>NW_026695212.1:4787500-7352355 GCF_021218885.2 Marmota monax
CAATATAATTCAGAAGATGTAGGATAGACACCAGGATCTCTTCCAATATCTGAGGCTCTGATTTAAAAAATGCACTGAAGAGGAATGGGTGGGAGAGATGAATCTCCCGGTTATTTACTTCATTCGGTGGCCACAAAAGGGCTTGGAGCCATCTGATTCTCCTACATGAGCAAGGCAGGAGTGTTTCCTGTTTTCATCTCTTGGTAATGACTTTGTCGCCAACCAGCTGACAAAAAGAATATGGGGCATTGTCCAGATCCTCCCTCTCGTTGACTCCCACACTTTCTCACATCCCTAGACCCTATGCCTTAGTGCAGGATGCTTCTTTATCCTGAAAGATACTACCTTTTCATTTTTTGCCTTCAGCACTTCACATCCCAGACCCTGTAGGGCCATATTAATTCCTGCTCAGCTCAGAAGTCCTCTCCTCTTGGAGAACTTGGCTGACCCACCCTGCACCCAGGCAGGCTCATTCCACCACCACACTCTTATGCTGTGGTCATATGGATACAAGAAAGCTATGCCCTCATTCTAGGATGTGGACACATCTTGTCACAGGGCCCTCCAGAAAAGCAAAAGCAACATTTGCTTCCTCCAAGGGTCTGTGAGAAAACCCAGTTTCCCCAAATAACTCTGGCTAGTATTATTAAAAAATGACAACAGCAATTTTAAAAGAATAATTAAGTTGTGCTTTAATTGTGTTTTAATCTCCAGATCATAGACAACTTGTGACACTGAACCTATTTTGTTCCTTTCAAATTTTTACTGCAAACAAATATGTTGGCATATTTAGCTGATTTGTGATAACTGATTTGTTAAAACTCCTCAAGGAAGATTGTTAAAACAATGTGTATAATATAGGTGGTAAGCACTTTTTCCCAGTTTGAAACATTGATTTCTTCTCTCTGTGTGATAATATCTTATTCATCTACCGGTTTGTTCATTTGTTGAATGTCTTTCCTTGCCAGAATGAAACTTAACGTCTATCTTGATTACAGTATGTCCCTGTGGGAGGCCCACATAGCATGTGACCTGCGTTTGCCTCCCCTTTTGATCAGTGTGGCACAGTCAGTCGGTCACCCTGTGATCTGGTTGCTTAGGTAACCAAAGACAGTAGCCCCAATCTTTAGGGTTGAAAAAATGCAATGTGTCTTCATGCATGGGTGTGCCTTCCTATATCCCCAGGGATCAAGTTACCTCACCTGTCCTTGTAACTCTTGACCTTCATTGGATGGAAATTTCTAAAGAATCTAGAGTCCCCCCTATAAAAGTCCACTCCGAAATGTGCTTGATCTCTCGCCAGCCTCTCATGAGATTCCTCACTCTCCCATTTTGGGAGCTTGAGGCCCAGGGCAAAGGAGCCACCCAGGGGCTTGATTTAAAGGTAAATTGTGTGTCTGCGTTTTATTCTGATGCCTTGGGAATTTCACTGGAGCGACCTCTAGTTTAGATGTCTGTGCAGGTCATAGATGACATGTCCCTATCACCCAGTTCATGACATGACACATATTAGGTGATTAATAAGTGTTTGTTAAATGAATGAAATCCATAAGCACCTACTGTGGACCAGGTCCTGTGCTGGTGCTGAGGATGTATGGGTAAAGAAACAGTTCCTGGCTTCATAAACTCATAGTCCATGGCTGACTTGAAGTGTATTCTTGGAACCATGAATTACTAGTTTCCAGAGCTGGTAGGATCAAAGGGGACTGAGGTCGAAGGGAGCCACTCCTAAGATGTCTCCCCAAGATCCCTGCTCCTGGAGTTCATGCTTGTGTGAAATCCCTTCCCCTTGGGTATAAGCTAGACCTACTGACTGCCTTCTAACAGACAGAACAGGATAAAGATACTGGGATGCCACTTCCAAGACCAGTTTACAGAAAAACTGTGGCTCATTTTTCTCACTGTCACTCTGTATCTCTCTGAACCTTTGTTCTGGGGGACAACAAGCTCCCATGTTGGTGCCCACAGACAGGGTTCCAGGAAGGAGAATGAGGGAGGAAAGTCATAAAATCACTAAGACCCTTATACCAACAGGTCCCAAGAAACTGAATCCTGACATCAAACACGGGAGAGAGCTTGGAAGCAGATCTTCCCCAGGCAAGCCTTCAGGTGAGACCACAGCCCGGGGCCAATACCTTGAATATATCTTCAAGAAAGGCCTTGAGCCAGAGATACCTAGCTGAGTCTCACCTTGATTCTTGACCCACAGAAACCCTCTTTATGTTTCCTATTTAAGCCACTAAGCTTCAGGGTAATTTTGTTACATAGATAACTAGTAAAAGAAACTAGAGAGTTTATGTGTAATTTTCCCAAGTACCTTCCCCTAGTAAGTTAGTGTTGAGCTCTTTCTAGAATTCACATTATTTCCTTCCATGATTTCCCATGCACTTGTCTCCCTCCCTTTTCCAAAAGAGTGGATAAAGGAAGTGTTAAAAGCAGGAAAGACATTTAAAAATGAAAGATAACTTACGCGTTCTTCTTCTTAAAAGCACATCAAAGAGAAATGTCAATCACACTAAACACTGATGACATCGTGCTAGGATTTCAAGATAGAGAAAAAAATGGCAGTATCTTTTGAGACGTTTGGTGATGATTAAAGAAGGAAACAGTAACTTTTGCCCACCCCCTCCTTATCCTTCCCACCATACACCTCTAGCATTTTCCTTAATATTCTTGTCCCTGGAGAAACAGCTGCAGAGCCAGAATTGAGAGCACAGAAGCATCAGGAGTCGTGGGGTGGCAACAGAAGGGTGGGAGGAGGGAGGAAGTGCTGGCTGTTATTCCATTTCCTTTTTAACCTCAATATAGTCTCTAGCACAGCACTGACAAGCAAGGCAGGTTTTAAATGATTGCAAGCTAATTATTTGGGTTCGTGGAAACACACAGAAAGACTTCCTGAGAATCTACTTTTAGAATTACCAGGGAAACATGCTGAAAAGAGCATCCCTGTAAGTCCTGGCCCCAAGCTTTACAAAATACACATTGTTAGAAGGGGTCTGATCAACCACAACAGAAAGTATAGGTGCAAGTGAGAGCATCATGCTGGGAACACATGAGGTGTGCATATGGAGATGCTCTCCACTGTCTCATGGGAACAGTGATCACATGAGAGTTACTGTGAATGTTGAAGGAAGGTCTGAGCAATCACAGCCTTCCATCAAACCAGAAAGATTCTGCCACACACCTATTATTATTTTTATTATTGGTCACAGCAATGTCCCCAGCTTTAAAAAATAAGATACCTGATGTTTTATGTTATCTTATAGACAGCAGTGGTTACATAACTGAGCGGTAAGATGAAAAATGAAATCTAAAATAGGACTTTTAAGAAAAATACAGATTTTAGGGTTAGGGTTGTGGCTCAGTGGTAGAGTGCACATGTGAGGCCATGGGTTCGATCCTCAGCACCACATAAAAATGAAATAAAGATATTGTGTGTCCACCTACAACTAAAAAAAATTAAAAAAATTTTTTTAAAGAAAAATATAGATTTTCTGAATTGAAAAAAGACATAAATTTAAATGGCATGTGCCTTTGTTCTTTCTCTGTTGGCTTGCCTAGTTATGATGTCCATAGGTCCGGCAGCCATCTTGTAACCAAGGGAAACTACTTAACCCAAAGTAGAGGCAGAGATATGTTATGACAAGAAAAGAAACTAGATTCCTCAATGGAATCCTTAAAGCATGATGTTGGCGCCAAATTGCTACCTCCAGACTCTGTTATGTGAGCAAATATAACAATTGTATTTAACTAATCCGTGATTGTGAAGATCTTTGCTACTTACTGTTGAATGCAACCATAGCTGATTTATTTATTCCTACAAAATACATACAAGTTATATGTAAAATTAATAACAATTAAAGGCCTATGTTGATTTGCAAATGCCTGAGGGTTAACCAAGCTTATCCTCTAGTTATGTAATCTGCTCATGCTGCAGTCTCACAGCTTTGGAGGTTCATATTTGCTTTATAGCAAAATGCTAAGTTTCTACATGCAGATCTCTGTACTTATTTTGAATGTAAATCTTGTTTGGCTAAGAGTCTCCATTTTGCTTGAGTGAAGTTACTAACTGTTGCAACTCAGAAACACAAGAGGAATTTAAACTCCGTGGTTGAAACTCCTCTAAATGGTTTATGAAAAAATTCTCCAGTTATTACAACACTAAGCTCTAGAATATGTGTATTTTACCAAATAACCCTCACCTAATTCAGGATTTCTATCGCCCATGTCCTGCACAGGTGACAGATTCAGGGTCACTCCGCATGAATTGGGCTGGCAACCAAAAGACCACACAAACACAAAATACCTTTTTTGTAGGGTCAGGGGTGGCTCTGAGACCTCAGGTGTCAGCTCCCATGCTGGAGGGAAAGAGGAGCAAGGGAGGCAAGAGGCAAGAGAGCAAGCGCACCCAGACCCCAGAACTTATTAGGGGAAGACATTCGATAGAATATTCCACCCAAGTAAGGCAAGAGATTGTGTTACAACAAACAGCGGGGTGTAGCCCAGTCCCACTGAGTGACACCCAATCCCAGAGCTGCACTTCCTTGCCCAGCCCTGCTTGGCACTGCGTGTGATGCCAGTTCCACACACCCCCATTACTCAAGGCTAAGGGGGCGTGCTCAGCTCCTGTTCAGGCCCCCGAAAGATTACAGTTTTAGTTGACTATTTCATTTATCATATTCATAAAGAAAAAATAGGCAAAATACCATCTGAAAGAGATGTGGACCAATGGCTGCTCAAGCATCCCTTTGGGCCCTGGAAATCCCTCACACAGCTGTTGGTCTGCCTTTTTGTCAAAGGCACTCCTAAAAACTGAAACATTTCTAGATGATAGCCTTCTGAGGAGGAATATTTCAGCGTTTCTTGAAGCAACATCTAGAGTATACCAGACTTGAGAAATGCTTTTGAACAAAGGGGTGTGTATTACTCAGTTTTCTACTAATGACAAAATATCTGTGGCTGCAAAAATGTATAAGAAAAGAAAGTTATCTACTTCAGAGTTCTGAAGGTTCAAGAATGTGATACCAGCCTCTGCTCTGCTCTGGTGAGGGCCTTGGATAATCTCACAGTGCAGTACATAGGAGAAGGATCACATGATGAAACAGGAGGCCAGAGAGTGATTCCAGGGGTCAGACTTATTCTTTTATAACAACACACTCTATGGCACTAACGGGGGTTCCAGGGAACTACATTAGTCCCTTTCTGAGGGTGATGCCTCCAATGACCTAAACACCTCCCCCTAGGCTCCACCTCTTTGAAGTTCTACCACCTCTTAACATTGCCCCACTGGGGCCCAAGATTCCAACTCATGAACCCTTGTGGGGAAAAACACATACAAGTCATGGTTCTTCCCCTGGGCCCCAAGATTCATGTCCTTCTCACAGACAAAAACAATCATCCCACCCCCAATAGTCCTGAGGTCTTACCTCATTACACTATCACTCAGAAGTCCAAGTCTAAAGTCTCATGGCAACCTCTTTCCTATTGTGAGGCTGTAGAATAAAAAATAAATAAATAAAATAAAATAAACAAGTTATCAATATCTAAGATACAATGGAAGCACAGGAATAGGATAAAAATTTCCAATCCAAAAAAAGAGAAATGGGAAATAGAAAGGAATAACCAGCCCTAAGGCAAGACTAAGACTTAGCAAGGCAGAGTTCAGCATCCTGTACACCGTGTAGCACACTTGGGCCCCCAAGGCCTTGGGCAGCCCTGCCCATAGCTTTTATGGTTGCAGCCCTCCTGACTGCTGTTTCAGATGGCATGCTGACATCTGTAGCTCACTTTCTTTCTTTCTTATCTCCCTCTTCTTCCTTCCCTCCCATTCTCCCCCATCCCCTTCTTTCTCTCTCTCTCTCTCTCTCTCTCTCTCTCTCTCTCTCTCTCTCTCCCTTTTAGTTTTGGTACCGGGGATGGAATACAGGTGTGCTTTACCACTGAGCTATATTCCAAGCTCTCTTTACTTTTAGTTTTGAGACAGGGTCACATTAAATTGCTGAAGATGGTCTCTAACTTGTGGTCCTCCTACCTCAGCCTACTGAGCCTCTGGTATTTCGAGCATGCACCACAGCACCCAGCTGATGTCTATAGCTTTCTAAGGCTGGTGTTGCATGCTGTTGGTTGCTCTACCTTTCTGGTGGCCCAGGTACAGATCTACTCACACAGTTCCTCCAGGTATCACCCTACTGCAGGGTTATCTGTTCCAACTCCAGCCCTGTAGTCAAGCTCCATTTGAGTTTCCAGACTTTCCTTTGAAATTTTGGTAGAAGCTTCCCTTCCATGGACGCATAGCTCTGCACACCTGCAGAATCAGTACCACATGAATGTCACCAAGGTTTGTCACTGGCATGAGCTGGGCCTGGGCCTGCTTTTCCCACATTTGCAGTGGCCACTTTGCCAGAAGGCTAGGAACAGAATCCAGAGGCAGCTCTGGGCACCTAACCCGTGGAGAATGCCTAGGGGCTATTCTCTGAAACAAGTCTCTTTCTAGGCCTCTGGGTCTATGATGGGAAGGATGGCCAAAGAATTTTTCCAGTCATTCTAATGATCAGCATTCATGTTGACCTATTCAAGGAGTAATCCTTTGGCCACACTCTATGTGCTTTTTTGCCCCTCACCTCTTCCGTGGCCAGGTTGAGATTTTTACAAATCGTGTGCTGTTTCCTTTTGCACCCAAGTCTTACTGTAAATCTCACTGAAATTGGTCAATAATGGCCAAGGGACAGCTGAATTTTCACTGCTCAGAATTTCTTTCTCAAATATCCTAGGTCACCACTTTTAAATTTGGTTGGACCTAAATGCAACCAAATTCTTTGCTACTTAAAACAGGGAAAGCCTTTTCTTCAATCTCCAATAGGATCCCCATTTTTATCATCTCTTCATCTTCTACACCCTGACAGAACCACCCAAAACACTGCTTACATCATGCTGATTTTCTTCTAGCCCTGGTCCTCCAAAAATTCCAACCTCTGCTAATAACATAGTTCCAAAGTTGCTTCTACAATTTCAGGTATTATTATAGCAACATTCTCCTTGCCACCAATTTTCTGTTTTCAGTCCATTTTTCATTACTGTTACACAATACTTAAGGCATACATTACAAAGAGAATTGGTTTCTTTTGCTTATAATTTTGGAGGGTAAAAATCCCAAAGGAAGCAGACACATGTGTTTGGCCTCTGATCAGGGCCTCATCATAGATGGCAACATGATGAGAGCATACATAAGAAGTAGAGATTACAAGATAAGAAAGGAAGCCACAGAGTAATTTATAAAGCCCACTCTTGTATGAACTAATTAGGGCCCCACCCAAACTATTTTAATCCCTCCTGAGAGGAGTGCCCCCCAAAATGTTACCACCTCTCATGAGGCCCCACCTCTTAAAAGTTCTACCACCTCTTATATTGCTGCACTGAAGACCGATTCAGTGGTTAAGCACCCTTGTGTTGGGGGACAAACCAGTCAAACCCTGGCAGGGCACAACTGAGAAATGCTTCCTTTAAATAGTCACAGTAAATGTGAGCTTATTAAAAGCACTGAGAAGTGTCATGGTAAAAACACCTGTTAATATTTATTTTTATCTCAGCATAGTTCACAGAGCCCATTTCTTATTTAATGCTTATTTCCATAGACAAGTTTCAAAATATTAGTTTAGAATAACATTGGGATCTATTTGAAACAAAACTAGCTGAAAAAAAATCAAGGAAAAAATTTTGACACAATTTTCACAAAATTTTCTTTTTTGATTTTTGGCTTTTTTTTTTTTAACCTTAAATTGTTTTGCTTATCAATAGATCTGATAGACAACATTAAACAAAGCAGCACTAATTTACAATGAAAATTTAGTCACATCAAATGACTTAACTTCCTTTTCTTTATCTGAGATGGTTTGCTGAGGAAATCTAAGACTCTTCTATTGAAAAAAATATATATCTCATGACTCTAGTGACTCTATCTTGTAACTCTATTCTGTTTTGAGTGGGAGGCTTTTGTTTAAAGATTTCTTTGAGTGCTTTCTTCCATCTAGTTGCATAGACAGCACTGCTGTCTATCTCTTCCTCAAAGTGGGAATGCACTGCAGTAATAAATCACTTCATCTCAGCAGAAGTATTTGGTTCTCCTTATTTCCAGAACTGGTGAATGTCACGATTTACACATGTGAGCTATCTATTAACATGGTCTGCAGGACTTTGGAAATGTTTGAGGAGCTGATTAAGGATAGAGGGGAGCTTATTCTCAACATCTACCGCAAACAGATCAAGTAGAAAAAGACACACAGATTTCCCTATAAATAATGCAAATAACACTCCCTAGTGCCAGCCTACAGAGATGGGGTTAACAAGGCAGATCGGAGTTAATGATATCTCTCCTGATTCTTTTGAAATCACATGAGTACTCATAGAGTAGGCAAGTATCAGGAGATGGATCAGAGGCTGTAGTAAGGCCGTTTTTACTGTTACCTTTTTACAATTTTTAAGTTCTCTGTGTTGGTCTTTAACATGGACACTTTTAAAGCAGATTGCTTTTATTTTGCTTATTTGGCAAACATTTACTGTGCAGGTAAATGTTTGATGGAACTTTGTACCTTTTACAAAGCATCATGTCAAAAATTCTGATGGCATAGCAGATTGCATTTTCCAATCAACCATAAAATTAACTCCCATCCCACATGCTCTTCTTAAAATCCAGATTTAACATTACTACCGAGAAGAATGGTCTGTATTCCCTCCTCCTTCAAATTGGGTCACTTTTGTGACTCTAGTGATCAACAGAGTTGGGTAGAAGTAGCGCACTGAAGCTTCTGAGGCTAGGCCATGATAGGGTATACCTTGTTTCCCTGTGTTCTCTCTTGCAATTTTTAGCTGCCATTGGATCAATCAGTTTTGTGGCACTAAGGCTGCCCTGCTGAGATGCAGCCCAAATTACCCTGTGGAGAGAGTACAAAAGAAGCCCTGGGACTCCACGAATATTGGTAGATTTCAGTAGCCCTCAGCTACTCCAGTTCTCACCCCCCACAGTCCTAGCTCCAGCCCCCATCTGACTGCAGCCACAGGCCAGACCCTAAGAGTTTCTCCTCCAAGCTCTCCCCAAATTACAGAGGCTATGGTGATTGACGCAATGACTGCTGTTTTAATCCACTAAATTGGGGCTCAAGTTGTTACACAGCAATAAATAACTAGAAAAGAGAGATACCAAGATAATATTTCATGTTCTTTGTATTCAGAGGAGCTTGGAATCAAAATGGGAAGACCAGACGTGCCCATAAGAAGAACAAAGCAGTGGATGAAGGGAAAAAAACAGACCAAGAAGCCTAGTGATGAGCTAAATGTTGATCTAGACTGGCTCAGGGTTCCCAACTGGTATGGAGAAGCCACGTGCAAGTATCAGATCCATTCCATGTTGTGGAGAGTTTCAACAGGGCTTGGTGACCAAAGAGTTCTCAAGGAACTTTAATGGGTGCTTCTGAATTATGATTGGTGATAGAAACTGCCTATAATCTTAAATTTGAAATAACTTGGATGCACGTTAGCATACTTATGGTATAAATAATAATAATGGCAATAAACATTTACATGTATCATCTTATTTACTCATAAAAATGCAAAAGATAGTAAATTGCTACAGTTTTATTATTCTACGGATTCATTTATTTAAAAAGTAAATGCCTGGGTGAAATTGTATATACAGTTTTATATATAAATTATACACACACACACACACACACACTCACACATACAAATGTTTACTCTGGACAGAGAAGCAATGTGGTAAACACATACCAGAAAATAAAATAGGACACAATTTATGTCATTGAATAGTCAAAAATGTAGTTGAATATTTGTGTCTAAAGTCCCCCACACATACACATATGCAAATAATTAATAAGAGTGAGAAAGAAATGTCAAGTTCACAATGTTAGGTACAAACTAAGTAAAGTTTAAATATCTGTCTGTCCTAAAGCTGTCCTTTGCTTCGGACAACCCTTGCTCCATATGTTTTTTGTGGTTCTGACCCAATCCTTATGATGAAACTGTGAAGTCAATTAAGTTGAGTCTCCCATTCTGTATACTCTTGTCCTAAAGACTATAATTAAATAGAAGTATTTCCTGGACCATGTATTTTTGCCTAGAAGTTCTTCAAATTTACAGAGTAGCATTTCTCAAAATACATATTTATAGAATATTGTTCCATGAGATTGAGATGTCTGGCAACAACAACAACAACAACAAAGCAAATTTGGAATGAAATAAATTCTTTATATTGCATCCTTATAATGTACATTAACATATTAAAAGCTCTGAGAAATCCTGTAATTATAAAATCTTTAAAATTTTGGTTAAGTATTTCTCAAGTATTTTTGAAAGTAAATTCCCACCTCCCTCTCTCATTCCTTCCATTTTTTTTTTTTTTTTTTTTTTGGTTCTTGTTTCATATAATACATATGAGGACACTTTAGGCACTACTGCTTTAGGGAAAATGATAAAGTGAAGTGAGCTTCACCCTCTCCTTTGTGTCCTCCTAACTATGTGGTTTTAGGTAATTTAATTTACATTTTTGGAGTTGCTATGTAAAAAAAGAGGAATTGCTGTGGTAAATTCCATCATATAGGGCTACTGTGAGGTGAACAGCAAATAACAACTTTCATTCCCCTTTCCTTGGAGAATTAACTTTGCCTCTTCAAAGGTGGGGTCAGAACAGAAATCTTAGATTTGCCACTGTACAGATTCTGGCTCTGGGACACTGGACCAATTAAAACCTATGTTCCTATATAGGGAAGCTGAGCTCAAAAGGAAGTAAAACTTGACTACAAATTTCTCCTTGTTAAGAATCCCCTGGTTTAGACATTGGCAATAGACTGGGTTGGAAAGTTGGACACACATAGCAGTTAAGCCCTTAGCATCTAGATCCAGACTGCCTGGATTCAAATCCCTTTCCACCATGTGGCAGCTGTCTGTCCTGGGGAGTTGTTGAACACTCAGTGCCTCAGTTGTCTATTTTTTAAATGGGGACAACAGTAGTAGCTACCTCCTAAGATTGGAAGGAACATTACATTATTAATACATTGAACACTGTCTAGAATATGACATGGTAAATGTTAGCTAAGATGGCAGGTTTATAAATATCGAGGTGGAGACAATGTTGAAGTAAAAACTAGCCCTATCTTGTATCTAAAATAGACAAGTAGTTGAGGGGAAATTATTTTGGTGCTTAGACTGTGCTTTCTTTTCAGAATGAAGTCAATTTTCCATTTTATTCACTCTGGCCTCGGAAGTGACACTGTCACCAATGCCATAATCTTCTTGAAGCACTGTGACCTCTTTGCCTTGCCCTTTCAGAGTTGTCAAACCTTGGGAGGCCCAATAAATCTAACACATTTTTTCAATATTATTCTGATAGACCCTCTTAACCCTAGCAGAGCAAGGTGATGTCTTTCTAATGCATAATGATTTGGTTTAATAAAAGGAAGCTTGTTTGAGAATGATTATCACCATGAATATGCAGTCATAAAAAGTTGGTAGGAGACAGACTGGGCACCATGAAAATTTCACAAGGTTGAAATCAGGGCAAAGCTCAGCATGCGGGATGAGCTAGAAGAATGCTCTTAGCACAGTAGTTATTAATATCTGGTAAAGAACCTGACCCTTGTTGCTGTAAACAAGACCAGATAATTACATGTTCATTCTAAAAGCACTCTAAGATCAAAATTGAGGCATTTGTCAAAGGGGACAGGAAAGTAATTTGTACTAAAATGAAACATAGAATTTTAGTCTTCATTATCTGACAACTTTGGCCCAAGTC
The DNA here is from genome assembly GCF_021218885.2 of Marmota monax. NCBI lineage: Eukaryota > Metazoa > Chordata > Mammalia > Rodentia > Sciuridae > Marmota > Marmota monax. The sequence continues at coordinate 4,799,301 of NW_026695212.1, forward strand.
ATGAAAGATTTGTTACTTTGGGTAATGATGATAATTAGCATTCTTGTCCATAAAGGTTCTTATTCTCTTGTTTTCTAGAAGGGGAGGCTGAAAGCAATATGATGTGTACAAATAGCTTTTGGAAAGGACATATTTTGCACCTTTTTCTTGAATGGGTTTGCTCTTCCCCTTACTGTGATTATTTATACAAGATGAAAGAAACTTTTGGATCACAGAGTCACCATTAAAGACAGGCCCAGGCAAATAAGATGAGCACCATCCAGCACTGGAACCACTCTTTCCACCTCTGATTCACAAGCAGATGAGGAAACAACTCTCCAGGATGTGTTAAGCTGGCCTGTGTACACTCATCCTCATGGGCTCCAGTTGCCCCTTTCTGCTCTTGAATGCACGATATTTTTTTCAGGGAAGAAATTCATTAGAATTAGTGAAGTTAAGAGGAATTCCTTTAGTCCAACATTTGATCCCCTCCCTTTTAGTTGCATACATAAAGAAAAATGGACCAATATGAAAATGATGTGATGTAAATTCATGAAATGAACAAAAGGATCTTTTCTTTCCTAGTCAAATTTCATTCTTCAGGGTGACATCACGTCTCTTTATCTTTCTTTCCATTTTTTATCCTTTCAAATAGCTAGAAATTAGTACCAAATCAATGAAATAAAATAACTATGGGCTTCAACCTGATCAAAGGGGCAGCAGGAATTCATCTCAGCTAATAACTTTGCATTATTACAGAACTGGACTTTAATGGCTTTGCCACAAGACAGTGTTGGTAAGGAAAGTTGGCTAAAGGTCCTCAGTGACTGCATTATTCCAGGCAACCTATTTTGTATGGCACAGATGATATAAAGGGGTAGAGGAGATTCTTCTCTAATTAGGATCAAATTTATAAAAGTTAAATAACATGCTATGATTTGAGTTGTGCATTGAGCCTCTGAAGACTTGCTTTTCAGTCCTATAAATTAATGGGCAAATGATTCTACTACTGTAAAAGTAGAGGGTGAAAGCAAATACCTCCATCTGGATTTTCCAGATGATTTTGGAAGGGAAATCTAAGCTGGATTCAATAGGAAAGTAAGTAGCAGATTTTAAGACAGGTGGGATGAACTGAGCAAAAGTTGGGCACCTGGTATGTTTCATAATGAAAGTGAGCTGTTCTGTTACAGCAGAGGTTTAGTTAAAGGGTGGTGAGGGATGAGCCTGGAAAACTGGCTGAAGTCAGATTGTGGAGGCCTTTAAATTTCCAATCAAACCATTTGGGTGTCTATTTTCCGGATAATGGGTAGCCACTGAAAGTTTATTAATATTCAACAATGAGGGCAAGATAGTTTGCAATCAAATACAGCACGGGAATCAAACAGAGGATTTTCAACTATTCAATGTAATCATGGACGGGAGCTTGATTGCTTGCAGGCAGTGGGCACGCAAGGCAGATTTGCCAGGCTACGCTCCAACCTGGCAGGCAGAGGGAAGGAGCAGCTGGGACACAATGGAGGGCGGGTGGTCTGGGTGCACACAAAAGGGGCTTTCAATGATGTCTCAGCTACTCCCTTGCAGTTTGACTTTGGGCATTTCCTTAACTCCTCTGACACTTGATTTTTCCTTCTGTAAAATGGAGATCCAATATCTCCCTCCCCATGTTGTTAAGAGTCATTAGAATGACATTTGAGTTTCTGGATCGTGGTCTGTACTCCATGAATGGTAGCTATTTTTGCTTTCATTGTAATTATTACCATTATCAGCCATCTCACACACAAGCATCAAATTTATAGCCAGATTAACTCTGATTAACTATGGCTTTTTTCCCAAAAGTGCTTATCAAACATGTCTGGTTGGCAGTGAGTGATGAAGCCATCTTCACAGATGAGTGTTTATGCCTTCCAGGAATGGGGATACTGGCCTGCCTGGAAGGACAGTGTTTTGCTGCCCCAGAAAAAGGAGCAGTTGGGAACCTGATGTCTTCAGTGACCTCTGCATCCTGGTTTCATCCTCAGGGATACAGAGAGTGGCTGACTCCACCTCCATCACTGAGACCATGGTAAGGAAAGAGCAAGTGAGGGTACTCCAAGGGCTCCATTCGTTCTTTTATCTCTGGGCACCATGAAAAGTAGCTTAAGTGACGTTTATGACTACTGGGTCTACAACATGCCAACTGGACAAGTTGTTTCGACTCTGTGGCTGTGGGAATTGCATGAGCTACTGGGTAAGAAAGTCCTGTAAAATGGAGGACTAATTAAGCCCTCCATTAAATATCCTCATCGCTCTTATCGATCTTTCACTTCTTCTTTCTTCCTTCATCTCCTTAGTCTCTCTTTCAGGAAGGACCATGATCCAGTGCAGCCCATGAAAGCTCAATATGGAGAAATTCTTGCTTCTCTTCACCCTCTACTAAGATTTAGGTGTAATTTACTGACTATGTGGCTTCTCTCTCTGCCAGAGAGGGATGGACAAACCAGGCATTATGATGGCTACCTTAGATGATGAGCAGCAGAATAAAATATCTGAGGATGAGACAAATCTCTTTTGGAATGAGAGGAAAGGTGAGAAATGAATGGATGTTAGTAAAAGAATAAGAAGAAGAACTCTCAAAGACAGGAAGAAGAGAAAGTACAGACGGACAAATTGTAAAGCAATATTTTAAACATTTACTCTTTATTAACTAGACAATGAGACTTTCTTCAGCCAAGTGCTCGTATAAAATCACCACATTCTGAGAAATAAACCAAACATATTCCTTTTACAGATATTACCACAAAAGAAGAAATTTGGCAGATATATATTTCAGAGCCTTGTGAGGAAAAAAATTGTTTTTTAATATCAACTGCTATAAAACATAAAATATATATATTTTTAAACCCAGAAGTACCTTTAGTTCCTGTTGTTCAAATACCACTCATCTCTCCAGGGTGACTGAGGAATAGGTTTTAAGCAGGCAGTGAGCAGAGATGAATGCCTTAATTGGCCATTAATATATGTTCACTGCTATTCTTAGAAATTACTGGTGTTTGGATAACTGCCTCAAAAATAGAGTCCAGATTTCATGGCTGTGTTCTATCACACATAAAACCAGAGACAGTTAATGGGTAATAGGTTGGATGACAATGCCATTTCTGGAAAGCCCAGGTTACATTTGTTGTTGCTTTAAAAAGTCATGCTCAGAAAGTTGCCTGGTAACCCAGTTTACCTTGACTATTAATAATTCATCTACTAGGAAACTATAAAAATCTGTTTTGGATTGTATGATTTTCAAGATTATGGTGATGGGGTTGAAAGTAAATTTGTCATATTTGGTTAGAAAATGCATCTGATAACTTATTTATTCATTATGGGAGAAAGTTAGGTATTAAAGGATACACAATAGGTAGTTTTGAAAAACTGAAATGTGAATTCTTTTTAAAGTTCTATGTAATATTTGGTCATTGATAAACTCTGATGAAGCCTCAAACTGAAAGTTCACTAACCACAAAATTAAAAGGGATACATATTATTGATATGCTAAGACTACTTGAGAGCTCTTCAGTTCTATGGATAGCAGGATCAAATAGTCACCAGGCCTGAGATAGATAAATGATAATTTCTGAGTTTTGTATTTACAACCCAAGAACCATTTCACTTTCCATCACTCAACAGTCTCCCACCCTGAACTCTGAGCAACCTGGTTCAGGTTTGTCAAGTGCTCATATGGAAAAAAATCTAAGCAATGGAAACTGTGTCCCTGTGGAACAGGGTTGGGACTTCTCCCTGATGAGGTTGATATCCCTTTGGGATGTCACAGAGGCAACCAATACCATGAAAGACATGACAATTAAAAACAAGCACCTTGGTTTACATCCAGCCACCATCTCCCAAATTTGGCTGGTTCTGAAATAGCAGCTGAGCTTCTTGCTCAATTTGGCCCTCACTCTGCCCAGACGGAGGACTCCTCTGTTTCCATTAGGACAAGCCAGGAACAAAAACTCCCTCCATCTAAATGTGCTTGGGATAATTTTAGCCTTGAAGAAGACAAAAAGAAAACAATCCAGTGGTTACACAGATAAGGATTTAGATGTAAGGACAGGGAATGACATTAGTCACCACCTTCACAAGTCACCTGGGGAACAAAATGCTTGCTGAGAAACAACCCACATCTCACCCTGAGCCTTCTTATATCAGACACAGTCAAGGATATTCACCAGAAGGGAGAAATTCTACATTAAAACAGTGTGTGCCCAATTCCCAGATGATGGGAATGGACATTTAAATGATATCATAAATTACATTTTTTTAGGAGATGAAGAACCATTTATTGATTTATTTATTTGGGGGCCACAAATGGCATGCATTTTAGTAATGTGATAGAAGAGAGAGAAGAGCCAGTGGTAAGTCCCTATCTATCTTATTAAGACATTGTGTTCGACACGTGATATGATGGTTACTTATCCAGAAGTGAGCTCCAGGATGAGCAGTCAAGCCAGGAAAATGAGCAAAGATGCTAAACAATGTGTGAGCAACTGAAATAAACAAACGGCACAAGTCGTGCACTCTGCTGTTCACAGAGACGACCCTGGAGCACTCCTCCAAATCACTTGACTTCTATTTGGACTTCAAATAGAAACTGGAAGTAGTTGACTGCTAAGAAAGAAAAAGGATGTAGTCCAAGTCAGGCAATGGAAACCAGCAAGAAGCCGGCAATGATGACAAAAGAAGTGCCTAAACCTAAAACACAGGAAAAAATAAATCGTCACCACTTATCAATGTAGAGTTACTGTGGGTAGGTTAAACTAAAAATACATAAGCAAAACACAAGATTAATTAACTCTCTGATATCAGGGAGTATGAGATCTGTGTTAGGAAGACAAATGATGTATTTTAAAAAATAGTTCCAACAGAAGAAAAGCAGGGAGACACTATGAAAATAGAAGGGACATCACTAGAATAGAGGAGGGAGGTTCAAGGAGGAGGGAAGAGGTACAGGAAAAGGAGGAACTACGGAATGAAATTGACCAAATTATACTATTTATGTATATGAATATGCCACAGTGAATTTCATCATTATGTATGTCACAAAGCACTGATCAAAAAAATAATAAATAAATAGAAGAAGGAAGGGGAACAAAGGCAGGGAGAAAGAGAGGAAGTACTGGGGAATGAAATGGAGCAAATTATATTTCGTGAATGTATGATTATGTCAAAATGAATCCTAATATAATGTATAACTCTAATGCACTAATAAAAACATTTTTAAAAAGAAATAGTTCAAGCAGAAAGGGTTAAATTATTATAAATTCAGTCATCTTGAAAATGTATGCAATGCTAAATTCTAAGACAGTTCTACATAAATAATGAAGAAACAGTGGCATATCATAGTTTAAAAGGTAGACACAGGTGCTGGTCTGCCTGGACAAATCCCAGTCATCTCACTCACAATCTGTGCGACCCTGGGCAACTCACTTAATCTCTCTGATCCTCAGTATGAGATTGACAAATGCATTTTTTCTTATTGTATGTTTTAAAAAAGATTAATAAATGATCTGTGATACCTGCAATAGAAAAAAATTGTCAGATATTGATCTTATTAAAGTGCTTATGTTTTCAACACTTTTTCCTTCAAAAGTAGCATTGAGTCTCTTAGGTTTGACAAATTAAGGAGTTTTGAAAAAATTGCCACTCTGATTCTGAATTGAGTGTTCCTGGGTGTTTATGGAGAGAGACTGGGGCAGGAAAGAGCTCAATAAAACTGGTGGTTTTGATGTGTTATTTTGAGATTGTCTTATTCTAACTGACTGGGAAGCAAAATTGGGTAGAGGCAAAACACCCCAACAGAGTTTTGAGGGGGTCCTTGACAGAGAGAGCAGGCAGTGAGCAGAGCTAGGTGGAATTACCTTTTTATTCTCTGGAAAACTTGGCTAATGAAATGGCTCAGAGCACAGACTCTTGATCCACACCCTCTGGATGTGAAGTCAGTCTCTGACTCTAACATCAGAGTTGGGTTACTTAAGCCACCTATGACTAACCTACAAGATTTCTGGGGATAATTAATAAGGACATGATCCTATTTGTATTTTAGAAAACTCTTCTAGAAGCAGAGTAGAGGGTAAATAGAGCAATGAAAGACCCATAGCCAGAGCAGCCATTGGGAAATCATCACAATAGTAAGAGGGAGGTAATACAATCACCTCCCAAGCTGCAGGATGAGCTTTAGGAATAGGGAGAACTCTGACATGGGAAACTACTTCCATGTAGGAGGTAGGAGGGGAGGAGTTGGTATCAGGAGGATGTGGAGGAGCAGGAAGAAAAAGAAATCTAGATGGACTCAAGGATCTGGAGAGGGGGATTTGGTTCATTAACAAAGACAGCGAATCATAAAAGAGTAGGGAAAAGTAATGTTTACAGTTTGGAACACACTATGGTAATCCTTTAGTAACAAATGGATTGGTTTCAGAAACCTAATCCTTTCCCCCACTAGATACCAAACTCAAAAGATGCTCAAGTCCCTTATATATACATGGTCATGTACTATTGCACACAATATGTGCAATTCTTCTTGTATACTTGTATAGATTACTTATAATACCTAAGACAATGCAAATGCTATATAAATAGTTGGTGCACTATATTACTTAATATAGTGCACTAACTATTTATAACTATTATATTTTTCTTAATGACAAGAAAAAAAACTTGTATGTGTTCAGTACAGTCACAATTTTCCCCTGAATATTTTCAATCTATAGCTGGTTAAATCTGCAGATGCAGAATCCACAGATACAGAGATCCAATTGAACATGTTTGTGTTTAGGGACATTCATGAGGAAATACCTATTCAATACAGGAGCTTGTATTTTATCTCATGTACAACTTCGAGTAAAATAGGAGCTCTAAGATAACTAGTTAAATATAAGATAGTAAATTACAAAGACATGTCTATGTCTTACTAGATACGATTAGCAGAGATACAAAGTAGGTCCAGTCCTGAAGGAAGGAGGGTTAGACAAGAGTAGAAAAAGAAAGAAGGGTCACCTCTTCCTCCACAGGCTGAGAAGGGCTGGGGACAGGGCCCAAGTAACTTGCATGTCTGAGCTGGGATTTGAAAGAAGAAAAAGTCTAAAACCCTCCAGTTCCTTAGACAAGTCAAGGGTGAGGCTATTTGTTATAATGGAGAGAAGTAGGGGCAGAGCAGAAAATGTCAGTGCATTGCTAAAGCTATGAAGCATCTATTGGGAGGTAATTAAGAAGAAATTGAACCAGAATGTAGAGAAGGTTGTAAAAGCTGAGATTTGAAGACTGAGTTTTAAGACATTTTAATCTGTATTGCCTATGCTTCTCCTAGTTCCAAAAGATTACAATCATAAAGACCATAACACAAATGTTGCAATCACCAAAGATCAAAATTTCCAAAGTGTAAGATCCTTAAAGATCAAAATTCTGAATGTTGAAATCCTGAAAGCCAAAATCCCAAAACCCACAACTCCCATTGAAATGTCAAAGGCTATATGAGGGGTTAAAAAAAATTCTGGGGAAGGGATTACAGCGTTTTCAGTTCTAAGCAGGAAAGTTGCCAAATTATTCAATCATGTCTTACTTCTGCACATGATTGCCTTAAAAAAATTGCCCTTCATTCAGAGATTCAAAAGTTCAGCAGGCTACATTAACTGATAGAGATGTATCTCTAATGCTATGAAACACATTATATGATGAGCTATTCTTTGTGAAGGACTTGATTGTCAAAAAGTTGGACTACTTATACTTACCATTAAATCTAACATGGAAAACAGGTGTAGGGCTTCACTTTGGCTAGGAATGGCTGTGTTAGTCAGTTTTCTGAGATAATAAACCTAAAAGGAAGAAAGGTTTATTTTGGCTCATGGTTTCAGAGGTTCTAATCCACAGTAGAGTCACTTGGTCTGTTGCTTGGTTGGGCCTTTGGCAGCACAATACATCAGGATAGGAATTCATGGTAGAGAGACATAGTCACCTCATGGGAGCCAGGAAGCAAAGAGAGACAGAAAGTATGGGGTCCTCATGTCCCTTTCAAAGGCATGCCCCACTACCTAACTTCTTTCCACTAAGCCACACCTATTAAAGGTTCCTCTAATTCCTTATAGCACCACAGGCTTGGAACCAGGCCTTTAACACATGTGTCTTTGGGGAACATTCAAGACCCAAAGTATAGCAATGGCACTTTTAAAACTGTCCTTGCTAGGTTTTTTTTAAATCATACACACACACACACACACACACACACACACACACACACATATATATATATATATATATATATATATATATATATATGTTGGAACTTATCTGGTCATTTATATATTAATTATCAGGAAAAGCAAAGCACTTTATGCTTATTTGAAAATTTGCAGAAGAAAATATATTTTCATTGAATCCCCCAAACCATAATAACAGACTTGGAATTAATTAAGATCAAGATTTCCTAAAGTGAATTTCAAGGTATTATAAAAAAAAAAGTTTGTTTTTTCCACTCAGCCCAATGTGTTTGGCAGAAAATTCAGAGGAGTGGATTGGCCACACAATATAGCAATATAAAAAATTTAGTTTAAAAATGTGTGATTTGTCTTCATTGGCATTTCTTCTAGCTGATGAAATTCCAGGAGTTTTTAATGAATTAAAGCCTCATTTGCCTGAAACAGCCAGTAAATCTACTAATGGTTCAGAAATAATTATGTGCATGGAAGGGTAAGAAGATACACAACTGTGTTGCTGTTCAGTCATCAGTATTATTTCCACCCAATTCATGGCCTGTATATATGAGTGCATGCAGAATGGGTTTCCACACACCCAAAACAACACAGAAGCATAACAGAAGATGGAGAAATTGACTATGGAAACCTCATGTCACTGCATATCAAATCGTAGAAGAATTTCTAAAAGATCAGCACCACATAGAAAAATGAATGTTTCTGTATTATCTGAGGAGACCCGTGCCTTAAGGGAAAGAGAGAAAAACAAAACAAAAAATATCAGCTATTCATCATGATGCAAGACTTCAAAATATGGTTAATGATCAGGAAAGCTGGCCAGCCCTTATAAACTACCTGCATGCAATTGGCCACAATGTATCCCTACAATAAATACACTATCACATGTTGAATTTTCTTTTTAGCTCTTTTTCTTCTGTTATTCTTTTTTGTCTTTAATCCTCCCCCACCACTGTTTAAAATTGTGAGCATTATTTTGTACGATTCACTATGCTATGTATTTTGTCATTTCCAATATTTGAGGTATAAATTGTGTAAAGGCTTTTAGAGACTTCTAATTAGCTTTATGCGATTTCTGCAAAGTTGGTTCCATGAAGATGCATTATCACAAGGTTGACTTTGTGTGTTTTATTTGTGTAAATATATTAAAGTGTTCAAATTTCCTCAGTAAATGAAGAGATGGATTTTTTGTACATCTATATTTGTGGAAGATAAAATTTCTTAAGGTTTTGGCTCCTTGGGTGACTACAGTGGTGATCCACCATGGTATTTGATTGACCTTGTTGAAAGACTTAGGTTTATCTTTCATGGTATTTCAGATGATCACAGTTATAAGGCTGGTGCACACAAGTACCAACCATGGTGATGTACAATTATATGATTTTTTTTTAGGTATTTGGGATTGCCATTTCACTTCTTGACATTCTTCTTTATAAGTATAGTTGGTCTACTCATAACTGTTATATGCTGTCATTAGTATACCTGTTTATGCTTTCAAAATAGGTAGGTTATTATTGCCTATTTTATTGTGTATAGTTGTCTATGATGTTTTCTGTTGTGTTTTTATGTTTCTCAAATAAACATTTTAAAAATGTGAATAAAGGTCTTTAAATATTTTTTAAATTAATTTTTCTAGACTATATTTTTGGGATTTTGATCTTTCATAATTTTAAACTTTAAAGATTCTAGATTTTAGGGATTTTGTCTTTTAAAGGTTTCAAAATTCAGGATGAAGACTTTTGAAATTGTCTTTTGTGATTATGGCCCATACTTCTGCATTGCTACATAATTTCCTCCACTATGGTTGAGAAGTACTAGAAAGAGGAAATTGAGTGAGCCTTATTTGAATGATCAGCAGAAAAGGTGAAGTCCTCATTGTAATTTGATCCTATTCTTTACAGAAATGAAATCTATCTGACTCTCCATCTTTTATCTTTGGATTCCTCACAATTATCTCTCTTCTTTCAGATTAAAATGCTGCTGAATTTATAATTAGATTCTCTTCAAAACTTGTATTCCCTTATTAAGAGATATGAAATATCTCAGAAGACAATGTTGATTACACTGAGTTTTAACTAGTAAAACATTCTCATCAGAACTTTCCTTAAGTAAGGTCTAGAACTAGGTCACTGCTACTCACAAGAAAGCCCTCAGAAACTCAAGTTGAAAAGAGATAGAGATAAGTTCAGCACATGAGCGGAGAAGCCTACATCAGGGGCATCTTTCAGTAGCAGGGATTAGTACCCACAGTTGTCTCTAGACAGAGGGCAAAATATTCAGGGCTCACAATATTGGGTATGTTAGATTTCAGGGTGCCGGAGGATAGAAATTTGTAAAATAAAATCTATGCAACAGTTTGAAGTGCTAAAACAGAAGACTGATCTTTAAAAATTGGAGGGATGGAAGCAGCATGTGTACATCTAACTTCCATTTCCTTTATGCATTAAGTGGTCCCCTAAATGGACCCTGCCACAACTCACCAGCATGTGGAGTCTCTTCCTTTTATTCTCCATGAATACCAGTTTCTCTCATTTCCAGTGCACTATAGCCAAAATCCTCAACATCTGCCTGCCGCCCGCTCTTGAATGCACAGGGTACTGTAAAGGCAGGAAGCATCCTTGAGGTATTTACATTTAAATAAACTATCCACAGAAAGGGTTCCCTTGCTTCTGATCCTGCGGGACTGAAGAAGAGGACTCTGGATTCTATTTCTTCCTTCTTTTTTTTAATTTAACAAGCCTACTTGGCTACCAGTAAGGAGTTGACAGATTGCATACTGTCATCATTTAATCTTAAGACTAAAATTCAATTTTCCTTTCTCAGGATCAGAATTAGGAGTGTGTGTGTGTGTGGGGGGGGGAATAAAACACCCCAAAGACACAAGGTGACCTGTCTCAGTGGGGTGACCTCATCCATGAGCCTGTTAATGATGCCAGTCTGTCAGCCGGGCCCCGGGAGCCAGAGCCTTAGGGAGAGAAGACCAACCCCGACAGATGGTGGCAGCTTTGCTGATTATAGCACTCAGTTGGACCAAGGCTCTATTTCATTCCCTGAATCAAGGTCCCTTCTGAACATGGGCTGTTTACTTAAAACATATTCATTCCTGTTTCTGTTCATCAGATTCTTAGGATACAAATGAACATAGGCAGCATTGAATTTTTTTTCTTCCCCTTTTTTTTTCTTTGCTACTAACTATTCAATTCTACTTCACATTAAGGAACTACATAAACCATTTTACTCCATAATTATTCTTTGTAAGTGAGAAAATCAGAGGTGGCAAAAGAGAGTGGACACTAGGAAACTAAATTAAAACACGTATCACATTTGTTTAATGCTGTTTCTCTGCATGAGAAATCCAGATTTTTGTATTGTATCCCTAAAAGGAGAAAAGGGGTACTCCAATGTTGAAAGATGATTTTGACTCAGTACAGAATCAAATTTAGCAAGTTGATGTCTCCAGCAAAAAAAAGAATGTCAACCCTGAGGCTTGGTTCTTGCTTTGCCTTCTGCTGGATAAATGTCAGCTTTCCTGCTAGGAGTAACAAAAAAAGTGGCTTTAGGATATGCCCCCAAAGTCAGAGAACTTCACACCCAGCCACATGCAAACATTTAAGACTAGAGGGAATGAATACCCACTAGCGCATGGACAAAGGGGTCACAAGAAGAAAACCAACACTGGAAAATGATCGCAACTCTCTGCCACCCAAAACCTCAGGGAGGAAAAATGTCACTTCAAGCAGCAGCTGCGAATTACAACATGCCCCAGAACTTACTCAGGCCCCTTCAGGCCAGGTTTCACGCTGCTTGGATAAGTGACAGGAGTTATATTTTCACACCCAGCTGTTGCTTTATGACTTAGTAGGCAAAAAGTTGTGGTGACTTCTCCAGCTACCCAACACTGACTTATTTAGAACTGCAGTGAGCAGGGGCTGATGGAGGAAGGGTGAGGTGGCAGGTGTTCTCAGCAGACACACATTCTAGAAGAAGTTAAGGGGGTGAGGTATGGCAGGAGACAGCCTCATTATCCAAGGCGAGGCTGTCTAATCCTGTTGGACAGCTGTCTTGGTAGACTCCAATGGCTGCTCCTCTTTGGCCTAGCCTAGAAAAACACCCTTTTCATTATTAAAGGTTGAAGAAGAAACAGCATGAGTAGAGGAAGGAAAAGGCTTTTCTCTAAATTTCTTCCTAATGATTATTTAGGGTAGGATTAGGGAGATTACACATGCTCAATAAAATAGCACAGTTTACAGAAGAGAGCACTGGGCAAGGAATCTGGAAATTTATATTTTATTTTTAACTTGCCACTAATTAGAGAGCTTCAGAAGAGTCATTTTTATCCTCTTCAGACTTCAATTTCTGCAACCATAAAATAAAGGAATTGTGATAAAGAATATCTTCTGTGCCCTGGGGGAAGCAACATTTTTTTTCCTCTCAAGTTGAGATGGCAACATCTATCTATTCATAGTATTGTTCAGAAAACTGTGTTAAAATAAATAAACACCTTTCTTATCCATAAAATGCTATAAATACAAGGTATCATAAGGGGTACTCCAGTGTTGCAAGATGATTTTGACTCAGTACAGAATATAGTGATGTCCGAGAATATATAACTACAGGCACAGGGGAAATGAGTGATGCCAGATAAAAGAAATTGAAAATAAAGGGGACTAACTAAAAAGAAAATGCCAACAAAGGTAGAGTAGAATGGGTATGATAAGAAAGCCAAGGCACATGGTAAAAGGTAGTGGCAAAGAAGGCATGGTGGATGAATTTTGAGAAGGAGTTTGGGGGGTTGAGAATTACTCATGATGAAAGGAGTAGGGGATGATATTGATTCTGAGTGGTGTAGACAGGAAATGCATCAAGTTGTTACATTAGTCACATTCACATCTGTTATTTTTTAGATATGAGGTGTCCCCCCAAAAATATGCCATGTGTGAGACAATGCAAGATAGATTAGATTTGAAATAATTGGTTATATTAAGCTTAACCTAATCAGCACATTAATCCTCTGAAATGGATTAATTGGGTGTTAGCTGTAGGCAGGTAGGTGTGGCTGGAGAAGTTGGGCCACTGGAGGCATGCCTTTGGGGGATGGATACACACACACACACACACACATACACACATACACACATACACTTTGTGGTGAGGGGAGTCTCTCTCTCTGCTTCTTGGTTGTCATGTCCTGGCCTGCTGTCCTTCACCACACTCTTCTGCCATTATGTTCTGCCTCACCTCAGGCCCAGGGCAATAGAATTGGTCACTTATGGACTGAAACCTTTGAAATTGTGAGTGTCAAATAAACTTTTCCTCCTCTAATTGTTCTTGTCAGGTCTTTTGGTCACAGCGATGAAATACTTGACTAAAACAACATCATTATAATAAAATACTTGGCACAGGCCACTTATGAAGTAAAGAGAAGGTTATTTTGGCTTATAGTTCTGGAGATACAAGTTCAGCATTTATGAGGGGGTAGGCATTAGTTTGGCCTCTGGTGAAGGTTGCCTATCATGGCAGAAACATGTGCCAGAGTGATCACTCACATTTCAAGGCATGAAGCAGAGATAGACTGTGAGACCTGCATTCCTTAGAGGCATGCTGCCAATGACCTAATGACCCCTACTAGGCTTCATGTCTTAAAGGTTCATAGCACTCCCAGTACCACGACCCTGAGGACCAAGCCTTCATATGTGGACATTAGGAGGATACTCACCAAATCATAGCAGTTGTATTAGAATATTTTTCTACTTCTCTGAATTTCTTCTAGAAAGATACCTGAGCACAAGCCAGATTGGCCAAAAGAATTGATGCTATCCATAATAAAGTGGATCAGCCAATGTAGAAAAAAGATGTAAATCTTGGATTACTTGGGATTACCTTGTAAAACATGTTGTATTTAGAGACTTGCAAATGAAAGTATATACTCTAGTAGAGATGAAGAAAGAATTGATTAAAGAAGAGCTGGGATCCCATCAGAATAAGAGAAAGTAGCATGTCACTGTGAAGATAGCACAGCTAGAAAAGGGTGATTGGGACCTTGATTGGCATAACGTCCTACTCCTTTGAGTACAAGGACTGAAGGATGCAAGAGGAGATAAGATGAGTTAAAGAACATCGTGGGATTCTTGAGCACTTACAAAAATATGGCAGTTTGTCATCAACTTCATTGTCTTTTTATTATTTTGCCAGGTAATGACAAGGATTAGTGCTGGGGTCCTCCTGGGTTTAAATTAAGAGCTACAAGTTGACAACTGTGACTTTGGCCTAGAAACAAACTCTCAAAACCACATGTGTTTCATTATGAGACTGTAATGGCACCTTCCTCAGAACAGTTACATACAAATTAGCACAGTCTCTAACACAGAGGAAAAAGTAAAATATGTGACTTTTATTAAATATACATCTCAAACTTCCCAACATACCACTGAAATTCAATGGACAGTCATCATGGATGATTTTAGACATTGCAACTTGTTATAACAAGTTTGGATGTGAGGTGTCCTCCACAAGCTCATGTGTGAGACAATGCAAGAAGGTTTCGGGAGAGATGATCAAATTCTAACAGTCTTAATCCAATCAGTCAATTAATCCTGTGATGGTATTAACTGAATGGTGGCTGAAGGCAGGTAGGGCGTGGCTGGAGAAGGTGGGTCATTGGGGGTGTGCCTTTTGTGTATGTATTTTGTATTTGATGAGCGGAGTCTTTCTCTTACTACTTTTGATCATCATGTGAGCTGCTTCCCTCTGCCACACTCTTCTGCCATGATGTTCTGCCTCACCTTGAGCCCTGAGGAATAGAGCCAGATGTCTATGGATGGAGACCTCTGAAACCATGAGCTCCCAAAGAAACTTTTCCTCCTTTACAATTGTTTGGTCAGGTTTTTTAGTTACAGCAGCGAAAAAATCTGAGTAAAACACAACCAGAAGCATTGTTTTCTGCACATCAAAATGAAGGCTAGTTGTAAATTTTGTTTTCTGGAGTATAACCTAGTAATGTTATAATTCATTCGTCCACTAAATTAATGCATTTTCCCCACAATTTTTAAAAGTAGGGTTCTGAATTTTTTTAAAAAGAAAGCTTTATTTACGTAGGATTTATATAACATAAACTTACTCATTTTAAGTGTGTGACTCATTCATTTTTAACTAGCATTATTGAATGCTGCCAAGTTTCAAGTCCTAAGTACTGGGGATATTTTGGTGAATATGATAGACGAGATCTCTAGTTTCAGAAAGCTTCCAGTCTAGTGAGGAGGAAGAATGATTAATAGATAAAGTCGTGACCTAGGGGTAGGAAAAATAAGATAATAATAATAGGTTGTTCCATTTTAGATAGGGAGCCCAAGAGAATTCTCTTAGAAGAAGTGATATTTGAATAAGGAAATGAGCCATGTGGATATTTGGAAGAAGAGAACTACAGACAAGGAATAGCAAGAACAGAGGCCCAGGGACACATAAGTATGTTGTTGTATTC
Organism: Marmota monax; assembly: GCF_021218885.2. Taxonomy (NCBI): domain Eukaryota; kingdom Metazoa; phylum Chordata; class Mammalia; order Rodentia; family Sciuridae; genus Marmota; species Marmota monax. The sequence goes on from NW_026695212.1 coordinate 4,814,988, forward strand.
CCTCAGTTGGAATCTAGGCAAAGAGTGGCATTGAAACAGAATAAGTAAGGAGAAAGCAGAGAAGAAGGAATCCAGGGAAAAGAGACAAAATAAAGGCTAGGTTTCCAAAATGAGGCTTTGAATTTTGTTCTGTGTTGGATGGAAAGCCATAAGAGGGTTTTGAGTAGGCAATGCAGCATGCCAAATTTACATTTTTGAAAGACTATGGACATGAGGCCAGTAGGAATAGGGCCCAGGTTACAGCAGAGGCTGGCCCAGCAGTAGAGTTGGTGAGAAGAGGCCAGGTCATATGTATATTTTGGGGACAAGATTTCCTGGTGACTGAATATGGCTTAAAAGACAGAGAGGAATCAAGGATGACTGCTAGGATATTGGTGAGGATGTAAATCAAGAACTCTGTTTTGGGATTTCTTATTTTAAATGTTTGTTGAAAATTTAAGTGGAAATTGCAAGAGTGGTCCCTTATACGTATGCACTATGTTGGAAAATACTTTGTAGTAGAGGACTGAAAGGAAAGCAGTAAGATTCCTAGAAGCCTGAGTTGGCAGAGCTATGCTCTGTACCGCAAATGTGTCCCACAGGATTCTATATAACAAAAGGGCTACAAAACCTGTTTGCTGAAAAACAAGCTATCCAGTGATTAAGGCAGAAAATACATGTGGTAAAAATTAGCTTTTTCTATCACTTTAAGATGAGAACTGGGGAGGGGTTTGCTAGGGTTCTGAGGAGCTGATAAATTGCTGAGGAAATAACCCAAGCTATTGGATAGCTTGAAGGCAAGAATGGAGAAAGATATTTGAAAACAAATACTCCCTGTGTGTATGATCTCAAGAAAACAAACTAGAAGATTCACAGCATGTGGGTTACAGGATTACTTTCCATTTAATACTGAGAAGCACTCTTGAAATTTTTAAAGCCATCCTGTTGCTAGGTGTATTTCAGTATTTGTTCATGTTCAATTTAGTAGTTAAGTATTTAAGACATCTGTATTTCAGAGTATCTGAAAAATACCTGTATGGAACAAATGAGGTAAATGTGAAATAGAACTTTAGAAGTTTTCAACCAAGCTATCACCATGTGAAGCCATCCACATAAGCAACTGAAGGACGCTTTAGGATGCAGAGTTACTGCAATGCATCTCATGGATATGGGGAGGGGTGTCAATCTCCATTCCTTTCATAATCATATTGACAGTAAAATAATCTTTGTGTGTTCGTTCTATACATTAACCTAAAGACATTGTTCCAATAAATCAACAAATATGTTCCAACCATATGCATTGTGTAAAGAATTAATTGACACATCTAATAACTAAACAGAATTTTATGCGCTCCTGCAGTCACAAAAACTGGTGTTCAATCTAAACATTAGAATGATATATGTTTTAGTAAAATAAGAAAGCAAATTGTGGATGATTATGCCAAAGCAATCTATGGCATTACTGGAATAAAATAATTAGCCTTTCTTTTTTTCCTTTTAGCCTTTAATATTTATCTTTTCAAAATATTTAACCAGAACACAATAAAAATGTTGGCAAATTTTAGCCTTCTATAGCTCATTTTATTCAATATCTTGATCTTTAATTTCCAGAGATGCTTCAAAGATAAATAAGATCCACTCTTTTTATTACTCTTCACAGGAAATGTAATAAAAAATAAAGCATATTTATGAAATAATTGAAGCACAAAGTAATTTTCTGCCATGTGGCTTGAAAATCCTTATCAGACCACTTTCTATAATCAACTCATATATAGTGATTATTGATGGTGGATGGGAAAGTGATTGTTTTGTTTTTTATATGTTGAGTTTAGGCTCAAGTTCTTTGATAATAACTTGTAATAGAATGGGAGTTGATTATATTATATTGTCAAGGTAGACAATCATATCAACCTGCCATCTCTGTCTTTTCCTCTCCAGTAGCTATACTTCATTTCTTTTGCCACATTTTGTTGGCAAGGGCCATCAGGACAATGTTTTATAATAGCATGAATTTTTTTTTAAGTTAAGATGTTTTTATTTTTATTTTTAGAGAGAGAGAGAATTTATATATATATATATATATTTAGTTTTTGGCACACACAACATCTTTGTATGTGGTGCTGAGGATCGAACCCGGGACGCACGCATGCCTGGCGAGTGCGCTACTGCTTGAGCCACATCCCCAGCCCAATAGCATGAAATTTGGCATTGCTGTTTTAAACAAAATTGGGTCTAAAATTTCCCCATTAAATATGATAGAGGCTTAAGACAGTTGCTAACAGCCTATTTCAAGTTAAGGGAATTTCCTTATTTTTCTAGTTCCTAAGAGGCTTCCCCCCGCCTTTCTTGTATGAATGAATTTTATATTTGATCACTTTTTTCAGCTTCCTTCATATAATCACCTGCTATTCCTTGTTTAATTTACTGGAATATCCCCAATAAATTGCTACCATTGAAGCATCTTTGCAAGAATTAACTTTGATTTTTTTAAAATGTCCTACTGAATTCAATTTACTAAGTTCATAAAAACAGGATTTTTGCACTTGTTTTCATGTCACAAATGAAGCTACATGTCATTGATCATAGTGAGCGTTTACCAAGTATCAGCTTTCACCAAGAGAGAAAAATCATAATAAAATTATGTGATCCCATCAAACTTTGCGCAGGCTGATCACACTAAGCTACTTACATAACTTATATTTCAAAAGTATAAATTTCACATTCTCTCAATTTGAAAAGGATGAATTTAGTATTAAAGCCTCAAATTGTCCTGAATAAAGGTTTCCTTAAGTAGAAAATTCACAGCTAATATGGTTCAAGAAGCTAATTTGCTCAGGCAAGGGAACATTTATAGAATTCTCTCCTCTAAGAATTCTTGCATGTTGAAAAAGCTATGATTCTGATGGAAGGCTTTCCCACATCCATTACTTTTATAAGGTTTCTCTCCAGTAGGAATCTGAATTACATCATGGGAAAGTCAGTTTTCCTGACTCCTTTGGAGTAGCTGTGGTCTTGAATGTGGAAAGTTAACTAATCTATAGCTGAAAGCACAATGGTTAAGAAATATATGGGAAAGCTCTTTGTGAGCTTTAAAATCTTATATAAATGTAAAATATGATTATATATAGCATTGCTTTAGATTGTGATATTGTCCAGAGAAAGAACCGTGTTTTGTTTTTTTTTTCTTTCTACCAGTTTCAGTGCCTGGCACAACATAGAAACCATAAATGTTTCTGAATGAACAAATAAATATTGGAAGGAATAAGATGATACGTAAAGCAAAAAGAATGTTTAGGAAGAACCATTAAAACAAAGGAAGCATTTGTGTCCTAATATGTTCACCAATGAAACTGAACCTAGGCAGATGGTAGAACAGGCCAGACAGAGAAAGCCTGACTCAGAGATCAGGAAATCCCATTTGGTTGGAAGAGAAAGTCAGAAAAAAAACCAAAGTATTAGACCACAGAGGGAAGTTCTAAGGCACTTGACATTAAAAGATCTAGCAGGAGGCTATGGGTCAAGGATCTGGGTCTGGGGCAAATTCACGAATCTCTAAATTAAGTTAGAAGACTAGCCTGAATCCCAGTCCTATAGAATTCACCAATGACCAGCAAACCAACACAGGGACCCAAGTAAACAGGCAAAAAATAGTTGTTAATATGGCAACATAATAGGGCAGATTTAATAGAAACTTGTTACATGAGTTGGAAGGTAATATACTGTCACCTTCCCTGCCCCAGAAAAGCCAGAAGCCATGGCTACAAAGTTCTTTCAGAGTGAAAAAGCTGTTAGAACCTGGGTGGAACCCAGGATTTATCAAGGTCCCCTGCAGAAAGAACAATGACAAATGATTTGGTCCTCATGGTTTCTCAGTCCATGGATCTTACTAGAATTATAAGAATCATCCAGGAAAAGGGAACTAGAGAATGTGAATCTTCTAGGCTTTTTATTATTAAAGAATGTCAAGCAAGGAGCTGGTAGGTTTTTCACCTCTTATTCATGTATTACTCAGAAATCCCTGAGTTTTCTGGAATTCTAAGGCTCTCAGCAATCATTCAAATGCCATTCCTCTTAATAGCATATATAAGTGGTGATAGTTTGGTTTTTTTTATTATTATTATTGAAACCAACACTTGGCCTCCTGAGACAAATGAATCTATTTATCATAGTGCAGGGACTTATTTTTAAAATGAGTTTCCCATGTCATCTGATTTATGACACACAAAAAAGATAGCAGTCCTCTGAGCCAATCAGGATAAGGATTACGTATGGCATAGAAGCAACTGCTTCTCTCTTCCTGTCTCACGCATGTCTCAATAAGAGAAGAGCAGCTGCGTTATTTGTCATAGAGTATTAGACAGTAGGGCTTTGTCTGGGAAGAAAGACACAGAATAAACACTCTCCATTTTGGAAATTAATGTCTCATATCAGGTTTGATGTGTTTGTCTATAAATGATTTTGGATTGCCTAAGAATTTCCCTGCTGATGGGCAGCCATTCCTTTTGACAGCATTCAATATCACGGATTTCTTCCCTTGATGCCAATGCACTTGTGCTCTGTGGCAGTCATACAGATGGAAAGTGTCTGCCAAACCAATGTGTGGCAGGTCACACTTACAATGCCAGTGCACAATTAACCTCTGCTGAGCTCTGTTCTCCTGGAATGCTTCCATCCTTAATTATTCATCAGAGTTTAATTACTAGCAGGCACTTCATCCTGAAAGGAGCTACCCCTAGTTAATACAATACTGTAAAGAAGCCCCATCTGAGGAGGCCACCTTACCCAAGGTACCTAAAATAGTTGCAATGTTCTCAAGAGACTGTTCATAGTCAGAGACAAGGGTCTGTAGTGGTCAAGTTAGAAATGGGATTCAGGAACCAACTTCACTTTCCTGGTTTAAAAAAAAAAATCAAGTGCAGAGATCCCTTTGTGATAGTATTATGAGGGAGAACAAACTGCTCCTTTGCACCCTTCAGAAGATGTTAGGGCTGTGATGACAGAACTCTTTTCAGGCTTCAAGTTCTAACATTCTGGTAGGAAAAATGAAAATATTTTCTGACACAGTAGGAAAAACCTGAGGTGCACAGACAGGACAGGTTACCTGCTAGCCTCATGTCTCGTATCCAGCCAGACCGTCTAGGCATTGCCTCCCAAACATGCCTTACACTCCTATATTTTCAAATATTTGCTTTCTCTGGTTTCTGTTAAATTAAAATGTTTGTGCTGCCCCCATCCTGTAACCTCCACCTGTCTGAATCGTTTTAAATCCTTTGGTTTAGGTCTCCATCTTCCTTTGCTCCCTCTGAATACAACAACCCAAAGTACTCTCATCCTTTTTGTGAATAGTGCAAGTTCTTATCATCCGGCATCTTTCATGTGATGAGTTCTGTGGCCATGGGTTCACACACACAACTAGCTGTTGAGAGAGGAGCATGGGGAAGCAAAAAGTGCATTGGGTTAAGAATCAAGTGAGCTGAGCTTTTACTCCTGTTGCACCACGAATGTAACTTTAGAAAATCCATTTAATGTCACTTGCTCCTGTTTGCTCCTCTTGAAAATGAGACAATTGGACTAGATCATCTTTTATTTCTCTCTGAACTTTAGGAAGTTATGAATTATGTTTATTATTAGCAAGGTATGGCATTTATCCATTTTAGGGGGAAGGGAATGTGCAAGGTAGGTAGAGAGATGGGGGTAATAGGAGTGAAGGCTGAATTAACAAAAAGTTTGAATGTAAGGCTGTGGTAGTTAGATGTAGTGTGTCTGGCAATAGAGAGCCTCTCAAACAAGGAAAGTAATCAAATAAAATATACCTTAAGAATAAGATATCCCTGCAGCATGATAAAGTATCAGTTGGAGTGATACAGACTAAGGAGGGAAGATGAGGTTGCAGGAATAATGCATGACATGATGGATGAAAAAGAGACAGTGGAAGAGAAACTGATGCCCAGAGAGTACCTCTTCAAAGACTCTCACTGGCTCAGGAGGTGGACAGATGAACTGCAAAATGAACAACTGCAACAAGACCATCAAACCATTACAAATCCTGTGGTAAAGTATGTTTGAGAAACCGAACTGCAAACAGTTAAAATAAATTCTGTTTTCTGTAAGATTTTTCAGAGCCTGATGTGGGTTGTGATTATCTAAGAAGTAGACACATTTGACCTAAGATTCCCTCTCACTTTTTTTTAACAGTATCTCTGAAAATTAGTGTTCTGTGGCACATACATTTTAAAAACAAGTTTCTCAGAAAAAGGGAGAACTTTAGCATCTTATAGAAATGAGGAGATGGAGAACTTTAAAGCTCAGGATGACTGAAAATGTGTATGTTTTATCTAGATAAATAAGCAAATATATAAATTGAAAGTTAGGTAAAAGATAAAAGAAGGATAAAACTGAATAAAAATGTAGGCTGTGTGCATGTGGTATGTCTCCATTTTGACCTAAAGAAATTATCGATACTTTATGGGACTTTAGCAGGTGATAGAGCACCCACCTGGAGATATTAAATCCCTGATCTGAAATCACTTCAGTGAACTTTCTACATCACAACAAGCCTTATAAGGCCTTTTATAATCTGAATCTTCCCACACTCTGCAGCCCCACCTCCTGCTACCATCCCTCTTCATGCTCTTCTGGTCTCCCTGGACCACATGCCCCTTTGAAGGACTCATCTGAGAGCCATTGTTCCTGCACCCCTGCCTAGAACACACTTCCATTGTCTTTTCCTGGGTATCATCCAGCTGTCATTCAAGTTTCACCTCAGATGTTTCTTTTCTAGGAAGCATCCCTACTTCTTCTGCCAGTCAATCACATCACCAAGTCCTGCCAGATCCCTTTTAGGTGTCCACATTGACCCCTGAATTCCCATCAGATTCTGTTGCAGTTGCTGTTGTGCTTTCTCATATTGGCATGTAGAAGTCACCCCCAGATCGTAAATCTCATCACCTAAGGCAACATTTCTGACAAGTTACTCCAATAAGACAGCATGATGAAATGGGGTTCTAGCACCCCCACCCCCACAGCAAGAAGCTTAGCTGTGACAAGCGTATCATACTAGCTTCCATCAAAGGACTCAGGGATCTTTCTTCTTTATCTTTCCAGGATCAAGGTCCTTTAACTCTTTACAATTGAAAAGATACTGCTCAGGGGAGGGGAATGTAGTGACGCAAGCAACGTACATACCAGGGGACAGATTGCCTGATGCACGCCTTTGACAGCATGCAAGCTCCATGAGAACAAGAACTTCTGTTCCTTCAGTCCACTGCTATATCATCACCATCTAGAACAGTTCTTGGCACACAGCTGGTGTTGAACTGTACTGGCTGATATGGTACACAGCCCAGATTCTCCTATCGCTCCTCAGGATGAGGCTGAGAGTGTTGGAGGCCAGTTGCTCACAACTGAGTCTTGCTCAAGGAATGGACCTGACTAAAGAGAGAGACTCAATGGTCTAAAGTCAAATGCCCTTTCCAGAGGTATCCTGAACATGATCACTTATCAGTGTAGGAGGTAGACAGGACCATACCAGCCCCAGACTTCTGTGGCTGCATCAGAGTTCAGATCTTCTCCCTATTCAATTCTATATCCCTGCCCAGAGGTGCCAAAGGTCCTTGTAAAGAAACTATCCATCGGAAAGTCTGTCTCCTGGGGAACCTGACCCAAGACATGAAAGAACAAGTAACTGAACAGATAAATATCTAACAAGAGCTTTTTCTTTCCCTAGCAATGTCCTAAGTGCAGATGACAGAGATATAAACAAGTAAACAACAGCCCTCATTTTAGTAACTTTCGTTTTAAAGAGGAGAACGTAAAAAATGTAACTTCAGGTAGTTATAAGGGAAATAAATAAAACAAGGTGATATGATAGGGATTGGAGGTACAAGCGATTCTTCAAAGGATTGGAAAGAAAAGGTCTCTCTGATCCAGTGTTATTTGAGGTGAAACCTGAATAACAACCCAAGAGTTGGGCAGATAAATATCTACTGATAGTGTTTTAAAGAAAAGGCACATTTGATGCAAAGGCCCTGAGGCAGGAGTGACATTGGCCCAACTGAGTAACTTTAAGATCAGTATGTCTTCTGCAGTGAATGAACAGAACAGTGGTAAGATAATGCTAAAGAGGTAGGTTGGAAACTGATCACACAGGCTTGTAGACTAGTAAGGATTGTGCAGTTAGTATTGGGGTACAATTTCATTATAATGCTAGAATTTTAATGTTAAGGTTTTATAACTGTTTCTTTTCTCACTCCTTATTTCTATCATTAGTCCTCAGATGGAGGGTTTTTTTTTTATTATTACAGAACTAAAAATTGGGGGCCTAATTTTTCTTTCTCTTGAAGCAAGACTTCAGGCATCTCTTCATATAGTGTATCTTTCTTCAGACTTGCTTCCAAAGTCTTCAGTTATTCCATCAGAAAAATATATGCATGGCTCAACCTGGACTGGGCTCTATGTTGATTTCCCTGGGATTAGGCAACGGGATCAAGGTAGGTGGTGGCTATTTCACATGCAAGGAAGCACAGCCCAAACCCCAGCCCACTAAGAGCCACCATTGCAATCATATAACCATGGCATTTCAAATAAGAATAAGACAGAAGAGTAGGTGGAGGAAGATAATTTTATTAAAAAAACAGAAATCAGATTATTATCAAAATTCAGCACTAAATTAATTCTGAATTTAGGATTACTCAAAGCAAAAGAGCAGTATCATGGGACATATTTGGAACAATATTAGTCTTTAAGGGGAGAACAAGTGTTTTTACAGGTTATAGCATCAAGGATAAATTGTTCATATGGAACTTAATCATAGACACTTTGAGAAATCTGAATGACAATATCTATTTTGTAAAAACATTTCACATGGTCTTTTCTTATATCAACTCTTCAATTAAAAGAATTAAGGTTATAGTACACAATTGTGCTTAAATGAGGCATCTGGATGAGGCAACGGATTAAATGGTCCAAATGTAATTCAGTTGTTGACCAAACTGCAATCAGATGGGTGGTTAGTACTCACTTTGGCTGTGCACAAATACACATTTATCTTAATCAAGGTTTTGATGGTAAGGTTAAGATTGAGGTTTTTGAAAAGTACTGCAAGTGCAGATGGCCCATCATGTTTGAAAAGAGACTGTAGGAACATTAGACATCAAATTGTTAAGTCATTTGGAAAATACAACACTGTAGCCCTCCACTGCACCAATTCACAATACCCTTTTGAACACCGGTCCCTCCCTTCTGGCCATAGACTCAGAGTTTTGCGATAGTTCATAAACTCTGTGTTCTCTGCTCCCATAGGCTCACTGCCTTCCACATACTCTCTCTAAACAAAATCCTTTTACTTTTAGTCTCTGAACTTCTAACCTTTCCCATACTCTGCTGTCCATGTATCTGGAACTGCTTTCACATTGCAGACTGACCTATTACCTTCTGCCTATCAAATAACCATCCCATCACCAAGAGAAGAAACAAGGGATTACAATATAACCTACAACAGAAGGGGTAGTAAGACTTCCAGCATCACAATAAAAAAATCATATTAAAACTGTGTGTCAACCTCCCTGTCCCCTGCCCTGAGTCTGGTGTGGTAGAGCATTCTTATAATCCCAGCCACATGGGAGATCAGGTAGGAGGATCTGAATTTGAGGCCAGCATGGACAATTTAGCAAGACTCTGTCTCAAAAAAAAAAATACCCTCCTTATGTTATAATAGTATTAAGCAATATTAAATAATGTAAACCATATATGCATTTAAAATTTGTAGTAGCCATAATTTGAAAAGTGAAAAGAAACCTTTGAAATTAACTTTAATAACATATTCTGTTTAACCAAATTTATCTGAAATTCCATTATTTCAACATGCAACTCAAATTATAAAAAGTTATTGAAATTATTTAAAACTTTACATTTATAGCATGTCATAATGCATGCTACACACTTTTTAAGTGTTCAGTAGCCACATGAGACTAGTGGCTACCATATTGAGCACCATGACTCAGTAATGTAGTACATGCCTCTCAGGAAGTTTTCTAGGTAAACCTCAATCTACTCTCCTGAAAAGTAATATAAACGACAGAGCTATTGCTATGGAGTCAATGCTGAAATTTTAAGGATCACTTAGCATGAAATTACACAGAAAATCAATTAATGTGTTGACTGAGTATATTGTTCAGTCAAAAAAGATTTAGAGAGTCCTTAAAATATGCTGTGCACGTTAAGATGGTTCTAGATTCTTTGAAGGATACTGTCAATAGTCATTTCATGATTGTTTTACAAAACAGCAATCAGTTTTGCCTCTTCTAAGTATAGTGGTTCCTATCCTGAGTATAGTGGTACCTCTCCTGATCCACAGGAGATGCATCCCAAGACTCCCATTGGATGCCTGAAACTGTGGGTGGTACTGAACCCTATTCGTGCTGCTTGTTTTTTTTTTCCAACACACATCTATGATAAAGTTTCATTTATAAATTAGGCATAGTAAGAGACTAACAATAAAAATTAATAATAAAACAAAACAAATGTAAAACTATGCTATAATTTTGTGGATATGCTTTCTCTCACCCATCTCAAAATATCTTTTTGTATTATATTCATTCTTCTCCTGCTGATGTGACACATTACAATGCCTAACATGACGGCATGAAATGAGGTGCATGGTGTAGGCACTGTGATGCAGTGTGAGGCTACTACAGAAGAGCTGCTGAACACAGCACTGAAATGCTGCCACATTGATCTGATACCCAAGACCACTACTAACTAGTGGATGGGTAGCCTATCAGCATGGAGACACCATGCAAAGGAATAATGCACCCGTGGGACTGAATGGGACAGCACAATATTTTATCATGCATCTAAGAATGACACACCATTTAAAATGTAGGAATTTTTTTTATCTCTGGATTTTCCACTTAATATTTTCAGATCACAGAGTACCTGATACTTTGAAAAGTTAAATTACAAATAAAGGAGGACCACTCTGTACAAATATGATACAATTTAGTTTCCCTTTTTCTTCTCTTGTGTAGAAAGGAAGAAAGAAGAATTTTGAAGGAGCTAGAACTAGAGTGCGTGACCTGAGAGAAAGCAAAGGAATAATTTCATGTGTTTAGAAATTAGGAGAGACAGCAATGTTACCTTGATTGAGCTGTATCTTGAGGACTGAGGCCCAAAATAATATTTATAACATGCTGATATATTTTAATTGTGCAAGAAATTGGACTTGACTTGAAAACTACAGAAAACAACCAAGAATACAGAAAAAAATCATCATCCAACAATTCATATGTGTTTTCATTCCATGGTTTGATGTATTTCCTTTCATCCAGTCTTTATATCCAGGGACAGTCTCCACACTTGTGTCCCAGGTCTCACAAGTCTGAGGCATGAGGAAATCTTATGCTTGATTTTTATATCTAACTTGCCATGATGTGAGCTCCCATCCCACCTGCTTGATTCCCAAGAACTAGCTGACCTGGAGGGGTCTCCTTTTCACACCTCCCACTGTCTCAGGAATACCCCTCTCCCCATCCCATTTATTCACACTGACTGGCTTCTCACTGTCCGCCACTCTCATGGAATTGCAGCTTTTCAGAGACATGCACTTGTAAGTAACATTCCTCACCCTAACCCAGCTGGGGGCTCCTTTTTGCAGGTCCCACCATGATGTTGCTATTGGATATGGCCAGTCAGGGTCTGTACTTCTCAATTCATGGCCAACCTATCTCTCAGTGATTAAGGCAAACCCAGCTCTCACCCATTAGAACTCTCCAGGCATTTCCATTCCTCAGAGTATAGGACCACCTTAACCTCCAAATGGAAGCCACTTTATTGTCAGGCCCAGAATTAGCCTCTTCCCAAGATCAATGACCATTGGAAGACACGTTCATTTATGAAAACATCACTCTCCTGGGAGGTTTTGACTGGTTCTGAGGCCTCAACAAGGTAATTACAGCAGTCTCCAATGAGGTTCTTGTGGCCTAAGCTGGAATACTTTCTGTTTTCTTTTTCTTTTTCTCCTTCCTTCCTTCCTTCCTTTTGTCTCAAATGACATCTTAAAATATTTTCTTGTTATGAAATTATAATATATCCCCCTTGTGAAAAATGAGAAAATCCAAAGAAGAAGAAAGCAACATCTTATGACCTTAGTACTTGAGGACTCGCTACCCTATGAATCTGACACCTTGATAGATCTTCAGAGGAATCTTAAAATACAAAAACTCAAAGTATTAGAGCCCTGGGCAAATAACGCACTTTGAAAGTTGAAAGCTAAATTAAGCTTTGACCTGAAAATAAATTAGTATTATCCTAAGTTCCCAAATATAGGTAGATATGTATTTATGTAAAAGTTTGTTATTGCAATTGCTGATTTATTAAAGGCTTTTAAAGATTTTTTTAAAAGTTAATCATCACTATATTCAACTACCAAAACTATGACCATAAATGTGGAGGAACAATTGAACTTGAACTCCTAAGCTATACACTGTACCCTGTAAGATCATCTCCAAATTTAGGAACTATGGACCTCAACTAGGACTTTCTCAATCTTCAGGGCCCCCTCCCCTTTCTTTTGTGAACTACTAAAAGCAATAAAAATAATAATAAAAAAAGAGAGAGAGTTGATGTGAAATAACTTGGACATACAATCAATTGCATAAATTATGGTATTATTTTTATAAAATTGCTTCTCAAGAGCTTATTTTTCTTTAACATGATTGTTACCTTAATTAGAAATTTTGGGGGAAAATGACACCAAATAGAAAAGAATTTCTTTGCATTGCTCTACTTTTATATTTGATTTTTTTAAAACTAAAAATATTCCAGCAACAAGCTATCTTTCCCTCAGGTACCTTTAATTCCAGCCTTCTAATTTTAATCTGACACCATTAGCTGAGTTTTAACTATCATGCTTTTAACATGTACAGAATTCTGTTTTTGTAAATACCCTTAATGTAATCCCACACTCATACCTACGTCATTGCCATTAATTAGTCTTTGGAACATTTCTCAGGACTTTAATCATAAAACTGCATGAAAAATTAGAAAAAAAAATGTTTTGCACCATTTGCAATGAAACAGATTTTGTGTTTTATAAGCTTTACAAGGAACCTGACTAAAGTGCCATAGACCTCCTCGTACAAGTCACTAGTCTATTCAAAATTTAGATGGGGCTGGGGTTGTGGCTCAGTGGTTGAGAGAGTGCTTACCTAGCACATCTGAAGCACTGGGTTCGATCCTCAGCACCACTTAAGATAAACAAATAAATAAAATAAAGGTATTGTGTCCATCTACAACTAAAAATAAAATTTAAAAATTAGATGGACAGACATGAAAAAATCCTATGCAATTCTACTAACTTTTGGAGAACAAGTTAATTCTTTCATACGATGTACAGGACACACATGCTGCTGTCTGGCAAGGGAATAGGTGTTTAGTAGATCCACAAATATATTTTCTGCTACTATTCCAGCTCCAAAGGCCACAGTTACAGTGAGACATGTGGCTGGAGGCATCTGAAGTATGTGCGTGAAGGATAAGTTCAGAGTGAGGACCTCACACTGCCAACCAAATGCAAATGCTGCCTATTGTTTTCTTATTTCCCCACTATTTCCACTACTCAGAGCTTTATACTTATCAGGTTAAAATTACATCTACCTATTACCTTCACAGGACAGATCTCTGAGTCTGGTGGAACAATGGTGAATATAGTACAAGTTAAACAATGCCAGAAGCTCCTTGTTTTACTTTTCTTTTATCTGGTTCTGTCTCTATCTTTGCCTCTCTCTCTCTCTCTCTCTCTCTCTCTCTCTATATATATATATATATATATATATATATATATATATTTCTCTCTCTCTCTCTCTCACACACACACACATTTTTTTTTTCAAATAGAACACATAATTGAATTAGAATTAAAAATTCTACCCTCTTATTCTTGGCGTTAACTGAGACCTCTATTTTAAATATATATTTAAGGTAAAGGGAAGTCTTATTAGTCAGTAGAACCAGAGTTTGAATGAGTTTACTAGACTCCCTATTCAGTCAACCTAAAGGGAAGAAAATATCAAAGACTGTTTTAGAACATGGCATTTGTGAGCAAATAGAGGATAACACAGATAAGAGGAATGGGGCACTCGCCATACAGTCTTGGGAGATGCTATAGGGTAGGCAAGCTGTGCCCTAAAACCTGAGGCAGTCTTAGGTCACCAGGCATTTTGAAGTGGGAGAGGGGCTGGGAAACAGCATACAACTCCAAGTACTTAATAGCCACCAACAGACAAGCCAGGAAATTAGCAGCCTCTCTGTGAAGGTAAAATCCGAGAGAGTCAGGGGGGCCCTAAGGCAACCTAGATTTTTACTCACCTTACACTTTCTCTATGAAAGAAACTTGTGAACACTTCATTAAGATTGTGAGTAGATAATGACTCATTAATTCAGTACTTTAAAAGAGATTCTCAGAGAGACAAAGAGACATAGAACCTTCAAAAAGAAAATTCTGAACTTCTAGGTGGAATAGCCCTGAACATCAGGAGGAGGGTAGAAAGAGAAAAAGAAGAGGAAAGAAAAGAATTCAAAAATTATATTACATATCTTCTTTCTTCTTTCTCCAAGACCATTTAATTCAAGTGACAGAAGATAATAAGGAATATCAAAGACTAAAATAAACATTAAAAAGGAAAGGAAGTCATCAGTCAAATATGCAGTCTGGGGAAGTGTGACTTCAAGATTAATGTGTGTGGTTGGTTACAGCTATCTAGATTCCAGATCTTTCTATAGTACTTTTTTAGACAATGTCTCTTCCTTCCACACTCACAGTGTAAAGCTACTCTTCAGTTCCTTAGCACTCCCTGCATTCACCGCATATCCACACACTCACACATGCGCACACATCCACACCCATAAACAAATACATAGACACAGACATGTAACAGCACCCAGGCTGCTAGCTTTAGTTTGCTACTCTTCATATCCATCTCTGTGTCTGGGAACTTGGTTGTTCACAGCAGAGAAACAAATTAAATGGGGCTATCCAGGTCTCTGTGGGAAAAATCACTGGATCCTAAACCAGGGTAGACTTCTGGAGCCTACAATAAGCTACCTTCAAATGCATTTCAGCAAAACTTTCAGGAGAAAAATAAAAAGGTAGTTGATAAGCAAAACCAAGGCAGAAATATAGTAATGAAATTGAAGGAACAGCAGGTCAAGTCAGACTGAAAAACACCACTCACCTCCTTCCTCCCCACCCCCACACCTATCTTGCATTCAGAGTAAGGGCCTACTGCTATAGGGACTGAGCTGAGAATATATGAGAGAAGAGGCACCCAGCTTTCACCTGCTTCTCCATGAGATAGAACCAAACCACAGCTGTGTAGTTGCATGTTGAGATGAGTTTTCCTAGGAAAGCACTGGAGTTGATAGTGGAGAGTTGGTGACCAGGTGAAATCCAGAAATATTAGATATTAAGTCATAAGAGAAAAAGAGCAACACCAAGTGGCTTGGCAAGAAGAATGGAAAACACCCTTGGGTGGGGAGTATAGATGGAAAAGAGAGGAATTCTAACAACCTTTGCAAGCAGAGAATCCAGTACCTTGCAAACATATAGTCTAAACAGACAAGTGCCTAGGTATCTGCATTGTGGGATGATATTGGAGGAGTTTTCTGCATTTCCCAGTGTATTCATATGGTGCCCTAACTAGGAGTCATTTTGAAAAGCATCCTATTGTTTGAGCTTGTTGCTTAGGATATCAGAACACCCCGTATCTCCATGATCCAACTGCCTGTTCTCTATACTGCTGGGCAGCTGCCCCAACAGACCAGTTTGGACCTTGGGAATGACTGACACAAATCCCCAAGAATACTATGTAGTGGGAAGTTAGCACTAGGATTCAAAGGGAAGAGGAAGGCCCTGTAAAACTGGTAGTTCAGGAGATCTGCAGTAGAGCCCAGAGCCACTCCTGCCAGTCACCGGGCAAGCACCACAGTGGAAAGAACTAGGAAGTAATAAACCTAGTCATTGTCCTATTATTTTTCTTTATGTTTTTCTTTTTCATTTATCTTCCCTTTAATGGCTAATTTTTCTCTTTATGTTTTCTTTCTTTTAACACTTTTTTCATTTTCCTGCTTTCTTTAACCTTTTTTCCTTCTTTTAATTTTTTTTTTTAGCTGTATATGGACTCAATGCCTTTATTTGTTTTTGTGTGGTGCTAGGATCAAACCCAGTGCTCACACTTGCAAGGCAAGTGCTCTACCACTGAGCTTACAACTCCAGCCCAACCTTTTTTTCTTTTAAAAAAATTTTAAATTTCTTTCTATATTTATATATTACCTTCTTTCCTATTGTTTTAAATATTATTATTGCTTTGTTGTTACAATCTCTTTTTAATTTTTACTTTATTTTCTATTTTATTCTTTATTTTCTTATCATATCTTTTCTGTGGTTGATGTTGTGTGTGCACACAATTTCCTTTGTGGAGCTGGGGATCAAGTCTAGGACTTAGCATACATTGAGTGGGTACTCTGACACTGAGCTAGTTAGCCCAGCCCAGTTGAAAGGAATTGCATCTAGCTCCAGCCATTATACAATTCCACCCAAACATTGACAGGTACTTCAACTGAAAGAATAGTGGAGACAATATTCAGATGATAATACCTACAAGTGGCCACAGCTAGGGGATCTGATACCCCATTCCCAGACAGTCACTCTGAAAGTACCAGCAAACAGATATAATACTACTGTGTGGACAGCACACCTGCATGTGTCCTCAGCATTGGTTGCTCCCACAACCTGGAAGAGCATACATTATTTATAAGACTAGATGTGAATGACATAGAGGAGATTTGACCCTAACCTACCCTCATGTAAAACACCAGGAACTGCACTAGTGGCTAAACAAAGGACAAAAGTTGCAGCCTACCATGATCAGAACAGCCAATATCAGAATCAAGAAACAGAGTCAATATCAACAAAGTCTGTGGAAATTCCACCATCTAATAGGGGTTTTTACTCCTATTATAGAAGTTACCACAGAGAGTGCACTCCGCATACCCTGTAGTCTACACCACACCAGTCTAAATTACCAGAGGGACCACACTCTTTCATGACATCCAGAGAAAGTGGGTTCTTTAGGCTCCAGAATGGTATGCATCATGTCCAAACTCACTAATAACAGCCAAGGAAGCCACAGGGAGATTACACTATGAAACCCAATTGGAATTACATACAACAACAAAATACCCTAAGATTATTATCTCTAAGACATTATCAAGAGAAAGCTACTTATTAAGAAATCCCTCACATAAAAGTAGAAGAGACATTTATTCCAACGGTTGTGCAAATATCAACATAAAAACACAAGAAATATCAAAATATAAGGCAATATGACATCTCCTAAAGTTCACAATCCTATAGGAACAGATACCAAAAATATTTGAGTGGATGAAATTCCAGATAAGGAATTTAAAAGAATGGCTTTTTAAAAGCTCAATGAATTTCAAAAGAATACATATTATTAAATGAATTAAGGAAGACAATGCAGGATATAAATGAGAAAGTCAACAGAGAGGCAGAGATCTTGAAAAAGAACAAAACATAACTCTCAAGTCAAATTTTAAAACTCAGTTGAAGGGCTGGGGATGTGGCTCAAGTGGTAGCGCGCTCGCCTGGCATGCGGAGGGCACTGGGTTCGAGCCTCAGCACCACGTAAAATAAAATAAAATAAAGATGTTGTGTGGGCTGGGATGTGGCTCAAGCGGTAGCGCGCTCGCCTGGCATGCGTGCGGCCCGGGTTCGATCCTCAGCACCACATACAAACAAAGATGTTGTGTCCGCCAAATACTAAAAAATAAATATTAAAAAATTCTAAAAAAAAAAAAAAAAAAAAAAAAAAAAAGATGTTGTGTTCACCGAAAACTAAAAAATTGATATTAAAAATTCTCTCTCTCTCTTAAAAAAAAACTCAGTTGAAATCCTTACAAATAGATCAGATCAAGTGGAATAAAGAATATTAAAGTGTGAAGACAAGAATGATGAATTACCACATTGAAAAATAAAAGTGTTTAAAAAATAGAATGAACAGAAGATTCAATATCTCTGGAACATCATTAAAAAATGAAATTCACACCTAATTGTAATATATGTGGAAGAAAAGCTAAAGGCTGAAGGCATAGAAAGCTTATTCAATGAAATAAAAGTAGAAAATTTACCCAATCTTGAGAAAGACGTGGACATTTAAGTACATGACGAATTTAGAACCTCTTTTCTGGTAAATATTACCGAAAAAGAACCTGTCCATGATATGATATAGTTAAAATTGCCAAAAGTACTGGACAAAGAAAGAACTTCAAACTCTGCTAGAGAGAGAAGCACTGAATCACATTTAAAGGAAAACCCATTAGACTAAAATCAGATTTCTCAGAAAAAAATTTAAAGGACAGGATGGCATGGAGCAATGCATTTCAATTGCTAGGTGTGACTTGGTGGCGGGGGGAGTTAACCAAGCATGTTATACCCAGCAAGATAATCCTCAGAATTGAAAGGAGATAAAGACCTTTTAATATAAACCCAAACTGAGAATTCATGAACACTATACCAGGATCACAGAAGATAGTTAAAGAACTCTAATACCCTGAAGAGAAAAATAAATAAGCTCAATCATGAGAGCATGTGAAAGAATAAATTTAACTAGAGAGGTAGGAAATAAATGAGGAATAGGAATGAAATATCAATGCAATAAACCATCGAATTTCTAAGATAAATAAGAATAAATAAACAATAAATAAAATAAGAATAAATAAACAATATTCAAAACCATCAGTACAAAAATGGCAAAATTTAAGAATGAGTACATATCTGTCATTAATAACCCTGAACATAAATGGTCTTAATTCTCTAACAAGAAGACACAGACTGGCAGAATGGATTAAAAAACAAGATCCAACAATATGCAACCTATTAGAAACTCTCCTCACCTGCAAAGAAAAACACACTGAAAATGAAAGGATGGAAACTGATATTATAAGCAAATGAAATCTGAAAGCAAGCAAGAGTATCTATAAATATATCTAACAAAATAGACTTTAAAACAAAATCAGAAAAGACTGTTTTAGACAGCATTTTTATTGCTGTGACCAAAAGTCCTAACAAGAACAATATAAAGGAAGAAAAGTTTAGAGGTTCAGACTGTGGTCAGATGAACCCATGGCTCTGAGCCCAAGGTGAAGCAGAACTTCATGGCACAAGGGCATGTCACAGGACAGCAGCTCAGAACATGACAACCAGGAAGTAGAGAGTCACTGACTAGGGACAAGATATAAACCCCAAAGGCACACTCCAGTGACCTACTTTCTCTAGCTAAAGCCTGTCTTCCTATAGTTAGCCCAGTTAATATGGATCAGTGGATTAATCCACTGATTATGTTAAAGCTTTCATAACCTAATGATTTCACCTCTAAACTTTCTTGCATTGTCTTACACATAAGCTTTTGGGAGACACCAACATATTTTCCGAACCATAATAGAGACAAACAATATCACTATATACTTACCAAGGGAACAATGTATCAAGAAGATGAAATGATTATAAATATATATACACACTGAAGTTTTGAGCATCCCATTCTATATAACAAACTCTCTACCAAATATAAATGGAGGGTTAGGCCCCAATGATAGAATAGTGGTGACTTTAATAATTGACTCTCAGTAATATTCAGATCACTCAGAAAAAAATCAATCAAGACATATTCAGAGTTAAATTTTATAATAGATCAAATGGACGTATTAGACATGTACAGAATATTCATCTACAGTTGCACAGTAAACATTCTTTTCAGCAACACATGTAACATTTACCAAAACAGAACACATATTATGTTACAGGACAAGTCTTAACAAATTAAAAAAACTGAAATAATTTCTTGCATCTTATCAGATTACAAGGAAATGAAATAAGAATTAAATAGCAAGAGAAACTTAATGAATTATACAAACACATGGAACAACACACTATTGAGCAAACAGTGGGTCATTGAAGAAATCAGAAAGGTAATTAAAAAATTCCTTGAATCAAACAAAAATGTAAATGCAAAATACCAGAATCTGTGGGGTATAGCAAAAATAGTACTGAGAGAAAAGTTTATAGCAGTAGGTATCTACATTTAAAAAAGGAGAGAAATTTCAAATAAATAACCTAATGATGAATCTCAAAGTCATAGAAATGCAAGAACAAACCAAATCCCAAATCCTAGAGGGAAATTGATAATAAAGACCAGAGCAGAAATAACTGACAAAAAGAACATTACGTAGGATCAATTATCAAAGAGTGAATGCTTTAAAAAGATGAACAAAATTGATAAACTTGATAAACCTTTAGCTAAACTAACCCAAAGAAATAAAACATTGAAATTAAATATTTTTTTTTAAAAAAGGAGATGTTAGAAGGGCTATCACTAAAATTTAAAGCATCACTATGAATTATTTTGAAAAACTATATACCAATAAATTGGAAAACTAGGAATAAATGGAAAAACTCTGGAAACATATGACCTACCAACACTGAACTAAGATGACATAAAAATCTAAATAAATCAATGATAACTAATGAGATTGAAACAATAATAAAAATTCCCAAAACAAAGAAGACCTCACAACTGGATAAATTCACTATTGAATTTTATCAGACTTTTAAAGTCAAATTATTCCACAAAAAAGAAAGGAAAGGAAAATTTTCAAATTTATTCAGTGAAGACTGCTCTGTATTACTCTGCTACCAAACCTCATAAGCACACAACCAAAGATAGTCAACAGCACATTGAACAGATCATTCACCATGACCAATTTTGCTTCATTCCTGGGGTGCAAGGATGGTTCAACATATGCAAATCAATAAGCATAACACAGCACATAAATAGAATCAATGATAAAAATCACATGATTATCTCACCAGATGCAGAAAAATTCCACATCTCTTCATGATAACAGCCCTGAACAAATTAATTTAGAAAAATCATACCTCACAGCTGGTCAAGATGGCAGCATAGAGAAGGTTACTTTCAAACAGCTCTATAACACTGCACCAGAGAGAGAAAAAAACAGCTTCTCTTTGAGGTCAGTTTTTTAAAAAAATCCTACTACAATTTAATACTGGACTCTCAGAACAGCCTAGGAACTCAAAGTTTAGGTAGAATTAAATTTTTTAAAGATAAAAGAAAAAAATCCACCACTGGCACTGGTGGCTGCTGATGCAGATCCACCATGGGCAGGTTGAAGAGAGAGACTAAGATAATTTCATGGGGCACCAAGGCATGTCCTGAAGAGGAGAGGATGTTGATAGCCGACACTGAGGAGCTGAACCAGTGGATGAGCTACACTTTGTTTTCATGTAAGAGGTAAGCTGTGCATTTCCCGGTGACCTGCAGAGAGCAGGAACAGAGGCCATCTTTTTCCATTGTGTTAGGGTGTCTGGCAAGTGTGGGTCCAAACCTCAGTGCCCAGACCTGTGTAATTCCCACTGGATCCAAAAACCTGTCCTGACAGAAGCCCATCATTCCACCCAGAGTGTGATTAAAAAACTAAGTAAAATTCAGGCATGGAAAGTGTTGTAACCAGGGGAATTATAGACACTCAGACCTGAGAGATCCTGGATGTCTCTCACATTTTGAATCTCGTGGTTCCTGGGACCAGAAGGGGATGACAGGGACTTGGTCTGGTGGGAGAGGAGTGAATGTGTCCTTTGAGACTGAGCACAGATGGCCAAGATATGGGAGCTATTGGTTGTAGGAAGTGGAGCAGGGAGAAGAACTGGTTCCTCCTCTGCTCTAGCAGAGCCCAGGGGAAATTCAAGTGATACAGACACCCAGTGTGAACTAGAAGCAGCTGGGCTTTGGAAGTGTGCTGATTTAAAAGCTTTACCAAACATCATTCCTCAAGCACCAGGGATCTAGCTAGACCCTGAACTCACCTCTATGAGCTCCACCTGTGGGAACCCTTTCACAGAACTTTACAGAGACCTCTTGCTGTAAGTGGAGTAGACAACACCCTCCAAACTGCCCCACATCATACCACTGAGAATGGAAGCTGAGACCAAGCAACCTAACTAGCTCCACAAAAAGAAGGAACTGACAGCCCCTGACTACTACCCTTGTGTTGGAATAACTTTCAGTCTCAGCTAGCAGCTACTAGCAGCTGGAAGTGCCTGAAATATCCACCTTCATTCAGGACTGACAGGAGCGCCTGCAGGATGGGGTGAAACCACATCCTCAGCACTTGTGGTTAGCACTGCCAAATGGCCCAGCCAGGAAATGAGAGTCAGGGGCGTCAGGCCATGAAACCCCTGACTCAGTAAGGGCTAAAGACCCTTCCAGATTGCTTTCTGCCACAACAGCAATATTTAGAGTTTCCTCACAGTGCGGTTATATTAGGCAGAAGATGATTGGTTTATGGGTATAGTCTTGATTATGTATGATTGACAGGCACACCCCACTCAAATCCTATAACCATTGTGTGCATTCCAAAAATAAACTGAGCTAATGGACGATGACCTGAGGCGGGTCTCAAGCCAGTTCTCTCACCAGCTCCCCAAGGAGTCTGTGTGTTGATTCCTCATCTCTAACCCCCGAGACAAGGTAGCCTAGTGGTAGCCGAGTGACTATCCATCACAAAGGGACTAGGAACACATTCACCCTTGCAAATTATACATACCTCAAGGAAAAAACAAAAACATAAAGAAAGAAAACTGGGAACTAAAAGCCAACATATGATATCATCGATAATTTTTTGCCCTTTATAATAGAAACAATAACTGAATCAAGAACTCCCCTTTCTTTTTAAACTTTGTGTGCTGAATGGTCCATAGACATTTGTACATATACATATTTATCTCACTCTTCTTATTTCTAGCATTTCTTGGAGGTAGTAATTTTCTTGACTCTATCTTTTGAGGACTAGGTATTTTGATTAGTATATCTTGGTTTTGCTTTTTATTGTTTTATTGTTGTTGTTGCTCTTATATTGTATCTCTCCTATTTGCCTTGATTCTGTTCCTTTTTTCTTTCATGAACAGCCAAACTTTAGTGTCCATTCACTTTTCCTTTAACTCTTTACTATTACTGTCTCTCATCTTCTCTCTCAATTATTACATCCTGTATCTCCTCTGCATTCTCCCTTTTTACCTCCTTGAAATAGTAAACCCTTTTGTAAGCATAATATCTCTACTGTTGGCAATTGCCTACCATACCATTTCTGTTTATAGTGCCAATTAACATTGTAGATGGCAAAATGGGAACGAAGTATTTAGTTTAATGTTGAATATTGATTACATTGGTTGTTCTTATTATTTGTCTCTCCTTAAAATGTGGGGTACTAAAAATCTTCAGGAACAATATAAATTCATGGAGTAGAAGCTCTGCCACCTCAGATTCTTAATGACAAATGAAAAGAGATAGAAACAACATGAAAAATCAATGGAACAAACCATTACAAACAAATCAAAATGCCTCATTAACAGAACCCAGTGATAGCACAGTGAAGGAAATGTCAGAGAAGGAATTCAGAAAGTTCATAGGTGAACTAATCTGTGAGGTAAAAGATGATATAAGTTGTGAAATCAGAGAGAAATCCAAGCAGTGAAAGACCAGTTTAACAAGAAGATAGAAATCCTGAAGAAGAATCAAATGGAAATTCTCAAAAAAAAAAAAAAAGAAGGGAATCAATAAACCATATTAAAAAATCAATTGAAAGCATCACTAGCAGACTAGACCACTTGGAAGATAGAGTTTCAGACACAAAGACAAAATAAAAAATCTGAAAAATAAAAGTTCATCATGGAGAAAAGATGTTAAGAGAACAGGAACAGAAGTTTCAAGAAATATGAGATAACACGAAAAGACCAAATTTAAGATTTATCAGAACTAGTATGGCAATATGTAAATCAATGGATGTGTAACTGATGTAATTCTGCAATCTGTATATGGGGTAAAAATGGGAGTTCATAACCCACTTGAATCAAAGTGTGAAATATGATATATCAAGACATTTGTAATGTTTTGAACAACCAACAATAAATTTTAAAAAAAAGATTTATCAGAATAGATGAAGGCTTAGAGATACAAACCAAAGGAATGCACAAACTTTTTAATGAAATAATATTAGAAAATCACCCAAATCTTAAGAATAAAATGGAAAATCAGATACAGGAGGTTCACAGGACTCCAAATATATACAAAATTACAACAGACCCACACCAAGTCACATCATTATGAAAATGCTAAACAAACAGAATAAGGATAGAATTTTAAAGGCTGGCAGAGAAAAATGACTGGTCCCATTTAGAGGGAAACTAATCCAGATCTCAGCTGATTCTTATCACAGACCCTCAGAGTTATAAGGTCTGGAAATAACATATATCAACTTATAAAAGCATATGAATGCCACCCAAAAATATATATCTGAAAAATTAATTTTCAGATTTGATGATAAAATAAAAACTTCCATGATTAACAAAAGTTAAAATAATTCACAATTAGAAAGCCTATACGACAAAATATTCTCAATACAATATTTCATAAAGAAGAAATAAAAAATAAAATTGAAAACAAGCAAAAAGAGGAACTATACCACAATAATAGTCAATCAAAAGAGAAACTAATTCAAATTTAAAATCAGAAATAAATCAAAATTACAGGGAATAAAAATTATTTCTCAATGATAACACTGAGTATAAATGGCCTAAAGTCATCAATAAAAAGAGATAGACTAGCAGAATGGATTAAAAAACAAGACTCAACAATATATTATCTCCAAGAGATTCACCTCATAGGCAAAGACATCCACAAACTGAAGGTAAAAGGTTGGGAATAAAACATATCATTCATCTGGATCTCATGAACAAGCAGGGGTTTCTATCTTCATATCAGATAAAGTAGACTTCAAACCAAAGTTAATTGAAAGGGACCAAGAATTTTATTCCATAGTACTTAAGGGTATTTGTACATCAACCTAACATAACAATTGTAACTATTATGCCCCAAATAATGGAGTATATATGTACAACAAACAAACTCTTCTTAATTTCAAGAATCAAATAGACCAAAAGAATAATACTGGGTGACTTTAACATGCCTCTCTCATCACTAGATAGATTGTTCAAACAAAAACTAAATAAAGAAGCTACAGAACTAAATAAATTAGACTTAACAGACATTTCTAGAATAATTTATCCATCAAATACTAAATACAATTTCTCCTCAGCAGCATATGGAACATTTGCTAAAATAGACCACATCTTAGGCCACAAAGCAATGCTTAGCAAATACAAAAAATAGAGATAATATGTTGCATTCTATCAACTCATAATGGGATGAAATTAAAAATCAAAATTATAATTGAAAATATAAGCTACTCTAATAACTGGAGACTCAATAATACGCTACTGAATGATCAATGGATACCAGAAGAAATCAGCGATAAAATAAAAGAACACTTAGAGATAAGTTGAATAGCGACAAAACATATCAAATTCTCTAGGAAACTATGATGGCAGTTCTAAGAGAAAAGTTAATAGCACTGATCTTACTCATTAAAAGTATAGAAAGTCATCAAATAATCTAATATTACAACTCAAGGTCCTGGAAAAAGAAGAACAAATCAATGCTAAAAGCAGTAAAAATTGAAACAAACAAAGAAAACAATTCAAAAAAACACAACAAAACAAAAAGTTTATTCTTTAAAAAATAAATAAATAGGGCTGGGGATGTGGCTGAAGCAGTAGCTCGCTCGCCTCGCATGCGTGGGGTGCTGGGTTCGATCCTCAGCACCACATAAAATAAAATAAAGATGTTGTGTCCACCAAAAACTAAAAAATAAATATTAAGAAGTTTTCTCTCTCTCTCTCTCTCTCTCTCTCTCTCTCTCTCTCTCTCTCTCTCTCTCAAAAAATACAATAAAATTCTCCACAGAAATAGAAAAGGCAATAATGAAATTATTTGGAAAAATAAGAAGCTCAGAATAGGCAAAGCAATTCTTAGTGAGAAAAGTAAAGCAAGAGACATCATAATAACAGACCTTAAATTATACTACAGAGCTATAATAACAAAAATGGCATGGTATTGGCACTAAACAGACATGAAAAACAATGGTACAGAACAGAAGACACAGAGACAAACCCACATAAAAACAGTTCATACTGAACAAAGGCACCATAAACATATGTTGGAGAAAAGATAGCCTCTACAACAAATGGTCCTAGGAAAACTGTAAATTCATATGTAGCTGAATTAAATTTAACTACTATCTTTTACCTTGCTTAAAACTCAACTCAAAGTGGTTCAAAGACCTAGATACTAGACTAGAAATCCTACATCTCCTAGAATTAAAAAAAATATATAGGCCTAAATCTCCATCATGTCACCTTAAAAAGCAATTTCCTCAGCAAGACTCCTAAAGTGCAAGAAGTAAAATCAAGAATCAATAAATGGGGACTGGGGCTGAGGCTGGTGGTAGAGTACTTGCCTGGCATGTGTGAGGGTCTGGGTTCAGTCCTCAGCACCACATAAAAATGAATGAATGAATGTATGAATGGATTAAAAAGATATAATAAAGAATTAATAAATGAGATAGAATCAAACTTAAAAGCTTCTTCACAGCAAAGGAAATAATCAAGAGAATGTCTATAGAATGGGAGAAAATCTGACACCTGCACCTCAGATAGTGCATTGATCTCCAGGATACATAAAGAACTCAAAATATTTGCCAGAAAACCAAATAATTCAATTAATAAATGAGCAAAGGAACCGAACAGACACTTTACAGAAGAAGAAATACGATTGGTCAACAAATATTTGGAAAAATCTTTAACATCTCTAGCAGTTAGAGAATTGCAAATCAAAACTACACTGAGAGTTTATCTCACTCCATTCAGAATGGCAATTATCAAGAATAGAAGTAACAATAAATATGGCAAGGATACGGGGAAAAGAGTAAACTCATGCATTTTTTGGGGGACTACAAATTCATGCAACCACACTGGAAAACAGTATCCATATTCCTCAGAAAACTTGGAATGTAAACATCATTTGACCCAGTTATTCCACTCCTTGGTATATACCCCAATGGCTTATAAACAGCTTACTGCAATGATGCATTCACATCAGTATTTATAGCAGCTGAATACACAATAGCTAAACTGTGGAACAAACATAGGTGCCCTACAACAGATGAATGGATAGAGAAAATGTGGTATACATACACAATGGTCTATTACTCAGCCATAAAAAAGAATGAATTTATGACATTTGATGGGAAATGGATGGATTTGGAGACTATTAGGCTAAGTGAAATAAGACAATCCCCCCCAAACCAAAGATCAAATGTTCTCTCTGATATGTGGATGCTAATACACAACAAGGGGGGAGGGAAAAAATAGAAGTTCTGTAGATTAGACAAAGGAGTATGAAGAGAAGGGAGGGGTACAGGAAAAGGAAAGACAGCAGAATGAGTCTTACATCAGTTTTTATGTACTTATATGAAAACACCACAGTGAATCTCGGCATCATGTCCAACCACAAGAGTGGGATCCTAATAAGAATAAGATGTAGCCCATATTTATATAAATAAATTAAATTATACTCTACTGTCATGTATAACTAAAAAACCCAAAAATTAAAAAAGAAAGATAACACCTCAACATGATAAAGGTTATATATTACAAACCCATTGCCAAAATCATACTGAGCAGGGAAATTCTAGAAGCATTTCCTCTAAGATCAGGAACAAGATGGGGTGTGTACTCTCGCTAATCTTATTCACTATAGTACTAGAAATTTTAGCCAGAGAAATTAGAGAAGAGAAAGAAATAAAAAGTTATACAAATAGGAAAAGAGGAATTTGAATTATCCCTATTTGCAGAAAACATATTTCGATACATAGAAAAAACCAAAAGACTCCAACAAAAGACTATTAGAATTGATAAATTAATTCAATAAGTAGCAGGATACAAAAAAACATGAAAAAATCGGTAGCTTTTCTATATACCAATAGTAAGCTTGCTGAGAAAGACATCAGAAAACAAATTCTGTTTTAATAGACACATGCACAGACAGAATAAAAGAAAAACTAAGAATAAACCTGAGTATTTAAAAAACCTTCACAATGAAAATTTCAAAACACCGAAGAAACAAACTAGAGATACTAGAAGGTTGAAAGACCTCCTGTGCTCATGGATTGTGAGAATCAATATTGTTAAAAGGACCATTTTTATCCAAAATGATCTACAGATTCAATGCAATCCCCATCAAAATACCTATGACACTCTACACTGAACTAGAAAAACAAAAATCCTACAGTTCATATGGAAACACAAAAGACCACAAACAACCAAAGCAATTTTGTGCAAAAAGAATTATTCTGTAGGCTTCACAATATTTGATTTTAAAACATACTACAGAGCCATAGAAACAAAAACAACATGTTATTGGTATAAAAATAGACACCTAGACTAAGGGAACATAATAGAGAACCCCAAAATAAATCCATGCACCAGTCAACTGATTCTTGAGAAATGTGCCAGAAGTGTACAATGGAAAAAGGACAACCTCTTCAAAGAATGGTGCTGGGAAAACTGGATATTTATATGTAGAAGATTGAAATTTGACCTCAATCTGTAAAAAAAAAAAAATCAACTTAAAACAGACTGAATACCTACCTTAAGGTTATGCCTAAAAGTGAACTTACTAGAAGAAATCAGGGAAAGCTTCAATATTGATGCAAGCAAAAAATTCCTTGATTGAACATTAGTAGCTCAGGAAACAAAAACAAGAATTGACAACTGTGATTACATCAAATTAAAAAGCTTCTGCACAGCTAAGAAAACAATCAATAGAGTGAAGAGACATCCTATGGAATGGGAAAAAAATCTTTATCAGCTATTCATTGAACAGGTGATTAACATGGAAAATATATTTAAAATAAGAACAAGAACAAAAACAAAACACTTAAAAACAACAAATATGTAATCTAATCCAAAAATATGGGAAAATGACCTGAAAGCATAATTCTCAAAAGAAATATTACAAATGGACAATAAACATATGATAAAGTACTCAATTCAATCAGTCATCAGGGAAATGCAAATCAAAGCTACACTGAGATATCATATCACCCCAGTCAGAATGACTATTATTGAAACTTCAAAACTAACAAACGCTGGTGAGGATGTACATAAAAAAGAACTGACATACAGTGTCAATGGGATTATAAATTAGTACAAACTATTATGAAAAACAATATGGAGTTTTCTCAAAAAATAATTTAGAACTACCATATGATCCAGCTGTAGTATTCCTATGTGTATATTCAAAGAAATTGAAGTCAGCATGCATAAAAGACACCAGCACACCCATGTTAATTGCACACTACTCACAATAGTCAAGCTATGGAATTATCAACAGATAATACAAAGAAAGTACAGTATATGTCCTAAATGTAATATTATTTGGCCATAAAGAGAATGAAATCCCATAATTTGCAGGAAAATATATGGAATTGGAGGATGTCTGGTTGAGCAGAATAAGTCAGATACAGATGGACAAGTATCACATGTTTTCTCTCACGTATAGAAAGTTAAAAAAAATGACCTGAAGAGGGACAATCAGGGATTGACAAGGAGATTGGGGTGGGGTAGGTGGGGAGGAATGGGAGGAAGAGAGAAGGGAGAAGGGAGAAGGCAAATGGTGAATATATGACATATGCATATAAGGAAATGTCACAGTGAAGCCCATTAATTTCTATGATTAATATGTCCCAATAAAAAACAGATAAGTGCATTGTTACACTGAGATCTGTAATCCCAGTCACTTGGGAGGCTAAGAGAGGAGGATCATAAGATTGAGGCTAGCCTTGGACACTGTGAGACAGACCTTGTCTCAAAAAATTAAAAAGCTGAGGAAGTAGCTCACAGATAGAGTTCCCCAAAACAGAGAAACAAGACAAAACATGAATTTTAAAAAATAATATATGAAAGAGAGCTCACCCAGAGATATGCATGATCTATCAGAACTGCATGAAGTGTTGCTTGTGTAAATGTGCTTGAAGGTTGTATCTAAGTAGACAATGCACAAAGAAAATTTTTAAAGTTTTCACTACATTCATTAGCCTGGTATTGAGTCACTCTCAAACATGGTATTCAGTACTTGCTATACATGGAAGATGCTGAGCCAGTTACTTTTGGGATGAGAATCAGACATATCTATATGCTCAAGGAGTCCAAAGTCTAGGAAAAAGCTGATTGATACACAAATAAATAAGGGATAAATTAGAAAATTATATGGGTCCTAAGGTAAGAATTTCCTGGGGAATGTTTTCTGATCACCCAGAAAAAAAGAGAATGATCAAGTTACCTGTGGTGGTATCAGGTGTCCTGGGAAAGGCAGCTCTGCCTGGCTAGAGCAGACATTGTATGGAAGAATTTCAAGAAACAAGAGGCTGAGAGGTGTCGCTCTGGCAAACCTTTGAAGGACCTTGAATGACATGTGAGGATGTTTGGACTTTATTCTGGGGACAATGGAGACCCTTGAGCTTCCAGAGCCCAAACTCAAAGCAGTCCTTGAGTGCTTAAGTTAAAAGCTGTTGAAATGAAGGAGAGAACACTTCAGAAGCTATGACAGGTATCCAGGTAAGTAGGGAAAGGACCTAACCTGGGGAGAAGGGCATTAGGAAAAGAGCATGAGATGAGAGAAACAAATAAACATTGATTGGCCTCATGTCCCATAACTCAGAAAAGCCCAGAGCTTAAGAAGCCTTCATGGAGGGTCTTCTTCATGCATTTTGGACTTCTCTAGCACATTCAAGCTAGCAGCAATGATGTAGGTAACTGGGATGATTGGTAGTACCTGGGAATTTCTCCTTTGTTCCAAATGGGCTGCTTATAAATAGGCTTGGAATAGCTGACAGTAAACAAAGCAAAAGGGTTGTTCTAATCCAAGAGGGAAAAAGTTTCGTATTGATGGAAAATGTATTAAAGTTGCTTTGAAAGCAAAAAAGAAAATTGACATTGGGTACCATATCTCACAATGTTTAGACAGTGGGCATGTTTTGGAATATTTGTGTCTTTCAAAAACATTATTTAAATGGATTTCACCAGTAAAGTTTCTTTTTAGAATTTCTTAACCATACCAGCAAAATATCAGTAAAGCAAGGGTCCAGACACTGGGAAAGTTAAAAAAATACAGACAGAGACCCAGGTCACTATGTTGGGTCAATACCATGAGCCATAATGTATATCCTTATATCAAGCATCATTTGAGTGTGCCATGGATACGAAAATGTGTTTACAAGGCAGTTTGCAATGCATCTAAAGTAGTTCTTATCTGCATCAGAGTGGAAAACAATCACTCTGCTGAATGAAGGTGGGAGGAATGGTGGAAGGAAAGGGAAATTTACCTCCTGTATACTCGAACAGCTAGAAACATAGGGGAAGGCAAGGTTTTGTTTTGCCCTCCTGGGCAGATCAGTTACCACATTAAACCCAAACCAAACCACTTGGAGAAAATGATTCATGAGGTGTCAAATCAGATATTTAATTTCCAGAAAATACAGGAGGGGAGTGTTTTGAAATCCTACTTCATAGCCATAATTCACACTCTTTGTACTTGTATATTTCTATAATATTTGGTCACATGAAGCAAGTAAGAAATTTAGCAAGTTTTATACATGGTGAGAGGAAAAGGCAGACTCCCAAGGTATCATCTTTTAAGTGATGTTGTATATTTGGGGAGTTAAAGGATGCTTATCTAGAACCCTGTTGACATTCAGTAGCACTTGCGTATTAAAAACGTCATTTTTGTGTCACTAAATCCAGTTTTGTATGATAGTATTAGTTGAATACCTACTATGTGCTAAGAGTATTACTATGTGGATAATCACATTTAATCCTCACAGAACCCTGCAGGAAGTATTATTACCTCATCTTGCAAAAGGAGAAAAATGAGGCACAGAAAAGGAAGTACAAGAGACTAAATTGGGGTTTGGTGCCTCTATTCACTTGGCCTTAAAGAGTGATCAGCATTGCTGACCAGCCCTCACATTGCTCTTCTCTAAAACTGAATTCTCTTCCTATTTTTATGGTTGCATCTTCTTTTGTTTATTTCATAGCTGTTCTATCTATGCAGCTGGTTATGGATTAAATTGTGTCCCACCAACTTATCTACATTGAAGTCCTAACCCTCAATACCTCAGAATGTGACCTTGTTTGCAAGTAGTACCTTGGCAAAGGTTGTCAGATTTTAAAATGGGCAGTAGTCCCTAATCCAATATGACTGGTGTCCTTATCAAAAGGGGGAATCTTGGGCTGGGGATGTGGCTCAGCGATAGCGCGCTCACCTGGCATGCGTGCGGCCCGGGTTCGATCCTCAGCACCACATACAAACAAAGATGTTGTGTCCGCCGAGAACTAAAAGAAATAAATATTAAAAAAAATTCTCTCTCTCTCTCTCTCTCTCTCTCTCTCTCTCTCTCTCTCTCTCTCTACCCCACTCTCTCTTAAAAAAAAAAAAAGGGGGAATCTTGGCCACAGATACATGGACAGGGAGAATACAATATGAAGATGAAAGAAAAGATTGGGGTAATGTTTCTATAAGCCAAAGAATGCCAAAAATTGCTGACCAGCCACCAGAAGCTAGAGGAGAGGTATGGACCAGATCATTCTCTCACAGCTCTTGGAAAGAACCAACCCTGCCCACACCTTGATCTTGGACTTCAAGCTTCCAGAGCTGCAAGTTAACAAATTTCTGTTGTTTAAGCCAGCCAGCTTGTGAAATGTGGTTACAACAGCCCCAGCAAGCAAACACACATGGGAATTCCTCATGGCAAACAACCTCTGACGGTCTCAGCAGGCTCACCTCTCTCCTTCCTCTCATGTTATGCCTCTTGCTGGCATGCCACCAACTAATTAATTTGTTATAGTCACATGGGCACCTCAAACCCTCTGATGGCTTGTTCCTTCAGTGTATTTTCCCTTTCTGGAACACATCCATCAGTGTTACAGACCCATCACCACCTCCCTCAGGAAGCTTTCCTTCTTTTCTTCTAGACCCAATACCCAAGAGGACTTACAGATTCAGGATCACTCCCCGTGAATTCGGTTCGCAATGTAAAGATCCACACAAACACAGAATACCGTTTGGGGGGGGGTTAGGGATGACTCTGCCACCTCAGGGTTCAGCTCCCACGTTAGAGGGCAAGAGGAGCAAGGAAGGCAAGAGGCAAGAGAGTGAGTGCACCCTGAACCCCTGTTTTTATTAGGGGAAAAACATTCCATAAAATATTCCACCCAAATAAGGCAAGGGATTGTGTTACAACAAACACGAGGTTGTAGCCCAGTCCCATTGAGTGATGCCCAATCCCAGAGCTGCACTTCCTTGCCCAGTGAAGGTAAGGCCCACTTGCTTGGCACTGTGTAAGATGCCACTTCCACACCTCCATTACTCAAGGCTAAGGGGGCATGCTCAGCTCCTGTTCAGGGCGGCCCCCAACACTTAATCACACTTTCCTTGGCTACAGGTGCTTTCTAGTGCCTGCTCCTGTGGAAGCTCTTCCACTGTACTGTAACCTGAGTATTCATATGTTTGCCCATGTGCATCCCCTGCAGGGCCCACCACATTTCTCTCTGTAGTCCAGCACTAAGATGGCCCTCCTTGGAAGCTTTTGAGATGTCTCCCAACTGCCCCTCCCCAACCACAATGTAGGGGACTAGCAAATGACTATATAATGGGAGAAAAGAGTATGGTACCATGATTAAATGCATCAGTAAATCAGTGAGAATATGCTCTACTAATGGAAATAAAGGAGAAAAAGGAGAATCTGTGAGAGCACAAAAAGAAAAGAAAATGGGAGTGGCAAGATGTCTTAGTTCCTTTTCTGCTGCTATGACAAAATACTTGAGACTGTGTAGTTTATAAAAGAAAGAGATTTGTTTAGCAGATAGTTCTCAAAGTTACAAGTCCAAGGGCATGGTGCTGGCCTCTGTAAGGGCCTCATGTTTCTTCAAGTCACTGCAGAAAAGTGGAAAGGCACACAGACACATTTGGAAGAAACAAAATACAAAGGAGTAACCTTGGTTCATAATAACCTGGACTTGTTTTTGTTTTTTTCTGCAGCACTGGGGATTGAACCCAGTACCTTCTGCATGATAGGAGAGTTTTTTACCATTGAGCTACACCTCCCAGCCACCCTCCTGACTTCTTAATCACCTCATAAAGCCTCACCATTTCTCAACACTGCTACATTGGAACCAAATTTCAATGTGAGTTTTGAAGGGGACAATTCACATCCAGACCATTACAGAGGACTGATCCAGGGATTGCTTATTACAGAAAATTTAGTTAGCAGTTGCCAATATTTTAGTCATACTTGGGAACATGATCTCAAGAAATGGATGCTTCAGATCTCTTAGCTCTTTGCTGTTAGGCCTTGTTTTTAACCAGCTTCCCTGATTATATTTTTGTGCTTCCCAAACAGTCTCTCATTCCTGTCTGGATCTTCCTAGTGACCAAGGACATGGTGGTTTTATGAATTCCATGCGTTTCCTGTGCAGTGAGCACTTACGGCAAGCAGGTAAATTGGTTTTGCAATAGGTTTGGCTCCCAAGCAGCCTGACAACAGTGAGAGAAGGCTTGAATCATGTCATAGAGAGAATTTCTGGTCTGAATGAGACACACTTGTCAAATTGAATTAGTAAACTGTCATGAAAAATAGCCTAATCTCTCATGGGTCCTGATTAGTGAAAGATAGTGAGTCAAATTGATCTCAGTTTGTATTAATTAGGTAAATAATAATATAACCTATTGAAACAGGGGCACTTTCAATGCCAGTGGTTTAAAAATAAAGGTGTATTTCTCACTTGAGTCCTCACATTGTTCTCCTTGCAGGTTGCAGTGAATGAGTACTCTGTCCACACAATGATTTGATCCTGGCTTCTTAATATGTCTTCTTTATTAATCTAGAAATTGTAGAAAGAAAGCAATTTTTTTGTATGTGTACAAGAAAACTAAAGGATTGAGAAACACATGTGGGTCTAGACTGAAAGTGGTCCACATTGCAAACACCCTTATGCCACTGGCCACCCTCAAGCAAGAGAGACTGAAAAGCATGGTGAATCTGGTGCTTAGGAAAGAGATAAGAACATGGCAATTGATCTGCTCAAGTGGACTCTGCCATCTGAGGGCATAACATAGAAACACTCAAGACTTTTCCTTGGAATCCTCCTGACCACTTGCAGATTCGTCTTTCTTTACACAGATTGCTACACTTGCACCCAGAAGGGATTGGTGTATGTTCATTAAATAAGTAACGCTAACTCCTCTCTCTCTTTCTTTGGCAACATGTGACCTTAATCATCATCTCTAACTGGATGGGCTCTCAAATATCTTCATCTCTCTTTCCTGTGCTCCAACCTTACATTTCCAACACTTGGATGGATACCTTTATATGAGGTCCAGTGACCTCTTCAATTCAGCACATCACAACTGAGCCCAGCAATTTCTTCCTGTATTAGACTCACCTTTTCTTCATCCAAGACCTAAGATACCACTCTGGTCTGATTCGCTTTCTATCCTTTTATGCATACAGCACAACACCTTGCATGCTGCTGGTTATTAATAGTTACTTTTTTGAGTGAAAGTTTCTATTGTGGAGGTGAGCATTGAAACTACATTGTGCTCCTGTGTGCAAAAAAAAAAAAAAAAAAGTTTCTTTCTATAGCTTATCTGATCTTCTTCACAAATACCTGCTCCTCTGATAATCTAATCTAGTTAACTGCAAACTCAGTTGTATAAAATAATTGAAAAATCTCTCATCAGGTAACTCTTTTTATATTTAGATGCCCCCTTCTTCTGCTCCATGATAGAGGTCTCTGTGTTTATGGCTGTGTCCTGCTGAGTCCGGGCTGTGGTCCTCAGCTTGACCTGACCATGCCATCAATGCTAACTAAGTCTGCTCTGATGGGGCCCATCGGTGTTGGTGTGCAGGGCGGAGGGCCATCTGTGAGATTGATTCTGTCCACATTCCAACTTGGAAATGAGGAAGAACCTCCTCTGCTCTCTGCTTTGCTTATAACTAGTGACCCCATCCCCCTCTTAAGAATTCTCCTGTTGGAGAAAGGAGCAGCCTGCAACATGCAAATGCATGCCTGCTTCCTCTGGTTCCTTCTGGAATCCAGCAGGAGCCTGCTTCTTCTCAGTGTGGCCAACACTTGTCCTGCACCATGTTGCTTCTTTTTCCAGGGACACTAGCTGCCAACATTCTTCAAGATATACAGTGGAATGACATCTGAGTATTACAACATGCCAGAGAGAAAATGAAACCAAACTTAAAATATATTTTAAGATATAATAAACATTTATTAAGTATCAATCACTATTCTAAGAGCTTTTTAAATATGAACTCATTTAATTCCATGACAACTTGAAGTAGGTTCTATTATCATATCCAGTTTACTGATCAGGAAGCTGCGTGACTTGCCCAAGGGCACAGAACTTGTGTTAAGTTCAGGAAGGATAGCTCAAGAATCTCTATTTTTAATTAGTATGTTAGGTAGCCTCTTTGTTTGTTTTATATTTTCAAAAAAATATTTGAAAATATTCAGTCTGTAACTAAAAGGATATTTCATTACCTCACACATTTTCCCAGAAGCAGTAAATTAAAATACAAAGTGAAGATTTCTCTTTGGAATTAGGCAAATATCCATGGGACTAAATCCTAGTGTCCATAGCTTATCATAATTCGAAAACCAAAAACCTTTAAAACACAATGTAGGGAGTTTCAAAGGAACTGCAGTATCTGAAATTCTCATTAGGCTTAAAGACTTTGCAAAGTATAGGTTATTTTCCCTTCTCTGAGGTCTCCTCTTAGCCCTCCAACCCAGCACTTGCCCGTGTGTGTGAACTTGCATATGCACACTGACACACACACACACACACACACACGCATGCACACACTCACGATGGCAAAGGCCCATTGCAATCCTGAATCCCTATTCCACAATATTTGGGGCTCTCAATTAGCAATAACAGGGCCATTTTTGGAATGTAAGCTCAAGTTAAAGATGTCAAAAGGGTATCAACCTTTTTGGAGCACCATTTCATATGTTAGAGATGATAAGGATTCCTACCCTGTCATAATGTCACTCTTGCATTCTCTCATATAGGAACAAAGGGAAAACACTGAGTTGGTAATTGCAAAAAGCTTACTTTCCATTCTGCTGAAGCTCAAAGTGAGCAGTTTTACTGCTTTAGTTTTAATGGTCCCCAGGACTCAATAATATCTCTGCTAAAATACTGTTCAGTCTAACATCCTCACCAAGACTGTGGACTTTGGCCAGACCATCAGGTTCGTGGGTGTTCCTTGAAAACTTCAGTTTTTCTAGGTATATGCTCATTAGATGTGGGTTAACTGATTCCTTCAAGATTTTTCAAAATGCTTCATGGGACAATCTAGGCCCATCACAAAGATTTCTGTGATGAAATAAATTCAGGAAAGTTTATTTTCTTTTTCCCTTGAAAATTCACAGTTTACATTATCTTAGTGAAGGCTCCAGAAGCCCTACAAGAAAAGACCATGATGAATTTTACATAACTTGGTTTTCCCCAAATTAAGATTTCATCAAGAAACTCCTAAGCTTTTTCATTAAGCATGTAATGCCACATAACTAATGACCCATTGTGTGTTGGGAAATCTTGCTGTTAATTTCTGAAAAAGACTTTCTTTAATCTGAGAATTTCTCCGTGACTCTTAAAAAGAAGTCACTTACTCATTGTGTAGGTCTGGAGACTCAATTTGTATTTGTTTTATAGGTTTCCAGATGGGTAATGACACAGTCCATGGGAGACAAATGAAGAATCTTTGCACATTATGTGACCAACAAGCATATAAGAAATGGGAGCTACTACCTACTTTTCCAGCATTCAAAACCCCTGCTGCTGAATTCACTTCCAATTCCATGAAATGATATAGGCGAGCTCCTACAAAAAGACCCCAGCCCTTAATGTTGACCATTTATCCTGCACCCTCTTCCTCCAAGGTAATTTATTACTGCTGTTTCTAATAAAGACATTACAAGGGATAAAAGGCCTTGCCTTCTACTTCTCACCACAAAGCAGCGCTTCATCCAAGGAAATGAAATGTTCCTGAAACTGACAGCTGGAGAAAACCTTGTCACCACAGTGACAATGTCAAATGTGGTATGACAACTTCGTGTGTGTTTTCTTTGCTCCAAAGAATTCCTTAGCCAGTACAGACATAAATAATGAAAGAAAAGTATTTTTTTTTTGCCAGCACAGAGGATTAACTGTACTGTTGAGAAAACTTTAGGAATATTTGGCATAAGACTGCAATATTTAATTTTTTCCCCAAGGATTCTGCACGAAGTGTTTTTCTATAAAGCATTTAAATAGTTTCTTTTCTTCACATTGGATCATGGAGAAAATTAGGACATTAACTTGCTTCAATTATATACTGCCATTTGATCCCATTGACTTGATTACTCATGGAAAATATTTCCTGCCAGATCAAACACTCTCAAGGCCAAAGTCACAGGATTCTGACTTTACATGCTCTGTTTTGCCTCCTTTCATTTTGCCTGCTAGATTATCATAAACTTCCCAAGCAAGGAGGCCATCCACAATGCAACTTAACCTCTCCCTGTGAGACTTAGTATCCACTCCACTTAGGTTCCTGCAAATACTTTCTTCATGAAGACCTTCCTAAATGGACTCTAGATAGTAATTTGTATTCTTTCCCATCTTTGTTCTATTCAGACACACTTTGAAACAGAATTGGAAAACTGAACTCTGTGTAGAAGAAAAATTGATATCAAATAGTATTTGGCATACATGTAACTTTTTGGTTCTCATTTGTGAAATGGTGTGTGTGTGTGTGTGTGTGATGCACACATATTTATTTAGTCTTTTTCACTGTGATATTCTCACCCTTCCGCTAATTAGGATACAGGTTTATTGTTCCAGTAGACATTAGTATTTAGTAATACTAAATAAGAGTGGCTCAAACAACATAGAAATTTCTTTTTCTCACATAATCATCTATACATTAGTCATCTAGGATTCAAAAATGACAGAGGCTCCAGAATCCTTCTGTTTTATTCTTGTATGATGTATGGAGAGTTTCTCATCCAGGTGGTCCAAGATATCTAATTAGTATGTCTATATTCTTTCCTGAAAGGAAAGGGTAAGTAATTCTCTTTTTTCTCAAGAACATCATCTGAAAGTTCTATTTATAACTTCCCACATCTCATTGACCATAGCTTTATTGCTGGATCACAACTAGCTGCAAGAGAGACCAGGAGGTATACTTTTTTGTCAATCAGGTGGCCTTTACCATGGTACAAGTTCCTATATTATAGGAGATAGAAAGAATAGATATTAAAGAATAGCTAACAGTCTCTGTTATACCTATGGCATCCAAGTTGATTCTTACTATGATTTTATAAGATGGAGATTAATACACAAGTTTTCAAATGACAAAATTAAGGCCAGAAAGCTTAAGTAATTTTCATCTGATTATCATTTAAATATTATGAGAATCTGGATTGTTAACTACTTTCAAACAACTGGGTAGCACACCTCAATTATATGGATTCCTGCAGAAGACACAAGACTCCTGACTCAGAGAAAGGTTGTATATATTTCATATTCACAGTGGTTCTCCTTGTTCTCAAATTCTGTGGGAAACATGAAATGGACTTCATAGATGCAATGCACACACTGGGTTTGAAACACAGATGAGGAACCTTGACCCTAGGAAATTCCACTCTTTTAAAGAGGTGATAAGGAAAACTACTCAACCTTTACCTTGAAGGGATTTTTTTTAAGTATCCTGGTAAAGAAACAAATCTCTGCTACAGCAAGAAACATTCTCTAACCTCCAAGGTGTTTACTGTATGAAAATCTTGGAAAAATCACCTCAAATAAAAGTTTCTCTGTTAGCAAGGCACGCAGAACCATGAGAGAATCACAGAAAATTTTCTCCCAGCATACAGACAGTCTGTCAATTTCCATTATAAAAGAGGTATTTCTTAATAAGTCTCCCATGTACCCTGAGCATACCTCCAACACAGCATTCTCGTTCTTTATTATAGTTGTTTATACATTGGGACCTCCATATTAGAATGTCAATTCCTTGAAGAGAGGGATCACGTCTTTTACTTTTATAGCCCTGGCATCTAACATTGCTTGGGAAATGGAACATGTTGAATAACTACTTTAAATAAAGCTTTCTTGATCTCAGCATGTTAAAATAGGGTTTACTTAAGATACAGAACGAATCAGCAAACATTATATGTTTTTGAATTCACTCCAGGTTCTCCTTGCCTGGATCTTAGGACAGAGGGCTGATTTTTTAATAATGCAAGACTCAAATAACACTCTCCTAATGATTGTATCTAAAATATCACTAGATATGTCCTCATGGCACATATAACTAGGTGATATAATCCTGCTTGTTTATTTTCATGTTTCTTGTCTGAACACCTCCACCTCAGAATATAAATTCTATGACTTCGGGGAGTCACCTATCATTACTATAACCCTACAACTTAAAACAGTATTAGGGCTGTAATAGGAGTTTCATAATAATTTTTAAAGGAATGAGGGAATGAATAAGTTCAGCAGACATTTACTAAGTTTACACCACTTGCTAGGAATAAAATGTTCTATGCTGTTTTAGTGGCCCTCAGAGAACATTGTTATTTTAGGTGGCTGTTATGATTTGGATACAAGGTGTCCCCCAAATGCAGGAAATCGTATAGGTGAAATGATAGATTATGAGAGTTTTGAATTAATTAGTCCATCCTAGGTGACAACTATAGGCAGGTGGGACATGGCTGGAGGAGGTGGGTCATTGGGTATTTGCCCTGGAAGGGTTAATCTTCCTTGCAATTTCATACACACACACACTCTTTCTCCTTTCTCCCTATCCTTCTCTCTCTCTCTCTCTACCCCCTCCCTCTTTCCCTCCCTCTGACCCTCCTCCTCCCTCCCTCTCCCTCCTCCCTCCTCCTGGCTGCCATGAATGGAGCAGTGCTCCTTCACCATGCTCTTCTGCCATAATGTTCTGCTTCACCTTGAACACAGAGCAATGGAATTGGCCCACAATGAACTAAATCTCTGAAACTATTCACCAAAATAAACTTCGCCTCCTCCATGTTGTTCTTGTCAAGTATTTTGGTCACAGCAACATACTTGACAGTATTAGGTTGGGCACTGAATCTCAAATTCTTACTACAGATGTTCCACCACTGTCTTGGACTAGGCCCCCACACTTCTCTTCCATAGTCTTGCTGGCTAAGGTGTCGTGTACCTGTAAATAGCTTTGAGGACTTCTCAAATTGTCTCCTGGACCTACAGTAACCATGCAGCTTCTTGGGTACTCTCAGCTCTAGTTAGGTGGCCTCAGGAGACCCTTCTGATCAGGTCTGTGTCCCACGATTCCAAAAACTCTTCCCATGATGCTTACCCCTTTGTTTATGGCTCACTTGCATCTGGGAACGAGGTAGCTATAGGACTCTCCTCACCTTTTCTTTGCCCTTCTACTGTACCCCTGTGATCGACTGTAGCATTCTTAACCATTAAGTCTTTCCTATGAATTCCTTGAGAAATTCTTTTGAGTATCCCAACACTGTTCTCTGAAACAAAGTGGTATGATACATGGTGATCAATTTATTTTGTATGATATGTCAATACTCATTTTACTTATTATACACCCACTTCCAAAAATGATGTGATGCAAAAAAAAAAAGATCTATATTGAACAATAAAAATAACAAAATCTTATTTGGAGAAAGGTCACTATAGTTTGTTCAAATATTGACAAATATTGATATCAATGGTGAATATGGTGATGGGGCATGAGAGGAATAACCACAGGGAAAGTATTAGTATGTTTAATTTTCAAGGCACCATTGATTCTAAATAAATTAT
Organism: Marmota monax; assembly: GCF_021218885.2. Classification (NCBI taxonomy): domain Eukaryota; kingdom Metazoa; phylum Chordata; class Mammalia; order Rodentia; family Sciuridae; genus Marmota; species Marmota monax. The sequence continues at coordinate 4,856,945 of NW_026695212.1, forward strand.
GATAGTAGAGCTATGTATTGAAAGCTAAATTAAAGGCCTAATAGTAACAATAAATATCAAACATTTTTCCACTTTTATAAAAAATAATTTGAAAGAAGTCAAATAACTTGCTGAAAAGAATTTGAAATAAGCAATGATAACAACTGTATTCAAATCCAGATTTTCTAACTCCACATTCACTACAGTTTTCTTCCTCAGGCATTCCCAAATACTAATAAGAGGAAAACTAGAAGATCTGAAAACAAATAATTAAACTATTTCCAAGCTGGGAAAGAAGAGAAGCATAAGGAATGTGCAAATACTGAGTATTTTGTGTATATTGTAATAATAAATATAACAATGATTTAAGGTAGAATATACATCTTAATGTCTTCTCAGTCATTGATATAAAATTTCATTTAAAAATTTTAAGTGGAAAATATTTTTGTCTATTTTATTTTAGAACTGTGCCAGTTATGAAAAATTTCAAATATCAGTCATGTATAACTTATTTCAGAAAATGAATGTTAGAAAAATCTCCAGTAAAAGACCCTTTTACCACCAAAAAATCTCCCCCAAATGTTTCCAGGAACTAGAGTGAAGAGAACATTTTAAACATATGTATAATAAGAATTGTAATGCAAAAAAAAGTGCATGTATAAAGGCATAAATTGGTGTGAACATACTCTATATACAAAGATATGAAAAATTGTACTCTATATGTGTAATGCATTTCACTGTCATGTATTTAAATAAATAAAATCAATAAAACTAAAAAAATAAAAAATAAATAAATATGATCTAATCATTCTACATTAAAAGCATACCAGAACATCACATTTGCTAATAAAAAATAAAATAAAATTTGTTAAAGATAAAACAAAAGAGTTGATAATTAAAATAAAATTAAAATTAAAAAACAAAACAACTGCCAGGTTCAGTGGCACATGCCTTTAACCCCAGAGGCTCGGGAGGCTGAGGTAGACAGATAGCAAGTTCAAAGCCAGCCTCAGCAAATTAATGAGACTAACATTTTAGCGAGACCCTGTCTCAAAAATAAAAAAAATAAGAAGTGCTGGCGATATGACTCAGTGATTAAGTGCCCCTGGGTCTTTTCAACAAAATTCAATAGAATCACTTATTTGAGCTCTGTTTGCCTATGTAATAAATAGAGTGTTATTTATGACAACATTCAAAAGAATTCTCAGGGATTGGTTTTATTACAGAATGTTAATTAAACTTAATTTGTCATTATTCCCTATAGCTATTCTTTAGTTTTTCCCTTAAGATTTTCAAATGAACCACAATACACACACACACACACACACATACACAAAACCTTACTTCCAGAAGAAATGTGAGAAATATGTTTACCATCTTAATAACCCCTCATTGAGAAGACGCCTAAATTCTAGCTTTGCTAACAGTAAGGATGAAAGAAGGAAAAGCAGTGCTCACTTGTCATAGATGTAAAATGCATAGTCAAGACCTGTCCAAAGTGATAATATCTATATTTTTCCAGAGATTCAATTTTCCCTTTCTATCTCTTAAGAGAGTTAGAAGGTTGTGATAGGAAAAAAAAAAGCATTCAGGGCCCTGTGTTTCCCCTTCTGGTGTTTTAAACTATAAGAAAACACAATACTCTCTATTTTTAATATTTACTCAGTATCCAAAGAGTGAAACCACTTCAAATTAAATAGGCCTTTAAAGATAAAAACTCCCTTATTTTCATTTTGAGTGGATTGTTGAAATTTCCATTCTCTTTTCCCATTTAATGAAAATCAATCTGGCATCAAAAATTTGAAAGTCCACCCTAATATCCTTACCATATATTCTAATAATGCATTTTACAAACAGCAAAATAATAGAATGTGTGAAAAAAGAATAATTTGTTTAAGTGAGAGCCATCTTTCACCTGTTGTGAAATGACATTGCTAGATTCTGTTTTACAAGCAAGAGAAATAATGATTACTGGTTTGTATGTAGAACTGCCACACCAAAAATTATCCCAAAAGTAACTGACTCAGTGGATAGGACCACTCTTAAAGGAAACAATTCACAAACTTATTTTCTAATTATCAGAAAGTATCAGAGAAGGAGAACTGACTCCAGGGATGTAAATGGCCTAACAGAATAATTAAAATTATAATTAAATAAAACCAAGTCATGACAGGCCTACTTAGGTCTACAGCTCCCTCCAGGAATATTGTGCTATTGGGGGAAAAAGGAAAAGAAATTACTTTCTAGTCTAAGGGAGTTTTCCAGACTTTCAAAGGGGGCCAGGAAGAAATCCAACCATGCTCTACATACTGATGTTTCAGTCAATGATGGACTCCCTATCTGAGGAATCCATAAGGTTATAACAGAACAGAAAAATCCCTATTGCCTAGTGACATCATCCTAACAGTGTGCACACATTACTGATGTCTTTGTGGTGACACTGGTATAAATAAACCTACTGTGCTGCCAGTTATATAAAAGTATAGCACAAGCAATTGTGTATAGTACATATAACCTGATAATAATAGACAAGTTCCTGGTTTATGTTTAACTATAGTATACTCTTATTATTGTATTAGCATGGAATCATACTAATATTAAAAAAATAAAAAAGTTTACTGTAAAATAGCACGCCACAGTGTGCCACGGTATGCCAGCACAGTATCAAGCATCTCATGTTCGACCACATCTCTTAATTGCATCAAGTCCCTGTCAAGTGATTGACCTGGACCACCCCAGCTTGGTGTGTGTAAGTGCACTCTGTGGTTTCCCACAGTAATGAAATCGCCTCAATGGATATCTCAGAGTCTGTCCCCATTGTTAAGCAATGTATGGCTGTAAATACCAGAGCACCTTCCCAGTCAGTCCTACTTTACTAGCAATGTGCTCAGGGAAACTGATCTTACACCTTTCATCTTCAATTCCACATCTGCAGAATTTCTGGGTCAATAACAACATGCATCACAGAGTTGTTAAGGACACCATGTACCATCAATGCTATGGGCATATTTATTGTTTAGTATCACTATTAATAGGAGTGATGCATCAAATAGGGAAGTAAAGATTATTCCAGAACTGCTAAAGAAAATGTTAATGGTAAACGCACTGAGCTGGGGCTTAATGGTAGAAGAGCTTCAATGTAGAGTTGACAATTAAAATTGGAAAAGCTTCCCTATAAACTGAGTATGGGATTTTGGGCAGCTTGCTCTCTCTCCCATGAGGTACAGACACCAGAAAGCCTATCACAGATAAGTAATAGGTAATGAATGTAGTGAGGAAAGGATGTTTTTCTTACTTTCCTTGAGTGATTTAGTCTACTCTCCCAGCTTACAGAGTAACTCAAAGTCTATAGCTTCATGTATTTTTAAAAATAGTTGCTATTGTTGAAAAATCAATAGTTACCACTTTGACTAGGATGTCTACAAATCAAACTTAGAGACAAGAACCAGCTCTGGCAAGGATGTAGGAAAACCGAGCCCTTATACACTGCCAATGTGGATGTAAAATGGTACAGTCTCTTGGTAAAACAATTTGGATAATTCCTCATGAAGTTAAACATGAAGCTATCATGACTCAACAGATCCACTCCTAGGTATACCCCAAGAAAACTGAAAACAGTTGTTCACACAAAAACTTTTGGTAATCATGGAAGCATTGTATATAATAGCCCCAAAGTGCAAACTACCCAAATGTCCATCAATTAATGAATATGTAAACAAAAGGTAGTAATATCCCACACAAAAGCTACTAATGTATGTGAGATTTATTTTGAGATGATAGAAATATTCTGGAATTAGTGATTTTGGTTGGACAACTTTATATTTACAAAAACAACTGATTTTCACAAAAATAAATTTATGGTATATGAATTAGATTTCAATCAAAAGTTATATATGAGGAAGAAAAACAATACCCACTTCAATAAATTATATTAAACTAATTGAAGGCAAATGAAAACCTAGATTTTTAAAGTGCTTTAATGAGCCTACATGAGTTGCTTAATTCTTCTCTGCTTCTTTCTTTTCCTCATCTGGAGGAAGAACAGAGCAACACTTGCCACCCACATTTGTGATACGACCTGAGTTTATTTTTGAAATGCCTGTGTTTTCTAGCAAAAGGTGATATACAAATTCAAGGTATTATTATGAAGAGGCAGCATTGAATACCAGGTGGCTTTAAATAGAGTCACAATGTGGCAGTGAATCTTAAAAACATATGTGCAGGTATTCCTTTCTCATAGCAGGGTGCCGCAGTCTGGCTGGGCACAATCAGGAGCCACTTGTCAAAAGAAACTAACTTTATTTTTAGAACCACACACAACAAACAAAATAGTCTCTCAGGAAAAACCCTCAGAGCCTCAACTGCCACCACCGGCTTTCCCCAAGCCTCTCTCTCCCACACAAGCTTCTCTCCACCTCCCACAATCCTCCTGCTCTTGAGGCCGATTGGCTGGGTCACGTGGGCGGAGCCAAAAAAGTCCCCCAATGAGCAGCTCCGTGGTCTGAAAGGGCAGGGAAACAGTCCAATGAGCATCACCGCAGAGGAGCCAATCAGCTAGATGTTGCTGGGGCCGAGGAGCCAATCAGCTAGATGTTGCTGGGGCCGCTGTGAGCCAATCATCAGCCAGCAGCTGGAAGTTTGCTGGCAGCTGGAAGTTTGCTGGAGCCCCTTTGGCTGTGGCTCTCAACATCTCCCCCTCTCTGTTTAAACAACAAGCATGTGGCTTAGGGACCGTGCCTGTTAGGCAGTTCAATTCAACATATGGTCCTTACCCGTCATCAGATGAACTGACCTCTAGGCGTCAGCCTCCTGTCTTAGGTTGGTACCACTGCAATTGGATCATACCCGTCACTGACTACCGGTCCAGCATACAGCCATACTTGTGGATAGGCCTTTGCACCTGTGGGGGGGTGAGGTTCTTTGCCTCACCTCTGTTGGCCCCCAAATTTTAGACCATCACTAGTAGAGGAGGATGCAAAATGCCATGACATTAAGCCAATTGAGGGCTCCTTTGAAAAATTGTACCACCGGTGACATCATCAGCAAAAATACCCCAACACTACCACAAGTCGCTGCACCAACAGATAGTTCACAATGCATACAGGTGAGCTCACAATGTGTCCAGGCAAGTTCTGCAAGCAGTTCAGTGATGGCTATTGTAGAAGCTGTAGATTGGTTTTATCTTTGACTTCACCAGCACTGGGATGAAGATAGGAATTCTGGCAATAATGGCTAAAGAAAAAATTATGTAACATTCCAGAAGGCACTAAAAGAAAACAATTTTCTTAACAATTTACATTGTCTTCACCGGCACTGGGATGAAGATAGGAATTCTGGCAATAATGGCTAAAGAAAAAATTATGTAACATTACAGAAGGCACTAAAAGAAAACAATTTTCTTAACAATTTACATTATCTTTAAGAGAATTATTAAATATAATGAAAAGGAAAGGTGAAAGTAAACAAACAGATCTGTTAACCTTCTTTTTTGTTTACATATTAAAACAATCCTCAACAGTTGTTTACCCAATTTAAATTAAACCATATAAATCACGTGAAAAAAAAATATTTGGATCCATTTTATCATGAGTGCTCATCATATATGATATATGGACATACGTACATTCAAACATATAACACAAAACACAAGTGTGCACACATAATATAATACATACAACACATAACATTATAGTAAAGGCCTTATAACTTTTTACAGGTGAAATCTCCATTGCAATGTTTAAAAACTCTATAGTCAAAAAATAGAACTGATCAGCAAAACATTAACCTAGGTCTGTATGAGCTCAAAAAACAAAATAGAACTTCATGATATGGCAAAGGGCAATAATAAAATAGATATTGAAAAAAGCATCCTGGTTCTGTTGCAGATGTAAGAATAGCCAAACTGGAGTTTTGGATATCAGTTGTTATGGATTTGAGCTAAATCATCTTCTTTTTGGTCTGTAGAAATCGCTTTAGTTAATCTTTCTGGAATCCAAATCGGCTGCTGTTCTCCCTGTGGAAACACATAAACAGACCCCCGACTCCAGACAATCACTGGGTCAGGACCTTGGTTAATCTCTCTGGAATCCAAATCGGCTGCTGTTCTCCCTGTGGAAACACACAAACAGACCCCCGACTCCAGACAATTACTGGGTCAGGACCTTTCCATTGTCCTGTTAGAATATCCTTCCAAAGTACCTTGGGCTTATGTACATTTTTTGGACACATATGCCTTTCCGCAGCACTAAGTCCTGATGAATCCAAATTTAAAAAGTTTAGAGTAAAAAGGGTTATTTTAAGTTTATCTTTGGGGAATATATACCCCTTCCCAATTCCTTCTTTTTGCTTTAATAAGTACATTTTAATAGTTTGATGAGCTCTTTCAACTATGCCTTGTCCCTGTGGATTGTATGGGATTCCTGTTATATGAGTAATGCCAAATGTTGAGCAAAATTGTTTAAAAGAGGTAGAAGTATAACCAGGGGCATTATCTGTTTTTAACTGTTTTGGAACACCCACAGTGGCAAAATTTTGTAAGCAATGAGCTATAACATCTTTAGTTTTTTCTCCGGCATGAAGGGAGCCCATCAAAAATCCAGAAGAAGTATCAACTGTAACATGCAAATATTTTAATTTTCCAAATTCTGGCAAGTGTGTGACGTCCATCTGCCAAATATGGTTAGGTATCAATCCTCTAGGATTGACTCCAAGATTAACTTGTGGTAAAAAGGTCACACAATTTTGACATTGTTTTATTATTTGTCTAGCTTGTTCCTTAGTTATTTTTGTAAAGTATTAGCATTGACATGGAACTTTTAATGAAAATTTATAGCTTCTTCTATTGTGGAGAAAATATGTATGTCATGTGTAGTTTTATCTGCTAAATCATTGCCCAAACTAAGGGCTCCAGGCAATCCTGTATGTGCCCTGATATGTCCTCTAAAGAATGGATCTTTTCTGTCCCAGATTAGACTTTGTATAGTGGAAAGCAAAGAGAAAACAGTAGAAGAAGGGGAAATCCTACCAGCATCTTCAAGAGATACTATAGCATTAACTACATACTGACTATCAGAAAATAAATTAAATACAGAATCTTTAAACATCACAAAAGCTTGTAAAACTGCATTAAGCTCTACCTTTTGAGCGGATTGTTTGGGTACTAAAAATGTAAAAGTTTGATCAGGGGTAACTACTGCTGCTGTACCATTATTTGACCCATCAGTGAATATATTTGGAGCATTCATGATAGGTGTTTTTCTTGTCATTTTTGGAAAAATTACAGGATGCAATGACCAAAAAGACAATAAAGGATTAGATGGTAAGTGGTTATCAAATGAAACATTAGATTTACACATGATTATTGCCCAAGTATTTAACTCATTAGCTAACTCATCAATTTGATTCATAGTATATGGAGTAATAATTTTATTGGGAGAAATTCCAAACACTCCCTTTGCTGCTTTTATTCCTTTGAGTATTAATTGTCCTACAGCCTCAGGATACCTAGTAAGAATAGTGTTAGGAGAATAAGATAAATGTATCCATAATAATGGACCTTCTTGCCAAAATACTCCTGTAGGAATATTTTTTGTTGGTAGTACAATAAATAATAAAGGCAAACTTATATCAATTCTATCCAAATGCATATTTTCCATATATGTTTCAATGATTTTTAATGCCTTTCTTGCTTCAGGCGTTAACATTCGGGGTGAATTTGGATCTGATGGACCTTTTAGGATATCAAATAAAGGTCCCAACTCTCCTGTTGGTATACCTAAATAAGGCCTTATCCAATTTATGTCTCCTAATAACTTTTGAAAGTCATTAAGTGATTTGAGTTGATCTACTCGTATTTGAATTTTTGGTGGACGGACCATGGTTGAGGATAATAGAACTCCTAAATAATTAATTGGAAAATTTAATTGTACTTTATCTATTGCTATCTCTAGATTATAATTTTTTAATAAGTTTGTAAGTGTGGCATAACATTCTAGCAATGTGTTTTTATCTTTGTGTGCTAATAATACATCATCCATATAGTGAAATATTTGTAGTTCAGGATTTTGATTTCTAAGTGGCTGGATTACTTTGTTAACATAAATTTGACACATAGTTGGGCTGTTAGCCATCCCTTGAGGGAGTACTTTCCATTCATATCTCTGATCAGGACCTTCATGATTCAGTGCAGGGATAGTAAATGCAAAACGTGGACTATCCTCAGGATGAATTGGAATTGAAAAAAAACAATCTTTAATATCTATAACTAAAACATACCAGGTTTTTGGCAAAGCAGACAACTGAGGAATCCCTGATTGAGCAGGTCCCATAATAACCATCTCATTATTAATGGCTCTTAAATCTTGCAATAATCTCCATTTACCAGATTTCTTTTTGATGACAAAAATGGGAGTATTATGGGGAGATACAGAAGGTTGTATATGTCCTTCTGCTAATTGTTGTTTGACCAGGTCATGGGCTGCTTGTATCTTTTCTTTAGTCAGGGGCCACTGAGGAACCCATACTGGTCTTTCTGATTTCCAAGTAATTTTTATTGTCTCAGTGGCCCTTTCTGAAAATCCAACCCATGTCTGTCTGTTCCTTGATCTATTTGTATTGGTGCTGCTATACCTTGTTCTTGTTTTTCTAATCTTTTTCCTTTCCTAAAACCTTGTCTAGTCATAATAGTGGGTGCATTTTGGTTGATGTTATTTGTTAATGTCAAACCTAATTGATCTAGGACATCTCGTCCCCATAAATTTACGGGAAGATGATCCAATACATATGGCTGTATAGTTCCTTCACATCCTTCAGGATCCTTCCAATCTAATACCATTGCACTTCTATGGGGATTAGTCGCTACTCCTAGGCCTCGAAGTGATTGAGTGGCTTGTTGTAATGGCCAATGTTTTGGCCATTCTTGACGAGAGATGATGCTAAGGTCTGCACCTGTATCCAGTAGCCCATTAAATTCATGTCCTTGAATATTTAGTTTTAGCATGGAGCGAGAATCTAAATTTAAAGAAAGCATAGCCCAATCTACACCTGTGGAGCCTAATCCCTTGGAACCTCTTTCTACAGTACGACTGGAAAATTTATCATGTAGGCTGGGTATTATTAGTAACTGTGCTATTCTATCTCCTGGTGAAATTACTGATATACCCTTTGGAGAACTGGCTATAATTTTTATTTCACCTTCATAATCGGGATCAATTACCCCAGGACTTATCATAAGTCCTTTTAGAGTAGAAGAGCTGCGTCCCAATAATAAGCCTACTGTTCCTTTGGGAAGAGGTCCTTTCACCCCTGTGGGAATGATTTGAACTCCCATCTCTGGAGTTAGTACTGCTCTGGCGGAGGCGCAGATGTCCAACCCTGCGCTCCCTCTGGTTTGTCTGATGAGGGATCTGATGGACAATGTGTCCTGGGCACTACCCTGATGGGGTTGCTGGGTTCCTCCAGTGCTCCGTATATTTGTGGTTTTGGGCCCCGGAGCATTGGGCCCCCCTGTCCGTTTTTTGGCAATGGAGCCCGATGCCTTTCTCCACGATATTGTGGATAAACACCTGGTCCTTGTTCGTTTTTTGATAATGGAGTACCCTCTATGGTGGTTTGAGAACGGCATTCATTAGCCCAATGTCTCCCTCTACGGCATCGTGGGCAAATACCTGGTATTCTACTCCTTTGATACCTAGTTTTGTTAAACCCTCCTCCAATGGGGCAATTCCTTTTAAAATGTCCTGTTTGTTCACAATTGTAGCATGTTCTTGGCCTGGCATCTAAAGCCTGTTTTACTGCAGCTGCCACAATTTGCCCTTGTTCATTAATGTCTCTGGCATCTAAAGCCTGTTTTACTGCAGCTGCCACGACTTGCTCTTGTTCATTAATGTCTCTACATAATTTAATATATGTGTTTAAATCTTCATGTTTCCATGGTCTAATGATATCTCTGCACCAACGATTTGCTTGCTCATAAGCCAGGTGTTTTAGTAATGGCATTGCTTGTTCTGTATTCCCAAAAACTCTGGTAGCTGTTTGAATAAGCCTATCTACAAATTCAGCATAAGGTTCATTAGCTCCTTGTATTACCTTAGATAATTGACCTTGTAAACCTCCATGTCCTTGTAAAGTCTTCCATGCCTTAATTGCATCTGCAGCAATTTGTGCGTATACGCCAGGATCATATGCAATTTGTTGCTGCTGATCCTCATAAGGTCCCTTTCCTAACAACATATCTAGATTTCTCTGAGGATAACCAGCTGCTGCATTTCGCCTAGCCGTCTCCTTGCAAAATTCCTCATTGGCAACCTTCCATAACAGGTATTGTCCTCCATTTAGCACAGCTTTACACATATTAGCCCAATCTGCTGGCGTCATGTTCAAGTTGTTAATGGATTCGACCAAGCTTACAGTGAAGGGTGCTTGAGGACCATAGGTTGTTACAGCCTCTTTTAGCTGCTTCACTGTTTTGAAATTTAAAACTTGGTAAAATCGCTGCCCTCCTGCCTCAAATACAGGGCATGTTAATATTTGAGACCTTGTCTCAGGATCCCAACTATCAACTGTGGGGGTTGGGGGCCTCCCAGCATATGGAGGTGGCGCTGTTGGTTGGACACTTTCGCCCTCTGGTGATAGAAAGGTGTTAGTAGCAGTCTCCTCTAGAGGTGGTGCTGTTGGTTGGACACTTACACCCTCTGGTGATAGAAAGGTGTTAGTAGCAGTCTCCTGTTGTAACTTTCCCCCTGATGGCTTTTTCTGTTTTACACTTTCTTTCTCTGTCTGACTAGCTTGAGAGGCCTTCTCTTTTACTTGAATCTTTTCCTCTGTCTGACTAACTTGAGAGACCTTCTCTTTTACTTGAATCATTATGTCTTCTCCTTCCTCTACCATTGTCTGAACTGAAGGCTTTGGACTAAGCAAACAAGATAGGAATGTCCACAATGGCAATGTGCCAACTGGCAGAGTCCCTGGGCTGTTCTTTTCTATTCTTTTTAAATCTTCACCATGATGGTTCCATTGTGATATATTCAACAACTCCTCCTTAAAAAGCCATGGGCTACATTTTTGTATTGTATCAACGTATGCCCTGACTGCTCTTGATTTTACTGGGATGCCTCCTTCCTCTAACAATTTACTTAACACTCTTTCAGTTTGTTTTTTACTAATTTCTGATCCCATATTTCTACTATAATACAACCCAACAAGATGACGCCAAACAAAACCGAGACAGAATGAAATAAAAAGGGAACAACAAAAAGTCATTATAGCCTTTCTATCCTCCTGACATGTGCATCCGTCCTTTCTCCCTATCTGTTCCTCAGACGTAAATAGTTTTTCCTCAGATGTGAGCGGTTTTTCTTCCGTCTCACTCATCTCCAGGGACAGGCAACTTAAAACAAAAGTGAAGCAAAATAAAAGAGGAATCTTAAAATGGCTACCCATCCTCTCGCCCTGCCCTCAGGGGCGAGCAGTTTCACTTACCCTCAGTCGCTCCCCGTACGGGCCACCAAATGCCGCAGTCTGGCTGGGCACAATCAGGAGCCACTTGTCAAAAGAAACTAACTTTATTTTTAGAACCACACACAACAAACAAAATAGTCTCTCAGGAAAAACCCTCAGAGCCTCAACTGCCACCACCGGCTTTCCCCAAGCCTCTCTCTCCCACACAAGCTTCTCTCCACCTCCCACAATCCTCCTGCTCTTGAGGCCGATTGGCTGGGTCACGTGGGCGGAGCCAAAAAAGTCCCCCAATGAGCAGCTCCGTGGTCTGAAAGGGCAGGGAAACAGTCCAATGAGCATCACCGCAGAGGAGCCAATCAGCTAGATGTTGCTGGGGCCGAGGAGCCAATCAGCTAGATGTTGCTGGGGCCGCTGTGAGCCAATCATCAGCCAGCAGCTGGAAGTTTGCTGGCAGCTGGAAGTTTGCTGGAGCCCCTTTGGCTGTGGCTCTCAACAGCAGGGAGATGGCCTATTTGATGCACCATGGCTCTGAGTGGGTCATCTTTGGGGAAAAATCCTGGGTCCTCGGACAGCTGTGCACATCTGCATACACACACACACACATACACACACACACAGCTTTGAAATTCAAGAGCTACTACTCCAGTTATCACAGAGCCCTGAATATTATACTCTGTTTTCCAAATTGTCCACAAAATTGTCAACTCCAATAACCCTTTAGAAAATAAGGCTGGACAGTCTCCATCTTACTCAGGTAATAGTGCTTAAGAGGTGTTACCCAAATCATGTTTACTGTAATAAAAACAATCTTAATCCCCTTCCTTCAGAGTTATTTTAAGGCTATAGACAGAAAGAATAAGATTCTGAAATATGGAAAGGTACCATATCCATTTCCTTCATAGTAAACATTATTGCTTCAACTTTCCATGGAAGGGAGGAGCAGACTAGAGCAGTGCACTGAATCCTCAATCCAAAGAGTCATTGCAAATCGTTACTGCTGACCTTGACCTCATCAGGAAATAAATACACTTCTACCAAAAGAGTCCTCCCATTCCACCTTCAATGATGTACACGGATGATGCTAGGATTCATGACAATGATGCACTCTCTCTACATCCTTCCTTGGTTCTGCCCTGCCCTTTACCACTGGGCAGGTGCACAAGGGAGAGGGTGCTTTTGCCTTCACATTGAAGAGAGACATGTGCCTGCAGTTGCTCCTCAGAGTAATCAGTTAAAGGAGAGGTAAAGGTGAAATGCTCATTAGACAGGAAGGCCCTGAGTCTAGAGACACGTTTCCACTTCAGCCCTTCCCTTCTTCCAAATAGCTAAAGAATTCAAAGTGAAAGACATGTTGAGACTGATGTAGAAATGTCCACGAGCAAGTTGAAGTTCAGGATTTGTAACTTTAGGGAAACTTCTCTCTCTCTCTTCCCACATTCACCTTCTATCCTATTGAAGAAATGTTCACCAACACTGCTTTCTCAGAAATACCATACAGGAAACATTCACCCTTCTCTATCTCTTTTTACTTTTGTTTCCTTATGGAAATGCAAGTGATGAACAAGCTGACTAGTTAGTTTGCTTTAAATAAAGAGTCTGGATCCTGCAGCCATCTTGGGGTCTAGGCTTTCACAAATGCTTGTGTTCAGTGATGGTCAGTGTCCTCCCACCCCTCATGAGATAAAGCAGACCAAGCACCAGGATTGCATGTTCGAGATGAGAAGCTGAGGCTGGGGGTAGAGAAGGGGGAAAGAGGTAAGAAGGAGCAATTCTTGATTATGTGACTTGTACATATTTTGTGATAGATTAGATTCAGCTGCATTCAACAAAAACAAATAGCATTGATTTAAAAAAATATGGGTTTACTTTCATTCCCCCGCCAAATTTTTGAGGCTAGATAAGATAGGTCTCACTCTGTGCTTCATAATCACCAAGGACAGGATTTTCCTGTTTTCAATTCCACATTCTTGGTAGATAGCTTCCATTTTCAAGGTCACCTCAAGGTTTCAAGGTAGCCACTGCAGCTCTAGACATGGCATTCATGTTCCAGGCAGTAGAATAAAAGAAGGGTCCAGAGCAAGGACATACCTCCCAGCTCAATCAGTTCTTCTGGGAACTCCACCCAACAACTTCTGCTTGTATCTCACTGGCCACTGCTAGCTGCCAGGGAGTTTGGAATGTGTAGTCTGTTAGAACAGAGTGCTGACCTGAACAAAATCATATGGGGTCACGATGTACTACCAAGGAAAGAATGACTTGTTAGTTTCAGGGAACAATCAGATTAGCCACATCTGCTCCTATGGAAGGAGTAGAAGATGGAAGAAGTTAAGAGTCACTGTGAAGTGCATCCATGAAAGCAAAAAGAAATGGCAAAAATTTCTTCTCTATGATATAAAGGTAAGTAGAAAATAAGGAAGTTCACTGAAAAAATAGGACCATCCCTCCATCGAACACCCACGCATTCGCATGCACACATATCCATTTTTCCTAAGCAAATTCGAAAAGAAGAACATGGTTATGCAGGAAACCATAATCCTGACCACCTATAAACCTTCTAGTCAAATATTTTTGTGTAAGACTCTGTGTGTGTGTGTGTGTGTGTAGTGTGTGTGTATGAGATGGCATGGTGGTCCTGTTTTATTCAGAGAAAGTCCTCAACTTTCTATTTACTTTTACATGTGTAAATACAGCTTAACTGTACTGAGGTCTCATTATAAAAATTAATAACCCAAGTTAGGACACAGTTTGTTCCTATGCAAGGACATTCCTAAAGAACAGCTGGAGGTCAGCATTTCCTCTGGGTCTTATCACCAAGTTAATGGTTGGAATTAGTGCTGCGAAGTGAACAGTCCATGACGGAACGAGGCTGTCCTGTGGAGGCCAAGCTTTAGGGAACAATGGGATAAAGACAGACCAGACAAGGCAGGCCATCCGGAACACTGCCCAGAAAAATTCCCAGCACCTCTGCCAGCTCCCGAACTGCCCGCATAGGGGGATTTCTGCTGTTACACAATCAGCTGGTTTATCTCGCCTGCATGGCATGGTTAGAAAAGACTGTTTAGGGGCCAACTAAACCAGCCTCTCTAGCTGCTGAAATAGCAGCTTTCTTAAATATAAAGTTAAAAAAAAAAAAACGTTAAAGCTTGTGCTGTTGGTTGTCTTTTTCCAGAAAATGATGCATTGTATCATAAACAAAGAATAAAAAAGATTTCTGGGAGGAAATATGGTAGGAAATCATTATGACACCCTTTGGAGGAGGCAAGGAGGCCCTTTCATGACCTTTGTTCTACAGTTAAGGGAAGATTGCTTTTTCACTCTTAATATAGACACATTGAAGTGTCATTATTGGAAGTGAGATGCATACACACACATACATGTGCAAAATCTGACCCATTTAAAGTGGGTCAGATTTTAAAATGCATGGGCAAAAATTGTTTGGTTATACATTCACAATGGGTGATGTTTGTTTCTTAAATGACACACACACATGGATGTATATAAAAATTTTATCTTAAGAAAATTCAGTCAACAGATTTTAAAGTTGTATTTATTACTCCCATTGGTTTTCAATGACTGTTAATCTGGATGTTTTCAGTGTCAGTTTCTGAACTCAGGGTTATATTATTATAGTCATAATAGGGGAAATCCTGCTTGCATGTGCATCAGGGTCCTCAGAGGCTATAATTGCTAATATAAATTTTTAAAAATCTTACAGAGCCATCCATCTTTGATAACGCATGCTATGTGCAAAATGTTGCAAGGTGTTGTCTTGCAAATATTTCCTTAACCATATTCTATTACTAGTATCTGTCTTCTGAGCTGCTCAGAAAAGGGAAGAGGAAATCCATCCCCTTTCATTGTGTCAATCAGTGACAACTATAGCAGGCCAGCTTGCTCTTGTGTCTATGGGTAAGAAGTTTCACACCATTAGATTCTGGGATCACCTCGAAAGTCAACTGGGCTCACCCAGCCCAGGCCCCGGAATTCCCTTAATTCTTCTAGAGGCTAGCAAGAAGTTGTGCTCTCAAGTTCATCCTGGTTGTACCCAAGATCATCCTCAGGCATAAGTGAACTAGCCAAAGTATAGAATCCAGCAGGTCACAAGTTTTTTTCTCTGCACTTGGTTAAGTCCCAACCACTCATTTGCAAAAAGAGTGGTTTGTGCAAATGCTGTCTCATGCATCATATCAGCAGTTTGATTACTTTCAAGAGCTGCCCCACCTATAAAACACATTCTCAAGGGAATCCAGCAGCACCAACTCAGCAACACCAAAGAGGTGTGGTGAGTGCTAGGGTTTAGATTTGTCTGCAACTGATTTAGAATTTGCTTTTTGACACAGGAATGCCAGAAAGTGGCCTGCAGGCTGGATGAAGGTGAACAAGGCTGTCAGTAGCAGAGAACAGCATTCTCCCTCTTCCCTGCAACCAAGTTGTCAGCAGCCAGTTCAGAGCACACCAATGAGAAAAGCACCATGTCTTTCTCTTTCAACTAGAGTGACTTAAATAGTTATCTTCCAGGAAATGCATTTTAAAATTGATCTTTCTGGGACTGAGATAAGCTGGCTTTACTCAAATGGGCTAGGAAAAGAGGTCGAGCACTTTATAACTGGTTTCACCTCTTAATAGATGTGTGACCCTGATAAAGTTTTAAAATTTCTCTAAACCTTAATTTTTCCCGTCTTTAAAATGGAAGTCTTACTGGTATTGCAATTTTGGGGGGCGGGGGAAATTATCTACATACAGTCCTAAGACAAAGAATAGAACTTCTGATGAATGTTGTGTTTCCTTATCACCCCTCAGGAAGAATATCATGGGTAGATCAGAAGATAATATTAGTAACTGTAGCATGCCTTACAAGACCAAGTTTTACCCCTAACATCAAACTGCATATGAAATTGCTCTTAAATAAGAATCACATGGAAGTCAAGTCTGTCTTAAAGCACAGTATCTTCCCATCCCAGGAAATGTGAATTTAAAAAGTTTTGGTGGGCATCTGTATTGTAACAATCTTACCCATGATTTTGACCATTGAAATCCACAAGATAAGGGGCATGAAAAATAGTCATTTTGACTCACTCTGATAACTTTACCATTTAGATTAAAGGATGTATCTGAACAGTTAATAAAATTTTACAAACCTTAGTTTTTAAACCTCTGTGTAGACATTGCCTGAATCTCTCAGTGCTTCTATTTAGCTAAGGCAAAAAGTAGAAACTATAAAACTTTCTGACATTTGCAGGTGATAAAATTCTAGTTCAAATGTCATGGCTCTCCATGAAACCACCTGAAAATTGCCTCTTCCCTTGCAGGATTCATCAATTTTGGCAAATTGTACTTAGATTCATTACATGCAAAGGCCCAGCAATTATGAGCTTCCCGAGGGACAGACTCCACCATAAGCTTATCTCCTCCCGCCTGTAACTTAGTACTAGGTACACAGTGAGCATTACCTACGTGCATGCTGATTTTTGCTATGTTGTAAATTTTTCAAAGTAAATCATACTTACTTAAGAAAAATTTTGAAATAGATAAGATTTACATTTAATTACTGGTAACATTTTGAAATATTTGTTTGAATTTGCAGATATATTAAACCCTTTAAGATGTTTTCTAGTGTCAAGTTATTTCTCTCAGGAAGGAAAAGTGCAGTAATTTGCTTAGAAATTTACTCTAGCCTATTTTATAAACACCTTCCCCTCTTTTTTGCTGTGTAACTGTTTTTAAATGGATTGGCATTGGATGAATGATCAGCAGTTTCTTTTACAAACATTTGAAGACACCAAACACACACAATCATAAAACTCTACATTAATTTAGTGAATACTTGATTACTCTTTCTTAGCAGGCAATACTATAAAACACAAAAGACACAACCAACTTGCCTCCTGCTGAAATGCCAGGAGGGGACTTTCTCCTCAAGAGCTCAGGGAACTGGCAATTGTGTCCTGAATTGCCACAGGCTACAAGAAGAAGAGAGCAGCAAGCAACATGCCAAGAGTAGATAGAGAAGGCTTCTGAATTGGGAACTCACAGTCTTTGGAGAAAACAAATACAGAAACAATTAATTACCAAGTTAGAGGGAAAATGCCATGTTAAACAATAACCCACGTGTTATGGGAAGTAGGAAAGAATTGCCTCCGGTCACTTTCTACATATTGGAAAACATTTGATCTGAGTCTTGAAGGATGAATAGGAGTTCACCCAAAGATATCCCTAGGGAGAGGTGTTAGGTTGATTTAGATTGTTTTTCAAAATAGGCTCTGAATATATGATTTATGAACCCATGAAAGAGTGAAGCCTCAGCAGTTGCTATCAGCCCAGCTGATACATTTAGACCACATAAAACCTAGTTATGCTCATGGAAATGTGGGGAGCAGGATGTCCAATTTAATAGGAAAGAAAGAAGAACACATAAAATAGGATTTATTCATTTTCTCTAATAAAGACTAAGTCCCTTCATGTGTGCTTGTTAATTCATGAACTTTTCAATTCTTATTCCGGGACTCATCCTGCTGTTTTGAAAAATGTGTTACAGATAATCTGCAGGATTTTATTTAGGCCACACGACCTTAATTTTTATTTCTGCCTCTCTCAACTCAATGTCAAATCATTTGTTGGAGGCTTAAATTGGATATTTAATTAGATTATTTACCGACACCTAGTGGCAAAGATTGGAATCGAGGGCTATTTCAACTGTGGCGTTTGTGCCTCTGTTTTCATGCTTTGATCCAAAGCAACCCTCATAGTCAAAGCTCTCTTTTCAACCCATCTCATCCAAATGATACCAAAGCAAAGCCATGCAAGCTGTTTGGTCTGAAAACTGATTAGAGACAGGAAAAGAAAGAGAAGAACAAGGGAGAAAAAAATGGGAGGGGATGGTATGGAATCACAGAAGGGCAGATCAGCAATAATAGGTAAATGGCTCAATGTTTCTGTCTTATCCACTTAGGTTTGAAAAGTTAGAATAACATGGTTAAGGTGATTTTGACATCCAAGACACATACATATTTAGATTTTTTTAAAAAATGAAAAGAGATTGTTTTATTGACATGAATTATAAAATGGCTTCCCATTTCTCAGTTTCTGTTTCCTCAATCCCTGACCTATTCACCTTATCATGTCAATTTCTATTTCCTCCACTAAATGGAAATGATTAATCTATGAGTTGGTGTTGACTTGCTCCTTCAGCATGCACTCAAAAACTAGTGAATCAACCAAAGTCACAAAAAGAAAAAGAAATGTGGCCATTAATATATTAATTTTTAAAATATTCAAAGCATACTAGAAGACAGTGTGGGTTCATGTGGCATCTTTAAGTGAGCATAAAGGGCCAATCCCAGACAAATTCCATGTAAGAGTTCCCAGGAAAATCATAGGAGAAACTATTACCATAAAGGTTTGGTAAAATGAGGACAATGCTAAGGGACTGGACTCAAACTAAAACAGATTTTTAAGAATGCAAAAAAGTGAACCCACAACTCTCAACATGACTCTGGAGAAGCTAATAAAGCAGTGGTATTTATTACATAATAACATACGAAAAACTTTTAAATGCATTTATCTCAGTAAAAAAGCAAACATGCAATGAGGGAGGTGCTTTAGTAATATCATTTTCCAGTTGAAGAAACTGAAACTCAAAGAAGACCAAGGTGTGGCAAAATGTCGGAGTTGATAGGTGGTAGAGCTAAAATTTGAACCCAGCTCTGACTGGAGCAGTCAAGTTCTTAAATACTCAGGAGGATATGCTGAGCAGATTGACATTGTCTAGAGCTTCATATGAATAAGAATAGAAGGGAGGAACTAAAAAGGTTTCAGTTAAAACATGATTACTCACCCTTAGAGGGGTAGGAACCGTATCTCCAGTCTCTGTCTCAAGCCTAAGCTCCATTAAACATCAGTATCAACATTCAGGGAATCAAATCCCATAGCAGGTGGGAGGCAGTCTAAATATAAGCTGCCCTCAACTTTATACTAGTACTTGGGTCATGGTTTCCAGTAACCTGTCTATGTGAAGTGTCATCTCCAGGGATCTAGAATTATGAGACTCAAGGTTTGAAACAGAGAGGAAAAGGAAAGGGATGGACTGGAACCAGCATCACCAGCCCACATGCTATAAAGCTGACTTGGGCTTCACTAGGCGGAAGATCATTGTAAGAGTCCAGCCCATAAACCAACAAGTACATGAGGGCTGGCATGAAAGTGATTTAGTGAGCACCTATGTGAGCCTGTTTCTAAAACACCAAGATACTAAGCCTATCACAGCAAGACTAATACCATCTACTACCTATTGATAAGGTGTAGCATTTGCTGGTCTCCCAGTCCTTGTGAAAGAGTCCAGAAGGATATGATAGGGCAGAGTCTGAATTAACAGTGAAGGAGTCAGTCCCTGCAACTGAGAAGGACCAAGGGAAACAGAATATCAGTGAGGATGCTTGGTGTTTTATCCTGGATCTCCAAAAAGAAAAAAAGAAAAAAAACCCATGAAACATGACTTTAGGATGATATGGGAGATTTAGGTGGAGGTGGGGAGTATAATAGAACCATTGTAATAAGATGCCTTTAAATAATACCTATATAAAAGTCCTTATTTTAAGGAAGCCATCTGTTCACTTGAATTTTCAACAATTAGTACTCAAAATGTACCATATTAGCACCACATAGCAATATAACCGGGTGCCAAAAAAACAGGACCTGCAATTTTATCATTTTTAAGAGCAAATCTTTACACATATATTGCTTTAATGTCCTATGCTTGGTGGCATAATTTTGAATTTTAGGTGTGCACACTGCAGTGGCTTTTATTCATATTACTACTGCCTATAAAATGTAAGACAACCTCAAATTTGTCTTTTCTTTTTTGTGTACTGCGGATATAATTTAGGGTCACTTCACTATTGAGCCACATCCCCAGCCCTCTTTATTTTTAATTTTGAGGCAGGTTCTCACTAAGTTGCTTAAGGAGGCGCCTCATTAAATTGCTGAGGCTGGCTTTCCTGCTGCAGCTGCCCAAGTCTCTGGGATTACAGGCATGCACCACAGTGCCTGTCTATCTTGTCCTTTAATTCTAGAAATCTCTTTATTAATTGAGATTATCAAGTAATTTGATACCAAGTAAATAAAATTTTAACTCAAAATAAATCTATAGCCTTCATTTTTCTGAATACTCTAAAACAGAGATATCATTCACTTTATTTCTTCCAGGTACACATACTAGCTATATCCAAGGCATTTTGTAAAATAATAAACAAAGATAGCAAACACAGGCACATTAATACTCAATAGACCAACTTTCAAGTGGTGCCTGTTCCCAAATGATAATGAATAAATAGTAATAATTTATTAAACAGTTTTGGTAAAAGGTTAATGATTACAAGTGATTAAATGTTAAAACAAAACAGACATTACATTATATAGATATTTAATATCAATCCTTAAATCTCCTTTCCAGCAACAGATGTTATTGTTTTATTTGCTCAGAATGAAGTTTAACCTGTTATTCCTTACCATGGAGTTATTTTGAATGAAAACTTGCTTGGCGGAATAAAAATATGCAGTTGAAGTATTTTTAAAATGAAAGCAATAAAATTTTTAAAAATCAGTGTGTAAATCTGCTATGAGACACATCAAAATACAATGGGTTGTACCTCGATGGGAATGATGGATACATCAATAATGATGGCACAAGTGGAGAAAATGTTCAGGGTTGAATCAAAGTGGAGGGCACATCAGTGTTAAAAATTCTTTCAGCTAGGTTGCATGTTTTAATTTTTCATAACATGTTGGGAAACGGAATAAAGAGGAAATAAAATAAAACAATTTTATACTGAAACTGTCACTGCATGAGTTTTCCTCAAAATTGTTTACTTTGGCTATTATCAAAGAATATAAAAAAACATAAAGAGTTTCAAGAGATCTTTCATAATCCAAAAAATACATCAGTACAAAAATTATATCTTATGAAAAAGAAAAAAAGGCATTTTAAATCTCTCTCTCTCTCTCTCTCTCTCTCTCTATATATATATATATATATATATACACACACACACACACACACACACACACATATATCCTGAAAATTTCTTTAAGCTATAGATAAATTTAAGTTTTTTGAGGTTTTATATAGACACAAAATTATCTTGAAATCTTATATATACACATATATGTATGTTCGTATGTATCTGCTTGTGTAATAGAAGATGTAGAGAATGAAGAAAAGTTGGAAAATAAGAGAATGAAACTATGAAGGGGATTGAAAATTTTTAAACATATCTTAGACAAGATTTAGTCACTTTAGGTTAGGAAAACAATCAAAATAAGTTCTGCCTGAAATATGCTGAAGAAAACTCAGGATGGATGATTTTGTAACTATAATATATGCAGGATGCACATCAGTGCTTGTGTTCTATGCTTCTACAAGAAAGGACTACTGGGGTCAGAGGGATTTAATATGTATTTTTCCTCCATAGCTAGGAATCAGAACTACTGCTGATGAGGCTCTCAACAAAGACAAACTATGAGATGTTCACTCTCCTAAGATCCAGATTTGGATTCAATTGGTCTGGGATGAAACAGGCATCTGTATTGTTTTAACCAGAGGAGATCCCCAGGCACAGCTGGCTCTGAGTACTATTGCCTAACCCTTTAAGATACAGACAGCAAATTCTTAGTCATGAGATCAGCAGACCTATAAATTTCTCTTTAAATTATTAGTCCTAGCTGTGGTCTCCTCCCATTCTGCTCAGCTCTGTTCTGTTAGTTGAAAGGATGTTATTTTCCCCAAGGTTCCAATAAACCATCATTTCACTCTTAAAAAAAATACATTTATAAGATCTAATTGTAGTTTCTCTTCTTTAAAGAAGGCTTAAGGAAGTAGAGAAGGGTAGATTGTTCTAGTAGAGCTTGCAAAGCGGACTTGCAGAGGATATAAACAGGTAGGGAAAATGGAGGAGAAAGGTGACACCAGCTCACAAGATCCTAATAAGATATTGTAACCAAAATACCTGACAAGAACAACTGAAAGGAGAAAAAGTTTACTTGGGCTCTAGGTTTCAGTGGTTGAGTCTCTGGTCATCCAATTTCATTCCTCTGGGCCAGAAGTGAGACAGAACATCATGGTAGAAGGGAGTGAAAAAGGAAAGCTCTTCAGATCATGGCAACCTGGAAGAAGTGGAGGGTGAGGGGGAATCAGGGAACAAGATATAGTCCCTGAGAGCATGTCCCCATGACACCTCCTCTAGACATATCCTACCTGCCCCTAGGTGAGCACCCAATAGTACAATGGTCCTTGATTAGGTCACAGCTCTCATGATTTAATCATTCTCCCTCTGAATATTTCTGTATTAACTCAGGAGGTTTGGGGGAACATCTCATATCTAAACCAAAACAGATATTTTTATCTTTATCCTTTTGAATAACTTTTCAAAGATTTGAAGTAGAATATCATCAGCTAGTCAAGGTTCTTAGGGTAGAGTGTGATCACAAAATTCCAGTGGTTTGTGACTACTGTCCCACCATAATTATTAATGTCTCGTTTCACTTTTTTTAAAATATATTGTTTTAGTTGTAGTTGGACACTATCTTCATTTTATCTTTATGTGATGCTGATGATCAAACCCAGGGCCTCACACATGCTAGGCAACCGCTCTACCACTGAGACCCAAATCCAGCCCCTCTTTTCACTTTTTTAAAAGTAACCAGGTCCAATCAACTGTACATTTGGAGAAATAAAACTTTATTAAAACAAAAAATAAATAAATAAAAATTAAACTGGACACTAGATAAACTATATGGTCTCCCTAAGTTTAAGGGAGAGTGTTCAGAGGATCAGATTACAAAGATAGAGTTGGCAAGTTTCTTAACCTTACTTCCTTAGTGAATGTTAAGTTTCTTTTTCAACACACACACATATACACATGGAAAGAGAGAGAGACAGAGGGTGCAATATAAAAATTTCAAACTCTTAACCAATTTAAACTTTTCCCTTTTCCTCATTTGCAACTGTTTCATGCTTGGGTACCTGCTGCAGGGAAGTGGAGCATAGCATGCCACTTAAGGTTCTGTAGCAGAGAAATCTTGAAATACAATGGCTTAATGCAGTGAAAATTTAGTTTTTCTCATTTAAAAAATAGAATCAGTTGTAATAGGCTGGGGAAAATGTGATATTGGGGGATAGTATTGTGCTTGATTGGTAGGTAGTGTGCTTTGCTCCGCCCAGTCACTCAAGGATCCAAAATGCCAGAGGGTCAGCTATCTTTAATAACATGAATGCTCTTGGTATTGGCTGCATCCAAAGAGAACTAATGAGATTTCAGTTAATCCAGTCAAGTAAAAAGTTTTTGCTCCATCTTGCCTCTCCTTTCCCTAATTTTAATTCTGAAAGAACTAAGTTCAGATCAGTGAATGAGGAATAAGAGTAGAAGAGTGAGATAAATAAATGGAGAAGCAGCAGCCAGGTGGGATAGAGATAGCTAGCAGTCCACCATAGGTTGCAATATGGATTGTGTGACCTTAGTCTGAGCTTCCCCAGAAGTAGATACTGAAATAAGTGTTTGAATAAAAATAGCTTTTATTTGAGAGGCAATACTAAGCAACCATTAGGGAGTAGAGAAATGTAATGGGGAAGGTAAGCCAGACAAAAGAGTTTACACAGGTTACTACAAGGACAACTGGAATCTAGTCCTGCTGGGAACCGGTATAGAACACATACTTCAATCTTATCTCATGCAGGATAGAAGAAACCAGAGTGCTTCTCATCAACTCCATCATTATTGGTTTGGGGTTGTTTTTTAATTTCCAGAGGAGCTGATCTCCGGTGTTTCTAGCCTGCCATACATATGGGCAAAGAAGATTCCAGTGACTGGAGAAAGAAATTCAGGTGTTGGCAGTTTGATATGGGTTGGTGTACACTTACATAGTAAGGACTGAGGGCACATGGGTAGGATATCTGTAGTATCTGCTATACTCTGAATATCAACATCCAACTTACAGAAGTGGAGGTGCAAGAATTAGGAAGATTTTGTGGAGGTAAACGTGGTCCAGGATCGCAATTAACAGACATCACTTTCACCCACATTCCACTTGGCATAATTCAGTCATATGCCCCCATCTAGGTGCAAGGTCGTTGCCTTTGGTAAAGTTCATCCAAAGTGGGTAGTAATTTTCCTGCATGAAATACTTGTGGAAAGAAGCACAATCCATGGTGGTCTGTTGGCTGTCTCTACCACAGCTGGGGGCTACTTCTCCATTTGTTCATTTTGCTTTTCTACTCTTCTTTCCTCATTCACTCATCTGCACTTTTGGAGGATGAAGAGGAGTTATATGGCAGAAAACAAAAACGGAAAGACTTGACTGGTTTAATCGAAGTCTGTCATTAATTAATCCAGAGAACTCTGGATTTGGCATCAAACCCTGACTTTTTCCTCCACAAAGTAATGTTGCAGGCTATTCAGAGTTCCCATTGCTAGTGATTTCTTGCCTTCAGTTTCCTTAATGTGGGCTCTAATCTCTATGGTAGTCTCAAAAGTCTAAGTTTCTGATTGCTGGTGTTCCCTCCCCTGTTGAAGTTACCTTGCACAAATGGCCAATGTCTTAAGAACAGGTCCCTCATGAGGAACCATCCATCCCTTCTGTGTGATCCATGTCAGGCTCATTGGCATTTGGACAACTGGGCCATACTCACCACCCAAGGAGCAGCTGACTAGCTACAAGTTAAGTTTTCTTTTCTTTTTGGGAGGTTGAGGGTGTGGCACCGTGGGTCCTGAGGAACCCCATGCCAAGCCCTTCCAAGTGGCCGGGTTTGGGGGTTTTCTTGTTGGGGGTACCCTCTTCATTTTACTTGTATTGTTTTGAAGCCCCTCTTAATTGGTTTATGTCAAGAGAAAACTCAACTCCCCTTGCTCCCCCCAGGGAAAAATTCTGTGGCAACTCTCAGCACCTGGACCCCTCTCCTCAAAGAGAACCTCCCTACCACCTGCTGCTGCTTTTCCTGATTGAAACCACAAGGTTCCATGAAAAGGAAAGCTTTAACTTTCTGCCTTTCTCTCTGCCTGAAATCTGACTCTACTTGAGGTGCAATGGACATTTTGTGACATGAGCAAAAGGCCCAAAGACAAAAGCTACAGATTATTGTTTTCCTCAGCTTTTTTTGCCACTTGTTATGATTCAGATATTAGGTGTTCTTCAAAAGCTCATGTGTGAGACAATGCAAAAAGGCTTAGAGGTGAAATTATGGGGTTATAAGAATCCCTCTACCTCTACCTCTACCTCTCCAAGGATTTTACCTTATTCACTGTTGAATCCTTTAAGCTTGTCAGAGTACCAGGGACTATGCTAAGTGCTCAATAAGTAATTCTCAAATTAATAAGTTAACTACATCCTTGTATCCCTCTCCCTCTCTCCTTTCTGATCATCATGTCTCCAACTACTTCCCTCTACCACACTCTTCCTCCATGATGTTCTGCCTCATCTTGTGCCCAGAGGAATAGAGCCAGCTGTCTATGGACTGATAGCTTTGAAACCGTGAGTCCCCAAATAAACTTTTCTTTCTTAAAATTGTTTTTGTCAGGTCTTTTTTGGTCACAGGAGCAAAAAAGTTGACTAAAACATCACTGTGACTAAAGGCCTGACAAGAACAATTTGAAAGGAGGAAAAGTTTATTTGGCACTCACAGTTTCAGAGGTCTCAGTCCATAGACAGTCAACTCCATACTTCTGTGCCAAAGTGAGGCAGAACACCATGGTAGAGGAGTCTGGTGGAGGAAAGCAGCTGGAGACCTGACAATCAGAAAGCAGGGAGAGCTCTGGCCCATGAGGGACAAAATACAAACACCAAATTCACACCTCTAGTGATCCACCCCTCCAGCCATGCCCTGCCTGCCTATAGTTACCACCCAGTTAATCCCTTCAAGTGGATCAATGCACTGATTAGGTTAAGACTCTCGTAATCCTATCATTTCACCTCTGTACCTCCTCACATTGTCTCACACATGAGCTTTCAGGGGAACGCCTCATGTCTAAGCCATAAATAATGATGAAACATCAAACCAGTTCCTTGATGGTTCATTGAGCAACTGAAAGTACTCCAGGAACTGTTGGTCACTGGAGTTCTTATATGAGAAGAAAAGTAATTCCCTAATCTTATACCGAGATAAAAGAAATGAAAGGAATAAGTCCATAGCCTGGAAAATGGAGCATCCTATTCACAAGTAACATAGTAGAAATAAAAGAACTGAACTATGCTTTTGGTTTGCTCTATTTTATTTTATTTCTCCAGAAGGATGATTTTTCAACTGAAAAAATATATATATTTGTCTTTAAGTCTATTGATATGATGAATTACATTTATTGATTTCTGTATGTTAAATCAAACTTGCATCCCTGGGATGAACTCCACTTGTTTTAATATATATATATTAAAAGCATTTTTTGGAGCAAGTTGAAGAAACCAAAGTTAGTGACATTGTAAAGAAACACTCAGTTGTCTCGTATAAGATAAAGTGTCTGGGGGAATTATATCACAAAATACACAGGAACAGACAGATATAACCACAGAACTACTCTCCAGGGAGAACTCAATAGGAAGCTAACCCATTAATGAACCTTTGCCTGTGGTTTCCTCTGTCAGCTTAGTTTACAAAGTCCTACTTCATCTGACTCATCTGTATAATTACCACTTATACCTCTGGGCTCAGATGAGGAAGCATCTTCTCCAGGAAATCTGTCCTGGCTCCCAGAGGATACAAAACCTACTGCTACAGGTGTCCTGAGCATGCTGATCACAGGGCCCTCAAAAGACTCATCATTAGAGCCTGCTTGTAAAGCACCAGTGAGAGGATTTTACCTTATTCACTGTTGAATCCTTTAAGCTTGACAGAGTACCAGGGACTATGCTAAGTGCTCAATAAGTAATTCTCAAATTAATAAGATAACTACATCCTTGTATCCTTCTTGATCCCATCTCACAGAAGAGTTTTCCTGCTCTGAGTCCAAAGATAAATGGACCTTTTTTTCTGGGGAGGAATCATTGTTATTTGAATAGTAGAATATTGAGATACCTGGGGAAGGAAGCATAAAAATACATTCTGTTAAAAAAAAATGCGTCTTGAGAGAAAGAGAGAGAAAACTCAAATTACTAAAATTTATGATGAAAAAAGGAAATATCACAACAGGCACTACTGAAATACAGATGAGAATCAGAAACTATATTGAAAATTTACACTCTAATAAAATAAAAAATCTTGGAGACATTGACAAATTTCCACAGATATATGACCTACCCAAATTGAATCAGGAGGACCTAGAAAATTTAAACAGATCAATTTTAAGCAATGAAATTGAAGATGCCATCAAAAGCCTACCAACAAAGAAAAGCCCAGGACCAAACAGATTCTCATCCAAGTTCTACCAGATCTTCAAAGAAGAACTTACACCAATTCTCCTCAATTTATTCCATGAAATAGAAAAAGAGGGAACCCTTCCAAACTCATTCCATGCAGCTAGAATCCCCTTGATACTGAAACCAGACAAAGACACATCAAAGAAAGAAAAGTTAGGATCAATATCCCTGATGAACATAGATGCAAAAAATTATTAATAAAATATTGGCAAATTGCACACAAAAACATATTAAAAAATAGTGCACCATGAACAAATGGAGTTCATCTCAGGGATGCAAGTTTGGTTTAACATACAGAAATCAATAAATGTGATTCATCATATCAATAGACTTAAAGACAATAGTCCCATGATTATCTCAATAGATGCAGAAAAATGATGTTGACAAAATTCAGCATCCATTCATGTTCAAAACACTAGAAAAACTAGGGAGAATGGGAACATACTTCAGCATTGTAAAAGCTGTATATGCTAAATCCAAGGCCAACATCATTCCAAATGGAGAAGAACTGAAAGCATTCTCTCTAAAAATTGGAACAAGGCCCCCTCCCCCTGCACCGGCAAGGTAGAGGGAACTGTGACCACGCACAGAGCAGGCCCAGCGGCCTGCTGAGGGGCAGAGCCACCCCGCACCCCCCGCCCCTGCCAGGTGACCACCGACAGAAAAGGCCCAGTGGCCCGCGGCGGGACAGAGCTTCCAATCACTCCTGCAAGGTAGGCGGGCCTGCGACCCACCTGCAGAAGAGGAGCAGCGACCTGCTGAGAGGCAGAGCCGCCCCCTCCCCCTGCACCTGCAAGGTAGAAGGAACTGTGACCACGCACAGAGCAGGCCCAGCGGCCTGCTGAGGGGCAGAGCCACCCACCACCCCCCGCCCCTGCCAGGTGACCACCGACAGAAAAGGCCCAGTGGCCCGCGGCGGGACAGAGCTTCCAATCACTCCTGCAAGGTAGGCGGGCCTGCGACCCACTGGCAGAAGAGGAGCAGCGGCCTGCTGAGAGGCAGAGCCGCCCCCTCCCCCTGCACCGGCAAGGTAGAGGGAACTGTGACCATGCACAGAGCAGGCCCAGCGGCCTGCTGAGGGGCAGAGCCACCCCCCACCCCACGCGCCTGCCAGGTAGGTGGAACTGTGACCACCGACAGAAAAGGCCGAGTGGCCCGCGGCAGGACAGAGCTTCCAATCACTCCTGCAAGGTAGGCGGGCCTGCGACCCACTGGCAGAAGAGGAGCAGCGGCCTGCTGGGAGGCAGAGCTGCCCCCTCCCCCTGCACCGGCAAGGTAGAGGGAACTGTGACCACGCACAGAGCAGGCCCAGGGGCCTGCTGGGGGGCAGAGCCGCCCCCCACCCCCCGCGCCTGCCAGGTAGGTGGAACTGTGACCACCATCAGAACAGGCCAGACCTGCAACCGAGAGACAGAACAGGCCCAGTGGCCTGAGGAAGGGTAGAGCCGCCCCCCCCCCCCGCACCTGCAAGGTAGGCGGACCTGCGACCCACTGGCAGTACAGCCCCAGAGGCCTGCAGAGGGGCAGTGCCGCTGCCTGCACCTGCA
The DNA here is from genome assembly GCF_021218885.2 of Marmota monax. Lineage (NCBI taxonomy): Eukaryota > Metazoa > Chordata > Mammalia > Rodentia > Sciuridae > Marmota > Marmota monax. The sequence continues at coordinate 4,886,320 of NW_026695212.1, forward strand.
AAGTAGACAGAACTGTGACCACCCACAGAACAAGCCTAGCGGCCCGCAGAGGGACAGAGCCGCCGCCCGCGCCTGCGAGGGAGACTTTGCAACTATACAAGACCAATATAAATATATAGGGGGAAAATTCAATAACACAACAGTTTCACTAAGTAGAAAGGAACGCAAACAGTATGAAGAGACAAGGAAAGAAAGGACCACAAGCAATGCAGGTCAACTCAACATTAGAAGAGGTAATAGCTGCAGCAGATGGAATGTCAGATAAAGAATTCAGGATATACATGCTTCAGATGATCTGGAGTCTCAAGGAAGACATCAGACAGCAAAATCAGACAATGAAAGATCACTTCAACAATGAATTACATAAACAAATCCAAGAAGCAAAAGATCAACTACACAGGGAAATAGAGGTTATAAAAAACAAACAAACAGAAATCCTAGAAATGCAGGAAGCAATAAGCCAACTTAAAAACTGAATTGAGAATACTACCAGCAGAGTAGAACACTTAGAAGACAGAACATCAGACAATGAAGATAAAGTATTTCAACTTGAAAAGAACATAGACAGCTCAGCAAGACTGTTAAGAAACCATGAGCAGAACATCCAAGAAATATGGGATAACATCAAGAGACCAAATTTAAGAGTCATTGGGATACAGGAAGGGACAGAGTTTCAAACCAAAGGATTGAGCAATCTATTCAATGAAATAATACGAGAAAACTTCCCAGACTTGAAGAATGAGACAGAACCCCAAATCCTAGAAGCCTACAGGATGCCGAATGTGCAAAATCATAAGAGACCCACACCTAGACACATTATAATGAAGATGCCCAACATACAGAATAAGGAGAGAATTTTAAAAGCTACAAGAGAAAGGAAGCAGATCACATTTAGGAGTAAGCCAATCAAGATAACAGCTGATCTTTCAACACAGACTCTGAAAGCTAGAAGATCCTGGAATAACATATTTCAAACACTGAAAGAAAATGGGTTCCAACCAAGAATTGTGTTTCCAGCGAAATTAAGCTTCAGGATGGAAGATGAAATTAAAACCTTCCACGATAAACAAAAGTTAAAAGAATTTGCAGCTAGAAAACCATCTCTTCAAAACATCCTTGGCAAAACATTACAGGAAGAGGAAATGCAAAATAACAATGAAAACCAACAGTGGGAGGTAGGACACTAAAGGGGGGAAAATAATCAAAGAGGAAAACAAACCATGTTTAGTAACATAAATAAACAAATATGGCTGGAAGAACAACCCATATCTCAATAATAACCCTAAAAGTTAATGGCTTAAACTCACCAATCAAGAGACACAGGCTAGTAGAATGGGTCACAAAACAAGACCCAACAATATGCTGCCTACAGGAGACGCATTTGATAGGAAAAGACATACATAGGCTGAAGGTGAAAGGTTGGGAAAAATCATATCACTCATATGGACTTCGGAAACAAGCAGGAGTATCCATACTCATATCAAATAAAATAGATTTCAAGCCAAAGTTAATCAAAAGGGATAAAGAGGGATACTACATACTGCTCAAGGGAACCATACACCAACAAGACATAACAATCATAAATATATATGCCCCAAACAATGGTGCAGCTATGTTCATCAAACAAACTCTTCTCAAGTTCAAGAGTCTAATAGACCACCATACAATAATCATGGGAGACTTCAACACACCTCTATCACCACTGGACAGATCTTCCAAACAAAAGTTGAATAAGGAAACTATAGAACTCAATAACACAATTAATAACCTAGACTTAATTGACATATATAGAGTATACCACCCAACATCAAGCAGTTACACTTTTTTCTCAGCAGCACATGGATCCTTCTCAAAAATAGATCATATATTATGTCACAGGGAAACTCTTAGACAATATAAAGGAGTAGAGATAATACCATGCATCCTATCTGATCATAATGGAATGGAACTGAAAATCAACGATAAAAGAAGGAAGGGAAAAGAATACATCACTTGGAGAATGAACAATAGGTTACTGAATGATCAATGGGTTATAGAAGACATCAAGGAAGAAATTAAAAAATTCTTAGAGATTAATGAAAACACAGACACAACATATCGGAATCTATGGGACACATTGAAAGCAGTTCTAAGAGGAAAATTCATTGCTTGGAGTTCATTCCTTAAAAAAAGAAAAAAACAACAAATAAATGATCTCATACTTCATCTCAAAATCCTAGAAAAAGAAGAGCAAAACAACAGCAAAAGAAGTAGAAGGCAAGAAATAATTAAAATCAGAGCTGAAATTAATGAAATCGAAACAAAAGAAACAATTGAAAAAATTGACAAAACTAAAAGTTGGTTCTTTGAAAAAATAAACAAAATCGACAGACCCTTAGCCATGCTAGCGAAGAGAAGAAGAGAGAGAACTCAAATTACTAACATACGGGATGAAAGAGGCAATATCACAACAGACACTTCAGAAATACAGAAGATAATCAAAAATTATTTTGAATCCTTATACTCCAATAAATTAGAAGATAGTGAAGGCATAGATAAATTTCTTAAGTCATATGATCTGCCCAGATTGAGTCAGGAGGATATAGACAACCTAAACAGACCAATATCAATTGAGGAAATAGAAGAAACCATCAAAAGACTACCAACTAAGAAAAGCCCAGGACCAGATGGGTATACAGCAGAGTTTTACAAAACCTTTAAAGAGGAACTAATACCAATACTTTTCAAGCTACTTCGGGAAATAGAAAAAGAGGGAGAACTTCCAAATTCATTCTACGAGGCCAACATCACCCTGATACCTAAACCAGACAAAGACACTTCAAAGAAAGAAAACTACAGACCAATATCTCTAATGAACCTAGATGCAAAAATCCTCAATAAAATTCTGGCCACTCGGATACAAAAACTTATCAAAAAAATTGTGCACCATGATCAAGTAGGATTCATCCCTGGGATGCAAGGCTGGTTCAATATACGGAAATCAATAAATGTTATTCACCACATCAATAGACTTAAAAATAAGAATCATATGATCATCTCGATAGATGCGGAAAAAGCATTTGACAAAGTACAGCATCCCTTTATGTTCAAAACTCTAGAAAAACTAGGGATAACAGGAACATACCTCAATATTGTAAAAGCAATCTATGCTAAGCCTCAGGCTAGCATCATTCTGAATGGAGAAAAATTGAAGGCATTCCCTCTAAAATCTGGAACAAGACAGGGATGCCCTCTCTCTCCACTTCTGTTCAACATAGTTCTCGAAACACTGGCCAGAGCAATTAGACAGACGAAAGAAATTAAAGGCATCAAAATAGGAAAAGAAGAACTTAAATTATCACTATTTGCAGATGACATGATTCTATACCTAGCAGACCCAAAAGGGTCTACAAAGAAACTATTAGAGCTAATAAATGAATTCAGCAAAGTGGCAGGATATAAAATCAACACGCATAAATCAAAGGCATTCCTGTATATCAGCGACAAATCCTCTGAAATGGAAATGAGGACAACCACTCCATTCACAATATCTTCAAAAAAAATAAAATACTTGGGAATCAACCTAACAAAAGAGGTGAAAGACTTATACAATGAAAACTACAGAACCCTAAAGAGAGAAATAGAAGAAGATCTTAGAAGATGGAAAAATATACCCTGTTCATGGATAGGCAGAACTAACATCATCAAAATGGCGATATTACCAAAAGTTCTCTACAGGTTTAATGCAATGCCAATCAAAATCCCAACGGCATTTCTTGTTGAAATAGAGAAAGCAATCATGAAATTCATATGGAAAAACAAAAGACCCAGAATAGCAAAAACAATGCTAAGCAGGAAGGGTGAATCAGGCGGTATAGTGATACCAGACTTCAAACTATACTACAGAGCAATAGTAACAAAAACAGCATGGTACTGGTACCAAAACAGGTGGGTGGACCAATGGTACAGAATAGAGGACACAGAAACCAATCCACAAAACTACAACTACCTTATATTTGATAAAGGGGCTAAAAGCATGCAATGGAGGAAGGATAGCATCTTCAACAAATGGTGCTGGGAAAACTGGAAATCCATATGCAACAAAATGAAACTGAATCCCTTTCTCTCGCCATGCACAAAAGTAAATTCAAAATGGATCAAGGAGCTTGATATCAAATCAGAGACACGCCGTCTGATAGAAGAAAAAGTTGGCTACGATCTACATACTGTGGGGTCGGGCTCCAAATTCCTCAATAGGACACCCATAGCACAAAAGTTAATAACTAGAATCAACAAATGGGACTTACTCAAACTAAAAAGTTTTTTCTCAGCTAAAGAAACAATAAGAGAGGTAAATAGAGAGCCTACATCCTGGGAACAAATCTTTACTCCTCACACTTCAGATAGAGCCCTAATATCCAGAGTATACAAAGAACTCCAAAAATTAGACAATAAGAGAACAAACAACCCAATCAACAAATGGGCCAAGGACCTGAACAGACACTTCTCAGAGGAGGACATACAATCAATCAACAAGTACATGAAAAAATGCTCACCATCTCTAGCAGTCAGAGAAATGCAAATCAAAACCACCCTAAGATACCATCTCACTCCAGTTAGATTGGCAGCCATTATGAAGTCAAACAACAACAAGTGCTGGCGAGGATGTGGGGAAAAGGGTACACTTGTACATTGCTGGTGGGACTGGAAATTGGTGCAGCCAATTTGGAAAGCAGTATGGAGATTTCTTGGAAAGCTGGGAATGGAGCCACCATTTGACCCAGCTATTCCCCTTCTCGGTCTATTCCCTAAAGACCTAAAAAGAGCATGCTACAGGGACACTGCTACATCTATGTTCATAGCAGCACAATTCACAATAGCTAGACTGTGGAACCAACCTAGATGCCCTTCAATGGATGAATGGATAAAAAAAATGTGGCATTTATACACAATGGAGTATTACTCTGCATTAAAAAATGACAAAATCATAGAATTTACAGGGAAATGGATGGCATTAGAGCAGATTATGCTAAGTGAAGCTAGCCAATCCCTAAAAAACAAATGCCAAATGTCTTCTTTGATATAAGGAGAGTAACTAAGAACAGAGTAGGGTCGAAGAGCAGGAGAAGAAGATTAACATTAAACAGGGATGAGAGGTGGGAGGGAAAGGGAGAGAGAAGGGAAAATGCATGGAAATGGAAGGAGACCCTCAGAGTTATACAAAAGTACATACAAGAGGAAGTGAGGGGAAGGGGAAAAATAATATAAGGGGGACAAACGAATGTCAGTAGAGGGAGCAGAGAGAGAAGAGGGGAGGGGAGGGGAGGGGAGGGTTGGGGAGGGGAGGGGAGGGGGGATAGTAGAGGATAGGAAAGGCAGCAGAATACAACAGACACTAGTATGGCAATATGTAAATCAATGGATGTGTAACTGATGTGATTCTGCAATCTGTATATGGGGTAAAAATGGGAGCTCATAACCCACTTGAATCAAATTGTGAAATATGATATATCAAGAACTATGTAATGTTTTGAACAGCCAACAATAAAAAATTAAAAAAAAAATAAAAAAAAATAAAAAATAAAAATTGGAACAAGACAGAGAGATTCCCTCTTTCATTGCTTCTATTCAACATAGTCTTGGAAACTCTAGTCAGAGCAATTAGAAGAAATAAATTAAAGGAATACAAATAGGAAAAGAAGAACTCAAACTATCCCTATTTGCAATGACATGATTCTATATTTAAAAGACCCAGAAAACTCCATAGAAAATGTCTAGATGCATAAATGAATTCAGCAAAGTAGCATGATATAAAATTAGCACCCATAAATCAAATGCATTTCTGTACATCAGTGATGAATCCACTGAAATAGAATCTAGGAAAACTATCCCATTCACAACAGCCTCAAAGAAAATAAAACATTTGGGAATCAATATAACAAAAGAGGTAAAATACTTCTACAGTGAAAACTACAGAACATTAAAAAAGGAATTGAAGAAGACCTTAGATGATGGAAAGATGTGCCGTGTTCTTGGATAGGCAGAATTAATATTGTCAAAATGTCCATACTACCAAAAACACTATACAAAATTTAATGCAATTCCTATTAAAATTCCAAAGATGTTCTTCATATAAATAAAAAAGCATTCATGAAATTCATTTGGAAAAATTAGAGGCCCAGAATAGTCAAATCACTCCTCAGTGAGAAAAATGAAGCAAGAGGCATCACAGTATAAAAGCTTAAATTATACTACAGAGCTATAGTTTTTTAAAAAAGCAGCATGATATTGACACCAACACAGACACTTAGACCAATGGTACAAAATAGAAGACATAGTGACAAACCCACATAAATATAACATACCAGACAAAGGTGCCAAAAATATACATTGGAGAAAAGATAGCCTCTTCAACAAAAGGTGCTGGGAAAACTGGAAATCCATATGTAGCAAAATAAAATTAGACCTTACATTCAACCTGCACAAAACTCAACTCTTAGTTGATCAAGTTTAAGTCCAAAGTTGCTTTGTTTTTGTTTTTGTTATTGTTTTCATTTTGAGGCTATTGTGAATGGGGTAGTTTTCCTAATTTCTCTTGCAGTGGATTCATCACTGCTATATAGAATGTATTTGATTTATGGATATTAATTTTATATCCTTCCACTTTTCTAAATTAATTTATTAGTTCTAGAAGTTTTCTAGTGGAGTTTTTTGGATCTTCTAAATATAGAATCATGTCATAGACAGATAGTGATAGTTTGAGTTCATCTTTTTCTATTCATATCCCTTTAATTTATTTCTTGTGTCTAATTGTTCTGGCTAGAGTTTCCAGGACTATGTGGATAATGTGAAGAGAGCACCTACAGAATGGGAGAAAATCTTAACCACACACATCTCAGATACAGCATAAATCTCCAGGATATGTAAGAACTAAAAAAGCTTAATACCAACAATAAATAAATAAATAAAAATAACCCAATCAATAACTTGGCTAAGGAACTGAACAGGCACTTCTCAGAAGAAGAAATAGTTGACAACAAATATATGAAAAATGGTCATCATCTCTATTGATTAGAGAAATGCAAATCAAAATTCTCTAAGATTTCACCTCATTCCAGTCAGAATAGCAATTATCAAGAATATAAGCAACAATAAGTGTTGGTGAGTATGTGGGGGAAAAGGTACACTCATACATTGCTGGTGGGACTGCAAATTTGTGCAACCAATCTGGAAAGTAGTATGATATTCCTGAGAAAACTTGGAATGGAACCACCATTTGATCCAGTTATCCAACTCCTCAGTTTATACTCAAAGGATATAAAATCAGCATACTGCAGTGATACAGCCACATCAATGTTTATAGCAACTCAATTCACAATAGATAAACTATGGAACCAACCTAGATGCCCTTCGGTAGATGAATGGATAAAGAAACTGTGGTACATATACACAATGGAATATTACTCAGCCTTAAAGAAAAACAAAATTATGGCATTTGCATGTAAATGATGGAACTGGAGACTATCATACCAAGTGAAATAAGCCAGTTTCAAAAAATCAAAGTCCAAATGTTCTCTCTCATATGTGGATGCTAACACAAAATAAGGCGAGGGGTAGGGAAGAACAGAAGTACTTTGGATTAGACAAAGGGGAATGAAGGGAAGGGAGGAGGATGGGAATAGGAAAGACAGTAGAATGAATCTGACATAATGTTCCTATGTTCTTATATGAATACACTACCAGTGAAACTCCATATCATATGCAACCACAAAAATGGGAAGTTATATTCCATGTATGTATGGCAATATGTATTCTACTTCCATGGATAACTAAAAAGAACAAATAATCAATTCCTTAAAAAATGCTTTCCAGGGTCCAAAGTTGCACCATTGGTATCTGGAAGAATATTGTTATGCTACTTAATTCTCCAACAAACAAAATACCACAATGATTTTTTTCCCGACCTAGCATTTATGGTGTGTCAGGATCTACACAAAAGACTTTTAAATCTCGAATTTATAATGCATTGATTTAATTCAAATTTTTTAATAAAAATCTTTAGCAGGTTTTAAAATTCTCCTAACAGTCCTGAAAGGTAGCAATTATTCTCTCCCACTTTATTAGTTCGGGAAACAGGCTCTGAGAGGTAAATTATCTTGCCAGGACCACACAGAAGGTGGGTATGAGAGGTGGTACTAAAACCCAGACCTGCTTTCATTTTAAACCTTGACCTGGTGTTGAATTCTTAGAGCTGCAACAACAAGGTACCACAAGCGGGTTCTCACAGTTGGAGTCAGCAGGACCACTGAGACCATGTCCCTCTAAGACACAGGGTAGAATCCTTCCTTGCCTAGCTTCTGGTGGTGGCCCCTCATGTTCAGCACTGCTTGGTTTGCAGCTGCCTCACTCCTGTCTCTGCCTCGGTTACCCCAGGGCCTCTTTTCCTGTGTGTCTATCTTCGAATTATCTTTCCCATAAGGACAACAGTCACATTGGATTAGGCCCTACCTAATGGATTCATCTTAATTAATGACATCTAAAATGATCTTATTTACAAATAAGATCACACCTAGAAGTACTAGTGGTAGGACTTCAATCTATCTTTTAAATGGACACAATTCAATCTATAATGTACCTAAAATTATGCTGCCTCTCTGAGAAATGTGAGAGTAATTTAAGTATTATTTTCTTAACCTTGAGAGCACAGAGAACAAACTATTCTGCAAAGACACAACAGAATAAAACTGTAAAGTAGAAGGAACCCTAAAAAGCATACATAAACACCAATTGTATTATTTCCACTTTCTATCAACTAGTTTCACTCAATAAAATGTTCCATAAACTATCACGATGCTTACAGAGATGCTGTTGCCATGGTGAAGTTTAACCAAGAGAAATCCTTACATTTAAAAATGATTTTTTTCCATTAGGGATTTGGCTTCACTACACAGAAAAATAAGTTATTTTGACCAATGTTAGGAGTGGAAACAGACAAGGAAGGTTTTATGCAGCTGATTGTCTGTTACCAAAGAGTAATGTAGGATGAAGTGCAAATCCTGGTAGAGAAAGCCAGCTATCCTCACACAACTTCAGCTTCCTCCTCTAAAGTATTGAGTTGGAAATCAAGTAGGGAGTATAGGATGACTTCTCACCCATGAACTGAGTTGAAGGGATGTGTGTCACTTTGGGGTTTCATGATCTCATATCCAACCGTTGATGCAGAAGATGGAAGGCATGTAAGGCCTTGAATTACTGTGTAGAGCAAAATAGCCTACCCGCCAAGATGTTTACTGGACCATGATGTTAGGTAGGAGTAACTAACAGGTTAGATTTTATATGAATAGTGATCAAGGGTAGGTAGTGAGGAAATATATAACACACACTAGAAAAACTGGAATTCAGTTTTATACAGAGGCAAAATATTTGGTAAAATTGCCTCTTGTCATAATTTGGACACACTGTATGTCTCCTGAGCTTTAGGAGAAATGGTTGAAAAGGACATTACTGTGTAGTGGCTTTTCTTGCTACTTGTAGCCAGAAAACGAAAAATGACTAAAATGTGCAAAAATATGCTCCCTTGAAATCATTTCTAGAAATACGTGATTTCACCAGGATGGAAAAGCTCACTCCTCTAGAATCTAAGAAGTAGAAGACTGAAAACTAAAATCTTAGAGAAACTTAATTCTCAGATGAATAAAGTGATTTAGTCCTGTGGCAAAAATCAGCATAAAACTACTGCAATCCCACCCAATCCTGCCCTTCCAAATGCCTCTAATGTAGCTACCATTAAGTTGAGAGGTGAGACATGAAGAGAAGAAACAAAGCAGACACTGAACCTACTTTGAGGAAAGAATTTGAGATGTGATTACTGGTACATGGACTTACTAGAAACGAGTAGCTCAGAAGCCTACGGTGTTTCTGAGGGATGTCTACTGCCAAAGACAACAGTAAAATAATTCTTTGCTTATTCAAATTTTAGAACCCTATAGACCCCAAACTTTCATAAACAAACTCTAGGTAGTGAATTGCTACAGGCCCCGTGGAAAAACACATTTTTTAATGCCTACTTCAGATGGACCATGGAAAACATGAGAGAAAGAACAGAGATATTCAGAACATGGAGTCCACAGAGAACAAGGAAAGAGTAGTTTTCCCTGAGAGCATGCTCAGGGTCTAATCCAGGTATGCCCTCCTCTTTAGGCTGACTTCTATATTCTTTTGACATGTCTCATTTTTTTTTCCTATCATGTTCAACTTTTTCTTGCTCATCTTGTAGTTTTCCTGTCAGATAGGAAAATCAGCCCTAAAACCAGATATTATTACAAAGAGCCCAACTTCCTTGTAGTGAAGAATAGCATTTAGTAAGCAAGATTGGGGTGCTTATTGCAATATGGATGTTTTTGCTTCTAGATTCTTTCTCTGGTGAGGGGAATAAGAGATGCTCACTGGTATGGTTTGGATATAAGGTATCTCCCCACCAAACTCCTGTGTTAGTGTAAGAGGTGAAACGATTAGATGGAGAGACACAACCTAATCTGTAGATTAATCCATTAATCGAGTCTGATTATTATTCAATTTATTATTATTCAATTATTCACTTCCTAAAATTAATCCATTTGATGGATTAATTCATTTGATATATAATAAATTTGAATTAATTACTTGTGTGGTAATTGGAAGCAGGTAGGGTATAGTTGGAGGAATTGAATCACTGGGGGTCGGGCCTTGGGGGTTATAATTTTGACACTGACTCCTCCCATGGTCTTTCTCTTTGGTTCCAGGCTACCATTGAGCTGAGCAGTTTTCCTCTGCCAAAACTCTCTACAATGATGTTGTGCCTCTCTACCATGATGTTGTGCCTCCCCTTGGCCCAGAGCAATGGAATCAGCTGACTGTGGACCGAACCTCTGAATATGTGAGCCAAAATAAACTTTTCCTCTTCTAATTTGTTTTTATCAGGTGTTTTGGTCACGATGGCAAAAACCTGGTTAACATACCCACAGATAGGTCTATTTCTCATCTATCATCTATTATCTATGCTAGTCTGTTTTTTTATTATTGTTAACAACAATAACAACTTAAAGGGGGAAAGACTGATTTTGGCTTATGATTTTGACATATTGATTTTGGTTCATGGTTGGCTGGCTCCAATCCTTTGGGCCTTAAGTAAGGCAGAATATCATGGTGGAAGGGCCTAGCAGAGGAAAGTTGCACAGCTCATGGCAGTTGGGAATCGGAGAGAAGAAGGGTAAGGGAGAAGATAAGCCCTACTTGACATGCTCCCATTAACCTGCTTTCTCCAACTAGGTCCCACCTCCCAGTAGTCCATTCAGTCATCAATGGATAATTCCAATGATGAAGTCAGGGATCTCATGATCTGATCACTTCCTAAAAGCCCCACCTTGGAGCACATGAGACTTTGGGAAACATTCCAGACCCAAACCATAACTTTATCTATCTATCATCTCTCTATCAGCTATTCCCCTCAAAATAATTGATGCTAATACATTGTGAGAACTGGCACTCTCCTTCCCTACTCCCTACCTTCTACTTTTCCCCCAGCTACTCACATAGGTTACCAATCTCTTAGTTTCTTGTCTGTTCTTCCTGGGTTTGTTTTTCTAGGTGCATGTTGAATAAACTATAATACGACATACAAATGAGTGCTCTGTGGGTATAAAACTTAATGAGGAATATCTCCATGAACTGATATACACTGATGTTCATTACATATTATGAAGTGAAAAATGCAAAGCTCAAAAGAATATTTCTTAATAGGATATTAAAATAGAATATGTTAACCAGATAATAATAGAATACAGAATGTTCACACTTGTCTAAAAGAAATATGTTTGTTTCTGCAAAGAGAAATACAGGAAGGTTAAACCTGAAACCAGTGAGACTGATTAACTTCATAAAGATAGAATTTTTTTTTACTAATTGTCTTCTTTCTTATTTTAATATAGCCAAATCCCCTGTTGGTAATAAAAGTTTTATATGTCATTTTCATCATTTTTGTTTTAGTTTATCTATGTGTGGCAACCATGGAAGGGTTCCACTCAGATCTTCCTTCATTAGAACCTGCTACAAGGGGGAAGTTGGCTCACAACTTCTGGTTGTCACACCTCCAGTTCACCATAATGTTTGCCACTGAGGACATGCTTCACCTGGGATGCCTTCAGTCATTGACAGAGAATAGCAGGGTTACTAAAAGACCAGTCATTCATGTCCAGTGTGGGACCATGTTCCTTCTATTGGTACTGAGATTTTCTCAGAATTGTGCTGTTCTCCAAGGATCTTCCTGGCTAATCTTCCCTCTCTTCATACCCCTTTCACATACAGCAGACCTGCCTCACTGAAGGCTCCCCTTGCCCCACTTCCCCTAATTCTTTCACAGGGATTTCTTCCAAGAATCTCTTGAAAACCTAGCATCTGTTTATCCAGAAATTCTGACAGTGTAAGAACATGCTATGTCCTTGCAAAATAATTCATGTTCTACTAAATTGACACATAGATAGATTTTAATTTTGCTTTTGATGTCTTTGATATGAATGTTAGCCAGGAATTTCCAAGTGCTGGTGATTTTTGGTCACCTTTTAAATATTATTTCTAAGTATATTGACTATGATCAAATATCATGTCCTAGATTATGTCTGTTGAAAATTTTCAATAATATTTTCTTTATGGTCAAGTGAATATCTTTATAAAATTTTCCATAAACTAAGGATTAAACACATTGTCACACATGGAGTTTTTTGATTTATCAATACACTTATCTGGGAATGTTAGAACTCATTCTCTGAGAGACATTAGAGTATGCTGTTATAATTGTATTTTTGCCATGTATTCCCTATATCTGTGATATTTTTCTCTGTGTATTTAGCTTTTAAATTGTTTGTGGCATATAATTTGATGAATAATGCACTTTCTTCACAACATATCTATCCATATCTACCTATATCTATATATAGATATACTCTTACCTTGAATTATATAAGTAAAATATATTTCCATCCTTATCTCATTTTCTTATATTTGAAAATGAGATACCAAATATTACTTCATGCTTCTCCCTCAACATCCCTATAACATCTTAATTCAGAATAACTTCACATTCACCCTGTTCCCCAAGGACTAACTCCTGGGTTTGCTAAAACTGTCTATCATTACATTTGGGGGCTCTTATTAGAATTTTCCTTAATGCTTTCTCCCCAAACTTCAAGAGTTATTTCTTAACATTACTTCCCAGATAGTCCATCATTATTTATTTGCATTTAATTGATTCTCATTGTTCATTATCAGGCCTACCCCAAATATTTGTTTGACCCCCAGGATAAAAGGACAAAATTATATACACACTGATGTATAAATATATGAAAATTATAAATAAAAGTTAACAAGCTATTAAGTTAAATGTGCTGTTTTGCTCCGAACTTGAATACATATACCTAAAAAAATTCAAATCAAAAAGCATAAGTAGAGGGAGAGCATGGGAAGATTAGATTAATTCTAGATAGGGAAGAGGGGTGGGAGGAAAAGGGAGTGGGAAGGGGATTAATAAGGATGGTGGAATGTGATGGTCATCCTTATACAAAATACATGTATGAAGATTTGAATTTGGGGCTGACATACTTTATATACAAATAGAGATATGAAAATGGTGGCATATATGTGTACTAAGAATTGTAATGCAAAAAAAGAGTACATGTATAATGGCATAAGTTGGTGTGAACATACTGTATGTAAAGAGATATGAAAAATAGTGCTCTATATGTGTAATAAGGAATGTAATGAAAAAAAAAATTTAAAAAGCATAAGTAAAGCTCTGGTTTTTAAGTGACCCAAAGATAGCAAAGTATAAAATGAAACTTAATGCAGTTTATTACTGAATATGCCTATTGATAATCCAGTAAGGTTTAGTTGAATATAAAATAAAACCATACATAACTCTCAAACTATTTATCCCATTAAAATTTATTTTATTCCCTTCTTTTAAGCAAAATTACTAGTTATGTTTTCTAAAATTATCTGAGACTAAGAGTAAAATATGGCCCAATCACAAACATAAAAATTGGATAGCAATTCATTAAAAAGTAAAATAATAAGTGCACAATGGTGAGGGAAGATGGTGGCGAGGGGAGTGCATTGCCCCCGTGTGCCGCGTCACTGTGTGGGAGAATGACAAGTCAGGACAGCTAAATGCTATCTTGTTAGGAATTTCCAGCAATAGTGGGGTGCTCCGGAACCTGGAGGAAGGATTTCCATCGTACAAGGATCGGCAACGGGGGCTCAAACGCGAGAGATTTGTTGCACGGAGGGTCACACTGCTTATTCACAAATCGCCCTGTGGCTAGAGTCTGAGGCGCGCGCTGGGAAACGAGGAGATAGCGACGCAGGGATACAGCGCTGCAGTTTCTGCCAGCCGTGCAAGCACCGTACTCAGTGCTGAATTCTGGGTTCGAGACGGGGGAAGGAAGCGGTCCAATTCGGTTCTCCACACGGGTCAGACCACAGAGGAGGCCAGCGGCCACCATCTTGGAGAGCTGACGTCACCATCCCTGTTTTCGACTGACCGCAGCTCATTCAGCCACAGAACAGGTAATTTCAGGCTGCCATTCGCCTGCGGCCTGCAGACAAATTACTCAGGCTCAGTGGTAAATAACCCGCGGAAACTGCTTCTTGGAGCCTGCTCTTATCAGAGCATACACCGAGCATGGAGCGGCCAACTTCCGGCTCCCGGAACTGCTCTGGCCCAGGGCTAAGGAGCCCGCGGAAACTGCTTCTCAGTCCCGGTCCTGCTGAGTACTGTGGAGGTAAATAACAACCGAGCCTTCGTGGGCAGTGGCAACAGAACAGAGACGGGGCATGTGAGGGCCGGTCAGGACTCACCCGTTGCTTTGGTCACCCGGCAAAGGGAATGAAATGCTGCCATTCGCATAGGATACCAACATGGCAGAGATCTAATGTCATCAGAAAGCGGCAGAGGAGAGAACTTCATCAATACCAGCGGCGACAGAAACAGTTGGTCTCCTGGTAGGGAGGGTGAGGCACAGACACCCGAGTCTCTCTCGCTTTGTCGTCGAGCCAGAGGGGAGGAGCCGGGCTGCCTCCCACGCCTGGAGCAGGCCTAGCGGCTCACCGGCGTGGTGGTTGCGTGACCCCAATTGGAGAGGGGGCGGAGCGGAGCCACCACCCACGCCCGCAAGGTGGGCAGACCTGCGACTGACCAGCAGAACAAGCCCAGTGGTCCGCGGGCGTAGTAGGAGGGGCAGGGCAGAGTCGCCGCCCGCGCCTGCAAGGTAGGCAGCCCTGCAACAGACTGGCGGATCAGGCCCAGCGGCCTGCCAGCATAGTACACATGTCACCCCAACTGGAGTAGGGGCAGAGCAGAGCCTTCGCCCGCGCCCGGATCAGGCCCAGCGGCCCGCTAGTGTGGTGGTCACGTGACCCCAATTGGAGTGGGGGTGGTGCGGAACCGCCACCCGTGCCCGCAGGGTGGGCAGACCTGCGACTGACCAGCAGAACAGGCCCAGAGGTCCGCGGGCATCATAGGAGGGGCAGGGCAGAGTCGCCGCCCACGCCTGCAAGGTAGGCAGCCCTGCAACAGACCGGCGGATCAGGCCCAGCGGCCTGCCGGCGTGGTATACACGTCACCCCAATTGGAGTAGGGGCAGAGCAGAGCCACCACCCGTGCCCGAAAGGTGGGCAGACCTGCGACCGACCAGCGGGACAGGCCCAGCAGCCGGCCGGGGTGGTAGGCACGTCACCCCAATTGGAGTAGGAGCAGAGCAGAGCCTTCGCCCGCGCCCGGAACAGGCCCAGCGGTCCGCGGGTGTGGTAGACGAGTCACACCAATTGGAGGGGGGACAGAGCAGAGCCACCGCCCATGCCTGCAGGGTAGGCAGACCTGCAACCGACCGGCGGATCAGGCCCAGTGACCTGCCAGCGTGGTAGACACGTCACCCCAACTGGAGTAAGGGCAGAGCAGAGCCGCCTCCCGCGCCCGGAATAAGCCCAGCGACCCGCCGGCGTGGTAGACACGTCACCCCAATTGGAGTAAGGGCAGAGCAGAGCCGCACCCGCGCCTGCAAGGTAGGCAGACCTGCGACCATCCGGCAGGACAGGCCCAGGGGTCCGGGGGTGTGGTAGACACCTCACACCAATTGGAGGAGGGGCAGAGCAGAGCCTACCGCAAGGTAGGCAGACCGCCGTCCGACCCTGCAAGGGAGACTTTTCAACTATACAAGAGCAATATAAATATATAGGGGGGGAAAAATTTACAAAAACACAACAGTTTCACCAAGCAGAAAGAAACGCAAGCAGTATGAAAAGACAAGGAAAGAAAGGACCACAAGCAATGCAGGTCAACTCAACTTTAGAAGAGGTAACAGCTGCAGCAGATGGAATGTCAGATAAAGAATTCAAGATATACATGCTTCAGATGATCTGGAGTATCAAGGAAGACATTAGACAGCAAAATCAGACAATGAAAAATCACTTGGACAATGAATTACACAAACATATCCAGGAAGCAAAGGATCAACTATACAGGGAGATAGAGGTTATAAAAAACAAACAAACAGAAATCCTAGAAATGCAGGAAGCAATAAACCAACTTAAAAACTCAATGGAGAATACTACCAGCAGAGTAGAACACTTAGAAGATAGAACATCAGACAATGAAGACAAAGTATTTCAACTTGAAAAGAACATAGACAGCTCAGCAAGACTGTTAAGAAACCATGAGCAGAACATCCAAGAAATATGGGATAACATTAAGAGACCAAACTTAAGAGTCATTGGGATACAGAAAGTTATAGAACTCCAAACCAAAGGAATGAGCAATCTATTCGATGAAATAATAGGAGAAAACTTCCCAGACTTGAAGAATGAGACAGAATCCCAAATCCTAGAAGCCTACAGGATTCCGAATGTGCAAAATCATAAGAGATCCACACCTAGACACATTATAATGAAGATGCCCAAAATACAGAATAAGGAGAGATTTTTAAAAGCTACAAGAGAAAGGAAGCAGATTACATTTAGGGGCAAGCCAATCAGGATAACAGCTGATCTTTCAACACAGACTCTGAAAGCTAGAAGATCCTGGAATAACATATTTCAAACACTGAAAGAAAATGGGTTCCAACCAAGAATTGTGTATCCAGCGAAATTAAGCTTCAGGATGGAAGATGAAATTAAAACCTTCCACGATAAACAAAAGTTAAAAGAATTTGCAGCTAGAAAACCATCTCTTCAAAATATCCTCAGCAAAACATTACAGGAAGAGGAAATGGAAAATAACAATGAAAACCAACAGTGAGAGGTAGGACAGTAAAGGGGGGGAAATAATCAAAGAGGAAAACAAACCATGTTTAGTAACAGAAATAAACAAATATGGCTGGAAGAACAACCCATATCTCAATAATAACCCTAAATGTTAATGGCTTAAACTCACCAATTAAGAGACACAGGCTAGTAGAATGGGTCACAAAACAAGACCCAACAATATGCTGCCAACAGGAGACGCATTTGATAAGAAAAGACATACATAGGCTGAAGGTGAAAGGTTCGGAAAAATCATATCACTCATATGGACTTCGGAAACAAGCAGGAGTGTCCATACTCATATCAAATAAAATAGATTTCAAGCCAAAGTTAATCAAAAGGGATAAAGAGGGAACCTACATACTGCTTAAGGGAACCATACACCAACAAGACATAACAATCATAAATATATATGCCCCAAACAATGGTGCAGCTATGCTCACCAAACAAACTCTTCTCAAGTTCAAGAGTCTAATAGACCACCATACAATAATCATGGGAGACTTCAACACACCTCTCTTGCCACTGGACAGATCTTCCAAACAAAAGTTGAATAAGGAAAATATAGAACTCAATAACACAATTAACAACCTAGACTTAATTGACATATATAGAATATACCACCCAACATCAAGCAGTTACACTTTTTTCTCAGCAGCACATGGATCCTTCTCAAAAATAGATCATATATTATGTCACAGGGCAACTCTTAGACAATATAAAGGAGTAGAGATAATACCATCCATCTTATCTGATCTAATGGAATGAAACTGAAAGTCAACGATAAAAGAAGGAAGGAAAAAGCATACATCACTTGGAGAATGAACAATAGGTTACTGAATGATCAATGGGTTATAGAAGACATCAAGGAGGAAATTAAAAAATTCTTAGAGATTAATGAAAACACAGACACAGCATATTGGAATCTATGGGACACATTGAAAGCAGTTCTAAGAGGAAAATTCATTGCTTGGAGTTCATTCCTTAAAAAAAGAAAAAACCAACAAATAAATGATCTCATACTTCATCTCAAAATCCTAGGAAAAAAAAAAGCAAAACAACAGCAAAAGAAGTAGAAGGCAAGAAATAATTAAAATTAGAGCTGAAATTAATGAAATCGAAACAAAAGAAACAATTGAAAAAATTGACAAAACTAAAAGTTGGTTCTTTGAAAAAATAAACAAAATCGACAGACCCTTAGCCATGCTAGTGAAGAGAAGAAGAGAGAGAACTCAAATTACTAGCATACGGGATGAAAAAGGCAATATCACAACAGACACTTCAGAAATACAGAAGATAATCAAAAATTATTTTGAATCCTTATACTCCAATAAATTAGAAGATAGTGAAGGCATAGATAAATTTCTTAAGTCATATGATCTGCCCAGATTGAGTCAGGAGGATATAGACAACCTAAACAGACCAATATCAATTGAGGAAATAGAAGAAACCATCAAAAAACTACCAACTAAGAAAGCCCAGGACTGGATGGGTATACAGCAGAGTTTTACAAAACCTTTAAAGAGGAACTAATACCAATACTTTTCAAGCTACTTCAGGAAATAGAAAAAGAGGGAGAACTTCCAAATTCATTCTACGAGGCCAACATCACCCTGATACCTAAACCAGACAAAGACACTTCAAAGAAAGAAAACTACAGACCAATATCTCTAATGAACCTAAATGCAAAAATCCTCAATAAAATTCTGGCGAATCGGATACAAAAACATATCAAAAAAATTGTGCACCATGATCAAGTAGGATTCATCCCTGGGATGCAAGGCTGGTTCAATATACGGAAATCAATAAATGTTATTCACCACATCAATAGACTTAAAAATAAGAACCATATGATCATCTCGATAGATGCGGAAAAAGCATTCGACAAAGTACAGCATCCCTTTATGTTCAAAACTCTAGAAAAACTAGGGATAACAGGAACATACCTCAATATTGTAAAAGCAATCTATGCTAAGCCTCAGGCTAGCATCATTCTGAATGGAGAAAAATTGAAGGCATTCCCTCTAAAATCTGGAACAAGACAGGGATGCCCTCTTTCACCACTTCTATTCAACATAGTTCTCAAAACGCTGGCCAGAGCAATTAGACAAACGAAAGAAATTAAAGGCATAAAAATAGGAAAAGAAGAACTTAAATTATCAATATTTGCTGATGATATGATTCTATACCTAGCAGACCCAAAAGGCTCTACAAAGAAACTATTAGAGCTAATAAATGAATTCAGCAAAGTGGCAGGATATAAAATCAACACGCATAAATCAAAGGCATTCCTGTATATCAGTGACAAATCCTCTGAAATGGAAGTGAGGACAACCACTCCATTCACAGTATCTTCAAAAAAAAATAAAATACTTGGGAATCAACCTAACAAAAGAGGTGAAAGACTTATACAATGAAAACTACAGAACCCTAAAGAGAGAAATAGAAGAAGATCTTAGAAGATGGAAAAATATACCCTGTTCATGGATAGGCAGAACTAACATCATCAAAATGGCGATATTACCAAAAGTTCTCTATAGGTTTAATGCAATGCCAATCAAAATCCCAATGGCATTTCTTGTAGAAATAGAGAGAGCAATCAGGAAATTCATATGGAAAAATAAAAGACCCAGAATAGCAAAAACAATGCTAAGCAGGAAGTGTGAATCAGGCGGTATAGCGATACCAGACTTCAAACTATACTACAGAGCAATAGTAACAAAAACAGCATGGTACTGGTACCAAAACAGGCGGGTGGACCAGTGGTACAGAATAGAGGACACAGAAACCAATCCACAAAACTACAACTATCTTATATTTGACAAAGGGGCTAAAAGCATGCAATGGAGGAAGGATAGCATCTTCAACAAATGGTGCTGGGAAAACTGGATCCATATGCAACAAAATGAAACTGAATCCCTTTCTCTCGCCATGCACAAAAGTGAATTCAAAATGGATCAAGGAGCTTGATATCAAATCAGAGACGCGCCGTCTGATAGAAGAAAAAGTTGGCTACGATCTACATTCTGTGGGGTCAGGCTCCAAATTCCTCAATAGGACACCCATAGCACAAAAGGTAATAACTAGAATCAACAAATGGGACTTACTCAAACTAAAAAGTTTTTTCTCAGCAAAAGAAACAATAAGAGAGGTAAATAGGGAGCCTACATCCTGGGAACAAATCTTTACTCCTCACACTTCAGATAGAGCCCTAATATCCAGAGTATACAAAGAACTCCAAAAATTAGACAATAAGAGAACAAACAACCCAATCAACAAATGGGCCAAGGACCTGAACAGACACTTCTCAGAGGAGGACATACAGTCAATCAACAAGTACATGAAAAAATGCTCACCATCTCTAGCAGTCAGAGAAATGCAAATCAAAACCACCCTAAGATACCATCTCACTCCAGTAA
Source organism: Marmota monax (assembly GCF_021218885.2). Lineage (NCBI taxonomy): Eukaryota > Metazoa > Chordata > Mammalia > Rodentia > Sciuridae > Marmota > Marmota monax. The sequence goes on from NW_026695212.1 coordinate 4,907,046, forward strand.
GATTGGCAGCCATTATGAAGTCAAACAAGAACAAGTGCTGGCGAGGATGTGGGGAAAAGGGTACACTTGTACATTGCTGGTGGGACTGCAAATTGGTGCAGCCAATTTGGAAAGCAGTATGGAGATTTCTTGGAAAACTGGGAATGGAGCCACCATTTGACCCAGCTATTCCCCTTCTCGGTCTATTCCCTAAAGACCTAAAAAGAGCATGCTACAGGGACACTGCTACATCGATGTTCATAGCAGCACAATTCACAATAGCAAGACTGTGGAACCAACCTAGATGCCCTTCAATAGATGAATGGATAAAAAAATGTGGCATTTATACACAATGGAGTATTACTCTGCATTAAAAAATGATAAAATCATAGAATTTGCAGGGAAATGGATCGCATTAGAGCACATTATGCTAAGTGAAGCTAGCCAATCCCTAAAAAACAAATGCCAAATGTCTTCTTTGATATAAGGAGAGTAACTAAGAACAGAGTAGGGATGAAGAGCATGAGAAGAAGATTAACATTAAACAGGGATGAGAGGTGGGAGGGAAAGGGAGAGAGAAAAGAAATTGCATGGAAATGGAAGGAGACCCTCATGGTTATACAAAAGTACATACAAGAGGAAGTGAGGGGAAAGGGAAAAATAATACAAGGGGGAGAAATGAATGACAGTAGAGGGCGTAGAGAGAGAAGAGGGGAGGGGAGGGGAGGGGAGGGGAGGGGGGATAGTAGAGGATAGGAAAGGCAGCAGAACACAACAGACACTAGTATGGCAATATGTAAATCAATGGATATGTAACTGATGTGATTCTGCAATCTGTATATGGGGTAAAAATGGGAGTTCATAACCCACTTGAATCAAAGTGTGAAATATGATATATCAAGAACTATGTAATGTTTTGAACAACCAACAATAAAAAATTTAAAAAAAAATAAGTGCACAAAAAAAGTAAAATAAATGGAAATAATATGTTTTCATATTTTCAAAGATATTCTTTAAATACACTTAAAATTTTTTGTTGAAATTAAAATACAATTTATACTTAGAAATTGTCACATTTTCTAAATTCAAATTATTTTAAAGAATGAATTTTTATATAATTTAAACATCTAATAAATCTTAATAGATCTTTTTACAAAATAAAAGTACATACAATTTTAATATCAGTATTCACCCAGTGTCAGTGATTTCAAAATAGATATCATACATGCTATATGTAATCTACATATGTGCAAGTTAAAAAGTAATTTCCATTGTTAATACTAAAAAATATTCCTCAGTCTCTCTATACAACTGTTGCAAACAGCATACTGGTTTTGTTTTGTTTTTTGAGAACCTCCTGAGCCAGGCAGGGATAGAAACATGAAGAGAAGCAGGAATATTGGTCCTTCTACTGGAAAACAATACTTTGATATAGAAGGGCTATTGCATTCATGTTGTCTGAGAGGAAGAATTTGATATTTCATTGAATTTTCTTTTTCTAACCTAAGTAGGAGTGTTACAGAAAGAGGCTTGGAGAAACATTTCTCTGGATAATGCTATATTAAGATAGGTATTTGCAGTGAATATTTTTACTGCAGTATGGAAAACTGGCTGTAGACATGAAGGGGTATCTAGATCTAAAGATGTACAAATATTCTTCATTAAATTTCTTTTTGGCCTGTCTATGATCCGAGAAGCCCTGTAAAGTTTGGGGCTTCGGCTTTTCATTTTGTTTCTTTTATGAAGGAGATCTCTGTTTCCTCTCTTCTTCATTTTCTTGTAGGATGAGGAAGATGTATTTTTCCCAAAATTCCAGATGGAGTTTGTGAATGGTACACTTCCTGAATCATTGCATAATCACAGATGTCTGTCACTAGGACAGGGAATAATGTGACTGAATATAGGATCCTTCAGTTCTTTTGATATAGTTTATTTCCTTCTGCCTTCTGTCTTACAGCTTTGAGATTAAAAATATATCCTTCCATACCTGTAAGTTCTACATCTGCAGGTGAAACAAACTGAGTATCCAAAATATTTATTAAATTTTTTATACTGAACATGCCCAGGCTTTTTTCTTATCTTTATTCCACAAATAATATAGTATCACAGCTATTTACATTATATTTACATATTTACATTGTATTAGTTATCATAAGAAATCTGGTTATGATTTAAAAGATACAGGATGTATGCAGGTTATAATGCAAGTACTATGCCTTTTGTAGAGGGATTTAAGTATCCATGGATTTTGGTATCCCCAGGGATCCTGAAACCAAATCCATTGCAGATATAGAGGGATGACTACCTAGATATGCAATATAAGTAACCACATATATTGCTACTAGGTGTCAGGCACTGTTCTAAGCACTATGTATCAATTAACAAGTAGTTAATTTAGTCCTCAGAAAAGATTATGGATTAATTGACATCACTGTCATTTATTTTACATTTGGGTACACAGAAGTAACAATTAAGAAATTTACTCAGGGTCACTCAGGCTGTAAGGGAGGAATGAGTAGACCATGCACCTCAAGTCACTCTTCTTTAATCTCTATGTCAACTCACTAGACTTTTTAAAAAAATATTTACTTTTTAGTTGTAGTTGGACACAATACCTTTATTTTACTTATTTTTATGTGATGCTTAGGATTAAATCCAGGGCCTCAAACGTGCTAGGTGAGCCCTCTACTGCTGAGCCACAACTCCAGCCCATCACTATACTTTTTAACTCTTTCTGTTTTGAGGTATCTTGTTTTTTTCTCTCTGGAAGTATGAACATTTTTCTTTTCATTCTTACAATTCAAAATTTTTACTATGATATGCCCAGATATGTTATTTTGTTTTATTTTTCTTAACAAACCTAGTTGGAATATAATATCTCCTTTTAACTATAAACTCAGTGTTAGTCCAGAAAATTTTCATCTATTATCTGTAAGATCATTGTCTCTCACTCATCATATATCTATATCTATACCTATATCTATCTCTCTCTCTCTCTCTCTATATATATATATATATATATATATATATATGTGTGTGTGTGTGTGTGTGTTTGTGTGTGTGTGTATTGTGTGTGTGTGTGTGTGTGTGTGTAAAACCTGATAATCTCATGCTAAATCTCTGGACCACACCATGTCATTCTTTCATTTTTCCCAAGTTAAGATTTTTGTTCTGTTTGCTTTCACTTGGCATTTATGGTCAATAATACAGATATCAACAGAGTGCATACTTCTTTTTCTTTAATTCATCATACTGATTTGAGTTTTTGTTGTTTTCTTTTGAAAATCATGTTTGGTTTTTGTTTTGTTTTGTTTCACTTCTTTGGGGCAGACTCACTCTGACTCCTCAAGGGTACTGCTCTTTGAGCCCCTACATCTTTGGTTATATTTCTGTCTGAATGATGGATGGAAACACATAGCTACAAAAGTCTTTGTTGTCTCATTTATGTTCATATCAGATGTCTCTAGCACCCTAAGTGGGAAATGTACATGTGTTTTCCAGCTCCAGGGAGAAACCAGACTGCTCAATTGTCTTCTCACTCAGTGGAAGCCAAGCCCAACTGCTCACTCTTCTTTTACCTCCTGGGGTAAACAAGAAAGGATGTATTCATCTGGAGCTGAGGCTGGTTTCACCCCTTGAAGGGACACAAATTCTTAAAGACCCCTCACTTCTGATTCCTGCCCTCATGCTCCCAAACCAGGCTCAGAGCCTCCAGCTGTATTCTCAGGGATTATATCCCATACCAGTTTCCTAAAGAGCATCATGGAGAGGCCAAGACCCACCCTTCATTCCTGCAGACAGACAGGATGAGGAATAGAGGGAAAGTGAACTACATTTAGGTTGTTCACCATGTTTGCGGAATCTGTTTTATACTCAAAGCAACTAAAATAATAATAAGTAGCAATAATCAAATTCACATATTTTCCCTCTAATATCATCAACTTTTCAATCATCTATTATTTAAAATCTCATAAATTTCTATTGCCTTCTTATATCTTTAAAATATTAACAAATCAGAATACTCTAATTATGAAAACTTTGATGTATAAACTCAAGCATAGACAATTAGAGAGAAGGTCAAGGACAAGAAAGAGTACAGGAAGAACAGAAAGCTTTCAGGAGTATCTTGCTTCATTAAATTCTTCTACACTCCATCCCTTTGATGTAGTTATTCCTCAATATGTAAAATTAATAAAATTTTATAAGTAAAAGTAGATAAAGGCAGGGCTTAAAATTCATGTGGAGAAAAGACTGGAAATATCTATCTTCAAAATTGGTTGAATTGCTATTAGGGTTCTTAAACAATGATTCTAGAAAATAGTCTAGGGGTTGAACACAAAGAGTACCATACAGTAGTGCAGAGGCCTGCATAATAAGACTGGGAAGCAAGAATCAGCAGTATTTGGGAAGCTGATACTTACAGAAAATAGGTGATTATGAAAGCCATATTTCCAACCACAGGCCAAGATGGCTCCACCACCTGAATAGGTCTCTGAACCCTGTCTGAAAGCGAGATTTTAAACAAATAAAAAAACCTGTGAAATGGACATTTTATTTATTCCCTGACTTACTCCAGAAAAAAATTTAGGAAATCTCACAATTATAAAATTTACATAAATATAAATAAAAAGAAAGTGTGCAATTGAGCTCATGTACCTTGGACTGATCCTATGTAGCCACCAGTTAGCTGTGTCCCTGAGGAAGGTGATAGAACCTCTCTAGACCTTCTATCCAAATTTTTCAAAGAAAAAATAAAGCGACATGTCCCAGAGGGTGACTATGATAACAAAGTCAAGAAATAGATGTACAATACTTAACATGTCACTATGCCAAGAGAAGTATTCAAATGTACTGTTGTTTCTTTAGTCTTTTATTATTGTTTTAAATTTTACTCCTTGGAAAACATTCAGAATGCAATTGTTGTTGTTTACCAAGGTGGCTTAATAGAAACTTGAGCTAGGACAGAGCTGAATTTTCTTGATAATAAAGAAGTGCTTACGAGGTCAGCCACCTGAGAAGTTCTCTGAACCCTGTCCGAAAGCGAGTTAAGATATTATGTATGTGTCAGGATACATTTATTGAACCTACTCTAATCTGGAGATGAATGAGAAATCAAAACCATAAAGTTTTATATCATGTTCATAATTTTAGCATTGAAAAATTTTAAGGGTAGTATAAGTCCCCTACCAGAAATTTATTTTCTGACCACCCCACTCCACCCTGCCTCTTTTTTCTAGAATAGCCTGACACACAAATGCACTTGTTTGTAGGATGATTGATAGTCTTTCCTCACTAGATAATAAATTGAGAGCAGGGACTTTCTTTCATTTATTGCTGCCTCTGCATACCTAAAAGAGTACACAATATATGATAAATAATTAATAAATGTTTGCTGAATCAATGACTGACTGATTGACAATGAATGAATGAATGATTTCTGCAAATTATCAGTAAAAGCTGGATGATCCCTTCACAAAGTAGTAGAGTTAGTTTAGACAAATTTATTTATTAGAATTGTGGACTTACAACATTTCTTTCTTATACCAATTAAAGAAGAGGATCATTTACCAAAAGACTTCAATACCAGACTGAAATAATGGAACCTGTCTTTTATTAATAAGGAAATTCTTATTTTTATTCTTATCAAGGTGGGTAGGACATGATATGGGGAAAATACACATCAAGTATCAGAAAAGGAGTTCTTATTAAGAATGGTTTTTTAAAGGGTAGATCAATACATATTTCTATTTTCCCTTTCTTGAAAGTATTAGTTGACCCAGAACCTTCTACTTTCTCTTCCTCCTTCTTCTCCTTCTTTTTGAAGATCTCAGACTATTGGACATTTGTTAGTTGATCTATATCTTATTTTCACTTTTAAATTAAATTACATCTTAATTTCACTTTTATACAAAGGTGAAAATAAAGTTGCCCTATTTAACTGTAATTTACTTCTAGCAAAAACTTTTGCTATCTACCAATATTATATACCAAAATAATACATTATTTCAAATTTTTAAATAAAAGCACTGTTTTCTCATTATTGTAATAAACTGTCTCTGACACAGCAACCACAGTTAATATCAAGTTCCTATAAATTCAGATGACTAGACACATTGTCCCTCAGAACATGACCATCTATAGGGCTTGGATTATCAAGATTATTTCCACCAACATCTAAGAAACTGCTCAGACTGAAGCAATAAGAAATATATAGATTCTAAGAGAATCATAATTTGATAACATTTTAAACCCCTCAGTAGAGACTCTGTCACAGAATAAGAAGATTTATTACTTCTCTGGTAATACTATTACCTTTAGGTCCAGTAAATGAAGCAATTTTTCTTGCAAAAACGGAAGCTTTATGTAGAGTCAATGTTTTGAAGGATCTCCCTTTCTAATTTTTGATGTAGGATAATGACACACACACACTCGGTTAATACAGTTTAGATATTCACCCTGTTTTCTCCAGAATTACAATGGAGGGGTTTGAATCTTATTTCTTTATGTACTTTGTGTGTCTTCTCAGGCATGTATTTGATCTTTATGTGCTTCTCCACATCTGTATGATAGGTGTGGAAATAAGAGAATTTATTTTACTGGGTTGTTGAGAAGATTATGAGTTAATTTATCTGAAGCACCTGAGACTATTTGGATTATACACAGACTTTTTCTGGATTACCTTTGACTTCCATGAGGAATTAAAAGAATTTCTAAGCTACAAAATACTGAATAAATAGAATTAACAGAATCTGCTTCTTAAAGTTTTATGAAGCAGAACAGATTCTAGTTCAGCTGAACTGGCTTTGGTGAGTTTCCATTTACATTTAATTCCTTAAATTGTTCTACATTGTTCTGTGAAAAGCAGGAGTGACCTTTCAATTTACCATGTGATTGGACCTTGATGGAGTAAGTTCTGCTTAGAACAAGGATGTTTTGTTCTTGTTGAAAGAAAATATCTTGTGCAGTTTAAGATTAGGCATCTAACAGAATCAGTGACTTACTAATTTTCCCTTCAGCCAATGCAAAGAAAAACAAAGCTTGAAAAACAAAGTAATGTTTCAATTTTCTTGAGCTTTCAAATACCAGGTTGAATGCATTCTTCTTGAACATCCAATCAGCATACCATGTTTAAAGATTAATGCTTACATTCCACAGTAGACAGCATCGATGCTAGAAGTCCAGCTGTTTCCCAGGGGACTACTTATAGACATCTTTGCAAGAAGTGTTCATGATAACTAAATAAAGACTCAGATTCTGATCTTGGGAGTACTGTTGGCCTTCAATTCCAATGAACAAGTTTCTTCTAAATAGCTTTATGATTTGGAATTCAGTCTTCACACAGAGCTCTAATTTGAACAGTAGTTGATTAACATGGCTAACAATTTTTAGGCTATAGAAAAATTTGATTTGGCTAAATTAGAAAAATACTTTCTAAAGCTGAGTCTCAATAAAAATAAGAGGAAGGAATGATCGGAAAGGCACATTAAAGATACTCTCCTCTGCTTTTGTATTCTCATTGCCTTTGTCATATAATCTGTTGATGTGCCATTGCTTTGAAGAAGATCATATGGACCCAGGAAGCTGATATATTTATCATGATGCTGAAAAAGTAGTACAATTTATAGAAAGAGTGTAAGATGTTGTCTATTGTTTACTCAAGCCATTTGTGCCTCTTCTCAGTTAATAGAATCCCAATTTGTTCAGACAGAGACCTTTCCCAAAGATGAACCATAACTGATCTAAACCAGGCATTCTGATCCTACCTCCTTGGATGTGATTGGATTGGTGATGGACAGGTGACCTAGTCCACTGAGATATGGAAAAACCTGCAGAGAGTTTAGTTTCATACCCAAAAGACAAAGCTGTATAAAAGTGAAAGCTTTGATTTTCTTTATTTCTTTATGCATGCATGGAATATGACTCTGCATTTTAAGGTGCAACATATTTTATGACATAGCCAAAAATCCCAGGGATGAAAGGTAAGGATGATAAAACAGAAATATAGAAAAGGCTGGTTCTTTGATGGGATCATTGGGAGGTTGAGCCTATTCCCCCAAATTAACCCCATTTTTTCAAGTTACTGATACTATGCTTTCTGTTGCTTGCAAATGAATGCCTCCTATAGGTGGGTTCTCCTGAGAATTTATTGCCAACATAATAAATAATACTGACATCCCTGTTTAGGGTCTCTCAAAAGTAGATCCTGGGAATGAGGGGGGCAAACAGTTCATTTGAGAGGGGAAAAGAGACATCAGGAGAGGGATAGGGAAGTGAGACAGAGAAAAAGGAGACAGCCAATAAATGGTGAAGTATCAAGCCAGCTACCTGTGTTGAGAAACTTTGTAAACAATTGGATAACATATCCTATTGAAGAGTAAGATTACCGAGGTATTTTTACACCAGATCCTATTGTTCCTTAGTTGCAGCCTATCCCCAGGAAATATTAAAGCCCTAGCATATTTGTTTGCCATATAGGAGGCAAATTGGACTTTAGCAGTCAGAAAAGCCCTCCAGGGAAGAAATGCAGGGACTGGGAGTTGAAGTCCACCTAGCGTGCACTGAAGGGTTAGGAGATAAAGGTAGGACTATAACTAATGAGGTGCTATTACAGGCAAATGCATTGCATTCCGCTCTTATAAGAAACATTTTAGAGGCATTCAACAGACAAATATGTCTGCCTGATGACATCAAGGGTAAATCTAGTCAAACTCCTATTTCCTTGATAAATCTTCATAAATGTGTCTCTGAGTCATCGACTGTTGTCTCCTTGTGTTTAAGGTTGATAGTAAATTTAAAAAGCATGCATTCAATATAATTCAGTATAACCTTTGACTATGACCTTGACTTACCTTGACCAAGAAAGGGAAGAGAATTAGGATTTGAATGACAGGTGAACAGGCAATATTTATCCTCCATCTGTATGCATTCTCATTTTCTATTATGGTTTCCAGAAATACCACCCTAGTCTGTTATAATCGTTTGCTATTTTTTTTTCTCTCTCCATAGTCATCCTAAAACCTGAGTCTCATTTCTCATAGTTTCTATTTCATACTAAAAACAAACATTACATATGTTCCACTTGACTTTGTTTTATGGGATTAACATGTTTTGGAGGCAGCATGATATAATTGATCAAAGTAGCACTGGAGTAGAAATTTGTGAGACATTAGTTCTTGTGCCAAGTTTTCTAATACACTAGCTAAATGAGCATGTATAATTCACTTATATTCTCTGAGGAAGAAAACCAGGTTTGGCAAAGCCAACTCTGAGATCTCTTCCAACTCTGAAACTACAATACTTAGTTGACTTGGAGCCTGGCTTCCTCTGTATATGTTTAATTTACTTACTGATTATCTCACATTGTTAGACAAGGCAGTGAGATAGGAAGTTAAACTCATGGTTCTATGAAGAAGAAACCAGGGGAATCTTTCCTCATTCAATCCCTACTGCCTGTCGTTCCACCAGTACAGCATGATTTTATATTGTGCAAACTTTGCCAATTTTTTCTGTCACCTTGAAGAATTAGGCTTGCTTTTAAGTGGACAAACACCTCATCAGTTGACAAAATAGCAGAAGATAGTGAGGGTGAGCATGTGATGACAGAGAGAGGAATGAAAGAGCATGAAGCCCAGGAGAGAAATTAAGAATGTGGCTATTGGGGAAGATAGAAAATGTGGAAAACAAACTTTACCTTTATGCTTCGTTTTCAGTCTAGAACCCATTTTATACAATGTCTAGCATAGCTCCAAGTCGTGTTGGGTGGATAATTTCCACGGAACAGTGACATGATACTTTAAAAGTATGATATTTCTGAAGCCCAGAAATTAGTTGGGAAGAACTATGAAATTAAATCAAAACAAGAATATATTAAATTATTGTTTTCCCAAACATCTTACTTTCATTCAGTATGGATCCACATCCATAGTTTGGACATCCCATCACCATGAAATTTACAAGCAAATAAATCAATTTTTTTTAAAAGAACAACTTTCAAAAAAATTTGTGCATTTATTAATTTTAAAGTTATTTCTGAGTCCTCTCCTTTGCTTGTTAACTCCCATCATTTAACATCTCCACCAGCTACCTGTGCTTTAATAGAGAACACCCTGCTATTTAGAGCTTCCTAGCCATCATCACACAACTGACCACCACCATTCAGACAGAAAATAAATGTCACTTTATCTGTAATTTGTCATCCAGATAGCTTTCAGAAACTTCCTTCTTCACAACTAGCAAGGAAATTAACCCATTCAACAAGCCACATGTGAGTTTCCTAAGAAACGTCACCATGATACACTCAGAGAGCACACAAGTGTGTGGCAAGTTATCAGCAAGCCCTGTTTATAGCCTCCCTACATGGTCTGTCACGCGTACATGACATAAGAAAATAGCTCCAGATGTGATAGTAAATCAATGGGCTGCCAGATTCTCCTAGAAAGTGGAAAAGTTACTAGGATTCCACTTCTGTTTGTGCAGTTGGTGTGAATCTTCAGTTGGCCTCTGCTGCTCAACCATAGCCTGAAGTCTGAGAAACATACAACTGGCTCTTCCAGTAAGCACATCTTTGAGTACCTCTCCTGTATAGGCCATCCGGATCTTTACACTAAGGCAAGAGGCAAGCAGAAGCAGATGGAGAGAAACCAAAGGCATCCAGGAAAGGAAGCCCCCTGATCAGGCTTCCTGAGCAAAAGCAGATTTGCTCTAAGGATTCCCTGAGACTGATTCTTCTGATGCCCTCTACTTTCTTTAGTCTCTTACAAACAAATATTCCTCTTTTCATATTTTTTCATATTCATAATATGTTGGAATTTTTTCCTAAAAGAATTTAAACAAACTTAAAGAACTAAACTTAGTTTTATCCCTCCTATTAGAGTCCTAGCAACTCCAAATAATCATTGTCACCATCTGACCCTTTAATTCAAATGTAAACATCGTTGTGTAAAAATAAGCTACAGAAAACAATTGAGTTGAAAAGTCACCTAGTGTACTTTATCAACAGTGGTGAATGAAGTAGATAATTGATAATATAGCAAATCCTCAAATACTTCATAAAATGTGACTTTTAAATTCATTTTACATTGCTTGCATAAACAGAAGCTTTGAAAAAGTGTTACTTGTGAAAGAATCATGCTTTTTTTAAGATTATTTTATCCCATTTTATGGCATTAGTCACCTGAGGATTCATGTTTTCTAGAGATTGGTGGTATGAGTTTTATAGATATTTTTAAATTCTACTCTCCTAGAGCATTGCAAATGGGATGGCAGAGATGTCAAATATTTATAAAACAAAGATAGAATATTAAGAAGCATATATAAAGTTACAAAATCCCAATCTATGTTTTTTATCGGTTTATTGTTAAATATATTCTGATGAGGAAACAATTAAAAAAAAGACAACATGGTGACATTGGGCATATTTTATAGAGAGCAAGGCTATTTAAAATGCTTTACATGGTATGATCAGGCTGCATTTTAATTAAATTTCATGGAGACATATAAAACTTTTGAACATCACAGTATTCCCAGGACAATAGTAAATTTCCAGGGAAAAATCGAACTGCTATAAAGTGATTTATGAAATTCTCCTCTGTTCTTTATTATTTTAATATAATGACCTTGCAACTAAAAAAAAAATCTATTAAAATATTTCTTTCTCTGATAAATGACAACTTTATTGATAGCAAATATCTCAACACCATAATAATAATAATGATAATAATAATAATAATAATATTCATATGATATTATTTTTAATAATTTTAATATACTTCATCCCTTTTGAACATCACACCAATCCTATCAGTTTTATTACCCTTGGTTTTCTGACAAGAACGTTGAGACTCTGATTTGTTCAGTAATCCTAAATTTTAAGTCATAGGTCAGAATTTTAACTACAGTTCAAAAACTTTCTATTACATTTGAAACTGCCATTTAGTTAACTATGAATGAACTTTTAGCCAAAAAAAATTCAAAGCTTGATGTCATAAGCACTGATGACAGTTCTTTTATAAGATTTCTATACTTTTCCCTTCATTGCTTCAAATAGCAGTATTCACAAGATAGCTTTATTACCAATGTTAATAGAGAAATAGCAAATGAAAACAGCCAGGAAGCATAAAATCAAAATAAATATTATATAACTATTAAAAATCATGTTTTTAGTAGAGATCGATGATGGAGAGTTGTTTTGTGGTACACAGAAGCATTTTTTCAAGATAAAAAGAGTTTGGAAATGAATGGTGCAAATAGTTGCACAATCATGTGAATGCACTTAAGGTCTGCATACTCAGAATGGTTAAGATAGTAAAGTCAGTCAGTGTATTTTAATACAATTAAAAATAATTTTACAATGATGACCATGTTTATCCTTTGAAACTTTTGAAGACTGGGAGAGGTAGGACTAAGTTCAAAAAGTCTTTTCTATAAAGTAGTTGTTTGTATTTGGCTTTTTAAAATTTTTAATATTCTTATACTAATAAATAAATAAATAATTCTTCTTTTTTTTAAAAAAAAGCTTAATGTCATTGGGGAAGTACTCATGATGCAATATTAAAATGAAAGAAAAATGCAAAAAAAAAAAAAAAAAAAACAGGGTTCTTTTAAAATTTTGTATAGCTCCTCATCAGAAATTGGATAAAGAGTCACCAAAATTGTATTGTTACTTCTGCATCAAAGGTCAACAATTTTTTTTTCTGAAAAGGGTCATATATACTAAATATTTCAGGTTTTGTGGGCCTCACAACATCTCTTTCTGTGCATGTATGATGTTGAGTGTAACTTATGACTCAAATAATTTAAAAACCATTCTTATGGAAACTGACCATCAACAGGATTTGACTCTCTAGTAGAACCCTCAAATGGTGGAAATATGGACAATTTTGGTATTTTTATGTTTTTCTACACTTTCAAAATTTTACACAGAAGGCATGTAGTATATTTCTAATTGGAAAATAAAACCTATCTTTGTGTTAGGGTCTTAGAGGTCTATCATATTCTACATGTAATATTTTTCCTTCATTCTGAGGGCTTACAAAGTTAATGTGACTATCATTTATTCTTCCTAAGAAAGCATAAGAATTTCCCCAATGTCTGAGAGCCTCTTTCAGAGAACATGGATTATATTAAAGCAGAAGAAAATAACAAAAGAATCCAGAGTGTCTACTGGAAAGTTCTTTTGGAGATTTCTGGTTTGCCTCATGGGATTCTATTAGGAAAAAAAAATAGGTAACTAGATGTCACCAATAGCAAAGGGGATAAGGATGTTGTGAACTAACTAAGAGCCTATGGGATCTGCCTGGGGAAGATCTTTCCTTTGAAGCAAGAGCTCCACCGTGTGCACAGGGCTTACCTGTGGTGGTGGGCAAGGCCCTCTGATTCTGCCTCTCTGAGAAGGAAGCTGTGCCAAGTCAGAAATCCCGGGCTGCTTGACACACCTGAGTTCTTTCACTGGTAGAAGAGGGAAGCAATGGTCACAGTACCTCCTTTAGTTTCATGAATGTTAAACTAAAATTAAAAGGCTTTTATTTTATTCTTCCCATGCTCCGTCTGCCTACCCACTATGAATCAGGCTCCTTATATCAGAGAAAATATTCGCATTTTTTGGGGGGGGATTGTCTAACTTCACTTAGCATTATCTTCTCCAACTCCATCCATTTACCGGATGGATATGCCACATTATTTTTTTATTGCTGAGTAATATCCCACTGTATATATATGCCACATTTTTTAATCCATTCATCTATTGAAGGGCATTTAGGTTGGTTCCACAGTTATAGCTATTGTGAATTGTGCTGCTATAAACATTGATGTGACTGTGTCCCTGCAGTATACTGTTGTTTTTTTTTTTTTTTGAAAGGCGGGGGAGGGGGGGGAGAGAGAGAGAGAGACAGAGAAAGAGAGAATTTTAATATTTATTTTTTAGTTTTCGGCAGACCCAACATCTTTGTTTGTATGTGGTGCTAAGGATCGAACCCAGGCCGCACGCATGCTAGGCGAGCGTGCTACCGCTTGAGCCACATCCCCAGCTCCTGCAATATGCTGTTTTTAAGTCATTTCTTTGGTATAGACAGAGGAGAGGGATAGCTGGGTCAAATGGTGGTTCCATTCTCAGTTTTCCAAGAAATCTCCATACTGCTTTCCACATTGGCTGCACCAATTTGCCAGACCCATCAGCAGTGTATTAGTGTACCTTTTTCCCCATCCCCACATCTTCGCCAAGAGGAGTGGGAGGGGGAGGGGCATGGGGTTAGAAATGATGGTGGAATGTGATGGACATTGTTATCCAAAGTACATGTATGAAGACACGAATTGGTGTGAATACACTTTGTATACAACCAGAGATATGAAAAATTGTGTTCTATATGTGTAATAAGAATTGTAATGCGGGCTTGGGTTGTGGCTCAGCAGTAGAGTGCTCGCCTTGCACATTCGAGACCCTGGGTTCGATCCTCAGCACCACATAAAAATAAATAAGTGAAATAAAGGTATTGTGTCCAACTACAACTAAAAAATAAATGTTTTTTTAAAAATAATTGTAATGGAGGGGGATCCAACATGGCGGCGAGAGGGGAGGCAGCGCTTTCAGTACCTCCTCAACAACGGGGTCAGAGAGACGCATGGATATGCTTAGATTCGACCTGCTGAGAAACTCCTAGCAAAATTCCACTAAAGAGAGACCCGCCGGGAATCGGTAGGATTTTGGGAGGTGACAGTCTGCGCTAGACGAGTGAATCTCCGCCACGCAGCGCAGAGGTCCAGACCCGCCAGCCGCTGCCCGTGCGACTCGGCGACTGTCGGCTGCCTGCACTCGGCCCCCGCGTCAGGGCGGATAGCCTCCGAGGCGCAGCGCAGCAGGAGTGGTGCAGGGACTCTAGGAAGAGGTCTCTCGCCAAGCCTTCATGAAATAGCGAACCGGGAGCTGAAACCAACCAGAGACAGACCAGTCCCACCCCTCCCTTCGGACACTCCGGCAAGGAGCCTGGGGCCCGCCATAGCAGAGAGGTGACATCACCAGAGTTCCAGCGACAGAATTCCTTCCCAGCGGAATCCACGTTAGCAGGTGTGTGACTCCCACCCCCTCCAGATACAAGCAGCCAGGAAACTTCGGGAATCTCTCCGGGGGTGTGTCTGCAGGGAAGCAGAGGGGATTCCAGATCCCCACCTCCCCTTAACACCAGCGGCGACACCCAAGATCTTAGCCGCCAGTTTCTGGGGGCGTGCCCACCAAAGGGGTCCGGAAAAATTAAACTGTTGGTTCCCAGATCACCCCACCACAGCACTGGGGCTTAGATGAATGACAGAGAGGGTGTTCATCGTTCGGGATATAGGACACGCGGTGGGGCTGCAAGTGTAATCAGATCCTTGGGGAACCGCCTCTGGTGAACAGGACCTGGCTGGCTGGCTGGGAGGAGGAACAGGGGGAGGGGCCGGATAAGTGAAAGGGCTCTGGACTAACAGGATTGAGAGACTCCCAGGAGCCACCGTACAGGGATTTCTGTCAGCACATAGAGGGCAGAAGCTCGGCTCAGAGGGCACAGCTCCGCCTATTGGAAGAGAAGAAAATGGGATTCAGCCATAGAACAGGGAATGCCAGCATGGCAGAGATCTGATGTCATCGGAGAGCGGCCGAGGAGAGAACTTCATCGGTGCCAACGGCGACGGAAACAGTTGGTCCCCTGGTAGGGAGGGTGAGTCACAGATACCCAAGTCTCTCTCGCTTTGTCGTCGAGCCAGAGTGGAGGAGCGGGGCCGCCGCCCGCGCCCAAAAGGTACGCAGACCTGCGACCAACCTGCAGATCAGGCCCAGCGGTCTGCAGGCGTGGTAGGAGGGGCAGGGCAGAGCCGCCGCCCGCGCCGGCAAGGTAAGCAGACCTGCGACAGACCGGCGGATCAGGCCCAGCGGCCTGCCAGCGTGGTACACACTTCACCCCAACTGGAGTAGGGGCAGAGCAGAGCCTTTGCCCGCACCCAGATCAGGCCCAGCGGCCCGCCTGTGTGGTGGTCAAGTGACCCCAATTGGAGTGGGGGCGGAGCGGAACTGACACCCGTGCCCGCAAGGTGGGCAGACCGGCGACCAACCTACAGATCAGGCCTAGCGGTCCCCGGGCATGGTAGGAGGGGCAGGGCAGAGCCTTCGCCCCCACCTGCAAGGTAGGCAGACCTGCCACAGAACGGTGGATCAGGCCCAGGGGTCCGCGGGTGTGGTAGACACCTCACACCAATTGGAGGAGGGGCAGAGCAGAGCCCCCGCCCGCACCTGCAAGGGAGACTTTTCAACTATACAAGAGCAATATAAATATATAGGGGGGGAAAAATTTCAAAAACACAACAGTTTCACCAAGAAGAAAGAAATGCAAGCAGTATGAAAAGACAAGGAAAGAAAGGACTACAAGCAATGCAGGTCAACTCAACTTTAGAAGAGGTAACAGCTGCAGCAGATGGAATGTCAGATAAAGAATTCAGGATATATATGCTTCAGATGATCTGGAGTATCAAGGAAGACATTAGACAACAAAATCAGACAATGAAAGTTCACTTCGACAATGAATTACACAAACAAATCCAGGAAGCAAAGGATCAACTATACAGGGAGATAGAGGTTATAAAAAACAAACAAACAGAAATCCTAGAAATGCAGGAAGCAATAAACCAACTTAAAAACTCAATTGAGAATACTACCAGCAGAGTAGAACACTTAGAAGATAGAACATCAGACAATGAAGACAAAGTATTTCAACTTGAAAAGAACATAGACAGCTCAGCAAGACTGTTAAGAAACCATGAGCAGAACATCCAAGAAATATGGGATAACATTAAGAGACCAAACTTAAGAGTCATTGGGATACAGGAAGGTATAGAACTCCATACCAAAGGAATGAGCAACTTATTCAATGAGATAATAGGAGAAAACTTCCCAGACTTGAAGAATGAGACAGAATCCCAAATTCTAGAAGCCTACAGGATGCCAAATGTGCAAAATGATAAGAGATCCACACCTAGACACATTATAATGAAGATGCCCAACATACAGAATAAGGAGAGAATTTTAAAAGCTACAAGAGAAAGGAAGCAGATTACATTTAGGGGCAAGCCAATCAGGATAACAGCTGATCTTTCAACACAGACTCTGAAAGCTAGAAGATCCTGGAATAACATATTTCAAACACTGAAAGAAAATGGGTTCCAACCAAGAATTGTGTATCCAGCGAAATTAAGCTTCAGGATGGAAGATGAAATTAAAACCTTCCACGACAAACAAAAGTTAAAAGAATATGCAGCTAGAAAACCATCTCTTCAAAACATCCTCAGCAAAACATTACAGGAAGAGGAAATGGAAAATAACAATGAAAACCAACAGTGGGAGGTAGGACAGTAAAGGGGGGGGGGAATAATCAAAGAGGAAAACAAACCATGTTTAGTAACATAAATAAACAAATATGGCTGGAAGAACAACCCATATCTCAATAATAACCCTAAATGTTAATGGCTTAAACTCACCAATTAAGAGACACAGGCTAGTAGAATGGATCACAAAACAAGACCCAACAATATGCTGCCTACAGGAGACGCATTTGAAAGGAAAAGACATACATAGGCTGAAGGTGAAAGGTTGGGAAAAATCATATCACTCATATGGACTTCGGAAACAAGCAGGAGTGTCCATACTCATATCAAATAAAATAGATTTCAAGCCAAAGTTAATCAAAAGGGATAAAGAGGGACACTACATACTGCTTAAGGGAACCATACACCAACAAGACATAACAATCATAAATATATATGCCCCAAACAATGGTGCAGCTATGTTCATCAAACAAACTCTTCTCAAGTTCAAGAGTCTAATAGACCACCATACAATAATCATGGGAGACTTCAACACACCTCTCTCACCACTGGACAGATCTTCCAAACAAAAGTTGAATAAGGAAAATATAGAACTCAATAACACAATTAATAACCTAGACTTAATTGACATATATAGAATATACCACCCAACATCAAGCAGTTACACTTTTTTCTCAGCAGCACATGGATCCTTCTCAAAAATAGATCATATATTATGTCACAGGGCAACTCTTAGACAATATAAAGGAGTAGAGATAATACCATGCATCCTATCTGATCATAATGGAATGAAACTGAAAATCAACGATAAAAGAAGGAAGGAAAAAGCATACATCACTTGGAGAATGAACAATAGGTTACTGAATGATCAATGGGTTATAGAAGACATCAAGGAGGAAATTAAAAAATTCTTAGAGATTAATGAAAACACAGACACAACATATCGGAATCTATGGGACACATTGAAAGCAGTTCTAAGAGGAAAATTCATTGCTTGGAGTTCATTCCTTAAAAAAAGAAAAAAACAACAAATAAATGATCTCATACTTCATCTCAAAATCCTTGAAAAAGAAGAGCAAAACAACAGCAAAAGAAGTAGAAGGCAAGAAATAATTAAAATCAGAGCTGAAATTAATGAAATCGAAACAAAAGAAACAATTGAAAAAATTGACAAAACTAAAAGTTGGTTCTTTGAAAAAATAAACAAAATCAATAGACCCTTAGCCATGCTAGCGAAGAGAAGAAGAGAGAGAACTCAAATTACTAGCATATGGGATGAAAAAGGCAATATCACAACAGACACTTCAGAAATACAGAAGATAATCAAAAATTATTTTGAATCCTTATACTCCAATAAATTAGAAGATAGTGAAGGCATAGATAAATTTCTTAAGTCATATGATCTGCCCAGATTGAGTCAGGAGGATATAGACAACCTAAATAGACCAATGTCAATCGAGGAAATAGAAGAAACCATAAAAAGACTACCAACTAAGAAAAGCCCAGGACCGGATGGGAATACAGCAGAATTTTACAAAACCTTTAAAGAGGAACTAATACCAATACTTTTCAAGCTACTTCAGGAAACAGAAAAAGAGGGAGAACTTCCAAATTCATTCTACGAGGCCAACATCACCCTGATACCTAAACCAGACAAAGACACTTCAAAGAAAGAAAACATCAGACCAATATCTCTAATGAACCTAGATGCAAAAATCCTCAGTAAAATTCTGGCGAATCGGATACAAAAACATATCAAAAAAATTGTGCACCATGATCAAGTAGGATTCATCCCTGGGATGCAAGGCTGGTTCAATATACGGAAATCAATAAATGTTATTCACCACATCAATAGACTTAAAAATAAGAACCATATGATCATCTCGATAGATGCGGAAAAAGCATTCGACAAAGTACAGCATCCCTTTATGTTCAAAACTCTAGAAAAACTAGGGATAACAGGAACATACCTCAATATTGTAAAAGCAATCTATGCTAAGCCTCAGGCTAGCATCATTCTGAATGGAGAAAAATTGAAGGCATTCCCTCTAAAATCTGGAACAAGACAGGGATGCCCTCTTTCACCACTTCTATTCAACATAGTTCTCGAAATGCTGGCCAGAGCAATTAGACAAACGAAAGAAATTAAAGGCATAAAAATAGGAAAAGAAGAACTTAAATTATCACTATTTGCAGATGATATGATTCTATACCTAGCAGACCCAAAAGGCTCTACAAAGAAACTATTAGAGCTAATAAATGAATTCAGCAAAGTGGCAGGATATAAAATCAACACGCATAAATCAAAGGCATTCCTGTATATCAGCGACAAATCCTCTGAAATGGAAATGAGGACAACCACTCCATTCACAGTATTTTCAAAAAAAAATAAAATACTTGGGAATCAACCTAACAAAAGAGGTGAAAGACTTATACAATGAAAACTACAGAACCCTAAAGAGAGAAATAGAAGAAGATCTTAGAAGATGGAAAAATATACCCTGTTCATGGATAGGCAGAACTAACATCATCAAAATGGCGATATTACCAAAAGTTCTCTATAGGTTTAATGCAATGCCAATCAAAATCCCAATGGCATTTCTTGTAGAAATAGAGAAAGCAATCATGAAATTCATATGGAAAAATAAACGACCCAGAATAGCAAAAACAATGCTAAGCAGGAAGTGTGAATCAGGCGGTATAGCGATACCAGACTTCAAACTATACTACAGAGCAATAGTAACAAAAACAGCATGGTACTGGTACCAAAACAGGCGGGTGGACCAATGGTACAGAATAGAGGACACAGAAACCGATCCACAAAACTACAACTATCTTATATTTGATAAAGGGGCTAAAAGCATGCAGTGGAGGAAGGATAGCATCTTCAACAAATGGTGCTGGGAAAACTGGAAATCCATATGCAACAAAATGAAACTGAATCCCTTTCTCTCGCCATGCACAAAAGTTAATTCAAAATGGATCAAGGAGCTTGATGTCAAATCAGAGACACGCCGTCTGATAGAAGAAAAAGTTGGCTACGATCTACATACTGTGGGGTCGGGCTCCAAATTCCTCAATAGGACACCCATAGCACAAAAGTTAATAACTAGAATCAACAAATGGGACTTACTCAAACTAAAAAGTTTTTTCTCAGCTAAAGAAACAATAAGAGAGGTAAATAGGGAGACTACATCCTGGGAACAAATCTTTACTCCTCACACTTCAGATAGAGCCCTAATATCCAGAGTATACAAAGAACTCCAAAAATTAGACAATAAGAGAACAAACAACCCAATCAACAAATGGGCCAAGGACCTGAACAGACACTTCTCAGAGGAGGACATACAGTCAATCAACAAGTACATAAAAAAATGCTCACCATCTCTAGCAGTCAGAGAAATGCAAATCAAAACCACCCTAAGATACCATCTCACTCCAGTAAGATTGGCAGCCATTATGAAGTCAAACAACAACAAGTGCTGGCGAGGATGTGGGGAAAAGGGTACACTTGTACATTGCTGGTGGGACTGCAAATTGGTGCAGCCAATTTGGAAAGCAGTATGGAGATTTCTTGGAAAGCTGGGAATGGAGCCACCATTTGACCCAGCTATTCCCCTTCTCGGTCTATTCCCTAAAGACCTAAAAAGAGCATGCTACAGGGACACTGCTACATCGATGTTCATAGCAGCTCAATTCACAATAGCAAGACTGTGGAACCAACCCAGATGCCCTTCAATAGACGAATGGATTAAAAAAATGTGGCATTTATACACAATGGAGTATTACTCTGCATTAAAAAATGACAAAATCATAGAATTTGCAGGGAAATGGATGGCACTAGTGCAGATTATGCTAAGTGAAGCTAGCCAATCCCTAAAAAACAAATGCCAAATGTCTTCTTTGATATAAGGAGAGTAACTAAGAACAGAGTAGGGACGAAGAGCATGAGAAGAAGATTAACATTAAACAGGGATGAGAGGTGGGAGGGAAAGGGAGAGAAAAGGGAAATTGCATGGAAATGGAAGGAGACCCTCAGGGTTATACAAAAGAACATACAAGAGGAAATGAGGGGAAAGGGAAAAATAATACAAGGGGGAGAAATGAAGGTCAGTAGAGGGGGTAGAGAGAGAAGAGGGGAGGGGAGGGGAGGGGAGGGGGGATAGTAGAGGATAGGAAAGGTAGCAGAACATGACAGTCACTAGTATGGCAATATGTAAATCAATGGATATGTAATTGATGTGATTCTGCAATCTGTATATGGGCTAAAAATGGGAGTTCATAACCCACTTGAAGCAAAGTGTGAAAGATGGTATATCAAGCACTATGTAATGTTTTGAACAACCAACAATAAGAAAAATTGTAATGCATTTTGCTGTCATATATAAATAAAAAATTAATTAAAAAAATGCTTTTATTTTCTACTTTTTCAAATTATTCTAGTACAAATGATCAGAAATTCTTGTATTCTGGAACCAAAATTCTTGTTGTTGCTAAATCAAGTTTTACAAAGCTATTTTCTTGTATTGTGGAATCCATTAAAGGAAAAATTGGCAGGAATGGAAAGTGTCTTCATGGCCCCTCAGGGGCATAGGAGTGATCTTCAGAGTTTCATGGAACTGCTAAGTGGTGCCAAAACTTCTCTTATTACCTCTGCAGCAGCACAAGGTTTAGTTACAGCCAGAGCAAGTCAGAAATCATCTGACTTGGAAGAAAACCAGGCATTTTACTCACAGGTCACACAGATTTTTGGTAATATTATTTAGATAATAGAGAAGATGCCTATCTAGAATATCAGGTTTGCAGAGTGCTCACTTGTTAATTATTGGATTTTCATTCTTCAGGGACATAGAGCTACCTGAATTAGCACTTTGTAGGTTTTGGTCATGTAGATTCTGCACTAATTAAAAATGATTTTTAGAAATGCTCCTGTGGTCAGAGGCTCTGAAGAGGACTTTTTAATATGAAATAAATTAAAGCAGCTACCAACCAAAGACATGTTCCAATTTGTCCTCTTCCTTGACCCTTTCATTCTTTTCCCTTAAAATGAACTTGTATACGGGGTAAAAATGGGAGTTCATAACCCACTTGAATCAAAGTGTGAAATATGATATATCAAGAACTATGTAATGTTTTGAACAACCAACAATAAAAAAATTAAAAAAAAAAATAAAATAAAATGAACTTGTGATATTTTTATTAGAGCTTGTTCCTGGCTTTGTGCTTAGAGAACATTTGCTTTGTCATTACACTCTAAAGAGAGAGGGGGGCAGTGTTGGTGTTCAGGGCTGACTTGAGCAAATGAGTTGGCCCTGTATTCCAGCAGGCACAGGGACAGGAGGGCTCTAAACACACAGAGAACATTCTAAGTGTAGTCACAGGGCTGTGCTCAGGGTTTTACAGGCTCATTCACAATTTGCAGGTCATTATCTCTTGTCTCATTAAATACCATCCTCATTCTCTCTGTATTTTTTTCTGCTCTTTTTCTTTTCTTTTTATTTATTTCTTATTTTTTTAACTTTGCCTTAAATCTTTGGAAAGGGAGTTGGGTTTGCCACAGACAGATACATCCACAGAATACACAATGCTTTATTGCCTTCTTTTAATCTTTGCTAAGCTGGGGTCGGGTGATGCTGTGTTCTCTGGCAATGCTCCAGAGGACTCCAGGGCTGATCCTGTTTACCTATCAGGTTTCCTTGGTGGGTTGATTATTTCCCTCTGGTTTCTCCGGGTGGCAGCAGCTCTAGTGATTGGAGCCACCTGTTTGGTGACATGTCCTCTGTTCTTTGAGAAGACCTAAAACTCCACATGCTGCTCCATTGTTAGCTCACTGCTGACTAGGTTTGAATTAGATTGAAGAAAAAGAGCATGGTGTGCCTGTGAACCCAAATTGAACCTGCTGTGGGTTTGGAGAACCTGAGACTAGAGCAAGTGCAGGTATATTGCCCTGCATTTCAAGTGTGCTTTGATTTAAACAAATTGCAGCATGCTAAAGCATAATTTAGAAAAAAAAGTCAGAATAATCCAAGGTGATGGTTGTTAGAAGCATAATCTATGCTAGTGAAAGAAATTTAGAAGCCATTCAATTCAGCTTTTTATCTAATATGTGAATTCTTTTTTCAAAGTCCTCTATAAGTGGTTCTCAAAATAATATTAGGCACATTCAGTGATAAGTAGTCTGTGCTATTTTCAGAGAGAAAATAAAATTTCTCCTGTATATTAAACCAAAATGTATCCTTTTCAGACCATTTGCTTGAATACTGACACCTGCAACCACATAGAAAAAGAAAAACTCCCAAACTTCATTGAATTAAATATCACTAAAATATTCCAAATATAGTCTTTTCTCCAGGCATTTTATTCTCAGTGTTTTCAAACTTTCCTCATGATTTCATGATTTATAGATATTGTCTTCTTCTATCATATTATTTTTTTTTCTCCCACAAGATCATCTCCCTTAAGGTGTGGGTTGCAGATCCACACCAGTGATCTGAATATTGAGTGAAAAGGGGAGCTTATCACTTTCCTTAGCCAGAAACTGCCTCCTGTGATGATGGTCTAAGATATAGTTTTGGATACATAAAGTCATGTTTGTTGCTCTATGAAACAACCCTGCTCCAAGTTTCAACCACAGTGAAAGTTACCTCATTGCTGAGTCAGAGTCTGGAGATCATCCCCCATCTTGTGGTCAAACCATTTATTCATGTGACTCCAAGAATTAGCTGGAACTGTAGAAGTAAGGTCTGGAGGATCCAAGTCTGGAAACCAATTAGGTATTTCATTGTTCCAAACAGTAAACTTCCATGAGTTTTCAGAAAGAGGAAATAATGTCAGAAATGTACAAGTTTATCTCCACCACAGATCTTATTAGTTTTCTTGTCATTATAGCCTAAAGCCACCTGTGAACTGGACCCTTAGTACCCAAAATTGCTCCTACTTGACATGATAATGAATTTATACCTCACGTGTCCTTATTATTGTTTCCTTCTGACAAATTAGAAAACTGGTGTTCTGAAAGTTTAAATGACACAATCAAGGTTACAGTTGGCTATTTTCTAGAAATTGTCCAAATAGCTAAGTCTCTTTCCACACTTAAAATTTGAATGCTAAAGTTCTTAATTGTATTCAACATTTTAAGAGCACAAGATGTATTGATACTATAAAAACTCTTAAGACATCATCCAATACATTAGTTTTTTTATATCTAACTGACCCAATACTCTCTTTTTATAGTAGATATTTTGCAAAGCACTCTCAGAAAACAGGAAACGAAATTCATATTAAGATGTAATATTATACAGGCAAGACTAGAATGAAAGGAAACAATGAATGAAAGCAACAGTATTAGTCAATGATGCTAAATGACAAACTCAAAATCTCAAGGGTTTATAAAAGCAAATATTTATTTCTCACAAGTTTTTGGGTTAGTGAAGACACCTCTATTGGACAGCCTCTGCTTCGTGAGACCATCATTCCCCTCCTGGGACCAAGAAGCAAAATGTTTCATTCTTCTCTGTTGACTGTACAAGAGGAAAAATAGAAACAAATAAGGCCTCTTAAGACAAGACTCAGAACTGGTACCATGTCACATCTTCCCAATTTTATTGGCCAAACAAGTCACAAGGTCCAGAAGCAGAGAAGCCCACTGGCTTTCATGGTAGGAAGGGGAACATAGCAAAAGGCATGACAAGAAAGGTGAATTGAGTCTGCTAATTGATTTAACCCAATAATTTAAATATTACTAGTCCTTCAGGAAGTTGACACCCCATTTATCTAGATCCAGTTAGAGCCCCATAGTAATTTTTTGAGGCTGCCTTAACTAACTAGCTAGTTTGCACGGATAACTGAAATTTATTATCTCTTATTCTGGAAACCAGAAGCCGAAAATCAAGCTGTCAACAAGATCTGTTCCTTCTGAAGGCTGTAAACAAGAAGCTTCTCTATTCCTGACTCTTAGCATTTGATGGTTTTTCTGGCCATCTTGGTTTTCCTTACCATGGAAGTACATCATCATAATATTTGACTTTATCTTCACAAGACATTGTCCCTGTGCATGTGTCTGTTTTCAAATTACTTCTTTATATAAGAACACTGGTTCATATTGGATTATAGGTTCATCCTATCTGATATAACTTTAACATAATTACATCTGCTATGACCCTATTTCCAAATAAGGTCACATTCTGAGGGACCAGCAATTAGAAATTTGTGATAGTTAATTTTATGAGTTAACTAGGCTAAAGGATATCCAGATAACTGGTAAAACATTATTTCTAACATATTCACTAGGATATTTAGGCAACAGTAAGCTGAATAAAGAAGATTCACCATCCCCAATGTAAGTAGATATCATCCATTGAGGGACCATATATAAGAAAAGGGTAGGGAAATGGTGAATTTTCTCTCTGTTCTGTTTTGTTTATTTTATTTGTTAATGGGATCTGAACCCAGGAGCACTTAACCACTGGGACACATCCTCAGCCCTTTTTATTTTTTCTTTTGATACAAGGTCTCAGTAGGTTGCTTAAGCCCTCCTTAACTGCTGAGGCTGGCCTCAAACTTGCAGTCCTACTGCCTTAGCCTCCCAAGTTGCTGTGATTATAGACATGTGCCACAACGTCCAGCTTCCTCTCTGATTTAGTCAGCTATTTCATCACTATGACTAAAAGACCCAACAAGAACAACTGTAGAGGAGGAAAATTTTATTTGAGATCTCACAGTTTCAGAGGTCTTTGTCCATTGAAGACTGGCTCCATTCTTTGGGGCTCAAGGTGAGGGAGAACATCATGGCGAAAGAGTGTGGCAGAGGGAAGCAGCTCACATGATCATGAAGCACAGAGACGGGGCTTCACTTGCAATATTACATATACCCCAGAGCCACACCCCCAATGCCGCACCTCCTCCAACCACACCCCACCTGCCTCCAGTCACTACTCAGTTAATCCCATCAGGGATCAATTCACTGATTATGTTAAGGGCATAGCCCAATCATTTCTCCTTCAATCTTGCATTTTCTCACATGTGAGCTTTTGGGGGACACCTCACATCCAAATCATAACACTCTGTGTTCTTGAGGTTAGACAATTTCTCTTCTTCTGCATTTGGATTTTGACACTTTGGTTTTTAGGCCGTCAGACTCAGATGAGGACTTATACCATCAGCTCCTCTCATTTTCAAGCTTTTGGGGTAAAATTGGCACTTTACCAAAAAAAGGCCTCCAGCTTACAGACAGAAGTTCATGGGACTTCTTATCTGTCATGGTCTCATCAGCCAATTCCTTAAAATAAATTTATCTATCTATCTATTCGTTCCATTTCTCTGGGAACACCTGACTAATATATTATTTAACATTCACTTTTATATACATTTTCACAAGATGGGACACAATTCCAACACTAACAAGTCCCCCACTCAGTTTTGAATTGTGAAGAACAGGAAGTCTGGGAGAGGAAGTAAAAGCAGGGTCAGTGTCTTAACATGCAGGTTGTGCCCTCTGTCAAATAAGTGCACTTTGGAACTAAAATGCATTGTGCTCCCCTCACCAAGCCCAAGATGCATTGAAGGATTCATAAGCCCAGAGTAGAGATGACTCTTCCTTAACTGGCACAAAATAACCCAGAGACAGGAATCTGATAAAAATAAAATAAAGCAAATGTTTTCATAGTGGGGTCCACAAGAGATAAGAGAAGATGCACTGGTGAAGAGATTAATCTTTACGAGCAAAAGAAATAATAATAAAACATTTTATTTTCCAGATAAAATGTTTCCTAATACGTAAGAACTCCAGGGTTGCCTGTTTCATCTCAGAAAAAGTAATCTCCTACGCAACTGCAGGTATAGAGCCCGAGGGAAAAAATCTCAGATGTCATAGGTTAGGGGATCACATCCTGAAAGTGCCTCCTTTTTGCTCATGGAGTAATCTATAGGCTAAGAAATAAAGGGACAGCTTGATTTCCCTTTAATGATTCTGAGATACAACTCTATGAACATCTTAATCACTAATTCCTAACATGGAACCGCTTCACGGTAAAAATATTATAGTTTATTTTCTTGATTTTTGAGACCTCTTCCATACTTCTCTTATAATAGTATAATGTGCTAATCAATTTGTTTATTGATACTTTCCTTTCCAATTAGACTGCAATACAGAATATTCTTTTTTCTTTGCATCTTCAAAGTTTGTTGTAATTAATGACACTTAGTAGATGCAACATTAGAGTTTGTTCTCTCTCCTGTTTCCCTTCCACTCCTTCCTCCTCCCCCTCATTCCTTCTTCTTCTCTCCCTTTCTCTTTATTTCTTAAAAATTCAACTAATTTTCTCAAGAACCCCATGATATAGATGCTGTTATTGCCTATACATTATAAAAAGAACACTGAGATTTAGCAAAGTGAAATATCTTGCCCAAAGTAACCCAACTAATAAATGATAGAGCCAGTCCTGATCCTCAGGCTGCCCATTAATGCCAGTGCTCTTTATAACTACAGAATGTGGAAAGTGTCCTTTAAGAGTTATTGGCAATTAGTTAATACTTAAGAGTATCATTCTGACTTCAGAAAAAATAAATTTATTTCCTTTCCTAATAACTGATATAAAATAAGATTTTCATTTTAATTGAGTGAGGAACCATGGCACCTATTCCTGTATCAATGGTCTCCAACTCAGTGACTGTTATCTATGGGTGCTCCATAAATTCATAGGAGCCAAATTATTGTTATTTATCTTTATGCTAGGGTTGTATAGGGCACATAGAGCAATGGGACCTTTCTAATATTCATCCCATATTCCCAACTGGGAATATAATTGCAGTACTCAATATACTTCATATAATAAGTTCTCATAACAATTGTTAGAATTAAGTATGATAATGACTTTTATGTATTAGAAAGGAAACTTGAACTTAGAAATGCTAAACAACTTGCCCAAGTGCACACAGCTAGTAAGCAGCAGGGCTGCAATTTAAACCCAGATTTCATCCTCCTCAGCCACTTTACATTTTTGTCAGTGTATACTGCTGAAAGATCAGCATTGTTTACGTAAGAGATTTTCAAATTCAAGTCATCAAAGAGTTCTAATTAAAACATTCACTCAGCTATGCCTGTAGGTTCATTGAAAATAGTTCACTTTTTATTTTCTAGATGCCACATCCCTGCGGATCATTTCTAATTCAGTCATCTCTTGCTTCTTGATGGAAGGTGCCATGGCTCATGGATTTTCACTAGGATAACCCCTTCTTTTCAATTTTACTGTGAAAATGAACCTTTCTGCCCCAACATGTGCAATATACATCACAAGTGGTGTTCCTTAAATGTTAATGCATCTCCTTTGGTCACATGTTGTTATTGAGTGGTCTCCATGGGCCCTACACCTCCTCTAGCTGGGAGGGCCTCATTTTCAGATACTGTAGTTACTGTAGTGTTCCTGCTGCCTGGCTGTGAATGTATGGTGGGGAGCAGGAGGGAGAGACATTGATCTGGCTCTACAACTGGAAACCCTTGCCATGGAAATTCAGGAAATAATTATTCAAATTAAAGGAACTGGCAAGATTGGAGGACTCGCTTAGCATTGCTTACCGTAATATAAGCAAAGCAACCCAATAGAAACAAACTTCAAAAACCTCATAAAGCTGTCATTTGGGAAGAAGCAAGTCTGGAAGAAAAGTGTCCTGAGGAATAGCACCAAGAGGGTAGGAACATCTCAGTCCTCTAGGAATGACCTTGGGAGTCAGCCACACTGCCTGCCTACTCTGAATCTGTTTGAAACTCTCTATATCCAGAGAAGAGCTGGAAAAAGTGCTAGAAACATCCTTCTCATTCCTCTACTCCTGCACAATCACTAATCTACCTTCAGATGCTTTGTTTAAGTACACAAGGAAATCAGGTATGTTCCGGTTTTCCACCAAATAATCACTTTCCTCCCTGGGCATTATATGAGTTCAGTATTTCCCCAGGAAGAAGGTCTCTACAGGAAAAAGACTTTCCTAGAATTGTAAAATATTACATCTTGAAAGATATATGGAAGATTACCTGATCCAACTCTTCATTTTTAGATGAGGAAACTGAAGTCCTTGATGAGAACATGAGTTGTTCAGGCCATACACAGGTGTGTTGTTTTTCTTATTGCATTTATATGAGGAAGGGAAATACATTGATAACCGTATGCCATTTGTTTGCCCAATTATAAATATAAAGTTACTGACAAATTGTAGAACAGAGTGGAAATATCTCTTCGACTATCCAGAGACACTTTGCAGTTCAGTTTGCTTATGGCCAACTGTGTATTTGAAAAGTTAGCAATTTAGATGTGTTACCTCCAGTCAAAACCAGGGTTAATCTCATTTACCAACAGTGACACTAAATGCATAGCTTGGATGTCACTGGCAGGGACTGCCACAAACTGGGCTAAATAACTCCCAACAACAGGTTAGAATATCCAACATAGGAAGGGACTTTTATCAGTGACAGTTCCATTAAACACCTCACTAAATCATATAAACACTGCAAATATAAAAATGCACATCTGAAATATGATGCCTTATTGTAGGTAATATTGGGGCTGAACCAGAAGACAGGGATGAAACTTTTTTGTGTGTGTCCCCATATATTCCCAGGGTCTCTTCAGTGACTTGCACTCAACCATTGACTGAAAAATGTATCGATGAATGAAAATATCTTCTTATTAAAGTGTGAACCTAAAAAGCTACACAAATCTGTTACCTCATAT
This sequence comes from Marmota monax, assembly GCF_021218885.2. NCBI lineage: Eukaryota > Metazoa > Chordata > Mammalia > Rodentia > Sciuridae > Marmota > Marmota monax. The sequence continues at coordinate 4,937,090 of NW_026695212.1, forward strand.
TTTCAATTCATTGAAATTTCCCTAATGCAATTAAAAGCCAACTTCATTTCCATGCAGATCAATATCTACAGAAAAAAAATTAAATTGAAAACTATGAATTTCCACTATGCCTGTGAATACATGTGACTTTCCAAATAATCCTGCCCTTCAGAAGCCTCTTCTTGAATTCGTAAGAACTTCAAGGTCTTAAAAAATGCTCATAGGCAAAACATCAAGAAGCCTCTCAAGCTATCTCAGAGGGAGTCTTCTGCTCCCACAAATAAAGTCACACATTCAGAAGTGCTTCCTGTTTTTTTCAGACACCTTGCCCACCAAGTGTGCATTCTGCAAAACACAAGCCCAACAGGAAGCTGCCTGCAAATTTAGGTAGCTTTTCTGACTCTCAAGGAAGTCTTGAATATACTTTCAGAGAAATGGCAGCACAAGCGGTAGTCATTTGGGAAGAAGCAAGTCTGGAAGAAAAGTATCCTGAAGAGTAGCACCAAGAGGGTAGGAACACTTTTTTTGTGAACATGCTGTCTCCATTTTACATTTTTAAACAAATAAATGTATTTCCTTTAGATTTTTGTTGCCTGGGGTAGAATTAGGGGAACTGATTGCAAATGGGTAGTGTTTGTGGTGTTTGTCATTTCTCCCATGATGAGGGAGAGGAAAGAGGAAAGCTAGGGTGGGGAGTCAGAAGGAGGCTGCACAGCTGGACTGTCCCAACGGAGCTCTGGGGGAGAATTACTCTAACAATCTATTTCTGGAAGCTCACAAGCCCTTTCTGAGATTTTACATCCATCCTGAAATAAGCAGGTAGAGCACTACTTATGTTGTGATAATATCACAGCAAGCTTTAATGGAATGATTCTAGGAGATTTCTCCTTCACATGGTCACAGGTGGACTGGTTGTAATGGGAATGGCAGGACTCTGCACTCACTTTTCAAAGCAATTTAGAGTAGTTCAGGGTGATGAGTGCCAAATCACACGTCATAGATCTTGAACAATCTTGGGTAATAGCTTGATTTTTGAATAATAAAATTAATAATGGTGAAACTGGCAATTTCTAATAACAGTTTGGTTTAGTTCCCAGTATCTAGCCTTATATTTGCTTTGGTTTCATTCCATTTTTCCCAGTCCATATTGCCAAATTAAGTGAAATTGTGTAAATATTTTTGTTTTTTAAATTAAAATTCACAAAGTTAACTGGTACAAGAGCTCATGGTAAAATTTTTCTCTTCTAGGATTCAAATAAATATCTGCACTGGTCAGAAATGGTTCATGTAAACCCTAAACAAGATCATCCTTAAAGATTAATTAAGGGAATGATGTTAACAGCCATTAATGTAATTTTATTTGTATAAAAGAGAGACACCTGATCATCTTATATGACAAATGGAAACTTTCTAACCCCTTTTCTAAGAAAGTTTATATATCTAAGGTTTGCGAACATTAATGATTTTCTTAAACTGTAATATCTGTCTACACAAGTGTTTATTCTTCTTCCTCTTACCTTGTATGATTTGGTAACATTGTGTGTGAATATCTGTCGAGGATACAGTGTTCTCATGCTACAGATTTAAACAAGTCCCATTGCTGAAGGAATATCCTCATCCTCTTAGGCACACACATAGCATAGTAAAAAGGTCACCAAATAACAACAAAGGAGGGCTGAAGTCTATCTTGGTTCTGTCTTTTACTCATTTTCTGAGTTTCCATTTTCTCATTAGCAAAATAAAGTAATTGGATTGGGTATTCTGTGAAACCTCCTCTGGTTTTAAAATGCACAGGTTCATAGGCTTCAGGAGACCTGGAATAAAAGAAGCTCATACTCAGTGGCAGATGTGTCCTTATAAGGTTCTGAGAAAAAAGAGACTGAAGTGCTGGAGCAATTGAGAAACCTTCTGTGGGGCTGCCATGTGTACAGGACCTAGAATACATAACCTGAGAAGGAAGAGATGAGGGGCAGGAGTTCACAGGGCATGTGGAGGAGACCATGGAAGGCTTAAAAATGGCTAGATCTAAATAGAGCCCCTGGCACACATCTGAGTGCTAAAGAAATTCTGTTCCTTATTTCCTTGAAGAGGATAATAATGGTCATTGCAGAAAGTTTTAGTAGCTGAGACTGATGATGTAATGAGCAGTTTCCTGAGGGGAAAGCCATGAAGGTGAACTGGATTTTAAACATAGAACACTGGTCAAAGGCTCTTTGACTGTTCCATATAGGGGAGTTCCCAGTTTGTACTGCCTAGTGCAACTAAGTATCGAATAAGATATGATACTTCTGAGTCCCAATTAAGGCTTTCTTCAAATTCAAGTGCCAAGGCATAAGGTCAACCTGTAGAAACATTCCAAACATTCCAGCCAAACCTTTGTCCCTGAGCAAAAATGGAAGTGGGTTTCCAGGCCTGAATGGAAGCTACAAGAAAGTTCAAACTCAAGGATTGATAGAACTGTACTTTTCTAGGACCTGTTTAGCACAGATTTTTGACGAATAGTACTGGGTACTTTTTCAATACCTTATTAGCATAAGTATTGATCATTGCTCCTACTCAGTTACTATATAAATCCCTAGACTATACACTTAAGCAGCAACCTAGTATTTGGTCCCCTCTCACTCTGGGAGCATTCTTTCTCTTAACATTTAAATAAATCCTATTCTTTTTACTCTTACCATTCTTATTGTCCATGGATTTCATTTTTTTTTAATTCACAAGCAAACACCTTGGAAAGAAATTGGTAGTGAGCTCCTAGAGTCTGCTGCAGCACTGGAGGGTATGGCCTTGCATTGAGAGCTGCCATATGTCACTTGATAGTAGTGGAAAAGTTGTCACTTTGCCTGCAACCCAAATGGACTTTCTCAGTTATAGAGGCCTGCAGCTCATATAGACCTCACTTCAGCAAAAGAGGAGAATCCAATTTCATCTCAAACTCCAGTTTTGCTGTAACCATATTCCACAATTTTAAATTGTTAACTTCTTTTGTTTTTCCCCAGGTCAATTAGTTTATTTTAGACATTTTACAAACATCCCCAAGTGATTCAAATTTGTTGTCAAAATTAAGTCATTGCTCTGATTGTGGCATCAACATTTATCTCCTAATGAAAACCCAAATGATGATCAGAAAGATGCCTGGTTTATCTCAACAATCAAAAAAAAATTGAGAAACTCTGAGAGTTTTAGTATTTCCAAAATCATATAAGTTGCTTATTATATACTTAATCTTCAGTGAATCCAAGATTAATAGGACACATTAATAATAATGTAAGTGGAAAGATAGGACAAGTACTATTTTTAAAACATTGATTTTTTTTTAATGAGGTGATATTGGCTGGTGGAAAAATAAATTGTTAACTTCTTAAAAACATTCACAAAATAAAACTTTCTGAAATAAACCTGTGCAACAATAAGGATATTAAGGCCATTTGTCCTTAGCTGGGGAGGGAGACACTAAAGATACCTTGACACTATCCACCAAGAGAGTAGCAGCTTTCTATTTTCAAGAGCATCTGCACAACTTCTGATTGTCCTTTGGCCTCTTTCTCTTACCCAGGTCCCTCTGTTCCTGCATGGTCCCTCTTGCCTCCAGTCCAACTCTAGCACCATGGCCAGCTATTTCTAGATGCTTGTCCCAGCTTTCTAGTGCCAATTACTTTTTTGTTCATCTGCTGTTTTTTGCTCCCAAGTTTACTCTTAAGCTCCTAGAAGTTTAGTAGAACATTGAAACTGTGCTTTGTCCCCCACAAATACATATATATATATATATATATATATATATATATATATATATATATCTTGATTATCTTGATTAGACATTACTGAGAATACTTTGTTGAAAAAAATTATTCTGTAAGCATTATCTTAAAATTATACTACCATAAATTTTCTTTTCTTTAAATTCTTAATGCTTTACCTTTTGCTCTCTAAAGATACCTTATATACCATATCCTATACTGAGGATATTGAGGATTTTGATTTTAGCTCATGCAAATTCCTTCAACTTTTCCCACCATTATGTCTCATATTTGTTCTGTACACCCATGTCCTCACTCAGCTGGCATGTAAGAAGTGTTTATCATGACCCAGATCCCTATATATGTTATCTCTTAATCTTTTCAATAATCATATAAGGTAAATATTTTACAGATGTTTAAGGTGCATTCCCAGATCACTAAACCAGTAAAGAAAGAAACATGTTTTGAATTTATGTAGTCTCAGTCCAGAGCATGCTTTTGTTCTTGTAGCCCTGGGTACATATTATTTTGTGTGTGTGTGTATGTGTGTGTATTTATACATACACACACATATATGTGTATGTATGTGTGTATATATACACACACACACATATATGCACCCACACACTGTATGTGTGTGTGTATATATATATATATATATATATATATATATATATATATATACAGAACTGTGTGTGTGTATATACAGAAATGTTGTGTATTTGTGTGTGCATATACAGTTCTGCTCATGTAACCCATACTTGGCTTTTCTCAACTCTACTCACACTTCAATGACCAGCTGAAGACTTCTCTGTGACCAGATGGTCTAGGGTAGCCTTACTAACATGTCTGCAATTGGCCTGATATCCGCCAGGATGACAGAGGTAGTTAGGCCATGGGTCACTCATCACTCAGATGTCTTGTTTTGGTCTGTTCATGTTGTGGTGATTGCAGGATTCCCAAAAGCCACAAAAAAGAGCAAGACTCTATAAAGCTCTGTTTGCATCAGACTTGTTAACCTCCCTCTAGTCAAGCAAAGTTACATTCAAGTCTAGTATTGCCCAATGGTACAAAAGAAAGGAGGCCATACTAAAAACCCACAGGACTTTAGATGTTGTTTATGGACAACTCCTTCTATTTGGTTTCTCCTATTCCACTGAGGGCTTCCCATTAATCTACCAATTTGGTGAAGTTGCCCTGTTCTAGAAATCTTCCCTCAATCCTGTTATCCCCTGAGGTACTATGTAGTTGCGTCTATCAATGTCAGGGATTAACTGAAAAGCTTTCATGGAAATAGCAATAATATTTGGGGTGCTTGGCCCTGTACCCAGAACCTCCTACATACTAAGAATGCACTCTACCACTGAGCTACACACTAAGCTCCAACCATAATAATTTTAAAATAACTGAAATGGTTAAGGTGTACAGTAACCACAGCAATTGTATAGAAATTAGACAAAATATGGAAGATAGTTTGTGGTAGTTTATAAATGCTGCTATATAGCAAAAATAAGGGAACAGACTTTTGCCTATTATGTTTTTGTATTATATTTTGAATTCTCTGCACTCAAGACTCCCAGTGACCTATGCCTGAAGGGGGCATTCTTACTACCATTCCCTGGTCACCAGTCCTACAAAGTCTATGTCTCTTTCTGAGCCTTAGGAGGGATACAGGAAATTTTGAACTTAAAGTTATATTTTTAATCTATATCTCATTTTTAAAAGATAAAAAACCACACATTTTAAAACATCTTTTTTCATTATCTGGCTCACCAAATTTCTGTTTAGTATTGGGACATAATGATCAACATAGGGACTCTGAAGCCAGTTTTCAGGGTTTAAATTTCAGCTAGGCAAGTTACTTGGCCTCTTAGTGTTTCTATTTCCTCCTTTGGGAAGTGGTGATAGTAATAGTACATACCTCATAGGGTTTGGGGGAGAACATTAAATGAATCAGTACAGGTGGTATTTAGAAATTTGTGTGACACAAAGTAAACACTCAAAATCCAGCCATGCTCAATAACTCTGGGTTTTTAAGATCATGTTCTCCAAGCTCTATACTCCTTACTCTGTAGGCTACAAAGGCATCTTCGGTCTTTCTTCTTTTTTATTCTAATTGTCACTTGCTAGTTCATTCATTAGTGCTTGATTGCAAAATTATAATAGTCTCCTAGTTCTCCTATGCTTAATTCATTCCTACTTTCAGTAAATGTTTACTTACAAGTCAACTAGGCACCAGGCACTATTCCAGATGGAAACCAATGAACCTTTGAGAACTTATCACCTAGCAAGGGAAGATGGATTCATGAGCAAGGAAACGTAATACACTTTGAAGATGCTGTGAGAGGAAAGTCCCTGCAGAGTACAGAGCAAAGGAGAAGAAGTCAAAAATTCCTCCTGATGGAAGAAGCAATGGAAAATAGGGCAAATTAGCATGGGGTCTGGACTCAGAACAACCTGGATTACAATTCAAATACTGTCACTTCTGAGTTCCAGAACCTTTGAACACTAGTTTGTTTGTAATATAAAATACTTCAATAATAAAGAAACATATTTAGAATAAAATAATAACCATGTGCTTATAGTTGAACTTTGATAATGTTTAATTTCTCATAGATGTTTCAAATTTTTTAAAATAAATAATACATTAATAATAGAGTTAAAACAAATTGTATACTACTTCTTTGCTTAATTCTGTTCCTCCTCCTCTTTCTTTCCAGGAGCAGACAGATTTTTAATTTTACATTTATCACTTCTATAGTGTTTCTCTATTTATGCTCCATAGAGAACTACAAATAATATAAAGCAATATTCCTATTGTTTTATGTTCTAAAACTTTTTATAAATGGTATCATATTTGTGTGTCTTTTCATATCTTGTTTTGATCATTCAACATAGATTGTTGAAGTTTATTCATGGTGATACAGAATATTTTCATTTATTTATTTTTATTCCCATACAGTAAAATATACCATAGAACAATTATTCCAAAATTTGTCAGTCTGTTTTCTTGTTAATGGACTCTAGAGTTGCTTGCTATAGTTCTCTATAGTTAACAATGTTGCAATGATACCCTTGCATGTGTTTCCCTGTACATACAGGAAACTTTCCCTGGGATCCACCTTGCAGCATCTATTTCTTGAGCTTTACCAGATACAGCAGAGTTGCTCTGTATTTTCCCATCACTTTTTGAGAGTTTAAATTTATTCACATCTTTTCTCACACACAGTATTTTGATCACCTTTTTATATGATAGGTATAAAAGAGTATATTATTTTAATTTGCCTCTCCATGCTGTAAAAGCCTTTTCTGCTCCATTGTATAGAATACTGAGTGGAATCTTTTTTTTCTTTTTTAAATCCCTTTTGCTAGGCACACCAGTCTAATTTCTCTTAGTACTAATATAATACTTTTAGTTTATAATTTTATTATTAGTAGTATTCAGTATATGATACTTTCAGTTTATATAATACTTTTAATTTATAATTAGTTTTATAATACTAATATAATACTTTTAGTTCATGATATTTGGGCTGCCAAATTAGTCACCTTTTTTTCTCTGAGAAAATATATTTCACAGCAGGAATTTACATTGTAGGGTAACAGAGAAAGATACCTTATTGAAAAGTAGAAGTAATATTGCCACCATTGAGGTTCAAGTAGAAGTAATAGTACCACCATTAAGGTTCAAGAAAAATTCCTTGATTTTTCCCTTCTGTTTTCCCACTAGTAGCCATGAGCAGACACAATACCACATGTAAAGTTATATGTGGAATGTTGATTATTGGTTTGAGAAAATAAAATCATGAAAAATCTAACAAGAATGTATTCTTTTCACTTTCCTACCCTTGTATAGTGGTTAGAGTTTTCAGACACAAACAGGTGCACATTGGACTTGAATTACTTTGATAAAGCTCAACTAAGCATCTAGGTTCTAGGTTCTGGGGTCCTTTACAAAAAAAAATAGTTCTTTTTCTTTATGTTTTAAATTCAGGATTTTATTGGGGGAGATGAAATTTGCTTCATTTCTTTCAAAAATCTCCTTTGCCCTTATTCAGTTCACAATGTACTTTCAATTCTTATCCAAACAGAATTTAGAAAGGCAATCTGGCATTCATCCCAATGAAAATATCCAAAACTATCAGATGATTAAATTAAACAGTTTATTTAGTCATATAATACACATCCTAAAGTCTTTCAAAAAAGTCACTGAGGAATCTTAAGTGATTTGAAAAATCTTTATGTGATAAGGCTATTATTAGAAATAAACTACACATTGTAAGTGAACTAAATATCTATATATGCATATCAATAATATTTGCCTCTCTTTATCATCTATCTAATTGGACAAAGGAAAAACACCAAAATATCAGTTGTGAATATTTTTCTTTGAAGAAACTGTGAATTATTTATGATTTTCCAATAGTTCTACAATTAATGTATTATTTTTGTAATTCAAAATGATGAGAATAGAAGGTACTCATTAATAAAATAAATGTAACAAAAATTCTAGGAAGTCTGTCTTACAGCATCAAAGCTTTATAAGGAAAAATAATAGTGTACAATTATTTTCCTTTTTGTTTTTCTTTTATTTTTTTTCTTCTGTAAACTCTTGCTGAGTTTAACATAGGTTTGGGGAATAATAATGAGATTGTAACTTTCCAGATATATTTTGTAAATACACATTCAATATATTTTACAAGTGCGAGCAAGTTTGGCAGTCTACTACAGTTTATTTGCGTGAAGGATGGAGAGTCTTGGTAATCAGAAGTTATTATTTTCTTGATGGTCCACTGTGTCCTCCCAGACATCCCATGCATTATGGCATAGGGGAAATCTTCCAACTTTACAAGATCTGAGAGGCATTATAGTAAAGAAGGCATACATCATTACAGGAGAGTTAGAGTACACAAGCTGAATTGGGATTGACCTGGGGGCTAAAAAGAAAGCACCTCAGTTGCACCATTGCCCTAAATATATTAACAAAAAACCCCATACTCATTCTCTAAAAAAGTGTCATGGCCCCCCAGTAAAGGAAGTTACAAAAGAGAATGTGTTAAATCCATAGTGGATTACACAGTGTTGGTTCAAAGCAGATATGTCATAAAGCACCCAGATTTTTCAGTATCCATCAAATCATCATTATTTTCATCATAGAAGCACAATAGAAAAGACAGACAGTAGGTAACATGTCACAGGGATCTCCTTCCCCTCTTAGTTCCAGTTACATCTATTAAAATCACAATCATAAATTTATTTCTTGGAGAACGAATTTAGGGGATTTGTTATCTTTAGTGTATTGTTATATTCTAACTTTATTCTAAAAACATTCTATTCAATTTCCTAACACTAGGAGAATTTAAATAAATGTTTCAAAACAACTTAGCAAATGTTTATAAAAAGGCCACACAATGTGTCTAGCATCATACTAAATATTGTGAAAGCAAAACAGATAAGACGCTCCTTCCAAAGGAAGTTCTCAGGATCTTAAAGAGACACATATTTGGGACAGGAATAGCATTATAAATGTTAGGAGATTAAGTAGGATGAAGTACATAGATGGAGAAACTTACCTATTGTAGTTTTAGAATTTGAATTCTGGACTTGACTCCCTTGAATTCTAATCTCAGCTCTTTCTATACTGGCTATGTCTAAGGGACCTTGGACAAGTTACTTAATCTCTTTATGCCTTCTCTATATTCACTAATATACCATATGAAAGGTGCTTAGAAGAGTATCTCATACATAGATGGAGCTCAATGAGCAATAGCTCTTATTACTACCAAATGTCAAGAAAACTAGTTCAGAGAAAACATATGATACTTGTTAAATATTAATGTCAGTGTTGGACAAAGCTTTTGGCATTAAAGCATGCCTTTTTAAAATGTCAGGGTCAGACTTACAAATAATATTTTCAGGTTGTATTTTATAAAAGGCCAAGAATTATTCATCTCAGTGACAAGTGAAAATCATTCCCACACAAAGAAGAACATAAGTGGTAAGAAGACAAATGCATGTCAATTGACTATTTAAAAAAAAAAATCATATATTCCTCATTCAAGGTTCCTCTTGAGAGTTTGAAAAGTTTGTAAAAACTCACCACTCATAGTGGTGACAATCCTGAAGAGAGAGGAAAATCATTCCCCAGGGCATGGAAGGAAAAAGTATTCTGAAGAGATAAGCAGATATCATGAAATCGTATAAGGTAGGAAAAACGTATTCATTCATTCACTGTGGAGAGATGGTTATGCCCTCCTGCGCCGAGGGGCACTTACCACTGAGCAACATCCCTAGCCCTTTTTAATTTTTTTATTTTGAGACAGGGTCTCACTGAGTTGCTTAGGGCCTCACTAAGTTGCTGAGGCAGGCTTTGAACTCACAATCTTCCTGCTTCAGCCTTCCAAGCTCCTGGGATTACAGGCATGTGCCACCAAGCCTAGCAAGTTACACCATTTTTTTAAAGCATTGGTTTGCCACAAGTTAGTCTACTCTGAGTCCACGTGGCAAGTTGCCTGCCCTTCAATTTCAATGCAGTTCAGTTTCTCCTGTCTATGTTGGTGATGCAAGACCCACTTCAAGCTGACACTTCCGCCTGACAACTCTGTAGAACTGGTTCATATTCATATCTGCTCTCTGCCTGTGATCTTGGCACAGTAATCTGTAACCCTACAGTTGGACTTAACTCTTTCTTAGTCTGTGATATTTATTTCATTATGTGAAGTATTGTGTATGACTTGAGTGTTATAGATATTAATAATTAAAACTGGAACAAAATAACTTATGATTGCCTGCCTTTGACTTTCAGGTGACCCATGAGTATTCAGTGAATTGCAATTTCAGAAAGCAGTGTGACTTGTGAATTTATTGTTAGTTCATATATTCTGGAATTTTGTAAAGACACAAATGTGTTTGTTGTCTTTGTTAATGGTCAATATTAATGACAGAGCTCACTTATGACAAAGGGACTCTGAAACTAGATACTAGAGCAGAAAATAATTAAGAATTTGTTAATTCCAACTCTGACCAGAAAGGATTATTGGAGAGGGATAACAAAGGGAGAAAGAGGGAGAAACTCAAAAGCTCACTTCCTTAACATGAGTAGAAAAGAAAGTTGGTCTCAGTTAAACTGGGAGCAGCAAAGATACTTGGTGAAATTAAAAAGAGTACAATTTATCTAAAATTGCAAATAGAAATCTGCTTGGAAGCCATATATAGTAGAATTCACACTTAAGAACCCATTCCTAGAAATTAGATCCATACAGCTTCTCCACATCTTCAGACAGAAATAAATAAACAATCCATTTCAAAGGAAAAACCTTTGAAATGGATGCTCCTGGTAATGGTTGTAGAGGGTTCCCTGCTAGCAGAAGGTTGCTGAAACCCTGTCCCTCCACATGGACAATGGGAATGGGGTGGAGCTGATCTGAGAGACAGATATTCTCAGAGAGTGCAGCACCTGAAACTAGCAAGCTTCCTAGCATAGGGCCACAGTAGCAGGTCCCCTAACTGCCTGCAGAAACCCTCCACCCCATTCATATGAGACTACATAGCCAATTTACACAGTAAGCAAAATCCCCAGCAAGTGTAATAGCTAGCAGAGGCCCCATGATTTCAGACTTATGCCTAACAGAAGCAGCCCACTATTGGAACTGGTGAACACATACTTACCAAGCTAATCCAAGTGGCTGAGGGAACTCACAGAAACCCCAGCAAAGTGGCCGAGGCACTCACATCCTGTTATATTTTAGATATTAGATGTTCCCCAAAGTTCATGTATGAGACAATGCAAGAAGGTTTAGAGATGAAATGATTGGGTTATAAGAGGCTTAACCAAATCAGTGCATTAATCTCATTAGGGATTAACTGAGTGGTAACTGTATGCAGGTAGGATGTGTCTGGAGGAGGTGGATCCCTGATGGTGTGCCTTTGTGGTATATATTTTTTCCTGGTCCAGCAGAGATTTGTCTCTGCTTCCTGGTGTGATGCCTTGAGCCTCTTCCCTCCATCACACCCTTCCACCATGATGTTCTGCCTTGTCTTTGGCCCTGAGGAATGGAGTCAGACCTATGGACAGAGACCTCTGAAATCATGAACCCCCAAATAAACTTTTCCTCTTCTAATTGTTCTTGTCAGGTCTTTTTGTCGCAGAAATTTAAAATCTGACTAAAACATACCCTTTGTACTCCACTGCTGGGAGCCATTAGCCAAGTAGGTATGACAATTTCCTTGCCAGCGCACCCCATGTTGCTTAGTGGAAGGACTCATGGAAATAGGACATTTTGCAGTGACATTGCAATTAGGTGACCTTGCTCAAGGACCAGGGTGGATCCGGGATTAGGGTGTTCCCGGTTTAGGATAATCAGGTTTAGGGCTTTCCAGTTTAGGGCGTTCCAGGTTTAAGATTATTCCTGCTGGGAATAGGGCGTATCCTGCTGCCTGAGTTCCCCTGGAGTTCTCACGGGATTCAGACAGTATTTTTTGGGAGATAGAAGCCCAGAGGAGGTGGATTTGGGCAGAGAACGTGGATTTCCCCAGAACGTGATTGTAGACGGCTGGTGTGAGATCGGGAATAAAGAGTTGCTGTTTGAACCTACAAGCTGTGTGGTGGCTCGTGATTGTGTGCCCAGCCAGACTGCTGCATTTGTGCCCAGCCAGACTGCGGCACTCCACATCCTCTGGTCTTTGAGCTAGATGAATGCTGTTCCAACTTCAGGCAAAGTCCAACTAATCCACAATAGCCAGGGCACAATGTCCCATGCATTAGCCAAGACTAGATGCCTCATGAGGCTTGCACACACAGATCTCACAGCCACTGACAGTCACCAGATTTTCAGACCTGGGCAGATAATAGCTCAATGACCCACACTAGCCAGTGACAGTCCTATGCTCAGAAAAATAGATTGCAGATGCTTTGACCACTGAGTAGGCACAGATGTGGGCTTGTAAACAGTAACCAACAACAGTCATAAGCTGTGGAAACTGTGGAAACCAGGATAGAGATTCCCATCCCACAGCACTGCCCCACACCTATCAAAGGGCTCACAGTCATGGATCCCACGAGCTACAGAAGGAGACTTATGGAAACCACTTCTTGGCAGTCAGAAACCACTGCAATCCCCAGCAATGCACAGGGCTGAGGCCCTGGTGCATCAGCAGGGCACTACAGAGGAGTGACCCACAGACACATGTCACTGCCCAGTGTGCCCAGATACACACTGAACCAACCATGTGCTCCCAGCAGGAGTTACAGCTCTACACTTCACACTGGCTATCCAGTGCCACTTCAGCTAGACCATCACATCTCTGCCTTAGACTACCAAGACCCATACTCTAAAATCTATGTGGATGAAACCACACCAGATTTTATAGCTCCAGATACAGGAAGCATTGCCATAGGAGAGCACACAATTTAGCATCCTCAACCAGGGAGACCTGGCTGCTAAGTTACAGACAATTAGGGGCTATCTCCTCCCATCTGCCAAAAAGCTTTTAGGTGTCTGAACACACCAAAAATTGGAGGGGCATCCTATTGAGAACCACAGCCAAGGGGCCCCAGCAAACTTCCAGCTGCCAACTGATGATTGGCTCACAGCGGCCCCAGCAACTTCTAGCTGATTGGCTCCTCTGCGGTGATGCGCATTGGGCTGTTTCCCCGCCCTTTCAGACTACGGAGCTGCTCATTGGGGGACTTTTTTTTGGCTCCGCCCACACGACCCAGCCAATCGGCCTCAAGAGCAGGAGGAGTGGGGGAGGTTGAGAGGCTTGTGAGAAGCTGGTGGTGGCAGTTAGGCTCTGAGGGTTTTTCCTGAGGAGCTGTGTGGTGTGGTGTGTGTGTTCTAAAAATAAAAAGTTCGTTTTTTTTGACAAGTGGCTCCTGAATTGTGCCCAGCCAGACTGCGGCAGCATCCTAAAACTTTCAAAGCTGTGCTGGTGAGATTATCACCTCTACACCCAGAGAAACTTAAACACAAAGCCGAGGAGCTAAGAGAATTTACCAAGCCTCCCCAAATCTAATGAAATACAAATCAGGAAGAACAAATAAGATATATCCTCACCTCAAATACCTGGGCATGAAGTTACATAAATTTCTCTAATGTCAATTTTGATTTTATAGATATTATCTGTAGTGAATTGATGTTTTATTATTTAACACTGTATTCCTCAATAAAATTTGATGTATTTCTTTTAGTGTTCTAAGTGATTTATTGAAATTATTTTTTTTCTCCTTGCTCATGCTTATATTTGCTCTTTTGTCTCTATTTTCCACTTGCTACACCTGCTCCTGTGCTGTCCCACTTATTATTTTTATATCCTTTTTCTCTTTTTCCTTTCAAGTTTTATATTATTTAATAATAATTTTACTCTTTAATCCCTAATTTCCCAACCTATTCAAGAACTTTAATCTCATTTTGTACATGGATAAGATGATTTGTGGAGAAGATTTTCAATAACTTTTTAAAGGTACATTCGTATAGGGACTTATTCTAAAGTGGTTGCAGTTACTGGTGATTTTGTTTCCACTCAAAATGGTATTGGATTCTAGACATAGCAACAGGTTCTTGTTGAGTGGAAATACTGACACCCTGACGTTCTCTCAGCCTAAGTCACTTAGTAAAGAGAAAGCTAGCTATTCACTTAACATTCCCTTATATATTTAACTGCCTGGTAGATAGATAGAAATAAAAGCAGAAAAAAAATCAAGGAATTAAAATGCCTTCAAGTGTTCACATAACTTCAAAAATTGACCATATAAACACTTCAATAAAGGCAATGATGAATAAAAAACCTAGAACATCAATAACTAAAATGATCAATGAAAAAAAATAAAATTTAAGGAATGAACTATGAGAGAATATAAAGGCAGTAAAAGAACATTTTAATAAAGAGATAGAGATTCTGAAAAAGAACTAAGCAAAAATTTTGGAAATGAAAGACTCAATAAGTCAAATTTAAAATTCAGTTGAAAGCATCACCAGTACATTAGACCACATAGAAGACTAATTTTCAGACCTCAGACACAAGATATATGGCAGCAAAAATACAGTCATAAATAAAGAAAACATGATAAAAGTCTATGACCAGAAAGTGCAGGAAATCAAAAAGTTCATTAAGAAACCAAAGTTGAGGATCATTGACAGAGATAAGGGTGCCAATATAAAAACTAAAGGCATCCATAACCCTTTCAGTGAAATAATATCAGAAAAAAATTCCAACCTGGAGAATAAAATGGGACTCCAGATACAGAAGGTATTTATAACCCAAATAAACAAGATCATCTCCAAGTCACATTAAAATTAAAATGTCTAATTTGCATAACCAGAACCTCATGAGAAAAATGACAAGTTAGATGTAATGGTAAATCAATATGAATTACCACTGAATTCCCCATTACAGACTCTAAAATCCAAGAAGAATTTCAATAATGTATAGCCTGTTCCAAAAGAAAAAAAAAAACATGCCAAACTTGATTGCTATTATAACACATCTATCCTTCAGAATTGAAGAATTGGAAAAAAAAAACTTCTGAGATATATGTAAACTAAAAGAATTCATGATGACTAAGCCAGCACTATAGAAAATACTTAATAAAATATTTCAAGCAAAAATTAAGAACAAATCTCAGAAGCAGTGAAGGGTAAATCTCATTAGAAGAGTAGCTAAGTAAAGAAGAATCAGGATTAAAGCAAACATTATAAACAAATCAAAATGACAGGAAATAATTATTATCTCTCCATAATAACACAGAATGTAAATCGTTTGAACTCTCCAATTAAAATGCATAGGTGAGAAAAGAGGATTTAAAAGTAAGATGGAAAAATATGTTGCTTATAAGAGACACCTTACAGGCAAAGCCATCCATGGGTTGAAGGTGAAAAAATGAAATATTCATCCAAATGAAGACTGAAAACAAGAATGAGTTTTAACCGTCATATCCAATAAAACTGATTTGAAGCCAAAATTAATCAGAAGAAACAAAGAGGGTCACTTCATACTGGCAAAGGGAACTTTAATAAGAAGATACAATTATTGTAAATATTTATGTC
Organism: Marmota monax; assembly: GCF_021218885.2. NCBI lineage: Eukaryota > Metazoa > Chordata > Mammalia > Rodentia > Sciuridae > Marmota > Marmota monax. The sequence continues at coordinate 4,952,850 of NW_026695212.1, forward strand.
CCAAACATTAGGGTACTAACTAAATACAATAATACTAGATGATTTCAACACATCTCTAACCAACATATAGATTATCTATAAATAAACTAAGAAAAGACTTTTCAGGCCTAAAAAATTCTATTCATCAAATACACCTAACAGACATTTATATAGCATTCCATTCATAGCAACTGAATCTGCTCTGTGCTCAGCTCTCATAGAATTTTCTTCAAAAATTGACCTTGTTTTAGAACACAAAGCAAGTCTTACCAAATAAAAAATAAAATAATTTCTTGCATCTTATCATATTGTAATGAATTGAAAGTAGAAATCATAAACAAGAAAAAACATAAAACATTTTAACACATAGAAATTCAATAACATGTTAGAATGATGAATGTGTCATAAAACAAAAAGGGAGAAATGAAACTATCCTTACAAAGAAACAAGAAAAAAATATAAGACATCAGGATCTCTGGGGCACTATGAAAGAAAGAAAGAAAGAAAGAAAGAAAGGAAGGAAGGAAGGAAGGAAGGAAACGTTTATAGCATTGAGTACTCACATTAAAAAAGAAAGAAAGATCCTAAATACAGAATCTAATATTACATTTCTAGGCCCTACAAAAGGAGCAAGACAATTCCCAAATGAGAATAAGAAAGAAAATAATTATAATCAGAGGCAAAATTAATGAAATACAGAAAATTTTAAAACACAATACAAAGGACCAATAAAACAAGAGTTGATTCTTTGAAAAGATAAACAAGATTCTTAAACCCTTAGCCAAATTAAACAAACAAATAAAACTAGAGATGAAAAAGGAGATATCACCACAGATATTTCTGAAATGCAGAGAATAATTGGGGACTACTTTGAAAATTTTTGCTACAATAATTTGGAATAGCTAGAAAATAGCAACAAATGGCTAGACACATATGACCTACCCAAATTGATCCAAGAGTATATAGAAAACCCAAACAGACTAATAACAAGCAATGAGATTGAAATATTAATAAAAAGCCTTTCAACAAGAAAACCCCAGGACCAGATGGATTCTTAGCTGAATTCTACCAGATTTAAAGAAGAACTAATTCTAATCCTCCTTAAATTGTTCCATGAAGTAGAAAGGGTGGGGTGACATTCTCAAATTCTTTCTTTGAAGTCATTATCACCCTGATATCAAACCAGATAAACACATCAAGGAAATAGAAACATAGACCCATATTTCCAATGAGGATAGATGCAAAAATCCTGAATAAAATTTTAGCAGTTAACATTCAAAAGCCCATTAAAAAAACTATACATCATGAACAAATTGATTTCATTCCAGGGGTGCAAGTTTGGTTCAACATTCTCAAATCAATAAATGAAATTTATCACATTAATATAAATACAATCATCTCAATAGATGCAGAAGAAGCCTTTGACAAAATTTAGCACTCATTTATGTTAAAAACATCAAAGAAACTAGGGATATAAGGAACTTCACTCAACATCACAAATGCTATATATGGCAAACCCAAGCCAACATCATACAGAATGGGATAAAAGCAAATTACCCCATTAATAAATGGGCAAATCAACTAAAAACATATTTCTCAAATGTATAGATACAAATGATCAACAAATATATAAAGATGCTCAACATCATAAGCAATCAGGGAAATACAAATCAAATTATTCTAAAATTCCATCTCACCCCAGTTAGAATGGCAACCATCAAAAATAAAAATAAAAATAAATGCTGGTGAGGATGTAGGGACAAACATATACTTAGATATTGTTGGTGGGACAGCAAATTAGTAATACCACTATGAAAATCAGTATGAAGATTCCTCAAAAGGCTAGTAATGGAACCATCATATGACACAGCCATTCCACTCCTAAGCATTTATCAAAAAACTGAAATCAGCATATTATAGCAATACATGTATTCCAATGTTTATAGCAACTCAATTTATAATATTCAAGTTATGGAACCCATTGTAGGTATTCATCAACAGATAAATGAATACAGAAAATGTAGTATTCATACACAATGGATTATATTCAGTCATAAAGAATGAAATGATGTCATTTGGTGATAAATTGATGGAATTAGAGAACATCATCATTCTTTTTTTCTCTCATTCCTTCCTCCTCCCTCTCAATGCCCTTCCTCTAACTCCGTTGATCTCTCTTATATTTTCATGAAATTCTTTTTTTTTTATTGTTTCCACTTATTTTGATCTAACTTGACTTTCTTGGTTTGGCTTATTCCACTTATCCCATCTCCATCCATTTACTGGCAAATGCTATAATTTCATTCGTCTTTCAGGCTAAGTAAAATATCATTCATATATATATAAACATTTCTGTGGCTTCATCACTATATTATGCTGATTTTAGATTTTCTACCAAGGAGATTGATGTGGTGATTTTATTTCTAGTTTATTTTAGGAATCTCCACACTGCTTTCCAGAATGGTACTAATTTTCAGTTCCACCAACAATGTATATCTTTTTCCCCACATCCTCATCAACATCTATTATTATTTGTATTCTTAACATTGCCATTCTGACTAGAGATTAAATTGCATTTCTCTCATTGCTAGAGATGTTGAACACATATATATTTATTGTCCATTTGTAATTCTTCTCTTGGAAAGTGTTTAATTCATTTGCCCATATATTAATTGGGTTATTTGCTCTCTCATTTTGTTTTAACTTTTTTTGAATTCTTTATAAGTTCTGAATATTAATCACCTATCTGAGGAGCAAGACACAAAGATCTTCTCCTATTCTGAAGGCTCTTTCATTACACTGTTATTTCCTTTGCTATACAGAAACTTTAAAATTTGATGCTATCCCCTTTGGTTTTATTTCTTGCACTTTAGGAGCCTTGTTAAGGAAGTCAGTCCCTGTGCCAATATGTTGGAGTATTAAAACTACAGTTTCTTCTAGAAGTGGCAGAGTTTATGGTCTAATTTCTAGGTCTTCAATCCACTTTGAGTTGATTTTTGTGCAGGGTGAGAAATAGTTTCATTCTTCTATATATGGATATTCAGTTTTCCAGCATCATTTGTTAAAAAGACTATCTTTTCTCCAACATACGTTTTTGGCACTTTTGTCAAAGATCAGATGCCTGTATCAATGTGTGTTTTCGCTGTGTCTTCTATTCTATTCTGTTGGTCTTCATGTCTATTTGGGTGCCATTACCATGCTGTTTTTGATACTGTAGCTCTATAATATAATTTAAGTCTGAAATTGTGATGTCTCCAGTATCACTCTTCTTGCTTAGGATTGCTTTGGCTATTCTGGGTCTATTGTTCCAAACAAATTTTAGAACTTTTTTCCCTAGTTCTGTGAAGAATGTCATGGATACTTTATTGAAAGAAAGACAAATTAAATATACATATATCTGCTAAGTTTTTTGAAAAGAAATAGAAGTTAATCCACAGACTAAAGTAGTGAACAAATACAGGTTAAGGGGCAGGATCAAATGGAGAAAGGGATGATGGTGTAGGAAAAGAACACTTCCCCCAAATACAATTCCATGAACATTTCAGACTTTTAGAAACCATAATAATGTTTCACATGCCAAAATATAAATAAATTATTAAAGTCAAGCAGGATGATGGGACAACCTGAAATTTAATATAAATAATAACAGATGAGCCTATAAATGTTATTCACCACATCAATAGACTTAAAAATAAGAACCATATGATCATCTCGATAGATGCAGAAAAAGCATTCGACAAAGTACAGCATCCCTTTATGTTCAAAACTCTAGAAAAACTAGGGATAACAGGAACATACCTCAATATTGCAAAAGCAATCTATGCTAAGCCTCAGGCTAGCATCATTCTGAATGGAGAAAAATTGAAGGCATTCCCTCTAAAATCTGGAACAAGATAGGGATGCCCTCTCTCACCACTTCTGTTCAACATAGTTCTTGAAACACTGGCCAGAGCAATTAGACAGACGAAAGAAATTAAAGGCATCAAAATAGGAAAAGAAGAACTTAAATTATCACTATTTGCAGATGATATGATTCTATACCTAGCAGACCCAAAAGGCTCTACAAAGAAACTATTAGAGCTAATAAATGAATTCAGCACAGTGGCAGGATATAAAATCAACACGCATAAATCAAAGGCATTCCTGTATATCAGCGACAAATCCTCTGAAATGGAAATGAGGACAACCATTCCATTCACAATATCTTCAAAAAAAATAAAATACTTGGGAATCAACCTAACAAAAGAGGTGAAAGACTTATACAATGAAAACTACAGAACCCTAAAGAGAGAAATAGAAGAAGATCTTAGAAGATGGAAAAATATACCCTGTTCATGGATAGGCAGAACTAACATCATCAAAATGGCGATATTACCAAAAGTTCTCTATAGGTTTAATGCAATGCCAATTAAAATCCCAACGGCATTTCTTGTAGAAATAGAGAAAGCAATCATGAAATTCATATGGAAAAATAAACGACCCAGAATAGCAAAAACAATGCTAAGCAGGAAGTGTGAATCAGGCGGTATAGCGATACCAGACTTCAAACTATACTACAGAGCAATAGTAACAAAAACAGCATGGTACTGGTACCAAAACAGGCAGGTGGACCAATGGTACAGAATAGAGGACACAGAAACCAATCCACAAAACTACAACTACCTTATATTTGATAAAGGGGCTAAAAGCATGCAATGGAGGAAGGATAGCATCTTCAACAAATGGTGCTGGGAAAACTGGAAATCCATATGCAACAAAATGAAACTGAATCCCTTTCTCTCGCCATGCACAAAAGTTAATTCAAAATGGATCAAGGAGCTTGATATCAAATCAGAGACACGCCGTCTGATAGAAGAAAAAGTTGGCTACGATCTACATACTGTGGGGTCGGGCTCCAAATTCCTCAATAGGACACCCATAGCACAAAAGTTAATAACTAGAATCAACAAATGGGACTTACTCAAACTAAAAAGTTTTTTCTCAGCAAAAGAAACAATAAGAGAGGTAAATAGAGAGCCTACATCCTGGGAACAAATCTTTACTCCTCACACTTCAGATAGAGCCCTAATATCCAGAGTATACAAAGAACTCCAAAAATTAGACAATAAGAGAACAAACAACCCAATCAACAAATGGGCCAAGGACCTGAACAGACACTTCTCAGAGGAGGACATACAATCAATCAACAAGTACATGAAAAAATGCTCACCATCTCTAGCAGTCAGAGAAATGCAAATCAAAACCACCCTAAGATACCATCTCACTCCAGTTAGATTGGCAACCATTATGAAGTTAAACAACAACAAGTGCTGGTGAGGATGTGGGGAAAAGGGTACACTTGTACATTGCTGGTGGGACTGCAAATTGGTGCAGCCAATTTGGAAAGCAGTATGGAGATTTCTTGGAAAGCTGGGAATGGAGCCACCATTTGACCCAGCTATTCCCCTTCTCGGTCTATTCCCTAAAGACCTAAAAAGAACATGCTACAGGGACACTGCTACATCGATGTTCATAGCAGCACAATTCACAATAGCAAGACTGTGGAACCAACCTAGATGCCCTTCAATAGATGAATGGATAAAAAAAAATGTGGCATTTATACACAATGGAGTATTACTCTGCATTAAAAAATGACAAAATCATAGAATTTACAGGGAAATGGATGGCATTAGAGCAGATTATGCTAAGTGAAGCTAGCCAATCCCTAAAAAACAAATGCCAAATGTCTTCTTTGATATAAGGAGAGTAACTAAGAACAGAGTAGGGTCGAAGAGCATGAGAAGAAGATTAACATTAAACAGGGATGAGAGGTGGGAGGGAAAGGGAGAGAGAAGGGAAATTGCATGGAAATGGAAGGAGACCCTCAGAGTTATACAAAAGTACATACAAGAGGAAGTGAGGGGAAAGGGAAAAATAATACAAGGGGGACGAATGAATGTCAGTAGAGGGGGCAGAGAGAGAAGAGGGGAGGGGAGGGGAGGGGAGGGGGGATAGTAGAGGATAGGAAAGGCAGCAGAACACAACAGACACTAGTATGGCAATATGTAAATCAATGGATGTGTAACTGATGTGATTCTGCAATCTGTATATGTGGTAAAAATGGGAGCTCATAACCCACTTGAATCAAAGTGTGAAATATGATATATCAAGAACTATGTAATGTTTTGAACAGCCAACAATAAAAAATTTAAAAAAAAAGAAATATTTATTACATAAATTCTTCCTCAGATCAATGTGTTCCTCTTTGCTCATTTTAATTTTCCAACTACTGCTGGTATTTTCAGAGTATATGATCTGAATGATGAAATAACTGTTTTTTACACCAAACCTAACAATCATTTTATTACAGTTAATTTTGAGCATCTTACAGTTTGATTTTATGTATATATTTTTCTAGTGAACAGCATTCAGAAAGATTTATTTCTGTCCAAAATATGATGTAAATTTAGCACCAGAAAAAAAAAAAAAAAAACTTGACCCTCATGTAAAAAAGTGTTCCTGTGCAATTTTGAAATTTTCTTCTTCAGCTTAAAAAAGACAAAAGAACAGGCTTGGCATTCTTGCCCTATAAGCTTTAGGCCAAAATTACAGATCACGGGTCTCATCACTCCTTTATGGTTACCTTACCTCACATTCTTAGCCTCAAATAAACTATTTTGGAGCACTTTCACACACACACACACACACACACACACACACACACACACACCGCCAGCTGGGCAGGCTGGTGAGATGACCTGGGTTCAAAGGAGCTGGCTTCAGTAATAAACTGAGAAATCGGTGAAGAAACCATGCAAAATACGAACATGAGTTTGTAAGAACAAGGGAAGAATGGCTTTGCAACCTTAAGGGTTAGCTCCATACTGGGCAGCGCTGGAAAGAGAGTAAGAAAGAGAGCATACTCCAAACCCCTTTATTTATTGGGGAAAAGACATTTGATAGAGTATTCCATCCAAATAAGGCAAAGGATGGGGTTTCAAAAGGTTGAGTCTTGCTTGGTGATGTTTTTGGTCAGCAGATTAATTGATATCTTGGCAAGTCACATCCACCTCAGGTGCTGTGTGGGATCACAGGCAGAGTGAGAGGTAAGACACACTTACGTCACACAGCGCAATCAGCATGGAATGCCAGACCAGTCCTCTCATATGCTCAAATGCTCATGACTCACACACACACACAGTCCGTGGATGTCTTGTGACATCTCCCCCTTTCTTAATTTATAAATGCAATAACTTCCAGTCCCTGGAAACTTGGTCTGAGTTTTTTATAACATAAAAAAGAATTAGTAGAAAACATATCATTTCAATAACATATCATGTAGAATGTTTCAACATGTTTTTAGGATTAAAGCCACTTATTTCTTGCAGTATTTGATCAACTAGAGAGGTAGGATCCAAAAGATTGATTTTACTTTTTTGAACACCCTGGATATGGTGACTAACTCCAAAAGATTCAGGTTATTATTATTGCTCTGCCAAATACTCATTAGAAGATTTTTAATCTTTTCCCAATCCTATTGGGAAGCATTGTATTTGGCTGCAGTAATACATACATATTTATAATCAACATGGCATTCAAGCCTTTCCTTAAACTTGAGAGAAGAAAGATCATTTGCAATATTTATTACAGTGGCTTCTAGAGCATTCCACTTAGTTTCAATCCTTCCATCAATATTCATCTGTTTATGGAGGGCTTTGAAAGTAATTGAAGCCAAATTATTAAAAAAAATTAACATGTTGAAAGTTTTAAATATAGCCACAGAGGCTGTAAGCATAGAAACAATGAATAAAAGTAAAGTGGCCACTCCAAGGATCATGAGACCAAGAGCTCACCTAGGTCTGGTTAACTGGGCATGCATCTGTTGCAAAGCCTGAACACCAACTTCAGCATACCATGGTTATGAAATGTTAGCTGGCAATAAGACAAAAGAGGGTTGATGAAGGATCAAAATTCCCTTCCTCTATTATAACCAGTGATACAGTTAGTTAAATTGTATTTTTTTACAGGCTACAAGGTATTTACCATCCTTTCTCTTAACTTTCACATTTACAATAATTAGAGCATAAGAAAATTGAACATAGGCTCGAAGGCCATAGCAGGAAACTTCCTTACAATTCCTGTCTACAAAATCAGGCATAGGTCTGTCAGTAATGCAAAAATTCCGGGGCAGCAGTTAAGTGCCAACATCCATCTGGGTGTCACCTCACTGAAGATTATGGTATTACCAATGAAACCTCCAGGGGTCATGGCATCCTTCTCTTTGTCAATTCTAGGAGAACAGTCTAAAGTATGTTTACTATTTCTAGATACTTTGTTTTACTGGCAAGACATTTGCACAAGCCATCCATTTAGGAAAGATGCCAAATTCTATTATAGAATTCTGTTTTATCAGGGCAATAAAATATTGGTGGATAGTCTATGTAAATAACTGGCCTGTATGGAGTCTTTTTTATTTTTTTTTTATTTTTTTAATTTTTTATTGTGGGTTGTTCAAAACATTACAAATTTCTTGACATATCATATTCCACACTTTGATTCAAGTGGGTTATGAACTCCCACCTTCACCCCATACACAGATTGCAGAATCACATCAGTTACACATCCATTGATTTACAAATTGCCATACTAGTGTCTGTTGTGCTCCGCTGCCTTTATGGAGTCTATTTTAAAATAGACTATTAAATAATAAAATTTATTCTATTTTGACAACTGTTCAGATATATAAGTATAGTCTTAAATCAGCATGATTGGTTGGTTTAGTTTTTCCATATGCTGCCTTTTCCTCAAAAGATACCCTTAGCCAGCATTCTTATCATGGAATCAACATATAGGTAGCTTACCATAACCAGTATAATTAATCTAGACACACGAATGGATTTTTCAGCCCACACTGTAAAGTATATTAAAAGTGAACTGGGGAAATGGGTCCACAGAAGCCTCTCCATAGTTTTTTTTTTTTTTAAGAGAGAGAGAGGGAGAGAGAGAGAGAATTTTGCAATATTTATTTTTTAGTTTTCGGTGGACACAACATCTTTATTTTATTTTTAGGTGGTGCTGAGGATCGAACCCAGCACCCCGCGCAAGCCAGACGAGTGCACTACCACTTGAGCCACATCCCCAGGACCATAGGTTTTTCTTACCTGGAAGCTGGTGAAGATTGCATGGCTATAAACTCTGTGGTTGGAGATTTACCTTCTTGTGTCAGGTTTTTCAGTCATTTCAATGAGGACAGGTTTAGATTTTATCCTTTGAAATCTGACTTAACTTATTGACTCATGTTCAGCAGCAGTAAGACTTTTATTATCACAAGTTAAAAAAATTTGAAATATTCCATAAGATTTAGTGTGTGCATGTAGGGTCCTGTTTTTCCCCTTTTTTATTTTTAAAATTGAATAAAAGGCTGACATAAGTCATAGCATCATTAGTTTTAAGTTATAGACAATAGTTTAGCATAGTACTAGTACTTTGATAATAAGAAGAGATTTTTTTTTTTTTATCTTTAGTTGGACATGAAACTTGACAAGAGTTACTTATTAGCTATGTTAAGGCCAAAATTATTGAGTTGGAACAGGACCATGGTAAATAAAAACCTGAATTTTATCAAATGTATCATTTGATTTTGACTTTAACAGAATTACAATATGAAGACTATAATAGTTGTATATAAAGATTTGTATTTTGAGATTAGCTCAAATGATAAATAATTATCTTAATTTGCAATGAGGTGAGAGACAGAGTTTTAACTTAAGAGAAGTAGCCTTTATCAGGGGCATAAGAGATATATACAGACATCTTTCCAGAATAGGAAGCGTACATGTTTAATATGTATAGGAAAGATATTTTGGTTTTTTACCATTGACAAAAAATGAAATAGAGGGCTGGGGTTGTGGCTCAGGGCTAGAGCATTTGCCTAGCATGTGTGAAGCTCGGGGTTAGATTCTTAGCACCACATACAAATAAATGAATAAAATAAAGGTTCATTAATATCTAAAAAATGAAATAGAAAAATGAATAGTCCTTTACTTACCAATCTATGAAAAATGGGTCACTATTATTATTAAATTTAATGAATTATTTAGAATTTATAATTTTATGTATCATTGAATTAGCAATGACATCTTAAGGGACTTATGCCAAAATAATTTTTATGTATAAAGAAACGGTTGTATAAACATCTTTAATAACTTAATGTGGTAATATTAGCTTTAATAATTATGTGTAAGCCATGACTTTACTAATTTTAAAGATATCAATGTGTGCTGTAGGGCATTACCTTGTTTTCAGCTAAAGTTGAGAATGGACTTATCATGTTTAAGCTTATTATTGAGATAAACCATTGGCTATTGAGCTAACTTTTTCATGGCTTTCTGTCTAGAATATTAGGGTTGATTATTTTTAGGGGATTTTTTTTTCAGTAATAAACTGATGGCAGGGGCTTGAAGTAAGGCCCTGTTTTAATGTTATAGAGGCTTCCAAAGCTTGTTTATAACTTAGAAGGAAGTTTATTTCATGCAGGAAGCTTATTCCTCCTGGGGATAAGACTAGTATCTTAGGTTTTTTTTTCTGTCTCTATGTTTTTTCTTTCTTTTATTTGATCTCTATTTAAATTCTGGAGTAACATATAATGATTGATCAGGGCCATGTCAATTTCTGTAATTTCTTTGGAATTTCTGGGGCGAACTGGATGATAAACTCATCCTTTGAAAATGGGTGGCTCTCTATAAATTTAGGGTATGGTGTATATTGTCTCTTTGAGTCTCTTCATGAAAACAGTAGAACTCTCCTGAAGGCTTACTAAAATTATTTCTTAGGCATCCTATTTATTTGTTGGATCCTAATCTGTTTTGGGGAATTGTCTGTGCTCCAGACTAATAATCAGGTTTGTCCCTAGTCTGTGTTATTGGGACATGGTTAAGATAAATCTTTTCAAACTGTTTTTAGGGTGGCCTCACCTTTTAAACTTTAGTTAAGTAATAGCATAATATCTTTCTAGGTGAGATCAGACACCTGGTGTAAGTTCTGAAACATTACAATATACACATTTGGACCTTTTGAAAATCTCCCTGAATTTGTTCTAGTCTATATTAAGTTGGAAAGGTCGCTTTGATTTCTATTCCTTAGTAGGTGATTTTTTAAGGCCTTCTCTTATGATAGTGATGGAGGCTAGACCTAACAATCCACTATGCGGCCAGCGCATTGGTTTCATTAATGAGGTTCTTGGCATAAAAGTTAACTAGAGAGATCCAAATAAAACACACAGACTCAGTTACCTTTTTCTATGATCAGGTCCGAGATGGCTCCCCTCTCTGGCTCCAACCTCGAACCACCCGTAGGGCAGCAAGGATTACTCAGGGCTAGCAGGAGAGAGAGAGCAAGCACGCCAGGGAGTAGCCTTTTATTGGGGAACAAGAAATTCAGGGGAGAATTCCATCCAATGAAGGTTGAGGGGGGCCGCACTCCAAGCTCAGGGTCAGTGATTGGCCCCCGGGGTCAGTGGTCAGTCACACCCCCACACGGACGGGTTCTCTCATCAGGAGAGGGTCAGGAAAGCTCCGACACAGATTAGCAAGAGTGCCTCAGACCCAAACCGGGAGTCGCCCAGTCACGTGTGAGAATGGCTCTCCACATAACAACACAAAAAAAATGAGTCTTTTTTTTTTTTGGTAATTTGTAATTTTCCATAAATGTACAAATTAAGAGAACCTTCAATCCCTTCCTGAGAGAAGGTCTCAAAATATCTTTATAGCTCATAATAGTACCTTTTAAATAAGTCAGTATCTGTCAATTATCTTTAAAAAATATGATCAGCTTATTTCCCAGTGTAGAAAGCAACAAACAAGTCTTACAATATATCTTATTGATAATAGGTCCAGTTAGAGAACCCTAAATGATACAAATGATTTTCAATAAAATTTGTAATTTCTATAGTTTAGAATTAACATAGAACTTTAGTTTGGGGAACACCAGTTTTGATAAAATGTTCTTTCAAATTTCATACCCCAAAGACCCTCATGTTTAGTAAACCAATGAAATTAATACGTAAGACTTAGTAATAATTATCATAATTATTGATGTTTTTTTAATCAATCAAATTTAGTCCTTAAAGAGAAGTTTCAAACTGGAACTCAAGGTGGTATCTGAAGACATTCATTGCATAATCAAGGATGTATAAATTTTAATTTGCTAAAGATTAGTCCTTGTTTAAACAGCAAGAATCACTAAGCATAAGTAATAACCTTATTGTAATGAGGATAAACTTAATGTTCCAGTAAGTTTTTGTCATCTTTAAATATGGACAAAAATCTTGGTTCATATCTGCAGAATAAAATCAGGAAAAAGCCTGAAACATCCCAAAACTGATCATTTTATGTATTTATAGCCAATCTAGTTATACATTAATCTGCTTCTCAATTACTTTAATTTCCTTTTCACCTGTCTAGATAATCATAAAAAAGATTTCTCTATTTAGGAAAAATTTTTCATCATTAAAGTCTTGAATACATAAAGACCTTTTCTTTTTACCCCGAGATGATTTCTTTCTTCCTTTTAGGATCTCCAATTTCCATTTCCTCTCTGCAGAAGCACTTTTTTTTCTCTCCTTCTAGAACTCTTCCTCTTGGTTATACCCTGGAATAATTCCTGTAAATCTTGGACTCTAAACAAATTATTATACCTTGATAAGAAGAGATATCTCAATGGAAATGTAGCCAAAGCCCTTGGATATCCTGTTTATAGAATCATATCTGTTTATCATTTTATAAAAATCTGAACAATAATAAGGAATTAAAGATTACTTGATGGTTGTATCTCAACCTGATAATTTAATAAGTATCTCTTGAAATAAATATTTTATAGTAAAGTACATTTATCTTAAATACCTCTAACTATAAAAAGCAGAGTATCAGATAAATGCAGCTATATATAAATTACACATTTTCTGTGGAGAGAAAATGACTAGAAGTAAATAGACATATGTTATTTATCCTGTGAGTTAAATATTATAAATTACTTAAGTAACTGGAACAATTTGTATCAAGAATAAAGGTATAACATTATTATAAAATTATAGAATTTAAAATAAATCTTATTAAACCATGTGGTTTTAAAAGTATTTGGATCCATTTTAATTTACTTTCAACAATAGAAGTGTGCTCTTATATCTATGTGACATCATGTAATGTAGTTAGGACACTCACTTTTTTTTTTTTATTTCTACAGGTAGAAATCAAAGGAATGAGGGTTTTTGGTCATCACCAGAGCATTGTGAGAAAAACATCTCAGGTTGCTGGCTTTTTTGTTCTTGTGACTAACAAATTATCCCCATAACCTCCCCAAATAAAAGTCCAATATAAACAAGCATATACATAACATCTCTTATCAATATAACATTCCGCAGTAACACAACCACAGAGAAAAGAAAGAGGATTCCTAAAGGAACTTGTCGAGGGATAAAAAATCAGATTACTTAGCTTTGAGAATTAAGTCAGGCTCAGGGCTGCAATATAGGAGTTTGTTGAATCAGATTCTATCTGAAAATAAATATATTTTTTTAGTATTGAAAATCATGAAGGAAAAATAATTTAGATAGGTGGGCATTATTAAGGAAACTGTAAAGGTAAGCTCCGTAACTCTGGCTGTGAGCCTTTCTAAAACAGGAAGTGCAGGTTAGTAGCTGGCAGGCAGGGCCGGAAGCCCCGTCTGAGTGGCAGGAGGAAGAACTAAATGGAAGCCCCCTGGAAAGTGTGGGAGGCGGGACTTATCCGCCATTTTGTTCCGCTGCGTGGTTGGAGGAGTCTTCCATGTTCTTCATGACGCAGAGTTTTGCCTGAAATCGTGGGAGTTTCATCCTGCGCATCACCCAGTCCAGTGTGGTTTACATGTCCCACTGTCAACAGTCCTGGCTAATCCTTACTGTGCTTGGGTCCATGGTTTTGTGTCGCTCATTCTGTGCTCCCAGGAGAAGTTGTTCTGGTTACCATGCAGCATGGAGCTAGTGTGGCACAGCCACTGTGATCATCAAAGGCCCGCTCAGATGACTGGCTTTGCCTATTCCTTGGGCTGTTGTTGTGCACCATGCCAGTTCCTAGGTAAGAGTCCTTGGCCCAGGGCTTGTATGCCTGCATTTCTCACTTTAAATCCCTCCGTGACCTTATTGTGTGGGCATTCCACCAGTCGCCCCAGGGTCGTGGAAGTTCAGGCAGCAGCAGCCACCTTTTGGTCTCTGCGAATTGCCTCAGCGTTTGTACTCCTGCCGTCAATGGCTCCCTTCCCTGCACATTCCCCTCTCAGCTCGAGTGTTCCTGAAGACGTCTCAAAAATCTTTCAATCGCAAAGTGGGTTCCAGTGGCAGATGCTTGCTCCGGCAGGCCTGCACATGGGTCATAGATCCCACAACAGTTGGCGGGCTAGAGACTCACATCTGTCCCAACAGCATCAAGGTTACAGTTATTCTGATTTCGGTGTACAATAAGGATACGGCAAGCTTACAAGATTTTATTGTTCCCAATTTAAATTGCCTGAATATTTCAAAAACTGTAGGAAAATATTTGTTTCTCTAGAAGTAAAGAATTCCTCGTATTAATGTGTGTGTGTGTGTGTGTGTGTGTGTGTGTATATATATATATATATATATCCTCTTCTCTTACTCTGGAAACATCCATCCCCAGTATACAAATCTTAAAAATTCTCACCTTAATATTTCAAAATACAAAAAATCCACAATAAGAATCCACAATAAGCACACTTTTGCTATGAGATAGGGCTGAGTTTAACAATATACATTTCACCAATTACCTTAAAAATATCCCAGCGGGGCCTCCAATTGTCCCCAGCTAGCCAGACTGGTGAAACAAGCTGGGTTCAAAGGAGCTGGCTGCAGCAATGAACTGAGCAAAACACAAACACAAGTTTCTAAGAAAGAGGGTACAACAGCTCTGCAACCTTAAGTGTCCATGCTGGGCAGTGCTGGAAAGGGAGCAAGACAGAGAGAGCATCCCTGAAACCCCTCTATTTATTGAGGGAAAGATATCCGATAGAATATTCCATCCAAATAAGGTGGAGTCTTGCTTGGTGATGTCTTTTGGTCAGCAGATTGATTGACATATTGGTAAGCCACACCCATCTCAGGTGTTGTGTGAGATCACAGGCAGAGTAAGAGGAAAGGCATCCTTACATCACACCGCCCAATAAGTGTGCAATACCAGACCAG
Organism: Marmota monax; assembly: GCF_021218885.2. Classification (NCBI taxonomy): domain Eukaryota; kingdom Metazoa; phylum Chordata; class Mammalia; order Rodentia; family Sciuridae; genus Marmota; species Marmota monax. Next base: position 4,968,037 of record NW_026695212.1, read on the forward strand.
TTCCCTCATATGCTCAAATGCTCATAGCTCACACACACAGCCCATGGATAGCTCGTCACACACACACACACACACACACACACACACACTTTCAATGAGTTAATAATTATAATGCTTTTTTTTTAACAAACAGAAGATCCCGCATTTATTACTGAATATAGAAATAAAGAGAAAAATCAATTCCAACTACCCAGAGAGTAGTAATATTTTCAATTTAGTGTGGTAAGATGATAGTGGCTCCAACACAGAATAAATAGATGTGCCATCTCACATGCAATTCTTCATAGACTCAGCTTGTTTTTCTCCAGGGTCTCTGCTTGGAGTTGTACCTGATTTTATCATGAGTTTGCATCTGACTCCAGTGGGGGATGGAACTATTTTGCTTCTGTTTCTTCTCTGGGAATTGCTGATCCTGAAAGTCTTGTCAGAAGTCATACTGAGGAATGGAGACAGTATCATGGCTGAGGAGGGGAGAGAGAGCTGAGTTTATATTATCTTTTTTTTTTTTTTTATTTTATTTTATTTTTTATTGTTGGTTGTTCAAAACATTACATAGTTCTTGATATATCATCTTTCACACTTTGCTTCAAGTGAGTTATGAACTCCCATTTTTAGCCCATATACAGATTGCAGAATCACATCAATTACACATCCATTGATTTACATATTGCCATACTTGTGACTGTCATGTTCTGCTACCTTTCCTATCCTCTACTATCCCCCCTCCCCTCCCCTCCCCACCCTTCTTCTCTCTCTACCCCCCCATTGACCTTCATTTCTCCCCCTTGTATTATTTTTCCCTTTCCCCTCATTTCCTCTTGTATGTTCTTTTGTATAACCCTGAGGGTCTCCTTCCATTTCCATGCAATTTCCCTTTTCTCTCCCTTTCCCTCCCACCTCTCATCTCTGTTTAATGTTAATCTTCTTCTCATGCTCTTCGTCCCTACTCTGTTCTTAGTTACTCTCCTTATATCAAAGGAGACATTTGGCATTTGCCTTTTAGGGATTGGCTAGCTTCACTTAGCATAGTCTGCTCTAGTGCCATCCATTTCCCTGCAAATTCTATGATTTTGTCATTTTTTAATGCAGAGTAATACTCCATTGTGTATAAATGCCACATTTTTTTAATCCATTCGTCTATTGAAGGGCATCTGGGTTGGTTCCAAAGTCTTGCTATTGTGAATTGAGCTGCTATGAACATCGATGTAGCAGTGTCCCTGTAGCATGCTCTTTTTAGGTCTTTAGGGAATAGACCAAGAAGGGGAATAGCTGGGTCAAATGGTGGCTCCATTCCCAGCTTTCCAAGAAATCTCCATACTGCTTTCCAAATTGGCTGCACCAATTTGCAGTCCCACCAGCAATGTACAAGTGTACCCTTTTCCCCATCTTAATGAAATGTTTTACTTTGGAGAATTCAAATAAAAATACAGCAGGTCACCTGATTTTGCCACCAGAGGGCATAAAATATTAAGAAATAAGGCAAGCAAAGCCTGTTTGTGCTTGAGATTCTCTGACTACATGGTTTGAAATTTTTTGATAGCTACTTTAAGAAATAAACTTTTTCTGAATCCAAATAAGCTATGTGCAATGAGGAAAAGAGGTTAGAAATGATTCTTTAAAAAATCTTTATTTCGTCATAATAAAATCCTCAGGTCTCAAAAAGGCTCACCTTTCTGTGTGTATTAATTCCTTTATTGATTTAGGTTAAACCTTGAAATAGATGGGCAATGTTAAATTTTGATGATTTCTTTCCTGTTGATGTTTGAGGAAAACACTGACTGATTAATGCAATCTTCTGCAGAAAAGAAGGAATGAGCTAGTCCAGAATCAGTGTGGCCATGTTCTTCAGTTTGATCTGTATATAGGTTAGTAAATATATCTCTACCTGAGGGCCACATCTCCCTCCATACCCAGAGAAGTCCATGGTGAGTCCCTGGGGAGGATGAGTGTGAACACATCCACACAGGTCTAGCACTGCCTGAAAAACTGAATCAAGTGCTTATTCTACTGATATTGACTCAATGGCTCTACTCATAAATGGATATTATTTTGATCTCAGGGTTAGAAATTACTTAAGAGTCAATTATAACTTCTCTTTCTCTTACCATGATCCCCCCTTTTTCCATTTCCCTTCCCATCTAAGCCCCACATGTGTTTGTTTTTTCCTATAATAGATTATATATGGAAAAATTGTTGATAACTGATTTAGATGGTTTAAAAAATACTTCAAATGAGCCAATACCTTTTTCAACAATAGAAATAGCTTGGTTGGGCAGGTGATATTTGATGTGGACCTAGACTTAACTGATTTATCCCCATCCTCTGCATGAGGTTGCACTGTAATGATCACATTATAATGAGATCATTTTCTTCTTTGAAAATCACTAGTGTTCATTGCATAGAAGAGAAATTTTGAAGGAAATTTTGAAGTTCTTGTAAATTGGAGGATTATCATGAATAATATTGCATCTGTGCAACTGAAAATAACATGAGCTGTGTGTTTTTACATGCCACTTCCAAATTGCTCTAAACAGGTAAAAGTAAACTGGAAAACTGGAAGTAATCATCTTGACAATTCAGTCAAAATATTCTAAAAGTGATGGGGTAGGAGGATATGTGCTATTTAGGATGTTTTCACCATTATAATATATTTTAGGTAACTGCAAATCTTCTAATAATCCTAAATAATTGCATGATATGAATGTTCTATGCATCCAGGCACAGTGGCACATGCCTGTAATCCCAGTATTTTAGGAGGCTGAGACAGGAGGATCATGAGTTCAAACCAGCCTCAGAAAAAGCATGCCGCTAAGCAATTCACTGAGACTCTCTCTATAAATAAAATACAAAATAGAGCTGGGAATTGTGGCTCAGTGGCCAAGTGATCCTGAGTTCAATCATGATAATAGATAAATAAACAAGAAAATAAATAAATAAATAAATAAATAAATAAAAATTCTATGCAATCTTAAAATTACTCAAGTTCATTTTGTTAAAAATATCTGACTATTTCATATATTCTCACTTTCAGCTTTTTAATATCTTCTAATGTAAGATTCATTTTTTTTTCATTAGAAACTGGCAATGTTGAGCCAGGCATGATGTTGCATGCCTGTAATCCCAACTACTCAGGAAGCTAAGGCAGAAGAATTGCAAAAATCCCAGCCTAGGGAACTTGGTGAGACCCTGTCTCAAAATAAATTTCAAAAGGTACTGGGGATGTAGCTCAGTGGTATAATTGCCTACCATGCAGGGGGCCCCATATCCAATCGTAGGAAATTGACCTTAGGAAAAACAACAGAAATGGGTAATGTTGAACCTTGGTTACGTTTACTTGATATATGCAAATCATCTTTTAAATCTGCAAATTCCAGGTTTTCTTATTGCTCTGAAATCTTTGGGAACAAACCTTCTGTCATAGAATTGAGTGAGTTTCCAAAACCAAATCTGAATTCAGCATATTTTGACCAACCCAGAAACTGCTCAGTGCAGGCCCATAGAAGTTGAGCCTATTATTTTGCATTGAGCCCCTGTCTAACCTGCATGAGTGCACAATGGACATGACATAGAGAAAAAGTTCATCTGCTCATCTGCAGTCACTTTAGGGGACTGATGTGCCCCTCAGAGTTTCCCCTATCACATTCTTCTATTCCTAAACTCAGGTCAGATGGACTGCTCCATTTCTAAACTTGAGTACCTCCCTTGCTTCAATACTCACAGAATCACATTTGAGCAAATATGCAAGGCTATGTTAGCTTATCTGTAGCAACAGTTTGTAGGGCATCCTGACATTACTGACATTCAATAACAGGAGGCTGAGGTATACTGGAAAGGTCCCTACCCTGGGTATCTGGATTAAGGGGGGGCACACCCATCACTCTTGAATGGGCTTAGATATGCCTTTTAGGTAGCAGGGGTGAGAACTTCAAACACTACTTCAAATATATGAAGAAATATAGCCCTTCTGTTTTCTATAGTCTACTCTTTCTCATAAACAACCACCTTGCTAGATACCAGAGACTGGAAAACACTCTTTGACACTTACCAATATTAGGTATTAAAGTCTCTATTCTTTTAAATAGACTCCTCTATGATGCTGTTATGATTTGAATGTGAGGTGTCCCCCAAAAGCTCACGTGTGAAACAATGCAAGAAAGTTCAAGGAGAGATTACTGGGTTATAAGAGTCTTAACCCAATCAGAAAAATTAAACCCCCCATAGGGATTAACTGAGTGGTCACTGAAGTTGTAGGGTGTGGCTGGAGGAAGTGGGACTTGGGAGCATGGCTTTGGGGTATATATTTGTATATGGCAAGAGAAATCTCTTTGCCTCCTGATCAACATGTGAGCTGCTTCCCTCTGCCCCACTCTTCTGCCATGGTGTTCTGCCTCACCTGGAATGACAAGGAATGGAGCCAACCTTCTATGGACTAAAACTTCTGAAACTGTGAACCCTCAAATAAACTACTCCTCTTCTAAACTTGTTCCTGTCAGATCCTTTAGTCACAGCAGCAAAAAAAGCTGACTAAAACAGATTGTGTCTGGATAGATAGTAAATCTTTCTTCCCCAGCCCTTTCCAAATAGAAAGAAGACAGAGCTGATGTAATCACATGGCAGAAAGGGCAAGGAATGCCAGAGCCCTCTGGATGCTCAGTGAATGCTTTGGCCCTCTCCCAGATGATGTATTACTTGGTCCACATGAGTCTTAGGAATATTTTGCTGACACACTCTCTGGTCCTGACATTGGTCTCTGATTGTGCCTGCCCATACCACAGCCTCTTTGTGCATCCTAAGACCTCTGTCAGTTGTCTGGTCCTCTTAGCACCAACAGATTCACTCACTGAGAGTTATGGGACTTTCTAGACAGCCTAAGATTCAAAGTTCTGCCTCATCTCTTTGACTGCCTGCGAAGGCCACTGTTATTTTACCACTTCACATGTGGACAAAGAACTATGGCCCTTTTCTCCCAGAGCTTCAAAATGTAAAGGAGGAAAACTAGATTCTTTCTTGAACTTCTTTGAGCAGAATACATGCACCAAAACCCTGCTTCCTCCATTCTCTTTCCTGTTACCCTTTTATAGTTTACTGACAGGGAAGGACAAACATCCTATTTATTTTTAAGAGCTTTCCTTTCCTAGAAGATGAGGGAGTAAATCCTGTCTTAAGAAATGGGGCAAATTTTTCATCTTTAAATCTACCATTTTTGCATATTTATTTCTGCTCTTCCATTCTCAATATTACTTATTATTGGCTCACTTCTTTCTTTTTCAGAACTCCAGAGATCAGATGAAATTTTCTTCAGCTGCCTTCCTTATATACTTATATTTCCTGGTGAAGGAAAGTACATATCTGTGCTTTATAAAGAGACATAAGCTTATTAGAAGAAAACAAAGTGTCACTACGACAAGTCTCCTAAAATCAATACAAAGTAAATGCATCTTAAAAATTCAGTGTTATAATGTCTTCTGTAAATTTTATCTTTTCCTGTTTTGAATATCATGGATTTATACTATTATGAACTCAACTTATTTATGAATAATTAGTACCATGGAAAACTGGCATTAATTTTACTCAACAGAGTAAATTTACAAAACAATTTTTTTAAAAAAATATTGTTTATACCATGAACTTTCCTTCAGTATAATAAGAATTCTAGAAAAAGGTTAAAGAAAGAAAATTTAAAATAAAAATATCTTTCAACAAATCCTTGATATTTGTATAAGCTGAGATTTATGAATGGATTCCTCATGGAAATATCATCTCATTGTCCAAGTGTGGTAGTATTTAACCATTTCCCCCACTCATAGAAGAGGAGCTCAGTCATACTGTGCCATTGTTTAGGACAAATTTTAAGATGGCACCATGATCTCTGTCCCTGATGTTACATCCAGAATTATTTTAAATACATGGCAAGAGTGAAAATATTTTGCAGATGTAATTAAGACACCAAAGTAGTTGAAAAGTCATGAAAAGGGAGAATTAACCTTTGTGGGCCGGCCTGACTCAAAAATTTAGAAACCTTTAACAATGGAATTTTGCATTTCACTGATATACAAATATAGATGTTCCTGGTGGCATTGAAGAAGCAAGCTACCATTGGTTCTAGGACTATGAATAAATGAATTCTTCTAGTAACTACCTGACTTGGAAGAGGACTTTGAAACTCAGATGAGACTCTGATCTTGATTGAATCTTTGTGAAACCCTGAACAGAGGGCCCACTTAAGCTGATCCTGGACTCCTGACCATGGAAACTGTGAGATAGTAAGTGTTTGATGTTTTAATCTCCTAAATTTATGGTAATTTATTATGAAGCAACAAAAAATGAATATAGCTAACAGTGATAAGGAAAATCACAAGGAGTCAATACCTATCTATAGAAACAGTGGGTGATGATTAAAGGCATAAAGCCTAAAGTCAGACTATATGTGCTTGTGTCCCAGCACTATCATCTGCTAGGTGTGTGACCCTGTGCATGCCTCAATTTCCAGATTATGAAATGAGGATAAATATAGTTTTTATCTCACAGGATTCTTTTGAGGATTGATGGGCAAAGTCGCTAGAAGGGCAACCACACACAGAAAGCACTCTGTAAAACATTAACTAGCCTAATAGAAAAATGTTCTTCTCATTATCAGTGGATCTAAAAGCATCAAAGCCTTTTTTCATATATATCCTCTTAACAAATCAGAGTGTCATCCTATCATAAACACTCAAGGCATTTGAAGAGATCAGCAATATTGATGGGTTGAGTTTCAATAAGCAATTTCATCCAGAAAAAAAAATGGACTCAATAATTTAAGAAGTACAGTCTTAATCTTAAACTGCAAAAATAATTATTGGAGGCCTAATCACATCTGAAAAATCTCTTAATGCTAACTTCTATGGATATGTTTTGAATATATTTCTGGACATTTCAGGTATTAGAAGCTTGGTCCTCACTGTGGTGGTGTTGAAGTAGTAGAAACTTTACAAAGTGAGGCCTACGAAAGATAATAGATCAGGGTCGCTACAACCTCATAAGAGGAATGAATGCTTTGCTCTCAAGGAAAGACCCAAGAGAGCAGGTGATTATAAGTAAACCTGATATCTCCCATGAGTCTCTCGTGCTTCATTTCTCACATGTGATCCTTTCTCACTGTGATGCCATCTGCTCCTAGACCCTCACCAGAGCCTGTCAGATGCTGATGCCATGTTCTTGAGCTTCCAGACATATGAATTATAGAACACTCTTTTCTTTATATAGAACCCCGCCTTGTATATTCTATTATAGCAGTATACAATGAACTAAGACATCCGTGTTCCTCAAGATTTAGGCATGAGTGACAGTTTCACAGTGTTATGGTTAGATCTTGTATGTCCCCCAAAGCTCAAGTGTTGGTAGTAATGTCCAGTGATGGGGTTTTTACGAAATTGTTGGATTATGGGGAACTAACCTCATCAGTGAATCAATCCATTTGATTGGATAATAATTTGAATGGACTACTACTGGGAAGTGTTGGAACCTGTAAGCAGGTGGGGTATGACTGAGGGAAGTCAGTCACTGGAGGAATGTCCTTGAAGACTGTATCTTATCCTTCTCTCATTCTTATATATTTTTCTTCTCTCTCTCTCTCTCTCTCTCTGGCCTTCTCCTTTCTCTCTGTCCTTCCCCACTTTCTCTATCTATCTCTATGTCTCATCTTCCTGGCTGCAGTGAGCTAAGAAGTTTGACTGAGACACACCCTTTCACCATGATATTCCCCCCTCACCACAGTCCACATTCTTCTTATATTGGGGAAACAAATACCTAAACACCACTTTCCAAATCAGATGATCCCAAGGTCACTTCTCAAACAAGTTTTCACAATCACACCCTTGAGTCTGTAATGGGTGTGGTCTTGGTGAGTTTTGAGATTCCCTAAAGATCTTTCCTATTGTCTCACTGCAAAGTACTTCACTTCTCTGTAGTATCAGTAATCTCTTTAGCAACCACCACTTCTATGGTACCATTCTTATTTGTGCTTTTACTCTGGTCTCAATGCAAGTTTTTCAAGTCTTTCCTCTCTGATAGCTACTCCACAGTATCACAATAAAACTGGATAAAAGCTGCCAGAAATACCCATGCCACTGCCTAAATGCTATGTTGCATTGAAATTTTCTCCAACAAATTAGTTAGTGCATTTCTTTTAAATTCAGCCTTACAGAAAGTCTCAGGACATGCACATAATTTAGACAAGTTCTTTGCCAGGATGTAACATGAATGACCTCTACTCCAATTCCCAAGAGAGTCTTCATTCTCCTCTGAAACCTTGTGAATGAATAGTCTTGACTGTTCACATTCCTTTAGTATTTCATTCTTCTTAGCTCCCACCAGAATCACCCATTAAGCTCTGCTTAAAATATTCTAAGATGTTTCCAGTCTGTATCTCTGAACTTTTCCAGACTTCTCTCACAAACCAATTCCAAAGAGTGAACCACCTGGTCAGGTATAATCACAAAAGCCTGATTTCTTGGTAACAATTTCTGTTAGTCATATTTGTATCACTGTAACTAAAATGCCTAACAAGGAAACTTAGAGGAAGAGGAATTTATTTGGTGCTCTTTGTTTCAGAGGTTCACCCAACTCCATTACTCTGGGCCTGAGGCAAGACAGAACATCGTGACAGAAGGGCATGGTTGGAGGAAGTGGTTCACTGGAAGCATGGCCTGGACTGTATCTGTTCCTGGGCCCATGTCTTTCTCCCAGCTTCCCTGATGCCTTGAACTAAATTAGTTTTCCTCTGCCATCCCTTTCTGCCAAGATATTCTGCCTCACCTCATGCACAGAACAATGGAGTCAGTCAGTTATGAACTGAAACTTTGAAACTGTGAAGGAAAATAACCTTTTATCCTCTAAATTATTCCTTTCAGGGATTTCTGTTACAGTGACAGAAAACTGACTAGCACAATTAGATTGATAGATAGATCGATAGATAGAAAGAAGGAAAAAACATGGATATCTTGAGGTCCTGATCATAAATTAAACATATACATTTTAAATTATCTAGGTCAAATGCATTGTTTTTTTAATATTTATTTTTTAGTTGTAGTTGGACACAATACCTTTATTTTATTTATTTATATGTGGTGCTGTGGATCGAACCCAGGGCCTCATACGTGCTAGGTGAATGCTCTATCACTGAGCCACAACCCCAGCCCCTATTGATTTTTTTTTTAAATGAGTGAAACTTTTCTAAATCAATGAAAATTGTTGGGCTACAACATTTTTTTCTCAGGCACTTTTAAACTGGAAAACATTTTCCAGTTTATATATCTGACTAGATAGAAGGATTTAGCTGAGGAAAGGGGAAAAAGTCAGTGGTGAAATGAAGTGTAATATTGCTGAAAAATCAAATACATCAGAATCACAACAGGGAACATTTAAAATTACAGATGTATAGTTTTTATTCAGGAAATTCTGACCCAGAAGGTCTGGAATACAGACCATGCAACTGTATCTTTAAAACACTCTGCATTCATTAAATGAAGATAAGTTGAAATAATGAACAAATTCCTTAAGTGTTGGTACATTAACACAATGGAAATGGATTTCTTGTTCACAAAATGGTGAGATTGATATGGAAAGTCTTCCTCATGCAGTAGTTCAGCTGCCCAGACTCATTCCCTCTGTGGCTCCCTCATACCCTCAAGATTCACTGTCATTTGCCGCCCCCAATGGAAGGAGAAAAGGCATGGAAGGGCACATGTGAGGATTGGTAATGGGCCAGACTGAAAGCAGCATGAACTTTCCCTTTGCTCTCATCCCATTAAGAAGAACTCAGTCACATAGTGCTACCTACCTAAAAGGAAGATAGGAAAATACAGTCTAACTGCTGAGCCAAGAAGAGGAAGTAAGTTTCAGGGAATAGGAAGCAGTATCTGCCATAAGCATACCATGTGATATTGATGTACAGCCAGTGCACAGTTTAAACTTGATGGATGAAAACATGGCCTTTCAGTCAAAATAATCTAGGTTTAATCTTGGCCATTTGGGAGCTATCTGATCTTAGGAAAAAATATTTCCTTTGTCTGTGACTCATTTTCTCCATTTAAAAAATGAGGATAAAAACATCCCACATCTTAAGAATCATGTGAGACTGAAATGAAATGTGTTTTAATATCAAAAGAATCATAACTGGCACTTCATTAATATTGCCAAATATTTTATTTTAATTGTATTGGTTGGGGAAGCAAGGTATTCTTTTATATATTCTAAGAATATATATATATATTCTAAGAATATATATGTATCAGCATCAGAGTTAATATTGTTCCAACTCAATGATTAGACTGGGAAAGTTTTATAAGGTAGAATCTTACACAATAGTACTGATTTCTAGCTGTCATAAAATTTCCTGGGCAAGTAGACAGCTCTCTTCCATGAGACTATTGAGATATCTCATCCTTTTCCAACTGGTGTTTCCACCAAACACTAGTCACTTAGTCACTGTGTAGAGATACATATGGAAGCGATATGTGGTATGGTCTGAGCTAAGTATTCAACCTTCAGTATTAGGATATTTGAAACTCATAAAATGTAAAATTACACTATTTTAAAATAAAATGAAAGCAACTTTGTTAAGAAATTAATAATGATGATAGTATTTCAAATGTTGACATACTCACATATTTCTTGTACTGTCCTCTTCATCAAGAATCTCAGAATATGATCTTCTCCATTTGATTCCCTGATACCACTCAAGCTTGCCTCTTAGGCCTTGTTATAATTTGATGCACTCTTGCTGTCCTGATAAAGTGATCAGAACCTGACTTTCCACATGCTTAATGTCCTGACAGATGTAAGGGTCTCAGCGCTGCAGGTCCCTCCTTCTATGTTTTTGCCTTGACTGGATCACATGTTAGGGCAGAGAGAAAAAAGGACATAGATCCAGGTACTAGACCCTAAGAAGTCATTTGACTTATTATTCGGGTGTCCTTGAGAAATAACAAGCACTTTAGCTTTCTTTTCCTCTTTGAAACTAGGGAATGTGACAATGCCCAGGCTCAATTAACAATCACTGTTTATTTAATTCCTACGTGTGCTTGCTTTTTCGTAAGGTGTTAGATGTATTACCTTATTTAATCTTCATTATATATCCCTTTGAGGTGGGTATTTAGATAAGGAAACTGAGGCAAAGAAAGGTTAAATGGCTTGATCAATTTGGCAGAGCCCTTTGAACTTTGAGGTTTTCAGATGATATAGACTCAGTGTATTTAGTTGCTTCTTAAAGCACAGTAAGAAAAGAAAACTGCCATGACCAGAGGCACATATAAACAGAGTCTTGTGGGCTCTGTTTAGCACAACCTCTGTGGTGATGCTTTGCCACACTGGCTAACTTTACAAAAAGTCAAGTCCCATAAACTTAAATTTGACCTCGTTTAATCAAACTGTGGGTTGTGGTTCAATTGTTCAATAATTGATTACTAAGAATTTAAACAGTTTTTAGCAACCACTGTAAAATGCCTTCTTCCTTTTGTGGTCTGTCTCTGAAACACATGTTGCTATTACTCACTACGACGAATATACTGTAACTCCTTCCAAAAAAAAACCCCAAACTGCAGGAGGAGCTACATTTCAATAGACATCACTTTTCAAGTAGCATGGATTTAAGAAGCACCATGGAGAGGTCTTGAGTTGATGGTCCAGCTAATGCAAGCTCCCAAGGTCATTCTTAGGTTTATTTTCTGCTGTCTAATGGCAGTGGCATTGGAGCCTTGGTTTTGCTCAATGATAACATCTGCATTGCTTACCTCCTACCTAATGAGCAAACTCAAATGGAGAAAACACAGAACAGGCCTGAGGTTGTCAAGAGAACAGGCAGAGCACAGCATGCTGCGATCCATTGGCTGTGGCTCCCTCCACTGCTAGTGCCATACAGCTGCAGTGAGAGGACCAGCAAAGTACAAAATTGGCATTGCTGGGGCCTCACAGAGACAGCCAACCTCCAGAGAGCCAAGACTCACCTCTGCTCTGCAGACTACACTGTTTAACCTAGAGGCAGGAGGCATTTCTAATGGAGCAAGATTAGAGAGAATTACACAACAGATTCCAAAGCAAGAGGGAGGGGCTGACTTCAGCTCTTCTATTTGGGTTTCACAACCTTCCCTCAGCCACTCTGGAAAGTGGACACAAGCATTCACTTTGACTTTAGAAAGGTTTGATGTTCTTTCATGTTGGGGTATTAAACTCATCATTATCAGAATAAACGCCAGAGCCCTGCTCTCAGTGGTGCAGTGTGGAAGTACAGTAGATCAGCTCTGGCATTTCTTTTCTGCCTCCCTTAGCCCTAGTCACTAGATTGCAGTTCAGAGGTTATTTTGATTTTTTTCTAATTGTTTTTACCCTTTATGCCCAATTTCTAAATCACTTTAACTAAAGATCTAATAATTTTCAACTAATAGGAAAAACTGGTATCAGCCATCTGCTGTGACTGGATCAATGAGTCTGCTAATATTCCCCTGCCATATTTTGCCCCACATGAGGCCCTCCCCATTCAATCTGCAATCAGGGCAGTTATTCTGAGTGCAGTAGGTGAGAGCTACTGAATGAAGAAGGGAGCACATGCAGATGTGCCAACTCAGCAAAGAAGTGCCTGTGGAAAGGAGAAGTAACTCTACTCCACCAGGGGAATGGTGCTCCACATTGCTCTCCAATGTGGAGAGAGAGGGATAGGAGGAGATGTGCAATCAGCTTCCTTCCTGAGCACATTTCAAAGGAAGTCAGGCCATGGTCGGGGATATAGCCCAGCCCAGTGTTTTAAGAGCATAGAGAGTGTGGATTACCACAGTTGCTTTAACTTCTCTGAACTCAATTAAATTCAACAGGCATGTGTTTGTATACCACTAACCATACCTATTGTCATATGCATGACCTAGTTAAAGCTTTAAGGCACTTTAATTAAAGAAAGACAACTAATGATGCACAGGAGAGGAAAGACCCTTGCTATCAAGTGCAGAAGGAATCCGCATCAATTATCTAAAAATAGCAAAAGATTTGCTCCTTCTATGGTATCACACATTTTGCTTTTGTTTGGAGCTCCCTTGAGTATGGAGATGAAATATAAAGTGGCAAAAGAGGAAGTATGGAGCAGAGAAATGAAAACATGATGGAAAGCAACTGTCAAACAAGAGTATGAGAAAGCAGGAATAGCCGCACTTTGTGCAGGAGGTCTCAGCTGCACTGCAACACAGGCCCTTTCACCATTTTGCCTGGGACTTATTCAACGACCTGTGGATAGGCTCAGCATGAAATGGATGTCCTAGTGCAACACATCAGCTCTTAGTTCATAGTTTTAGCACTTTGACAAACATTTCTGCAAACTTTAGATCTGAGAGCCATGGTTTAGGATTTGAGATTTATAGATAAAGCAAGCCAACTCTTATTTCCTCCCAACACAAGGGCGGAGGTTGTGACTGCTGGGTGAAGCACCACAGTGTGAGTCACCTCCTCTTCCCCTGGCAGCAGATACTAGAATCCAAGCAGTTTTCTTGGCATCAGGAATTCTCAATCATTAGCTGGTGAATATAGAATATGATAGTCTAAGAGGGAGGTACAGTAAAGAGGGAGGTACAATAAGACATATGTCACAAATATATTTAATATTTGATTACTCCCACTTATTCATTTATTTATTTTTGCCAACCCATTAATACTTTCTGAAATACTGTCCTGTTCAGTCCAGTTTGAAAAACACTAAGTGTAATTTTTAATGTCATGTGTGCATTTATCTGTTCCACAGTATGTATCAGATATCTGGTCAAAGATTATTCTGGATATTTCTATGAAGGTTGTTTAAAAGAGATTTATATTTAAATCAGTGCATACTGATTTGATATAACAGATTTTCCCTATAATATGGTTGTGCCTCATCCATTCAGTTGAAACCCTGATAGAACCAAAAATTGATCCTCTCCCAAGCAATGAGGGATCTGGGGTTTTGTGCTACTGGATAATAAAAATTCATTCAGAAAAAGGAAACATCAGTTTTTCCTGGCTCTTCTTCCTAGGGACTTGAACTGAGACTATGTCCTTAGTCTCCAGAATGGGAACCTTCCCTATCAGATTTTGCGTTCAACAAACTTCCATGATCACATAAGCCAATTAGTTAAAATAAATCTCTTTACACACACACACACACACACAATTTGTTCTATCTCTCTTAAAAACCTTGACTAATATGCTAAGCCAATGTAAATATGGAAAATAGACTGAAATCTATTTCCAGGAGGTCAGACTAATTGTGTGTCATGGCAAAAAGAGTAATAGGTAAGTACATATTTCTAATATAGTATACAAACATATTTTGAGATAAAGGACAGTTAAAATTCAAGTGCTGAGATCAAATATTAAACATGCCAGATAAAACTAAATGAAGCTTAAAAAGAAAGCACCCACATAAATACAAAAAGATCCAAATACCAAGTAAAATATACTCTAGACGCTTCTGAGGCCTCATTTAAGGCAAGCTAAATGACCCTAAAGTTTTCTGACCCTGAAGACAGAGGATAAAGCCACACACACCTCTGTGGCTTTATCCTATACACACACAATAGATCTTTATTTGGCCCTAAAGAAGAATGAAATTACAACATCTGCTAGTAACTGGATGGAAATAGAGAACCTCATGCCAAGTGAAATAAGCCAGATTCATAAAAACAAAATAAAAGGAACAAAATAAAGGGAAGAAGATGATGTGGAGGGTGTAGGATATCATAAATATACAACAAAGATCAGCAGAGAAGAAGGAGATTGAGAGGGAGGGAGGAGGGACGAGAGAGAAAGGGACTGAAATGTGGAATCTGTTTTGCAAAGTCACATTATGAGCATATATAAATATAGCACAGGGAATTTCACCTTTATGTATATGTAGAAAGCACCAATCAAAAATACATAAATGAGGGCTGGAGTTATGGCTCCGTGGTAGAGCACTTGCCTGGCATGTGTGAGGCCCTGGGTTCGATTCTCAGCACCACTTATGGTTAAATAAAGGTTCATCAACAACTAAATAAAATAAATAAATAAATGAGCAAAAAGGAAGATCAGTAGAATTGAAGAAAGAAAATGGAGGAAGGAGGAATAGGAGTATATTGAGAGTGGAGGTGAGGATAGGGACTGAAATGGAGTAAATAAAATTCCATGCATGTATGATTTTGTCAAAATGAACCCAAATTCTATGTGTAACTAAAATTCTCTAATTAAAAAAAAGAAAAAAACAAATACCCATCAAAGAACCTCAGGGAAAAAAAAAGTAAACCCACATAAATAGAGATGTGGGGTTGTGTGTCTCTGTATGAGAGTCAGAAAAAATGGAAACAAGCCACCTCTGAAGCAAAGAGTCTGTGGAAGATGTGGAAGAGAAGAGCCTGAGATCCCAGGGCACTTAACTAATCTTTCCACCCAGGGTGCAATAGGGCATTAGGAGCAATGAACCCACACTTCAGGGAAGAGGCTCTGCCTTCTCTTCTACTAATGCTACTCTGAGGCCTTAGAGTTCCTATAGCTCCTATAAGCAATTTCCAAGTATCCAAAACAGTTCTTCTTAACTCTGCTTATTATGGTTTTCTCATTGCTTCACATATTGACTGTATTTGACTTTGATACTTCATGGTCTCCTAAAACAAACCTTTTGTTTACTATAAAGTCACAAAAACATATAATAAAGAAGATTCAAATGCCAAAGTCAAAGTCAACAAATAAAGGGGAAAAGGGAGATTATATTATTATGTTGTGTTTTTTTTTGTTATTAGAGATTAAACTCAGAGGCGTTTAACCACTGATCCTCATCCCCAAGCCTTTTTATTTTATTTTTTTATTTTTAGACAGGGTCTCACTAACTTAGGGCCCTGCTAAGTTGCCAAGACCAGATTTGAACTTGCAATCCCCCTGCCTCAGCCTCTGAGCCACTGGATTATAAATAGGTATGCACTACCGCATCTAGCTGCACTTTGTTTTAAAAGCAATAAAAAAACAGCAAAATTTGAGATTCAACTCAACAACTGCAGATCTTGAGGGTTTCCATGGCTACCACTACTGGCTATAACCTTCAACCAAGTTACTCAACTGCTCAATACCTCTCCTTTCGTATCTCCAATGTGCAGGTAGGAAAGGAGAGATATGGAACAGTTGAGTAACTTGGTAAAAATATAAATAAAACTTTCTCAGAAATAGATGCCACTTCACATTACTACTTGTATCTCTCATTCCTAATTCATTCAAAGTTTCTGAAAGAAGAGTCTGTAAGAGAGAGGGGAAGCCAACATTTAGTTTGGATCTACTATATATTATCACTCTGTAAGTCATTTTATTTAATCATCATAAACTTGTAAGAAAACATTTTTTAACAATTATATAAGTGATATGGAGTCTTACAGTCCTCCAGGTTTAGATCAGAAACTGTTAGTGACTTGAAATCTATTTTCTTGGGAAGGATACTATGCAGCAATGCTGTACAGAACAGGATTCTTGGGTCACATGACAGAGAACTCAAAATGCTAAGCCAAATAGTCCTCGCTCAAGTCTACAAACTATCTTGGTGGTAATGTTTTTATAAGGCATTTACCACTATGATTCCTCTGTACACTCAACTGTCATGAGCTCATTGGTTAGGAGCATGAACTCTGAAGTCAGGCTTACTCCTGGTTTTGCTGTGTTCTGAATATGTGATCATGGTGCTATAGTTTGGGTCTTAAATTTCTCCATAAGGGCCATGTGTCAAAGACTTGTTCATCAGCCTGTGGCACTATAAGGAGGTTCTAAAACCTTTTGGAGGTGAGGCTTATTGGAAGGAAATCATGTCTTTGGGTTAGTCCCTTGAATGGGATATCGGGACTCTGGTCCCTTTCTGTTCTGAATTTTCACTTCACCATGAGGTCAGGTCTTCCTCTACCAAGCATGCCCACTATGATGTAATGTTTTGTCACAGGCCCAAAAGCAACAAGACAATTGACCATGGACTGTGACCTCTAAACCATGAACAAAATAAACCCTTCTTATTTTTGAATTAATTAATTCAGGTTTTTTTGTTATGTGAGGAAAGGCTGACTAGTAGGCTCACTTGAACATATTACTAACCTCTCTGAGACCCTTTCCCTCACTCAAAACATGGATATAACAGAAAGCTCTTCCTAAAGTTGCAGCAAAGATTAAATAATGAATGGCAAATGCAAAGTTCAGGGTCTATCACATGGTAATTATTATTTCCTTCACATTTGTTAACTTTGTTTCTTCTTCGCTTTGTCATTCATCTTCATAATTCATCATATTTGATTTCTTCCCACCATTCAACTGAAGCCAGTCAAGTCACCTACTTGCCAAACCTAGTCATATCTTTTTCCTATCTCATACAGCTTTATATCCATTCTGTCCATCACTTAGTCATTAACACTCCATTTTGCCTCTGCTCTGGGCCATGAACTGGGCTTGGCATAGGTACACAATGGTAACTGTAGCAGGTACAATCACTACCCTCATGGAGCTTTCAAGCTCATATTGGGATATTTATATCAATAAGTATGCACATATATGGATTCCAACAAATTATGCTAGGACAGAAAAGAACAGAATATCCTACAAGAGAATGAATGAAGACTGTTTTGTCCAAGGGGATCAAGGATGGTCTGAGATCAGAAGAGGGGCCAGGTATGAAAAGACTGATTTACAGAGAATAGTAGCATGTGAGAACTTTCTGAGGTAGAATATATCTTGCTACATTGGATGAAGTGAAAAAAATATCCACATGGCAGAACAAGAGGAAGGGTGGCTTAAAATAAGCCAGAATAATAGACACAGACCTAACCAACAGAGTCCTGTGATCGATGATGGAGATCTGGATTGAATTCCAAGGGCAATTTAAGGCCACTGGAGAATTTGGAGACAGAGAACGATACAATGACTGTGGCTCTGATTTGGAATATGGATTAGAAGAGGACTGGGAGGGAAATTGAGAGATCACTTGGTTTGGACATTTGGATTTTTAGTTCTGGAAGTTAAAAAAGAAGTGGAAGAATTCTCAATGGAGAAGTGAAAGAATTTGGAGATGAATTGGATGTGGAAGATAAAGAATAAAAAAGTATCATGAACTGCTCCTAAGGCTCAGGTTTGATCAAAGGGGTAGTGGATAGAAGGAGCCATTTAACCAAGAGGAGTCAGTAAATCGCTCTCCAGGAGAAGATCCTGGGTCTTTATATCTCTAAAAATCCCCTAAGGGGTTCTTATGACTAATCTTGGCTAAAATAAGACAAGCTAGAGAGTAGTATAATAATACTTAAATTTATTTAGCCTTAAACAACTCTTGTTGCGTACTGGCTATATCACTGGGTGAGTTTCCTCATCTGTAAAATAGCAATAACAATGTGTTAATCTTAGGAAACATTTAGAGCACTTCCAAGCTACTATTTTTAAATCAGCTGAATAAACTAGGTGTCTTCGCATCTCTAAGCTTTAGCTCTTGCCTTTGCTTGATGTGCTTATTTCATCATCTTACATGTAGTGACTTCCTATTTTCTCTTAAAAAATGTTTTCTCTGACTACTCTGCCAACCACTACTGCCTCCAGTCAATCATTTGGGCCATTCTTCTACTCATATCTATTTCTTCATGGATATTTCCAATATAGAATGTAACACATTGTGTTAATGGATTGTCTCTTGGAAAAGGCTTAGAACATCTAAGGTAGTTGGCCCTGTCTCTCCTCTCCTCTCTTGTCTTCTCTCTCTCTCGTACAGGGAACTGAACCCAGCAATGCTCAACCTCTGAAGTATATCCTCAGAACATTTTATTTTTTTTTTAATTTTTACAGAGTATCACTAATTGCCCAGGCTTGCCTCAAACTTGCAATTTTCTGCCTCAGCCTCCTGAGTAGCTGGAATTATAGGCATGACTGCCTTTGTTTTTTAAGTCTATATCCATAGAGCCCAGTCTGATATCATAATGCAAGATCAGAATATATTTGTTGTACTTAACTGAACTTCAATTAAAAGCAGAATGTGGATGCAGATCTAGCAAGCTATACCCAAAGGATATAAAAAATACCTTAAATGGCTATTTAGGCCCAAACTTAAGCCTAAGCCAGTCATGCCAAATATAACACCTTTCTTATCTGCCTCTCACCTCTTCTTTGTTCTTCCTGAGCAATGAGGGGCCCATGCCTTTCTGGAGAACAGAGGAAGGGGGAAGGTAGTTCGGGAGGAAGAGACACTCCTACAGCTTTACACAACCTTCATTTACCCCTCAGTGGGGTAAGGAAGTTGGAGAGAGGGGCTGAATGTACCATATGAACAAACATGCCTAAGCTGGGTAGAGTCCTTCCCAACCACGTGGCCTTGATAGCAGGTCCAAACACCAGCAGGCAAACAGAAGATAGTGAACCTGCCCAATACAGCTTTTGTAATATGACCCATGGTTTCTAGCATGTCCTTGTATGGAAGCAGAATTCAACCTCTCATGTTAATGTTTCTGGAGTCGTCACCCTCCTGGTTACACACTGGTTATGAACTTTAAATGAAAATAACTTGGATCCCTGGAGGAGAACTTTAAAAGGACTTTTTATTCTATTCTTTAATCTCAAGGGAAATGGGCCTATCCGGAAGCAATTTTATATGCAACAAGCCAACAGTCTTTGAAGCCAAACAAACAAATTCTGATTCACTCACGTTTTAGTCCTGTGTTCATTAAAGCTAAACATAATGATGATGGTAATAATAGCAGCTAACACTTATAGGTGCTGACTACATGACAGGCCCTGGTGTAAGGGCTTTAGATATTCTTTTTTTATTCTTTTCTTGTATCTGTGGTGCTAGGATCAAACTTAGAACCTTGCACAGACAAGGCAAGCACTCTTCCACTGAGCCAGTTCCCCAGCCTTTAACTTATTTAATTATTAAGAAAACAGAAACCCATAATGAAGACACTACCATCATAATTTATAATGAAAGCATCTGATACACAGAAATTTTTGGTAACTGGTACAAGCTAAAAAACAAGAGTTAGACAGGTGCACTCCAGACATCCATGCTGTCCTTCCCTGCCTCCCAGGTGTTCCAGAAGTACACAGTCTGACTTTCAGAATCTGGGATTCCTGGATTCTGTGAGGCCACCCCCAGTGAGGCTGAGACTCAAGGAAATAATATAAGTAGAACCCTAGATAGTAGAGGGGCATCCAGGCTGGAGAGGATGTCTCTAATTTTCAACATGTACTCTCTCATAATGTACTACTACTACTAGATTTGTAAAGTAACCCACTTGAATCTAATGAATGAAATATGATATGTCAAGAGCTTTGTAATGTTTTGAACAACCAATTAAAAAAAAAGAAACACACACACACACACACACACACAAAGAAATTCTAATGAAGTCCTGACATATCTAGAGTTCCACAAACAGCAAATGTATGGATGTATGGATGCACTTACTGAATAAATGAGGGGCTTTAAAGCTTACTTTTTAGAACCTTTTACTGATCTAAAAGTGTGAATATTTCAATGCTTCTAAACAGCAATGGCCTTTGATAACAGAAGACTAGCAACAAGCAGCTGAGGAGGGGGCAAGTCAAAAACTAAAGTTTTTTATTGGGGAGGACATGATCTGACTTGATCTTTAGCAAAATAATTGGTGCTATTTCCATTGTATATTAAAGTGGAGAGTTCAGGTAACAGAAAGATCAATCTCAACAGAAAGAGTACAGGGACCATTTATTTTTCTTGTATATCAGTATGTTAAACTACACCAAAGCACATCAACATGTTAAAATCTTGAGAATAAAGAGCCAAAAGTTATTTGTTACTGGACTAGAAGTGTAAATAAATCTCTAGAACCTTTTAGGAAGGGAAAACTGAAAATTTGGAGTTGCTACTAAAGCTGTCACATAAAATTTCAGACATGCAAAGAAACGGAATTATAGAATCACATATGTATCTACCAGAGAACGGAATCTGGGCAGAGTGTGTGAAGGAAGCAGAGTGTTTACAGCTTAAGAAGTGTGTCCTCTTCACCAAGAAGACCTGCTGCTGTTTTCTTTGAATCAACTCTCAAATTCCCTTAAAGAGAAGTCAGTAGTGTTATGGGAAGCTCACCTATTGAAGTGACAGCAAAAACAGCAACCCAAGATGAGTAAACTGGTATTATGTCAAGTGACAGTAACTGCACTTTTGGACCACACCCTGAAAAAGTGAGGCAAGAGAATATTTCAAAAGAATCAAGTTTGAATAATAGAAAACACCATTCACTTCCCATCATGCACATTCAAGCATGGGGAGTGGGAGGCTGGGGAATTAAAGCGATTGTCAATACTAGAGATGTGTTCTCCCAACAAATGCCATTTCTTTCTTTATATATATATTTTAGTTGTAGATGGACACAATACCTTTATTTTTTTTTATTTTTATGTGGTGCTGAGGATCAAACCCAGTGCCTCAAATGTGTGAGACAAGCACTTCACCA
This sequence comes from Marmota monax, assembly GCF_021218885.2. Taxonomy (NCBI): domain Eukaryota; kingdom Metazoa; phylum Chordata; class Mammalia; order Rodentia; family Sciuridae; genus Marmota; species Marmota monax. Next base: position 4,989,495 of record NW_026695212.1, read on the forward strand.
CTGAGCTACAACCCAGCCCCAACAAATGCCATTGCTTCAGTCTCTTTAAAGACCATTCTTCTACATGACCCTTCCCCTTATTGATCATCTATTCTCATATTCATCAGCCTCAGATTTAATGAGAGTGGATAGTCCAAGTATATATTCTTCTTAAAAAAGGCCTTTTGATTACTCCAGGAATATTTTATATATGCATGGTTTGTTTCCCCAATTTAACTCTGAGCATTTTAAAAATGAAAACATTTGAATATATTTCTGAAATTTTTCCAAAATATCTTATGTAACATATAAAAATCAACAGCCACAATAATAATAAGTTTTTTTTTAATGCTAACAATATGGTCAGTACTGTTTTAAGAGCCATCCCTGTATTTTCTGATTTAATCATTGCAATTACTATATAAGGTAGATACTGTTGTTTGGCTCATTTATACTTAAGGAAACTGAGGCAGAGGTAGACTAAGTATCTTTACCACAGTCACGATCTCTGTAAGTATATAATCTCAGTCTCTCCGAGATTATATACTCTCTCCAATGGTCCCTTTAACATATTTTTAAATTGAATTCAAATTCCAAAATGAAAAGAGTTTTGAAAGTCAGACATCCCAGCTAGAAGTTTCCCACAAGATTTGGGGTCAACGAATGTTATGGCCTTAAAAAATAATAAGAAAAAATTTCCCCAATGTCTCTTCATAATTTTTGTGGTTCTTAATAGTACAGGGACATATCTAACATCTATACCAAGGATAGCATGACTGTTGGATCCTTGTGTGGAAGCCTTCTTTAATTTTTTAAACTTTCTAAAAAATTGTTCTTTTTAGATATACAAGACTGTAGAGTATATTTTGACATATATACATATATGGAGTATAACTTATTCTAATTAGGATCTCACTCTTGCAGTTGTACATGATGTGGAGTTTCACTGGTGGTATATTCATATATGAATATAGGAAAGTTAGATTCATTCCACTGGCTTTCCTATTCCCATCTTCCCTTCATTTTCCTTTGTCTAATTCAATGAACATCTATTCTTCTCCCCCAATTATTAGGTGTTACCATTCCCATATCAGAGAGAACATTCAGTCTTTGGGTTTTTTGAGATTGGTTTATTTCACTTAGCATGATGGTCTTCAGTTCCATCCATTTACTGGCCAATGCCATAATTTCACTCTTCTTTATGGCTGAGTAATATCCCATTGTGTACATATACCACATTTTCTTCATTCATTCATCTGTTGAAGGGTGCCTAGGTTGGTTCCATAACTTAACTATTGTGAATTGAGCTGTTATAAATATTGGTGTGGCTGTGTCACTGTAGCATGCAGATTTTTAAGTCTTTGGGGCCTATACCAAGGAGTGGGATAACTGGGTCCAATGTTGGTTCCAAGTTTTCTGAGGACTTTCCATACTGCTTTCCATAATGGTTGCACTAATGTGCAGCTGTCATTGAAATGTGAAGATAAGTGTGAGTAGATATAGTGGTGGCAAATAAAAGAAACATCCCAAACAAAACATCACTTCCTTATTGAAATGGTGAACACTTCTCTTTCTACTTAGCTACTGGCTGTGGTTGATGTATGACAAGAGGGAAGAGAAGAGAAACATCAGTGACCCCAGTGGAGTTAAGAGCATGGAACAGGACATCATCAGGTCTGGCACCATTCTTTGATATCAAGTCCCCTATCAACCACCACAGTAAGTACCTGACTTCTATTTTGTTGTGTAAGCCAGCCTGTTAGACCCCACTGGTAAGTGGAGCTGAGCTATAAATGCCACAGCCACTGTCTCAGTTTCCCCCTGGCTTTTTAGCTTTGTGTTCATGTGTTCTACTCTTTGTGTTCAATTTCAGTTTCTCCAATGAGAAAATCCACAACCACTCTGCTTTGCCTTCTTCTCTCTGGATCTCAGAGTTCCAGAACCCAGGGTTCTAGGTCTATCCCTATGACCACTTGATCCATGTAGCCAGCTACTCATATTCCCATGGAAGGACAGATCTTGATCAACCTACACTCTCACTCATTCTTACCTTTACCACACCAATAACGTGTCACACACAAGCTTGTTCTGGCCATAGTTAGTGTTAGGAAGATTTTTATACATCCTAGGTCCTACTTGATGGGCATATAATAATGACATGGGAAACATGCTATCAGAGCATTGTTCAACAATTTTCAAAGATGGCTACAAGAATTCTTTTAATGCTAGCGCAAATGCCTCTTTGCAATGACTTTGCCACTCCTCCAATTAAGACCAGTTTATTATTGCTGCCCTGAGAACACTGCTCCAGGAGGATGACAGACACTCCCACCCAACAGGGAGACCCAACCTCCGGACACATGAGTGAGACCATCCAGCCTCAACAGAGCAGTCAGGTGACTTCGGCCAGATGAGTGACCCCAGCAAGGCCAGCAGAAGAGTTCCCATCTGAGCTCAGCCCAAATTGCTGAGAAATAGGAATGAATAAGCAGATAAAATTTTGATTTTTTTTTAAAGAGAGAGTGAGAGAGAGAGAGGGAGAGAGAGAGAATTTTTTTTTTTAACATTTATTCTTTAGTTTTCGGCAGACATGACATCTTTGTATGTGGTGCTGAGGATGGAACCCCGGGCCGCACGCATGCCAGGCGAGCGCGCTACCACTTGAGCCACATCCCCAGCCCAAAATTTTGATTTTTTAAAGCAGGTTATAACAAACTCTTTTATGAAGAAATAGCTGACTGATTAAAATTCAAATGCTAATTGCAATATATGTTAGTGTTCTGTCATGGAAAATACCTGAGATAATCAACTTAAAAAGAGAAAGGTTTATTCTGGATCATACTTTTGGAAGTTTTCTTCTATAATTTGTTGGTCCTGTTGCTTTGGCCCTATGAAAAGGCATTATACCATGGTGAGAGCAAGTGGCAGAGCAAAGCCAGTCACCTCTTGCTGGGAAGTAGAAGAGAGAAAGGAAGGAGAATGGTCCCACTATCCCCTCCAAGGGCATTCTTGCAATAACCTAAAGAACTACCACTGGGCCCTACTTCTTACAGGCTTTACAATCTCACAATAGTGAGATTCAAACTACAGCAAGATAAGAAAATCAATAGCTTTTATATTACCATTATACAAACCTATCATTTCCTCATTTCCTTCCTTCCTTCCTTCCTTCCTTCCTTTTCTTTCTTTCTACTAGGATTTTGAGACAGGGCCTCACTAAATTGCTGACACTGGCCTCAAACTTGTAATCTTCCTGTCTCAGCCTCCCAAGTGCTGGCATTGTAGGTGTGAGCCACTGTGCTCCACCTATCATTTTCTGGCTAGTCATAATTTGAGCTTTATATGTCTAATTCCCCTCTAATACTACCACTACTACTTCAACTACTGCTGCTACTACAGTACACACACACACACACACATACACACACATACACACTTCAATATCCCACCTACTTGCTCCTATGTTCTTTGGGACTTTTCTTTTCTAAATGTCTATATTGATCTATTTTCAGCTTAGCCATTTAACTATCTCCATTCCTACATATCCAGCTTCTCCAGTCTATAAGGAGTAGCAATTACTTACTGTGGATAAGGCTCTGTTCCTTATTATCACCTTTTCAGGCAGATCATCATTATTGTGCACATGTTATGGTCAACATGCCTGAGGTAGAGGAGACTAAGTCTGCTCCAAGTCATGGAACTAATAATAATTGATGAAGATAGAATCTGAATTCAGATACGGAGGTTTAAACTTCACCCTTAAGCATAGTACTATACTGTACTATACTCTCTAGGTGACCTCCAGGCACTGCAACATTTACATGTTCAAACCAAGACTTATCTGTTTTCCTTCACCAATCTCATATCCATCATATTCCTTACTTTGATAGATAATGACCACTTACTTATATGACCAAACCAGAAACCTCTCTCTCCCTTATTCCTCCACAACTGATGTGTGACCACATCCTGTGAAAACTATGCTTCTCTCTACCTCATTCTCATTGCCCTACCATAGGACACCATTCTATTTGTCTTAAAGAAGTATAAACAGGCTTGTTGCTGATATTCTTACCTATGATTGGATGGGCCAGCCACTTTTTTACTATCCTTTCTTTCTTCCCCAACCAAACACACATCATCACTAACAAGGATATATATGTATTAGCTTACCTTGAGAGTCACAAGACAACTAGTGACAGCAGTGTGATGGTGGTAGTGTGTGATTGTGAGTGCCCATGCATGTAAGTGGGTGTCTAAATTTTGCTTGAGGTAAGGGGGTCTATTCATTCTAATTTGCTCCAGACTTTTCCTTTTTCAGAACTAAAAGTCCTACATACCAGGAAGCCCCTCATTCCTTCACAAATCAGGATGACTGGTCACTCTTATTAAGAGAAATGTTGAATATATATGATTGAATGTATACTAAATGGTTCAGTGTATAAGAGAGTCTGTGCTGAAGTTCTTGCTCCACTAAAGCCAATTGGAATTATGGCTTTTCTCTTTCTTTGGCTGGTAATTCACTACCCCAGAAAGAGAGGTGGTCATCCCACCAATTTCATATACCTTTCATGAAAGTCAAACTGCCAGCAGGTTTTGAAACAAATGACTTCCTTTTTAGTATTTTCTTCACTTGGTCGCCAGCCATCACACTCCCCTGATTTTCCTCTAACAATAATTTCTCAATATCTTTTGATGAGTCATCTACCTCTCTTAATGTCATAATGCCCCAAGTTTCTATGTTGGGCCCTGTAATTTTTTTATTACTAGACACTGAACAGAAGACCACATCTAATCAATCTTTGCATTCAGAACTAACTACAATATAGAGAATAGGACTCAAGGAGAGTAGATCAAATATTATTATTTTACTTATTTAAAAATATTTATATTGGAGAATATGTTGATGTCACTGACTAACCCATTCAAAAACACATGGACATTTGGACAACCACAGGTCTCTTCCAATGCAAATAAGATGATGAAAATCTCACAGCAGGGAGAAATAGAACATATATGTTTCATTTTATATATTTTTTTCTCTGAAGATGTACATCCTAAAAATATACAAGAAAATTGAAAATTGAAGAAACATAAATATTGAGTTCTTTCTCCCAGAGTGACCAAGCAGTCATATCAGTTTTCCTCCCTGGAGAAAGGTAACAAAGGAAAGAGTGAGAATTCAGGACTATAACATTGATGGAACTTCCTCCGAGGAAGACTGGAGATTGGGCGTGTTCCACTATAGCAAATATCATTTTTATGCTGATGACTTTCCATTGGAATTTCCAGTCTATCCCTGAGCTTGAGAATTATGTATCCACCTGCTTACTGAGAATCCTTGCTTAAAAGACTAATTAATGGGTCTTTCAAACTTAACATGTTAAAGAAAGAGCTCTTTTTTTTTTTTTACCCTCTCACTCCTATATTGCTTTGCCAGGGCTGCCACACACTGTTGGAACACTTAAATTACAGAAATTTTCTCCTTCACAGTTTTGGAAACTGAAAGCCCAAGATCAAGGTAACAGCAGGGTTGATTTCTCCTGAGATCTCTCTTCTGAGATGGCCATCTTCTTGCTTCATCCTCACATTGTTTGTTCTCCATGGGTATGCATTCTTCATGTGTATCTTCTTATATCGGTCATGTTGGACTAGAACCCTGCCCTGTGATTAATTTAATTTAATTGTCTCCTCAAAGGCCATGTCTCTATATATGGTCATATTGTGGACTAGAGATTCAACACAGGAATGGGGGATGGGATGCAGTTCCTTACAATTCCTCCTACTATCTTCCTTATTTTAGAAAATGGTAAAACCATTGATCAGTTGTTTAGAACTAACCCTTAGGAATCATCTAAGATTCCCTTTCCCTTATGCCTCACATCTGGCCCATTAGCAACTTACATCAGCTCTGCCAATTCCATATCTTACCATCTCCACTGTGGACTCCAGATTCTACAATTCTCCTCTGCATATTCTATAGCTATATCTCCTTACTGGATTTACTGTCTCCTTTCTTGCTTTGCCACAGTCTATTTTCCATGCATCCATTTAAGTCACCCTAAAAAGGAAGTCAGATCTCATTGCTTTACTGATGAATGCTGCAAGAGCCTCTCACCTTTACACTAAGAATAAAACTCAACTACAGTTTATGACCCACTGTCATCTATCCTTGCCCACTTTTCAATCCTTATTGCATATTACTTTCCACTATCACTCACTTAATCCCAGTCACTTTGGACTCCTTGTTTTTCTTAAAGGACACAAAACTAATTTCTGTGTCACGGACATTGCATGTGTTGGTCCTTGTCCTTTTGCCTAGAATTCTCCCAAATCATCTTCCTCTTTTTTTTTTTTTTATTTCACTGATGTCTCTGCTCAAATGAAACTTTCTTCATAAGGCCTTCTCTACTTACCTATTAAAAATACACCCAACCTCCATGACTCAATTCCTTTACCCTCCTTATGTCTGTAATTATATCATATTTTATTTGATTATTTATTTATTGTTAGTTTTCTCCACTAGGCTGTGAGCTTCATGAAGAATTTTTTGTTCTCTGCTGTACCCCCAGCACTGAGCATGATCCTTGATACAAAGTAGAGACTCAACAAATATTATCTGAATGAAAATAACTCATGTTATCTACATCATTCTAATTTGCAAATTTGAAATGCCTTTTCCTTTTTTAAGTTTTGCAATGGTTTCTCATTGCACTCTGAGTAAAATATAAGCATTAGTATGACATGTAAGATCCTAACACTTTTTATTTCATCTCTGACTATTCTCATTGGACAACTTGAGCTTCAGCCCATACTTACCATTTGACAGAGAAAGGTGTGCTTATTCATCCTGGAATCCTTGAATTCTATCACAGCAAATGGAATAAATTGGCAATAAACAGCTTTCTTTAAATGGAAAGAATTATATAAAGCAGGGAACATAAAAAGTCCTGATTTTACATTTTTCTAACTGAGTACTATGTTGATAAAATGGTGTCAATAAAATCAGCCTTATCTCACAGGACTTTTTTTAAGCCAAATTAATTTTGCAAATATTCACTGACCAGCTATTATATGCTTGACACAGTTCCAGGTGCTGGGATATATTAATGAGTAAAATAAATAATGATTCATGCCTTCATGGAATTTATGCTCCACTGAAGGAAAAATTACACACACACACACACATATACATGCACACAAAATGAGTATAATAGAATTAAATCAGGGAAGACTGGGCATATCTGATGCAATATATGTATGTATTATGTATTAGGAGGTAACAGACTGAAGGGGTTGAGAGAATGTGGAATATTTGAAGAAAAAACATTTCAGTCAGATGAGGCAATAAATGCAAAGCCCCTGAAGCAAAAACAAAATGTCTACAGTGTCAAAGCCATAAAATTGTCTTACCAAAGTCAGAGGATTCAACCCATACTAAGTATGCTCTTGAATCACAACTGAATTAATCAACTTAATAAAAATAAATAATAGAAAGCATCTCTAAATAATTTTTCTATTATTTGAAAAATAACATAATTCTAAACAAGCGATGAGTCAAAGAAGAAATCAAAGGGGAAATTGGGAAGTATTTTGAATGAAACAAAGAAGGAAAAAATATGTAAATGCAGCTAAATTTGTACAACTAAAACACCTACATTAAACACAAACAAAGAAATTTTTTAAATTAACAGCCTCAGCTTCTACCCTAAGAATCTAGGAAAAGAATAAAAAATAAAAACCCAAAGTAAGGAGGAGAAAATGCTAATGATCAGAGGGGGAAACAATGAAGGAGAATTGAAAATCATTAAAAAATAAATTTAAAAAAATTTGTTCCTGATAAAAATCAATAAAAACTGATAAACTTGTCACAAGAAATATCAGAATAAGAGAAAGAAAACTACTACCAATATCAGGAATAAGGGAAATGACACTAAATATTCTCTCGGTATGAAAGGAAAATAAAGAAATATTTAGAATAACTTCATACAATAAACTTGACAACCTTGATGAAAATGTACAAATTTCTTACATAACATGAGCTTCCTTGTTACATTCAAAAAGAAAGACAGATATTGGATGAATATGTACTAGCTAAGGAAATAAAATGTATTTTAAAAATTTTATCTACAAAGAAGTTGAATGAAAATAATCCCACAAAGAAAATTCTAGGCCCAGATTATTTGATCTGAATGCTACCAAACATTTAAGCCATAGAACTCACTCTCAAAAAACTTCTAGGAAATTGAAAAGGTGTGGACACCTCTCAACTCATTCTATGAAGCTAGCATTATGCTAATAACAAAACCAGAAGAAGCAATTAAAGGTATTGATACGCGAGACATGCAAAAGTTCTTCACAAAGCTTCAGCCAAGTTAGTGTGATAGTATATAAAAAGGATAATCACTCACATCCATGTAGAGTTTATACGAGAAGCACCATGTTGGAAGATTAAGGAGGCATGTATAGCTAGGATGGAATAAGCCAGGAACTGAAATGAGACTGCAATGAGTGGAGAATGGGGATGAGATTCAATAAGTGAGGGGAACTGGGGCATTAAGACCAAAGCATGTATTCCAGAACACCTGGCTCAATTTGTTCTAGTGTCCCTAAATAATAGTGGGGATGTTAGGCCCATCTTCAAGCAGGCAGGGAAAATTTGGCAGGCTGGGAAGACAGACTTGTCAAGTTCATTGTAAAGACTGACTTCTTTTTATCTGAGTGAGATACAGGTAAAACCACTGCAGGGCTTTGAGAAGAGAAGGGATATCATTATTTGACTGTGTTTTACAATTGATTTTATTGAGAACATATTTTTGTAGGCAAAGACTGAAATTGGGGAGACCAAATAATAGTATGTAAATAGAAGTATTCTCTACAATGTGAATAATTCACATACTAATAATTATTCATATATTGCAGTAGATTGACTCTCAGAGGAATGTGGGAAACCCTGATTGAATGTAGTGTGGCAGCTGAAGCACTATGGACCTTCATCACATCCTTTCACTACTCACTACTTATCCTTCAGTTTTATTTTAAGAAACAAAATGTTAAGAGTCTAAAATAATAGAACATTCATTAATGTGATATACTTGGCCCCAACTTGATTTTAGTGCCAGAAATACACAATATCTCCTCTTTTTCCCAGTTGCTGGTGTCCCTTAAAACCAGCCACCTGAAATATTTTTGTTCTCCTGACTGATGTTACAGACACACTCCTTGAAGGGTCTAATTCCTACTCATGCCAGAATGGGGCAGAAAAAGCTCCATCTATTCCTAGAAGAAACAAAGCAATAGGTTCCCAGGGCCTAAAAATATTAGGAATATTATTTTTGTACAATATTCAACCACCATGTAAAGAATCTGGGAAGTGGAGAACCAGAAAAACTGAGAGAAAAGAGCCAAGGCCATAGAAATAACTGGAGTTAAGAATCAAGGATTGTGTTCACAGAAAAGTTTGTGGAGATGGAGCATGCATTAGAGTTCTTTGTAAGGAATTTGCAATATGGTCAAGGTGAGTTGACCATTTGTACTGAGTGTTTTTAAAATATTCATAATCCAGCACATATCTGACTTAGTGTTCTAGACCATAGTGATCTTGTAATATTTATTTATTTATTTATTTATTTTTATTTTTACATTACTGGGGATTGAACCCTGAGCTTTTCACATACTAGGCAGGAGGTACATTTATGTCTTTTATCATTACCATTTCTAAGCTTAGGAAAAGAAACCACAACACGTTTCTTTCAAAGCTTTTTTTTCTTTATGTACCTTAAAGGGCAATACAATAATGAAAGTATTAGATCTGTTCATGAAGACTTTTTTGGAGGAAGTGAATACCATGTAAAGAATTGTGAACCTCATCCACACAGTCAATTCTGCTGACATGGAAATGTTTTTCACAGGTGGACTCCGCAGTTTCTATTTAGCACACAGGCCTTCCACCTGGGAAAGTCCAGAATGTCAGTGACATTTCCAGCTTGGTCAAAAAATTACTTATTGTCTGCTATATGCTCTAGAATGATGTTTTCTGATGTTAAACATTATTTGAATAACTATATCCATTAATCTGTACTGAAATAAAAGTCATGAATAAACTAGTCCACACAAAATCAAAATCTCAGTAGGAAACTACAATCTACAATCTCTCTCTCTCTCTCTCTCTCTCTCTCTCTCTCTCTCTCTCTCTCTCTCTCACACACACACACACACACACACACACACACACACACACACACAAAACCAGTTCTTAATGTTTTTGAGTTTCACCAAATTCTATTAGATGGCTTCAGAATGTTCAAAACAAAACATTTTCTAGAAATTGTTGTATCAGTATTTTCCAGAGAGAAATATTTTGAAATAGACTTGTTTTCTTTTATTCAGTTATTCATTCACTCATTCACTCAATATACATGAACTGAAGTCCACCCTCAGCATTTATCTTTCATACAATTACGACTATATAGAACTCAAGTCCCTGCACTGAAGAATTTAAATTTATTGAGGGATAGAAACGTATGCAATATTTACAATTCAAAGAGACAAGTTGTTCAGAACTGTACAAACAAGGTACTTGGGGCTAAAGGAAAGGAAGTCACTAATGGCCAGGGATTTTGATGAAAAATTGGAAAAGTTATGTATGACCTAGATCTTGGCAGATAGAAAAGATTTCATGATGGAGAGACACAGAAACAGTGACATTTCAGGCAGAGGGAATAAAGGCTGCAGGAATAAAAGCACATTAAGACTTACATGCCATGTGGAAAAGTCTTCTGCCTTTGGTATTACCAATAGCTAATTAATTTTATTTTTAGCTTGTTCCTTATGGTTGAAAATGATGTGACTATTTTATTCTTATGAAATTGTAATGGTTATAATAATAATGATAAAATAGATTCCTGCTTATGAAACTCACCCATAGTATTCATCTGCTAACCAGTTTGTTTTTTCTATATTAACAAACTGCTTACAGTTTACCATTTCTAAACACTTTAATTTGTCCTGAGAATATACTCAATGTCATGACTATTAGTTGAGCCTGAAAGATAAAAGATTGTCTTAACTATTCAAAAGACAAGTTACTCTAAAATAAATTTACATAATATCAAAATTCCTGAATTCCAGTGACACATATGTACACAATAAATTTTTTCTAAAACCATAAAAAGGATATTATAGAGAATATGAAGAAAACTAGTACCAAGATTAAGACTGAACTTATATCATTGACATAACATTATATATGTAATTTATGTTAATCATATGAAATGCACATAAATATATACACATATATTTATTATTTTGCTTTTGAAATAAAAAGTAATGTATTAGTAAGCTAAAAACAATGGACAGCCCAGAAAACAACCTATTATTTGTAGCACTATAGTTTCCATAAGGGAGATGCATTAATCAATATAAAACTGAAAATTTAGCCAATATATGCTGTCTGAGGAAATAGTCAACAATTTGGGGAAATAAGTCAATTCAGAGCTTTATTTTATTTCTTATGCCAAAATATATTTTAGATAATTAAAGAAACAAACATGAAAGTCAAACAACAGAAACGAGCAAAAAAAAAAAGTGAAATGAATATTTATCAAATGTCTACTGGCAAAAGGATTTCCTAAGCTTAGAAATGGTAATGATACAGGCTGGGGATGTGGCTCAAGCGGTAGCACGCTCGCCTGGCATGAGTGCGGCCCGGGTTCGATCCTCAGCACCACATACAAAGATGTTGTGTCCGCCGATAACTAAAAAATAAATATTAAAATTCTCTCGCGCGCTCTCTCTCTCTCTCTCTCCCCCTCCCTCTCTCTTAAAAAAAAAAAGAAATGGTAATGATAAAAGACATAAAGAAAACGGTAAGATTAAACTAAGTAAGATTTTAAAAGTTTACTACATAAACTCTGAAAATCATAAGACTAGGATCAAACTGTGGATGTGCCCAGAGTAAATATTAAAAACACACCTTTATTGTGTTATGAAGCTATTAACTATAAGTTCCACATGGAAAATACAAATAAATTAAAAGTACAAAAGAAAAATTTGAATAATGATAATTATTTGTTGCATAAGCATATAAACCCATACTTCTTGTTAGTATAATGAAAATGCAAATAAAATAGCATTGAGAGGCAATTGTCTTGCTATTAAACATAGTATTTTTCTAATTGATAACACTCAATATAAATGCAAGATGATGCAGTAGAAAGCATGTTTGGGTTATGAGACTGCCATTTACCTTTACCTTCTTGATTTAAACAACAACAAAAAAGTGTCAGGGTTTGATGATCTATTAATTTTATAATAGAAAAAAATTAGAGTAACAAGTTCATATAGTTACTTGATAGTAATTAAGAAAAATATCTTCCCCTATTGCGGTGAAGGTTTAACACCATACACTAAGCCAATAGGCATCAGAATGTCCACAGATTGTTATCAAAGAATCTGCTTAAAAATAATAGATCTTTCAGTGAAGAAGGTGATTTCCATTCATCAGCATCTGCTGAGGTTGCAGAAGAGAGGAATATCAGTTGTCTATCAGCTCAAAATGCTTAAAACAATGTGTAATACAGTTATTATCAGTCAAGGCAGAATTTTGCTTATAGAAAAGAACATACTAGTGACTAAAACTTGTACACTCAACAGAGACACACACCACAGAATTCTAGGCAGTGGGAACAGACACTGTGGCCAGATTACTAGGAATTTGTCTAGAAATGGATTGTGTGTGATAAGTGCTTCACAAAATCTTATCGTTTTTCTCTTCTTAAAAAAGAAAGAAGTATGTGGGGGCATTTGCATTTCTTTTAAGATGAAATATTTGTAAAATAACTTCACCTCCACACAATTTGTTGGTGGAGGTGGTACAGTGGTTGGGTGTGTTAGGGGGTAATCTATGAGTGGATGGTTAGAATGGTAAGTGGCAAGCACAACATGCTGATGGGACAAAGCACCAAAAGGTTCAGTACAGAAGCTGAGGAAGAAAAGTGTTCTGAAGGTAAAAGAAAACTCCACATGCCAGCTCATTCCTTGGGCTAAAAACCATGGATGACTTTCCCTCTGTCCTTTCAGCTTATATAAAATACTTAAGAAATAAGATTAAGGTCCTTCTTTTGAAATTAGGACACAACATCTTTGAGCCAGCCTCACTGCATAAATTTAGCATCTCTCCTTTTGCAAGACCCATTTACAGACCACTGTCCTGTGAAGACTTCAGTGGAATGTATGGCCAGGGCACTGTAGTCCTAATAGTGACTGAAGCCTAGGACCATGGGGTAAGGAAGGCTGGCCTCTAGGTGCCTGTTCTGACTTTTCAAATCAGTCCTGTAAAAATGTAACAAGCCTTGCTGTCCCACATCCCATGCACCTGAGAGGATACAGACAGGACTCCCAGGGCTATTGGCTCTCATGTACCAGCTGCTGTGTTCTCCTCTTCTCACCAGTGGAATTTCCAGTTTAGGAGTTTGGTGGACTCCCTGCCCTGGACCAAGTGAGAACAAGAGCCCTGGCCATACAAGTGTTTTTATTGTTTTCCATTCTTCCCTTAGAGTTTGGAAACCTGGCTTTAGAATGATAAAGATAGAGAATAAGACTGAAACCAACCTGAACTTGATAGTAAAAGTTTGTCATTTACTATAACTGTCTTGTTATCTAAATTGGCATTAAAAAGAAACCGTAACATGTTTTTTTTCAAGAAACATTTTAAAATGATCAGAATAAACAACAGTTTATTAAATGGTATGACACAAGGTAAATAAATAAAGGAAAAACTGTACTTTATATTAGCAGTAAGAAAAAAAATGGAGAAATAGCCAATTTGCCCACAAGAGAGGCAGAGGATTCAAACCTATAAAAAGATTATACTGAGGTTTTTGTTTTTTATTCTTTTGAGTTTTGATACAACACAAGGATACACCTTGACAAAATCACAAAAGCATAGAACCCAACACATTCCAATTCAGTTCCCAGTACTTTCTCCCTTCTTTTCCCCTCCCTCTAAACACTGAATAAAAAGTCATTTTATATAAGTGTTGATCTTTCCCAAATTAATGAATGCTTAGTACAATATCAATTCTATTCTATTATTTTTAAAACCAAAGAAAAATTTTTAAATTAATGTAAATATAAATGTATGATAGTGCCTAGAAACTTTTTAAAAGGATAAGTTTTCACAAGGTAATGTAGGGTACTTTCTGTATAACTATTAAACTATTTACAACAGTACTTTGTAAAGATTAGTATGATGTTACTAAATGAAGAGACAAATTAGTAGCATCCAGAAAAATGTTTCCGTTTTCTAATTGACATATGATTAAATTAATGTTTTCAATCCAGTGGGTAGAAATTTGGTCTATTTAATAAATGGTGTTACAATTGTTGACTCATCCATCTATAAGAAAACCAACTACCTCAACCTCACAGCTAAATATGAAAATTTCAAATGGGCTTAAGAAGGTTGTATAAAATATCACACATATAAATTTGTATAATATCCATCATCAGTATGTACAGGTCTATCTCATTCTTGTTTAAAGACCTTTTATCTAACTGGTTTTTATTTGATGTGCATATGGCTTAGTTCCATTTTTAAGTATATATTCATAGAAACACAATAACTGGACTAAAAATCTGAGCATTTAAAATATTACTAATTATTGCTATTTTCCTGACCCCAAATTCTAGAAGCAACTTCCTGCATGGTTTCTCTTGTAAAGCATTATTTTTCAATTGATTCATGAATGTTTTAATTTATTCACTACTGCAAGTATTATTTGAGCAATTTCTTTTCTCTTAACAGTGAAGTGGGGACTGAGGCAGGACACATAGAAATAGTGAAAGGACACAATAAAAACTTTTACCCTTAGGATCTTTCTAAAAATATAGGAAAAAGATACAGGTATATAAGTACTAAACTGGGTAATGGTGCCTCTTATGTGTGCTTTAGAACAACTGGAGAGAAAATCAATTTTTTAAAGTATTTGGCTATTTTCTCCAACTATATTCACCAAAATTGAATATGAATCAAAAACTATTTGGAACTTAACATTTATAGTGAATATTGTTGATAGAAGTCTCCATGATAATTGACTGGCTAAAATAAATTCTTCTACACCATGAGAAAATTCAAAACACATGAATCATCCTGGGACAAAAAGAGAAGAAAGAAATGTAACTAATGCTTACATATTCTATGTTCCAGGTGCTTTGATTACATTCTCTTCTATTTTATTCAGTTCTGGCAAGACATGAAAGGATACTTGGTCAACAATTCACTGAAATGAGTGACAGTTTTAGGAAAATTAAAAAAAAATGAATGCTAGTATCTATAGAGTCCCTATTATATGGAAAGTATTGTGCTGGAATCTTGAAGCCTACTGCTTCTGTTTAATGCATGAATAATACTCTAAAGTGAGCTAGAAGATGATTTCTAACTGGATCAAAAATAGGATGTACTAAGTTCAATATAGAGTCCTCAGGGACATAATCTTAAGGGTTAAAAGTTTTCATGTGCAGAGCAGAAGTTAAAAATATATGAGAATGGGCCTCAGCTAACAGAAGCTACCTCACCCAGACATGCCTGGAAGATCATCCTACCACCAACACAACCATCACTTATCACCTGCCCCCAAAACTCCCCAGTAGCTAATGGCTGAGTCATATGGAGCACAAAAAACCAGTAAGTCTGCCTCAAACCATGATAATTCTGCAGTACTATCTCTGCTCCAGAATTCCACATTTATCAGGTCAAGACAAAACTTAACCTGAGACCACCTGTTTGATCAGCAACTTCCTCATTCCTATCTTGCCTCCCTCTGTCTGTTGTAGGTCTTTCATGAAGGGTGTTACCTATTCAGGATAATTCACTTGACCAGAATCTCTTCTTCACATTCTACTTCTGAAGCATCCAGCCTAAGGCAAAGAAGTTTTGATATCCTGACCATGTTTCTGCTTTGCACACCTAACAATTTCTAATCTTCACAACTTTTCAAGGTAGTCATTACTACTTCTGTTTATGAATTAGTACATTAAGATTGGTAAACTGAGCCAGATTCAGCCAAGAGGCAGATCCCTGAAAGTAATAATTAGTCAACATTTTAAATAGTTAATAAAGAGGAACTGAGAAAGACTGTCTTTTATAGGGGTGTACTTGGCTACCTCTATGTATCCATACTCTAGGGGCATCTATTTTAAATTTCTATGAAATGTCTTCTTTCAGAGGAAAGTCAGAGATGAGAAGATAGAAGCTGTTTCTTTTTTAAACCATGTTATAAAGTCACCACTGTTCTAAATATTTTAAAGTATGCATATTCATTTCTGATATATATTATGCAGAACATGTTGAATAAATATTTTAATTAATGTATGACTAAGGACTCCTAGGTCTAACTAATGTCATTTTTCTAGACTTGAAGTCTTTATTATTTGAACTGTCCAGTGCAGCTAGAGCTCATCTCCTTGTAGGTGGGCCTTTTGAGCTGAATGCTGATAACATTTCTCTACCTTAGCTTCCAGTTGGGTTGGTCAAGTGGAAAACTCAGTAGACATAAATAGATGAGCTGAAAAGTCTGAGACTAACTCTTAAATGGTTAGGAGCTTTCCAACTCCAGTCCTGAGGTAAGTTTTTCTTGTCTGTTACAAGAATAACAAATATGCACAAAATGGGAACTTGTGTCAAACTTTAACTAAACATGGAGTGGATTTCCAACATTTAGAAATGGTATGATGTACTCCATTGGTCAGCTGACATTAATGGAAGGATCTACCTTTCAAGGCTGATAACCAAGTCTAGGCTTCACTCTATGGAACTAACCAACTGGGTCCTCCCCTTGAACTTTACAAGACCAAGTGACCTCTTAATGAAGGACTGGCTCTGAATCACACTCTGTGTTCTGGAACCCTATGGCCTAAAAAATATGAAATGAAGTATTGTATATGTAAAACAGAAGTATCTTTAGAGATAACCTGCCACTCTATTCCAGCCCACTCTCATGGCTGGCTTCCAGAACATACTCTTCTCTGATGAGCTGCAGGTTACTAAATGTAGTTGAACATTGAAACAATGGTTTCATAATACTTCTTCAGAAAAACCTCATGTCACTACATTCACAAGGTAGTGACCTTGCCTTTAGCTCTGTCAATACTTTTAGCATATGCCTGCTATGCCTTTAATCCCAGAACATGTGTATTTTTCCCCTTCCAGGTTAGTTCCTTGCAGCTGTCACAATGGAGAAGGGCTGTCAGAGGTGGCAGCAATTATCCTGTCACAAAGATAACACTTTTTTCTTCCAGTGCTGAAAGCAGTCAGGAATGAGCCATGGCAGCAGTCTAAGAGACAGGGGTTTTCCAACTATTTAAAGCTCTTAAACTTACAGTATAAAGTTTAGAGGGGAGAGTGGTAGGATGGGTGAATGTGCAGACAAAGAATAAATCACATGTCTGTCAGAGAAGATGGATCTGGAAATAGTCCAGTCCTTAGGACCAGTGTGATCACAGTCATTCTACCACAGCTTTCCAAATTAGGTTAATAACAAACTTGCAAATTAGTACAGGAAATAATGTTAATAGTATTCAATAAATTCCAATTTCTCCAGTAAACTTTTATTTCTGCTTGGTCAGAATCAACTTGAAGTTTTTCAAGACAACAAAAATGAACACTCTAAAATTTACTTAGTCATAGGAAAATCTGCATCTAAAGTAATAATCTGCCCCAATTATCTAGATTCACCCCACCATTGAGAACAATGGTTTTGCTAATAGCAATAAACACTGAGGTGCTTAAGAATAGTATTTTTTTAATTGCTTTTATTTTTTAAATATATAACAGCAGAATGAATCACATTTCTAAGATACCATCTCATTCCAGTCAGAATGATAGCTGTTATGAAGACATACAATAATAAGTGTTGGCAAGGATGTGGGGAAAAAGGCACACTCAAACATTGTTGGTGGGACTGCAAAATGGTGCAGTCAATTTGGAAAGCAGTATGGAGATTCCTTGGAAAACTGGGTATGGAACCACCATTTGACCCAGCTACCCCTCTCCTCGGTCTATACCCAAAGGACTTAAAAACAGCATACTACAGGGACACAGCCACATCAATGTTTATAGCAGCACAATTCACAATAGCTAAACTGTGGAACCAACCTAAATGCCCTTCAGTAGAAGAATAGTATTTTTGATTCTGCAGGTGCATAGCTCTGATAACCAGGAAAGAACCCCTTCCCCCAAGAATACACTGGCTAAACTGTCTCCTCATTTCCGTTCCTTTCCCCAATCCCATCCACCAGGCTAGGGGGCTGAAACCTCTGTTAAAAAAAAAAAAATCTTGATGTTCAACATGAAGTCAAGAACCCAGAGCAGCAAAGCTGAAGGTCCAAGAGGGAAGCACAGTTTTTCTCCAGTTCCTTCTGGATGAAGCCATCAAAGATGACTTGTGTCACTGTTAACATTTTTTTTATTTTTACGTTTCTTTGATGTGCCGCAAGAAACTAGATAGGCCACATGTTGCTGTTTTTGTTTTGTTTTTATTTTTTATTTAGTTTTTGCTTTCCTGGAACTGGGGAATGTTAGAAACTACTACAAAGACTGATTGAGTTTGGGATTGGCAGCTTCTCTTCTCTGCCTTCATCACTGGTCTTAGAGCTCTCACTTCAGGTTTACACCTGCTTTACAGTAATGTTTTTGAAGCTGAGCCCTAGAGAGTTCTCAAATATACTTCCAAAATCTTTACCGAGGGCCAAGTACATATCTACTCTTTTATTGCCCCCTATTTGACTTGAGCAGATTTTATGTTTTATATAGTAAGCTTCTTTTTAAAGTTGGCATTAAAGGGTTCTTCTGTATATCTCAAACAGGTTTTGAAAACTATTACAATTTCAGCAATTATACTTCTATTTGAAGTAACAATGCCAATGTTCCACCATGTTTATTGGGTAACTTTTAGCCACAGCAGTGTTTCATCCAGTAGAATTTTTCTCCTATAAAATGAAGCTGTGCTTTATTCTTTGCAGGATTAATGTGAGGAAGAATATCACAAAAGCTAATGTTACTCAGAGAAAAACACTGCATATTAAGTGCTACCAACACACATCAGAAGTCTCAATGTTAGATTGCGGTTTCAGGGTGTTAGGATAGTTGCTTAGCTGACTAATCTACCCCTTTGATGAGACCAGTTATGTTATTTTCTGTATAAGGAAGAGGTGGCTAGATAGTCATTCTTTAGCTCATTCATTCATTAAAAATTTTTTACAAAACATATCACTCTGGTTATGGTGTGGAAAACAGATTGGGTAGAAAAAGACCGGCAATAGGGAGACTAGTTAGGCAGACAGTGCTATAGTCCATACAAGAGGCAAAATCCAAAGTTGAAAAGCAAATGTGTTTTTACAAGTTAATAAAGTAAACAGGACTCACATGTATACCCAGCAGAATGACTTTGTCCTACTGAAAGAGAAGGAAAGAGTGTAGACTCTAGAACAAGACTGCCTTGGTTCAGATCCCAGTTTGGCCATGGTGAGACCTGGCTTGTACAAGTTGCTTGATGCTTTGTCTTTTTGTCTCATTCTTAGCAGGGAGCTAATAGAAATACTTGCCTCATGGGATTGTGTGGAAAAAGAAAAAAAGTGTTGGTGAAGAGTTTAGGAGGATTCTTTAGAGAAAATAAATGCTAATTGCTTTTTGCCTGGCACATAAAGGATATAAATGAAGCAATGTGGCTTATGGCCCCTAGAGGCCAGCAGAGGAATAAGAACAGAAGTGGAAATGCACAATGATAGATTCATTTTTCTTATTAAAAATGTTCTGTCTCATGAGAAATAAAAGGTGGGGGCTGGGGGAAAAAGATGCCATGCATCCTACAAAAATGGGGGATGAGCTAAAGGCCATTTGGAGCCTTGTTGGAGGCTCTTGCTCATAGTTCAAGACACCAGTGTAGACAAAATTAAGGACTTGAATAAGTCTAGTGATGATAAAGATCCAGGCATTCATCTGGGGACACACTTCCAAGAAGCCTCAAATGGTTATCAAGTCAGTACTGGCTTCTGGGGCTGAAGACTAGGGGCTTTGCTTCTTCCCTCATGACCTGGGCTTCCTCAGTGCAGTAGCTGGGTTACAAAGATGAGTATCCCTGTGAGGACACAGAGATCCAGTATCACATTTTATGGCTTAACCTCAAATGTGATGTGTATCACTTCTACCATGCTCCGTGGAAGTAGCCAAAGCCCACCCAACTCCAAGGGCATAGCAATATAGACCTCACCCCTTAATGGGGGATTTTCAAGATTCTAGCAAAACATATGGAATGGAACATATTTTTCTATCCATTTTGGTATAACATGTGGTTTCCTAGAAATTCCTGCTGGATTCTTTCTCATTTTCACACACAAAGAATTAGCATGTTCTAACACGCTTGCCAGCAAAATATATCTCAAACCTGATCTGATCTGATGTCACCTCCTCCACTACTCCTACCCTAATCCATCTCTACCTGGATTAAAGTAAAGCCTATGAAGAAGCTCCCTCCCCTCCAAGTAGGCCCCACATGTCCTATTATTTACACATTAACCATTGAAAAAATGTAAATCTGCTCCTATCCCTGCTCATTTTAGAAAATTCAATAATTTCCTATCATGCTAAGAATAGATTCTAAATCCCTAAATGTGGCCCAAAAGATCCTCCAAATTTGGGGCCTTGTTTATCCTTGTCATTTCTTCAGGCTTCTCTTCTACACACTTGCACTGTCCTTCCTTCTCTTCCTCCAACACCTGGGTGTGTTTTTGACTCAGGCCTGTCTCTGATTCCAGTCTCTTCAGACTCACTCTGTCCTGTTATTCAGATCTCTTCTCACACATCACCTTTTCCAGACCACCCAAGACAAACGTGTACCTGCTCAATCACTTGGTCCTCCTTTATTTTCTTTACCATACTTATCACTATTTGAAATTATTATTATGTATGTATTTGATTTCTTGTTCATTGTTTCCTTCTTCCTTAAGAATATAATTACTGGCAGTATTTTTGTTTTGTTTACTACTTTATCAACATTACTTAGATCTGAGATAGAAATTTAGGAATACAGAGAGAACACAGAGTCTCTAAAGGAAAAATATTCCTGTTAAAATACAATGCAAACAACTCATGAACCAGACAAAGGACCCTAAGGGAAAGAAAGGGGCCAAAATGTATCAGCATACTAAACAGCCCATAACTTAATTTATAACTTTCTAATTCCCTAAATTTTTCTGGAATATAGGAAAACAGGAGCAACCCTCAACAGAAAGCAACCATTAATCTCATGAGGCTTGGAGACTCACATACATCTGAACAAAAATGTGAATCAGGAGCATGTTATTGTTTTTTTTTTTTTTCCAGGAGCATGTTTGATTAGAACATGACCTTCTTTCCTGATTACCCAATGGACCACCAGACCTCCAGAGAAGTTGATATAAGCTGAAACCTACATATTAGACCAGATTCCCTAATGGGAAAATACAATCTCCCTTAATATTTTTCATCCAGGGGAGAAGTCCAGCCCTTTGGACCATATGTATTCCATCAAATTGTGTGCCCTTATAAAAAACACAACCTTAACACTGTTGTTGTGTCTCACTCTTGAGATTGCCCACACCCTGCTCTAAGAGTGTATGTTAGTCACAAGAACAACTTAGTGGTAGAAAAGTTTATTTTGGCTCCAGTTTCAAAGGTTCAGTTCATGCTCAACTGGCTCCAAGGCAGGAATATCCGGGAAGAAGAGGGTGATGGAGACAAACTCCTCAGTACATGGCAGACAGGAAAAAGAAAGAGAACGAGGGGATCCAGGTGCCGCAGTCTGGCTGGGCACAATTCAGGAGCCACTTGTCAAAAGAAACGAACTTTATTTTTAGAACCACACACCACACCACACAGCTCCTCAGGAAAAACCCTCAGAGCCCAACTGCCACCACCGGCTTCCCACAAGCCTCTCCACCTCCCCAACTCCTCCTGCTCTTGAGGCCGATTGGCTGGGTCGCGTGGGCGGAGCCAAAAAAGTCCCCCAATGAGCAGCTCCATGGTCTGAAAGGGCGGGGAAACAGCCCAATGAGCATCACTGCAGAGGAGCTAATCAGTTGGCAGCTAGAAGTTTGCTGGGGCCGCTGTGAGCCAATCATCAGCTGGCAGCTGGAAATTTGCTGGCAGCTGGAAGTTTGCTGGGGCCCCTTCGGCTGTGGCTCTCAACATCCATGGACAAGATATAGTCTACAAGGGCATGCCCCCAGTGACCTACTTCCTCCAGCCATGCCCCCTCTGCCTACAGTTCTCAATAAGTAGTCCATTCATCTATGGATTAATCAAACAAATGAATTAATCCACTGATAAGGTCAAAGCCCTAAGCATTGCCTAAAAGTGCCACCTCTAAAGTTTGCTGTGTTGGGGCTCATGCTTCCAACACATGAATTCAGAGGACATTCCCAATCCAGCCCATAAAAGAGTACACACCCTTGCCTTTTGCTTCCTAATAAAGTTTTTCCTCTCTTTGCTAAAACTTAAATCATCCTTAAATTACTTTTAGCAACAGTTGAGGACCTGGAAAGTCTAAATAGAGGTCTTCTCTAGATCTCCTTCAACACCCTCACAGTGGCAGATAGCTCAGTCAAATATTAATTAAAGTTAAAAGAAAAAAGAAAACAAACACTATGGCCTCCCAGATATGAATAATTACCATAAATTAAATCTACTTTCACCATGATGAACACCTGTCTGTACTCCTGATTAGGTCTGGGAAGTTCTTTTCTCATATTCTTTGGTTTTGTGGTCTCTAGTTTGGGGGTCGGTTGTTTCCATTTGTAGCAATTAATGGAGTTTCAGCTTACAATGTTGGAATTCAGTCCTGTCTTGGCATATTTGGTGAGTTGGTGGTGACAGGCCACAGAGAATGCAACTCTAAGAGTTTGGTGTTGAATGAATAAGGAGGCAGAAGACTGTTTGGGGGTGGGGGTGGGAGAGAGAGGAAGAGAATTTTAGGATAATGATGGCCAATTGAACACTCCCAGTCTTCCCAGCATAACTGAACACACATCCTGCATTTGAATTATCCCCCAATTTCTTTTCTCTGTGAACATAGGGCTGTGTGTCTAGGAATGATTGGCATGTGGAATAGCTAATTGAAATAGAGATCCTCCTGAAGCATAGGCAGCACAGACCAATAAGATGATGGCTTGGTTGGAATAAAAGGCAGCAGCAGATGGAAGCTTGGTTCTAGAACAAGTTCTTGATTGCTGCTGCAATCGTCTGAGGATGTCAGACTCTCACTTCTTTACTCTTCCAAAGTGGACACTGCCAGTGATTCTCCAGAAGCCTTTGGTCTCATACTAGGTAGCACCATTGACCCCTCTTGTTCTGGGGCTTCAGCCTCTTGGACTGCACAGCTATTGGCTCTTCCAGCTCTCCAGCCTGCAGATGGCCATTTTGGACTATCCAGCTTCTGGTCACATAAGCCAACCTAATAAGTCCCCTTTTTATAATTATCCTTCCTGCGGATTCTGTTCCTTTAGAGAACCCTTACTAATACAGGGACTCAGGAGAATTCTTTAATCTCTTTGAGCCTCCAAATGGATGTAATCCTTACTTCAAAATGTTATGTTAGAAGGTATTTAAGTAACAAGTAGAGACATTGGGACTTATAAGTTTTAAATCATTGCCCACTTTTGTGAGAGAATTTGCCTTCCCCAATCAACAACCACCATCCTTATACCTCAGGTTTCTGTTCTGATACCCAAGAATAAGTTTCAGATGATCTTGGATATCTTAGAAGACATCAGATTAAGATATACAGAAAATCCAAAACATACAGAAAAATCTAAGCAGCTAAGCTTGTCCTACTGAAGAAATGCACAAAATCTTGCCATTAAGACACAGCTTGACAAATTGTTTATAGGACACAAGCAGAAAAAAAAAAGACAAGATGAAGCACTCTGGATAAATCTAGGGTGAACATATATCCCAGTTTGCCCAGGGACAATCCTGATTTATCATCGTTTCCCAGAATAACTATTAGTAGCACCACCTTTCACTCTCATAAAGAGGCCCAGTTTGGATGATGAACTACATGGTCATTCAAGAAGCAGTGAAGCAGGATCACAGAGCACACAGAAAGTGGTTTAGTGTGCGAAGTGAGATGGAAGCTAGACAGGGAGGTGAAGTAAGGCCAGGATACACTGTACTATTGCTTCAAGCCCTTAGAAAATGAAGGGCTTCATTTTCAACTTCAACTAGGAAGGATTTTCATATGATTTCTTCAGTAGTAGAAACTAGATGATATAACAGTGTGTAAGCTGATGGGAGATGTTTGAAAAGCAAAGGGTGAAAAACAGGTGAGAGTAGGGAAAGAGAGAGAACTCTGACTGCTTCCCACTGTCTTTAAGTCCAGGCTCCAGAGCAAGATATTATCCAGCTCCTGTATACTACTCAAACTTTCTTTGAACATTCTCTGCACCATGTCTAGGCACTGGCCACAAAGAAGTAAACAGTTTCTCACATGCAGCAGGCTCCTTGCTCATCCTGGCCTTCCACAATTTATGTCTTTTGTCTTAAAAGGCCCTTCTACTTTTTCTCCTGATAACTGAGGCTTCCCAAAGCTGGGCTCTCTCTTCTACCCCTCCCCTCCAACTGCCTGGCTTAGGTGACCCTTCTCTGCCCTTCTGGTCACCCTGCTGCTAACTCCCATTGCCATGCTAAGGACACTGCACGGTAGCTGTCAGTAACTTGGTGGTTTCTCCTTTACATGGGGAGTCTTGAAGAGAGGTCTCTGATTCTATATTCCCATTGCTTTACATAGCACTTGACACAGTTCTCAATGCATTTTTGTTACAGTCAACCCTCAGTATCCTCAGAGATTGGTCCCAGGACTTCCTGTAGAGGAGATTCTAAAATCTTAGGATTTTCAAATCTTTATATAAAATGGTATAGTGTCTGCATATAACCTATGCAGTTCTCCTGTGGTACTTTAAACTTGTCTCTACACTACTTTATAATAACTAATTCAAGGTAAACTCTGTAAATAATCATTATACTATCTTGTTTAGGGATAAGCAAAAAGACTTCCCAGGTTCAGCACAGTTTTGTTTTGTTTTTTCCCTCAGAACATTTGAATCCAAACTGGTTGAATCCTCAGATGTGAAACCCAAGAACACAGTCTACTGTATTTGAATAAATTATTTTATCTCAGGTTAAAGATGTTGGAGTCATTTCTAACACTCTTAACCTTTTTAATAAACAAATACAATGACTAAAATAATTTGATTGACCATGCCCATTGCTTACTCTCTACAATGGGATCCTGACTCCTACTTCATTATTTTAATAGCCTCCTTACTGAATTTCCAAATTTAAATCTCTACTCCTTCAAGTCCAGCTTGAATATAAATATCCATTATCTGTTCCCCAAATGCCATTTTTTAAGGTAATTTCTCTGTCCAAAACCTTAAGGAATTACAAAATCTTATAGATCATGGTGGAACAATAAAATGGCAACATCTATTTTGAAATAGATTTTTGCTATACCTCATAAAGATGAATATAGACATACCCCATATCCAGGCAATCCCACTCCTGCATATATAACCTGGAGTAAGTGTTGCCCAGGTGTTAGAAGTTCAAGAATTCTTATAGAAACATTTTTGTAATGTGAAACTATCTCAAGTAATTTAAATGTTTTTAATATAATAGAAAATAAAAGTCACAATACGATGCTTCATATAGAGGTAAAAATACACTTCAACTACATAGAAAACATGATTATGTCTCAAAAAAGTAATATATTGGAAAAGCAATTCCCCCAAATTCTACAAATAATATAATATTGTAATACAACTCAAAACAAATAAAACCACATGGTTACATATGCCCATATGCTAAAATGATCAACAAAAAGCTGAAAGGAAATAATAACCACAGCTTACAGGATACTGGCTACCTCCTGCAGAGAGGCAGGATCAGAGAAGTACATGTTACAAGCAATAAATGGCAATATGCTTTTTTTTTAAACTGTGAGGTAGAACCATTGGTATATATTTTATTGATGTTTTACTGCATTGTTTTGCATATGCCAAATATTATACAACAAATGTATTTACAAGGTGACCAACAGAGCCTGAGTAATTGATTAAAATCATTAGGGAACAGTTAACCTTTTGGAAAAGGCTCAGATTTTGTTATCGATTGTGGTATCAGGCTCTTGAATCCTGCCTTTCACTATCAAGTATAGGAGAGCTGCTCTGGACCAGCCATGTGAGATTTTCTTCTGCTCAGAAGACATCAGAATGCAAATATATGTATTTATGATGAGAAGCATCTCTTTTTCATATTGTACATACTCATCTAGGATGATTAGTATATACTTCATCTGTTGTAAAACTGCAGAGGAATACTCAAAGCCTCTTTTTTTTTTTTTTTTTTTTTACTTTTCATGAAAATTCTCAGTCAGCAAGGCTGGTTGGCTGGTTTCAACAACATATCCTACAACAGTGAAAAATAAACCTTAGCTCCCCAAAATAGGAATATATCTTAGAAACATAAGAAGGAATGTGCAAAGAGGAATTTGCACACTCTAAGCTATTTAGGAAGACTTGCATGAAAGTAATAATTTTGCTTTGTGAGCAATGAAAAAAAAATTAAAGAATTAAACAAAATGAAAGCACAATACAGCAAAATCTGGCTCCCGATTATCCAACACACCCTAACACAGTCTGTGCCACTATTACTTCTCATGCCTAGAACTGGCATGATTCACTTATCACAATGCCATTTTCCAAGCATTGTCTCATGATCCATCTCAAAGGACCCCAGACAACCACTAACTGGACTAGCACAATAACTAAAAGCTATTACCTGCAATCCTGAACTAATGGGTTTATAATCATGAAATAAAGATTGCTCACAACCTGACCCAAAACAACCCCACCTCCTTGGGTTCCATTTGGAGTGCCCTACATACTTCCCCCTGAGATATTTCATACTGCTCTCCCATACTTGTCTGTGCTCATTTAAATAACCCCTACACACCCATACATACTCACACATACTCACCAACCTGGAATGTCCTTTTTTCCCTCTCTGTCCTGCTTAAATCCAACCTTTTCCAATAAAGCTTCTCTGACTATCCCTGCCAGTACTGCAATTTACCCTTCAGAAGACCTGATATTTTTTTAAAGAGAGAGAGAGAGAAAGAATTTTTTAATATTTATTTTTCAGTTTTTGGTGAACACAACATCCTTATTTTATGTGGTGCTGAGGATCGAACCTACCGCCCAGCACATGCCAGGTGAGCGCGTTACCGCTGGAGCCACATCCCCAGCCACAGAAGAAGTCCTGATATTTACACACTGTTTAGCATTCGCTGTCTTGCATAGGTAGTTGTATTTTCAGGCATTTCTGTGTTATAATCTATGTGGGTTTTAGATTTATTGGGTGCAGGACTAGACTTGGCATTATTTACAAAATCTACAGGCTTCTCACATTGAGGATGTTCTTAATGTTTCCTATGCTTAATACCTAACCTAAAGCATGAAAAACACTAAATAACCTTAATTATAAGAAAATCTTCTGCTTAAAAAAGAGCAGAAAGAAAGAGTGAAAGCAGAACATTTCAGAGGATATATGCTCAAACTGTATTTTTAATTTTTTCCATTAATTGTGTTGGGGTTTGGGGGATATGATGGACATCAAATTTATTAAAGCAAGCTAAAGGGAAAATGGGTCAAGTTCCAGAAATATTTTCCATCATTTCTCCATTTTTTTTCCTACACATAATGCATTCTGAGTTAAAAACATCAGGATAATAAAGCAATAGAGGAAGCTATGCTTATTCTTTTGTATTTGCAAAGATTTATTATCATTATAATGTTTATAATTTTTTTCACAACAAAAAAATTACAAAAGTGTGGGGAAAAAAAACAGAAGTCATCAGAAATCTTACTACTCAAAACCAACCATGGTTTGTCGTACATTATTCTACTGTTCTCTAAATGTATGTATGTATCCACAATACATTCTTTTCTACACAACAGTATCATGTCTACTTTCCACTTGCTTTTCTATGCAGGAATCTATTATGGAGAGCTCCTAAGTGACTGTTGCTGTATATCATCTTTTCTGTTACCGACAACGTGCTCTGTTGTAGGTGCATTTGGTTTCAAGTGGGGAATACCAACACAAATGGATGAGGATATTAATTTTTAAAAAGAGGCTAAGCAGATCATGGAATCCAAAGAAATGGTGAATAATTGAAATAAGGGCAAGGGTGCAGAGGAACCTCAGGGAAAACTAAAGCCAGGGACTCAACAACCTGCAGACTTCTATTCTGTTTTCTTCCTTAGGTCCACTTTCATGTTCTTTCTTCACATAGCAGGAAATGTTGTGACTATACTTATAATCTGTAAGCACAATGTTCATAACCTCAGGGTAAGGGCTCATTACTGAATTTCTACCACTGTCCTAATTATCTGTTAGAGTATGGCAATTCCCATAGTAGACATATGACTGGGCAAAGACATTTCCTATGAGAATAGACTTACTGGGCAGACAAAACGACAGATGTTCAGCATAATCCACTTAATATCCTGTTTATGGGAGTATAGGACACTTAGAATTTTTATTATTATTTCTTACTATTTGTTTTAGTCAGGTTTTATCACTGCTATGACTAAAAGACCCAACCAGCACAATTGTAAAGAAGTTTATTTGAGGGCTCATGGTATCAGAGATCTTAGTCCATAAGAAGGCTGCCAGCTCCATTGCTCAGGGCTTGAGGTGAGGTTGAACATCATGGCAGAGTGTGTGGCAGAGGGAAGCAGCTCATATGGTCATCAGGAAGCAGAGAGACTCCACTCGCCAGATACAAATATATACCCCATAGTCACACCCCAATTCCCACCTCCTCTAGCCACATCCTAACATTTCAATTACTATTAAGTTAATCCCTAACAGAGAATTAAATTGCTGATTAGGTTAAGACTCTTACAACCCAATCATTTCCCCTCTGACCTTCTTTCATTGTCTCACATGAGCTTTTGGAGGATACCTCACATCCAAACCATAACACTATTAATGTTCAATAAACATTTTAAGAGTACTATGAGCATTTGAGTACATTTAACTTTTAACACATATTTGGTAATGCCATGATATATCCTAAATGTCATAATCATTCAATTAATGTATTAATTCAGTAAATGTTTGTTTTTTTTTTTTTTTTAGTATCTATTATGTCCCAGTCTGTATTCTAGACATAAGGAATAAAGAACAGTGAACAGAACAGAAAAATTTCTACCTTGTGGACTTCATATTCTAATAAGGGGAAACATAATAAATAAATAAAAGTAAAATATATTGGGTAGGAGAGAGAACTGCTATTTTTAAATTGAGTGCTGAGGAAAGGCAGCATGAAAAATAAACATTTAGGCTGTGAGCAGAAGGAATGAAAAGGAGCCACATGACTTTCCCAGGTGAATATATTCCAGGCAGAGGAAACTACAAGTACTGTGGGGTGAGAGGATGCATGGCCTGATCAGGGAAGAGCATAAGACCAGTGTGACTTCTCACAGCCTGAGATACCCAGATAAGAGATCACAGAGGGTCTCTCAGGTCCACTGTGCAAGACAAGAAAGCCTCTGGAAGGACTGAAAAGGAAACAGACAAGATCCACTCTTGCATTCTCCCAAGTGGGATCCTTAGGTCTGTGCCAGTCCATGAGCAGCTTGTTCTAGGTTCTTGACATAACAAATTCAGAAATTAGGAGCAAGCATTTAGAACTTGTTAAAGAATTTTATGTTTCTTCTCATCATTGAAATGGAATTTTCCACTTTTTGAATCTGATAATAAAAAACATCTTGTATTTTTGTGTGCCTTTCTAAATTTTCTTTTTCTAGTAATTCATTTCACGACATAGCTTACAAAGGCATCAATTCATGATGGGATGGAAATTTCGAAAAAAAAATCCTTTATTACTGATAGTTTGAGAAGTTATGTTTTTCATTTTCATTTTTTAAAGATCAGTTGAGGTTGTCTTGTTGAGATAAGCAAGGATGGAAGGAAGAACAGGTACAAAGCTTTTGTAACAAGAGTTTTGGTAGATTAGTTCAGGGTGGTAAGACAAATTATTTTAAAAGAAGAAAGAAAGTTGGCAGACACTGTGTATATTTTAAAGGCAAAACTTTTAGGATTTTTTAAGAAGTTGGATATTGTACATGAGAATGAGAAAAGAGGTGACTCAATGATACTTGTTCTAAATAAATGGGGAAAGCCAGAAGGGGACAAATTAAGGGGTTTCCATTTTGGAGATACTGAATTATATATATTCCCAAGTGGAGCTTAGATTCAGGGGAAAGTTCAAATATATGGAGATTTGGAGACTGGGGAGAAGCAGAAGATCCATCAAGGGAGTGTGAGGTGGCCACTGAGGTAAGAAGTAAACCAAGAGAGTGGTGTTGTGTCAGGAATTCAAGACAATTCAAAAACAAGCATAGATCAATTATGTCAAACACCACTGATAGTTAACAGGGTGAGGATGGAGAAATGACTGTTGGATTTAGAGAAACTGGTGGTTATTGGTCAACATCTGTGGAGTGGTGGAAGCAAAGAGCCTGATCATAACAGGCTCAGGAAGGGAAGCGAAGAAAAGAGGAGACATTGAGCACATACGACCTCCTTCTCTTTGCTTTCAAGGTGAACAAAGAATGAGGGCTAAAGGTAGAGGAAGAAATGAGGCTAAGGAATCATTTTCAGAATTATAAAAATTAGATGTTTGTATGCTAATGAGAATAATTAATTATTGAAGAGAGTTCGATGATGGAGGAGGAGGATGCCTAGAGCACATCCATGAGTAGGCAAGAGAAGGGTTAAGAGCACAGGGAGGTGTGTGGGCACAGAAGCAGATGGGTAGGGAAACAGGGTGAAGGAGCAAGTGAAGGTCGTTTTTAGGTAGCTAGTCAGCCAACATGGGTGATGACAATGAAGGGCAACTGAAAACCACAGGGAGACTTATCTGACAGATAAACACCTGGAAGATGTGGCTTAGTATGTCAAAACCAACCCCAGTCAAAATTACATCCTCTGAAAAAAGAAAAAAAAACTATTGTTTCAACATCATGTCACCCTACCAGGTGGCCTGGGCCCTCCCTTATCACTCAAACTATCATAATCCGCAATCACCCAGGTAAGGAAAACATCAAGACCCTCACAAAGAAAGGTTGTTGAGGGGTATTCAGAGGTTAACAAACTGATTAAGGAGGTAGAAAATTGAGGCAAAAAAAGGGAGATTCAATTTCCTCTGAGCACCACACCATTTTTTTGAGTCAGACTATGCAGTTCCTAGGTGGTCAGTCAACAGTCAGGAGGTGTTCTTGGTCAGTCAAAATTCTGGACACTTTCCTGGGACTCCCAATGAAACTGAAAGGCTGGAGGAACGTGTCATCTCTGCTTTCTGAGCGGTCCCACTCTCTCCCTGTGATCTTGGACTTCAAGTGAGCTAATGGTATCAGAGATCTTAGTCCATAAAAGCAACCAGGCTGGCTAGGTTGCTTTTCTCCACCATGTTCAGCTGTGCTGATAAAGTTAAGTCCAGAGAAGTAGGATTTTACCAGGGCTTGTTTTTTTCCCAGGTGGCAGAAAAGGGGGAGAGAAAAGAGAGTGAGTATGCATGCTAGAAAGAGGTTTAATGATGGCTCATAGAGTGCTACCTCAAACACTGCATACTTTTAAAAGGACTTTTTAAAGCCTAAGTGTATCACTGCTGAAAGAAATTACCACAAACTGAGTGACTTTAAAAAAAAAAAGACAAGTTTGTTATCTTACAGTTCTGTGGGTTAAGAATCTGAGACAAGTCTCACTGCCATAAAATCCCTTTGTCAGCACCATTGCATCCCTATCTGGAGACTGCAGGGGAAATTCTAGGTCTTTGTCTTTCACAAATCCTGGAAGTCTCCTGACACTCTTCCTTCTGTTTTCAAAGCCAACAACAGATTAAGTCCTTGTGTGTTGTCCTGACCTTTTCTGCCTCCTTCTTTTTTCCCATTAAGGATCCTTATGATTGCACTAGGCCCACCTGAATAATCCAAAGTAATCTCTTCTTTTAAGGTCAGCTTATTAGGAGCCTCAGTTCCATCCCCTTTGCCCTGTCATAAAACATATTCACAGGTTCCTAGGACAAGAATGTGGTCATTTTGGCCTTTATTTTTCTGCCTACCACATTACAGAATGTCAAAAAACATATAATGTTCACAGCCCAGTTCACTAGGGCAGTGGGATAGGTTGTTGAGAGACCAAGGAAGACACCTGCAGATGGAATGTGAGATATAAGATTTACAGAAAAATTCTTACAGGGGAGACTCACTGACAGATTGAACAGGTGCTTCACCAGAAGGTCCAGGGATGATGGGTTGCATAGACACCTCTGCTTTACACAGTGACTTTGGTGATTCACCGGAAAGTAGCACCCCCTGTCCCTCATTGTGCTTGTTCAGGCTGCTTGGATGAGCACTTTCCCTCCACAGTGTTCTAATCCACACATTATCTCAGGAAGAGGGGTTTTATAAGTGTGGCTACAGAAGCTGTGATATCATTGATTTGCTTAGTTTGCTCTGTTCCTTGTAAGACCAGTATTCCAAGGAGAAGCTGTTCTGGTGTGTGTGTAAGAAGGCAGCTCTCTACAGATAATAGTAACTCGCCTTACTTCTCAGTATGTAAGAGAGAAATCCAGTATGTTATGGTTTAGATGTGAGGTGTCCCCCAAAAGCTCACATGTGAGACAATGCAAGAAAGTTTTCTTAAAAAAAAATGAAGAAATGATTGGGTTATGAAAGCCTTAACCCAATCAGTGAATTAATCGCCTGATTGGGTTAATTGAGTAGTAAATGGAGGCACATGTGGTGTGGATGGAGGAGGGAGAACATTGGGATGTGGCTTTGGGGTATATATTTGTATCCTGCAAGTGAAGCTCCTCTCTGATTCCTGATCATCATGTGAGCTGCTTCCCTCTGCTATACTTTTCCACCATGATGTCCAGTCTCACCTTGAGCCCCAAGGAAGAAAAGCTACCTTGAAACCCTGAGCCCTCAAATGAACTTTTCCTCTTCTACAGTTGTTTTGGTTGGGTCACAGAGGCAAAAAAGCTGACTAAAACACATTGTCCTTCAAAGTGATATCTATTTGGCCATTCTGGCCCAGACTTGCTCTCCTTGTTCCTTTAACTGGACATGGAACGCACATGGTATAAAGATAGGGAATGCTTATTTTCACTTCCTTTAGGAGGATTGTACTCTGCACCTACTATGAAAATTAAGTCAGTTGCTTTTTTCTATTTAATTTTCTGATCCAAAAAGGTCAAATAAGAATAGTCTGGACTAAGCTCCTAGATTAGGTGTCAAGACCAAAAACAGATCCATTCAGAGCTTCTCCCTAGAAGCTTCTCCCCAGAAGCTTCTCCCACATTTTAAAGGGATGAAGCACAGACTTAGAATACATCTCTAGGTAATAAAAATGATTGAAGCTGGAGATACCCACTGTATCTCACTTCAGAAGGTTAGAGTAAGAACCCAGGATCCTTTCCACTCCTTCTCTGAGCAACAAGTTTTGTTTTGGTTTTTCCTTTCTCACCTTTGAGAACCTGAAGGAAGATGATTTTCTTAAAAATAAATGAAGAAAATTCATTGTTCTTTCTCCCTTGCATATGGGGAATTCAGCAACTCTTACAGGACATTCAACCTGACTTGTATCATATCACCTCTGAGGTTAGATCTGGGATAATGGGGATTGGTTTGCTCCTTCTACCCAGTAAGGTCATATTCAGAGGAAGGAGGAGAGGCACAAAAAATGTAATGCATTATAAGTAGCAACGCTCAATTCGCTGCCCTGAAGAGAGAGCCATTCAGATTTGGAGAACCAGGCAAAGTTCATCAGAATGCCTTTTCTTTTTCATAACCTCTACCAGAGCTAAGTTTCTTAACAATTTAGGACATTTTCATCTTAAATGTTCAACAGTAATTTTACGTTAGCTTTCAAGTTATAGTAGTAGTGTATATAAAATTTTGTATTTTTTTAAATTTCATGTAATATTTTACCAAATGAATAATAACACAATATTTAGCTTTTATTATTTAGTGTCTACTAGGCTTTTTCTGAGGTGATTCATATGCAGTATTCTGTTTAATTTTTATACAAAACCCTTTCCTTATCTCCTATTTCTAGATGATGAAACTAAGGCACCAATAAGTCATGCAACTTCCATGAGGTCACATAGCTAGTTAGGGGCAGAACTAGAAGCAAGACATTTCTACTCTTCAACCTGACCTCTCAGCTGCTACTTTCTAGTAGAGACTTCTGAAGCAGACACTTAGCTGATTCCAAATTTTCATTATGCAAATAATGAGCATTTTGGCTATAAAACATATTTAGCACTTAGGAAAGCTTCCAATCTGCTAATTTCTCTGAATCTGTAGTTAAGGATCTATATTTTAAAAATAAATCATATTATGAATATTTAAAATATATAACATGATGTTATAAGATGTATGTAGATAATAAAATGTTCATTATAACAAAACAATATATATCTACCATCTCACAAATTCAACCCCTTTTGCTAATGGACAGAGCAGCTAAAACCTACTCTTTTAGCAAAAAAATCAAGTATAAAGCAATTAATTTTTATTACCTATTGTCTTCAAGTTGTATATCAGATCTCCAGACTTGTTCATCCTACACATCTGCTGATGTGGATACTTGATTTGCATTTGCCCATTTGCCTTACCCTTTGGCTCCTGGAAACCATTATTTTATTCTCTATCTCTGTGTATTTTGGCTTATTTTTAGATTCCATATATAAATGAGGTCAACCAATATTTTTCTTTTTGTGAATGGCTTATTTCATTTAGCACAATGTTCTCCAAGCTCATGCATGTTGTAGCAACTGACATGTATGTCTTTTTTATTGTTACATTTTATTAAATGCACTGCAGTTAAGCAAAATAGAAAGTAGAAATGGTTCCCTGGGTCAAATCACATGGCAGTATCTCCTTTTTAAGCTGAATAATATCCCATGAGAGGGAGGTATGATGGTAGATAGGTAGATCTTACAGTTTCTTTATACCTTCACTCATACATGGATACTTAGGTTGTTTTCATGCCTTGACTATTGCCAATAATGTGGCAATAAACTTGACAGTGCAACTATCTTTGACAGGTGATAATTTCATTTCTTTTGATTATATATCCCCAAGATGAATTGCTGGATCACATAGTGTTCTAATTTTATTTCTTTAAGAACCTCCCTACTGTTGTGCATAATAGCTTCACCGATTTACATCCCCACCAACAGTGTACAGAGTTATTATTATTGTTGTTGTTTTATTGTCTCTTTTCTTTTTGAAAATAGTCAAAAGGTCATATATTTGGGGTACTTGATATATAATGTCAAATTACTTTCCAAGAGGGTTGCACCAATATATACTGAATGTGATACTTTAGTTGAGCTTTTAAGAAGGAAGTGGCAGGCAGGAAAACAAAAGGAAAAGCATTTGGACTTTACAGGTGTCATGGCCATCCAAAGAGTCAAAGTGATCTTTGACGATACTGGTAGAATATATTGAAGCTGAGGAGATGATGGAGCCATACGGGGACTGGTTAGATGTATTAAATTCAGTATGGGCACCACAAGTCAAGAAAAGAATCAAATAACACAAGTCAAGAAAAGAATCAGGAGATGAAGAGGGGATTTCAAAGTGTAATATTGAGAATTGCTAGATGAATTGGGATTCCGAAAGCTGAACAAGACAGAGATCAAGTGCAGCTGTGTACTAATCAGTACATTACTAAACCTCTCTGCTTCAGTTTTATTTGAAAATGCGATAACAATGTACTCACCAATAGGGTTCTTATTAGGAGTAAGTGAAACAATGTATATAACTGATGTGCATTATAACCAGTAAGGTTAGCTATTGTTTTATTTTTTGGTACCAGGGATTGAACCCAGAGGGACATAATAAGTGAGCCACATCCCTAGCCCTTTATTTTATTTATTTATTTGTTTGTTTGTTTGTTTGTTTATTTATTTAGAGACAGGGAATTGCTAAATTGCTTAGTGCCTCACTAAGTTGCTGAGGCTAGTTTTGAACTTGTGATCCTCCTGCCTCAGTCTTCTGAGCCACTGGGATTACAGCCATGCACAACTGTGCCTGGCTTTTATTTTACCTATTATCATATCTACAAGAATTATAAGAGTTGACAATCATAATTGGTATTTCTAGAAAAGAAAACAAGATGCAAAAAGTTAAACAAATTAGCAAAGTCAAGCAACTCCTAGAAAGATAAAGTCAATATTTTATCCTAACCCTACTTGTAGAATTCAGGTTTTTGTATTTTTCTTTTCTTTACTTGAAGCTTGCTTCTTCATAAAGGACTTTCAAGATGTTCTGAGAGTTCTTTGCAGATACTTTAACAGTAGGGTCACAGATGGAAAGGTCTAGACTTATTGCTTTCCATAATAGATCTGTATTTCATGGGTAGAAGCTCTTTTGGATTTCTTAAAAGAAGAAAATTTTTTAACAACAAGAAGTTCAAAGTAGCCTGGTTGCTCTATGGAGGTAATAAACATTCCATAATTGTTGGTGTGCAAACAGGGATTATATGACAATTTATTGAGAATATTGCAAAAGGTATTTGTATAATTGCTTCCTGGTTTCCTTGATCCTGTTCTCAGCACACCAATATTCTCTCTCTCTCTCCACTATCTCCAGGGAAGGTGGATTCTCAGTCAGCATCCAAGGATGGTGTGACTTCCCTAGCCTATCCAGGAAGATATGTCATTCTCTTTAGATGGTTTTTGATCATTTTTTGCCCATTGCTTATCATATGACTAAGTTCTTTGTACTGAATGTCCAAGGATTCTCTAGGTCATCTATACATGCATCATCAGCATAGCTTCAGGACTTTCCCCATCATGAACTATAGCTCTGACTCATACCCCAAGAAACCCTGGGGAAAGGAATCCGCCAGCTCTCAGGACAAATCTCCTCATGGATTTGTTCTCTATTCAATCCCTGCTGAGAATCTCATGGCTGACTCTTCTGTAGGTGCAGAGGATGCTGCTAGGCCAGGTCAAGCTGTCCTCAGGGAATGGCCATCCAGGCCTAGGAAGCGGCACTATGGTCTGGAACCAAAAGATGGTGGGGGAGAATGACACAGTACACAGCTATACATCATTTTTTCATTAATGTCTCAAAGCAAAACTGATTGAGTCCAGATTCTCATAAAACTGTTACATTAATATGGTATTTTATTGTTCATAAAATATTCTCTAATATGTCATCTTTATTCCTCTTCAGTGGCACAAGTAAATAATAACATGTGAATTATCTATCAATTAGGATTAGATACATATGCAAGAAAACAAAACCAACAGTATCTCAACCAAAACAGGATTATCTTTTTTAACTCATGTGAGAAGGAGACCTAAAGGTGAAGGTTGCTATGGTAGCTCCATCTAAATTGGGCACCCAGTCTCCTTCCTTCTGCTTCATCATCTTTAGGTATTGCTTTTCATCCTCAGGGTGACCTCATGATAACCTTTCAATTGTAGCAGTTTCCGCTATTATAGTCTTGCTCTGATTTGAAGGAGGGAGAAAGGGGAAAGTGCACTCTACCAGTTGAGGTACTTTGATTTAAAGGGATGTCCCATGGACCACTCCCAACTGCAAGGCAGGCTGGGAAGTATACTTTATTTCAATGTGGACACAGATATATCCCCATCAATATAGGGATGTAATGCTAATGAAGTAGCAGTAAATGATTATTGGATAAGTAAATAGTATCCTCTGACCAAGGAAATTATGGCTAATGGGATCAAATGACTCAGCCAGAGTAGTACAGATAGTTGACTTCCTATTCACATCCTAAGAAGTACTGATGATTTCTCATATTGCTGAACAATCCTCAGGGACATATTGTGTCATATTCTAAGTGAAGCCCTTCTGTGCTTTAAATGTTACAATTTATGGCTTGTGCAGTTATGAATGGAGACCTCTCTCCTCCTGTACCCTTGGTGAAATTCTGTATATAGTGTATCTCACCTCCATAGCCAACACCCTCGTTCTCTATGCTAATTTGTAATGTAATTTGTAATGCTAATATGCTAAGTTGTAGTCCAATATCATATTTTAGTTAGCTTTTTTAAGTTGCTGTGACCAAATATCTGACAAGAATAACTTGGAAGAAGAAAAGTTTATTTTGGCTCACAGTTTCACAAGTTCATTCCATAGTTGGCTGACTCTATAACCCTGGGCCCGAGTGAGGCAGAACATCATGATGGAAGGGCATGGCAAATGAACGTGGCTTAGGACATGGCAACCAGAGAGCAGAGAGAGCTCTGCTCACCAAAGACAAAATATAAACCCCAAAGACATGCGCCCAGTGACCTACTTCCTTCAGCCACATTTTACCTGCCTAGAGTTACCACTCAGGTAATCCATATCAGTGGATTAATCCGCTGATTAGTTTATACCTCTCATAATCTCATCATTTCAATTCTGAAAATTCTCGCATTGCCTCACATATGAGCTTTTGGGGAACACCTCATATATCTAAACCACCACATATTCATTGCTGCATGTTTTACTGGAAAGGTTAGATCACTGTCCAGTAGTTGGAGCCTCCTTTCTGCCTAGGGCAGTCATTCCCTTCAGATTTCTGCACCCTATTTGGGGCTTCTTCTGAGTTAGAAACAGGGGTAGAAAAAGAGCATCATTCTTCCCATCTGGTGACTGGGTGAGTAAATCATGCAGTTTGCATCACTGTTCTATTTTCTTCAATTTATGTAAAAGAAATTATATATTAAAACCAGTTCATAAGGGCCTTGCTTATTTACTAGAAGTCATCTACTTTAGGAGATATCAGGCTTTTGTTAATATTAATAAGGTTGTATTCTGATTTTTATCTAAATATGATTAAATGTGATTATTTTGTATGTGTTCCTTTATTTAGAACTTTGAAGGATAGGATGAAACAGTCAATAACATCATTTCATTATAAATAATAGAATCTAAAATTATAGACATATTTTCAAAAAGTATTATACTTTATAGTTATATTTAATTTAAAAAACTTTTAAAGTAATTAAGTGTATTTCTGAAACAGCTGCTTTTCTCTTCTTCCCCTAAAACTTGAATTAGGGGGTGAGAGATACTAGTTAAATAAAGTCTTGGGTTAGCCGGGTTCTATTATGTAAGACTTCATTGTATTAACTTTTGAATAAACTACACTAAGATGTTACTTTCCCAATAAAGTTGAACATACTTTCATTCATGTAGAAATCTATATTTTGTATATGTACTGCAGACTGAAGTCAGGAAATGAGAAAACCAACAAGATCTTCGTTGGTCTTCTTAGGGTCTTTCAACAAATGGAAAGTAACTGTGTTAGAAAGGGAATTCTAGGAGGCCAGGGGATTACCACCAGCCCAGGGCTGCAGAGAAGATAAAAGCTAAGTTATACAGAACCCCCCTTCCAAAAACAAAAAAAAAATCTCAATGGCAGAGCAGTGTGGCTGCTTTTCACCAGTTCCCCCATCCCACCCCACCCCGCAAATTGTTTATTTGAAAAGTAAAAGCAGTAAATACTTGAACTGTGTCAGGATTGGTCCAGAAGAACCACTTGTTCTTGACAGATTCTTTAAAACTTATTTTCTTACTTTTAAGCAGGAAATCATACAATTAAAACAATTACTCTCAACTTAAGGAGTATTCAATTAAATAATATGCTTACTTTTATGTCAATGGTGAAAATAGGAGGAGCTCCTAGAAACAAGCACAAGGTCCACAGGGACAAATGACAGAACTATCAATTAGCTCAACAAGCCAAGAAGGCTCTAATTCTAGTAGTCTTTCTTTTCTTTCTCTCTCTTTTTTTAAATTAGAGCTTTATAGTTATACATAGTAGTTGGGTTCATCCCGACAAACTCAAATGTGCATGGAGACCAATTTCAGTTCATGATCCCCCAGCTTTTCCTTCCCGTCCTCCCTCCCTTCTCCCCTTCTCCTTCCTCTGCTCTACTAGACTTCCTTTTGCTCATCTATTAATTTGTATTTGATTTGTTCTTATGTAATCTTATCCTTCCCTCCCCTCTATTTTACTCTAGCTTCTGCATATGAGAGAAAATATTTTACCTTTGAGTTTTTGAATTTGTCTTATTTCATTTAGCATAATATTCTCCATTTCCATCTATTAACCAGCAAATTTCATAATTTCATTCTCTTTTATGGCTGAGTAGAACACTATTATATGTGTGTGTACAATGTATATAAAAATATAAGTATATTTATATATTATAATTTCGTAATCCATTCATCTATTGACAGGCATCTGGACTGATTCCATAATTTAGTTATTGTAAATTGTGCTGCTATAAATATTGAGGTAGCTGTATTGCTCTAGTATTCTGATCTTTGGGGAAAATACCAAAGAATGGGATAGCAGGGTCATATTGTGATTCCACCCCTAGTTTTTTGAGAAATCTCCATACTGCTTTCAAGGCTAGTTGTACTAGTCTGCAGTCCCACCAACAATATACAAGTGTGTCTTTTTCCCCACAACCTCATCAACATTTATTCTTGTTCATATTCTTGATCATTGCTATTCTGACTGGAGTGAGATAAAATCTTGGTGTAGTTTTGATTTGTATTTCCCTGATAGCTAGAAATGTTGAACATTTTTTCATATTTTTGTTGGCCATTTATGTCTCATCTTTAGAGAAGTTTCTGTTTAGTTCTTTTGCCCATTTATTGATTGGATTATTTGGGTGTTTTTATGGTGTTAAGCTTGTTGAGTTTTTTGAATATTCTGGATATTGATCTCTGCTTGGAGTTGTAGTTGACCAAGATTTTTCCCCATTCTATAGGCTGTCTCTTCAAGCTCTTAATCATTTCCTTTACTGTGCAGAGGTTTTTGGTTTGATGGCATCCCACTTACTGATTCTTGGTTTTGTCTTGTGCTTTGGGGTCTTGTTGAGGAAGTCAGTGCCAGCACCTATATGATGGAGTGTTGACCCTATGTTTTCTTCTAGTAGTAAAATTTCTGGTTTAATTCTTAAGTTTTTGATTCATTTAAATTTGAGTTTTGTGCAGGATGAGAGAAAGGGGTCTAACTTCATTTTTTCTCTGGTAGTCATTTAAGTAGCTAATAAGGTATTCCAAAAAGAGCTCATTTCCAAGAATTATTTTTCAAAAAAACAAAATAATATAATGAATTAAGATAAAAAAATAAGCCAATTATGTGTAAAAAAAATACAAATAGCCTTTGGCACATTGGTATCAGTAAGCTCTCACTTATGATTCTATGAATTAATGTAAAAACCTTTATAGTCATCCCACACCTGTATCTTGCTTAGGAAGGATGGAAGTTTGCCTAACTGTTTTGATAAGATTTAAAACCTACTCAAATAATTTCTGTTGAAAGTATACTAAAAAGAGAAACCTTTGGAAAAATGTTGACTGGATGAGCTGCTGAAGTATAAATTACTGGACAGTCTTAGCAGTCTTTAACTGCTGTTGCAATCATTCATGGATGAAAATTCTACATATTCAATTAAATGATTTGCATACATCATGCAAATACTGGGACAGAAGTCCAGACTGAGGTTATCTTTTTGAACTCTTGTCTCAGTATGGTCAGTACCACATAGCCTATTATTTAGTCATGCAATGTTCTCTCTTTGGGCACAAAGGAAATTGGAAATTCCATATGTGATAGAGACCATTATTATATTTATCATGTATCTCTCATAATGCTTTTCACAGAACTAGCCAAGCTTGCCTGCATTCATTCATCCATTCATTCCAATAATTTATTGAGAGCTTATTATATGTCAGAACCTAGTCCACAAATATGCTGAGAATATGAACTGCACAAGGTTTCCACTTCTCTAAGGTTTAAATTTGAATGAGACAAAGCAAAAAGAAAGAAAGGAAGGAAAGAAAAAATCAGAGGTCACAAATATTATAGAAAGAATTAAGGAAATATGATAAAAAATAACTGACTGGCTACATTGAATTAGCACTCTGAGAATACCTCTCGGAGAAGGTGATGATATCTAGACAAGATCTGCATGACCCAGGGCCTCATAATAAAATGGGCTGGCCTGTATAAGGAAACCAGCAGAAGTCATGTGGCCAAAGCATAGTGAGAAGGGGAAAATATTAAGTGAGTTTAGAGAATAGCCTCAAAGAGTTCTTAGGGTTTTGAGAAACCTCAATTAGACCATGGATTTTATTCTCAATGTAGCTCAGAGTTTTACCCATAAAAAATATATGTTCTGATATATATCTTTAAAAGATTTCACTAACCATTGTGCGTAACAGGAAGCAATAATAAATAAAAGAGAGTGGTTGCATCAATATACCATAAGATAGATTTTTATTATTAGATTAAGGGAAATATTAATGAAGGTGGATAAAAAATAGTTTTAGGAGATGCTTGGGAGGTATGGTCAATAGACCATAAGATAG
This sequence comes from Marmota monax, assembly GCF_021218885.2. Classification (NCBI taxonomy): domain Eukaryota; kingdom Metazoa; phylum Chordata; class Mammalia; order Rodentia; family Sciuridae; genus Marmota; species Marmota monax. Next base: position 5,032,005 of record NW_026695212.1, read on the forward strand.
ATTTTTATTATTAGATTAAGGGAAATATTAATGAGGGTGGATAAAAAATAGTTTTAGGAGATGCTTGGGAGTATGGTCAATTGGATTTGTGGATTAATTTGTTGTGGGGTAATGATGAAAAATGAGAATGAAGGATTGCTCAGATGGTTAGCATAAGCAATAGAAGAATAATGACTTTTACTGATCTGGCACAAGGAGAGTGCAGTGTAAGAGCATGGAATGGGAGTTAACAGTTCTTTTTAGTTGAAGATAATTGAACCATTCAGTTTGAAATGTAGTTTCAACTAGCCAGTTGAATGTAGTTTCGAAAAGAGCACTGACTCGTGGGCCTAAACATGGTATCTGAAATCATGGGACATTATGAAATCATGTGTGATGGCTAAATACAGAAAGTTAGAGAGGCCCTTCCTAAATAGTAACAATAGTTATTAGCAGATAAGCAGACTAAATAGATAAGAGAGTAGACAATGAATTTTCACAACATAGGCACCAGAAGGTATAGAATGAATATCAGATTCCCTTCCTTCTTTCAGCAGAAAAGGATGCTAATTGGTAAGTGGTGGTTTAATGTCTTCACCAAGCCATTCAAAATAATAATCTTTGATCAAAATCACAGAACTTGAAGAATGAAACTTATTCTTCAGTAATAAAATACAGATTTATTGTATTTCTATTTAACTAAATATATATTTCACATATTTCACAAATTGGACTGTGGATGATCATATTATTATTAAATAGAAAATTGGAATGTCATCTGCCTAAGATTTTTCTGCAATTCTCTTGATCTATGAAATATGAAAACAAAAAACTCACTGGTATTTTATTATAATTCCTTTGAATAAATGTTATTTATAATTAATATACAAATAAAACTACAAGATATGGTGTGGGATAATGGGGTCCTTTCCTAAGCAAGAAATTAAAATGCTTGTTTTTAAAAAGTTTTTTTTTTCTAATTATATAAGTCAAATAATATATTTTTATTATTAAAAGATCAAATATAAAACTAAAGCTCACCTTGAGAACATCCTCCAACCTTGGGTCTATCCTTAGAAATAACCATTTTGTCACTTTTATATGAATCCCTCGAATCCTTTGCTCCCTCACATATGTGCTCCTATTTATGGACATGTACTAACACAGGTGCATGCATATGAGTGTGCGTATGTGTGCCAGGGAAGTGTCTGTGTAGGGATATAATAGATACCATTGTTGCTCTCCCCAGATCCCCTGTTCTGCTGTTGCTGGAATTGGCTGAGTGTGAGAAAGTTCTTCCCCTCTGGAGAATTACCCTCTACCAAAGAGAGCTGTGACTGCTCCCCTTTTGTAACAGTGGGCCATGTCACCTTTTGAATATAGCCCTCATTGCTGTGAAGTTTATTTTTAAAAGGACATGTTTTTTTCTTTTCCTCTTCTCCCTCTCCCCCTCCCTAACCTGGGGACAAGGAACAAGATTACCTGAGTTGTCTGTTCTCCACAGGAAGGAGATATCACCAAAGAAGTAGGAAGTGACTATCTCCCAAATTAACAAGTGAATTTCAACACACCATCAGTGTGAACCTGGGACCCCCTGCCAGAGTTCACCTGGAATGTAGCCTTTGGAGAACTTCTTTAAAAGCCCTCTGTTTTCCCTGATTGGCAGACCCACAGCCTCTGGAACAAGAATCCCCAGTGTTTCTCCCTTGCTAGCAAAGCAATAAACCTTCTTTTCTCTATTCTCAAAACCATGTCCACATTATTAAATTGGAATCAGGGACAAAGGACTAAGGTTTTGGTAACACCTTCATCCCTAGTGGGATGACACAGGGATATATATAAAATGCCCTCAAGGTGGGCCCACTCTGATGGCAATTTGTGATCCAGAGCACTTCTATGGGATCAGAAGAGCAGGTCTCCTGAGTCTACATTCTTGCTAAGCACTCTTGCTCTGTCCTGTACTGCTTCTCATGAGAGCCCTTTCCCAATAAACACTTGAACATGAATCACCCTTTTAGACTCTGCTTCTCTGGAATCCAATTAAGACTTTATTTCTATGCATCCATATTTTGTGCAGAGAGTGGGTTTTGCAAAGTTGTTAACATAATGTATATATTATTACAGTTTTCTTAAGTAACAGATCTCTTATCATTTTATTTCCATATACATAGATTTATTTCAATATTTTTAACTGCAGTACTATATTACATTTTAGGGAAATAGATAATTTATCAGACATAAAATAGGATTTAATGCAGTATACAAATGTTATCATTGTTGATTACATTTCCATGATTACCAGAAATAAAGCCATTTTGTACGTTTATAGTTCATTTGTAATTCCTCTTCTATGAATCATTTTCATAACCTTTGTCTATTTTCCAATCAGTCTGTTCTCAACATAGTAACCAGAATGTTTGTTTTCTGTCAATCAGATCACATCCATCATCTGCTTAAAAGCCTCCAAAGTTTTTTCTTTTGGTTCTGAGTAAAATCCAAAATAATTTCGATGTTCTATAAGGCTCCATCTCTGATTTCATTTCAAGGACCAAAGTGATACCTTTACATGACTTATTTCACTTAACCCATCTACAATAGTAGAATTCAAGGAAATTATTCTGAAGAAAATTCTAGATAACCACTAACCTTTTCTATCCTTGACACTCTCAATCTTATCATCAGTCTATATCCCAAAGCCAGCAGAAATAATTACATTATATCCATTATCCTTACTTATGTCTGATCATAAGAAGTCCAAATCCACAACACAAATCTTTTGCACGTTCTCTTGTTGACCTTCTGTCTTATGCCAATTCACTGAATCATCTGAAATCTACAAAGTGAAACTAGCCAAATTCATCAAATCCTCAAGCTTCTACCTACTGGTTCTTCCCTAAGGATACTGCTTCCCCTGCATCTTCTATTAGTGGTGGCTATTGTCTTCTCCTATGTTAAGGGAACACCACACTGGTCTGCTTCTTTTATAACCAGACAATTTTTCACTTCAGTCTTTGTATGGATATTCCTCCTTGCCTGGAATCCAAGTGGGCACCATCCTTACAAGTCCTTCTTTAAATGTTTTCTCTTCAATGAGACCAATTATAATCTCTATATTTAAGCCTCTAACCTGACCACCCACCCCACTTACAGTATTTCTAATCCCATCAGCTCTATTGTTTCCATGGCACTAATCACTTTCTAACATACCATGTAATTTACTTACATATGTGAATTTTGTTTATTGTCCATCTCCCCCTTTTTCAAATTAAAATTCCCCAAGGTCAGGAATTATTGTCTATTTTTGTTGACTAAGATATATAAAGCACCTAGGCACATACTAAGTGAGTGACAGAATAAGTCTCACTACAGTATTATGAGGAAGACATAATTATTTCTCTTTTTCAGACAAGAAAACTGAAGCTTAGAGAATATAAATAATCCATTAGAGGTCATGCTATTTGCAATGGCATAACGCAGATAACGCAGATTCCAATCCAGGTACGTTGGTCAGCTTTTCTTATCTGTGATGGAGAAGGAAAAGTTTATTTTGGCTCATGGTTTCAGAGGTTTAGTCTATGGTGGGGTAATTCCATTGCTCTGGACCTGAGGTGAGGCAGAACATCATAGCCAAAGGAGGAAAACTCACCTCATGACAGCCAGGAAACAGAGAGGGAGCAGAGGGAAGGGGCCACATTGAAATGAACCCTTCCAATACACATGTCTTGTGAGTTACTGCCTCTAGACAGGCTCCACCTGCCTACAGTTACCACTCAGTCCATTCAAACTAGGATGGACTGATCAAGTTACAGCTCTCACCATTTCACCTTAGGACATTCCTGCATTACCACAGGAGTTTTGTAGGAGATGCCTCATACCCAAACCATAATACCAGGTCTTTCTCCCTAGAGTTAAAACTCATTATCCTGTACCCAGTGATATTTGCCCACGATGAGTATGGGAGGGAGAAGAGACGGAGGTGGAAAATGGGGTAAATAAATCTTTGTGTACCAAGTTAAGCAGAATCTTTCTATAACAGAAACTCTTGAATTGAATGGTGACATAATTAAACCTATGTGTTGGGAAGATAATTCCACCAGGTGGAGCAATAAAAGCCAACAAGTTGCCAATAGAGAGAAATATCATATTTTAAGGGGCCTAATTCTACTCTTAAGATTTCCACAGCTAAAAATGACTTTCTTCTTTCTAGTTAAATAGTATTCAGTTCTATCACCCCAGTCCGCTCTCAGAAAAAAGTCTGATACAACTTGAATAGTTGTGAATTTCTGCTTTATTCAGATATATTAGATATTGATAAACTGAACAAGTGAGTTACTTTCCATTTGGATGCAGTCACAGTTGTTAACAATATTCAGAAGCACCAGGTATGAAATCTCTGGAGGTGCTGAGTTTATCAGGGAACAGATCATATCATCTGACACATTCAAGAGCTGCCTGATGTGCCATTAAAGTAGTGACTCAGAATGCAGACATGTTCTCAAAGAGGCAACAACTGGTTGGTATCATTTCATTTATAAGTGTTCATTGTATAAATAAATGCACAACCCACAGGGTCTTTCTTAGATCAGCTGCTTAGTTGGTCCCTGAGAAAGGACTTTTAATCATATACTCTTGCCTAATTTTTCAGAAACAATAAAGGGTGAAGTGAAACAGTTATAAGATAAAGGAATTAAATATAATACATATAATTAATAATACATAGACATTATTTTAATTACATAAAATTGCTATTATAAATCTTTGAAAGATGAGTCTAAAACATATTCCCCATATTAATAATGTTAAATATTAATAAATGGATTTAGAATTAAAAATTCAAATGTTGCATGCAATAAGACCCTTATTTGGATGCTCTGTATCCCCATAAGGATATCTGACTCCTTTTTCATTTCCTTAGGGTAGATCTTGGTGACATGTCAGTCATCACTTTGATGAGTTCATTGATTTCTTTCTGTAGGACCTGTGGACCATTACCTAATGGGAAAGAAAACAACAAAATTAATTTCAGGCAAGCCATCAGGATATTCTCCTCTTAAGATCATGGCCAGTAAAAGTAGTCATTTAAACAAATGTGATTCTGAGTACCAATATGTTGTTAGCTTAATATTAGGCCAAAAAGATAAATTTGCTAGTTCGGCAATAATATGGTTGGTTATGTCACATATCTTTAACTATGGAATTTTCAAAATTATATACTGAATAAAGCCCTGAAGTAGACTGGAAAAAAAATGAAGAGGTCAAATTACACATGCTGTTTTGACAAATTTTCTTTCTTAATGTTCAGAGAATCACCAAAAATCTAAGAGACTTATCCAAAACTGAGCAAGACAGGGCAGTTCTGGGTTAGGAACAAGGGCTTTCTCAATGTCTAGCCTGAGGCTCAAGAAGAACAGATGCATCTCTCCTTTTCAGTTCCTGGGATCCAGGTGAGAGGCCAGATACTAGGAACCATAATTTAACCCAAGACAACATCATGAGACAATGCTTAGGAATCTAAGGATTTCTCCAGCTGAGATATTCTATTATATGAAAATTAACCGAATTATCCTTTCATAAGTTGTAAATTCTATTTTTTTCCTCTAAAAATAGACAAAAATATTCTCACTTCTAATTGGGTTGGATAATCTGAGAATTTGAATAAAGATTTCAGGGTGATGCCCCCATTACTCCCAAAAGACTATAGCTTTCATCTGTCTTACTCTCATTTTCTATCTATGGCATGGTGAAGTTTTAAGGCAAAGAAAATCACAGAACTTATGTAGTAAACACAGCAAGTTCCTTTCAAAATAGGGAAATGGACACCAACTAGCATGTGATTCAGCCGAAGTCAGTTGAGAAAACAAAAAACTACTCATCCACCCCCATGTATCTTTCCATTAAGACATACAGCCTCTTATCCAAGGTAAAAGAATTTCCATCCAATGAATAAGGGACAAAGACAAATATTCAAATATCCTTCTCTATGGCTTCACTTTCTTCCTTCTATCTGGATTTATCCATTCATATGTCTTAGTACAATAGTTTTATGTTTGTATTTCTCCTAATGACACATAGATTCCCACACTGATGTGACAAAGTCACCCAAAGTATTTGTGAAATCAGTAAGGAAGAGTTTCAGCCAGGAGTTCATTTCATAGCTTTTGCCCGCTGTTAAGTAGCTAATTTCAACTTTCTGAGAATTAAAACTCTGCAAAAGCCCCTATAATGAAACAAAGAATTGAAATTAACTTTACAGGAATTTGAGTCAGCTTCAGAAGTCTTCCAGTTTGCTGGTGCTTCTACTGAAGAACTTAACAATCAGGTCCTCCTTGATGGTGTCCATGCTTTTTTGGATGATCTGGGGGTATTTTTGTTTGTTTTGTTTTTGTTTGTTTGTTTTTGTTTTTAATCAGAGTTTAAAGTAGAAGGAGATGATTTGGCTCTGAATTATTTTTTTGCTACTCTCCTTGAGAAAAAAGAACACAAAGAGAGGTCAGTGTTAGTTTACTCATCAGAAAATAAGCAACAGAAAAATCAGCCAAATGGAAGGTTCAAATTACTTCTTTCCAATTATTCAAAATATCCAAGAAAATAGGCCCCCCATCTACCACATCTGGATTACTTGCATTCTGAGAAAAGGGAAAAAAAAATTATTACTCCACAAATTGTCCTAAAAGTGAATTTTAAGTTTTATTGAACTCAGAAGCTGATAATACTCATTCTTTCATTTTCAAAACTTCTGCTTATTTTAAACAGTAAGTACTCCCAAAAGCTTCTGGATTACATTTAGCCAAAGTCTATTATGTTCTTTTAGCTTCATTTATTAGAATATCCCTTAAATTGTGATGTCATAATGAACTGAAAAGGGTGGTAACACTTCAAGTATTCCAAATAACTTCAGTAAGTTAAGAAATTATGTCAAGCCTGCTTCAAACTTTAAAAAATCATCAAAGCCATCACATTATAATACGCTTTCCCTTATGGTACTTGTTTCTATAACATCTACCTGTGCCCTTATATAGCGTGTTGTTTCAGCTTTAAAAATTAGTTCTAAATACATACGTATATGAAAGAGAGATTTGATTTTCCTTTCAAGAATAAAATCAATTGTGAATGTGTGAACATTATTATAATAGCTACAATGACAATAGCTAGATTTTGGACAAATAATAAATTATTTAAATGCAAAAGCTACATACTAACCATAAATTTAAAATTTTTTTCATAAAACAAAAATTTAGAAAACATTGAACCAGAATCATAACTCCTACATTGTCTGAGAGAGTGAATGACCATAGTAATAATTCACAATTATGTAAATGGAATGGTAGAATTCTGAAATAACTTTTTGGAGAAAACATGTGTAAGTGACACTTTAAAATCCAAAATGTTAAGAACTTTATTTTCTTTATTTTTAATTGATAACTTGTTTCCTATTACTGTTTTTATTGCTAAATTTGACTTTTTCTGTAACCTTAATAGTAGTCTGAGAAATTAGAAACAGACATTTTTTTTTTCATTTTTTAAGTTTTTGTGATATGAGCACTGCTTAACTTATAACAGGTTTCTCACCATAAAATTATCACTATCATCATGCTTAATACACACGTCATGACCATATTTTAGATTTGTAAATCCCCTTTAAGACTCTATAACACATTGAACAGAGGGGTAAAGTAGAAATTAGGTTATTTTGCCAAGAAACATCCTGCCCACAATCAGCAAAATAGCACCATATCTTCTCAAAATGACTGTAAAGTAGAGATGACAGTCTGTCAGATAAACTACAGATCAACATTCAGTCATTTTCAACTACAAGCAAATATTATTAAAATGTCATACTTATAAATTATTTTCTTGAATTTTCTACTTCTTTTTTTATATTGTGGCTGCACTGTAACAGCAGGAAGAACCAAAAATGATGTAGAGCTGAAAAGCCAAGATGGAATTTGTACACTTCATTGTTTCAGAAGAGAGTTAGGTTGAGGATGTTGGAATCAGTAGCTTCTATATTAATCTGATCAGCTCCAAAGGACCTGGCTGGTCTTTCTTTACTAATAGCTGACCTGAGATGATCAGAACAATATACTACATCTCCTTTTGCTGCTGGTATTTATACCTAATTAAAGTCTCCTCAGGATTACATATTTTCACAAGTTTAAAAAAATGAGTTGGTGATAGATAAGCAGGGATGCTTATCAGGTTGTATAGAAAACTATGGTTTATGGCATTTTGGTATTGTAGTTTCTTTTCAATTCCTTGGGTCTTCTGATGATGAGACAAATCCATGGTGCCCATACATGCCATCCTTAAGGGGTACGTTGAAAGCACTCTTAATTCACATCATTCAGAGTCTGGAAATTATTTTTTTGCATCTTCCCCTTTTGCCTTTGCAAAATATTGACTCCTCATCAACAAAGCACATTGATCATCTGTTTGTGATTGGGAACAAGTGGGTGAAGAAGTATTTCATCATGGTTGATCAATATCCACTACAAGATTCAAATTGCTTTAGATTAACACTGACCAATAGAAATATAATACAAGCCACATAGGCTAAATTTAAATTATCTAGTAGCTCCACTAATAAAAGTAAAAAGAAATATGTAAAAATATTTTTAAATATTATACTTAAATCAACATATCTTTACCAGATACTCTTCTGAGAATTAGTATCCAGAATATATAAAAAAACCAAAAAAACTTAATACTGAAAAAAATAACCCAATAAGTAAATGGGAAAAAGAATTAAAAAGAATTAAACAGACACGTCTCAAAAGAAGAAATATGGTCAACAAATAGATGAAAAAACGTTCAACATCTCTAGTAAATGCAAATTAAATGCAAATTAAAACTATACTGAGATTTTACCTCTACTCATGAATGACGATTATCAAGAATACAAGTAACAATAAATGTTGGCAAGGATGTGAGAAAAAGACTACACTTATACATTGTTGTTGGGACCACAAATTGATGCAACCCTTCTGGAAAGCAGTATGGAGATTCCTCAGAAAACTAGGAATGGAACTACCATTTGACTCAGTTATACCACTCCTCTGTATGTATCCAAAGGAATTAAAATCAGCATATTATAAGGATGCAGCCACATCAATGTTTGTACTCAATTCACAACAGCTAATCTATGGAACCAACCTAGATACCTATCAACAGATGAATGGATAAAGAAAGTGTGGTTTATATACACAATGGAATGCTACTCCGTCATAAATAAGAATGACTTTATGACATTTGCAGGTAAATGGATAGATCTGAAGACTATTGTGCTAAGTAAAATAAGCAAATGCCAAAATACAAAGGTCAAATGTTCTCTTTGATATGTGGATGTTAACCCACAACAAGGGAAGGGGGAGGGGAAAAGTAGAAGTTCAGTGGATTAGACAAAGGGAAATGAAGGGAAGGGAGGGGTTTAGGAATAGGAAAGACAGAGGAATGAATCTGACATAACTTTCATTCATATATAAATATACACACCACAGTAAATCTCAATATTTTGTACAACTAAAAGACTGAGATCCTAATTAGAATAAGATATATTCCATATTTGTATAAATACATTAAAATAGATTCTACTGCTAGTGTATAACTAAAAAAGAACAAATAAAAAAATACTACACTGAGATTTCATCACACCTCAGAATGGCAACCATTGAGAATAGAAAAAATAATAAATTCTAGCAAGGATATGGGGTCAATGTAACAGCTTACACATCATTGGTGGGACTGCAAATTACTACAACCATTACAAAAATCATTTGGTGATTCTTCAAAGGACTGACAATGAAACCACTATATAATCCAAGTATTCCACTCCTTGGAATTTATCAAAAGAACTAACATCAGTATATTATAGCAATACATGTATTCCAATGGTTGTAGCAGCATAATTCTCAATAATCAAATGTGGAACCAGCCTATGTGTCCATTGACAGGTGAATGATAAAGAAAATGTGTTATTTATATGCAATGGACTTCTATTCAGTCATAAAGAAGAATGAAATTATGGCATTTACTGTTAAATTAATGGAACTGGAGAACATCATGCTAAGTAATCCAGACTCAGAAACTCAAAGATTGAATGTTTTTTCTCATTGTGAGAGCTAGAAAGAAAAAAAAGGAATTAAAAAAGGGGGGCTGGTGGATTTCATGAAAATAAAAGTGAGAATAGAGGAAGGGTATTACCAGGATGGAGGAGAGAGTGGAACAGGGAAGTACTGGGAAATGAAATGGAACAAATTATGTTATATGCGTGTATGAATATGTCACAATGAATCAAGCTATTATGGTGATTATAATGTGCTAATAAAAACATAATAAAGAAAACCAACATATCCAAGACATTTCAATATTTATCAGTATATATTATTTATAAGATACGTTGCATATTTTTGGCACAGTATATCTTTAGAATCTGCTGTACATTTTATATGTATAACACAGCTCAGTTTGGATTTGATGTACCAGATTTTAAAATCAGCCATTAACAATTTTGGATTCAATTTTTGCAATTTTGGCTTTTCCAGAAAGCCCAGAAACATTCAATATAATAACTATTCTACTCATTCATAATTTTCCTGAGATAATAGTTTTGAATTATCTGGGTCAGGTCACTTAGTCAGCAAGTGAACCAACTCAACATCCCAGCACCCATACCTTTTGAGTGCCTGAATTTACTCCTCTCCTTATCATCAGTTAAGGAATAAATCTAGCAAAGCAATAAAACACTGTTCTTCTGTAAAAAGTGATATGTCTTTCATTTCTAGGAGTTCTGGGAATGAAAAAAAAAGAAAATTTAAACACATAACTTTTCAAAAAAGTTAAGAACACATGCTGGGGATACTACTCAGTAGCATAGCATTTCCTAACATGAACAAGGCCCTAGATTCAATCCCCAGCACTGCAAAATAAAATCAAGACAAGAAACTTTAATGAGACCCCAAAAGGTATGAAAATATGTACAGCAAGTTTATGAGTCTGAGAAGAACTATGATTCTGGAAAGTCTAAAAGCCCATACAAATATTTCTGTATTCCCTACAACTGTCAAAGGGTGAATATACTATAGCGACAAAAAATATCCTAGACAATTGGCTATAAAACAGAGAACTGCTCAACTAAATAGGAAAGAGTCTAGAAAGAGTCTAGAAAGAGATTTTTTAAAGTGTGACAAACTCAAAATAACCATATAAGATATAATGGAATAATTATTTAATAAGTGATATAATTTATTGGTATAGAGAAGAACTAATTGCATTTGTATTTCACACCAAAACCTATATGAAAAAATTCCTAGTGGGTAAAAATAAAATGTGAAACAAAGCAAAAGCAAATAAAAATTTATAACTAGGAGAACACATAACAACATATTTATAACACCAATAAAAGAATAAAGAAGACAATAAAAATAGACAAGGACAAAAATACTATATGTTGACACAAGAACAAAGGAAACTTTTGCACAAAAAGACTGTAGGTCTATTTTGTGTGATCTCTATTCTATCCCATTGATCTATGTATTTGTCTATCAATAACCACAGTATCATGATTACTGTATCTATATAGTAAGCCTAAGTATCAGGAAGAGTGAATCCTTTCTCTTCATCCTTTAAAAAAATAAAAAATAAAAAGCCATTGTTTCAGCTCTTCTAGGACTTAGGCCTTTTCATGCAAATGGTAGGATAAGTCTGTGTATAACACCCTTGCTGGGATTTTGATAGGAGCTATGTTAAATCTCTACATCAATTTGGGGAGAGTGGACAGCTTTACCAATCAATGAACACAGCAGTCTGCTTATTTAGGTCTTTGATTTATTTTATTAGTATTCTGTAATGTTCAGCATTCATTTTGTCAAGTCTATACTTGTTATAGTTTGGATGTGAAGTCTCCCCCAAAAGCTCATGTGTGAGACAATGCAAGAAGGTTTAGAGGACACAGGATTGGGTTATAAGAATCTTAACCCAATCAGTGAATTAATCCCTGATGGGACTAACTGGGTATTAACTGAAGGTGGGCAGGGTGCAGCTGGAGAAGGTGGGTCATCGTGGGGGCATGCCTTTGGGCATATTTTTTATCTGGCGAATGGAGCCTCTCTCTGCTTCCTGATCATCATGTGAACTGCTTCCCTCCACTATACTCTTCTGCTGTGATGTCCTGCCTCACCTTGAGCCCCAAGGAATGAGACTCTAAATGAGAAACAATGAGTCCCTAAATAAACTTCTCTTCTATAATTGTTCTGGTCAGGTCTTTTAGTCACAGCAGTGAAAAAGCTGTCTGAAACAATACCTAAGCACTTTATTTCTTTGGAGAGATGGTAAATGGTATTATATTTTAATTTGAGGTTCCATTTGTTGCTAGTATATAGAAATACAATTGATTTTTATGTGGGATTGCAAGTTTTGATTAACTATGTTGGCATGTATGCATTTCTATGGGTGGGTGAGGATATATTTATTCTTTCAGAATCTATGTAATAAATGAAAATAAGAATTTTAGCAAACAAGCACATTTATAGATATACTATAGGATAAATTAGCAATAAATGCTACTGAAATAAAAATGACTGGTGCACTAAAACATATAAAACATGAAACAATATAATGATGATGATAGATACATAGGAAATGGGCATAATAGTATATATTTGGCCAAAACTTTCTGAAAAGATTCCTAGAAACATATGACATAATACTAATCATGCTTTCTGTCCTGGAAAATCTACTTGTGGGAATATAACTGAAAGAAATAAACCAAGGAAAAGTCAAGAAAATGACACAAAAAATGTTCTTAGGAAAAACTAAACAACCCAAATGGCTGTTTTGGTCAGCTTTTGCCACTGTTACCAAAGACCTGACAAGAACAACCAAGAGGAGAAACATTTTATTTTGGCACTGGTTTCAGAGTTTGGGTCCATGGTCAGCTAACTCCATAGCTCTGGATCCAAGGTGAGGTAGAACATCATGGTGGAAGGGTATGGCAGAGGAAAGCAGCCAAGGATATAACAGCAAGGAAGTAGAGAGTTCCTCTCACCAAGGAAAAACTATATACCTCAGAGGAGAAGATGGTAGATTAAAGGAAGGAAGTACTACCCAGCAGTTCCTTAGCACCAGACTTAGAAAGCAGAAAGACTGTTCGTCAGCAAGGAGTGCAACAAAAGGAACTCTCTGAAACTTAATATGGACTATAAGAGAAACTATAGAGATACAGAAAGTCAGAAACTACAAACAGAATATAAGAAATAATGTTAGAAATGCACCAGCTTGGCTTACAGCAGTGGCCTCTGAGGGGAGAAGGAGAGAGAGAGAGAGAGAGAGGAAACAGCATGGCATTAACAACAGACAAGTTTAAAAGATATTTTTTGGTTTGGGAAACCTGTGGATTAGAGAGGGAGACTGATCTTAAGCAACATAGAGTTGGTAAAGACAGTGGTTCAATGAAACCGAACAAAAATTGCTTGAACACTCAGAGTGAATAACTCCATGGGAACTGAGATCACTGGCCCAGAAAACAACCACAGGCACAGCCCAGGGACTAACTATAAATGCTTCATGGCAACAAGCAGAGACATATCAGGAATGTGTAAAGGAAGTTGCTACCAGTTGCATATTATAACCTGCAGAGTGTGCCTGAATAAGAGTGACTGAAATTTCATGAAAAAAGAAAAACTGAACCTTGTTCATATAGGCTCTGGATATCTAGAGGGTGAAACTCCCTTTAGATGCATATAGCAGCCACACAAGTGTCTATACTCCAGGGTGGATACCCAATAATTCACATCACAGTGCGGAAGATGAAACCTGTGGAGAGTCTCTATGTGCTAAAAGTGATTTTTCCAGAGGCCCCAGTGATCCAGATATCCAGCAGAGACCAGCATCTCCCCAACACATGGATAACCTAAGACTAAATACCAACTATTGAAATTGCCAGTTTAGACCTCTGCATAATCCCTGCTACAGGATTACCCAATTTGTCAGCATTCCCTAGTCTCTCCCACCTTATACTGGGAGCAGTTCTTGAATTGTTTTCCTAGTTAAAAATGTTGAGAAAGGTAAATACATCACTATTAAATTATTTGTTTCCATTTCTTGTGGGTGCTCTTACAAATCATAATCAAATTGAGTAAAACTTTTAAAGAGAATATTATTGGAAAATAAAATTTGGTTCCCTCTGATATGTGAATAATGATACTTATGAAATTTCTAGAGTTTCCATGACCTTTAATGGAAGGATATGATTTATAAGTATTTAGAAGATCTTATGGCATATACTCACACATTTATGTGAGTCAGCTCTAATTATTTTAGCAGTTTCCAGATACAATGAACACAAAGAAAGAGCTCTCACTGCAGAAACAGTAGTAATACTCAGGGTAACTGAAGCATCCAGAGGGGATGAAAGAGAAAGTCAGATTTTAAAATATATTGGCGCTTTTTGTTCCTTTGTTTTTGTAGTACTAGGGACTGAACCCAGGACTTTGAGCAGATCACCATTGAGTTATATCCCCAGCCCAGCTGATTTAAAAAAAAAAAAGTCCACCTACATCTAGAACTTGTGGAAAAATGAAAACATACTAAACATCTAAGAGGAGAGGAAAAAGAAGCTGAGTTCAGATCTAATTATTATACCACTTCTTTAACTCAGAGTTTACTTAGCCATCATCATCAACATCTGGAACACACACAGAGAAGCCAAAAGGAACCACGGGTGCTTGTTCTCAAGAGTACATATAGGCACACGTTTTCACTCAAAGGTTGACTGTGTATTGACTACAGGTCTTTCAAGCTTGGGTATCTAGCTTTTGGGTTCATGGAATATTAGAAGTAGAAGTTTTTCATGATGTCCACTAGTAATGGAAGAAACAGAAAAATCCATAAATGACAGACACAAGAAATGTACTGACTGGAGTACTTATAGGATAGAGAGACTTACACTTCAATGGTCCCAATAGTCCTTAGAAGACTTTCAGTCTTTGAGAGCAGTGATAATAAACTGCTGCTGCTGTTAATTCTAAGTCATAACAGAAAATCTGGGAACTAATAATTTTAGATTGACCTCTAATGAAATGGGTAAAACAATAAAATTGGATACTTCAAATAATGACAGTAAATATTTATTGGGTACTTAATATGTACTAGTAACCACTCTGGAATGTTGACTTATATTCATGCTTGGGTAGAGTTAGCTTCAACCATCTAAAAAACTTCAATTATATGAAACGTTTAAATTCTTAAGGATTACTGGGTAAGCCATCACTGTGTTATTATAATTTTTCAGGATTCAGTCAAGAATTATACTAGCCACAGAGACAAAAGGTGTGTCTGTTCATTATTGTGTGTCTTCATTTGCTTTACACACCTACCTGAACAATTGAAATAAATAGTTATCTTTCCTCTTCTTTATGCTTTTCACTACAGAATCCTTTCATTATGGGGGGAAGAAGTATAAAAGTAAAATATGTAGAGAGAAACTGATAACCAGGTTCCAGGAATACAGATATAAATTTACATAGATCATAATTCTATTATTCAATCTCCTGTCACTGCACATTTGAAATCATCAGAAACCTCAGGACTTCTTTCTGAAAGAGTAAGAACAGAATTTCTTTTACAAAGGCAGAGTCAACATAGGCAAAAATACTTCCACATTTACAAGCTATGGGAGGACAATCACTCCAATTCTGCAGAATATGCAGGACATTATAGAATCATTCAGATATTTAGAAAGTACCTCCTATGTGCCAGGTGCAAGGCCAGACAATGGCAGATAATTTTCCTTGTCTACACAGGATGAATGAACACACTTGTAAAAGTACAATCACAACAGGTTTAGCCACACCTCAATCTGTTATCCATGTGACTCACTATTTTCACCCTCAAATTCAAATACAGGGGCTTCATTCTGTGAATGAGATTTCATTAGAAAATATAACCTGGTAAACAGCAAGAAGCACTTGTTAGAAGCACACTATCCCAACACTTCCCTTCTCCTGATGTTCTTTGAGCAAGAGACTAGATCTGAACAAGTGCTGCAAGGCCTAAACCCATTTCCCTTAAATTTCCAACTAGTTGATAACAGGGAAGCCAAAAAACAACACCCCTCCTCCAGGGAGTAGCCAGCTGATATTGATCACGCTTTCCACCACCGCAATAGAAACTCTGGCCAATAATTTTAGCTTCCCATGACAACATTTTTTAAAAAATGAAGACTTCAGAAGAGGATGCATTTACTTAAGTCTGCCTTTCAGGGGAGTCCCAACTTCCCTCTGTGCTGTGACGATCTGATGCCTGGGCCCCAAAATTGATGGAGGATAGAGCACAGAATGACTATATCGGGTTTTGGTAGGGACTAAGTGTCAGGAAACGGCCATCTCAAGCCAATATTTTCATTGTCCTTAGGAAAGCACCCACAATTGGGATCCCAGGCTGAAGCGCTAGGGCACATACAAACAAAGACAGCAGAGAACATAATCAACAGTAAATTGGGAAACAGCAAGCAGTGTGATTCACAGCAACGACACTGATCTCCTACTGTTACTAGAGAGCAAAATGCCTTCATATAACCAGTGGTCAACTGGATGAATGCCAGTTATCCCAACAGATCAAGCCACTTATAGACTCTCGCTTTGTTGCTGTAGGTAAGTTCCTCTAGCCACCTTCTGTGCGGGGTTCTCACAGCTGCGGTCCACAGATGCTCAAGCACCTGCCTAAGAAAAAGGATGTGACGTCACTGCACCCTCGGCCAATTGTAGGGCAGGGCAGGAGGGCGGAACACAGTGGGAGAGGCCGCCCACTGCGCCTGCGTGTGGAACAGGGCAATAGGGCGCATGGGCTGGGAAAGCGGAGGCTGCTTGCCTCTCTTCTGACTCAAAGGCCTGGGGGTGGCTCTTTGAGGCCCTGGAGAAGAGAAGTACTTACTCACTGCCTCCCTCCAGTTGTAGCCCAAGAGACCAGGTAGCCTTCATGATTTTTGTCCTTTATAACTTCTAATTTTAAAATAATTTATATTTACAGAAAAAGTCCCAGAATTGTAGAAAGAATTGTCTGGCACCCACGTCCTCCTTTGTTAATATTTTTCTTCTACCTGAGTAAATTACAGAATTAAATACCTACCTCTATTGCTTTTGTATGCATTTGGGGTTTTCTCTTACATAACCACAGTAGTACAATGATCAAAATCAGGAAAATAATATTTATATACTATTACTAGATCAAAAGGTTCTATTCACATTCTGTCAGTTGTCACAATAATGGCATTAGTAACAGGTTTTTATTTTCTTGTCAAGGATCTAGTCAGGATTACATATTGTATTTCGTTGTTGTATTTCCCTAAGTCTTCTTTAATCTGCAATATTGCCTTAATTGATGATTCTGATATTTTCCTGATGCAGGCAATAAAAGGACATGTCTTATAGGATGACTGTGATAATGAAGTGAAAAAATAGGTACAAAATATCTAATATGGTACTGCCCGGTAAGTTGTTAAATAACTTGACAGGAAAGGAGAGAGAAAAAGAAGATTGGGAGGACATAATAAGGATACATTTCAAGCAAGAGGCATGGTGTTTCACAAAGCATTGTGGAATGAGGTATTCCAGAGAGCACAACTGATTTCTTAAGGAAATGAAGTGTAGAAAATTAACATACTTATGGAGTATAATATATTAGTATTCATTTCTCCTGTCAAATGGGGAAAGTGGGTGGGGAAGGACTTCATATGCCAGGCTAGAGTTCAGATTATATCCAGTAGGTGACAAGGAGTTAAGGGTACAAATTAGTGAAGAAAGGTGAAAAGAGGAGGAGGGGAGAAATGAAATTAAATACCAAAGAGAGAATATATATAAAATCAGTAACAACAAAAATGTTAATAACAATATCCTCTGTGTGAAGGTACTTGATTGAACAGGCAAGAGTGGATGTTCACAACTGTTATGGTTTAGACATTGGGTATCCCCCAAAAGCTCACGTGTGAGACAATGCAAGACTATTCAGAGATGAAATCATTGGGTTATTAGAGACTTAACCCAATCCATGAATTAATTGATGGGGATTAACTGAGTGGTAACTGAAGGCAAGTAGGGTGTGACTGGAGGAGGTGGGCATTGAGGGCATGTCTTTGGGGTATATATTTTGTTTCTTGTGAGTGGAGTCTGCCTGAGCTGCCTTCCTCTACCTCACGATTTCTGCCTCACCTATGTCCCAAGGAATGGAGCAGTCTGTCTATGGGCTGAGACTTCTGAAACAGTGAGCCCCCAAATTAATTTTTTCTTCTCTATAATTTTTGTTCTTGTCAGGCCTTTTAGTCCCAGCCATGAAAAAGCAGGCTAACGCAACAACTTATGTCAATCAGAGCATGTCTCTGTTTTCTTAGGTTGTATGCTCCTTGGACAGAGCAAAAGCTGAAGGTTGTTCACCCCATTCTTCTTTTTTGTAGCACTTTCCACGGGACTAGAGGGATTGATTTGTGGCTAGAAGCAGTTGGATTAATTCTCATCTGTCCTGTAAGCCAGAATGAGCTAGGGCAGAAGAATTCTGCCCGTTCCAAGAATAGGACAGATGCTGACCCTACAGCATGTCAACAGGCTTGCTCAGAATGCAGAACTCACCTGGCAAAGGTTCCCTCTGTAACCTTCTGGGTTGTGCTCCAAGGACAAGGCTTATAGCAGGCACTGAAGCATTCAAAAAGCTAGTGTAAAGGATAGACTTCATCAAAGATTCCCTCCAGTCTCTCTGCCTCATTCTATCCTGAGAGGCATTGCCCTAAAATTTCTTGAGGGGGCCATGAAGCAAGAATCTGTTTTCTGCTGAATTTGAGTGTTGTCCTTGGCTAACTCGGGGCCTTGCCTCTTCCCCATACTTGGGGTTATCCCAATCCCTGAAAGTGGCTGTCTAGCTGGTCTAACATTGTACAGTTGGGAATGGAGTTAAGCCCTGTGGAACCATCATCCAGAGGATAGTCTGCAGGCAGGAAGAAATAAAATGAATAAACAGGTTTAAAACAAGGACAAAAACATAGAAGAAGGAATATAAAGAGCCAGGGAGCCAGAAGTGGAAAGAATCATGAACATTTTCTTTGTCCCCAGCCTGAGAGCAGATTAGAGTAGCCATGAGCCAAAGCCCACACATTCTTTTAGGCTATCAATGACGTGGATATTTTCATTGATGACCTTGGAATTCTCTTTGACTTGCCCATTAATTTTAATCCAAAAGCAGCAGGTTTCATTGAGAAGTGCATAGAGCCCTCCTACTTCTAATGTAAAGAAGTCTAATCCTTGATGATTTTGAAGGACTATGTAGCCAAGGAATTAATAGCAATCTACTCTTCTTCAATGGCAGCTACAGAAGTCTTCCAGGACTCATGAACCATGATACTTAAATTAAGTATGAATCATTCAAGGAGTGGGATTTCTGCAAACCAAAAGAGTCCTCTAAAGATAGAATATCCTATTTCAAGGTTTCTTAGGGTGGGTTTATCATGGGCATGACCTCTCTAGTCTTGGGGAAAATTATATCCCAGACAAATTCTGCACAGTCTTTGAAGGGAATAGTACAGAAAGGAGCCCAAGTTTGGAATCTGTCCCGAGGCTGCTATCTAATTTCTGTAAAATAGCCTTTTCATTAGCATTACTTCAGTGTGTAATAAAGGGATCCCTTAAGCTGTGTTATTTAGGGTTCTCTTGGTAAAATTAGGGCTTTTATGTGTCACATAAAGTCTTTTAGAACAATTTGAGGGATAAATATAGGGGCTAGACAATCAAACCAGCAAATAAAACAAAACAAAACAAAAATACCAGAACATAGATCAAATCTTCCTATGTAGGAGGTAAGGAAGATTTGTAGATTTGTGAGATTAGGCTCAAATTTGACTCAGGACCAATTTGTAACTCTGAATCCTTTGTGGTAGTTATTATTAGGCACTCCCACACAAGACCATTTGCTTTCTAACATCCCAGTTTTGCTTACTTTTAGGAGGACTGACACATGTGTTCATCTCAAGTTACATTATTTTTCCTTTGAAATGTTCATGTATGAATGTCATTTCATTATACTTCCCTACCAAGTGTTTCTGACCAAGTTGGTCAAAAATCGACCTTGTTCTTATCTGCTGTTAAGTTCAACTGATATTCCTCAGGTGTCACTCTTGAGAATTTATGAGAAGCCTCTTGGCCTCAGAATGACAACAGAAAAGACAGAGTTAGAAAACCTCAGTTAGTCAATACAAGTCAGAAAAAAATATGTTAATTTTGGTATACAGGAACAAAGGTGAATCATAAGCTCAAAAAGAAAAAAAAAAGGAGAGAGATTTGTGTGTGTGTGTTTTAATGACACAGCCTTAATTACTCTAGTAAAGGAGCACGTGGAACATCTATATCAGACCAGAGTATGCTTTCAGATCAGATTAGAGTCAATTCTTATATCTAAAGAATGTAGCAGCTCATGGAGTCTGGGAGAGGGTTGACCTCAGGAAATGGTTCTCAAGGAAAAGGAAATTTGTACATATGTCATCTTTGTATTTTTCTTCTCTGTGAGCATTTAGGGAGAAACTTAAAGCAGAATCTCAGAATACAAGAAAAGAGAAAACAGCCATTCATATCTCACAGAAGCTTGGAATTAAAAAATGACTTTAAGTAAACCATCCTGACCCAAAGAGATAGTGGGTACCCCTTTGCCTTAGACATGAATAAGAGTTCACACTGCTTTGAGAAAAGATCTAATTGGAAGATTGTATTATAATTAATGGTCCCATTTATGGGCCATTTCTCCTGTTATGGTAGTGTATAGTGTGGTCAAACTATATTACAAAGGAAGAGCAGCTGTATATCTTCTTTAATTTCTGGAGGTCAAATTTTGTTCATTTCTTAAGAATATACCCCAGAGGTGAATCAGCTGGTCTTGAATTTCCCTGTCCCATTCTTATTTCCTAAATCTAATTCCACTTAGAAGTTTAAGAAGGAGACTAAGCATCCTCTCTCCAAAAAGAGGAATTCTTCCTTGAGCATAGAGATGACTCTGAGCCTTCCTCTGACCAACAGAAAGTTCACAGATGCAGTCCTCATCCTGAGGCAACCCCTAAGACCAGGAAAGGTGGACAAGGAGTCACCAATCCAACAGCATCTCACAGAAAGGGTGATACCTCACAGTGTGCCTGCTGAATGGATGGGGGTTATGAAGCACTTGTTGAGGGGAAGCAGGGGTCTGTCATAGACTGGCCAGACCTGGACTTCAGAGATAGTATCAGGGATCTCAAGTAGCTTTTACATAGTATCCAAGCCTGTGAGGAGGAAGGCAGGGCTGGGGGAGGCCTTTATTTGACCTATGACCACAAGGAAGAGAAGGGAAGGGGGCTCGGGGAACAAGGAAGAAGGGATAGGAACAGACCCCTTTACAGAGTGTGAGACAAGAAGGAAAGAGAAGTCCCTTATGGTAACCAAAATGTCACAAGACCTTTAAATGACAGCTGGTATGCCTGAGAATTCACTGAGACAAAGAAAAGCAGTTAAGAGCTTATTGGAAGAAGATGCTTGGGACAGCAGGTCAGGGACAGAACAAAGGCATCTGCATGTAGACTCTGAAAATGTCTGAGCTTAACTCCACTTACGGGTTTTATTCAACCTTGGTGAGCTTCTTTTTTGCTAGAAGTGGCTTATGCTAAGTCAGGGGTGATTGATAGATCTCTGTGTCTTGCCCCTTAATGCTTATTGCACATGTGCCAAATCTCTGTGTATGCTCCTTGGGAGGGTTGGGCAACCCTTTTAAAAAACAGGATCTTGCTGTTTATAATTTGGGAAAGTTAGCTCCTCTGATAATAGCAACAAGGAAGTGTAAAAAGGAGGTCCTTACAGTCAGGTCTGCTGATTGAGGTGGGGTGGGCCTGGGACAAGGGTCCCTAATCTCTCTGGCCTCATATTCAAAGTCAGATTGGTAGGAAAGTGGGTTTTGTTCAAAGTCAGCCTTGGGGTAAGATGGGAGAGAGAGGGAGATCTATATTGTTTCAAAAGTTCCATCACCAAAAGCTCTAGAGAAAAGAGAGCTTTTTAAAAGGGTAGAGGGATCTATTAGGACAAAAAAAATGAAATTTCACAAGTTTTCACTTCCAACAATTATGCAGATTTTAACTTCTTTTGAGTCCCTCCAGGGAGCTTTTCTAATCATGTGAAGGGGACAAGGCTTCTTGAGGCCAGCACCTGCATCTTCTAGTGTCAGAGTGGGAGGGCTTCCAAATTCAGTCTTTAAAACAACCCTAGATTTTGTAAGGCCTGTGTTGACTTACCTATGACCCTTTCTATTCTCTATATTTCTGATAAGCTCCTTCTTGCCTATCTTTGAAACTTGCTTGAAATTCTTCCTGTAAGATCACAAAGAGCAAGGGCTCCTACAATTTCTCTGGCCCACTCTGCAACATTTTCCTCCAGTTCAACCTTTTCTAAAATTTTCATGAGACTTTCATTTCAATCTTGTGGTGAGCAGGTCTTGACCATGGACAACTGAAAGGTTTCTGCCTGGAGCAACACCCTAGTGGAACCTGAAGTTTAATGATTATAGGTCCCTGAATGCTGGTACCTATTAGGGTTAAAAGACCTCTTTCTCTTCCACTTGTCCTATCATCTCCATCTCCATTGCCAGTCAAACACACTATACAGTTCTTCTCTCTCAATTGGTGAGAACTCTCAGTCTACATCTAAGGTATGGTAGGTGGACAGTCTTCCTCTTTGGCCACTGCTGGAAACTCACTCCTCCTCTCCTGCTTGTCTTCCCTAGCCTGTCTCCCTCTATCCTACCTTTATTCTGTTCCTTTCCCTTCCCTGTTCCTTTCTTTATGGCTGAATAATAATCCACTCTGTGTGTGTGTGTGTGTGTGTGTGTGTGTCACATTTTCTTTATCCATTCATCTGTTGAAGGGCACCTAGACTGGCTCCATGGCTTGGCTATTGTGAATTATGCTGCTATAAACATTGATGTGGCAGTGTCGCTGTAATATGCTGATTTTAAACTTTTGAATATATACCAAGAGTGGGAAAGCTGGATCATGTGGTAGTTCCATTTCTATTTTTTGAGGAATCTCCATACTTTTTTCTAGAGTGGTTGCAACTAATTTGCAGTCCCACCAACATTGTATGAGTGTATGCTTTTCCCTACATCCTCACTAACACTTATTGTTATTCATATTCTTGATAATTTTCATTCTGACAGGAGAGAAATGAAATCTCAATGTAGTTTTAATTTGCATTTCCCTAACTGCTAGAGATGTTGAATATTTTTTCATGTGTTTGTAGAATATATTTCTTCTTTTGAGAAATGTCTGTTTGGTTCATTTGCCCATTTATTGATTGATTGATTTTGTTGTTGTTGTTAAGGTTTCTGAGGTTTTTGTTTATCCTGAATATTAATCCCCTATCTGAGGAACAAGTGGCAAAGAATTTTTCTCATTCTGTAGGTTTTCTCTTCATGCTCATAATTGTTTTCTTTGTTGTGAAGAAGAGTTTTAATTTGATGCCATCCCACTTAATTTTTTATATTAGTTCTTGTACTTTAGGAGTCTTTTTTAAAAGATCTTTATTTTATTTATTTATTTTTACATGGTCCTAAGGATTGAACCCAGTGCTTCACATGTGCTAGGCAAGTGTTCTACCACTGAGCTACAACCCTAGCCCTAGGAGTCTTTTTAAGGAAGTCAGTTCTTGTGTAAATATGTTAGGAATTTGGGGCCTACATTGTCCTCTAGCAAGTGTAGGGGTTTCTTGTCTGATTCCTAGGTCTTTGATCTATTTTGAGTTGACTTTTGTACAGGATAAGGGAAAGGGTTTAAATTTCGTTCTACTGCTTATGGATTTCTAATTTTCTCAGCACTATTTATTAAAAAGGCTCTCTTTTCTCCAGTGTATGTTTTTGGCACCTTTGTGTAGTGTGAGATAATTGTATTTATTCAAGTTTGTCTTTATGTCTTCTATTCCGATGGCCTTTGTACCAAAACAGCATGATACTGTTTTGGTGCCAGTATCATGCTGTTTTTGTGACTATACCTCTGTAATATAGTTGAAGTCTGGTATTGTGATGCTTCCTGCTTTGTTTCTCTTATTAAGGATTGCTTTGATTATTGTAGGTCTTTTATTTTTCTAAATGAATTTCATAACTGCTTTTTCTAATTCTGTGATAATTTTCATTGGAATTTTAATGGAAATTGCATTGAATCTATATAGTGCTTTTGGTAATATGGCCATTTTGATAATATTATTTCTGCCTATCCAAGAACATGGGAGGTCTTTTCATCTTCAAAGTTCTTCTTCAATTTATTTCTTTGGTATTCTATAGTTTTCATTGTAGTGGTCTTTCACTCCTTTTGTTAGATTGATTTCCAAGTGTTTATTTTATTCTTTTTAGGCTATTGTGAATGGTATAGCTTTCCTAATTTCTTTTGCAAAGAAAAAGGAATTCTTTTTCAGCAGATTTCTTTTTCATCATTGGAGTATAGGAAAGCAATTGATTTATGTATGTTGAAAGTGTATCCTGCTACTTTACAAAATTAGTTTATCAGCTGTAGAAGTCTTCTGGTGGAATTTTTGGGGGTTTTCTGAATATAGGACCATGTCATTATCAAATAGAGATAATTTGAGCTTTTTGTTACCTATTTGTATATCTTGCCTAGTTGCTCTGACTAGAGTTTCAAGGACTATGTTCAATAGGAGTGATGGCAGTGGGATCCTTGTCTTGTTCTTGTTTTTAAAGGAAACTCTTTCAGTTTTTCTCCATTCAGTATGATGTTGGCCTAGGATTTGTCATATATAGTCTTTACAATATTGAGTAAGAGCCTTCTATCCCTAATTTCTCTAGTGTTTTAAACATGAATGGGTATTGGATTTGTCAAGTGCTTTTTTTCTGCATCTGTTGAGATAATCATATGATTCTTGTACTTAAATCTTTTTTATTGGATGAATGAATTTATTGATTTGCATGTTGGACCAACCTTCCACACCTGGGATGAAAAGTACTTGATCATAGTATACTACACACACACACACACACACACACACACAATTTGTTCTTATTAGTTTTATATGACAATAGAATGCATTTTGACACATAGTATACAAATGAGCATAACTTCTCATTCCTCTGTACATGGTGCAGAGTCACACCAGTAGTGTAATCATATATGTATATAGGGTAATAATATCTGTCTTATTCTACCATCATTCCCATTCCCACAGCCCCACCCCTCCTCTCACTTCCCTCTGCACAATCCTAAGTTCCTTTATTCTTCCCTAACCCCCATCCCACTATGAATGAGTATCCACTTATCAGAGAAAACATTTGGCCTTTGTTTTTTTGGGATTAGTTTATTTCACTTGGCATGATGCTCTCTAGTTCCATCCATTTGCATGCAAATGCCATAATTTCATTTTTCTTTAAGGCTAAGTAATATTCCATGTGTATATAATATCACGTTTTCTTTATCCACTCATCTGCTGAAGGACATCTAGGTTGGTTCCATAGTTTAGCTATTGTGAATTGAGCTGCTATAAAAATTGATTTGGCAGATTTTGAGTCCTCTGGGTATATGTCAAGGAGTGGGATAACTGGGTCAAATATGGTTCCATTCCAGGTTTTCTGAGGAATCTTCATACTGCTTTCCAAAGTGGATGCAGCAGTTTGCAGTTCTACCTGCAATGTATGAGTGTACCTTTTTCCCCATTTCATCACCAACACTTATTATTGCTTGTGTTCTTGATAATTGCCATTCTGTCTGGAGGTGAAATCTTAGTTTGGGTTTGCATTTCTCTAATTACTAGAGATGATGAACATTTTGTCATATGTTTGTTAATCAATTGTATTTCTTATTCTGTGAAGTATCTTTTCAGTTCCTTAGCTCATTTATACCAATACTCCTCAAATTAATCCATGAAATAGAAGAGGAAGGAACCCTCCCAAACTCATTCTATGAGGATGGTATCACCCTGATATCAAAACCAGACAAAGACACCTCAAGGAAAGAAAACTTCAGACCAATATCCCTGACGAACATAGAAGCAAAAATTCTTAATAAAGTTCTAGCAAATCACCTACAAAAACATATTTAAAAGATAGTTCACCATGATCAAGTGGGGTTCATCCCAGGATTGCAAGGTTGGTTCAACATATGGAAATCAATAAATGTAATACATCATATAAATAGACTTAAAGAAAAGAATCATGATTATCTCAGTAGACACAGTGAAAAGCATTTGACAAAATACAGCATCTCTTCATGTTCAAAGCACTAGAAAAACTAGGGATAGTAGGAACATAACTCAACATTATAAAAGGTATCTATGCTAGGCCCTAGGCCAACATCATTCTAAATGGAGAAAAATTGCAAGCATTTCCTCTAAAAACTGGAACTAGATAGGGATACCTTCTTTCACCACTTCTATTCAATAGTGTCCTTGAAACTCTAGCCAGAGCAATCAGATAGTTAAAAGAAATTAAAGGGATACAAATAGAAAAAGACAAACTCAAACTATTACTATTTGCCAGTGACATGAGTCTATATTGAGAACATTCAAAAAATTTCACCAGAAAACTTCTTGAAATAATAAATGAATTCAGAAAAGTAGCAGGATATTAAATCAATACCCATAAATCAAATGCATTTCTACACGTAAGGGATGAATCTACTGCAAGAGAAATTAGGAAAATTACTCCATTCAAAATAGCCTCAAAAAAAAGAAATACTTGGAAATCAATCTAACAAGAGAGGTGAAAGACCTCTATAATGAAAACTAAGAACACTAACGAAAGAAATTGAAGAAGAACTTTGAAGATCAAAATATCTCCCATGCTCTTGGATGGGCAGAATTAATATTGTCAAAATGTCCATACTATCAAAACTGTTTTACAGATTTAATGCAATTCCTATTAAAATACCCATGACATTGTTCAGAGAACTAGAAAAAGCAATTATGAAATTCATTTGGAAAAATAAGAGATATAGAATAGCAAAGCAATCCTTAGCAGGAAGAGTGAAGGAGGAGGCATCACAATACCAGAACTTCAACTACACTACAGAGCAATAGTAACAAAAACTATATGGTATTGGCACCAAAATAGACATGTAGAGCAATGACACAGAATAGAAGACACAGAGACAAACCCATATAAGTAAGTTATCTCATATTAGACAAAGGTGCCAAAAACATACATTGGTGAAAAGATAGCCTATTCAACAAATATGCTCGGCAAACTAGAAATCCATATATAGAAAATGAAATTAAACCTCTGTCTCTCACCCTGCACAAAAATCAACTCAAAGTGGATCAGAGACTTAGGTACTAGAACAGAGACCTTACACCTAATAGAAGAAAAAGTAGGCACAAATCTTCATCATGTCAGCTTAGGACCTGAGTTCCGTAACAAGACTTCTGAAGAGCAACAAGTACAAATAAGAATCAATAAATGGAATGGATTCAAACTAAAAAGTTTCTTCTCAGCAAAGGAAACAATCAATAATATAAAGAGAGAGCCTAAAGAGTGGGAAAAAAATCTTTACCATCTCGGATAAAGCACTAATCTCCAGGATATATATAAAGAACTCAAAAAAATTAACACCAAAAAAACAAATTACCCAATCAATAAATGGGCTGATGTGTTTTTATATGTGGTTTTCAATATTTTATTAAAATTTTTTGCATCTATGTTCACCAAGAATATTGGCTTGAAGTTTTATTTCCTTGATGTGTCTTGGTCTGCTTTTGGTATCAGCTTCATTGAATGTATGTGGAAGTGTTCCCTCTCTTTCTATTTCATGAAATAATTTTGGGAGGATTGGTGTTAGTTCTTCTTTAAATGTCTCCTAAAATTTGGCTGAAAATCCATCCATTTATGGGCTTTGTTGTTGTTGTTATTGTCGTTATAAGGGTTTTGATATTTGTTCCAATTTTATTACTTGATGTTGGTCTTTTTAAGTTTTCTATATCTTCATAGTTCAATTTGGGCAGGTCATATGTCTCTAGGAATTTATTCATATCTTTAAGATTTTCTAGTTTATTGGAATGTAAATTTCCAAAATAGTTTCTGGTGATTCTCAGTAGTGTCTGTGGTGCTATTTTCTTTTTCATCTCTAATTTTGTTAATTTGAGTCTTCACTCTCTTTATTTTGGTTATTTGACCAAGGTTTCATCAATTTTGTTTATCTTTAAAAAAAAAAAAAAACTCCTTGTTTCAGTGATCCCTTGTATTTTTCTTGTTTTTGTTTATTTAGCTTCAATTTTATTGATTTCAGCCATGATTTTAATTATTTTATGTCTTCTACTGAATTTAATGTTTGATTGTTGTTCTCTTTCTAGGCCTTGCAGTGTAATGGTAAATAATTTATTTGGCATCTTCCTTTTTTAAATTTATGAACTCAGTGCTATAAACTTTCCCCTTAGAACTGTCTTCATACTGTCCCAGAAATTTTGATATGTTGTATCTCTGCTCTGATTTGTAAGAATTTTTTATTCTTCCCCTATCCATTCATCATTAAAATGTGTTATTATGTAGTCTCTGAGTGTTAGAGTGGCTTCTGTATTTTATCTTATCAATGATTTCTAATTTCATTCCATTATGATCTGATAGGCTCAAGGAATTATCTTTTCTTTTTTGTATTCACTAAGATTTCTTTGTGACCTTTGTGATTTCTTTGTGATCATATAAAATATGATGTATTTTATAAAATGTTCCATGCATTGCTGAAAAGAAAGTGGATTGTTGTTTATGGATGAAATATTCTATAGATGTCTGTTAGGTACATTTGATTAATAGTATTTTTTTAGTTTTGAAGAATCTAGTTCATGTATGAATAATCTATCTAGTGGTGAGAGAAGTCTGTTGAAGTCATATAGTTATTGGATTGTGGTCTGTTTGATTCTTAATATTGAGAAGAGTTTATATATGTAGATTAACCATTGTTTTGGGCATACATATTTACCATCATTGTATCTTGTTGGGTGATTAACCAGTTGATGAATTTTGTCTTAATGTCTACTTTGTCTGACATGAGAATAACTACCCCTGCTTCTTTATGGGTCCCATTTGCATGGTATATCTTTTCCCATCCTTTCACCTTCAGTCTATGGATATCTTTGTCTCTTTGATCCATTTACTTGTTTTTTTTAATTGGTGTCCTGTGGATGCACCTGACCCACCATGCCACATTCATGCATGCACATGTGAAAGTTGGTCTGATTTATTCCGCCATTCTATTTTCTTTTCCCTTCTTCTGCCTATGCAATCTCCTTTGTCTACTCTCCTCATCTTTCCTTTATTTTGATAAAATTCTTTTTCTATTTTATTCTTTTTCATTTCTAGATGGAGTCTTAAAAGAATCCACTGCAGGGGTGCTCCCTCTGGTTTAATTTGCTGCTATCTAGATATGGAGTGATGCTTTGTTTATTTATAGGGTGACTGGTCAGCTCTGGGCTCTACAAAATGACTGCAGACCCTGGAATGGCCTTCTATTCATGATTTGGTTTATACTGCTAGATCTACTTCAAGGACACCAATGTTCCCATCACACCAATTTTTCTGCCTTTTTATCCATATGTGGTTAAGGGAATGAGCTATGGGCTTTTCTGCTTCCTCTTTCTCTTTCTCTCTCTATTGTCCCTTCCACTTTTACCATATCCTTTTCCAGGTTTGGTGTTGGAGAACTCTGCATTTAATTTATTTTGTACTCTAGTAACTTATCTTCCAGTCTGTGCAGCTCTCAGAATTTATAATATTGGGTCAGAATTTATAATATTGAGTATTGATTTTGTCACCCACTTCTTAGATCAGTTGTTCCTTCACTGCCTCTTTCCCCATATTGTGGGGAGATTGGCATATCACTGCCTACCTCCACTCTACCATCTTCAGGACTCCCCTCTTTTCTCTTTTAGTGCAATAAAATGTCTCTGGTATTCCAACACCAATTGATGTCAAAGTTTTGTAAAATCAACTGATTAGACATTGTCTCTCAGAAAATGATCATTTGCAGGGGTTGGATTATCAAGATTATTTTCACTAATGTATCAAAATTGCTCAGACTGAAGCAATAAGAAATACAGGGATTCTAACAAAATCATACTTTGGTGGTCTTTTAAACCACTCTGATGAAGACTTATTGTTCCATAGAATATACAGATTTATGACTTCTCTAGTAATACTAATAGGCTTGATAAATAATGTAATATTTCTTAAAAATCCAGTAGCTTTATGTCAAATTAATTTTTGAAGTTTTTTCCTTTCCATTTTTTTATGTATTTGTAGGTTAATAACACATACATTTAGTTAATACAGTTCAGACATTCATCTAGTAATTTCCAAAACAAAAAAGAGGTTACCATGTTGTCTTCAGAATTACAATGGAGGGACTTGAATCTTATTTATTCATGTACTTGCTGTGTCACCTTAGGTATGTAGTTTGACCTTTATGTGATTCTCCACATATGTACAATAGCGGTGGAAATAAGTGTACTCATCTTACTGGATTGGTAAAATTTAAAGCTAATCTATCTCAAGCACCTGATACTCTATGGCACTTAACAATAAAATGCAGAATTTTTCTGGATTATTTTTTATTTCCATGAGGAATCAAAAGGATTTCCAGGCTATAAAATACTAGATATTAGAATTAACCATATTCTTCATAATGCTTTATGGAGCAGAACAGATTCTACTTCAGCTGAACTGGTTTTTGGTGAGTTTACATTTAATACTTTGAATTGTTCTACATAGCTCCTTGAAAAGCAAGAGTGACATTCTTTTATTATATGATTGGACCTTAATGGAGTAGGTTCTGCTTAGAACAAGAAGGTTCTTCCTGTTGAAAGAAAATACCTTGTGCAATTTAAGATTAGGTGTCTAACAAAATCATTGACTCATTAATTTCCCCTTCCGGAAAAGTGTAAAGAAAGACAAAACTTGAGGCTTTTGTTACCCCCCAAAAAACAAAGTAATTTTTAAAATTTTCTTAGAGATTTCAAATGTCAAGTTGAGTGCATTCTTCTTGAACATCCAATTAGCATGCAGTGTTTTTTGATTAATGCTTACATTTCACAGGATACAGCATCGGTGCTAGAAGTCCAGCTCTTTCCCTGAAACCGTTTTACAGACATCCTTGCAAAAAAATATTCATAATAACTAAATACTCAGATTTTTTTTCTTTTTTTTAAGAGAGAGAGAGAGAAAGAATTTTTTAATATTTTTTAGTTTTCGGTGGACACAACATCTTTATTTTATTTTTCTGTGGTGCTTTATTTTATTTTTATGAGGATCACAGCACCCGGCACAAACCAGGCGAGAGCGCTACCACTTGAGCCACATCCCCAGCCCTCAGATTTTTTTTCTATGAATGTATAGGCCTTCAATTTCATTTAACAGTTTCCTCTAAATAACTTTATGGTTAAAATTCTGTCTTCTTTTCACACAATGCTCTTCTCTGAGTAAGAGTCCTCTTTGCAAGCAATAGTTAACTAGCATTGCTTGTAGTTTTCAGACTATAGAAAAATTTTATTTGACTAGATTGAATGAGAAAAATATTTTCTAAAGTTAAAATTCAATAAAAGAGAATAGAAAACAGACCAAAATAGCACATTAAAGCTATTCTCCTCTGCTACTGTATTCTCATTGCCTTTGAGTATGTCTGCTGATGTGCCATTACTTTCAAGTAGGTCATGTGGACACAGAGAACTGATATATTTATGATGATGACAATACACAGTACAATTTATTAGGACACTGTATGAGATGTTGTCTATTTATTACCCAAGCCATATGCCTCTTCTTCTCATCTAATAGAATCCCAATTTTTTCAGATATGGACCTTTCTCAGAGATGAACTATACATAATTGATCTAAACCAGGATTTCTGATCTCACCCCTCTTGGATGTGAGTGGTGTGATGATGGGCAGGTGACCTAGTTCAGCCTATGAGCTATGGAGAAACCAAGAGACAGTCACTGACTCAAAAACCAAGAGAGAGTTTCACTGACTCAAAAAACAAAGCTGTGTAGGAAGGAAAGTTCTGACTTTCTCCCCTTCTGTATGCATGAACTATGGCTCTAGTTTCTGAGGTACAATGGATTTTTGTGACATGAGTCTAAAGCCCAAGGAAGAAAGGTAAAGATGATGAAACAGAAATATAGAAAAGCCCTGGTTCCTTGATGTGATCATTGAGCAATTGAGTTTATTCTCCCAAATTAACCTCCTATTTTTTAAAGTTACTGAAATTTAGGTTTTCTGTTTTTTGAAAATGAATGCCTAATGTAGGTGAGTTCTCCTGAGGTATGTTGTGGAACTCTGTTACTAACATAATGAGTTCCTTAAAAGTCAATTCTGAGGTTTAGGGTACAAGCAACTCATTTGAGAGGTAAAGGAAAAATCAGGCAGAGGTTAAGGAAGTGAGACAGAGAAGGAGACAGCTAATAAAGGGTGTGTGACCAAGTCATAAGACCCTGTTCCAAAGGAGAATATCTAAGTGAGGAGTAAGAGAACTGAGATATTTTTATGCCAACTTTTATTATTTATAGTTGTGGCCTGTTCTGAGGGAACATTAATGCCCTGGCATATCTCTCTACCATATAGGAGTCAAAGTTGGATTTAGTAGTCAGAAAAAGCCCTCTGGAAAAGAAATGCAGGGACTGGAAGTTGGAAGTCCACCTAGAGTACACTTAAATGCTGTGTCTACAATTAATGAGGTGCTGTTATAGATAAATATAGTTATTGCACTAGTAGATATACTCACTGCATTAGTCTCTCCTAAGACACATTGTAGAGGTTCTTAAAAGGAACTAGATTTAGTCAAACTCCTGTGTCTCTCATAAATCCTATAAATGTGTCTTAAAAGGCATTAGCTATCGTCTTCTTGTGCTTAAAGTTGATGGTAAAATGAAAAAGGCATGCATTCAGTATTATCATATGACCTTGACTTACATTGGCA
Organism: Marmota monax; assembly: GCF_021218885.2. Taxonomy (NCBI): domain Eukaryota; kingdom Metazoa; phylum Chordata; class Mammalia; order Rodentia; family Sciuridae; genus Marmota; species Marmota monax. The sequence continues at coordinate 5,064,925 of NW_026695212.1, forward strand.
AAGGAAAGGAAGACAATTAATATTTGAATGATAGGTATACAGACAATATTTATCTTGTCTGTATTCATACTTGTTTCCCCTCAATACTCTATTGTGTTTTACAGAAGTACAATCCTTATTTATTAATTGTTTAATAATTTCCCCTCTATCTCTTCATGACCCCCCATAAAACTCATCTCTCCTCTCCTATAATTTCTACTTCATGTTGAAAATAAAAACATATATATGACCCAATTCACTTATTTTATCAGACTAACATACATTTTGGGGCAGCATGATATGATTGATAAAAGTAGCACTGGAGTAGAAATTATGTGAGACCTGAATTCTTGTACCAAATTTATGAATACACTAGCTATATAAGCACATATAATTCACTTAGCTTCTCTCAGGGCAAATTTCCTGAAGAAGAAAATCTAGAATTTGGCAAAACAAAGTTGAAGGGCCCTTCCAACTTCGAAGGTGCAATAATTCACTTGCCTTGAAGCCTGGCTGCCTCTATGTTGAGTTTATTTTATCACTTGTCTTACATTATTCCCTCCTAAAGTCTCTCCACACAGCTAGACTAGGGAGTGAGGTAGGAAGCTAATCCCATGCTTCTATTGAGAAGAAACTGAGGGAATCCTTTCCTTATTCAATCCCTAGTGCGGGTCATTTTACTAGTATAGTTTCATTTTGTATCATGTATCCATTTTGCTGAGTGTCACCTTGAAGAATTAGGCTTGCTCTTAAATGAACAAACACCTCAGTTGACGAAATAGCAGAATATAGTGAGGGTGAGCATGTGAAGACAGGTAGAGAAATGAAAGAACATGAGGACCAGGAGAGAAATTAAGAATGAGGGTAAGGGGGAAGAAGGAGAATGTGGAAAACAGGCTTTATCCTTTTTTTTCTGTCTGGAACCTACTTTATGCAAAGCCCAGAGTGGCCCCAAATCATGTATGGATAGATTATTTCCATGGAATAGTGACATGACACTTTAAAACAGTGGTATTTATAGAGGTTAGAAATTAGTTGGGAAGAACTATGAAATTCAATCAAAACATAATCTTCCATTCAGTATGGATCCACATTTGTACTTTGGACATCCCATCACCATGAAATTTACAAGCAAATAAATCAATTTTTAAACAACAGAACTTTCTGCAAAATTTGTGCATTTATTAATTTTAAAATTATTGCTAAGCCTTCTCCTTTGCTTATATAATTCCTATCATTTAACATCTATACCAGCTACACGTGCTTTGATGGAGAATACCCTGCTATTTAGAGCCTCCTAGCCGTCATCACACAATCTCACCACCACTGAGCATGCTGTCATTTAGACAGAAAAAAAAGCTACTTTATCTGCAATTTGTCACCTGAATGGCTCTCTGAAACTTCCTTCTTCACAGCTATTGTGGAAGTTAATCTGTGATTTTCCTAAAATACATCAGCTTGATACATTCAGAGAGCACAAGCACATATGCAGCAAGTTACCAGCAAGCCTCCCCACACCATTCATCACGTGTATATATGACATAAGGAAATAGCTCCAGATGTGGTAGTAAATCTATGGGCTGCCAGATTCTCCAATTAAAAAATAAATAAAAGCTGGGAAAATTCTCTGGAACCTAACTTCTGTTTGTACAGTTGGTGTGAATCTTCAGTTGGCCTTTGTTCTTCCAACCATAGCCTGAAGTATGAGAAACATTTGCTTCAGCAGGACAGCTACCTCTTCCAGTAAGCACACTCAAGTTCTGTGGTCCTTAATATGACAGTTGAGTACCTCTCCGATACCACTGTCTGGATCTTACACTAAGGCAAGAAGCAAGCAGAAGCAGAGGGAGAGAAACAAGAGGCCTCCAGGAAAGGAAGCCCCCTGACCAGGTTGCTGGGCAGAAGCAGCTTTCCTCCGAGGATTCCCTGAGGCTGAAACTTCTGATGCCCTCTACTTGCTTTCATCTCTTACAAACCATTATTCCTCTTTGCTGGGAGCCATTAGCCAAGTAGGTATGACAATTTCCTTGCCAGCGTACCCCATGTTGCTGACATTTGCAGTGACATTGAATGTAGGTGACCTTGCTCAAGGACCAAGGCGGATTAGGGTGTTCCCAGTTTAGGTTCCAGGTTTAAGGTTTAAGATTATTCCTGCTGGGAATAGGGCGTATCCTACTGCCTGAGTTCCCCTTGAGTTCTCACGGGATTCAGACAGTATATTTTGGAGATAGAAGCCCAGTGGAGGTGGATTTGGGCAGAGAATGTGGATTTCCCCAGAACGTGATTGTAGACGGCTGGTGTGAGTTCGGGAATAAAGAGTTGCTGTTTGAATCTGCAAGCTGTGTGATGGCTCGTGATTGTGTGCCCAGCCAGACTGCGGCACCTCTTTTTACAAATATTTTTTAATTCATAAACCTTGGATTTTATCCTAAAAGAAATTGAAAAAACCTGAGTGGAGAGTAGGTTGTATTCTGCTCTGAGTTATTCCATCATGTGTAAAACAGCACTTTTCAGACTGTGTCTAAACCTTTGTTACTCCATTTTATAAAGCAGTAGTTTGCCATAAGCTACTCCACTTTGAATTTAAGTGCTGAGGTAGAATGATTTAATACCTTATTTGTACAAGTAAACAACCACCATCTGCCAGGCACTATCATGAGGCATAAACTGAAAAATAAATTAATTGTGCTAATAAGAATGTCCACCTGTGAACTTACTGAATTAATCAGAAGTACATGGATACATGGGCATTTCAAACTCATATACCAAAAATTAGGTTCATGAGCTTATCAAACACACCAACAAACACCAGACTACCAAATGATGCAACCCCCTCCCTTGAGACCCATTAAAGAAAGAGCACCTAAGACTGAATGTGGTAGCCCTGTAACCCCATCATCTGATCACTTGTCCCAACCCTTGCCCAAGAAAATCACAGTGACGAATTTTCAAATCTCTGTCCTCAGATGTTAGCAGAGAGTGGTTTCTCCTGCCCATGATGACCACGCAAGTCCCACTCCAAGCTGACACTGTGAAACTGCCATACATTCAGATCTTGGCCTAGGATAAGTTCCTGAGTTGTAACAACTCTGTGTCCTAAACAAGTTCTTAGATTGGTTCCTAATTTTATCTGACCTACAGTGACTCTTTGCATTCATATCTACCCTCTGCCTTTCCTTTTAGGTCAACCTTTTAAACCCCTGTGGCTGCCTTAATCCTTTCTTAGCATTTCAGTAATCTGTATATGTGGTTGTATAAAGTGTGATCTGTGACTTGAATGTTACAGATATTAAAAATTAAGTCTGAAATTTTAAAAATCCTTTAATTGTCCTGCTTCTGTCTACCAGGTGACCTACAAGTCTTCAGTAAATTGCCACTGATGAAAATGGTATAGCCTGGGAATTTATTGTTAATTAATAAATTCTGACATTGTGAAAAGGCACACAGACACACGTTTGTTTTGTTAATAACATAGAATTTTCACATCACCCAAAGATGAATAAACTTAGTTTCACCCTCCTGCTAGAGTCCTATCAGGAACAAATCACTATTGCCACCATTTGACACTTAAATTCAAATTTCCACACTGTTGTGTAGAAATAAGAAGCTAGAGAACAGGTGAGTTGAAAAATTATCTGGTGTACTTCATCAATAGTGATGAATGATGTGGATAGTTGACAGTCTAGCAAATCTTCAAATGCTTAAAAAAATATGACTTTTAATCCATTTTACATTATCTGCATAGATAAAGCTACAGAGTGATACTTATGAATGAAACATGTCTTTGGAATTATTTTAACCTATCTTATACCTTTATATACCTGAGAACTCGAGTTTTATAGAGATTGTTAAGGTTCTTTTTATAAGTATTTTGAAGTTTTTATCTCCTAGATGATTATAAACAGGTTGGGCTAAAATTATAAATGTTTACAAAATAGAGATACAATATTAAGAAGTATAAAGAAAGGCATTACATCCCCAACTGTGTTTTTCACAGGTTTACTGTTACTGTATTCTGATGGAAAAATGATTAGTAAAAACAGACATAATATCCTGACATTAGGCATTTTTTATATGGAGCAAGACTATCTAAAATTCTTCACGTAGTATGGTCAGATCGCATTTTAACTAACTGCCATGTAGAAGTGCCCAGCTTTTGAACTTTCCATATTCCCAGGACAATAGTAAATTTCCAGGAAAAAAAAATTGAGCTGTGTAAAAATATTTTTGAAATTGTCCTGTTTCTTATTAGTTTAATTTAATGACCTTATCACTCAAAAAATATACATTAAAATGTTTTTCTCTGATAAGTAATAACGTTTTGATAGCAAATGTCTTGACAACAAAACAATAACTGATATTTGCTTCATATTATTATTTTAAATGATTTTCTCTTACTTTATCTCATTTGAGCATCACATCAACCCTATCTGCTTTATATCCTTGGTTTTAGACAAGACCATTGAGGCTCATAGTTGTTAAGTAATCTTAAATTTTTAGTCACAGAGTGAGAATTTTAACTGCAGTTCCAAAACTTTTTATTAAACCTGAAATTACCATTTCATTGAATTAACTTTTAGCAAAAAACAAATGTTATGGTTTAGATATAGGGTGTCCCCCCAAAATTCATGTGTGAGACAATGCAAGAAAGCTTAGAGGTGATATGATTGGGTTACAAAAGCTTTAACCTAACCAGTGAGTTAATTTCTTGATAGGGATTAACTTGGTGGTAGCCTAGGCAGGTTGCTTGTGATGGGCGGAGGTGGGTCTGTGGGGGATATGCCTTTGGGATGTATATTTTGTTCCTGAAGAATGGAAAGTGCTCTTTCTCTCTCTTTGTCCATCCACCCCCCAACCCCCTCCCATTTCACCCCCACCACCGCCAACTGCTCTCCACTGTCATGCCATTCTGCCCTGATGTTCTGCCTTACACAGGGTGCAGGGTAATGGAGTCAGCCACCTATGGACTGAGACCTCTGAAATTATGAGTTCTCAAATCAACTTTTCTTCCTTTAATGGTTCAGGTCTGGTCTTTTAGTCACAGCAGCAAAAAAACCTGACTAAAACAACAAAACATTTAACTTTTGCTGACAGTTCTAAGACTTCATTTACTTTCCTTTCATTACTTCAAATAGCAGTGCTCAAAAAATAGCTTTTATTTGTGATGTTGACAGAGAAATGCCAAATGAAAAGAGCCAGAAAGTATAAAATCAAAATAAATATTGTATAACCATTAAAAACATGTTTTTAGTGGAGACAGACAATAGAGAGTTATTGTTTGGTGGGTACACAGATTCATTTTTTCAAGATGAAAAGAATTTTTAAAATGGATAGTGGTAATTTTTGCACAATGATGTGAATGCAGCTAATGCCACAAGCCAATTAATGTGAATACAACTAATGTGAATGTAATTAGTTTGGTAAAGATGGCCATATATTTATCTTTTGAAAATTTTAAAACCTAAGAAAGAAAGCTAACTATCAAAGTCCTTTTTCAATAAAGTAATTGTTCATATTTGACTTGTATAATTAAAATGTGCTTTCAGTTTGTAAAAAAAAAAGATACAGGAAAATATTCATGATGTAACATTAAACTAGAGGAAAAATGCAAGATATAAATCAAACAGATCAATATCGCAGGATTTTTTCTTTAAAACTTTGCACAGTTCCTTGCTAGAAATTGGAAAAAGATAATATCAAAATAATATTGGTTCCTTCCAGATCAAGGGCCAGCAAATTTTTTTCTGGAAAGGAATTAAATTTTACAAGCTATATGAGGTCTCTTCATTTACTCCTAACAGAAGGTGGACGCAATCATCATAGTATCCTTCTTTGGTTTAGCATCACCTTGCCTAATAATGAATTATTATTATTAAATAAATAATAAATAAATATATGGAAAAAAATAAACCATAAAAATACAAATAGCATTCTTTTTATTGGTCTCTTGTCTCATGGTATCATAAAATTTTCATAATGGTTACAATATAATAGCTTCAGAGCCATAAATTGTTCTAATTTAGGGAATCTCTTGGGGGATCAAAGTTAATGCTTCTCGGCCCCTACAGGAGGTACAGACAACTCAGATCTAGCTTATTTTTCTTTTCTTGAACCTCTCCATACCCTCTGCTTCTCCAAATAACTTTATTTTCCATTTTCAGTCCTCATTTTGTACTTTTCAAAAATTATCCTGTGATAATTTTTAAAATAACTTTATTTTCCATTTTCAGTCCTCATTTTGTACTTTTTAAAAATTATCCTGTGACAATATCAAGTGATCAGAAATTCATGTATCTTAGGGCTGGGGATGTGGCTCAAGCGGTAGCGCGCTCACCTGGCATGCGTGCGGCCCGGGTTCAATCCTCAGCACCACATACAAACGAAGATGTTGTGTGCGCCGATAACTAAAAAATGAATATTAAAATTCTCTCTCACTCTCTCTTTAAAAAAAAAAAGAAAAGAAATTTTTGTATCCTAGAACCAAAATTCCTGTGCTTGCCAATTAAGTTTTACAAAGCTATTTTCTTCAATTATGAAATTCATGAAAGGAAAATTTAGCAGGAATGGAAGAGTGTCTTTGAGGCCTCTCAGGAGCCATGGGACTGATCCTCAGGGTTTCATGGAACTGCTAAGTGGTGTCAGACTTCTTGTGTTTCCTCTGCAGTAGCACAAGGTTTAGTTACATCCAGAGCAAGTCAGAAGTCATCTGACTTGGAAGATGACCAGATATTTTACTCACAGGTCACACAGACTTTTGGTAATATTAATAAGATAATAGAGAAGATGCTTATCTAGAGTACCAGGTTTGCAGAGTACTTACTTGTTAATTATCGGATTTTCATTCTTCAGGGACATAGAATTGCCTGAATTAGTTCTTCGTATGCTTTGGTCATGTAGGATCTGCCATAACTAAAAATGATTTTTAGAAATGCTCCTGTGATCAGAGGAGTCCTCTGAAGAGGACTTTTTAATATGAAATAAATTGAAGCAGCTATCAACCAAAGACATGTTCCAATTTGTCCTCTTTCTTGACCCTTTCATCCTTTTCCCTTAAAATGAACTTGTGATATTTTTATTAGAGCTTGTTCCTGGCCTTGTGCTTAGAGAACATTTGCTTTGCCATTACACTCTAAAGAGAGAGGGAGGCAGTGTTGGTGTTCAGGGCTGACTTGAGCAAATGAGTTGGCCCTGTATCCCAGCAGGCACAGGGACAGGAGGGCTCTAAACACACAGAGAACATTCTAAGTGTAGTCCACATGGGCTGTGCTCAGGGTTTTAAAGGCTCATTCACAATTTGCAGGTCATTATCTAAAAAACATCCCCGGACTCATCTCATACCATCCTCATTCTCTCTGTATTTTTTTCCTGCTTTTTTTTTTCTTTTTTTAACTTTGCCCTAAATCTTTTCAAAGGGAGTTGAATTTGCCACAGACAGAAACACCCACAGAATACACAGTGCTTCTTTGCTTTTCTTTCAATAAATCTTTGCTGATATGGTCAGGTGGTAGTGTGTTCTCTGGCAATGCTCCAGAGGACTCCAGGGCTGACCCTGTCTACCTATCATTGTTTTTCCTTGGTGGGTTGATTATCTCCCTCTGGTTTTCCCTGGCGCCAGCAGCTCTAGTAATTGGAGCCACCTGTTGGTTATATGTCCTCTGGCCCTGAGAGGAGCTGAAACTCCATGTGCTGCCCCATTGTCAGCTCAGGGCTGTTGATGTTTGAATTAGACTACAGAAAAGGAGTCAGCATTGGCTGGAACCCAGATTGAACCTACTATGCATTTGCAGAATCTGTAACTAGAGCAAGTGCATGTAACATCATATATATATATATATATATATATATATATATATATATATATATATATTATTAGAGACAGGGTCTTGCTGAGTTACTTAGGGCCTCCTGAGTTGCTGGGATTACAGGTGTGTACCACTGCATGGAGCTAGAAATATAATCTTTGACAGTGAAGGATATTTAGATGGTACTGAATTCAGCTTTTTATCTAATACATGAGTTTTCTTTCAAAAAAACATTCTGTCAAGAAGCACTCCATGTCATTTTCAGAGAGAGAATGAAATTTCTACTGTATATATATTTTTAAATTTTTATTAGTTATTGATGGATCTTTATTTATTTGTTTATATGTGGTGCTGAGAATCGAACCCAGTGTCTCACACATGCTAGGCAAGCGCTCTACCACTAAGCCATGACCCCAGCCCCTCTACTGAATATTAAGCCAAAATGTAGCCCTCTCTTCAGCCCATTAGCTTGTATATGGATACCTACAAAAACATGAAAAGAAGAAAACTTCTCTCCTAAACCTGAACGATTTAAAGACAATCATACAGGTATTTTCCTTTTAATTTCATTGTTTACAGATTTTTCTTTTCTTTTTCATCATACTTTTTTTTCCTCCCACAAAATTATTTCCCTTAAGGTGTGAGTTCAGACCCAAACCAGTCATAGAAAGGAGCTTATCACTTTCCTTAGATGGAAACTGTCTCCTGTGAATGTGGTTTATGATGTTGTATAGATACACAAAGTCATGTTTGTTACTCTACCAAACAAACCCCCAAGTCCCAGCCACAGCAGTTGTTATCTTATAGTTGAGAAAATGTCTGGAAACTATCCTTCATCTTGCAGCCAAGCCACTTGTTCCATGTGACTCCACAGGTCACCTGGTGCTGTGGAAGTGAGGACTAGAGATTCACTCTGATTTTAAGAACTAAGTCTGGAAATAACTCACATTATTTTGTTGATCAAACCAGTAGACTACCCTAAGTTTTCAGCTAGAGGAAATGATGTAGAAAACACATATTTTGTCTCTACTACAGATCTTGTTATTGTAGCCCGAAGTCAACTTTGAAAACTGGACTCAGTTTATTTATTATCACTTATACTTGGTATAATAGTGAATTTTATACCCACATACCTTAAAAGTTGATATTTTTTATTTCCACATTACAATGAAGAATTAAGAGTTTAGAAAAGTTAAATAAATTTTTAAGTAAAAGTTAAATCAAGGTTACTGCTGATTATGCAAATAGTCTTTATCTCTTTTCAGACTTAAAACTTAAGTTGCTATGGTTTTAATGTATTCAACATTTAAGAACACACAATATATCAATAGTGGTAGGAACTTTTATAGATCATATAGTACATTACTCTAATTTCTATCTGATCAAATGCTCTCTTTTTATAATAAGTATTTTGTAATGCCCTCTCAGCAAACATGAAGTAAAATTCATAATAAGATATAATTTTTGATAGACAAAACTAGAGTAGAGTAAAAGAAGAAAATAAAAGTAGCTGTATTGGTCAATGATACTATAGATAACAAACTTTAAAGCATTAAGGGTTTGTAAAAGTAAATATTTATTTCTCAAAAGTTTTTGGGTTAGTGAAGACACCTCTGCTGGACGGCCTGTGCTCCTTGGGACCATCATTCTTCTCCTGGGACCCAGAAGCAAAATGCAGCACTCTCCTCTGTTGACCTCTACCAAGAGGAAAAGTAGAAACAAATAAGGATTCTTAAGGCCCATGCTTGCAAATGCCACCATGTAATGTCTGCCCAGTTTCATTGGCTGAACAAGTCACAAAGTACAGGAGCAGAGAAAAGATATCACCTTTAAGGGGAAGGGGAGTACTGCATTATTACATGGCAAAGAGCATAGGTACAAGAATGGTGGAGAATTGATCTAACACAGTAGCTGGAATATTACTGGAACTTTAAGACACTGAATACCCCCTCATCTAGATCCAGTTAGAGCCCTGTATTAGTTTTCTAGGGTTGCGTTAACTAAGGACCAAGTAAATAAGTAAGCCGGGTGGCTTAAACAATAGAAATTTATTCTCTCATAATCTGAAAGCATAAGTCTAAAATTAGAAACCCTCAGCAAGATTGGTTTCTTCTACGGGTTCTGAATGAGAATCTGTTTCATCTTTCACTTGTAGCTTTTGGGGTTTTCTGAGAACCAGGGCAGACAATATATAAATCCTACTATGAGTCTGAAGGTCAATAAAACAGTGTGGGGAGCCACTCTAAATGACCTACGCCTTCCATCCTGAAGCAGAGGCTCTGACAGATCACTACAATTTTGTAGTGACTTGGGCTTTGTCCTGGTTCAGGAAGTTGAGGGCGTGGTTTCAGATGTAGGCCTGTCACCCATGGGGTTGAGCTACACTCACCTATTCCTTTGTAATACTACCCTTTTGCCCTGTTTGAAATAGAATGTTCCATGGAAATGCCCTTTGTGTGTCCCCTTCTCTTGGTCTGCCTTTGGGCATGGCCTTCCTAGATGTCAGCCAACCTGCTGACAGCAGACATCACTAGACTCACCCCCCTGAAACCTGACCCCTTGCCTCAATTGAATGGCTTCTCAATAAAAGGGTTCAGCACATACTCATGCTCTCTTTTATTCTGCGGACCCTTAAGGTCAGAGGAGCCATAACAAGATCCAAAAGAAAAAGGTATCTCTGTCTCTTGTGTGGTTATTTCATTCATCCCACTTCACCTGGAGTGACCCTGAGTGTTTTAGTCATGCGGAACATGACAAAACAGGAGTGACGATGTCCAATGGTAGGAGAAGATGGATATCATAGCTTAAGAACATGGGGCAATTTCACTCTTTCTCCATCTTTTTCTTCTATTTCTGCCTTCAATGGATTGGATTATGTCTACTCACATTGGGGATGGTGAATCTTCTTTTTTTAGCCTGTGGATTCAAATGCTAATCTATTCCAGAAATATTCCTTAGGGCTTGAATTGAAGCTGTACCTTTGGCTTTCTTGAGTCTCCAGTTTACAGACAGCAGCTTATGGGACGTCTCTGTATTCATAGTCATATGAGCCAATGCCTCATAATAAATCTCTTTGTCTACCTGTCTTATCACCTCTGTTTCTCTGGAGAAACCTGACAAATAGACTTTAGCATATACATTTGCTAGGCAAAGGACATGATTCAATCCATAACAACCCACCCTGACAGTGAGTTTTGAAGTGGTGGAGGAGAAGTAAAGAATTACCATAGTGTCTGAATGTGAAGGTTTTGCTCTATTTCAAGGCTCTTGGGTAGTCAGGTGCACGTGGGTCTGCAATGCACCTGTGCTTCCCTCACCAAGCCTTATATCCAAGGCAGGATTTCCATCATCCTAGAAATACTGGCACAGAAATACTCAATAGTACATACTAGCAAAAAAAAAAAACATTCAGTTTGTATAGTGGGGTTCAAAAGAGATGGTGGGGACAGGGGGTTATGGAATCAAATATATTGGTGAAGAAATTAATCTTAGACTAAAACAAATAGCACACAAAACCTTCCTATTTTTTAGGGAAGCATTTTGTATTCCAGTTAAAATGTTCTGTAATATATATTGTAGCCTGCTGTGTGCCAGACATGTTGTCTCATATTCTTACAATAACTTTTAAGCTCTTCAGTACTATATAAGTGAGGAGCTTGCCAAGAGAGGTTAGAAAAATCATTTAACTCACAGTTTATAAGACACTAGGTCTGTCCAATTCCAAGGGTTCCTATTTCATCCTAGAAAAATTTGCTGCTGCAGCTACAGCTGCTTCTACAGAACCTAAAAAATCTCATGTGTTATTGGTTACGATGTGACATGCTAGAAGTCTTTCCTCTCTGGACACAGCATTCTTCATGGGATAAAAAATAAGAGGACAGTTTGATTGCCCTTTTTTTTAGCCTATAAGGCCCATCTTTGTGAACACTTTTAATCATTAGTTCCTAATGCTTAATTTCTTCCAGTTAAAATGTTAAAATTTCTTCTCTTGGTTTCTAAGAACTCTTCTAGGCTTACCTTATAATATTTATCATGTACTAATTAATTTATACATTCTTTATAACTGGACTGCAGTTTAGAAAATTCTTTTGTCTTTGTGTCTCCATTGCCTTCCACACAGTAGGTGCAAGATTAGAGTTTGCTTAAAAATAAGTGGAATTGCCTAACTTCACTTAATATTACATTCTCCAACTCCATCCATTTACCTGCAAATGCCTTGATTTTATTCTCTTTTATTGTTGAGTAATATTCCATTGTGTTTATATACCACATTTTCTTTATGCATTCATCTACTGAAGGACATCTAGGTTGGTTCCACAGTTTATCTATTGTGAATTGTGTGGCTGTGTCCCTGTAGTATGCTGTTTTTAAATCCTTTGGGTATAGACCAAGGAGTGGGATAGCTGGGTCAAATGGTTGTTCCATTCCTAGTTTTCCAGGGAATCTCCATACTGCTTTCCATATTGGCTGCACCAATTTGCAGTCCCACCAGCAATGTATAAGTGTGCCTTTTTCCCCCATATCTTTGCCAACAGTTATTGTTGTTTTTATTCTTAATAGCTGCCATTCTGATGGGAGTGAGATGAAATGTTAGAGTAGTTTTGATTTGCATTTCTCTAATTGCTAGAGATATTGAACATTTTTTTCATATATTTGTTGATTGATCCTATATCTTCTTCTAGTGGGGTTGGGAGGAGGAGCTTGGGAGGATTAGATGAACTCTAGATAGGGAAAAGGGGTGAGAGGGGAAGGCAGGGGGCATGGAAATAGGAAAGATGGTGGGATGAGATGGACATCATTACTCTAAGTACATGTATGAAGACACAAATGGTGTGAATACACTTTGTGTACAACCAGAGATATGAAAAATTTTGCTCTATATGTGTAATATGAATTATAGTGCATTCTGCTGTCATATATAACAAATTAGAATTTTAAAAACGAGATGTTTCCAACATCTGCAAACAGAATAGTCTTATAGAAAGTCTATCTAGCTCTCTCTTTCTTTCTTTGTTTCCCTCCTTTTCCTTCGCCTTTTCCCCATCCTTTCTCCCTCTCCTGTCTATTTCTCTCTTATTCAATGAACCACCTCAAGAAACTACTGAAAATGATGCTACTATTATAATTATTTTATGAACAGAACACTGAGACTTAGTAAAATATCCTGTCCAAAATCACCCATTTAGTAAGTGGAAAAGTCATTTCTAAGCCTCAGAATGTCCATTTCTGCCAGTGTTCTTGGATGGATATAATCAAAGTATGTTACATGCAGGTATGACTATACCACAGTATACATGTTCTATATAATTAAAATGCACTAATAAAAATTAATCACACAGTGGAGAAAGTGGCCTTTAAGAGTGATTGGCAGCCAGTTATTCACTTTCAAATATCATTCGAACCTTAGAAAAATCTTTTGTTCATTTGTATTAAGGGAGAAACCATGACACCTCTCTCCATGTCAGTAGTCTCTGACTCAGTGACTGCAATCTATAGGATGCTCAGTAAATTCATAGAAGCCAGGCAGAGAAAGTGTATAAACTTTACGCTAGAGATATATAGAGCACAGAGGACAAGGGTGACATTTCCAATATTAATCTCATGTCTCTTGGCTCAAGTTCCAATACAACCCCAGAAATGGAACATAATTGTACTGTTTTGTATGCTTTATGTAATTTAGTTCTCATGACAGTTGTTTGGAGTGAGTATGATAATTATTTCCATTTATGAAAAAGGAAACTTGATCTTGGAAAATGCTAAATTATTTACCAAGGATCAGATAGCTAATAGGTGGCAAAACTGGAATTTAAACTCGGTTTTCTCGGCTCCTATTTTTATAAGACAGCTGTGGCTTCAGTGACCCTGTAGGTTCCCCTGATCATGGCTGGAGAAGCATTGCTTAGAGAAACCCAAGTATGCACAGAGCGGTCTGAGCAGGAGTCCCTATTGCAGCCTTGTTTAAGCCAAATGCAATCGTTGCTTCCAAGGGCAGGAGAAGTATCTGAGGAACCCTCTATTGTGTGTTGACATGCTTTCCTCACAGACAATTCTGTGAACCAGATGCCCAACAGGGCCAGATGATGACTCTTCTTCCTCCATCCCACACCATTCTGATTGTTCTCCTTCTGTGTCTTAAGCACTGAGGACATGGTGGGGCATAAACCACATAAAATCCTCACCCTCACAGAGTTTACAATCAGTATGGACTTAACAGACAATAAACGCAGTAAGTAAATTTATTTAGTAATTTACTAAGTTACTAAATAAGTAAGTGATTTAGAGTTATAGGACGTGGCTGGGGGGTTAGGGGCCCTCCCTGGAGGGTGTATTTTGAAATGCAGTGGAAGGTGGCCTCTTTGAGATGTCTTTGGAGTAAATTGGGGATGGGAGTTGGTGGAGGTAGTCTGTATCTCAGCACCAAGAGCTGTATTGTTGATGGGGAAGCAGCATCCTCTACCCATCCTCTCTACCCTTTAAGCAGGTGGAGTGGGCCTTTGAAATGAAGCTTCTGTTCTCAACCAGGATGATTGGATCTCAGGGCAGACAGGACCAGTAACTATGTGAAACCCCAGGTCACTGAGGCTTCTGAAGGAGGCACCAGTGAGTGAGGAGAAGGGTCTCCCTAACACAGGCCTTCGTTGGCTGGGGATGGAGAAGTACCCACACACCCACTCCTTTGGGTGCTGGCTCTGTGCTATCTGTAATGGGCCAACTCAGAAAACAGCAGATTCCTGACTGCTCCATGCAGTTTCAGCCTAGCCAAGCCCAGCTGAGTTAACTTCCCAACCCAGAACATGAGGATCCTGCCATAGGAAAGGCCACCTGGAAGGCTCTGGAAATGCACTCCCTGCCTAGATGGAAGCCAAAATAGGTGACATTGGGGATGTCACCATGAAAGCCTTAAACACTACAGGTGTGTGGATGTCTGCACATCTGTTTCCTCCTCCTCTCCTGTGCAGGGATAGGATCCCCATCAGCTCAGGGAAGCATGACCCACATGAGCACAACTTACTGGGTCAAGCTGACCCCCTGCTCCAGCACAATGGGCCCGTGGCCCTGTGCCTGACCTGCCTTTCAATTTTATCTAGCCAGGACACTCATTCTGCTTTGTTCTTTCCTTCAAGACTCATCCACCCCCTTGCTCTGCATGGTGGAGTGTCTTCAGGAACCTCAATTGTCTTATCACCCACCAGAGCTGAATGTTTGTTCTCCATGCAGGGAGGAGAAGACTCATTGTGTAGTGTGGCAAAATCTACATGCATGTCGAAGAGAGAGAAATCTGTGAAAATGTAGATCCAGTGACCTTGGGCCATTTGGAAGGCACTGTGGCCTGAGCCACATCAGAATCTGCCCTCTGTGCTCCCCAAGAAAAGGGTGGAATATTTGGTGAACCTCTTGGGCACTGGGCAGACCCAGAGACCTTGTTTGGAAGCTTTCCCTGACCTTTTTCCAAGTGACTTACAGGCCACAGCTGAGGTGCACCTGTAGCCAAAGAAGACTATAGCCTCTCGGGGCTGCCCTTCACCTGGGAAGCTGGGCACTCAGGGTACTGGCTGGAAGGGGGACTTCTGGGGTCCTTGACCACTCTTTCCAGGAGATCACAGAGGCGTTTTTATAGCTGCAAACTAAGATGCACCCTGTTTGGTAATCCCTAGTCTCTGGAAAATAGATTTTGGCTTATGTACCTGTGCACCTGAGTTTCTGATCCTTCCTACTCCAGTGCTTCTTTCTGCTTGAGCCCACCCAGTGGATCACAGGTTGCCTCTAAGAATGGGGCTGGCACAAGGGTCTCCCCTATCTGACCTATTCAGAGACCCTCTGCTTCACACCTTGCAGTTTCAGTACTGAAGAATTCCCTTGAGATTGCACCTCCTCCTCATAGATGTAATACCCTCCTCCACTTTAATGGCAGAACCACATTCCAGTGAGAGAAGAACCAGTTTCCCATTGTTGGATAAATGATTCAAGGCTTTCTCTACAGTAATAGTGGTGCAGAGGATATTGTAGTGTGAACCTGTGCACATGAGCATGACCCTTTTAAAAGTCCTACCATTGTTAACTAAAGGAAAACAAAGTTATACAGGAAAGGAAAGTTATATTATGTTATAGTGAGCTTAGGTTGACATATATTTTTTTCATAAAGATATCCCACTGTTATAGTGACATTTATAGAAAAAACTAATTCTTGGCTGATTGAATAGTTTTGAAATCTTTCTAGAAAATCAATTGCCCATAAATGTGTAGGTCTATATCTGGAGTCTTTATTCTATTGAATACATGTCTATCCTCTGTCAACAACACTGTCTTGACTACTGAAGTCATGAGATCTGATGTAATGGATCTTCAAATGGTGCTATTATTTTAAAAAAAAATGTTTGGGTACTCTAAGACCTTAGTATTTCACATGCATTTTTTATTATGGTAAAATACATACAATAAAAAATTTACTTTTTAAATAAAAAATAAATGCAGATTTCTTCCTCCTCATCCATTCTATATTTTTTTCAATATATACTGTCAAAAGATTGGCATTATTTACTTAAGAGATTTTCAAATTCAAGGCATCAAAGAGTTCTGATTGCAACATTCACACGGCTATGCCTGTAGATTCATTGAAAATAGTTAACTTATCATCTCTCTTTATTTTCCAGGTGCCCCATCCTCGGGGATCATTTCCAATTCAGTCATCTCTTGCTTCTTGATGGCAGGTGCTAAGGTCCATGGATTTTCACTAGGATAAGCTTTATGAGCTTCTTTTCAATCTTCTGTGAAAAATGAAACTCTCTACCCTAACAAGTGCAGTATACATAACAATAGGTGTTCCTTAAATATTAATGCATCTCCTTTGGCTCACATGTTGTTATTGAGTGGCCTCCAGGGACTCTACACCTCCTCCAGCTAGGAGGGCCTCATTTTCAGATACTGTGGTTACTGACTGTGAATGTATGGTAGGGAGCAGGAAGGAGAGACATTGATCTGGCTCTACAACTGGAAACTCTTGCCATGGAAATTCAGGAAATAATTATTCAAATTAAAGGAACTGGCAAGATTGGAGGACTCGCTTAGCATTGCTTACCGTAATATAAGCAAAGCAACCCAATAGAAACAAACTTCAAAAACCTCATAAAGCTGTGAGGGTCATCTCAGTCCTCTAGGAATGACCTTGGAAGTCAGCCACACTGCCTGCCCACTCTGATCTGTTTGAAACACTCTACATCCAGAGAAGAGCTGGAAAAAGTGCTAGAAACATCCTCATCACCCTACTCCTGCACAATCACTAATCTATCCTCAGATGCTTTGTTTAAGTACACAAGGAAATCAGATGTGTTCCAGTTTTCTACCAATTACTTGTGACTTCCCTCACTGGGCATTATGTGAGTTCTGTATCTCCCAAGGAAATGCAGGAAAGAGACTTACCTAGAATTGCAAAGTAGTACATCTTGAAAGACACCGAGCAGATCCAGCTCTTTGTGTTTAGATGAGGAAACTGAAGTCTTTGATGACAGCATGACTTGTTCAAGTCACACACATGTTTCTTGTTTTTCTTATCACATTTATATGAAGAGAGGAACTGCATTCATTCCCATATCGCATTCTTTTTTGCTCAAATATAAAAATAGAATTACTGACAAATTGTTGAACGGAGTAGTAATAATATCTCTCTGACAATCCAGAGATTCTTCCTAAAGTTGGTTTGTGTATGGTTCAGTGTATATTTGAAAAGTTAATAACTTATGTGTTATCTCCAGTCAAGAAACAGGGTTAATCTAATTATCCAACAATGACATTAATGTGTAGCCTGGGTGTCATTGGCAGGGACTACCACCACCAACAGTTTAGAGTTTCCAACAGAGGAGGAGACTTTTATCAGTGACATATGTATTAAGCACTTCACTTAAATCCTAGAAACACATGCTAATAAAAAATGATAATTTGAAATATGATACTTTGTTGTAGGTAATTTTAAAGTTGAAATAGAAAACAGGGATGCAACCATTTTGTTTTGTCTCCAGCATATTCCTAGGGTCTATCTCAGTGGCATGTACTCTTTACCAACTAAATTAATCAATGACTGAAAATTTGTTTTTTACTAAAATAAAAACCTTTAAAGCTACGCAAATCTGTTACCACAAATTCTCCTTTGATTATAATTTCCCCATTGCAATTAAAACCCAACTTCATTTCCCTGCAAATCAATATCTCCAGTAAAAAGAAAAAATTATGAATTTACCCTATGCCCATGGATACATGACATAAAATAATCCTGCCATTCAGAAATCTGTTCTTGAACTCTAAAGAATAAGGCCTTGAAAAATGCTCACAGGTAAAATAGGAAGCATCTAGAGCCGTCTAAGAGGGAACCTTCTGCTTCCACAAATAAAGTCACACATTCACAGGTGCTTCCTGTTTTTTCAGACACCTTGCCCACCTTCTGCACACCAAGTGTGCATTCTGCAAAACGTAAGCCCAACAGGAAACTGCCTGCAAATTCAGGTAGCTTTTCTGACTCTGATGGAGGTCTTGAATATACTTTCACAGAAATGACAGCAAAAACTGTAGTCATTCGGGAAGAAACACATTTCGAAGAAAAATACCCCAAGGACTAGCAACAAGAGGGTGAGAACACTTTTCTGTGAAAATGCTGTCTCCATTTTACATTTATAAACAGATAAATGTATTTTCTTTAGATATTTAGCTCCTGTGGGTGAAATTAGGAGAACTGACTATGAGTGGGTGATGTTGGTGGTGTTTGTCATTTCTTCTATATGAAGAGGAGGAGGAAAGAGGAAAGGTAGAGTGGGGAGTCAGAAGGAGGCTACGAGACTGGAATAATGTCCCAACTGAGCTCTGGGGGAGAATTACTCTTAACAATTTGTCTGTTTCTGGAAGCTCACAAGCCCCTCCTGAAATTTCACATCCACCCTGAAATAAGCTGGTAGAGCACTGCTTATATTGTGATAATATCATAGCAAGCTTTAACAGAAGTATTCTAGGGGATTTCTCCTTCACATGGTCACAGGTGGACTAGTTGTAATGGAAATGGCAGGGGCTCTGTATTCACTTTCAAAGTAATTCAGGGTAATGAGTACCAAATCATACATCATAGATGTTGGATAATCTTGAGTAATAGATTGATTTTTGGAATAATAAAATTCATAATGGTGAAATTGACAACTTCTAGTATCAGTTTTATTTCAGCTAGCAGCATGTGACTTTATATTTGCTTTGGTTTCATCCATTTTTTCCAGTCCATATTGTTCCAATTAAGTGAAATTGTGTATGTTTTTGTTTATTAAATTCACTCCTTGATGCTTTTTTTCTGAAATTAATTAATATTCACAAAGTTAACTGGTACAAGAGCTCCATGGTAGAATTATTCTCTTCTAGGATTCAAATCTATGTTACTATTCTGGTCAGAAATGGTTTATATAAATCCTAAACAAGATCATCCTTAACAGTGAATTAAGGGAACAATGTTAAGAGGGATGAATGTAATTTTGTTGGTAGAAACAAGATAGAAGCACTTGATCATTCTATATGAAAAATGGAAACATTCTAATTTTTTTTGTAGTTGTAGATGGACAGAATGCCTTTATTTTATTTATTTTTATATGGTGCTAAGAATCAAACCCAGTGCCTCACACATGCTAGGCAAGTGCTCTGCCACTGAGCTACACAGCCCTAACCCTTTAATTCTTTTTTAAGGAAATTTTACACATATAAGCATTGAAAACATTAATGATTTTGTTTTCAAACTGTAAGATCTGTCCTCATAAGAGTTTATTCTTCTTCCACCTGCCTTGTGTGATTTAGTAACACACCATATTACTGTGCGTAAATATCTGTTGAGGACCCAACATGTACATGCTGTACATTGAGACAAGTCCCATTCCTGAGGAATATACTCATCCTTTTAGGGCACACACATAACACAGTAAAAAGTCACCAAATAACAACAAAGGAGGACTGGAATCTGTCTTGATTCTGTCATTTACTCAGGTTCTCTGAGTTTTAATTTTCTCATTAGTAAAATAAAGGAATTGCATTGGGTATTCTGTGAAACCTCCTCTGGCTTTGAAATGCACTGATTCATAGGCTTCAGTAGACCTGGAATAAAAGAAGCTCATGCTCAGTGGCAGGTGTGTCATTATATGGTTCTGAGAAGTATGAAACTAAAGTGCTATAGCAACCGGGAAAGCTGCTGAGCCTCTTTGGGGCTGAGAGGTTTGGGCTGGGCCTAGAAAACAGAACCTGAGAAGGCAGAGATGAGGGGCAGGAGTTCACAAGGCCAGGGGATGCTAAAGAATGGCTATATCTAGACAGAGCCCCTGTCACACATTTGAGTGCTAAAGAAATCCTGTACCTTGTTTCCTGAAGAGGATAATAATGGTTACTGCAGAAACTGATGATGCAATCAGCACAGTGTCCTTGGAGGAAAGCCACCAAGAGGGACTGAATTTTAAACCTACAGTGCTGGTCAAAACTTTTTGACTGTTCCGTATAGGGGAGTCTCTGTTTGTACTGCCTAGTGCACACTTAACTCCTCCCTTCTAAATTGTTGCTTCTTAAGGACATTCAGAAAATAAGATTTCCTAGAAGAAAACTGTAAAACAGCATAGGCTATCATTTGTTGCTAGGCTGGGAAAGGAGTCACTAAAGCTACATCGACACTATCCACCAATAGAGTGAAGCTTCCTGCTTTCAGGTGGATCTGCACAGCACCTGCTTTTTGCCCTTTGGCCTCATTCTCTTCTCTCAGTCACTAAGTTCCTGCATGGTCTCTCTTGCCTCCATTAGAACTCAGGTACCATGGCCAGCTATTTCTAGATGTTCATACCAGCTCCTTAAAACCCATCACTTTTGTACATCTGCTATATCCTTTGCCATCCAACAGTTCCACTGGTTGTTCTCAATTCTATTTCTAAGCTACTAGGAATTAGAGGAGAAATTTGGAATTTTGTTGAGTGGGTCCTCATGAATTTCTTTGAAACCTCAATGGGACCAAATTAACTTCATAACAAAAAATTATTTGAAAAATATCCCATATTGAAAACAATAATAATTAAATGATGAGTACTTTTAAAATATATACTGACTACAGCAATTGTGTGGAATTTAGACTAAAAAAATTAGAAAGAGAAGATTTATGTTGTTGTTTAGAAATGTTGGCTTATATCAATAATAAAAAGGCAGGCAGACATTTTGTGTGCTATAATTTTGTTTTTGACTTCTCTACACTCATTTTCCCACAACCTGTCCCTGAGGCAGCTACTCCCACTGCCTGCCCTGGTCACCAGTATTCCGATATTTGACCTTAAAGTTTTTCAGTCATCTGTCATATTATGTTAAAGCAAATGTAAAACATTTCCATTCTTTCTCTGGCTTCCCCAGTTTCTTTTTGATCTTTGGGAATAGTGATCAATAGCATGGACTATGCCAGTTTTCAGTCTTCAGGCCCAACTAATCAAGCCTCTTAGTGTTTCCATTTCCTCCTTTGCAAAGTGGTGATAGTACAAGTATATATGCCATAGTATTTGGGGCAGGGGACAGTTAAATGAATACATATGTTGCTTAGAAATAAGTTTGACATAAAGTAAACGTTTAAAATGGAGCCATGCTCAATACTTCCATGTTTCTTATTCTACCTATGTCTCTCCCACACCCTATGTCCTAGAAACTGCAAAGTCATCTCTGGTCTACTTTCTTCTTTTTTTATTCCAAATATTGCTTCCTAGTTCTTTCATTAGTTTTCCATTGTAGTATTACAATACTCTCTCCTGGTTGTCCTACCCATAATTCATTCCTACATTCACTAAACATTTACATAAATTCAACTATGTGCCAAGAACTGTTCCCAGTGGGAGCAAATGAGCCTTTGGGAACTTATAATCAAGCAAGGGAAGGTAGACTCGTGAGCAAAGAAAGGTTACACCATTTGCAGATGCTGTGAGAGGGAGTCCCTATAGGGTTCAGTGATGGAACAAGGGAAGAAGTCAGAAATGCCTCTTGATGGAATAAGCAGTGGGAAATGGAAAATTAGCATGGACTCTGGACTCAGACCAACCTTTACCCCATTTCTAACACTTCTTAGCTCCAGGACCTTAGGAAGTTTGTATATTTATTTCTTGTTTGTATAAAACACCTCAAGCCTAGAGAAAAGTATTTAGAATAAAATGAGTGGCTATGTGCCTGTCATAGAGCTTTGTTAAATATTTACATTTTCTCACAGTTATTTCAGTTTTTTACAAAAAATTAAATGTTAAAGATACAATTTAAGCAAGTTGCATACCTCCTCTCAGCTCAGTTCTTTCCCCTTCCTCCCTTTGTCCAAAAGCAACACTATTTTTAATTTTATATGTATCATTCCCATGATGTTTCTACATCTATAATGCATAGATAGCGACAAATAATAAGGAATATGGTTTTGTGTTATTAAACTTTATATGAAAGGTATTATGTTTTTTTATATTTTTCATATCTTGCTTTGATCATTCAACATTAGATTGTTGAAGATTATTAGTACTTTCATTTATTTTCAATGTTAATACAGTAAAATATACCATAAAACAGTTATTGCAAAATTTGTCAATTTGTTCTCTTATTAATATTCAATTAAATTGCCTGCTGTATATTGTTATGTTTAACAACACTGCAGAGATGCCCTTGCATGTGTTTCTTTGTACACACAGGACACTTTTCCTAGGAACTACTGTACAGCATCTGTTCTTTTAGCTTCATAAGATAGTGCATAGATACTCCTCAGAACTGCATGACAGTTTCCATTTCTTTATATCTTTGCCCACATGCAATATTTTCATCAATTTCAATTTGATAATCATTAAAAGGGTATATTATTTTAATTTGTATTTTCAAGATGCCCAAGACTTTTCTGGTTTATTATATGGAATAATAAAAAGAATTCTTTCTTTTATTCCTCTCCCTATATCTCCCAGTTTAATCTCTGTTTGTTCAAATCTAACTCCTCTGAGTTTACATTACTTTGGATGCCAGATTAGTCACCATTTTTTTCCTGAGTAAATAAATCTCACAGCAGGTGTTTACATTCTGAGAAACCTCGATAGATACCTTATTTGCACAAGTGGAATTGATATTGCAGTGCCAACATTAAGGTTTAGGAAGCATCCCTTGATTTTTCCCTCTAATGTATTTCCCTTAAGTTTTTCCACCAGTTGATAACCATGAACACACAAAATACTGCTTATAAAGTTATATGTGGGATATTGCTGCTTGGTTGAGAAAATCAAGTCACTGAAAATCTGAAAAGGATATGCTTTTGGCACTTTTCTACTCTTCTCTATTGGTTAGAGTGTTCCGACACAAACAGGTGTCATAGGACTTGAATTACTTTGATAAAGCTCAACTAAGCATCTAGGTTCTGGAGTTTTTCACAAAAAAATTATCTTTTCTAGGGTTTTGGTTTTTGTCTTGTGTGTGTGTATGTGTGTGTGTGTGCTATTTCCTCATGAGTCTTCATGCACATTTATTCTGTTTTTTTGTTGTTGTTCTAATTTATGCATGACAATAGATTGCATTTTGACACATTATATATAAATGGAGTGTAACTTCTCATTCTTCTGGTTGCACATAATGTACAATTACATTGGTCATGTAATCAGATATGAACCTAGGGTCATAATGTCTGATTCATTCAATCATCCTTCCTACCCTCATACCCCCCTCCCCTTCCTTTATTCCTCTTTGTCTAATCCAAAGTACCTCTATTCTTCCCTACACCCCCTCCCCATTATGAATTAGCATCCACCTATCAGAAAAAACATCCAACCTTTGGTTCTTTGGGATTGAATTATTTTGCTTAGCATGATATTCTCCAGTAAGCGCCATAATTTTATTCTTATTTAAGGCTGAGTAATATTCCATTGTGTGTGTGTATCACATATTTTTATACATTCATGTGCTGAAAGACACGTAGATTGGTTTCATCATTTAGCAATTGTGCATTGAGTTGCTATAAACATTGATGTGGCTATGTCATTGTAGTATGCTAATTTTAAGTCCTTTGGGTATAAACTGAGTAATGGGATAACTGGGTCAAATGGTGGTACCATTCCAAGTTTTCTGAGGAGTCTTCATACTGCTTTCCATAGTGGATGCACCAATCACAGTCCCATCAGCAGTGTATGAGTGTACCATAGCTTTGATTTGCATTTCTCTCATTGCTAGAGCTGTTAAACATTTTTCAGATATTTGTTGGTTGTTTGTATTTCTTCTGTCAAGTTTCTGTTCAGTTCCTTTACCCATTTATTGATTAGGTTATTTGTTTATTTTCATGTTCAGTTTTTTGAGTTCCCTATATATCATGGAGATTAATGCTCTATCTGAGGTGCAGGTAGCAAAGATTTTCTCCCATGCTGTAGGCTCTCTCTCTTTATGTTATTGATATTTCCTTGGCTAAGAAGAAGCTTTTAGTTTGAATCCATCCCATTTGTTGATTCTTGATTTAACTTCTTTTGCTTTAGCAATCTTGTTCAGGAAATCAGTTCCTAAGCTGACATGGTAAAGATTTGGTCCTACTTTTTCTTCTATTAGGCTTAAAGTCTCTGTTCTGATGCCTAAGTCTTTGATTCACTTTGAGTTGAGTTTTATGCAGGGTTAGAGAGAGGGGTTTAATTTCACTTTACATATGGATTTCCAGTCTTCCCAGCACCAGGAATGTTTTTGGTGCCTTTGTTTAGTATAAGATAACTGTATTTATGTGGGTTTATCTCTGTGTCTTCTATTCTGTACATTGGTCCACATGTCTGCTTTGGTGCCAATACCATGCCATTTTTGTTACAAGGGCTCTGTAGTATAATTTAACTTCTGGTATTGTGATGTTTCCTGCTTCACTCTTTTTGCTCATGATTTCTTTGGCTATTCTGGGTCTCTTATTTTTGCAAGTGAATTTCATGATTGGCTTTTTCTAATTCTATGAAGAATGTCATTGAGATTTTAATAGGATTGCATTAAGTCTATATAATGATTCAGGAAGTAATATGGCCATTTTGACAATGTTAACTGTTTCTATCCGGGAGCATGGGAGATCTTTCCATTGACTAATTTCTTCTTTGGTTTCTTTCTTGAGTGTTCTATAGTTTGCATTGTAGAGGTCATCACCTCTTTTGTTAAATTGATTCCCAGGTATTTTATTTTTTTGAGGCTATTGTTAAAGGAGTAGTTTTTCTAATTTCTCTTTCAGTGGATTAATCACTGATGTATAAGAATGTGTTTGATTTGGGGGTGTTTATTTTATATCCTGCTATTTTGCTGAATTTATTTATGAGTTCTAGAAGTTTTCTGATGGAATTTTCTTGGATCTTCTAAATATAGAATCAAGTTGTCAGAAAATAGTGATAGATTGAGTTCTTCTTTTCCTATTCCTATCCCTTTAATTTCTTTCTTCTGTGTAATT
Source organism: Marmota monax (assembly GCF_021218885.2). Classification (NCBI taxonomy): domain Eukaryota; kingdom Metazoa; phylum Chordata; class Mammalia; order Rodentia; family Sciuridae; genus Marmota; species Marmota monax. The sequence goes on from NW_026695212.1 coordinate 5,090,137, forward strand.
GTTAAGGCTAGAGTTTCAAGGATGCTAGAATTAGTAAAAGATGACATACTTGTCTTGTTCCAGTTTTTTGAGGAAATGCTTTCAATTTTTCTCCATGTAGAATGATGTTGGTCTTGGGTTTAGCACATATAGCTTTTACAATATTGAAGTATGTTCCTACCATCCCTAGTTTTTCTAGTGTTTTGAACATGAAGGGGTGCTGTACTTGTCAAATGCCATACAATTGTTGTCCTTGTGTTTTATTTAATGACAAGAACTCACTGAGTTGCTTAGTGCATTGCTAAGTTGCTGAGGCTGGCTTTGAATTCGCAATCCTCCTGCCTTAGCCTCCTGAGCCACTGTAATTACAGATGTGTAACACCACACCTAGCTCAATTCTTGTCTTTAAGTCTATTGATAGGATAAATTGTGTTTATTGATTTCTGTATGTTGAAACAACCTTTCATCCTTGGGATGAACTCCACTTGATCATGGTGCACTTTTTTAAAATTTGATTTTGTACTAAATTTGCCAGAATTGTACTGGGAATTTTTGCATGTATGTTCAACAGGAATATTGGCCTGAAGTTTTCTTTCCTTGATATGTCTTTGTCTGGTTTTGATATCACAGTGATACTAGCCTCTTAGAATGAGTTTCAAAGAGTTCTTCCTTCTCTATTTCATGGAATAATTTGAGGAGAATTCGTGTTACTTCTTCTTTGAAGGTCTTATGGAACTCAACTAAGAATCTGTCTGTTCCTGGGCTTTTCTTGATTGGTAGACTTTTGCTGGAGTCTTCTATTTCATTGCTTGAAATTGATCTGTTTAAATTTTCTATGCCTTCCTGATTCAGTCTCTAGAAATTTATTGATATCTTCAAGATTTTCTATTGTATTGGGATGTAAATTTTCAAAATAGTTTCTAATTATCTTGTGTATTTCAGTAGTATCTGTCTTGATATTTCCTTTTTCATTATGCATTTTAGTACTTTGAGTTTTCTTTCTCTTTCTCTTCATTAGCTTTGCTAAGAGTTTATCAATTTTTTTTCAAAGAACCAACTTTTTGCTTTGTCAAATTTTTGAATTGTTTCTTTGTTCCTATTTCATTGATTTCAGCTCCGATTTTAATTATTTTCTGTCTTCTACTGCTTTTGGAGTTGATTTTTTCTTCTTTTTTAGGGCATTGACATATGTAATGTTAGGTTATTTATTTGTTGACTTTCTATTTTTTTAATGAATCAGCTTAATGCAATGAACTTTCCTCTTAGCATTGCCTTCATAGTGTCCCAGAGGTTTTGATATGTTGTATCAGTGTTCTCCTTTACCGCTTAAGTATTTCTTTTATTTCATCCCAGATTTCTTCTGCTAGCCATTTATTTAGTCTACAGGTTAGAGTAGCTTCTATTTTTTTTTTTGGTCATTATTTGATATCATTCCATTATGAGTTAACCTAATGCAGGGTAGTATCTCTATTTTTTTGTATTCACTAAGAGTTGCTTTGTGGTATAAGATGATCTGTTTTAGAGAAGGATTCGTGTGCTGCTAAGAAGAAAGTGTATTCACTCATTGATGGATGAAATATTCTTCATATGTCCATTAAGTCTAAATTATTGATTGTATTATTTAGTTCTATAGTTTCTTTGTTTAGTTTTGGTTTGGAAGATATATCCAGGAGTGAGAGAGGTATGTTAAAGTCACCCAGTATTATTGTATTGTGGTCTATTTGATTCTTTAAATTGAAAAAGGTTTGTTTGAGGTACATAGATGCTCCATTGTTTGGGGCATAAATATTTACAATTGTTATATTTTACTGATGTATAATTCTTTAAAGCAGTATGTAATGTCACTCTTTGTCCCTTCTGAGTAACTCTGGCTTGAAGTCCAATTTATCTGATGTTAGGATGGAAAGTCCTGCTTGTTAGGTGATTTATGTGAATGATTTGTTCTTTCCCATGCTTTTACCCTCAATCTGTGGATGTCTTTGCCTATGACATGAGTCCTTTAGGTCTTGTTTTTTAATCCAGTCTTCCAGACTATGTCTTTTGATTGTTGGGTTTAGGCCAATAATATTCAAGGTTATTATTGAGATATGATTTGTATACCCAGTAACTTTGGTTCATTTTTGGTTTTTAAATTGACTTAGTTTCTCCTTTGATTGACTTTCCCTTTAGTGTAGTTCTTCCCTTGCTGGGTGTCACTTTTTTTTTTTCATTTTATCCTTATGAAATATTTTTTTGAAGATGTTCTGTAGTGCAGGCTTTCTAAGTTGTGAATTCTTTTAACTTATGTTTATCATGGAAGGTTTTTATTTTATCTTAAAATCTGAAGCTTAATTTTGCTGAATATAAAATTCTTGGTTGGCATGCATTTTCTTTCAGAGCTTGATATATGTTTTTCTTTTTTTTATTTTTAATTTTTATTGTTGGTTGTTCAAAACATTACATAGTTCTTGATATATCATATTTCACACTTTGATTCAAGTGGGTTATGAACTCCCATTTTTACCCCGTATACAGATTGCAGAATCACATCAGTAACACATCCATTGATTTACATATTGCCATACTAGTGTCTGTTGTATTCTGCTGCCTTTCCTATCCTCTACTATCCCCCCTCCCCTCCCTTCCCCTCCCCTCTTCTCTCTCTACCCCATCTACTATCATTCATTTCTCCCCCTTGTATTATTTTTCCCTTTCCCCTCACTTCCTCTTGTATGTAATTTTGTATAACCATGAGGGTCTCCTTCCATTTCCATGCAATTTCCCTTCTCTCTCCCTTTCCCTCCCACCTCTCATCCCTGTTTAATGTTAATCTTCTTCTCATGCTCTTCGACCCTACTCTGTTCTTAGTTACTCTCCTTATATCAAAGAAGACATTTGGCATTTGTTTTTTAGGGATTGGCTAGCTTCACTTAGCATAATCTGCTCTAGTGCCATCCATTTCCCTGCAAATTCTATGATTTTGTCATTTTTTAATGCAGAGTAATACTCCATTGTGTATAAATGCCACATTTTTTTAATCCATTCGTCTATTGAAGGGCATCTGGGTTGGTTCCACAGTCTTGCTATTGTGAATTGAGCTGCTATGAACATCGATGTAGCAGTGTCCCTGTAGCATGCTCTTTTTAGGTCTTTAGGGAATAGACCAAGAAGGGGAATAGCTGGGTCAAATGGTGGCTCCATTCCTAGCTTTCCAAGAAATCTCCATACTGCTTTCCAAATTGGCTGCACCAATTTGCAGTCCCACCAGCAATGTACAAGTGTACCCTTTTCCCCACATCCTCGCCAGCACTTGTTGTTTGACTTCATAATGGCTGCCAATCTTACTGGAGTGAGATGGTATCTTAGGGTGGTTTTGATTTGCATTTCTCTGACTGCTAGAGATGGTGAGCATTTTTTCATGTACTTGTTGATTGATTGTATGTCCTCCTCTGAGAAGTGTCTGTTCAGGTCCTTGGCCCATTTGTTCTCTTATTGTCTAATTTTTGGAGTTCTTTGTATACTCTGGATATTAGGGCTCTATCTGAAGTGTGAGGAGTAAAGATTTGTTCCCAGGATGTAGGCTCTCTATTTACCTCTCTTATTGTTTCTTTAGCTGAGAAAAAACTTTTCAGTTTGAGTAAGTCCCATTTGTTGATTCTAGTTATTAACTTTTGTGCTATGGGTGTCCTATTGAGGAATTTGGAGCCCGACCCCACAGTATGTAGATCGTAGCCAACTTTTTCTTCTATCAGACGGCGTGTCTCTGATTTGATATCAAGCTCCTTGATCCATTTTGAATTAACTTTTGTGCATGGCAAGAGAAAGGGATTCAGTTTCATTTTGTTGCATATGGATTTCCAGTTTTCCCAGCACCATTTGTTGAAGATGCTATCCTTCCTCCATTGCATGCTTTTAGCCCCTTTATCAAATATAAGATAGTTGTAGTTTTGTGGATTGGTTTCTGTGTCCTCTATTCTGTACCATTGGTCCACCCGCCTGTTTTGGTACCAGTACCATGCTGTTTTTGTTACTATTGCTCTGTAGTATAGTTTGAAGTCTGGTATCGCTATACCGCCTGATTCACACTTCCTGCTTAGCATTGTTTTTGCTATTCTGGGTCTTTTATTTTTCCATATGAATTTCATGATAGCTTTCTCTATTTCTACAAGAAATGCCGTTGGGATTTTGATTGGCATTGCATTAAACCTATAGAGAACTTTTGGTAATATCGCCATTTTGATGATGTTAGTTCTGCCTATCCATGAACAGGGTATATTTTTCCATCTTCTAAGATCTTCTTCTATTTCTCTCTTTAGGGTTCTGTAGTTTTCATTGTATAAGTCTTTCACCTCTTTTGTTAGGTTGATTCCCAAGTATTTTATTTTTTTTTTTTTGAGGATATTGTGAATGGAGTGGTTGTCCTCATTTCCATTTCAGAGGATTTGTCACTGATATACAGGAATGCCTTTGATTTATGCGTATTGATTTTATATCCTGCCACTTTGCTGAATTCATTTATTAGCTCTAATAGTTTCTTTGTAGACCCTTTTGGGTCTGTTAGGTATAGAATCATGTCATCAGCAAATATTGATAATTTAAGTTCTTCTTTTCCTATTTTTATGATTTGATTTCTTTCGTCTGTCTAATTGCTCTGGCCAGTGTTTCGAGAACTATGTTGAACAGAAGTGGTGAGAGAGGGCATCCCTGTCTTGTTCCAGATTTTAGAGGGAATGCCTTCAATCTTTCTCCATTCAGAATGATGCTAGCCTGAGGCTTAGCATAGATTGCTTTTACAATATTGAGGTATGTTCCTGTTATCCCTAGTTTTTCTAGAGTTTTGAACATAAAGGGATGCTGTACTTTGTCAAATGCTTTTTCCGCATCTATCGAAATGATCATATGGTTCTTGTTTTTAAGTCTATTGATGTGGTGAATAACATTTATTGATTTCCATATATTGAACCAGCCTTGCATCCCGGGGATGAATCCTACTTGATCATGGTGCACAATTTTTCTGATATGTTTTTGTATCCGATTCGCCAGAATTTTATTGAGGATTTTTGCATCTAGGTTCATTAGAGATATTGGTCTGTAGTTTTCTTTCTTTGAAGTGTCTTTGTCTGGTTTAGGAATCAGGGTGATGTTGGCCTCGTAGAATGAATTTGGAAGTTCTCCCTCTTTTTCTATTTCCTGAAATAGCTTGAAAAGTATTGGTATTAGTTCCTCTTTAAAGGTTTTGTAAAACTCTGCTGTATACCCATCCAGTCCTGGGCTTTTCTTAGTTGGTAGTCTTTTGATGGTTTCTTCTATTTCCTCAATTGATAATGGTCTGTTTAGGTTGTCTATATCCTCCTGACTCAATCTGGGCAGATCATATGACTTAAAAAATTTATTGATGCCTTCACTATCTTCTATTTTATTGGAGTATAAGGATTCAAAATAATTTCTGATTATCTTCTGTATTTCTGAAGTGTCTGTTGTGATATTACCTTTTTCATCCCGTATGCTAGTAATTTGAGTTCTCTCTCTACTTCTCTTCGCTAGCATGGCTAAGGGTCTGTTGATTTTATTTATTTTTTCAAAGAACCAACTTTTAGTTTTGTCAATTTTTTCAATTGTTTCTTTTGTTTTGATTTCATTAATTTCAGCTCTGATTTTAATTATTTCTTGCCTTCTATTTCTTTTGCTATTGTTTTGCTCTTCTTTTTCTAGGATTTTGAGATGAAGTATGAGATCATTTATTTGTTGGTTTTTTTTCTTTTTTTAAGGAATGAACTCCAAGCAATGAATTTTCCTCATAGAACTGCTTTCAATGTGTCCCACAGATTCCGATATGTTGTGTCTGTGTTTTCGTTTATCTCTAAGAATTTTTTAATTTCCTCCTTGATGTCTTCTATAACCCATTGATCATTCAGTAACCTATTGTTCATTCTCCAAGTGATGCATGATTTTTCCTTCCTTATTTTATCGTTGATTTTCAGTTTCATTCCATTATGATCAGATAGGATGCATGGTATTATCTCTACTCCTTTATATTGTCTAAGAGTTGCCCTGTGACATAATATATGATCTATTTTTGAGAAGGATCCATGTGCTGCTGAGAAAAAAGTGTAACTGCTTGATGTTGGGTGGTATTTTCTATATATGTCAATTAAGTCTAGGTTATTAATTGTGTTATTGAGTTCTATAGTTTCCTTATTCAACTTTTGTTTGGAAGATCTGTCCAGTGGTGAGAGAGGTGTGTTGAAGTCTCCCATGATTATTGTATGGTGGTCTATTAGACTCTTGAACTTGAGAAGAGTTTGTTTGATGAACATAGCTGCACCATTGTTTGGGGCATATATATTTATGATTGTTATGTCTTGTTGGTGTATGGTTCCCTTGAGCAGTATGTAGTGTCCCTCTTTATCCCTTTTGATTAACTTTGGCTTGAAATCTATTTTATTTGATATGAGTATGGACACTCCTGCTTGTTTCCGAAGTCCATATGAGTGATATCATTTTTCCCAACCTTTCACCTTCAGTCTATGTATGTCTTTTCCTATCAAATGCGTCTCCTGTAGGCAGCATATTGTTGGGTCTTGTTTTGTGATCCATTCTACTAGCCTGTGTCTCTTAATTGGTGAGTTTAAGCCATTAACATTTAAGGTTATTATTGAGATGTGGGTTGTTCTTCCAGCCATATTTGTTTATTTATGTTACTAAACATGGTTTGTTTTCCTCTGATTATTTTACCCCCTTTACTGTCCTACCTCCCACTGTTGGTTTTCATTGTTATTTTCCATTTCCTCTTCCTGTAATGTTTTGCCGAGGATATTTTGAAGAGATGATTTTCTAGCTGCAAATTCTTTTAACTTTTGTTTATTGTGGAAGGTTTTAATTTCATCTTCCATACTGAAGCTTAATTTCGCTGGAAACACAATTCTTGGTTGGAACCCATTTTCTTTCAGTGTTTGAAATATGTTATTCCAGGATCTTCTAGCTTTCAGAGTCTGTGTTGAAAGATCAGCTGTTATCCTGATTGGCTTACCCCTAAATGTGATCTGCTTCCTTTCTCTTGTAGCTTTTAAACTTCTCTCCTTATTCTGTATGTTGTTGCATCTTCATTATAATGTGTCTAGGTGTGGGTCTCTTTTGATTTTGCACATTCGGCGTCCTGTAGGCTTCTAGGATTTGGGATTCTGTCTCATTCTTCAAGTCTGGGAAGTTTTCTCATATTATTTCATTGAATAGATTGCTCATTCCTTTGGTTTGAAACTCTGTCCCTTCCTGTATCCCAATGACTCTTAAATTTTGTCTGATGTTCTATCTTCTAAGTGTTCTACTCTGCTGGTAGTATTCTCAATTGAGTTTTTAAGTTGGTTTATTGCTTCCTGCATTTCTAGTATTTCTGTTTGTTTGTTTTTTATAACCTCTATCTCCCTGTATAGTTGATCTTTTGCTTCCTGGATTTGTTTATGTAATTCATTGTTGAAGTGATCTTTCATTGTCTGATTTTGCTGTCTAATGTCTTCCTTGAGACTCCAGATCATCTGAAGCATGTATATCCTGAATTCTTTATCTGACATTCCATCTGCTGCAGCTGTTACCTCTTCTAAAGTTGAGTTGACCTGCATTGCTTGTGGTCCTTTCTTTCCTTGTCTTTTCATACTGCTCGCGTTTCTTTCTGCTTGGTGAAACTGTTGTTTTTTTGAAAATTTCCCCCTATATATTTATATTGCTCTTGTATAGTTGAAAATTCTCCCTTGCAGGGTCGGGCGGCGTCTGTGCTCCTCCTCCAATTGGGGTGATCAGTCTACCACACTGACGGGCCGCTGGGCCTGTCCTGCCGGTCGGCCGCAGGTCTGCCTACCTTGCAGGCGCAGGTGGCGGCTCTGCTCTGCCCCTACTCCAATTGGGGTGACGTGACTACCACGCCAGCCGGCTGCTGGGCCTGTTCTGGGCGCGAGCGGCAGCTCTGCTCTGCCCCTACTCCAATTGGGGTGATGTGTCTACCATGCCGGCAGGCCGCTGGGCCTGTTCTGCCAGTCGGTCAAAGGTCTGCCTACCTTGCGGGCGTGGGTTGCGGCTCTGCTCAGCCCCTACTCCAATTGGGGTGTCGTGACTACCACGCTAGCAGGTCTCTGGCCCTGTTCCGGGCGCGGGTGGTGGCTCTGCTCCTACACCAATTGGGGTGACGTTTCTATCACGCCGGCCGGCCGCTGGGCCTGTACCGCCGGTCAGTCGCAGGTCTGCCTACCTTGCGGGCATGGGCAGCGGCTGTGCTCTGCCCCTACTCCAAATGGGGTGACGTGTCTGCCATGCCGGCAGGCCGCTGGGCCTGTTCCGCTGGTCGGTCACAGGTCTGCCTACCTTGCGGGCGCGGGTGGTGGCTCTGCTCTGCCCCTACTCCAATTGGGGTGTCGTGACTACCACACCGGCAGGTCGCTGGGCCTGTTCCGGGCACAGGCGGTGGCTCTGCTCTGCCCCTACTCCAATTGGGGTGACGTGACTACCACACCGGCAGGACGCTGGGCCTGTTCCGGGAGCGGGCGAAGGCTCTGCTCTGCCCCTACTCCAATTGGGGTGACGTGTGTACCATGCCAGCAGGCCGCTGGGCCTGATCCCCTGGTCTGTCGCAGGTCTGCCTACCTTGCAGTCGCGGGTGGCGGCTCTGCTCTGCCCCTCCTACCACGCCCTCGGACCCCTGGGCCTGTTCTGCTGGTCGTTCGCAGGTCTGCCTACCTTGCAGGCACGGGTGGCGGCTCTGCTCTGCCCCTACTCCAATTGGGGTGTCGTGACTACCACACCGGCAGGTCGCTGGGCCTGTTCTGGGCACAGGCGGCAGCTCTGCTCTGCCCCTCTGGCTTGATGACAAAGTAAGAGAGACTCGGGTGTTTGTGACTCACTTTCTTTACCAGGAGACCAACTGTTTCTGTCGCCGCTGGTATCAATGAAGTTCTCTCCTCCACCGCTTTCTGATGACATCAGATCTCTGCCATGTTGGTATCCCATGCGAATGGCAGCATTACGTTCCCTTTGCCGGGTGACCAAAGCAAAGGGTGAGTCCTGACCGGCCCTCACAAGCCCTGTCTCAATCCTGTTGCCACTGCCTATGAAGGCTTGGTTGGTATTTACCTCCACAGTATTCAGCAGGACCCGGACGAGAAGCAGTTTCCGCCGGTTCTTTAGCCCTGGGCCAGAGCAGTTCCAGGAGCCGGAATTCAGCCAATCCGGGCTCGGTGTATGTTCTGATAGGAGCAGGCTCCAAGAAGCAGTTTCTGCGGGTTCTTTAGCACTGAGCCTGAGTAATTTGTCTGTAGGCCGCAGGCGAATGGCAGCCTGAAATTACCTGTTCTATGGCTGAATGAGCTGCTATCAGTTGAAAACAGGGATGGTGACGTCAGCTCTCCAAGATGGAGGCCGCTGGCTTCCTCTGTGTTCTGACCGGTGTGGAAAACCGAATTGGACCGTTTCCTTCCCCCGTCTCAAACCCAGAATTCAGCACTGAGCATGGTGATTGCACAGCTGGCAGAAGCCCACAGAATCCGCAGTGCTGTATCTTTGCGTTGCTATCTCATCGTTTCCCAGCGCACGCAGCAGACTCTAGCTGCGGGGCGATTTGCTGAATAAGCAGCGTGACCCTCCGTGTGGACAAATCTCTCGCGTTTGAGCCCCCGTAGCTGATCCTCGTGCGATGGAAATCCTTCCTCTAGGTTTTGGAGCACCCCAATTTTGCTGGACATTCCTAACAAGATAGCTTTTAGCCGTTCTAACTCGTCATTCTCCCGCACAGTGACGCGGTACACGGGGGCTGATGCACTCACTTTGCCGCCATCTTCCCAGTCTTTATCCTTGATATATGTTTTTCCAGGACCTCTTAGATTTGAGGATCTGGACTGAGAAATCATCTGCGATCTGAATTGTTTTCCCCTGTGTGTAATCTGATATTTTTCTCTCATAGCCTTTAAAATTCTTTCCTTATTCTGTACACTACCCATTTTATTTATAATGTGACTTGGTGTGGGCCTGTGGTGATTTTGTACATTGGAGGTCCTGTAAGCCTCTTGTATTTGATTTTTCATTTCATTCATTCGATTTGGGAAATTTTTTATAATATTTCATTGAAAAGATTGTGCATTCCTTTGGTTTGTATCTCCATGCTTTCATCTATCCCAATAAATCTTAAATTTGGCCATTTCATGTTATATCATAATTTTTGGAATTTCTGTTCATGGTTTCTTACCATCTTCTCTGAACAGTCAAGTTTATTTTCAAGATTATATATTTGTCTTCATTGCCTGAGGTTGTCTTCCAAGTGGTCTTCCAAGTTGTCTTCCAAGTGGTCTTCCAAGTGGTCTTCCAAGGTGATACTTTCCATTGAATTTTCAATTTATTTTATTAATTTCTTCTTTTCAAGGATTTCTGCATGATTTCTTTTCAGAATCTGTATCTCTTTATTGAAGTGATCTTTTATCTCCTGAAATTTTTCTCTGATTTCAGTCTATACATAGTTCTTTTGTTGTGGATCAGTTTAAGTATGTACATTCTAAATTCCTCCTCTGACATTTCTTCTACTGAAGTGTCAGTGGATTCTATTATTAGAACATCGTGGATTGTTTGGGGAACTTTGTTCTCCTTTTTTTTTTCCATGTTGTTCATGTGTCTTCCTATATACCAGTGTGGATCTGAGGCAGCACAGTTTCTACCCTATATACTTATAGTGTCCTGGAAGGTTTCCAATACCTCACCTTTAAGGGAGACACCAAAATTATCAGCACCCAATGCAAAAAATATACAGCCTTAAACCAAATATCTCCTATTAAGACATCTACAGTTTTGTCTCAATAAACAGAAATGGTGTGTTCAATTATTGTCTGCAATATATACAGTAAATTTGCAAAAGGATTTAAAATTTCAAATGGTGGACAAGGAGAGAACAGAAGTTGTGTAGAATGTGATGTTTATGAGGAAGGAGGAGAGAAGATACGGGTTAAAAAATATAGGAAGAATGAAAGAGGAATTAAAAGAGGTTGGCTGTTCTCAGGAGAAAAGAGAGAAAGAGAATCCAGGGAAACAGAAAAGTGATAGGAAAACATACATGTGAAGTAAATATTTACATATTTACACAATGAACACACAATGAAACTGTAATATACTATTCAGACATCCCAGTTCTCAATAAACTGATAAATAAACCTCTCTCCAAAAATACTTGGTTTCAAAAATGTTGGAGATGTAAGAGAGGGGGAAAAAGATCTCAATGAAAAATTGAACAGTTGTTTTGGTTAGAGTTCAAAAGTTTCTCAGCTTCCCTTCTCAGCTGTTAAGTGGGTTGTCAGGCATTTGATACTAGCTCCAGCCTCAGGATGTTTGTGCTTGCTATAGTGAGAGGGTTAGTCCTGGAGGCAGAACTCCTGGAGGCCAGATATAGGCTTAGAGATGCTCTTGGATGGGAGCCTGTTGGTCTGGAGATTTTAAGTCAGAGCACTTCCAAGGACCTGCAGTTTCCTATCCACATTGGAAGACTGCACCCCAGGAGTATCCTTTGGGTTCCACTGTGTAGTGTATGAGCTTATTCTTAGCTGACTGCTTCACCTGGGGACCCCATGATTCAGAGTCTCCAAACTCATTCTCTCTCTCCCCTGCCCTTTCCAATTCGGAGTCAGGCACTTTTCTCCCAGCTGGTGCTGCAAGCAGCCAAGTTGGAGGGGGAGGGTGGTGCCAAGTGGATTTTCACAACCAATATTCCAGCGTGAAACCTCTCTCCATGATTGATTTTCTCCTGGTAACTTAGGTACACTCTCTGTCATGCAGCGTGGGTTTGCCCTCCTCATTCTTAGGGCCAGACAGCTCTTCCAGTAATAAGCTCCCCCAGCTGCCAGCCCCCATGCTTTAGCTGCTAAATGGTTCCTTCCACTGTCCTCTGTGCATGCTGCCAAGAGTGATGGCAGCTTCCCTCCAGCACACCTGTTGCCGAAAGCTCCATCTTTGTCCCCGATGCCAATCAAATAATGAGGACCAGTTTTGAGAAAAAGGAAAAAGAAGATTTATTGCTTTGCTAGCAAAGGAGAAACACTGGGGACTCTTGTACCAAAGGCTGTCATTCTGCCCATCAGCAGGAACAGGAGGCTTTTAAAGAGGTGATTCAAAGGCTGCATTCCCCATGTTCTCTGTTGAGTTGTCATTCACTCGTTAATTTGGGAGACAGTCATTTCTGAGATTTTCTGGTACCATTCCCAGATTGGATTACTTTAAATCTGCCTAACATGGAGAATAAAGTAAACCTGTTTTTCCTGAAATTAGAGAGGAGGAAAGATTAAAGAGGAGCATGGAAAGAGGAAGAGAAAGAAACATGTCCATTTTAAAAATAAGTTGTAATGGCAGGGCAGCAAGGGCTATATTCAAAGCATAAAGTAGATGACTGCTAAACATGGATAGTGTGCAATATAGCTTATTGGTTTTTTTTCTAGCAATGTCTCTGATCTCTAAGCTCTCTGTACCCCAACACACCTAAGTCTTCCCCAGAATGGGGGTTCCTTTAATTACTTTATTGCTTTACTATGTTCATGGGGACTGCTCTGATTTGTGCCTCCAGCAGCTGTGATGGCTGTGGAGCTGGGGATATTTCCTCCTTATCTTATTACACAAGATCTCTTAAGTCCCCAATCTGTTTTGAGCATCCAGTATTAAATGCCAGTAAAGTTCCCCCTAATTCTCCCCTGCCCAAATTCTTGATTATTTATCCATCTTGTTGAAAAGCTGTCTGCGTTTTTTTTTGGCTCACTGCATGGAAGCAACTCCTCTATTCTGCTATCTTCCTCCATGTCTTATTATTTACTTATTTATTTTGCATTTTTAAAACTTGTTCTAATTAGTTATACATGATAGTAAAATGCACTTTGATATATCATATATAGATGTAGTATAATTTTTTCTTCTTCTGATTGTACATGATACACAATGTGGGGACAAGTACATGGAGTACTGCATACGTGGCATATGTTAAGGATGACTGAGTGGCAAACCACTCCCCTAATGCTAGGCACAGGAGCAGAAACACACTTACCCCATAGGCACAGCCCTGTGTGTGAAGCCACATGTTGTGGTCCTAGAGCTTGCTCCATGGCTCACTCCTTGATTGGTTGCTACAAGGACAGTTGGCAAGAATTTGTATTGATGGTTGCCTATAATCTGCTTAGCTACTGCCCAAGTATATGTACATGGTAACTGAACAATAAAATCAGACCTGCTTCCAGCTTGGTCTCTGGAGGTCTTGATTCATGACTCCACAGCCACACTCTCCTCTATCCCGTTCCATGGACCTCTGCACTGGATGAGAGAGAGCCCAGCAATACAATTCCACAGGTTGTATAGTTATATATGTACATAGGGTAATAATGTCTGATTCATTCTACTATCCTTCCTACCCCCATACCCCTTCCCCTCCCTTCACTTACTTCTACCTAATCTAAAGTAATTCTATTCTCAACACCCCCCTTTATTGTGAATTAGCATCTGCATATCAGAGAAAACATTTGGCCTTTGGTTTTGGGGGGGATTGGCTTATTTCACTTAGCATGATATTCTCCAGCTCCATCCATTTACCGGCAAATACCATAATTTCATTCTTTTTGAGGCTGAGTAATATTCCATTGTGTGCATGTATATTATATGTATGTATGTGTGTGTGTGTGTGTGTGTGTATATATATATATATATATATATATATATATATATATATATATATATAAAGTATTTTTTTATCCATTCATCTGTTGAAGGGCACCTAGGTTGGTTTTATAATTTAGCTATTGTGAATTCATCTGTCACTATAGTATGCTGATTTTAAGTTTTGGGGGTATAAAACTGAGGAGTCTGGGAGCTTTGGATATAGCCCAGTTGATAGAGTGCATATACCATGAAAATGAAACCAAAAGAAGTAGGAAAACAATATTCATTCATATATCCTTTTAACAAACATATACTAAGTGCTTACTATATGTTTATATGTTATAGGATTTAGAATCCAAAATTACCTGTTAGTCTCTGCTCTCAAAAGTTTATAAAACTCTAGTAAATAAGTGATAAAATTCAGTATGGCAAGGGTTAGTATAAGACATGGAGTTGAGCCAGGAGAATATAGGCCAATAAAGGAGTTTTGCATTTATTTTGAGATAAATGTGAGTCTGTTGAAAGATTTTAAACAAGGGAACAGTGTTTGTACACTGGGAGCAAACTAGAAGGTGAGCCAAAGATAAACTTATTAATTTTATAGCCATAAAGTCATGTCTAGTTTTCTGTGTCCATAAAATATAGCAGAGATCACTCCCACATAAAGCCATGCAATTGTTGGTCCACTTTGCTGCTATTACCATCTAGCCGTCTCCTATAGTCCTGCTCAGTTCCCTACAGTTTATAATGGGGATGCATGTAGACAAAAAATAGGAAGAGGAGGAATGAACTTGCTTTCTCTGTTTTTGAAATGGAAACTTACAGAGAAACTCAGGGAACCCACACCTTGGAAAGAGTATTATGCAGTGGTTAATAACACAGAGGTTAGATTTAAAAGCCTGTTTTGTCCATTGTTCACTCTGTGACCTCGGGTATGTCAACATCTCTCAGTTTCTTTATTTTAATAATAAAAATAAAATTATGTCTACCTTATATTAGTCAAAATTGGCTAACAGGTACCATAAGAAATAAACTAAATCTCAAAAGCCTAACATAGTAAAAATTTGTTTCTGGTTCTTCAAGAAAGCACATTAAAACAGACAATAAAATAAGTTACAAAGATAAAAAGATAAAAGTTTATATATAGAATAATTTTTCACACATATAAATAATTAGAAGAAATAATAATAGAAAAATCCTCATTTGTAACAGCAACAAAAGTATTTAATACTTTGGAATATACTTAATAGGAAATATGCAAAAACTATTAGGAAAACATTCCTGAAAGATATAAAAGCAGACTTAGTCAAATGGAAAAATAATTCTAGGTTTTGGATTATATGACTCAATACCATAAACATTAATTCAAAGTTAATGTACAAATTTAACACTATTTCAATGAAAATGTGAATAAACTTTTATATGGAGGAAAAATCAAACACTCAAGAATAGTCAAGAAAACATTTAAAAAGAAAGACTGGGAGGAAAAACTGATTTTACCAGACATTAACACCTATTATAAAGTCTTTATAATTAAAACAGTGTAGTATTTGTGTAAGAACAGACAAACAGATCAAGAGAATATATTAGAAAACCCAGAAATAAACTCAAGCACCTTTGGTAATTTAATACAGTATATGATGGCATCAACTATTACTGGGGCAAAAAAAAATTGAGAGAGGGTTCTGGGATAAATGGATAGATATTTGAAATAAAATAAGTTTTAGTTCATAACTCGCCATGTATAAGCATGAACTCCAAAAGGAAGAGAGAGATAAAAGTAAAAACAAAATTTTAAATACTTGAAAACCTGGGTAAATTCCTCTTTAACCTTAGTATAAGGAAACTCTGTTTCAGCCATTTTTAAATGGCTTCAAGCCTCAGTTTCCATGTCTACAGAAAAGGGAGGGTGAAGATAACTATTTTCATAGTGTTTTGTGAGAATGAAAGTAGATAACACTTGTCAAGTTCTAAGCAAAGTATTTGGCATAAACTAACCATTCAATAAACATCTACAGTGAAAAAACAATAATGAAGAATGTTCAACCTCATGCATAATTAGAGAAATACAAATTAAAATTGTCCTAGAATATTATTTCTAACCTATATGATTGTTATATTTTAAAAATATGACAACACATTCTGTAGGAAAACAGGCACTCTCATACATTGCTGGTGGAATGCAAACTGGTACAAACTTTTTGGAGGGAAATTGGATGATATGTGTACACTTACTATTTAACTCAGCAATTCGCTTCTGGGAATTTACCCAGAAGATATTTTACTATTAATACAAAAATATGTTTTCACAAGATTATTAATCGTGATATTATTTTTTGTTGCAAAACAATGAAAACTGCATAAATATCCAAACATGGAGAGAGGTTAAACAAATTATGTATGTCTACACAGCTGTGAGAAACAAAAAATCTAGAAGAGGATTTCTATGAACTAATTTGGATTGTTTTCCAGGATACATTAAATTTTAAAAAGGTAGATAGTGCAAAAGAATATCAACTTTGTGATTTCCAGGAAAGAGAAATAAAATATACACATATTCACTCAAATTGTACCCCCCCACCCCCCGCAAAAAAAAGACACAGAAAGGTTAACCCAGAAACTAACAAAATTACTTGTCTACCGGAGAAAGGGGGAAGAGCAAGTAAAGGGAGGAATGACAGCGTAAGAAAAGAAAATTGAATACAACTCTCTAAATAGTTCTGATGTTTAGAAATAAGGATAATGTTTCCTATATCAAAATAAAAATAAATTGACTAAAAGCATAAGGAGACAACCCCAGGTTCAATACAAATGATAACCATTGAGCCTAAATCTATTCTAAACTACATTGAAGGAGATGGGCAAAAGGAGAAGAAACTATACTCAAAGACAAAAAAGAGTGTAAATAATCATTGTACACTAGTTAGTAAGTTCCTGACCCCATAGGTGCATAAAATATTAATTTTCAAGCTGGTTCATGTATATTTTAGGATTACTCAAATTAGTAAATAAACTATGGATAATGAGAGGCAGTTTTTTGTTTGGTTGGTTGGTTTTTTGTTGTTTTTTAACTTTCAGGGAAAGGAGTTAGAGATAAGGAAGAAGGGTAGAATAAATCCTGTGGTAATGGATTGTAATCACATGTATTAGTATGAACTCATGGTGATAGATTAGATAGATGATAGATAGATACGAAAGTAAAAATGATTATTTTATAGTGAAGAAACATTTCAGACACCTCCTTAACCAAGTGCTCAAAGGTAACATCATCAATAATTTTTAAAAATCAATAGAATATACCCCCTGGAGATTAGGTACTGAGCATCCCATGCTATCACTTTTGTATTCTTATCAAATATGTATAAACAACTGTACTTATATTAATTTAATCATAATCTGGATGCTTGACTATAAAATTGACATTAATAAGACAATTGACAAAAGTTGAATAAGGCCTGTGGATTAGTCAATAATACAGTATTAATGTTAGTTTCCTTATTTTGGAGATTATACTATATGTAAAACACTAGCATTTGGCTAAGTTGGGTAAAGACTATATGGAAATTCTTTGCACTGTTTTTGCAAATTTTTATCAGTCTGAAATCATTGAAAAATAAAAATTAATAAAAATATTAAGAATAATGAAGAGATAATTACAAATATTTCTTGCTACAGTTACAAGATTTCATTTTAAAATTTCTCTCTCAAAATAAAAGGATATTATTTTCTTAATGCTAAAAAATGTATGCAAAAAGACATTTATAATGTAAATTCTTCCCCAGAACATATGTTCCCTTTCTCTGACACATTGTTTTAATTTTCCTACTGTAATCTGGGTAATGAAAAAATTCTTTATAAATCAACCCTACTGATCATTTTATCCCAGTGAATTTTAAGCATCTTAAAGTTTAATATTATGTGTATATTTTTAATCGTTAGACTTAAGGGAGCTTCATTTTTGTGTAAGCTACCAGATATAATTTAGCACCAATGAAGACTTGTCCCATATTTAACAAGTACACATGTGCAATTAAAAAAATTCCTTCTCGATTTTAAAAAGGAAAGGGGAGAGATAGATAAATTTATAGAGGTCTAGCATTCCCATCTGTAAAGTTTAGGCCAATTTTACAAACTTCAAGAGTCTTTGATTACCTCACCTCACATTATTAGCTTCAAATAACCTGAACCACATCATTTATATAGACCACACATTTTCATTTAGTTGCTAATTGTGATGAATGCTGTCTTTATTTTTTTAAACAAAAGTTCTCACATTTTTATTACTAACCAACCTACTGCAGAGCATAGAAACAGAGAGAAAATTATTTTTCTCAGAAAATATATACAGCTACCCAGACAGTGTTTTTGATACCATCAGTTACCAGTGATGAGTCCTGCTTCCTCATATGTTGAAGTATAACATTAGAGAAGCACGCCGAGGCAAGCATATAAAGCAGGGTTTATTTTAAAAGGGGTAATATAGACATCTCTCTGGAGGAAAAAGGGGGCCATAGCTGGTAACTTGGTATCCCAGGAAGCGAGGTGTTCTGCCTTTTTATATGTCTTAGGCTTCCTTTGTTCTCCTATTCTCTTTTCTTTATCTTCCTTCTTCCTGTGTACCTGACTAGTGGGATGGCCAAAAGGAGAGAAGCAGATGGACAGAAGGGGGAAGGGCCAGATGGAGCAGTCCAGGACACATTAATTAACAACTTTATAACTCCCTGTAGGGAGGGGCAATTCCTAGGATGGTTGCTTTAGCAACAGGTTGGAGCAGGGGCAGTTTATCTTGATAGGATGGAGGAAAAGCTCTGAATGAATTAACATTCTCTGGATCTGACCTTGTCTATCTGCCTGTCTAATTCTGGCTTCATTTTCAGTTTGGTGTGGTAAGATCCTAGTAACCCTGATATAGCATAAATAGGTGTGCCATAGACACAACTCTCCAGTGTCTCCTCTTGGAGTTATGCTTTAATTATCACCAGTTTTCAGCTGAATCCATTGGGGAATGGAACTATTTTGCTTCTGTTTCTTGTCCAGGAATTGCTTGATCCTAAAAGTCTTTTTAGAAGACATAGTGAGAAATGGAAACTGTCACCCATGCACTACCATGGCTGAGAAAGGGAGAGAAAGCTGACTTTATGTTATCTTAATGATAACTTAATCATTAAGTAATCATTAATCATTAAGTTATCATTAACATAAAGTTATTACTAATTCAAAGAAAAAATACTGTGGATCACCTGATTTTGCCACCAGAGGGCATAAGACATTAAGAAATAGACAAACGAGGCCCTCTTGTGCTTGAGATTCTCTGCTTTCATGGTTTGAAATCTTTGAATAGCTATTTCAAGAAATAAACTCATTCAGAAGCCAAATAATCTATGTGCAAATGAGAGAAAGAGAAAAATATTTTTATAATGATAAAAATTCTTACTTTTATAATAATAATAACAATAACAATGATAACAATAATAATGGACTTTCCAGAAACCATGGGAATCAAAGTTTTATCTCATCTGTCTAGCCACCTGCTAAGGCCACTGTTACTCCATCATCTCACATGTTGACAAAGAACTTTACAATATGTCCCTTTCCTCCCAAAGCTCCAAATAACTAATGAGGGAAAACAATACTCTTCTTTGGATTTTTCTGAGTAGGATATATGCACTAAAAACTTGCTTTCCCAATTCTATTTCCTGTTTCTCTCTTGCACTCCACTGACTTAGAAGGACAAACATCCTATTTCTTTTTAGGGATTTTTATTTTCTAGATGAGGCATCAGTGTTGGGAACTGGGGCAAATTTCTCTTCTTTCAACCTATCATGTGTGTACATCTCTTTCTATACTTCAATCTCTTTCAATACTTCAAGGCTCAGTCTTTCTTATTATTTGTTCACTTCTTATGACTTCAGAACTCCAGAGATTATTTGCAGTTCTCTTCATCTACCTTCCTTATATCTGTAGGTAAAAGTATGTATCTATGCTTTATAAAGGAATATAAATTTATTGGAAAGAATGGAAAACTCACATGGGTCAATCCTACAAGTCTATTAAATTAATAAAGGTAAGAACATCTACTTATGTTTAATACTTTTGTGCTACAATTTCTTTCATAATGTTATTTTTCCTAATTTGAATATCATTATATGAACTCAACTCATTTATGAATTAGTATTTTAAGTGATTTTTATTAGTGCGTTATAATTATACATAATATTAGGGTTCGTGTTGACATAATTATACAGGCATGGAATACAACTTGCCCTAATTCAGTCCCCATTATTTCCCTTTTCTCTCTCCTCTTCCCACTCCCTATTCTCTATCCTTTACTGGTCTTTCTTCTATTTGTCTCTATTTTTTTAAATTAGTGCTTTATAGACATACATATAGATGAAATTTATATTCATATATGTACATAGGATAGTTTGGTCGATTTTATCCCTCTTTTCCTACCATGTCTCTTTTCTCTTCTCTCCCCACAATCTCCTTCCTCTACCTCACTCTTGTCTCTTCTATTTTCATAGGATTCACCCACCCCCTGTTTATTTTCCTCCGTTATTCTTATAGCCTTCTATATATGATAGAAAACATTCAGCCCTTGACTTTCTGAGTCTGGTTTATTTTGCTGAGCAAAAGGGTCTCTAGTTCTATCCATTTACAGGCAAATGCCATAATTTCATTCTTGTTAATGGCTGAGTAAAAGTCCATTGTGTGTATACACCACATTTTCTTTATCCATTCATCTGTTAATGGGCATTTGGGCTGGTTCCATAGCTTGGCTATTGTGAATTGCATGTAAATATTCATGGTTATATTACTATAATATGCTGTTTTTAGTTTTTTTCAGGTAACTCCCAAAGATGCAGGTTGATTCGACATACACAAGTCAATAAGTGTAAAATACTACATAAATAGAGTAAAGGACAAAAATGACTTGATTATTTAAATAGATGCACCACCCATTCATGTTTAAAACACTGGAGAAGCCAGGGATAGAAGATCTTAATTCAACATTATAAAGGCTATACCAGGGATAGAAAGAACTGAACTCAGCATTGTAAAGACTATATTCCACAAACCTAAGGACAATATCATGATGAACAGAGAAAAACTGAAAGTATTTCCTTTAAAATCAGGAACAATTTAAGACTATCCACTCTCACCAATTCTATTGAACCTAGTCCTTAAAAATCTAGCCAGACCAATCAGGCAAGAGAAGGAAATTAAAAGGACACAAGTAGGAAAATAAGTTGTGAAAGTATCTCTATTTGCTAATGACATGATCCTATATTTAGAAGACACCCCCCTGCAAATAAAAACCTCCACCAGAAGACTTCTAGTGCTGATAAATTTAGCAATGTAGCAGGATATAAGGTCAACATACATACATCAGTTGCTTTCCTATACTCAATAATAAATCTGCTGAGAAAGAAATCAGGAAAACTACCCCATTCACAAATCTCAAAAAAGTAAAATACTTGGGAACAAATCTAACCAAGGAAGTTAGGAAAGAATTATATATAATGAAAATTATAAAACACTGAAGAAATCAAATAAGACCTTACAAGATGGAAAGGCCTCCCATGTTCTTGGATAAGAAGAATTAATATTATCAAAATGGCCATACTTCTAAATGCATTATATTTATTATATTCAGTGAAATTCCCATCAAAATAACAATGACAGTATTCATAGAACTAGGAAAAAATAGTTTTAAAATTCATTTGGAAGAATAAGAAACCCAGAGTAGCCAAAGCAATTTTGAGCAGCAAGAGCCATGCTGAAGGCATCACAATACCAGACCTCAAGTACACTACTGAGCCAAGTAACAAAAACAGCATGGTTTTGACATCAAGGCAGATATGAAGACCAATGGAATAGAATAGAAGACCCAGAGACAAACACACATAGATGCAGTAATCTGATCTTTGAAAAAGGTGCCCTAAATACCTGTTAAGGAAAAGATAGCCTTTTAAACAAATTATGCTAGGAAAACTGGATATCAATATATAGAAGAAAAAACCTACATCTCTATTTCTCACCCTGCACAAAAATCAAGTCAAAGTGGATCAAAGATCTAGGAATTAGACCAGAAACTCTGCAACTGCTAGAAGAAAATGTAGGCTTAACACCTCAACATATTGGTATAGGCACTGACTTATTTAACAAGATTCATAAAGTTTAAGAAAAAAATAACAAGAATAAATAAATGAAATGACATCAAATTAAAAACTTATTAACAGAGAGCCTACAGAATGATGAAGATTTTTTTGCAACTTGCTCCTGAGACAAGGAATTAATATCTAGAATAAAGATCTTTTTAAAAGCCCAAATAATAAATGGGCAAAAGAACTAAACAGACACATCTCAAAAGAAGAAATACAAATGGCCAACAAATATATGAAAAAAATGTGCAACATCTCCACCAATCAGGGAAATGCATGCATTCCACAATTGTCATGTATGTAAGAAATTTTTTAAAAAGACTACATTGAGATTTTATATTACTTGGGTCAGAATGGCAATTATCAAGTATACAAATAATAAATGCTGGTGAAAATGTGGGGAAAAGTGTACATTAATGCATTGCTAGTGGGACTGAAAATTAGTACAACCACTCTGGAAAGCAATATGGAGATTCCTCAAAAAACTAGGAATGGAACCACCATATGACCCAGCTATCCCACTAATCAGTATTTTTCAAAAAGGATTATTGATTTTTAATAGTTAAATTTTTTCAAGTTGGATTGTGAAAATACCTCAAAGCTGGCTCTTTTGTCCTTTCAGATTTATCCCATTTATATTTTAAGTCATTCATGTATTCTGTCAAGAGTAAAGTGTTTATCAAATCTTCAAAGAGATTAAAAGGAGAGTCAGAATAGAGTGAAATGTCAGGCATTAGGTAGAACATATGAAATTGTTTTAATGTCTGTTACCCTTATTGACAAAACAGGTTAAAGCCATACTTATATTTTCTATTTAACCAAAGCTACCAAAATCTTTTTATTTTCACCTATGTTTTTTTCCTTATTATATACTTCAATATAGAATGACATAAAGTTATTCAGAAGCAGCTTGGACCCGTATTATTCCCCCATTTCTTCCTTAAGGCTGAAACTAAAACTCCAATCCCTTTTCTGCAACTTGTAAATTTTATGAAAGCAGTGATGACTGAGATATTTCTTGAAGAACCAGAGCATTCAGCAGTAGGCAGGTGGGGGAATGAGTGATAAAGTGTGAAGAGAATTCCAGATAAGATTAAGCATGCACACGCACATCTTGTGAAGGATGCAGAGGCATGAGAGTCAGTGCCAAGAAATGAGGACAACATGGGATGTTTACTTAATGTATGAGGGGTTTTGACCTATCCTACTATGAAGATTTATTTTTACCCAACAGGTGATTATAGAGCAACAATGTCTGAGTAGTTTTAGGAAATGGCAAAGAAATCTAATCAACAGAGCACATTTACAAAACAATTCCAAACATTAGTTTCTTTGTGCTATCTATCTTCCTTAAGTGTAAAAAGAGTTCTAGAAAAGGTTAAAGACAGAAAATATAATACATAAAACTTCTTTTAACAAATCCATGATACAAGTATAAGTGGAGATTTATGCATCAAGCCCTCATGGAAATATCATCTCATTGTCCAAGTGTGGTAGTATATAACAGTCTTCCTCCCTCATGAAAGAGGAGATCAGTCATACTCTCTGTGTCATTGTCTGGGCAGAATTCTAAGATGGCCCCGTGATCTCTGTCCTTGATGCTGTATCCATAATTATGTTACATTACACAGCAAGAATGAGTATATTTCACAAATGTAATTAAGACACCAAAGTAGTTGAAAAGTCATGAAAAGAGAGATTAACCTTGTGGACCTGACTTAAAAAGGTTGTTAACCTTTAAAAATGGAGTTTTGGACTTCACTGATGTCAAAAAGAGATCCTCCCAGTGGTGTTGAAGAAGCAGGCTGCCAATGGTTGTAGGCCTGAAGAAATGGATTATTCTAGTAACTATGTGATCTTGGAAAAGGACTTTGAAACTCAGATGGTATCCTGATATCATTGCAGCTTTGCAAAACCCTGAGCAAAAGATCCACTTAGGCTGACAATGGAAACTGTGAAATAATGTCTGTTGTTTTAATCTCCTAAATTTATGTTAATTTATTATAAAGCAATGGAAAAATGAATATACTTTAGAGTGATAAGGAAAATCACATGGGGTCAATACCTATCTATAAAAACTGTATGTGATGGCTAAAGGCACAGAGCTTAAAGCCAGGCTGTATGTGCTCATGTCCTTGTACTACCACCTGCTTGGTCTGTGATCCTGGCCCTGCTCCTTCATGCCTCCATGCAATTTCCAGATTATGAAATGAGGAAAAATATAGTGTTCTTCTCATAGGATTCTTTTGAGGACTGTTGGACTTATACAAAGTCAGTAGAGGGCAATTGGCAGACAGCAAGCACTCTGTGAAACATTAACTAGCCTTACAAAAAAACTGCTCTTCTCATTATCAGTAGATCTAAAAGCTTCAAAGACTTTCTTCATATATATCCTCTCAACAATGAGTGTCATCCTATCATAAACACTGAAGGAATTTAATGAGGAGATCAGTCTCTTTTTTTGCCTCTCTGGTTGTATACAAAGTATATTCATACCATTTGTGTTTTCATACATGTACTTAGGGTAATGATGTCCATCTCATTTCAGCATCTTTTTTATCCCCTTGCCCTTCCTTTCCCCTCCCACCTCATTGCCCTATCTAGAGTTCATCTAATCTTCCCATGCTCTCCCTCCGAACCCCTCTATGAATCAGCCTCCTTATATCAAAGAAAAAATTTGGTATTTAGTTTTTTGAGATTGGCTAACTTCACTTAGCATTATATTCTCCACCTCCATCCATCTACCTGCTAATGCCATGATCTTATTCTCTTTTATTGCTGATTAATATTTCATTATGTATATATACCACATTTTCTTTATCCCTTCATCTACTGAAGGGCATCTAGGTTGGTTCCACAGTTTAGCTATTGTGAATTGTGCTGCAATAAATATTGATGGGGTATATCCCTGTACTACGCTGTTTTTAAGTCCTTTGGATATAGACTGAGGAGAGGGATACCTGGGACAAAAGGTGGTTTCATTCCCAGTTTTCCAAGGAACCTCCATACTGCTTTCCATATTGGCTGCACCAATTTGCAGTCCCACCATCAATGTATGAATGTGCCTTTTTCTCCACATCCTTGCTAACAGTTATTGTTGTTTGTATTCTTAATAGCTGCCATTCTGACTGGAGTGAGATAAAGTTTTAGAGTAGCTCTGATTTGCATTTCTCTAATTGCAAGATATGTTGAACATTTTTTCATATATTTGTTGACTGATTGTATATCTTCTTCTGATAAGCGTCTGCTCTGCTCCTTGGCCCATTTATTGATTGGGTTATTTGATTTTTTTGGTGTTTAGCTTTTTGAGTTCTTTCTATAGAAACTAGTGCTCTATCTGATCTGCAAGTGGTAAAAATTTGCTCCCAAGCCGTAGGCTCTCCATTCATCTCATTGATTGTTTCTTTTGCTGAGAAGAAGCTTTTTAGTTTGAATCCATCTGCTTTATTAATTCTTGATTTTATTTTTCCATTATAGGACTCTTATTAAGGAAGTAGGGGCCTACTCTGATATGATGGAGATTTGGGCCTACTTTTTCTTCTGTTAGACACAGGGTCTCTGGTTTTATTCCTAGGTCCTTGATCCACTTTGAGTTGAGTTTTGTGCATGGTGAGAGATCACGGTTTAATTTCATTTTGTTGCATATGGATTTTCAGTTTTCCCAACACCATTTTTTGAAGAGGCTATCTTTTTTCCAAAGTATGTTTTTGGCACCTTTGTCTAATATAAGATAACTGTAATTATGTGGGTTACTCTCTGTGTCCTCTGTTCTGTACCATTGGTCTACCAGTCTGTTTTGGTGCCAATACCATGCTGTTTTTGTTACTGTTGCTCTGTAGTATAAGTTTAAGGTCTATACTTGATTGATGCCATTGCTTCTCTCTTCTTGCTAAGGATTGCTTTAGCTATTGTGGGTCTCTTATTTTTCCAGATGAATTTCTTGACTGCTTTTTCTATTTCTATGAGGAATATCATTGGGATTTTGATTGGAATTGCATTAAATCTGTATAGTGCTTTTGGAAGTACTGTAATTTTGACAATATTATTTCTGCCTATCCAAGAACAAGGAGAGAAGAGATCATTCTTATTACTGTATTGAGTTGGT
Source organism: Marmota monax (assembly GCF_021218885.2). Taxonomy (NCBI): domain Eukaryota; kingdom Metazoa; phylum Chordata; class Mammalia; order Rodentia; family Sciuridae; genus Marmota; species Marmota monax. Next base: position 5,116,018 of record NW_026695212.1, read on the forward strand.
TTCAATAATCAATTTCAGTCAAAAATGGATAAAATAATGTAAAATATGATGCCAATTTCAAACTGTAAAAATAGCTAGTGGAGGTCTAATTATATCTGGAATCTGTTAAAGATCTCTGATACGGTTTGGACATGGTTTGAGTGTGGCTCTGGACATTTCATACCCTAGAAGTTTGGTCCCTTCTGTGGTGGTGCTAAAATGGGAGAGTCTTTACAAAATGAGGCCTGGGAGATAACAGGTCATGGTGGCTACACCTCATAAGAGAGGTTAATGCTTTTCTTGGGAAGTCCCAAGAAAGCAGATTATTATTAGTGATTCTGATACCTCCCCTGAATCTCATTTCCTTTTTCACATTTCATCTCATCTTACATGTACCATCTGCTGCAGAGCACTCACCAAAGACTAGCAGACACTGGTGCTATTCTCTCAAGCCTACAGAACTCTTGAGTTAAGTAAACCTCTTTTCTTCAAAAAGAACTCAGCCTTTTGTATTGTGTGATAGCAGCATAAAATGAACTAAAACATCCCTCCTCCCAAGATTTGAGGATCAGACACAATTTCACTGTAACCACTAAAACTCATGAATAGTTGCTAAAGTCGTGTGTTGTAGTTGCTGTATATTATTTATCAGAAAATGTACAGTAAAAACCTTTGCAGTAAAGTAGAATGAAAATCCATTGAGACAGCTATTCAGCTATGAAGAAAGATAGATGGACAGAGAAACACATAGATAATGGCAGAAATAAAGAGAAAGAAGAAAGGAAAGAAAAGAAATAGTAACTTGGGTCCTGATTATGAATGAAAAGATAAAATTTAAATTCTGAGTCCAGTAATTTTTAATTAATTAATTAATTAATGGCATTAGGAATCAAATGCCTAGGTTTCTCTACTATTGAGCTACATTCTCAGCCTTTTTTATTTTTTATTTGAGACGAAGTCTTGCTAAGTTGGTCAGGCTGGCCTTGAACTTGCACTTCTCTTGCCTGAGCCTCCCAAGTTACTGGGATTAGAGGCATTCACCACCAAGTCTAGTCTAATTGGATAAATTGTTAAAAAAAAAAAAGTGGAACTTTTGTGAATCTATGAAAATTGTTAGATTGTAATCTTTTTTAATCCAAGGAAACTGAAAATAGAAAAACAGTTTCCTAAGCTTTCTAACTAGGTAGAAGGATTTAGCTGGGGAAAGGGAAAATTCAGTGGTGAAAGTGAAGTGTATTATTGCTAACACCCAAATGCATTAGAATGATAGAGGAGGACTTTTGAAATTACATATGCATCCAGAAATTTTGATCTAGGAGATCTGGAGTACAGACCATGAAACTGTATTTAAAAAAAAAACTCTTAATTTGTTAAAGGGAAGGTAAAGCTGAAGTAACAAATGGATTCCTTAAATGTTGGTACATTAACACAATGGAAATGAATTTCTTGTTCATAAAATGGTGAGGTTGGCAGGGAAGCTCTTCCTCATTCCAAGTTAAGTTACCCAGCCTCTTTCCCTCTGTAGCCTCTTTCCCTCATGCCCTCTGGATTCACTGTCTTTTGCATTCCCCAAATAGAAGGGAAAATAGGACAGAAAGGCACATGTGGGGAGTGGTTCTCAGATGGATAGAGAACCTTTGTTCACCATTTTTAAAGCTGAGTAACACACAGGCTTCTTAAGAGAAATAATTTTCACTGAGCCACAAGATTGTATCCATGGTTTCTTGGTTTCCAGGCCTCAATCTGAGAATACAACCATATTCTAAATAACCCAGACAAAATGTGTCTCTGCATGCCTCATATTCCTGGTTTCTCCAGCATTTTATAGCCCTCCCAACTTTAGAACTAACTTCCTCTACCCTCTTGCCACACTCACACATTTCTTGTGCTGTCTTCCCCATGAAGCATCTCAGAATATTATCTTCTCCATCTGATTCCCTGATCCCCAACCCCAGGCTTGCCTCTTAGGCCTTATTATAATTTGATGCACTCTTGCTGACTTGATAAAGTGACCAGAACCTGGCTTTCCATGTGCTTAATGCCCTGATGGAGGTTAGTGTCCTCAGCTCTACAGGTTTCTCCTTCTGTGTTCTTGCCTTGAATGGACCACAAGTCAGGGTAGTGGGAAGACAGGTCATAAGGCCCAGATGCTAGACCCTATGAAGTCATTTGACTTATTACTCTGGCATTGTAATAATTTGGATGTGAAGTATTCCCCAAAAGCTCATTGAGTCAATGCAAGAAGGCTTAGAGGAGAAATGTTGGGTTCTGAGAGCCAGCTCGCAGGAGGATGAGGAGACCTGTGCCATGCCAGGGGGTCTTCCTGTGGCAGCCGCAGCAGTGGCGGCTGCACCCACGCCTAGCTGGTTCCGCTTGTGCAAATCCTCCAGGGCCTTGACAAAGTCCTTGGTGAATCCTGCTCCTTGCTAGCTGCCACATTGGGGTAGAAGAACTGCGTGCTCATCAGCATGGTGGTGACCAGCCCACTGGACTCTATGATGAGGCGCTCAAGTTCCGGAGAGGGGAGCTTGAGCAACTCCAGATCAGGGGAGGAAAGCAGGCCGTGGAGGGGGTGCCTGACTGGGGGCGCCATCTGCGTGCAAGGGGGCCACCTGCTCCCTCTGGCTCAGCGTCAGCACATCCTTCTTCATTGTGGTACCCGCTGCTGCCTTTAGGAGTGCCCTGGGGAACAAGCGGCCTAGGGACACTAAGTTGCTGCTGCTGCCACTGGCGCAGCCGCCCAGGCCGCTCAGCGACCCATCACCATAGAACAGTGTTTCCACGCTCTGCCTCCCATGCTGTGATGGCAGGGGAGAGTGGCCAAGGCCTCCCAGGGCGGCCGTGCTTCCCTTCCCTGTCCTCTGGGCCCTGTGCCTACCCAGGCCCCCGCAGCTGCGCCTGGCCCTCTGATGGTGGCAGCTCCGTGGAATTATTATTATTATTATTATTTTAAATATATTTTAGTTGTCAATGGAAAAAAATTCAATCAGTGAATTAATCCCTTGACAGGATTAATCGAGTGGTAACTGAAGGGGTCGAGTGTGGGTGGAGGAGGTAGGTCATTGGGGATTGTGCCTTTTGGGTATGTATTTTGTATCTGGCAAGTGGAGTTTCTCTCCGCTTTCTGATTATCACATGAACCATTTCCCTTTGCCACACTCCTCCACCATGATGTTCTACCTTACTGCAGGACCTGAGGAATGGAGTTGGATGTATGTGGACTGAGACCTCTAAAAGCATGAGCGCTCAAATAAACTTTTACTCCTTAAAATTGTTCTTGTCAAGTCTGTTAGTCACAGCAGGAAAAATAAAACAAAACAAAATAAAAAAAATTTTAAAAAACCCTGACTAAAATAGGTGTCCTTAGCACTTGAGCTTTCTTTTCCTCCTTTGAAAATGGGGAATATGATAATGTATTAGGCTCAATTAATAATCACTGTTATTTAATTCTAAGTGTGCTTTTGCTTTTCCATAAAGTTTTAGATGTATTATCTTATTTAATCTGCATTATATTCTTTTGAGTTTGGGGGTGTGTATTTAGGTGAGGAAACTGAGAAAGGTTAAGTAAGTAATTTGATCAATTTGGCAGAGCCCTTTGAACTTTGAGGTTTTCAGATGATATAGACTCAGTGTATTTAGTTGCTTCCTAAAGCACAGTAAGAAAAGAAAACTGCCAGGACCAGAGGCACATATAGACAAACAGAGTCTTGTGGGCTCTGTTTAGCACAACCTCTGTGGTGATGCTTTGCCACACTGGCTAACTTTACAAAAAGTCAAGTCCCATAAACTTAAATTTGACCTCGTTTAATCAAACTGTGGGTTGTGGCTCAATTTTTCAATAATTGATTACTAAGAATTTAACAGCTTTTAGCAACCACTGTAAAGTGCATTCTTCCTTTTGTGGTCTCTCTCTGAAACACATGTTGTTATTTCTCACTAAGATGAATATACTGTAACTCCTTCCCAAAAAAACCCCAAACTGCAGGAGGAGCTACATTTCTATAGATATCACTTCTCAAAGCAGCATTGATTTAAGAAGCACCATGGAGAGGTCTTGAGTTGATGGTCCAGCTAATGCAAGCTCCCAAGGTCATTCTTAGGTTTATTTTCTGCTGTCTAATGGCAGTGGCATTGGAGCCTTGGTTTTGCTCAATGATAACATCTGCATTGCTTACCTCCTACCTAATGAGCAAACTCAAATGGAGAAAAAGCAGAACAGGCCTGAGGTTGTCAAGAGAACAGGCAAAGCACAGCATGCTGCGATCCACTGGCTGTGGCTCCCTCCACTGCTAGTGCCATGCAGCTGCAGTGAGAGGACCAGCAAAGTACAAAATTGGCATTGCTGGGGCCTCACAGAGACAGCCAACTTCCCAAGAGCCAAAACTCACCCCTGCTCTGCAGACCACACTGTTTAACCTAGAGGCAGGAGGCATTTCTAATGGAGCAAGATTAGAGAGAATATATAGAAAATTACACAACAGATTCCAAAGCAAGAGGGAGGGGCTGACTTCAGTTCTTCTATTTGGGTTTCACAAGCTTCCTTCAGCTACTCTGGAAAGTTGGCACAAGCATTCTACCTTGACTTTGGAAAGGTTTGATGTTCTTTCATGTTAGTGTATTAAATTCATCAGAAGAAGAACAAATGCCAAAGCCCATCTCTCAGTGGTGCAGTGTGGAAGTACAGTAGATCAGCTCTGGCATTTCTTTTCTGCCTCCCTTAGCCCTAGTCACTAGATTGCAGTTCAGAGGTTTTGTGTGTGTGTGTGTGTGTGTGTTTTCGAATTAGTTTTACTCTTTAGGTCAAGTTTCTAAATCACTTTAACTAAGGATCTAATTATTCTGAACAAACAGGGAAAACTGATATCAGCCACCTGCCAGGACTGGATCGATGAGTCTGCTAATGTATCCCTGCCTTATTTTGCCTCATGTGAGGCCCTCCCCATCCAGTCTGCAATCAGGGCAGTTATTCTGAATGCAGTAGGTGAGAGCTACTGGATGAAGAAGGGAGCACATGCAGATGTGCCAACTCAGCACATGCAGATGTGCCAACTCAGCAGACAAGTGGCTGTGGAAAGGAGAAGAAACTGTGCTCAACCGGGGGAATGCTGCTCCAAGTTGTTCTCTAACGTGGAGAGAGAGGGTTAGGAGGAAATGTGCAGTCAACTTTCTTCTCCTGAGCACATTTCAAGGGAAGTCAGGCCAAGGTCAGAGATATAGTCCAGCTCAGTGGTTTGATAGCTTGGAGAGTGTGGATTACTCAATTGCTTTAACCTCCGTGAACTCAATTAAATTCAACAGGCATACGTTTGTATATCACTAACCTTACTTATTGCCATCACTTCATATGCTTGACCTGATTCAAGACTTAAGCACTTTAATTAAGAAAAGACAACTAACAATGCACAGAAGAGGAAAAGGCCTTTGCCATTAAGTGCAGAAGGAAGTCCACATGGATTACCTAAAAATAGTGAAAGCTTTGCTTCTTCTGTGGTATCACACATTTTGGCTTTGTTTAGAGCTCCCTTGAGGATGGAGATGAAATATAAAGTGGCAAAAGAGGAAAGTAAGATAGCATGAAGCAGAGAATGAAAACACCATGGAAACAAACTGTCAAGCTAGAATATGACAGAGCAGGAATAGCCACAGGAGGTCTCAGCTGCACTGCAACACAGGCCCTTTCACCATTTTGCCTGGGACTTATTTAACGACCTGTGGATAGCTCAGCATGAAATGGTTGTTCTAGTGCATCACATCAGCTCTTAATACATACTTTTAGCACTTTGGCAAACATTTCTGCAAACTTTAGATCTGAGAGCCATGGTTTCGGATTTGGGATTTATAGATAAAGCAAGCCAACTCTATTTCCTCCAAACATGACCTTCATAGAGGAGGTTGTGGCTGCTGGGTGAAGCACCACAGTGTGGGTGGCCTCCTCTTCCCCTGGCAGCAGATACTAAAATCCAAGCAGTTTTCTTGGCATCAGGAATTCTCAATCATTAGCCGGTGAATGTAAAATATGATTCTCCAAGAGTGACATAAGTCATGTCACAAAGACATTTAACATTTTATTTCTCCCATTTATATATTCACTTATTTGTTTTTGCCAACCCATTAACACCTTCTGAAATAATTGTTCTGCTGAGTTCAATTTTAAAAATACTATATGTGTCATGATTATTTTTTGGTATCTATCTGGCTGTGCCACAATGACAAATATCTGGTCAAACATTAATCTGGATATTCATGTGAGGGTGCTTTCAGATGAGATTTATATTTAAATCTGAACTTTTATTGAGAACGGTAGATCGCCCTCCATAACATGAGTGGGCTTCATCCATTCAGTTGAAGTCCTGAGACCTTAACCAAGTTTTATTCATTGCCTCACACATTGATTATATGTATTTGATTTTTATACATGTGTCAAATAAATAATTTTGAACTTAATGTTTATAATACAGTCATAAGAACATATATCAAAGAAGCCACACATTCCAAGGTCAAAGTCAACAAATAAAGAAGAAAGGGAAGATTATACTGTGTTTTTAAAACAAAGTAATAGAAAGACCAGCAAGGTTGAGATTCAGTTCAACAATCATTAACTGCAGACTTCTTTCCAAAACTAATTTTTCCAATGGCATATATTAGGGTTACTAAAGCTGTCCTTACTAGCTGTGATCTTAGGTCAAGTTGTTCAACTGCTCCATACTTTTACTTCACTGTCTTCAAGTTGGAGATGAAAAAAAAAATAAAAATAATAAGATTTTCTCAGAAATTGATACCATTCACATTAGTGCCTGTCTCATTCCTAACTCAGTGAAAGTTTCTGAAAGAAAAGTCTGGAAGAAAAGCAAGGAGCTTACTATAAATTAGCATTCTATGAGTGATTTTATTTAGTCATCAAAACCTTGTAAGAAAACACTTATATCAATTGTATAAGTGATAAGGAGTCCTGCAGGTCTCAAGGTTTAGATCAGAAGCTGTTAGTGACTTGAAATCTTTTTTCTTGCATAGGATTCTGAGGAGTGATGCTGCACAGAACAGAACTCTTCAGCCACCTTCCAGAGAACTCAAAACAGCAAACCAGAGAGTCGTGGACAATCACCCAGCTCCATCTAACTATAAACTATTGGTGGTAATGGTTTTCAGAAGCTACTCACTGCCATGATCCCTTTACATTCAAGAGTCATTAGCTCATTGGTTGGGAGAATAGATTCTGAAGTCAGTCTTAGTCCTAGTTGTTGTACTAGACACATGACCTTGGTACTATAGTCTGGATCTTAAATGTCCCCCAAAAGGCCCATGTATTGAAGACCTTTTCATCAGCCTGTAGCACTATTAGAAGGCGGTGGAAACTTTAGAGGTGAGTCTTAGTGGAAGGAAATTAGGTCTTTTAATGAAATCAGAAAAGACATTACTAGTTTTGGCAAAGAGGTCACTGGTAACAGGTGACTTTTTCTTGACTGGTTTCAGTTGAATGGTGGGAAGAAATTAAGTATAATGAATTATGAAGATGAATGAGAAAGCAAATAGAAAATAAAATTTTAAAATGTGAAGGAAATAATAATTACTATATGCCAGATCCTGAACTTGGTCTTCTGTATTTGTTATATAATCACGGGTGCAACTTTTAGTAAATAAGAATTTGAAGCCGAAAGGACTTGATTTCAAATTCTTATTTACTAATAATGACAATGATGAGAATAATAGCTAACACTTACATGTGCTTACTACATGCTTGACTCTGTTCTAAGTACTTTACATATATTACCATTTCATTCTTAAGTAAAATAACAAAGGAAGACACTACTATTGTAGTGTATTTTACAGTGAAAGAATCTGAGACAAAAAGGCTTAGTAACTGGCACAAGCTAGAAAACAAGAGCCAGACAGTTGTACTACAGACATCTATGCTGCCCTTCTCTTCCTCCCAGATACCTCAGGAGCACATGGTCTGACTTTCAGAAACTGAAAGAAACCCCAAAGAGATAATATAAGTAGAACCATATATACCAGAGGGGCATCCAGACTGGAGAAGCTTCTTTAAATTTTCAGCTTGAATACTTACAATGTACTCTCATATTTCTAAGGGAATTCTAATAAGGTCTTGATGTAGTTAGAGTGCCAAAGGACAATAAATGTGTATATATACTGAATAAACTAGAAGCTTTAACATTTACTTTTTAGATCCTTTCATTGATCCAGAAAGCAATCTTAGTCAACTATCTGAATGCTTCTCAATAAACCGGCTTTGTAATAAAACAGATGACTACCACCAAAAGCTATAAGATCAGAAGCTATGAAATCCCATAAGGAGACCAATTATTTAAACCTGAAGGGGCCATTTAGAAAAGTCCTTGAAAAGCCATGAGAATTTGTACAGAAAGAAAAGAGGGAAGCTTAGTCTACTGAGGAATCTGCATAATCAAAGCACCTGGGAAGCATGAGAACTCACACAGGATTAGGAAAGGGTGAATAAAAACTAACAGTAGGAATGAAAGATGCCTGGAAAACTAGACTAGGAAGAGGCTCAAGTATCAGAAAGATCAACCTCAACATAGATGAATACAGGGGGCCATTTGTTTTTCTTATACATTGGTATATTAAACTACACCAAAATACACAAACATGTTAAAATCTTGAGAGTGAAGAGCCAAAAGTTATTTTTCACTGGACTAAAAGTGTAAATAAATCTCTATAATCTCCAAGGAAGGTAAAACTGAGAATTTGGAGTTGTTACTAAAGCTGTCTCATAAAACTTCAGACATGCAAAGAAATGGAGTTGTAGAATCACACATGTATCCACCAGAGAACAGAATCTGGGCAGAGTGTGTAAAGGAAGCAGAGTGTTTACAGCTTAAGAAGTGCGTCCTCTTCACTAAGAAGAGCTATTGCTGTTTTCTTTGAATCAACTCTCGAATTCCCTTAAAGAGAAGTCAGTAGTGTTATGGGAAGCTCACCTATTGAAGTGACAGCAAAAACAGCAACCCAAGATGAGTAAACTGGTATTATGTCAAGTGACAGTAACTGCACTTTTGGTCCACACCCCAAAAGAGTGAGGCAAGAGAACATTTGCAGCGTTCACTGCCCATCATGCACATTCAAGCATGGGCAGTGGGAAGGCTAGGACATTAGAGCTATTGTCAGTACTGGAGATTTGTTCTCCCACCAAATGCCATTTCTTCAAAGTCTCTTCAAAACCATTCTTCTACATGGCCCATCCCTTTATTGATCATCTCTCCTCATATTGGTCAGTCTTAGACATCATGAGAATAGATAGTTGAGGTATTTGTTCTCAACCATGGCCTTTTAATTGTCCCTTAATTTTTTATGCGTATATAGTTCCCCAATTTTTCCCAACCTAACTTCAAGCATTTTAAGAATGGGAATAATTACCGATGAGATTTTCTGTCAAGTAGGGTTTGTTCTAAAAAGAACAAGAAACAATTTTCCCAAAGTCTCTTCATGATTTTTGTGACTCTTCTTAGTACAGGGACACATTTGACACCTATACCAAAGATAGCATGACTGTTGGATCCTCATGTTGAAACCCACTGCATTACCTCCATCTTAATGTGCTATCACTGAGATGTGAAGATAAGTGTGAATAGGCACTGTGGTATTAATTAGAAGTAACATCCCAAACAAAACAGCACCTGCTTATTGAAATGATGAATTCTTCTCTTTCTACCTAGTCACTGGCTGTGATCGATGTATGACAAGAGGAAAAAGCAGAGAAACCTCAGTGACCTTAGTGGAATAAAGAGCATGTAACAGGACATCATCATTCTTTGATACCAAGTCCCCTGTCAACCCCCACAGTAAGTACCTATCTTCTTTTGTCCTGTAAGCCAGCCTGTTAGACCACACTAGTAAGTGTAGCTAAGCTACAAATGCCATAGCTACTGTTTCAGTTTCACCCTGGCTCTTTAGCTTTCTGTTCATGTGTTCTACTCTTTGTGTTCAACTTCATTTTCTCTAATGAGAAAGTCCTCAACCACTCATCTTTGACATCTCCTCTCCGGATCTCAGAGTTCCAGAATCCAAGGTTCTATGTCTATCTCTATGACTACTTGGTTCATGTATCCAGCTACCCATATTCTCATGGAATGACAGACAATAGAAAGTATCACTTCAGAATATAAACTCTGGACCAACCCACATGCTCACTCATTCTTACCTTCATCACATCCATAACAAGTTATGCAGCAGGCTTATTCTGGACATAGTTGGTAGTAGGGAGCTTTTTATATATCTTAGATCCTACTTGGTGTGGATATGATAATGATATGAGAAGTATACTGTTTCAATAGTTTTCAAAGATGGCTACAAGGATTCTTTTGATTCTAGCACATGTGCCTCTTTGCAATGAGACTTTGCCACTCCTAACCTCAAGACATTGTCTATTTCCCCTCCTGTTGAATATAGGCTTGTTCTCTGACTTTCTTTAACCAGCAGAATGTGGCAGAAGGGACACCATATGGCTTCACAGCCTCAGTCACAAGAGGCCTTTTTAACACTCAGACTCTTGCTACCCTGAAAACAGTATATTAGAAAGCTTAGGTCAGGCTCTGTAAGAATGACAGACCATTCCCACCCAAGTAGAGAAACCTCAGTGACCCTAGTGGAATAAAGATCATCTATGCTCATATTGGTCAGCCTTAGACATCATGAGAGTAGATAGTTGAGGTATTTCCACCCAAAAGTCAAAATCAAGACATGTGAGTGAGGCCGTTCAGCCTTAATAGATCTGCCAGATGACTGCAGTCAGATGAGTAACTCCAGGAAGACCATCAGAAGAACTCCCAACTGAGCCCAGCCCAATTTCTAAGGAATAGGAATATATGAGCAGAAAAATTATGATTTTTAAAGCAGGCATGAAAAAATAACTGATTAAAATTCCAAATGATAATTGTGATATGTTAGTCAGATTTCTATTACTATAACAAATACCTGAGTCGATCAGCTTAAAAAGAGAAAGCTCTATTTTGGCTCACAGGTTTTAGTCAATAATTGGTTGGCACTGTTGCTTTGGGCCTGTGGGGAGGCAGCCCACATCATGGTGAAGTGTTTGAAGAGCAACATATCATGGCCAAGAGGCAGGAAGAGAAAAAGGCAAGGCCTGGGGTCCCACTCTCCCTTCAAGGGCCTGTTCCCAATAATAAAGACCTTACCCCTAGAACCTGCCATTTAAAGATGTCTCATCTCCCAATATTACCAATCTGGGGGGCCTAAGATCATAAACATAGACATTTAGGGGCCACTTAAAATCCAAATTGTATAAAGAAAATCAATACCTCTTATATTACCATGAGTCAAATCTATTGTTTTCTTCACAGTCATAATTTAAGCTTTATATGTTGAATGCCCTTCCACTAGGAAAACTACTGTTTCTGTTACTACTGCAACTATAACACATGTCTTAACACACACACACACACACACACTCACACATGCACACTCATACATACTCTTCAGCTCCCACTTACTTGTTTATATGCTCTTTGGGTCTTTTATTTTCTGAGTATCCATAGTGCTGTATTTCCACCTGAGTCCATTTACCTATCTTCATTTTACCATGTCTATCTCCTTAAGACTATGAAGAACAGCAATATTTACTGTGTATCAGAAACTGTTCTTCTGTATTACCTTTTCAGGAAGATCATCATTATTCTGCCTATTTTATATATAACATGACTGAGATAAAGTCAACTAAGTCTGCCCCAAGTCACAGAGTTAATATAAATAATGGATTTAGAACTTGAATCCAGACAGAGGGTTAAGTGCCACCCTTAAAAGTGGCACTGTATTGTACTACTTTCTCTAGGTGACCCCCAGGTACTGTGTCATTTATATACTCAAACCAAAGCTCATCTCATAAACTTCATATCTCTCATATTCTTTATGTTGATAAATGATTATCAGTTGCATATGTGGTAAACCAGAAAATGTGATCTGCCTTATTCCCCTATATCTGCTATTTGGTTCTAGTAACCATGAGTATTAGTGGGAATATTAGATCCCTCTATAGATTGGCAGGGAGAGTTGGGGTTGGAGTAGAGTAATACCACAGAGAATTGTCAAGCTCATTGTAAAGAATGATTTTATTTATCTGAGGAAAATACAGGTAAACCATTGCAGGGCTTTGAGTAGAGCAGGGATATCATCATTTGCCTGTTTTAACAATTGATTCTATTGAAAACATATATTTGTAGACTAAGAATGAAATCGGGGAGACCAAATAATTGTACATAAATAGGAATATTCTGTAAATTATGAATAATTCACATACTAATAATTACTAAAATATTGCAAAAGAATGACTCTCAGAGAAATGTGGGAAACACTAATTGAGTGTAGAGTGGCCACTGAAGCACTATGGAGTTTCATCAGATATTTTTACTACCTATTCTTCAATTTTATTTTAAGAAACAAAATGGTAAGAGTCTGAAATAATAGAATGTTCATTAATATAATGTACTTGGTCCCAGCTTGATTGTGGTGCCAGATATATACAATATCTCATCTTTTTCCAAGTTGCTGGTCTCCCTTGAACCAGACTCCTGCAATATTATTCTTCTGACTCATGTTATGAAGAACCCCTTGAAGGGTCTAATTCCTACTCATGCCAGAGTGAGGCAAAAAAGCTTCATCAATATGTTCCCAGGGCCTAAAAGGATTGTAAATATTTTTTGTATAATATCCGAACATGATATAAAGCATCCAGGAAGTGGAAACCAGACAAACTGAGAGAAAAGAGCCAAGGCAACACAGGAAAATGGAGTTGAGAATCAAGAATTGTGTTCACAGGCAAGTTTGTGGAGATGGAGTATGCATTAGAGTTCTTTGTGAGGGATTTGTAATATGGTCAAGGTGGGGTGCCTCTTCGTACTGAGTGGCTTAAATATGTTCATAGTCCCAACACACACAAAATTTTGTGTTCTAGGTCATAATGATTTAAATTTTTTTCAATGTTGGGGATTAAACCCAGAGTTTTGTATATAATAGACAAGTATTCTTCCACTGAGCTACTTTTGTGCCAATTATATTTTATGCACCTAAAAGGGCAGTACAATAATGAGAGTATTAGGTTCCTTTGCAAACACACAGAGATTTTTTTTTGGAGGAAGTAAATCCCATGTAAAGAATTGTCAACCTTATCCATACTTAGAGTCAATTCTGCTGACAAGGAAATGTTTTTCACAGGTAGACTCTGCAGTTTCTATTTAACACAGACCTTTCCACTTTGGAAAGTCCAGCACGTCAGTGACATTTTCAGCTTAGTCACAAAGTTATATATTGGCTGTTGCATGTTTTTGAATGATGTATTTTGAAGCCAAACATTATTTGGAAGACTATATTTGCACTGAAACAAAAGTGATAAACCACCTAACCCACATGTCATCTTGAAATCTTAGGAGGAAATTATTGCCTACAACATATACACAAAACCAATTTTTAATTTTTTGAGTAGCACCAAGTTCTATTAGATAACTTCAAATGCTCAAAATATAAAACATTTCCTAAAAAAATTTTGTATTAATAATTTCCCATACAAATATTTATGAAGTAGAATTATTTTCATTTATTCAATCATGTATTCATTTGTTAGACACATATTGAAGTCTACCCTCAATACTTGACATTCATACAGTCATAATTACATAGACTTTAATTCCCTGAACTCAAAAACATCAGTTTTGTGAGGGACAGAAGCATATGCAAGTAGTTACAATCCAGAGACAAGCTGATCCATAAAGTGTAAATAAAATACCTAGGGCTAATGAGAAGGAAGTCACTAACTACCAGGGATTTTGAAGATCAACAGAGAAAATTTAAATTATGTGCAGCTTTAACATTGGTGGATCAGAAAGAATTCATGATGTAGAGAAGCAGAATTAGTGACATTTCAATCAGAGGGAATAATGGCTGCAGGAATAAAAGCACATTAAGACTTATATGTCATGTTGAAAAAGTCTTCTGCCTTTGGTACTACTAATAGCTAGCACCTAACCAGTGATTAATTTTAACATGTTCCTTAAGGTTGAAAATGATGTGAGCATTTTATGCTAAAGAAATTATGAATTTGATAATAGTGATAATAACAAAGTAAGATCTTGCAATGAACAGGTCCAAAATATTCATGTGGCTATGCTAAACAATTATTTACAATATTAGTCAACCCAATTGCAGTTTCCAACCCCATACAGTATATACTGAGAATGTACTACCATTTGTCATGACTATTCTTTGAGCCTAAAAGATGAAAGATTTTCTTAACAATTCTAAAGATAGTAGTCATTCTAAGATAAATTTATATATTCAAAATAATTTCTACCAAAATTCCAGTGACAAACACACAAAAAACCCCCACAAAATTGTTCCAAAATAAATAGAAAACATAGAGAAGAAAAAATAAAGAAAACTAGTACAAAAAAACTAAGACTGGACTAATGCTATTGATATGCATATGTTATGCTATTGATGGAATATATTAATATATCATGTATACATTAAATTGCTTTTGCAATAAAATTAATTTGTTATTGGCTAAAAATATACAGAATGTGTAGCCCCTAAAATATAACCTGTTATACATAGCACTACTGTTGTAACAATAGAGATACTGAATCCATGAGAAATTGAAGGTTTAGTCAATAAGTGATACATGATGAAGCACTTAGCAATTTGGAAAAAAAAACAATTTAGAGCATCATTTCATTTCTTACAGTAAAGTATATTTTAGATAATTAATAAAACCAAAATGAAAATCAAGCAACAGAAACTAGAAAAAAAGGGAAATGAATATCAAATGTCTAGGGACAGACGGGCTTTCCTTATAAATGATAAGAGACACAAAGGGGAAAATTTAAAGATAAACTAAATAAAAATTTAAAACTTCGCTACATAAACTTTGAAAATCATGAGATAACTATCAAATTATAGATATAGCTACATAAAATACTAAAAAGACAATTTTTTTTGTACTATGAGCTTAAACTAATGACAAAAACTCCACAGGAAAAATGAGGGAGGGGTGGTGGTAAATACAAGTAAACAGAAAATTAAGTACATGGAAAAATTTTAAATAATAATATTTATTGATTTTATCACTAATAAACATACAAGCCCTACATTTATTATTAATAAAATGAAAATGCAAAATCAAACAACACTGGGATGTAATTGTTTGCTGTTATAAATAGTATTTTCTCTAACAGTATTTTCTAACATTCAATGTAAACGCAAAGATGGTGCAGTGGAGGGTGGATTTGGTTGAGTTATCAGGCTGCCATTACCTTTACCTTTATAATTTGAAACTATTCTTATGGTCTTTTTTTTAATGTCATTGTTTTATTTATTTATTTATTTTATGTGATGCAGAGGATTGAGCCCAGTGCCTCACACATGTAAGGCAAACACTCAATCACTGAGTTACAACCCCAGCCCTATTCTTAAGGTCTTTAATGATTATTTATTACTTTAATAATTGAAAACAAATTAAAGTGACAGTACATGTTTGTACTAATTCAGAAAAATATCTTTCCCTACTGGGGTAAAAAGTATAATACTGAACCTAAAGGCATCAGAACATCCACTGCTTCTTATCAAAGAATTTGCTTTCAAAATAGATCTGTTAGCCGGTAATCTATACGTGGATGGTTAGAATGGTAAGTGGGTCTGGGGTTATAGCTCAGTTGGTAGAGTGCCTGCCTTGCATACACAAGGCCCTGAGTTCAATCCTGAGCACCACAAAAATAAATAAACGAATAAATAATATAGACCTTTCAGTGAAGAAAGTGATTTCCATCTATCAGCATGTCCTGAGGCTGCAGATTAGACAAATATTGGTTGTCTATCAGCTCAAAATGCTTTGAAAAAAAATAGGTATTATATAGCCATCATGAGTCAAGGCAGAATTTTGCTTATAGAAAAGAACATATTGTCCCACTTCTTAGTATTTATCCAAACTAACTAAAATCAGTATACAGTAGTAACACATACACACCAGTTTATAGCAACGCACTTCACTAGAGCCATGTTACTGAGGTGCCTCTTGACAGATAAGTGGATAAAGAAAATGTCACACACACACACACACACACACACACACACATACTCAGTCATAAAGAAGAATGAAATTATGGCATTTGCCGGTAAGTGGATAGGAATGAAAAAGTCATACTAAGTGAAATAAGGCAGACTCAGAGAGTCAAGGTTTGAATGTTTTCTCCCATATGTGGAAGCTAAAGAGAGAAAAAAGTAATAAAATAAAAGAAGATTTTACTAAAATAGAAACGCAACCAATAGAGTAGAGGAAAGGGATAGAGGGAAAAGGACCAGGGGAGGTGTGGGTAAGTATTGGAGAATGAAATTTACCAATTACGCTGTATCCATGTACAAATATACCACAATGAATCTTTCTTATATATATAATTATAATGTCCCAATTAAAATATTAATAATATTATAATAATAGAAGGAAGATCAGTGGAGCTGAGCAAACAGATCAAGGGGTGAGTATGGGAGGGAAAGGGAAGATACTAGGGGATGAAATGGATCAAATTATGGTATGTACATGTACAAATATATAATAATGAATCCCATTATCATATATAATTATAAGGTACCAATAAGAAAATTAAATCTTGCCAAAAAAAAAAACATACTGGTGACTGAAACATGTACATCCAGCAGAGATATACCATAGAATTCTAGGCAATGTGATTCAAGTACCAGTTGCTAAATTACTAGGAGCTTTGCCTAGAGATAGATTGTGCGTGATAAAGTGCTTCACAAAATTTTATTGTCTCTTTTTCTTTCTTTTAAGAAAGAAAGGGAAATACACAGAGAAACTCATTTGAGTTTCTTACAATGGAATTATAAAGACTTAAACAATAACTTCACCTCCTCACGATTTGTTGGTGGAGGTGATGCAGTGGTGGGGTGTGTTAGGGGGTAATCTATGAGTAGATGGTTAGAATGGTAAGTGGAAAGCACATCATGCTGATGGGACAAAGCACCAAGAGGCCCAGGACAGAAACTAAGGAAGAGAAGTGTCCTAAGGTAAAAGAAAACTCCACATGCCAGCTCATTCCCTGGACTAAAACTATGGATGGCTTTCCCTCTGTCCTTTCAGCTTATATAAAATACTTAAGAAATAAGATTAAGGTCCTTCTTTTGAAATTAGGTCACAACATCTTTGAGCCAGCCTCACTGCATAAATTTAGCATCTCTCCTTTTGCAAGACCCATTTACATACTACTGTCTTGTGAAGACCTCTGTGGAATGTATGGCCAGGGTACTGTAGTCCTAATAGTGACTGAAGCCTAGAATCATGGGGTGAGGGAGGCTGACCTCTAGGTGCCTATTCTGACATTTCAAATAAGTCCTGTAAAATCTAACAAGGCTTGCTGTCCCAGATCCCATACACCTGATAGAATACGGAGAGGACTCCCAGGGCTATTGGCCCTCACATACCAGCTGCTGTGTTCTCCTCTACTGACCAGTGGAATTTCCAGTTTAGGAGTTTGGTGGACTCCCTGCCCTGGGCCAAGTGAGAACAAGAGCCGTGGCCATATAAGTGTTTTTGTTGCTTTCCTTTCTCCCCTTAGAATTTGGAAACCTGGCTTCAGAATGATGAAGATAGAGAATAAGACTAACTAACTTGAACTTGGTAGTAAGAGTTTGTCATTTACTATAACTGTCCTATTATCTAAATCAGGATTAAAATAAACCACAACACTTTTCTTGTATAGCTGATGAAGAACCAAGAAACATTAAAAAATGATCAGAGTAAACAATAGTTTATTAATTGGTATGATACAAGATAAATAAAGGAAAATCTATACTTTTCCTTTTTATTAGCAAGAACCAACCAAGAAAAAAAATGGGGAAATAGATAATTTACCTACAAGAGAGAGAGAGAGGGTTGAAACCTATAACAAGATTATACTGAGGGTTTTTTTTGTTGTTGTTCTTTTTAGTTTTGATACAACACAAGGATACACCTTGACAAAATCACAAAAGCACGGAACCTAACCCATTCCAATTCAGTCCCCAGCACTTTCCCCACTCCTTTCTCCTCTCTCTGAACACTGAATAAAAAGACATGTAAGTATTGATCTTTCCCAAATTAGTGAATATTTAGTGCAATTTCAATTCTATTATTTTTAAAACCACAGAGAAGTTTTAAAATTAATGTAAAAATAAATGTAGGATATTGCCTAGAAACGTTTTTAAAAGGATATATTTTTGCAAGGTAGGGTAGGGTACTTTCTGTAAAACTATTAAAACTATTTACAACAGTACTTTGTAAATATTACTATGGTATTACTAAAGGAAGAGACATCTTCTTTTTAGTAGCATCCAGAAAAATGGTTGAGTTATTTTATAACTTGACATAATCCAGTGGGTAGAAAAATAGACTATTTAATAAATGGTGTTACAATTGTTGATGGATCCATTTATATGAAAAACAAGTATAATCTCTACTTCACAGCAAAATATGAAAATTTCAAAACAGCTTAAGATGTTTATATAAAATATCACATATATAAATGTATATAATATACATCATCATCAGTATGTATAGATCTATCACATTCTTGTTTAAAGACCTTTGAATGTAGCCATTCTTTAAGTCTGAGTAATATTATATTGTGTATATATACTGCATTTTGTTTATCAATTTAGCTGTTGAAGGGCACCTAGGATGGTTCTATAGCTTAGCTATTGTGAATTGAGTTGCTATAAACATTGATTTGGCCATGTCACTATCTGGGTTAATGCCAAGGAGGGGGATAACTGGGTCATACATGGTTCCATTCCAAGTTTTCTAAGGAATCTTCATAACACTTTCTATAGTGGTTGCACAATTCGCAGTCCCACCAGCATTATGTGAGTGTATCCTTTTCCCCACATCCTCGCCAACATTTATTGTTGCTTATACTCTTAATAATTGCCATTCTCACTGGCCTCTGTGATACCTTTTGCTTCACTTTTCTCACTGAGTATTGTTTTGGCTATTCTAGGCCTCTTATTTTTCTAAATGGATTTGAAGACTGCTTTTCTGTTTCTATGAAGAACATCATCAGAACTTCATAGGAATTACATTACATCTGTATAGTGCTTTTGGTAGTATGGCCATTTTGACAATAATAATTCTGCCTATCCAAGAAGATGGGAGATCTTTCCATCTTTTAAGCTTCTTCAATTTCTTTCTGTATAGTTCTGTAGTTTTCATTGTAGAGGTATTTCACTTCTTTTGTTAGATTGATTCCAAAATATTTTTTTGAGACCATTGTGAATGGGACAGTTTTCCTAATTTCTTTTTCAGTTGGTTCATCATTGATGTATAGAAATACAATTGATTTATGGGTGTTAATTATACATATACTGCTACTTTGCTGAATTCATTTATGAGTTCTAGAAGTTTTCTAGTGGAATTTTTTGGTCTTCTGAATATAGAATCATTCCATTGGCAAATAGAGATATTTTGATGTTTTTTTTTCTATTTGTATCCCTTTAATTTCTAATTTCTTTTCTAATTGCTCTGGACTAGATTTTCCAGGATTATGTTGAATAGATGTGATAAAAGAGGGCATCTCTGTGTTGTTCCAGTTTTTGCAGGGAATGCTTTCAATATTTTTCCATTTACAATGATGTTGGCCTTGAATTTGGCTTATATAGTTTTTACAATGTTGAGTTGTGTTCCTCCTAAGTCTAGTTTTGAACATGAAGGGGTGCTGTATTTTATCAAATGCTTTTTCTACATCTATTGAGATAATTGATTCTTCTCTTGAAGTCTATTTATGTGATGAATTATGTTTATTGATTTCATATGTTGAACTACTCTTGCATCCCTGGGATGAACCCTACTTGATTATGGTGCACTATATTTTTGATATTTTTTATGTGATTTGCCAGTATTTTACTGAGAATTTTTGCATCTGTGGCCATCAGGAATATTAGTCTGAAATTTTCTTTCCTTGATATATCTTTGTCTGGTTTGGTATCAAGGTGATACTAGCTTCATAGAATGAGTTTGGAGGGTTCCCTCTTTTTCTATTTTGTGGAATAATTTGAGGAGGATTGGTGTAAGTTCTTCTTTGAAGGCTGGTAATCTTGGATGAGAATCTGTCTGGTTCTGGACTTTTCTTGATTAGTAGGCTTTTGAAATTGATCCCTTTAAATCTTCTATGTCCTCCTGATTTAATTTGGTTGGTCATATGTCTCCAGAAAGTTGTCAGTGTCTTCAAAATTTTTTATTTTATTTATAAATTTTCAAAATAGTTTCTAATTATCTTCTGTATTTCATTAGTGTCTGTCTTTATATTTCTTTTTTCATCGTGAATTTAAGTACTTTGAGTTTTCTCTCTCTTTCTCTTTGTTAGCTTTGCTAAGTGTTTATTTATTTCTTAAAATAAAAATTTTAGTTATTTTTTCAAAGAACCAACTATTTGTTTTGTCAATTTTTGAATTGTTTCTTTGTCTTAATTTCATTGATTTTAGCTCTGATTTTAATTATTTTCTGTCTTCTACTGCTTTTGGTGTTGACTTGTTTTTCTTTTTCTAGGGCTTTGATGTGTAATGTTAGGTTATTTGTTTGTTGACTTTCTATTCTTTTAATGAATGAGCTCAATGCAATGAACTTTCCTCTTAGCACTGCCTTCATAGTGTCCCAGAGGTTTTGATATGTTGTATTTGTGTTCTCTTTTACCTCCTAAGTATTTTATTATTTCATCTGTGATTTCTTCTGTTAGCCATTCATCATTCAATAGCATATTATTTAGTATCCAGGTGTTAGAGTAGCTTCTGTTTTTTATTTTGTCATTGCTTTTAATCTGGTAGAATGCAGGGTAATGTATCTATTTTTTTTTATTTCCATAGCTTCTTTATTTAGTTTTTGTTTGGAGGATTTATTCAGTAGTGAGAGAGGTGTGTTAAAGTCACCCAGTGTTATTGTGTTGTGGTCAGTTTGATTTTTGAAATTGAAAAGGGTTTTTTTGAGGTACATAGATTCTCTGTTGTTTGGGGCATAAATAGTTATGATTGTTATGTCTTGTTAGTTTATTATTCCCTTAGGTAATATGAAATGTCCTTCTTTGATCCTTCTGATTAACTTTAGCTTGAAGCCTACTGTATCTGCACTGAGGATAGAAACCCCTGCTTATTTACAAGATTCATGTGAATAATATGTTTTTTCTTATCCTTTTACCTTCAGTCTGTTTATGTCTTTGCCTATAAGTCTCTTGGAGACAGCATATTGTTGGGTCTTTGTTTTTAGTCCAATCTGCCAGTCTATGTATTTTGCTTGATGAGTGTAGGCCATTTACCTTCAATGTTATTATTGAGATATAATTTTTATTCCCTGTCATTTTTATTTACTTCTGATTTTTAATTTGAATTAGTTTCTCCTTTGATTAACTATTCTTCTGGTGTACTTCTTCCCTTTCCTGGTTTTCACTTTTATTTTTCACTTCTTTTTAATGAAATATTTTATTGACCATGTGCTGTGGAGCAGGATTTCTAATTGTGAATTCTTTTAACTTTTGTTTATCATGAAAGGTTTTTATATCATCATCAATTCGAAAGCTTAATTTTTCTGGGTGTAATATTCCTGGATGGCATCCATTTATCTTTCAGATCTTGGTATATGTTGTTTCAGGACTTTCTAGCTTTAAGAGTCTGGATTCCATGATTATTTTCTAATATAGCTGATGAGGAACCAAGAAAACATTTTTAAATTATCAGAATAAATAAGAGTTCATTAAGTGGGGTATGACACAAGATAAATAAATAAAGGAAATATAATCCATAATTTATTTTATATTAACAAGAACCAAAAAGAAAAAATATGGAGAAATATCCTATTCCCCCACAAGAAAGACAGAGTGTTGAAAACCTATAAAAAAGATTAGACTGAAGGACATTGAATAAAAAGACACTTTCAGGAAATAATCAGTCTTTACCAAATTAAGGAATATTTAGTGCATTTTCAATCCTTCTAATATTTTGACTGTTAAACCACTAAAAGTTGAAAAATTAACATAAAAATAAATGGAGGATATTGCCTAGAAACTTTTTAAAAGGATACGTCTTTGCAAGGTGAGGCAGGGTAATGTCTATATAGCTATTAAAACTGTTTAGGAAGATATTCTGTAAAGATTAGTATGATACTGCCAAAGGAAGAGAAAAATTAGTAACATCCTGAAGAAATGTCCAGTTATCTATTATAAATTGATATATGGTAAAAATTAACATTTTTAATCTAGTGGGTAAAAATTCAACCTATTTAATTAATGGTGTTACAATTGTATCCATCTATCTAGAAGAAAACCAAATCTAACCTTTACCTCACAGCCAAATACTAAAATTTCAAATGAATTTAAGATGTATGTATATCACACATATATCTGGGTATATATAGCATCAGTATGTATAGATTTAACTTATTCTTGTTTAACTTCTCTTTTTCTTCACTTATATCTTAGGCTCCTTTTCATCAGTACATATACATCTATCTTTTCTAGTTTAATGGCTTTTGAATGTAGCAATTCAATTAATTTCTATTTCATGGCCATTTGGCTTGGTTCCAGGTTTTTTTTCCTAAAATTTTTTAGTTGTAGTTGGACACAATACCTTTATTTATATATTTATTTATTTTTATGTGGTGCTGAGGATTGAACCCAGAACCTTGCACGTGCTAAGCAAGCATCTTATCGCTGAGCCACAACCCCAGACTTTGGTTCCAGTTTTTTAAGTATATATTCATAGAAGCACAGTTACTGGGCTGAGAAATCTGAGCATTTAAAACATTACTAATTATTGCTAATTTCCTGGCCAAAAATTCTAGAAGCAATTTCTCATGTGATTTCTCTTGTAAGGCATTATTTTCAGTTGGTTCATCCTAATTTACCTATTACTATATTTGATCTGAATAAGAAATAATCATTGAACATTTTTTTTGCTCCTAATAGTCTACTGAAGACTGAGGCAGGACACATAGATAGAATAGAAGGATACAATAGTAAGTTCTTACCTTAGAATCTTTTTTAAAATGTAGGAAAAAATTCTGACATATAAACATTAAATTGGATGATGGTGCATATTATGTATGCTTTGGAAAAAACAGATATAATATTTTGAAGATGTAATTTGGCTATTTTCTTCAACAATATTTACTCAAATTTATTAGGATTCCCAAACAATTTGAAACTTAACATTTATAGTTATTACTATTGATAATTTTCTCCATGATAACTGACTAGCTGAAATAAGCTAGGCTACACCATGAGAAAATTCAAAAAACATTCATGATCCTGGTAACAAGATAATGAAAAAGAAGGAGGAAATATAACCAACACTAATCAACCATGTTCTACATGACAAGTGCTTTGATTATATTCTCTTTTATATTTTATTCACCTCTGGTATGACATGAAAGGATACTTTACCAACAATTTTCTTAAGTGAAGGACAGGTTTGGAAGGGGCAATATTTGGAAGATTAAAAAAGGAAAGTTGACATCTACCAAGTCCTACTCTACACCAAGCACTGAGCTGGAATTGTGACAGATATCCAAATAGGAAGTACACAGTATAGAATTGAGTCCTCAGGGACATAAACTTAGGTGTTAAAAGTTTACATATGCAGAGCAAAAGTTAAAAATATATGAAACTTGGCCTTAGCTAACAGAAGCCACCTTACCCAGACATGCCTTGAAGATTATCCTTACCACCAACACAATCACCACCTGCTCCCAGTGCTCTCCAGGAGCCAATGGCTGACTCATATGGAGCACAAAAGACCAGTTGGCCTCAAACCATGATAATTATGTAGTGCTATCTATGTTCCAGAGTTCCCCATTGATCATGCCAAGACAAAACTTTACCAGAGTCCACCTGCTTGATCAGCATCTTGCCCTTTCCTGTCTTGCCTCCCTCTCTCTGTTGCAGGTCTTTCCTGAAGGGTGTTCTCTCTTCAGGATAAGTCGCCTGATTTGAATTTCTATTTCACACTCTGCTTCTAAAGAACCCAACCTAAGGCAAAAGGACTTTGATACCCTGGCCATGTTTCTGTTTGTCACACTTAGCAATTTCCACTCTTCACAATAATTCTTTTAAGATGGGTGTTACTACTATTTATGAATTAGTACATTAAGATTGGTACACTGAGCCAGATTCAGCCAAGAGGCAGATCACAGAAAGAGTAAGTCAACTGCTTTGTTAGTTACCAAACAGAAAGTGATAAAGGCTGACTTTCATGTGGGGTGTATTTGGCTACCCAAATCTAAGTAAATTATTCTAAGTCTCCATAAACCTGTCCCTTCAGAAGAAAGCCAGATATGAAAAGACAGAAGCTATACCTTTTCTAAACCATGTTATAAAGTGACTGTTCTAATTCTGCAAAGCTAATTATACTCATGTCTAATCATATTATGTGGAAGATGTTAAATAGTTATTTTTTTAATTAAACTATAAGGACTCCAAGATCTAAAGAATGTCATTTCTCAATGCTGAAGCCCAGTTTTTGAACCTTCCACTGGAGCTAGAACTCATATACCCTTAGCTGAGCCTTTTGAACTGAATGCTGATAAGATTTCTCTACCTTTTCTTCCACTTTGGTAGGTCAAGACCAACAGGAGATTCATAAATGTACAAGCCTGGAAGTCTGTGACTAAACCCTAAATGGGTTGCTTTCTGACTCACTTATCTAGTCTTGAAGTAAGTTTTCCTGTCTACAAGAATGACAGTGCATTAAGTGGGAAACTATTAAATTTGACCAGATGGAAGAGAATCTAATTAAATATAGAGTGAGTTTTCAGTGTTTAGAATATAGTGTGTTCATTAATGCCTACCATTAATGAAAGGATTTTCCTATTAAGACCCATAACTGACCTATTAAAAGCTGATAACCAAATCTTGGCTTATGTCTATATATACAGTTATCCAATTGGGTCCTACTCTTAGAACTTCAGAAGCCCAGAGACCTCTTAGGAAGGACTGCTTCTGAATCACATCTGATAAAATGAGATAAAGTGAAATCGCTGGGAGAAATAGGAAATTATATGTGAAATAGAAGTATCTTTATAGATAAATTACCACTCTATCCCAGCCCATCCTGATGGCTGACTTTTAGAGCATATTTTCTACTGATGAGCTACAGATTCATAAAGATAGTGAAACACTGAACCAACTGCTTTGTAAAACTTCTCTAGAAAATTCCTCATATCACCACATTCACAAGATGGTGACCTGGCCTTCAGCTACCTCAGTACTTTTACCGTATGCCTGTTAGGCCTTTAATCCCAGAACAGTGTATTTTTCCCTTTCCAGGTTAGTGGTTAGTTCCTTGAAGCTGTCACAATGGAGAAGGGCTGTCAGAGGTGACAGAAATTATCCTGTCACAGAGAATTACTTTTTTTTCCAGGAATAAACCAGGACATCAGTCTAAAAGATATGGGATTTGTAACTATAGGTATTTTAAGTTCATAGTAGAAAGTGAAAAGACTAAGATAGCATGGCAGGTGAAGACATTTGGGGCATTTTACAGCATAAAGAAGAATAAATCATTATGTCTGTCAAAGCTGGTAGATCTGGAAACAAGGGTCAATCCTCAGGACCAAATAATCACAATAATTTGTTTCTCTCACAGGACTCAAACCAAAGTTTTGTTTTATTAAACTTGAAAGGAATTCAAATAACCAATATTAAAAGATCAGTACAGAAAATAATAGTATTTAATGAAATCCAATTTCTCCAGTAAATCTTTATGTCAACACTTCTTGTGAAAGACCTGCTTCCATTACAATCATTTGGAAGCTTCTTAAACAATAAAAATGAGCACCCCAAAATCTACTCAGTCATAATGTAACCTGCATCTAAAATATCTGCCCCAGTGATCTAGATTCACATCAAAGTTGAGAACATGACTTTGTTCTCAATAACAAATGATGGGGGGAATAGGAGCTTATGAAATGGAATTTTGATGTAAGAAAAATTGTTGACTTTCTTGCTGTCTTTTTATGCTCATTTTTGCATATCAGCTGAAAAATCTGAATGTGCATAACTCTGATAATCAGGAAAGAGCCCCTTCCCAGAGCATACACTAATAAACTGTCTCCTCATTTCCATCCCTCTCCTCAACCCCACCCACCAGGCAAGGGGGCTGAAACTTCAGAAAAGACTCTTATTGCTGAACATGAAGTGGAGAATCCAGACCTGCAAAGATGAAGGGCCAGCTGGGAAACACAGGCATTCTCCAGTTCCTCCTGGCTGAGGCCATCAAGTGGGCTTGTGTGAATGTTGACATTTTTGACTTTTGGTTTTCTTTGATGTGCCACAGGAAAGTAAATACTCCACAGATTTATTTTTTTTATGAAACTGGAAAATGTTGGATATGACTAAAAACATCAGTTGAGTTTGAGATTTGCAACTTCTTCCATCTTCATCACTGGTCTTAATGACTTTTCTTCAGGTTCACGTGTGATTTACAATGTTTTTCAAGCTGATCCCTAGAGATTTCTCCAATATGCTTCCAGAGTCTGCCCAGAGGGCCAAGCACATACTTTTCCCCTTTTATTGCCAGCTATGTAACTATAAACACTTTCATGTTTTACACAATAATTTCTGTTTAAGATTGGAGTTAAAAAGAGTTCTACTGTACGTCTCATCCAGGTTTTGAAAGAATTTCAATTTTAGGAGTTACAGCTCTATATAAACAGCTCTAACATTCCACCAAATTTATTTAGTGACTTTATACAATAGCACTGTTTATGCAGTAGAAATTTTTCTCTTATAAAGTAAAGATGTGCTTTATTCCTTGCAGGATTAATGTGATGGTGAATAAGACAAAGGCTAAAGTTACTCATATAAAAACTGCATATTAAGAGCTATCATCACACATCAGAAGACTCAATGTTAGACTGTGGTTTCAGGGTGTTAGGATATTTGAACTCTGCTTAGCTAACTAATCTACCCCTTTGATAAGACTGGTTATATTTTTTTCTGTATGAGAAGAGGTAAAGAAATAGGTATCCCTTGTCTATTCATTCATTCACATTAAAATAAATTATTCGGTTATGGTGAGAACAGATTAGGTAGGAAAAGACCAGCAATGGGGAGACCAGTTAGGCAGCTAGTGCTGTAATTTAGACAAGAGGTAAAAACCCAAGATGAAAATTAAACTTATTTTCACAAGTTATAGAAGTAAATCAAACCTGCATAGGTGCCCAACAAAATTACTTTGTCTTACTGAAGGAGAAGGGAACAGTGTAGACTCTATAGAACAAGACTGCCTGGGTTCAGATTCTAGCTTAGGCTGTGGTAGACCTGGCTTGGACAAGTTGATTATCTTTGTTGTCTCATCTTTAACAGGGTGCTAATAGTAATACTTGCCTCTGGAATAAGGGAAAAAGTGTTTATGAGGAGTTTAGAAAAGTTTTTTCCAGGCATTAATGCTAATTGTTGTTTTCCTGGCACGTAAAGGATATAAACTGGGCAATGTGGCTAATGGCCCCTAGAGGACAGCAAAGGAATAAGAATAGAAGTGTAAGTGCACAATGACAGATTCACGTTCAATGAGAAAGGTGCCATGAGTTCTACAAAAATGGAAGATGAACTAAGAGCCATTTAGAGCCTTGTTTGGACTCTTGCTCATAGTTAAGACACCAGTATAGACAAATTAAGGACTTGAATAAGTCTAGTGATGATAAAGATCCAGGCAGTCATCTGGGGACACACTTAAATGGCCATCAAGTCAGTGCTGGCTGCTGGGCCTGAGGACTTGGAGCTTTGTTTCTTCCCTTGTGACCTGGGCTTCCTCAGTGAGGTAGTTGGGTAACAAGGATGAGTATCCTCCTGAGGACAGGGAGAACCAACATCACATTTTATGGCCTAACCTCAAATGTGATGTACGTCACTTCTGCCATGCTCTGAGGATGTAGCAAAACCCCACCCAGCTTTGAGGGCACAGGATATAGACCTCACCTCTTAATGGAAGAGTTGCAAGGTTCTGGAAAAACATACAAAATGGAAAATATTATTCTATCCATTTTTGTAGATCAAATGTTTTCCCAGAAATTTCTGCTGGATTCTTTCTCATTTTCACACACAAAGCATCAACAATTCCTAACAGGCCTGACAGCAAAATATACCCCAAACTTGATCTGTGCTGACGTCACCTCAACACTATTCCCACCTTAATCCATCCCTACCTGGATTAGAGCAAAGCCTGTGAAGAAGCTTTCTCATAGCCAATGTAGCCCATGTGTCCTATTATTTATATATTAGCCATTGAGAGCTTTGAAAAAATGTAAATTTGCTCCTATCCCCGTTCATTTTAGAACCATCCAATGGCTTCCTATTATGCTAAGAATAAATGCCTAATCCCTAAATGTGACCCCAAAACTCTCCATATTTGTGGCCTGTTTACCCTTCTCACTTCTTCTTCAGGCTTCTCCCCCCCACACTCACAGTGTTCTTCCTCTTCTCCCTTAAATACCTGGGTGTGTCTCTGATCCCAAATCTCTTCATACTCACTCTGTTCCATTATTCAGATCTCTGCTCACAAAGCATCTTATCAGACCACCCAACATAAAAGTGCATCTACTCAGTCACCTGACCCTCCTTTATTTTTCTTACTAATTATTATCTGAGATTATTATTATTATTATTATTATTATTATTATTATTATTATATGCATATTTGATTCCTTGTTTATTTTTCTCTCTTCCTCTAGAATAAAAGTATTTTGTGGACATGTCTTTGGTTTTATTTATGACTTCATTAACAGTACTTAGATCCTTTCGGTAGTTAAGCTGAATATTGATTAAAGTTTTAAAGGAAAAAGAAAACAAACATTGAGGTCTTCCAGATTGGTGGTAGTGTAAATTAAGATCTACTTTCTCCATAATGAAAACATGTCTATGCCTCCATTTAGGTCTTGAGCTGTTCTTTTCTCCTGTGGTGTAGTTTTATGGACTCAGTGTAGGGTGTTCAGTTACTTCCATGTGTAGCACTTAATAGAATTTCAACTTGAGCCTAAGTATTTCCACTGTTGGTGTTCAGTCAAGTCTGGACATGTTTGGTGACTTGGTGGTGATAGGCCACAGAGAATGCAATTCTAATGAAGTCTCTGATATTGAATGAATGAGGAGGAGGGAGACTATGTGTTTATGGTGGTAGGAGAAAGAGGGAGAAGAGAGAAGAAGAGAATCTGAGGGTGGCAGTGGCCAAGTAGTCAAACTACTGGGCATATCAGCACAACTGAACACACTTCTTATATTTGAATAATCCTCCACCTCCTGTGTATTTCTTACACAGGGCTATGATGAAGACCCCCGGCAATCACATACACCAGATTAAGGATTTGGATCAGGAGCAAAGAAACGTGTGCCACCTAGAGTCCACTCTGGGAAGAACAGCAGCAAGTAAAGCCAGTTTCCACAGGGAGGTGCCAGATCCCAGCACCACCAATGAGGCTGAGCCCAGCACAACCAGCAGGGCCCTTTCTCCCAGAACAGTTTTTAGTTGTGATTCTGGGTACTGATCTTGACTGGGGAACTGCCAGCCTGCTGTCTGATCTCCTGTGAAGTTCCATAATCTTTAACAGATTCTTTTTCTGTCCATCAATCGCAATAGATTATAACCAAACTCTGACAAAGAAAGGTAGGATATTTAATTTCAGTGTACTTCATAGATCATGCCTCATGTCTTAGAGAAAGGAGCTAAAAGCCAGAATGGTAAGAATTATTTTAAGAAATAATTCTGTGAGACTTGGGATTTGAACAGTAATACTTTGGTCCCGAGGCAACAAAGTTCTACATCAAGAAGGAAAACCAGCACTTGTCCATTTTTCCCTGGAACATAGCAGAGTCCTGACTCCATGAAAGCTCTGGCAAAATGGTCTCTAAACAGCTTTTAGAAACATTGTAAGCTGATTAGTGAAATTTTAAAAGCAAAAGGAGAACAGAGAGGTGAGGATGGGATCGAGCAAGAACCCTGCTCCCTACTGCCTGTAAGTCCAGGCTCCAGAGCAACACATGATCCAGCTCCTGTCGTCTGCTCAATCTTTCCTTAAAATAAAGCAATTTACTAGACCCAAAATACCACAAAAGAATTAAAGCAAAATATTCCTGACACCCTAGCCAGGCACTGGCCACAAAGAAGCAAACATAGTTTCTCATGAGCTCCTTGCTCATCCTGGCCTTCCATAATTTGTGTCCTTGTCTTAAAGGTCTTTCTACTGTTTCTTCTGGATAACTGCTGCTTTCCAAAGCTGAGGTCTCAGACATCCCTCCTTCACTCCTCCCCTACATCTGACTGTCTTTGGTGCTCCTTTTCTGCCCTTCTGGTTACCCTGCTGCTAACTCCCATTGCCATGCTGAGGACACTGCCCTGTAGCTGTCAGTAACTTGGATTCTCCCTTACTTAGTAGATCTTTGAAGAGAGGTATCTTAGCCTTTATATTTCCTAATGCTTAACCTAGAGCTTGACATACTTTGGTTCTCAATACATTTTTATTCTAATTGCCCCTCAGTGTCCTCAGGAATTGGTTCCAGGATCTCTTGCAGATACCAAAATCTTAGGATTATCAAGTCCTTAAATAAAATGGCATAGTTTCAAATAACCTATGCAATCCTCCTGTGTACTTTGAATCATCTCTGGATCACTTGTAATAACTAATACAGATGAGCTGAGCACTATCTACGCAGTCACTATACTATGTTATTTAGGGAATAATGGCAAGAAAAAAATACATGTACATGTTCAGTACATGCATTAATTTTTTAATCTCAGAATATTTTCAATTCAGAGTTGATTGAATTTTCAGATATGGATATATAAGAACACAGAGGGACAACTATATTTGGATGAATTATTTTGACTCAAGCTAAATATGCAGGAGTTATTTATAACATTCCAGCCACCTTAATAACCAAATACAATGACAAAAATAACTCACCAAACATGCTTGTTGCTTAATCTCTACAGTGAGATCCTGATCCAATCCTGATCCCAGTTTGAATTATTTTTTTTCCAACTTGAATTATTTTAATAGCTTTCTTATTGGATTTCCCAGTCTCTACTTCTTTAAATCTATATTGGATAAAAATATCAGATTTCTGTTTTCAAAATGCCACTTTGTTAAGTCATTCCCTTTCCAAAAACCTTAGGGAAGTCACAAAGTTTTATAAATTTTGATGGGATAATAGAATGGTAATATCCTCGTTGGAAAACAATTCTGCTGAATCTTATAAAGATGACTATCCATGTTCCAATGACCAATTTCATTCCTAGATATTTAACTTGTAGAAACTGCTGAACAGGGTCTTGATGGGGAAAGTCCACAAATGATCATAGGAACATTTTTAGTAAGAAAAAAATCTCAATTAATTTGAATATTCTTTAATAGAATAGAAAATAAAAGGTGGTGTAGTCAGAAAAGAACATATTACATAATGGTAAAATACATTCGAGCTACATAGAAAGCATGAATATGTTTTAGAAAAGTAATATATGAGAAAGTAATTTCCAAAACTCTGTAAATACCATGACATTGTTGTAGTGTAGCTTAAGACAAGCAAAACTACATAGTACTATATCTTTATATACTAAAATGCAATGAAAAGATGCAAGAAAATGATAATCAATATTCAGATACTGGTTGCTGGGGGAAAGGCAGCCTCCAAGAAATACATTATACAAGCATTGCACAGCAATCTTCTATTTTTTTAAGATGGAAGATAGAATTATGAGTATATATTTTACTACTGTGTTAACTACAATCTTTTGAGTATGCAAAACATTGCACAATAAAAGTACTTAAATGGTGACCAGTAGAGCCATAATAGTTAATAAAAAATCATTAGGGAACAGTTAACCTTTGGGAAAAGGCATAATTCTACCATCAACTAAGGAAAGTCTCCTGGATCCTGCCTTTCACGATTTAGTGCTGTAGACCTGCTCTGGACTAGTTATGGAGATTTACTCCTGCTAAAACACATGTGAGCCAGCAGAAACATCAAGAGTGCCAATGCATACATTTATATTGAGAAGTACCTCTTTCTCATACTGTAAATATCATGATTTGCACCTTCTTTACCTGTATTCAGACTGCATAAGAATAATCAGAAACCTCATTATTGACTTTTCAAGAGAATTCTGTCAGCAGGGCTGGCTGGCTGGTTTCAACAACATGTTCTACAATAGTCAAAGTAAACTGTAATTCCCCAGAATACAAATATATCTTAGAAACAAAATGGTGCAAAGAGGAATTTGCACACTCTCAGCTATGTAAGCAAACTTGCATGAAAGTCAAAAGTTTGCTTTGTGAGCAATGAAAAAATTAAAAGTATTAGTCATAATGAGAACCAGTACAACAAAATCTAGGCCCCCTGCTATCTTCAGTAGAGTCCAACATACCCTAACACATTTAGTGCCACCATTATTTCTCATACCTAGAACTGGCATCATTTATTGATTGTGGCACCATTTTCTAAGCATTGTCTCATGATCCTTCTCAAAGGACCCCAGATAACCAATAACTGACCAAAAACTACCCCACCTCCCTGGGTTTAATTTGGAGTGACCTATGTACTCCCCCCTGAAATATTCCATACTACTCTTACATGTTTGTCTACGTTCATCCAAATACCCCCTGCACACCCACGGACACACATACACACCAACCTGGAATGTTCTTTTCTTACTGTGTGTCCTGCTTGAATCCAGTCTTTTCCAATACAGTTTCTCTGACTATCCCTGTCAGGACTGCTGTTTCCCTCTTCAGAAAGCCAGTTACTTACATATCATTTGGCATTCAGTGTCTTGCATGGGTAATTGTATTTTCAGGATCTTCTGTGTTATAATCTATGTTTTAGGTTTTTAGGTTTCTTGGGTGCAGGACTATACTTTGCAATCTTTATAAAACTACTATGGATAGAGAGGAGTGAAGGGAGGTGAGAGGGAGTATGGGAGTAGGAATGATAGTAGAATGACTTGGACATTATTACTCTATGTGCATGTATGATTACATGACCTGTGTAACTATATCATGAACAACCAGAAGAATGAGAAGTTTTACTCATTTATATATGATATGTCAAAATGCATTCTACTGTCATGTAAATCTAATAAGAACAAATTAAAAAAATACTACATGGCTTCTCACACTAGGATGTTCATGATGTTTCTTATGCTTAATACCCAACCTAAAACATGAAAAACACTTAATAATAACTTTAGTTATAAGAAAAATATTATGTAATCTTCTCTCAAAAGCAGAAAGAAATAAGTGAATATAGAACATTTAAGAGGATGAATGTTCAAATTACATTTTAAATTTTTTCATTAGTAAATTGTATTGGGGTTGACCTCAAATTTTCTAAAACAAGATAAAGGGAAGATAGGTCAAGTTCCAGAATGTTTTTTTGTACAACTTCTCCATTTTCTCTCCCACACATAATGCAGTTTGAGTGAAAATATCAGGATAATCAAATAATAGGGGGAAGTGATGCTTATTCTTTTGTATTTGCAAAGATTTTTTATTCTTGGACCCTGCTACTATCAGAGCATACACCAAGCACTAAGCGGCCGAATTCCGGCTCCCGGAACTGAGCCCGCGGGGGCTGCTTCTTGGAGCTTACACTTATAGGAGCTTACACCGAGCACGGAGCGGCCGAGTTCCGGCTCCCGGAACTTCCCTGGACCGGGGCTAGGAGCCCGCGGAAACTGCGTCTCGGTCCGGGTCCTGCTGAGGGCAGGTCAGGACTCACCCATTGCTTGGGTTGCCTGGCAAGGGGAACGAAATGCTGCCATTCGCATAGGATACCAACATGGCAGAGATCTGATGTCAGCAGAAAGCGGTGGAGGACAGATCTTCATCAATACCAGCGGTGACATAAGCAGTTGGTCTCCTGGTAAGGGGGGTGAGGCTCAGTCACCCGAGTCTCCTCAATTTGTACTCGAGCCAGAGGGAAGGAGCCGGGCCGCCGCCAGCCCCCGGAGCAGGCCCAGCGGCTCGCCAGCGTGGTGACCGCGTGACCCCAATTGGAGAGGGGGCGGAGCGGAGCCGCCACCCACACCCGCCAGGTGGGCAGACCCACGACCCAGTAGTACATGGGCGTGGTAGGAGGGGCAGGGCAGAGCCGCCCTTCGCGCTTGCAAGGTAAACAGACCTGTGACAGCCTGGCGGGTCAGGCCCAGTGGCCTGCCAGTGTGGTACACACGTCACCCCAACTCGAGTAGGGGCAGAGCAGATCCTTATCCCACACCCGGATCAGGCCCTGCCGGTGTGGTGGTCACGTGACCCCAATTGGAGTCGGGGTGGAGCGGAACCGCCACCCGTGCCCGCAGGGTGAGCAGACCAGTGATCAACCTGCAGATCAGGCCCAGGGGTCCGCAGGCGGGGTAGGAGGGGCAGGGCAGATCCGCCGCCCGCGCCTTCAAGGTAGGCAGACCTACAACAGACCGGCGGATCAGGCCCAGGAGCCTGCCGGCGGGGTACAAACACCACCCTAATTGGAGTAGTGACAGAGCAGAGTCGCCTCCCTTGCCAGGAACAGACCCAGCATCCTGCAGGCGGGGTAGTCACGACACCCCAATTGGAGTAGGGGCAAAGCAGAGCCTCCACTCGTGCCCGAAAGGTGGGCAGATCTGCGACCGACCAGCAGGACAGGCCCAGTGGCCTGCTGGTACGACAGACACGTCACCCCAATTGGAGTAGGGGCAGAACAGAGCCGCCACCAGCTCCCAGAACAGGCCCAGTGACCTGCCGGCGTGGTAGCCACGACACCCCAATTGGAATAAGGAGAGAGCAGAGCCGCCGCCCGCACCTGCAGGAAAGATACGCAAGCAGTATGAAAAGACAAGGAAAGAAAGGACCACAAGCAATGCAGGTCAACGCAACTTTAGAAGAGGTAACAGCTGCAGCAGATGGAATGTCAGATAAAGAATTCAGGATATACATGCTTCAGATGATCTGGAGTATCAAGGAAGACATTAAACAGCAAAATCAGACAATGAAAGATAACTTCGACAACGAATTACGCAAACAAATCCAGGAAGCAAAGGATCAACTATACAGGGAGATAGAGGTTATAAAAAACAAGCAATCAGAAATCCTAGAAATGCAGGAAGCAATAAACCAACTTAAAAACTCAATGGAGAATACTACCAACAGAGTAGAACACTTAGAAGATAGAACATCAGACAATGAAGACAAAGTATTTCAACTGGAAAAGAACATAGACAGCTCAGCAAGACTGTTAAGAAACCATGAGCAGAACATCCAAGAAATATGGGATAACATTAAGAGACCAAACTTAAGAGTCATTGGGATACAGGAAGGTACAGAGCTCCAAACCAAAGGAATGAGCAGTCTATTCAATGAAATAATACAAGAAAACTTCCCAGACTTGAAGAATGAGACAGAATCCCAAATCCTAGAAGCCTACAGGACGCCGAATGTGCAAAATCATAAGAGATCCACACCTAGACACATTATAATGAAGATGCCCAACATACAGAATAAGGAGAGAATTTTAAAAGCTACAAGAGAAAGGAAGCAGATTACATTTAGGGGCAAGCCAATCAGGATAACAGCTGATCTTTCAACACAGACTCTGAAAGCTAGAAGATCCTGGAATAACATATTTCAAACACTGAAAGATAATGGGTTCCAACCAAGAATTGTGTATCCAGCGAAATTAAGCTTCAGGATGGAGAATGAAATTAAAACCTTCCACGATAAACAAAAGTTTAAAGAATTCGCAGCTAGAAAACCATCTCTTCAAAACATCCTAGCCAAAGTATTACAGGAAGAGGAAATGGAAAATAACAATGAAAACCAAGAGTGGG
Organism: Marmota monax; assembly: GCF_021218885.2. Taxonomy (NCBI): domain Eukaryota; kingdom Metazoa; phylum Chordata; class Mammalia; order Rodentia; family Sciuridae; genus Marmota; species Marmota monax. The sequence goes on from NW_026695212.1 coordinate 5,151,859, forward strand.
AGGTAGGACAGTAAAGGGGGGGGGGGAAACAATCAAAGAGGAAAACAAACAATGTTTAGTAACAGAAATAAACAAATATGGCTGGAAGAACAACCCATATCTCAATAATAACCCTAAATGTTAATGGCTTAAACTCACCAATTAAAAGACACAGGCTAGTAGAATGGATCACAAAACAAGACCCAACAATATGCTGCCTACAGGAGACGCATTTGATAGGAAAAGACATACATAGGCTGAAGGTGAAAGGTTGGGAAAAATCATATCACTCATATGGACTTCGGAAACAAGCAGGCGTGTCCATACTCATATCAAATAAAATAGATTTCAAGCCAAAGTTAATCAAAAGAGATAAAGAGGGACACTACATACTGCTTAAGGGAACCATACACCAACAAGACATAACAATCATAAATATTTATGCCCCAAACAATGGTGCAGCTATGTTCGTCAAACAAACTCTTCTCAAGTTCAAGAGTCTAATAGACCACCACACCATAATCATGGGAGACTTCAACACACCTCTCTCGCCACTGGACAGATCTTCCAAACAAAAGTTGAATAAGGAAACTATAGAACTCAATAACACTATTAATAACCTAGACCTAATTGACATATATAGAGTATACCACCCAACATCAAGCAGTTACACTTTTTTCTCAGCAGCACATGGATCCTTCTCAAAAATAGATCATATATTATGTCACAGGGCAACTCTTAGACAATATAAAGGAGTAGAGATATTACCATGCATCTTATCTGATCATAATGGAATGAAACTGAAAATCAACGATAAAAGAAGGAAGGAAAAAGCATACATCAATTGGAGAATGAACAATAGGTTACTGAATGATCAATGGGTTATAGAAGACATCAAGGAGGAAATTAAAAAATTCTTAGAGATAAATGAAAACACAGACACAACATATCGGAATCTATGGGACACATTGAAAGCAGTTCTAAGAGGAAAATTCATTGCTTGGAGTTCATTCCTTAAAAAAAGAAAAAACCAACAAATAAATGATCTCATACTTCATCTCAAAATCCTTGAAAAAGAAGAGCAAAACAACAGCAAAAGAAGTAGAAGGCAAGAAATAATTAAAATCAGAGCTGAAATTAATGAAATCGAAACAAAAGAAACAATTGAAAAAATTGACAAAACTAAAAGTTGGTTCTTTGAAAAAATAAACAAAATCGACAGACCCTTAGCGATGCTAGTGAAGAGAAGAAGAGAGAGAACTCAAATTACTAGCATACGGGATGAAAAAGGCAATATCACAACAGACACTTCAGAAATACAGAAGATAATCAAAAACTATTTTGAATCCTTATACTCCAATAAATTAGAAGATAGTGAAGGCATAGATAAATTTCTTAAGTCATATGATCTGCCCAGATTGAGTCAGGAGGATATAGAAAACCTAAACAGACCAATATCAATTGAGGAGATAGAAGAAACCATCAAAAGACTACCAACTAAGAAAAGCCCAGGTCCCGATGGGTATACAGCAGAATTTTACAAAACCTTTAAAGAAGAACTAATACCAATACTTTTCAAGCTACTTCAGGAAATAGAAAAGGAGGGAGAACTTCCAAATTCATTCTATGAGGCCAACATCACCCTGATACCTAAACCAGACAAAGACACTTCAAAGAAAGAAAACTACAGACCAATATCTCTAATGAACCTAGATGCAAAAATCCTCAATAAAATTCTGGCGAATCGGATACAAAAACATATCAAAAAAATTGTACACCATGATCAAGTAGGATTCATCCCTGGGATGCAAGGCTGGTTCAATATACGGAAATCAATAAATGTTATTCACCACATCAATAGACTTAAAAATAAGAACCATATGATCATCTCGATAGATGCGGAAAAAGCATTTGACAAAGTACAGCATCCCTTTATGTTCAAAACTCTAGAAAAACTAGGGATAACAGGAACATACCTCAATATTGTAAAAGCAATCTATGCTAAGCCTCAGGCTAGCATTATTCTGAATGGAGAAAAACTGAAGGCATTCCCTCTAAAATCTGGAACAAGACAGGGATGCCCTCTCTCTCCACTTCTCTTCAACATAGTTCTCGAAACACTGGCCAGAGCAATTAGACAGACGAAAGAAATTAAAGGCATAAAAATAGGAAAAGAAGAAATTAAATTATCACTATTTGCAGATGATATGATTCTATATCTAGCAGACCCAAAAGGCTCTACAAAGAAACTATTAGAGCTAATAAATGAATTCAGCAAAGTGGCAGGATTTAAAATCAACACGCATAAATCAAAGGCATTCCTGTATATCAGCGACAAATCCTCTGAAATGGAAATGAGGACAACCACTCCATTCAAAATATCTTCAAAAAAAATAAAATACTTGGGAATCAACCTAACAAAAGAGGTGAAAGACTTATACAATGAAAACTACAGAACCCTAAAGAGAGAAATAGAAGAAGATCTTAGAAGATGGAAAAATATACCCTGTTCATGGATAGGCAGAACTAACATCATCAAAATGGCGATATTACCAAAAGTTCTCTATAGGTTTAATGCAATGCCAATCAAAATCCCAATGGCATTTCTTGTAGAAATAGAGAAAGCAATCATGAAATTCATATGGAAAAATAAAAGACCCAGAATAGCAAAAACAATGCTAAGCAAGAAGTGTGAATCAGGCGGTATAGCGATACCAGACTTCAAACTATACTACAGAGCAATAGTAACAAAAACAGCATGGTACTGGTACCAAAACAGGCGGGTGGACCAGTGGTACAGAATAGAGGACACAGAAACCAATCCACAAAACTACAACTATCTTATATTTGATAAAGGGGCTAAAAGCATGCAATGGAGGAAGGATAGCATCTTCAACAAATGGTGCTGGGAAAACTGGAAATCCATATGCAACAAAATGAAACTGAATCCCTTTCTCTCGCCATGCACAAAAGTGAATTCAAAATGGATCAAGGAACTTGATATCAAATCAGAGACGCGCCGTCTGATAGAAGAAAAAGTTGGCTACGATCTACAGTCGGTGGGGTCGGGCTCCAAATTCCTCAATAGGACACCCATAGCACAAAAGTTAATAACTAGAATCAACAAATGGGACTTACTCAAACTAAGAAGTTTTTTCTCAGCAAAAGAAACAATAAGAGAGGTAAATAGGGAGCCTACATCCTGGGAACAAATCTTTACTCCTCACACTTCAGATAGAGCCCTAATATCCAGAGTATACAAAGAACTCAAAAAATTAGACAATAAGAGAACAAACAACCCAATCAACAAATGGGCCAAGGACCTGAACAGACACTTCACAGAGGAGGACATACAGTCAATCAACAAGTACATGAAAAAATGCTCAACATCTCTAGCAGTCAGAGAAATGCAAATCAAAACCACCCTAAGATACCATCTCACTCCAGTAAGATTGGCAGCCATTAGGAAGTCAAACAACAACAAGTGCTGGCGAGGATGTGGGGAAAAGGGTACACTTGTACATTGCTGGTGGGACTGCAGATTGGTGCAGCCAATTTGGAAAGCAGTATGGAGATTTCTTGGAAAGCTGGGAATGGAGCCACCATTTGACCCAGCTATTCCCCTTCTTGGTCTATTCCCTAAAGACCTAAAAAGAGCATGCTACAGGGACACTGCTACATCGATGTTCATAGCAGCACAGTTCACAATAGCAAGACTGTGGAACCAACCTAGATGCCCTTCAATAGACGAATGGATAAAAAAAATGTGGCATTTATACACAATGGAGTATTACTCTGCATTAAAAAATGACAAAATCATAGAATTTACAGGGAAATGGATGGCATTAGAGCAGATTATGCTAAGTGAAGCTAGCCAATCCCTAAAAAACAAATGCCAAATGTCTTCTTTGATATAAGGAAAGTAACTAAGAACAGAGTAGGGACGAAGAACAGGAGAAGAAGATTAACATTTAACAGGGATGAGAGGTGGGAGGGAAAGGGAGAGAGAAGGTAAATTGCACGGTAATGGAAGGAGACCCTCAGGGTTATACAGTGGAGGGGGTAGAGAGAGAGGAGGGGAGGGGAGGGGAGAGGTGGGGAGGGGGGAGGGTGGATGATGGGAAAGGCAGCGGAGCACAACAGACACTAGTATGGCAATTTGTAAATCAATGGATGTGTAACTGATGTGAATCTGCAATCTGTGTATGGGGTGAAGGTGGGAGTTCATAACCCACTAGAATCAAAGTGTGGAATATGATATGTCAAGAAATTTGTAATGTTTTGAACAACCCACAATAAAAAATTAAAAAAAAAAAATAAAATAAAATAAAAAAAAAAAAAAAAAAAGATTTTTTATATTCTTTCATATTTACAAAGGTTGCTAGCTTTATAATATTTTCACAATAGAAAAAAATTTTTAATGTAGAAAAACAAAGAAGGAAGTTCTCAGAAATCTTACCACCCAAAGATAACCCATGGTTTGTCATGGTTTCTATTGTTCTCTAAATGCATCTATGTATCCACAATACATGCCATTCTATGTAACAGGATCATGTCTACTTTTCAACTTGCTTTTCTTCTCAGGAATCTCTTATGAAGAGTTCCTATTTCGGTGCTATCCTTTTTGATACCTGTAATGTAGGTGCACTTGATTTTAAATGGGGAAGCCCAACACAAAAGGACACAGGTGTTCATTTTTTTAAAGGAGGCTAAGAAGATTATGGAAGCCAAAGAAAGATTGAATAATTAAGTCAAGGCAAGGGTGCAGAGGAACTCCAGGAAAAAACTAGAACTAGGGACTCAATGACAACCTGAAAACTTCTCTTCCTCTAATCTGTTTTCTTCCTTGGGTTCACCTTTATGTTCTTTAATTGTGACATGGATTTCTCCACACGGGAGGAAATGTTGCTCTCACTGTACCTACTATAATTTGGGAGTACAATGTTCACAGCCTCAGGGAAAGGGCTCATTACTGAATTTCCACTAATGTCCTAATTATTTGTTAGAATATGACAATTACCATAGAAGCCATGTTACTGAGCAAAGGCTTTTCCTATGAGAGTAGATGTACTGGGCGGACAAAATGATAACAATATCCTGATAATGGGTATATGAAAGCTTGTGGTTTTTATTACTGTTTCTTACTATTAATGCACAATAAATAGTTTAAGCCTAATATGAACATTCTAACTTTTAACAGCTATCTACCTGGTAATACCATGAACCATTCCTGAATGTTGGGATCATTCATTTAATTTATTGGCTCAGTAAATGTTTTTCAGTATCTACTATGTGCCAGGTTCTATTCTAGCTACTATGAATATAGCAGTGAACAAAACAGAGAAATCCCTCTGTTTGCAAAACTTACATTCTACTAAGGTAAATATATATATATATATATATATATATATATATATATATATATATATATATATATAAAATAAGTAAACTATATTGGTTAGGAGTGAGGACTGTTGTTTTTAAATTGAGTACTGAAGAAGAGCAGCACTGAAAAGAGAATCATTAGGCAGAGAGCTGAAGGAATAATAATGAGAAATGTGTCTATCTCAAAGAGAAAATATTTCAGAGAAAGAAAACTGAAAGTTCAAAACCGTGGGGTGAGAAGATGTATGGCCTGGTAGGAAAGAGCAAGAGTCCAGTGTGTCTGGGCACAGGCTGAGGTACCAGAGAAGAGCACAAAGAGACAACCTAAGCCCAGATCATGTACAGCTTTTCAGTTCAGGATAGGGAAGACACTGGAAATCTTGAGCAAGAAACAAGCAAAATCCACCCTTGTGCTCCCCAAAGTGTGATTTGGAGGTTGGTGCCAATCCGTGAGCAGTCCCTTACAGGTTCCTGACAAAACAACCACACAAATTAGGAATAAGCATTTAAATCTTGTTACAGAAATCTTATTTCTTCTTATCATTGAAATGTAATTTCCATGTTTTGAATCTGATAATAAATATGACTTGTATTTTTTATGTCATTTTAAATTTTATTTTTCTAGTAATTCCTTTTGTAACAGCTTACATGATGATCCATGATGGAACAGAAATTTCTTAAATATTTCTTTATCACTGATAGTTTGAGAAGGACTGGGTTAAACTGCATTTTAAAAGGATCATTCTAGTTTGCCATCTGGAGGACAAACAAGGATAGAAACAAGATCAATTACAAATGTAAAAGTATTGAAAATTAGATAGGTGTGGTAAGAGATGTTGTTTTTAAAAAAACAGTTGGCAGATCGTGTGTGTGTGTGTGTGTGTGTGTGTGTGTTTACTTATTTATTTATGTGCCTGTTTGGGATTTTTGGTTTTGTTTTGTTTTGTTTTGCGATACTTGGAATAGAACCCAGGGACATTTTACCACTTAGCTACATCCCCATCCCTTTTTATTTTTTATTTTGAGATAAGATCTCACTAAGTTGCACAAGCTGGCCTTGAATCATTCTGCCTCAGCCTCCTGATTGTGAACAATTTTTAAGGCTGTATTTCTGGGATTTATTAAAGAGTTGAGCACTGAATGAGAGTGAGAAGAGAATTAAAGGTGACTCAATGGTATATGTACTGAGTGAATAAGGAAAAACAGGAGAGGAGCAAGTTAAGGGGTTCCATTTTGGAGATACTGAATTTTATATACATATTAGACTCCCAAGTGGAGCTTAGATTCATGGGAGTATTCAAATATATGGAGATTTGGAGACTGGGGAGAAACAGAAGATCCAGCAAGGGAGTGTGAGGTGGCCACTGAGGTAAGAAGAAAACCAAGAGAGTGGTGTCATGTCAGGAATTCAAGACAATTCCAAAGCAAGCAAAGATCAATTATGTCAAACACCAGTGATAGTTAAACAGGGTGAGGATGGAGAAATTACTGTTGGATTTAGAGAAACTGGTGGTTATTGATCAACATCTGTGGAGTGGTGGAAGCAGAAGGCCTGATCAGAACAGGCTCAGGAAGGGAAGCAAAGAAAAGAGGAGACATTGTGACCTCCTTCTCTAAGTTTTGCTTTCAAGGTGAACAAAGAATGAGGGCTAGAGATAGAAGAACAGGGGTTAAGGGTTTTTTAGAATAATAAAAATAACATGTTTGTATTCTAAGGAGGATAATTAATTATTGAAGAGAGTTCTATGATGAAGGAGGAAGATCCCAGGAGCACATCCATGAATAGGCAAGAGAAGGGTTCGGAGCACAGGGAGGTGTATGGGCACAGAGGCAGATGGGTAAGAAAGCAATCTGAGGGAGCAAGTGAAGGCCACATCTGAGGGTTCAGCTTTCTTTCTGAAATAGCAGGCAAGTTCATGCTTGAAAATGAGGCTCAAGGAGGAGGTGTTGGAGGTAGATATATGGATGGAATGAGATATAGATTCAAGTTTTTTCCCACTGCAGATCAGCAACTTTTATTCTGTGATCTGAAGTTTTAATGGAGGGAAGTACATGCAGAGAGGTCCTATTTTATAATTAGAGCATCTAAGAGCCAGAATGATTAAATGACATATGGTTACTGAGAAGCACTGATGATCCAGGATGAAGTTTGGGGTCAAAATCCCCTGGTCCCCCCCAAAAGTGTTTTTTTTTTTTTTATTCTTAGAAAATGCCCTTTTTATTTTTATTTTTTTTATTATTGGTTGTTCAAAACATTACAAAGCTCTTGACATATCATATTTCATACATTTGATTCAAGTGGGTCATGAACTCCCATTTTTACCACATATACAGATTGCAGAATCACATCTGTTACACATCCACATTTTTACATATTGCCATACTAGTGACTGTTGTATTCTGCTACCTTTTCTATCCTCTACTATCCCCCGCCTCCCCTCCCCTCCCATCTTCTCTCTCTACCCCATCTACTGTAATTCATTCTCTCCCTTGTTTTTGTTCTTATACTTATTGAAAACCAATGGTTTAATGCTGAGAGCCATAGCCAAGTAGGAATGATGCATGGCATTTTTGATTGAAAGGTGATGCCAGCAAGCCATTGAGATGATATGATTATGTTAAGATCTGCATTCAAATGGATATTAGACCCCTGCTGTCCGCCTCTGCTTGCTACTTTGGAGCTCTAGCGGGACTCCCGGAGAGTTCCCATTGGTTGGGGAAGTGCAGTAGGAGGGATTTCCTGAGGAGGGATTTGTCTGTTGGTGTAGTGTGGCCCGGGAGAACGCAGCGTGTGTGGTTCGGCATATTTCCCGGGAGAGTGCGTGGCATTCGCGGGAGTTTCAGAAATAAAGTTTGTTCCTGCTTGAGTGGCTCGTGATTTTGTGCCCAGCCAGACTGCAGCATTTAGTGGCCCGTACGGGGGATGCCTGAAGCTCGGAGGTAAGTAAAATTGCTCGCCCCTGAGGGAAGGCGAGAGAATGGGTGACCATTTCAAAAAACAATGTGTTCTTGTTTTGATTTATTTTGTTTTTGTTTCAAGTTGCCTATCCCTAGAACTTTCTCAGGCAAACTGGGAAAAATGGTTGGCTCAAGGTTTGAAGTTGTTCCGCCCTGAGAAAGAGAAAATTGATACAACGATTTTTTGTTCCGTTTTTGTTTCATTCTATTTCGGTTTTGTTTTATGTTATCTTATTGGGTTGCGTTATCTTTATAGTAGATTAGAAATTAGTAAAAAACAAACCAAAAGAGTGTTAAGTAAATTGTTAGAGGTCCAGACTATGGTAGAAAACATGTTAGATCAAGCAAAAGAGAAGATCTCTCGGGCTAGTCAGATAGAGGAAGAAAATTTAAAGGAAGAAAGCTTAGAGGACAAACAGCTGTCAGGAGGGAAGCTACAACAGGAGGCTGCTACTAACTCCGTTCTATCACCAGAGGGCGTAATTCAACCAACAGCTCCATCTATAGAGACAGCTGAGTGGCCCTCAACCCCTGTAGTTGATAGATGGAATCCTGAGGCAGGACCTCAAAGATTAGCATGCCCTGTACTTGAGCAGGCAGGAGGGCAACAAATTCACCATGCTTTAGATTTCAAAACAGTGAAGCAATCAAAGGAGGCTGTAACAACCTATGGTCCACAAGCAGCCTTCACTGTAAGCATGGTCGAATCCATTACCAACTTGGACATGACGCCAGCAGATTGGGCTAACGTGTAAATCTGTGCTAAATGGAGGACAGTATTTGTTATGGAAGGTTGCCAATGAGGAATTTTGCACGGAGACAGCTAGGCGAAATGCAGCAGCCGGTTACCCTCAAAGAAATCTAGATATGTTGTTAGGAAAAGGACCTTATGAGGGTCAATGGCAACAAATTGAATATGATCCTGCTATATATGCACAAATTGCTGCAGACGCAGTTAGGGCATGGAAGACTTTACAAGGACATGGAGATTTACAAGGTCAATTATCTAAGGTAATACAGAGAGATAATGAACCTTACGCTGAATTTGTAGATAGGCTTATTCAAACAGCTACCAGAATTTTTGGGGATACAGAACAAGCAATGCCATTAATAAAACAACTGGCTTATGACCAAGCAAATCGTTACTGCAGAGAGGTCATTAGACCATGGAGACATGAAGATTTAAACACATATATTAAATTATGTAGAGACATTAATGAACAAGGGCAAGTCTTGGCAGCTGCAGTACAACAGGCTTTAGATGCCAGGCCAAAAACATGCTACAATTGTGAACAAACAGGACATTTTAAAAGGAGTTGCCCCATAGAAGGAGGGTTTAACAAAACTAGGTATCAAAGGAATAGAATACTGGGTATTTGCCCACGATGCCGTAAAGGGAGACATTGGGCTAATGAATGCCGTTCTCAAACTACCATAGAGGGTACTCCGTCATCAAAAAACGGACAAGGACCAAGTGTTTACCCATGATATCATGGAGAAAGGCATCAGGCTCCATTGCCAAAAAACGGACTGGGGGGTCCAATGCTCCTGGGCACATAAAAATAATCTACAAAAAAAGAAAGATTGGAAGATGATGACAGCATGGTATGACGTGGCCTTGATATGCAGTCTTAGATAAAACACCCTATTAGTGTAATTTCTCCTCACTGAAAATTCTCAGAACCATTTCCAAAGTGACTTTGCATATTTTTTCCTATCTATAAGTTATCTCTTCGAATAATTTACAGTAAAGGTTTAGGAAATTTGTAAATATATACATAAGACATTGTGCTTATTTGAATACTGATGTGATTCTGCAATCTGTGTATGGGGTGAAGGTGGGAGTTCATAACCCACTTGAATCAAAGTGTGGAATATGATATGTCAAGAAATTTGTAATGTTTTGAACAACCCACAATAAAAAATTTTAAAAAAAAGAAAAAAGAAAAAAAATACTCCCCCATATATAAAGAGTAATCTATTTTAAAAATAACTAGCATATGAATTATTTTTCTCCAAGTACCATTATTAAAACTTCCAAAGAAGATGGAATGTTTTCCTATGGCCAAATTCACATTATCACACTCCATTCTTTTATTTTCAATCACTAAAACTGTATTTAACAGGTCAGAGTAACTTGTGTCCATATTTTCCTTGAAGGACCACTTATAATTTCAACTGAAATGGAAAAAAATGAGAATGTTTCTGCTCCAGTGTAAATGAGAAGTCAGTAAGAGGGCCACGTATAAGCCAGAAACTGAGATATGTGTGTACTTAGAAATACCACATTGAGTCCAAGGGTCACTGGCAATATGATGTATGGAATACATAGCATTCATTGATGCCTCTATCCTGCCTAGTTAAGTAAAAAATGCAGGCATGCCTGGTGAAGTTTTCTTTCTCTGCTTATTCAAGAAACATTAAAACAACATTATAAAATATTAAAGATGCATGCATAATATCCTTGTAACATCACAGTGATTTTCTTTCTGCTTTTTTTTAATATTTATTTTTTAGTTGTAGTTGGACACAATACCTTTATTTCATTTATTTTTTTTAAGTGCTGCTGAGGATTAAACCCAAGGTCTCAGATGTACGAGGTGAGCACTCTACCACTGAGTCACAACCCCAGCCCTTCTTTCTGTTTTTGACTCATTCAGTAAGTATATTGAACATCTGTTTTGTGTTTCATATTTATTTATATGTGTGTGTGTGTGTGTGTGTGTTTACATGCTGCAGTCCAGCTGCAACAAAATAACCTGGAGGTGATGAACAACTTGTGTACATTGATACAGCAGGAGTGGGAGCCGTTTATTGTAGGACAGGAGGGGTATATATACAATCCACACAGCTTATCTTAATTAACGTAAACTAGATACAGCAGTCAACCAATAAGGAATCTCCACACTTAATGGCTCGCTGGAGTTACTTCACAAACCACTTCCTCTGCAAAATGCCAGGCACCATCTTGACTTGTTTACAGACTCTAACATTTACATACATATATATTCACTACATAAATAATATTGTCATAATGTGTGTTACTACATATGAGGAATAGTCTTCTCCCATTGTTCTTCATTCTTTAGAATATTATTTTACATTTTTCTTACACAATTTCTAATGCAATTGAAAATAAGTTGAACATATTTTTGTATGTTTGTTGATCAATTGTAATTTTTCTTCTGTGAAGTGTCTGTTCAGTTTCTTTGCCCATTTATTGATTGGGTTATTCAGTTTTTCGGTGTTAAGTTTTTTGAGTTCTTTATCTCCTGGAGAGTAATACTCTGAGGTGCATGTCATAAAGATTTTCTCCCATTCTGTAGGTCTCTCTTCATGTTATTGATTGTTTCCTTCACTGAGAAGAAGCTTTTTAGTTTGGATCCATCCCATTTGTTGATTCTTGATTTTATTTATTATGCTGTAGGAGTCTTTTTGGAAGTCAGATCCTAGGCTGACATGGTGAAGATTTGCACCCACTTTTTCTTCTATTAGGTTCAGGGTCTCTGTTTTAGTACCTAAGTCTTTGATATACTTTGAGTTGAGTTTTGTGCAGGATGAGAGATAGGGGTTTAATTTCATTTTGTTACATGTGGATTTCCAATTTTCCCAAAACCATTTGTTGAATAAGCTATCTTTTCTCCAATGTATGTTTTTGGTGCTTTTGTCTAATATGTGATAACTGTATTTATGTGGGTTTGTCTCTATGTCTTCTATTCTGTACCATTGGTCCTTTGGCTTTTTGGTGCCAAAATCAAAACTGCTCTTAAGATTTCATCTCACTTCAGTCAGAATGGCAATTATCAAGAATACAAGCAACAATAAATGTTGGCGAGGATATAGAGAAAAAGGTAAACTCATACATTGCTGGTGGGACAGCAATTTGGTATAATCATACCCAAAGGACTTAAAATCATCATACTACAGTGACACAGCCACAGAGATGTTTATAGCAGCTCAATTCACAATAGCAAAACCAACCTAGGTGTCCTTCAAAAATGGATGGATAAAGAAAATGTGGAATATATATACAAGGGAATATTACTCAGCCTTAAAGAAGAATGAAACTATTGCATTTGCCTATAAATGGATGGAGCTGGAGAATGTCATGCTAAATGAAATAAGCCAATCCCAAAGGCCAAATGTTTTCTCTGATATTCAGATGCTAATTCACAATAATGGGGTGGGGCTAGGGATGAATAGAGTTACTTTGCATTAGGTAGAGGGTGTGAAGGGAAAGGATGGGGCATGGGAGTAGGAAGGATAGTAGTATGAATCAGACATTATTACTCTATGTACATATATGACTACCACAACTGATGTGATTCTACATCATATACAACCAGAAGAATGAGAAATTATACTCCATTTATGTATGATGTGTCAAAGTGCATTCTACTGCCATGTGTAACTAATTTGAACAAATTTTAAAAAGTTGATCCAGTTCTGAAAAGGATATTAACATTTTGTTTGACATGAAGCTTGTAAACTAACATGGTGAAAAATTATCCTTATATAATTGGGCTTTACTAATCAAAAAGTACTAGATAATTTTATAAATAAAAAGAATAAAATAATGGTGTTCATATAGCACATGACCTGAAAATGAGTACTATTCCATCTAGAAATTTCATATGCACTATAAATCAGTACATATAAAAACCTAACTTGGAAATCTGACCTTCAAGTTCTCATTTATAAGTTCATTTTTTAGACATCGAAATTTTTGTTCTGGAAAAAAAAAAGCAATTATACAAATGTTAATTCGATTCCTCGGTATCACATACAAAAAACTCATAAGGAAATAATCTAAAGAGAACCACTACTGTGAAAGGGCACTAAGGTTTGGAAGTTTCCAGAAATTATACTTTTTCTCTTATGACAAGGAGATATTCTGCTTTTATTGCTCCTGAGAACTCCCGAACAGCACCTTAGCCAGAGACAGTTTAGAGAACTCAACTTTCAGCATCCGAAGAGCCAGGCTCAGTAGTTCTGTTGTACTCTGGGGATTCATTGACTAGGACATACAACTAAAAGAAACTCTACAAGCCTTCATAAACTTTTTAATTGCCCCATATTATTTTGTTAGCCCCTTTAAAATGAGAGGTTTCCAATGAAATCTGTCTCCCTTTAACAGTGTTATGAGAGCTGGCAGAGGGCCAATAAGAAGCATCTGGTGTCCTGGTAAATGGTGGTCTCCACCAAGGATGGAGAAGTTGATAAGAACTTTGGGTCTGTGGCAAGGATATTGTGGAGACTAAATTAGTTAATGTATATCAACTGCATCTATCAGGACAGAGCCTGGCACATACTTGGGCTCCATAAAAGATAGTTGGACTTACTTAGGAGTAATCAAGAGGTTTTGAGAGCAATAATTGATTTCCTAATTTTTCTGTATAATGTATAAAGTTAATTTATATTCACTTTTTAAGCTGCTGCTTTTACCATTTCTTATACATAAGTCTTACTTATTTTTCTCTTATTTTTCCATTGCCTCTCATTGATTTATCTAGATCCTTTATATCTTAGGGATACTTAGTCAGAAAATACTTAAAAGTCTGTTTACTATAGATTCATAATTCCTATTTATAGTGATAGAGCAATTTTCATATAACATTCTTCATTTACATTCTTTAAAATGTCAAAACTGCTTGAGTCCAGATTCTCATAAAACCATTACATTATTTGATATTTTTTGTTGACAAAGTATTCTCCAATATGTTATCTTTATTTCTCTTCAGTTGCACAAGTAAATATTGATAGGTCAATTGTCTGTCAATAAAGATTAGTTTAGATATGTAACAAAACCAACAGTAGTTCAACCAAAATGGGATTTTCTTTTTAACTCATGTCAAAAGGAAACCTAGGGGCAAAGTCTGCTATGGTAGCTCCATCTATATCAGGGTCTCAGTCTCCTTCTTTCTGCTTCATCATCTTTAAGGGGTGTTTGTCATCTTCAGGTTGACCTCATGATAACCTCTCAGTTGCAATTGACCTCATGATAACCTCTCAGCTTGATCCGATTTGAAGGGTACTCTGCCAGCTGTAAACTAACATGGTGAAAAATTATCCTTATATAAGTGATTTAAAGGAATGTCCCATGGGCCACTCCCAACTACAAGGCAGGCTTGGAAGTGTACTTTGTTCCAATGTGGACACAGCTATATCCCCATCTATGCAGGTATTCAATGCTAAGGAAATAGGAGTGAATCATTATTGGATATGTAAACAGTTTTCTCTGATCAAGGAAATTGGGGCTGATGGGGATTAAATGACTCAGCCAGAGTAGTACAGTTAGTTGTCTTCATATGAGTGTACTAAGAAATCTTGGTGACTCTTGTGTTGCTGAACAACTCTCCAGGACATATTGTGTCATATTCTATGTGTGGAACTGCACTTTAGAGTAGTACAGTGTATGAGTTGTATGGTTATAAATGGCAACCTGTCTCTTCTTTCTGTCCTTGGTGAAATTCTATGTGTAATGCATCTCACTTCCACATCCTTCCCCAATGCCAAGCAGTTGAATCCTGATTTTCATTGCTGCATATTTTACTAAAGGGTTTAGGTCACTGTCCATTGGTTGGCAACTCCCTTTTTGCCTAGGGGAAGTAAGTCCTCTTCAGGTTTCTACAGACCTGGCAGGGCCTCTCCTTATTAAGTACAGGAGTGGGAAAAGATAGCCATCATCCTTCCCATCTGGTAACTGGTTAAGTAAATCAGACAGTTTGCACTGCAGTCCTGTTTTCTTCAATTTCTGTGAAAGAAAGTACATATTAAACTAGTTTTTAAGTGTCTCACTAGATTACTGGAAGCCCTCCATTTTAGGGGTTGTAGGACTTTTGTTAATATTGATAAAGCAACACTTCAATTTTCATCCAAGTATGGTTGCTATGTTTGCATGCCCTTATTTAGAACATTGAAGGATGAGATTAAAAAGTTGACAATACCATTTTATTATAAATAATAGAACATAAGTTGGTAGTTATGTTTTTTAAAAAAATTATATTTTATTGTTACATATCATAATAGAATATTTTTAAAGTAACTAAATATATTCCTGAAACAGTTGCTATTCTCCTTTCTCTTAAAACTTGAATTTAGTGGGGGAAATGCTAGTGAAATAAGGACTTGGGTTAAGTGGGTTCTAATATTTGAGGTTTATCATATTAACTAAAGTCATGAAATAATATATAGAGAGATATTGCTTTCCTGATAAAATAGGATAAGGATGTACCTTCATAAGTATATAATTCTGTTTTTTGAAGGTGCAATCACTATAATTTGAAGTCAGGAAATGAGGTAACCAAAAAGTTTTTACTTGGTCATTCTGGGGTCTTTCAGTAAATGGAAAGTGAGTTAGAGAGGAATCTCTGGGAAAGGCCAAGGGAGTACCACCAGCCCAGCACTACAGAAAAGTTCAAAGCTATGCTACTCACAGAAAACAATGCTCAACCACAGGGCGGATGTGCTGCTTTTCACACCCCAAGACATTTATTTGAAAAGCAAAGGCAATGAGTTCTTGAAGTCTTGACTATTGTTCCAGGAGAAAGAGATGGTAAAGGCCCTGAAAGTTTACAGTGTCTTCCTTGCTCAGCTGTTTCTCCTAGACAAATTATTTAAACCTTATTTATTAACTTTTCAGCAGGAAATTATAAAATTAAAATAATTATCTTCAACTTTAGGGGTTATTCATTTAATGAATATGTTCACTATTACGGGTTTGTTGAAAATTGGTGGAAGACCCTCAGAAGTGAATGCAAAGTGTAATTCTAATAGTCTATTAAATAAATGAGTAATAAGAAGAGATTACAAATAGAACTCACTTCCAAGAAGAATTATCCTTCAAAAAGCCAAAGTAATGTAAGCAATTAAGACCAAAAATATACCCAGTAAGTGAGAAAACAAATATTCAAATGTCCTTTGTTATGTTGGTATCATGGAGTTCTTAATGTTTATTACTTATTGCTATGAATTAATGACCCTGAAAGTCATCCTGCATATGTATCTTATTTAGAAAGAGCAGAAGTTTGCCCAATGATTTACTTAGTTTGGGTAAGACTTAAAATCTACCCAAAACATTTCTGTTGAAAGCATGCTAAAATGAGAAAGCACACACACACACACACACACACAAAAAAAAAAAGTTTGCTGGATGAGTAGTTGATGCATAAACTATCACCAGTTTTAGCACCATTTAACTCCTGCTACAACCACAATGATGGGAATGGAAATTCTATACATTCTGTTAAATGATTTGCATACTGGAACAGTATGCAAATACTGGAACAGAAGCCCAGAGCTTAGGTCTCTTGCATTTCCCACACTCTTCTCTGAACTCCAGTCTCACTTATAGTCAATACCACATAGCTTACTGCCACCTAGTCATGCAATGCTCTTTTGTTTGGTCTCCAAATAGATTGGAAGCCACACATGTAACAGAAACAATTGCTACACTTATCATATATCTCTCACAGTGCCTTTATGAGAAAAATAAGTTTAAGTGCACTTTTCATCCATTCATTATATTAATTGATATTGAGGAGACTCTATTATGTTTTAAAACCTACTCTACAAATATGCTGAGAATATAAATTGTGCAAGTTTTCTCTTTTACAAAGATGTTTAAATTTGAATGAGATGAGGCAGTAAACAAAAAAAATATCAAAGGTCACAAATATGATAGAAGGAAATTAAGGAAATATGGTAGAAAGGTATTAAGTGCCTACAATGAACTGTGCAGACAGAGAATTCCTCTCTGAGAAGGTGATGATGTCTAGATAGAGACCTTTATAACCCAGGGCCTCATAATAAACTGGATTGGCATATTCAAAGAAACCAGAAGAAGCCAGGTAATAATAACATAGTGAGAGAGAAGGAATTTATTGACTTTGGAGAATAGCACCAAAGAGTTCTTAAGGTTTGGGGAAGCCACATTAGGCATGTAGATTTTATTCTAAGTGAGGCTCAAGGTTTTACTCATGAAAATTACATGTTCTGATTTACATTTTTAAAAGATTCCAGTAACTATTGTGTGCAACAGAAAGAAGAAAAAATAAGAAAGAAATTATATGATGATCCTTAAAAAAAGATTTGTTATTTGAGTCAGGGCATTATTAACAGATACTGAGGAAAATAGGTTAAGGAGATTTTAGAGGGGTGTAGTCAAGAGGATCTGCTGATGAATAATGATGTAAAGAAGGCAATAAAGAATTGCTCAGCTGTCTGCCAGAGTCAAAAAGGGGTAAATGATGATTTTATTGAACTGGAATAAGGAACACCCAGGTGTGCAGAAGATGAGAGCAGACGGGAAAACAAGAACTCTCTTTAATAGGTCCCTACAGTTACAACTAGCTAAGTAGACTCCTTGTTCCCTGCCAGTCAAAACACCTAAGCCTTCTCTGATTCCCTTCTCCCCAGGGAGTTCCCTTGCTCTTATCCCCCACCCCCATATTAATACTGTAGCCACCTTAAACCTTTTATTTTGGGGAAGGGGAGGATTGAGCCCAGGAACACTTTACCACTGAGCTACATCCCAGCCCTTTTTAATTTTCTTATTTCGATATAGGCGTCTGGCTAAGTTGCTGAGGCCGGCCTGGAACTTTGGATCTTCTTGCTCCAAGTCACTAGGATTACAGGTGTGTCCCACCACACCCAGGAACATTAATTAAACCTTTGGACAGTCTTATGCCATGAGGGACTTCCAGTCTCATGCAACGCTGTCCATGCATTGCCAATAAAACATGATGTATAAAAAATTGTCTTTAGGGGGCTGGGGATGTGGCTCAAGCGGTAGCATACTCGCCTGGCATGCGTGCGGCCCGGGTTCGATCCTCAGCACCATATACAAACAAAGATGTTGTGTCCGCCGAAAACTAAAAAATAAATATTAAATAAATAAATAAATTTAATCTTAAAAAAAATAAAAATAAAAAATTGTCTTTAGTTTGAGAGGCTGATTGAAGATATCCAGGTTGAAAAGTCAATGAAGCAGCTTAAGGTGGAGTGTTCAAAAGATTCATTGACCCATAAACAGTATCTGAAATTATGGGACTGCATGAGATTACATCCAATCATTAAACCAGAATCTAAGAGGGGCTGAGTTAGATTTTCATCGCAATGACAAAATGCCTGACATAGACGACTAAAAAGAGGAAAGACTCATTTGGGCTATAGTTTTCAGGTTTCAGTCCATGACTGGATCCATTTTAGGGCCTTAGATGAGGCCAAATATCATGGCAGAAAGGTATGGCAGAAGAATGCTAATCAGCTCATGATAAACAGAAAGCAGAGAGAGAATCAAAACTGGAACAAGGCATAGACCCCAAGGACATGGCCCCAAGGACCCACTCCCTCCCATTTCCATAGTTTCTACCACCTCCCAATAGTCCATTAAAATTGTGAATTCAGCAATGGATTAATCCACTGAGGAAGTTAGCACCCCCATGAGGTTAGCTCCCTCATGATTAAACCACTTCCTAAAACTGTACCTCTTAACATTCTACATGGGGGGCCAAGCCTATGGGGGAATTCTCATATAAGCCTATGGGGTAATTCCATATCCAAACTATAACAGAGGCCTTTCCTATATAGATAATAACATTTGCAGATGTTATTAGCATTAATGTTATTAACATTAGCAGGTAAGCGGGCTAAGAAAGCAAGAAGGTAGAAGGGATTTCACAACATGTACATTTTACAAGAATGTAGAAAATCAGTATCAGATTCCCTTCCCTCTTTTAGCAGAAAAAGACACTTCCTCTTCCACCCCTCTGCCCTATCTAGAGTTCGTCTATTCCTCCCATGCTCCCCCTCCCTACCTCACTATGAATCAGGCTCTTTATATCAGAGAAAACATTTGGCTTTTTTTTTTGATTGGCTAACTTCACTTAGCATTATCTTCTCCAGCTCCATCCATTTACCTGCTAATGCCATGATTTTATTCTCTTTTATTGCTGAGTAATATTCCATTGTATATATATGCCACATTTTCTTTATTCATTCATCTACTGAAGGGCATCTAAGTTGGTTCCACAGTTTAGCTATTGTTAATTATGCTACTATAAACATTCATGTGGCTGTGTCCCTGTAGTATGCTATTTTTAAGTCCTTTGGGTATAGACCGAGGAGTGGGTCAAAAGGTGGTTCCATTCCTAGTTTTCCAAGAAAATCTCCATACTGCTTTCCATATTGGCTGCACCAATTTGCAGTCCTACCAGCAATGTATGAGTGTACCTTTTCCCACACATCCTCACCAACACTTACTATTGTTTTTATTCATAATAGTTTCCATTCTGACTGGAGTGAGATGAAATCTTAGAGTAGTTTTGATTTGCATTTCTCTAATTGCTAAAGATGATGAACATTTTTTCATAAATTTGTTGATTGAGTGAGTATCACCTTCTGCAAAGTGTCTGTTCAGTACCTTGGCTCATTTATTTATTGAGTTATTGTTTTTTGTTGTTGTTCAGATTTTTGAGTTCTTTATATACCCTAGAGATTAGTGTGATATGTGAGGGGTAAAAAATTGCTCCCAGGATGTAGGCTCTGTATTCACCTCACTTATGATTTATTTTGCTGAGAAGAAACTTTTTAGTTTGACTCCATCCCATTTTTTGATTCTTGGTTTTAAGAATTCTTGTGCTATGAGAGTCTTATTAAGGAAGTGGGTGCCTAATGTGACATGATGAAGATTAGGGCCTACTTTTTCTTCTATTAGACGCAGGGTCTCTGATTTAATTCCTAGGTCCATGATCCACTTTTAGTTGAGTTTTGTGCATGGTGAGAGATCGGGGTTTAATTTCACTTTGTTGCATATGGATTTCCAGTTTTCCCAGCACCATTTTTTGAAGAGGCTATCTTTTCTTCAATGTGTGTTTTTGGCACCTTTGTCTAATATAAGATAACTGTAATTATGTGGGTTAGTCTCTGTATCCTCTGTTCTGTACCATTGGTCTACCAGTCTGTTTTGGGGCCAATACCATGCTGTTTTGTTACTATTGCTGTATAGTATAGTTTAAGGTCTGGTATAGTGATGCCACCTGCTTCCCTCTTCTTGCTAAGGATTGCTTTAGCTATTGTGGGTCTCTTATTTTTCCAGATGAATATCATGATTACTTTTTCTATTTCTATGAGGAATGACATTGGGATTTTGATCGGAAGTGCATTAAATCTGTATAGTGGTTTTGGTAGAATGATCATTTTGATAATATTATTTCTGCCTATCCAAGAGGAAGGTAGATCTTTCCATCTTCTAAGGTCTTATTTTATTTCTTTCTTTAGGGTTCTGTAGTTTTCATTGTATAGATCTTTCACCTCTTTCATTAAGTTGATTCCCAAGTATTTTTTTTAAGCTATTGTAAATGGTGTAGTTTTCCTCATTTCCCTTTCAGAGGATTTGTCATTGATACACAGAAATGAGCTGAGTCTAATTGTTGATTCTTTGTAGCTAATTTGTCTTTTCTCCCTGTTTGTCTTTACTGTATATACTTAAAACAATTGGACTGCTTGGGGTTCCAGTGTTACACTTCTTCTCTTGTCAATCTCAGTGACAGTCTTTTAGCTAGAAACACTATTTACATCATGATAACTCCCAAAATTACATTTCTAATCCAAATCTCTATCTCTAGCTGCATATTAGCATATGCAAATGTCTACTGAACAGCTTCTCTGAAAACATCTTCAGTATAACACATCCACATCTGATCGCATGGTTTTCATGCCTAGTCCGAAACAGTCTTCCCCTAACTCAGTAAATGACATCAGTAATTCTACATTATTTTGGGACAAAAAGAACCTCATTTGATTCTTCAGAAAACTCCTTCAGCTCTACATCAAAATTCATACAAAATCTAGTCTCCTCTTACCCCACTGCACCAAAGGACCACCATATTTCACTTGTCTTAGTACAATGGCTTCTTTGTTGTTCTCCCTGCTTTTATGCTTGGATTTCCTCTAATTGATCTATTCTTGACAGAGTATGCAGAATGATATTTTTATCTGTGAATCAGGTAACATTATCATCTGCTTAAAAATTTCCAAAGGTTTTTTATTTCGCTCTAAATAAAATACAAAAAAAAAAAATTTGCATAGTCTACAAAGCTCTTACATAATCTGTCCCCTCTACCTTTCCGATTTCATCTTTT
Organism: Marmota monax; assembly: GCF_021218885.2. Classification (NCBI taxonomy): domain Eukaryota; kingdom Metazoa; phylum Chordata; class Mammalia; order Rodentia; family Sciuridae; genus Marmota; species Marmota monax. The sequence continues at coordinate 5,173,323 of NW_026695212.1, forward strand.
ATTACTCTTCTCCTTAATCACTTAATCTAGCCATACTGGTGTCCTTACTATTCATCCAGCAAACAAAGCATAATTATGCCTCAGGATTTTTGCACATGAATTTCTTCCTTAGAAAATCACAAAGCTTACTCCCTTACCTCTTCCAGATCTCTGCTCAATGTTCAGATTCTCAGGGAGACTTTTCCTGATAAACATGTTGAGGATGACACCTACTTTACCTCAAGAATTCTCTACCTTCCTTCTCAGGTAAATAATCTGCATAGTATTTGTCATCACATATATTATGTGTTTAAATTATTTACTTATTCAGTATCTGCTTTTGTTGTTGTTTTTAGATGTACATGACAGAGGAGTATATTTTAACATATTATACATACAGGGAGTGTAACCCATTCTTATTTGGATTCCATTCTTGTGGTTGTACACTATGTGAAGTTACATTGGTTGTATATTCATATCATGAGCATAGGAAAGTTATGTACGATTCATTCTACTGTCTCTCCTATTCCCATCTTCCCTCCCTTCCCTTCATTCCCATTTGTCTAATCCAATAAACTTCCATACTTCCTCTTTCCACCCTGCCTTTTTATAGATTAGCATCCACCTATCAGAGAGAAAATTCAACCTTTGGTTATTTGGGATTGGCTTATTTCACTTAAAATAATAGTCTCCAGATCCATTCTTTAGCTGGCAAATGCCATAATTTCTTTCATTTTTATGGCTGAGTAATATACCATTGTGTATGTATACCACATTTTTTTAACCATTCATTCATTGAAGGGCACCTAGGTTAGTTGCATAGCTTAGCTATTGTGAATTGAACTGCTAAAAACATTGCAGTATGTTTATTTTAAGTCCTTTGGATATAAACCCAGGAATGTGATAACTGGCTTAAATGGTGGTTCCATTTGAAGTTTTCCAAGGAATCCCCATACTGCTTTCCATAATGGTTGCACCAATTTGCAGTCCCACCAGCAATGTATGAGTGTACTTTTCTCCCACATCCTAGCCAACATTTATTGTTACTTGTATTCTTGATAATTGCCATTCTAACTGAAGTGAGATGAAATCAGTGTAGCTTTAACTTGCATTTCTGAATGCTAAAAATGTTGGACATTTTTTTTATATATTTGTTGATCGATTGTGCTTCTTCTCTGTGAAGTGTCTGTTCAGTTCCTTAACCCATTTATTAATTGGGTCATTTGGTTTTTGATGTTAAGTTATTTGAGTTCTTCATATATTCTGGAGATTAACACTCTATCTCAGGTGCAGGTGGCAAAGTTTTTCTCCCATCCTGTAGGCTCTCTCTTCACGTTCTTGGTTTTTTCCTTTTTAGCACCATTTATTGAACAGTCCCTCTTCTCCCCAATGATTAGAAATGTTCATGGTGTACTATATCAAGTTTCCATATGCATTTTTTAAAATTTCTGGACTGTATTCTCTGCCACTGATCTTATTTCACCATGCTCACATATCACCTATCTCAGTTATTAAATATTTGCAAATCACAATATCTTATAAAATAAATGCTTCTACCTAGGTGTCATTTTTTGTAGCATTTTAGGGTTTCTTGACCCCACCTTTGCATGTTCATTTTAGAATTTGTCAAGATCAGTTTTAAAACAAACAGAAACTAGTTGAGATGTTGATTGAAATTTCATTGATTCTACAGATTAATTAGGGAAATATTAGACATCTTTAAAATGTCTTCTTGTCAACAAATGTGAAAACACAAGGTCTTTTTAATGTCTTTCAATATACAGTTTCATAATTTTTTACATGCTTTATGTACCTTTTTGTAATAGACTTTCAGATGCTCTTGATTCTCTGGCTTTCATGTGTTTATCATTCCTGTCCATGATATCCAGTCACACTTCTTAAAGTGAATTTTACCACAGTAATAATAGACTCAAATATTCATGGGAACTTCCTATTGCTAATTTTATATCTTATCTGAGTGAATAATCATGATGCCCACATTTAACGCCTGTTTGCTTATTAAGTTTTTCTGCACATTTTCTAACACTGAGCTGGGTCTGGAAGAGGAAATAGTCATACTTCCTCTGGAAGAAGAAATGGGCTTATCCCCATGCTGAATTATTGATTAAGAGAGGAATCTGGAAAGAGGCTAGAGTATACAGACTAAACCAGCTTATGACTGACCCTTGATAATGCTGGTAGCCAGAAGTCCAGATCATAATTATAAAGGAGCATACATGACAAATGCAGTTGAAGCTGATTTGAACATGCTAGAGAAGACAAGATAAACCTTTGGTCCCCAAAGAATCTGACAATTGTAACAGAGTCAGGTGAGTGGCAAGAATGCTGGTTTAGTTTAAAAGAGTGCTCTGTCCAATGTTGAGGGATGGTCATGGCCAAACATTGCCAAGCTCCAGAGTAAGGCCAGAAATAGAAAACATAAGTACCTCATCATTTTTTAAATGGCAATAATTCAACCATTCAGATCAGGTAGTCCCATCATGGGTAGATAAGAGACAGCAGCTTCTGTCAAAGCTGATCATTTCTTTGATTAGCATTTGGCTAGAAAACAAAGGTTAAAGAAGCTCTAAAACTATTTTCTTTTAGTTTTATTTTAAGTGTGTGGTATTTACTCTTTATCTTGATGATATAATGCATGATGTGACATATATATATATATATATATATATATATATATATATATATATTGAGATGCCTATATATATGACATGTGTAAGAGTCAGGCAATGGTCTGTCCCAGGAAATCTGCCCATATGTAACAGGATTTCCCACTAGAGAGAAAACCTGAATCTAGACCAAGAAAAAAAAAGAACTTGCAAGAACTAATCAAGGCACCAGAGTCCTGGTCCATATCAGAGATTTACGTGAACCATGAATCCATACATAGAAGGTATTCTAAGCCACCAAACATAGGCAAGGCAGACCAGAATAAAGAAGAAACCTGTCTGCATTACAGCCCACTTACAAGGAGTCAGGATAAGCTCATGTCTCATGATAGCATTCAGGGCTCACATTGGATACAGTGGATACTGATTTGGTTAGCAATATAGTAGCTTTATTCTCACTCCTTACATAATGATGTCACTGGGCTTGACATTGAGATGCTATCATTAACCAAATATTTACAGATATAAAAGGAAGAAGAAAAAGGCTTTAAGTAGATGGAGATGTGTGGGAAAAGTATGGGAAGATCATTTATCTGCTTTTTCTGCACATTTGGAGGGTGAAGGGAATTATCTTTGAGGATCCTGAGGAAGCTGGAGATGGGACCAAGCACACAAAAGAGCCCTAAATATAAGGCTAATTTAGCTTAAAAAAAGGCTAATTTAGCTCACTTTATGAATTAGTCTTGCCACTAGAAACAGGGATATGCAGCAGTTAATGGAAAACTGCAACCAGCGTTATACACTGGTAGCATTCTATCCCAAGATTAAGACAATCACAATTTTTCTTATCTGTCTTGAAGTCAGAAGGCTGAAATTCAACCTGACAGATTTTTGGTGCTTAGATGGTACCTTAAAATCACTAAAAAAAAAAAATAGAGGAATTTCATACCATTTCTACTAAAATATCAGCAGAGCCAAGTCAATGTCCTAACTCTCTACCACTGTGGCTGGGGATTTCCTTTCTGCACATTATTCTGACCATTTAACAGTAGCATGATAAACCTCAACCAAAAGAAAAATAATTCCTTTGAAATGGGCTTTAAAAAGTCCCACCAAGACTTTGGTTTTCTTCATATTTTATCTGACCACCATGATATTATTTCAATGACAGCAGCTCAGTGGCAATAGCTGATGTAGGGGGATGGGGTTGGTTATTTTTCCTTCTTGCAACTTAAGGCCAAAGCACTGTGGTGGGACCCAGCTGAGAAGTTTGCTTCCTGTCAGTGCAGAGTTTGCTACAAGCAACTTTTTCTCTAGGCTGCCAGGGCCTGTGGTCTGAACTATGTGACACTAACATTGAATTACTGTAAAGTGTCTATTTAATAACTAACATTTCCAGTAACTTGTGGGTTCAACGTGCTTTGAAGCTAATCAGAAAAGTTTCAGAGGAGACCAAGAAATACTTTATTGACAAACAATTTATCATTTGGAGTTACTGTTTCTCTGATTTATTCTGAGCTAAAATATTAAAGGTTCTCCTGAAAACTACTGCAGATAGCAGGGGTAATTATGGTAAGACTCCAGTGTTCAAACCTGGGAGTTCAGGAAGCTAGGAATATTTCTGCCAACAAGGAATATGTTCAGCTGGTGAGGTCCAGAAAAATACCTGCAAAGTTCTTTTTTTTTTCTTCCCATGGTTTAGTAAATATGTACCCTCTCATTTTGACCCTCACTTCTATGAAACCATGGTGGTTCCAAGCAACACTCTGCTCTCTGGTCATCAACATGGCTCAAAAGTAAACAAAATTCAGAGCATTCTCCAGTTGCCATAATAAACATGATTTGCTATTGGGTAAACTAATGTTAAGTTTTTTATAAATTATCAGGTTCTAGATATAGGCACATAACCTAGTTAGCAAAATAATTAGAAATATCTATCTTGTAAGTGCTGAGTTTTCTTTAAGGAGTCTGAATCACTCATTCATTAAACATTTTGGAGAGTACAAATTATCTCTTCTTCCTCCAGTTTTGGTGGAGTTAGCCATGGAGCAAAGATTTAAATTAGATTTAACCCACAGGAATTCATGGGCCTTGGTTTTAAAAGGCAAGTTTCAAGATATAAAGATCGACTGAAGAAATTCAACAAAATATGACACATATTTTTATTTATCTGGAATTTAGAGTTGATGGATTGAAATTAAAATCTCCAATAAATGTTGAAAGAAAAGTGATGCAGGACTAATCACCCACACACCTGAGATAAGAAGCACGTTTATTGTCAGGAGCCTGACAAAGATGCTCTGCAAAAAGAGAGGGACAGCAGCAGCAAGGAGGGAGAGCAGCAGCAACTCCCCTTTGAATGTTATTTTTTATAGGCTAGAATCATGACCACTGGCTAGGGGTGGGTTTAGTCTTGACTGACATAGTAAAGCATCCCCTGATCTTATGGAAGGCAAGTTTGTTTCTTGGGAACAAAGACAGGCAATTTTCCTGTCTCTCAGAGATGGGGAACAAGAAAACCAGCATGTCCTTTTATCTTCTCAAGAAGAGAACAGGAAAACCAGTATGTTCCCATCTCAGGGGCCTGTAGTTGTCTCCTATTTCTCAATCAGAGAACAGGGAGAGACCGGCATGTCTCCAGACAGGTAGGTTTTATCTCAGGTTAGTTTCTATTTCTTGGAAATAAGAACTGTATTCATAAAGTGAGGGGTGGGGAAAAGGAAGATGGCTGCAATTATGCTGACACATGTACATACTTCGTGGTTAAATTAGTGGAGCTGAAATGTTTGGGTCAGATTGGTTAGGAATAGCATGTTTTATCATGAATCACTGTGAAGTTCATCATGAAACTCATCATTTTCTTTTGTGCTCCCATATTCCTGTTAGGTGAGAATCACACATATTTACAACCCCAGTGCACAGGCAGAAAAATTGGGAGAAGAATTTAGTGACAAAACCAAGGTCAGTCAGATAGTAATTAAGGAGTGAAGAATATAGGATTGAGCTTGATCTGATTATACCAAAGATGAGAGCTACAGCCTTAGGACACTCAGTACATATAATTTGCAAAACTTGAAGCGTCTCTTCAGTGAACCATTTTATATAATAAAGGAATCACCTATGTGTAATGTCTTGAAATAACAGCCTATCCTGGTCCACACTCTATACAACTATACTGCTTCTCAGTTCACTCTGACTGGGCTTCAACCCTTACACTGAATGAAATTGTTCTCAACAAAGTTTATGAAAACTTCTTGTAGCCCAATCCAGTGAAAACTTCTCTGATCTGACGTTACTTGAATTTTTCATTCATCTTTCACAGCATTCTATTCTCCCTTGACATTATTTTGTCTGGTCTTTTGGAGGACAAACAGCTAGGATAAATGAAAATTTACTAGATTATATGTTTGGGTTATAATTCCATCTCTGCCTCTTAGAAGCTTGAGGTCCTGGGTAAATACTTTTAAAAAGTCTCAATAAAAATAATTAATATTACAGGGTCATTTGGGGATAAGAAATAACATGAAAAGCATCCAATGTCCAACTCTTTAAAAGTGATTCAATGGATGGAGGATCATTCACACATTTTTGTTGTTGTCATTAGATTTTTCTTCCTCAGTAACCACATAAATATCAATAAGGTTATCAGGGCTCTGATCTATGTCAAACCCTTGCTCTTTTATAGATAGATAGATAGATAGATAGATCATATATATAAAAGATTATATATATATATATATTATATATATATATATAATATATATATATATATATAATATATATATATATATATATATATATATATATATACTGTCCAGTAGGACTTTCTTTGATAATATTCTATAATCTGTGCTGTCCAATATGGCAGCCGTAGTTAGTACTTGAGCACTTGATTTCAAGTACTTGAATACTTGAGCACTTGCTTAGTGCAACTAAGGAACTGAAATTTTAATTTTATTTAATTTATGGATAAATTTAAATAGCCACATATGACTATTGGCTCCCATGCTAGGCAGTGCCTCCCTTCATAGCCTTATCCAAACCATGACTTCCGTCACCAATCATACCCAAGGGATTTTTAGTTTTATATTCTCGCCTTGATTTCCACCTATCTATTAGTCATAACTGGACCTCTCATCCTGTTCATAACTGAACTTAAGTTTTCCTCCAACCTTTTTCTCTTCCTGAGTCTTTATTCCAGTGTATATAACTACAGTCCACCTAAGTGAACTAACTGATCATGAACCTGAAGTTATCATAGAAAATCATGAATATGAAGTTACCATAGAAAGTCCCTTTCCCCACCCAACCAATATCTGTAATCAACCTATAATCTTTTGTTCCTGTTAACTAATTCTTTTCTCTCAGTATGTGCTGTTGTGGCTTCATACAAGTCCTCAATACCCATCACTTGATATAATAAAATGGCATTTGAATTTGCTGACCACCTTCCTCTCCCTGTCCTCATTCATCTTCCATGTGGATACCAGAGTATTATTTTACTGCTTTGATCTTGAATTGTATACACTCAGAATCTTTCAGTGGCTCCTTAGAGGTCTAAGGGATATTCATTCATAATGGCCTGCCCCCATCTAAGTCTCCAGGCTCATGTACCATTATACAACTTGTCTTTTAGGTGTCCTAATCTTCTTGTGATCCCTAAGAGTACCACATTCTCTTATGTTTTTATTTTTTTATATGTGCTTTTTCATCTTCCTTCCTAACCACACTATGCACATACACAAATACAGAGAACTCCTATGCCTACTTTAAGACTTCGTTTGACCATTTCTTCCTATGAGTAACCTTTTCTGAACTCTCATTTTATTTTACATTTTTTTAAGATTTTTTTAGTTGTGTATGGACACAATACCTTTATTTTATTTGTTTTTACTTTTCTGTGGTGCTAGGGATTGAACTCAGTGCCTCACGCATACTACGCAAGCGCTCTACCACTGAGACACAACCCCACCCCCAGACTCTCATTTTTTTATGTTCCTATTACAACCTGCACATAACCATCTCATCTCATTTTCCTAATGCTCATTACTGCATAGTTATGATTGGTTGATTTTTCTGTGTCTCATTGACTATATTCTGGGTAGGTTTTCTGCATTTTATCTCTGTATAGTATCCACTGCCATAATGTTCAGCTCACAGTAATATTTCTATATTTCTTAACTATTGAAAGATCTTGTTAATAGAGTAAAATTTTATTAGAAGGTGTCAAAACTGACATCAAATTAAAAGTGGCTGAACTATGTAATTCTACCTCACTCTTCTCCCTGAAAACAAATAAAAACAATACAACATTTTTAAAAAAAAGAAAATGTAACTTCACCTTCAATTTAAAAAAGAATTAGAACTTTAAACCATAATCTATGTATGATAATAGAAAACTGACAATAAATTTAAACCAATGGGGGAATAAAAGGATGTCCCTTATTCTGCAGATGTGAGGCAGATCCCAGAATGCTCACATAATAGAAAAACCAGCAATTCTTTCTTTAAAGAGAAAAGTTTGGAAGGCACTGAGGGACTCTGGTTGGCATAATTATTAAAAAAATATGTGATGGTTTGGACTATAAGAGAGCATGGAACCAAATGAGGATTGTACAGCCATACCATTATAAGAAGGCTGTAAGCACAGTCAAAAGGAAGATTCGGAATAAATCTTCTCTGTGGCAGGTGTTCTTAACTCAAGCAAAGCAAGCAATAATTTACTATGCAAACTATCTGTGATGGTCAGTGATTTATTACAAACCCACTTCTATAGACACAGAAATGAATCATTATACCAGAAAAAAAAGTGTTGGTAAAAATGAAAGTTTTCTTAACTTTATTCTCAGGATTGTTGCTGCTTCTAATATTTCTTTCATATATATTTTTAATCCTTTTCCATTTCTTCCTTGACATTATTAGCTCTCTTTTCTATTGTTTTTCTGAATTTGTACCTCTCTTCTTCATTCCCCAAATTGCTCCTCTAGTCATCTGATGAGCACCCCAAATGAAAGAAGGGGGTTAATAAAATCCCATCCTTTGCTCTCTCTCCAATAAGTACATATAGCCTGAGAATACACAAAGAGAGGCTCTGGTGGGCATAGGCTGAGAATTTCAATGACATCATTAAAAATCCAAGTGTCTGGTTAACTAGCATATCAGAGGGAGGGGAGATACATGCTGAGGGTCAGGAAAACCTATTCAATGAAATAATAGCAGATAAATTTACATCTTGGAAAAGACATGGATATCTAGGTTCAGACTACATATGGACATGACTAGAAAAGAATATTTCCACAACGTAATCAAATTGCTAAGAGTAATGAAAAGAAAGAATATTAAAAGCTACAAGAGCTTTTAAAAGCAACCAGAAATGCCAAGTCATATTTGACGATCCAAGAAAATTAACAAAAGTACAGGAACAACTATATACCTTCAGTGATAGTACTCAATGTAAATGGTCTTAATTCTCCAATTAAAAGATTCAGGCTAGTTGATTGGAATAAAAAATAAGACCCAACAATATGCTATTTACAAGAAACTCACCTTACAGATAAAGACTTAAAGAGAAAGGATTGAAAATGATAATCCAAATAAATGAAAGCAACCAGGAGTAGCTATATTTATATCTCACAAAATATACTTCAAGTCAGATCAGTTAGAAGAGACAAAAAGGGTAACTGCAAATTATTCAAAGGAATAATTTGTCAAGAAGACTTAACAATTATAAATATATATGCAATGAATTTTGGAGCACTCAGTTTTATAAAACAAACATCACTAGACATAAGTGGGGGGGCAATACAATCATAATGTATGATTTCTGTATCCTACTTAACTGATTTATCATCCAGAGAAGAACAACAAAGAAACATCAGAGTTGAATTACAGTACAGTTCAAAAGAATTTAACATATATTACAGAGTATTCCATCTAACAGCTGAAGAACAGAGTTTTTATCAGCACATAGAACTCTTTCCAAAATTGATCAGATTTTAGGCCTTAAAATAAATTTTAACAAATTTGAAAAATTAAAATACTTTCTTGCATCTGATCACATCACAATGGTTTGAAAGTAGACATTGAGAGCAAGAGAACCACAGAAATTATATAATCACATGGAGATTGAACAACACACTGTTGAACAAAGAATGAGTCATTGAATAAATTGGGAGGGGATTTAAAAATTCCTAGAATCAAATAAAAGTGAAAATACAACATATTAAAGTCTGTGAGATACTTCAAAATAGTACTAAGAAGAGACTTTATAGTAATGATTGCTTACATCAGAAAGGAAGCAGAAAAATCTCAAACAAATAATCGAAAATATATCTAAAGGTCTTAGAAAAACAAAAACAAACCAAACCTCCAATCAGGATAAGGAAAGAAATCATAATAATCAAAGAAGAGATAAATGAACTATAAATTCAAAGAACAATATGATGAATCAAATAAAATAGTTGGTTTTTTGAAACAATAAACAAAATTTACAAACCTTCAGCTAAACTGACCAAAAGAAAGAGAGAAAAGTCCCAAATGAAGAAAACTAGAAGTGGAAAAGGAGACATTACAAAGACACCATTGAAATTCAAAGAACCATTAGAGAATATTTTGGAAAACTATATGCAAATAAATGGGAAAAACCTATAAAAAATGGGAAAATTTTTTGTATTTATTGGACCTACCAAAATTGAACCAAGAGGATATTAAAAAAAATCCCAAGTGGATTAATAACAAGTAATGATATTTAAGCAATAATAAAATCTCCCAACAAACAAAAGCCCAGGTCTGGATTGATTTCCTATTACTAAACTTTACCATATTTTAAAAGAAGAATTAAAGGTGCTTCACATTTTTAGTAAAAATAGGTCAATATAATCCATAATGGAAATCTGAGCCTAATATTTATGTACCTTATAACATGATATTTAAAGTTTCAAAACTACAAGGAAAAAAAACTGAAGCACAGCAGTTACAAATGAGTTTAATCTGCCTCTCAATTCTTGATTACTCAAATTAGCAAAACATTAGAAATTATATAGAGGATTTAACATAATTAAGAAGACAAATCCTGACATGAAAGAATTATACCCTCCTTTTCAGGTATAATTGGGACAAGTAATAATTTTCTGCATAGGAATCAGCCCAGGTGCAGCACCTTTAATCTGCAAAATTTTGCTACATGTTGTTTGGCTCTGTATCAGTTTCCTAGGTCTTTCATAACAAAGTACCATGAATTGTGTGACTTAAGCCAATAGAAATGTATTCCTTCAGGGCGGGGGTTGTGGCTCAGCAGTAGAGAGCTTGCCTAGCACATGCGAGGCCCTGGGTTTGATCCTCAGCACCATGTAGAAATAAATAAAATAAAGGTATTGTGTCCTTGTGTCCAATTACAGCTAAAAAATAAATATTAAAAAAAAGAAATGTATTCCTTCATGGAACTGGAGGCTTGAAGTTCAAAAGCAGAATGCCAGCAGTGTTATACTTTCTCTGAAGCTTCCAGGGGTTGATCCTTTCTTACCTCTTTCTAGCTTCAGGTGATTTCCAACAATACTCGACACTCCTTGGATTGTAAATGCAATTCTTGAATCTCTGCCTCCATTGTCACATGGTGTTTCCATATAAGTTTCTATGTCCAAATTTCTCTCTTCTCATAAGGATACTAGTCATTGAGTTAGGCCAACTCTTATCCAATATGACCTCATCTTAACTTGATTACTTCTGCAAAGACTCCAATTCCAAATAAGGTCATTTTCAGAGGTTCCAGGAGTTAGAGCCTCAACATGTCTTTAGGGAGGACAAAATTCAACCTACAACAGATCCCATAGGAAACCTCATTACCCAATGTAGGAGTAGTATGAATAATATTTTTAAATCAGAATGTAATAAAATTATAAATTAATAACAAAAATATAAAAATTTTTGACACATGAAAATTTTAGGTATTTCCCCAATCATTAGATATCCAATATAGAAATTAAATCAATTAGAGCAAAGTTCCTAAGAAATAATAATAAATAAATTTTAAGGCAAACATAATTCAGAGAAAAAGTCATAGCCTAAAATACAATAAATACCAAAAAAAATTAAAAATATGGAAAGGAACCCCACACTAATATTAAAATAGAAGAAATCAAATGCTAATGCTACAGATAAAATCCAAAATTAATGACTCAGAACCCTAAAGTAATGAACCTAACAATTACATAAAAACCTCGTTCTTTGAAAAATGAACAAACATTGAAATGTATAAACCATGCATTTCCTAAGCAAAGAGGAGACAAGAAAATTGAGGAATAACCAGTTATAAAATGGAATCATAAGATAATTTGATAAACTTTGTGCATATAAATTCAATAACAAAGCATTGGATGGGTGCTAAGAAACTAAAAAGTTCTCAGGTTGATCCTAAAATTAATTTCTAGGCGTGAACAGTAGTTATAGATAAGAAGTCCACCTCCACATGGTTCAGAAGACTAACAAAAGTCATGTAGGTCCCAGGACACTTTTGTAATTTTTCATGCATTGTTGCATTTGCTGCTTAATGAATGTCAGGCTTTCCAGAATTCCTGGCCATTACTTACCAGTGCTCACCTCTCCCCCATTACTGTGATGACCACATAACTTTTTAAACTGTAAGTAAGGCAGGAAGCTTACTCACCAACCTACCAATTATAATACTGTCCTCATAAAATAAAGGTAGAAGGGAGTAGGTTAAGAGTGAGATAAAAAGGAAGGATAGGATTTTAAACACATTAATTGCAATTGTTAGGGACTGGTTCAGGGACCAACTGGAGTGTGACAGAGAGGGGTAATGAGCAAAGTAAAAGAATGTAGAATGAGTCTGATTTAAGAAGTAAGGTTGAAAGTGACATCATTAGATAGAGCAGAAATGGAAGGTTGGGAACATATTTAGGAATGAACAGGAAATCCACAAAGTTTTAAGTCTATTACATATTTAATTATATATACTTCATTATTTATATTTAATTCTACATGTATTCATTGTGTGTATGTGTGCATGTGCATGTGTGTGTGTGTGTGTGTGTGTGTGTATTATAGGTATTTTCAATATGGCAACCACAGTGTTGCCAAAATGTACTTTGTTTTGTTCAGCACTTTACTGAGAATTTTCACCACTTTAGAACATCGTATCACCACCAGCCATGCACTTTGTGATGCTTGTATCACTGATACTACACATTCTTATTCATATGCATTTATAGCTACCTTGGTCATGACAATTCAATGTATGTGCATAAATGTCCTTGTTTAGACCCTTATGTCAAAATATCAAGAGAACATGTAATCAATATTCAATTGAATATGACCTTACTCTCTTAAACCCAAACATACTTATTATAAATAAGTTCCAAGCATTTGACTACCTCATTATGTCAAAAGTAGTTATATCCCAGCATTGTGAGTTAAAATGAATATTATATTACAAGTAAAATATTATGTGGATTTTTGAAATTGCATGCATAGCAGGGTTATACTTATCTAAGAATTTCATTTGAGGAATATGAAAGGAATGTCACAAAATGGTCAGCCTTCCTCAGCCCCTTCCTCCACAAAGGCCATTTGCCATCTCCAAAGCACTATTTCTTGGTGACTCCTTTCTTTGCAGAACTGTGATTATTCTCTGCTCCCAATTACCAAATGCTCTGATAGCCATAGTCTCTCTCTACAACATTAAACTGTATCTCTCCTCCTATGAATGGCTACACTAAATCCTACACCCCTGACACTTCAAGAGGGGCAGAGGGATGGCAAGAGCTATCTATCTCACATTCCTATACACACAGCTATGCTTCAAAGGCAAACCTCAAAACATCTTTGGGTGGTTTACAGCATGTGAAGCAAGGAAGTAGTGCAATTTAGTCTCTAATAACCAGAATACAGCAACTGAATGGAAGAAAACAAAACAAAGCAGACAGCGACCCTCCCTATCACAGTGAATACCACAGGTAAATGGAAATAGTGTCTGTTAGAGTCTACACTGTCCCACACAGAAAACTCCTCCAAATTAAATTTCTTGGATGAAGTTTGGGTTAAAAAGCCCATTCACAGTGTTCTCTAGAGCTCTGAATGTAAAAGCTTCTGATCTTTGTTCTGTGGTACTAAAATTATATCATCCCTTAAATTCCTGAAAAAAAAAAGAATTATTTCATTTTTTTAACCAGATTAAGAAAAGTTAGTCCACTAAAAAGATCTTATCTAATAGTCTGGGAAAAGTTAATAAGTAGTTAGTAAGAAAATTTCACTTACCTTTAGAGCTAGGAATAAGGGTTAAGAAGACAATTAGGCCTGAACTAATGTAATTGAAGTTTCTGTAGCCTTAGGGATTCTAATATCAGGTGGAATTCTTACTTTAGTGAATTAATTCTATTCCTTTATTCGTATATTCAGCCATCTATCCATCTGCCCCTTCATCAAGTGCTTACCATGTACCACTCAAACACACACAGAACAAAGCATCAACCATACACACATTCACCTAGATGCCATGATACAAAAAAAAAGGCACCATAATAAAAAAGGCACAAGATATTATGGAACCCCTCATGAGAAGCATGCAATCCAGACTCACAAGAAGGACTTTGAGACTTCTTGCAGGTTCAATGGGAGATGGCATGGTAAAGAATAGATAGAGTAGAGAAAAAGAGTCTCACAAATATACAGGAACCCTCATTTTCCTCAGGGAAGTCTTTCCAAAACCCTCTTACCCACCCACCCCACCCCCATGCAGAGATATCAAGGCCCAAAGATGCTCAAGTCCCTTATGTCAGATGGCACATTATTGCATACAACCTATTTACCTCTTCCCATACATTCTAAATGTCTCCTAGATTACCCAACATTTGTAAATTCTATGCCAACACTTGTTATACTGCATTTTTTAAGTGGTGGTGACAAGGAAAAAGTCTGTACACTCTCAGTACAAATGCAATTTGTTTTTTTCAAATAATTTTGATCCACAGATGAGAAACCCAAGGATACAGGAGAGCCAACTGGATTTGAAAAGAGAAATGTTGCATCCAGGGATAGAGTAGAAGACAACAGAATAGAAGACTAAAAAATAGAAAGGAAACCAAGCTTATGGAGGTGCTTAGACTTCCTCCTATTGTCACAGAATAATTTAAACAAAGGAGTGGTATGGTACATTTTTGTTGATTTACTTTACAATATACAATATAAATTTTCTTGCCAGATATGATGATGCATACTTGTAATCCCAGCAACTCAAGAGTGTAAGGCAGAAGAATTGCAAATTCAAAGACAGCCTAGGCAACTTAGTAAAATCCTGCCTCAAAGTAAAAATAAACTAATGAACAAAACAGAGGGACTTGTGATGTAGCTCAGTGGTAAAGTGCCCCTGGAGTCAACCCCTAATTTAAAAAATAAATATTTTTCTTCCCTTTCTGCTTCTCATGACTTAAAATATTTGCTTCCTAAAGACAGGGTTTACTGCTAAATCTCTAGTGCAAGAAGAAAACATAGCTGACATGAAGTAAACTCTCAGTATATATTTGTTGTATGAATGAAAAGAAGGCTGGTAAGTATACTCCTATATGTATTCTTAGGATCCCACACACACCTCCTCACACATTTTCTCAAAATGTTGGTCAAAGGGATATTTATGTGCTAAATTTTTCACATTCCACAGTTCAGAGTAAAAAGACAACAAGTTTGCATTCAAAATACAAAACACTCAACATTTGAAAGCTCTAGAAAAATCTAATGCTATTTTAAAAAATTAAGGACTAATAAATTAAAAGTCTAATTAATACATTCTACTTTTGTTCCAGGAACTTTAAAGTACCTGGTGAAAGTCAGGCAGATTTCTAAGATGATGACTTTGAGCTATTTTAGTAGCATCAGGACAGGACAAACATCCCTTCCCTAAGAAGCAGATTACAGCTCATATTTCCAGTCAGTGCCTATTGCCCATGAGTCTCTATCAATTTCATATAAAATTTAACCTTCAAAGATTTGCTTGTTTTCTTTAACATAAAACCAAGTCAATAGATGAGGAGTTTTTGTGTCCAAAATGTATCTTTTACCCAGTCTCCAGACATGTCCTTTCTTTCTTCTATAAAAATTTTAATTTGGTAACTCTGGGCAACTTTTCTTCACCCAGTCATTTACACTGAATTGATTATTTAAACATAAGAGCAACCATATTAGTTTGGGACTTTATTTTCTGAGTTGAAAAAAAAGAACATACAAATATTTTTAGCAGTTTTTTTCAAGTTGATTTGCTGTAATAATTAAGCACATTTAATGCTTACACTCTGCAGGATCTAGGAAACTCAGCAGGCTTTTGAGGATAGCCAATGTGCTACAGTGATTTTTGGAAGTGTTTCAGATAAGAGCCTAAGCTTCACACCATGAGGTCACAGATAGCTTTGAGACTTCCCTAATTTAGAAATGACAGAATGAAAATCTCATACAAGGAAAAAAATTCATATTGGAGCTACAGGTATAAATGTTATATCAATATCCTCCCACATTTGGATTTAAAATAGGATTTTATTAACCCTAAAATAAGCCATTCATAGGCCTGATGATCTTATACATCAGGCTAAAATAATATTTATTTATTGTATTCTTTAAATTATGTTGTAGTTGAAGATTAGATATATCCATGGGCACATTGATAAATATTAAAACTTTAAATAAAAAATCCTGAAAAATAAGAATAATGAATCCAATAAGCATTTTTAAAATGTTTATGAAAGGAAAAACAGAAGGCATTCAAGTTTGTGAAAATAATAAAAATGCCTAACATTTATTAAGCTTATTGTGCATTACCATCTCCAGTGGGTAGATAACCTTATCATCCACCATTTACAGATAAAGAAACTGCAATGGAAAGGAGTTAAGCTCTCCCAGCTGGGATCCAAACTGTGCACACTTATCTCATTGCAAGCTCATAAGCTCAGGTTTGAGTTTCTCAGTTGAGATGCTCTTCATATCAAAATCATGAAAAACATGAAAGCTGTAATCTTATGCTCTTGGTTTTGCCATATTCCCCTTTAATGTATCTATATATGTGCTCATTTATTATATATGTGCCTCCTTTTTCTCCTGTCTACTGAGCTAACCCTTAAATAGTGATTCCTGGCTTATCTCTTCTACTACACACATTTAGTTTTCTAGACTTTTTCTCTACCTGCTCACTTTTCATCTGCTCTAGCCTCTACAAGGTCTCTAAAATTGTTCTTAATCATATCCCACATTATCTTCTGTTTTGCATTGTCCAATAGACATTTAGGCTTTATCTAACTTCACTAAGATACTTGACATCATGGCCAACTCCTTTCTCCTCTTTTCCATATGTTCACTTTAATGACATCTCTTTCATGTCCTACCTGCTCCTTAGCTAGCCATGCTTCTCAAATGGTGCAGTCTCCAGAGATCTACCCTTGAACTTTTCCTACTCAATTTGTTGTCCATTATGATCTCTCTCCCCCAACCTCTTCTCTCTTGCAATTTCAGGTCTGGATTTCCAGTGGCATCTGTCATCACCATCAAGATGTTCTAACAATTACTTAAACAGTGTGGCCCCAATTGAACTCACTGTTTTTCCCCAATGAACTCCTTCTTACTCTTGAAGAGCCAGCTTAATCATGGCTAATACTGTGAATCTTCATTTAAATCCCCTAGAAGAGTTAGTCATTTCCCTGTGTTCCTGTATTTATCTAATTACACATTTAGTATGATATTTAACCATATCTTGTAGAATACCTATAATGTACTAATATATTTATAAATTTGTCTTTTACAGTAGACAATTTCTATGAAAATCTCCAAAAATGATGCCCAATGAACTATATCATATGTGGTTATTGCCTTTGTATAATGCCCTCTTGTGCTGAACCTTGATTGATACATTCTAGTGATGTATCTAGCTTATACCAGCTCTTGAGAGCCAATTGTGCATATCTATCCCCAATCCTGTGTTCAGTGATTTTACACTTGTAGCTTAAAATCAGCCAAAACTGAAATATTTATATGAGGAAATGCTATAAATCAGTGACAGTTTTTGTTTGGAGAGGTGGTTTACCAAATATCTCAGCTTATGGTTGATAGTGACCATCAGAATGTGATGGAAATGGTACTTGCTTTGTCCTTCTTGGCTTAGCTTCTAAGAAGAATGAGGCTTCCACTTGCTTCCTTTTTGTTTTAGTCAGCTTTTTCATTGCTGTGACTAAAAGACCTGACAAAAACAATTTTAGAGGGGAAAATGTTCATTTGGGGGCTCAAAGTTTCAGGGGTCTCAGTTCATGGAGAGCCAGCTCCATTCTCAGGACTCAAACTAATGCCGAACATCATAGCAGAAAAGTGTGGAGAAGGGAAGCTGCTCACATGATGATCAGACAGCAGAGAGAGATTCCATTTGCCAGATACAAAATATACATCTCAAAGGCACATGAGCAATGCCCACCTCCTCTAGCCACACCTTACCTGCCTTCAGTTACCACTCAGTTAATCCCTGTCAGGGGATTAGTTCACTGATTGAGTTAAGGCTCTCATATCCCAATCATTTCACCTCTGAATGATCTTGCATTGTCTCACACATGAGCTTTTGGGGGACGCCTCACATCCAAACTATAGCATCTTTGTTACCTTTTAGAAAGATCAGTAACCTGCTGGATAGACACTAGATAGGCCACATAGAAAGAGAGAAGTCTCAAGATAATATCAGGAGGGAGAAATAAATGCCCAATAATCCTCAAATCACAAATAACCCCCAGCCACAGCCATCATCCCATAGCAATCACAGAAGAGACACCAACAAGACCAGCACAAAAACTATCAAGTCACTCTCAAAAGCATGAGAGATGTTTGAGGGTCGCTCTTGTTTTAAGCCACCAAGGTTGAGAATGATTGGTTAGAATAATAATTATATTAACCTAAATGGCTTCAAGACTTATATTTCATATATAAAATATATTTATATATTCATATTTATATTTATATGCTAGACAGAAATTGGATATTGTACTCATAATTATTTTTTATTTTTTATTGGCACATTATAATTATACATAATAGTGGAATTATTATAATATATTCATATATGCACACAATAAAACAGTATAATTTGAACAATTTCATTTCCCAGTAAATCCCCTTTCTCTTCCCTCCCTCCCCCTGATGCCCTTTCTCTATGCTACTGATCTCCCTTCTACTTTTTTTAAAATTTGTTCTAATTAGTTATACACGACAGAAGAATATATTTTAACACATTCTACACAGTTGGAGCACAACTTCTCATTCCTCTGGCTACATAGTACAGAATCACACCAGTAGTATAATCATATATGTATATAGGGTAATAATATCTGTCTCATTCTACCATTCTTCCCATCCCCACACCCCCACACCTCCCCTCACTTCCCTCTATACAATACAAAGTTTCTTCATTCTTCCCTATCCTCCACCCAACTATGCATCAGCATCTGATTATCAGAGAAAACATTCTGCCTTTGGTATTTTAGGATTGGCTTATTTCGCTTAGCATGATGTTCTCTAGTTCCATCCATTTACCTGCAAATGTCATAATTTTTCTTTAAGGCTCAGTAATATTCCATTGTGTATATGTACCACATTTTCTTTGTCCATTCATCTGTTGCAGGGCATCTAGTTGGTTCCATAGTTTAGCTATTGTGAATTGAGATGCTATAAACATTGGCAATGTCACAATAGTATGCTGATTTTAAGTCCTTTGGGTATAAACCAAGGAGTGGGATAGGTGGGTCAAATGATGGTTCCATTCCAAGTTTTCTGAGGAATCTCCATACTGCTTTCCAAAATGGTTGCACCAATTTGTACTCCCACCAGCAATGTATGAGTGTTCCTTTTTCCCCATATCCTCGCCAATACTTATTATTGCTTGTATTCTTGATAATTGCCACTCTGACTGAAGTGAGATGAAATCTTAGTTTTGATTTGCATTACTCTGATTACTAGAGATGATGAACATTTTTCCATATGTTTATTCATGGATTGTATATCTTCTTCTGTGAAGTGTCTGTTTAGTTCCTTAGCCCATTCATTGATTGTGTTATTTGGTTTTTGGAGGTTTTGTTTTGTTTTGTTTTGTTTTTTGGTGTTAAGTTTTTTGAGTTCTTTATATATCCTGGAGATTAGTGCTCTATCTGAGGTGTGTGTGGTAAAGATTTTTTTCCCATTCTGTAGGGGGTCTTTCTTCATATTATTGCCTTTTCCCTCTTAATATTCTCCTAAAGCAATAGCTATCCATTTGCTATCCTTTGGGTCTGAAACGTCTCCTAAAGGCCTATGTGTTAAAGGCTTTATCTACATCTTGGTGCCATTAGGAGGTTGTGGAAGACTAGTGAGAGGTCTTCCAGTCATTAGCAGTTTATCACTGAAAGGGATAGTGGGACCCTGCCCCTTCCTGCTTTTCTCTTTCACTTCTCCGCCATGAGACAGGTCTGCTCTGCCACACACTTTTACCATGATGTGTTGCTCCCCCAGCAGAGGCCTAAAAGCAATAGGGCAAACTTACCATAGACTGAAAACTCCAAAATGAGTCAAAATTCTCTTTTTAATTTGATTTATCCCAGGCATTTGTTATAGTAGCAGATGGCTGACTGCACACCATCTTTCTCACTGTCCTATAGACTGAATTTTTAAGTCTCCCCAGAATTCATACATGGAAACTTAACCACCAATTAGACAGTATTTGAAAATGAGGCCTTTGGGAGGTAATGAGATATAAGGGGTCAGCCTACACAGATGGGCTTAGTTCCTTTATAAAAATAACCTCAGAGAGCTTCTGGTCCTTTCCACCATGTGGGGACAAAGCAAGAAGATGGCATCTACAAACCAGGAAGCAGAACCTTACCAGACACTGAATCTACCAGTGTCTTCAGCTTAAATTTCTCAGTTCTACACTAAGAGAACTAACATTTGTTGTTTAAGCCACCCTGTCTACAGAATTTTTGTTCAAGCTGCCCAAATAGACTAAAACACACTGAAGATATCATCCCTGTCATAATATCACTGTATTATTTGCACATTATCACTGTATTAGTTACAAAAAAGATAGATCTTCTCTAGACAAAAACTCGACTTGAACCCCTTTCAAGAGTTGGCTTTTGGTACCCCATTTATATTGTATTCTCAAAATTCATTAACGTGCCTGCTGCTTTTCCCTTAGTAAGTATCAAAGCTATATATTCTCCTTGACTTTCTCAAGATCCTTCCTCCCATGATGGCCTCCAACCAAGATTTTTAGAGACAGTAAGTATCTGATAAATGAATTAAAGAAAGCCTGTGATTCTGCTTCTGACAATGAAGTTCTTTATAAATGAAAAAATCTTACTTTGAACTCTGAACCTTTGTCTTTTCTCCATATTAAAAAAAATCTGTTTTTCTTTCATTTATGTGCCATGTGGTTATTTCCTATACTTTCTGCTCCTCTTCCTTGCCCTCGTCTCCTGTATTACATGTTTCCTGTCTTACAGGGTGTCCTGTTTCCCATCCCTATAACTTACCTACAAGAAGTTGGGTACTTTATAAAATTATACTCATTATCTCATATCATCCTTTTACCAATCCCATTATTACTTTTATTTTATAAATAAGAGAACCTGGGCTCATAGAGATAAGCAGCTGGTTTAGTCTCACAGCCAATAGTAGAGCCAGATGTAAACCTAGACCTGTACACCTTTACATCACAAGAAGTGGGAGATTGGGGAAGGAGCTGAAAAACAGAACAACTGAAGACAAGCAGAAAATGTATATTTTACAAAAATAAACATGGAAACTTGTTGTTCAGCTAGATGCAGACAGGATAACCCAAGAAAAAAATTTTCCATTTCCACTTCCACTTTGGGGTATAAAAGGAATCTTTCTTTTCTTCTTAGAACCCTTACTCTGCAGAGTCAAAATGAGCAAACAGTGACCACATAAGTGAGAAGATGCTCCTAACTGCATTCTTGTGTTTGGCATAAAATTATTCTATTCAATCATTCTATAGAAGCCAGATCATGGGATCAAACAGACAGACCAGCCACTTCTAAATTCTGTATCTAGAGTCCCATGCTCTGCTGGATTGAAGGATATTGTTAAGTTCCTAGCTGCCATTCACCATAGTGGCAGGAAACTGCCAATAATTTTTGTCAAACTTGTTGTTCCAGGTTCCCAGGCGAAGCCAACATACAAACTATCAACTGTAATTATAATATGCTTGTGAATAATAATGCCAGTTATATGCTTATTACATGTCAGGAATTTCACACACACCATTTCATTCTGTTATCAATTGTACTTGATAAAATTAATGTTACTATTCCCACTTCATAATAGGAAACCCAGGTTCTGAGACATTTACTGTCTTTCCTAGTCAACCAGTTGCTAAGCGGGAAGGTCGGGACATGATTTCTAGTCATTTGATTAATGAGATAGGGTGATGTGGTGAGATCAAAGCAAGATTCTGGACCTAGATTGTTTAGAGTCAAACCTCAGCTATAACCACATACTAGCTGTGTAACTTTGGTCAACTTACTATGCCTGTTTCCTTCTATATAATGGGGAAAATAATAGTATCTGCCTCATGTTAGATACTATAATAATGCTATCTACTTCATGTTGCTAATAATAGTATAATAATTGTATCATCCTCATGTTAAATACTATAATAATAGTGTCAATCCATAATACCCCATATTACTATTACAAATAGTAGTAATAGTATAATGATATATATAGAAACTAAATTAATATACAAAAATCACAGTGCCTGATTTATACACTACATAAGTATTACCAATGATTATTATCATTGATCCCAAATCCATTGTTTTTATTTTACTCCACCTCTTGTGTCTCCGTTTTTGTCTGTGTGTGTGCATGCATGCTGAAGATCTAAATTTTGGGATGGAGTTGGAAAGCAGGACTGAGATAAAAGAAAGAAAGTATTGGAGATGGCAGTAAAGAGTTTCTAACATATATGAAGACCAATTCTCTGGGCTAAAAAAAAGCCTGGGTCAGCTCTCTGAGGTAGAACGATAAGGAAATTCTAAATGCTGCAATCACATTTTGAGGCTAATTCAGTATAATGTCCTCTTCCAACGAAGAAAACTGGAGAACTACTGAGTGTAGGACTTCCCTGAGGCCACTTGATCCATTCACCAAAGAGTCATTGTAAAATCCTTGGAAGCTTTGGAAATGCTTGATGCAATTCAGGTCACAGAGTTAATTAAGCTCAATATCTGTGCAGTCTTGAACCCTTTACCCATTTGTATGTACATAATTCTTTGCCTGTAATTTATCTTATTTTAGGATATGTCCCCAAAATAGAATTTAAGTAAAAGAATTGAACATCCTAAGCTTCATCATGTACATCCTAAGCTTTCCAGAGAAGTGGTGTCAATTCAGCTTCTCCCACCCACAAATATTATAATTGAAAAGAAAAATCTTTGCTAATGTTAAAGGAGGAAATAATATCAAGTTAGTTTAACTTGTAGTGTGTGTGTGTGTGTGTGTGTGTGTGTGTGTGTAATATGTTCTTAGAACATTTGTTTTCTGTTGGGAGATCAACTTTATTCAATGATTTATGCAAGATCTTTCTATGGTAATAACACTATTCTTTGAGTAGCTTGGTGAAAAATGGTTTCTCCTAGTAAGTTATTTGCCTATTAGTTTATTTATGTTTTTTGTGGGGCTTGAACCCAAGGATGCCTAACCACTTAGCCACATTACCTGCCATTTTTTTATACTTTATTTAGAGACAGGATCTTGGTAAGTTGCTGAGACTGGCTTTGAACTCACAATCTTCCTCCCTCAGTATCCAACCCTAGCTGCTAAAATAAATTTTATTTTTTTTTAAATATTTATTTTATTTTTTTAGTTTTCAGTGGACACAACATCTTTGTTTGTATGTGGTGCTGAGGATCGAACCCGGGCCTCACGCATGCCAGGCGAGCGTGCTACCGCTTGAGCCACATCCCCAGCCCTAAAATAAATTTTAAATATTTATTTTTTAGTTATAGGTGAACATGGTGTCTTTATTTTTTACTTTATGTGGTGCTAAGGATTGAACCCAGTGCCTCACGCATGCTAGGTGAGCGCTCTGCCTCTGAGCCACAACCCCAGCCCCAAGCTAAAATATTTTCAACAGAAGCTTTTAAATCCTTCCCATAAAAATTCAGAAATAATTATTTTATATTTTCCTATATCAAATGAGGTAATTAAGAAATGTATCACTCTCATTTATTCTTTTTTTGGTCAAAAATATATACTTCTTAAAAGATGCATAGAAATATAAGTTTTAGCATAATACCAGCTCTTTGAGGAGACATTCCTGGCCCTGTGCATTGTACCCAGCACCTGTAACTGTTCCTAGCACACCATGAGTATTCTGTTTGTTATACCAATAAGTTCATCCTTATTTGCAACTTTCATGAAGGCAGCAAACCACTCTCAAAGTCTTCCCAGGAATAAAACACACTTTTTATCAATAATTCTGAGGTCTACCTGATGAATATTCTTCAAAAATATGCTTACTCTTCCCCTGGGTCTCCACTATTAGCCTTCTTATCTGAGCCATCATCCGTCTAACTAACCTCTACTTTGCTTTACCTCTGTCTACTCAACTAGAATGTGAGTTGATAGGTGCAGGGATTAGTCCATTTTACTTATCACATATTTTAACCACTGACTACAGTCTAGCATATGTTTGGTACTGAACAAATACAGGTTGAATGAGTGAAAGAAAGAGTATGTCATGGTCACCCTCTCTCAAGAAGCCTTCCTAGGTTATGCCTAGTCCACTTAATTACTTCCCTTTTCAAATACCCAGTAGTGTTCTTATTTATACCTCTATTTTGTTTTGGAGAATGCATTGCACTGTAATAACTAACGTTTCTTATTTTTATTATTCTAAGTCTTGTTTCCCCAGCTACAGTGCTCTTTTAGTAGCAATAAAAGAAACGCAACTTCTAGAACCCTATTACTACCTTCCATGTTTCCCATCACTGCTCTACAGTCACCCTGGTCCCCTTGTGGTCCCTTAAGAACCCTTGGCACACCCCTACTCAGATACTTTGCAGTTCCCTCCTTCAGATATTCCCTCCCAATTCATTTAGCCTGGGTTCAAAGGTCACCTGCCCACATAGACTTTGCCTCTACCTTCTTTCCCCCCTAACAGTTGGCCCTGTTTGGTTGTTATTCCCAGCTCTTACCACTGCTGGGAAGAAAGAGAATATTTCTTTTATTGTGAGACTTTTAAGAGTGTTTCCATTCCATCACGCATTTGCACATGTTTATTATCTGAATTCCTCAGTAGAACACAAGCCCATGAGGAGGAAATGCACCTGTTTGATTCCCACCATGTGCTCAACTCAGTGCCTCACATAATATTTCACTATAAATATTTATTAAATGCCTAAATTTCCAATGAGAGCCCAAAGCTCTGGATCAGTTCAACATGAACTTGGGTAGATTTCAGCTGATTTGATTTCAGCTTGACTTGAGGATCCTAAATCTGGGATAGCAGGCATTCCTAAATGATAAATTGCTTTTGAAGCAAAGCAGCAGCTAAAGGAAACAAGAAACTTGATGAAAAGGTGGAGTCTAGTGGAAGGAGCAAACTAAATTGAATGAAAGGGGAAAATATCAGAATTCTAAGCCTCTGAAAGTCTTTCAGTAGCTAGGTGACAATCAGAGAGTCAGGGTTCTGACTTGCTCTTTCTTCTGGCACAAAAATCAACCTCTGTGTTTGCAAGTAGCTCAGGGCTTATGCATCAGCTGAGCCATGCCATGCAAGATTGTAATTAAAGGAAATGCTGAAAGCGGGGGAAATGACTGAGGGAAAGAAAGAATTACAATCATAATAAAAAAGAAATTAGATGATATAGAGGATGAACATTGATATAAAGTTTCACAATAAAATAAATATTTCTTTTGTTAACCTTACTTAGTATCAAGAGCTTCGACAAGGAAAAGGGATTGAGATGTTTCTATATTGAAAATCACTCCAAAATCTAACACTTCAGCTTCATATGTATATGAAAAAATAAAGTATGATTATTAAGGCCTTGTTATTACACAGCATTAAGAATTGTGATGCAATTGAAGTGGCTGGGAGATTTTCTGCTGTTTGATTATCTGACTCAGATAGCAAGCCCTAAAATACTTCTCTGTTCTTGACTGCCTGATGTGAGATCAAAAGTATATTGGCAGTTTAATTAGTTGTTGGAGGAAAATAGCCATCTCCACAAAAATCCCAACATAGTCACAGAATCTGTGTTCATCTGAAACAGGCTCTCTTCTACCATATACCATTTAATTTGATTCATCAAAATTATTCTATATCCAAAATTAACTCTTACCCCAGAAGTGAGTTCTTAATATTCTCATCTTCTTCCTTGATAAACTAAAGATCTAGGTCACAAAAATCTTCCAGTAAAACTTAAAAAGTTCCCTTTGCTAATTATGGGGTTGATATTTATATCACAAGTAAAGATTCAGAAAATTATAAAAACATAAAGTAAAACTTAAAACTGAATTAAGTCTGGACTATGGAGAAAGAAAGTGAAGCAGACATTATATTAAATATGACTGATATCTATGCATTTATCTTTTCATTTACCTTTTTCTCTGTGCTAACCATCCATTCATAAAAAGTGATAGCATATATTATAACTATTCTTCCCCAAAAATATTCAATGTGAAATACTAAATTTTTATATACGAGAACAAATTTAAAGAACATAATTTTACCTCTGGTCTAATTTGAGAAGTCCATGCAATTACATGCAAAGTCTTTTTCACTGCTTCCTGGAGCTCCAGATAGTTTATCAGTCTGTCCTCCTGCTTCTTCTTCAATAAAGTGAAACTTACTGAATGAGAGAAAGAGAGAATAATACAGAAGATCAAAGGGTAAATTTTTTTCACTGACATTTTTAAATGAGCTGAGAATTTTTGCTTATAAATGAGCTTAAGGATCCCCATCATGATTCAAAAATGTGGGAAGCAGAATATTGAAAAAAATACCATTGTTAAAGCCCATGATTATGTTATCATTTTGTTAATTATATTATCTCAAGCAGAATTTAGCATTTCTATACAGGAGGTTTGTATTACTGTAAAGATAAAGTAAGATTAAAGCATTTGAAAGACAATTATGGTTTTATATATATATATCAACACACACACATTTGGGTGAGAAATATATACATTGGGTAGGAAAAATTCAAATGATTCTATGATTGTTCATTTTATAATCAATCATTGCAAGATTCCATTCATTATGCACCATATTAGTCCTCCTATGCTGCCATAACAAAATACAGTAGAATGGGAAGATTAAACAATAGAAATTTGTCACAGAGCTGAAAACTGGTAATTCCGAGATAAAGGAGATACTAGGGTGAATTTCATCTTGAGGCCTCTTCTCTTACTGTGGCTGCCATCTTGCTGTGTGCTCAATTACCCTTTATCACGTATGCTATGAGAGAGAATGCAAGTATTCTGGTCTCTATTATTCCCCTTCCCTTCCTCCTTTTCCTCCTCCTCCTTTTCTTCCTTTTGTCAAGAAATGGGGTCTCACTGTATTACTTAAACTGGCCTTAAATTCCTGGTCTCAAGTGATCCTCCTGCCTCAGCCCCTCAAGTAGCTGGGATTAGAGATAAACAGCATCATGCCCAGTTTGGTATCTTTTCTTATAATGGTGCTAATACTATCAGACCAGATTCCACCTTCATGACCTCCTTTAATCTTAATTAATTTTAACTTCCCAAGAGCTCCATTTCCAAATGACACCATATTGGGCACTGGGACTTAAATATAGGAATTTTGAAGACACAAGCACTAAGTCCATACCTTGCACCAGGAGGCATATATGATTGTGCATTTAACAGCAGGTATACATTCTGAGAAATGAATTTTTAGGCAATCTTTGTTAGGTGACACCATCATTATGAATATCATAGAGTATACTTACACAAACTAATATGTCTTGATGTCGCCAAGTGATACACTCTTGTGGAACTGCCATTATATGCCAAAATGTCATTATGCAGCACATGACTTTATGTCATTTTGTCTTTTAGTCACTAAATAAAATATATTCTAAAAACTTAAAAATCCAATATCCAAATAATTAAGAATATGAATATTGTGTCTGATCCAGTTTCTTCATGTAAATTAATAAACATCAATTAAATTATGATTATTATATATTCATTTTTCAGTTGTCACACCTGAGAACCACAAAAATAGAGACTTTCTCAAGGAAACTGGTTTGTTACAAGATGCTACCTGCTAGTTACCAGTCCAGTTATTCGAGAAAATTCCATCAACCATAACTGGCATGAGTTCATTTCTACATGTTAGTCAATAAACATGCCATAACCTTGGGTCATAATAGACCTTGAGGAATGAATAAGTCCTGAAATCTGCACTGCTGACCTCTGGGAGCCAAGAAAGGAATTACAGACCTGTTCTCCATCCCCAGACACTACAGACACTGGTGTGTTACACTTGCAGACATCCCCAGAGCAACTGAAAGGAACTTTTAACAACCTCTTTAAAAGTACATGTTTCTTCTGGAAGGTATAGGAACAGATTTACATTAAGCAGAATGAAAAGCATATAGATATTCATGTTTTAAAGAACCCAGAAGTCATTTTGGATAGCAGAGATTCAATGGGGACTAGCAATGGGAGAAGTTCCAAAGTGCCTCTGACACAAGGAGCTCATGGTAAGGATATAGGTGAAAAATAACTTGAGGGTGCCTTTCAAGAACAGCTGAAGAGACCATTGGCCAAGTTGCTTGTCAGGGTAGTGATCTTCAAAAATGGATTTCAAGGGGCTCATTGGTAAAATGCTTGCTTACCATGTTTGAGGCATTGGGTTCAATCCTCAGCACCACATAAAAATAAAATAAAGATATTGTGTCCACCTAAAACTAAAAATAAATAAATAAATATTTTTTAAAACTCCATTGTGTATATATACCACATTTGCTTTTTTTTTTATTTTTTTATTGGTTGTTCAAAACATTACAAAGCTCTTGACATATCATATTTCATACATTAGATTCAAGTGGGTTATGAACTCCCATTTTTACCCCAAATACAGATTGCAGAATCACATCTGTTACACATCCACATTTTTACATAATGCCATATTAGAAACTGTTGTATTCTGCTACCTTTCCTATCCTCTACTATCCCCCTTCCCTTCCCATATTCTCTCTCTACCCCATCTACTGTAATTCATTTCTCTCCTTGTTTTTTTCCCATTCCCCTCAGAACCTCTTATATGTAATTTTGTGTAACAATGAGGGTCTCCCTCCATTTCCATGCAATTTCCCTTTTCTCTCCCTTTCCCTCCCACCTCATGTCTCTGTTTAATGTTAATCTTTTCCTCCTGCCCTTCCTCCCTGCTCTGTTCTTAGTTGCTCTCATTATATCAAAGAAGACATTTGTCATTTGTTTTTTAGGGATTGGCTAGCTTCACTTAGCATAATCTGCTCTAATTCCATCCATTTCCCTGCAAATTCCATGATTTTGTCATTTTTTAGTGCAGAGTAATACTCCATTGTGTATAAATGCCACATTTTTTTATCCATTCATCTATTGAAGGGCATCTGGGTTGGTTCCACAGTCTAGCTATTGTGAATTGTGCTGCTATGAACATCGATGTGGCAGTATCCCTGTAGTACGCTCTTTTAAGGTCTTCAGGGAATAGTCCGAGAAGGGCAATAGCTCGGTCAAATGGTGGTTCCATTCCCAGCTTTCCCAGGAAACTCCATACTGCTTTCCAAATTGGCGGCACCAATTTGCAGTTCCACCAGCAATGTACAAGTGTACCCTTTTCCCCACATCCTCGCCAGCACTTGTTGTTGTTTGACTTCATAATGGCTGCCAATCTTACTGGAGTGAGATGGTATCTTAGGGTGGTTTTGATTTGCATTTCTCTGACTGCTAGAGATGGTGAGCATTTTTTCATGTACTTGTTGATTGATTGTATGTCCTCCTCTGAGAAGTGTCTGTTCAGGTCCTTGGCCCATTTGTTGATTGGGTTATTTGTTATCTTATTGTTTAATTTTTTGAGTTCTTTGTATACTCTGGATATTAGGGCTCTATCTGAAGTGTGAGAAGTAAAAATTTGTTCCCATGATGTAGGCTCCCTATTTACCTCTCCTATTGTTTCTCTTGCTGAGAAAATCTTTTTAGTTTAAGTAAGTCCCATTTGTTGATTCTTGTTATTAACTCTTGTGCTATGGGTGTCCTATTAAGGAATTTGGAGCCCGACCCCACAATATGTAGATCAGAGCCAACTTTTTCTTCTATCAGATGCAGAGTCTCTGATTTGATATCAAGCTCCTTGATCCATTTTGAGTTAACTTTTGTGCATGGCGAGAGGAGGGGATTCAGTTTCATTTTGTTGCATATGGATTTCCAGTTTTCCCAGCACCATTTGTTGAAGATGCTATCCTTCCTCCATTGCATGCTTTTAGCTCCTTTATCAAATATAAGATAGTTGTAACTTTGTGGATTAGTCTCTGTGTACTCTATTCTGTACCATTGGTCCACCCGCCTGTTTTGGTACCAGTACCATGCTGTTTTTGTTACTATTGCTCTATAGTATAGTTTGAAATCTGGTATGGCTATGCCGCCTGATTCACACTTCCTGCTTAGAGTTGCTTTTGCTATTCTGGGTCTTTTATTTTTCCATATGAATTTCATGATTGCTTTCTCTATTTCTACAAGAAATGCCGTTGGGATTTTGATTGGCATTGCATTAAACCTATAGAGAACTTTTGGTAATATCGCCATTTTCATGATGTTAGTTCTGTCTATCCATGAACAGGGTATATTTTTCCATCTTCCAAGATCTTCTATTTCTCTCTTTAGGGTTCTGTTGTTTTCATTGTATAAATCTTTCACTTCTTTTGTTAGGTTGATTCCCAAATATTTTATTTTTTTGAGGATATTGTGAATGGGGTGTTTTTCCTCATTTCTGTTTCAGAAGTTTTGTCGCTGATATACAGAAATGCCTTTGATTTATGCGTGTTGATTTTATATCCTGCCACTTTGCTGAATTCATTTATTAGTTCTAGTAGTTTCTTTGTAGAGCCTTTTGGGTCTTCTAGGTATAGAATCATGTCGCCTGCAAATAGTGATAATTTAAGTTCTTCTTTTCCTATTTTTATGCCTTTAATTTCTTTTGTCTGTCTAATTGCTCTGGCCAGTGTTTCGAGAACTATATTGAATAGAAGTGGTGATAGAGGGCATCCCTGTCTTGTTCCAGATTTTAGAGGGAATGCCTTCAATTTTTCTCCAATCAGAATGATGCTAGCCTGAGGCTTAGCATAGATAGCTTTTACAACGTTGAGGTAAGTTCCTGTTATCCCTAGTTTTTCTAATGTTTTGAACATAAAGGGATGCTGTACTTTGTGGAATGCTTTTTCTGCGTCTATCGAGATGATCATATGGTTCTTATCTTTGAGTCTATTGATATGGTGAATAACATTTATTGATTTCTGTATATTGAACCATCCTTGCATCCCAGGGATGAATCCTACTTGATCATGGTGCACAATTTTTTTGATGTGTTTTTGTATCCGATTCGTCAGAATTTTATTGAGGATTTTTGCATCTAGGTTCATTAGAGATATTGGTCTGTAGTTTTCTTTCTTTGAGGTGTCTTTGTCTGGTTTCGGAATCAGGGTGATGTTGGCCTCATAGAATGAATTTGGAAGAGCTCCCTCTTTTTCTATTTCCTGAAATAACTTGAAAAGTATTGGTATTAATTCTTCTTTAAAGGTTTTGTAAAACTCCACGTTATACCCATCGGGTCCTGGGCTTTCCTTGGTTGGTAGTCTTTTGATTGCTTCTTCTATTTCATCCATTGATATTGGTCTGTTCAAATTGTGTGTATCCTCCTGACTCAGTCTGGGCAAATCATATGACTTAAGAAATGTATCGATGTCTTCACTATCTTCTATTTTATTGGAATATAGGTTTTCAAAATAATTTCTAATTGTCTTCTGTATTTCTGTAGCATCTGTTGTGATATTGCCTTTTTCATCCCTTATGTTAGTAATTTGAGTTCTCTCTCTTCTTCTCTTTGTTAGCATGGCTAAGGATCTGTCGATCTTATTTATTTTTTCAAAGAACCAACTTTTAGCTTTGTCAATTTTTTCAATAGTTTTTTTGTTTCAATTTTGTTGATTTCCGCTCTGATTTTAGTTATTTCTTGCCTTCTGCTACATTTGCTGTTGTTTTGCTCTTCCTTTTCTAGGGCTTTGTGATGAAGTGTGAGCTCATTTATTTTTTGGTTTTTCTTTTTTTGAGGAATGACCTCCAGGCGATGAATTTCCCTCTTAAAACTGCTTTCATTGTGTCCCATAGATTCCGATATGTTGTGTCTGTATTTTCATTTATCTCTAAGAATTTTTTGATTTCCTCCTTTATGTCTTCTGTAACCCATTGATCATTCAGTAACATATTGTTCATTTTCCATGTGATGTAGGATTTTTCCTTCCTTCTTTTATCATTGATTTCCACTTTCATTCCATTATGATCAGATAAAATGCATGGTATTATCTCCACCCCTTTATATTTACTGAGGGTTGCCCTATGGCATAATATATGGTCTATTTTTGAGAAGGATCCATGTGCTACTGAGAAAAAAGTATATCCACTTGATAATGGTTGATATATTCTATATATGTCACTTAAGTCTAGGTTATTGATTGTGATATTGATTTCTATAGTTTCTTTATTCAACTTTTGTTTGGAGGATCTGTCCAATGGTGAGAGAGGTGTGTTGAAGTCACCCATAATTATTGTGTTGTGGTCTATTTGATTCTCGAACTTGAGGAGAGTTTGTGTTATGAACGTCGCAGCACCCTTATTTGGTGCATAAATGTTGATAATTATTATGTCATGTTGGTGAATGTTTCCTTTTAACAGTATATAATGTCCTTCCTTATCCCTTTTGATTAACTTAGTCTTGAAGTCGATTTTATTCGATATGAGGATGGCCACCCCTGCTTGCTTACGAGGACCGTATGCGTGGTATATTTTTTCCCAACCTTTCACCTTCAGCCTGTGTATGTCTTTTCCAATCAGATGTGTCTCCTGGAGGCAGCATATTGTTGGATTTGTTTTTTTTAATCCATGTTACCAGCCTATGTCACTTTATTGGAGAGTTTAAGCCATTAACGTTTAGAGTTACTACTGATATATGGTTTGTACTTCCAGCCATGTTTGATTATTTATCATTTTTTTTAATTTAGTTTGTTTCTCCATGATTAGCTTTCCCCCCGCCCTCTGTCTTTACTGAGGTACTTCCCACTGTTGGTTTTGGTTATTGTTTTTCATTTCTTCCTTGTGTACTGTTTTGCTCAAGATCCTTTGCAGTGCTGGTTTTCTGGCTGCAAATTCTTTTAACTTTTGTTTACCGTGAAAGATTTTTATTTCATTGTTGTACCTGAAGCTTAATTTTGCTGGATACAAAATTCTTGGTTGGCATCCATTGTCTTTCAGTGTTTGAAATACGTTGTTCCAGGATCTTCTCGCTTTCAGCGTCTGGGATGAAAAATCCGTTGTTAACCTTATTGGTTTACCCCTGAATGTAATCTGCCTCCTTTCTCTTGTAGCTTTTAATATTTTCTCTTTGTTCTGTATATTGGATATCTTCATAACAATGTGTCTTGGCGTTGGTCTACTGTGATTTTGTATGCTTGGTGTCCTGTATGCATCAACAATTTGTATATCCGTTTCCTTTTTTATTTCTGAAAGTTTTCTATAATTATTTCATTCAGCAGGTTTCTCATTCCCTTGGTTTGAACCTCTATACCTTCCTCTATCCCGATGACTCTTAAGTTTGGTTTTTTTATGTTATCCCATATCTCTTGGATGTTTTTCTCGTGATTTTTTACCAGCCTTTCTGAGTTGGCTAGACTCTTTTCAAGATGATATATTTTGTCTTCATTATCTGATGTTCTGGCTTCTACTTGCTCCACTCTGTTAGTGATACTCTCATTTGAGTTTTTAATTTGGTTTATAGTTTCCTGCATTTCTAAAATTATTGTTTGATTTTTTTATAATCTCTATCTCCTGATAAAGATGCTTATTTGCTTCCTTTATCTGTTTATGTAATTCATTTTCAATGTGTTCTTTCACTGTTTGAATCTGCTGTCTCATATCCTCTTTAAGATTCCATTCCTTCTGTCTAAGGTATTTCTTGAGTTCTTTATTTGGCCATTTTTCTGATTCCTCTAGGTCCTCCTGAATATTTAGGCTGCATTGTTTGTACTCCTTTTCTTCCTTGCTTTTTCATGCTGCTCATGTTACTTCTTATTCTGTTTGACTGTTGAGTTACTGTTTACTCCTATAAATTTATTTGATGCTTGGGAGGAAAGGTATTAGAAGGGAAGGGAAGAAGTCACTAAAGAGAATGAGAGTAAGCAGGTAGAATTCAAGGAAGGGGGAATAAGGAAATTGAAAAGAAATGAAAAGACAAAAGAAAAAATAGAAAAGACAAAAGAAAAAAATTTTAAAAAATTAAAAAACAAAATAAATTAAAATTAAAATTAAAAAAATTTTAAAAATAAAAAAAAATGAAAATGAAAAAAAAAACCAAAAAATTTAATAAATGCAGTCTTAGAGTTTGATTAACTTCTCTTCCAGTAGGTGGAGCTGTGCCCACCGGGCCAAACTTCTCCTCTCAATACGCGGGAACCAATCACTGTGCAGCAGCTCCTCCTCCCAGACTGGGCGGGTCTCCAGTCCTGAGTGCCTAGGGCCTTCTCTGTGTCTAGTCACTTCTCCACTTTTCCTCAAGCCAGGCCCTGTTCACCGGTGACGCTCACCACAATACTGGCTACACACCAGGTCTGCTGCTCCCAGGAGCCCTATTTTCTTGAACGACTGGGCACACTCTCCCCGTTTGCCATTCCCTCAGACCCTAAGTTTGTGGAGCTTGAGGCTGAGAACCCTCAGTGAAATTTTGCTTGCCCTCCAGTAGCCACGCCCCCAGTAGCTGGTGCAAGAGACCTCAGTTGTCAGAAGTGGCGGGAGCGGTAGCCGGAGGTTCCGCGCCGCGGGTCCCGCGCCACTCCTGATTCCCTCGGTCTGACTATCGCACTCATGGGAGAGCTTGGAGGGGCCCTTACGGGAGAGCTGAGAGGGGCCCTTAATGTTTCCCTGCTGAGTGGAGAGGAAGGGCTAGGGGGTTACACACCTGTAGCTGCCGGTTTCAATGAAGTTATCTCCTCCGCCGCATTCTGATGACGTCAGTTCTCTGCCATGGTGGTATCCCATGCAAATGGCGACAGTTCATTCCCTTTGCCGGGTGACCAATGCAACGGGTGGGTCCTGACTGGCTCTCCCAAGCCCCGTCTCAATCCTTTGGCCACTGCCTATGAAGGCTCAGTTGGTATTAACCTCCGCAGGTTCAGAAGGGCCGACCAGTTGTTTCAGCAGGATCGTTTAGTGCTGAGTCACAGCAGTTTGTCTGCGAGACGCAGGTGAACGGGAGCTTGAATTCAGCCAATCTGGGCTCGGTGTGTGTTCTGAGAGGTCCAGACTGTTCGCCCCAGATCCACGTCAGCTCAGCATTGCCTAGTGATCCTGAGCAAACAGCATTTAGACAGTTTACGACTCCCTATGCCCGCGCCATGTTGGATCTCTACCACATTTGCTTAAAAAAAAAAAACTGGCTCTGCATTCTTTTTCTTTCAGAGTATTTATTTGAGTTGCAATTAGTTAATTATGTAATTATATCATGAAAATATGTCTTTCCAGCTGGGTTATAACTGCTCGTGGTCTAGAACAGTTTTTATTATTTACACACTTACTTCATCACTTAGAATAGTATCTGTCCTAGAGTAACTGCTCAATAAGCAGCTGTTTAAAGGAGGAAAAAGAACATCAATTACCTTAGTTAACATTTTTGGGATGCAAATCACATAAGACATGGAGGATAGAAAAAGGAAATAGAAAATGCTAGTCTTTTATGTCATCCTTTAATAATTTGTCTCAAAATATAATAAAGTTGGGAGTCCTTAAATGAATGGAAATTTAAGTAATAATAATAATTCAAAACTCTAATTTGCATCATCAGAGCACTTTATGGAAAGAATAATATTCCCACCATATATTTATTTTCATTTGGTTTTTGTGTCATTTTAAGATAAAGAAACTGAACCTTAGAGAGAGGATCACTTGTTTGGTTTTGTAAGCTAAGCCAATATGAAAGTATGAGTCAGACTAGGCCTCACAACTCCAATCCAGTATTTTTTGTACTTTGACAACACTAATATCATAGAAGTATTAGCAAAGGCTAATGTTTGAAATAGAGTAAATATCCCTTTTAAAATTAATAAGCTGCTTCTGTCTTCTAGACTAGAGACTTGGATTTATCCTTGTGGCAGACAGTCCCTTTGTTCTGAGGGGGAAAAAAAAGAGCCATATTTAAATGGGGCTCCACTGCTATCCAAATGGAAGGCAAATGTCTACTCTCCTTCCTTGGGAAAGTTTAGGACTCAACATTGACACTCCTTTTTTTTCCATATTTACTAAAGACTTCCCATGTGCCAGCCACTCCACAATGAGACACTATGCCTTATTTAAAAAGTCAACAATTAGTATGTTTTAATCTGTAAATTAGTTTTAGAGAGAGAAATTATTTGTAAGCATTTTGTCTACTCTATTTAACCTATATCCCATATGAGCCTCATCACAAAGTAGGTGTGTTGATGTTTGAGTCCTTTGCAGGGTGTGGGAGCTGGGAGGAAGAGCCCTCCTTGAGCCTAGGTTTGTGCTCCTTCCGGTTGTGCTGAAGAAAGAAAAAACAAGAAAAGGATTCCACCGGTTGATGCCATGTGACTCAGGCTGGTATGAAGAGGCCACCAAAAGCTTAAATTTGAGAGGAAGAGCCCAGAATCTGGGAAGCATCAGTGCCTGCTTCAGGGGTTCTGATGTTTTAAGGGAGCTGGCAGTTAAGCCTGCACCCGGCAGATAGGATCAGGGTTTTTACTTAAGGAAGTGGATACTCCCAGGCAGTAATTGTGGACAGACACTAATTGCATTAATGAGAATGTAGTGAGGGTGAAGGGCTTCAGGTTTCAGATTGAATGTGGGGAAGTCTGCTTCCTGTCTCTAGGGCTTGGGGTTGATTTGCAAGGTTTCTGAGGCTTGGGACCTTCCTAGTAGTGTGATGGAGGAGGAGCCAGTCTCTGCCTAGTGAAGACCAACTGGGAGCTAAGTGATTTACAGGGTCCTAAGAAGAGCCATAGTTGAACAGTGGTGATTTAAATTCAACTACATGTGTTTGGTCTGTTGTATTATATGGATCACGAAAGGCTTACAAATCAGGGAAGCAGAGGTCTAGTTCTTGAGGTCAAGAGGATGATATGAGGGTGATGTCTGAAAAATTAAAAGTGTGACTAGAGAAACTCAACCCTGAGGATCAAGAACAACATGAGAAGATGGTGGACCTGGGGCATGGGGTGACACTGAGGCCAGTGGTCCCTAGGTGCTTTCCAAATCCTGGGAGAACAGTTGAAGTAAGGTGTGCTAATTTCTAATATTTGGTTCACATTTTAATCATCTATAAAATTAGAATAATATTACTAATAATAATACTATTTGGAAAATAATGCTGCTGAGGCCAAAGACATATGGGTCAAAGACCTCTACCCCACCCCTCAGATTGTAGGCAGGCAGAAATCTCATGGGAAAAAAAGATCCCATAACCATGAGACCAGGTCAAAAAAGATGTTATACAATTAAATGTATATCTGAAATACAAAATTATACCATTAGAATAATTTACTTACCCTTGGTTACCTCTCCTCCTTAATCATTAAATCATCAACTCAGTATCAACTGCATTGAGTCATCTCAACTCCATTGACTACCCCAGGACTCTTTTCTAAGCTCTGGGTCTCAACATAAACTATACCCAGCCCAGCTTGCAGCAACTCACACAGACCTCCCTCCACTTGCCCTTCAGCAGGGATCAACCAAATGGAAGAATTAAAAGGACTTAAGTACCCACCATATGGAAATAGAGCATAGTCCCCTCTTCATATTCCTAATTTAACATCACTTAGTACACATTTTCAGATTAAATGGACAAACTTTTACCTTCTAATATGTGTGTGTGTGTGTGTGTGTGTGTGTATATACACACTATATGGACACACATGTATATGTATAATATATATACATTTGTATACATATATCTATGGGAAATGATATAGAAATCAAATTTACTGAACATTAAGTGTAGCTCATTTATTTCCTTAAAATGGCACTAAAACCTTAGTAATATTTCATGAGATAAGAACATAAATGCCTAAGTCAGAACTGGGTCGTATAATGTTCCACCATGGATACCCTAGCACCTTCAATGTTTCACTTCTTGTCCCCAAGCCTCATCTGCTTCCAACATTAATATTCATATTTCAATGCTTCTAAATTATTGTCAAAGCTACTAGCTACTAATGACTGTGGTAGTGCAAAAAAAAAAAACAGATTTAGAAAGGAAATAACTAGCTGTATTCTGAACAGTACAGTAATTGTGTTTTGACTTTATCATTTGCCACTTCCATCCATCGCTTTTTGGTAGCATGCTGGAAAATCAACCACAGCACACTCTAACACCCACGCCCAGCAGCTCTCTAAATCAGTTGTTTTAAAATGAATCAGCACACACCCAAGCATCTTGGTCACTCGTTGGAAGTGCTCAGGCTGCAAGTTCCTAAACAGACTTCATCTGCAGCTCCAGTTAAACATTTTCTGGGAAGATTCAGTAGGGTCACAGGTAAGCATCTTCTCAGGTCTGGGTTAAAAATTCTATCCTGTATAGAAAATGAGCTAGAGGGCTTACAGACCCTGTGACTGCTATGAACTAAAACAAAACAGGCAAGCGTGTTACAGTGTTGCACTAAACAC
The DNA here is from genome assembly GCF_021218885.2 of Marmota monax. Taxonomy (NCBI): domain Eukaryota; kingdom Metazoa; phylum Chordata; class Mammalia; order Rodentia; family Sciuridae; genus Marmota; species Marmota monax. The sequence goes on from NW_026695212.1 coordinate 5,211,893, forward strand.
TTTGCCCAAGCTGCCTGGAGGAAGCATCTTCTACCCACATTGCACCTTACTGTAACCATTTCTAGCAGTCCCACAGTTTCATGACCACTGACTTCACACAATTAGTTGAGCTATATATAAAACTGCTTCTATCTGTTCCCACCTAGATTTTTCTCCTTGAGGCATAACACTTTTTTAAAGCTGTGGATAAAAATACACTGACTTGAGTGTAGGGAAGATATTGGCAACAATCCCAGGCAATAAATCATAACATCTGAATCATATTACTTGGGTATATACCCAAGGACATATATATCTTGCACTTCAGTTTTCTTACAAGTAAAATGAAAATAACTCATGTACTTTATAGGGATCAACTTCATAGTCCTTTGAAAAGACAAAAAAAATGAGAAGGAGAAGGAGGAGGAAGAGGAAAGAAAGAAGGAGAGAGAGAAGAAAGGAAAGAAGGCAGGAAAAAATATTAATTAGTGGAATACTCACGCAAGTAAGTATCCTGGTGTTCAAATTTAATTCTATTAGTCTTTGGCCAAAAAAATTTCTAAAAATTCATGCACCTATTGAATAAGTACAACATAATGACAATTTTGTTATGAGGATTTGGAATCTTACAATTAATTGAGAATATTAAATTGTATAGGGCTTTTGATTTGTGGTCATTTACTCTTTCAAAATGCAATTCTTGAAAAATCTCTGTTCAGTTTCAGTTAAGATTTACATTTCCTTTATAAACACTGGGCTCTTTTTCTTTGAGAGAGAGATAAAATTGAACTCAGTTCTTGTTTTTATGTGCAAAGAGTAGGAATGCCTCTATCTCATTACTAATGGAGAGGTCCAAGCAGCTTAAAAAGTAGGGTCCTCAGCAGACCTATGAAGTGAATAATGGTGAAATCAGGTTTCAGAATAATCTCTGAAAGGTTGACTTACACTAGTAAGGTGTTTTTGAACATTCAGCATAGAAAGACCCTGGTTTATCTAGGTTGTTTTAAAAAGTCAGATCTTAGTGAACCACAGGTAAAAATGAAACACCAATACATGCAATATGCTTGCTAAAAAGCAACATTTCCCTAGCAGTATCACTGAACTGCACTAGATTGCCACATCATAAAGAACATAAATAAGATCAGTCTCTTCTTTATCATTTTTCTATTCATCACTCTGCTTTCTAAGTTCTACCCCAAAGCCCATCAGCACCTCTCAAACTGTGACTTCGAAAGGTCACTGGTGACCACAGATTGGCAATCAGAGGACTCTTTTCCAGTCTTAGTACTTGCCATCTTTCCGCAGCTGATATTATCAACTACGCCCCTTTCTTCTGTCTTCTGCAATACTGCTCTTTTGGTCCTCCTGACTGTTAGATACCTCTTTTCAGACTCCTCTTGTTTTTCTGTCCATGAATGTTACTTCACCTGAAGATTCAGTCTGTTCCTCCTAATGACTTCAACTACTTCTACGATTTCAACCACCATCCTGAGGATAATAAGCCCCATATCTTTCAGCCCAATCCAGACCCATCTCATGAATGCCAAACCTATGCAGCTGTACCTCCATCTTCCCACTTCTCCAGCTGATGCTTCTGCTCTTCTTCCTTCTCCTATATTTTATCTTGTAAAGTAGCATGATTATCCACCAGTGGCTCTAAACTTCAGATCTTCTTCAAATTCTTCTGATAACTTATATTATCTTATATTATTCTTCTGATAACTTATATGCTATACTGAAGCAGAGGCAAAAAAAATTCCACCTCCTGAGCTTATTTTATTTTGACCTCTCCCTTCCAATACCTCCCTCTGCACTATGATGTATGTGAGAGCAGGAAGCATCTCTGGTTCTTATTTCATGTGGTCTAGAAATACCCTACATTCCTTAAAGCATATCCTTCAAAGTTTTTTTCCCAAAAAAGTTCAACTTTCATATGCTGCTCTAGGGGAAAAAAAAGTTCCATCAAAACTTCATTTTAAAGATTGTGGAAGTAATACTGATAGAAAAAGAAAAATAACTCCTTCCCTTGTTTTTAGGGCATCTTGTGGCGGTCAATTAATGTCAAGAACTTCTCAATAACAATAGAAGAACAACTATTACATATTCTTTTTATGCCCAAATATTCATTGGATATTTATGCTATGTATTCACCTAAGCTGAAGTGGACTGGCTAACAGATGATCAACAACCATAAAAATGAGAAAATACATGCTAGAACTAAATGTATGCAGAGTGTAACAAAGTGACTTGAAGAAGCTTTAGATTGGGTAGTGAGGCAAAGTCTCTCTAAGGGGCTTATAAACTAAGACTTCAATGGTAAAAAGGAGACAGACACAGGAAGAGCATTCCATGCCAAGTTGTTTATTTGTAGAAAGCCCTAAGGCAAAAGTGAGCCGGGCCTGCAGAAGAAAGAGAAGGTAGTCATGTTTGGTTCACATATATCACAAATGTAACCCATAAACACCAAAATAATCCTACAAGGGAGATTTTATCATCCCCACTCATTTTAACTTCATAGAATGAGAAAAGAAAACCAAGATTTGTGTGTGTGTGTGTGTGTGTGTGTGTGATGTCTATGATTCCAAAACATATTGCTTTTCTGTGGGAGACAATTCAAGCAAGCCCAAGGTTTGTGACATCCTAGATATTTTCCAAGTCATTCTAGCCCCAAACTCTACCTGTCAATGTCAACTCTTCATTGTAAACATAATTTGTTTCCCCTGATCATCTTATACATAAGAAACACCACTCATGTTCAACATAGTCATCGAAATATATGAAACTTGGGAAGTTCAATGGTTATAAAATAATCCTAATGTTTTTATTTTTTTAAAAAAAAGTCTGTTGGTTGGGTTGGGGATGTGGCTCAAGTGGTAGCGCACTCGCCTGGCATGCACCACATACAAACAAAGACGTTGTGTCTGCCGAAAACTAAAAAATAAATATTTTTTTTTTTTTAATTTTTTTTATTGGTTGTTCAAAACATTATAAAGCTCTTCACATATCATATTTCATACATTAGATTCAAGTTGGTTATGAACTCCCAATTTTACCCCAAATACAGATTGCAGAATCACATCGGTTACACATCCACATTTTTACATGATGCCATATTAGTAACTGTTGTATTCTGCTACCTTTCCTATCCTCTACCATCCCCCCTCCCTCCCCTCCCATCTTCTCTCTCTACCCCATCCACTGTAATTCATATCTCTCCTTGTTTATTTTCCCATTCCCCTCACAACCTCTTATATGTAATTTTGTATAACAATGAGGGTCTCCCTCCATTACCATGCAATTTCCCTTTTCTCTCCCTTTCCATCCCACCTCATGTATCTGTTTAATGTTAATCTTTTCTTCCTGCTCTTCCTCCCTGCTCTGTTCTTAGTTGCTCTCCTTATATCAAAGAAGACATTTGGTATTTGTTTTTTAGGGATTGGCTAGCTTCACTAAGCATAATCTGCTCTAGTGCCATCCATTTCCCTGCAAATTCTATGATTTTGTCATTTTTTAGTGCTGCGTAATACTCCATGGTGTATAAATGCCACATTTTTTTTATCCATTCATCTATTGAAGGGCATCTGGGTTGGTTCCACAGTCTAGCAATTGTGAATTGTGCTGCTATGAACATCGATGTAGCAGTATCCCTGTAGTACGCTCTTTTAAGGTCTTCAGGGAAAAGTCCAAGAAGGGCAATAGCTGGGTCAAATGGTGGTTCCATTCCCAGCTTTCCCAGGAGTCTCCATACTGTTTTCCAGATTGGCCGCACCAGTTTGCAGTCCCACCAGCAATGTACAAGAGTACCCTTTTCCCCACATCCTCTCCAGCACTTGTTGTTGTTTGACTTCATAATGGCTGCCAATCTTACTGGAGTGAGATGGTATCTTAGGGTGGTTTTGATTTGCATTTCTCTGACTGCTAGAGATGGTGAGCATTTTTTCATGTACTTGTTGATTGATTGTATGTCCTCCTCTGAGAAGTGTCTGTTCAGGTCTTTGGCCCATTTGTTGATTGGGTTATTTGTTTTCTTATTGTTTAATTTTTTGAGTTCTTTGTATACTCTGGATATTAGGGCTCTATCTGAAGTGTGAGGAGTAAAAATTTGTTCCCATGATGTAGGCTCCCTATTTACCTCTTTTATTGTTTCTCTTGCTGAGAGAAAACTTTTCAGTTTAAGTAAGTCCCATTTGTTGATTTTTGTTATCAACTTTTGTGCTATGGGTGTCCTATTAAGGAATTTGGAGCCCGACCATACAATATGTAGATCGGAGCCAACTTTTTCTTCTATCAGACGCAGAGTCTCTGATTTGATATCTAGCTCCTTGATCCACTTTGAGTTAACTTTTGTGCATGGCGAGAGGAGGGGATTCAATTTCATTTTGTTGCATATGGATTTCCAGTTTTCCCAGCACCATTTGTTGAAGATGCTATCCTCCCTCCATTGCATGCTTTTAGCTCCTTTATCAAATATAAGATAGTTGTAGCTTTGTGGATTAGTCTCTGTGTCCTCTATTCTGTACCATTGGTCCACCCTCCTGTTTTGGTACCAGTACCATGCTGTTTTTGTTACTATTGCTCTGTAATATAGTTTTAAGTCTGGTATCGCTATACCGCCTGATTCACACTTCCTGCTTAGAATTGCTTTTGCTATTCTGGGTCTTTTATTTTTCCATATGAATTTCATGATTGCTTTATCCATTTCTACAAGAAATGCCGTTGGGATTTTGATTGGCATTGCATTAAACCTATAGAGAACTTTTGGTAATATCGCCATTTTGATGATGTTAGTTCTGCCTATCCATGAACAGGGTATATTTTTCCATCTTCTAAGATCTTCTTCTACTTCTCTTTTTAGGGTTTTGTAGTTTTCATTATATAAATCTTTCACCTCTCTTGTTAGGTTGATTCCCAAGTATTTTATTTTTTTTGAGGATATTGTGAATGGAGTGTTTTTCCTCATTTCCGTTTCAGAAGTTTTGTCGCTGATATACAGAAATGCCTTTGATTTATGCGTGTTGATTTTATATCCTGCCACTTTGCTGAATTCATTTATTAGTTCTAGTAGTTTTTTTGTAGACCCTTTTGGGTCTTCTAGGTATAGAATCATGTCATCTGCAAATAGTGATAATTTAAGTTCTTCCTTTCCTATTTTTATGCCTTTAATTTCTTTCGTCTGTCTAATTGCTCTGGCCAGTGTTTCGAGAACTATATTGAATAGAAGTGGTGTAGAGGGCATCCCTGTCTTGTTCCAGATTTTAGGGGGAATGCCTTCAATTTTTCTCCATTGAGAATGATGCTAGCCTGAGGCTTAGCATAGATAGCTTTTACAATGTCGAGGTAAGTTCCTGTTATCCCTAGTTTTTCTAATGTTTTGAACATAAAGGGATGCTGTACTTTGTCGAATGCTTTTTCTGCGTCTATTGAGATGATCATATGGTTCTTATTTTTAAGTCTATTGATGTGGTGAATAACATTTATTGATTTCCGTATATTGAACCATCCTTGCATCCCAGGGATGAATCCAACTTGATCATGGTGCACAATTTTTTTGATGTGCCTTTGTATCCGGTTCGCCAGAATTTTATTGAGGATTTTTGCATCTATGTTCATCAGAGATATTGGTCTGTAGTTTTCTTTCTTTGAGGTGTCTTTGTCTGGTTTCGGAATCAGGGTGATGTTGGCCTCATAGAATGAATTTGGCAGAGCTCCTTCTTTTTCTATTTCCTGAAATAACTTGAAAAGTATTGGTATTAATTCTTCCTTAAAGGTTTTGTAAAACTCCGCTGTATACCCATCCGGTCCTGGGCTTTTCTTGGTTGGAAGTCTTTTGATTGCTTCTTCTATTTCATCTATTGTTATTGGTCTGTTTAAGTTGTGAGTATCCTCCTGACTCAGTCTGGGCAAATCATATGACTTAAGGAATTTATCAATGTCTTCACTATCTTCTATTTTATTGGAATATAGGTTTTCAAAATAATTTCTAATTGTCTTCTGTATTTCTGTAGTGTCTGTTGTGATATTGCCTTTTTCATCCCGTATGTTAGTGATTTGAGTTCTCTCTCTTCTTCTCTTCGTTAGCATGGCTAAGGGTCTGTCGATCTTATTTATTTTTTCAAAGAACCAACTTTTAGTTTTGTTAATTTTTTCAATAGTTTCTTTTGTTTCAATTTCATTGATTTCCGCTCTGATTTTAATTATTTCTTGCCTTCTGCTACATTTGCTGTTGTTTTGCTCTTCCTTTTCTAGGGCTTTGAGATGAAGTGTGAGCTCATTTATTTGTTGGTTTTTCCTTTTTTTGAGGAATGACCTCCAAGCGATGAATTTCCCTCTTAAAACTGCTTTCATTGTGTCCCATAGATTCCGATATGTTGTGTCTGTATTTTCATTTATCTCTAAGAATTTTTTGATTTCTTCCTTTATGTCTTCTGTAACCCATTGATCATTCAGTAACATATTGTTCATTTTCCATGTGATGTAGGATTTTTCCTTCCGTCTTTTATCATTGATTTCCAGTTTCATTCCATTATGATCAGATAAAATGCATGGTATTATCTCCACCCCTGTATATTTACTGAGGGTTGCCCTATGGCATAATATATGGTCTATTTTTGAGGAGGATCCATGTGCTGCTGAGAAAAAAGTATATCCACTTGATGATGGTTGATATATTCTATATATGTCAGTTAAGTCTAGGTTGTTGATTGTGATATTGAGTTCTATAGTTTCTTTATTCAGCTTTTGTTTGGAGGATCTGTCCAATTGTGAGAGAGGTGTGTTGAAGTCACCCATAATTATTGTGTTGTGGTCTATTTGATTCTTGAACTTGAGGAGAATTTGTTTTATGAACGTCGCAGCACCATTATTTGGTGCATAAATATTGATAATTGTTATGTCTTGTTGGTAAATGGTTCCTTTTAACAGTATATAATGTCCTTCCTTATCCCTTTTGATTAATTTAGTCTTGAAGTCAATTTTATTCGATATGAGGATGGCCACCCCTGCTTGCTTACGAGGACCATGTGCATGGTATATTTTTTCCCAACCTTTCACCTTCAGCCTGTGTATGTCTTTTCCAATCAGATGTGTCTCCTGGAGGCAGCATATTGTTGGATTTGTTTTTTTAATCCATGTTACCAGCCTATGTCGCTTTATTGGAGAGTTTAAGCCATTAATGTTTAGAGTTACTATTGATATATGGTTTGTACTTCCAGCCATGTTTGATTATTTATCTTCTTTTTTTTTTTTTTAATTTAGTTTGTTTCTCCATGGTTAGCTTTCCCCCCGCCCTCTGTCTTTATAGAGGCACTTCCCACTGATGATTTTGGTTATTGTTTTTCATTTCTTCCTCGTGTAGTGTTTTGCTCAAGATGCTTTGCAATGCTGGTTTTCTGGCTGCAAATTCTTTTAGCTTTTGTTTATCATGAAAGATTTTTATTTCGTTATCGTACCTGAAGCTTAATTTTGCTGGATACAGAATTCTTGGTTGGCATCCATTGTCTTTCAGTGTTTGAAATACGTTGTTCCAGGATCTTCTCGCTTTCAGCGTCTGTGATGAAAAATCCGTTGTTAACCTTATTGGTTTACCCCTGAATGTAATCTGCCTCCTTTCTCTTGTAGCTTTTAGTATTTTCTCTTTGTTCTGTATATTGGATATCTTCATAACAATGTGTCTTGGCGTTGGTCTACTGTGATTTTGTGTGCTCGGTGTCCTGTATGCATCTACAATTTGTATATCCGTTTCCTTTTTTATTTCTGGAAAGTTTTCTGTAATTATTTCTTTCAGCAGGTTACTCATTCCCTTGGTTTGAATCTCTGTACCTTCTTCTATCCTGATGACTCGTAGGTTTGGTTTCTTTATGTTATCCCATATCTCTTGGATGTTTTTCTCGTGGTTTTTAACCAGCCTTTCTGAGTTGGCTAGGCTCTTTTCAAGATGATATATTTTGTCTTCATTATCTGATGTTCTGGCTTCTACTTGCTCCACTCTGTTAGTGATACTCTCAATTGAGTTTTTAATTTGGTTTATCGTTTCCTTCATTTCTAGAATTATTGTTTGGTTTTTTTTTATAATCTCAATCTCCTGATAAAGATGCTTAACTTCTTCTTTTATCTGTCTATGTAATTCATTTTCAAAGTGTTCTTTCACTGTTTGGATTTGCTGTCTCGTATCTTCTTTAAGGTTCCATTCCATCTGTCTAAGGTATTCCTTGAGTTCTTTATATGACCATTTTTCTGCTGACTCTAGGTCCTCCTGAATATTTAGGCTGTCCTTCATTGTTTGTACTCCTTTTCTTCCTTGCTTTTTTATGCTGCTCATGTTACTTCTTGTTCTGTTTGACTGCTGAGTTACTGTTTACTCTTATAGATTTATTTGATGCTTGAGAGGAAAGATATTAGAAGGGAAGGGAAGAAGTCACTAAAGAGAATGAGAGTAGGCAGGTAGAATTCAAGGAAGGGGGAATAAGAAGATTGAAAAGAAATGAAAAGACAAAAGAAACAAGAATAACAAAGATTAGATAATAACGAAAGAAAGAAAAGACGGAAAAAAATTTTAACAAAAATAATAGTGATAATAAAAAATGAAAATTAAAATTAAAAAAAGAATAATAATAAAATTAAAAAAATTTAAAAAAATAGAAACATTGAAAAAAAATTAAAGAACAACAACAAATAAAAATTGAAAATGAAAGAAAAAGAAGAAAGAAAAAAAAAGAAAAAGAAAAGAAAAAAAATGATAATAATAATAATAATAAATGCAGTCCTAGAGTTCTATTAACTTCTCTTCCAGTAGGTGGAGCTGTGCCCAGTGGGCCAAGCTTCTCCTGTCAATAGGTGGGAACCATTCACTGTGCAGCAGCTCTTCTCCTAGACTGGGCGGGTCTCCAATCCTGAGTGTCTAGGGCCTTGTCTTGTGTTTCCTCAAGCCAGGCCATGCTCACCTGTGGCGCTCACCACAATACTGTCTACACGCCAGGTCTGCTGCTCCTGGGAGCCCTGTTTTCATGAACACCTGGGCTCACTCTCCCTGTTTGCCTCCCTCAGACCCTAAGTTTGTAGAGCTTGGGGCTGAGATCCCCCAGCGAATTTGCTTGCCCTCCTGTAGCCACGCCCCCGGTAGCTGGTGCAAGAGACCTCAGTTGTCAGCACTGGTGGGAGCGGTAGCCGGGAGTTCCGCGCCGCGAGTCCCGTGCCACTCCTGATTCCCTGGGTCTGGTTATTGCGTTCACAGGAGAGCTGGGAGTGGCCCTTAAGGTTTCCCCCGCTGTGTGGAGAGAGATGGCTAGGGGATTACACACCTGTCGCGCTGGTTTCACTGCAGTTATCTCCTCCGCCCATGACGCCATTTCTCTGCCATGGTGATATCCCATGCAAATGGTGACCGTTTGTTCCCTTTGCCGGATGACCAATGCAACGGGTGGGTCCTGACTGTCTCTCCCAATCCCCGTTTCAGTCCTGTGGCCACTGCCTATGAAGGCTCGGTTGGCTTTTACCTCTGTAAGTTCCTAAGGGCCGGCCAATTATTTCAGCAGGATCGTTAGTGCTGAGTCACACGAAGCAGGCGAACCGGAGCTTAATTGCCTCCGATTCGGGCTCTGTGTGTGTGTTCTGAGGGGACCAGCCTGTACACCCCAGATCCACGTCAGCTCAGCATTGCCTAGTGATCCTGAGCAAACAGCATTTAGACAGTTTACGGCTCCCTATGCCCTCACAGTTGAAGATGTCAGAGACTTGATCTCTCTGCGCCTGCCACCATGTTACATCTCCTCAGTAATATTCATGTTGCCCTTACAGCTTCCTGGTATAAGCAAGTTCTTGGGATTATACAAACTGCTGCTTCTGTTTCCAGTCCAGATTTCTAGAAATGAAACTCTGGGCCGCGCTGACAAGCGTCCGCGCTTGTCTGCGACCGTAGCAGAGCCGCCCTGGCAAGCGTCCGCGCTTGTCTGCGCCCGTAGCAGAGCCACCCTGGCCTCCGCAGTTCTTCAGCCCGGTGCCAGGCCCCAGGGGCCCAAGCGGCTGCCGCCGCGGCTCTCCGTCCCCCTCCTCCGGAGCACGGGTCCCCTGGCAGGGGGGTGCAGAACGACCCCAGAGCAGGCTCTGCCCGAAGGTGCAGCGGCGAACAGGCCACAGAGACGCTCGAGGCTGCAGTCCAGCCTTCGGAGGACAGGGCTCGGCACGCAGCCCAGCTGCAACCTCTAGGTGCGGCTGCCGGACAGTGTATACGGAGCCATCAAGACAGCAAGCAGAAAGCAAATGGCGGCTCCCGCGGAGTGGATTTTCGGCACAGAAACCACAGCCCCGCCAGCAATCCCAATCCACAAACTCTCCCTGTATAAAAAATATTCAAAAAAAAAAAAAAAAAGGCGGGGCGCACTGAGCTTTCTTTGCCTCGGGTACTTACAATCCACTGCTGATTGCACATTCAGCTTCTCCGCCCGGAGCGAAGCGAAAGAGGAAGCAGATGGGAGCAAAGCGCCCGCGGCTCTGAGCAGCCAAGCGTCTCTTTTTCGATTTCTTTGTTCTTCCTGCTCCTTGGCAAAGTGGTCCACTACAGATTAACGGTGAAAGGAGCTTTAACAGACTGTGCGAAATCTCTATTAAAGCCGCTGCTTTGAGCACCACGCTCAGCACTTCAGCAACCCCCGTACGCAGCGGCCATCTTCTCCCAAGAATCCTAAAAAATAAATATTAAAAAATTCTCTCTCTCTCTCTCTCTCTCTCTCTCTCTCTCTCTCTCTCTTTAAAAAAAAAAGTCTGTTGGTGCTTTCTGAGTACAAAAATGACATATGAATATTTAAATTCAAACAATAGACATACATAAAGAGGAAAAATATCACATGTCTTTGAAATTGGTTTCTGCTTAAGGTTTATTGTTCAGTTTTATTTTGTTGTATTTATTTATATCTGAATTTTTGTGATTTTAAACATGACTTGGGGTAGAAAGGATAATACAAAGTCTATCATCCTCCATATCAGAAAATACATCATCATCAATACAATGAAGCTCTTTTATTCCCATATCCATTTGTACCATCTTTTTTCACAGCAGGAATAATCACAATTTTCAATTTGGTGTTTGTTATGCCATGAATTTTTTCAATTCTTTACTATATTCATTTATACTACATATATTGATAGATAGAAGTAGTTCCATGTTTTTTAACTTTATGTATTTTCATACTGTATAAATTATTTCACAACTACCATTTTTCAACTAGAAGGGGAATTGAGGTAGAGTAATTGACATATTAATGAAGATAAATGATTCTATTTGTATTGGATATGGCAAGTCTGAAATTTCTGTTAGACATTCAAAGGCAAAAATGATTTGAACTATTTCCCTGTAAATATTGAATTCATTACAAAGTTGAGCCTAGGGAAACAAATTTAGTCATTAGCATAGAAGAGGTGATACTCAGAAAGTAGAACAGTTGACCTTGGAATTAGAAAAGGGTTCCACCTGTTGGTCACAACAAACTCTTAATTTACTACCATTGGAATAAGGGTCTAGAATGATCTGAAAGACAAGATCACTGGGAGAAATGAATAAAATGAGAAGATAAGACTTTGTAAGGACCATCTTTGTGAATTTGAAAACATCAACAATTCTAACAGTAATATGTTGGGCAAAGCTCAGGAAAAAAAGAAATAACCTAAGAAATACGGAAGACTACAGAGAGGGAAATTAAATGTATGGCATAAAATTCAAATCCAGAAGCTTTAAGGAGGTAGGAGAATTATCTGACAGCAGGAATAAGAATAAAGAGGATTCCTACCTATCCTTCTTCTAGGCTCGGAGGTATAAGGACTGCAGGACAGAAAATAGTCACCTTTCAAGACAGTTGCAAGGGAAAGAGCATATGGGGAAGGCCACAATTCAGTTAGAAAGCGAGAGCATCCACAGAAGAGACTAAGGATACAAGGGATGTTACTGCTGATTCAGCTGGGCTCCATGGGGCCCAGATAGAGGCTTTGAGAGATTTTGAGGGATGGGATACTGGGTAAGAAAGCAAGGGATAGGGGAGCAGGAGCAAGATGGTTCAGAGATTTACAGGGACTAGAGACTGGGGATTAAGGAATGTGACTAAGAAATTCAGAAATGTGTCATAATTTCTCTTTCCTTCTTACCTTTGTATATGCTGCTCCTCATGACTGCATAACTGCAATAGCACCAGAAGGGAGATGTAATACTCTGCTATTAAGCATTCATATAACTATAGAAAATCAAGCAGTACTTCATACTGAGCCATTCATTAGCTTTAAATTTACATAGAGTTTACAGTTTAGCAGAAAAGAATTCTCATATCTCAGCTTTTAAAAAAAAAAAATTTTGTAGTTGTAGATGGACAGAATGCTTTTATTTTATTTATTTTTATGTGGTGCTAAGGATCAAACCCAGTGCTAGGCAGGTACTCTGCCACTGAGTTATAGCCCCAGGCCATATCTCAACTTTAAGTAAGTGACTAAGACCTCAGTGAAGTCCCTTCCTAAAATCTTACCTTCCCTTTTTTGAAAGCTTTCTTCTTTTTCCTCTTGGTCCTGTTTACTGTTCATTCCCATTCTGTTCCTTTTCCAGTGGATAATGGAGAGATTCTACAATACAAGATTTTCCATACTGCCAAGATGGTCTTCCTCTGACCAGCTCTCCTGAATGTTGTTATGTTACAAGAGTCTCTGTCTCTATCATCATCTTGAGTTGTTATAAAAATAAGCTTGTATTTTCCTGGATTTGGGTTGTTCCAGATTCCAGGAAAAGAGACAAGAAAATTCGTTGTCCTATAATGTAGAGAGCTATCCACGGGCTATGTGTGGACTACATAGGCTTTGCAGCCTAATGAACAGGAGAATATGGTGTCTGGAAACTTCCAACGGACATTTCCTCTGGCTGACTGCCCAGACACATTGTGAGTCATATTCAAGCTCTGCCAAAGGTTCCAAACAACACTGGAGATGGGGTGACCTGCTGTAGCCACATAGCCCCTCTGAGATGGGTGTGACCTGCCAAGATGCCAGTCAACCAGCTAACTGTAAGACATCATGAAGCAAGAATCCACCCCTGAAACCTTATCTCTACCTTTGATGTACCCCCTTAAATAAACCACAGGAGCTATTTTCTAATTGTCTAGCTTCAGCTCCTATAGACTGGACCTATCAGGGGCTTCATCTCTTGAAACTTTCTTTCCAACTTTGTATTTTGTTCTTCACTAATTATTCTAGACTTTAATTTCTTAGGTGGCTTACATCCTTCTGAGAAGGAAGAATCCCCCTAACGAGGCACTGACAGCCTCCCCATACTATACCTCCAAGGTTCTCCTCTTCTGCTTCACCTAAATAACATGAACACATTTCGTTATGTGTTCATTTAGTACATTATCCATGTCACCATCACCATATGTTTTAACCTTGCAATTCTATATTTGCTTGTCTGCCTTTCTACTAGATTAGGAGTCCCTGCAAGGTAGAGATCACCTTTTAGAAATATCAGTGTCATCAGTATATGTTACAATGCCGGATTATTCTGGTGCTAAAATAAATTTTATCATAGAGATAAAAACATAGTTCATTTTCTCACAAGCGTAAATCTAACTGTGGGTTATGGGTAGCAGTAATTGAATCTGATTTAAGAGTAAAGTTGTTTGAAGTAGTCCTGAGGCATGTGATGAAAAAAGAAAAGAAATTAAGATCAGACTTTCCTTTTTAGAACAATATTGGGAAGATGGGGCTAGTGATCAGTAATTGTTTTATAAGAAATAATTGGTTGAGGAAGAAATGTAGCTGTTCTTTAATTTCTGAAGTACAACTTAAATAACTATTTTTATCATACTACTTTTTTGGCATCTCTGTCATTCGGCAGATCTTGGTAATATTTTATGGAAATATGATTGTCATACAGGGTCTTTCTTATCTGTATAATTTACTCTACTATTGAGAAAGAGGGAGAGAAAAGATTCCTTAGAGTGAAACAAATTATATAAGATACTGGATGACAATGATTTGTGAAGCATCTAATTAGATGCCTTCCTGCTCCCAATTATCAACTGCCCCATCATTCATGCTTCATTTCTTTTTTTTTTAATTTTTTATTGTTGGTTGTTCAAAACATTACAAATATCTTGACATATCATATTCCTCACTTTGATTCAAGTGGGTTATGAACTCCCACCTTCACCCCATACACAGATTGCAGAATCACATCAGTTACACATCCATTGATTTACATATTGCCATACTAGTGTCTGTTGTGCTCCGCTGCCTTTCCCATCCTCCACCATCCCCCCTCCCCACCTCTCCCCTCCCCTCCCCTCCTCTCTCTCTACCCCCTCCACTGTATAACCCTGAGGGTCTCCTTCCATTTCCATGCAATTTCCCTTTTCTCTCCCTTTCCCTCCCACCTCTCATCCCTGTTAAATGTTAATCTTCTTCTCCTGCTCTTCGTCCCTACTCTGATCTTAGTTACTCTCCTTATATCAAAGAAGACATTTGGCATTTGTTTTTTAGGGATTGGCTAGCTTCACTTAGCATAATCTGCTCTAATGCCATCCATTTCCCTGCAAATTCTATGATTTTGTCATTTTTTAATGCAGAGTAATACTCCAATGTGTATAAATGCCACATTTTTTTTATCCATTCGTCTATTGAAGGGCATCTAGGTTGGTTCCACAGTCTTGCTATTGTGAATTGTGCTGCTATGAACATCGATGTAGCAGTGTCCCTGTAGCATGCTCTTTTTAGGTCTTTAGGGAATAGACCAAGAAGGGGAATAGCTGGGTCAAATGGTGGCTCCATTCCCAGCTTTCCAAGAAATCTCCGTACTGCTTTCCAAATTGGCTGCACCAATTTGCAGTCCCACCAGCAATGTGCAAGTGTACCCTTTTCCCCACATCCTCACCAGCACTTGTTGTTGTTTGACTTCATAATGGCTGCCAATCTTACTGGAGTGAGATGGTATCTTAGGGTGGTTTTGATTTGCATTTCTCTGACTGCTAGAGATGGTGAGCATTTTTTCATGTACTTGTTGATTGACTGTATGTCCTCCTCTGAGAAGTGTCTGTTCAGGTCCTTGGCCCATTTGTTGATTGGGTTGTTTGTTTTCTTATTGTCTAATTTTTTGAGTTCTTTGTATACTCTGGATATTAGGGCTCTATCTGAAGTGTGAGGAGTAAAGATTTGTTCCCAGGATGTAGGCTCTCTATTTACCTCTCTTATTGTATCTTTTGCTGAGAAAAAACTTTTTAGTTTGAGTAAGTCCCATTTGTTGATTCTAGTTATTAGCTTTTGTGCTATGGGTGTCCTATTGAGAAATTTGGAGCCCGACCCCACAGTATGTAGATCGTAGCCAACTTTTTCTTCTATCAGACGGCGTGTCTCTGATTTGATATCAAGCTCCTTGATCCATTTTGAATTAACTTTTGTGCATGGCGAGAGAAAGGGATTCAGTTTCATTTTGTTGCATATGGATTTCCAGTTTTCCCAGCACCATTTGTTGAAGATGCTATCCTTCCTCCATTGCATGCTTTTAGCCCCTTTATCAAATATAAGGTAGTTGTAGTTTTGTGGATTGGTTTCTGTGTCCTCTATTCTGTACCATTGGTCCACCCGCCTGTTTTGGTACCAGTACCATGCTGTTTTTGTTACTATTGCTCTGTAGTATAGTTTGAAGTCTGGTATCGCTATACCGCCTGATTCACACTTCCTGCTTAGCATTGTTTTTGCTATTCTGGGTCTTTTGTTTTTCCATATGAATTTCATGATTGCTTTCTCTATTTCTACAAGAAATGCCGTTGGGATTTTGATTGGCATTGCATTAAACCTATAGAGAACTTTTGGTAATATCGCCATTTTGATGATGTTAGTTCTGCCTATCCATGAACAGGGTATATTTTTCCATCTTCTAAGATCTTCTATTTCTCTCTTTAGGGTTCTGTAGTTTTCATTGTATAAGTCTTTCACCTCTTTTGTTAGGTTGATTCCCAAGTATTTTTTTTTTTGAAGATATTGTGAATGGAGTGGTTGTCCTCATTTCCATTTCAGAGGATTTGTCGCTGATATACAGGAATGCCTTTGATTTATGCGTGTTGATTTTATATCCTGCCACTTTGCTGAATTCATTTATTAGCTCTAATAGTTTCTTTGTAGAGCCTTTTGGGTCTGCTAGGTATAGAATCATATCATCTGCAAATAGTGATAATTTAAGTTCTTCTTTTCCTATTTTTATGCCTTTAATTTCTTTCGTCTGTCTAATTGCTCTGGCCAGTGTTTTGAGAACTATGTTGAAGAGAAGTGGAGAGAGAGGGCATCCCTGTCTTGTTCCAGATTTTAGAGGGAATGCCTTCAGTTTTTCTCCATTCAGAATGATGCTAGCCTGAGGCTTAGCATAGATTGCTTTTACAATATTGAGGTATGTTCCTGTTATCCCTAGTTTTTCTAGAGTTTTGAACATAAAGGGATGCTGTACTTTGTCGAATGCTTTTTCCGCATTTATCAAGATGATCATATGGTTCTTATTTTTAAGTCTATTGATGTGGTGAATAACATTTATTTATTTCCATATATTGAACCAGCCTTGCATCCCAGGGATGAATCCTACTTGATCATGGTGCACAATTTTTTGATATGTTTTTGTATCCGATTCGCCAGAATTTTATTGAGGATTTTTGCATCTAGTTTCATTAGAGATATTGGTCTGTAGTTTTCTTTCTTTGAGGTGTCTTTGTCTGGTTTAGGTATCAGGGTGATGTTGGCCTCATAGAATGAATTTGGAAGTTCTCCCTCTTTTTCTATTTCCTGAAGTAGCTTGAAAAGTATTGGTATTAGTTCCTCTTTAAAGGTTTTGTAAAATTCTGCTGTATACCCATCCGGTCCTGGGCTTTTCTTAGTTGGTAGTCTTTTGATGGTTTCTTCTATTTCCTCGATTGATATTGGTCTGTTTAGGTTTTCTATATCCTCCTGACTCAATCTGGGAAGATCATATGACTTAAGAAATTTATTGATGCCTTCACTATCTTCTAATTTATTGGAGTATAAGGATTCAAAATAATTTTTGATTATCTTCTGTATTTCTGAAGTGTCTGTTGTGATATTACCTTTTTCATCCCGTATGCTAGTAATTTGAGTTCTCTCTCTTCTTCTCTTCGCTAGCATGGCTAAGGGTCTGTCGATTTTGTTTATTTTTTCAAAGAACCAACTTTTAGTTTTTGTCAATTTTTTCAATTGTTTCTTTTGTTTCGATTTCATTAATTTCAGCTCTGATTTTAATTATTTCTTGCCTTCTACTTCTTTTGCTGTTGTTTTGCTCTTCTTTTTCAAGGATTTTGAGATGAAGTATGAGATCATTTATTTGTTGGTTTTTTCTTTTTTTAAGGAATGAACTCCAAGCAATGAATTTTCCTCTTAGAACTGCTTTCAATGTGTCCCATAGATTCCGATATGTTGTGTCTGTGTTTTCATTTATCTCTAAGAATTTTTTAATTTCCTCCTTGATGTCTTCTATAACCCATTGATCATTCAGTGACCTATTGTTCATTCTCCAAGTGATGTATGCTTTTTCCTTCCTTCTTTTATCGTTGATTTTCAGTTTCATTCCATTATGATCAGATAAGATGCATGGTATTATCTCTACTCCTTTATATTGTCTAAGAGTTGCCCTGTGACATAATATATGATCTATTTTTGAGAAGGATCCATATGCTGCTGAGAAAAAAGTGTAACTGCTTGATGTTGGGTGGTATATTCTATATATGTCAATTAAGTCTAGGTTATTAATTGTGTTATTGAGTTATATAGTTTTTCCTTATTCAACTTTTGTTTGGAAGATCTGTCCAGTGGTGAGAGAGGTGTGTTGAAGTCTCCCATGATTATTGTATGGTGGTCTATTAGACTCTTGAACTTGAGAAGAGTTTGTTTGATGAACACAGCTGCACCATTGTTTGGGTCATAAATATTTATGATTGTTATGTCTTGTTGGTGTATGGTTCCCTTAAGCAGTATGTAGTGTCCCTCTTTATCCCTTTTGATTAACTTTGGCTTGAAATCTATTTTATTTGATATGAGTATGGACACTCCTGCTTGTTTCCGAAGTCCATATGAGTGATATGATTTTTCCCAACCTTTCACCTTCAGCCTATGTATGTCTTTTCCTATCAAATGCATCTCCTATAGGCAGCATATTGTTGGTTCTTGTTTTGTGATCCATTCTACTAGCCTGTGTCTCTTAATTGGTGAGTTTAAGCCATTAACATTTAGGGTTATTATTGAGATATGGGTTGTTCTTCCAGCCATATTTGTTTATTTCTGTTACTAAACATGGTTTGTTTTCCTCTTTGATTATTTTCCCCCCCTTTACTGTCCTACCTCCCACTGTTGGTTTACATTGTTATTTTCCATTTCCTCTTCCTGTAATGTTTTGGCGAGGATGTTTTGAAGAGATGGTTTTCTAGCTGCGAATTCTTTAAACTTTTGTTTATCGTGGAAGGTTTTAATTTCATCTTCCATCCTGAAGCTTAATTTCGCTGGATACACAATTCTTGGTTGGAACCCATTTTCTTTCAGTGTTTGAAATATGTTATTCCAGGATCTTCTAGCTTTCAGAGTCTGTGTTGAAAGATCAGCTGTTATCCTGATTGGCTTACCCCTAAATGTAATCTGCTTCCTTTCTCTTGTAGCTTTTAAAATTCTCTCCTTATTCTGTATGTTGGGCATCTTCATTATAATGTGTCTAGGTGTGGATCTCTTATGATTTTGCACATTCAGCGTCCTGTAGGCTTCTAGGATTTGGGATTCTGTCTCATTCTTCAAGTCTGGGAAGTTTTCTCATATTATTTCATTGAATAGACTGCTCATTCCTTTGGTTTGGAGCTCTGTACCTTCCTATATCCGAATGACTCTTAAGTTTGGTCTCTTAATGTTATCCCATATTTCTTGGATGTTCTGCTCATGGTTTCTTAACAGTCTTGCTGAGCTGTCTATGTTCTTTTCCAGTTGAAATACTTTGTCTTCATTGTCTGATGTTCTATCTTCTAAGTGTTCTACTCTGCTGGTAGTATTCTCCATTGAGTTTTTAAGTTGGTTTATTGCTTCCTGCATTTCTAGGATTTCTGTTTGTTTGTTTTTTATAACCTCTATCTCCCTGTATAGTTGATCCTTTGCTTCCTGGATTTGTTTGCGTAATTCATTGCCGAAGTGATCTTTCCTTGTCTGATTTTGCTGTCTAATGTCTTCCTTGATACTCCAGATCATCTGAAGCATGTATATCCTGAATTCTTTATCTGACATTCCATCTGCTGCAGCTGTTACCTCTTCTAAAGTTGTGTTGACCTGCATTGCTTGTGGTCCTTTCTTTCCTTGTCTTTTCATACTGCTTGCGTTTCTTTCCTGCAGGCGCGGGCGGCGGCTCTGCTCTCTCCTTATTCCAATTGGGGTGTCGTGACTACCACGCCGGCAGGTCACTGGGCCTGTTCTGGGCGCTGGCGGCGGCTGTGTTCTGCCCCTACTCCAATTGGGGTGACGAGTGTACCACGCCGGCAGGCCACCGGGCCTGATCCGCCGGTCAGTTGCAGGTTTGCCTACCCTGCAGGCGCGGGCGGCGGCTCTACTCTGCCCCTACTCCAAATGGGGTGACGTGTCTGTCGTACCGGCAGGCCACTGGGCCTGTCCCGCTGGTCGGTCTCAAATCTGCCCACCTTTTGGGCACGGGTGGTAGCTCTGCTCTGCCCCTATTCCAATTGGGGTGTCGTGACTACCCCGCAGGCAGGTCGCTGGGCCTGTTCCTGGCACGGGCGGCGACTCTGCTCTGCCCCTACTCCAATTAGGGTGATGTGTGTACCACGCCGGCAGGCTCCTGGGCCTGATCTGCAGGTTGGTCACAGGTCTGCTCACCCTGTGGGCACGGGTGGCGGTTCCACTCCGCCCCCACTCCAATTGGGGTCATGTGACCACCACACCGGCAGGGCCTGATCCAGGCATGGGAGAAGGATCTTCTCTGCCCCTACTCCAGTTGGGGTGACGTGTGTACCACGCTGGCAGGCCGCTGGGCCTGACCCGCCAGTCTGTCACAGGTCTGCTTACCTTGCAAGCGCGGGCAGCGGCTCTGCCCTGCCCCTCCTACCACGCCCGTGTACCACTGGGTCGCGGGTCTGCCCACCTTGCGGGCGCAGGTGGCGGCTCCGCTCCGCCCCCTCTCTGATTGGGGTCACGCGATCACCACGCCGGCGAGCCGCTGGGCCTGCTCCGGGCGCTGGCGGCGGCCCGGCTCCTCCCCTTGGCTCGATGACAAATCGAGAGAGACTCGGGTGTCTGTGCCTCACCCCCCCTACCAGGAGACCAACTGTTTCTGTCGCTGCTGGTATTGATGAAGTTCTCTCCTCCGCCGCTTTCTGATGACATCAGATCTCTGCCATGTTGGTGTCCTATGCGAATGGCAGCATTTCGTTCCCCTGTTCTATGGCTGAATGAGCTGCGGTCAGTGGAAAACAGGGATGGTGACGTCAGCTTTCCAACATGGTGGCCGCTGGCCTCCTCTGTGGTCTGACCGGTGTGGAGAACCGAGATGGACCGCTTCCTTCCCCCATCTCGAACCCAGAATTCAGCCCTGAGTATGGTGCTTGCACGGCTGGCAGAAACTGCAGCGCTGTATCCCTGCATCGCTATCTCCTCGTTTCCCAGCACGCGCTGCAGACTCTAGCCGCAGGGCGATTTGCTGAATAAGCAGTGTTACCCTCCGTGAGACAAACCTCTCGCGTTTGAGTCTTCGTAGCCGATCCTCGTGCGATGGAAATCCTTCCTCCAGGTTCCGGAGCACCCCACTATTGCTGGAAATTCCTAACAAGATATCCTTTAGCCGTCCTGACTTGTCATACTCCCACACAGTGAAGCAGCACACGGGGGCAATGCACTCCCCTCGCCGCCATCTTATCGAATCCATGCTTCATTTCTTTATGTCTTCAGAATACTCCATTTTAAAGAGGCTGCTATTTTTAAAATAATAATTAATAAAAGAGGCTTCTATTAAAAGGTAGCTTTTCAAGGAAAATGTGAAAACTTAACTGTCAGTGAACTTTTTAAGAGTTTTACATTATATATTTGCTTGTCACCTTTTTGTCTGATTAGGAGATCCATCAGGGCAGCAGTCATCTTTCAGAAGTATCCAAGTCACCAGTGCATTCTGCAGTGCTTGCTTATATAAGTGCTCAATATTTTTTAAAATAGATTAAAGGCTAGTACATTTTCTGGTTTTTTCTTTCTTTTTTTAATAAACAGTTATGATGTAAAACACTGTGTTTTGGTATATGTTACATTATGGAATGGCTAAATCAAGCTATTTAACCTACATGTTACCTTACACGATTACTATATTGTATGTGTGATGAGACCCTAAAAATCTACTTATAGCAATTTTCAATATACATCATTATTGCCTATAAACACACTAGATCTCTTGAATACATTTAGTTAGAATTGATTACTTGGGTTTTTTTTTTTGTACTATTATGTTGTTCTCTTATGAATGAGTTAAGTTCCTTATATATTTAGATATTAACTGCTTGTTATATGTATGGTTGGCAAATATAATTTCCTAATCCATATGTTGTCTTTTCACTGTGCTATTTCCTTTGCTGTGCTGAGGCTATTTTTATTTCTGTTGACTGTGCTTCTGGGGTCAGATTTTTAAAAATCTTTGCCTAGATCAGGCCATGAAGGTTTTCCCTTTTATTTATTTATTTATTCTAATTAGTTATAGTGATGGTAGAAGGCATTTGGACATATCATACATAAATGGAATATAACTTCTCATTCTTCTGATTGTAAATGATGTAGATTTACGCAGGTCATGTAACCATATATGCCCTTGGGTAATAATGTCTGATTCATTCTACTTTCCTTCCTACCTCCATAACTCCTCCCTTCCCTTTACTTCCTTCTGTCTAATCCAAAGTACCTATATTCTTCCCTAGCCCTCCCTGCTTATTGTGAATTAGCATCTGCATATCAGAGAAAACATTTGGCCTTTGGTTCTTTGGGATTGAATTATTTTGCTTAGCATGATATTCTCCAGTTCTATTCATTTCCACCAAATGCTATAATTTCATTCTTCTTTAAGGCTGAGTAATAGTCTCTTGTGCATATATACCACATTTTCTTTATCCATTCATCTGTTGAAGGCATCTAGGTTGGTTTCATAGTTTAGCTATTGTGAATTGAGCTGCTATAAACATTGATGTGGCCATGTCACAATACTGTGCAGATTTTGAGTCTTTTGGGTATAAAACCAAGGAATCAGGTAACTGGGTCAAATGGTGATTCTATTCCAAGTTTTCTGAGGAATCTACATACTGCTTTCTGAAGTGGTTGCACCAATTTACAGTCCTACTAGCAATGTATGAGTATACCTTTTTCCCCACATCCTCACCAACATTTATTGATGCTTGTATTCTTAATAATTGTCATTCTGACTCGAGTGAGATGAAATCTTATAGTAGTTTTAATTTGCATTTCTCTAATTGCTAGAGATGTTGAACATTTTTTCATATATTTGTTGATCAATTGTGTATCTTCTTCTATGACGTGTCTGTTCAATTACTTAGCCCATTTATTGATTGGGTTATTTGTTTTGTTTGTTTGTTTGGTTGGTTTTTTTTTTTTTTTTTTTGGTGTTGTTTTTTGAGTTCTTTATATATCCCAGAGATAAATGCTATATCTGAGGTACATGTGGTAAACATTTTGTCCCATTCTGTAGGCTCTGTCTTCATGTTATTGATTGTTTACTTTGCTGAGAAGAAGCTTTTTAATTTGTATCCATCCCATGTATTGATTCTTGATTTTACTTCTTAAGCTTTAGAAGTATTGTTAAAGAAGTCAGTTCCTAATCCAACTGGTGGAGATTTGGGCCTACTTTTTCTTCTGTTAGGCACAGCATCTCTGCTCCAGTGCCTAAATCCTTGATCCACTTTGAGTGGAGTTTTATACAAGGTGAGAGGGGATTTAATTTCATTTTGCTGCATATGGTTTTCCAGTTTTCCCAGAACCATTTGTTGAAGAAGCTACCTTTTTTTCTAGGATATGCTTATGGCAACTTTGTCTAGGATGAGACAACTATATTTTCATGCATTTGTCTCTGAGTCTTCTACTCTGTACCATTGGTCTACATGTCTGTTTTGGTGCCAATATCATGCCGTTTTTGTTACTATAGCTCTGTAGTATAATTTAAGCTCTGGTATTGTGATGTGTTATGCTTCACTTTTCTTGCTCAAGATTTCTTTGGCTATTCTGGGTCTCTTATTTTTCCAAATAAGTTTCATGATTTTTTTCTATTTATATGAAGAATGTTAATGGGATTTTAATAGGAATTGCATTAAATCTCTATAACACTTTTGGTAGGGTAGCATAGCCATTTTGACAGTGTTAATTCTCCTATGGAAGACCTTTCTATATTCTAAGGTCTTCTTCAATTTTTTTCTCTCGTGTGTAGTTTTCATTGTAGAGGTCTTTCACTTCTTTTGTTAGATTGATTCCCAAGTATTTCATTTTCTTTTTTTTTTTTTAGGCTTTTGCAAATTGGATAGTTTTTCTAATTTCTCTTTCAGTTGATTCATCATTAATGTTAGGAACACAATTGACTTATGGGTATTAATTATATATCCTGCTAATTTGCTGAATTCATTTATGAGTTCTAGAAGTTTTCTGGTGGAGTTTTTTGGGTCTTCTGTATATAGAATCATCATTGGCAAATGGGGATAGTTTGAGTTCTTCTTTTCTTATTTGTATCCTTTTAGTTTCTCTCTTCTGTATAATTGGTCTGGCTAGAGTTTCCAGGACTATTTTGAGTAGAAGTGATAAAAGAGGGCATCTCTGTCTTGTTCCAGTGTTTTATAAGAAATGTTTTCAAATTTTCTCCATTTAGAACAATGTTGGTCTTGGATTTAGCATCATATATGGCTTTACAATATTGAGGCATGTTCTTACTATCCCTAGTTTTTCTAGTGTTTTGAGCATGAAGAGATGCAGTATTTTGTCAAATGCTTTTTCCACATCTATGGAGATGATCATACAATTCTTGTCTTGAAGTCTATTGGTGTGATGAATTATGTTTATTGATTTCCATATGTTGAACCAACCATGCACTCTTGGGATGAACCCCACTTTATCATAGTGAACTCTCTTTTTAATATGTTTTACATGTAATTTGACATAATTTTATTGAGAATTATCACATCTGTATTCATCAGGGATATTGGTCTGAAGTTTTCTTTCCTTGATGTGTCTTTGTCTGGTTTTGGTGTCAGGGTGATACTTCATAGAATGAGTTTTGAGGAGTTTCCTCCTTTCTATTTCATTGAAATAATTTGAGGAGTAATGGTGTTAATTCTTCTTTTTAAGGTCTTGTACATAAATTTCAAGCAATGAAATAGAAGATGCCATCAAAAGCCTACCAATTAATAAAAGCTCAAGACCAGATGGATTCTCAGCCAAGTTCTATCACACCTTTAAAGAATTAATACCAATCCTCCTCAAGTTATTCCATGAACTATAAAAAAAAGAAACCCTTAAAAACTCATTCTATATTTTCTTATAGTAGTATATTTAAGTTTCAGGTCTTACAGTTAGCTGATTTTGAGTTTAGATTTCGTGTATGGTGTGAGATAATTTCATTCTTCTGCATAATGGATATTCAGGTATTTTAGCACTGTTTACTGAAAAGACTATCTTCTCTCTAGTTTGCATTCTTGGCAGCATTATTGAAAATCAGTTGACTGTATGTTCATCATAAGGCTCTTAACTCTATTCCACTGGTCTATACATCTGTTTTTATGTCAGTTCCATGCTGTTTTGATTATTAAACCTTTGTAGAAGATTTTCAAATTAGGTGGTATAAATTGTTCTTTGTGTTCAAGATTGCTTTGACCACTTAAGATCTTTTGTGGGTTCATACAAATTTTAGGATTCTGTTTTGTATTTCTACAAATGTCAGAGATTTTGACAGCAATTACAAGGAGTGTGTAGATCATTTTGAGTAGTATAGGAATTTTAATATTATTAATTCTTCCATTCCATGAACACAGGTTATATTTTCATTTGATTTATATCCACTTCAATTTTTTTGTCCATGTTTTATAGTTTATATTGTAAAGAACTTTCACCTCCTTCATTCAGTTTATTCCTAGATATTTTATTGGTAACTATTATAAGTGATGTTTTAGTTTGGTTTTTTTTTTTTTTTTTTTTTTTTTTTTTTGCTGCTGTGACCAAGTGACCTGACAAGAGCAATTTTAGAGGAGGAAAAGTTTATTGGGGTTCACAGTTTCAAAGGTCTCAATCTATAGATTGCTGCATTCCTCAGGACTCAGGGTGAGGCAGGCAAATCATGGCAGAAGAGAGAGGTGGAGGGAAGTGGCTCAGTACACATCCAGGAAGGAGAGAGAGACTCCAGTTGCCAGACACAGAATATGTACCCCAAAGGCATTCCCCCAATATCTACCTCCTCCAGCCACAACCTAATCATCTTCAGTTACCACTCAGTTAATCCCTATCAAGGAATTAATTTACTAGTTGGGTTAAGGCTCTCATATATAGTATAATCACTTCACCTCTAAGCTGTCTTGCTTTATCTCACACATGAACTTTTAGGGGACACCTAATATCTAAACCATGACAGTAGGATTGTTTTCATGCTTTCTTTTTCAGATAGTTATCTATTACTGTATAGAAATATGCTAATGTTGATTTTATATCCTGCAACTTCACTGAATTTGTTTATTAGTTCTAACACTTTTTTAGGGAAGTCTTTGGGGTTTTCCATACATCAAATTTTGTCATCTGCAAAAACAATTTAACTTCTTATTTTCCAATTTGAATGCCTTTTATTTCTTTCTCTTGTCTAATTGCTCTGGCTATAACTATGTTAGATAATATTATGTTAAATAAATAAATGATATTATGTTAAATAAATAAATAATATTATGGTAAGTAGAAGTGGTGAGAGTACACATTCTTATTTTGTACTTTATCTTAGAGAAAAAGCTTTCAACTCTTCACAGTGGAGTATGACGTTAGCTATGAGCTTATCATGTAAGACCTCTATTATGCTGAGGCACACTCTTTCTATACCTAGTTTTTGAGAGTTTTTATCCTGAGAATACTGAATTTTGTTGAGTGCAGTTCTTCAATCTATTGAAATTATCATATTGTTTTGTGCTTTGTTCTGTCAGTGTGTATCACAATAGGATTTTCATATGTTGAACCGTCCTTATATCCCAGTGATAAATACCACTTGATGACAATGAGTGATCTTTTTAATATGCTGTTGAATTTGCTTTGCTAGTATTTTATTGAGGATTTCGCATCCATGTTCACCAGGTATTTGTCTATAATTTTCTTGCATTGTCCCTTTCTGGATTTATAATAATTTATATCTGTCTATATTTTGTCTCTAGCAAATTGTTGTAGCTATATTATTTTGATGTTTGCCTTTTAACTTGCATGTTAAATATCTGTGATTTACATGCTACAATAATAACAGTATTAGAGTATTCTGAATTTCACTCTATACTTACTTTGACCAGTGAGTTTTATACTTCAATATGCTTTCATGTTACTAATTAGTTTCCTTTTCTTTCTGTTTTAATAACTCATTTTACCATCTCTGTTAATACAAGTCTGGTGATGATGAACTTTCTTAACTTTATCTGGTAACAATATTTATCTCTTTTTTATTTCTGAAGAACTACTTTCCCCATAATGTATTCTTAGTTGGAAACTTTTTTTTTAGTACTCTCTCCTAGCCTGTAAGTTTCTACTGAGAAGCCCTCTATTCACCTTACTGAGTCTTCTTTATGTTGTTTGCTTTTTTCCTCTTGATACTTTCAGAATCCTTTCTTGTTTAATTTTTTAGAGCTTTATAGTTACATAGTAGTTGGATTCATCCCAACAAATTTATACATGCATGGAATTTGATTTCAGTTCATGATCCCTCCCCATTTTCACTCCCTTGTTTCCCTCCTGTCATTTCTGTCCTCACCCATTCTCCTCTTTCTACTTAACTAGACTTTCTTTTGCTTGTCTATTTATTTATAATTGATTCTTTTTACTTATACATAAAGGTGAAATTCTCTGCAGTAAATTTATATATGTGCAAAACATGATTTTTAAACAATTTATTCTGCATTGACTCCCCTTTCCCATCCCTCCACTCTGCCTCTCAATCTCCTTTTTCTACATTATTGATCTTTTTTTTATCTAAAGAAAGCTATAGACCAATATCCCTAATGAACACAGATTCAAAAATTCTTAATAAAATATTAGCAAACTGCATTTCAAAACATATCAAAAAGATAACACACCATGATCAAGTGGGTTTAATTCCAGGGATGCAAGGTTGGTTCAATATATGCAAATTAATAAATGCAATTCACTATTTAAATAGAATTAAACAGAAAAATCACGTGTTTATCTCAATAAATGCAGAAAGGCCTTTCCTAAAATATAACACCCATTCATGTTAAAAATTCTGGAGAAACTATGGATCAAAAGAACTTACCTCAACATTGTAAAGGCCATTTATGACAAACAAAGCCAACATCATACTGAATGGAAAAAAACTAAAAATATTTCCTCTAAAATCAAGAATAAGATAAGACTACCCACTCTGACCACTCCTTTTAATAGAGTCCTTGAGACATTAACCAGAGCAATTGCCACAGTCTGGCTGGGCACAATTCAGGAGCCACTTGTCAAAAGAAACAAACTTTATTTTTAGAACACACACCAAACCACACAGCTCCTCAGGAAAAACCTTCAGAGCCCAACTGCCACCACCGGCTTCCCATAAGCCTCTGCACCTCCCCCACTCCTCCTGCTCTTGACTCTGATTGGCTGGGTCATGTGGGCAGAGCCAAAAAAAGTCCCCCAATGAGCAGCTCCGTGGTCTGAAAGGGCGGGAAAACAGCCCAATGAGCATCACCAAAGAGGAGCCAATCAGTTGGCAGCTAGAAGTTTGCTGGGGCAGCTATGAGCCAATCATCAGCTGGCAGCTGGAAGTTTGCTGGGGCCCCTTCGGCTGCGGCTCTCAACAAGCAATCAGGAAAAAAAATCAAAGGGATACAAGTAAGAAGTCAAACTATCTCAATTAGCCAAAGATATGATACTATATCTAAAAGACCAAAAAAACTCCACCAGAAAACTTCTGGAGCTTATAAATGAGTTCAACCAACATAGCAGAACAAAAGATCAACACTCACAAATTAATAGCTCTTCTATACTCCAACAGTGATCTAAGAAGAAGAAACCAGAAAAATCATCCAATTCACAATAACCTAAAATAAAACCTTGGGAATTAATCTAATCATGGAGGTGAAAGAACTCTACAATGAAAATTATAGAACATTGAAAAAAGAAATTGAAGATGTCCTTACCATGTTCTTGGTAAGGCTGAATTAATATTCTCAAAATGGCCATACTACCAAAAGCAATTAACAGATTCAATGCAGTCCCCATCAAAATCCCAATGACATTCTTCATAGATTAGAAAAAGCAATCATGAAATTAATTTAGAAGAAGAAGAGACCCAGAATAGCCAAAGCAATCCTGAGCAAGAAAAGTGAAGCAGGAGGCATCAAAATACCTGATCTGAAATTATACTAATGAATATAGTAACAAAAGCAACATAGTATTGGCATCAAAATAGACATGAAGACCAATGGAACAGAATATAAGACACAGAGACAAATCCCCATACTTACAGCTACCTGATACTTGAAAAAGGTGCCAAAAATATATTTTGGAAAAGAGACAAATGGTATTGGGAAAACTGAATTGCTATATGTAGAAAAATGAAAATAGATCCCTCTCTCTCACCCTGCACAAAACACAAATTGAAATGGATCAAAGACTTAAAAACTATACCAGAAAATTTGCAACTGCTAGAAGAAGAAAACATAAGGTCAACAATCATCATCTAGGTACTGGTACTGACTTCCTTAATAAGACCCCCAAAGTGCAAGAAATAAAACCAAAAATCAATAAGTGGAATGCCACCGTAAAACTAAAAAGTTTCTGCACAGCAAAATAAATGAGTAAGAGCTTAAAGAGAGTGCCTACAGGATGGGAGAAAATCTTGGCCAGCTACTCCTCCAATAGGGGATTAACATCCAGAATATACAAAGAACTAAAAAACAACACAACAAAAACAAATATCCCAATAAATAAATGGGCAAAAGAACTAAACATAAACTTCTCAAAGGAATAAACACAAATGGCCAACAAATATATTAAAATGTTCAGAAGTTCAGTAGATTAGACAAAGGGGATTGAAGGCAAGGGAGGGGGAGGGGGGGAAAGGAATAGGAAAGACAATGAATTAATTCAACTTAACTTTTCTATGTGTATATATAAATACACCACAGTGAATCTCCACATCATGTACAACCACAAGAGTGGAATCCTAATTAGAATACGATGTTCTCCATGTTTATATAAATATGTCAATACATACTCTACAGTCATGTATAACCAAAAATAACAAATAATAAATAAATGAGTAATTTTTTAAATGTTCAACATCTCTAGCAATCAGGGAAACGTAAAGCAAAACTACATCAATATTTCATCTTGCTCCAATCAAAATGGTAATGATCAAGAATACAAACAATAATAAATGCTGCTGAGGTTGTAGGGGGAAAGGAGCACTTGTACATTGCTAGTGGGACTGTAGACTAATACAACTGCTCTGGAAAGTAGTATGGAGATTCCTCAAAAAACTAGGGATGGAACTACCATATAACCCAGCTATCTCACTTCTTTGTATTTCCCAAAAGATCAAAAATCAGCATACTTTAGCTACCTTAATGTTTACAGCAGCACAAGTCACAATAGCTAAATTATAGAATCAACCCAGGTCAAAAGGTGAATGGATTGGAGCCCTGACTCTGCTACTTACTAATTGACTGATCTTGGACCTCAGTTTCTTTAACTGCAAAAGGAGAATAGTCATAATACTTCTGTCATAGAGAGCTACATGTAAAGAGTTCAGTATTACTTCTGAACTACTATAGTAAATGCATACATACATAGTAAATCCAGAATAAATGTTTGGGACTGTTATTACCACTGTGACTACTTCAATTAATCATCCAATCAGCAAGTGTTAATTAAGCTACTTTGTGACCTTTGATGGGCTGGGAATAAAATCGCCACTAAAGTGAAAAATGATACTAACAAAACAATGACTTTCATTTGGTGCTAATTTTGTGCTAAGCACTATGCTAAATTTTTAGTGATCTACATCATCTTTTTGCTCTTCCAAAGCAAAATCCTGAGGGCAGCAGGAATAGAAGAAATAGGAGATTAAGAAATAGCACTTTATATATACATTTTGAGGACATGTTTTGCAGAAAGTCCAAATTGTTTCCCTGAATTAAGAAGACTTTCTTAGAGCTGGGAAGCAATTCACCTCATCAAAGAGCATTCTCTAGGATGCTGTCTATTGCAGTCCAGTATAGCATGTTTAGCCCTTTTTTAGTGATTTTTAAATTTTCTATTAGCTTTTTTCCTATTTCCCCTACCACTCTCCTCTGATAAATCTATAAATGACTTCTCATTTCATGTCCAAGAAGCTATTTCCTGTTGTCTCTTCACAGTCTACCTTTTTCCCACTAACTGTCTTTAATAAGGATCAGAAAGCAAAGTTAGGAAACTTTCCTCTGTATGCACTTCAAGTCCTAATATTGCCAAGAGCCCATCTCTTCATATTTTGCTACTTGATATACAGTTGTTTTGGGGAGTAGTGTGTGAATCAGTTTTTAACACCATCATTCTGGTCTAGTTTTTGAGATAGGAAAAGATGAAAATAAATATGTTTCCACATTTTAGGGTAGAAAACCCAGTCTGTGGTTTCCCTGGCACTGCTTACTAGACCATTTAGAATCTCAAGCCATTCAGCCTCACAAGTTACAATTTTCCTTATTTGCTAACCTGACATTCAAAATAAAGAACCAGTTTCCTTAGTACCATTTGATTTTGATTTTACTGAAACTTGTGTGGTTAAAAACATTCTTATACTAATAGGTATGTGACCTTTAAGATATTTATCAGGAAAAAACATTTTCAAAAGAGTAGAACTTTGTTTCCTAATTCTGTCTCTTCTCACATCAGAAATAGTGTCCCTTGAAATGCTTTTTCCCTATGTCTTGGCATTTTCCTCAAATCCTTTTCTTCTCACTTCAAGAGGGAGTCTGGATCACTGTCCCTTTACCAGAAGTGGTAGTTACTGGTGAAGAACAATTTTTCTAGGTTTCAGGTCTTATCTATCTTTCTTTGTGTCATTAAAACTGAACTCACAGGTAATGAGCATGAGAGAACAGTAGATAGGATGGTAGCAGCCACTTAACTTATCTTTAAAAGTTGAAAAATAACAATTAAAAATTTAAACAACTCTTACTTCACTGATCTGAAATTAACTAGAACCACCCATGACCCACACTACCTTATATGTCTTTAACATTTTTAAAAGACAGACACAGAACTTGATGTTCTGGAAAAGATGCTATGTCTCAGGTGTTGAGTTCACTGGTTGAAGTCACATGGACTTTTGGGGGATATGGTTGTTCAGAGATTCATGGTATCATCTTTGTTGCTGCTGTCTCTCAGTATGTGTTTTGTGCTTTCTTGATTCACTTCTGATAGCCCTGATTCAGGAATTAAAGTAGAAAAAGAACTAAGGTAAACAATCATTGCTTTTAACAACATTATGACAAACTGCCTTCGCTGATAATATTCCATTTTCAGTTACACATGCAGACCAATATGCTTTGAAGACCCGCCCCTTCAGTTACTTTTGATCAAACCCCAGTGTGTTAGCCTAATAAAACTGACAGTGGGGATTTCCTAACTCCTGAAGCAGAGTTTTCAGCATGCTAATTTCCAATTACACAGCATTTTCTACTCTGATCATAGTTTCTAAACTTAATGATAAAAACAAAGATAGCTAAGCTTTAGTTACCCAAAATTCTTGGTGCCCCTGCCAACTCATGCAAGATTGGTTACTATTTTATTGGTCGGTTTCATGTTACTATAACAAGATACCTGAGGTGATTAACTTTTAAAGGAGGAAATTTTTAATTTGGCTCGTGGTTCTGGAGGTTCCAGTTCAAGATTGGACCATCCTCGTTTGGGGGAGGGGGGCCTCTGATAATGGCAGTACATAATGATGTGAATACAAACTACTTCCATCATAAAACCAGAATCAAAGAGAAAGAAGACCAGTTAGGGCCCCACAATTCCCTTTGGGAGCCCTCCCCCAGTAACCTCAGGATCTCCCACAAAGCTCTGCCTCCATAAGCTTCCACCACCTCCCAATGATACAGCCCCAAGGATCAAGACTTGAACACACAGGCACCCTCTAGAACTTATGTCTAAGGGAGTGAGAAATTATTTGGGACACCAGAAACTTCTTAGGCTCAAAGATTAATTATAATTAGCCTTAATACTTTCAAATTAAAATAAGTATTCCTGATAAAAAATCTGGCAAAATTCTTTGAAATATCACCTAAAGCTCATCACTGTGTTCAGGTAATTTTGAGCTACTATCCTATTGGAGCACACTGAGTACACTTTTGTGAGGCTCCAGGAACATATTTTCTACTTCCTACTTTCTTATAATCATGATATAAAAAGGTCTTAAGAAACACAAAATATTCACTTTTTTCTCTACCAATTTAAAATGTTCCCACTTTACTGCATCTATATAGCAATAAATAGACTCTGCCTTAAGAATATTTCCTTATTTCTTAAACAGCAGAATTTAAGTACTGAGGAAGTAAAGGTTATAAGGTAAATTATTTCCATGATAGTATATGTAGTAGGACAAAACCAACCTCTACTTGGTTTAACTAGGAAATAATGCATACCATTTTGGTCTTTGAATAGCTTACAAAGGAAAAGCATTTCCTGATTCATTAAAAGAAGCATGATGCCAAGGTGACTAATGCACCATTGTTCAAGTATTAGAACTGTAAAACCATGTAAGGTTGAGAAAGAGGAATAAAAGTGGAATCTGCTCACCCACCTATACCTTAATGATCATTGTAACTAAACTGAACTTGCTAGACTGGTATGACTAACAACTGATAAGACTCCTATTGAATCAATTGATTCTGTTCTCACCCCTCTCATGAGGTTCACACCTGGACACCCAATTCAGAGAGAACCTGTTTTGCTTTTCACTTCACTCAGCTTACTTCACTCTCCTTAGGGAGATAAAGACAACTCTTACTTCACTGATCTGAAATTAATTAGAACCATCCATGACCATAACACTACTTTATATGTCTTTAACATTTTTAAAAGACAGACACAATATTGGTTCATTTTCCTTGCACCTGAAAGCTTAACCTACATATCATTCGTGTGACATTTCTTGAGGCTCACCAGCAGGTGCCTTAATTTTTAGAAAGGTTTCTAGTGGTCTAAACAAAGCCTTCAGAAGACCTTAGCAACAAAAAGGGGTTAGCATATTTGTAAAGACCCAGAGGAAATTCATTAGGATGCTGAGGCAGCATAGGCCCCATTGAATATGTTAATGGACAATGAGTGATTCCTCCGATGCAGCAATCTCATCTTCCTCAACATTTATGAGGTGCAAGCAATCCATGAATCTAAGCATCTGCTAGTGGGTGTCCTCAAGCAGTGACAGGAGCCTGGCTTACAAATGTTGTTGGTTTCCACCAAAAACACACTCTAGCGCGCACGCACGCGCGCACACACACACACACACACAAAAAAAGTCTAATATAATTTTTTCTTATGGTTGCAGAGCAAGTACATTATTTAAGTGCTGTGCTGATGAATAAGACTTTCAACCACATTTTTTAAAACATAAACAGAAAAACAAAGCAAAATCACATACTAGTATTCAATGGGGCATTAACAGATTTTTCTAGACTGGAACAGAGTTAGTATCCCAAAGTCCTTTGGTGAAATCAAGGAAAATGTTCCTTAGAATAATTCTGTTTGGGCCGGGCGGGGAAGCGCACACCTGTAATCCCAGCAGCTTGGGAGGCTTAGACAGGAGGATCAAGAGTTCAAAGCCAGCCTCAGCAATGGTGAGGCGCTTAGCAAGTCAGTGAGATAGGGCTGAGGGTGTGGCTCAGTGGTTGAGTACCTCTGAGTTCAATCCCAGTATCAAAAAGAGAGAGAGAGAGAGAGAGAGAGAGAGAGAGAGAGAGAGAGAGAGAGAGAGAATGATACTGTATAATGAATCTGATGAAATCTGGTTACTTTGCTCAAGGAAAAACTGGAGTTAACCTAAATAGACTCCAATGTGGACCACACCATTCTTTCACATCCAACATTGGTATCCCAGAGCTCACTGACTTTTCTCTGCATCATCATATTTCTATTTTTTCTTCTTGTTTTCGGCCAGGAGAGGTTTTGTTGTTTTGATTTTTGTTTTGTTTTGTTTTTTGTTTTGGTGGTGGTGGTACTGGGGAAGAAGAGTTCTTGATTGGTCTGAAGGTTGTAGAAACTTTGCTCCTCTAGCAAATAAGACGTAAAGATGATAAACATTCCTAAAATTTTTCAGCTAATAAAATTTCAGTCTAACTGAATTCTGAACAAGAGCTCTTATTTATAGCATGGGACCACTAGTTGCTCATTAGTACTTTTTTACACTAGCTCATTAAACATCCTTGGGAGTGGCTGTACCCAGGATGTCAATGGCTCTCTGATGTGGCTTTGCAACTGCAGTTCAGGTGGTGGTATCACTTTCACCCTTGGTCCTTCATCACATCTGACTGATAGAAGCCCTGTTGTGAAGAAGGCATGTTCTCATTCTAGGTAAACAGAGCAGGGTGAGACTCTTGGCTTTGTGTCTTTCTCCTAGAGCACTCAGATGCTGATCATTTTACAGATGAGCCAAGATTTCTCAATCCATGCCAATTATTTCAATCAACTATCATTCAGGATAACTATCTGATAATGTCCAACACATATCATTATGAAAAAAATTCTAAAGGTAACAAAACTAAGGAAGAAAAAATATATTCTTCTTAGTAGCAAGTATTTTGTATGAGAAGTCTGACTTTATAGAAAAAGTTTAATAAGACTTAGACTGAACACTAGGGAATGGATTCCACTCCAGTTACAACTTCAAAAGAAAGGGAGAGACCACTACATATAGCAAAAGAGTATGGAATTGGGAATTTATAGAAGATATCTTGTTGAGGAAATTGAGAACTATGCTGAGAAATAGCAAATTTTCATCTCCCCTGTGGTGGCACAGCTGATGCAAAGCTTTGGAAAATGGAAATCTCTTAAATATTGGGTGGTCATTCTTTCTTCCAATGCCATATGAAACTTCACAAAGTTTTCTAAATGAATACGTATGAATTCTTTAGTGTGAGTGGGTTATTTTGAACAGTTAAGCTTTACATCTGGGTTAGAATATATTAAAAATAGACGATCCATATCACCCAGGGGTCAGAGCTCATAGGGCACACTGACAATTGGATCATCATAAGAACTGAAATCACCTGCATACCTAAGGTTGCCTGGATAAAAGTGACTTAACTATTTTCTGGAGAAAATTATTTCACAAGAAAACTAGCCTATAATCCAATAAACAATTTGAATGATTGCTTCAGGAAATCATTGAGAATCAATTTGTCTGAACAAATAGCTTGCTTAACTGAATAAGCAAACTCCTTCTCAGAACATTAGATAGCTCACCTGAGCAATTGCTGAATAACTGCTTGTATATCAAGAATTGC
This sequence comes from Marmota monax, assembly GCF_021218885.2. Classification (NCBI taxonomy): domain Eukaryota; kingdom Metazoa; phylum Chordata; class Mammalia; order Rodentia; family Sciuridae; genus Marmota; species Marmota monax. Next base: position 5,247,625 of record NW_026695212.1, read on the forward strand.
TTCAAGAACCTTTCCCCACTGTTTCTACTAGACCTGAACTATCTTACCATGAAAGTCCCTAATCTCAGTATCCCTCCACTAACAGACTTTTTTCAAGCCATCTGAGTCCATAGCCCCAACTTCCAACCCCTTCTGAGCTCAAGTAAGATTTTTCCCAAGGTTTCTTTTCCTTACTTCTGTAAGTTTAATAAACAGATACTTTTTGTTAGAGAAGCAGCAGGGCCTTGGTTTCTTTCACGAAATCCAAAATCTAGACACAGGGGATACAATGACTTGTTTTACCTTAATAGTAAGGATAAAAAAGAATGAACTCAAAGAAGTGATCCTTGTACTGAAAGTAGAATAAGTACCTATATATTTTTAAAGCCTATTCCATATTAATATTTCTAACTTAAGTTTCCTGTCTCCTTCTTACAAATAAGAGTTTATAATCCATTTTTCCTTATAACTAGTTTCAATGTTTCATAATGCCATTTCAAAGAAGAATGAAAATTACAGTAGTATCCCACCCCTAACCCTCCAGAATTGGTTGCTATGGCTGCATCCATCCGGAGAACCATCTCTTTGGCATCAGACAGGCACCAATCTCCCTTCCAAGGAACACCAAAGAATGTACAAGTGTGAGTACATTTATAGTGTCCCATAAAGCCTCACATAATTAGTAAACAGTAACAATGTAAGAGAGAAAAAATAGCAAACCTTTAATATTTGATTTAATTTTTTCTTATTTTTTTTCATTTTTATGGGTACTAATACCATGATTTTTGCCTAGGATTTTTTTGCATCCAGTTATTCCAGTAACATTTTTTGAAAACTTTCTTTCTCCATTGAATTGCCTTTACTCTTTATCAAAGATCAGTTGACTGTCTTTGTATAGGTTCTCTATTCTGTTCGATTGATCTACATATATATTCTTTCACAATATCATACAAGTACTGTAGCCTTATAGTATGTCTTGAAATAAAATGGATTCTTATTTATTCTTCCTTAGTATATTGTTAGCTATTCTATGTTTTCCCCTTTCCACATAAATTTTAGAATTTGTTGATATTTATAAAGTACGTGTTGATATTTTTATTGAGATTGTGTGAAATCTATCAATCCAGTAATAAACCATGAATTCTTAACAATAGTGTTCCAATCCACAAATATAGAATGCTATAAAAGTTAACTTCTTTCCTAGATATCAGCAATGAGCAGTTGAATTATGTATATAATAATTCATGCATGGAATATAATCTATTCCACTTTGTTCCTCAGGATCTCTTCTTTCCCTCTTCTCCTTCTTTCACCTGTTCTCCTTCCTCTGTTCCACTAATCTTCCTTCTATGTACTCATTGTTGTTTCTTTTTTTTAATTGGTGCTTTATAGATAGACTTGAAGATGAAATTCACTGTGATATACTCATGTAACTTTTATATATTAACTAGTATCCTACAGCCCTGCTATTTTCTCTTACTAGCTCCAATAACTTTTTGTCAACTCATGGGCATTTTTGGCATAGACAACCATGTCATTGTGAACAATTTAATTTTTTTCCTCTCTAAACTGTATATATTATATTTCCTTCTATGAATATGTTATATTAAATGGCAAAAAATGAATTGGTGTTACAGATGAAATTAAAGTTGATAATCAGATGACCTTCAGATGGGGAAATTATCCTGAATTATCTCTGTGACCTAGTGTAAACACAGGTGTTCTTATAAGTGGAAAAGTTAAACAGAAAAGAGAACAAGATGGAAGCATGAGAGGAACTTATTCCAATGTTTCTGGTTTTGAAGATGGAGGAAGGGATCCATGAGCCAAGGAATGCAGGCAGCCTTAGATATGGAAAACAGCAAGAAACGGATTTCTCCTAGTGTCTCCAGAAGAAACACAAAGCTATCCATCACATTAATTTTAGCCCACTGAGATTAATTTTGGACTTTTGACCTCCAGAACTGTAAAACAATAAATTTGTATTGTTTAAAGCCACTAAGTTTGTGATAATTTTTTAGAGTCACAAGGGGAAACTAATACATGTGATTTCTAACATAGGTAAGGTTTTTGACTTTTTACAATTTTCCTTTGACTTTTCACAATTTTCTTCTTAACTTAGTTCTTCTGTAGTTTGAATATGACATCCCTAGGGTAGTTTTATGGGAATTTGTTCTGCTTAATAATTTTTGAGAAACTGTAGTTTTGTTATATCTTTAGAAATTACCTTCCAGTTTTTAGACATTCTGTTAGGGTTTTTTTTTTGTTGTTGTTGTTTGATTTTTTTGTTTTTGTTTTTGTTTTTTTGTTGTTGTTTGTCATTGTTTTTCTCTGCATTTTACAATGAGAGGTTTCTACTCACCTGTTTTCAAGTTCACTGATTTCACTGATTCTTTTCTTGGCTCTGTTGTGTCTACTAACAGGCACATCAAAGGCAGTCTTCATTTCTGTAGCAATGTTTTTGATTTATACTACTTCCTTTTGATTCTTAGAATTTTCATCTGTCTGCTGACATTACCTATCTGTTCTTTCATATTGTCTACTTTTTCCATGAGAGCTCTTAATATATTAATTGTAGTTACTTTAAATTTCTTGCCTGATGTTTCCGGTATGTGTCATATCAGAGTCTGGTTCTGATGCTTGCTGTATCTCTACAGACTGTTTTTCTTCCCTTTAGGCCTGCCAAAGGCTTTGAACTTCTCTAGTGTCTTTGCTTTTGTCTTTCTTCTTTACTTTGGGTTTCCCTAAGTACTCCTTCTCAGAAAGAGTCTATGTCTTGAAGCCCTTTCACCTGTCATGTACTGTAAATAACCAAAGCCCTAGGGTGGGTGTGTGGTGAGGTATGTGGAAGGAGAGGGCTCTTTAGTCTTTCCATTAAATCTTACTGTTTTGATGGCCTGTGTCTCAGGGCTGTAATCTTCACAAGCATTTCTTCTTGCATAACTTTATATGACACAGGAAAGACTGGATGGGGCTGAAGTTAGAAGAAGATCCTTTCCCATGGCCCTTGTTCAATATTCTGATGAAGTCTTTTTCCCCAGAGAGTAAACTCCTTTTCTGGGCATGCTTCACAAGGATTTTTCTTCTCTTCCCCTTGCCAGAACCACAGAGAATTCTGTCTCAGATCTTTACTATTAGGATCTGGTGAGGCTTTTGTTGATAAAGCCCATGATAGGGTGGGGACTGCTGATATGTCAGCCCCTAAGAGTTTCTCACTCCAAAGCTAGTCCACACTAAGCCTCCAGGAATTCATCAAAATTAACATTTTAGTATTCTTATCAGTTAGTGATTCCCTTGGTTTCTGGCCCAAGTGGACAGATCTTGGTTACGAACTCAGTTCTCTGAACTAAGAACTAAGAAACATCATTGTTTTTCATTTTTTCCAATCTATTCTTGTCTTAAGAATATATTGAAGTAACAACTTCTATACTGTATATATTAGAGCTGAAATTAGTCTGACGTTTTTTTTTAATCATAAGAAACTTGGATGACTGAGGCAATAGGTAGAAAATTGCTTGGAGCCAGTATCATCTGAAGGGGAATTCATGCATATCAATATGATGATTGAGGCTAGGTTGGCTGGAAGCCTCTCTGAGACTGTTGGCTAAACTATCCACATGTGGCTTCCCCGTACAGTATGAACCTCCCAATATAATGACAGAATCAGAAGTACAATAATGTTGGGTCGGGGGGGGGGAGTAAAAGAAAACCAGGCAGAAGCTGCATTGTTGACTTAGAAGTGGAACAGTTTCACTTCCAACCACTCCACTCTACTATTAAAGAGAAGGATATCCCCTACCTGTCAGGTGTCAGTTATATTGTACAGAAAGCATAGGAATAAGGTGAATAAATATGTGTGGTCAACTTTAGAAAATTTAACCTACCCTATTGGGAAATTCTAAATCAACTGTTGTGATTGCAATGAAAATAATGAATCTCAAGAATTTTAGACCTTAGCAGCCTGCAACTATGAAATAATTTCATGGTGACTTCTGCATATTTTTATTTTGAAACAATCACAGATTTACAGGAGAGTTGGAAAATCTTTATGTCTCCTCAACTACCTCAGAGTAAGTGCTGCCTTGATGCCACATCTCACTGAATGTGTCCATGAGCATTTCCTACCTGCAGAGCTATCTCCCACATAGCCATTTGGACCCACATAGTCCAAATCAAGATGTTTACATTGATATTTTACTCCTATATCATCTTCAGACATATTTAAGTGAACCAAGTGTTCTAAAAATGCCTCTAATTGCAAAAGAATGAACTTCAGAAACTTATATTGCATGTAATTGTTCTATGTCTATAATCCACTTCCGTAGCAGCTGTTCCTCATTCCTCATTCTTTCCTTAACTTGCATGATGTTGATACTCTGAAAGCTACAGACCACTTTGTAGTGTGTTCCTCATGTTTTCTCACAATTAAAAGTTTCTACATCTTTCACAGGGATGTCACAGAGAGTGAGTTATGTTCATGTCATGGCATCCTACCAAGTAGCACATCATTTTCATTTACCCCATTACTAACAGTGTTCACTTTTACTCGTTGATTAAGATGATGTTGTCTGCAAGGCTTCTCCACTATAAAGTTACTCTTTTCCAATTTGAGATTAGTAAGTATAGTGAGAAAGCAAAGCTATGTAAATATCCCATTCTTCATCCAACTTTTAGTTTATTATATACTTTGGGTTTCCTTTCATATTCAACAGGTTATAATAGTGTTGCTATCATTATTTACTCTGATGCATACATTTTTCCATGTTTAGCCAATAGGAACATCTTTTGGCATATCTCCATTATAACACCCACTCCAGGCTGTTCTTCAGTGTGGCAACCTCGTTTGGCTCAAGTGCTGACTACTCTTGTCAGGTTGCCTCTTTATGATAAATAGAGTAATGACTAGCTAAAGATATCTACATCCTAATTTTCAGAATCTGTGAATATATCTTTATGTGGAAAAGGGAACTTTTCAGGTGTAATTTAGTTAAAAACCTTGAAATGGAGATAGATATTATCCTAAATTATTCAAGTGGTCTCAATATAATTACAAGGGTCCTTATAAGAGGGAAGCAGGAATATCAGAGCCAGAGAGAAAGAGAGGAAGAGAGATTGGAAGGTGCTACACTGCTGGCTTTGAAGAAAGAGCAGGAATGGGCACGGCCTCCAAACCCTGGAAAAGGCGAGGAGACAGATTCTCCCCAGAGCCCCAGAAAGAATGTAACTCTGCCAATGTCTTGATTTTAACCCACTGAGTCTGGTTTTGGACTTTTGACATCCAAAACTATCAGATAACAAATGTAAGTTGTTTTAAGCAACTAAGTTGTGGTCACTTACTACAAACACAGTGGAAAACTAATATGCTCTCCCAGCCCTTCTTGAACACTCTCCTTGTGCTCAGGCTCTAACAGCTTCCACACTAGGTTTTGCCCGGCATGTCCACCTTTCATACTGCACTCAGAATTTGACTCCTAACACTGCTCAACTGTAGATGCCTACCTTACTCTGATGCACCTAATTTAATCTGAATTATATTATTCAGAATGGGAAGTTATGGGAAAGGAAAAGTGAAGAAAAGAGGGAGAAAAAAGAGGGAAATCCATTGATATTTAATACTCAAATTTCAGTCATCTAATCACCAAAAACCACCCCACTAGCAAGGGCATGTCTGCTATCTATGAGAGTCATTAGGATGGGACTTTAAACAGTACAGTTCTCCTAATCCAGGCCTTAGCTGCTGCCTCTAATGTTCTTGAGACTAAGGAAAGACTTGCCTCTGCTGGCACTGGGAGAAGAACCACTGCCATGCCCAAGATCCCTTAGTCTAAATTTTAGTCCTTGACAATAATTGGTGTCAAAATCTAAATCATAGTCTAAATCACAGTCTCTTCTTCCTGTCTAAATCTTAGTTTAAATCACAGTCTATTCTTCCTGTAAACATCCACAACACTTCTGAGACTAGGTGTGTACATTTAAAAAGCACATATAATATAGAGAATATTTTGTAACTCTTTCATAGGCCAGTCTCAATTCAAGTTCTCCTAAAGAAACTGCTCCCTGTCTTACTCTCTGCAACCATTGACACCACAGAAAACAATTTATATCTCTTCATGTCTCAGAGTCTGGGTCAAACTGATACCAACTGCAGGAAGAAGGAGAAATTTTACCTAGCCCTAAATTAATGCCTTCTGGTATTCCATTTTCTACTGCATCATTAATTTCTTCCCAAAATGATTGAGAGCAAGAATTTCTAATTCCCTTCCCCAGAGGTATGATCTGGTTCTATAGTCCAGACGAGACAATCTCACAGCAGCTCTCCATCTATACGTATCTTAAAGTCTGCATCAATCAATCTTACACTAATAAGAGGAGAGACCCCAGCATCATCTCATGTCAATTAAAGTTATGCCAAAATTAACCTAAAGTTTTTTATCTTGCCTCTTCAAAGACTTAAAAGCTTTGGAATCCACTCTCATGAACAGTTAGTTATCCAGTAATCAATATAACACTGATTATTGTCAAATACTAAAATTATTGCTTCACATGAACTATTTCACTTAATCCCGCTATTGTGGGAGGGTTAAGTGAAGTTGTTGAGAAGAAGCTCCAGATACCTAACTTTTCTCAATTTGTCACCACTATGTCCCAAAGCCACCAAAAATCATTTTATTATATCTATTTTCCTTGTTTATGTCAGTTTTCGTCAGAAGTCCAAACTCACAACACACTCCCATGTACATTTCCTTTTATGACCTATTATACATCAACTTACTGGGTCATCTGAAATTCATAGTTGAAAACTAAGCAAATTCATCATATCTGCAACTTCCTCCTACACAAGTTAGAGAGGCTCTCCACTAAGGACACTGCTTCCTTCCCCTGCATCTTCCTTGAGTGATGGCTATTTTTCTCTTCCATGTTTTGGGACCACCACACTGGTCTGCTGGTTTTTCTTTTACCACCAGATAATTTTCTACTTCATAGTCTTCGCAAGAATATTCCTCTTGCCTGGAATGCAAGTGGGATGTTCCCTTAAAGATGCTTCCTCAAATGTTTTCTCTTCATGAGATCAACTATAATCAGTCTATTCAAGCCTCTTGACCACTCACCCACCCAACTTACATTATTCCTAATTCCCCATCCTGTTCTATTTGTATTTTTATCCCATGGCATCAATCATTTTCTAACATATCATGCAATTTACTTACATAGTATGTATTTTGTTTATTGTCCATCTCCCTTTTGCTCAATTCCAAATTCCACAAGAGCAGAGATTCTTGTCTAGTTTTGTTGACTAAGGTATATAAAGCACCTAGGCACATAGTGTGTGCCCCAGTAAATACTTTGTAGTGATACAATGAACTCTCAGCTATGATATTAGGAAGAAGACACAATTATTTCTCTTTTTCAGACAAAGAAGCTGAAGTTTACATAATTCATGAAAGGTCATGCTACTTGCAATGACATAACCCAAATTCTAATCTAGATCTCTCTCCTTAGAACTAACACTCACTGTTCCACACCCAACAGTATTTGCCTATGGTAGATGGGGGAGGGGATACCAATATGAGGAAAAGGGGAGGAGGTGGAAGATGGAATAGAATAAATCTCTGTGTACCACACTGAGCAGATTCTTTCCATAGCAGAAACTAAATTGAATGGTGACAAACTTAAACCTATATCTTGCGAAGATCATTCAAAAAAGTGGAACAATGAAAATCAACCAAGTTTTCAATGGAGAGAAATACCACATTTGATGGGGCCCAATGGTACTCTAAGATTTTCACAGCTAAAAAGGACTTTCTCCCTTCTAGTTACCTAGTAAGCAGTTCAACCACCCCAGTCCTCACTTAGAAATAAGTCTAATACAGCATGAATAGTTGCGAAATTATGCTTTATTCAGATATATTAGATTGGGATAAACTGAACAAGTGAGTTACTTTCCATTTGGGTGCAGTCACAGTTGTCAACAATATTCAGAAGCACCAAGTGTGAAATCTCCTGAGGTGCTGAGTTTATCAGGGCACAGGTCATATCACCTGACACATTCAAGTGCTGTCTGATGTGTCATTAAAGCAGTGGCTCAGAATGCAGACATGTTCTCAAATAGGCAACAACTAGATGGTACTATTTCGTTTATAAGTGTTCTTTGTCTAAATAAATGCACAACCCACAGGGTCTAACTTAGGTCAGCTGTTTAGTTAGTCCCTGAGATAAAGTCTTTTAATCACATATTCTTGCCTAATTTTTCAAAAAAAAAAAAATAAAGGGTAAAGTGAGACAGTTACAGGATACAGGAATTATAAATAATACATATAATTAATAATACATAGATATTCTTTCATTACATAAGTTGCTACTATAAATACTTATTTGATGAAACTAAAAATATATTTTCCATATAAATAATGTTAAATATTAATAAATAGATTTCAATTTAAAAATTCAAATATTGCAGGCATGAGGACTGTTATTTGGATGCTCTCCGACCCCGAATCGAAGACTGACTCCTTTTTCGCTTCCTTAGGGTAGAGTGTGGTAACAGATCATTCATCACTTTCTTGAGTTCACTCACTGCTTTACGCTGGATCTTCAGGTCATTTACCTAATGGGAAAGAAAACAGCAAAATTAATTTCAGGCATAAAAGCCATCAGGTTTTTCTCCTTTTAACATCATAGTGAAAATGAAATTATTCATCTTTAAAAAGGTGATTCTGAATAACAATATAGTATCTTAATCTACATTATTAACTTCTTCCACCATTAAGGCTAAAAGAAAACTGAATTGATAGTTGTGCAAAATTATTATGGGTTACATCATATATCTCTAACTTTACTGCTACAGAATTCTCAAAATTATTTAGTGAAAAGAGACCTGGAGTACTTAAAAAGAAAAGGAGGTATTAAATCCTGCATCTGTAGTATCTCTAACTTTGAGCCAGTTTCTTAACCTCTTTAAACCTCTGTTTCCTCATCTAACCAGCAGAGATTGTTGAGCTGACCTTTAGTCTACCAATTCTGTCACCTCACACTTTGATCAGTCTTTGCTGTACATATCAGATGAGTTCCTATAAGACACAGCCTCTCACCCTGGGTGTATAGCAGGCTGACCTGGAGACCTAATAAAGAACTCAGAAACTAGGCTCAGAGACTTGCTCTTGTGTAGTCACTGATTCCCCAGGTTATTCTGAAACCAACCACAGTGTGAGAGCCACTGATATAGGTTAAGTCCTTTGTAAAACACCAAGTTCAAAACAGATGAAAACTATAATTTTAAATTTAGAATGAGATTAAAAATAAACACCACTCATGCTCATATGATAATAAATGACTTGCTGATATAGAACATTTGAAATTAGGATTTGCAACAACTTTTGCTATACCCTGACTTCTACACCAGCAGATTGCACTATTTGATTTTCTTCAATCTAACCAATAGAGCCATGTGGACGATTTTATAATTAATAAAATGAGGACCATTTATTTTCATCTTTTCTGTGTCACTCTGTTTCTTTCTAATGCTGGAAACACTATTCTCAAGAGTGACTAGGGGGTTTCTAGACTCCAGATTAATTATTAAAGGACATAACATGCCTAAAATATGTTCACAATTGAACAAGAGGACAGAGGTTAAGATTTCACTCAGTATTGCCCATCATGAATCAGGAGGTTTGAAGAGCCTAGAAAGATGAAACCCAGACATTTTTCTCACTTTCTCAAGGACCAGTTACAAGAGTAGAAAAAAAAAATTCTACCACCTGTGCATTATAGTGGCAAAAAATAAAAATTCAAAAGTTTTCAGCTTTCAAGCTATCACCAAGAATCTAAGAGACTTAGATTCAAGATTAAACAAGCCAGGATGGCACTGGGTTAGGAACAAGTGCTTCCTCAATCTCTAGTCTATGGCCCAAAGAAAATTGGTTCCATCTCTCCTTCCGGTTACTGGGAGCTACATGAATTGAGTGAGAGGCAGACCCAAGCACTGTGAAAACTGGGCACAAATCCTAAGAGCAGAACTCATAGTAAGACTTCAGTCCCACTCACTCAAGACAATTGATATTAAAGCCAAAACCAAAGGATCCTGACCTCTTTGTCTTCTAGATAAAATTTGGGGAAACATGATTGTCTTTATGCTTTAAAGTTGTCTTTTTGCCTTAAAATTACCATAATTTAAAGATCCAAGACAACCTCATAGATAACACTTCAGAGCCTAAGAATTTCTCCAGCTGAGATATTTTAGTATATGAAAGTTAATCAAACAATCCTTTCAGAAGGTGTAAACTCTATCCCTTTTCCCCCACTAAAAACAAGCAGCGAATAGTCTCACTTCTAGTTAGGCTGCATAATCTTGAGATGTTGACCAGAGACTGCAGAGACTGCAGTCACATGGTGTCTCCTCAAAAGCTATATCTCTCTCCTCTCTCATTCTCATTTTCTACCCACAACATTGTAGAATTGTAGAGCAAAGGAAACCATAGAACTTTTGTAGTGAACCCAGCAGGTTCCTCTCAATATGGGGAAATGGAGCACCAGCCAGGCATGTGATTCATCTGAGGTCACAGTTTCTTGGTGGCCAAGTTGGAAGGAGAACAGATATCTTCTCACTCCCTCCCACGTGTCTTTCCACTAAGACAAACAGCCTCCCATCCAAAGTAAGAGAATTTCCATCGCATAAACAAGGTGCAAAGAGAGACCTGCTTCTCCATGCTCCTCTCTGTGTCTTCACCTACTTCCGGCTCTCTGGATTTATCTGTTCACCTGTCCTTGTGTAATAGTTTTATTGCCTGTGTTTCTCCAAATGACACATTTAAATGATTCCCATACTGATTTTACAGTTACCCAAAGGATGCGTTGAATTAGTAAGGAGGAGTTTCAGCCAGAGGTTTAAATCATAGATATAGCCAACTGTTAAGTAGCTAATTTCTACTTTCTGAGAATTAAACACTCTGCAAAAGCCCTGCAATGAAATAAAGAATTGAAATCATCTCACCTGAACTTGAGACACCTTTAGGAAGTCCTGCAGCTTATTGGTACTGCTGTTGAAGAACTTAGCAAAAAGATCCCCCTTGATGGTGTCCATGCTCCTTTGGATGATCTTGTTGTCTTTTAAGTGTTCAAAGAGTTTGAAGTAGAAAGAGACAATTTGGCTCTGGATTACTTTTTTGTCACTCTCCTTGGGAGAAAAGAGCACAAAGATGATGTTAGTTTATCCATCAGAAAATAAATAACTGAAAAATCATCCAAATCGTAATGTTCAGTTTACCTCTTTCCATTTATCCAAAATATCCAAGAAGAGAGACCCGCCATCTGATACATTTGAATTACTTGCATTCTGAGAAAAGAGAGGAAAATTGATTGATAATTAGTCCATATATTGTCCTAAAAGTATTTTCAAGCCTAGTTAAAAAATAAATAAATAAAAATAAAAATCTGCAGTTGTCACACTATAGTATACTGCCCCCCTCTGGTATAGTTGTCTATAACATCTACCTGTGCCCTCCTATACAGTTTTATTATGTCAGCTTTAAAACCTCTGTAAATATATGTTTGTGTGAGAGACAGAGAGACAGAGAGATCTTATTTACATTGCAAGAATAAAATATTTGTGAATGTCTGAGCATTGTAATAACAATAATTACAATAGCTAATTTGGGGAGAAATAATAAATTATTTAAAATGCCAAAAAAATTTTTACTAATCATAAATAAGAATTTAAATTTTCATAAACCAAAAAATTTAAAAACTCCTAAGCCAGAATAGTAACTTCAACAAAGTCTCAGTTAGTTACTGACTGAAGGAATAATTCATAAGTTAAGTGGAGTGACAGAATTCAGAAATCACTTTTTGGAAAAAGAAAACCTCTATAAGTGACATTTTAAGCCAAATTTTTAAGAACTTCACCTTCTTTAATTTTAACTAATAGCTTTCTATTACTACTTTTAATACTAACTTTGACCTTTTACTGTCATCCTCATAATAGTTTGAGAAATCAGAAACTAATAGCCAATCATTTTTTGATACGGACATTGCTTGATTTATTACAACTTAGTGGGCAGGGATGTAGCTCTGTGGTAGAGCACTTGCCTAGCATGCACGAAGCCCTGGGTTCAATCCCCAGCACAAAACAAAATCAAAATCCTTGAGAATATTCTCATCATAAAATTATCAATATAGATATGCTTAGTACTCATATTATACCTATCTTTTGGAAGACTCATGTTCATGTATCCCCTCTAAGTCTCTATAGCAAATTGAGCAGGAGGTTAAAGCAAAATCTAAATTATTTAGTCAAGAAACATCCTCCAACAATTAACAAAGTACCACATCTTCTCAAAATGATTATGAACTAGAGATCACAGTCTATCAGACACAAGTACTAGTCAAACATTCAGTCATTTTCAACCACAAACAAGTATTATTGAAAGGTCATACTTACAAAATATCCTTTTAAATCTTCTATTTCTTTATTAACTGTGTCCTGGGAGTAACAGCTAGAAGAACCCAAAATGATGCAGAGCTGAAAAGCCAAGAAATAACTTGTGTATTTCATCATTTCAGAGAGAGTTAGGCCAAAGACGTTGAAATCAGTAGCTCCTGTATTAATCTGATCAGGTCCAAAGGACTTGGCTGATCTTCCTTTCCTAATAGCTGATCTGAGATGATCAGAACAATATACTGCATCTCCTTTCACTGCTGGTATTTATACCTAATTGAAGTCTCATCAGGATTACGTATTTTCACAAGTTTTTAAGATGAGATGGTGACAGATAGGCAGGGATGCTTATTCGTTTGTATTAATAACTATGGTTTGTGGCATTTTGGTGTTGTAGTTAGAGTTTCCTTTCAACTTCTTGGGTCCTTTGACGATGAGACAGACCCATTGTGCCCACCTGTGCCATTCTTGTGGGATCCTTTGAAAGCACTCTTACTTCACGCCATTCAGGGACTGGAAATTATTTTTGCCCTTTTTTTTATTCCCCCCTTTTTACCCTTGTAAAATGTTGACTCCTCATCCACAGGGCACATTGATCATTTGTTTGTGGTTGGGAACAAGTGAAAAAGGAAATTCTAGGGCCTCTCAAACCTTACAAAGGGGAAGCCTTTTTAAATTTTTCTTGCAAATGACCAAAAAGCAAGGAAAGAATATGGTTAAAAAAAAACAATGTGTGAGGAAGTCCTTCATCAGAATTGGTTAGTAAAATATCCACCACAAGTTTCAAATTGCTCTAGGTCCACATTGCCCACTAGAATTATAATATAAGTTATACAGGTAAATTTAAATTATCTAGTAGCCCCATTTTACATATTTATTTATTTATTAGTGAGGCTCTGGGTTCAATCCTCAGCACCACATAAAAAAATAAATAAAGGTATTGTGTCCATCTACAATTAAAAATAATTTTAAAAAATAAGATATCTCACATACTTTTGTCATATGAAATTCTAAAAATCTAGTACACACAACACACCTCAATTTGCACTAGCAATATTTTGAAAGCTCAATAGTTACATGTAGCTATGGGATACTCTATTGAATAGTGTAGCTCAAGATAATCAATTGTTCATTAATAATAGAGAAAGTTTTTAACTATTTTTTGCCTTTCAAAATTAAAAAAAAAAAAATAGAAATTCCTTCTCGTCCCTTGGTAGTTGTTAGAAATTACAACACTTCAAGATGGCCCAGAAGTCCCTCCACTCTTTGGTTATAAAGCAACTTGCCCTGTACTGTATATAGTAAAGTAGGGTGGTTATGGGTGCAGACTTCAATCCTGGCTCCACTACTATATAGCTCTGGGATCCTGAGTAAATCCCTTAACTTTTCTATGACTCAGTTTCCTTATGTACACGATCGACTTAATAATAGTGTCTCCCTCTTGACTTTAGTTGAAAATTAGATCAGATAATACATATAAAGTGGGAAGAATTTTCCCTGTGTAAAGTAATCACTCAACTAAAGTTAACTAGTATAATTCAGGCATGTGGAGTGACTAGCCATTCCTAACAAGAAAAATCATACTTTGAACTTTGCTCATACAATATCTTTGGCCTTAAATTCCCTTTCCCTTCATTTGTGCCCCTCAAGCTGGCACCAAATCATCCAGTCCCATCCTAAATATCATCTTCATGAGTTCTCCCAAAATTATCTTATTTAAATTAATCTCACATTCTCCATACTGGTTTAGCATTTGGTTTATACTTTTATTTTTTTAGGTCTGATCCCTCAATATCAGGAAAGTTAGTTATTCATATATCTTTTCCATGTTCAACTGAGTTCCTTAAAATCAGAAAGAGTTCCATTGCTTCTATGGCATACATTTTTCCCTAAAACATTTCAGCATGGAAATTTGCTCATAGGCAGCACCGAATAAGTATATATTTGAATGTTTGCTTAAGGATTTATTTTGCATTACATACCCTCAAATTATATCCCAATGCAATCAGGCCTAAGCCAAACTACTTCTTAACTAAATAATAAGTTTTTTAGTTTACTTTTTCCCATATTTTTATTGACACATTATAATTATACATAATAGTGGGATTCATTGTGATATATTTATACATGTACATGCTATAACAATATAATTTGGTCAATATCATTCCCCAGTATTTTCCCTCTCCCTCTCCTTCTCCTTCCCCCTGAGTCCTTTCCTCTACTCTACTGGTCTCCCTTCCATTTTCATGAGATCCCTCCTCACCTTTCTTTTCCTTTTTTCTCTCTAGCTTCCACATATGAGAGGAAACATATAACCCTTGACTTTCAAATGTTGGCCTATTTTACTTAACATAATGCTCTCAAGGTCTATCTATTTTCCTGAAGATGGCATGATTTCTTTCTTCTTTATGGCTGAATAAAACTCAATTGTGTATATATACCACATTTTTTTATCCATTCATCCACTGATAGACACCTAGGCTGGTTCCATAATTTGAGTGCTACAGACATGAAAATGCCTTTAATTCTTTAGGATAGAGAAGTAATATCGCTGAGCCATATGGTGGTTCCAATCCTAGTCTTTTGAGGAAACTCCATACTGATTTCCATAGTGGTTTACTAATTTACAGTCCCACTAACAGTGTAAAAATGTTCCTGTTTCCCCTGTCCTTTCCAGCATTTATTATTACTTGTATTCTCGATAGCTGCCATTCTAACTTGAGTGAGATGAAATCTCAGTGTACTTTAGATTTACATTTCCTTAATTGCTAAAGATGTTGAATACTTTTTAATATATTTGTTGGCCATTTGTATTTCTTCTTTTGAGAAATATGTTTAGTTCATTTGCCCATTATGGATTGGGTTATTTGTTTTACTGGTGTTAAGTCTTTTGAGTTCATTACATTTTCTGGATATTAATTCTCTGTCAAAAGAGTAGCTAGCAAAAATTTTCACCTATTCTATAGATTCTTTTCACATTCTTAACTGCTTTCTTTGCTGTGTGATTTATTAATGTTAGAAACATGATGCTATATGTATGTCCCTTCTGACTGGGACTTTTCCATGTATTATTTTGTGCTTCTAAAAAAGCCCAAACAGGGGCTAGGTTGTGGCTCAGTGTTAGAGCACTTGCCTAGCATGTGTGAGGCACTGGGTTCAATCCTCAGCACCACATATAAATAAATGGATAAAATAAAGGTCCATTGACATCTAAAAAAAAATATTTTTAAAAAGCCAGAAAGTTCTTTGAGGATTCCAAAGAATAAACAAAATCAAAATTTATCTATGAGATGAGAGCTTAGTGTTAATCATGTGAAGAGTGTAGAATTGCACTGCTGCAAAAACAAAGCTCTTTACTTGTCCTCTGCAAAAAAAATTATGATCCAGAGAATGTGTTTTTAGGGCAACACAGTGATGTGAGTCTAAGCCTTGAGACACACTGTAGGCACTAAGTACCTTCCAGGTAATCAATTAGAAAATGCTGAGTTACGGAAAGAATATTCCAAACTTTCTGAAAGGGATAAAAAATAATTCTATCTATTTCTTGATTCATCCACTGTAATGTAGTGTTGGGAGAGAGGAGTAAAGAATAGTGGGATCTATAATAGAGAATTATATGCAGCCCTAGCATTTGTAAATTGAGAATGCCTATTCAAAATTATAAATATATATTGAGAATATGTTTATGATATGACCAAATGCTTAGAGATGGTAACTACATGGCTAAAATCAAACTCTAATGATTCTTGGTGGTAATACTAAGCACAAAATTATGGAATTATTGAGACTGTCTATCTGTACATGTTTTAGATCTATAAATCAAGACCCAGAGAAACAAAGTGATGTGTTTAAATTCATATCCAATAAGTTATTGAATGTGCCTCTAGTTATGCTAGATACCTGAGTTCAAATAATTAAATTTAAGCTTTTTTCTAGGATTTCTCCCCTCAGAATTTGTGAGACAGTAGACACACTTCAGTTCTTTGAAAAAATAGTAAGACTAAGAATAAAGTTTTGAAATTCTTGGGTCACCATCCCAGCAGACAACATCATGGGCTTGCAAACTATACAGTCTGTCAGGACCCTGAACTTGGAAAAAAACCATATTTGATTTAATGCTCTATTGTCACCATCTTGGAATTCCTAATCATTTTTTTTTAACAGAGCCCACAGTTGCACTGGTTCCTGAAATTATGTAGCTAATCTTGCATCCCAGGCTAGATCTGCTGTCAGGTTTTCATTTTTGAACATACGATTCTTTAGTTCAGAATGTTGTCAGTACAATGGTATATCCTTGTGATCTTTTCCTGTCTTGTCAACTTGCAAACAAAGAAATTTCTCTCTCTTTTCTGCCTGTAAAACACCTCATGTTACACATGCAAACTAGAGGTTTCACACTTTGCTGGTTCTACCCATAATGATACTGCCGAAATATTCACCACCAAGATATCCTTTAAAAGTTTTACAAAGCCACTAGGAGCCAAGGTGTAATAATATTACTAAAAGGTGGGGGGCTGAAAACTTTCTTTTTTCTTTTCAGCTAGACTTCTTTCTGAAAACTGGCTATGGTTATGCTTTAGCCATCAGCAAGATTTCAAGTGTATCTCATGCTACCTATCTTAACTGAATAGGTAGTCAGTAAGATAAAACTTACACATTGGTTGCCCTTTTCCTCTGTGATTAGCAGTCACTTCCCTAACACTCACAACCAAATGATCTCATCCAGACTTTGGTGCTGATTTCTTCCACTCAGTATGAGTCAATATCGGATCCATGCCCCCACGCTATTTCGGCTCCTGGAACTCCTGACGCCATTTGAGCTGCGCCTACAGAAGAAGAGTGACATGTACAATGGAAGTCCACACGGAGTCAGATTTTCCCCACAATTTAACACGTAAAATCCTGTACGTTAAAGGAGAGCTTTCTGAATTCCCCTTTTTCTTTTCGGCCCACTGGGCAACTTTGAGGTATGGATCGGATAATATTGAAGACATTATACTTATGCAGGTCAATCATCAATTTATAATATGCTCAGTTTGACCTCAGATGAGATTGTGCATTGAAATCTAGAGATTCGTGGTCCCACTTCAAAGGTCATGTTTTTGTTCCTTAAGGATTACCTACAAAGTACTTGTCACAGGGTACCGAAGAAAGATAGAAAGCTCTGTTGTGAAAATATTTGTTTAGACACTAATTGCAATCAGTTTGTACATCCTTATTCAACACCAACTACATGCTCATAGCTTTAGGGATTTACAAATAAGTTACAGTGAGAGAATTTTGTGGGAGCATGTATTACCACATGAATAGCTAGGGTTAATCCCCTGCTCCAGTTACTGGATAAAGATCCAGATTCTCTTTTTCTTCTCCATGCCTATTCTTACATAGAGTTAAGAGGAATTGTTATTAGGAAGAGAGAAAACAAACAAACACATTTTGACATGTATACCTTCCCTTTCTTATAGTGATAATATGTCACCAGTAAATCATGATATTCTTCACCATCCAGATATTAATACTGAAATCCCCATAGATACTACTTCATCAGAATTTCATTTCCCATTTGCACTCTTGAAATAAAGGATTACTTATTGACATGCCTCTTAGATTTCTCAGTGAATTATCTCAATTCTTTTACAAAGAAGTGAAAGACATGATCTCTTCCTCCAAGAAAATCAGTATTAGAGATAAAAACAATTATAATGTGTAAAGTAATATAAGGGAAAGAACTTTGACCTAAAAAGGAATCCCAAATTCTGGTCCTGGATCTGCTATTGATGGGATGAGGGATTCTGAGCAAAGCCTTTATCCATGCCAGACACCTCAACTACATCATCTTTAAAATGAAGTTAGATCCAGAAAATGATACGTTTCTATTTCTAACATTCCCTTTCTATGAATAAGATTACTAATTTTAAATATAAGACATTACTAAAAATACATAAGGTAGAGGTTCCAACTGATATAGGAATTCAAAGAGGATAATTTTATGAATGATAGGAAAGTTGGGAGATTTTGCTGATGACTTGAGCTTTGAATTTAGATTAAATTTCAACTTTAAATTTTAATTAAACTTTGAAAAATACAGAGAATTTTAACAACAGATGAGGAATAATGCTTTGAGCTTATACTTAAACCTCCAAGCCATATGACTTTTTTCCCCAGTGATCTCAAAATATGAGTTTTTTCTCAAGGTGTGAGTTTTTCTCAGGGTGTTCCCAGGAATGCCACTTTTTCATAGGAGATTTACTTACCCTTTGTCATAAAAGTTTCTAATAGCAGACTGGCAGATTCACATTTTTCCCTAGGAATTCCTAGAATTCCTTAGCAGAGGAATTCTGACTCCATGATGATCTCATGATTAAGTTTTTTCTTCATCATTATTACTGTGTCCCCAATCCTGAACCTATACATGAAGTACCTGAAACAAATTTCCATCCATTAATTTTTTAATAGAAATAGTTTAAAAGTTATATAGTTTTTCAAGTTAAAAAATAAATAAAAATAGGCCCAGTATACTGGCACATATCTGTAATCCCAATGACTTGGGAGACTGAAGCAGGAGGATCAAGACTTCAAAAGCCTCAGCAGTTTAAGCTGAGACCAAAACCAGCCTCAGACGTTTAAGTACCTTATCAAGGTCCTAAACAATTCAGGGAGATCCTATCTATAAATAAAATACAAAAAGGGCTGGGGGTGTAGCCAAGTGGTAAGTGCCCTGGGTTCAAACCTCAGTATCAAGAGAGAGAGAGAGAGAAATATCACCTACAATTTCAGTACTGTTAGGCAAACACTATCAGCATTTTGATACAAATTGCTTCATATTTTTTCTGTGTTCTTAACATATGTGTCTAGCACAAAATCACTTTCCAATAAACTTTTCCACAAAAAAGCAAAATGACCCAGTGGTTAAGTCCAAAGTTTCTGGAGTCGGGTTGCATGTGTTCAATCATGATTTTATTCCTCACTGTTGACTTTGAACTTCACTATGCTTCAGTTTCCTCATCTATAAAAAGTTGATATAAATAGCAGGTGTCTGAAAAGATTCCATGAGTTTAAATTATGTCAATGTGAATAAAAGTGCAATGCTGGACAAATATTGAGAACTCAATAAATGTTTATCCACGTTACAAGTGTCTTCCAGTATCCAGATCTAGGCTTCTTCCTAGCACAGGCTATAAAACATATCACAGCCTCTGTTAGTTAAATTGTGTCTTGTGATTTTTTTTCTTTCTAACTCTGAGCCAAGGTAATGTGTGTCAATTCTGGGCTACAACAAAGTAAGACCCCTGACAATCCTTCCAACATTCTCTTCCTTGTAATTGTGGTCACATATTTAAGAACATGAAGCATGGTGCATTGAATCATGTTACCTCTACTTTATCTCACAGCACCTAAAATAGTAATAAAGGCATAAAAATGCAAAAAGACTTAATTAAAAAAAAAAGAATAAGACACAGCAAATGAGAAATATCAGTAAAATTATAGAAGATGGAAAGAAAACAAACTGACTTCAACTTTAGATTCTCCACTGTCCACTGTGGCAAGTACCTACCTAAAATCCTTAAGCTAATAAGTGACTAAACCAGGTGTGGTGTGCTCTTAACTACCCTGTTCCAACCAAGCTAGTGGCTGCTCTCTAATTCAAGTCCTGAAAGATTGTCTTACCTAATATATAATTTAGAGTTCTTAATTCACATGTTTAAAAAAACAACTTTGATTATTTTATCTATAAGATCACACTTAATAAAGGAATATGGAGGAGCTCAAAGATGGAAGACAAAGTTGAAGAATCATATTCAAAATACAACAATCTTAAGTCTCAGCCCCAGAAACTATTCAACCCTCCTATAGGACACCATCCAGTTCGGAATTGGTAAGTTCTAGTGTTTTTGTTCAGATCTTTGTGCCACTCTGCTCCAGGATCAAACCATAGGAAATAAGTCTAATTGACTGATCATGGGTCAGTTGAGTGCCCTGTGGCACTAATCCTACTGAGCTGACAAACTATGAGGAAGAAGCGTCTTCCAGTACCCCTTTGGATTTCATGACTTACTAGCCCAGCCTGACCATGAGTATCAAAGGTGATAAGAATCTCCAAAAGAAAACTAGGGGGCCAGGAGAAAAGAGGAAGATGCTTGGTTGCCAAAAAGGTAGAAGAATGATCTTAATAGGAATTTTCAGAAGAGCTCGTGAAATGTCAAAAACTGAGTAGAATTTATAAAATATATTTTTTAATACTTTATTTCTAGGAAATGCCTTGATCCTGTTAAGAATCTAATGATGGCGGGGGGGGGGGGGGGGGGGGGGGGGGGGAAATCCCTAAAAATCCACTCATCAATGCGGTCAATGCAGAGACTGCTCATATACTGAATTACCTTATGTACATTTTTATCTGGGATGAGTTTGAGTACAGAACTGGCTTGTTATCAAACCTGTTTCTTCTTCCTGGTACAGAGCTCACCTACACCTCCCAGATTCCTTTTTAGTTGCATGTGGACATATGATTGAGTTCCAGCTCCTCAGCAGAAGAGATATGTGCCACCATGGTGGACCATCACTTGTGCTTTTCTCCATTAACCAGCCTGATGCAAATATGCACAGTGACCTCACAGACCAAGTAGTAAAGATGGTGAAGCCACAGAAGGAAAAGGTCCTGGTCCTGCTTAGAGGAGATACCTGCTGCTCTGATATGTCCATTTTGGACTTTACATGCAAGAAATAAACTACTGTTAGGTTTAAGTCATTTTACATTTGGAGGGCTTTAGTATTACCTTAACTATATAAACTCACTAAACTTAATTAATATTACCCTAACAGATATTACCTTAATGAACAAAAGTTATGCCTTAACTTAAGGAAGTATATTGCCTAAACTAAAATATATAGCCATATTAGTTTAACTATTGAAACCACATATCTTGACTACCATTTTAACTTGATTAAGAAATATCTATATTCATACTTTTATTGCTCTGAAGCCTATTTCCTTCATATTTACTGTAACATTGAAGCCTGTTCATATATTTTCATTTAGAATTGCCGTCCTAAGACCTATTTAATTTGAGGAACTTATGAGGCCTCTTTGTTTATTTTCTATTCATCAAACTTTTAAATTTTTTTACATTCTGAAGTTATTCCTTTTCTCTTGGTTTATTTGCTTGCTTAACAGTAAGTTTCCTAATTCCACAAAAGATTTGTAATGACATTTAAAAGTTTTATCTATTCTTTTAATTTTGAAAGGCAACATACCACAATGCTAGATTAATAAGCTAAATTTCTTATCTTTTTTGTCCAACAAATCATCTTACCTCTTTGAGATTATAGCACAGATTTATTACTCCAAGCAACTTGAAACACATATCAATTTCTTTAATTAATATTTGGTGTCCCCAAACATAATGATATATGGCTTGCCTTATTTGAAAATTAGAAACACCATTTGCTAATTAGAATCATAGATCATAACCTAAATGCTGGTCACGGTTATGATTTCATTAGGAAGCCTGTTCAACAACAAATGTGTTTCATTGACACCTTATCCTCTTCATACAAAGGGAAAAAAAAAATAAAAAAGATCTACCACCAGAGGGGAAATCTAAACTACATACTACAAATACACTTAGTCTGTTCTATTAGGAAAGTGAAAACACTCAAGACTGGGAAATATTTCTTGTCACCTCAGGTGGAATTTGAAGTATTTTTTCTAGTTGGTTTTTCAGCAAGACTAGCTACCTTCTGTTCTATTGGCCTGTGGTCAGGGGTTTCCCCCAAGGTGCCTCCCATCTCTTGGCCTAGCACAGCACCTTAGAGGCTTAGGTTTTCTTTTGTCATCTGATAGGATTTCCCAGGACAGAGGTGTTAAGCCAATTTTGACCTGACTTCCCATTGCCTTCCTGTGGGTCACCCGAGAAGAAGGAAATCACTCTTATTCTTCTCCTGGCACTGACATCATACTTCCTCTCTCCTCAACCCAGCACATGAAGAGGGGGATGTGCTCACAGACTTTCTAGTCTCTGCAGAGGGCAGGGCACTCTGTCACAGTCAGGAGGCTTTTTGACTTCCTCTTGTTTGAAGAACTATAAACCACCTGCAGAGCTCCCAGGCTGACTGTTTTGTTCTTCTCTCTTCTGACGAACCATATTCTCTGCCAGAGTTGCAACAGATGAAGCCAGTGTAGAAATTGTGCCAAAGTGTGAAAATCCATATGAACTCTCTGCATAACTGTACCTGAAGCTTTCCTCGTAAAAACATAAAATTCAAGTTATCTTCATTTGTGTGTCTCCCTATTAATGTCCTAAAAAGCACGCACTGTGTCTTAGTATCCTTGTCTATCCCCAAATTTCCAGCTCAGTGCTTTGCGTGAAGTACCTAATGACTCTTGACTGCCAGACTTGGTGCATGAAGCCCATGAGACCAGTTATCCAGGATGCCATTCAAAGAGACCTCAATTGTTTAGTGTCAAACCAATACTGGGAACAGGATGGTATCTCATGATGCATGGTAATACTAGCTTCCAAATATACCTTCCCTCTGTTTACCTAAGGATTGTACTGCTGCCAATCACAGAAGCTCTGCTAGTGGTCATTCACTGTTAGATATTGATGACAAATCACTTTCATGAACAACTGATTGAGTAGCATTAATTTTAAAGGATTTTTAAGGAATGTTCATCTCATCGCTACTATTTTTGTGGTAACCTTCTAATCCTTAGATTATAGTGATTTCAAATTTATTTCTAGAACTACTTATATTTATGTAGGTTTTATATGTATGAATAGTGCTATGTATCTATATAAACAATAATTGTATACAATACCTACATGATATCTTGGCATTCCTGATAAATCATCTTCTAAAGTTATTTCTTAGTTGTTTCCAAGATGTTAGGAGCCAGACTGAATTTGAATCCTGGATCCTTCTTTTACCATTTATGTGAAACTGGGAAAGTTCCTTGAACTCTCTAGAGTTGGCTGACAATAACAGCACCTTCACACAGAGGTTTTGTAAGAATCAGAGTTGTATGTGAAACACTTGGAACAATACTTGGCATGTGTTAAGCACAATATGTGTTCATAATTTTGATGTAGCTTTTCTTCTACTACCTGATTCACAATAGGTTGTATTTGTATATTTCTTCATTTTTAATATATTTGTTCATGTTCAATTGAAATACATTATATAGAGAAACTTAAATTGGGTTATCCCAGAAGCAGAGCCTGAGACAGGATCATTTCAGAGGTGATTCTAGGAAGCACTAGTAGGTTCAGGGAAGGGAAGGAAGTCTGTAGAGAGTAGTTAACAAACAGAAGGCACAGTGGGAATTGGAATTCAATTCACTAATGTCTCCAGGTGATGACACAGAAGCCACTGCAAAGAGGTCCCACTGAAGTGGGGAGGAACCTGGGCTATTTATCCTCCACTCTCTTCACAACTGTTAAGGGTTCCTCCAAATACATCAGCCCCCAACATTTCCAACCTTCCCCACACAGAGACAGAAAGAATTTTCAGGTCAAGAATAGTAAGTTTTTAGAGTTAAAGGGAGTGAATAGGACTGAAAAAGAGGTAGCTGAGAGGTCTGGGCAAGACATGGCAGCATCAGCAATCTCTGGAAGTTTACCTTAATTCTAATTTTTTTTCAGTTTTCATTATTTCCTTTATTTTTCAGTGTCAGTGTCAGTACACTAAGAAGTTACATTTCTCAGGACTTTCTGGGTAGCACAAGATGAACACCCCAGCCACACTATTTTGTTGGGAAAGTATTTATTGGAAGGACACAGATATCATGGTAAGAGAGGGAAGGCCTCAGGGACAGGTAGAACCAGATAATATTTGGCTGTTGTCTCTGCTCCTCTTGACGAGATAACACAATATCTGCTACCACAAAGCAGAATCTTCTAGTTGGAAGGAAACTGGGCTCACAACATTCCTCCAAAACAACATATTTAACATACTTCTACTCCCAAAAAAACCTTTTTCAATTGTACTTTGAAATACAGCACAAACCCTTCAAACACTTGTTGTGCTTTGTAGCATATCCCCACGGAAATGCAACTGTAAACAACAAGGACAACACCGAGTGCTGGACAAGAGATGGGCAACAGGAACTCTCATTCAGTGGTATAGCCTCTTTAGAAGATGGGTTGGTGGTTTCTTACCAAAATAAATGTATTCTCACCACATGATCCAGCAATTGCATCCCATAGTGTTTACCTAAAAGTATTGAAAAGTCATGTCCACACAAAAATCTGCACATGGATGTTTGTACAATTTTACTTATAGTTGCCAAAACTTGGAAACAACCAAGATATCCTTCAGCGGATGATTGGTTATATATTGTGGTTTTTCTGTACAATGGAATTTTATTCAAGAGTAAAAAGAAATGATCTATCAAGCCATGAAAAGACATGGAGGAACCTTAAATGTATATTGCTAAGTGAAAGACCCCAGTCTAAAAAGGCTACCCAGTGCATGATTCCAACCATATGACATTCTAGAAAAGAAAGATCAGTGATCAGGGAGAGGGATGACAAGGCACAGAATACAGTATAGTATGGAGTAGTTCTATATATATAGTATAGTGTATACTATAGTATATACAGTATAGTATAATACTACAATGAACACATTATTATGCAATTTTTCAAAACCATAGAATGTGACACATCAAGGCAAACCCTAATGAAAACCATGGGCTTTGGGTGATTATGATGTGTGAATGTTGGTTCATCACTTGTAACAAAGGTATTACTCTGGAGGAGGGGCCCAAGTCTGTTGCCCACCTTAGGAGCAATTTCCCATGAAGTTTCATGAAAACATGGTGACTCCCTCTGCTCCTAC
This sequence comes from Marmota monax, assembly GCF_021218885.2. Lineage (NCBI taxonomy): Eukaryota > Metazoa > Chordata > Mammalia > Rodentia > Sciuridae > Marmota > Marmota monax. The sequence goes on from NW_026695212.1 coordinate 5,272,877, forward strand.
CAAAAATCATGTATAAAATAAAAGCCAGGTTATGTGGAAGAAGGAAAAGTGCTGGAAGACAAATAATTAGGCCCATCACGTACATTTAATTTACAAACTACCTCACGATAAAAAGTAATTATTTATAATTTATATACATATTCTGTCAATTCAGAATCATATTTTAGCATTAATGTGTAAATTAAACATGTTATTACAGCTTTGAGATTTTTATTTGTTGAAAATAGGAATGTATCTTCCTCCTAAAATAACTCTTTTATTTTTTTAAATGTATTTTGTTTGTTAATTGACACAAAATAATTTTATATATTCATAGCATACAATGGGATATTTTAATATATGTATAAAATGTGTAATGGTCAGATCAGGGTAATGTACATATGTATTATCTCAAAGAAATATGTTAGGAACTTTTTTTGTGGGGAACATTCAGATCCTCTCTACTAACTATATTAAATAATTTTTTATGAAAATATTGCTTTGATGACAGCAACATTATCTTTTAAAATACTAAAATTTAATTGGCAATTTTCAATTTATTATTTATTTTTCAGATAAGGTCTCACTATATTACCCAGGTTAGCCTCAAACTTGCGATCCTCCTGCCTGAGACTGCAGGGAAGTACAATCATACCCAGTTCTAATTGGCAATTTAAATTTTATAACCCAGTATATAAAAATGCATAGCATTTTCAAAACCAAACAGAAACTAAACTCATAATTATTGTTAGTTGTCATGAAAAAGAACCTCAAAATTGGATACTTTTAATTCATTATCAAGTAGCATGCCCAACGTCAAGGTTTAAAAAGCACTCCTGCAAGTAAATATATCATTTATCAAATAAGAAATGTTTTTATTTATCAGGCTGGGGTTGTGGTTCAGCAATAGAGCACTCACCTAGCACATGCAGGCCCTGGGTTTGATCCTCAGAACCAATATAAATAAATAAATAAAAGGTATTGTGTCCAAATACAACTAAAAAATAAATATTTTTGAAAATGTGTTTTTTATATATTTATCCACCTTATTCATGCTTCTATATTTCACACTCTAATTTTACTTATTTGTTCATAAAACACTGATTTTCTTTTTTGTATCAGCACTAACATATGATTGCTTAAGAGACAGTTATAATCACACTGTACCCCATAAAAAAGGACAAAATCTACTTGTAGCTCTCTCAGTATCCACATTATTATTCACCTTTGAGTAAGAACCATTGCCCAAACTGCTTCATTCTCACAGTTCTACTGCTTCTATATGCTAAATCTCTACCTCCAGGAAAGGCCTCTCTCCAGAACCTGTTGCATCCCTCCCACAGCTATGTAAACATCCCTGATCAGATGCTATATTGCTTAAGACTCCTTTGTTTAAAAGAATTATAAATCAATTTAAGCTATATTAAGGAGGGGAAAGGAATGAGAGGGAGATATTCTAAAGACCCAGGTTTACTTAAAGAATCCAAAGCAGGAAGTTCAGCAATTGTTCAAGAGATTCTCTCCATTTCTGTGGCTGTGGGCTACATGATATTTCAAGTCCACCATTCTGTGCACATTTTCTTTCTCCTTCTTTCTCTACTTCTTGGCTAATCAACTGTCTCTGAATCATAAATCAGAATTTTCAATAAGAATTGAGTGATAAATCTGGGTTTTCTGATGTCAGTCTTGCAGAACCCCCAAACCATTCTAAGGTCTCCCCTGTGGTGCAATGAAGCTAGAAACTACATTTCCCAGAGTTCTCTTCTCTGTATATTCCTGGGCAGAGCTGACCAATTAAGGCACTTTCAGGAGATTTTGAAGGCAGAGGCAAGGGGAGGCCATTATTCTCTAGAGACAGGCACATGGACAGATGTAAGGTTCAAAGTAGTTTCCAGGCAAGCATCCTGAGAACTACCCACATTAGTACTGCATACTGAAATGGTTCACAGGAGCCTCCAAGGTTCTTGAAATTCACATCTGCTTAGGGCAAATTTTAAGAACTACACAGTTCAATGAAGCTCCCTACAATGTTGACACACACACAGTCCTTTAAAACCTGACTTACATGAAATACCTAAAGTGGCTTCTGTTTTCCTGGCCAAATCCTGACTGTTACACTTAGAAACTAACAAACAAGGATGCCAGGGGCAGGGTGGCTCTCAAAGCAGTTATTGTACAGAGGCACTTCAAACATAATCTGTCTACCCTAAGCCACCTTCTCTTATGTTCTTTCTCCTTGGTGGCATCAATTCACAGTCCCCCAAGAGAAAACCTTTTACATTGACTTAAATATAACATGCCAATTATATCTCCTAATCTGTCCAGTGTTTTTATTTCTGCCCATCCTTGAAAATAGGCTTGTTGTCTTTCCTGAACCCTGACCAACTTCCAGTCTCTGCTCATGGCCCTCTCAACTCCATTTGCCAGAAATTTTTTTCTCCCCTGGAAGATGAATGTTACACCTGTCCTCAAGTAGCAGTTCTTTATTGTGATGACAGAAAGCATTTATTAACTTCTGCACACCTCATTTCAGCATCCTCTGACTCACACTTGATTTTGCATTACTATGTGGATTTCAGTTCTCAGCTCATGCTGAACCCTCTCTATCACTTCTACTTTTCAGAACAGCTTGGAAATCAACTCTTTCAGGAAGTCTTTGCCTTCTCACTCAGGCTGGACACAGTTCTCATCTCCTGTGCTCCCTTAGTACATTGTGCATACTTCTATCATGTACTTATCATACTGTCTTGCAATTTTGTTGATATGTAGGTTTGCTCAACCAAGCTAGGAGGTTTTTCAGGACTAGGAATTTTATCTTATTCTCCTTTGTATTTCCAACCTATCATGGTGCTTAATAGATGTGAAATATAATTTACTATAAATGATTAATGAATAAAATAAGTTTTTTTAATATAAGGAAAAGATAATGAACAGACTTAAATATATATGTGGTTTCATTAGGGCTATTGACATGGATTTCATAAACCTCTGGTTCTTCCTATTTGCAGTTCCTGTCCGTTCAGGAGTCCAGCCCACTGAAAAGTTTATAGCTCATTCAGCCTTGATCCTGGCTTCTCTTTATATTCTTTACCCCACTCCCACCCCCACCCCCGTCCCTTTCGATCAGTCCATTTCCTCATATTCTTGACTAGATTAGACCACTTCTAGGGCATTCTGTGTTCTGGTTATTTACCCATCTGAGATCTACCTCCCCAGAGGAAACTACTTTGGTGGCCAATAAGGATATGTTGAAGCAAACAAAAGCAGCTGTCCATTCATTTTATGTATGTGAACATGGCCCAGATGACCAGCTTGTATGATGTGGTCCTGCTGAATGAGGTTAACATAACTCTATCTGCCCTATTCCAGAAATTATTTCCTAAAGATATTAGTTTCCTGGAAGCCAAGCTGGAGGCAGAAGTCATTTGGAAAGGTAATCTTTACAATATTTGGCTTAAACTGCATGAATTTTAAACATGACCTTTATGTTATTTTTTTAGTCTGATGTTACAGATATATATATATATATATATATATATATATATATATATATATATATATATTGCTGAGATTCCAGTGCTTATTTAACAAAATTTTCTAATTCAGTATGTCTTATCCATGATTCACTTTCCATGATTTTATTTAACAAAGTTAATGATGATCTGAAAATATCAAGTGGAAAATTCCAGAAATTCAAAATTTGTAAGTTTTAATTTACATGCTGTCTGAGTAGCATGCTGAAATCTCGCACCACTTCATCTTGTCCAGGATATGAATCACCCCTGTGTCTAGCATATCCACCCCAAATATGCTACCAGCTGTTACTCAGTAGCTAGCTTCGTTATCAGATTGACTATTAGTTATTGCAGTGCTTGTGCTCAAGTAACATTTTCTTTACCTAATAATGGCCCTATAGTGCAAAAGAAGTGATGCTTCAAATTTGAATATAATGAGAGAAGCCATAAATGCTTCCTTTAAGTGAAAGAATCAAAGTACAAAAAGATATTTTAATATGGATCACTTTCACATAATTTCTATATTACAGTGCTGTAATTGTTCCATTTTATTTTATTATTAGTAATTGTTGCTAATCTATTACTGTGCCTAATTTACAAATTAATCTGAATCACATATATGTGTTATAGCTTCATGTCACTATAATAAATACCTGACAATCAATTTATAAAGAAGAAAAGTTTCATTTTGGCTCACAGTTTTGGAGGTTTCAGCCCAAGATAAGTTGGCCTTATGGCTTTGAGGCCTTTAATGATGCAACACATCATGGCAGAAGCATGTGGCAGAGCAAAACTGTCACCTCATGGCTAGGAAGCAAAAGATAGGGGTCAAGGTCTCTATCTCCTTCCAGGGCATTTGCCCAGTGACCTAAAGTTCTCCCACTAGGTGCCACCTCTTAATGTCTCTATTACCTTCCAATAGTGCCAATCTGGATATCAAGCCTTTAACACATGAGCCTTTGGGAAGATTTCAGATCCGAACTATGGTATATGTATATGTATGTATGTGTAGGGAAGTATGACCTCTAGTGGGAGGTTAGAACAGAACTCGCCTTCTCTACATGTGGCCCCCACACCCCCACCAGAAGGAAAAGAAAAGAGCAGAATAAGGTGCTGGGATATGCACATCCTATTTGTCTCCCAGACAGCTGTCAAGTGAGTCCCCACCTAGAGCAACTGAGTGAGAGAAAGGGTGGAAAATGAACAGAAGTGCTCTACTCATGGAGCTCTGCCATGAGAGAAAGGAGAAAAGTTCCACTTAACAGTGGGGGTGAAACTAGAGGAGACATCATAGGATCTGCACAGTGAGCTTATGAAGCATTTTGTGCTGGTTACATGTAAAGATGGGTCCAAGAAGCCACCATCAGGGAGCCTTCTTACAGTACTTAGATTGCTAGCTCCCTACATGGGTCGCACTTAATATTACTGCATAAACACATCTACCTTTCCTTTCCTCTTTTGTTTTTGTTTTGTTTATGTATTTTATTGAGTGAATCCTAAATCAGAAGGTAGAATACCAGAGGGCCAGAAAACCCTGAACCAGGGTTCTACTGTTTTAATCATTTCATTGCCATTACCAAAAGACCTGACAAGAACAATTTTAAGGAGGAAAAGTTTATCTGGGGGCTCCCAGTTTCAGAGGTCTTAGTCCATAGACTGCCAGCTCCATTCCTTGGGGCATCAGGTGAGGCAGAACATCATGGCAGAAGTGTGTGGCAAAGGAAAACAGCTGGGAACATGGCACCCAAGAAGCAGAGAGAGAGCTCTGCTCAATAAGGACAAAATATATATCCTAAAGGCACATCATCAGGGACCCCCCTCCTCTAGCTAACCCTACCTGCCCTACAGTTACCACCCAACTAATCCCTATTGGTGGATTAATGCACCGATCGGGTTAAGGCTCTCATAACCCAATTATTTCACCTCTAAACTCTCTTGCATTGTCTCACACATGAGTTTTCAAACCGTTAATACCTACCCTTGAAATTGCAGCGGATCCTTGCTCCAACCTCACTGTTGTTGTGACAGTGGTCACACTTCTTAAACTCTCAGAACCTTAATTTCCTCAGCTTAATGGTAAAGAAGATAATAATCCCTATTTCATAGAGCTATTATGAAGAATGAATGGATTGACATACATTTAGGATTCTACCAAGCAGAGAGTGGCCTAGGATGTTATTAATGATGCTTATTAGCACTTGCCAGGACTTGCTATCCTTAGTTTATAAATCAAGTCCTAATTTAAAAAAAAAAAAAAAAAAGTTCTCCTTGTAACTTAAACTTACCATGTACAGAGCTCAAGATAGCATCAGGGAGTTGAATTTAGTCATGAGTGGAATTTTCCAGGAGAACATGAGGAAGGAAGAGAATGGCAAATGATAGATCATAGAATTTAAACTGGATAATGAGGGACACAAAGACAAAATGGGAGGACACGTAATGAGGAGATATTAAGATTAATGGATTGTCCCTCTCTTTGGGGTTGAATGATTGCCAGAGTGGGTTCTGGAGGGTACATGGTGGCAAACTGTAGAATAGGATTGATTAAGTTGGGATTATGGGGGCTGTTGTTGTCATATAGCAAGTTCACAGGCATGCCCATGGCAAGAATTGACTAAAGTAATGTCAGGGACAAGATCTGCATGGAAGGGAGATCATGAGATTGAGAGACCAACATGTTTGAAGCACTGTCTATATATCCATATGTAGATATTGGAGCTTGTGACAGAAGTGGTACTGGAAAGAGTGACAGTTAACCAGTGAGTAAAATCTTCTAGAATGAGGAGGAGTGACTAAGGAATCAGTGATTACAACTGGGACCAGTAGGTAATGTAGTCTGATGATGTGATATTTAAAGCAGAAAGAAGCTAAGGAGTTTTAGGAAGAAGAGAGGGAGAGTGATGTGAACTCTGATGAAGTACACGAGGGGCATTTAAACTACCTTTACCTCCATGGCCCAGGGGTAAAAAGAGGAAAGGGAAAGAAGACAGTTACATAAAGACACAAGTACCACGGAGGCAGGCCACTAAAAGAGGATTCAGGTTAGTCGCAAGAAGAAGGTGAAGTTCACGGAAAGTATCTCAAAAATAAGGAATTTTGCTGGTGATTGACAAGGTATTCAGAGGAAGGGGTTTTGGAAGCTGATACAGGTAGGATGTGGATCCAGTGAAAAGGAAATGCAGAGCCATTAGGGAAATGAAAGCTGGAGCTGAAGGGTCACCTGAGCTTTTGGTACATCTGTCTTAAAACAGGAATAAAGCACACTGTAGGACTATCCCTGATGGTCTCAAAGCAAATGGTGGTGGGGATGCTGCAAATATTAAAGAAAAAAAAAACCTGCTGGGAGCCCAGAACTCCAGAACTCAAGCAGGTAATTAGAGCATTCCTCTTCAGGAAACCTGCTAGGAGCTCTGGGCTCTTTCTGGACTTCCTGGGGAAGAGAGTGTCTACATCTGCATAAATACCAAAAGATAGAGCCAAAGGTCCCTGAGAAAGGAAAAACGCACAGAGAAAAAGGGAAATGAACAAGACCTATGCAATGCATGGTCACAGACCAACATGCCTGGAGCCAGTAGATGTTAGAGCTATGAGGGAATTTAGGAGACTCTGAATTGAATATGCTCAATCTCAGTGAGGAGGAAACCAAAGTTCCGACAAATAGAGTGAACTCATTATAAGTAGGAACTTGCTCACCTATCTTTGAAAGTCCTCCTTCAAAAATGATTATACAAAATGAAAATGTTGGACCACTTAAAGGAGTATTGATTTATTATTTGGAAAGAAATGCTAATGGGAGGATAGGCAAAACTTGCTTTAAAATGTTGATCACAATCTGCCTAAAATTTCTGCTGGTAGCATTATTATTGGTAGCTGCTTCAATTCACATTACAGAATACTAGTAATTGGTAATGCATTTGGTATTATAGTCATAATTTAGGCTGTGAAGTAAAATGCCCTGTTACATAGCAAATTTAAAATGATTAATTTTAAATTTTATCTTTACAATACTCTCAGAAGAGACATTTGGAGGAACACCTTTTATATAAGTTAAAAATACAAGTGAATTTTATTTTTAAAAGCTTTCTTTGAAATGATAGTTGAGGAGAAAAAAGTTATCCCAAGATTTTTAGAAATTATATTTTGTCAGTGTAGAAATTATTAACAGAAAACCCACTTAATTTTTAAAAAAATATTTTTGAGTTATACATGGTAATATCTTTATTTTGTTTATTTTTTTATGTGTTTCTGAGGATCAAACCCAGTGCCTCTCATGCACAAGGCAAGTGCTCTGCCACTGAGCCACAACCCCAGCCCATTTTTATGATTTTGTAAGGGCATTAGTTATACATAAGATTCATCTTGACATTCATAAATGCATATAACATAATTTGCTCCAATTCAAAATGCAGTTTTTCCCTTTTCCCTCTCCTCTTCCCTCCCCCTGATCCCCTTTCTCTACTCTCCTGGTCTTCTTTCTAGTTATTTATTTTTTTAGTTAGTGCATTATAGTTACACATAAAAAAGGAATTCATTGCGATATATTCATATATACACATAGCATAATTTGGTCAATTTTGTTCTATAGTTCCTCTTCTTTCCCACTTCTTCTCCCTCCCCCTCAATCCCTTTCCTCTTCTCCACTGTTCTCTCTTCTATTTTCATATATCCTTTAATAAATTCTTTATTTCTCTCTAGCTTCCACCTGTGAGAGAAAACAGTCAACCCTGGCCTTTCTGAGTCTGGCTTATTACACTTAGTATGTTGTTCTCTAGTTCTATCCATTAACCAGGAATTAACATAATTTTATTCACATTATACTTACATATATTTTGTTTCATTGATGTTTGTAAAATTTGACAAACTATTTGATAAATTTAGATATTCTAGAAGGCACTCAACTATATTCTATTTTTTCAGGATTTATCTTGGTTATTTTGATAATCATAACTCTCCAATATAGACTTTGAAATTCTTAATTGATACTTTGAGGACCAAAATTATTTCTGCCATAACTTAGAGCACAGTATTTGCAATAATTTTTAAAAGCATAAATTGATTTCATATGTAAGGTCTTTATCAGTTTTTATAATTTTCAATGTATGTTTATTAATGCAATTTATAGCCATATTTTAATTTTTTCAATTTATTTTTAAAGTGATATGAGCAATTGGATCATATAATTTTTGCCACAACTTGCTCTTATCCATTGATTTGGAAACTACATTCAAGATAGTTCTTACCAAGAATTGGCCCCAGAGGCAGCAGCAGCATAGTTAATGAACTATCATTTCCACTGACAGCTGGGGTTGTGGTTTTACATTCAACACTTTTTTCCTTGTGTGAAGTATAGAGCAAAAGATATTACTAATGTAATAATGTGAGTAATCAACCAAACCCGTGGTTACTACTACCATGAAAAGTTTTCTTTCTCAGTAGGAAAGTGTCATTGGTCATTCCCAAGATGTTACACATGAACAGAAAAAAAGTGAATATCATTGGCACTTACATTTTGTCAAAGAAATAAAACTTAGTTCTTCATTTGTGGTTAAAGGCAGGTAACTGTGGTGACACGTACCATTTTTTCATTAAGAGATGAGCTAAGCAGGAAACAGCAGCTAGAGATATAGCATCAGCAAATTTACACTTAGGATACTCACTATGTTTTAATAAATACAAAGAGTTAACATAAAAATTAATGTCCAGATGCTTATGAAATTTTCTTCTTCTAATTGCCCCAAAACAATACAAGCTACATTCATATTTTGCTTTCTTAAACATTTTGCTTTTTGTTTTCCTCCTCCTTAGTGGTACACTGACCCTTCTGTTTTCCCACTAAGTTGAGAAAAAAAATAGAAGAATTAACCTCTTTATTTTTAAAATCAAGATTTGGCCAAGATATCAGAACCTAAGAAATTTGGGATAGGATTCAAGTCAGAAGTCCATAAAGTGCATGATTGCTAAAAGGAAGTGATAGCTCCAGTTTGGACAGCTCACACACTGGGCACTCCTAGATCTTTCCAAAGCTCCTAGAATCCAACCTTACTCCATCTCCACTACCTCCTCCTGGGTTCAAGTCACTATCATATCTTGTATCACTACAAGTATCTTGGAATTACCTTCCAAGCTTCCATCCTGACAATCAGAGCAAAGCCAGTGGCTATATCTGCAGGCCTCTGTGGCTGGTCAGAGCTCATGTAAGAGAGTTTGCTAAATATTTTTATTATTTTTCCTGCCAACCATCCTTCCACACCATAATAGCCAGAATGCTTTTCATAGCATAAATCATGGCTTGCCACTCCCTATATATAATGGTTTTATCTGACTGACAACATCTTAAACCACCAATCTACCTTAAGATCAAGAACAAACAAACAGCCAAGTGTCACATGCCTTCTGAAGTGATTCAATAGGGAGTTCACTGCACAACACGAAGAATTATTGCCAAAAACTTGAACATCTAATTGCCAGTTTATAGGAAACTAAATAAATGAGGCATATAACTGTTACTAAGGATATCAGCAGCAGCAAAATCCATAAGGTGGAAAATTCTATAGGATCCATAAAAACCTCATTTCTTCTGCAATTAAGTGATAGGAGAACTCCTATAGATTTAAGAAATAAGTCTATCCCTTTATTTTGAATCTCAATTCAACAAAATCAAATATACAAGATATTCAGTTTGATGGTTTTGTAATTTTTTTGTTTAATAATAATAGTCTTGTTATGTTTTTTTGAAGAGTCCTGAATACTGAAGTAAGTCTAAGTATTATGGATAAAACTATATTTGGAATTCTATTTAAAATAATCTATGTGGGGGGGAATTGGAAATATTTGTGAACCAAGCTTTCCAGGTGCTAAGATTTTTTTAAGCCAAATGCTGTGAATATATTAGGGTTTGTTCTCTTGGATATTTGGGGTCTCTTTGTTTATTTGTTACAGAATTCTCTCTACTTTTTTATAAGTTCCTAAATTTTATAATAAAGAGTTTAAAATATTAGTTTCAGAAATAAACTCTACAAAAACATCCCTTTACTTGTAGAATAAAATTCAAACCTTTCACCCTTCCCTCCCATCCAACATGAGCTATTTCCTGTTTCTCAAACCTCATCTTGTCACATTCTCCCTGCTTCCTGTGCTCCCACCAACCTAGCTCCTTTATTTTCTTCTTGAATGTGCCAAGGTCTTTCTCTCTTCAAGGCCCTTGCCCTTGCTATTTCCTCTGCCTAGGATGCTCTTTCTCTAGCAACTTATATGCCTATCTCAATTTTTATCTCTCAAGTTTCAGCTCAAATATCAATGTCATTAAATCTTAGAAATTTATCTTGAGCACCGGATCTAAAATAACCCTTGCATACCCACCCACCAGTCATTTCCTTTTTATATTTCCTTGATAATTTTCTTGATAGTACTTATCATATTCTGTAATTACCTATTTTGTTGTTTGCTTGTTTTCTGCTTCCCGATTAGATTGTAAGTACCTTAAGGGTAGGATTATATCCTTGTATTAGAAAAGTATCAAACATTCAATAAACAATAAATATATGTTGAATGAATAAATGATTTGTTGAAAATAAGCAAATAACTAAGAAAAATCAATATCAGAGAACCTAAGTTAGCTAGTCAATTGAGTACTGCTTCAAACTAAAACCCTAGACAAAGTGAAGTACCCAGATTCCCTCAATGGAATCGAGGCATACTGAGAATAACTCAAAAGTATTCAAAAATGTTCCCTTCAGTTGGCCTATAGATGTTTGTTCCCTAAGGAAATTCAGAATTTCCAGAGTAGCGGAGTCATCATGTGCCCAGATCTGAGCAATAGATGGTACCTAAATATAGTGCTTGAATACTCTCCCATCATGTCACCAGTTCTAGTCTATGTAGGGACAGTGTACAGGTTAATGTGCATTGCTTTCTCCAATTTTTACTCTTTGGGAAGTACATGAAATTGCAGGTCTCTGTAAGATTAAAATGCATGGACATCTGAACTCCTCAACGCAAATTAGTATATTAAGATAGGAATGAGAAAGAGAAAGAATCAACACATGAACACGGCAGTAAACCCTGTTCTCTTTATCCTTACAAATATTATTGAGTGAGATTTAGGGGAAGATGAACTACAACCAAACTTTCTTTTTGATTTACTCCCAGGAGACTTACCTCAGTCCAAAATTGAGAACATCTTACATGAAACTTGGGTTTCTGACTTGAGGATGATGACAGATTCATGGTCTTGAAAAAGCAACATGTCTCTGGCTTCCTATTCTAAGAATTCATTTCCTATGACCACAAGATAGCTGGACAACTTTGTCACCTTCACGGCAGATAGGACAACTTTAGTAAGTTCTACAGGTAATGCTTGCATAGTAAGTTATAAGCATCACCCAGGTCACCAAATAGTTGTGTATTGTGAGCCAGTCCCATCAGATAAAATAGAAATTAGTGGATATAAATTCTACCAGCTTCATGAGGCCCTCAATGTAAATTAGATTATTGTTTGAATTCTTAACTTTACCATAATATTAGAACTATTCACCCATGCCCCTTTACTACATCATAGCCATCATATAAGGCAGTTTATTTTCTGAACCAGTGTTGTTGCAATTGTTAACTAAGTGGATTTGCCAATGAAATGTTAACAGACTTTAGGCAACAAAAGTTTAAAATGTGCTGCATGATTTGGCTTGACCTCTTGTACTTCTCCCATCTACCATGAGAAGGGCATGACCTAAGTTACTATTGATTGCAGAATGAAAGCTATGGGGCACATACCTGAAACAGCACAAGCAGCTGGAAGCCTATATGAGAACAACTCAGCTGATCCAGAGATCCATGAATCAATTTAAGACACTGAGATTGGGGTTGTTAAGTAGATTATCATAGTCATATTAATCCTCTCAGTGCAGAAGTTGAAAGATCAAAGCTCAGTTAAATGATTTATTCCTCTGTCCCCTTCATTAGTTAACTTGCCATTTTGTTTGCTTAAGTGCTAAAGATTTCATCTACATCAGCAACACATTATGATGAACAAAACTTCAGTCAATGAAAATTTATCAATTATCCGGAGTCTAACTAATTCAAACTATAAAATTCCAGTGAGGGAGACACATGTCTTTTTACCGTTGGGAACTATTACTCTTTTTACCATGAGGGAAAAGTCCTGATAATGAACCTACACTATCCTTGATTCACCTGTTCAAGGATTAATGTGGTAGCATCATAACAGGTTCCCAGTCTTATTCCAATAATTTCAAAGCAATGTTCATTAAAGTTATTTTAAGAACCCTGTAATGGGTTGATGTTTTGTATCAATTTCAGATAACTACTATCCAAAATTGAAATCCATCTATGTTCCCCAGTACTCTTCTCCAGAACACTGCTTCTGCAGTCCTTGCCAATGGAAGCAATTTGTTTTTACTACTCAAATTACTTCTGAGAATAGTCCTTTATCTATTCTTTTTATTTAGAGACAGAGTCTCACTAATTTGCTTAGGGCCTCACTAAGTTGCTGATCCTCCTGTCTAAGAAGTTCAAATTACTTCTTAGAAGCAGCTTCCAAACTATCACCTTCTATTATAGATTATGTTTTGGCCCTAATTCTTTACTCTACATTTTATCCATTCCCTTTGTCATTTGACTTTACAGTTCCTCCCAGGAAGTGGACAGAAATATTTCTCAACTCCCTGTCTTTGAATTGGACTTGCGTTATCCAATCAAAGAAGGAGGATGTGACAATTTGGCAGATCAGAGCTTAGGATTTGAGAGTTCTGGTCTTAAGAAGACTCACATGCCTTCACTGGCTCCCTTAGGTACCAGGAAAGGAATTAAAAATGGTGGAGCAGAACCAAGCCATGATAAACAATGCTATCTAGATAAGCCAGACCTTGGCCAGTGGACCCCCCGATGGCCTGCAGACATGAGGGCTAAATGAGTACTTAAATTGTATGAGGCTAATATTTGGTGGAAATATGTTATGCAGGATTCTGTTCCTATAACAAATGGATATACTTCCCTGTCTGCTTTCTTCTTCTTCCTCTTCTTCCTCCACCTCTTCTTCCTCCTCCTCTTCTTCTTCTTTTTTTTTTTTTTTTGGTACTGGAGATTGAAACCAAGGGGTGTTTCACCACTAAGCCACATCCCCAGTCCTTTATCTATTCTTTTTATTTAGAGACAGGGTCTCACTAATTTGCTTAGGGCCTCACTAAGTTGCTGATCCTCCTGTCTCAGCTTCCTAAGCCACTGGGATTACTGGTATGCGCCATGGCACCTGGCACTATCTGCTTTTTTGAGCCAAAAAATTCTTTTAGGTCTATAACATTTATCTGTTATACCACTTTTTATACCTACTTATTGATAAGAGCCCTTAATATATTAAAGATCTTAAAATTTTGTCACAATTTTTAAATGAATCTTTTTCCCAGATTCTTGCCTTTTACATTTATTTAAGGTAATTTATAATACAATTTTTTAAATTTGACTAAATAAAACCTATTGATATATTCTTCTATGTTATTGCCTACTATTTTTGTATTTACAAAGTTGATCATCAACCTAACATCAGTAAATTGTTTATCTGTATTTTGACTGGAACATCTTTATTCATATATTCAGTTCTTCTGTTTAAATATGGAAAGTTTTCTACAGTTATACCTTTGTACATTACTGCTATTCCAGTCAAGGGCAGAGAAGTTCTTGACAATATCTGCATTTCTTAGATTTTGTATTTGAGAACATGGAGATAGAACTCATGGGACCCATTCTATCCAGCTATGGTATTAACAAGATACAAGATTATGTGCTGGAAATTTTAAATCAGGAGTCATGAGAACAAAAACTGTCTGGTTATTTGTGAAATTGCACAAATTTGTCCTTTTATTCTTTTTTTTTAAAGAGAGAGAGAGAGAATTTTAATATTTATTTTTTAGTTTTCGGCGGACACAGCATCTTTGTTTGTATGTGGTGCTGAGGATCGAACCCGGGCCGCACGCATGCCAGGCAAGAGCGCTACCGCTTGAGCCACATCCCCAGCCCCTGTCCTTTTATTCTTTATAAGTCTGTTTTGGCTCTTCTAGTAACATTGTTTTTATAAGGCAAAGGCCTAATGTGGAAGCCTAATATTGTTAACTACTCTTTCTGCCTTCTGCAACCATTTAAGGAAACAAAATTCCCCAAAAGGCAGCTTCAGCAGAAATCACAAATCTTTTGGGATAAGGAAAAATATTGATTACCAAAATATTTCTAGGGGCAGATTATATTTCAGTCAAGAATACACTCAGTGGACTGGGGTTGTGGCTCAGTGGTAGAGCACTTGCCTCACATGTGTGGGGCACTGGGTTTGGTCCTCAGCACAACATAAATAAATAAAATAAAGATACTGTGTCCATCTACAACAAAATATTTTTTTTAAAGAAGCTGTTAAAAAAAACATTCATAAAAGTCAAGCCTAGGATAATCAAGACCAACTCAGAACCTCAGTGACTCTGGATAAGACACGTTGAATTCTTTGAACTGTATATTTGCCTTCAACATCATCTAAATTCCAGGAATTCAGGAGACTCCTACTTTAGGAATCAAGTGATGACAGAAGAGTCTCCCTTTTGGAGCTTCTTTCATTAAAAAAAATAAAATAAAAATCATTGTTTAAGCCAGAAATTGTTGAAAACCTACAATGTTCCAGACACTGAGAAACCTGAGAATACAACCATGAACAAAGTTCCTGATGTCATGTAGCTTATAGTCCTGGATGAGGAAGGATGGATAGTAATTAAATAAATGTACTAATGAATATGATTAAGTTGGTATTTAACTAGTTTTTACAGAGTGACTCCTGTGTGTCTGATCCAACTCTTAATGCTGGTGATACTAGTCAGGCAAAAATCCCTACACCTCAGAGCTTAATTCTAGTGAAGGAAAGATAGATAGATGACAGATGATGATCATGATCATGATGATGGTGATCATGATGATGATAGATAATAGATATTAAAATCCTAGGAAAAAAATGAAAAACAGATATTTGAGAGCATATAACAAACAAACCCAATTAAATTGGTAATGTTCCAAATGGCTTATTAATGTGGTTAAAAGGGTAAACACTGGAGCCAGAATGCTCATACCAGGTCCTAGTCGGCTGCTGTGTGATCTTGTGCACTTTACTTAAATTTTCTGTGCTCTGGTTTCCTCATCTGTAAAATGCGTAAAATAGTATTATTGTGTGTATTATACAGGTTAATAACTGTAAAGTGCATAATATGTGCCTAGAACATATATAGTATATACTTCTCATAGTATACACCATGAGAAGAGTTTTTTAAAGCATTAAAATGAGAGACAAATATGTGTAATACAAAAGGCACAGAATGTATGAGCTCTGTGTTGCTTACACACACCAATAAAGACATGCCAGTTGTTTCCAAACCACCATTCATTCGGATTGTCAAAGTCCACATTCTATATTTTGATTCTGACCCTTACAGATTTTCCTGGAAAGATGGTGGAAGACTAAGAGTTTAGAGCCTAAAGAACAAGGATGGTGCTGCAAAGTGAGTTTGAATGAGAACACATGATACCCTGGAAACCCAGGCCCGAATGAGGGTTAGAAGAGCAAGGTGTCTGGGTTGCACAATATAAGAAGACACTCTCTAGGTCAGACAAGTACCATTTACACAATGCTAAGAGTGAGTGTTTCCTTAAAATTTGTACCCTAAGTACTTCATTGGCCTCCTTCTAGAGCAAGCCCTGCTGGAAGCCACCTTATGGAGCTTGCTTATCATAACAGAGACAATAGAAAACCAGGGAAGGTTTTGAATGATGAGGTGTCGCATTCCACAACTAAACACTCAAGGTCACTCCAGGTGAACTGGGCTGCACAAAATGATCACATAAAGACAGAGAAATGCCTTTTTCTTTGGGTCCTGTGATGGCTCCTCTGACCTTAGGGGTCCAAGGAAAGAGAGAAAGAGGGAGAGGGAGAGGGAGAGGGCATGTGCTGAACCCTTTTATTGGGGAGATGCCATTCAAATGAGGCAAGGGATCAAGTTTCAGGGGGTTTAGTCTAGCTTCATGATATCTGCTGTCAGCAGATTGACTGACATGTAGGGAAGCCATGCCCATCTCGAGCTGTGTGGGGATCATGGCAGAACAAGTAAAAAGACAGAGCAAGGCCTGCCCAAACAAAGGGAAAACATCAGTTCCATCCACTTTGTGCATCCAGTGCTCATAGTTCACACACACACACAGCCCAGGGCTGGCTTGCCATATCTCCACATTCTCATCACTCAAGGCTAAGGGGCACTCAGTTCCTATATGGCAGCTCCCGACAAGAGGAATGTTGGCTTGGTGACAGCATTTGCTCCTGTTATCCAGATAAGTAAAAAGTCAGATAAGAAGATCCAGTGTTGATAGAAGAGGGAGATCACAAGAAGCAGTTTCTATCTGGGAATTCAAATCATTCACTGCCTAAGAGCGTTCTGGAATCCTGTCAAATTGCCAAAATGTTCTCCAGTGGGCTCACAACTAGCCCTTAGAGACTATATAGACAAAAAGTCCTGTCTTATACAGGACTTTCTGTAGCCCACGATTCATGGCACTATCTGGGACTCCAGCACCTAAACCAGAAATAGTTCTGTGCAGTTTTGAAACCTGATCTTGGCACTTAGACACTGCTGAAACATCATCATCATCCTTAAAAGGGAGGGCAATAATGTGAAAAGGACAACAAACAAACCTCTAAAAATGACTCAGAATCATAATAATTGTGTATAGGCCCCCAGATTCATGTCTGTGAGAACTAAAATTTAGACTGTATAGCTGGTAGGATTGTGGTTGTAAATCATAGAAAATTCTATACAGCTTGTCTTATAAAAATGCAGGGATTAATTATACTACTCAAAGAAGACTTAGGGAAGGTTTGGGTTATTGTTTAATTTAGAACTCAACTCCACTTCTTTATGATTCCCTGAACTTTAATGTCCTTATATTGGCTTTTTTCCTAAGTCAGATTTTCTCGTGGTAATAAAATGACACCAACAGTAACTCATCGTTATCATTTGGATCTTAAATGCCCACCCCCCAATAGACATGTTTTGAAGGTTTGGTCACCAGCCTATGGCATATTTGAAGGTAGTAGAATTTTTAGGAAATAGATCTAACAGAAGAAGTTAGGTCATTGGTTATGTGCCCTTGAAGAAAATATGGAGACCCCATCACCTCTTCCCTTTCTCTTAAATTCCCAGTCGCCATGAATCTTTGTTCCATCATGCACTCCCCACCATGATGTTCAGCCTTGCTAAAGGCCCAAAAGCAATGAAGCTAGTCAACCATGAACTGAAAACTCTGGATCCTTAAGTCAAAGTAAATCTTTACTTCTTTTAAGGTGTTTATCTTAGATATTTTGTCACAGCAACAGAATGCTAACCAAAACAATCATAATGTAATCTTTCTTATTCACATCAGGAGATAATACTCCTTCCTTTAGTTACCGATAAAACATATTTAGGGGCTTCAAAATCATTGGATTTCCTTGTAATTAATCCCCATTTCCAGGTTAATTCTGTTGGTCCTCTGTTGCCTCAACCATTCACTGTGACAAGGACATTGACCAATCGTTCTCCTTACCACTTCCTATCTTCTTTGTATTGCTTTAACTTTGTTCTGTATCTCTGATCATTCCCCTATATATATATACTTATTTGCATACTTGTTTGTTGATTTGCTGCCTGTTTTACCAAGAAATGTAAGCTCCATGAGGGTAAAAACTGTTTTGTTCCCTGTGCCCAGAATTGTGCCTGACACAAATAACTATTTGTTGAATGAATGAATGAATTGAAGAAGTATGAGTAGTGAATAGTGATTGAGGAAGTAGAAGACAGCCATAGACTACTGTTGCAGGAAAATTAACTTATCAGTAGAAGAAAGTTTTTGTTGTTGTTTTGTAAAAGAGACTTTTATTCGCAAAAAAAGTGAGTTTTATTCAGTTTTTGCTCAAGAAAGAGATCCAGGGAGAGCTTCAAGTGTGAACTGCAGGCTCTTTACCTAATATGATGTATTTGGAGGAAAAATGGCTTCCATCTCTTTTTTTAAATATTTTTTTAGTTGTTGATAGACCTTTAATTTTTTTTATTTACTTATACGTGGTGCTGAGAATCAAACCCAGTGCCTCACACATGCCAGGCAAGTGATCTACCGCTGAGCCACAGCCACAGTCCTCCACCTCTTATTTTAAGATGCAAAGCATATTGGTTTCAACCCCTATTTTGTTTTCCTTGAATGACATCTAGAGTTAGGCCAGAAGTACTAACTCTTTTCCAGCTCTTGCTTCATCTCAATATTATCATTTTCATCGACTGGCATTGCCAAACTATCTTCTGTGAAACAAAGACAAAAGATATTCCTATAGAGCTAAGAATATTCTTGGAACAATCTTCTAGAAACTCCAATTAAATAAAGTTGAACAGTTGTTTAAATGCAAAACTTCTCCAATATCTGAATATCCTAATATACATTATAATACCCCAGATAGAAATTATAGTTTATACCATTTCATATCAGACTTGCTTAATAAAAAGATATTTTTTGTAAGTTGAAAACTGTTAACATGGTGAGAAATGCTTAATATTTCATAGAACCAAATGAGAAAAGCTAGTTTTGATCATGTTTGCCTTTTTTATTTTTTCTTTTAGGAGCAAAGTACACTGTAGTTTTTCTTTAGTGCTTGCTGTTGGGTCCAAGGGATCTATGGACCACATACCCTTTGTTTAGTGTCAACTCCCAGTTACTTGGTCCCATTGTCTCTCTAGGCACTTTAGAACTTCTCAGAGTTTCTTACCCAATTTTTCATTCAGAAAATTAATTGACCACCACTAGAGAAACAGTTTAGTAAAGAAAGAGAACTTGTTCTAGACAGTTAAGAAATTATTTCTGTCATTTATTAAGTCATTAAGTTACTTAGATACTTTCTGGAGGAAAAAAACAAGATAATTCCAAAATATATATATACACTCTTCTAAGGTACAGATTTAATCTACTATAATAATTGTGTGATGCTACTGAAAATGTTTAATCTTCCCTAGCTTCAGTTTCAATATTCACTTAAATTACACAAACATAAAATCAATAACATATTTGCTGCCATTGTGAGGATCTGTTAGGCCTTTGCAAAAATATCAGCTCATTATTGAGCCTTTTCCTGACCATATTCTTTAAAGAGCAAATCACTGCCACCTGCTTCTTCCCTCCCACCTTCAGCTTGTTTATATTCCCCCCCTTTTTTAATCTCCCCCTCATTCCACCCACCCCACCTCCGCCCATCCCTGTCTTTATCAGTGCTGGGGATTGAAGCCATGGCCTTGCACAGGCTACACAGTTCCCAGATCATTCATTCTTCTTGACATTTGCCATCCTGACATGCTTTATATTTACATCCTTATTTGTTTACTGTTAGAACAGAACCTGACACATAATAAGGTAGTCTTTGTTGACTAAATGATTTTTTAAAACACAATGGGATCAAACTTGTGAAAATAATTGGAAAGCTGCATTAGAATAATTGGCAAAATTGAAAATAATATTAATAAAATTAAGTATATTATAAAAGCTCAAAATATTTATATAGCCAATCTTCAATATTACTGAGAAGTTAACTGAAAGACAATACTCATCATGGGCTACAGTAGCTGCAGAATACTCTATAGAGCAGAGGAAACTGGGAAGAAAATAAAGAATATGACTTGAAGTTAAAAAAAAGTGTAAAGGACAAGACAGCATCTACAAGGACATGAAAACAGAAATAAGCTTTTATTATACGAGGAGCACTTATTTTTTTAAAAAATGGACTGGTCTGAAAGGAAGCATACATGCCAAAGTCAAATGAGAGATGAATTTGTAAACTCATTCAATCACTTCTAGTTAGGAGGTATGACAGTAGAGACCCGATGAAGGACTGACTCTCTGAAAGTCAGGCTAATAAATTAGTAACTGTTAATGCCATTCCATGGGGTTACTTTAAGGATTAACAAAATGATGCACCTGAAGTGCTCCATAAGCCATTTCACCATAGGATAATATACATCTGTATCATTATCCAGCTGGGGAGTGTTGCGGTGAAAGCAGCATGTTAGACTATGCACATTTAATCAGGGGCCACAGCCAATATATTTCTGAAGATCACATAGAGCGTCAGAATTTAGAAAGCACTGTTGTGGGGAAAATGGAAAAGTCATAAAATAGATTAAGCACACCAAGACCCAGACCTGTTTCATTCTTTAAGAACAGAAACTGCTAGAAATAAGTTATAAATTCAGCCTTTCCAAGATGGGACCCAGACTAAAAAATAAAAATTCTGAAATGAATAAAATATTCTTCCATTACCTCATTTAGAAATTGCTGAATGAAAAATTATAAGTGACTAAAAAAAATAATAAGTAGCTGTCTATAAGACCCAATGTCTACTGGGAATATATAGAGAATGCAAACCTACGTCATGACCCTCCAAGCACTCTTCTGCCCCTTGCTAGTAAATGGCAAAAATCATTTTTCTCAAAATATCTCTTATTATGAAAATTATTCCTTTCATCCTCAAAAAAATTGATCAGGCCTCTTTTCATTCTCAAAAAGTTGTCAAAACCTTTGCAACATGTAACAAATAATGCCTAATTAATTCATTCATTTGACCTTGTTTGAGCCCCAACTATGTTCTAGGCTGTTAAAAAAATGTTGACAATACAAAGATCAAGACTTACTCTCTACTCTCAAGGAGCTTCTGATTTAATTAGAGATTCAGACAAGGGAGTCAAAGGTTGCAATACAGTGTGACAAGTGGTAGATCACAAGTATTCAGCAGGAATCATGCCAGGAAGAGGAATCTAAAGAAGGACTCTAAATGCACCAGCAATGGGGTTGAGAACATGGCAGGGGGCCACAATGAACAGATATGTAGAGTCATAAACAATATAAACAAGACCTCTGTTCTCATGAAGCATGCATGTTAGTGGAAGCAGAGGGGAGTGGGGGATGATGTAAATGAGTGCCGTAGTCAGGCTGGGCTGCCTAAGTCCGACTGGGCAAAATAACTGAGAGGTGACAAGCAACTTGAAGGTTGAAGCAGGAACTACTTTATTGCGAGTGAACTCAGCGGGCACCCAAGGTAGCAGGAGCCGCTTTATTACGGGACAGCAGAGGTATATATACCCAACTAATTACACACAGCTTAACTTAATTAACATCATCTAGATACAGCAGTCAGTCATTAAGGAATCCTCATCATCTTAATGGCTCCCTGGCGTTACTTCACAAACCACTCCTCCTGGCAATCTGCCAGGCGCCACCTTGACTTGGTTGTGGCCCTCAACAAATGAGAAAGTCAGCAAATAGACAAGATAATGGGGGAGGGGGGTGGAGTATTGGGAATGGAACTCAGAACCTCTACCACAGAGCTACACCCCCCCAGGCCTAAACATGATAACTTCATAGAGTGGAGATAATATGAAGGAAGTAAGCAAGGAGATTTTATTAGAGTTACTAGGGGTAACTGAGGAGCCTTATTTAGCTGGACTGAGAACATCGTCTCTAATGAGGGTACACTGGAGCTGAGGCCTGAATGAAAAGAGACAACTGTGCAAAGAGAAGTAGCAAGCACAAGTGCTCACGACAGAATTAAACTTGCATGTCTCAGAAACAGAAAGGTCAAAAAAAGATGAGGTCAGAGAGGAAGGGTGGGCAGTTCATGGATCATTATTATTACCTGACAAATAGCCAACAGGCAGAATTATTTTAAGGCCTTTCTTGGCCACATAATAATAAGGTTTATCCTCAGTGTAAGAGAAGCCATGAAAAGATATCAAACAGGAAGGTATATGCTTGATTTTTATTTTTTAAATTCTCTCTGGAAGCTGTGATTAAGCTGGATTAGGGGGAAGAGCTGAGTGGAGACTGAGACCAGGTCAAGTTAAAACTTATGCAATGTCCAGGCAACAAATGGCACTGACACACACCAGGGAGACTTGGGTTATGTTTGGGAGGTGGAATGAAAGGAAGTGCCAATTAATTTGATTTGGGATATGAAGGAAAAGAAGAAATCAAGGACCTTGGCAATTGACCCTAGCAATTGAGTAGGCACCATTTATCATGTAATAATACTAACATATGCTTATAAAATTTTTATTACATGCCAGTCAGGACTCCAACCACTTCACATATATTACCTCATTTAATCCTCGCAACCACTGTGCCATCACCCTTATTACACAGATGACAGAAGAGAAGGATAGAGAGATCAAGTTCACTAGACTAAGCTGCACTCTGGATTTGAACCCAAGCTTTATTGGCTTCATATTCTGTGTACTTAAATATCAGTCTTGTCTTACCAAGTTTCTATCAACTATAGGATGAACTGATGTTAGAAGGAGAAGCAAAATTTCTGTTTTTGAAATTATTCTTGAAAAGCCTAACATGGAAATTTCACTGCTTGAATATGTGAATGTGGAACTCAAGGAAAAGGACAATCTTGGAGACATTAATCCACTGCTAGTATTTAAAGCCATGAAGCTACATTGGATAAAACTAAAGCAATAGAGTAATAGAAACTGGAAGAGGCCCAGGAGCTAGCCCTGTGTCCTACAATTTGTAGAGTTCAGGTACAAAACAAACTCACTTTTGAGACCAAGAAGCAACATTCAAGTGAGAAAGAAAGAATCCCAAGAAAGTGTAGATTCCCAGAAACTGGGTGATGAACACATTGGCTTGATTCTCAGCCAGTTTCTGTCCTCATGATAACAACATAGTCACAGTGGTTTCAGTCTAAATTCCTCCAAGTTTCAGGTTCACAGAAAGATAGACTCTTTTCCCAGGGCCCATTGACATAACCTGGGACTCACTCTGGGCTTTTTTTGGGTTATGGGCGCAGCCCTGACTCCTATACCACCCATTGTGACTAGGAAACTGTAGGATAGATCCCATGCATAACATCCAGATGAAAAGCTGAAATTCCACCATCCAGAATACATTTTACTTTGTAGGAAATTATCACCAGAATTTTAAAAACTGTCATAACTAAAAATTACCAGAGGAATCTGAATTATGTGAAGAGAATGCTTTCTCACTAATTCCAAAGAATGTCAATAGACCATTTTATTATGCAAGAGGTAGAAATACTTGAGGCTGTCCATTTCTAACCCCCAAGTATGCTTCCTCAGGCTAAGCCACTCTAAGCCTAGTCTAAAAGGACTCAATCATAAATGATATGGGTAAATGGAAAGTAGAAAGTCATCAGAGCCTCATTTTGAATAAATTTTGGAAACCATTCTGTTTAGAGGAAATGTGACCACAGGTTGGGAAGCTATTTCACCCACTAATTGAAAGAGTTTCTAGCCTGTCATAGAGGGTAAGATTAGGAATCAGCCATGACTGGGATCTTCAGTACTCTTAGTCACAGAGGTCTCCGGGTTCTTTCCCCTTTTCTCTGAACATACCATTTATACATTTATTTATTTCACAAAAATTTATTTATTCATGTAATACACTGCTCAGATACTATAGATACAGCACTGAACAAAACATATGAAAATCTCTCCTGTCAAGAAAACTGAGAGAAAATAGGTGATATCAAGTAAAAAGAAAATATAAGGGGGATCATGAAATCGATTTCCATGCATGTATGAGTTTGTCGGATGAGCCCAACTGCTAGGTATAACTATAAATAAATAAGAAAAAATAGAAATGCTAAAGGGAGTCCTTATATCTAAAATGAAATGACAATGAATAGTAGCTTGAAGCTATATGAATAAGTAAAAGAATATGTAAATAATTAAGAGGGTGTTTTAGAAAGTGGTACGTGTTACACAGAGAGAAGAAAGGCATATGGAATGTCATGGTAGGAAGTTTACAATTTTAAAGAGGATGGGCAGCTCTCTTCAATACCTTTTTCTACCTTTCTTTAAGAAGAATTTATTTATATCAACTACCCCTATTTATGAAGAATTTTTCCTCATTAGTTAAAAATGTAAAATCAGTATACATGGAGGTATTTAATATAGAGGAGTCAACATCGCACCAGTCCTGGTCCTTAAAGGCTGCTGGGAGTTCATTCTGAGAAAGTAGGGCTATCATCACTTACCTCAAATCAGCTTGGATTGTCGTTTCCTGTTTTGGGGTGTGGGGAGCAGAGGGAGTCAGGAGAAGCTTCAACCAGGACCTAAATACACAAGTAAGGAAGAGGTTAATTAAACCTGTAGGATTCTCAGTCTCCTCTCTACCTCCCTGACTTTGAACACCAGAGGAGAAGAGAGCTGGGGTAGAGCACCCTCAGTTTAGGCTAGAGGAGGCTGGAGGGAGATGTCCTCATAGCAATCTCGTGCTGAGGGATGTTGACCTTTTAGGAGTGGAGAGGAAGCACAATGTACTTTTCCAGGGTATGTTCCTCTTTATTAAATTATTTGAAATGTTAAAGCCAAATAAAATGTACCATTTGTTTTTAGGTTTAAGAAAGATTGCTAAGTTATTATTAAATAAATGACTCATAGGACATTTGGAAGTTAATATTAGAAAAAAAGAAAATACAAATGGAGTGTGTGTGTGTGTGTGTGTGTGTAAAGATGATCAGTTTAATACATTTTAAGAGTAATGCAAATTAAAACAATGCAATATCATTTTCAACCACCAGACTCGCAAAAAAATTTCAACTATTGAGAATATTCAGTGATAGCAAGAATGTGGGGGAAATTAGCAAAAAAAAATACATTAAGTCAAAATGGCTAATTTAGAGGTTAAAATAAATGGTATGATACCACTTTTGTTTCTAAAAAATGTAAAGACACTACATACATAAATATTTTTATTTTTGTTGGTAAAAACAGAAATATTGTGAGGTCCCAGCAAACTGTTACAGTAGCTTACTTAGAAAATTAGAGTTGGAAAGGCAGGAAAATTCTATTTTGGGCTTATATACCTTGATGTTATTTCAGTTTTGCAGCAAGTACATGTTATTTATTGTAATTTATAAAACCCCAATAAAATATAAAAGAGAAAAACAAGAGTATAACTATAAGAGAGCATGGCCCCAAGACCCCAACAAAGACTCATTAAAAACAGTTGGGAGTATGTTTGGAAGAGAATAAAATCTGTTGAAAGCACCCAAAACCATGGCATTTGACAATATATGGAAAGGACTAGAGATATTTAGCCTAGAGAAGGTCTTTTTGTGGGAGGAGATAATGAACCTGGGATGGAAATAAGAGAAATGATGGCTGTCCATAAGTGTTTAACGTGTGGCTGGATTACCTTTTATCCACACTCTTCCTCTTTTGCATAGCATGGAATTCTCAATTTTTATCTGGATGCATGACTGCCCAAAAAGCCTATAGTCTCCTCATTCTTTGCAGCTCAGTGTAACTATGTGCCTAAGTTCTGGCCTTGGTCTGTTATGAAACACATGGTGTATATAATTTCCAGCTTGTTCTTTTAAAAGGATGGGTGAAGGCCTCCTCTTCCTCATGAGACCTCCATCTAATACTCCTATTCTGTGGAAATGGGGCCTATGTCAATAGATCATATTGAAGAAGACAGATTTCAAATTAATATAAATAATTTTATAATAGGCCAGATTATTTAGACACAAGAAGGGTCTTGCAGGGGGTATTTAGTCTCTCCTAATTGTAAGTGACCAAGCATATGCCAGATAGGGACAGTGTTATAAAAAAAATACTGATATAAGGTGCCAGGTTGCACAATATGATCTTTCAAATTATGAGATTCTGTTTCCATAAAGTTCAAATTCCAAAGCATTTCTGTTGGACTAAAATGAGATGCTATAAAATAAAATGCTGAATTTTTATGAGTCCTCATTTAATCACCTCCCAACCAGTTAGCCACCAAGTATATCAATTTTACCTCCTAAGTACCTATCAAATCTATTTTCTCTTTTCCAGTCTTACCGTCATTGTTTTATTTCATTGATTAAAAAAAAAAATTCTGAGTGTCTGCTGTGTCACAAACTCTGTGCTGAGCACTGAGTAACCAATGATGAGTAAGACTCAAGTCTGAGCCTTCATCAAGGAGATAAGCAAGCAACTGGAAAGTTACCGTACATTATGAAAATACTATTCTGAAAACATGCTCTGCAAGGGGTGTAACCCAGCTGGGAATACATGGTAGGTGGGATGGAGGAAGACTTGCTGGAAGAGGTGACCCTGAACTGAGTCTCAAAGGATAAGTTATCGCAAACCTAACTTCTTCATGAAAACGTGTGCAGATCTCTACCTCACTGCACTTCGTATCTTATAACCATCTAGTTATTGGTCTTCATATCTGTCTTCCTCTCTCGATTCAAAATTGCCAGTAGGTATCTATGGGTTTTATTTGTCTTCATTACCTGTTGTGACTGTGTGACTAGGAGATCGTAAGCATTCAATCAATGCTTACAGAACAAATTGGGTTTGGTCTAGCAATGACTCACAGCCATGGCGAAGGATATCCGTTCTTAGGAAATGTAATGATGTACAGTCATTCGCAGCTCGGTTTAGCATCTGCTTTCAAGATGTTCTGATGCCTTTCCTGCTCCACCTGACTGGGCTTTCACTTTTGTTCCTATCTGTGCACATCTGAGCAATCCAGAAGCTTCATTAATAGGAAGACAGCGCTTCCTCCAGCTTTCCTTCTTGAGAAGCTTCATCCACCATGGTGATCTGACCAGGGCTGATGGAGACAGATGAGAGCCACATCGCCACCCCAGCATCCTCTGTCAAGAGCCACAGTCATCAGAACCATGGAACGACTGACTGAGTGAGCATGCTTTTGTCCTTCCATCTCCGGAAAAAATGACAGGAGCTCTGAAACCAGTTTGAAACCTGAGCATTAGGCTTGACTTTTTGTAAACTGGTATCTGTGGGTAGGTTAAAATGGCCTTGTTTCAATTTTGTACGTTCTAAGCTGGACCAAAATGAGGCAGTGGAAATTCATTATTATGCAGTGTTTTCCAAGCTGTAAGACACAGTCTGCCCAAAGTTTGCAAGATGATTCCATGGTACACATGTGAACATATTTAGTTAAGAACGCAATTGTTTAAATTCAAGTAATCTATTTTTTAAGTCAGATATTGAATTACCTTTTATTTAGAGCAAATTTTTAAAAAGGCGTTGATTTAAATCCATTGCTGTGTAAATAATAATATAGGTGCTTTTAGAGGATTAGAGTCAGAAAGCACTATTAAATTCCATTCCTTAAGGCTCATGCCAACCAGGAAATTAGAGTGGCAAAAAAAAAAAAAATGACAGAGCTGGAAGAATCCTTAGAGACCATCTAATTCAATTCACTACTTTATGTACTTACTTACTTAGCAAGTATTTGTTGCAAACTTCCTGTGTATAAGATTCTAGGCAGAAATACAGTGAATCAGACAGTCCAATGGGGGATACAGATGTTATACCCAGTAAAGAAATTATTATGTGAGTTCTGTGAAGACATAATAGCATATAAGAAACCATTGGGCTGGGGTTATGGTTGAGTGGTAGAGAGCACTCACCTAACATGTATGAGGCACTGGGTTCGAACCTCAGCACCACATGAAAATAAAAAATAAATAAAACAAAGCTATAAAAATAAGTATAGTCTTAATAAAAAAAAAAAAGAAACCATTAACATCAGGAGGATGTTTGCATGAAATCTCAAAGAATCAGGAGAAATTAACCATTCAAAGGCTTGGGATGATAGTAGAAGCAGTTGAGGGCAAGGGAGGAGAGGATGTTATCTGAGAGCACCAGGGTAGCTAGAGTACACGAGACCTCAGTCTCTCAGTGGGAAAATGTCTGAATGAAGCGCCTGAAGTAGCTCATTTCAATCAGGACCCACCCAGAAACAGAGGCCCAGGAGGCAGTGTGACCTGGCCACAAATCCCAAGATGACCACACACCCCAAGAGCAGTCAGACCCCAGCTTCAATCATTCTCTTATAGGTTTGTACATTGTATCAATGCTGATATAGAGAGCCCTGTGTTCAGGTTCTATTCAGGTGCAAGGGACCCTAGAGAGAAGAGAACAAAGCAGACCAAAGCCCTGCCACACACAGCCAATACTCTAAGATGGTCCACACAGTCTATAAACAGACATGCTTGCCAGCAGGATAGAAGTAGTTTAGAGAAAAGTGAAGCAGGAAAGAGGGACTTGCTGGGAGGGGGTCGCAGTTTTGTGTGGGTGTCCCCCCAATAAGTCAGGCCTGGCCACATCCCTTGACCTCACTGAGTGGTCTTACCAGCACCCAGCACTGCTTGTTGATACTCAGACTCCTTCTACTTTACCCTGTACTATAGATTTGTTTAACTAATTCTAATAAATGCTGGCAGACAAAACATTTTAACAGGACACTTAGTCTCATAGGAATGTTCCAGGAAGAATCAACAGTAGGGCATCTCCTTCTGTAAATGCTAAGTGGATTTTGAGTTGATATAGCATGGGCATTTGGGGGAGTGCAACCATTTCCAAAGTGTCATCGTGTCTGGTGAAATCCCAGAATGCCACATGCACACCAGTGGACTTCACCCACAATGACCCCAGGAAGACACGTCTCCTCCCTGTGCACAAGGATATCAGCTTCTCCACAGCTGCCTCTTCAATATACCAGTCCTTACCTCAAAACACAAACATTATGCTTTTCCCCTCTAGAATTTGAAAATTACTCATTTGGGAACAGGTACCAACACATGGGCATTGGTTGTTTCCCTCAGTGATGGCTTTTATACTCCTATATTGCACCTGAGCACAGTCACCTTTTCATCAGTGACTCTGTGGGTTCTTGTGTTATCAGAAGAATAAGAAAAAGCACAGTGGCACAGAAGCAAGATTTTATTCTTACGCTTGAGTATAAGGGAGGTAGCGTATGGGAGCCAGAAATCCCAAGCTGACTCTAACAAAGGACAAAGGTGTGCAGCCTTTATGGCTTCTTCAGGGGAGGCAGGGACCTAGTCTCCTGATGTCAGCACATACATATTGCTCCTGTGCTTTTTCTTCATCATGCCTCTTCATCAGCACATATCTAATTTCCATATGAAGTGTCCACCTCAGGGTATGATTTTTACTAAGAAAGTAAAAGTAACTGGAGAATACCGGAGCTGTGGTTACTGGGACCGAACCAAAGCTTGCACTCATATATATGAGGCAAGTGATCTATGCTGAGCTTCATCCCCGTCCCTTTTCCATTTAATTTTAAGACAGGGTCTCACTAAGTTGCCCAGACTGGCCTCAAACTTGTGATCCTCCTTCCTCCACCTTCCAGGTATCTGGGATTACAAGTGTGCACCACCACACCCAGCCAAATGTAGATTAGTTTAGTGACAATTCTATGCATGTATTTGCCCCATATCATCTGGAGTTGTTTCTTATCATCAAGGAGAATCTTATTTTTTTTTTCAGAGCAGAGAAAGCTGTTGTCCTGTCTCTTTTTAGAAACCTGTCTGCCTCTAGCTTCTTGGTATTTCTACTGACCACATGGTCTCAGAAGGCTGAACTGGCTTCTCAACCTCCCATCTCCTGGTGTGTTATCTTAACTTTATAGACTTGAAGACTGGTCCACTTTTTAACTTCTAATTTTCTGGTATGTATGTTAACTCTGTAAGATCGAGTGCTAACTTGACTGTCTTATTCCCCCCTGAGAGATTTTACTCACTTAATCCAAAGGGATACTATTTTCCATGAGAATCCCAGATTGTTTTCATTTTGACTGTTCTTGGCAAACAAAACAATTTGGGAAACAATCAAACTAAAATATTGACTTTAGTTGCCTAAAAATATTAGGGAGGTAGGTGAAATGTTATCCTTAAAAACCTAAAGTCCATTTCTTTGCTGACTGTCAGAAGAATGTTTCCGAGCCTCACTGAAATCTAGAGACCCTAAGTAATGGTCAGATTAAAAATGACTTGTCAGCAAGACTGGACACTGGGGACCTATGGAAGTCCAGCACAGTGAGACTCAGCCATGAGGGAGCTGTTCCCGTAATGTACTAAAAGTGGGGTAAGGAGAGGTTGTGAGTACACAGTCTCCTCTCTGATACAAGGCAAAGCCAGGGACCAGGTTTCTGAGTCCCCAGATCCCAGCTCTGTCAAATGTTCCTGAGGAAAGAAGGCTGTCCCACTACCGATGGCCTCAGAGTCTCCTCAGGAAGCCGTGCATTGAGTGTTAAATGAAGATAGTCCTCCTCAGATTCCCAACCCATCACCACATCTTCCCTATCCTATGGTCTTGTCTAGTAAAGAGGTCTGCATAGAGCAAGAAGTGGGATCACAATTGATGGGGAAAGCAGAAAGAGGTGACTTTGAAATACAAGATCAATCAAGAGAGGATGGTACTTAGTGAACAGCCTAAGCACCATATGATTG
Organism: Marmota monax; assembly: GCF_021218885.2. Taxonomy (NCBI): domain Eukaryota; kingdom Metazoa; phylum Chordata; class Mammalia; order Rodentia; family Sciuridae; genus Marmota; species Marmota monax. Next base: position 5,303,723 of record NW_026695212.1, read on the forward strand.
AAAAGAACTGGATGGTAGGAAAATAAATGAAGTGTTGCCAAGTACATCATGGGTGAAGATCTTAAGGAAACTAAAAGTTCGTAGCACAGGACACCAAATCAGTGTTGTCTGCACACAGGAGAATGTTATGAATGTCCTGAGAGCGACCTAGCTGGCTGTCAGGCCATGAAGTCAGAAACAGCCCATGTCTTCTACTGCCATATGCCAATCACAGTGAAGCAGGGTCCCTTTTATAAGAAACTGTGGCCAGGCCATGTTACTCAGTTAACAGAAAAGCTAACTGTGAAAATGAGGTTTTTAGACCTTGCAAAAGTTGATTGTGTGACATCTGAGCTACATTTTTACTTTGACTTGGCCTCTGGTGACTTTCCAAATTTTATGACACCCAGAAGGAGCATTATCGAGCTTCAGCATCATTTCAATTTGATTGCTTGTGGTCTTTCCAGCTTGGGTTATCTGTCAAAGATGTTCCTAGTAAATCATTCCGAATAGGTAGTTGACCAGTATGTTCTATGTGATCTGATCTTATCATTATCTATTGCAACCAATGAAATTAAAGTATGCTATCATGGAAGGGATATCCAGGAGAAAGAAACACCATTTAATTAAAATAAAAACCAGTTAAGAGCTAAGTTCACACTGGGCATAATTAGTAACTATCAGACCATTAAGTAGGCAATACCTTGTATATAGCATCTATTTATGTCTCCACAGCATTATATCATATCCCAGTAATTTGTCGTTTTTCTTCCACAAATAATATATGAGTTAATTCAGTTTGTACATCTTTAAATTAAATTTTTACTATACACTTGTAAATAACAAAATAGAACCAAGATATTCTTTAAAAACATAGAAAATGTACAAGTTATTGACAATTTACTTATTTCTAAGACTTTATTACTTTAAATCTCTCTCATCTATTTTGAATTACCTAATTTATTATCAGAAATGTGTACAAAATTTTTAAAGAAGAATGCTGTTATAAATTTATTTCTAATTATTATCATTGTATTTCAAAACAACTATCAAATCAATGTGTTTGGGCTCTTGATTTACGGAATGCTTTCTAACAGTTCTTTAATCCAGGACAGAAGAATATCCAGTTCACTGATGGCTTTATAGATTCCTTTGTTTCCAATCTGCAGATAAAATAAAAAATATAAAAGAAGAAGTCTTTCGTACTGAAGAAAACAAATCATTCAAAAATAAGAATTTGAAATATTTACCCTATAAAACGTTCTTTTCATTCTGGTAATGGATGTCATCTCTCTAGCTGGTAAAGCACAGGCTATCTAAGAAATCAATAATACATACATATAAATTGTTGAAGATGCATTTATTTTTTTTTATTTTTTTAGTTGTAGTTGGACACATAGTTTTATTTTATTTATTTATTTTTATGTGGTGCTAAGAATCAAACCCAGCGCCTCGCACATGCTAGGCAAGCGCTCTACCACTGAGCCATAACCTCAGCCCCTGAAGATGCACTTATAGTGCTCTTCCATCCATTCAACAAATGTTTATTGAGCAAATTTTATGTTCTGGTCACTGGATATGGTTTCTGTCCTCACAGAACTTACAGTTTCAGAGAGAATAAGATGATAAATAAGAGTACAAAAATGAAAATTTGCAAATTACAATTAAAGCTATGTTTGCAATACACAGTGCTCTGTGATAGAGATTTATAGTAATAACCAACTTTCAATTGGGTGGTTACAGAGGGCTCCTTTGAAATAGAACACTTAAAATAACATCTGAAAAATGAGAAGGAGCCAGTTTGGGCTGTCTGAGAAAGCAAGGAGAGGAGAGAGGAAAGTTGGGGAAGAAACACTGGCAGAGTGACTGAGAGGGAAAGATGTTGCCAAGGCCGGAGCAGGGAAGAGATCAGTGCCTTCTAGACACTGGTAAAACGAAAGCATGGCTGGAGCAGTTGAGAAAGAGAGCTGTGGGAAGTATGGAAGATAGGAGAAGGACAAGAAATGTTTACTTTTTGAAAACTCACCCCAGCTGTCATATACAATTTACAGTACAATGTTCAGTGTGGATTATCAGGAGAAAACTCCCAAGAATTTCATATTAATTGCTCCAGGAGTGAGCTGATATTTTGAGAAGCTGGCTGGTAGCCTGGTCAGGAGAAGCTGCCAGTCTCCCTTTGTGCAGGTATACTTTCAAACCCTATCTGAGTGCAGAGATCACTTAGGAATAAAATAGGAAAACAATTAACATTTTCTTTATTCTCCCACAAATGTTTATAGGGTTAAAGAAAAGGGAAGAGAAGGAAAAGTTGAAAACGTCTCATATATTCACTTAGTTTTTATTCATAAAACTTTTGCATTGGAATCGACCAAGGAGACTTTATAGACTGGTTATTCTCAATTTGCAAAAGGGAAACCACATTTCAAGTGGTTTAGTCACTCACTTAAAGTCTCACAAGAGGCTGTATCCTAGTGACAAAATAGTGTAGAGGCACATCAAGAAAGATAACAGTTAAAACTCATGAAATGGAAGTGGATGAAGGATAACACATGGCAAAAATCAACCAACAAGTGTCTTTATCTTATAGATCTGGTAGGATAGCTAAATTTCACTACCATAACTAAGATAGCTTTGCCTGAAAGGAGGACTTTCTAAAAGAATGCTCTCATTTTTTTTTTAATTTTTTTCAGTATATAGTTGCAGTTGCTAAAATTGGGCTACATGACAAAAGGGTTAGTAGTATTATTATAAAAAAACACTGAATGACCAAAAATGGCTGAAAATTCAACTGAAATAGACATGATTTAAACTAGAGGCAAATTATTTGTAATAACAGAATAACTAGAGAACTAATCAAAGAAAAGTGTGAGAAAGTCATGCAGTAAAAAACACTGCATGCTTATCATAGACAACAGCTTATCATTCACCATTAAATCAACACATGTTTATTGCAAACTTGTTATATACTTGGCATACAATTGTGCCTCTGCCATATAGAGCTGCTATATTTCATTCATTTAGAAAAGTACCCTACAGAGATTATGGACTTGAGGCACCCAATATATACTGGCTGCCTGAGACTGAAAGAAGTTGATAGAGGTATGGCTGCATAATGAGTGGTGCTGGTGATTGAACCGAACAATTTCATCATACTGATGGGTGCTTTGATGCTGAGCTATACCCCCAGCAAGGAATATTGTAAAGAGAAAACTACTCACTGAAAAGACACTCACACAGCAGAGGAAGTCAAATCCATCACAATACACGTGCAAGCAACAACATAGAAACACAGGAAACATGAGGACATAAGCAAACAAGACAACTCTAAAAGTTCATAGCTCCCAAGTAACCAAATTCAGATATTGAAGTAGATAAAATGCAATACAATGAATTATTTTTTAAAAATTTATTATTAAAATGATTAGTGAATGAAAAGGAAAACAAAGCAATGAACTAAGGGAGAAAGTACAGGTTATAAAAGAATATATCAATAAAAAGGATTCTGAAAAATAACTAAACAATAATCACGGTGATGAAAAATTTAATAAATCAAATGAACATTTTAGTAAAAACCTAACCAACAGACTAGATGAAGCAAAAGAAAGAATATCAGGGCTTGAAGACAAGCTTGTTGATTTAGAACAAACTATGAGCAGAGTATTCAAGAGCTCTGGGACAACATTAAAAGACCAAAAGACCCATAGATCTTGAAGAAGGACCAGAAATACAGACTAATGGTATAGAAAACTTATTTAGTGGATGAGATTAACATTCAGATATTCAAAGCACTTAGAACCCCAAATAAACAGGACCAAAAAGTCAAAAATTCAGAACAAGGAAAGAATCTTAAAAGTTGTAAGAAAGAAGCACCAAGTGACTTACAAAGGAAAACCCATCAGAATAACAGAAGATTTCTTAGCAGAAACTCTAAAGGCCAGGAGGGCATGCAATTATGTATTTCAAGACCTAAAAGAAAATAACTACCAACCTAGACTACTATATTCAGCAAAGCTATTCTTCAAAATCATTCTTCAAAAAGCTATTCTTCAAAAATTTAAATAAAATCTTTCTGAGATAAGGAATTCATGACTACTAAGCCAGAATTTTGGAAGATAATTAAAATAATCCTTTATTCAAAAAGAAAAACAAAAAAATAGAGACGCAGAAAGAATAAATCACACCAGGAAATATACCTTACAGGCAGACATTCACAAATTGAAAGTCAAAGAATGGAAAATGATGTTCCATGCAAATGCAATTCAGAAGTGAGAAGGACTAGCTACTCTGCTAGCAGACAAAGCAGACTTCAAAGTAAAATGCATCAGAAGAGGCAAAGAAGGAAATTATGTGTTGGTCAAGGGAATAAGATCATATAACAAATGTAAATATTGGTGCTCAAAACATTGGTGCACCCAGTTTCATAAAACATTGATCAATATAGAGGGACATATGGCCCATCACAATAATATTAGGAGATTTCAAAACACCACTCTCATTGATAGGTCATCCAGGAAGAACAACAAAGAACAGATTTAAACTATATTATAAATCAAGGGGACTTAACAGACATTAGCAGAATATTTCTTCCAACAACAGCTGAATGTACTTTCTATTCAATCACTCATGGACCTTTCTCCAAAATTTATTCTTCCTTAGACCATAAAGCAAATCTTATCCAATACAAAATATTGAAATAATATCTTGCATCTTTTCAGATCATAATGAAATGAAATTTAAATTAATAGCAAGAAAAACCAAAAACTACACAATATATGAATTCAAAAAGATACTTTTCAATGATGGCTGGGTCACTGAAGAAATATTGAGAATGTTAAAATATTCCTAGAATCGAACAAAAATGGAAACACAACATTCCAGAATTGGTGGAATGCGGCGAAAGCAATTATTAGAAGAAAGCTTATGAAGCTATGAGTACCCATCCTAAAAGATCAGAAAAATCTCAAATAATAACCTAATGATATTTTTAGACAATGAAATTTTTAGACAATGAAAAACAAACCAATCCCAAAAGCAGTAAAAGGAAAGAAGTGTAATAAATATCAGACTGAAATTAAGGAACTAGATAATAAACAAAAAAGTACAAATAATCAATGAAACAACGGATTGGTTCTTTGAAGAGACAAACAAGATTGATAAACTGTTAGCCAAATTAATTTAAAGAATGAGATAAAAGACCCAAATTAACAAAATTAGAGACAACAAAGGGGATATTACAACAGACATCATTGAAATCCACATGATCATTAGGGACTATTTTCAAAACCTACAATCCAATAAATTGGAAAATCTAGGAGAAATGGATGAATTTCTAGACATCTACAACATACCTAAATTGAACCTAGGGAATACAGAAAACAAACAAGCCAGTAACAAGCAATTAGATTGAAATAATAATTTTTAAAAAAAAATTTTAAATAAAAACCTCCCAATGAAGAAAAGCAGGACCAGATGGATTCACAGCTAAATTTTATAAGATTTTTTTAAGAATTAATACCAATGCTCCTTAAATTATTCTATGAAATAGAAAGGAAGGGAAAGTATCCAAACTCATTCTATGAAGCCCTAATACCAAAACTAGATAAGAAAAAATCAAGGAAAAGAAAATTACATACCAATGCCCTTGATGAATATATATATATATATACACAAAAAAAGCCTTAATAAAATACCTGTGAGCTGGGCATGGTGGTGCACCTGTAATCCAAGAAACTCAGGAGGCTGAGGCAGGAGGATCACTAGTTCAAAGCCAGCCTCAGCAATTTAGTGAGGCCCTAAGCAGCTTAGCAAACCATGTCTCAAAATGAAAAGAATAAAAAAGGGTCTGAGGGATGTGGCTCAGTGGTTAGGCAGCCCTAGGTTAAATCCCCAGTATAAAAAATAAAAATAAAAATTTGTAAACCAAATTTAGCAACACATTAAAAGATTATAATCATGATCATGCTGGTTTCATCCCAGGAATCCAATAATGACTCAAAATTCACAAATCAATAATTTGATATGTAATATAAATAAAATCAAGGAAAAAGTCTTTGACAAATTTAATACCCCTTCATGATAAAAATCCTAAAGAAAATAGTTAGAAGGAACTTTCTTCATCATAATAAAGTCTGTATATGACAAACCTAAAGCCAACATCATACTGAAAGCATTTCCTGTAAAATCAAGAACAAGACAAGAATGTCCACTGTCACCACCCTATTCAATATAGCACTTCAAATTTAACACAGAACAATTAAGCAAGAGAATGAAATAAAAGGGATACAAATAGAGAAGAAAGAAATCAAATTATCCTTTTTTTTTTGCAGATGATATAGGCCCTACCAGTTCCATCAGAAGACTTCTAGAGCTGATAAGACATTTCAGCAGCATAACAGGATACAAAATTTATATACAAAAGCAGTAGCTTTTTCAAACACCAATAATGAATTGGCTGAGAAAGAAATAAGGAAAACAATTCCATTCACCATAGTAAAAAAAAAAAAAAAGAAAAACTCTAGGAATGAACTAACCAAGAAGGTAAATGACCTCCACAATGAAAATTATAGAACACTAAAGAAATAAATTGAAGACATTAACCACTAGAAAATGGAAAGTGGCCCATATTCATGAAGAGGCAGAATTGATATAGTTGAACTAGCCTACGAAAATCAATCTACAGAATTAATGCAATCCTCATTAAATTACCAACAGCATTCTTCACAGAACCAGAAAAAAAACAGTCCTAAAATTCATTATAGAAGACAAAAAGATCCAGAATAGCCCAAGTAGCCCTGAACAAAAGGAATAATGCTGGAAGCATTAAAATGCCTGATTTCAAATTATACAGCAGAGCCATAGAAACAAAAGTATCATGGCACTGGCATAAAAACAGATACATAGATCAATGGGACAGGATGGAAGACTCAGAGACAAACCCACAAAACTACAGTCATCTGATTCTTGACAAAGGTGCCACAAACATGCCTCAGAGGAAAAACAGCCTCTTTAACATGGGGAAAACTGCATATCCCTATGTAGAAGAATGAAACTAGATTGCTATGTCTCACCCTATGAAGTCAACTTAAAATGGATCAAAGACCTAGGTATATTACCAGGAACTTTAGAACTGTTAGAAAAAAAAAGGGGGGTGGGGGGGAACACTTGAACATATAGGCAACAGGCAACCACTCTCTTAGCAGGACTCCTATAGCTCAGGAAATAATACCAAGAATTAATAAATGGCACCAAATTAAAAAGCTTCTGTATAGCCAAAGAAACAATTGACAAAGTGAACAGAAAACCTTTGGAACAGTAGAAAATCTTTGCCAGTTACTCTTCCTACAGAGGATTAATATCCAGAATATACATAAAGAACTTAAAAAAAATCCACACCATAAAAACAAATAACCTGTTATGGTTTAGATGTGGTGTCCCCCAAAAGCTCACATGCAAGACAATGCAAGAAGGTTCAAAGAAGAAATGCCTGGGTTATAGGCTTAACCTAATCAGTGAATTAATCCCTGATGGGATTAACTGGCTGGTAACTGGAGGCAGATGGGGTGTGGCTGGAGGAAGTGGTTCACTGGGGGACTATGGGGTATATCTTTCTCTCTCTCTCTCTCTCTCTCTTTCTCTCTCTCTCTCTCTCTCCCCCCCCTCTCTCTTCCCCTCTCCCCCGCCTCTTACTGATCATCATGTAGCAGAGCTGCTTCCCTCTGCCACACTCTCCCACCATGGTGTTCTGTCTCACTTGGAGTTCTAAGGAATGGAAGCAACCTTCTAAGGACTAAGACCTCTGAAACTGTGAGCCCCCAAATAAACTTTTCCTCCTCTAGTGGGTGTTTTAGCCACAGCAGCAAAAAAGCTGACTAAAACATAATCCAAACAATAAATGGGCAAGTGAACTGAACAGACACTTCTCAAAAGAAATATAAATGGTCAAAAATTATATGAAATAATATTTTGCATCTTTAGAACTCAAGGTAATAAAAACTACATGGAGATTCCATCACTCAAATCAGAATGGCAATCATCAAGAATACAAATTACAGTGAATGCTAGCAAAGAAAAAAGAATTCTTGTACACTGCCAGTAGGAATGTAAATTAGTACTGCCACTATGGTAATCAGTGTGGAGGTTCCTCAAGAAACTAAAAATATAACTACCATCTGATCCAGCAATGCATTTCCTTGGTATTTATCCAAAAGAAATACATGCATATTTGCATTTATCAGCATAAATTCACAAAAGCCTAATCACAGAATCAGCCTATGTGTCCAACCCAACAACAGATCAATGAATAAAGAAAAAAAAAAAAATATATATATATATACACACACACACACATAAAAAAAAGAATGAAATTACAGAGTATCATGCTAAGCAAAATAAACCAGACTCAGAAAGATAAGTATTGTGGGTTTTCTCTCATACAATAGTAGAAATTAGCAAAGAAGAAAAGGAAATAAAGGGATGTTATGAAAGAGGAAGGAAGACCAATAGGGCAGAAGAAAACCAGAGGGGGAAGGAAGGAAAATGAAGGGAGTAAAGTTGGAGAGGTAATCTGACTCTGGAATCCAGAAGGCTTCTAGGAAAGAAGCAAGGTGCATCTTGAAGAATGAGTGGAAGGAGCAGAGAGAAGAGACCAGTAGGCAGAGGAAGCAAGTGTTCCAAGGCTGAAGAGAGCAGACTATTTAAACATATTTCAGGTCCCAGCTGAGATCCCCAGAAGAACCTATTTTAGTTACAACCCCAACTTCCACCCTCGTGGCAACACTTCCTGCTATCTGCTCCCTTCGTAGTCCCTATCACAATCTGACACCAGTAGAGGCTGGCTGGAAGCATTTTCAGTGAACTCCATGAGAACAGAGAAATTAACTGTCAATTTTTGGTGAATCCCCAAGCTCTGGAATAGGTGTTCATCAAATAAATGCTTGTTAATAATAAATGTTTGCAAAAGAAATGCAAACATCAGCCTACTGCCCCAGATTCCACAGCCTTCTGGCTTAATAAAAGTTTGAAACACGCCCTAGACTTTTGTGAGTATCAGAACTGTGTTTAAAATAACCACATAAATACATTATACAGTTCTTAAATTGTGTTCCTGATATCTTCATGTGTTTGGGGAAAAATAATTTTATTATGCTATGTCATGTTATAAACACATAGCCATTGTGGAAATGAAAAAATATATATAAGAGCTTATATTTTTTATTTATCTCAGCATACTTCAGATTGGATCACAACCACCTTTCTTTGTTGTTTTATTAATTTGGGCAGGGTTTCTGTCGATCTTGGTAGCTAAAAGTTCCTATTTGGGCATGGTCTTGATTGCCAGAAACGTTTTTTCCCAAAATACAAATGATAAATAAGGGATTAAAGACTAAATAAATGTCATCATTATATCATATAATACTAAACGAAGACTTTTAAGCAAATCTTATTCAATGACTTTTTGCACAATTTTTCATGTGAGGTCCTACAAATATTATCCAAGGTGCTTTCAAAGTAATAATTGAGAAAAGTGTGTGCATATAGCCTGTTTTGAAAAAGGACTAAATAAAAAAAAATATCGGTTTGGCAAAACGAAAGGCACTAGGAAACAACACAAAACTACTGAGACCAGAAAGCCTTATGGAAAAGTCAAAAAGAAAATAACAAAGTAACATTATTCAAAAAAAAGTACTGTATTTTAAAAAAGTTTTCATGAAAAGAGGAAAGAGTAACTAAACTATTAGCCAGTGTCTCTCTACAAAACCAAATTCCACAGACACTTTATTTTAACAAAACAAATGATAAATATCTAACAACTAAGTAAATATGTAACAGAAGAGCTCATAAAACATTATTTAATTTATATATTCTCTATAACGGGAAGAATGATCTGATATAGATATGCATAGATAATTTTGTTTGCATAGAATAATCTTAGACCATTACAAAATATTTTTCCATGTTTTAACCAGAGGAAAAGAATTAGAGTTTTCAAAACCCTTATTTACATACAGATATAAGGGTAGGGAAACTATATTGCAGATTTTAAAAATTTCTCGATGTAATTACCACTCAGTAGAATGAGTCTATATAATTTATTGTGAAAATTCTTAACCCAGCCAGAGAGCTGTGCCTCATCATTTTGACAGAGGTATTATATATCATTAACCCAGGAACAACATTGTTGGCAGAAGTATTCCATAACATAATGAGAAAACATATTTTTTAAGATTAAAACCAATTACTCATAATGATTTCTTCATTTTTAAATCAAAGTACTACTGTAAATTATACACATACATGGTAGCACTAATATAAAGTACTAAAAAGGTATTCAATTATTTAAGAGAACCACGTTCAGAAATCGTTGAGAAAATGTAACTGAAAGTAAATCAATGGTCTGTGTATAGAAAGCAGACAATTTTCCAAAACCATAATATGCTGGGCACTTTGACATTCTTTTGTTTAATTCTCCAAACAATCTCACAAGGAGACTACTGTTATTGTTAAAGAGATGGGTTTTGGACTTCTCAGTTACTGAAAGAATAAGACAAAACTGGTTTCACTTCCTCTTTCTTGCTTTAACAGTTGAAGCAATTGCAATTTTAAAAATTGACATTACAAAGATGAAGGATAATTCACAAGTTGGTAAGCTAATTGCAATTTATGATACAAATTATTTTTCAAACTGTTTATAAGAAATAGAAACACAAATATCATATTTTCCAAGACATCAGATTTTAAATGTAATTAGACATAATAAATATGGAAGATGTGCCTTTGTAATTTCACAATTACTCTTCAGGCTCTAAAAATGCTAATTAAAGTAGATGATGAAATCTTGAAAACTAATGGAAATATTTTCAGTTTCAACTTTGATCACTAGCAATTAGGCAAGTTATTTTATGAATCCAATGAGGCAACTGTTCAATTCCCTTTCAAGTCTGAGAGTATGAGTTCTATAAGAATCTTTAAATGTCTTCTTTACACATAACATTATTTTAACAATTATACCATCAATCTAACTAAACCAAATTACCCAAATCAAAATAATTGGAAAATGTAATTTTTATTAGCTGCTGCAAAATGTTCAGAATGTTACCAGAGACAATGAGATGATATTCAAATACAGTGGTACTAAGGACTCTGGCCCTTGGAGTCTATCATAACTTTCTAGTGTCGTATGTATCCTAAAAGTGGCTCAAGAAGATGCCAATATAAAAGGACCTGCAAAGACGCCCCAAAGGCAGGTGGCTTAGAGAAATCAGAAAGCTTTCACAAAAATGTTTTTTTAAATTAAACCATGAGTTAATAATGAAACAGACAAAATGACAACAAAAGTAACAATTTGTTAGACATCATAGGAGAATATTAGAAAAACTAATCCTTTATCTCAAAAACTGGTAAACAGAGAATTAAATATTAACCTACCTTTCTTATATGGTAAGTAACTAAAAGTTAGAATAGTGGCCACAGACTAGAGTGGGATTGTCAACAAAAAGTCAACATTCTTTTTCTAATTTGCAAAAAGATCCGCTGTATGAGTAGCCCTGGTTGTAAATATGAATGAACAATTCTTGAATAATTAGCAGAGACTACTACCTATGAATCAAAATTTTCTTCTCTTCTTTCTCTCCATATATGAGACAACATTTCTCAGGAATCTTTGCAATTATTTATGGCCATGTGACTAGTTCTTACCAATGGAATTGGATCAGGATGATACCTATCATTTTGGAAGCAAAGCTTATCTGAAATGGATAAGGCTTCTTCCTGCTCCTATCAGCCTGCCACACACTAAATGCAGACAGTTCAGGAATGGCACAGCCATAATCTGGAAGAAGCCTACATCCCTGACTCATAATGTAGAGGAAAGTGATTCCATCCAGAAAGCCCTGACTGTACTTCTACTTGAGTGGGCTCCTATGAAATAAAGGCTGAACAGGTGAAGTCACCAAACTATGGGGGCATATTTGTTACAATTAACATTATCATTCTAATATCAAAATTAGGACATAAATGTATTGACTATGGAGAATTCATCATATATGTACATATATACACTCGTATATGTATATCAATGTTAAATATTATTCATAAAAATGTTCATGATCAGAAACATTCAGTTCTTATGACTTTTTTGTCCCCTTGTCTCCCTTCTCTCTGCTATTCCATCTCTAATTCCAAACTTGCAATGGAGACAGAGAAGCCCTCAAAATGAAGAACTTCTTTCTTATGAAGACAGCATTAGAGCGGGTCAACTAAAAGTAAATAAGAAAATGAAAGTAAATTCAACAAGGTCACTTTACAACTTGGCCATTTGACAAAATGTCCTGGAACAGGCACATGTAACATTTTTGAAATATGTTTAGGGAGGCAAAAGGATTAGAGGAAGGAAGGAAATAAAAAGAAAAAAGTGAAGGAAAGAAAGGAAAAAAAATGTAGTCCCACTCAGTTGATGACTACCCACCAAATATAAATCCATAACATCTCAAAAGATGGCAATGATTCATTTCTTTGCTTTTGTCAAATAGTAATGAGTGACAACACTATCTGATTTCAAACTACACTAGAAAAGCAATAGTAATTAAAACAGCCTGGCATTAGCTTAAAAACAGACTCATCAACCAATCGGACAGAATAGAAAGGCTAGTAATGAATCCAAGCATGTAGTCAAGCAATTTCCAACAAAGGTGCAAAGCACATGCATTAGAAACAGGACAGTGTGCTGGGGATATAGCTCAGTTGGTAGAGTGCTTTCCTTGCATGCACAAGGCCTTGAGTTCAATCCCCAGCACCACCACTAAAAAAAAAAAAAAAAAAAAAAAGGAACAGGATAGTCTTCATGGTATTGGGAAAACTGGATATCCATATGCAGAAGAATAAACCCCAAAAGCACATTCGAAAAAAAAAAGCAAATGGAATTACATCAAAATAAAATCTTCTGTACAACAAAGGATACAACAGAGGGGAGACAACCTATGAACTGGAGAAAATATTTGCAATCCATATATCTTATTTTTTTGCAATCCATATATCTTATTTTTTTGCACTCCATATATCCTATAAGGCATTAATATCCTTAGGGCAAAATATAAAAGGGTCACAAACAACTTTATAGAAAGAAAACAAATAATCTGATTTAAAATGGGCAAGAGACTTGAACAGATATTTCTCAAAATATTGTATATTGATAAAATGCTCAACATCACTAACCATTAGAAAAGTGCAAATCAAAACCACAATGCATGTGTGTCGGAATGGCCATTAGCAAAAAGACAAAAGATAACAAGTGTTGGCAAGAATGTAGAGGAAAGAAAATGCTTTTACATTGTTAATAGGAATGTAAATTAGTACAGCCAATATGAAAAACTGTATGGGAGTTCCTCAAAAAACTAAAAATAAATCATCATATAATCCCATTTCTAAAAATGGGATTACCCAAAAAAATTCTGGATACCCCCAAAATTCAGGATACCCCAAAATTTCAAAATAATATGTCTAACGGATGTTTGCAGTCTTATATTCATTGTAACACATAGTGTTCATCCATAGATGAATGCATCAAGAAAATGTAGTGTATATACACACAATAGGATACTATCCAAACTTAAAAATAATGTTTGTCTTTTGTGACAACATGGATGAAATTGGAGAACATTATGCAAAGTGAATTAAGCCAGACACAGAAAGACTAAAACACAAGTTTTCACTCAGATGTGACATATAAAATAATCGAACTCAAAATAGCAGAGAATAGAATGGTAATTCAGAGACTGAAGGGGTGTTGGAAGGGAAAGGGTCGTGACGCAAGAGTGTGAGGCTCAAGTTGACAGGAGAAATACATGGTTATCGTTTTTTACTTTGAGATATATTGCACGGTAATATTAATATAGCAAATGATAATGTCTTATACATTTCAAAATTGTTAAAGGAAATCTCAAATGTTTGCCCCTCAAAATTTGGTAAGAGGCAGGAGAACAAAGAAAACCAGAGTCCCATGGCACTTGGGAAGGTTGATGCGATGCTGTATTCGAATTCGACCACAAGGGGGAGCCAGCCGTTAAGAGGTGACACAGCTCCACCCTGCGGTGCATCGTTGAATCTGAAAGCAGCATCTCTAGTAACAGGTTGAAGTCCCTTTGAAGGAAAAACTGCTCAAAAACAAATCAGGGAAAACCAGAATTGCTAGACAGATTCAAGTTTTCAGAATTTTCATCCAGAATATTGCTTGGTTTGGGTTATGGCTATCATTATGTGTTTAGTTATTTGAGCCAATGAAATCAAACCAATGACAAAATAGATTGGCCAGTTCCCTAGGACCACATACATGTCCGGTATCAGGCAAGGATTCCTGTAGTGCTTTGCACTTAGAATAAGGAAAATTAAATCTCCTGGGTAGTGCCCTGGAGAGCACCCACAGAGGAGACTAACAAAAGGAGAACCCGAAAGTACTTTGGTATTAATCCCATTTAAAAAAAAAAAAAAAAAAAAAAAGGATGCTCAGGTTTACAGGTACTACAATGGGAAAGACTTTCTTGTCCTTTTGGGTGACTCCACCCTGGCCTATAGTGTCTGCTATGGGCCTCATTATTTCCCTTATTCTCCTCCTCTTCACATCTTTGTTGGCATAAGACTATAACTGGGAGTGATAACAATATAATCAGCTGGTGGTAAAGAAATGTAAAATTACATAACTTTTCATGTAAGAGACTAAGAGACTATTTTTAATTATTCACTGCCTTAATAAGATGAACTTATAGGTTAAATACAGAATAAACATAAGATAAGTGACCACCTTTCCATTATTTCAGGGATGAGGACTGACCCAGAACACTTTCTCTGGGTTCTACAGAAAGATACCAGGTTGTAGTTTTTGTGTTTTGTTGTTGTAGTTTGTTTTTGTTGTTGTTGTTGTTTGTTTTTGTTGTTGTTGTTTGTTTCTTTTTTATCTTTGTTGTTATTTTAGTGGAATACAAGAGTTTATAAAAAAACTATTCAGTCCAAGTCCCAAGGACATAAACACAAAACCAAAAGAGGAAAAAGAGAACATAAATGTGTTGAAATTTTTTAACCTAATTGATCAGTTCACACTCAAAATACCTAAATACCTTGGCCTTCTGCTTGAGAGCCATTGGTTAAGGACATCCTCCCTCTCAGAAGTAAAAACCTTCCTGTACTCCCCACAGGAGAAATTCAACTAACACTGCAAAGATCCTGACTCCTCCAGCCAACATTGATATTTTGTTAACATGAGTGGGTTTCTGTAGGAATTCAGTCACTTTTGCCTTGTTAATTTCCTATTGCTTACTGTGAACCATTCTGAAGCTTTGAATAATCCAAGTATGAAAGAAGACACACTCCTTCTTTTTCGATTTTGACTGTGACTATTTTTTTAAAAAACATACATTGCCTGGAACAATGGTGCTCACCTATAATCCCAGCAGCTCAGGTGGCTGAAGCAGGAGGATTGCAAGTTCAAAACCAGCCTTAGCAACTTAGGGAGACTCTAAGCAACTTAGTGAGACCCTGTCTCAAAATTTAAAACAAAAAGGGCTGGGAGTGTGCTCACTGGTTAAGCGCCCCTAGGTTCAGTCCATGGTACCAAAAAAAAAAAAAAAAAAGCATACATACAACAATTAAAACATAGATATTTGGACTGGGGTTGTGACTCAGTGGTAGAGAGCTTGCTTAGCATGTGTGAGGCACTGGGTTTGACTTTCACCGCATATAAACAAATAAATAAATAAAGGTCCATCAATAACTAATAAAAAATTTTTAAAAGCATAGATAATTAAGAAAAAAAGCAATCTAAAAGTTCCCATCATCATGGTACAAAGAGACATGGAGAGAGAAAAAGAGGAAGATGGAGAGATGATGAAAAGACAGAAGAGAGAAAGCAGCCTAGACTTAGTGCTTGTCACCAAATTGGTGCTCAAGAAATACTTGTCAACTGAAAGACGAAATTACTTGGGCATTGTATAACAAGGGAATGATTACAAGGTAAATATTTACTTGAGGACCATTCCACGTTATTTCAGCTCTTTTCAACATGCCCTATGTGCTGTTCTTTAAGAATTAATAATTAGTGCCGTCATGAGCTGTGCATGGTTCTTTGATGCTATTTCCTTGGTGATGGACTCTCATTTTGGACTCCAAGCCAACAATCAGAAAGTCCTTTTTCCTCACCTGCTGGTATGGAGACAGCTTCCCACATGCTGTTTTTAGGTGGTTTTCTAGGTTCAAACTCACCACATTTGCCAGGCATACTTACACAGCGGCTCAATTTCTGCCGAAGACTATGAAAGTCTTCCACAAAGTCTATTTCCTTGCAAATTTGTAATTGGAGTCCACCAAAAACATCTTCCATGAAGAAGGACAGAAGCTGTTCCTGGAATCTGCAGTTTTTCTACAAATAAGATACAAGAAGTTCATAATTTATAAGGTATGCATAGTTTGGGTCAGTTTTTCTTTTTAATGTCACTGAAACATCCCCCCCCCCAGATTATTACTTAATGACTCTGGAAAAAATCAAAACACAGGGCAAAAGCATTGAACTAGTAGAACCTGAAAATGAACTTCCCATCTTATCATAAATAGCTTTTTTGTTTTCTTTTTGAATAATAGTATATTTTTTATGCGGTCTTCCTACAATAAAATAAAGCAAAATCAGTTGTATCCAGGATTACAGTGTCCTTTAGGTCCTCCCCTCAAGCAGAACCTAATACTTACTGGAATTGTTGCTTTGAGCCAGGCTGCCTTGACATAGAAAGTGTAGACAGCTTGGGACAGCAACTCCCTTGAGTGACAAGGTTGGGTGAAGGAGGATTGAGATGGCTTGTGCTTGGCAATAGCAAGAGACAGAGTGGCACACAGCAGCCTGGACCTCAGCATGCAACTCGCCCACAGCTCTCTCCCCACTCACAGCAGCCACAGCATCGTGTTGGTTAGATTAGAGGATGACCTACTTAAAGCCACCTACTCAATGCAATGCCGTGAGCGATGACTTACAATTTATATACAGGACAATCACTTAATTTCGCTTCATAATCAAAAAAGGTTGACCACACCATCTGTAGTGTTATGTAAAAGTTCATTTACCAGCAAGATCTGGCCCCCATTTCCAAAATAAAATTCAGAACTTCAGATGTGTATCACAACAGATTGCATTATTTCAAAAGTCATGCCATTTCAATAAGAAAGCATGAGCTCCAAGAGGCTGTGTGATTATTTGTTTTAATCCTCATAGGCAAATCTTCTTCTTAAACCAGAAACCCTGAAAATTTAACCAGTGGATAGAAAGAGCAGTCTTGTGAAGCTTGCTCATGACCCCAAGTGTGTTTTATGTCCACCTCTTAAAAATCCTTCAGCTGGCTAAACCTCTCACCCAGAAATCATCAACCTGCTCCTAGTAGCAAGACTCTTCCTACCCTGAAAATTGTAACTCCCCTAACATTTTCAAGATTTCTTTGGATCTGGATTTGGGATAAGGTCTACAACTTAATCTTTATCCAAGTTTATCATAGACTTTTCCTCCATCTGCATGTCCAGTAAAGTGAGACTCCCTTGAAGAAAGGGACTGTGTTAGTTAGCTTTCCATCACCATGACAAAAGACCTGAGAAAACAACTTGAAGGAGGAAAGATTTATTTTGCATCATGGTTTCAGAAGTTTCAGTTCAAGGTCAGCTGACTCCATTGCTTTGGGCATCAGTCAAGGCAGGCAACCCACTAACACAGTCCCTTTCTTCCAGGGAGTCTCACTTTACTGGACATGCAGTTGGAGGAAAAGTCTGAGTAATGAACTTGGATAAAGATGATAGAGCACCTATTAAGTTGTAGAACTTATGATGGTGGTAGGAGTGTGTGGCAGAGGAGGCTGCTCACCCCACGACAGCCATGAAGCAGAGAGAGACAGGCAGGGGGAGAGAAAGGGAGGGAGACTGGGAGCAGGCAGGGGAGAGATCAGAGAGCTGGAGACAAGATACCCTTCAAAGCCATTCTCCCAGTGATCCATCTCTTCCACCTAAAGTTCCCACCGCCTCCCAATGGTGCACCCAACTTAGGACCAGGTCTGCAACACATGAGACTTTAGGGGACATTCCAGGTCCAAACTAGAGCAGAAACCATATCTTTTCATCTTTGTATCCTCTGTATCTACCATAGTGCCTCATCTTAAGTATAAAAGCACATTTTCCTCAACATGAGGTGCTATCATAACTGCTTTTTAAAAAAAAAATTATTCCATGCACAAATTTTTCATAAGGACCTGCCTATACAAAGAACAGTTCTAAAGTTCTAAGTACTAAGGGGCTCACAGGAGGCTGCTCTGTGAACCCCCATCCTCAATTCTGTCCCAGTTCTTCCTGTAGTGACAAGTAAGGTTCATTTTGGATAGCAACCCCAGTATAAGAGATGGGCACAGCCCAGGGTCATATACTGAAAAAGCAGAAGTAGGTCACCACGTCCTACCAAGAATAGAGTTAATAGAGCAAGAGGGCACATCAACACTGGGAATCTGGTTGTAAGAGATTCATCAAAACCAGGCAGAGTCAATAGTAAGCATCAGAACCCAAGACTAAATTCTAAATCAAGGCAAGCAGGCTGGCAAAGGAGCAGAAGAAAGAAAGAAGAGGTGATCAATCTAAAACCTTATGAGTATTTTCTATCATTTCTAAAGTGAGAGGATCCCTTTGAAGACTGCAAGGTGTACTTTACTTTATTAAATGACATAAAGACTATTCACAAAGAATAACAGTACAGACAGCAGGATGGAAATGCCATGTGAGATTCACTGAAATTTTATAAAAATTCAGAAGGAAGAAGTATTTTTGACTGGGAGAGGCTGAAAGGGTGGAACATGAAGTGGCTGGGGGTTTTTGAGAACAGGAGTGCTAGTATTCAAGGTTCTCTTGGAAAAAAAAAAGTGTGAACTCCAGGAATCCAACGCTTACATGTCTGTGGGGGGTGTGGGATGAACATGAAAGCTCTGCCAGACTTAATGTAGGACGCTTGTGGTTAAACTGCCTGTGTTGTCACCAACCCCCAAATCTGCCAACTGCATAGCCTACTGACATCTGTGTGGTACAATCAAAGGACCACACAAAACACCTCCAGGAGCCACATTCTGCCTTGAAGGCCAAGTGGGATCCCTGGTGCGTCCCAACAAAACTTCTGTGCAATTTGAATTGCTAGTATTAATAAATGAAAATGATGTGGGTTCTGGCTATTTTTTAACCTCTGGAATTTCATTTTCCCAAATGACTGTGTACCTCAAATCATCGTCATTCAAAGATCATACATATTCCAAGAATGCCTGTGCTTTGATTTGTCACCACGTTCTATGACTGAAAACTCACTCTGTGGATCATAGTCATCATCTAGGCCAGCAGACCTGCCTCATTAGGCTCCTTTAACAGTCAACTTGACCTCAAAGGATAAACAGTGCATACTACAAAGGATACTCAGCACACGGGGCCTGAAGGCCATTTCAACAGGGAGTCCCCAAGTGGAACTTGTACATAGTATCCTTGTGGCAACAATTTAAAAGAAGTCCTTTGCTTGTTGGGGTATGTGTTTACTATGCCACTTTCACAGGTTTCTTGTACAGAAATGTCTAAAAATTATTGTTAATTACAAGAAGATGTGACTTTGAAACTGATCCACCACTCACTAGCTGTGTGGCCTTGAGGAAATTACTAATCCTCTCTAAGCTTTAGTTTTTGCTCTTATTAAAATGGGACAATAAATATACCTACTTCTGGTAATTTTGATAAACAAACAGAAATTGCAGTAATACAAACATAAATATCCTCAATGACAGCCATAGAAGCACTCTGTAAACCGTGGCAATTGCATTATTATGTCAGGCGATAAGTAATAAATGCATGTGTAATACTTAGAACAATGTTGAAGTCCATCACAAGGTTTCAGAAGCTGTGGGAAGCTTTGGTTGAAGAAAGTGAGAAGTGATCCACAGTCCAATATTTCAGAGTATGTAGGTGTGAGGATGTAATTACTCTCACTTACTTCCAGAGGGCAGACAAGGACCATCAAGTGGATATTTTAGGGCTGCCAATCCTGCATAATGTACAATGAAAACGCAAACAATTGATCTGCCCAAAATCATAGTGAGTGCTCCAATTCCCAAATACCAGCATGGCAATCATTCCCTTTAAAAATTAAGTTCTGTCTCACCCAAAAGAACACAAGCTACAAAGTCCCTGATGGCCCAGCTTGTCCAATAAGTGAAATGAGTGCACCAACTCGCACAGCACAGCGTGTTTCCAGGCAACACAACTTCTTATCTGTTTTCCTCCTATGGGAGAAAACAACAACAAAGAGATTCCTCAATTACTAATCCATTTAATTGACTCTAATGAAATACTTTTCCCCTTCATTTTAATGTCTCTGAAGTCATAATATGTCTTTTAATCCACAGAGACTTTGACTGCACGCCCCCAGTCTGAGTCCTGTCAGTCCCAAACCAGCTCATATCTAGTAATGATGTAATCACTTCAGTTGAACTTTGTGAATACAGACAGTTGCTGGGCAGATGTCCTCAGGGAAGTGTTTTCTGCGTGAGATTGTCGTGGTCTTTGCACAAGGATGTGGTCTAACAAAGTCTTTTGAGACAGTTCTTGTTACCAAGCATATGAGTATTAGAGCCTCTCCTTCATAACCCCCCGGATTCTTTCACTTATTTATTTTTGTTAGCATTTGACTCTATCTTCATTCTGAAATTTTTCCCAGGGATGGAGGTACTGAGATGGGTATGAAAATAGGAAATGGATGATCATAGCAACCCTCAATATAAAGGTAACATTTAAGCAATAGCTTGAATGAAGTAAAGGACTAACTATGATGATCCATGTTTCAGTCCAAAGAAAGAGTCAATGTAAGAGCCTCAAAAAGTGCCTGTTCCGCACAGCCTGGGTGGCTGGACTTGATGGAGGGGAGTAGGAACAAGAGAGAGGATACACAAACCAGATCACACAGAACATTTTGGGCTATTGGCAAGACTTTGAATTATATGGGAATTTTGACAAGAGAAGCTCTGTCATTTGATTTATATTCCTTAAAAAGAAAATGGGAATCACATGTCCATCAATGAATGGAGAGAGAGGCCAGTTGCTAGAAATACATATGGAATATCACTGAGTCATAAAAAGGCTGATACAGGCTGCAACATAGATCCACCATGAAGGCATATGTCAACTGAAAGACAATAGACACAAAGACCACATATTTATAATTCCATATATATGAAACATCAAGAATGGGTTAATACCTATAAGAGCTCGAAGGAGGGATTAATGGGACCTAACTGCTAATAGGTATGGGGTTCCCTGTGGAGGTCATGAAAATGCTTTGGAAGTAGTTAGAGGTGGGTTGCATGACAATATAAATGTGCTAAATGCCAAGGAATGATTCACTTCAAAGTGACTAATTTTATGTTATGTATATTTCATCCCAATAAGAAGAAAGAGGAAGAGGATGAGAAGGGGAAGGGATGTCTGGATGCCGCTGCTGATGCCTCAGGAGACAGAGAAGCCACATCTGAGTCCACACTAAGCGTATGTCACATCTTGATGTATCAAGCTTATCCCATCTCTCTACCCAGCCTTATCTGAGGTCCTGGCACCTCTCTTCTTATATAATCCAAAAGAGCATTTTTTTTAAACAACAATGTAGGTATAAGCTTTTTTAATAGCTCTAGAAAAACATTTTTAAGAAGAGACACTTTCTCATCCAATGATTAAAATCCATTTAAACACTTTTTAAAAGGGGAGATTATGATCCCATCCCTTGCTTGTCTGTTGAACGAGGAACTGGTGGACTTGGAGGGGCCTTGAGCTTCATACATGACAACTGAATATCCACAGGCTGGTTGGGGGAAGGCAACTTTTATTTCCTAAGATACAGGACAAAACTGAATGCTTCCTACTATATTTGAGAAGATTATTAGTCCTTAGAGCACCAGGTATCGAATCTGAGCTCCAGAGACATTTAATCACATGCCACACAGCTTACAAGAGGCAGGGGATGGGGCTTCCAAGTTTGTGCAACTCCAAAGCCCACGTTTCCCACAATCTGTGCAGCCTCCCACCACACTGCAAAGCAGGACACAGGAAGGTCTGAGACTGTGGCACAGTCTAGAGAATAAAAGATGGGACAGTGACCTAGGGGGAAAGGAAGGGATGGGACAAGAAGAAAAACGCCTAAGGAATAATAAATTGAAATTCTAGTGGTGCTGTCAGCCTCTTGCACAGACATTATAACAAATACCTAATTTTACACAGTATTTCAAAAGGCACAATGTTACTTGGCCATCCTAACACTTCCGTAAGAGATAGAGGGGGTCTTGTTTTCTCTTGTTTAAAAGTGGGAGAGCCAACACTGGAAGAAGTGACTTGCCTAAAGGGGCACAGCCAGGAAGTAGCAAACCTAGGCCTCAACCCAGCTTTGTCAATCAACAAACCCAGGTATATTAGCAGCATTCTATCTTGCCTCTGGTTCATAGGTAAATTTTATTTATGTATAGCCCCACGATATTATTGGGGATGGTCTGAAAATAAATCCATCTTTTAAAAAATGAAGTGTTGTACATTCTCATAGCTATTATGCAGTGTCAATACTCAACATAGCTTTGGTGGTTGTTCATCATTTTCAGATTTGAAAACTGCCTTCACATATATTGGACAATCGTTCTCTGGCAATGAGAGACACATCATCCATACAAGGTATGAAGAATGTAGCACCCTAACTGTGATTTCAAATATAGCAAGTCAGAAGCAGATTTCCCAAAATGGTCCCAACAAAGGATGATGGGAAATAGGCCTCCACTGCCTCTTTGCCCTCAGCCCAGCAAAAGAAAGGTAGGGAAAAGATGAACAAGGCATCAGTTCAAGCTTCCTCCAAGTCTGGTCCAAGCACATGTATCTTTAAAAAAAAAAAAATGCCCTTTCTATCTCATTTTCTAAGTGCATCAAGAGTCATTGTTTAGAAGTCATGATAATAAGAGCCATAGAAATGTGTGTCTTCTCCCTCAAAGCATTCTAGCTATGATTCCATCTCTTTGGTCTTTTGTCCTGGGTGTGGTCAGCAATAAGCACCTGACAGACTCTACTTGGGCTGAGCACTGCATCTGAGCCTGACCTTGCTGGACAGCAGCAATGTGACTTCTCTCTTAAGGACTCACCCTCACACCAGAGTAAAGACGGCAGTCCTGGGTGCAGAGAAACATACCTATAGTCCCAGCCACCAGGGAGACTGAGGTAGGAAGATCACTCAGGCCCGGGAGTTTGAGACCAGCCTGGGCAACTTGAGACCCCCATCTCAGAGACAGAAAGCACCAAAAACAAAGTCCCTTCCATGGTCTCAAGACCTACCTTGTTTCTCCTCATTGGCCCCTTGTCCTATTCTACCATCTTGCTCCTCACTCCAGCCACGGTACTCACCTTGCTGCTCCTCAAAATCACCAAGCAAGACCATTGTAAAGACTTCACACTTGCTATTCCTTCTGCATGGGGTGTTTTGCCTCAGATATCTGCATATCCAACTCTTTCAACTCTGTCAATCCTTTGTTCAAGCATCATCTTTCCAGCAAGGATTTCCCTGGATTCCTGTCATGAACTGAATTGTGTTTCCTTATCCACCCAAAATTCGTGTAAGTATTAACCCCGGGGATCTCAGAATGTGATTGTGTTTGAGATGAGATTGTAGAAGTGGGGACTAAGTTAAAGCAGGTCATTATGGTGGACCCTAACACAATATGACTGATATCCAATAACAAGAGATTAGGACACAGGCACAAAGCAAAGACCAGATGAAGACACAAAGAAGGTGGCTGGGTAGAAGCTGAAGAGGAGAAGGAATCAACCCTGCTGACCCCTTCATGTTGGACTTCTAGCTCTCAGAACAATGGGAGGATGCATTTCTGTTGCTTAAGCCACCCAGTCTGCAGAGCACTATTGTGGCATCCTTGGTAAACTGCTCAAATTAGAATTAACTCCTCCACCATTCCCCCTGTCTCTTTTTTCACTTTTATTTTTTCCCAAAGCCTTTATCATTATCTCACATACATGTTTTGTCTATGATTTTTGCTTACTATCTCTCCTTTTGCTAAAATCTAAGCTCTATTAGAGCTCAGATTTCTGTCTGCTTGTTCACTGCTATTACACCAGTTCTAAACACTGACTGGCACATGCTATGTGCTCAGTGTGTACTGTTGGATTACTGGGTAGCTCCCCTTGGGGTCATCATAGAAGGCTCTGTGAGGAGAGAAAAGACCAAAGGGCAGTCAGGACTCTGAGGAGGAAGGGGCAGATGCAGGCGCACTTGACATGAAGATGCTAAAGTCCGCTTTGAGAGGACCTGTCTGGACGCCTCTTCACTCACTTCAGAGATCCACTGGGCAACCACAAACAGTTCTTCATCTTGGTAATGTTGCCGGAGGGAGTTACAGAACCCACAGTGGGCATCCTCTGCCCTGCCTTCATCTTTGTTTCTTGTCTTTCCTCTGCATTTCTAACAAAATCAAAAGGGTAGGAAGGTCAGATCAGGTGAGCATCTGGGCAGGAAAGAAACCTCAAGGACAGCTCTGCCTTGGCTGATGCTCATGACTCCTTTGTGTTCTATCTCTTTTCTCTCATAACTTCCTGCCCAGCAGCTCTTCTCTTTCCCATCGTGAAATGCATCTGTATTTTTGTTTTCGTTTTGTATTGCAAGCCTGGATGCTCTCTGATGATGGAAATCAACTAATAAGAAGACTGCTGTGCTTCCTGCAATGCTGTCTGGATGCTCTTGTCTTTTGGTGATTTTATATATATATATATATATATATATATATATAGAGAGAGAGAGAGAGAGAGAGAGAGAGAGAGAGAGAGGGTGGGGGGAGGAAAAGAGAGTATGAATCTTCTGGGTGCCAGGCAATATTTTAGGCAATGAACAATAAATAAAATAAAATCCTTCCCCTCATGAAGCTTGAGGTCTTGTAGAAACTGATTCAGCCTAGGTTCCAGAAAACAGAGCCTGGGGATGAGCTTGTGTGCTGCTGCTTTATTCAGGAACATAAGGGTGGTGGAAAAGAGAAATGAAGCCACGGATAGAAAGCAAGTTCACGTCAGGGCATGAATGACTTGGTCATGTTTTACAAAAGGATGCAACCTGTCTCTTGGTAGTGGAGGACATTTTCAGATAGACCGTGCATAAATACCATGCCTTGGGTCAGAGCAAGGGAAGGAGAGAAGGGATGGGAGTTATATGCCAGCTTCCTCTTGTGAAAGTGAATCACAAGGAAAGTTAACTCTCACATCTCTGGATTGCCTGACCCTTTAAGTGGCCAACAGAAAGACAGATTCCACAACCTGCTTCATGACACTTTTCTGAGTCCAGAGTGACAGAAGGAGCCAGAAATTATCATTGCAGTATCAAATGGGAACAAGAGAAGACAAGAGAACCTAAAATGGCTCATATGACGATATAAAGATTTATTTGCTACTGTAACAAAAAAAATTCAATATCATCAAAAATGACTAAAAGCGATGTGACAAATACATACCACTGGTGGAAGATGTTGAAAATGGCAGAGGCTAAGCAAGTGTGGGGGCAGAAGGTATATGGGAACACTCTGTACCTTTGGCTCAATATTGCTGTGAGCCTAAATAACTGCATTGAAAAAATAAAGTCTATTTTTAAATGGCTAACAAGATGAAATGAAACCACAGTCATAGCTATAGTTCACTGTTCTGCAATAGCAACCTGTGGTTGATAGGGAAATAAAATACAATTTTTGTTCACTCTGAGTATCACTCAATGCTGAATACATTTGGCACCCTGCTGCCCATTGCAGATTTTATTACTCACAAAATAATTTTCCTTTATTCTATTTTTTTCAAAAAATATTTTTATTAGAGCATTATAGTTATTCACAGTAGTTGGGTTCATTTTGACCAAATCATACATGCTCCATTTCAGTCCCTGTTTTCCCATCCCTGCTTTCCCTCCCCTTGTCCCTCTCCCTAGCTCCTTCCTCTACTGATCTTCCATTTATTCATTCATTCTTTCTTTCTTTCTTTCTTGATTGGTGCTTTCTACATATACATAAATGTGAAATTCCCTGTGCTATAATTACATATGCACATGAGTGATTTTGTTAAATTCATTTCTCATCTCCTCCCCTTTCTCAAACCTACTCTCTCCTTCTCAATCTTCTTCTTCTATTCCACGGATCTTCTCCATGTGTTTATGATATCTGACCCCTACCTTTTTCCCTTATTTTATTCTAGCTTCCACATATGAGAGAAAACATTAGACGCTTGATAGAAATTTCTGAGTCTGGCTTATTTCATGTAGTATAATGGTCTCCATTTCCACCCATCTAATGGCAAATGGCATTATTTCATTCTTCTTTATGGTTGAGTAAAACTTCATTATGTATATGGACCACATTTTCTTAATCCATTCATCTGTTTATGAGCATCTGGACTGGTTCCACAATTTGGCTTTTATGTATTGTGCTGCCATAAACATCCATGTGGTTGTGTCACTATAGTATGCTGATTTAAATTTTTTTGGATAAATACCAAGGAGTGGGAGAGCTGGGTCAGGTGGTGGTTCCATCCCTAGTTTTGTAAGGAATTTCCCTACTGTTTTCCAGAGTGGTTGAGCTAATTTAAAATCCCACCTGCAAAGTATGAGTGTACTTTTTTCTCCACATCCCCACCAGCATTTATTATTATTTGTATTCTTGATAATTGCCATTCGGACTGGAATGAAATAAAATCTTAGTGTAGTTTTCATTTGCATTTTCCTGACTACTACAGATGTTGATCTCCTTTTTATATATTTGTTGACTATTTGTGTCTCTTCTTTTGATAAACGTCAGTTTAGTCCTTTTGCCCATTTATTGATTGGGTTATCAATAAATATCCAAGTCCTTTTCTGCATCTATTGAGATGATCATATAATTCTTATCCTTAATTCTATTTATATGGTGAATTACATTTTTTGATTTATGATTTTTGTATGTTGAAACAACCTTGTAACCCGAGACAAAACCCACTTGATTGATTATGGTATATTATCTTTTAATGTGATTATATTATATTATATTATTAAGAATTTTTGCATTTATGTTCATCAGAGACATTGATCTGTAGTTTTCTTTCCTCGGTGTGTCTTTGGTTTTAGTGTCAGTGTCATATGGCTTCATAGAATGTATTGGGGTTGTTCCCTCCCCTTCAATTTCATGGAATAATTTGAGAAAGACTGGTTTTAGTTCTTCTTTAAAGGTCTATTAGAACTCAACTGAGAATCTATCTGGTCCTAGCTTTTTCTTTTTGTGAAGCTTTTTAATTGCTATTTCTTTTTTTCAGTTTTCGGTGGACAAAACATCTTTATTTTATTTTTATGTGGTGCTGAGGATCGAACCCAGCGCCCCGCGCATGCCATGCGAGTGTGTTACTGCTTGAGCCACATCCCCAGCCCCTAATTGTTATTTCATTACTTGAGATTGGTCTGTTTAGGTTTTTGGTAGATTCTTAGTTCAATTTGGACAGGTTGTATATGTCTAGAAAGTTGTTAATGGCTCCTAGATTTTCCAGTTTATTGAAGTGTCCCGTCCCCAGCAACTTAAACACTCAAACCTGCCCACCCAGGGACGCCACCTGCTGTGTTGCATATGTCTAAAACACTTAGGGATCACTTCAGGGGAACTAAAATAACTGGGCTCCACGAAATAACTACATAAGAGACAGAGATACCTTTTTCTTTGGTGGTGATGTGACGGCTCCTCTGACCTTAAGGGTCCGCAGAAAAGAGAGAGAGAGAAAGCACGTGCTGAATGGGCTTGGAGGGGGTGGGGGGTCCTGCACCTTATTTCTCTTTTCTGAGTATCATTAAGATTCCCTTTTATTAAGGAAAAGCCATTCAAGTGAGGCAAGGGGTCAGGTTTCAAGGGGCTGAGTCTAGCTTCACGAGGTCTGCTGTCAGCAGCTTGACTGACATCTAGGAAGGTCACACCTAAAGGCAGAGCAAGAGAAGAGGACACACAAAGGGTATTTCCATGGAACATTCTATCCCAAACAGGCCTAGGGGGTAATATCACAAAGGAACGGGTGAGGGTAGCTTGGTCCCTGGGGATGTGGGAAGGCACGCCCATGCATGAAGACATATTTGCGTTTTCTCCACCCTCAAGATGGGGCTAACATCTTTGGTTACTTAAGCAACCAGATCACGGGGTGACGGAAAGTGCCTCAGCCGACCAGGAGGGGAAGCAAACGCTGGTCACATGCTATGTCGGCCTCCCACATTGGAGTATAAATTTTCAAATTAGTTTGTAATCATCCTCTTGATTTCAAAAATGTCTATAGTGATTGTTAGGTAGGTGGTGGCAACTTAGGACAAAGCAGCCCTCGGGGAAAAGGAACATCAATCTGGCACTGTAGGAAACACCTGTCAATCAGCGAGATCTCCTGACTAATGCCTGTCAATCAGCAGGACCCCCTGGCCAATCCTGGAGTTCAGCCAACTCCCCTGACCAACTCCAATGGGACAAGGGACCCTAAAAACACCTTTTCCTGTTGTAAGCCTAGTAAAAGTCCAGTCCAGTCGAGCTCCCGCGGTTTTTCCTGAGACCCTTCTCCTGTCTACTTTGTCAGTCTGATTGAGTTCCGCCCAGGAGTGATATCTCAATAAAGCCTCATTTGGAGGCTTTTTTAAATCTGCCTCCTTTGGTCGCTGCCCGTCTCACCTGATATGACAGTGATAGCTCCTTTTTCATTTCTAATTTTGTTTATTTGGGTCTTCTCTCTTGGCTAGTTTAGCTAAGGGTTTATCGATCTCATTTGTCTTTTCAGAGAACCAACTCTTTGTTGCATTGATCTTGTATGTCTTTTTTTTTTTAATCTCAATTTTATTAATTTTGGCTCTGATTTTAATTATTTCTTGTCTTCTACTGATTTGCTATTTTCTAAGGCCTAGTTCCAAAAAAATTAATTGTGAATGATCCAAGCCAGAAATCAGCAAACAATGACCCAATTCTAGCCAAACTTTGTTTTCACAAGGTTCATGAGTTAAGAAGGATTTTATACTTATTAAGGGTTGGGAAGGAGATGGGGGAGGGGAGGGAAGGGGAAGAGGAGATGTACAAGATGAAAGAGGAGCAGGAAAAAGAAGAAATACACAACAGAGACCATATATGGCCCCTGCTATTTTACCCTTTATAAAAAAGTTTTCCCATTCTTAATCTACGGCATTGTTGTCATGAAAGTATGAGCCATTTCTGGCCAAATAGATGTAAAGGGAAGTCCACCTGCG
Organism: Marmota monax; assembly: GCF_021218885.2. NCBI lineage: Eukaryota > Metazoa > Chordata > Mammalia > Rodentia > Sciuridae > Marmota > Marmota monax. Next base: position 5,333,016 of record NW_026695212.1, read on the forward strand.
GCAGGTCCACTTTTGTGACAGGGAAAACAGGCCTTTTCCTGGGCTCCACACTTGAAGAGAAGGGAAAGGGCTTGCAGGAGGTGGGGCGGGGGGGGGGGGGGGTAGTCCTGCGCCTTATTTCTCTTTTCTGAATATTATTAAGATTCAATTTACAAAATTCCACTTCCAGACAAGATAAAGTGATTTAATCCTTCCATGAAGATAAGTCTCATTCTCCTTGCTTTAATGACAAAATAAAAAAAAAAAAATACCAGCTTAAAGATCATGAAAGGCAGTGAAGATCAGACCTTAGGCACTCCGGGGACAAGCCCCAGTACAGTGGAACCATCTCTGAAGATGAAAACATGGAAAGCTCAGGAAGAAAGCTCAGGATGATGTCACCTCGCTTCAGAGCAGGGGCCTCCCAGAAAGCTTATCATAACAGTGGTTATCAACAAAGGGGAAGAAGATAGTGGATGGGTCCTGAACAGTTTTAATAGTCCTCTTGAAGTAACGTCTCTGGTCTGGCTAGGTCAGAAACCATATAACTGCTTTGTATTTAGCCTTTTGATTATATTTCACTCCACTCCTCCAGCAACATTAGCTTTCCCATTACTCTTAGGAGGCATTTGATGAAGGAAAGGATTTGTGGGTGTTAGCTGGCCAAACACAAGGGCAAGCTCAGAGTGTTAATGCCATGCTGTCATTAACCTGTGATGAGTTAGAGAGGAAGGTGAGGTGTCAGCCCAACTTCTGAGTTCACTAACTGAGCCCACTTTTCATTAGGTCCCATCAACTGAACTCCAGAGACTAGAAATAGAAAGTTGTGTAGAATTGATGCTACCCGTTTCTGACCACGTCCCCCTGCATCAGCTCATATAACCTGTGCTTCAGCACACTGGACCTCTGGTCTTCCCCTGAGCACTCTGCCCCATTTCTTATCTGGAACCCTTTATTTATCCAAAATGGCTGCTCAAACCTGTCTTCATCCTCCCAAGTATTTGCTGATAGTGCCAGGCATTTTTAGTCCCCAGGAACACAAATGTGAAAACTGTTTGTGTCCTTGAAGAACTCTCAAGATAAGGATATAACAAATCATTAAACTACAATGTGACAAATGTGAAGATTCAAAATGTGCTATAAGAATTCTGAGGATTAACTATGCCTAGGTGGCAAAAGGGAAGGAAAGGAGGACATTTCACAGAGAAGATATTTGAACCCTTAAAATCTTTCCCATCCTTCCAAAAATCAGCTCAAATGCAACTTTGATGCCAATGACAACTCTCATCTCTTGGTGCCTCTGCTGTAGCATATTTCGCCGAATGTGTGAACTATGCAGTTGTGTGCTTCTCTCCTGACAAGAGTTCAGGCTCCTTGAAGACAGTATCCAGAGAGAACCTAAACATACTTGTTCATAGCCCCAAGCACAGGATCATGTACAGTCTATGATCTAAATAGTGGGTTACTGAACAAAATTCAATTGTAATTTCTAAGAGCATCATTGTGACAAGCAACAACATAAAATTTATTAAATTCCTGGGCTCTCATTGTACCTAAAAATAGCATCTTCAGCAGTGGCAGGATGAAAATGTCACAGATGAAAAACTCAAAAAGGCATTTCACAGCTCATGGACCTCTAAGAGAAACAGCACCTACCAGTCAGGGCACAACTGGTCAATTTCTTAGAGGTACTGAGGTTAAACTGCACACCCAATGTTAAAATAAGATGCAGGATGCAGAAAATGACCCAAATGGTTAAACTCCATAGGAATAAGGAAGGACTGTTGTTACTAGAGGCAGACACAGTCACCCTGAATAACTTTAGCAGCTGTAACAGGAAAAAGGAAAAGGAAAGCCACATAGAAGAAAAAGCCAAAAGGCAAGATTGAAGGGGTCAGAATTATTCAGGGCAATAACTCTGCTATCCTCTAGCTGGCATAACCCCACTTCAACAAAGACGCCCGAGTGTGCCCAAGGGAGCAGCAGGAAGGGAAGTGTGACCACAGAAAGGTGCAAGAGCACTCCTGTGGCCAGGGGAAGAAGATTTTTTTAGATTCATTTAAGTAGTGGTGCACATTGACCTAAACCCCTCTATATCCTTGTGAAGGAAACTGTTGGACAAATGGGAGGAACATTATTAAATGATGCACTTTCATCTTAAAAACCAAATTGTTCTTGTTTCACATTTGTTTTATTACAGGACCAAATATTTACTAAAACTCAGGTATATCAGAATCAGGCTTTAGTTTTTGTCTATAAATAATCTTATCCAGATCCCCTAATGCTGGGGGTGGGGAAATAGGTGGAAGAATGGAAGGGAGAAGAAGATATATAGGTCAGAGTCCCAGTAGAAGACATTTGCACACTCAAAGAAGAGTTTAATAAGGAGCTGATTTTTTTTCAAGATGTAGAAGGAATAGTACAACAAGAAATAGTGCAATGCCATTGGGCAAACAATTGGGACCCAAGTTGAGAGCAGTTTCCAGAACCCCCCCCAAAAAAAAGAGAGACAGAGAACTACTGAAGAAAGGCTAGCTACAAGGATCCTTGGTTTTTCAGAAAAATGTACAGCTAACCTGAATGGCAACCCAGCAGGAGGGCTCCGAGGAATAAATACCCTGACCTTATTCTCCTCCCACTCTTCAATTTCCTAACTTCTCCCATTGACCAAATACAAAAAAAAGCCAGAGAGAAAGAGCAAGCCTGCATGTAAGGCAATCTATATTCCAGTCTCTGGGCACAAAGCCGACTGGGGAGGAGAGAGTATGAAAGTGGAGGGCCAGATGGGAACAATCCATCTCTTTGGTCATCAGCACTCAGTCTTAACTTTTTCCGGGTGAAAATAAAATGTATGTCCCCAACACAGGAAACACATAGGATTTTATCAGCCACCATATCATTATAAAATGATATCAACATAATCATATTCTCACCTGAAATCTAAAATATTAGGCAACCACAAATATTCTTCATTTAAGGAGTGGGGGAGAGAAGAAAGGACAATTAATTAATAGAAAGTATATGTACTACAGTTTCCACTTTTATAACTGTTCACAAGACTTAGTACAAACTCCTTCCTCCTCCACCCTTTACCTAGCACCGCAGTTGGAGAGGACTCTTCACATGGATTTAAATCCTCATTCTTGTAGAAATGGAGTGCTTGATGATTCTGCCTCTGGAGCAAATGCAATTCTCCATTAACAAGACTGTTGGGCAAGACGTTATTACAAGACAATGCAGTGAGTCCCTATGGTCCACCTAGCCCTCGTGGTACAACAGCAATACAATTTCCCCTTGGTGAGCAGGACCATTCATTTCAACCTTCTCCATCTTGTTTTCCAGTGATGAACATTCTTTGAAAGTAAATTTTAAAGATAAATTCACAGTGGCTATGGTGGCCTCAAGAACAATAAGACCTTAGCCTTCAATCCTTGGTAACTTCATTCTCATTTAAGTGTACTCACTACAGTACTAAAATCTTAACCACTTTTCAGAACAAAATCACCTATCTTTACTTCAACTTCCATATAAAGCACTGTATGCTAATAAGTAATATGGTATAAGTGAGGAACCAGAAGGAAAACTAATTTCCTGATAATGAATATGATCCACAAATAACTCTGATTTATCAGGCAGTCTATGCCAAGTATTGGAGTAATGATCACACATCAGTTTTGTTTGGCCCCAATTCCCATCTATTCCAATATAATCCATACCTGTTTCCAGGGCTCTTACCCTGGTCTGGCTTCTGTTCTTTGGTTCTTTTCCCTCCTATATTCACCCTCTACCAGCAGCCAGAGTGATCTTGATAGAACATGAGTCATATCAGGATTTTCCCATGGTGAAATCCCTTCAGTGGCTTCTCATCAGCCTTAGAACAAAATCTAAAGCCTTGCCCTCGCCCACAAAGCCCTACACACCTGGTCCCCAGCAGCTCTCTGGTCACATCTTCAGCTTTGTCCCCAGCCATCCAGCTCCAGTCTCAACTTTCTTGCTATTTCCTGGACACCCCAGACTTGCCCCAACTCAATGCCTATGTCTTGCTATGTCCCCAGTCACGTGGCTCATTCCTGCATTCAGGCGTCTGTCCCTCCAAGAGGCCCTTCCTGGTCTCCCTGTCTAAAGTAATCTCCAGGTTGTATCCCCCATGCCCTTGTGTTTTCTCCTAGCACTCTTCAGGGCATGTATTATATTTCATGTCTTCTGTTGTATTTGCATTTGAATACAATTTCCATGAGGACAGGGGCTTTGTCCATCTGGTATTCATCACCATATCCCATAGCACAAAGTTAGCATTCAATAAGGACACAATGAAAATTAAGTGGATGGCCAAAGTGGATAAATAATTTTGTTTATGTGTAGTAAATAAACTAAAGAAAGATGAAGTGGGATGATGAGGAAGTGAAGGTGGTGAGGAGGGAATTTTTGATAAGGTTGTCAGGATAGGTCTTTCTGACGAAGTAGCACTTGGAGAACCCTGAAAGAAGGGAGGGAATGATTGTGAAATACTTGAGGGAAGGTTGTTTGGGCATAGAACCAGCAGATGTGTGTGAAACTCCTGGGCAGGAGCGAGACTGATGTGTGGCAGGACCAGGAAGGAGGCTGTGTGATTGGAGCATTGTAGGCAGGGGTAAGGATGGTAGACCTTGAGGTTGGGGAGGAGGTGGGGACATGATGAGTGCACTGGATTTCATTCTTGGCATGATGGTAAGCTATTTGGGGAAGTCAGGAAGTGCCCAGTCTAAACTTTTTTTGCGTTTTTAAAGTTTACTTGTACTATTGGATTGAAAATAAACAGTAGGAGGATATTTAGAAGCTATTAGGATAATGCAGCAGAGAGATAACAGTGACTTAGGGAGGATTTAGCCATTGAGAGAATGAGAAAATTCAACCTTTATTTTGGAGTTAGAGCAGAAGGGATTTCTAACACATACAATGTGGCAAGGCTGGAAGGAGAAGCCAAGGTTGACTCTAGCATAGAAAGGTTCTTCAAGTCTTGTAGAAAAAAACCTTCCAATTTTAGGAATATTCTTTCAATCCTGGCTCATTTTCTAGAAGATTGGCTTGGAAAAAAAATACAATATCAAATTTTGCTCAAAACATTGTTGCGCTAGGCCTCTTCGCAAGGGGAGAGGAAAAAGTTCTAAATATCAGTTTATCCCAGAAATCATGATAATTTTATCAACCCCAAAGGTATTCCACATTGTTATCTATCACTCAACATTTGGAGCCCAAACCCAGAAGCATTAACTCCATTTTATCCACAAGTCAGCTTTCTGTTCACCTGCATGCTTACTTCTCACCACCAGGTTTGACCTAATCTGCAGAAACTTGGCAAGCCACTCATGAATGATATGTAGAATAATTTCACAAATTCTGATTTTTTTTTGCGGGGGGGGGAGAAGAAAGCTCTTTAGACAGCTGTCCACTGACCTCTTCTGACTACTGACCTTAACCTTCTATGAAAAGACCTATTAACAGGGAATGGCTCTTCAATGACGGTGCCATTTCTCCATTCTTCTAGATAGATCTAGTCCAACCTTTATCTTTGCCTTTGCTCTGTACCATTGTACAGATTGTGAAGATGTACGGCTTTCCCTCTGTGTGTGTTTTATTCTGCTTATCTTCCTCTATGAGAATTCTCTAGCAGTACTAAACTTCACTAGTAAGAAAGGCGCCCCAACATAGTCCCCATTTTCTTATTGCCTGTTTACAGGAAGACTGAAGAATACCCTCCCTAATGGGCTTGACCTAGAAATAAACCAGGTCCTCTACCACAAGAGAGGCTGCATGTATTTCTCCCCAGCCACATCACTCCTTTATTCTATCCACAAACTGCTAATGACACAGATGAGTTCTTTTTCGGTGTCTTACCTTTTACTTTCAGAATGACATGCTGAATCAACAAAATAAATCTACATAGGCCTTAAAATCAGATAAACCTGCCTCAATAAAGGTCAACTATTATAGTTATAATGTATCTCTTAACATGTCCCTCATTCGGTTTTCTCATGTGTAAAATGGAGATACATATCAGCCAGCTTTTATCACTATAACAAATACCTGAGATCATTAACTCATAAACAGAAAAGGCTCACAGTTTTGGAGGTGTCAGACCATGTGCTCTGTCAATTGGCCCTATTGCATTTGGGCCTGCGGCAAGGCAACATTATAGTGGGGAGCACACAGCCCCACTCTCCCTATCAAGGGCACACCCCCAGTGAAGATCTTTCATTGGACCCTACCTTGTAAAGATTCTACCACCTCCCAATAGCACTCTCCTGGGACTAAGTCTTTAATACAGTGGTCTTTCAGAGACACTCCAGATCCAAATTTTAGCAGTATAATATTGGTCATTATTTGAGTCAAGGATAAAGTCATGAGAATAATCAGATGATGGAGATCATGATGATATTGGTGGTATTAAAAGAGAAAAATCACAAAGCCACAATACTTATAATACCCATGTGTTTATTGAAGTCAAACATATTATAGCTCCATAATTACTGTCATAAATATGAATATTAGCCTTATATACTCAGTAACATTTCAAATAAAGTTTCTATAAATAAATCCATATTAATAAAATGGCATAAATAAAATGCATTCTTATAATAATAAATAAATTTATAAATATAAAGTATTGATTATGGAAATGCAATTATTTAGAATTTTTTCTAAAGGAATGAGAAGAAATCTTTTTTTGGAAATAGACAATTAATTAAATTTTTTTTCTCTTGTATAAAACACCAGTTATAACAAAATGTTATCAAATAAATCTGTATGCGTGCAAGGTCTACCTCTGGTCTTCTGACAAAAAAAAATGGTTGATATTTCTTTTGAGCTAAGTAGGGTTTCATGTGGAATTCACCAACAATGGTAGAATTTGGCTTCCCATTTTCCTTTTAGTAAAAAAGTTCCTTTAGAAATCTTATTGTTATTTTTAGCAGGCAAGCTATTCATTTTCAAATTTTACTCCATCAGACGCAGGCATTTTTCAAATAGAAAAATAGCAAATTCAGTTCTCCAATTACTTTGATCACTCCGCTCTCTCCAAGCTGTGAAAATAAGAACACAAATGTATTTAAGCATTTTTGCCATGTTTCCTAAAGAGGAACTAGTTAAAGGGATATAGAGTGATTAGATTGCTAGAAACAGAAACCAGGATTTAGCCTTTTGAAAATGATAATATTAACCTTTTAGCCTGAGTATAATATGATTTGCCAAAGACCTTAAAATGATGGCTATCTGAACTGAGAAGGCACCAATAGCTAACCATCTCATTCATGTCCCCCTAATGAAACTATTGATGGATATGGTAATTAGTTTGATTGAATCTTTTACAATATACAGGTAGATCAAAATATCACATTGTAACTCATAAGTTACACAACAATTATTTGTCAATTAAAAATAAATAAAATAAAATGCTAATGAGGGTCAGGGAATGCTGGGCAGAGGGCTGTATGGCTCCTAACCAGACTAAGCACATTGAAGCCACAGTGGGATCTAGGAACCCGAGTTCTGTCCATCATGGCTTGACCTGCCTGCCACATGGCCTCCAACTCTCTGTGAGCAATCAGTTACAACTCAGCTCAAACAGCCTCAAATCAAAACCACATGTGTACCAACAAGCACTTGGGCTTTCTGTTCCCTCTTCTTGACAAAAGGGGTCATAATTCAGCACATGTGAGGCACTGAGTTCGATCCTCAACACCACATAAAAATAAATAATATAAATAAAGTAAAGATATTGTGTCCATCTTTAAAAAATATCTTTTTGGAAAAAAACAGATTTTCATTTACGTGGGGAAAATATCAATTATATTATTTCCAATTGCCTTAATAAATAAAAAGCCAGATATATAGATGTTAACATCATTTCAAGTAGAAGACAGATGAGGCTTTCAAACTCAATGGGAAAGAAAATCCAAGTTCAAGTCCAAAGCCTCCTCCTCTGAAATTTAAATTTGTTCCAGATTATTTGAAGAAAAATCTTGTCATCATGGTCTTCTATACTTTGTTCTCCTTTATCTTCCTGATTTCTTACCCCCTGCTAGTTTTCCATATTTTGTTTGACATAATACTTTTTTATATCTCAAAGACTCCCAACCAAGACCATTAAGAATTTCGTGGCTTATCTTGACCTGCTGTCTGCCCTTTGTGCTATCATGGTCTGCTCTCTGCTTTCCCCTCCACTCACGACTGCCCTCCCATTTCAGATAGCTCTGATCAGTTTTTCCTCCTGTTGAACTCTCTCTGAATAACATTTTCTCTCTTGCCTATGTGCTTTCTGAAGCTACAGGGAGAAAAAAAGCATCATCACTTTTTCACATGGCAACCCATTGTAAAAATGAAAGTTGGTTCTCCCCACATGGATTAAAGGATTTCAAAAAATCCTTTGTTTTCTTATACAGATCTCACCTCCCACGTGATTTCTCTCTCACACACACCTCACTTTTCTAAAGACCACAAAGCAATCTGACATCAGGGGTTTTAAAAATGAGAATCACAAAGCATGTGTTCTCTGTGGCATGCTAACATTCAGCCCTACAAGTCTAGGTAACAGCTCTATAACAAGAGATTCCAGCTTCACAGCGAAAAACTACAAAGCTTTCAGTAATCAAAGGAATGCAAACAGTCATGCTTGATAAATTATGCTTAGGAAGAAATTTCTTCTAAAAAATAATTATGATAGAAAAGGGGGGAATTGAGGCTAAGTGAGTTACTGAAAATTTCATCAACTAGAGCCTTCCTGTGTCTGAGTATTCAGGTACACCTGCTTGCAAAAAGCATTCACTTTCACTGCCACCAATCATTCCTCTGGTTTGGGGCTGAGTCATATTTGCTAGTCTGAGCCTTCCACTATTGTTCCTCAAATAGGCCACATAATTATTTACCATAGAAATATACACTAACTCACAGTAGATAGATACTTAATAGGGGTTTGTTAAGGAAATGAACACTTCCATTTCATTATAATAGATCCATGACTAATATTCTCACTCTATTTGAAACCATCAACAGTGATTGGACACAGTATTATGATAATTAAACATAATTATCAATGATCCCTGAACTCCATCCTAGATGTAATTTTGTTATTGTTCTAGGTTGATTTTTTCCCAAGTGTCACAGCATCAAATCAATGGCTTACAAAAATCACTTCAAATAAATTTTGACACTTTTCTGGGTTACAGAAAGCAATCCTTCATATTGTGAGTCAATAGGACTCTAACAGAATAATACTAAAACTAGTACCTATGGCTGCTGAATAGGTGCTGACCTGAGAGCAGAATAAGGATACCTGCATTCCAACTTGGTTCTGCTACTGGCCATAAGACTATCTGACCTAAGTTCCCTGATTGGTTTCATAATTTGCTTCCCTGATAAGCTTCATGATTTGAAAAATTTGGAAATTGATTTATAGATGCAGACATGTATCTATATACTCATGCACCTAAGTTATCAACTCGATCATAGGAATATCGAGTAAAATATCACAAGGAGGGAAAGAAGAAAAACAACATTTATCTCTCCTATTAAATGACTTAATATGAATATTTATCAATAATACCTTTTCCACTGTGTCCTTCAGGTTTTGCACATTCTTCTGGATATGCCGGTCGTCACCCTTGATATGCTACAAAATGAAACCAAGAGTAAATATTTTATCTTTGTTTTGCGGAAGCTTTACGAACCTCAATGCCCTTCCAAGCCATGTGACAATTAATTCACCTGGAATGGAAGCTCTGGGTAATTTTACCCACAATGACCTAGATTTCACCAGTGACCTAGATTTTATGAGCTCTTGAATTGTCTTGGACACCAAAATCCAGACACTTCCCTTACAGAGGACCTCTTTTCATTGTCAGGAAATCCTTTGGGGGTTCAAGTTTGTGGAAAAAATGGAGTGGTTTATGCCAATTCTGACAGGAATCAAACTTTAACTACACCTCATCAAAACTGTGTGCTCAGAACAACATATGAAACATCTTATGTGAACAGTAGGAACTCCTCACTTAACAGCAGATACCTTTCGCTCTGCCCACTCCTCTCCAACATGTCTCATAGTTTTAAATTTGCATCAAGTTCTCACACTTCTGATTTTGTCATGATATCAAGAAGGGAGCAGCCCTTGCTTACCCACCACCATTAAGGCTTCCCAGGTCCCTCTTTCTCTTCCCACTTTCTCTCTTCCCATTCCCTCCATCTAGTAACTTGTACTCAGTGGATCTATTTCCACATATAGGTGTTTTTCTTCCACCTCCCAACATCTTTCTCACCACATATAATCTGAGTTGTTTTCTTTCCACAGAAAAACAAATGAGGCTTCTATACACTTTACTACCAGATTCCAAGCATCACTATAAACTAAAAATGTGACTCAATTAAAGCAAAAGCTAACCCTCTGCAATTCCAAATGATTCCTGATGACCATGGTGCCGAGGCAGTTAAGCCCAGGGATCAGGAAGGAGAGAGGGCTGGTGGGGAGCAGGCTCTCAGTGGTAGAAGGAGGGAAGGAGGTGGCCAGGAGTAGGTGGAGGTAAGCTGAGGCAGGGACTTACACAGAGTCTGAGATTGTTGTTGAGACCTTCCAGGAAGGACACCACGTCTTGAAGGTAGGGGAGGGCTCTGTCTGAGTTGGGGAGCAGCACTTCTTCCAGGGTGAAGTTCAGCACTTGCTTCATCACATAGCAGCGCTCTTTCATCTGCAGGTGGAAAAGACACAGTAAGGATCATGTGAGGAGGCAACCAGAAGACCCATCCACCAGCTAACCACCAATGGGCCCCAGACTCTGCTCATCATAACCATAACTTACACTGACTCCTTGGTAGAGTCTGTCATCAATGAGACGGACGTCTGTGTTGTTATCTGCAAAGCTGGCCTGGAAGAGAAGAAAGACTGAGTGTCGGGACATGGAAGATATACAAAAAAGGTCTGTAAGTGGAGATGTACACCTTGCCCTATCCCCAGAGCATATATAAAAACTGAAGATAGATGTATACATGAGCTTTGAATAATGCACAAAGGAGTAAAGGAAAAACTTAATAATCAGATGGGCTACAAAGCAACTCCTCCTTGGATAAAACTCAAAGTATGTATCCTAAGGCCAAAATGGAAGGAAGGAGTTCTGGTAAAAATTAAATCTTCAAATAGTCTCCAAAGAGACATACAAGGTTATCTGTAGGGATAAATGATGAATTCCTAAAGATCTCAGAAATGCTCAAATAAAATGTTCAGAACAATGTGGAATAATGACGTGGTCATATTGGGTGTATGCCTGAATATATGTAACCATGAATCCCACTATTGTGCATAATCATAATGCTCCAATAAAAATATGAGGGGAAGAGAAATTAAAAGAAAGAAAGAAAGAAATACTAAAAAAGGGAAACTTTAAGAACTATTTGGGTCCCAAGGAGATAGGATGAGAAAGACAGCAAGGTTGAGATGAGTACCTCCTCAGCCAGTAGGAAGGTGCGGTTGATGATGAACGGCCCCTGGAAGCTGGACTTGTGGAGCCCACAGTGGTCATTGATGGGCACCGCTGCTCCGCCCTGCACTGCCAAAGCAATGAGAAGGAGGCAGCTGGCAGCCAAGGTCCCCACAAGGGAAGAGCTCACAGATTTCTGCAGGGCAGCCATTGCTGATAACTTGAGTAGCGACTAGGAAAGGAGAACCTGGTGTGAGGCGAAGAGGAGGCAAAGACAGCATGAGGGAAACAAATTAGTCCAGAAGTATCACACCTAACAGACCAATTGTATCAGCTTGCTGAAACACTTACCTGTTTCGGAGATTCTGCTTATGATGGAACAGGTAGAAGCTATTGCTTTTATAGCCCCTGGACATCATTTTTTTTTATTGTGAAAAGTATGACATCAGCAATTATCTAATTTCCAGCTCTGTCTTCTGAGAACTACCTAACCACTATAGGAGCCCACAAAACGCTACCTCCTATCCTTCCCACCTTGAGATGTGAGTGTTTCCCTAAAACGTCACTATTGGGGCTTTTACAGATGAATCCCAGAAGTTTTCTAAACCCTATATGTCTTTCAAAGAAAAAAAAATGCTTTGTAGATTCCAGGTTTAGTATAATACTCTTTGATCTCCTATAGTAACTGAGTAAGCATTTTGGTTACAGACTCATTTTCCTACCAGCTTCATAGATTCTTATCTTTTTAGAAGTGACCAGAAATAAAGGACCCATATCCTATATCCGATACATTCAAGTAAGCAATAATGACAACTTGGATATCATTCCAATTTTTAAAATAATTTCATATCATTTTTAGAAAATAAATGCTGAATTCTAAGCTAGACTTATGTTTTTCAAATAACAGTGTTAGCTAATCTAATCAGTGTTTCCTTTTTTTCACTCTTGTACTATTTTAAAGTGGTTAAAACAATTTTGATAGATGAAAATATAAAATTTTTTACTCATGGCCTATGACCAATATCAATTTAAGCTTGGAAAACTAATACTGAACAATCTAATCATTTTCTTTACATGTATTCTTAATAAAAAATATATAGAGAGAGTAATTCATCTTGAAATTCTATCTATGCAAGTCTCAAAATCTATTTCCAAGTAATCTTAGAATAACTCTTACTTATATAGATAAATAACTGAAGAAGAGAAATCAAAGTGATTGCATGTTAATTTTACATTATTAAAAATTTGCTGAATTCTAAATAACACCTAAAAACTAGACTGGCAACTCTGCCAAGGAGTGGGAGCAGGGAGCAAGTACCACTATCAAAATGAAAGTTCTACTGCTAAGGGAAGGAATATGAATGAATTCATGAAAATTAGTTGGATCCAATTGTTCTTCTCACAACTAATTAAGATTAGGAGTGTTAAAGAAATGGAAAGGGGGATTCAAAGTATTGTAAAATCTTGACCATTTTAGAGATAGCACACACCTAAGAGAGGTGACAAAGTGAAGGGCCAAAACAGCACCGGATCCTGAACACTTAGGAAGGTGGCCTTAGGAGAAAGATCAAAAAGGGAAGATGAGACTAAGTAGAGCCACATGATCCCACTTTAAACATGGACTCTAAAAACCTCTAACTCGATGGTTGGCAGGGCCTGGGGGCAGAAGATTTGTATCCTATGTTAATCAAAGGATATAAAATTTCACTTAGAAGGAAGAATATACTCAAAAGATCTATTGTACATCCTGGTGACTATAGTTAATAACAATACATTGTATATTTTTAAATTGTTCAAAGTGTAGATTTTTATTTAGTTGTAGATGGACATAATACCTTTATTTAATTTATTTATTATTTGGTGCTGAGGATTGAACCCAGTGCCTCACACGTACTAGGTAAGTGCTCTACCACTGAGCTACAACCTGGCCCTCAAAGCATAGATTTTAAGTGTTCTCACTCATACAAACACACACACATCACACACACACACACACACATACTATATATATACATATATATATATACATATATATGTATATATATATATATATATATACATACACACACACACAGGAAATAAATATATTAATTATTAATTAGCTCTATTTAGCCATCCCACCATGTATATACATAGCAAAATATCATGTTATACAACATATGCATATATATACATCATATTTATTTACCTGCCAATTAAAAATAAAATCATTTTTTCTAAATTAAAAAAAAAAGAAATATAGACCTGTACCAAATGTTTTCTTGGGGTTGTTCATGAGCCCAAGAAAAAATGAGGAGATTCTTTCTTACCCAATTTCTTATTGTATGCACTATGATCATTTTTGCCCAGAGCTCTATATAATAATATTAGCACTAGATTCAAACTATTTTGTGGATTAAATAGGCATATGTTGGTTTGTCTGTGAAACTAACAAACATACATAACTTTATTCCCATGGGAAAATAAATTTTTGCATCATTGATTTGTATGTTTTGAGAGAAGTCTCTAATGTTTGAAAAGCCAACTCTCGCATCAGTGCTACATGCATATGAAAGATGTGGTAAAGCATATGGAAGGAATAAGTAGATCTACAAATTTATATAATTTTCTGCCTTTGGGAACATGAAAGTAATTCAGGGATTGCCTTTGCAGCACATCCAAAGTTGGTATTTGAACTGATCCTACTTACTAGCTTCTTTAGTGTTCCCAAAGAGAGATAAGTAGCTATGAAACAAAAATAAAATGCCAGCAATTTACACAGCAGTCTTAAAATGCTGCAATATGTCTCTCATTTATTAAGTGCCCCAGTGGATCACTTATTAATATGATAGAATTAATAAAGCCAAGACCTTAGGTTTTTGTGAGCTGGGCTAAAACTCACTAAAGTGATGAAAATCTGCTCTGGGACTGTTTGTGGATTTCTGAACAGTTATAGCAGGAGTCTCAAAAGTATTTGCTGTCAGGAGAGAGTGTCAATTTAACACAGCTGCTCCTGAAAATACAACTGAAGACGTGTGCTAAAAACCTTTAGATCACAACAGGCCTCCTCTCAGTTGTCTCCTTGTGAATTTTCAAGTCCCTTCTACAGCCACCCCAGATAAAGGTCCACCCCAGCACTCCACTGTCAAGCTCCCCATAGATGGTCCCCAGGGTTGATGTTAGATATATGGAGCAATTTAAATAGTCTGATATTTTGAACAACCAATAATAAAAATTAAAAATAAATAAATAAATAGTCTGATACCAGGAAGGGCTAACAAGAATCCCCAACCAAAAGGCTGGCTTTTGCTACCTCGTTCACTGTCCCATCCCTAGCACCTAGATCAGTGCCTGGCATAGAGTGGAGGATAAATAAGTTTTTGTTGACTGAGTGAATAAAACTTCTTCACAAATCATTGGCTGATGCTGTGAAATTCACAATCGAAAATGTATTCTTTAAAATACGAATCTCTGTAGAAGAAGGAAGGCGGAAGGCTTTTGTTAGCTCAGATAAAAAAGGTTTGTATTCACATTTCTCAGTCTAATGAAAGTGATCACTGCTCCATACAAGTTTCTGTGTGTGCGCATGCGCATGCGCGTGCATGCCTGTCCTCATCTGTGTCCTTGCCTCGCTGCCACTCACTCCCTCGCCACCATCTCTACCCCTGCCATAGGCCACAGCTGTACTCTGTATATGTTTGATACGTATTTCTGAATATACATGCACCTTGTAAAACATGGAGTATTATTTAGTGTGTATAGGTATTTGATTTTATAGGGATGGTTCTCTTACTCTTTCACTCAGCATTATGGTCTTGCAACTGTCTACATCACCATGTGCAGCCCCTGTTTCCAACTGGTATTCCAGAGTGTGTATCCACACATTTTATTTATTCATTTCTCCATTGATGGCCCCCTAAATTGCCTCTGGTTTCTCAGTAAATAGACATCACAGCACCAAGAAACCTCATCCACATCATTTCAATGATTTTTTGTGAAATATATATTTTTGGAATATTTACCCAAGAGTAGAACCACTGGACTATAAGGACAAGTGTATTAACTTTTACTAACTACTGCCAGACTGCTCTCTACAAAGACTGTACGAATTTATTTTCTCACGTAGGTGAATAAATCTTCCTTTGCCAGACTTACTCTTATCCAAATTTGACTCTGCCAACCTTTGGAGGATTATCTCATTGTTTTAATTGACATTTTTCTTCATACACTTTCAGCCACTTGGAGTTTCCCTTTTATAACTTCACTACTTATATTAGTTGTCCATTCTTCTAGTGGGCTTTGGACTTTTGTTCTTGTTGATTTGTAAGCGTTCCCTGTATATTTTAGATATCACTCCCTTTTTGATGGCAAGCATAGAAAATTCTTCTCTCTTATTATAGTGTATCCATTACCTTTGTCTATTAGGTTTTTGTTGAACAGAAAACTTAATTTGAATGTCATATAAGACATTATCTTTCATTATATGAAAGACTTCTCTTATACCCTTTGATAGTGTTTCAAAATTTCCTTCCTAGTATTTTTTGTATTAGTTTTCATTCCTAGTTACTTCTTGGATGAAGTAAGGTGTTAACCTGCTACTAGTCTCTCTCACCTTTATCTTGGATAAAGAAAACATTGGGATATTCATCTCCTGAGAACATGAAGAACAAATGCTTCTTTTTAGAGTCAGTGGACAGGAGGAGCTAGAGCTACCAGCAAAGAACAAAAGCTAAAGATGGAGCTTCCAAACTTAAATTTCCCTTGCTCCTACCACTCCCACCAAGACTTGCCAACCATGGCCACTTTTTCCTTCTTCCTGAGGTCTAGATCTTCCCAATCAGTATTTGTAACTCATCTTAAAAGGGAGACTCTACCCATAGAAATATGTCACAACATAAATGAGTATATTACCCTCACTAGGAGTACCAAGTACCAGAATCAATTTTAAAGATGGAAAGAAGCCACATTATGCAAATTCCTCACTTCTCTAAACAAACAGAATTTGATATTGCCTTCTTTTTTATATACCTTTATTTTTTATTTATTTATTTTTATGTGGTGCTGAGGATCAAACCCAGTGCCTCACACATGCCAGGCAAGCGCTGTGCCACTGAGTCACATCCCCAGCCCCTGACATTGCCTTCTTAATGTCTGCCCTCTACAGGTATTTCAAAAGTCCATATAGGTAAAGTGGTACAGGCCACCGTGTTTGAGGCCATCCTCAGCAATTTAATGAAGCCCTAAGCAACTTAGCAAGATCCTGTTTCAAAATAAAAAGGGTTAGGGATGTAGCTCAGGGGCGAAGTATCCCTGGGTTCAATCCTTGGTACCTAAAAAAAAAAGAAGAAGAAGAAGAAGAAGTCCATTGGTCCATCTCAGCCTCTCTTTTCACTTATTATTTTATGTTAACTGGTAAATAAGTGGAAAGAATCTTACATAGACCACCAGAAATTCAAAGATATAATTAACTTTTTTTAAAAATATATTTATTCTTAAGTTTTAGGTGGACACAAAATATCCTTATTTTACATTTATGTGGTGCTGAGGATTGAACCCAGTGCCTTGTGCATGCTAGGCAAACGCTCTACCACTGAACCATAACCCCAGCCCAGTTAATTAACTCTTATGAATGAATATTTTATCCTAAACCTCTAATCAGATTTAAGAATTCTCATTTTTCTCACCATCATTTAGCACAAGTTACATATTATTTAAAAACAACTTTAAAAACTTCACAGCTCTATGGATCTTGGCATAGTCCCTCCAGATGCTCAGCCTCTCGTGAGAAAATTGTGGGCCAAGTACACTAAACATTTCCTACGCTGTCACCATCCTGTTGAACTTTTTAAACTATGAATAATCATCGTTCCAATTCTGAGATGATTTGGTTTCGAAACATCACAAATGTCAATCCTCAGAAAATGCTCTTTTTCCTTTTCTTTGCATCTGTCCTAATTCAAAGGCCACATGTGTACTATAGTAGGATAAATGATCACAGATTTGGGTTAGTTGGACAACAAGCCACTCTCTGAATCAGAGGCCAGTCTGAAACATAGTATGCTTTAAAAGAATTGCAATTCTGTTTTTCCAAGTTTTTCAACTAAATAAACTGAGCTAATAATGTTTCCTTCTGTTTAGTGTTTATTTTGTTGCTACTGAGATATTTTACCAAGAATGGGTTCTTGGACCTATGCTGACCACTTTAAAAAATATAAAAAGAGCTAACGATAATTGTGTCACACTAGTCTTAAAATTAATCCAAAGTGAACTTGCTTTGAAGAGAAAATATTGAATGTACCCAAATACTGATTAAAAAACTGGAATTTAAAACATAGTTATATTACAGGTTGAGTCTTCCTTGTCTGAAATGCTTGGGTCCAGAAGTGTTTTGGATTTTGGATTTTAGATTTTGGAATATTTTCATATACATAATGAGGTATCTTGGTGATGGGACCCAACTCTAAACACAAAATTCATTTATGTTTTATATATACCTTATACACATATGCTGAAGGTAATTTTATACAATCGTTTTAGTGTACCTGCATTTTTACTACAACCCATTCACATGGGATCAGGTGTGGAATTATCCACTTGTAGCATCTTGTTCGTACTCAAAAGTTTCTGATTTTTGGAACATTTCAGACTTTTGGTATTTGGATAAAAGATGTTCAACTTGTAGTTAATTAACATAACTTTTGGGGAAAGTAGAAGTATTAGATAGAAGTGATGCTTGGAATACTTTATAGGATGGAAAAGGAAGGAGTTATAATAAATAATACAGTCATAGACAAGTGGAGTCATTTATTAAAATGTACAGCTTGTGAGTGCCTGGGTATGAGAGATTCCTGGATAAAATTTACCTAGGAAATGCATCATTGATAAAGAGCTATGTATCCCAGTGCAGCAGCAGACACCTGTAATCCCAGCATCTTGGGAGGCTGAGGCCAGCCTAGGCAATTGAGCAAGATCCTGGTTTCAAAATAAAAACTGAAAGGGGTTGGGGATGTAGCTGAGTGATAAAGTGCCCCTGGATTCAATCCTCAGTATCAAAAGAACTAAAATAAATTAAGATTAAAAGCTATGCACAGGGTGCTGGATAAAAGAAAACGGGGCAATATATTTTATTCACTCACTCACTATAACAGCTCCTTGTGTACCTGGCAGTTACTGGGACATCAGAGACCCTCCATTGGGTCTGTGGTGTCCCAATAACTTGTCCATTGTGTCTTGTAATTCATTACAAGCACAGATAATTTAATGGTTTTGACTATTCCATTTATTAAGCTCCCTGCACATTGCCTGGCATCCAGTAGGCATTTAATTCATTTGTCTCTTAGTTGAAGGAATAAATGAATATTTGCTTTAAAAATAATTCATACCTTTTATTTCTTCTTGACTTTGCAACTACTCTCTGAAGGGAAGAAAAAAGCAGGTAATTCATTTTTACCCCTTCTTTACAGCTGGTGAGAGTGAAATTTTTTTGTGATTCACCTAAAGCCACAGTCTCAACATGAGAAAGCTAGAATTTGAGTTCAGGTTTTCTAACACAACAACCAGTACCACTACTCTGTATCTCTTTTCTTTGTAATCCTCTGCAGTCAGAATCTTCTTTAAGTTTACTGCAGAAGATCACTTTGAGCTTTGCATTTGGTAGAGCTAGCATTTAGTTTGAATTAAAGAAGAAAGTACCGTGGCTCTCATGAGACCTGGAATTTGGTGTTGCTGGGAAGCAGCCATCAAGGCCATGGGTACCCATAAATCTGCATAGATCTGAATCTGGACTCTTCCCCTTATTAACTGGATGGCTTCACCCGAGTTACTTAAATATTCCTCAAAAAGAAGATAATAATACTATCTGTCTTGTAGAATTATTGGCAATCTCTATGAAGTGCTTGGGCTAGTGCCAGAAGCATGGGAAATGTTACAGAAACTTTAGCTATTAACCAGGTGCTTCTTCATGAACAAAATACAGAATAACTAGGATAAAGGCATAAAAATAGTATAAACTAACCTAGAGTCGAGAAGTGGAGATTATGCAACTGAATTCGTGTTTTATCACGAATAGGCCAAATCTGTTGAATGAGTTCATGAGTCTTGTTCTTGACTTGAAATCTTAGCATAACTCTTCCTTCTCTTCAACCTCTATGGTCAAGTCTTCCTAAATTTTTTTTGTTTCTTTCTTTGCAATATGCCTTAATTGAAGAACTTTCCATCTTTCAATCAATAAACATCAACTGACACTCTCTATTTTTGGAACCACTACAGGTGAATTGTTTAAAATAATCCCAGAAAAAAATTTGTAATATATCTGATAGAGTTCTCAAATCCCAAGTGGCATGAAGGATAGACATGGGAATGCTGAATGCCAGCAAGATCATGTGTTTAGGGACTGGCAGCTCAGATTTTTTCCCATCACAGAGACGAGTATATTCCTAAGCCAGAGAAGGGCAATTGACTACAAAATCAGAAGTTGGTTGGCAAAGATTTTTTGCTTTCAGCTCCTTGTTAACAACTTCTTAGCACAATCTGAGCAAGATTATGATCTGAGTAAAACCACAACTTTTCTATTCCTCATCAGAGACTCAGACAGCAAGGAGGCAAGTGAGTAAAGAAAACTGATTTATTCGGCTTCAGCACCTGCACCTGTTCATCTTGCCCATAGAAAGAAAAACACGGGAAGATGGTTTATGCCAACTTTTACCTCAAAGGAGGACTTTATCCAAATACATCAAGGAAGTGAACAGAAATGTTCCTGCTAAGGGGAAATCTTCCGTCTTTTTTTTTTTTTGTACCAGGGACTAAACCCAGGGGTGCTTAACCACTGAGCACATCCCCAGCCCTTTTTTATATACTATTTTGAGACAGGGTCTCACTAAGTTGCTGAGGCCAACTTTGAACTCAAGATCCTCCTGCCTCAGCCTCCAGAACCACTGGGCATGCACCACCATGCCAGGCTCCAGTCTGATTTTTTACTTCTCTTGGTACAAGTACTCCCAACCACTCCAGCCCACCATTGATCTCTTCTCTGAATTCCCCATCTTCCAATCCCAGTGGATATCTCTTTTCAGGTTCCCTAAAGAGTAAGCTAAAATTCTTCAGAAGTGCTCAGGCTGTTCTCAGCTAGCCATGAAAATGGGCTTCTGTCTGGCTTTCTGGAACTGCACCAGAAATTCTGGGACAGAGTTAGACAATGTCAATCTAATTGAAGGGAAATAGATGGTACTTCCATGGGTACAGCTGACAGTGATCGGGCCACCCACTTTCTAGTCTTTCTTTCCTTTTCTCCATTCACTCTAGGGTTCATTATCTGCATTTAATAACTAGTATCTTCAATCAGGACCACCATGAAGCAAAACTGTGGGATAACACCAGAGTACTTTGGGGACCTTCATCTACACTCTTTCACTCACTGTTGTCTCCTCTCCAACCGCCCACCCCTTCTTCCCAGTCTGTTTATGTTCACACTTTCATAAATCATAAAGCTAATACCATCCATAATTTTCAAGCAGCTCCCCTAGATTTTACCTCACTTGATCTTTACAATACCCTGTCCAATATGTTATTCCAAATTCTACAGATAAGAATCACAGGGCTCACAAAGGCAAATAACTTTCTCCAGTCACACTGCTACCCAATGACAAAATCAGAACTGACAAAGGGTGGTTTCTATTCACCATGCTACCTCAGAGTCAAGGGTCCAGCTAAATGCATCTCTACTCATGGGATTTCACCTGTTTAGATTCAGGCAAGGAACATACTTGGTCCACAAAGGAGACTTTCCTGGAGTTCATGAAAGATATCACTTCCTAACTGCATACTCCCTTGTGTTTATTCCTATCATAGCATGTGTCAAACTGAATTAAAATACCTGTTTATTTCTCCCTCTTCCCCAACCACCTAGCCCGCTCCATTAGGGCAGAAGGCATGGACAGGCCAGTTTTTATTTGCTTCTTCCTGTAATTCCAGTATATACCCTCTGCCCTCTCACTCATTCTCATATTCTCTCTCTCTCTCTCTCTCTCTCTCTCTCTCTCTCTCTCTCTCTCTCTCTCTCTCATTTTGCAGGGGTGGCCTGTAGCAAAATGAAAAGAACAGGAAGTAAGAATGTGACTACTCTGCTTAACTTCCAATACATTATATGATTATTCAAACTGAACATGGATGGTTTTCATAGTAAATGTCCCTTTTATGTAAGAAACAGACATTAAGAGGATGATAAGACAAAGGAGAGTGCTGTGAGGAACCAAGGAATAGGAGGACCATGCCCATACTCATGCCACCAAGGCTGCCTTTTGGTGCCTCACCTTTGGTTCAGGTCAGGCCTGGGAGACCCACCCCTCTGTCAGGGCACATGATGCCTCTGTACCTCAAAAGAGTTTTCCGGGTCTTTCTGCTTGTCCGCCCTCTCCACATGAGTTTCTGGACCTTATTGAAGGCACTCTATGGGCAAACCACAATTACAACCACAGCATCTTACTAGACCCATTGTTCTACCAGCCCTGGTGCCCTCGTGTTCACCTGCAGGCTGTTCAGAGTTGCGATGTTTCCCCAATAGAGGCACAACCGCAAAGGAGGCACCCCATGCTCCACCCTACATCCTGCCCAACTTTATCAGAAGTTTACCTGGTCTATGTTACTACTGTCCAAGGTGGCACCAAATAACGGAGATTGTGTTGGCCACCTAAGCCCATACCTAGGCATTAATAGTTAGGACAGCTTAAATGCAGAGAGGAGTTTTTGCAAGATTAAGCATCTTAGCCCAAAGGAATAACGAATGGAAATTTTGAATGAAACTACAAAGTCATACAGTAAAAATTTTTAATAAGTGACTCTTGGCACCTTTATGTTCTCTTACACTATCTTACACTGAGGTTAGGCTAAGCCCTACCGTTGCCTGCTAACTTTCTCATAACATTAAAATTTCTGTGACCTCTTTGGAAATATTTGTGGTTATGTGCATTTGTTGCCACTGAGAAAAAGTAGAATGTACGTCTGACCTTTTTTGCATAAGATTCCATAATGGATGGTTGTATTGTTTGGCACCAGGTCAATTTCAAGGACCTTACTGCATACTTAACACAAGGCACCCATTAACTCCCACAGGATGTCTAGGAAACCTCTCCCAGAAACCTCTCTGAGAACACATTCTAGTGTCATGTTCACCTTTGGGATTCCCCTCTGTCACTCTGGCGGTTTAGTATTCTCGACAATGACTTTAAACAGAGGAGGATTGGGGGAAAGAACTGGAAGCAAACATCACTTTACCTCAAGAGCCACAAATGCTTCCTTCTTGCATTTCTCTGCACCCACAGAAAGAACCAAAACTGTGCCTTGATCTTTTGAGATAATCCACTTCCCAGATGTCTACACCCTGCTACGCTGGGCTGCTAGGTTTTCTGAATCATGAATTAGTGACACCACCATTAACTGGCAAGTACTTCATTCATCCTAAGAAATGAGGAGTCCTGGCATTCTTAATGGAAGTTCTGTCCAGAAATCCTGATCTATCTGCAAAGATCCTTTCCATGAATTTACCAAAAGCCACCTCATTCTCTCAAAAGAGGATTTATTGAGTGTCTCTTACATGTCTGGTCCTGTGCTAGTTAGTCCTCATTATGTAGGAGGGAGGGAACATAAGAAAAACTTCCTCTCTGTATAATTGAATTAGTGGAGACAGACATGAAGAAGAAGCACTTAAGGAGCATTAAAGTGTCAAGCTTGCCAACATCAATCATGACAGGAATTAAGATCGAGGTGAAAAACAGGTATATACGCAAATTTCTTGTTAAAATTCCTTTGTTTAGAAATCTTACCATCTTATTATTCCTGTTTTTATTAGAGAAGAAAAAAAGAAATTTCAGGGTCCTAAATACAGCTAAAGAGTTACATCATTACCCGTTCACAATTTCTACTGTGAAGACAATAACAAAAGGAATCGGAATCAATGTAATAACATTTTAGCTTTGGAATGATAATCCTCCAGGCTGGCAGAGACAAAAATATAGACACCCCCTGGGTATCCAGGCCCCAAACACTAAAAGAACAAGCCAAAATAATTTGAAATTGGAGAATTCCATTTTGGCAGAGAGTAAATGGAAACAGCTTGAGTAAAACCCGTATACTGCTTTGAGTTGTTGCCAACAAAAAATTAATAGAAAATTCAAACACTTTGGTAACAGTAACAAGACTGCATGCACTCGTCAAAATTCATGGAACTGTACTCCTAAAGAGAGCGAATTTTACTATCTATAAAATAGTACAATAAACCTGAGGAAAGGATGGATAGATTTGACTAGTGCTATCTCGTGTGTCCTAAAATTTCCATTTAATTGTGATTCAAAAATTAAAATAAGTCCTATCCAAAGAAGGTAGTCATCCCCAGTTTTCCAGTTTCAAGACAAGAGTTGTCTCCTACATAAAACTGCTCAATGGTGAAATAGAATATTTACATAGCCCATTTGTGATCTCCAAAGGAGGTATTTTGGAGATGAGAAAACTGGGACTCAGAGGATTTATGTGAGTGCTATTTTGTGGTGGAGCTTGTTCAGGCAGAGGCAGAACAGCTTTATGCCCTTAGTAGATACAGAAAGTTCCTGCCCGGTGCCACTTGTTCTGCTGTGTCTAGTGGCTACAGCTGTTGTCGATACGGTCCTGTCCTTGTGGAGAGAACAATCCATCTAACAGACATCAAAAAGCTATCATGTGTCAAGTGTTATGACAGGGGCCACAAGGAAGCACATAGAAGGTATACTCACTTCAAACTGGGCAAATATGAAAGGAGTTCTGGAAGAAGCAGTGTCTGAGCTAAGAACTGATAGAGAAACAAGGAACTAATGATGTGGCCGGGACTCTATCAGGTCTTAGCTCTTGAAGAAATCATTATTCACTGAAAGATAACAAGTCAAGACAATATAATCACAGAGTTAGAGAATTACATATCCCCAAATGTTTTTTTAAAAATTACATGATGAACTGGATTCCATTCTGAGGCTGGTACAAAGTCCGTCTTTCAGAAATTAGTGACATTTGCCTGAGAAGGACCAGCTTAGAAACATTCTTCCCAGTGTTGTGAGAAACTAGAATAATGGCCGTGAAAGTGATTAACCTAATTGCTAATTGTTTTAAGCAGCACTTCCACTCTGAGGAAGAAGAAAAGAGGCCCCAAGTTAAAGCTATAGATAATTTTTTTTGTCTAGAGTTTTCTGTACAGTTTTGCATGGCAAAACCAGAAATAAATAATGTTAAAAGTAAAGGTTCCCTATAATCCTTTAATAGCCTAGTGTATATTCATCCAATTGTTTTCTACAGTATGCTAACTAGATTATTTTTATTTTCTAAAAATGGGGTCATGATACCAACATTATTGTAATTTCCTTTTTGTGTTTTATTTTTCAAAGTTCTTTTTACTTGACATGTATTTTTTAAAAGTCCTGCTGAAATCCACTTATAATTATTTAAAAGAATATGTAAAAAAAGAAATATTTTCTTTACTTAGTGGCTCAAGGTTTACCAAGTGGCACTTGATATTCAAGTCTTCTGACCTTATGCTTAACTTCACCAGGAAGAGTAAATAAGAAATTAAAACAAGTTAGGTCAAAATGAAGTAGCAATCAGTAAGCACATCATTTTTC
Source organism: Marmota monax (assembly GCF_021218885.2). Lineage (NCBI taxonomy): Eukaryota > Metazoa > Chordata > Mammalia > Rodentia > Sciuridae > Marmota > Marmota monax. Next base: position 5,358,046 of record NW_026695212.1, read on the forward strand.
CATGAAAGAAAATTGACATATAAACATTTTTCATTATGCAAATATTAGGCAAAAGATGATTTATTGCCTACTTGAAAGCTACTTGCAATTTTCTTCAGTGCTGGGGATGGTTGATGTTGCTAAAATTCAGAGAATGAGAGGAAGCATGGCTGAGCTTAGATGTGTCTCTGAAGGCAGAGGAAAGGAAGAGAATCCATAAGATTCCTAGAATTTGTTCTTTCAAGGACCACAGCCCCCAGTATGGTCAGAAGAACAGGTAACTGCCATGAATTGTGATACTGCTCATTGACTAGTCAAATGTATACTGTGTCAACAGTACCCCTGGTTAACACCTTCAAAATCAGGAGTTAAGTTCTTCATTCAACAAAAAATCACTTTCTCCATGATGGAACCTAGACTATGTTTGGAGATTAGTACCAGTTCCTGCTTTCCAGGTGTTTGAAGCATGGTGTGCAAAGTCAGAGATGGTGTTCTCCAATGACGGAGGAGACACTCCAAACTGGAGAGCCTCTGAGTTAAGTCCTGAAGAAAAATGCAATTCACTTGGTCCAAGAGGGCTCAACATGCCCACATTCACCCTTGATGAGCTGTGAGTTGTTAGGTGAAACTAAACAATTTATACTGTATGACAGAGAGACAGAAAGAGAAAGGTTGGAGAGAAACACATGAAGTACTCAGTATTCCTGTCAGATTACACTTTATCCTACAGGGGATGACAAGGCACTAAAGGATTATAATGGAGGAGTCACTGAGATCCCTCTGTTCCTCATAAATGGCATTCTGAGGAGAGTAAGGAGAAGAGTTTAGTAAGATTGAAGGCAGAGAAACAAGTTAGCCAGCTGGTGCAATAATGAGAAGACATTGGTCTGAGGAGGTTGACTGGGATGGAAAGATTGCAGAACATATCAATAGGATAGGCCTAGGAGAAGCAGAATTTAGAAATAGATGGGATGTGACCATGGAGGCAGAGGAAAAGTTGACAATATCTGGCTTGAAGGGCAGGCTGATGGGGTTTCATTCAATGGGCATCTAAAGGAAGAGCAAAGAGAGAAAACATAACTAGTTTGGTTTGAGCCATTGTGGTTCAGAGGTCCAGTAAACAGAGACAAGGATAGGGAATGTTGCTGAGCATAGGCCACTGAGCTATAGTATTGCAGGGGACTCGTCATCTCACTGATTGTCATAGAATTTATGAGCAAGGATGAGCTCACCCAGAGAAAGGATGTCGCGTGTAAAAAGAAGAGTCCACAGAGAAAAAGAAATGTGGTAAAGCAATGCTGCAACAGAAATGCCTATAGAGTATAGCAGGAACAGGGGGGGAAAAAAAAAAGAATGTGTGGTCAGCTGAGCTTGGAAAGTTCTGGAAGCTTTATTAAAAGATATAATTCATGAGCTGAGTGAGGTCAGTTGAGTAAGTTCCCCTTGTGTAGGCAAGGAAAGAAAGATCCTCCAGCAAGCAGAGGGTATTGCTAACGAGTAATAGTGTCATAGAGATGTAGAGAAACTCAAAATGTTGCAAAACCATGAATAGTTTGGAATTGCTGGAGTGTAGGATGCACAGAGATAAAAACATTTATTTTTTCAAGATGTGAAGCTAATAGAGTAGCCAGAGGATGGATCATGAGAGGTCTTGGGCTCATTTCAATGCTAAGGAGTTGGATTTCATCATCACCTATCAGTTTCAGTCTTTTTTTTTTTTTTTTGATTGCTTAATATGACTTTTATTTGCTTTTGAATCATTCATAAAGGGAATCATATTGAGTATTCTCATTTGAACCTGGCTTCTTTCTCTTCCTATTTTATATCAGTCTTCTTTGATGTAAATGAAGATAACTGTGCAAACAGAGTATTACAAATAAAATGTGCCCAATCTCTAACACAATGCATGGGTCACCGACATGAAAGAAATGTTAGCTATTACATGGCTAGCACTCCCACTCTGGCCTCCTTGTGCAAGAGGGTTGAAGGTGTAGGAATGGGGGTACAAGGTTGACTGCAAGGAGAGGACCTCAAGTCTATTTTCTCCATGTGGCCCAGGTAAGCTTGTACTTAGGGAACTGTTCATCACTCTGCATGAGGCACTGTGCACCATTTAAAATAATGAAGTCATCAACAAATAGCACAAAAATGGGAAAATGGACTGATAAGGAAACACGTTTATAGTTTTGGCTGCCAAAGGCAGAGCATCACCTTGTTCATCGAAGAACACACTCATAGGGCCACTCAAAGTTTTCACTATTCCAACCAGGTCTACAGATCACCAAGAAAGCCTCATCATGATGGATTTTGGAGTTACAAATAAATTTTAGCAGAAGTAATATAGAATCTCAAACAAAAAGTATTGACTATACATACATTCAGAGGAAGGAATGGTCACTTTCTAGAGAGATCAGTGCCAGAAGGAAACAATAAGTAAAAAACAGAAAACAGGTAGAGTCACATTTCACAGAAAGTCCAAGTAAAACGAGGGCTGGATGGAATCCACGAGATGGAGTAAGTAGAAGGTAATTGCTGTCACTTATTAGAGCACTTTCATGAGTGGTTGAAGCAAGGGCATAGTTTGTTAGAGGATAATCAGGAGATGGAGACCTGGAAGGGAGAGGGGATTGCCTTAGGAAGTCTAGCTGTGCTGTTCGGGGAGATATATTCAACATTTCAGTGGAAGTTCTGTGAGAATGGAGCTGCTTCCTCTGCACCTAGAAGAGTGCCTGGAACATACCTCAATCCCTATCTGTTCCAGTGGATCTGGCCTGGTACAGCTGAGATGGAACTTTTGAGTCATGAAGTTGAGCATTTTGTCTTCAGTCACAGAACTAGCTGATGCTAGAAAACCAAGACTTCTCACTTTTACTTCAGTGTACCTTTTTTCTATACCATGTGGTCAAAGATGGGAGGTAAGTGGAAATGAGTGGGAGCAAAAATATTTTGATTCACCATTACAATAGGGTTTTCAGCATATGGAGATCCTGGTGGGCTTCCCAAGTGAAGAAAGCAAAATGCAAACCAGAGAGTGACCCTGTGCTTCTAAAGTAAAAATAATCCAGCTGACACTGAAAAAAAAAAAAAAAGAGTATCACTACACGGTTAAAGTAGTTTTCTCTGTGGGGTAGGATTTAAAGGACCTTCATTTTTAACAGTACATACTTCTGCAGTGTTTGAATTTTATTTAATACATCTATTACTTCTGTTAAGAGCAAAATAAATAGAAGAAACACTTTTAATGCCTATAGGGAAAAGTTCACTGCTGTTAGAAATGGATTGGGAAACATGTCTAAGTAGATGAGGGATCTTTGACCAACATCTGGAGGTTTTATTTGGTGCTCACAAAAACAAAATAAAAAGAAACCTGAAATAGCATTTGAAGTTTTCTTCAAACACCAGAGGGATCCAGAAGACTAGGAGTTGATAGAATTGCTAATGCAAAGTAGGAGAAAGAGAAGGTGGTGGGAAAAAATAGGGAGGGATTCCCACTGTGGGGGCCTGAAATGTGCTAAAAACCAACCACAGATAATCTAGGGATTAATAAGATAGACACCTACTGAGAAAGAAAATGACTCAGAGTTTGGTAGTATCAAGAACAGAGGGTTTCCTGCCTCCACCTTCTGGCCCAGCTCCCATTCACATAAGCACGCACAAGTGGCTCTGCCACTCTCCTGTTGCATGCACGGTTTGTGAATTACTAAACCCCTAGGAGCTAACTTCATCAGGGCTGTTTGAGGATTCAGTGAAGCAATGCAGGCAACTATTCAAGCACAGCAGCAGACTCATACTAAATTATTATTAGGGCTGAATGAAAAGGCAACCTAGGGTTGCATATGCCTTGGGGAAGTTCACAGATCTGTTTTATGCTACATGTACATTTTCTCTTAATCAAACACCCTTCCATAGCCTTGCATGGAATAGGAATCATTAAGTGTGTGCATGTCCTGCTGATGCTCATGCTAGAGAACCTCCCACACAGTGGCTGTTTTTTGAGAACACAGTAGACAAGAGATGGTATGGGAGGTTCATTGGCCAAAGTGCAGGCTTTTCTTTTCCAGGTTCTAAATTAATAGTATCTTTTTAAAAAAAGCAGTGAGCAGAAAGGTTTAGAAATCCAAGAGATAGGCATCAAGCATTGGATATCATTTAGTAGTAATCAGATATTTCCAGTATTGGTTTCTCAGTGTTCCTCTAATGATCTTTCTTTGCTGGAATTGTTTTGAACATCCAAGTAAATTAGAAAACCACCTCTTCTCTCACCCCCCATCCCAAAAACTCCTCATGCCTTTTGGCAAATTATGATGTGAGAAAAAGCATCATCCATCACAGCCAGCCCCAGATACCTGAGTGGCTGTTGCTGCTGCCCTCGCAAGATGACCTGTGACTAAGACAGTCTGTTATTAATATATATAAATGTGTAAGGCAGTTTAGACCTTTATACTCAAATAATTGACAAGGACAACTTTCCTTCTCAAAGGAAGTCTTAGAGAGTTGAAAGAATAGAAAGTCAGAACTAGAACCAAATGTCTACAGAGATTTGGTATATAATGAACATGGCCTCTCTGGCCAGTGTAGTAGAAATGGCCTTTTTAATAAAATAGTGGGGGGCAATTAGGTAGTCAGCAGCCAAAAAGACAAACTCGGATCCATAACTAATATAATGCTCATCAGAATTGATGCCAAATACATCAAAAATGTAAAAGTGGTGGAGGGAGGGAGAAAGTGGGAAAATATGATAAAACACAGGTACATCCTGTTGTAACATCAAGTAGGAGCAGCTAATAAGAGCTATTCTAATTATGGCTCAAAACCCAGAAGTCATGAGAGAATAATGATGCACTAAGTATGTAAACAAATGAAAGCCCTCTGAATGGCAAACTAATTGTAAAAAATAATACACCAAGAGCAAAGTCAAAAATGACAAACTGGCAACTCAGGAGACTGAGGCAGGAGGACTGCAAGTTCAAAGCTAGCCTCAGCAATTTAGTGAGGCCCTACACAACTTAGGGAGACTCTGTCTCAAAATTCAAAAAAAAAAAGGGCTGGGAATGTGGCTCAGTGGTTAAGCAAACCTGGGTTCAATCCCCAGTACCAAAAAAAGAAAGAAAGAAAAAGAAAAAAAAAATGTCAAACTGGCAAAATTATTGTAACCCATCTCAGGTAATGTAATCTCCCCAGTATATATTTTCCACAGAAAGGGAATGCCCTTAAACATACAAAAAGATTCTCAACCTCAGTCATTTTTTTTTTAATTATGTAAGTCAAAACTGCACTAGGAAACCATTTCTCGCCTATCAGATTGGCAAAAATTCAAGAGCGTGGCAACACATTCTGTTGGCCAGACAGTGGAGAAGGTGGCTGTCTTATCTAATGCTGGTGGGAGAGTCCTATGCAGGACAACGACAATAACCACCAAAAGTGCTTTAACCCTGTGACCCACAATCCCACTCTGGGAATCTTACTGCATAAGGAAAAATGTTATTTGTACAGGTTTATTCATTGCAATGTTGTCTGTAATTACAAGATTGCAAATAACCTAAATTTCCATTAATGGGAACTAATTGAAGTATAGCTACAGGATGAAATACTGTGCAGAAGTAAAGTAAAAAGTGAATGGTATCTATGTACTGATATGGAAAGATCACCAGGACATATCATTAAGTAACAAGGGGATTGGTTGGATGGTACAGCTTTCATGTAAGAAAAGAGAATACAAGTATATTTGTATTTGCCTATATTTGCATTTTTAAAACATGAGAATAATTACACGATAAAATAATAAATATGCTTACTAATTTGGAGGGAGGAACAGAGTAGATGGGAACAAGGATAATCTTTATATATATACATCTGTATATATATAGAGAGATGTACATATATACCTATATATGCATAAAATCACTTTATGTCATTATAGCTGAACCTCTCTTACCTTTTGTTTTGATTTTGAGCCATCTGAATATATTATTTATTCAGACAAATAAACTGAAGTTTTATAGGAATATAATGGCATAAAACAAGACATAATAATGGCAAAGCATCCCATGCTTCTCTCTCCTCCCCTTTCTGTAACATGTAAATCAAACTCTCAGGTAAAGATCTGCCCAAGCCTTGAGGATTCCGTTTTCCTTAGTTGGTTCAAAGGCAGACTTCATGTTTGAAGGGAAGGCAGGACTTGAGAGTATTAGGTGAGTTCTTGGGAATAAACCAGCACTGTTTATTTCTTGAGACAGCAAACCTGGTATGTGCTGTGCAGGAGCTGAGCACAGCAAGACTCTTCAGGCAAGGGATGGCAGTGTGTGGATTCCATGTGGTGTTCATTGGCTCTTCTAAAGAGACAGTCTGCCAGGGTACTCAAGACTGAGGTCTCCAAAGTCAGTAAGGCATGAGCCTCAGCCCCAAATGTACCATTTACATGGAAGGTAACTCAGTTTCTGTAAACATGTTTCCTCATCTGTAAAATACAGGTAACGATTACAAAGATTACATAAGAATATCCACATACAGGCACTTAACACAGTTGGCTGGCACATAGCAAGTGCTTAATAAATAGTAGCCATTGACATTATTACTCAGTCCATCTAAAGAGAGCCTGTTGTTTTGTATCTCACTGGGTAAATATCATGCATGGGCACTGTAGTTTCGAATGAGAACTATGGAATGTCTTTACTATCTCCCTTGTTTTTTATTTCAACTCATATTTCAAATTGAAAAGAGTAAAGCTCTCATTTGCACAGCACCTATTAGAGACAAGTCTTCCTAACGAACCTGCTCTCCACATGCAGGCTGGAAGGTTGCTCCTCACTTATTGCAATAATTTAACACAAGTGGGAGAATATCTAAACTGAGGTTGGACACCTTTGATTGAGTTCAGCAAAACCTTTAAAACCAGTTAAATCATTTGGCTTCAGAAAATCTTCTCAATACGGGTACCAAATAGCCAGTTCACTGTAGCTGTTTTATAATCACAATGGTGCCTCTGTTTTCTCATCCCCTTGTTCACAATAACAGTAATATCTGTACCCTTGGAGAAGATTCAGTGAATACAGTACTTGGTGACAAAGAATTGAGCCACTGCCTAGAAAAATCATTTCATTACCACATCAGTGCAGGGGCGTTTGTCTAGTATCTCTTGAGATATCACAAGCCCTATGAGGCTGGTGCTTGTCTGAGAATCCAATTTAGGGAAATGGAGCTATGGCCAATTCACAGTTTTACAAGGAGGAATCAAATTTAGTAAGACATTTATTGGAAGCCATATACTGGACTGGCCTAGTTTCACAAGCACTTTGTCAATGCTGTACTCTCAAAAATCAACAGCATTTGCAATTGATGTGTGTGCAAGGATACTTACGAAGTGCTTAGTGAGTCAGGTTACCTTACAGAAGGTGGGGAGCCTGCTTTTAGATGGAAAAGCTGGGTGCAGAGGGCAATGAGAACGAAATAGAGCAGCATCATAATTACCCACTGAGGCTCAGAACTGGACCAATCTCATTTTGATTTCCTTCTCTGGCCCTAATAGGTGTGTGATGCTCAGAAAATAGCTGAACCTCTCTTACCTCAGGGTGCTCCTCTGAAGATTGAGGAAAACAGCAGCATAGGTAATGAGCTCATTTATGTAGAGCATTTAGTAGTAAATAACAGACACCCGAAACCAAAGATCTTATTATTCAATAAAGCCACTATATGTGAACTGATTCACCTGTCCAGTGTAAACAACAAGAGTACTCACTGCATCCAGTTACTGTGGTACTAAGTTAGCATGGATCAAATAGTTGATCATTATCCAGCCCTATGTTGTGGAAGAAGAAATTAATACTTGTAGTTTGAAGCACACCGATTGCTAATATTTGACAGTTTATGTACCTGCAAAAATGGCAGTTTCTTATGGTTCCATCTAATCATTTTAGACCACTTTATTTATACCTGTTCAGAGAAGCCACTCTTCCTGGTACAACCCCATCTTGTGTGTGATGTGATAAAGTTGTACTTAAAGGACAAGCCCCTCAGACTGGGTATGACCCTCTAGATCACCACTTTATTTTTTTATGTTAGAATGTTGTCAAGCATATATTCTTTTATTAATTAATTTATTTATTTTAATTAGGTATATATGACAGCAGAATGCATTTTGATTCATTGTACACAATGAACTTTTCATTTATCTGGTTGTACACAATGACAAGTGGCAGATCAGCCTCAGGCTCCAAGGAGCAACCAGCTGGACTCTCCCCAGGTTTAGCTGCTATAGTTAGGATCTGGAGTGTCCCCCTAAAGACCCATGTGTGGGGAGCATGGTCCCAGCCTGTGGTGCTGTTGGAAGGTGGTGGAACATTATGGAGGTGGGGCCTAGCAGGAGAAGTTACATCATTGGGGGTGTAACCTTGAAGGAAATTGGGACCCTGGCCCTTTCTTCTTTCTCTTTTTGCTTTCTGCCAGCCACAGTGCATCTCCCACCATGATGCACTGTGCTACCAACAAGCTCAAAGTAACAAGGCCAAGCAGCCATGAATTGAAACCATGAACCCAAATAAACCTTTCTCCCTTTAAGTTGATTTTCTCATGTAGTTTGTCATGACAATAGAAAGCTAACACACAGTACCTAAAATTAAGTTTCATTAAATAAATAGCATAATTATTTTACCAAGTTCTAATTGCTTAATTTAAAAAATAGTGTGCAAGTTAGAGTAGTTATTTTAAGTAAAAATAAACAGATCAGTCCATTGTAATATCATTCTCATACTGAAATAGTTGAATGGCTATGTTTGCCTCTTGTGTTGGTCAACTTTCTGTCATTATGTCAAATTACCTAAAAAAATTTACCTAAAAATCGACTTAAAGGAAAGATTTATTTATGTTTCGCAGTTTCAGAGGTTTCGGGCTATGGTCATTTGGCTCCACAGTTTCCAAACCATGGTGAGGCGGAACATTGAATTAGGGTGTTTGTGAGGGGAATAAAGCTGGTCACCTCCTGGTGGCCAGGAAGCAGAGAAAATGAGGAAGAGGCCCGAGACAAATATAGCCCCCAAAGGGCACAGCTCCAAGGATCAATCCCTCCAACTAGGCCTCACCTCCCAAGTTTCTACCCCCTTCCAGTAGCCCCTGAAATTTTGACTTATCAACAGATTAATCCATTGATAAGGACAGAGCCCTCATGATCTAGTCACCTTCCAAAGGCCCAACCTCTGAACGCTACTCCCTCAGGGACCAAACCCTCAACGTATATATATGCTTTAGGGGACATTTCACATCAAACCATAACACCTCTTTAAACTTGGTTTTCTTGCTTTTTCTTTAGTGAAAACCTTTGCATTTTTTTTTTCACTTCTACCTAAAGTGTCAAAAAAATGTAGTTTCTCAAAAATTTAGTCAGAATCTTTTACTCTGAGTTGAATTCTGTCATCTAACTCTCAGTGTGTCACTGATTGAGGGAAGCCAGGAGATGCCCCTCATCCCTCTCTGTGTATATAGAGAGGAACATATTGGACTTTGAAGTTAAAAGACCTGGATTTTAATGACGACCTATCTCAGCCTCAATGTTCTTACTCAGCAGAAGGGAGACAGTACCCAGAAAATCATTCAGAAAACTGAGTAAAATAATGTAGGCAAAGGACAACCTGTCCAATACACATTGATCCCTATTACCTCATTTCTAATAATAGCTAATGGTTATTGAGTGTTTGCTGTGTCCAGGTGATTCTGTAAGAATCCTAATGGATCTGTTTATTTAATCCTTTTGGGAGAAACTAAACACAGGCTCAGTAACTTGCCTAAGATGACATGGTACATGTTAAAGTAGAGATTTGCACCATCAGTCTAAGTCCACACTATTCAACAACTGCAGCACCCATGGAGATGATTTTCTGAAAGAAATCAGAAGTTCATTAATACTTTGTTGCTTTCACTTATCAAACATTTGGAAATTTTACAACTAAAGGGCTTGAAGAATGGTTCTCAACTTGTTTATCAGAGACACCAGATGGTATTATGCGTATGAGGCTTGGGCTCAAAGCTCATTGCACAAGAAACACAATTCTGTTATTTTCTCTATAACGGTGCCTAATTTCTCTTTGAAGTTCCATTCAGGTGGGTGTTAGCATGGAGTCCACGGCATGTAATCACAATCAACTAAGAATCTGCTCACTTCTTTTTTAAAATTATTTTGTCACTTATTTTTAATGAGTTATGTTCCCTGATCAGACAATGGAATCACAAGGTCATCCAGAGAAGCCTGGATCTGAACAAGATACCAAATAAAGCCTATGAGAAAAAAGTAGCCAGAATGGATTGTTCCCTGGCTGTTAAGATCAGTTAGATACTTGTTATCTTAAGAAATATACACATACATAAATGAAGCCAACTGTGTTTCCTATTTCATCTTTAACTTTGTGAATATGGGAATTTACTATAGAGAAGGAGAGAAGCTAATATAATGTTTTTGGCCTTGTGACTTCTTGGCTTCTATTTTCTTTTTTAAATTTTTTTTGTTCTTTTTTTAGTTATACATAACAGTAGAATATATTTTGACATACATACGTGGAATATAACTTCCCATTTTTGTGGTTGTGCATGATTTGGAATTACACTCGTTGTATATTCATATATGAACATAGCAGGGGTATGGGGGTAGGAAGGATGGTAGAATGAATCTGACATTATTATCCTATGTACATATATGACTACAGAACCGATGTGATGCTACATCATGTATAGCCAAAAGAATGAGCAATTATACTCCATTTATGTAGGATATGTCAAAATGCATTCTACTGTCATGTATATCTAATCAGAACAAATAATTTTTTTTAAATCAGACAGTAGAATGAATTGGATATAACTTTCCTGTGTTCATATATGAATACACAAAGTGTAATTCTTCTCACTTCTTCATCATCTCTGTGGTTGCCTCCACTTGTACTCTTACCAGTCAGAGGAAGCAGGAACCTGGTCCTGCGTTGTCACCTCTCCACTCTTATCTGCTGAGGTACTCATCTTTCTGACTGATCTTTGGTCATTAATGTCCACAGGCACAGCTCCATTTCAATGACTGAGCCACTCCCAAAAGTACAGGGCAAAGGTGTGCTCCCTCCCATGCACGGGAAATGCTGGGATGCTGTCTTATACCCTCCCTCTGAGATATGTCACGGGCCACATTGCTACTTTTTGCCAGTCATAGGATAAAGAAGTGGCAGAGGTCCAGAGGTTTACCATCTTTCTGGACTTCACTGGGAAGATGGGGCAGAAGTTCCCTTTTTTCTCAGTAACTCCCAAACCAGTGGTGTTGTAAATACTTAACAGCTTAGCTCTCCAGGGGGAAAAGCCCTGATTTCTAACAGTTGCCAATTTCTACAGTATAAATGCTCCCACTCAGGGCAATTTCAAGCTACCAACCTAAGAGCACAGAATGTACAGTTGGGAAGAGATCACACAATTGGTTTCAGAGGGCTCCAGCACACCATTACTTCAAGCTGAGATGTATATTCCTCATTCAGTGAACCCAGGCCTCCATTTACAGTTAGGAGACTTGGGGTAACCCCTCCTTGGAACCCACCAATATCTGCTCCTTCTCCTTCCCTTTTCATTCCGCAGACTGGTCAGTTTTAGTCTCCCAGGGACTTAGAAACATTGATTTTCCTGATTACATAGGCATCCAATTTTTAGTTTTTTTAAAATTTTATTCTTTTGAAAACAAAATCTAAAAACATGACTCTGAATTTCTTTAATTATGCAACCAAAACCCTGTGATTTGATGGATTATGCAATGTAGTAGGTAATAATGGCTCATGGCCTCGTGCTGAATTGGGAGATAGAAACAACCTAACAGAAAATACAGGATTGAGGGATAAGGTAGGAAGAATTTACTATATCAAAATAATATCTCACCACATCAAGGACAACCCACTCCGTCTCCATCTCCCACAGCCCCCACCAACACTGCCTGCCAAGGACGATACCAACGTTCCCAGTCCTTCCCAGTTCCCAGCAGTAGGGGTATGTGTGTGCTATAGAGATGCCAGACCAAAGGATGCCAGAGAGCCACAGTGCACCACCAAAGGGTGACCTTCCTATTCCTTAGGCCATTTCCTCAACTGCCTCATTTGCTAATTACATTTTTTAAGTACTAATTTTTATTTCTCCCAACATCCTTCGCCTCCTGTAAAATAAAGCTATTTGTAGGAAATAACATAAATAATAATAATAATGATATTACAATTATTGAATTCTAACTACATGCATCATTAAATGCTTCAAATGCATGAAACTATTTAATTATTACATTTTTTGAAATAACTTATGCTTATAACCCCATTCAACATACTCAGCTACTGGAGCTCTAGGTAAATCACCCAGGATCACATTACCACCAAGTAGTAGAATCAAGATTCAAACATCCTCTTCTCTGACCCAAGAATGTAAAACTCTGTTTCAATTAATGAATATTGGTTGCTGCTTGTATTGCGTAAAGATTGTTAAAAAAAAAAAAAATCTAAAGGAAGACTTGCAGAGATTGGATCATTTACCCAGAGAAAAATGTGGCAAGTGAATATATTCTAAACACACTTGTCTTTTTGTCATTGCAAAATCTAAATTCAATGTGCCCTGGGAGGCCAAGGAAAAGGTGATTCTGAGTCCTAGAGCAACTCACACCTTTGGATCCAGAAGGGAACAAGCTCCAGGATTACCATGGGAAACCAGAAGGGCAAACATGGTTCTTTAGAGGATGCTGGCTTGGCAGAGGGGAAAGACTACAGGGTTTGTCATATTTTTTCTTATTCTTAATGCACATAAAGGAACCGTAGTAAATGACAAAATGACAGTGTGTTGGTGCTGTCACTAACACATCTGCAAATACATACTCACACACACACAAACCACACATGCATATTACTGTGGCCTAAGTGGACTTTTTGTTATTAGCAATTAGGAAAGAGAATTTAACGAAGGGAACCTGACGCAGGAAAATTAAGACTTGCTGGCTCTGCTGTCCTTCAGAGAAAGGGAGGAAATGGAAATTACTTGTCACAGAAAATCTGAAAATCCATAAAGCACGAGTGGAAAATGATCTTTCTCCTTATATGGAATTAATAAATAATAATAGCTAAATGTCTAGCGAATTAGTTTGTAACTTGCAATTGTGACTTGTTTAAACAAATGACTACCAAGAGACACTGAGATTAATGTGTTATATGTATCAGAAAATATCTGTGGAATCTTTGCATCTATTCAAATTAATTAATTAAAACAGCTACTAAACCTGCATAATGAGGATTATCAGTCTTTCTAGAAACTTCTCCAATCAAAAAATATTCACATTGCTGTTTTACTCTTCTTATATCATTAAGTTTATTGAAGAATTCACATGTTGATATATTAGTCTTTACAATTACATATTTTTATACTTGAATTATAAAATAAATGTGAACAGAATTTTGCGAGTTCCCATAATTTTGATTCTGATAAAAGAAACTGGTGTGTTCTTAGAACATTGATTCATAATATTCTTAAAGACTTGGCAGTCATGATTCACAGAAATTAATTCAAATGAGCTTGCTAGGGCATTTGTTAGGCCAGGTATTTGTTCTCTAAAGCTCTTTGGATGTTTCATCTTTGCAAAATTACGGGGTAAACTTTGTAGCACTATCAGTTCTTTGTGGAACTAGAGTGTTAGTATTTTTACACAACCTATTTTCAATTTTGTTATTGGTTTCCCCAGTTCACCATTTGACCTGAATAATTTTTTAACGGGAACATTGAATTCTAAAGTATTCATTGTAGGCAAAATTTTCCTGAGATGTCCAGACTGATTATAATTGAAGTTACGAGTATAAAGCGTCTACATTTTCCTATAATGTATACTTTTAGGTGATTTTTCGTTTTCTTGAAATTATAAAATTGTTTTATTTAATTCACCTTGGAAGAGAAATAACTTGCAGCAAATATAGGAAATCTTTGATATTGGATATATATTTATTCAGGGACCAACCTTGTCTATCTTTCATCAGTAATTATCGTGGGTCCTTTATCTCTGCATTTCCTGACTCAAACCTGATAACATTTCCAATTCATGGTTACACTAATATGGTTAGCATATATCAGGTAATTGATTCCACCTTCTAGAATCGCTGAGTCACAACAGAGCAGCCAGAATCTTTTTTGCTTCACCACATAAAGGAAATAGATAATGTCTGCACCCTTACCCAAAACTGCTTCTGTGAGCTAAATGTAGGTCATAAAAGAGGTCTGTGATGAGAGAAGCCACGATTTCCCCACACTTTGCTTCTGCTTTCTTGATTTAACCTTACCCTCACTAGAACAAGTCTTAGTTCACTGTTGTTTTAATAAAAATTTCCCAACATAATAAAACTAATATTTTGGATTAAGTAAACATTTGAATGGCATACCTGAAGAACTTTAATGCTCTTTAATCCTAGAACTAAATTGGTAAGCTATTCTCCTTATCTGTAAAATGAGAAACACGAGCTCAAGAAGCTCAACAGACTTGCTCAAGGAGGAGTTGGAATTAAACCATAGGTTATTATAACCCCAAAGTCAATGTTTTCTAAACTACTTGACTATCAGAATCACCTGGGAATTACCTGGAATATTATACATCGATTCTTAGGCCCCATCTCAGGGCTGTTCCACAGATCTATCATGGATAGTCTCCCTCTATATATTCATTACCTGCTATTTGTGACTTAAAAAAAAATCTAGGTTAATTTCAGTCAAGAAAGGAAACTAAACCAAACTATATTTTGTATAAGCCAAGAAAGATGTAAATGGTATAACTCTTTTGGTAACTTATCTTGAGCTGCCTCTTGTTTCCTTTCTGAAGTAGATTGTTTTCTCTGTCAGACAAAAGATTAAGAGAGACTGATTCCATGGCTATAGAAATGGGCTTATCAATTGTCTGTGGTGCATAACCAGGAGCAGCCCTGAATTATAGTGCTTGCTGATTTCAGTGATGTAAATACTCCCACTGTGGCCAAACTATTGATGATTCAACAAAACCCCTGAATATTTAACAGTGGGCCCATGAGCCAGCTCCAGCAAGCTATTGGGTATAGAATATACAGGGGGGAATCGAATAATTCCCAGCATTACCTAAATCATCCAATATGTGGTTTGAATTTATGTGAACTCATCAAATATCATTTTACCTACAGATTGGCTTTAGACTATGACTTCCAAAGGTGGCTCAGTTCCCCCAGGTCCTCATTTCTCACTCAATTTCCAAGGAAATGCTCTGATAGAGGTCTGGGGCACAACAAAGCCATGACGATGAATAGAGTCCTTGGTGGAAGAGAAATGGGTACCATCTTTCAAGGATGGCTCTTGCACTCCACCTGCCATGTGCAAGCTGCCCCATGTTTGAAACACATTTATGGGAATGAAGCATAAAATGAGACTTATGGAAGCTTAGCTCTATGCCTAAGAACCAAGGGCTGTGTCTCTGTGCTTCCAGTCATTATAAGAAAAAGACACATTTAGACATCAAGGTCAACACTAGCCCAAAAATCCACTAAACAGAGCTGAAGAGACACTGACCTACTTTTAATCCATGAGGTAAACTGGAGGCACAAGCTATGACCAGTGGGGCATGACCCTTACTGTCCAATGGCAGAGACTGTTCTTTTGCCTAGAGTAGCCTTTGTACAACAAAATCACCTTGGGAAATGGAGTGATTATGGCAGTTTGACAAACACCTAAAAGCGCATTAACATGACAACTACCCACCACATGTACTAGTACTAAAAGCATATTCCAGAATCAAATGTAAATGTTTCTAGATAACTACCATTTTAGAATATTTATTCTTTTGATAAACTTCCAGGAGTCAGAATATTTTTGAATGTCTATCAATATAAAACTGCAACAAAGAAACAATTTATCCTTGAGCTCCTTAAGTAGCCAACCTCAGCACTGCTCTATGTAAGGATAAACTTATTTCATATGTTAATTTACTTTCACTGGTTGAATCCATTTGTGCAACAATTCAGTGATCACATTCTCTGCTTTCCTGACTAGAAAAGATATTTATCTTCCACGAAGGCAAAGTGGGAATTTAATTCCCAGATAAATCAACCAAGAGAAATGAGTCACGGTGGGTCTTAAATTTTAGCATAAACACACCAGAAGAGGTGGTGTGGGTGAATTTCAAGTAAGAACATTGGTCCCATCATTTAGTCTGTTTTTCCATATATAAAATATTTATGCTTAATTCGTATTATAACTTTTCCTACCATATATTATCATGTTCTTTATCCTTAATTCTCAGCATCATCCTTCCAGAATTCTTAGCTTGGAATTCAGACTCCTATAGGAATCCATAGATGAGACAAAAAATTTACATGCAAAATCTCTCATGTATGTATGTACATCTGTGCATTTTAATCTGGGTTCTCAATCAGGAAACTGAGAATACCAGCATCTGGGGTAAAGATGGGGGCAGGAAAACCCTCCCATTGTGATTTTGATGTTCATCCTCAGTCTGACTTTTGAGATATTTAGACAAAAAGACCAAGCTATGAGTTCATAATATTGATATGAGTATACTGTACCTGTATACATATACTCAAGTAGAAGTTATATTAAAAGAGAATACAGATTGAATTTCCTAGGCATTTCCCAAAGAGAAATGAAATCTTATGTCAACACAAAGGATTGCATAGAAATAGGAATTAACAGCTTTATTCATTAGAGTTCCAAATTGCAAACAATCTAAAAGTCCACCACTGGGAAGAATAAATTAAAAGGGAACATGTACACCAAAACATGAATGACTTTCAAAAATACTGTTAAGTAAAAGACAGATATAAAAGACGATTTCATTGATATAAATTTTTTCCCAAACTAAAATTATCAACAGAAAACAGATTAGTGACTGCCTTGGGGACAAGGGATGGAACAAATTTGACTGCTAAGGAAAATGAGGATCCTGTAAGGGTGATAGAAATATATCTTCACTGTGGTGTTGGCTTCACAAATATATACAGCTGTGCACACTTATTAAGCTATAATTTTTCTTAATAATTTCAGTTTGTAATACATCAACACTTGCCTTAATAACTGATAAAAGTTGAATTAGTGATCTCAGCTCCTAAATACTAGCACAACTCATGGGACAGGTCTCATTTAACTTAGACTATTTACCCACCAACTCAAATTCCTATCATTCATATTGCTCTTCTAGTATAAGAGATGAACAGTAATGATCCCTCAACACTATTCTCTCCCCTGGTCCTCTGGGTAGTTTTAAGACAAGAGGTGGCCAGTAGGTTGCTGCAGAACTAAATCATCACACAGAGTAAGGTCACAACATTGGCTCCAGAAGAATCATAGCCTCCTATTCTAATTGACATCTGGCAGATCAAGTTCATGTGCCATGATTCACTGTAATGGGTAAACTCAGATATTACAGTCTGTACTTTTTGTAACATAGACTACAAATTATGCAGTTCACGGAAATCTAGCTATAATCTCTTTCTTTACTATGTATTAGTGGTCAGCCATTAAAAATTGTCCCAAATAACCAAACCAACCAACATTTAAGGAGGAAGGAAATGATTGATGCCTTTAAGCTTCTAGAGGGACAGTAAGTTCCAAACTTATATTACAACTATTATGCCCTCAGAAAACATTTGTATAAAGCTAATTTTTGTTCTCAAAGCCAGCTATTCCCAAGCCCAAGCTTTAATTCCATGTTTAATGCCTTGATAAACTTATTTATAAACAAATTATTTTAAAAGGTTAGTGTAATGATGGCAATCTGTATATCTACAATTCTTTACAACTTCACAATATAAGACTAAGTTACTGTGAACCAGCGATTGTAAAAGCACTTTTGACCAAATTAAGCACTTTAGAACAGACTGTTTTCTATCCAATGGACATTAATATTCTGTATATTTTGTCTTTCATACTTTTTATGTAATATTGTAAAGATTTTATAAAATCCACATTTTTAGAAACTTAAATTTATCATGATTTATAAGATAAATAAGACAACTGAACATGTCCAGTAAGTGGAGTAATAGATTCAAAAAACTGTGTTAAATGTTTAAAAAATGAGTCTGCTTTGAAAATTCTAAATTTTCCTACATTTGTGAAAATGTATTATAGATTCAGCTTCATTACATTTAGACAGCTGAGAAAGAAGTCAAACTTTTGATTAACCTGTGACAAGTAGAATATTTCTAAAAGATAGTTGTTCATTCCATGTATTAACTTTCTGAAGAAGCCAAACACACTTGATCAATTTTTATTTCAAAATGTCTACAAAGTTATAATTCTCCATTATACAAATAATTTTTCAAAACCCAGACATTATTAAATGTAAGCCAAAGTTGTTATACAAATAGAATACACACAAAGATCAAAAATATACATATTCTCTCAGCAAACTTTGTCATATAAATAAGAAAAATATATACAGCTGGTATTTTCAAAGTACAATTACCTTAAATAACACTGCAACCACATATAGAAACACTAAAACAAAAGTTAAAAGGACAACAAATTCATTTTACAACATCTACAATTATAAAGACACATAAAACCAATCTTAGGGGAATGTGTACTCCATACTGGAATCTTAATTTTCACTTTATTTCTTTAGCTTATTCTCTGGATGGGTGAAAGTCATAATTCACCAGCAATCCTTGACATCTAACACAAATGACAGAACATGTGAAGAACTATATAATCTATGTCTTCAAATTTTGGGATTGATGTAAAAGAATTTTTAAGAGCTAAATTTGTATAAGCACGTGTTAAAATTTTCCAAGTAAAATGAATATTGACAAATCAACTCACTTAAGCTGGAAATGTCAGAAGAAAATTCAGATACTCAAAAAATCTAAACACAGTGAGCAATAAAGAAAAATTATGCCAGTGGTTCCCTAGATAAAAACAAGGTTTATGCTTTGCCCCAGAAATTCTCCTTCCTTTTCTGAGCTCGTGCCAGAGTTTGAAAAGCCCGAAGGCTAGACGCAGCAGAGCGAGCAGAAATCTCAGACAATCTGTCCTCATCTGTAAATGAAAAAAAAAAATCCCATGATTATGTTCTGTACAAAAATACCTCCTGAATAAATATGATGTTTTATATAACATTAACAGAAAATTAAAAACATCGAGGCTTATAATTATATCAATGTTGGGTCTATCAGAAAAAAAATAGTAATCTATTAAATGTAAGATTTTAACATTTTCATGGTAATTCTCCAAATTTATCTTACATAGATATCAAACATTTTAATCTGAAATGAGCATTTTTTTTCCCTTTCCTGAAATCCCATAATGTCATTAATTAAACACAGCCAATGATTTCAGTATTACTTGGAAACAATTCATCATGACACCGTTTTGTCCTACTTTCAAAAGCACAGCTATTTGGGGCAAAAAAAAAAAATTAACTTTTTTAAAATCAAAAGCCATATATTAACATCATTCTTATATCGTATTTCTAAAACAATCTCACTAAGTACAGAAATAATGTTTGAATATTCTTCCTCATTGCTGAAATTCCTCATTTCTGAGTAAGCAAATCTATAATGTTTATTTATAAGCACTGTTCTCTATTAAAAAAAAAAAGATAATGTGATTCAAAGTTGCCAAATATTTTGCATTTTAAAACATAACTATTTGATTTCTAGCTCATAAATAACTAAAAAAAAAAAGTTTCAAAATTACTAAAGGAAGAAAAAACTTTAACATATGTAATCTAAAATATAATGTATTAAGTTCAAATTTATTTCCCAATTCAAAATTTACAAATTCAGTTATTCCACACTTCTTAGGATGAATCAATACAATGATTTCAATTGTTCACCTAAGGATTCAAAATTCTTCCTGCCAATGAATCCGTCAGAATGGAAACTGCACAGGGAGAAAAAAGTCCATTTTCCCTAGTGATATAAATATTTTTCAAGAACTGAAAATTGACAATATGCAGGCATTTGAAAAAATATGGATGTAATACTAGACCAAATTCCAAAGTCCAGAGCTAGACAGAGTAGAAGAACAGAAAGAGCACCTGCTGTGTGTAAGGTGCAACCTCTTATCACCTGTTTGCCATAAAGAATACTATTCACCACTTGACCCCTGTTACTTATTTGTAAAAAGGGGATAATTTCATCCTCAACACTGTTTCAAGAATCTAATGAAAGAAACATCTGTGGAAATACTTTGTAGGCAGTAAAGTGCTAATCGAATATATAAACTATCATATAAAAGAACCTGTATTTTTATCTTATATGTTATGAGATTGAAATACCTTCATCATGAAAGCCTTCATGTTGAGGTAACTGGAAATCATCCATCCTTGCTTTCCCCGCTTAAAAAAAAAAAAAAAAGAGAGAGAGAGAGAAAGAAAAAGAAAAGCACAAGAATTTATCCTTCAAAATCACCAAACATCATGTCTGTCTCTTCCAAAATTCATGTCAGGAGTGAATTGCCATTGAGATGCCATGAGGAGGTGGGACCTTCCAGAGCTGTTTAGGATCCACCTTCAAGAACAGACTGATGCCATTGGCCCAGAAGTGGAGTGTTTGCTCCCTTTTCCTTTTTCTCCTGCCTCCTCTTTGCCCTTTGCCACAGGATGATGCAGCAAGAAGGCCCTTACCAAATGACGGTTCCTCTAGCTTGCATTTCCCAGCCTCCAGAACCATGAGTCAATAAATTTCTGTTCATGATAAATTACTCAGTGTCATGTTTTCTAACAGAGCAGCACAAAACAAACTAAGACATTACAGTAAACCCTTAAAGAAAGTAGATGATCAGAAATTTTATTAAGTTTTATATTTCAGTAGAAATTACTATCAAAGAGCCCTCATTAATATATATTGTACACTGCAAGTATAAAAACAAACTATGAATAACTTCCTAGAATTCTTTTCAGTAATACTGATGATCTAACATTAAATAAACATAGTAGGCTCCTGTTTAGACATGACTGGATATACACATTTATAAAAATGACATAAACCCAGAGGACAAAGACATGTAAGACAAGAAAACAGCAACAAAATTTTGGAAAGTGGAAGGCAAATCAAAGGGGAATGAGGTGTGTAGTTCAAGCAAGTTGAATTCTTAAGCCAGCAGAGGAGTGAAACAAGAAGCAACCATTTTCTGCCCCTCATGGTGTGGGGTTTGGGAGTACTGAGTCTCACAACAAGCTGTAGTGAAGGCCAGATGAACCAGGAAACAGGTTAAAAGTCTTTTGCAAAACAGCTGGACCCCCTTAGGTTCTTCTTAAAACTTACATAGTGACATAAATATTTCTCTCCTAAAAGAATAAATGGAGGTTTTGTCTCCAAAGGCTCATCAGATACCCTGAGACCAAGGGTGCCATAGTCAAAACAGGATTTTATACACATATAACCACATAAATATTTATATTTTAAAAACTGTCTCTTCAAATAGATAAAACATTCCCTCCATGAAGTAAGAATGGGATACCATATAAAATGAGTTTACAGCATTAAAAAAAAGTTCTTAGAAATTAAAAATATTATAGCGATTTTTTTAAAAAACAGAGGGAAGTAAATGATAAAAACCAAGTTAAAACAAAAAGACAGAAAATAGGAGGAGAAAGAAGAGAGAAAAGAAAAGAAAAAATCATGTCCAATATCTGAATAACAGGTGCCAGAAAGAGAAAATGAAGGGAAGGAAATTACTATCTAAGAAAATTTCCTCATATTAAGAATTTTCCAGACTGAAAGACCTACAAAATACCAGTAAAATGAATAAAGAGACCCCTTCAACACACAGCATTGTGGACTCACAGGGCATTTGGGTGTAAAGAGAAGATTCCAAACGCTACCAGAAAAGAAAATGGCACATGCAAAAGACGAAGACTGAAAACAGCATGAGACTTCTCAAGAGTGACAGTGGAGGCCAGAAAACAACAGAGCAATCCCTAACAATACTAAAGAAAAACAATTTCTGGTCTTAAATTCTACATCTAGGCCATCAAGCCTGGAGGAGAGGGGCTACTAGTATCTGGAAGGTTACCCACATATGTATGAGTAAGAACTTAAGACACAACTCACACTTATATATAAAAGTAAAAACTGAACTTAAGTGCATCATAACCCACTGTCCTAAAGAGAGTTTTCCTATTTAAAAAAAAAAAAAGCTAAATATCGTGATATATGATATCATGTTAGCTAAATATCATGATATATGATATATATATATGTAGTACACACTTATAGCATTTTATCTCTCTGTGCCACTTTCATTTTAAAAGGCAAAAAATTAAACCAAAATAATTACCATTATGCTGAAATTCTGGATCTCTCAGGGAGCCCTGAATTCGACGAGCAGGATGCCAGTAGGAGGGAACACCCATTGGAGAAGGCAACTGTCTGGGAGTGTTTGTGGGATATTCTGGAGTTTTTGAAACCGGAAGTGCTGTCTCAGCAAATTTAGGGAGATTAGTTTCAGAATCTTCCCGCAAAGGCAGAGGATCAATTGTTTTTATACCAGCAGCAGGAGAAGTCAGTAGGGATAGAGCACGACTTCCTTTCTAAACACCAAAAAAAAGAAAAGATACATACACATATATTCATATACAGCTAAAGAAACCAGGAACTCAAAGTTAAACTGAATGACCATAAAACTAACAGTAGAAAACAGGGGACATTCTATGTCATCTCCATGGAAAGAAAATTCTATAAGTATAACATCCAATATCAATCAATGATTTGGTTGTATAAAAACAAAAAAATATATACATTAAAAATCAAAAGAAAAAATGTCAAACTTGAGGAAAATATATAACTTGTATGATTGACAATGAGTTATTACTGCTATATAATATGTAAAGTACTACGAAAAAGATAAGCCTAAATAAAAAGTACAAAAAGAACATGAATAAGCAATTCATATACAAAAATATAGCAAACATATTCTACTTTGTTAATGTTCAAAACATTATAAAATGAATGCATTGAGATACTAATTTTTTTATTTCTCCCTCAAAACCCATAAACCTGGCATTTTCTTGTATAAAACAAGATATGAAAAATTCAAATACCATGCTAATGTTTACTCAATATGCTGAATTTAATGAGAATGATCTAAACTTTTTGTTTTAAAGGTAATGGTTGCTATAAGTAACTTACCTTGTTATTTCCATTTTCCTTATAAGTGTTTTAAACATAAAATTAGGTTTTGAAATTTATCAATTTCTTCCCTCAAAGTTAGTCTATTAACATAATGAATTTAATCAAAAGATTTTTCTGATGTTGAAAAATCTTTTCATTTATGGAATAAGCCCTACCTACTTAAAGATATTGTATTGTTTTTAACAAGTTCTTAGATTCAGTTGGTATTTTATTTAAAATTTCTATCTTTTCCAATACCTATTCACAGCAAAAATAAAATAAGATAAATTTTCTGGTGAGATACCAATTATTTGCTTACCAAACAGTAAAAATTCATTAAAAAAAAAAAGCAATAATACCCAGAGTAGGCAATGATATGGGAAAATTGGCATTTTCCATAGACAGACTGAGCATAATCTTTCTGGGATGTTTTTGTAAAACACAGCAAAAGCCTTAAAATCTTGTGTCCTTTCATGTGCAGTAATACTTGGGGAGTAAATATTTACAAAAACAAAGAGAACAATATGAACAAAAAGGTAGCCAAAGGATGGATTTCTTTCTTTTTTATAAATTTTTTTTAGTTGTCAATGGACCTTTATTTATATTCGATGCTGAGAATCAAACCCAGTACCTCACACATGGCAGGCAAGCGCTCTTCCACTTAGCTAGGACCCCCAGCCCAGGATGGGCTTCTTTATAGCATTTTTTCAAAATAGAAAAATTAAGAAATAGAAATCTGAATAAAAATTAATTTTCAACAAAACCTAGTTTAAAAATTATAGTAAACTATATATTGTATACTATATTGCCATTAAAAATAAGATATTAGTGACTTTGAATGGTATGAAAATATGTTCACAATACAGGGCTAAGTAAGAAAAACTAGATTAACATATACACATACAGCTGTATACCTCAAAAATTTAATAGTGAATATCCCCAGAGAACAAGGGTGAGACTATTTATTTTCTTTTATGATTTGGTCTAGTATTTTCTGTTCCACAATGACAATGTATCATTATCCTAAAATCCTGATGATTTTACTTTTTAAGAGAAACTTTCCAAACTTTCCTGATCATTCCTTAAATGTTGCCTTCATTATTAGCTTTGAATCTATAAATGCAACATTCAAAACACTGCTTTTTAACCTCAGGTATCATATGCTGCAATTGGAGATTCAAAGTGGAGATAGCACGAAGTATCAACCAACAAACATATTTAAATCAAGACCTAGGATAAAACCACAATCTCCCACTTGCTTATCTTTTTAACTATATCACTTAACATAATAAAAATAACTCTAAAGGGAAATTGTTCTTTTTTTCATTTATTACATATCAGCAAAGTTTAGATTATTTATCAAATCAGTTTTATATTATTAAAGAAAATCTGAAAATAATTTGAATGCTTAGGGTTCTTGAGTTAAATATGAGTAATGAAATGATCTGTTTTTGAGTCTACAGTTCCTTACTGGTCTCAGTGCTTCCACTTTTCCGTGTGTACAATAGTTCTCCAGTGAGTAGCCAGGGTGAGTTGATTTACCCTGTAAATCAGGTCCTATTTGCTTTGCTGCTACAGATCTCCAAGGGCTCCCCAGTGTTATCAGAGAAACATTCAAATTCCTTACTCCACTTCCCTTTCCAGCTTCATTTCCTACCCTCTCCTCTTCCCTGTTTGGGCTCCAGCCACAGGGCCATTTCACTGTTTAAAAATGTGTGCCTCACTCTTCTAGCTAAAAAGTAAGCAATATTATAAATTAACAAGGTCATAATTTTACTGCTCTTTGCTTCATTTCCTTTCTGTATAAATGAACAAAAAATTAACATGACTTCTAAGTACAACTGCTTTAAGAAAACAAAATCATGCCTTGTAGAGTACATGAGCAGCTTAATTTTACCTCTTGGGAATTAAAATAACCTTAAAATGTATACTTACTTTCCAATGAGCATATGACAAAACTGAAATTTTTATAGGTGGTAAACTTTTTAATTTCTACAAGTAACACAGATGTACAAGGTCTAATCAATTCTATTCTCTTTATCTCAAAATATTGTAATAAATATCAATTATCCTCAACTCACAGTCAAAGTTATAGTTTTCAACGTTCTTTCCTCAAATAAAATTTGGTACTAAGACAAAAGGCAAAGGCAACTTAGGTTATTTTTCATATTGCTAGCATATCATATAATTAATGTTATGATTGTTCAGAATGTTTAAGAAATCTTTTGAGTTTGGAACCTGCTAAAGTAGTGTCATTTATTTAATGATGCATTCTGACCCCCCTCTTCCAACTTTGTGAATGCAATTAACTTTATGGGATGAAATTGCTTTTCAACAGCAAGTGATTTTGTTTTCATTGTAAAAAGTTTTGGATTTTGTCTCCTACATTTTTAATCATACAGAAACACTAAAAATATCATTTTTTTTCTTTAAAAAAGAAAAAAAAAACTCAGCCCCAGGTAAGGACACTTGCACTTGCTAGTCTTCCTACTTGGAAAACAATCTCTGCCTCAGATCCCTGTAGGGACAACCTTCCTCATTAGTCCTTCTTAGCTAGTTACCTCTTGGGCGTGCCTATCCTGATAGCCTCACCCATCCATTGGAGGTCATCTGAAGTTATTGTTTAATTCACAGCACTTCCTACTATGCAAACTTATCTTCCTAAAGAAATTATATATGTTTCTCCCAGTGAAAATGGAAGCTGCATGAAGACAGAGATTCTGTCTTGATAATCAAGGAGCTCCAGCCCTCAGAACAGTGCCTAGCACCTAAGTTAGAGCCAATGAATATGGAATTGAGTGAATAAAAATGTAACTCCTGATATTCCCCTCCAAATAGAGTCCTTGTCCAGAGTTCTCTTAGTGCAAAGCCCCCATCAATCCTGTCAGAAAGCCAGAGACTTAGAAGTCCTCCACGGTCTTTCATTCCCCATCACCTAACCCAGCATCAAGGCTTGGCACTGTTCCCCTCACACAGTTTCTTCCACTTCTTCAGTTTCATCCACTTCTATCCAGGCCTGTTCTCATTAGCCCAAGACATCCCAACAACATCCCCTACTTGGACTACCACAATGGACTTTAAAAGAACTCCAGTCTACTCTTGCTTCCTAGGATAACCACCAAGAACTTGCAAAATATAATCAATCACAGTACTCCATTATTTAAAATATTTTGATGGCTTCCCATTGCTCTTGAGATAGTAAGAAATTTTTAATGCTGCTATCTTTTCTAGCCTCATGATCTACCATGCTCCCCACCACACAATGCACTGGTCCTTATTTCTTAAAACCCTATGTTCTTTTTATCTACAGATTTTGGTACATGCTATGTTCTTCCTCCCCACCCTTTGTATGCAGTTAGGGCTTCCACTGCCTCTTTATCTCAGGTGAATTATGATTTCTTCTAAGAGGCATCCTTGACTTTGAAGATGCTTCCTGACTTCCATGATCAGGTCAATTCCTTCCAGAACAGCACTATATATTTCAGAGTTTGAAGCCCAAATTAGTTTTAATTTCTAATCTTTTGGGGGGTATGACTGATTATTTGTCTCCTCACAAAACCATAGGTTCCACAAGGTCTTGTATCATATCTGTCCTTATTGGCGTTACAGCCATGCTATCTAGCATGTGTATAAATGGAGAAGCAACTCCTGCTGAATAAAGAAAGTAACACACATCTGGGTTTTTAATATCATTTATAAAATCTGAAAATGCTACCTGAGGACCAAACCAATATCATGAGAACTCTATAAAATTTTGTGAGACAGTTATGTTTAAGGATTAAAATCACAAGCTCTGAGGATAGACCAACCAAAATCCAATTCTATTCCTCCACATGACAACCATGTGACCTCAGTTTTATTGTCTAATTGAGCATTAAAACACTCACCTCCCCAAGTTTATACATGTAAGGTGAAAGTCACCCTAATTGTTGCTACCATATAATTTCTACACAATTTAAGGTATGTGATTAAAAGTTAATGGTGAAAAAGTTCCTGAATATTATGATTTAGTCTAATTCCTACAGCAAAAAGAGATATAAGGTGCTATTAATCAAATGTAATTAAGTAATGGGAATAATTCATTAGAAACTAAAAGACTATGGGTTTAATTTCATACATAACAATAGTTTTTATAAGAAAATAAAGAAAAAAACTGATTTGGCATATCAAGTTTAATGACTCAAGTTTAACAATTCTACCAACAGCAACCAAGGGATAGAAAATAAGAAATAACCACATCTAGTTCCTAGTCCAGCCCTGATGCTACTTGTGACAGAAAATTCTGGTGGCAGAGATTTCTAATCAAGTTATGAGTAAAAAATATGCTTGTTTCAGAAAAGTTTGAATTCAAATGTTATAATTGCATAGTGTACCCTCTGAGGTAGAGATTGGCATTAAAATGTCAAAGGACATTATTAGTCTATTTATATTATTCAAAAACTTAATTCCACAATAAGTAAAAATAATACATACAAATCCACTGCAAACAACAAATTATGTCCACCCACTGTGGCTAAGTCTTGTGTGCCCAGCTGCCTAAAGCTTACACCTTCCAGGTGGCAGCCTGGACTTCTGAGGAGGGGGCAGAACAGTCCATGGGGGCAAGTGATCGTCAGCATTTTATTCTGATCAATCCTCTGACTATCCTCCTATTGTCACATTTCATTTAAGAAACCAATACATGCATAAGCAACAAGAAATAGTTCAGATATTCTATCACCCAAATGATATTCATTCACCATGTATATAATAAGTAGTGGCTATGAGCTGGCCTCTATTCTGAGCAGTGGGGTTAAGAGGACCTCTGATACACTCCCCCACCTCTCCCTGAAACCCCTAAAAAGTCCTACTGTGTACTCTGGAACTCATGAAAAGCCATTAACAAAATCACACACAGATTTTCAATCCTTTCTCTGAATGTTTTCTATTCTACTTTAACCCATGAATATATGTGAAACCTTGTCATTACTGGTAACTGCAACCTCTTCATAATCTTAACTCCTAACCAACACACCTCCTAACTTTAAAACTAATCTCCACAAGTACCCCAATTCTAACAAGTGTTTAAGGCTATGAAGACCTTCCTCCCATTGATCCTGCAATGTTTGCATTGTCGAGTTACCTTCTGCTGTCCTGCCTAATGACTTCCACAGTCAATTATCATAAATCACTTCCCTACACACACTATAATTCCCTTAGCCTGTTTCTCACTTTTTTCCCTTAACAAAACATGTTTACAAGTAGTAATTAAATCCAACTCTACCTATCCTTCATCTCTGCAACCAAAAATATGCCTGGAGAAAAACACACAACCTATCCCATTTGTTTTATATCAAATTTGTGACCACTAATCTACAACAGACTTTACCACTGCCTTCCATGTTCCACATTTCCCATTGCTTTCCTATTCTCTGATAAGTCTATTTTATGACTCCTTCCTTTTCAAATCTCCAACATTTTCCTCCCCAGCCTCATTCACAGCAAGGATATTCCTTTATACATCATCAAGAAACAATCAGAAGACTCTCTCCAAAAGCTCCTTCACATCTTCCTATGTTCGTTAGCAGTGCACAGGAATTCTGCTTCCCTTCTTCTAACAACGAAGGAATGTCAGACTGCCCAAGACCAACCCTTCAAAGTCCCCACCAGATCCCAAGCCTTTTCTCCTACTCAGCATCTTTGAACAATTTTCCCCATACTCCTGCTTTGCTAATCTTCTCTGTCTTCAGAATTATAGTCATCAACATACAAACATGCTGCTACCTTTCCAATCTCCACCTCACTTCTTAAATCTACATTCTATTATCCTGCTTCCTTTTTGGAAAAAACCTCTTGAAAGGACTGTCTGTGATAGCTATCTCCAATCCCTCTCCTCATCTTTCTCTTCAACCAATTTACATTTAAGTTTTTGTCCCTCCTCTGCCCAAATCTGCCCTTTATCAAGGTCATTAATGACCTCCAAGTTGCAAAAGCCAATAATCAATTTTTACACTTTATTGACTTATCAGTGGCACTGACACTGCCTCCTTGATATCTTCAGGATACCAGGCTCCTCTCTTTCATCACCTCACTGGCTGTTCCTCTGCTGGTTATTTCTTAACCTCCCAATATCGCCTGCTTTTTTCTGTCTATGACCACTCCCTTGATGATCTCCAGTCTCGGATTTTAAATACCTATACCACCTATATGATAAAGAGCCTCAAATCTGTATCTGCAGTCCAACTTGCAGATACATGCCTACTTGTGTAACTAATAAACTCTCAAATTTCACATGTTCCAGCATGTTCCAACTCTTACGCTTTCCTGACAAATCTTTTCCTCATAGTCTTCCCTACCTCAGTTAATTGGCAATTCCATCCTATTTCTAGACCAGAAATCCTGGCTCTTCCTTGATTCTTCTCTTTCTCCCACTGCACATGTGATCTGTCAGCAATTCTTGTCAGCTGTACCTTCAATCTATATCCAGAATTGAACGTCATCATATGACCTTCATTGCTACACCGTGATCCAAACAACCATCACCTCTTGCCTGGACATGGTAATTAAGTACTAATAGGTTTCACACATCTGCCCTTGCACCCCTACTATCTATTTTCCACACAGTGGCTAGAGTGACTTTGGAAAAATTAAGGTAAATCATATCACTCTTAAACCTTTCAATAGTTTTTCATCTCACGAGAATAAAACTCAAGGTCTTTCCTATGAGCTATAAGGTCCTACACATTTTAGCATGCCATTGTGTCTCTGAACTACTCTGTTCAGTCACATGACCTCCTGGCTGGCCTTAGGAATCGGGCATCTTTTTACCTCTAGACTTTGCACTTGTTGTTCTCATTGCCTAGAATTCCTCTCTAGATATTTACAAGTCAACCCCTGACCTTCTTCACATTTTGCTCCAATGCTACCTTCTCAGGGAAGACCTCCCTGGCCACTTCCCATTCACTTCCCCTGCTTTATTTTTCTCCTTAGCCTTTATCACTACTTATGTATTTTACCTAGCTATCTTGTTTATTGTCTCTCTCTTCCACTAGCACATAAATTCAATGAGGGCAGGATTTTTGCTGTTTTTCACTGATATATCTCCAATACTAAAACAGCGCCTAGAACATAGTGGGAATATAACTGCCACACAGTTGGTGCTCAATAAATAGTTTTGTTTTTCTTATCTTTCTTCCTGTTGAGTCACTACTAAGATTTGAAAGCATATCAGCAACAATGCAGCAACCAAAAAAAAAAAAAAAAAACCACTCAATGCCTATATTCACTTATTATATGTGACAAAAATAATCTGCTACAAGATACAAGAGATGTTCTTAAATATAAATTAAATATAAATATTTACCTTAGTAAAATCATTCTTCAAAGTTTCTAAACAATCCTGAGAGGACATTTTTCTCCTCTGCTCTGGGACTAGAGACTTCACTTTAGATGGGGACACTAAAACAGCTCCACCTGGAAAAATGCAGAAGACAGGTTTCAATTAAACTATCTTATCATTTAGAAAATGTAGGGAAATGAGAACTGCATAGTGTTTGCCTATTACCAACAGCTGGAGTAGTAAGATCATGATGAGTCCGTTGGATTCCACCAAGTTCTCTCAGCTTTGGAGTAGGAAGCCTACCTCCATTTCCTGAGCATACAGAAGAACCTGACCTACAAATTGGAACAATCTATTAGGAAGCATTTTCTCTGGAAAATATGATTTTAAAAATACTATACCAGCATTGTGCAACAATAAAATACAAAACGTAAGAGAAGGCCATTTTGTTTCTGAAAAAATAACAAGTCCATATGCAGTTAAAAGGACTGAATACTAGAAAAGGGTGGGGGAATCACTGCAAGTCAGCAACAACACAGCTGAGAACTCTTCAATTAAATCAGGCTCCAGGCCCCACACTAGCTGCAACACCCACAAAGGAATAAGGGCTTTGGACTAAAGACAAAAAGCACCACTACCAATGGTGCAGAACCAATCTCCTAAACAATTTTCATGTAAAACAACAGGAATTAGCACATTTCAGAAATCACTTTTTTAAAAATTCTATAAAACATTATCCTTTCTTTTTTTTTTTTTTTTTGGTACTACCATCAGATATTAGTTAACATGCACTTTTTACCTAAAACAAAAAAGTCGTTCTTCCAGGCACATTTGCTAATATTACAAATCATAACTCCAGGACACAAATAAAAATAATCCTACTTTTTCCACAAGGAGTCCAGAGTTTTAAGTGTTCAATTACCAATTAGTGGTGACTAAAATATCTGAGTGAATCAAATTATAAACAACATAGCAGTGAATACTTGGTGACATTAAAGTAAAATCTGCTTTTTATTAGTCACAAATTTAAAATATATTTTAAATTTATAGTATATTTTATAGTATATTTATATTTATTTTATAGTATACATAAAGTATATTTTATATTTATTATACTTAGTAACAAATCAAATACATATTAGTCATGTATAATATTCTATACATTGATAAATTTAAAACTCTCACCCTTCTTTTATCTTGTCTGCCTTAGATGCCTCGTGCACTTCCATCTTCTCTGGCTCTCCCATATATACCTGTTTGTCTCTTCCCCTTTCCTCTTCCTGTTCTTTCTCCCCGCTGGGCTGTTTCTCTATGTCTTCACCAGTATTCTCTGCGTCCCAAGCCAGCCGCCTTCTAACAGGCATGGTGGGAGCATCTGACATGCCCATTTCCTCCATGGTATTTTTCTGGGGCTGTTCTTCCAAGATGTCTCTTTTTTCTTCTGGTTTTGTACCAGGACACTTCTGCAAAGTCTTATGACTTGTAGGATCTCTGTATAACAAAATAAGCTTTGTTTTAAATTCGAGTAACTTGAGCTTTCCAGTTAATACTAATTATATTGAGCTCATCATTTCCTTCCACTGTTTACAGCTATATGTTTTCCACAAATATTGCCTTGTCTAGGTATTGAACAAAAATTTCTAATTAAAAGTTCATTTCATAGAATATAAATGAAAGTTACTATATCTCAAGTTGACTTGCTCAGTTAATAAATTGATGTTATACACAAATTCAAGTATACTTGGGACCAAATACACCAATCCAAATTTTATATTTTAAATTTACCTTTTCAATACATTATTAAAGACTAGATTTTGTGATACATTTTTAAGCCAAATATAGTACAATTCAAAATTATAGATTAATTTGGTGTACATGATTATATTGATATACTGTAATAACTAAAAACTATTTTATTTACTATAAATCAAAATGTAGTTTCTCTGGCAAACAATTAAATCATGTTCATTTTAAAACCTAAAACAAAGAATTCTTCCATGATATCAGGGGCCAATCTCCATAGTAGCCACAAAATCCATTAAAGAATGATAATGAACATGTACTAATAGATTTATATTGTCTTGAGTCTTTATTGTTGTTGCCTCTTTCTTTTTTATAATTTCTAAAGTCCTTTTACATCTGACATATAATCATTCTAATTCTGCTATAAATTATGACAAAGAATATTATATAATCCAGCCTTCCAGAATTACATTATGTATTATTTATATGCAAATACTTAAATCAAGTATGTGTGTATATATATATGTATGTGTATATATGTGTGTATGTGTGTGTATAGATATGTATGTGTATAGATCTTTGTTTTTACACAGAAAATAAGTTTAAAATAATGAAATAAGTGGGACATTTTTTCATTTGACCAAAAGATAAATTTTGAGTAGGCATGCCATCTTCCTATATCACTCCATGATTCATATAAGCTACAACATACTTTTTCAACAACCACAAAGAAATCTCACCCTGCAAGATCTAAGGCTTTGATATTGCTACTAATGGTTCCCTCCGAGCTTGTGGTTGAGGAGACATCCCAACAGCAGTTTTTATCAGACAGAATCTGATTCAGGTGGTCCCGAGAAAAATGTGTTCCCTGAATTCGTTTCCTATAAAACTCAGCCTTCTCTCGGAGTTCTTTAACCTATGCAGGAGATTCAGACAACATCCATTATAGTAAATGCTGCTTTATAAATATCACAAAGTAGCAAAACACTGCACAAATACAGTCAGGGACCAAGGAGAAAAGAAGGTGAAAATAGCCACATACAGTCATCAGACTATTGCACTTAAGCAAAAATTAAAATGATCAAGCTAAAGCATGATGCAGGTATTTTATTTCAGACCAGCAGGCAAGGAGAAATTTTTAGGAGCTAAGAAAAATATTGACAACTACTTTTTATTCCAACAAATTAGACAAGGATTTGATGCAGTATTACAGTTTTAAAAAACTCAAAAGCAACCAACCTCTGCATACCACATGGCATTTAGAGAACCCTAGGGGAGGAATACAGAAACATACTTAATGATAGGTTAGTGCCATAACTGAATATTAATGAAATAATGAATAATAATGAAATACTGTACTCATTATTCCTCCTTATAAATATACACCAAACTTGTCAAACAGTGTTTATTAATATTTTTAGTAATAATTAATTCAGTTACTTAGTATTACCTTGAAAACCAGTCACATTCTTGCATGGCTGGGATACTATTGGTGGCAAGTAATCTGATGCCTATTCCCATCTCCCCACCTCTAGAAAAGTACTTAAATGCCAGAAATTCCCATCCTGGCTTTATTTACATCTTTATATGCTACTACTATAGAAGACCCCACTGAGAGAGTTGTGAGTTTCCCTCTCCAAATCCCTCAATTCCCTTAAAATCAGCAATCTCAACTTTTTTAAAAAGGTACTAAGTATACAATTAAAAAGAAATTCCACCACATGATGTACCACCATGAGAATGGGAATGGGATTAATTTGAATAAGTTATACTCCATGTATGGATAATATGTCAAAATATACTCTACTGTCATATATACCTAAAAAGAATTAAAAAAAAGAAATTCCAACAAAATAATAATTATAATATATTCAACAAGATGACAAGATATAAAAAGAATGTTAATGTAATTTGAATTCCCTAATATGCAAAATAACATTTTCATATGAAAAGAAGCCTTATACCCATTGGAAATCCTTTTATTTTATACATTATACTGCCACCTGCTGGCTTCACTAAATACAATTGCACAATGTAAAAAAATAAATACATAGAAGCTTTACCCTCAAAATTTTACTTAAAATCTTTATTTATTCTTGAAAAAACTACAACTTTTTTTAATCATAAAAGTAGACCATTAGCATTAAAAGGCTGTCAGGATATTGTGATAGAAATGTTTTCATTTCACTTAGAGGCAAAAAAAAAAAAAAAAAGAATGAAACTTGGCAATGCAAAAGCACTGAAGAAACATAGCCTCAGTTTCTTAACAAGACACTCTTTTGAAAGCAAAGAGATTGAAAGTGTTACATTTCTAAGGAAATAGACAAAGAAAAAAACAGCACCTATGGCATAAGAAGCCACATGATCCCTGCAAAGCCCTAATGCTCTGAGCTGAACCTGAAAAAGAATCCTAAAGGAGAATTTTAAAAATTGTTTTCTTCACTGCCCCCCAAAAATCCAAGTATGCTCATTTTTCATTTCTTTCAACTCCTGCACTTTAAAGAAAATATCTTGTAGGGGGTTTGTAATTAATAGAACTGAAACACATGGGTTGTCTGTTGAATGTCTAACTAGTGTATCTGAATGCACAGCAACCGTGTTATACAGTGCCTTGACATACTCCTGATTGTTATGTCTAAGAAATACATTCCACATGCTTCATGGCCTCTCTATTACCTACACAAAGTCTGCATGCTTTAGTATCACTTCCTGCTCTAGTATTCTCAAAGACCTCTTCCATTAACCTATGAACTCCTTGAGTGAGGGGGAAAGTAGCATTTAAGCACTGATTTCATCATAACCTGTTCGAGTATGGATGAGAAGTAGGCCTGAGCTGCAGAGCTAACAGTCAGAGATAAGCAAGAAACTCCCTTGTACTCAATGGGTTTCTAGTCCAATAAAGGAGGCCAACCTGTACCTAAATATTCTAATATTGGCAAGTCTATGTCATAATAAACCAGTGAGCTATAAACTTAAGAAGAGGTTCAAGAGGAGGTCCAATCAGTACCACCACGTGTGAAAGAGTGGAAGGAGCAGTAGAGGAGGCTGCA
The DNA here is from genome assembly GCF_021218885.2 of Marmota monax. Classification (NCBI taxonomy): domain Eukaryota; kingdom Metazoa; phylum Chordata; class Mammalia; order Rodentia; family Sciuridae; genus Marmota; species Marmota monax. The sequence goes on from NW_026695212.1 coordinate 5,393,250, forward strand.
TTCTCTCCATGTGGAAGCAGCTTATTGCTTGTTCAATGAGATAATGGATGAAGAGCCCCTCTATGTACACAGTGATCCAGTTTTGATACCAATCATATTTAGAAAGGAAGGAGAGGAGATAGTTTATAGAAATTCTGTAAAGTTTTAGTTTCCCATTTTTACTGACATTTAAAATTTGATGCATTAAATTTTCTTTATTAGCAATCTTTATGAATAATCTCAGTGCTGATGCTGTTTTCACAAATACAATCCTTTAAACTTCTAGAATTCTAAAACTGAGAAGTTAGGAGGTTGACATCTCCCAAAGTAAAGTGTTCTACTAGAAAGAGAAAACAAAATCAATAATGTAGATTAAGAACGACCCCTACAACCACAACCAGAACCACTAAAAAGAAAAGATATAGGGGCTGGGATGTGGCTCAAGCGCGTATCGCGCTCGCCTGGCATGCATGTGGCCCGGGTTCGATCCTCAGCACCACATATAAACAAAGATGTTGTGTCTGCCGAAAACTAATAAATAAGTATTAAAAATTTAAAAAAAAAAAAGAAAAGATATAAACCATTCCCAACCTAAAACAATATACAAAGATCTTTCTGGGTTAAGTAATGCCATCAGATTATATGATATAAATGCTATAAGTAGGATGTTTTCATTATTTAATTACTTTTTCCAAACTAAGCATTAAATTAAGTCATTTGAAGTTTATATTCAGAAAAATCAAATTCAGAAAACTGGAGGGAAAAAATCTTTTTTCTCAAAAATCATGCCTCAGTTGGGTGCAGTGGCGCACACCTGTAATCCCAGCAGCTCAAAAAGCTGACCTGAACAACTTAACAAGACCCTATCTCAAAATAAAAAAATAGAAATAAAAATAAATCATGCCTCCAAAAAGAGGAGTCACTTTATATCTAGTCCTTACATCTGTCAAATTATGACTCTTGAATGTGGGACTTTATCTTCAAAGTCCTTCTTGTCCTATTCTAATGTGTCCTCACATTACCTCAACCAATGTTTGCTAACCAAAAGATCACCGAACAATCGAGCAAAAAATAAATTTAACACAATTCAGTAATTTTTCTGAGGGCAAGGATCTAACAATTGCAACTCTTGGTTGTTATTATTTCTCTTAGCTGTTATTAAAAATAATCCTTTAAATAAGTACTTCATAAAACAACTGTATAAGTGATTATATTACAGAGATGACAAACATAAAACACCTGACAAAGCCTACCACTAAGGTATTAAGTGAAGAGGTACTTGGGACTTAGGACAAAACACCCAGTGACTTGACGATAAATACCACATTTCCACAATATAAAAGAAAACGAAGATGATATGTGGACTTGAAAACTGTAACATGACTCAAAAAGTGACAATATTTTCATGATAAAGGTCACTTATGTCAAAGTGCATTCAAAGAATATGAATGGTGCATTAAATATTAGGAAGGGAAGTGACAGAGAACCTTATATTTAGGCACGTCATTATCAGCCACATACAGTAAATATCTTTGGGTGGTGGTGAGGGATCTAAGATTTTAAATAAAATATGGCCTACATTAAATGTCTATAACCTGGTTAACAAAAACTTACTAATATCACTGACCACTAACTTATTAGAGAAAATTTTTAATTCCTTTCAAATTCCAATTTACTTTTAAAAATTATTTTTCTCAAAGAACTTAAGACAAACTATGCTTCTAGTTTAAATATTTACAAATAGCAATAGCAATTAATAAATCAAACAGTTGATTACAAGATATCACAACAGGAAACCTTGAAAATAATATATTAAATTTACAACAAAGTTCCCTTCAATCATGGAAATATCAGGAATTTTATCTTTTCAAGACTTCAACATAACAATCCTCTCAGTCCATTAAATGTTTAGACATGAGGCCTAAATACCAATTCATCTTAGTGTAAAGATGTCTCAGAGACTAGGAGATAATCTTTCCAAAACAAGAGCTTCTCACCATCTCCCTCTAGTAAAGTGCCCAAGCATGACAGGTCAGCAGCCAACCCTATTGTAGTGGCCACCTCAGTGACCATATGTGTTCTGCCTGTGTCCTTGACTTTTCCCCTGGCCCCATCACAGAGCACAGAATTCCTTGCCAAGATCTGGGACACTCATAAACAGCTCAAGAGTTTAGCTGAAGGAAGTATTATGATAAGTGAAATAAGCTAAACTCTGAAAGTCAAAGGTCAATAAGTACTTTAGAAAATAATTTTATGTGTTTTATCTCATGTGGAAGTTAGAGCAAAAAAATAAAAGCAGTGAGTGGTAGGTGGGGCAGGAGAGGGGGATCTCATGAAAATGGAAAGGAGACCAGTAGAATAGAGGAAGGGAACCAGTAAGAGGGAGGAAAGGAGAGAGAGGGAGGAATTGGGAAACAAAACTGACCAAATTGCATTGTTATATTGTATACACATACAAATATGTAAAAACAAATCCCACTATTCTGTACAATTAGAATGCACCAACAAAAGAAGATAATAAAAAATACAACAATAAAAAATAATTTAGTTGCCTTGATTCTTCTTCCATCAGGGCTGCTTTTGATGCTCAACTTTTTAATTTGATTTCACTAGGGTGAACAGATGAATGCTGCCCCAGATAAAATCTGGGACAGCTGGAGCTTTGTGTCTTACTCTGCCTATACTACCACTGAGCCATGATCAGGTAGAAAAGCACCAAGAGCAACCATGGTAGAAGATTAATCAAGTAACTCCTAGAACTAATCAAAGCCCAGAAGAGGCCAAGAAATGAGTCTGGGAGCTGCCAGTTTAAAGAACCAGAAGCTCAAAGTGCCAGCACCTTCACTAGGAGTGAAGCTCTCTCTTTAGAATGTTGGGGGAAGAAGAATGTTCACCAATATCTAACAAAAAATGTTTTAATTTAGTTTATGCACACAGAAAAGGAAGGAAAAAAAAACTTTCAAGATACGGTTTTACAGATACTAATTAAATGATAACTAGAAGAGCGCCTTTGCTTATCCTTTGCCTATTAGAAATGCCACACAAGTAACAATTCTCAGTTTTAAGGAATAATTACCCTTTCCTCAGACCTATCTTTAGATCCCCAAAGTTTCTTTCTCCCTTATATCAGGGTACCCCAACACTAAAACTCAAACTTCTAAGAACTCAGGCTTCACCTTCCTTTTGCCTAGAGACAATAATGGTACATACACACTGACTGGAGGTTTGAATGTCATAAAAGAATCAAATCTATGGTGCTACAATTCTGTAAATTGAATTTATTAAAATAATCAAATGTTTTATTGCAAAAAAAATTTTAACTTTAAACAGGTTAATAATAAATATTAATCTCTAGCAAGACTTTTGTTATAAAAATAGTAAACACATTGATAAATTATATTCTAATGCATACAGCTTGAAGTTCCTGATATTTTTAGTGCTATACTCTAAAAGTATGCTATAGTGCATCTTTAAGTCTCTGTTATTAAAACTCATTATGAAATTAAATTGGTACACAGACAGAAAGCAAAGGAGAAATTACATACTCACCTGATCTGGCACATTTTCCTTCGCACATGTCCAAGCTCCACCTTTATATAAATACTGAGCTGGGCTCAGAAATTTTGCTTTATACTCAGAATTCACCTTCCTAACAGAGAGGAAATGAAGGTAAATATTCCACTACGTTCACCATCTAAATACCATGATACTTTTCTAAAATACATACCCAAGCCTCTGATGTCTCCAAGGAGCAAGCTTCTTTTTAGGCTGGTTTGAGTCCTTCGATGCCATCTCTGCTTCTAATTTTAAAAGATCATCTGTTTTATTACACTAAAATGGAAATAATTTAAGATTTTATGCTTCAAATATATTATAAAGTAAAAACACAGATGTTATAAAGTTAAGCATGGATATTATATTCCATTTCTGTTTTTAGAAGCAGGCTTTAAACACTAAAGATAACAGAAGTCATAACAAATCAACAAGTTTTGAAACCAATACATCTAGTTAGTTTCAGGGAATATAACACAGGATATGGTTTCATTTTCTAACGAGAAACAATTTAGACCCTTTGCTAGGGAAGATTAACAAATACACATCTAAATAATCGAACTTAATGTTACTACATATTGAAGAGTGATTGCAGATTTCTTTGACGTTCTAGATTCACATTTAATTGTTACAGTAATTAAATGTAAATTCTGATGAATAAGTTACCACAATGCTTTACTGAGTAACTTAACATTTTTCCCAAAGAATGTCACAGTTAAAAAAAAAAAAATCCAAATACATACACACATATAATTTTACTTTTAGTCACACACTTATTATAGAAACCATAAAGTATCAGGTTATCAACATTACAGGAGACTCAAAAATAACATTTATATTTCATTTTCCTGTCATTTATGATTTTAGTCTGATGCTGTTACTTAAAATGGGTATAATTTCACATACTGAAGCAAATGTTATACTGTGTATAACTGTTATATTGTGTATAAGTGATGTGAATTATACTAGTTATAACTTAGCATGCTAAGGTTTTGGTTTAAAACACATGTGTATGTGTTTCTGTTTAATTTCTATTACTTAATTTACAATATGTGTTTATTTTTCCTGTTATACTTACAGCTTACATTACTGTAAGGTCAATCATTTGATATCAGATAGTATACTTACCTGCTGTATTGCTAAGAGTTTGTCACACTACATTATTTTTGGGGGTAGGGGGTGCTAGCAACTGAACTCTGGGACACTCGACCACTGAGCCACATCCCCACCCCGATTTTGTATTTTATTTAGAGACAGGGTCTCACTGAATTACTTAGTGCCTTGCTTTTGCTGAGGCTGGCTTTGAGCTTGATATACTCCTGCCTCAGTCTCCCTAGTCCCTGGGATTATCAGTGTGCACCACCGAACCCAGCCATATTATTTTTAATTACTTATATATATATGTGTCCCACTAGCCTAGGAGCTGCTTGGGACTTGGTGTGTTTGTCATCCCTGTAGTCTCTGCACTGACCCAGTGCCTGGCTCCAAGTGAGTACTTGATGAGCATCTGACATATGATGAACAAATAAATAAATGCACTTGCAAAGAAAAGAAAGAAGGGATCTAATCATGGGGATTTGTTTGTTTGAAGGTTAAGAATCAATGAATACCTTCTTTTCAGGAGATACTGTTTCAAGATTTTCGTTTTCTTTCAAATCATTTCTTAATTTTGGTTCTTTCACTGGAGATAAACCTTTGAAATTTCTTTTGTATTCAGTTTCATGGACAATTGAATTACCTTTGAATTGTGGAACAAATTGGGCTTTATTGTGGAAAACCTTAAAACAAAAATTAGTTTAGTTTAGATTTTTTTGTCAGTTAATACAGAACTTAGGTCTTTGCTTTTTAAAAAAAAATCATATATAAAGTTGAATTATAGGATTAAAAAAAGCAAAATTATATATGACTGTCATTTCACTTCATATGTCTAATCCAAAGGTCAAATTTCCATATTCTTAATTACATTTTAAATAATAGTAACTGTAATCAAAATAATGCTTAAGACAAAATAAGTAATAAACCACACTTGTGTTTTATCTTTTCTTCCCATTTACCTACCTCCAACCTCCCGTAAGTAAAATAGAAATATTTGAATTATATAAATAAAATTGTAATTGTTTTTGTACAAGTTTTGTCCCTCCTTTACATAAATTTTCTCTTCTTATAACAATATAAAATTCTTAATATTTTGAATACCAGATGTGTTTGATTGAGTTTTTCCATTGCTTACTTATTTTTACCTTTTTCGTTAAGCAAGAAAAAAATTCGGGAAATTACATTAAATGTTTCATTTTATCCTTAATGTTTTATCATATGGTTTCAATCTTATGGTATATAACCACTGATTACAAGGAAGTCAAATGGAATAAGTAGGAGTTCAAGTAAGTTCTACAGTACTGTTACTTTAAAATGCTGAACAGCACATCTTCATTCAGATCTAATCCAAGCAGTACGCCTTTTTTAATACAAGACAACCTCAAGGACTTTTCAGCCGAAAACTGTTCTGACTCCTTTACATATTTAATATAAGACATCCTTTCAGAGGACAGGTGTCTGATAAAATAGAACTGAATAGCTCTATTAGAGGTTCCATCAACAAGTAATGAAAGCTTATCATAGAGCTCTTCAAGTCACAGACCCTGAAACTGATATGCTTTTGACTTACAAAGAACATTTGCTTCCAAAAGAATTCTTTAAAACCCTCACTAACGAAAGTAATAAGATTACTAGTGAAGATATTGCTATTGATTTATTTCATGTTGTACTTTTGATACTATAAAAATAACATTTCTACACAATGCGTTCGCTAACATGTAAAACTTGTCAATATGGTTCTGATTTGAATCAACTTTAGTTTATGCCTCAAATATTCCATGAAAACTGAACAATTACAATTTTCAGGTCATAAAGTAGTTTTCTTAGGTACTTAAAATCCAAGAATATCTGTGAATAAGCAGAAGAAGTACTAAACCTATTTATTAGGTTAATATGTTCTTAAAATGTTATAAGTTTCAATAAGCCCAAAACTGCCACAATGTATGCAGTCACTGGTATTATTATTTTAGTGTAAGATGAATGACACTGTTGTCCTGCAGAATCCAACTATCCTCTCCTCTTAATTTTTAGAGGTATATAAAGTATACAAGTGAATGTTGCAGTACAGGAAAAAATGAATGTGAGGGGGTGTGAAACAGTGTGTGTATTTAATCAAGACAAACACAAAGACCAGGAAAAAGAAAAGGCTAAGTTCTCAAGGGTCCTGGAAGTAGAGCTATTTCCTACCTAGGCCTGGAAGTATGGTTAAGAAAATAAACAAGGGTTCAGATCCTAAGAAATATCTAGAAGATGATAGCAATAAAACAGCAGAATATCTAAAATTGTGCAAGAGTATAATGAAATCTAATATCACATTTTGAATTTTATAAACTGTCAATTATTATTATTATTCACCTGATACAAAAACAAAATTACGTATCTTGTGTTACTTTAGTGATTTTATATTTATTAAAATATATATCCGAACTAGTTATGTCTTTCTTAAAAGACAGAAAAATGCAAAAATATTAGTCAACTAAGCATAGCATTTTAGAATAAAATCAACGTAATGAAATTTTTTAGTAAAAAAATCTCTTAGCATGCAAAAACTTTCCAGTTCCCCAAGTTTTCATTACCCTGTCTCATAATTAGTGTATGTGATGGATCTGGCAACAATGATCATCAGTAGCCTAGGACACTATAATATTACTGCTATAAATCATAAGTAGTAAAGAGGATTTTAGCAAAACTCTCATTCTGTTTTCTAGAACCTACCTCAGGGCCTACATAAGTACCAAATTTCTTTTGGCTTTTAATTCTATGTAAATTTACATCACTACATCAGATGATGATACTTAAAAATGTATTATATCCTTTAAACTACCTCATTGGCTGCAAACACTGGAACAGTTTCTTTAGAGGTCTTCCAAACAAACTGCCTTTGATATTCAGAATTTCTCAAGGCATTATGTGAAGGAACAACTGTCAATCCAGCTTTCTTACATAGAAGTCTATCCACCTGTTAGAAGAGAAAAAAAAAATCACTCAAAGCCGTTAAAAATTTGTACTCAAACTTTCTTTTCAATTGTGCTTAGAAACACAAAAAAGAAATCTATCCTCTTTAACAAGTTTTTAGGGCTACGTCACAGCATTACTAACTATATGCACATTATTGTGCAGCAAACTTTAAAACTTTTAAATGATCTTTAAACTGTTAAACTATTTCAAATTCCACTCTTAATACTGTCGATGGACTATTATGCACCCCAGAAAAAGGCAGCATCTCTCAGTCCCTTCCTATCAATCACTCATAATTAAATCTATTACAAAAAAAAAAGTATCTTTTCTAATCCACACATTATTTATATGGACACCCACTTCCCCTGCCCACCAGACTCACACATCACCTTCCTTGATTCCCCTGTACCCCTAGTTTTCTCAACAAGCCATAGATTCTTCTCCAGCACTCTGAAGTGCCTCTGCAGAGTTCCAGTCAGTGGTGGACATGAAACAAGGAAGGAGCCATGGATTGAAGGCAATGAGATCCCACAAAGGAGCCCCTGAGCTTCTGCTTATGTGCTCACAGGGAACAGTGGCAGGCCAGCTGTGACAAAAGAGAACAGAACTGCAAGATCTTTAACAGCCAGCCAGAACTCTCCTTCCTTTTGCATTTGGTCAACTGAGATTCTGTTTGTTTTCTTGCTGGTATACAATAAGAAACTGAAATGGGGATGGGTAGAAGTCAGCTCAGTACCTCTGCCAGAAGTAATGGCCTACTCCCCTTTCTGTCTCAACTTAATCTCTCCCTTAGGACTCAGGTGCCAATTTTGATGACTAAAATCCAGAGGCAGGCTGTTCACCCAATGAAGGCCTATCCTAGTAAAACCAATTCAAAATATCAAGTATGAAGAATAGAACCATTCATACTAACTGAAGTCAACAGCCTCTTTATCAACTATACCACAGACAAAAAACAAGGGAAAATTTTTAAACACAAAATGTAATATTAGTAAGGTGATGTTAAAACCAATAAAGAATTCTAGGCTTCTGAAAAAAAAGCACAATGAATATGCCTACCCCATCATCTACATTTTCGGAAAGAAGCTTGGTAGAATGTTCCAGTTCCACATTTTCATTAACCGGTACATGGTTTGCTATTACATCCTCGTTCTTTTCCACAGCACATGAAGCTCCTTCAGATCTGGAGTCTGCAGAATGAGATCTGGTTCTCTTGGGAACCCTGGAGCCCTCTAGTGAGAGAACTTTTTCTTGGTTTACATTGTTTTGTTTCATCTCTTGTGATTTTGGTATTTCTGGGACTTTAGGTTCTGGTGATACAATCACATCATTCTTTGAGATAGCTCCATTCCACTCCAGAGATTTTGAAACCTGTGTGTCATGGTAAGGGACTCTTCTTTTGGAAATAAAACTTGGCTCTTTGGTGATCCCTACAAAACACAGTATGCAAAAATAGCTACCAAACCACAAAGTTACAAAGAAAACTCTTAATAATACCTATGAAAGAAGAAATGGAATTTAAAATTCAGTTAGAGATATATATACATATACACACAATTTCCTTCAGAATCAGGATATAAAGCTAAGTATATTTTTCAACATAAAATATTTAATTTTGCTTTATCAAAGTATTAAAAGCTTAACCATAACCAAAAATTAAAAATTGGGGTCACAATGCTCAGGTTATCTTTACACAAGTCACTAGAATCGAAAGGTGAACAGATTGGCAAGCCAGCGAGGACATGTTGCCTCCGTCTCTAATTACTTTCCTGTTCTACTTAATAGGACAATGGGCCCTGGTCTGTCAAAATTTGGAACTCTGCACAAAGCTTCTCTTATGCAGAGCAGACCCAAATGAGAAGGGATGGAATGTCATTATGCTGGATCGTGGTTCTACTTTTGCCTTGATTTCCTGAGCAGCAGAAATAATGAATCCTTTCAACGAGAGTTAAGATATGACTTCTCTATACTTCTGTCTGGCAAGCAAATGTCCAGAAACTTCACCATCTACTGAGGTAAAAGAAGCTCTGTAAATGACAGCACTGAGACACTGGCCTAGTTTGGAGTCATTCTTTAAAGAGAAAGAAGACTGCTGCAGAGAGGGGAAGAGGGTGAAGATCAGAAATGGAAGAAAAAGGAAGGCAGACAGAGAATTGGTGACAAGATAAAACCAAGAGCTCCATCACCACTATCACAAATGTGTTAGCTGTCAACCCAGAGTTCCTGTCCTTACCGGCTTCCCTAGACCAATGGCCTCCAAATGGATAAGGTTAAGACTTCCCAGGGGAATAAACAGAAATGAACACCTTCCAGATCCTCATCCAATCCATATGTGCTCTTGCTTTACACTGATCTATGCCAAGAGCTGCATCTGCCACCTGCAGTTCCATTCCCACTGCCCCTTTGATAATCACCCTATTCCTACTTTACAAAAGACAGACATGCCTCACAACCCACTGAAACTTACTATGATGCATCACCCCCCGGTATAACAAAATCTCAAGGGTGGGGAGACAAGGGGACAATCAAGAAAGCATAATTCCCAGGGGAGAATAGATGACAGGAAAAGCACAGGCAGACTTGAAATAACAAAGGAATGGCATCTTATTAAATACACTTTCACATCTTTTCCATCCACCTATCTTAGAATTAAAATTCAGACACATGAGAAGGATGTCATGTGAAATTAACTTTTGGTTCATTAACTTTGAACCAAAAGATAGTTAATTTTTTTTTTTTCTCACAGGAAATACCTAGTTTGGCTGGTCAGTTTGCCAGTGAGAAATGACTTTGTCAATTACATAAGGAATATTTTCCATAAATTGAATGAGCTAAGTTGGCAGCCCCATGTTTTAACAAAATATACGTAAAACATCTATTCAATATCCAATATGCCAGAAAGTACTCTCCTATAAACTATTTATAAAAAACATAAATAAAAATAAATGAATATCAATTTAAAAATGTATGAGAGTGGATAGCAAGATTTTCTAAATTCTTTTAGGAAGTATGAAAGCAAAAAAATTTGAAGAACACTGCCTTAGACTTCTGTTTTAATACAAAGTCAGGATTTGGGTAGGTGCACCAAATGTAAAGGGAAGATTCTCAAGTAGACTGACCCTTGTCTCCCAGAGCCAGCAAATCCCAGGGTAATAAACACAGAATGTTAAAAGAATGTACATTCAGTCCTATGCAAAACTACCACTGTTCCCTGCTAACCTCCCACCTCCATTTCTGAGCTCTGGCTTCACCCTTTGCCCTTACTTAAAAGTCCCATTGACATTCCCCCCCCTAGACCATTCCTTCCTTTTAAACATACATTGTTCAAAAGTGGCTTTGTTCCCAGGGTCTCCTTTTATCACTGTCCCTTAAAATGTAGTTGATCTAAGTTAAAATATTATGGGAGCAACTATCTGGCTAAAAATTGTTAACGCTCTTTTCATATCCCTCTGGGCCTTTGGCAGGATATCTACACTTTAAGATTTATTTTGCATTCTTAATATAATGGCACCTTGAAAATGTGGAATTTCTGGTCACTTGGAAAGAGAAGATTATGAGCAGAAGGGTATTCCCAACACCCTCCCAGGGAAGCAAGGGACACCCAAGTCTCTGAAGTCATGTTGGGATAAGCATCCTGATACTTCAGAAGGAATCCTAAAATAGCCACACACTGTAGCCACTCTTCCTTTGTTCCCCAAACCTAATCCTGGAAACACTCCCCATTTTCAATAACTTCCCAACCTTTTTACTCTGCTCATAGGTCTTTCCTTTTCCTGTTTTAAAATCTAACATTTAAGGAACTTAGATACCGCACATCAGTCGTTCTCACAAGTCATCCATGAGGTACCAAGCACTGATCTGTGCATATACACATGCCCTAATAAGCAACATCTCATTTAATACCTTACAACAATCCTATGCTGTGGGTTAAATCTCACTTGGCAAAATGTAGATTTAAATTTAAGTTTATTCATTCATTCAAAAATCAGTTTTAATAAGTAGTCGAGTATTCCAAGGCCCTGAGTTAGGTATTGAGAAGAAACAAGAAGACAGAGCCCTGCTCTCAGAGATATTACACTCTAGTGAGGGAGAAATTAAACAGGGAGATACAGTAAAGTCAGTCTGTCTCTTTTCTATCATGCCTGGGAAAATTGGTCAGGACTCAGAATTCCCTAGGATATGGGGAGGCAGTGTGTGTAATAAGAATGTGACCTTCTGAGTTCATGGGCTCTAAACAAAACAGACTTGATTCCAAATCACGGCTCTGCCATTTACTGTGAACCTGAGGCAAGCCACTTAATCTACACTTCCATTCCTCAAGATTTTGGGAGTGTTCTTCCCCAGGCTAATCCCCTCTCAGTTTTCCCAGTTCAAATGTCACCTCCTTAGAAAAGTCTTCCCCAACTATCAAATCTAAAATGTTTTCCTTCCAATCCACCTGTCTCCCATGTTATCTATCTCACATTCCTACTATTTTATATATAACCTGAAATTTCTGTTTATTTATTGAACTGCTTATTATCTCTATAATTAAGGAACTTTGGTTCAGTGATATAACCCTAGATACTGGGATAGTCTGGGGCCATGGTAAACAAATATTTAAATGTATATTTATTTACTTATTTTAAATATATTTATTTTATTTATTTCTTTGTTTTATTTTTATGTGGTACTGAGGATTGAACTCAGGGCCTTACATGTGTGAGGCAAGATCTCTGCCACTGAGCCACAATGCCAGCCGTAAATGTTTATTTAACAAATATTCGATGAATATTCATCGAATATTTGTTAAATAAATGAATGAGTTAATCAGACCATCTGGATTTTGAATAAATCATTTTGTAAACTAAGTCCAAGGTTTACTAAAGTTATAATGGCTACTAGTTTGATCAACTTACCTAGTTGATCTGATCTAAGTCCAGCCCATGGGTATCTTCGTCCCACCGAGGCATTATAGGAATCTGTCAAATATGACTTTTTCCACAGAAAGTTTCTCTGGTATTCACTCAGTCCCTGTAATGTAAAGTACAATTTGAGTGTAGTGCAATTAATGAAAGTTGATTTAAGGCACACATCAATAAAAAACAACTTCCAAAACTCCGAAGAGTTGAAAGACTCAAGACCAATAATTAAACACAGACAAGCTCCTTAATAATAGTTAATGTTCACCCCAGCCCTGTGCTAAAGAGTTCATGTGTTATATCCTTTAATCCTCACAACCACTTGAGGCACAGCTAGTGGGAATCTGAGAGGCTCCCTTTTGGGCTGGTTCTGTGATTCCAAACTGTGAGTGCATCTGATATCCTGTGGCAACCTAACTCCTCATCACTACCAGGCTCCCACCAAGTACACAATATTCTGAATCATGCCTAGAGGCATTTAATATTTTAATAAAATCAACCAAAGAAAGACAAACTTCCTCCCATTCTGGATATGAGACCTTAAAGGAACTACGGTCAGGATTTATGGAACACTGTGGTCACCTATTATGTTGAAGAGTGCTCTGGTCCCTGAACAGCTACACCGGAACCTTCTAATAAATCCTAAAACAAATGCACAACTATGAAAACTGTGTACTGCCCAAACTCTTTTTACTAATGACCCATTTCTCAACTATTTAGGAGATTCTTACACTTTCAAGTTTTAAAGGAAAGAGGGATTAAACTGTGAGATGGGGTCACAGGTGTCCCAAACTGAAGTCGCTTTTCGTTCCTCCTGTCTCCGCTCCTCGGAATCCCCTCAGATGAATCTGTTCTAATATCATCCAACATCCCCACACACGGTAACTGGGAAGTGTGTGAGAACCATGAAGGGAGTCAGGTAAGAGGAGTGAGCATCCACCAGGGCCGCAGCAGGCAGGCTCGGGGCTGGCCGCCTCGGCGGGGCCAAGATGCGCAGCGCAGGAAACCAGCGCGGCGCCCTCGCCCCGCACCCGCCGGGCCGCGGCTCCCCCCAGCCGCCCTCAGTCTCCGAGACCCCGGCCTCACCTTGAAGCGCACCGGCATGGCTCCGGGCGCTGGAGGCCCCTCCACTCCGACAGTTAACGGGACAAAAAGCCCCGAGGGGGCGGGGCGACAACAGTCGGTTCCCCAGCAAAAGCCGAGGCCTGGCGTCCCCGACTACGCGCCGGCGCACTACGCGCCTCCCTCCTGAGACCTGTCGCTCTGCCTTCCCCGCCCATTTTGAATCTTAAAACCAATCAAGACTCGCAGAGTCCCTCGCCGTCTTTACGATTTGACCAATCAGTGCCCGAAAGGGAGCCACCCACCTCCCTTGCCAAATCCAGAGGGCGATTAGATATGGCGGGCGGAAGGCTGGCCAATGAGGCTCTCGGGATCGGGATGGGCGGAGCCCCGCGGGAGCTTCATCCTAGAAGGGCTCGACCGGTCCAGGATCTGGCTCTGCGCAACAATGGGGTGGGGCGTGCTGGTGGGGTTCGGATGCAGCCGATTTCGCTGGTCCCAGGATCTTGACATCATAAAACATGGAGGGGTTTGCTTCGTTCCAATGCACAACGAAACCAAATGTTTTCTAAAACTGAATGTTTTCAGAAAAGATGTTTGGGGCTATTCAGCTGAAAATTATCCACCTTACACTATTGTCACATCAAAAGGATAGGGTCAAAAAATAAATAAAACTTAGGTTAGAATAAATTTTATTGAAATTCAAAAGGTAAATCGTTGTCTTCCTCCAGTGATGTTCTTCCTCCCTCAATCTCTGTCTGCCTCCAAAACTACATATATGTACAGTTCTTAGATTTAAAAAAAATATAGATATATTAAAGATGCTTGTCTCAACTTCCAAACCTTTATCCTTTTTCTCCCCTTACCCTTTTTTAAAAATAAAATTCCATTTGATTTTAATAGTCTTATGGCCATCATCATCAAGAGATATTTATTGACAGAAACAGTACTGACTCTGAGAATTGAGTAAGAGAGAGATTGCCCAGACAGTTTCATGATGTGTACTTGGGAAGGATGTGCATTTAATAGTCGTCTTGTGGTCAGTTTCTAAATGAGAGGTGTAAATGAAAGGGGTGACAGAAGTTTGAAGCAGGGAGTCAGTCATCCCTGAGGGCAGAAATGATTAGAAAAGGCCTGGGAGGAAATATTCAGACTCAGTCTTGAAGACTAGAAGAACTGCAATAAGTAAAGAGGGAAATAGTATGATCAAAGGGCAGATATCTGGGTACAATGCCCCCAGATTTCTTCCAGGAACAATGAATATAGCACCTTCTACTTTTATCATTTGTTGACAAAAAAAAAAAAACCTCTCTTAAGTGTTCAAATATTAGCACCAACCTCTTCTTTATGCATTTTCTGCCAAGGCTTGTCTTTCTGATTCCTAATTGATGTCTCCGCTCTTATTCTTCATCACTAAGATACTTAAAAATTCATTTGAAGGAGCCACCCGATATCTGAAACAAGGAGAATATTAAATTAGTCCCTATGCAGCCATGTATCCAGGGGGCCCTTGATTAATGTTAATTGGTGATGACAGCATCTCTGTTGTGCAAATTAAGAATGGCACAAACAAGACACAGTGGAACATAAAATAAAGTCCTCTGCAGGAAGGCAGTCCATATCTTACAGGGTAGGAAAGCACAACTCCGATTGCACACACAGCTTTGTTACCATGTAATGCTAAGGTGAAATAAGCAAAAGCAAATGTGTAGAATGTAGTTTATCTCGTAAACAAGCCAGTGATGACTGCAGTAGAGTTCTGCTTCACAGAGAAGGACAGAAAAACCAAATGGCAAGTGGTAAAAATAATTTAGTCACTTCCTAGGTTTGCTAGAAATGTATTACAAGGACTCAAGGAAGAAGAATATTTTAATCTTTATTGTTAAGCAAAAGCCCAGTTTATGAGGCAAAGATATAGAAATCAAAAAAAAAGGACAACCTCAGTAAAGAAGTTTTGTAATTTGTGTTCTACCAGCTCTTATCTTTTCTGCTGCTGTAGGAAATAGACCCAGAAACCAACAAATTTCCACGTGTTTTTTGGGATTCCCTAGTAGCTATCTCACATGTGCTTTCAGCTGCAATATACAGCAGCACTGACACTTATTCCAATAGCCACACATCCCTCAGTGTCACTCTTGTGACCCAGCCATCAAGGCCACATTAGTTTGGTGCTCAGACTTCACTGGGCACAGGTACTCCCTGAACTGTTCAAACCTAGGGGTAATCTGGGACAAAGTGCTTTTCTCCCTCTTTTGTATTACCCTCTTTTAAGTGAGTACAAAAGTGTCCTAACGAAATTAAAAAGAAAAAAAAAAGTGTTCTAGAGAACTTTATTTTTCATTTCTATTGTAGCCTTACTTATCTCCAAAGGTCTCAAAGTGAAGCCCATGAATCCTAGGTCAGAAAGTGATTCCTCAAGTAATAGATGTCATGCTGTGCTTCTTTCTCCCATTAGCAGTCCTTCTTACTGGAACAAGAGTACCATACCTGGCTCACTCTTCCCTTTGTTGATTTCTGATTCTAATACAAATAGATTTCTGTCTGTTGCTTCTATATAGGGCAATTCTTTTGACCCAGTAATTCCTCTTCACACATGGGGGAAAAAATTCATTTAAGTTTACTTAATGCATTGTTTGTAGTAACAAATGCCCGGAAACAACCTACCTGTCCATCTAGAGGGGACTAGGTAAATACTAGTTAAATACTTTTCGTTCATCCAAGAGTCCAGGTGAGAACATGCTCTGCAGTGGGTCCCAGAGAGCAGTGCAAGCTGCTCTACTACCTAGGGCCTTGTGACTCAGCATGATCAGATGGGTTGAACCCCCTTTGGGCAACAAGTACTACGTCTGTTCAGGTCCAGCCAGGAAAACAGAAGCTACCTAGGCATTTCAACAAAGAAATTAATATAAGCTATTGGTTATTTAGTTATTGAGAACTTCAAACAGCTAAAAGGAGAAAAAGGGGACAGTAATTCCAGGAAGCAATTCATGCCCCAAGACTGAGAAAACAAAAGGAAAACAAACATTGAGGTTAGGAGAATCCAGAGGTTTTTCAGGAGAGCCCTGGGGGAAGGGTCACTGGCCAGGGGCGTGATTGCCTCTGAGTAAATAGAATGAGGCTGGGAATGTCAAAAATAGGAAAACTGGAGACTGCAATCAATTGCCACGGTGGGGTAAAAGGTCAGGTACTCCTGAGAGGAACAGGAAGCAAAGAGAGCATTCCAGTCTCTATCCCGTGTCCTGTCCTGGCAAACTTCACAGGGAGCAGGCCTCCTGGTTTGCAGTCTGAAGGGTGAGACAGGAAGTGACAGACAACAGCATATTAATTGCACATATCCATAGAGCCCTTGAAGAGGAAGGGGCATCTATTCGAGCTAACAAGAAAGACTCAAGAAAAAAAGCAAGTTGTAGAGGTGTGCGATAGTATACCATCCGTTGAGATTAAAGGAAGAAAAAAAAATGACATATGCTGTCATATAAGGGCACAAGTCACAGGCACGTTTTCTCTCACTCGTGAATCTAACTCCATTAGCAGAAGCTATAAAGATGAAGAGCATTTTATTCAGCGTACTTATAAAGATATGGAAGCTTTAAGGTATTGATAGTTACCATTAAAGCTGTTCTCCTTCCACAAAAATAACTCCTGTTGGGCAGCCAAGCCAGGGAATTGGCCTTGATCTGAACTGCCTGGACTCAGCCATTCATCACATAAGAAATAAGTGAACATTATAAAGAGGAAAAGTTTCTTTAATGTGGGTTGATTAAACTGGGGAGAAGCAGCTAGATTGTTTCTATTCTGGTCCTACAGAAGCATTTATAATTCATAGAAACAAAAGCCAGGAGATATACATATACAGACTTAGCTATGCTGTGCTAGCCAGGGAATCTGTCAGTTTTAGTTTGCTTCGATTCCACCTAGACCATGAGATAGTTTTTTTTTAGCTCCCATTTTCAGCCTAAGGAAGTTGGAAAGTTAAAACACTTCAGAGCTTTTAATTTCAAAGGGACCTTTACTTCCAGTGGTCTTTTCTACATTTACCTTAATCTGTGTACATCACAACAAGGATGCTGATCCTTTCAAAGACAAAAACAACAAAATCCTTTGGAACAATTTTTATTTGTGCTTGAAATATAAATACACTCACATACGACTCATTCTATTCAAAATAGGTACTCCTGAGAGGAACAGCAAGCAAAGAGAGCATTCGAGTCTCTATCCCATATTCTGTCCTGGCAAACCTCACAGGGAGCAGGCCTCCTGGTTTGCAGTCTGAAGGACTGCGATCACCTTGTGAATCTAACAATCTCCTGTCATCTCCCTGGTAGCAGCTGAAACAGTGGAGAATTGGTATTTGCCTCTAACTATATTTATTTTTATTTAACAACAGAAAAAATTAAATATGATCCATACACATGAGACAAGGCTTGGAGAAATGAGATACAAAAATGAGTAAGACATCACTCCTGCCTTCAAAGACAATCTCAGCCTGGGAGGGAAGGGGTGGGAGAAACACACAAAGAACACAGGAGATGAAAAGAAATGAGGAAGCGAGGCAGGGGTTCCACATGAGCACCTGGATATTCTAGAGATGCTTTTACATCTAGTGCCAGAAAATTGGATCCAAAAAGGGACCTGAGAGCAGGCAAGATAAAGGAGCTGCTTTTAAATTTCATCCTAGAAAACACCTGATCCAGGGCCTTTCACTTTCTCTTTGTTCTGCCCTGGGTAGCTGAATCCAAGCCAGACCTTCCTTGGGAAGATTCACCTCACATTTGCTCCAGATCAGTTCCCAAAAAGGTAAAATGTGATATCATGCTGCTTTTTATCCCCGCCTCCACACATACACCTCTGCTCCATTCCTCTCCCCCAATCTCAGCCCCATTGCTTCAAAAATCAGAGTAAAGCTTTCTAGAAACTACTATTTTGTCAACAAAATGATAACAACTGCCTTGTGTTTGCACATATGTAATTTTCTCTAAAATACCATAAAAGGAAACTGAAATTCCAATTTCCAGGCTTCCAGTTCTTGAGCTGTGTAACTTTCTCTCCAGTGAGACTTAGGAGCTTTCCTTGGTAAATTTTGGACTTCAGCTTTTGCCAAAAAGCAATCAGTCTGACAACCACTTTCTTTTGCCTTTTGCCATTGGTATAAAGTGATTTTTCCCAATATGAATGGATTTCTAATTGTACAACTTTAAAAAATGACAAATCAATGCATTCTGTCTCAGAAGCAGAACTGATGACATTTCGCATTAATGTCAGTAAGAATTTAAATAAACAGGGTCTGTGATTAAGACTTACACAGGAAACAAGTGCAATTTGCCCTCCAGATTTTAGCTGTAGGATGTCTTTGTTGACAAGGGAGTGTCTCTGGCATTTAAATGAGGTGGGGGGACACCTTTCCGAGGGCTTTGGAGGGACTCCAGGTTCTCTTGACAACAGGACTTTTTTTTCTTTTAGTGAGTCTGAGGGACTCCTTGCCATACAAGGCCAATTATGAGTAAATAATTCTTAGTAAGGCATAAACCACTGCAAGCCTCACATACCATAATAATAATGTTGGGCCTCTGCTGAATACAACACAGCGAACAAAATTGGGGGGCACAAAATTCCTGTCATTTTAACGCCTCTGTTGTCCGTGATTGTGCTTTCTAAGAATTGACTTTCCCTTTCTTTACTGATTATTCATAGTCTTAAATCACAATCCCTTTACAAAGCACCCGCAGCAACACAGATTTTTCTAGAATTGCTAACTGCAGATTTGGAAGCATTTGTTCCCTGACCACATAAAACCAGATGCCATGTTTCAAGGCCAGAGCAGAGGACACTATGCAACTGCAACCTCTTCCCAATAACCTGTCAATCTCTACCTTTATACCAGAATAAATTTTGAAATATTTCTTTGTCACACAGTTAATGTACATGCACTAAATAATCTGCTCTGCAGGTCCAGACCTGATTGCTATTGTTATTCTTTCTGAAATCACTGTACCTTCTAGTAGTAATGCTTTTATCCTGTATCAATAAAGAATCAAGAATTTTTTCAGAACATAATAAAGTCAGTTTCTTCTTCTTTGTGCTTTTAATTATTGGTTACCCTGAGCGATTTTTACATGTATTTTGCTGGAGCAATGAGTTCATAAAAATCTTAGTATTATGTTGTTCATCCTTGGTTTCTCAGCTTCTATTAATTGAATTAATGATGTTTGACATAATGGAGAGTGATATGCCCAATTGTAAAATATTGCACATATAAACTTAAAGACAGTTTCAGTATCATTGAGCACCATCTATGAAATAGACTTTAGGATTCGAGTTCACTTTTGTTCCTCATAGCCATGGCAAACACTGAGACTTAATCCATACCCACTCCCACTCCACTTCCTTCTCCTACTGCAGAAGGTAGAAAGCTGAATATCCCTTTGTTCTCAGACTTGTGTGCAGCAGAAGTTGAGGTATAACATTCTGCTGATCAGAAGCACTTCCATAAACTGAGTTATGGAAAAAGCAGAGAATGGGCATGTACTGTGATGGTGTAAATCATGGCAGTCCCAGCAGCAGCAGCAGCAGCACAGTTCTGGAACTGGCAGCTCTATCAGCAGCTTTGTGATCATGGCAGGGGTAAAGCCAGGGCTTGTAGCAATGACTTCCTGATTAGCAGGCAACTTCCTGGTTCTATCAGTTCCTAACCGTGAGTCTGTTCTGTGTTCTGGCCCTAAAATCTACCTCTTCAGCCTTCCTAATCATTCTTTAAGGCAGTTGTATCAATCATCTATTGCCACAATAATGCTATATAACAAACACCCCCAAATGCGGTGACTTAAAATAATAACCTTTGCTCTTGAATCTATGGGTCTGCTGGTCAGATCTGCTGATCCAGCTTGAGCTTGGCTGATCTCACTAAGCTTGCTCATATATTTGTGGTCAGCTGATGGTTAGCTAGGAGGCTGACTGGTCTCAGGTGACCTCAGCAAGGACAACTCATCAATGTTCCACATGGCCTCTCGTAGCCTGGATTGTCCTTGTGGCTAGAAGGGATCCTAAGAGCAAAGAATGCAATGTCTCTTGAGGATTTGGCTTAGAAATGACACACCCTTATTTCTACCACATTCTGTTGGGAGGAGCTACAAAGTCACATGTTAAAAGTCACCCCTGAATACCCTGGAAATATCCTTTCTGTTTTGAATAGCTAGAATATATTCTACTCTTTGCAATTTAACTCTGACCAATACGATGCTGGGTCAAACACATGCATTTGTCTCTATTCCCTATTTAAACTTCAAAAAAGGACAGTAAATTAATAAAACAGGTATAAAGAAGTGAAGCCAGAGAGAATGGCAGAAAAGACAACTGCAAAATAGAGATATCAACAAATATTGGCAATATTGAGAGCAGAGTCTGATATAGACTGAATTCTGTAAGATACAAACTCTGAGATGAAATTTAATGTGCGTTAGTGAGGATTCTTGGCATTCTCACCAGTGGAAAGGAAGGCCCAGGAGCAAAACTGGATAGAAGGAGAGGTCAGAACTACAAGGCAGACCTAACGACAGCCTCAGCCAGGCCCAAGGAGGAGTCTGTCAGAAGTTGTCCTGCCTTGGTCCAAAAAGGCCCTTAGCAAGGCCAGAGCCTTGCCCTCTGAAGTAGAGGTAACCTTTTAGGAGGGCTGACAGCAGAGAATTCTTCCAGAAGTAGCAAAAGTTAACATATCTTTGTTTGAAGTAAGATATTGGATAATGTATCATTGAAAGCACATTCCCACTAAGAAGTCAATTCTCTTTCTTCTTTCTTTTTCTTTTCCTTTTTTTTGTTTTTGTTTTTGTTTTTGTTGTTGTTGTCGTACTCGGGATTGAATCCTGGGGTACTTTACCATTGAGCTACATCCCCAGCCTTTTTCATTTTCTATTTTGAGACAGGGGTCTTGCTAAGTTTCTGAGGCCAGCCTCAAACTTCCTATCATCCTGCCTCACTCAGCCTCCCAAGTCACTGGGATTACAGGTGTGCACCACTGCGCCCAGCTAGCAGTCAGCTTTCTTAACAAGCAGAATATAGTTGAAGCCTAAAAAAAAAACTGTTCCTGTTGGGATCTAGTCTCAAACGGCAGTTAGAGGTTTGATCCCAAAATCTTTAGGCGTGAGGAGGATACATGATACATGTTGGTACTGGTAGCTTTGGCCACAGAACAGAGTCCTGGATTAAACATTGCCCTGCCCTCTCCAGGTACTGCCTTAGGAGAGAACTGATTCCTAGCACCACCAGAATCCTACACAGAATCCCTTACCCTAAATCTTTCTATCCCGTGTTCTGATTAAAAACTCCTAAAGATAAAATACTAGATCCGAATGTAGCCTTTCCCTTCCCTGGGCTTACCTGGAGGCAGGGCGGTGATGTTCTGCTCCTGGATCCATCATCCACAGCCTTGTGCTTCCATAGATTCTGCTGGTGTTGGTGCCATTTGAACAACTAAGAAAGCTCGATCCATGGGCCCAGGACATTCTACTTATAACTTACACAACAAAGGAAGGATGGGAATGGGGATAAAGAGGAGCAGAAGAATTCCAGCCCTTGAGGAGAGCAAGGAAAAAAGGAACTGAATCTGAGAAGCTGGCCCAAGACTTGTCTTTTTACCTACAGGAATAAGAAACACACACACACACACACACACACACACACAGTATGAAGGGAAATTGTCAATACTGGTAAACCAAGAGGAAAAATAAGGGAATACTACCATTTAGGCGTAATTACAACAAGCACAATAACAATGGTGATATTTTTTTCTTTTTCTTTTTCTTTTCTTTTCTTTTTTTTTTTTTTTTTGTACCAGGGATTGAACACAGGGGTGCTTAACCACTGAGCCACATCCCCAGCCCTTTTTGATATATTTTTTTTTAAGTTGACACAGGGTCTTGTTAAGTTGCTTAGGGCCTTGCTAAATTGCTGAGTTTGGCTTTGAACTTGCAGTCCCTCTGCCTCAATCTCCTGAGCCATGGAATTATACATATCTTAAAGCATCTGTTCAACTCAATTAGAAAGTTAAACTCTGCAACTCTAGGGATAGCCTGGGTGTGAGTGTAATTGAGAAGAGTTATAAAATGTGAGCAGTTCTGTCATTAGATTAAGAATTGTCCCTTTTTGTATCACTGCACCTAGTTTAACATTATTATCTATTAGCCTCAAATTTATTTTGAACAATGCCTTTTCTGATTATTATTGGTATCGGTTAACATTCAAGGAGTCCTTGCTACAAGTCTCAAGACTGGGTATGTTGTATCAGAATGGTTCAGTCAGGAAAACAGAGGAATAGGGGCTTCATACAGAAGAGAGAGCTACATTAGATGTGAGAGAAGCTAGGGGAGTGAAAATCTAGAAGGTGACAAGGGAGGACACAGAAAAAAGTTCCTGATGATGTCAGCCTGAAGCTTGGAGTGTGGGTGGAGAAACTCGGGAAGTCTGAGAATCCTGATATAACTACACAGCCTTTTCTGTGAGCTCCTGTGTCTGGTGACACCTTCAGCAATCATTACCCCAAGAACAGTGGTCACCCTTCATTTCTCTGCCTTCTAAGTGTAGCATACATGTCTTATTCACAAACTCCAACTGGGAACCACATGTAAAGGGGATTCTGGGAAAGGTAGTCCCAAGCCTAGGCAGGAGAGATGCTGCTGATGTGAGTTATAACAAGCCACCCAGCACATGACTGACTATAAGACCTAGGAGGTAGGTCTTGTTACATTTTTTTTTTAATTTTAAGATTTCATTCTAATTAATTATACATGATAGTAGGGTTCATTTTGACACACACACGTAGATGGAGTATAACTTCTCATTTTTATGGTTGCACATGAGGTAGTTACACCAGGCTTGTAATCATATATACACATAGGGTAATAATGTTCCTTTCATTTTATTAGCCTTTCTATCCCCAAACCACGTCCCCACCCTTCACTCCCCTGTCTAATCCAAAGTAACCTCTATTTTTACCCTGGCCACACCCCCTTATTGTGATTAGCATCCACATATCAGAGAAAACATTTAGCCTTTGGTTCTTTGGGATTGGCTTATTTCTCTTAGCATGATATTCTCTAGTTCCATCCATTTACATCATTCTTCTTTAGGGCTGAGTAATATTCCATTGGGTATACATACCATAATTTCTTTATCCATTCATCTGTTGAAGGGCACCTAGGTTGGTTCCATAGTTTTAACTATTGTGAATTGAGCTTCCCTGAACATTGATGTGGCTACATCACTGTAGTAGCTGATTGAAGTCCTTTGGATATAAACAGAGGAGTGAAATAACTGGATTAAATGGTGATTTCATTCCAAGTTTTCTAAGGAATCTCCATACTGCTTTCCATAGTGGTTGAACCAATTAGCAGTCCCACCAACAATGTATGAATGAAGATTTTTCTCCACATTCTTGCCCTGTTAACAGTTTTTTGGTAGATAAAATTCTGAGATATTATGTAACTTGACTGAAATCACATATTAGTAGCCAGCAGAGCCAGAAACTCAAACCCAAGCCTGTCTGGTATCCAGGATCATACTTTTAACAACTGTTCATGCTGGCACTTCAAAATCTATATAAATACTGATGATCTGTCAGAATATTTCTTTTCATATTATGCCCCTGTCTCTGTGACTACCCGAGGCATGTGTTTTGACTCCTCTGAACACTGTAAGAAATATAGATCTCAGGACCAAAGTGATGTGTGAGGGACATATGCCTCCTTTGGGGCCACATTGGGACATTTCTGCTGCCTTTGGTAGCAAGTGAACTGTTAGATCACTTACAGAGCTGCATTATCAGAAAATCCCTTTCTTTCTCTGGTTGGGGAGAAATTAGTACCCACAGTTCTTGTTCTTTTCCAAGTACTATGTCCTACGTGATGCTTCCTTGAACCTCTTTTGGAGAGAGGGAAGGATACACTTTCATCATTCAAGTTGAGTGAGAAGCGTTTGGAAAGCAAAATGTATGCCCCTGGACTTTGTAAAACAGAGCAGCTATTATCTAATTCTCATTGGGGAAACACAAGGGGGAAAGATTGTGGCAGAATGAAGAGAAACAGGCAGTAGGAACAGCCTACACTTCTGCTCAACATAGGACAAGAATGTACGTTTTCTTGCTGGAGAGTGGGAGGGAGCCAACCTGGAGTCATGTTTGAGTCTACCTAAGATGACTGCCTGGTGGGGAAATATGACCCAAGGGTGGGTTGCCAGAAGTCCAAGTGCTGAGAGTGGCATGGGGGTGGCCCCTGAGGTGTAGCCCCGCCCACACAAAGGGAGCTGCAGCCAGAGGTCCTCGGTGGACAACCTTCCCAAACATCCCTCTAGGGAAAGAGCCCGCAGTTGTGCACCTGCCACCTCAGAGGAAATCATCAGATTACAAACTGCATAAACCACAAAGGCCTTCTTTCATTAACCCCTCTCCTCCTGGGCCTCGCTCTGGAAATGAAAGAAGCCACCTAGAGAAAGCAGAGAAGAGTAGATCATATGGAAAGCAAGAAGAAGAGAAGTCAAGTGTGCCTCTCTCCCAGCTAAGGAGTCCAAGAGGAGGTGAGGACAGAAGGCAGGACAGAAGGGACCTGGGCCAGAGTTTCATGCTACGTGGGAACTTTCAAAGTCACTAAAAGAGGCCACTCTTTTCACTAAGAGTGACCAAGAATTTTTTGTTTTGTTTTGTTTTTGTTTTTTCTATTGAAGAGTAACGGAAAAAGTCTGCAACCTAGCTAAGATTGCATCTAGGAATGGAATTTAATAGGGAAAGAACAAAGTCGATATTTGTTTATTCAGTCTAGCTTATAAGTGATGATATTAATATAATAAGAATAGCAGGAAAACATGACTCTTATCAACTAAAAACATTTTAGCAGAAGTTTTAAATGTCATGTAAGAATTAGAAAATAAAGGTGGAAATTAGAAACCAAAGGAAAAAAATAAATTAAAAGACTGGAACAGTTGACAGTCATTGAGAAGGTCCAGAATGTGATATCATAATAGGAGTTCAAGTAAAAAGAAAATGAAACAAAAATGTCAAGAGGGGAATTACCAAAGAAACCAAGTAAGAAGTCTTCTTAGAATTGAAGATACCATTTTTTTCCAGAATAAAATTAGTTATCCAGCACATGCACTAATTCATTCAGTGATTATCTGGAAGCAACTTGAATTTGCAAAGCCCCATTCTAAAACTATAGCAGAGACTAATACAAGCAAAGCCCCTGCTATGGCACTTGCTTTCATCTGGGGGAGACAGGTCATAAACAAAGAAAAATTCACATGAAGTGACAGATGGTGATAGGTGTTATTAAGTAAAATAGACCAGGATAAAGAAATAATGGTACTATAGAAGGATCACACTTTTAGATCACAGAAAGTGGTCACAGAAGGTCTCTCTGAGAAGGTGACATTTGACTATGGGAGTGTGAGATATAGATGTGCTATAAATGTGAGCCCAGGAAGGCCAAAGTTCTTTGTCCACCTTTTACTGATGTATCCCAACCACCTAGAACAGTGCCCGGCACATGGTAGGCATTCAAGAAACATTTGTTGAATGAATAAATCATGATATGGGGGAACAACACTGCAAAGGCCCCAACAGAGAACATCCTTGGCTTGAGTTTAAACCCCAGTTTAGAAGTCATGTTGAGCTTCTCATCCTTTACAAAATGGGAATTATAATACCACCTATTGCAATCAGTTTCCATGAGCACGAAATGAGCTTGTAGTGTAAAACACCCAGCGCCTGGCACACAGTAAACAATGAAGGTTGACTCTCATAATCAGAGATCACACTATCACCACAGACACAATTAATACAACACCAAACTCCTCATTTCCTCTCCTCCCTCTTCTCTTCCTGTCTTTCCACAGTGTCTCTGACACCCATGCAACTGAACATTTGTAGTAATCCTCGATTTGCGCTCTAATTCTTTTATCCAATCAGTCAGCAGGCAGAGCTTGCTAATTTTTCTGCTAATTTTTCTATCACTTAAATCTTTTTCTTTCCTTGTCATCCCTCTGCTATACCCCGGTGAGGCCCCCAACTCCTTACACGAGGGCAGCCAAAGCAATAACCTCTTAGTTGTTAGTTAGTGAGTCCATCAGTCAGTCAGTCTCCATGGGCTCAGGCCTTCACCCCCAATTCCAATTATTATTCTTTTTTTCATTTAGTAACCTTCAATATTCCCACTTTCATTCCCATCAGGAGAAAGCTCCTCCAGGTGGAGAAACTTTCTAGAACTCCCACAGCATGGCTCCACTCTGTGGTCTCATTTCCTTCCACAGGGCCAGCTGTCTCCCCACTGATCCAAGGCCACCCATACTCTGGCCTCTGCTTTCTTGGATGTTGTTCTCATCTGAACCTCTCTCTTCCCTGTTCTCCACCTATCTCCATCGCCTTCAGGTCCAGCTTTCTCCCCAAGGTACACAAACCCACTTGACCTCCAGCACCTGAAACCAACATTTGATCCTGATTACACGCTGTAGCACATCACTCCATGTAGTTTTTCATTATAAGTCATTTTTTTAAAAATGTATTTGATTATAAGGTCCTCAAAGTTTGTGATGTTTCCTAAACTTCAGGCCTGATCCACTGTCCCCTATGTTGTCAGGGATATGTGGAAAGTACTCAGAAAACTTTGGTGTAACAGTAATAACAAAACACACCATACTATATTCTGAGTGCTCTTAAAAGGAATTTTACATATATTAATTTACCTAATCTTCATAATAATTCTATACAGCAGAAATATTATCATCCACATTTGTAACTGAGAAAACTGAGATACAGGGACTGGGGTTGTGGCTCAGTAGAAGAGTTCTCGCCTCACATGTGCAAGACCCTGGGTTTGATCCTCAACACCACATAAAAATAAACAAATAAAATAAAGGTATTGTGTCCAACTACAACTAAAATAAATAATTTTTATTTTATTTTTAAAAATTTATTTTATTTTTATTTTTAAAAAATTTATTTTTAAAAAACTGAAATACAGAGGTTAAGTAATTGCCCGTGATTGATTTCCTACCTGGAGTAATCTTCACATACACAGACAGGTAGAAGAATGTGAAATAAAGCCTAAGAAGACTATGTTGTAAAAAAAGAATAATACATCAACGACCAGAAAGTCCAAGGACTTGCCCTCACTTCAGTAATGTGAAATGGCTATATTTCCAGATGGTGAAGGGAAAGAATTAAGGAGGATTAACCTTTTTTTTTAAGATGCAATTTATCATTTCTTTATTTCTCTAATTCTAAATGAATCAAAAGAACCCTGGAAAATACCTAGGAAAGGTCACCAGGATTGATTTGACAGCTCACCCGGCTACAATCATCAACCAGTGTATTAGAAAATAAGCAACTGTAAATTGGCACCTGTCCTGCCCTAGAGAAAGACACGTGTGTGTTGCCATATGCTCTAAAAGTCATGAGCTTCTCTTCATTCGTTGTCAGAAGAGCAGTTTGGGATATGCACACATAATGAATCACTGTTTTAATTTGTACTTCTTTTCAAATCAGTCAAGTGTTCCCCACAAATCGCAGCCTGTCCTCACCTACCTGAGCTCCCGGGGTCTCAGCTTAAGAAGGCAGTGAGACAGGACTGCGAGCTGCTTGGACAGTAGCATCCCCACACCGGGCTCCTGCCCAGCACTCATCACCTCCTGTGTGTGAACAAGAGTAGACAGCCAATCTCCAGCGAATTACTGAAGTGGTGAGGCACAGAGTTGAACAAATCCTTCATTTTCCTGTGTGAACTTAGAATTGTACCTCTTGGCTTTTGCTAGAAGGAGAGAAAAACAGCGGCCTGTTACCTCAGAAAATTCTGCCCAGTGAGAGGCCGGCTCTCCAGGGTATCTGTCCTGTTTGCCTCCATCCAATTAAAAACTCCTTGAAATGATAATCTTTGCTTACAATAGAGATTTTTTAAAAGTGAAATGAGAATTAAGAAATGTTTTTACATAATTAACATTTGCCCCACCTTGCTGGTATTCCTATATGTTTTTCCTAAACACAGATGATTTCCAAATGGGTGGAAGACTTCTGGCTTGATTTTATTAAAGATAATTAACATGACTTTAAAACAGCAGTTACCTATAGGTCATTCTACCTCCAGCAAAATGTTTGTGTGAGAGATATTTCAGGGTCACACACAGTCTTGACTGACTTTCAAGTAGATTATTAGCTGTCTTGCCCCTAGCATCTATTCTGCCTTAATGGCTTCTACCCTCCAACACTGCTGAAAGAGATTGAGGCACTATAGATTCCAAACGCAGCCTGCCAGATTAAGCAGAGAAGCCACAGGAAGTGAGCATGCATTTTGAGAAAGAAGTCTGTGCCGTTCCCCTGAGATAGGTACCCGCTAAGGTAACCATGGTTTTTAATCTCCTCAGATACTCTCTGTATGTATACATGCCTTGTACAGTATGTTCAAAAGAAACATGATAATAGCTAACAGCTGGACTCTTTCTAGCACTTTCTTATCCAGTACCGTCTAGTTTGCAGCTTTCCAGAAAAAAAAAAAAAACAAGAATGCTTAAGCCCAGAAGCTTGATTTATAAACTTAGCATAATGAACCCTGTCAAAATTTTATTGCCAACCCATTTATACCATAATGAATGTATGGAGTGGCTATTGAATACAAAGGTGACTTATTTTAACACACTGGAACTTTCTGTGTGTTACCTTTCTCTTAGCTCTGGGAATTGTCATTTAGCGCTCCCCCCGCCCAACTTTTTTTTTTTATTTCAATAACTGCTATTTAGCCAGCTACCATAAAGATAGCCATTGCCATCTGATTTCTTTGGGGTTATAATTTACATAATAAAATGGAATCCATATCTTTCATTTATCTTGGGCGAAGAACAAAAGAGACCTTGTCTACAACTGGTCTAACAGCTATATGTTCCATCTCTTAAAAGTCCATACCCAAATTAAATCTTGAATTATGTGTAATCATTATAGTCCTCCTAGAATCTACAAATGTCAAAGCATTTGCTCTACAAGATGGCATGGAACCAGGGTGTAATGAAGACCTTCGCTGGTCCCACTGGACTGGATTATGAGTCATCTTCCTTTCTAACCCAACTGGCACAGCTAAATAGCAACTGACAGCATTTTGTCTGATAAAGAGTATAAATGCTTTCCTCACATTACGATAAGGTGTTAGTTGTATTAGTTGCAGTTTTTATAGGACCAGAAATCTCTCAGGAAGGCCAAAAAAAAAAAAAATACCCCAAAGCAGCTGGTGTATGGAGAAACCCTTTTTGCAGAGTTCAAAACCTCATAAGGATATAAAGTAGGCAGAATCATCCTCATAGGTCACCTGCCTGGAGAAATTGAGCCGTGGGACTTGAAGCACTGTGACTCCACACAGTGACACCACCTTTTGTTCTCAGGTTCATTTTCCTGCCTAAATCCTTCTGTCACCTGCTTCTTCCCCAGGGACTGAGCTAATAGAAGATTGTTACCTCTCTCAGCAAGTCCATCTGGTTCCCTGAAATTTATCTTACAAAGAGCAGCAAGTCCAAAAATGGGAAGAAGGACACAAAGTGATCTCATTTCTATAAGTATCCCTCTCCAACTTTGTGAGAAAAAAAACAGCAACAGCTTCCCTTTCACCAGCAACCTGTCAGGTAATGGAGCCTTTTGGAGCATTCAGATATTGCCTGGGTTGGGATGACATTGATCCAGCTTGTTTATGGTATTTTTATTCAGGTTAAACTGACAAGGTTTCAGATTCCACTGGAAGTGAAGTCCTTTCTTATCTTCATAACCTAGGGGAGCAAAAACCACTCAGGTATACACAAAAGGTAATACTGCATCCACAACATAAACAAAGAACAGGGAAATCTTTATTTTTCCCTGGGAATTTCTGCTGAATATTTCAAGAAGCAGTGAGTGTTATGGCACTTAATCATTTTTTTTAACCATGAGTCAGATTTGCAGTATTTTCCTCCTCTAATCTGTGGCTAGAACCACGTTTCCCAAACTAGGTGCCTTAGCAGTGAAGAACCACACTCTGGAGCTAGTCACCTGCCTAGGTTTGAATCCTAAATCTCCTGCAGTAGCTGTGTGAGTGCAAGCAAGTTCCTTAATTTCCATATATCTCAGTTTCCTCCTTTGCAACATGGGGATACAAGAACACCTAACTTGTGAGATGTTGTGAGAATTCATTTAGCTAAAATAGGTGAGAAAGCTAAATAGTGGCTGGCTAATAATAAGTGCTAAGTATCAGCATTGTAATATTCTTCAAAACACTAGATCTAGGAGGTGTTCCTAGGGAAATGCAAGCATGTGGTCAAAAGATTAAAGATGCTTCACACTGGCATATTTTATCAAATCTACAAAGCTATCAATTATATACCACCAAGAAAGAAAAACAATGGCAGTTAAACTAGGACACAATGCTTTCCTGGGGATTTGGCAATTTTCTTGACTTTAGTTTCATTGCTCCCTTGGCAGGCGGTAGGCAATCCTTTTGCAGCCCCTTCAGTAACAAAAAAAAAAAAAAAAAAAAAACAGCCTCAATTATTGGGTATCTTCCTTTTTTAAGTTCTATCATGCACTTGGCTATTGTTGTGCAAAAAAAATATATGGAGTTGCAGTGCTATGGTCTGAGTGTTTGTGTCCACCTAAACTTCATACATTGAAACTCTAACCCTGGAGGTGATAGTCTTAGGAGTTGGGGTCTTTGGAAGGTGATTAGGGTCTGCACTCATGAATGATATTAGTGCCCGCACTAATCCTCACCCTGAAATCCCTCACCCTTTCCACCATTCGAGGACACAGCCAGAAGTTACCACCTATGAGCCAGAAAACCTGTACCATTACCAGTCACCAAAACGTTCAGGGCCTTGACCTTGGATTTCCCCTTCCTCAAGTTGTGAGAAATGCATTTCAGTTCTTTGAAAGTGCTCGGTTTATGGTATTTTGTTATAGCAACCTAAACAGACTGAGGCATGTAGCTAACACAGCAATGATGAATTTTCAGTGTTGTTATGGTTTAGATATTAGGTGTCCTTCCAAAACTTAGTGTGAGACGATGCAAGAAAGTTTGGAGATGAAATGATTGGGTTATGACAGCATTAACCTAATCAGTGCATTTATCCAATTGAATGAATTAACTATGGTAACATTAGGCAGGTAGGGTGTGGCTGGAGGAGGTAGGTCACTGGGGGCATGCCTTTGGGTTTATATTTTGTTGCTGATAATCAGAATTTAGTCTCTCTCTCTCTCTCTCTCTCTCTGATTCCTTGTGGCTGTGTCCTGAGCTGCTTTCCTCTACCACACTCTTCCACCATGATGGTCTGTGTCACCTCAGGCCCAGAGCAATGGAGACAGCTGTCTATGGACTGACATTTCTGAAAGTGGGGACACCAAATAAGTTTTTCCTCCTCTAATTGTTCTTGCCAGTTCTTTTGATCACAGTGGTGAAAAAGCTGACTAAAACAAGTGTATATAGTAATTTTCCATTTCAATGCCAAATCATGATGTGATCATTATGAAGACATTTTAAATAGCAATAAGCATCATGATACGTTGTGCTCAGAATGCATCTAACCCAATTAATATGACAATGGAAACATCTACGACCAGATTCACAGTAAGACACCATTGACCATAAGAGGCATCCTAGCTTCAGATATGATAAAACAAGAAGGAAAGTGCTGCTTAGAATTGATGAAATATTTATTCCCCTCTCTCAAGGATTTCCGAAGCACATTAGCATATTAAAGGTGGAAGTAAGCTCTGCAGTAAAGACACCATCTTCCATATGTATTGGGCCAGTATATTGGGCCAGATGGCCTCTCTACAAGCTATATCTGTTGCTACAATAGGGTGTGCTGAAATAGAGCCTAAAATATCTGAGCATAACAGAGTAAATCAGGATGGATTTTTTTTTTTTTTTTTGCCACTTTATAATTAAGCAGCAGCAAATAGAAGGAAGACTGATCTGTTATGGGATCAAAGACAAAAGTAGGGGTGGGGATGTGGCTCAAGCGGTAGCGCGCTCGCCTGGCATGAGTGCGGCCCGGGTTCGATCCTCAGCACCACATACTAAAAACAAAGATGTTGTGTCCGCCGAAAACTAAAAAATAAATATTAAAAAATTCTCTCTCTCTCTCACTCTCTCTTTAAAAAAAAAAAAAGACAAAAGTAGCCTCCACCGACATCCTAGAGACAAATGATGCATTTCTCCACATTAAAAAAAAAAAAATACTTGCCAAAATTTCCACCATTAATGAGGCCTACTCCTCAGAACTGGTAAGTTCCAGTTTAATAAATATCATTGAGCCATTAGTATATATTAAGCCCTGAGCTCAGCACCAGAGCTACAAATAAATCATAGGACCATGTAGAACTATCTGCAAAAACATAATGATAACACAGTAATAACAGTATCATAGTTTGCATGCAATTGAGTAATGCATGCATAGCACTGAACAGAATGTCTGGCCTGGAGGGTTGCAAGGTCTCTGCCAATGAAAGAGGCAGAAGAGTAATGTAGGAATTGCTGAAAGGGCCACTATAGAATCTGGGGTTCTCAGCCACTTCCCTCTCTCTTATTTTAAAAGGGCAGATTACCATAAAGACTATCAAGCAAATGGCTTACAGTCCTCTGGTCTTCACTTCAGATTCAACCCATTCTAGTTCCTTTGTGTATACAAAACCACAAAAACTAAATGAGGCTTCAACCAACCTGGCATTGGTGGTCTGCTGCCTGCAAATGCTGGGGTACAGAAGAGTACAACAACTTGTTCTCTCTCCAGCTGGACATTGGAGCAAGAACCAATAGTGAGCAGGATATCATTTGGTTGGGGGAAGAGTGGGTGCATACAGACACCAGGAGCTTACCCACAGACAGATGCCAACTCAAGGGCCTTCACTTTGAGCCCCAGATCAGCCAGCAAGGTGAAGGGTGGTACCCCAAAACTGCCTGACACAGATACATGATCTGGAAGAAATATCCAGATATGCTCTCACTGGGGCGCCAATTCCAGTTAGAACCACATCAGACACAGATTCTCAAGACAAGATGCTTGTCTCACAGTCCAGCTCCCAGTTCTTTCTCCCTGTCAAAGAGGCTTACCGGGGACTCCTACAAATTTACTGTGCTTCTCACAGGCTGGCAGCCACTTCATGGCAAAGAAACATCAAAGGCTTAAACACTTAGCCTCCTACTAGGAAAGAGAAACTAAAGTGAGAGAAAATACTTTAAAGGGGATTATTTGGAAGATGGGAAAACCATGAAAGGAGCATACTTTATCCTCTGTTTTTCATGTTAAGTGACTCAAAAAAGGGGGAAGGAGTAGGGGAGGCACCTCGACACTGAAAAAATAATCACAAACAACTAGCGGAGAATCAATTCAGAATGTTCTCTTCAAGCCAAGAGAATGTTTTGTAACTATAGGGCCAAGTCTCACTGTAGTAGGTTAATAGAACAAAACTATGTGATAACATGGAAAAACCTTCTTAAAACACTCATTTGAGAATCAGTATCCATATTATACGGCTATCTTATCTTTACATGCAAAATATCTTTCAAGAGGCCAAAGAGTATCAGATTTTTGAAAATCTAATTGAATTCAGTTATAAAATGTTTACTAGTAGAGACAACCTGGTAGAATATCCACGTGATACACCATACAAGGGAATTTAGTGTTATTTATTTGATGTCACCTGTCTTTGGGAATGATAGTGACAAAAACCTATTTGTGGTGACTTGTTAATAATTGAAGCAAAACACTGTACAAATTTTAAGACTTCAATAGTTAGCAGCATTGCTGTCAATAGCATCAAGTTTTCTTGGCTTCTCCATGCAGACATCAATGGGGATAAGGAAAAATTTATTGAAACAACAAAGATTGTTCCCACGTGCAAGGACGGAAGGAAGAAGAAGGTAGGAGAGACAGATGGAAAGCAATGCCTTGCAGAACCTCAGCTGAGGGTATGAGGGGAGGATGGTACAGAGAGGAAAGATGTAGGGGGAGGTAGAGGGACACATTCAAGGACAGCTTAGCCGTGAAGAGCATCTGCAAACCAGTGAAGGAATTTAAAGACAGTAAGTAGAGGGAGCAAATCAATTTTGTGCCAGCCTGTGGAATCTGTCAACAGGATGGAGAGAGGCCCTGGAGAAAGAGGTGGCATATATCATTGGTTTCCATGGTGATGAGTAGAGCATCAGAGCATCACCATCAGAACATTATGACTTGAGAACAGGACTGAGGATATAATGGCAGCATATCTTAACATTTCCCTTTTAAATCCCTCCCAGGATCTTGGTATTTATTCATTAATTTTCCTATTACCTAAGAAGTGATATTATTAAAGTGGAGTATTATCCATTTTATTTTAGAGATTACACAACAAAAATGGGAACAGTCTACATGGGCACAGTGCCTGAAAAGATAGATTTCATTCTACAATATAAACTCGTAGAATAATTAATATAAAGACTGTTTTATTGGTGCTCCCAATAAGTCTCATGATGAGTATTTTGAGATAATCATTCTGGGAAAATGTAATAGCACCATACACTGAAGCACTGGATTTAAAACACACACACACACACACACACACAACTTTCTAACAAGTCTCTTATGTTTCTTCTCTGTTTATGAAACAAGGAAAACAAAAGTTTCCAACTTTTCAAGAGCTCAGCTCTGCTTTCCAAACTTTTTGCATCAAAGACTGCTGGACCATCTTCCCATGGGTGACTTGTATTGCAACTGGCAGTCTCTCCGGGTTTTGTTGTTAGAGTTGTTTTGTTTTCCAGGCTTGGTTTCATGTTGGTTTTCTTCACCCTCCCCCTCTTTCATCCATCTGCTCCATAATCCCCCTTCAAACACACCCCCCAAATCCGGGGTGGGAACTGTGAATATATTGCTGCGGATTTCTTAGTAGGACACTAAGTACCACGGAGAGGAAGTCTGTGGTGCAGAGGAGAAGGCTTTGGAATCAGACAAACTGGGTTTTAGTCCTGCCTCCGCCACCTCCAAGCAGGGTAACCTGGGATCAACTACCGAGCTACAGACCCTCAGTCCTCTCATCTGTAATATGAGATTTTATTAGTGTATACTTCTCAGGGTTCCAGGGTTCGTGTGAGGATAAAATTGGGTAATGTATATAAAACATCCAGCAAGAATTATTCCGGGGGTTGTGACAAACAACCCAAGAGTCCCTCCCCAGGCAGCTTGTCTCCCACTTTCTCATACCCTACTTGACAATCCCCACCCTGGCTTTGAAGCCTTTTGATAGTAATCTCCCTGGGGAGTTTCTCTCTGTTCCTGTTCTTAGGACAAGAGAAAGAATGCTCAGGAAAGCTACATGTACATCTATTAGGATCTCCAGAGGTGGCTGAGGGTCTGTAGATCCAGAGACTGAAGTGTTCAGTTATTGTTTCCCCACAAAAAACCATGGGATCTTGGGCGAGCTACAGACCCTCAATTTTCTCTTCTCTAAAATGACATCACAAATACTTGCTTCATAGAAACCTTATAAATGTTAAAGTTGATTATGGATATGAAATTACCTCATACAGAATAGACGCTCAATTACATATCAACTGAATGTGACTATGAATTAGAAATATTCCCTAGCATTCTCTCTTTCCTATAATTTAACAGTATTTAAATTACTGATAGAGCTAATGATGCAGTTACGAAGATCAAAGAGTACAAGAACATTTACTGACATGAAAAAAATGTTCATGATCTATTGCTAATTGAAAAGTAATTTGCATCATGTTTGTTTCTTAAAATTATACACATACCAAAAGGGAACGGGCTACAAGGATTTTTGCCAAAATGTTAATCATGATACCATAATTATCTCTGGTTTCTGATCTTATGAGCTTGTGTGTGTGTGTGTGTGTGTGTGTGTGTGTGTTTTCTGGGTTCTGCACTGAGCATGAGTCTTTTCCTATTTAGGGAAAGGAAGTAAATATAAATTTTTGAAAGGCAACTATGGTAATAAGAATGATTATCTGGTGATTCTTATGTGCATAGGACTGACTGTGGAGCAGCCACACTACACACAGCAGGGACTGTGGAGATTGAGGGGAAGGAAGGGAAGCAGACAGAGAGGATGCGAGAGTGAGAAGCCAAAGCTAAGACTCAAAAAGAGCCTTGTCTTCTTCCAAGCCCTTATTGCCAGGATTACCAAAAAGCCCCATGGGGATACAGGGCCTTGCCTCTGTCAGGGAGGCTGCAGACATTCAAAGTTCATTGAAGCCAGAGGGCTTCTGAGCGCAGGAAGCTTTGAACTGCCCTCTCGTTTCTGTCTCAGATCCACAGAAAAGGTGATTTACTTGCCTGCTTACATAAAAGCTAAAGGCTTTCCAGCCTAGGAGAGTTTGATTTACTTGGGTTTGATTTACTCTCTTCCAGTAAGCAGTAAATCAAAAACTATCACCACTAGGTGGCATGCCCCAAATACTGTTCAACTTTGAAACTGGCAGAAAAGTTGGTGTTTCAGGGCACCTCAGACACTTTGTAAGTCAAAAACACTGTTAGCCAAAAAAAAGTATTGTTAGAGGTAAGAATATGAAGACCACTGAAGGGTTTCAATTCCTCGCCATTAAAGATGAACAAGTCAATCAAGCAAAACCACCATCCCCACATCCAACACTCCTCTCCATAATAATGCATTCAGTGTGGTTCTCTTGGACACATCCTCATTCTCTTGGGAGACTTGCCCACCCTCATCAGTGCTTATAACCAACACCCTCTCTTGTCCACCAAAATAAATATGTGCCCCTATAAAGCTCCAAAATCCCAAGTAGGTCTTTGGCTTCATGACAAAGTAACATCCAACCATAGATATAAGATTAGCATTAAGATTAATGAGGACCCTTCACATTCTGTCTCAGCCATAAATTAATGTTAATCTTATATCTATGGCTGAGTCAGGATGTGAAGAGTCCTCATGTAGGATCTATTAGAGTTGAAGAAAAACAGAAAAGCTATCCAGGCCAGAAAGAATATGCTCCTTCTGACCTAATAAGCTTCTCTTTCTAAGTATAAATGCTACTGACGGGACCTCTATATTAATATTTTTTATTTTTTAATATTTTTTTAGTTGTAGATGGACACAATACCTTTATTTTATTTATTTATTTTTATATGGTGTTGAGGATCGAACCCAATGCCTCACAAGTGCTAGGCAAGCACTCTACCACTGAGCTACAACCCCAGATCTGGGACCTCAGTATTAAGCTAGAGCTGTCAGTCATTTATACCTTAATGTGGTCTCACTTTCTCCACTGTCTCTAAAACGTACATACTATTGGTTCTTTTGTTCAGATGGCTAAAGAAAGGGATAATTTTGAAGCACGTGAAAGAATAGGAAAGAATGTGGCCTTGGACTTAAGGCCTTTGCATATGTGAATTGCCACTGAGGCTCACTAAATTCATGACATTTTTGCATGCAGAGAGGATAGAGTATATGGAGAAATAATTTAAAGGAAGTACCGAAATAAAGGGATGTGGCAAGACACATTTTACATAATTTACCCATTTGTTTCAGACTATCTGAATCGTATAGCCCTAATGATGAAATGTGAAGAAATATCGGCAATTTGGTATTTCTGACAAATAGTCTATCAGAAACTCCCCAGATCCTCCTTTATTTAAATAAATTAATTATATGAGATGTGACAATAAATACAAGGGCAGATATTTTAAAGTAATCACACATGTATGTATATACAAAAGGGTATTATCCCTTCCAAAGAAGTCAACTTAGGAAGGTGATCATTCATTCTGATAATATAAATTACATGGGGAAATTCCCTTTTTTAAATTGATTTTAGCACCTGACACATATCTTTTGAAAAGACACAACATCATTCTTCTTACAAAACATCATTCTTTTTGAAATGAAATATTTCATTTCTTCTTAGAACCAAAAGTCATTTTGGAGCTAAATTTAGTGAATATAGAGGAAGGATGATCAATAATAATGTCCCATTTCTGATAAAAATGAGATGGACTTTGAAGTTTCAATTAGGAGACTATGCTCTGGTGTCATGCTGGGCCTCAATGCCATTGCATCATTTTATTAGTTTTGTGAACATAAATGAGTTATGATAGCATTCTATGCCTCAGTTTATTCATCTATAAGATGCAGATGATAAATAGTACCTACAATAATATTTCTATGAGATTAAATGGTATAATGCATGTAAAATAGTACATGATGACTGAAACATACTATGTGCTAAATAAATACTAATAGTGGTAGGAGTGGTGCCACGTGCAATGATGCACATCTGTAATCCCAGCAGTTTGGGAGGCTGAGGTAGGAAGATCTCGAGTTCAAATTCAGCCTCAGCAAAAGTGAAGTGCTAAGCAACTCAGTGAGATCCTGTCTCTAAGTAAACTACAAAATAGGTAGTTAGAACAATTGTAAATTTTATCTAAAATAAGAAATTGAGTGATTTGCTCATATTTGTAATGCTGATCCACCTGCTTTTAATAGGTCTGGGGATGTGGTCAAGTGCCTCTGAGTTCAATCCCTGGTACCAAAATAAATAAATAAATAAATAAATAAATAAATAAAATAATGGTAGTAGCATCAATAGCAATAATAGCAGAAGTCACAACAGCCTCAGTAATATGTGACTTAGGAATAGAAAGAGGCAATTTTAAAAAGCATATAGCTCCTGAGTGTGGTGGGGCACACCTATAATTCCAGTGACTAGGGAGATGGAGACAGGAAGATGACAAGTTTGAAGTCAACCTCAGCAATTTAGAAAAGCCCTAAGCAACTAAGAGATATCCTGCCTTAAAATAAAAATTAAAAGAACTGTAATGTAGCTCATTGGTAAATTGTCCCTGGGTTCAATTCCCAATATAGACAAAAATAAGTGTATAACCTCCTTAAAAGTAACATATTTCACTAATTTTCATATATGTTCTGACAACAGTTTTAAATCTTTGTTGCTTATCAGCCAACATTTATTTAAGCTCAGGTGGCATATATTTTCCAAAGAGCTCCTCCAGTCAGTGGGGATGTTCAAACAGATAGTTTCTGCATCAATGGTTTTAAATTATTGTACCAATATTTTAAAATTAATTAAGATGTTCTATTCTCTAGACATGCCAAATTTATGTCTTTTGTTAATTTATAATAAAGATATATCAACCTCGTGCAAAGCATTTCAAAACTGCTAAAATAGATCTAGTCAGTCACTGACTAAAATAGATCTACTTAGTGAATCAAACAACTATTGGCCCTGAATTTTGGACTACATGGGCTGGGCTGGGCTGGCCATCAGAGATATAGGGATGAACCCAATAGACAAAGCAGATGGATAGAAAGTTTTCTTTTAGATTCCTAAAATTTCTTCTGACTAGGGGACACACACACACACACACACACACACACGCACGCACGCACACACACACACGTAGATACATAGGACTTCTCTAGAAGAATACCCGGAACACTGATAATAGTGTTTGCCTCTGGGAAGCAACCATTGTTTTGGTATTTTGAACTGTTTGAATTATTATGTACATTCATTACCCTTTCAAAAAGTAAATAGAATCTAAAATTGTAAATTTTATCTAAAATAAGAAATTGAGTGATTTGCTCATATTTGTAATGCTGATCCATCTACTTTTAACTATATAAGATCTTTGCCCTTACCTGTTCATTTAGAAAGAAAATTAAACCGTGCACTTCAGTATAGTACCATTATTGATCTATTAATTACTCCTAGTTTCCTTTGTAAGCACATCATAACAGCTGTGCAGTCTATCAGTCCACATGCCACAGTGATAAACTATTAAAATGCATTGCTAAATGAATTTGGTCAT
The DNA here is from genome assembly GCF_021218885.2 of Marmota monax. Classification (NCBI taxonomy): domain Eukaryota; kingdom Metazoa; phylum Chordata; class Mammalia; order Rodentia; family Sciuridae; genus Marmota; species Marmota monax. Next base: position 5,433,623 of record NW_026695212.1, read on the forward strand.
GGAGGAGATTTCCAGATCTCACCATCTAGCTGGTGAGTAGGGTCTGTAGTCCATGTGGCAGAAACATTGAGCATCCTCATCTATCAGCAGTGAGTCTCCCCGAGGTGCTAAGCAATGACCTTCCTTACTGAAAACAGAGGCTTATTTTCAAGCAGAGGCTCGTTGCTAGGTGCTGAACTCCAGAGAGCAATATGTCCTTCAGCTTTAACCTTGTCAAGAAATCCATCAATCAATCTATCAGCAAACACTTATTAATCATCTCCCACATTCAAGGTACTGTGATAGATGCTTCTGGGAATGTCAAGAAATGTAAGAGGTGATTTCTAACCTATCAGTGTATTTTCTAGTTAGAATACTAGAACAATTCAAAAGGTAGACTCATACAAGGGAGGATATTAAAAGTGACAAACTCAGAAGTGAAAAGGGGAGGAAACTAACATTTATCAAATGCCTGTGCTCTGTGCTAGGTGCCTCTCAGATACTCTTCACTTAATCATCCTGCCAACCCTGCTTTTAACTCCATTTTATAGACTCGGAGATGAAGGAAGTTGCCTAAAACCACACAGATAGATAATGGCATGGCTGCATTAAAACTTCAGTCTTCTTCCAAGGTTCTGCTCTTCTGACTGTGCCTGCCACACTCCCCCACTGAAAGTAAATGCTCTAAGAATTAAAGGGAAGAAATTATCTCTTTAAGTGGTATCATCAGACATCATGAATAGAATGTGGAATTCGAGGAAAAGGGTTAGAAAGCCAAAGATGGGTGGAATGTGGTTTGATAGAAGAAAGGAAGACCAGTGTGTTTCCATTTTTAAAAAAGAGCCTGCACTATGGTGTAGAAACAGGAAAGCCCATGCTGGTGACAAAAGTGTCTGTTGTTATGCCCCATCCTGTTACAGCAGTGTCCTTAGAGTACAGAAGTGCTGAAGGGACCAGCCAGATCTTTCTAGGTGGTCCTTTCTTGTCCATAGCCCTGAGAAGCCCTGGGAATGGCATGGGCTGGAGCTTCTTAAAACCTGATATCACTCTTTAGAGGTTCTTGGTGTTTGTCAAAGATGCATCATACAAGACCAGCAATATATATTTTTGGAAAACAAATGCTTTGGAGTAGAAACCAACATTAACTTAAAAAAAAAAAATACGAGGCATTACTACAACACCTTGCTTGTAATGGCAGGCACATGAGCACTGGGAATCAGGGGCCTCTCTTCTCTGCCACTGGAAATTGGCCAGGGTAACAATTAGAAAGCACCAGCTTGGAGAAGACTCATACATGGTGGAACACCTGATTGTGGAAGCAAAGAGAAGAAAGGGAGTCCATAATGGTCCTCCAGATCTCCATGTTCTGTTGTCCCTTGTCATTCTTATTATTTGTGTTTCTTATGTTGACTAATTAGTGGAGCTCTCCTTAGAAGCGTTCTATATGTTACTTTGTCCTGATAAGTCATCCCTGACTTTGTTATTTGTCTCACCCCCCAACATCTGACCCATCTGCAGATGGAATGTACCCAGAATCCAATAATGTCACCATCTCCACTGCAACACCCCGGCCCAAGTCTCATCATCACTTGGCCAGCCTGCTGGGGGTCCTGCTTCTGCACTTGCCTCCTGTCATGTATTCTCAACAATGGCCAAAGCACTCATGTTAGAACATGCATCAGACCAGGAGATTGCTCTGCTCCCCACTCCCCTGAGACAGCCCTTCCCACTCAGTGTGAAAGCATGACTCCTCAAAATGGCCTACAAAGCCCTACAATCCTTTCCATCCACCTCCTCTGTTCTCCCACACCTCCTTCCTCAGGACTCTCATACTTTCTATTTCTTCTCTCTGGGATACTCTTTCTCAGATATCCATATGACACTACCCCGCCAGCCAGCAGACCTTCAATCAAATGTCTCTTTTTCAGTGAAGCTCTTCCTAAGCCCCATAAGTAGCCTTGTGACACCCCAAGCCCACCCTGCCATCAGCAACTGACATACACATGTCATGTGTATGACATGTACATTGTACTTGTTTATTGTCTACTTCTGTCCACTAAAACCTCAGTTCCAGGAGGATGAGGACTGTGACTTCCCTTATTCCCAGCACCTTCAACAGTGTCAGATGCATAGTTAGCATGTACCAAATAATAGTTGAATAAATGAAAGTCCTTGCCTCAAAAAAGTCTCCTCTCTCTCTCTCTCTCTCTCTCTCTCTCTCTCTCTCTCTCAAGTACAGATGAAACGAAACTGCCTGCCAAGCAGAAAAATTAAAAATTGCTTTTAAATAAAACTTAGAACAAGCTACATTGTACAGTACAATATCACTTTTATTTTCCTTTTCACGTTTAGGTATATATTATTGAATACTATGTCTATGCTAACAGCTTAATAAAAATATATATACATGGTCCATGTACTATAATCTTATGTAAATATTTGTAATTGTATAGCAAAAGCTCTGGAAAATACATATCAAACTATTAAGACAGTGAGAGTGACTTTTAAGGAAATGAGAGCAGACTAGCTTTTACTTTACACAGTTCTCTATAAGTTGAATGATTTGGAAGTCCTTGCCTATCAAGGACTACCATTATACCATTTCCATTATAATGGAATATATTACTTTGTGATTACAGAAAGAAAAACACCTAAAGAAATCGAATACCCGTGTTATTTCTATTGCAAATTTTCCATTTCTAACTTCTCACAGAATGCTTTCCCTTGGACGAGGGGCTTAGGGGCTGTGCTGACTGCACTCCCTCGGGAATTCTTTCTTGGCTACTATAGAAAACACTAAAGGTGTCTGTACTGTCCAAAAAGCAAAAGAGGGTGGTGTTTCCTTTTTTCCTTTAGGCTGCATTTTTAAGGTCTCTCATTCCAATTGGCATGGTTAAGAAATAATGAACATTGCACACAAGATTGCTACAATCCTCATTTTGACCTATCTTTTTGTAGCACACATTCTTAAGATTCCTATCCTCTCAGCATCTGCAATTTCCACATCTGTAAACCTGATGGCATGATGCAATTGTCCTTTGCAATGCTACAAACAAACAGAAAGATGCCTGGCCCTACTGCAGTTTCCCAATACACAGGGTCTTCCCACTTCAGCTGGACAGATGCCCAGGCTTCTTAAGGTCTCTACCCAGAGGCCAGGTCTGCCAGAAATGGCTCCACCCAGTCAGGAAGGGACACTGGATGTAGGGCAGCCTGCTTGGGTCTCTGTGGCTGGTGTTTGTTGTCAAGTTGAGCAATATAGGCGATGGCGACAGTTTACAAGGCAACAGAGCTCCACCACCTACCACATCTGGACTCTGGCCTCTTTGCTGAGAGGCACTTCTGCCTCTCAGTGACCACGCCCTTTCCCAGGCTGGGCCCACAGGAAGTTAGGCTGGGAGGGAGGAGGCGTCAAGAGTGGTGGGAACCGCACTCTGTGCTGCTGACAAAGTTCTACTCCACCCCTCAGCCTAAAGCTGCCTCAGAAGGCCTTCCCTCTTCCTCTTCGGGCCCTCCTGCCTGAGTGGCTGACGAGGGTGATGTTTACACTCATTTCTTCATAATGAAGGAGGTTGGGATGCAGGGATCAACCCGCTCACCTCTCAGACTGCATATGAAACCTTATGCTGAAACATGCTCAAAATCCATCCATGCAAAGAAACTAGACAGTGTTACACACACACACACACACACACACACGTGCATACATTTTTTTTTTTTTATGGTATCAGTAGTTGACAAATGCTTGGTTTTGGTAGATCCCTGGTGGGGCATAGAACATTGGTACACCTTCTCGGAAAGGCAATTTGACAACATGCATCAAAGTCTTAAAGGTTTTTTTTTTATCTACCAGTATGTCCACTTCAGGAATGTAATCCAAGAAAACACCAGGTGTACCTACAAGGATGTTCCCTCCAACATGGAACACTTTAGTGCATTCAAAATATTTTAGGAAGAGTTTTAAGGGCAAGGAAAGCATTCATGATAAATGAAAAGCTCTATACTTATATAAAAAGTACATATTTTCATATAAAAATCTGTGTGTCCATAAATGTAATATGTGTATAAGAGTGTGTGTGTGTGTGTGTGTTTAAAAAGAGAGGGTACATTTCCTCGCTCTTAAACTACCTTCTTCCCTTGACTTCCCATCCCTGCACCCTCTCCTGGTTTTCTTCCTAACCTCCTGGCTGCTCCTTCTGAGCACCCCCTGCCCCCCCCCCCCACTCACTCTTGCATTCTCCTCTTCCCAACCTACATAGTTTGGAAGCCTCAGCCTTAGACTTGAGTCTCCCCTTCATCTATGTTTAACTCCCCAGACCAGTCCCATGTCGTTTACATCCTCTGTGCTGATGATCCTCAGATTAAAATCTCCCTTTCTTTCCTCTTTCCTGGTGCTCCCAACATATATCCAACAGCTTGCTAGGAGAAATGTTTTACTCAGCCTTCTCATATCCAAACTTGAACTCTTGATTTCTATCCCCACCCCCTACATACACAAACACACACCTGCTTCTCTCTCATTGTTCCTGTATCAGTAAGTGGATCATCATCTCACCAGAAATGGGACTGGAAACCAGGATGCAGTCATCCTCTGGACACCTTCCTCTCTCACACCTTACTACCAATCCATTAGCAAGTCCCAATGTCTCTGTGTTCAAAATATCCCCGAGTTCATCACTACTCACCATCCCCACTGCCCAGCCCTCTGCCCAGGCCACCAGCACCTCTCTAAACTTCACCCCCGCAATTGGTCTCCCTGAAGCCACACTGCCTCCCCACAATTTCTTCTGCACATGGCAACTCATGATCAATTTTTAAAAATTAGATCAAAAGACATGGAACCTGTGGCCAAAATGTTAAAAATTTCCAGGAATAATGAGATTTTAAACTATTCTAATTTTATTCTGTCTGCTTTGGTTATTTGTCAAATCTTTTTTAACAATAAACACATTTCACTTTTGCCAGTAAGAAATCATAATGTTGCTTAAAAAAATAATTTTTATAACTCAGCCTGTAATATGAGCTGATCTTCCATGAATCAGCCCTGCCAAAGCAACACCAAACAAGCTACAGAGCAGTAGTAAGCACCCAACCCCCAGCTTGCAAGGAGACATGCCCTAAACAAGGTATTTATGATGCCGCTTCTGACTGCTGTCCACAAAACTGACATCCCTGAGTAATTTCCACACTTGCCAGCTTGGATGCAGCCTCAGAATCCTTCTCAACACAAGGCAGTCACTATTATTCGATTAGAATTCACAGTTAAGAGGAAATATTTTTGTAGTCTATAACAAATGTTCTATCTAAAGATTGTAAAGCTAAATTATTAAGTTTTTGTTGTCGTCTTTGTTTGTTTGTTTGTTTTATACTAGAGATCGATCCCTGGGGCTTTTTACCACAGAGCTCCATCCCCAACTCTTTTTAAAGTTTTTTTATTTTGAGACAGGCTAGCCTCAACCTTGCAATCCTCCTACTTTGACCTCCCAAATTGCTGGGATTACAGTCATGTACCACCACACACCCCTAGGATCCCTCTTCAATAATTATAATGTACTAAACATTGGCAAATCACTTTTATCTTAAGACTCGTGTGTATTCAGAAAATCTCTTAAAATAGGTTGGGCAGATATTTTTATCCCCCTTTTAAGAGATCTAAGGGCCATAGAGATTAAAGACCCAGGTCAGAGCTTTGGTCACCTCATTGACACACTCTTGTGTGCTTTTCTGTGATTCCTATAAACCTCTGTAACCTCTAAGAGGTCAGAACCACATGCTGCAATGGAGGTGGGCAGAGGGTGGGGGAAGCCCTGAGTTAGCACCAAACCTAAGCAGAGATGGGCTGCAGGTAATGAATAATTCGTTTCTATTCACAACTTTGAAGAGCTGCGGATGTGACTCCGTGGTAAAGCACTTGCCTAGCACACAGGAAGCCCTGGGTTTGATCCCTAGCACCACCAAAAAGAAAAAAAGAAAGAAAAGAAATTTTTGAAAATACATAGTAGAGAAATAGATGAAGTAAAGAAATAAAGATCACAAATTTCATAACCAAGGCCATCGTGCTTCTCAGGGGCAGGGCCTCCAGAGGCCAAACATGTTTGTGGGTTACCATAGCAACCACAAACCGCCTTTCCGCCCATTTGACCTATTCTGAAATAGCTTTGTGTTGGGGACTTCCAAGCCTGCAGAGGACAGATTGCTCAACAGTCTCCAGCATCTCTTTGCACTCTGTCGCCTTCACTGCAGTCGTACGCAGGTTCAGTGCCCAAGAAAAATAAAGGGTCCACATGACTGCCACGAGGTGCAGCATCAATTCCCACGGCTGCCTCATCTGTCTGGAGTAAGCCTCCTGCTCCACAGGCCACTTAGCAGTTCTGACTGTCATCGGAGACTGTGTGACCCCTGTCCTTGGCAGGCCAATTTCATGGATGTTTCATGGCAGGAAATAAGTGAAGAAAATCCATATTCCCAAAGGGAACATGGGTGGCACTCTAAAATAGAAAGACTCCCAAGATTACTGTTTTTGTAACGTGCAGGAGCACAGCCAGCACCCGTGACTTGGGAAGTCTTCATTCTCCTTTTCTGCTTCCTTCTCCCTGTCCGCATGAATGGTTCCACCTGTTCCCCATCTTTCCAAGGCATTCTCCTCCTCCCCATCAGATCCCCAAGAATTAGATCCTTGATAATCGTTTTCCCTCCTTTATGCCTTTTGACTCCAATTTTGTGAGAAAACTCTGCAATGCAGGGGTAAAGTGGGGGTAAGGGAAATATAAAGCACTTGGGTTGTGCTGTCAGCCTTGCCTTCTATGAAACCTATTCCAGCCCCCTCTCCCTTAAGACCCCCAGCACCCAGGATCCAGAACTCTGTTTCACTTGGCTGCAAGAATATCCCTAGTCTCTCTTAGCCACCTGCCCCCATCAACACCCCCACTGTTGGCAAATGAGATCCCAAGACCTTCTATGTATTGGGTGGGAATGATTATGCAATAGTGTGTTCCTGTTGACAGAATGACAGGCCTGAAGTCAGAACACCAGGATCAGAACACACTGGTGACCCTTCCGGTTGTTAATTATGTGTACGCACTCTGCCTATTTTCCTCCTCAGGATAATAATTGCTACTGAGTGCTGTGTGCTTGTATGATACGAATATAGCACTACTAGGGAATGCCATCGATGCCAATTATAGATGCTGGAGAAGTAAAGGGAGATGAGAAAAACAAAGTGCCGTTTAGCAATAAAAGAAATAATGCACCACTAAATTACTTGCAGGGCGTACCTAATTGCCACGCGACCCAGGAACAATTAGGTATTCTATTAAATATGTGCCAGTCTATGGTTAGTTTAACACAGTTACTACTATTGGATCCATGCAGGGCCACTTGCTCACCATCAAAACAAAACAAAATGAAAAAGGACAACCCAGCCCCCTCCAGGAGAGGGAGGTGGTATTTCTGACACTTCTAGTGAGTCTCCCGAGTTGGCCGCCTCCCAGTTGGACTCTTTGTTTCACTCTGCTGCTCACACATCTTCCAGTTCTACGGATCTCATAAATTTCCCAGTTTCCTCAGGGCCCAGGACAGGGCCAAAGAAAATAAGTCCCTCAGGGACAGATAATGACGTGGTTGAACTGAGGGAAACTGACAGAGCTGGGCTCAAAATGGCAGGTCATCACTAGTAGGGAGGGCAAGGCCAACAGGAGGCTCCTGGCAGCTGGGAGGTGGATGAAGGAAGCTGTCTGCACCAGGAATGATCAGTGACAGGAGGAGGAACCTGCAGGATAAGAGGAAGCCATGGTCAGTTGCAGGGATTACTGAAGAATGGTCACCAAAACTGCTGGGTCAGAATCCAGAAGGAAGGGATCCTCCAAGGAAGACCAGCCCATGACAAGGACTGGGGACCCGTGGGCCCTTCCAGCAGCCCAGCTGTAGCGATCTCCCTTGTGAGGGTCCTCTACAGCTCTTACAGGGGCTGAATCCTCACGGCTAGACTCTCCACTGCACCCCTAACAGACCTGAGCAAAATAAACCAAGCTGGACAAAAGTCATCAGACCAAAGTGTTACCGCTGTTGGCCGGTGACAAGTCCTTGCTTCCGCAATGTTGAAGAATAACCCCAGAAAAGCACACGCCGAGGGAAGGTCAGACTAGAAATTAGAAGTTTACTAAAGGACAGCAGAAAAGACTTCTCCCGGAGGAAGAAGGGGACCCAAGAGGTGGAATCGTGGAAGTGTGGTTGTCTCCCCTTTTTATAGTTTTGGTGATGGAATGTAAGGGGGAAGGGTTAGGACACAGGTGGGCCAAAAGGGCAGGAAGGACTTAATTATCACTTCTCTGGGATGGGCTATCTCCAAATCTGTTGGGGGCTGTTTCCTGGGTTCCATTAACATTTCTTTGGGGTGGACTTTGGCCTAGGGCCTTTCCGGGACTTCATTAACATTCCATGAGTTGTCCTGCGTTTCTCGGAATCATTCTCAGCATGGCCTCCATTTTAGATTTCACTGGATATTAGACCCGATTTACCTAACTACACTGACTACCTAACTTTAAATCTGGCTTCAAAAGGACAGACTTTAAGGGAAAGCCTTGACTTTACTTTGACATGAAGGTCACAAAAAATATAAGATTTTCTCCCAAATTACCACATCTGAATCAAATCCACCTTAGTCCTAAAAAACAGCAGTGCTCCCTCTCACTGCAGGAGGGAGGTTTTCCAGCTGGGTCAGCCTGGGATTTCCTTTGGTCCTTTCAATGAACCTTCACCCCTTTTTAGGAACGACAAGGTCTGGCAAACTTCATCGGGGACTGCAGTCCCTTGTTCACCCCAACTGTGCCACTTTGGGCTTCTTTCTGCTCAGTTTCCTGCCTCTGCATGGGCTGTTTCCAGGGGCTTGGGCTCCTCTCTGATGCAGCCTCTCTTCACAAATGGCTCCTTCTACCCCTCAGGTGCAGTTTCACACATACACCTCCCAAGGCCCTCCCTGCATGCAGTCTGCCAGCAAGTGCTCATGGAGGCTTCAGCAGGCCAGGCACAGTGGTGAGCAGTGAAGTCCTTCCTGCCTAGCAAAGCTCACCTGCACACACACTGGGGGAGACAGACATTAAACAGAGAAAGCAGGAAGCAGCATACTCACTCTGTCAGATGGCAGTAAGGGCTGTGGAGGAAACGGTACGGTGAGGGGTGAAGGGGGTCAGAGAAGCTGAAGGAGGGCTACCAGTCTATCAAAAGATCTCTCCCAGAGTGCTCTCTCTCCAACCATTCCTTCCATATTTCCCACCACAATGTGTAGCTTTGTAGTGGAAAGCTTTGCTTGTTGTTTTTAATCTGTTTTCCCCACCAGAATGTAAAGTCAATGAAGGCAGAAAATGTCTTATTTTCCATGTGGCCCAGCACTTATGCCATTGCTAATAGGTGCTAGATAACTTTGTTGAATATATGAATGAATAATGAATGGATGGAGGAAGGAAAGAAGGAAGGATGGAAAGAATAGATAAATGTTTAGATGGATGGATGGAGGGAGGGACGGAGGAAAAGAAGGTAAAAGCTGCTTTTATGGTTTGGATCTCCAATGTCCCCCAAAGGACATGTGTTGAAGCTTTGGTGCTCACTCAGCCTGTAGCACTATTGGGAGATGGTGGAATATCCCCCCACACACCATTTACTTTTTAATTTTTGTATTTTTATTAGTGCATCATAATTATACCTAATAGTGGAATTCATTGCTACATATGTGCACATGCATACAATATAATAATATGATTTGGTCAGTTTTGGTCCCCAGTACCTTCCCTTTCCCTTCCCTCCTCCCTCTCCTGCATTTCCTTCCTCTATTCTGCTGGTCTCCTTTCTCTTTCATGAGATCCCCTGAGGTGGTAGAATATTTAGGAAATGGGGCCCAGTGGGAAGAAGGTAGGTCACCAAGGGCTACTGGGACCCTAAAGGGGATATTGCCACCTTGGCCGCTTCCTCTCTCTCTCTCTCTCTCCCTTTCTGTCTCTGAGCTGCCATGAGGTGAGCAGCCTCCTCCACCATGTGCTTCTGCTGTGACCTGCTGCCTCCTCACAGGCCCAAAGCAACAGGACCAAGGAACCCTGGGCTGAAAACTCTGAAATTGGAGCCAACGTCGACCTTTCCTCCTCTTAAGTTGACTATTTCAGGCATCATTTTGCAGTTACGGAAAACTAATACAGGTGGGAGCTATAGGGCAGAGAAAAAGAACCAGAGAGCCAAGAAAAAGATAAGATGAATGAGGAGATGGTCTCAGTGGATATGGCCCTGGGGGGGGGGGGGCGTTGGCACACACATGAGTGTGAGCACATGGATTGGTCCAGGCATAGGAATCCAAGAGGAAGTTGTCCTGGTCCATTTAAAGGGCTTGAAATAGAATCGACACAGCAACCTTAAAGCTATCTCATTCCTTTAAAAGGAGGAAACAGACACTCAGAGTAATTAAAGGTCATATAGCCTGGCCGGCAGGATGAGGACTAGGTACAGTTTGCACTTCACAAACGGGAGCTGAGACCCTGCTTAGAAGGGAGTGAGGACACCTGGCTCTGGGGGCTCACAGTTGCTGCCTCTGAGAGGTCCATATTCTCTTCGGGTTTTCAGTGACTAAGAGAGAAGTAATGTTGGTAAGGTTGAGTGAAATGAGCACTCACATAAATTGCTGGTGGCAATAGATAAATCAACACTTTAGGAAAACAATTGAGTAGCACACACTATGAACTTGAAATGTCTTTAAAATTTACTTTGGGTAATAATTTAAAATATTAAAAAGGCTTGATGCACAAAGACACCAGGTGATATTAATAACAAAATTAATAAACTCACACAAAAACATCAAACAAAAATATCTATCCAATCACAGAAGAAAACTAGGGTATGTTTTGATGGAATAGTATGCAGTCATTAAAAACGAAGTCTATGAAGACTAGAGAAAGTTGAAAATATTTCACATGATGTTAAGGGGGGCAAAGTTAGGTAAAACGTTTTATATGATATTACCTATAACATATAAATGATTAATTACATCTATGTAACATCAAAAATACAATGTGATGAAAGCAAAGGTTAAGAGGTAATGCTTCAAAATATAAATAATGGTTCATTCTAAATGGGATTAGACAACTATTTATTAAATTGTGTGGCATGAACGAGACACTGAGCTCTGAGGACAGGGATGAACTCCCAAAGAACCACTGATGAGTCACAGATGGGAAGAGTCCATAGGTTTTCAAAGCATACAGTAGGACCTCCAAGCTTAGATTTGGGGGGGAAAAGAAGGATAGTCAGGGAAGGATTTTTAGGGGAAGCTTGTTCTAAATGCTGAGGCAGACAGAGAGGGGAAAAAAAATGGAAAGACAGATACACAGAGACCATAAAACCAAGTAAAACAGAGAAGGAACAGGATCAAAAAAGGTAGAAAGGGTTCCAAGCAGAAGGAATTTGAGAAGGTGCAGCTCATTTGAAGAGCTGAAGGAAATTCCATTTAGAAGGAGCGTAATAGGATAGGTACTCACAAGACAGGAAGCTGAAAAGACAAGCAGAGCCAACCCTGCATTATAATTTGTATCCTAAAGGCAACAGGAAGCCTTTGAGGTGTTTTAAGATCTGTATTTTAAAGATCTCAGTCGGTTACAGTGGCGCACACCTGTGATCCCAACTACTCGGGAGGCTGAAGCAAGAAGATCAAGTTTGAGGCCAGTCTCAGGACTTAGCAAGGCCCTAAGCCACTTAGTGAGACCGTGTCTCAAAATTTTAAAAGGTGGGTAATGGGGGACATGAGTGGGTAGTTTAGTGATAAAGCATCCCTGGGACTCAATCCCCCGAACCAAAAAAGATAAAGAAAGATCTCTCCCTGGCCTTGCAAGCAGACTAGAACACAGTAAGGAAGCAGGTTTAAAAGCTATTTGATAATCCAGGAGAAAGAAAAGTAAGGATTTGTGTTTAGGTAAAGAGATGATGGATAATTTTTCCAACTTCATATGTTTCTGATCTTCATTTAATAATCATGTGTTATTTTCATAATGGGGAAAGAAATAACATATTTTAGAGAAGATGAGCTTTATAGTGTTCAGCCTGAAAGTCCCTCAGAGCCTTTGGAACTGTCTAGTAAGCCAGAGGACTCTGTGTCTGTCCAAGACTCCACACCCACATGCTGACCCATGATGGCCATAGCCGCCCACTGAGAGGATGTGATTTTCCATAGGCCAGGGACTCGCAGAAGATTTGGCAGAAGTAAGAGCAACTGGGTAAGGAGATGGCTTCCCTCTCAGACATACAACCCAAGTGTTCATTCATTCATAAATACTAAGCACCTACCATGTGCTGGGCACTGTCCTTGTCACCGGGATGCAGAAGTGAACAAAACAATAAAGTCCTAATATACATTCTAGAGGGCAAGACAGGTCATCTACAAATAAAAATCAAACTATGCTCCCTCATTTGATGAGGAGGAGTTGCATACCTTACTGTTATTTACTGATGACCGTGGTTTAGTAAACTTTGAGAAATAATTGCAGGTTTGCTTATTGCCTACCTGTACTAAATGTGGCACTTGTTCACAGGCACCTGTGAATGCCACAGTGTTTGTTACCAGGTTGGGTAATGCTGTTTTCCAGAACAGAGCTTTCGGTATCCATTTTATAAGTACATGTGTACATTTACAAATGTGACTCAGACTTCTTCAGTACTCCCAGCCAGTGGGAACAGATGAGGCTGCACTGATAATGACAACTCACATTTTATTAATGTGTTCTTCCAACTCTATGAAGAGGGACCTTAGCAATCTTCTCTCCCACCCTTATACTTGGGAGCACCCAAGGGCATCTCCTGTACATTTACAAGCAGGCTTCTCCCAGCCTCATCAGTGATGCTGCCACGCTAAGTAACAATCTGGGTAGCATCTTACTCCAGCCCTTCGTAAAAAAATTCTGTTTTCCCTGCCTGGGAAGCAGTTCACAGATCTTTGAACAGTATCTGTGGAGGGATCACATTCTCTTCCATGGAGAATATGTCTCTTTTCCTGACACATGGACAGATCTGAGCTGAGCCAATTCGACTCTGGAAACATCAGCTCTACAAGTGATTTAAAATGTCTTGGGTTCACCGTGAGTAACATTTCCTCACCGGGGCCCTGAAGCCTCACTACTTATGGATCTTTGTCTCCAAGAGAGTTTTGCAAAAATAAATACAAAAACAAACCAAAAACAACTCCTTTGGCTTCTATCTGCAGACCTCGCTTCTCTGAGCCCAAGCCTAATGCATAGGCCGGTCTGGGAACAACCTCCTGGTACCTCCTCACATCTGCTTATCAGCTCCAGGCCCCCAGCACAAATTTCCATTGGAGCCAAGCAACTCTACTAAAGCCCTCTGGGATCACCAGCTAGATCCAGACACAGCTAGCTCTCAATTTAGGTGGGGAAGGAATGGGGTGTAGCTCAGTGGAAGAGTGCTTAATCTCCAGTAACACACAAACACACACACAAAGTCAATTTAGGTGGGATGGAGAACATTCAGTTCAAAAATATCAGGCATGGATTAGGAGAGCATTAGGAGGGAAAACAAATCCATCCCATACCGTTGAATAAGGGGAGATCAACAGAGAGGAAGCCAGGCTGGAATCCTGACCATGAATCAGGATGCAGATGTGCCAGCCCAGACGAGGTGCCTCCCCTGGTTCCCCTGGCCCTTGCTGCCCAGCCCATTACACCTCAAGTATACCCTTTACTTTAGAAGCTCTGCCATGTGGGACAGAGGCCCCAGGGACTCAGGAGAAGGAGACACAAAGAGGTATTATCTTTCAAACAGCACCTTCTCAACTTAGGTCCCTTTAGGAACCTACTGGCAGAACCCACACAAATTAGTTATTTATACAAATAAACGCAAATTCTTCCCACCTCTCAACAAGAAAGATCCTAAAGGAAGCACCCGGAGAAAGATGCATCTCCAAGGCCAATGCACTGTCTTCCTTCACGAAGCCTTTTTGGAGTTCCCACCCCCAAACCCAGGCTCCATATCTTCTTTTTCTCCACCCTTTGAAGTTCTACAAGACTGCTTTTGCCACCTGTCACCCTGTGGTGTTGTTCTGTAGGTGCCCATTTCCTGTCCTAGAGGCTAAACTCTCTAATGGCAGATGCCAGACTCCATCTCAGTAGTCACAACAGACCACAGAGTCTCTCTCCTGTAACAGACGCAAGCCAAGGAGGTTCCCAGGGAACTCCTTATAAAGACAAATGCAGCAAAAATGGTTGAGGGTTTTCTTGCACTGTCTTTTCTCAGATCCTTGCTGGCATGAATTATGGTCATTGTCGGTATTTTTCCAAAATATGGAGAAGGGCTCAGCCAGAACTGATACCCAGCCAGTCCAAACCTCAGTGACATAAAGGCCTACATCCGTTCTGACTGTTTGGGGCCTTGTTCCTTGTCTCAGCCACACACTTCCAGGGTCCAGGCTTTCTGGCCTCCCCCTGAATTCCTCACTGCCTCTTCTTCCATGAGGCAGACCCTTTGGAAGGCCAGCTTAGTCATCTACGGTGTGGCATCCTGTGGTCTCTCCTCCCAGGACAGTGAATGCCCCAGCACTCTGCCTGTCCCCTCCCATAACTCTTATTCTATGAAATTGGTTCTTGTTTTCCTTCCCTCAACTTATACACATGTTCACGCTTCACTCAGCTTGGCAGGTCTGGCAAAGCACATTGCCTGGCAGAAGTAGGAGCTCAGCAAATATTTCTTGACTGAATGAGTGGGCACAACCCTTACAAATGGGATCTAAGAAACAAAGAAAGGAAATCCCCTGAGGTACTGAAAATTAAAGTTCTTAATGTGTTATACACAGGTTCAGGAATGAGGGCAAATGTTGAGCGTTTGCTAAGGTGCTGGTGTTTTACGGGCCTTATCATGTTAAAATACAAATCCTTTATCTGAGGCAGAGAGTATTAACTTCATTCTACAGTTGAATAAACAGAAACTGAGAAAAATTAAGAAATGTGTCCAGATTCATCGCTGGTAGGTGGGAGTCTGTTTGATTTGAAAATCTGCTCTCTCTACTGCCTCACTTTCCATACCTGAATTACAGTCTGAGCATCTTCCCACATCACTAGCCTATTTATAACATTATATAGAAGGAATTGTCCTTCTATATAATGTTATAAATAAGCTAGTGATATGTGTGCTGACAGGAGCATTCACAGTGCTGGGTCAGATGCCCTGAATCAGAGTCCACATCTTCACAAAACCCTTACCGATGTGCATGGCTATTAAAGTTTGAGAAGCCCTGGGTCCGACCAGTAGTCTGTGAATTATAGTCCACAAGCCAAATGCAGCCCAGCCCATCTTTTTTTATGGCCCCAAACTAAGAATATATATATATATTTTTACATTTTTAAGTGGTCGGAAATTCTTCAGAAAAGGAATGCTATTTGGTGACATGTAAAAAGTATTTGGAATTCACATTTCAATGTCCATAAGGTTTTTGGAAACATATTCATTTGTTTACTTACCGTTACTATTTTGCCTTACAGTGGCGGCCTTGAGTAGTTACAATGCAGTGTGTTGCCCACAAAGATATTTACTGTCTGCTCCTTTACAGAAAAATCTTGCCACCCCCTTATTAACTCTATCCATTGCCTGCCACCCTCAACTCTGGTTTGCAATGAGACTGTGGAATAAGGCAGCTTGCATTAGAAGGACTGAGGAGAGGAGCATCTCCAGCAAGAGCCAGCATTCAGCTGAGGCCGGGGCCAAGGGAATGTACCATGGAGCCGGGGTCCAGAGGGGAGAGGGAATGGGGGTGGGTGTACAGTGCAGCAAGGCAGGGCTGATTGGGGACAGGAGGCACAAGGCAAGAGCATAATAATGTGCAAGTGACTTGGAGAGGCAGCTCCTCAAAGGAACATGGGGAAGGTGGCAAAGGCCAAGGATGAAAGGTCAGGCAGAGTTTTCAGCCTCAATCTTCTCCCACATAGCACAGCTGCATTGGTCTTGAGACTACTCCAAGTTGCAGGGTCAGGTGGCATCCAAGCAGTTAGAGTTGGTAGACATATCCTAAGATTTCCCAACTATGAGGGTGAAAAGGTATTCTCATTCCTAAAAAGGAATCCTAAACTTGATATGTGTGGGGATGGAATTAACAAGCTCTTTGGACCTTTAGCTTGAGAGGGAAACAGTAGCTGCCTGCACTGACCTTGTTACACAGGTGAACTCCCAACTTCACCCTAGGAGAGTCTGATTCCCTTAACTCTGTATTTTAACAAGCATCCCAGATAACTCTGCTGCTTGGAGAAATGCCACCTCAGTGGATGGAAGAATTCAGGCCTCTGCAAGTGCAGCTAGAGTAGGATTGCTTCTAAAAGCAATCATGTATATAGATGGAGCTTTTCCTAGTTTCTGGTGGTGTGTAGGACTTCAGTGGCATTAAAGAAGAAGTGATGGGCTCCATCTACTGATACCAAAGGAGATGTGTGTGCAGAAATGGGGAGACATCTGAGAAATCCAAGGAAAAGCAGAACTAAGAGAGGGTACCAAAGAGTTGGAACTGAGGCCAAGGATTCTAATCCAAAAGATATCCCCAAGTGAGAGACAGTGCACACTATAGCCAAAGGACAGAACTACTGGCCTCTCCCTAATGTCATGAGGATTTCAAATGATATCAGGCAGACAAGGGTGCTCAGGGATCAGGGTCAAGCTACGCAACTGACAAAATTACTAGGTATTTACCTTTTTCTGAATTTTATTGAACTTCACCTCTTCTCCCACCTGTCCCACAATCTTATATGACTGTCCAGTATACATGTTTTTTCTCAGGTGCTAAAAGGGGGCCCTGTGCCAAGTAAATTATGAAACCAGCCCCAAGGAGTCTCTGACACCAAGATATACAGTGATAGCTTATTTTCCACGAGTTACAAAAATAAAAATATCAGGTAACATGAATACAGGGCATTGTCTCATGCATCCAGAATTCAGTTCCCTTAAAAAAAATAGGTAGGTTAAAGAAAGAAGCTTTAGAGCTTCTGTGAAAAAAAGGTTGTCTTCTCCGTTTTTCTGTGTTTCCCTCTTGTTTAAGGAAACCATGCTGGAAGCAACCTCATTTGAAACTCAGTGAGACACATCTGCTCTGTTTTGGCTTCTCAGTAAAATGTTGGCTCAGCTTTTGCATGCAGCACCTTCCTGCCTTGAGGGGGAAAAAAAAAAAAAAAGCATTCCCAGGCTCTTTGAGCTATTATGCAGAGTTGCTAGTGGGAATGAGTACACTCACACAGATTCTCCAGCCCACCCAGGAAGGTAGGTCTGACCCTTACTGATAGTAAATCAGGGAATCAGCTCCAAAGAAGGCTGACACTCCCCGTCCAGTTATTTTTCAAACCCCAGAGGCTGCTTCTGCATATGATATCACTTATGTAACTTCTCTTTGCAAGGACCCCTCCATCCCCAACTCAGTCTTCACACCCATCCCTGCCCACATCATCCAGCACAATGACACTTACACTGCTCCACCCAGTTGTGAATTTGCCAACAATTTAAGGATGTGAATATTGAGTAAATAAGCACTCAAAAATGCAATTGGCTTTTGTGCAACCAACTTTCAGGAGTTACAGATCTGCTCCTTCAGGTTTAAAATTTCATCACAGTGGGAAAATATAATTTCCCAAACTGTGTTACAAAGCTGCTTAGGAATTTCCATCATTAGAAATGGCATTATGTTACTTTGGGATAAAAGTTTTAAATTTCTAGCCGGGGTGTGGTGGCACACACCTGTGATCCCGGTGGCTCAGGAGGCTGAGGCAGGAGGATCACGAGTTCAAAGGCAGCCTCAGCAAAAGCAGGGTGCTAAGCAACTCAGTGAGACCCTGTCTCTAAATAAAATACAAACTAGAGCTGGGGACGTGGCTCAGTGGTTGAGTGCCCCTGGGTTAAATCCCCAGTACCAAAAAAAAAAAATTAAATATATATTATAGTTAATATCAATATTAATCTAAAACAAACTTGCTAGTTTCTAAATGCTACATTTATAAATAAATTTATGATTAAAATCATATATTAAAACCTTTCAGTAAGTTCCCAAATGATGAATGACCATCAACTCTTTAAAAACTGGAACTAATGGTATTTTGCTTCAAAGAATCTGGTATATCAAACATGACATTAAATATTCATCTATTTAAAAAGCTCCAAATGTCAAGGAAAGAACAAAGCTGTCCAATGCTAGGAGCATTAATTAAGAAAACAGCCTCAAACACCGAGGAGAGTTTGATGAAGTTGGGGACTCACAAACTTGACCTACTTGTGATAGTTCTTGATATCATCTTTGTTGTTGCCAAAATACCAAATGCCCAGGAAAAGAGGAAGATGGTATCTTGAATTTAAATTCCTCATTTTCTATTTTTCTAGTCTCCTGGTTCTATTGTAAATAAAACCTTCATGTAGTGAAATCAGAACCAATTTTAGTGGGAAATTGTGACATAAGTACAATGGCAAATTTGATTAGCACAACTAGGCTAAGAGATGAAGAGATTGGGGAGCCAGCGCATACAGTATTTCAAATGGTACATTTCATTTTAGTAATTTATTTTAATCATCTCTGCTTAGTGCTCCAGATAGGGATGCTTTTGGTGGCAAGTAACAAAACATCCAACTGACAGTGGTATAAAAAATAAGGTGTTTGGGCTTTCTATTGCTGTACAACAAACCACCCCAAAACTTGGGAGCTTGAAATAACATTTATTTTGCTCATGAATTTGCCATGTGGGAATGGCTTGGTGGGGGCAGCTTGCCTGCTGCACTTGGCATTGGCAAGGGCAACCTGAAGACTGGGGGTGGGGGGAGTGGAATCATCTGAAGGCTGGTGCACTCATGTGTTTGTCAGTTCTTGCTGGGAAGACTCAGGGAGCTGGAGGCTGGTCCAGCTGGGGCTCCTTAACCATCCCTACTGCTACGTGGTCTCCCAGCATGTGGTTTCTCCAGAATGACAGCTTTAGTATAGTCAGATTTCTAGCATGTGGGATCAAAGCTCCCAAGGCACATGTCAGAGAGAAGAATAAGGCAGAAACCATATCACCTTTTATGGCCTAGCTTAGGGATTGCATTCTGTGTTGAAAGCAATTCTCTAAGTCTGGCCTGTATTCAAGGGGAGGAAAATTAGACTACATTCTTTGATAGGTAGAGTGTTACAGAGTTTGTACCCATATATTAAAGCCACTGTATAGGGACCTTTTTTTTTCATATATGATGTATGGGGAGAGCAGTCACATATAATGCGGGACTTAATAATGTTTTTATTAAGAAACCTTAATAAAAACCAAGGTTTCTTCTATAATTCTGTCCTGTCAGTTCTAGATTATTGTCTCAAAGTTGTAAGATTACTACTGTACATCCTGACTTTATAACCATGTTCAAGACCAAAAACAGAATAATAAATAGTGCCAGCAGCTTCTGAACCCTTTCATCAGGAAATTTTAAAAAACCCTTCCCAAGCCTTCCTTAGCAGAATTTGGCTTATGCACCATTGACTAAAACACCATAGCAAGGTCCCCCCTTGCTTCAAGAGAGGTTGGAACAATGGATGCTTAGCTTTCTCATTCTCCATTGTAGAGGTCAGAAAGATGAAGAGAGCCAGAAATGGTCACTGGGTCAGGCAAGCCAAACTTCTGCCCTCCACTAGACCCATACAATCACAAGGAAGAGGAGCTTCAAAGAGTTGGCTCTATTCCTCAGCCAAGGTTAACAATGAAATGGCCCAAATGTAGTTAGCCAATGAAAACCAAGTCAGCTAATAAATGGAATCATTTAAAACTATACATTTGCAAAAAGGGTTAAAAGCTAGGTATTGAGTTAAATTAATCATTTGCACAGCTTAAACAGGAAGCATAATGGGTACACCACAGAGATATTTGCCAACAAGATAGGAAGGGCAAAGAAGCAGGGAGACCACTGACTTCTGAGAAGATGTTGAAACTGCTTTGCAGATCACCTTACGTTCAGAGGCCCAGGGTGTAAAGATAATCTGAGGGCAAACACAAAGAAAACTTGAACTTGTAAACCTAACCCAAATTTTGTATCTAACTTTATAGAACATTTTTCCTTTTTGGCTACCGTTCTTTAGTAGTGAATGGAAGCAGAAAAAACATGGTGAGTTGATAGATTTTATGGTAACCCGTTTACAATGATCATTCAAGCTTAAGCTTTAAAGGTTCATGATATTAAGCTAAAAATATCAAAACTTCTTTTTTTCTTCCTATAAGCACAGAGTTCCCTAGGTCTGGTGTATCATCCAGTGGTCTCACATAAGAATAAAGAAATTACAAAAAAAAAAATAATAATAAGAAAAAACAAATCACACACCAACAAGTATTTTCCCAAATACTTCATTCAAACAAGCATAACACAGTACCCCAACAAGAGCTAAAATGACAACTGAGTGGAGTTACTCACACGGATGGTGTCTAGAACTCTTTACCAGGTATATTCACAGATGTTCATGAAAACAGGGAGCTGATTGTGAGGAAAGAATGTGACCACAGTGAGAACCCCAGTACTGTCCCAGGCTATAACCTGATATGAAGACAAGGGAATAAGTGTCTGGATAATGATCTGAGAAAAATAAATGAGGAATAGAACAACTTCTCCTTTAAAATAAAATAATCATGACATAAGGAAATTAAATAATTGATCCAAAGTGATGCAGCTCATATTAAACAGAAAAATATGCACCAAGGCATTTTCACCTTTAGAGTTTAATTTGGAATGGAAAGCAATGCAGGCCTTATTCCAAACAATGGCTAACATGATCTAATTTGAAACAGACTCTTTATACAAAAATCATGAAGCATACATTATGGGAGTTGCCAACCTTTTTTTGATCATTTATAAGCTAATATAATCATCCACAAATTTTAGTTAACAAAGAATAGGCTTATAGAGACTATGATCCCACATACTTCTTATTCATATTTTGAAGTATAATCATGTCATGATGACTTTTGATCCCTCATGGAATTTAACAAAATCATATATTTGAACCTTTTTATTTAAAAATAAATACCAATCTAGAGGCCACAAGGAGATACCTCACATACTCTCAAGCAAAATGCTAAAGTACAGAAATTATCATAAAATTACTCAGTCTCAAAAGCAACTGTCAACAGTTCTAGGCCCAGAATAAGCATTCATACTAAATGTCACAAACACATTATATTCTCTGTATATCGAAATATTGTTGAAATAGAATTTTCCTCACACTGATTTCCAGCAAGAAATTCCCACTGGGTCTTGAATGAAAAGATTTATTAGATACTACTCAATTAGGTAACAAGACTAATAGTTCCCATAAAACACTAATTTGTTATAACGCTCTGTGTAGACTAACACAGATGTAAAACATGGGTTGGCCACCCTGGAACATATGTCTAAGACAACAAGCACAATGATAGCAATTTGGTACATTATCCAGTTGTCCCTTCAATGTCCATTTCGATTGCCAGTTTTGCCAGAAATGAGATTTAAAAGCAAAGGCTTCTCTTTGCTAGGTCATGTCCAAATCCCTCAGTGCAAACAGTTCTTATATGTGTGAGGCATATGCAGTGAGTTTAGGTCAACAGGCATTTTTGAATGTCCATTACCAGATGTCATGCTGGTGTTGAGGTTCAGGTCAGATCCAGCAGTCAGGCTGTCTACGTTCACATCCCAGCTCATCACTTACTAGCTGGGTTCCTTGGCCTCTCTTAGCTCTGCCTTCTTCATCTGTAATAAACTTAGCTATCACCATCATCATCACCTCCATAGTGTGGTCTCTCGGTCTTTTTCCCCATGTAAACTAGAGTGAAAAGACACATAAACCAAACCGATTGTGCCCATTTTTGTGTTGTGGTCAGTGAAGCTCAGAAGAGAGAACTTTAGCTCAACCTGGAATTCAAGGAGGTCCTTGAGCCAAGAGTTAAAAGATGAGTTAGCCAGATAAAGAGAGGTGTTCCAAAGGAAAGCTTGAGTGAGATCACAGAGAGGAGCAAGCTGTTCACAGGAACTGGATGTGGTTTGCTGTTGTTATGAGACGTGAAGCTCAAGATGGAGAGATGTCAGAGATAGGCTCCTGAGGAAGGTGAGAACCAGGTCACAGGAGGTCCTAGAGGTCCTGACTGAATTTCTTTCTATAGGTCAAATTCCCCAGGCCATGGTATCTAAAGAACTGTGGTGCGGGCTGGGGTTGTGGCTCAGCAGTAGAGCACTTACCTAGCACAGGCGAGGTCCTGGGTTCGATTCTCAGCACCACATAAAAATGAATAAATAAAATAAGAGTATTGTGTCCAACTGCAACTAAAAAATGAATACTTTGAAAAAAGAACTATGGTGCTTCTATTACATTGAGGAGAACAAAAGACGTAATAAGAAAGAGGGTCAAACAGAGAATGTGCCTGCGATCT
This sequence comes from Marmota monax, assembly GCF_021218885.2. NCBI lineage: Eukaryota > Metazoa > Chordata > Mammalia > Rodentia > Sciuridae > Marmota > Marmota monax. The sequence goes on from NW_026695212.1 coordinate 5,456,008, forward strand.
TGTGGCATTCGTCGGGATCATCCTAGGTGGGTATATCTTTGGAATTCTTTGTGTGTAGAAAATAAATTAATTAATAAAATAGTTTGCTTGTTTAAGATGTGGTTTGTTGGATTTCAGTTCCTTGTAGCTAAACACTGTCGTACAGGACACAATATACAAAACAAAAAATTTAATTTCCTTCTTCAAAGAGCACCTGATGATTACACCTGCATCCATCTCTCAGACCTACTCCTTTCCAATCATAAACAGCTCAATTTTTGCCTTCACCATCTATCCAGTAGCTTCAAAACAAAACAAAACTGGATAAACCCTTGACGCCTCCCGTTTGACTCCACTTCTGAACTATGTCCCCATGCCCTCTTCTCTCCTTCCCACCACCCTGCCATCTTGCTAACCCATCATCAGAACTTCTCACTTGTGCCCTTGCTGCAATCTTGCCCACTACAATCCACCCTCCACACAGTGTCCAGAGTAATCATTAGAAAACATATCAGGTTACGTCACACCCTATTTTAAACCTTCTGATGGCTTCCTATCTTACAATAAAAATCCCAAAGACTAACTGGTATGTACTGAATGCTTGTGTCTTCCCAAATTCATATGTGGAAACTTCAATGATGCCATTTAGAGAAAGTGTCTTTTTGAAGTAATTAGGTTATAAGAGTGAAGCCCTCATGATGAGATTAATGCTCTTGCCCTTATGAGAAGAGATACACATGAATTCTCTCTTCTCTCATACTCTCTCTCTCTCTTTCTCTCTCTCTCACTTAACCCTAACCCTTTCTCTCTCTCTCTCTCTCTCTCTCTCTCTCTCTCTCTCTCTCTCTCGGTGCTATGGATCAAACTCAGAGCCTCACATATACTAGGCAAGCTCATCTCCACTAACCTCTCTCCCACATGAGACTACAACAAGAAGGAGTCCATCTGCAAACCAGGAAGAAGGCCCACACCAGGGAACAAATTGGCTGGCAACTTGATCTTGAACTTCCAACCTCTAGAACTATGAGAAATAAATTACTGTTGCTTAAGCCACCCTAGTCTATGGAATTTTGTTATAGTAACCCAAAGAGACTAAGGCACTGACCATGGCTTACAAATTGCTTACCCGTCTGATCTTGTTTTACAACTTTTTCCCCCCTTGCTCTCTGCATTCAAACCATATTCCACCTTCATTTTATTCCTCATAACTACCAAACGAATTTCCACTTCAGGGCCTCTGTGCTTACTGTGTGCTTTACTTCAAATGTTCTTCCATCAATTCTTCTTATGCTTGGTTCCTTGACACCATTCGGGTCTCAGCCTCAATGCCTCCTCCTGCAAGACCATCTCTGATCACCCCGTGATTCACAGTCTCCATATCCTGTGTTGTTTTCTTCATGTGCTCAACTATCTAAAATTATCTTGCTGGTTTACTTGTTAACTTGGGGTGTTTTGTTTTTGGCTTTGGGTTTTTGTTTGTTTTTTTGTTTTCCCCTTCTAGATTATTAGCTTCACAAGTGCAGGAATGATGTCTATCTATTTGCTGCTCCAGGGCTGGGTCTAGAACACCATGGGTACATTATGGGCCCTTGATAATTTTTTTTTTTAATAAGCAGATGTGGTTTGAAGAAAAAAAAAATGCCAGCACACAGTCTTGGACACTTAGAAGTCTTCCAAAGTTCATGGTTCTGAAACCTATAATTTTCTTGTCTAAAATCTCCAAGAGTAAAACAGAAGTTTAGATTTAAATAAAAGCTTATTCTAGCATTTTTAACTCAGAACTCACCAACTGTATTTAATCCTATTAATTATCCTTTCTCACAGGTAAGTACTTTTGCTCACATCATGTACACTTTAGCCTAGTTAGAGTAACATAATGAGGCATTAGACAGTTAATGCAGGCTGCCAAGTGCCATGTTTTTACATAAAACAAGCCCTCAAGGGTCTGGGAGGAAGCCCAAGAGACTTGTAGTTCAAAGCTTCCAGATCCACTTAGGTGCAAGAGAGCTAAAGAAAGGCTGTCCCACAGATAGTCCTGTGGCCAACCTAGAAAGCCAGGGAAAATGCTAGAGGTAAGGAATATAGCTGCTTTAAAACACAAATGCTTCCAAACCACAAGGAAAGGGTATACATCTCTAGTCACTGCTATTTCTAGAGGGTTTATTTAGCAATTTCAAGATTTTGTAGTTACACCAGTGTTCTCATTACTGAATTCTTAGAGTTAAAAGAAAAGGAGTAGTCTTACACCACCCACCTTTCCTAGTGTTACTTTCAGGCTCAGTGCCTGGGGCTCCCAAAGACATTGCCATGTTGCATCAGGGACAGTCCAGAACAGAAGAGGAGGAGAGCTAGCTGGTGCTGGAACAGGGAGAACACAAACAACCAAAGGTCCCAGACAGCAAGTCAGGGAGCAAGGAACGCTCTTGCAACCTTTCATTTCCTCTGCTTTCGCCTTCTCAGAGGAGCTCTGCAATGTCCTGGGGACCATTTTAGGAATCTACGAGAGCAGATTTATTTTCACAATAATACTAAATACATAATTCGGCTTTTTCACTATGTGGACATTTACATTGATGGTACAGAGCAATACTGTCAGCACCTTAGCACAAGTCAAAGCAATGGCACCAAACTGTTCCTGATAGTCATCATATTCTTCACGACTGCACATCACAGTAAAAAGAAAGACAAAGAAACAGAGGTGGTGGTAGGGGTGGGAGGACAGAAAGAAGAAGGGAGAGAGGGAGAAAATGGGAAGAAAGCCAATTTTACTTAAGCATGAAAAATTTTACTTAAGCATTAAAAATGTTGATTTCATTAACTCTCAACACTTCATTACAGGACTTTGGAATATTCTGTGTGGCGAATTAGGAAGTACTCACACAGCACCATTATTACATACAAGAGTAGCATGGCTGTCACTTGGGAAAAAAAATGCATGTGCTATTGCTTAAGTTTTCATGAAATATCACTTTTATTTGAAAGAATAACTTATTCAGATTTAGAGGACATTTTCTTGAAAATGAGCGAAGTGAACCTGTCACTTCAAAGAAAATGTGTAGCAATATTTTTTGCCCAAGAGCCTTGAAGAAAGTACCTCAAGCTCAGGTTTGGATAGTAGCTACAATCCAAAAAGGCTATTAAAATATGACTCCCTTTTCCAACCACATCCCTGTGACACCATATTTTCTTCAGATACTTTAATGAAAGCAACATATCATACCAGATTAAATGCAGAAGCCAATATAAGAATCCACCTGCCTTCTGAGTCAGACATTAAAAAGACTTGCAAAAGAAAGGAAAAAAAAAATAAAACAATGCACTCATTCATTTACTTTTGTTTTGAAAAATAAAGATATTTTTAATAAAAATATGCCATTTGTGTTACATAGAATAAAATAACTAATATTTTCAAATTAATTAATAATTATTTTTAAAATGTTGCTATATGGTTACTATCCAGAGATATAACCTAAATGAAAGTTCCCTGGATTCTCAATCATTTTTAGGAGTATAAAGGACTTCTGAGACCAAAACCTGGTACAATACATAATTATAACAGAAATGTATAATAGAAATATACATTAAAAATAGAAAAATGTGTATTGGAAATAAATAACAGATATGCATTTCCAATAACATAGATGAGATCATTTTCATTCTACCACAAAAAAAAGAGAGAGAGATAGTTCCATTATGTAATTGCAGGAGAAAGTCAAGTGGCAGAGTCTGGGTTGCTAACTGGCACATCACCACAGGAACTAGTGATGACTTTCAGGAATTAAAGAGCTGTCAAGGAACAGTGGCAGGTGTTAGTGGCTCAGGAAAGAGCCACAGTCACTGAACTGGGAATAGAAAAAGCCACATTGTTATAAAAACCTCAAAATCATTATGTACCTGTGCTGGGGCAGAGATTTGAATAATGAGGAATGAACTCTGACACAAGATAAAATATTTTTAGATTAATTTGTTTTCCCCTTTTGTGTTTTTTCCCTTTGAGGTCTGTGTTCCTTGGCCTCAGGAAAAAAATTAAAGTTATGATTCCTGACTTTTGTGTTCAAAAGCCTGAGGGCACTGTGGAGAATCCAGTTAAATCTGAGAGAGGACTATCCCTTGCATAAAATAAAATTATTTCTGACTTGATGAAGGAGTCCCAGGTTTCCTTTATTCTGCTTTGTTGCCCCAAGGACACAGCAGGACCTCAGAAAGAATGCTTATTGGTGCACCAAGAGGAAAAATGTTAGTCCAGTTGCCATGTTTCAAAGGATAGCAAAAAGACAGCAGAGGGGAGCCCCTTAAAAGACCCAAAGAGAGAGGAGAGTGGCATCTCACAGTAACTTTTGTGGCCATATGACTGATGCCTTCCTGGGTCTCTGAGGCACCTCAGCTCTGCTCAAGAGCCTGGAAAAGTGACAGAAAACAAATGGAAAGCACGATGGCTGAAATTGAGTTTTTCATCAGCCCTACAGAAGAGAGACAGAAAGTCCAAATTAATTATTGAGTTAAAAGTAGAGAAGTTTGGGCTGGGGGTGTAGCTCAATGGTAGAGCACTAGACTTCCCTCACAGGTGTGAGGCACTGGGTTTGATCCTCAGCACCACATAAAGATAAAAAATAAAGCTATTGTGTCCACCTACAACTTAAAAAATATTTTTTAAAAAGTAGTTAGGTGTGAATATTATTTGGCATTAAAAATGAGTATTTGTATGTGCTCAACTTGGATGAACCTTAAAATCATTGTGCTAAAAGAAAGAAGTCAGCCATGAAAAGGCATATAGTATGTGATTCCATTCAGAGGACAGAAAGTAAATGAGCGAGTGCCTAAGGTAGGAAATGAGGGGCAACTACTATTTCAGTCAGCTTTTTCACTGATGCAACCAAAAACCTGATAAGGACAATTAGAGGAGGAAAAGTTTAATTTGGGGCTGACAGTTTCAGAAGTCTCAGTCTATACACAGCCAGCTCCATTCCTTGGGGCCTGAGATGAGGCAGAAAGTCATGGCAGAAATATGTGGTAAAGGAAAGCACCTGGAACATGGCACCAGGAAGCAGAGAGAGAGACTAATCTCAGCTCACAAAATATATACCCCAAAGGCATGCCCCCAGTGACCCACCTCCTGCAGCCACATCTTACCTGCCTACAGTCACTACTAATTTAATACCTATAAGCATCAGAAGATGAACACACTAATTAGGTTAAGGCTCTTACAACCTAATCATTTTACCTCTAAACCATCTTGCATTGTCTCACACATGAGATTTTACGAGATACCTAATAACAAAAACCATAACAAGTACTAAAAACTAGAAGGCTTTTTTGTGGGGGGACATGAAAATGTTATGGAATTAATTGTGGTGTCTGTTGCACAACTGTGAATATACAGGAAGAAACTGAACTTGGCACTTCACGTGCGTAGATTTTATAATGTAAATTATGTCTCAAAAAAATCTGTTACCAAAAATGTGATATCTCTTGACAATCTGAGATATACTGAGAGTCATACTCACTTTTATGTGTACAATGCTTTATTAAGTTATTTTATAAGGTTGTGTCAAGGTGGTGACTTCTAAAACCACTTACTGAGCCAGCTCAGGACTTAATCAACAAGTCCAAGGCCCAGGCAATGGGAAAATATACAGGAGAGGCCAGATACAGCACCAAGGTGGTCTAGGCAAGTATTCTGCACCACAAGGAACCACACCCACTGCCAGAGCACCATCTCAGGAAACATCAGAGCAAACACTATGCAGAGATGTGGGAAGGGAGCCAATATCAAGAAGCTCCTTGGCAGACCACGAGGCCCCCCACAGGCAAGAGGTTCAATGGCTTGCATTCAGTGCCCAGTGTGTGGTTACAATGAGGGCTGCAGCTTCAGAGAAATGAGCAAGTGATTCCAGGAAAACCTGAGTAACCACAGAGGGACCTAATTAGTATTAATAATAAATATAGAGAGCATGTCATTTATGAATAATAATATAACATGTAACTCAGGTAAATTCTATAATAACAATAACAGTATTTGCCTGGCATTATTCATACTTTATATCTTTAAATGTATTGCTCCTACATGGGGATCTTCTCAAATAGCTACTCTTACTCTCTTTATTCTGCAGATGAGGAAACTAAGTCAGAATGGTAAAATTACCTGCCCAAGTCATTAGTAAGGGCAGAACTGAGGTTGAAACACAGGCAGCATGGTCCTAGGGTCTATCTTAACAACTTTACCATGCTGCATTTAGGTAGCAGACCACTGAGCCATCAGGGTCACCAGGAACCATTGGTGATGCTGAATCCCCTCATCATTGAACTACACAGCGGAAGGATTGAAAGTCAATCCTGGGTTGGAGCTAAGCCTGCAGGTAGTGGGCAAATGATGGCCACTTACAGAAAAGCAGGATAGGGTGCCAAGCAACACACACCTTATTTCTTTTCATTTTCATCACAGTGCTACGAAGTAGTATCTTAGTCTGTTCAGGTTGCTGTCACAATATATAATAGAGTGAGTGATTTGTAAAAACAGAAATTTATTTCTCACAGTTCTGGAAGCTGGGAAGTCCAAGACCAAGGCACTAGTAGGTACAGTGTCTGGTAAGGGTCCAATATTTCATAGATAGCTGTCTTAATCCAAACTCACATGGCAGGAATGAGAGGTATCTTTCTATCTGGCTTCTTTCTCTCTGTTGTAGTGGGTGGGGGGGAGGTACCAGGAATTGAACTCAGGGGCACTCACTGAGTGACGACCACTGAGCCACATACCCAACCTTATTTTGTATTTCATTTAGAGAAAGGGTCTCACTGAGTTGCTTAGCACCTCACTTTTGCTGAGGTTGGCTTTAATTCAAAATCCTCCTCAGCCTCCTGAGCCACTGGGATTACAAGCATATGTCACATGCTCCATTCTTTGGCTTTTATAACTATTCTAGTCCAACTCAGGACGGCTCCATCCCCGTGATTTACTTCTCTCCTAAAGGCCCCACCTGCTAACACCATAACTGGGGATAAGGATATCAACATAGGGATTTGGGAGGGACACAAACATTCACTCTATAGCAGGTAGATATTATTTTAATTTATAGATGAGAAAACTGAGGCTTGAAGAGGTTATACAATAAGACTAAAGACTCAGGAAGCAAAGGAGTCAAGACTGTATCCTAGATATCCTGATTCCAAGATGGCAGCTATGAGCAGGCTTTTGGAGATAGGCAGAAAATGGCAAACAGCAAGTGAATTGGGGAGTAGAGTAGAAGAATGGTTAAGAATATGTGCTTGATGGCCAAAGTCCAGTTATGCCAATTACCCTACGATCTCGAAAGAGAAGCTTAATTTCTGAGTCTTCGCACCTTCATCTATATGCCAGGTTTAATAATAATAATAATAACGTCTAACTCCTGAGAGGCATAATAATGTCTAACTCCTGAGATTGCTATGGGAATTCATGAAACACCCTGTGTGTAATGATCTGCTGCTCCATGAGTAGCAGCTGTTTTGAATAGGCATTCCTTTTATGGTACTAATGAGCAAAGACAAGCTGAGACAGTCCAGATCTTTCTCCTGAACCATTTTACCTCTTGACTCAGAGTAACATCAGGCTAAAAGGAACATTAAAATTTATTTAATCAAATGTTCTTTCCTAACAAATAAGAAAATTGAGGGGTAGTGTATTTCATGAGTTGCCCGAGCTTTATAGCTAGATCTAGGCAGAGCAAAACCAGATCTTTAATAGGTATAACTTAAAAATTAAAAAGTTGGCATAAAAATAGAAAAAAATACTTAATAAGAAGTAAAACTGAGACAAACCCAGGTAGTCCTTCAAACAGGGGTTATAATTTAGTGAAAAAGGCAGTCATGCTTTACCTGCAAAGAGCAGGGTAGCTGTTGAATTCTGCCAGAACCTAACTCCCGGCCTTCAGAGTCAGCATTGCATGAGGGAAGGACACTTCCCAGGAAACAGGAAGCACTGCTTTCAGATATTCCTTCAATATCATCCCACTCCAACCCTGTGGTCTTATTGTCTATACCAAACAAAGGAAACTGGAGCCTGGGTGATACACAAGAGAAGTTAACAAAGGGATAGGAACAAGTATCTTGGAAAGCATATGGTTGAATTGTGATTAGTGTCAATAAAAGGATGGGGGAGAGTCTTTGATATTATTTGAGTGGGCTGCCTTCATTTGCTAAAAGACTAGCTGAAATTTGAATGAAATTAACGAGCAGGTGTTAGATGGGGACACAGAATAGTAGAGAAGGTATATGAACTAAAGAGGTAACAAAGAGCTTTGAGAATGAGGTTTGAGGAAAACAAATGTACCTGTTTGCACTTCTGTACACGTGTATATTTAGCTGAGAGTGCCTGTCTTTTGCCTTTGCAGCAAATTTAATAGTTGCCCTCAAAGGCAAATTAAATTGTATCTACTGTGCTATTTATGAGGGTCGCAGGAGGCCTTGGGCATGGTGGGAGGTGTGGTGGGAGCATGATAGGTCACAATCGTGAAGATTAAGGAGCAGAATTCCAAACTGAAATTGCTGGTCCACCTGCTACACATTAATTATGAACCAATTACCTCCCATTTAGTGTCACTGCTGCAATGTTTAAAAGAAAGAAGTACACTCGGGAAATATTTGAAAAATCTGCTCACTAAAAGAAGAAAATATTGAGAATCTTCTCTTCCTTAATCACATGTATTATTAAGAGAAACTAAGTTGATCCCGTGTGATGTAAACACACCAAGTGATTATCAGGCAGAGATCACTCAGATTTCCACTGGCTAGGACCAGCATTCTGGTCCTGTTTGTTATTTTTAAGTAATCTCAACTAGCACGTTATTCGTATTAGATGTTGCATTTTGAATTAAAGAGGCACTGTATTCAAACATTGTTTTAGACAGTTTTCCATTGCTATAGTAAATGCCTGAAATAGTCAACTTATAAAAAGAAAAGGGTTATTTTGTTTTATAGTTTTAGAGGTTCCAATCTATGACCAATTCACCCTCTTGCTTTAAGGCCTGTGGTGAGGCAGCACATCATAGTAGGAGCACACGCTGGAGCAAAACCACTTACCTCATCACTGGGAAGTGAAAAGAGGAAAAGGAAGGGGCTGGGGCCTCCACAATCCCCTTCAAGGGCACACCCCCTTTACCTGAAGACCTCCAGAGACTTCAATTCTTAAAGGTTCCGCTACCTCCCAATGTGTAGTGTCAGTCTGGGGACCAAATCTTTAACAAATAGGTCCTTTGGGAGACATTTCAGATTCAAACTATAGAAAACATGTAAAAACATGCAGTTAATATCACAAACTCTCCACTAACACCATCAGCTCTAATATGATACACTAAAAAGATCCATCTCAGGGATCACAGGTCTTCATGGAAATTTTCCCAAAAGGAGAACCACAAGATATTAGAAAGGGGAATTGCCCTGAAATTGAGGGGAGAAAGTTGAGGCAAATCACAGATGGTACTTCATTCTACTCTAAATATGTACTCCCTCTAATGAACAATCCACACAGGTTTGCATGTGACACCCACTCCAGATATTGCCACTCATTGCCTGCATGCTAGGACCAGCAAGGTCTCATATAAAAGGTGTTGAAAGTAGGCTCAGCTGGCTACTCTTTTTCTTAAGGAGACATCCTTAGCAAATTCCAGTTTTTGCCTGTTTTCTCAGACCTTCTAGTTCGGGAATTTTGATGGTGCTTTTCCATTTGTCTTCACTGAACATAAACTGTTCAGTTGTTATCCCCCTCAACTTTTTTACAGATATAATTTTAAGTTTCTGAGGAACTACTAATGTTCATCCAGGAGGTGCTGAGTTTGTAGGTTTGCTATCTTGCATTTATTTGTGTTTGCTTTTTTTGTCTGGTAACACCACGGCTTTGACTCATTTTAGTCATTTTGGGAAACATACAATATACCCACAAATAGATCCATAAGTAGATTCATTTTTATAATGTTTTCCACTAGTCTCTTTTATATTTTAAATTACCTTGGCCACAATTAATAATACATACATATGCATAAAAGTCATTGGAATGTAACTTCTATACATCTTTTTTGTTAGCCATCTTTAGCTAACATCCATCTTTGTTAGTCCATCAAGAAAAGCATTACCAATGATCTCTTGCTACCTAAGTAAAGTAGGGAGGAAATCAGTAGCATCTCACTATAGGGAAAATTGGAATGGAGCCTTCATGAATGAAATTAGAAACTATCTCATCCCACTCACTTCTGAGACCAAAACATCTAAACAAAGAGAATCTCCATTGTCATCAAGGTTCTGTAGTTTGCAAGGTCTGAAAAGGACCAAGGGTTAAAAATATATCTTGTGAGAAAAGTGGAACTTCCAGTGGAAGGGGACATGAGCACCAGTTGGTAGGCATTGGAAGGGATCTCTAAGAAAAGGGAACTGAGGAGACAAGGACACCATCTTCCTCAATCTTGTGAGAACTGCCTCTTATCTAGTACATGGGTGAAAGCGTAATTTACATTTCTACCACCTCTGCTCCTTCCACACTGTATTGTGCTTTTTGAAACTTACCTGTTTTTAAAGTCGGGCCACAAAGAACAATCTCTAGATCATGCTGAATAGAGTAGCTCTTGGTCTCATGAAAAACGAACATCTGCGTGCCCCAAACCTCCAAATAGAGCTGTCTAGAACAGTGTCTTCAACTTTCCAAGTGGACATGCTCAGCAAATTAAGCACTTCTATGACCAACAAAATATTCAGACTTCTCCTGAATCTGCAAGCTTTTGTTCTTCTGTTAACAGTGCCCTCAAAAAGCTAACACGCTGATTCTGAAAACTTCAAAATTTGTGAGATTCTTAGAAGCTCTTAGAGTAGGGAGATTTGTTTACTTATTGCAGTTCCTTGGTGTTGTATATTTCTTTGTTTAGGTTTTCTTTAAAATTGGGGAAAATAAAAAGACGAAAAGAAAATATACAAATGTATTCAGGACAAGCTGTCATCTCCTGAATGCTCATTTGGGTTACAAAATGTGTTAGTCAGTCTTCCATTACCGTAAAATCAAATTAAAGGAGAAAATATTTATTTTGGCTCATGATTTCAGAGATTTCAGTCCATGGTCACTTGACTCCATCACTTTGGGTTCTGTAGTGAGTTACACAGAACATCATGGCAGGGACCATGTGGTGGAGCATAGCTGCTCACTTCATGGTGGCCAGAAAGGAAAGAGGGAGTAGTAAGAGGGAAGGAGATGGGACGAAAAATACTTTACAAGAGCCCACAGTAACCTCCTTCCTCCAACTAGACCTCCTACCTCCCAGCACCCCCAGTAGTCCATTCATCTATGAATCCATCAAAGATGAAAGAGTCATTCATCAATGGATGAACCCATTGATGGAATTAGAGCCTTCATGAGCCAATCACCACCCAAGGCTTCACCAGTGAACACTGCTGCACTGGGGACCATGCCTTCAACACATGAGCATTGAGAGGATAATTCAGATTCAAACCAAAACACACACAGAGAACATAAAGTATATTAAGTCAGATACTGCCTTTAAAAAAATACCTGGAACAGGATATTAGTTCTCAAATTTTAACCTGTCTGAAAATCTCCTTTGGAACTTGTTAAAAATGAAGATTACAAGGGGCCATCCCCAGAGACTCTGGAGAATAGCCTTCCCAATCCACATTTCTTTTTTGTTTGTTTGTTTTAAATTTATTTATTTATTCTAATTAGTATATATGACAGCAGAATGCATTTTGATTCATTGTACACACAATTGCAGCACAACTTTTCATTTCTCTGGTTGTACGTGATGTAGTGTCACACCATATGTATGGTCATACATGTACCTAGTGTAATATTGTTCATCTCATTCCACTATCTTTCCCGCCCCCATACCTCCTCCTCTTCCCTTCCTCCCCTTTGCCCAATCACAGTTCTTCTATTTTTCCCATGCTGCCCCCCCCCATTATGAATCAGCATCCTCTTATCAGAGACAATATTCAGCCTTTGGTTTTTTGGGATTGGCATGATATTGGCATGATATTCTCCATCTCCATCCATTTACCTGCAAATGCCATAATTTCATTATTCTTTAAAGCTGAGTAATATTCCATTGTGTGTGTGTGTGTGTGTCATATATATCACATTTTCTTTACCCTACTCATCTGTTGAAGGGCATCAAGGTTGGTTCCATAGTTTAGCTATTATGTATTGAGCTGATATAAAAATTGATGTGGCTATGTCACTATAGTATGCTGATTTTAAGTCCTTTGGTTATAAACTAAGGAGTGGGATAGCTGGTGGTTCCATTCCAGGTTTTCTAAGGAATCTCCATACTGCTTTCCAAATTGGTTGCACCAATTTGTAGTCCCACCAACAATGTATGAGTGTGCCTTTTCCTGGACATCCTTACCAACACTTATGGTTGTTTTTATTCTTGATAACTGCTGTTCTGATTGGCATGAAATGTAATCTTAGAGTAGTTTTGATTTGTATTTCTCTAATTACTAGAGATGTTGAACATTTTTTCATATATTTATTGATCGATTATGTATCTTCTTCTGAGAAGCATCTGTTCAGCTCCTTAATCCATTTATTGATTGGGTTGTTTGTGGTTTTTTTGATGTTAAGTTTTTTGAGTTCTTTATGTATCCTGGAGATTAGTGCTCTATCTTACGTGTGTGTGGCAAAAATTTTCTCCCAAAATGTATGCTTTCTCTTCACCTCATTGGTTGTTTCTTTTGCTGAGAAGAAGCTTTTTAGTTTGAATCCATCCCATTTATTGATTCTTGATTTTATTTCTTACACTTTAGGAGTCTTGTTAAGGAAGTTGAGGCCTACTTTTTCCTCTATTAGGCACAGGGTCTCTGGTCTAATTCCTAGGTCCTTGATCCACTTTGAGTTGAGTTTTGTGCATGGTGAGAGATAGGGGTTTAGTTTCATTTTGCTGCATATGGATTTCCAATTCTCCCAGCACCATTTGTTGAAGAGACTATATTTTCTCCAAATGTATGTTTTTGGTGCCTTTGTCTAGTATGAGATAACTGTATTTATGTGGGTTTGTCTCTGCATCCTCTATTCTGTACCTTTGATCTACATGTCTATTTTGGTGCCAATACCATGCCGTTTTTGTTACTGTAGCTGCGTAGACTCTAGTATAGTTTAAAACTGGTATTGTGATGCCTCCTGCTTTATTCTTTTTGCTAAGGCCCCAACCCACATTTCTAATAAGCCCCACAGATGAGCTTGTCACAGGTAGTTCAGTCAACCAGCTGTTGAAAGACGGCTTTCTCATAAGAGCCTTGTTCTCACCTTCACTTACTCTCCTTTCATTCGGCCACTCTACTGAAACAGCTCTCAGCAAGCCCATCTAGGACCTCAATTCTAAAACCTCACAGGTCTTGACCATACTGGACTCAGTTGATTGCTCTCTGCCCCTTGAAACACCTTCTTTCCAAGCCTTCCACATCACTAACGTCTCTTGAATCTCCCTTATCCTTCCTACCTACTTCTTCTCAGTCTTCTTCCCTGGCCTTATTTTCCTAATTTCTAAACATTGAAGTGTTCCAGGGTTTCGATCCACAGGATTTATCATTTCTTAATTCACTCTCTTCAATATTTTCATCCATGGAACTGATTTTATTAATTCCAGCAATTCCCAAATTTAGATTAGTACACCCCACATTCCAGAACTCAACTTACCCAGCCAATTGCCAACTCAACATCTCTACTTGGGTGTGTAAAAGATATACATCAATATATACAAAACTTCTGATTTATGCTCCTTCTTCCAAAACCTTTATTAAACTGGGCAATACTACTCTTGCAGCAGTATTGCCCAGCTTAATAAAGGGCAACTCTTCTTCCAGTCCAAAAACCTCCTCACTTTCTTTACAACTCACAGCAGCAATTCCTGTCACTTCTACTAGGAAATATTTCCAAAATCCAACCACTTTTTCCTGCCTCAGCCATGATCATCACTCACCTGGATGACTGCAGTAGCCTCCGGACATCTGAACCCATTGCTTCTACTAACATGCACTCCCCCAACCTATTCCCCACAAAACAACCAGAGTGACCCTCTGAAAAAAAGCAAGTCAAGTCAGGTCACTCTTCTGCAGAAACCCTTCCAAAGCCTCCCATATCACTGAATATAAAATCCAAATTTCTACAATGACCCCCACAAAACTCCACCCTATCTAACCCAGGGATACCTCTCTAACCTCATCTTGGCGTAATCTCCCCTGTACCTAAAGTGCTCTTAACCCAAGAAGACATACACACCTGTTGCTTCTCTTTCTTTAGGTTTCTGTTCAATGTCATCTCATTAGAGAGACTTACTTACACTAGCAGTAGAGCATCCAAGATGATGTCTAATGTCTCCTGCTACCCACACCCTTATGTAGTCCCCAACTCTTAAGTGTGAGACTTGGTGACTTGTTTCTATGGAGTAGGATTAGGCAGCCATGATGAAGTGCCACTTCAGAGATTAGATACAGAAAGACTGTCTTGCATCTTGGGTCCAGTCCTTTGTTGTCTCACTCTCTTGCTCACTCTGAGGGAGACCAACTGCCATATTGTGAGTAACCAAATAGGCCCACGTGGCAAGGGACCCTGGGTTCTCTTGGCCCAAGAGCCTGCCATGACCTGAATCTTAACAACTGTTCTTCCCTGCATGCGACTTCTCCAGAGACCTTGGAGCAGAGACACGAGCTAAGCCACACCCAGAGTTCTGCTCCATAAAAACTAAAATTCAGTGTCTTTTGTTTTAAGTCACTAAGTTTGGGCATAATTTGTACCCTCGTACTCCTTTTCCTCTTTATGCCTGCTCCTTTCCCCAGAGCACTAATCTCAAAACCTCACATGTTATATTTGTTTGTTTAGTTCTGTCTCCACCCACAAAAACAAAAGTTCCAAGGGGCAGGGACGTTTGCAGGTTTGTTCACTGGGATATCCCAATGTCTGAAACACTCCTGGCACAGAGTAGGCTCTGAAAATATTTGTGGAATGAATCAATGCATCTGAGTGGGGGAAAGACCTTTGCGAAGTGGTGAAAAGAACTTAGTCAAGAAAGTCGTGGTGAGTGTTAAATGAGCAAAGTAGCCAAGAGGCCTAGTCCTCAGTAGGTGCTTAACAAACTGTGTGTCCCCCCCGCCCCATCCCCAGCAGCCTCTCTGCAAAAGGAACTTTGATCAAAGGACAACAGTATAGATAGATAATATTGTAAAATTTTTTTCAGACTGGAATGCTTGTTTACATAATACTTAGCAAAGAAAAAGAATAGAGTTCTTTTAAGTTAAGCTGCAAAACATCCTTGTAGTGGCTATTGTAATTGTGGGTCTCACCCAGCCCATCTCCTGAAACCACACAACACTCCACTGACAGAGGAGCCTTTAGTTTTCTGTATTGTTCTAAACTCAATCTCCCTTCAGCTTTAGAGACTTTGATTTTTTTTTTTTATCACAGAAGTTCTCTGAGACCTTTATGGGCTATGAATTAGATGCTCACTTTGAGAGTCGTTCAGAGAAAAATAAAAATTAGTTCCTTCCGTCACTCTTCCTGAATGGCCTCTTAAAACCCCACTGTCTGTATAACCATTGCCACACAATAAGATAATCCCAAGAGCAATAGGCAATTATTACCATTTCAAAGCCATTGTGCAGTTGCCACTGAAATGAAATCATTGGGTATATGATCTTCGGTTATTATGGACTTAAGCCATTCTCTGGCAGGAAGCAGTATAAGCAGATCATTTCTACAGAACAATAATGTTTAAAACCTTAATAGTGGCCAAGCAATAGCAGCAATTTTCCTAACAGGATTGGACTGAGGATAAATGTGATGTCTGACAAGCTACTTCGCCGCACTGATATTTCCTGAACCCTTCAGACACTATTTTATTTGTTTTATTCCAAATCCAGCATGGTTCCCGTTACAGGAGAGGTGCTTAGTAAATGTGTGTGGATTAGATGGATAAATAGGCAAGTGGAAGAGTTAGTATAAGCTCCCAGATGAATGTCACCTTGTCTTACAAGATAGTTCACCTGGGTACAGCCTCCTGGGTGGTCACTTCTTTTCTGTCTGGATCGACCAATGGGCTCATTTGCCTTGGTGGCTAACCATACACGACTTTCAAATCCTGGCCTTCTTCCTAAATGTGTGACATTGCTCTGGTCATTTAACCATTCTCAGACTCTGTTTCCTTAACTCTAAAACTAGCATAATTATATTTACTTCATGGGGTTATTAAAAAAATTAAATTTGCTAACATAAAATACCAGTAACAAACACACCCAGGCAATCAGTATGTAATTGTTCATTAAACCTAGCAGTATCCTTTCACTATAAATAAAAACATCCCACTTGGCCTATCCTCTTTCAACAAACCTTAGGAAGTGACCCACAGCATAGAAATACAGGAAAATATTTCCACACTTTTTTTTTTGGTACTGGAGATTGAACCCAGGGGCACTCAACCACTAAGCCACATCCCCAGCGCCCCCGACACACTTTTTTTGTACTTTATTTAGAGACAGAGTCTCACTGAGTTGTTTAGGGCCTCAATAAGTTGCTAAGGCTGTCTTTAAACTCCATGATACTCCTGTCTCAGCCTCCAGGGCATCTGGGATTACCGGCAGTATTTCCACTCTTAAACTGGCTAATCCTTTTAATTTAAATTTTATTTTTCTATTTACAAAGTGTTTCCAAATACACCATTTCTTTTGAGACTCAGAACAGCCCTAATAGCAGAGTCAAGGCCCAATTTTAAAGATGAGGAAACTGAGGCATCAAGAATCATATTACTTAGGTAATATCATGGTTAGTGACAGTAAAGTGAGGTCTCAGGCTTAAGCCCAGAACCTTCTCACTAGGTTATACAACCTCTAGCAGGTGAATGGAGGCAGCAAAACCATTAACCTGGCCCAAACTCATCTCTCCATCAGATGTGGGGAGCAGCCTGGGTAATGTAGGACACTAGGTAAGCAGCCCCTTCTGGACTCTCAACCCTGGGTCTTAAAATGTTGACAGACTAGTGATCATCTATGACTGAGGAAGGGAGCCTTTGAAAGGATGGAGTTGAGCCCTCTTTTACT
The DNA here is from genome assembly GCF_021218885.2 of Marmota monax. NCBI lineage: Eukaryota > Metazoa > Chordata > Mammalia > Rodentia > Sciuridae > Marmota > Marmota monax. Next base: position 5,473,045 of record NW_026695212.1, read on the forward strand.
CATTCTCCTGGGAACTGAATGTGAGGTAGCCGTGCCCTCCCTAGGCCACTCCCACCAATAAATTGCTATCAATAACAGAAATCTGGAAACTGAGAGGTAACTTCTTGGTGCACCTTGCAATTCTGTTTTACTAGTCCTGCAAATACACAGACTTGAGACACCCAAAAGAGAAATCTTTCTTAAGCCCATGCCACTTTGCAGCACAGTTAATTAGATCTAAAAAGGAAGAGTAAATTAACAGTTATTGACCACCTACTATTGTGCCAGCATGGTGCTAGACCCTTTATATATGTTACCTCATTCCAGTTACTCCTGAAAATAATCCCTGCATCCCTGTAATGGTATGGTGCACTTCCTCAACATCTACTCCAATTCTTATTAGAGTGTTTATAGCTCCTCTATGCATCCTATATATTCTAGAAAAGCTAGCCTTCCCTTGTGCTAGGGGTAGGACAGGGGGTTGGGCTTAAACCAATGGATAAGCCTATTTTGGGATAACAGTTCAGGGAAGGATATGACTAAAATTGGGCCAATGAGAAGTTTTCTGAGAGTGCTAGAAAGAAGTTCACCTGTGCAATCTCTTTCCCTCTCTCTCTCTGCCTTTCTCTCCTGGAAGGTATGGTGAGTCTGGAATTGCCTGTAGTAATTTTGCCACCTTCAGGGCAAATAGTCTTAGGGTGAAACTGACTTTACAAAAGGAAGAACAAAAACAATAGAAAGAAATTGAATTTTTGACATCATTGGAAGCTGAATCTAACAACCCTAAACTTTTTATAATACCTAAATTTTCTCTTATATGGGAGCCAAGTAAATACATTTATTAATTTACCTAATCTGAGTTGGGTGTTTGTATCAAGTCCATTTTCTGTTACTCTAATGAAATGCCTGAGGTTCAGTAACTTATAAAGAACAAAGGTTTATTTAGCTCAAGTTTCGGAGATTCTAGGGCACAGTACTGGCATTAACTCAGCTCTGATGAAGGCCTTATAATAAAGGAGCACAAGACAGAGAGAGAGAGAGAGAGAGATCACATGGTGAGACAGGAAGATAGATTCTGAAGTCTCATGAAAATTATGTTAATCCCTTCTGAGAGCACATCTTCCAATAACCTAATAAGCTTCCATTAGGCTTAACGTGTGTGTGTGTGTGTGTGTTAGTAGGGATTGAGCCCAAAGCCCCATGCATGCTAGGCTGGTGCTCTGCCACTGAGTTATACCTGCAATCCTTTTCATTTTGAGACAGGATCTCACTAGTTGCCTAGGCTTCCCTGAAACTTATAATCCTCCTGCCTCAGCCTCCTGTGTATCTGAGATCTCAAGCACATGCCATTGCACCTGACCTAGATGCTACTTTTTAAAGGTTCCATCCCCTCCCACATCACTACCATGGGGACCAAGCTTCCAACACATAAACCGTTGGAGGACAAGCCACCTCTAAATGAAAGCAGTATTCTATTACTTACAACACAAAGAGACTTAACTCTCATGGTCAGGGGAAGGCTAGGCTGTCATAACAAGGGGACTCGACAATAATGGAATAGTTTAAAGATCTGAGTTCCTATCTCTCTCATGTACCAGTGATTGTGTGTTTCAGGTGGGGAGGCCACTGGGTTCTTTGTGTTCATTCAAAGACCCAGGTTCCCCCAAAATCCTTGCTATAACACCCCTATTGCTTTGCCCTCATTTCCATAGTCAGAACTATGTGTCCCTGGGTTCCACCATATTAGAAAGGGAAAAGACCATGACAGAATCTTATGTCCCAGACATGACACACATTTCTGCTCACATCCCACCAACGTGAAAACGGTCATTTGGCCACATCTAACAGTAAGAGAGATTTAGAAATGCCAGTAGCCATGTGCCCAGCTAAATATCTGGTACAACAAAAGAAAATAAAGATGACTTTTGGTGGACTGCCAGCTCTCTTAGCCATATCGACTGTTATACAACCCATTTTATGGCGGAGAGGAATTAAACTAAGAAAACGCGCCTAAAATCACGTAACTAGTAAGTGGCAAAGTTTTGAACTCAAACTTCCAATTCTCAAAATCACATTCTCCAAAAATAGACTCTTCTTGCTATTCCATGTGTGTGGTTATACCTCCCCATAATTCCAGCTCTTCAAAAAACCTCACCAGCCATTAGCAACCTATATGCCATAGGCCTATCCCCTGCTCTGGCAGCGATCTGGCTCCCTGCAAAGATAACTAGCATCCTTTTAAACTCCCAGCTATGACTGTATTTTCTACTCTCAGAGGAGGAAGTGTTGGACCAAGGATTAAGGCGATTGTCCAAGTAAAGCACACAGAAGAAAAAAGTGATGCAGTCACATCCAGCTGACTACTGCTGGAAAAGCCAGGAGGCAAATTGAGGCAGAGAATGTGTGGCCCCTGGAGGAACAGGGCAAATGTGTACATGGAGAATGGAAACCACTGAAGTCCACCATAAAACAGGAAGAAAGGAAAAATCAAGGATGTCATGCAGATAGGATAAATTTAGACCATTTTGGAAATAACCTATCAGAACACTCTTCTTGTTAAAAAGATGTTTATTTACTAATTTGGATTGACAGTACAGTCCTAAAAAGAACAAAAGGGGTACAAAGTAAAAAAAGAAAAAATTCTTTTTCCCTCTGGCTCAAGCACCCAATTCCTCTCCACTAAAATGCTAAACATTATCAATTTCTTGGCTAACCTCCTGGACATATTCTGTGCATATAGAAGAAAATACATGTGTGCCCTAGTATGAGTTAAGTACCTTTCTCTCCATTTTTATTACCTTATTTTTTTTCACTTAACAAAATACCTTGGAGATCTTTCAATATGTATACATCAAGGGTATCCTCATATTTGATGGCCATATTATATTCCATTATATGGACATGCCAAAATTTCCTACTGATATTTGGATTATTTCCAGTCTTCCACTATCACAAACAAAGCTGCAATATGTAACATTGCAAACACATTACTCTCTATGGATGTGAATAAGTCTATCGAGTAAGTTCCTAGCCCAGGCTTTAAAATGTTAAAGCAGCCAGATATTCATGGTTTTGAAGAATATTTCCAAATAACCCTTCATAAGGTCATACAAGTTTATTTTCCACTGGTAATGTATGACAGCACCTGTCTCCTCACACTTTTGCCAACAGAGTATGTTGTCAACTTTTTTACCATTGCCAATCTAATACATGAAAAATGGATGACTATATCAGTTTAATTACTCTATATCTTGTTATGAAGCTTAGCCTGTGCATTTTATTTTTTGCACATTTTTCATTAGGCTAATGATCTTTTTCTTATTGATTTGTAGGAGTTTTACATATAAAGAAAATCAGCCCTTGACTATTTAAAAGAGTTGCAAATATTTCCCATTTTTATAATTGTTTTTTGATTTCTTGATAGGCTTTGCATTGCTGAAAAGCATTCCTTTTACTCATTCTCTGAAGCAACTCACTAAATTAGGAGGTTCTATTAAAACAAGTCAAACGCTCTTACAGAGGAAAGAAGCATGAACTTGGGAGGACTTCTGTCTTAAAGGAGTCCTCCCCTGTTTGATCCTATTCTTAATTACTCCCTCCCTGATAATGACATTGTCACCGAACTCAAACCACCAGATAAATTAAAATCACCAACCATGACTTCCAACAGTCACAGAGTGCAAAGGAAGCCAAGTTTCCTGCCCTTTGGCTTCCCAGCTAAATCAGAGAAGAAAATAATGCTCTGAAAATCCCCAGAGAATGCTGTGGACACATCAGCTTTCATTCTTCCTGAACCTACTTCCTCCAGACAATTCAATTATAAAGGTCCTTCCTAGGCAGTTACTCAATGAATGAGACCAAGCTGAAGAAGAATAGACCTACGGGTGAGTTATTAGATGGATGGAAAAAGGAAATAAAGAAAAGGAGTAAATGAATAACAGAAAAAAAAAATGCACTGTTAGAGAGGGGCGTTTCACAACAGGAATGAAATTGCTTCTGCCACAGGCAGGCAAACAGATTTCCTCACACAAGGGAGGAGGGAGCACTTTAAGAACCAAACAACAGTTTTGTTGGTGAATTTCAGGACCCCAGAGGCTGTGACAATATTGGGGGGGGGGGGGAACGCAGGGTGATGTTTCTTTTGAAGATTTAGGAATAAAAGTAAGCAGCAAGTCTGTAACATCACCAAGAATGTGTGCTAAGGCTGCTTTGGAAACGATTCTGGCTCCTTCTGCATTTCTCAGCCTGATGATCCATGGCAGTTCCTGAAAACCTTCAACATTCAGTCTCAGCGGGTCAGCATCTAAGTGAATTCTGGCTCTGCCTTGCTGGACACTGGAGCTCTGTCTCCATCCCACTGGAAAGTGAGTAGTCTAGACCTCTGGAATTGTGCTGCTGCCTCTCTCTGCACTTCCTCTTTCTCCCATGCACCCCTTTCTCTATACCCCACAGCACTGCATTAGCGGCCCCCAGCAGGGCAGCATCTCCCAGGCCTGGACTTCTTCCTGACTTCCTGACTTGTGCTTGGTGCCTGCTCTCGCTGGACCATTGCCCTGAACTTCAGCCTCCTTGGCAAGGAGACCAACAGCCCAGCTGGCCCTCAGCCACCATCCTGTTCTTCTCAGCAATGGGCCATAGTCCTATTTCAACCTGGATGGTCCTTCCCACCTCTCCCCTCCCCCAGCTGCTACCCCCTCTTCCTGATACCAATGAATATTTCCATTTTCCAGAGTTCAGTTTTACCCCTGCTGTGTTCCCCTCCCTCCACTAGGTGGGAACCCAGGGATATCTATGCCAGCAAGATCAAGTCCAGATTCACCACACACAAACACCAGCTGGACCTATTTAACCATTTGTTAATTTATAAACCAAGAAGCCCAAAGATAGGAAGACTCCAGGGTTGGTTAACTCTACAGCTTGCAGGTATTAAGGACCTGGGGCCTTTCCTCTCTCTGTTCTGCCATTCCCCATCTTCTCAGGGTGAACACAGCAGCCCTGAGCCATCAGTGGTAGGCTGGAGTTGGCTTCCACAGGCTCCTTAGAGCTAATTAATTTGCTCTAATGTTCAGGAATCTAACATTCAGGACTCTGGCCAGCCAGTTGCTAGTGTAAATTGATCCCAGTTAGAAAATTTACACCACAGGAATGAAAATAGCCAAATATTACAAATCAGAGGTTTTTGTTTTGGGAGGGTGTCTATTTATCAAAGACATCTTTTTTAAAATTGATTTTATTGTTTTTTTAAATACACAACAACAGTAGAATGCATTGCAATCCTCATTACACATATAGAGCACAATTTTTCACATCTCTGTACATAAAGTATGTTCGCGTCAATTTATACCATTATACATGTACTTTTTTGGCATTACAATTCTTAATACACATATATACCACAAGTTTTCATATTTTTATTTGGATATAAGGTATGTTGACACCCAATTCAAGTCTTCATACAAGTACTTTATATGATGATGACCATCACATTCCACCATCCTTACTAATCTCCTTCCCCCTCCCTTTCTCTCCCACCCCTCTTCCCTATCTAGAATTAATCTAATCCTCCCATGCTCTCCCTCCCTACCCCCTCTGAGTCACCCCCCTTATATCAGAGTCAAAGATATCTTTTTTTCAAGAGCAGGAAATCTTTTCCTAGAAGCCTCACAGAAGATCCCATATCCCCACTCTCACTTCCGCCATCTTGATCTGTCATGTCTCATGCTGGTGTTTTAACTGAAGATTGGCAGATGCATAGAATGATCATGACTCCTCTGTAGTATATGAGCACCTGATTCCCTGTAGTATATGAGCACAATTCCTGCTGGAGATGGCCTCTGGGTGGGCAATATTCATTTATATTCTCTCTCTCTCTCTCTCTCTCTCTCTCTCTCTGATCAAAAGACTCACTCTCTTCTCTGTTTCACCCTGGAGGTTCCAACAGGTTTACAGAACCTGTATGTTTTGACAGCTGAGGTGTCCTCAAGACCACCTCCCCAGAAGAACAAAAGACAACAGCAGAAATTGCTGAGAGGCAATCTTAGGTGCTAGGTCTACATTTAATCAAATGGCTCAAAACACTTGGCTTCTTTTAAGCACCCTCAAATGGATAAAAATTGTCCTGTTGTTGTCCTGTTTTTCCACTCAGGAATACTTCCTCTATAAAGACATTCATATTCCAGTGGCTATGTGCTGGAAGTGGGGGCAAACCTATAATCCCAAACCTACTTGGGAGGTTGAGGCAGAAGGATCACAAGTTCAATGCCATTCTGGGTGTGGAATTACAAGTGTGTGTCACCACAGTCAGCTTGAATTACATTATTTTGTATGTGCTGATATTCTATTTAAATTGAGTTAAATAAATAAAGTAAATTGAGCTAAATAAGTACAAGACTAGATCTCATTAAGCAGCTGACTCAAAATAAGGTTTTCTCCATTCAGATTTAATCTAATCCTGGTTTTCTCTCCATTAAAGGTAGACTGTAAATTGAAACACAATTTTTTTTTTTGATAGCTCCTCCAATGGCCTTTCTGAGGTTGCAAAATTCACGCAGACTCCAAGCCATCTGTCTCCACTGGATTTCCTGGTTCCCAGGAGGAGACCCCAAGGCTGCTCTGTTCACTTCAAGAAAGGGTCAAAACTGCAATTCTCTGTATCCCATTAATTTCTTGGGCCTTTTCTCCTTCCATTAATGAAAATAGAAATAGAAACCTTCTTCCCACATATACCTATGTTTGCCACGAAGAGGCTTTAATTTCTAAAACTTTTATACAAGCTTCTGTAGGCCGTAAGAGGAATACAGAACCCAGTCCATAGAGCCTGAGAGCTCTGTTTGGAGAAACATATACAAGAAGCCAGTGAACAATGTATGTAAACAAGTCACAGCCAGCACTTGGTGGCAAATGCTGCACTCCTAGCCATTTGAGAGGTTAAAGCAGGAGGATCACAAGTTTGATGCCAGCCTCAGCAATTTAGTGAGACCCTATTCCAAAATGAGAAGATGAAAGGACCAGGAATGTAGCTCAGTAGTAGAGCATCCCTAGGTTCAATCCCCAATCGTGGGGAGAGGTGAGGAGGAGGCTACAGCCATTTGGGAAACAGAAATCATTCATTCTCTGGTAGGTCAGAAATTTTGTTTTATTCATTCATGTTTTCCACTATCTTATTCAAATTTGAAAATTTTCAAATATACAGAAAAGTTGAAAGGATGGCACCATGAACTTCATATCCCCATCAGCTAAATTGACTATTACTTCTCCATCTAAATATTGTGCTATGCACTTGAAAGGAAGTTTTAGTCATTGTAAGATTTCAACCTTAACACTTCAGTACCTCTCTAAAAAAGATATTGACCTAAAAATCATAATACCTTTATCAGATTTAAAATAATAATTCTCTAATAACATCAAAAATCTAGTCAATATTAAAACTTTCCCAGTTGTTCCCCCTCACCAATATATATATATAAAATATATATATATTTTTTATATATATATATTTTATATATATATATATATATTTTATATATATATATATTTTTTTCCACTCAGGAAAATATATATATATATATATATATATATATATATATATATGGCTGGATTTCTCAAACGATATTTGCATATTACATTATGTTATTATGTCTCTTTAGCTTATTTTAATCTAGAACATTTTTCTGAGTTTTTGGTTTTTTTGGTTTTTTTTTTTTGTGTGTGTGTGTGTGTGTTTTGTTTTTGTTTTGTTTTGTTTCTTAAGGATGTTGACCTTTGAAGACACAAGACCAGTAAATGGTCCCCAATTCAGGATTTGTTTGATTTTTATCTCAAGGCATTGTTTAGCTTGTTTTTCTAGCTTTGATGTCCTGTTAAAATAAAGCCCTGGTTAGGTTCAGGTTGAATAAGTCAGAGGCCTGACTAGAAGCAGATGGCATACTCAAAGGGTTTAACTGACGGAAGTTAAATGAAGGGACTGTTTACCCATGTGGGGGCAGGCAGAGGGAACAGCAGGGACAGTGGAGCTCTCTGAACCATATCCCCAGGCCTGAGCAGCCTGGGCTGAGCTTGTCACTGAAGCACTGAGGGAGTTGGGGCTTTGGAACAGGGGCCCCAGCAAGAGTCACAGAAGTTAAAGGATCAAGACCATTGCCTCATGGCCTATACTGTACCTTGGCAGGGAATGAGGCCTTAGAGAATAAAGACCCTCTCCTTTCCACCCTCAAAATTTCTGCTGGACCCCATCTCTGCCCTACTCCTCACTTTGGGCAAATCCAATCAGAAGCCAAAAATTCAAGGAAACCTGGGTGATCACAGTCTGCAGAGGGAAGTGTCCTGCCAGGTTGGGTAGAAAAAGGCATCAAATGGATTTTTTTTTTTTTTTTGCGTATTTATTTATTTTTGCAGTGCTGGAGATGGAACCTAGAGGTGCTATACCATTGATCTACATCCCCAATCCTTTTTATTTATTTATTTATTTTGAGAGAGAGAGAGAGAGAGTCTCACTAAATCACCCAGGCTGGCCTCAAACTTTCTATCCTTCTGCCTCAGCCTCTCCAGTGGCTGGGATTACAGGCATGTGCCACACACATCTGGCCCCCACCACTTTGTCACTCAATCACATCAGCATGCATCAAAGACTGAATCGTGTGAAACTTTTTATAGTAAAAATAGTTGCATAGTAACAAGTTCATAGGGTTCAAATTAAAACATTTACTACCCAGCATTCTTTGGGAAGGAAATCTTTCCTCAACGAAGGGAAAAAACTATAGTTCCTTAATGTTTACTTTTTTCTCTTTACATACCAACTGCTAAGGTAAAAGCCACAGGCAAATGAGTATTGACCTCCCCCTCTTCCTCCTTCCTTCCTTCTCTCCCCTCTTTCATTTTCCCTTTTTAATACCCTAATTGTCCTAAATGTAGCTTTTGATGGGCCCCTGTTAGTCTCCGAGGACTTCCTTTTGGTCTGAAGTATGGGATGTCTGAGCCTCACCTGAGTTATGCTTTCTGCCCCAAAACTTCTCCAAAGACCGTTGGCTCATTTTAGTGGAAAATGACATTTAGAGACCAACATCTGTGCACCAGGTGTTCTCACTGCTACTGAGATGTTATTTTTTTCTAGGCTCTCACAGTGGACAGAGCCTATGCATAGGCACAAACAAACATGCCTTTAAATCAATTCATATTAGCATTTCCAATTTAAATTTAACATTCCCAGGTAGTCAGGGATTAGCTTTGAGGAGCATGAATTTGAGCTGGCTTTGGGACATCTGTACAATATCTTTTTAAAAAATAAATTTTATGGGGGATGGAAAGAGGATGGTTACTCAAATAAGAGAAATGACTACTAATGTTCTGTTGTACAATGGGATAAGGATGATTGACAACAATTAATTATCTCAAAATAGCTAGTAGAGAGGAATACATTCCCAGCACAAAAAAAAATGATAAATGTCCAAGGCAAAAGATATGCCAGTTACATGATCTAATCATTACACATTGTATACGTGTTGAGATGTCACACTGCATCTCACAAATATACATACTCTGTGTCAATTCAAAATATAGATTTTAAATCATAATAATATAGTAATTTTCTGTAATATAATCATATCTATTATGAGAAATAGAAAGTCTAGTGGTTCATTTTCAAAATCTAGCATTCAGCCACAATGGATCAATTGTAGCCCTTCCCTTTTGCCCGCCCTAATTCTAAAATTAGCCAATGGCGTAGATTGTAACCTCCAACTCCTCCAATCAGAGTGAAGGGCAGCACTGCCTTAGGTCCCATATATAAGCAGGCAGACTGCTCCTGGAGTCGCGCTTGCTAAGTGTTCTGTACCATATCCTTCTGCTACAAGTAAAGTTTTGCCTTGCCCATCCACTTTCAGCACGTGTTTGATTTCTTGAGACACCTCATTATTTCTAACATCCACAAAGAAAAACTAAGAAAGTATTTTTGGTACAGTCAGCCCTCCATATCTAAGAATTCTCCACCAAGGGAGATAAAATATTTGGGGGAAAAAAAATCTACTGAACATGTACAGACTTTTTTGCTTGTCATTATTCCTTAAATAATACAGAATAACAGTTGCTTGCATAGTATTTAGATTGTATCAGGTATTATAAGTAATCTGAAGATGATTTAAAGCATGCAGGAAGATGTGCATAGTTTATATGTAAATATCATTTTATATAAGGAATTTGAGATCCACAAATTTTGGTATTCTTGAAAGCTCCTGGAAATAATCTTCCATAAATAGTAGAAACAGACTGTATGTCTTCTCAAAACCTTTAACTCAGTATTTCATATATAAAGAAACTTTCAGTAAACATTGGCTGCATTGAATTCAATTGTGGAAGGTCCCAAATGAGGCTAACAAGTTTGCAGAATATTGTGGAAACCCACAGCATCACCACTTGCATCTACTTGCGATAAAGAAAGCCAGCTAATTACTTTAGTTCTGCAGCCCAGGGCTTATGTGATCTCTAATTGTGAAAGAATGCCTAAGGTCACTGATTACAACTCTTTCAGATGCCTAGTAAGACTCCAACTTACTTTTAAGACTGCTTCTAATTTTCAAATAACAATTTTAAACACCTTTAAATTGAATATATTAGTTTTAAACAGACATATAAAGTGCTCCACATTTACATGTAAAAATGTTGTTAGATTGAGGTGTGAATGATGCTTAATGCTTTACAAAGGAAGTGATTGAATTGTCTTCTTTACAAGCTGTAAAAGAGAAAGACAACCTGCTGATAATACTTAAACCTTCCATCTTAGGCAGATGGATACATTATTGTGATAGACCTTTTCAGCTCTGTGATTTTAATTGAGCTACATAAATTTACATAGTCCCACCTGTCTCTCATGACTAAGCTAAATTAGTTTGGATCTAAACCTCATTATTGGCAAATAGTAATTTTAGTAATACTTGACAATACAGGAATCTGTTGGACTCCATTTTCTTATCTATAAGACAAGAAAGCTGAATTGATTAATCTTTGGGGTCATGAAACACTATGACTCCATAAATCTTTTGAGTCTATAATTGCTCAGGTACGAGCTTTCTGTGATATTGACTGAGAATATTTTTTTGCTCCTAAATCTTCCAAATAGCCAATAGATTTTTCAAAAGAAAAAATTTAGCTCTACCAAATACCTTTAGATTCCTAACAGAAATATTATATTTGGAGAAAGGAGAAAGGGACAGATAGACATATTGAAAGAACACCAGACTTGGGGAGAAATCTGGAGAACTAGGCCCAGAAAAGGATAAGAAGTAAAGGCCACGTCCCTGTCTGGGTAACAGAAATACTATAATATACACAGAGTGCTGCCACTAGAAAAAGTGATCTGTTTTTTAGTCTTTTTGTTATACTAAATGAGATTCGGGTTCCAGGGAGCATCTATTTAGATTAGCATGAGTCCTGTAACTGTGACAGTGGTCCACTTTATGATTTTAATATAGCCCCTGCTGCTCTGCCACTGTGACTTATTTTTAAAAGAACATGTTTTTTTCTCTTCCTCTTTCCCTCCTCCCTGATAATCTCTCCCCCTCCCTAATCTCAGGGGGAACAGGATTATCATATTATTTTGAGTTATCTTGAGCATACACCCATCACAGGAATGAAGTAATTCAGACTTTGCGGATGGCCCCCAAAGACATCAGAAATGACTATCTCCCAAATTAACAAGTGAATTACAACTCCCACAGAGAATGTAGTCTTCGAATTGCCTCTATAAAAACTCTCCCAATTTCCCCCTGATGGGCAGAATCACAGCCTCAGGAGTCCCCTGTGTTTCTCCTTTGCTAGCAATGCAACGAAACTGCTTTTTCCTGTTTCTCAAAACCATGTCTTTGTTATTAGATTGGCACTGAGGACAAGGACCCAGCTTTCGGTAACACAGCTTCCCTTGGTTTAGGGTGATCAAGGCATCTTAGCTAACAGTCCCACCAGAATGTAACTAATGAGAGAGAAGCAATTCTTCAAAAGGAAAATATTAATGTCCTTTAGGATTTTTAAGGAAACTATTAATACTGACCAAAGATAATGAAAAGACACAGGGCAGCCAAATTTTAAAACATAAAAGTATCCACTAGGCGAGGTGCAGTGGCACATGCCTGTACTCCCAGCAACTCAGAAGGCTGAGGCAGGAGAACTGAAAGTTCAAAACCAGCCTCAGCAACTTAGTGAGGCCTTGTCTCTAAATAAAATATAAAAAAGGACTGGGAATGTGGCTCAATAGTAAAGCACCCTGGGTTCAATCCCTGGTATGGTACCAAAAAAAAAATGTTTCCACCAATTGCCAATGCTTTTGTATTGGGGAACTCTAGGAAGTGTTTGGAAAAGGAAAATACTAGATGGAAGAGCTTTTAGCTCTCCAAGACAATGCAGCTGCTGCAGTTGCAAAAGTTACCCGCAGAGGATCTGACTACCTTAGCCAATGGCTGGGAAGGTTCTGCCCAGAGCTTACTAGACCCACCCTAGTTGTACTGCTGTGTAGCCCCTCCCTCTCCTTCATCAAATCCTATGGCATCTCCTGTTTCATCATCAAATTTTGTACCTCGTTAGAGCCTTAAACGCAGGACTTTGCCTCAATGGAACCTCTGGCTATTAACCTCAGTTGGTCCAGGTCTTCTCTGCTCACACTCTCCCTTAGACCATGTAGTTTTATTTAATTGAGGTGCTGTGTTACTTACCTCTCTCTACCTCAGTTTCCTTCTGTGTAAAATGAAACCTGCAAGGAGATCAGGGGAGCAGAAGACCAAGGATCAAGGAAGCTGATGCTGGAAATTCTATTTGAGGAGGATAAAGCCCAACCAACTAAATAATTTTATGCTTTCAGTGAGAAATACATCAGAACATTTTCATAGGGACATTTACTATTGAGTCTAATATGGTGTAATATAATATATCCTAGAGCTTGTTATAAGACAAAGTTACCCCCAAGAAACTTCTCATAAAGGCCACAACACAGACTAGAACATTACCACAAACCATCAAGTATCCAGGGGTCTGATTTCTACTTCAGCTTTGTTATGAATAATCCAGGTCACCAAGGAATATTTATATATCTCTCTTGGCTTGTATTTCCTCTCTATAAAATTAGAGGGTTGGACCATACCTAGCCTCTAAATTGTTCCCTGCTTCTACATTCTATGATTTCAAACATAGGCAGACCCTCAATAAAAAATAAATAAATAAAAAGAAAAGCTAAAGCAAAGTAAAGGGACAGAGAGGGCCAGGGATCTATCTGAGATGTCACATGTTAGGAAAGGCAAAGACTTGCGCCCTTTGGAGATGAGACAGTAGAGCAGAGACTAAAGGAAATGAGGAAGTCAATGAGTGGACATCTAGGCTGAGGAGAGTCTAAGCAAGATTTTTTTTTTTTTTAATGATGGCCCTCAGTGCTTGTGCACTGTGATGACAACTTTCATCCCTTATCAGATTTCCAATCCCTGTAAAGTGGGAACCATGAAGCAATCATGCCAGCTTGGGACAGGCCCAGATGTTACATCACAGGGACTGCGTACCCAAGACTGAGGGCAGGCTGGAACCATGATTTAAAGGGTGGTGATGTTCAAATGCAGGCGAACAAATCCAAAACAGTTCATCAATTTGAAGGGGTTATTGGAGAAAGGGATTCTGGGGCTTAAAGCTGACATCCTGAGAAATCAAATTGTAAACCAGAAATTGTCCTAGAATGATGTACTTTAAGCTGAGACTAATGACCCATATGAGAGTTATTATTGATTTAATAGGTCATTTCCAGTTTATTTAAAAAATTAATTTTGAAGAGAATAGATTTATCAGTGATATCATATAAGTAATTATTTTGTGAAACAGTTGTTTCAGTAATAAACATATAAATGTTGAGTCATTTTGTAAAATTTACTTCTCTTCATGGGTAAGGTCAAAAAATTCCAGATGGATAGTACAAATACCAGTGGCAGCTTTTCATTTAAAGATGAATGTGATTGGATCAAGTCAAGTTTAAGGGGTCAGAGCAGTATATACAAATACTATCCACAAGAGTATGAGTGTGAACAACCTTCACTGGAAACATTTTACCAATATATTTCAATACATTCTCAAAAGGAGTAAGTAATTCCACTTTTTGCAAATCTTTATTAAACAACATTTTAATCCAAGTATTATTTATGAAAGTGGAAAATTGGAAATGTCTAAATGTTCAACTTAAAGAGAATAGATAAATTATTGCATACTCTATACCCACTCTTTTAAATTTACCTTACAGGAATGGAATCTCATTTCATAAAGGAGCTACAACCATGCTCAGAAATTACTTTGGGGCTGGAGATATACCTCAGTGATACGTCACAGGAGAGCAGGGAACTGAAACTCCAAACCTCAGTTCTTAAGTTCTGACAAAAGAAAAATTTAAAGTCAGACACCAAAAGCCATGCAAGAGAACTTACTATAAGTGAGGTGAAAATAAAGTACAAGAAAAGTGAGGCTTAAGCAAAGAGCACTCAAAGAATGGATGATCTCTGTGCAAAGAATAACAAGGGAGACAATGCTGTCCTCCAATTTTATTACTGTTTGAGGTTTACCAGGAGAACTAGTGACCACCTTCGTACTCATTGCAATCAGGTGTTCAACTCCTCCTTCACATTGGGTGGCAGGCGGCAGAGTTTTTGACCTTAATTGGTTCTCTCTGGAACTGTGATGGTGGCCATGCTATTTAGAGGGGCTTCATCTACAAGTCAATCCCATGTTAATGAGGGCACTGAGGTCAATAGCTGGTCAGAAGTTACCTCAGTAGGCCTGTGCTACTAAAGGAATCTTCCTTCCCAGACAATTGGAGACACTTATAGACATAATTCCTAACTTCACATCAACCTCAGTGGACTCTGTCAAGAGTCCTTTCCTCTTGATGTGATTTTCAACTAGCTCCCTTGCTTCTGTTTATTGTCTACAAATTAACTATCACCCTTTGCTTTCTGGTCTACTTTGGAATTAGTTTAAAGCAGACCCTAAAGAACACTTGTGACCTTGCCTGCATTTTACTGCTCATTGCTAGCTACCACCTAACAGTAGGGTGCTTGCCAAGTACAGGTGAGACCCTGGGTTCAATCCCAGCACCACCACCACCATCAAAAAAAAAAAACCTACAATGGGTTTTCTTTCTTTTTTTGGTCCATTGATTTCACTGATTTGTTTACTCTTTGACCATCCACTCTCTGACCTCCTAGGAGGTTTCTGACAAGGTGTCTTTGCCTCCATGTGTCATCTAGACTATTGATTATAAAACTCTAGTTTTCTGATCATCTGCTCATTTTAGACTTCTGCCTCTTAAAACAGTCAATTTTAGGCAGACCACACCCATCACCTCCTGTCTTCACTCCCTCCCATCATTGGACGTGTCTTCCTACTGGGCCCACCACCCAGTGAGCCTTCACCCATTAGAAAGAAATTCAGGCAGAGGAGAGATATCCACATAGTGAAATCCTGTGCAGCCACTAAAATTTATCTTCACTAACCATTTCAACGGGGAACTGTTTACACTGGAATTGTGATTTGGTCAAAAGCAAAGACCTAGGCCTCAATGGAAATAAACGGATTGAGGAAGGTGATCTGAGTCCAAGACGGCTCCCTTCTCTGCTAAGCAATGTGTGAAAGCAAAAGAAAGAGTTCTTTCTTAATAAATTCAGTATGGTTAGTTCAAAGGAATACGGCCAGAGTTGAAAAGTATCATTCAGAGTAGATTTGGGAGATGCTTAAAAAGAAAACAAATCTTCTAGATGTAGAACTTGCTGAAATTTCAACTCTCCTAGGAAGGAAAGAGCAAAAGCCAGGATGAAAGACCTCTGCTCTTTACCTCATCCCTGCACCCAGGGACTGGAGGGATCCTCATTACCCATCACCTTTGTTACCAGGACCACCAACAAAAAGAACAGCCTTGACCCTGAAATGTTGGGTAAAGAATTATTTGCAAACTAAAAGAGAGAAAACTCCAATGCCCACCAGTACATGAGAAGAGCAAGAAAATGAAGCTGAGCAAGTACAAGAAAAACCAGAGGTGGAGGAGACATTCACCCAGCCCTGCCCTGCCCAGGGGGAGCAGCTGCTTCTCAGCTCCCAGCAGCTGCTGTTCCACAGGAATGTGGGCCCGGCATTGTCAGATCTCAATGTTCTTTCAAAAGAGGCTAGAAATACAGGTTTTCATATGAAAAATAGGCATAAATACACTCACACTACACCAAAGGGGGAATAGCTGTTATTTTGGGGTGGTGAAATTGGGAGTCATTTTCCTTTTTATTTTTACACTTAACTAGAGGCTTTTGAATTTTAACTGCGAACATGACATTACTTTTATAATCAGAGAAAAGATAATGCTGCTTATTAAATATTTTAAAATGAATTAACTAAACAGGGCATTAAAATAAGGATCAAACAACAAATGCTACAGGAACAATCTCCAGATGTATGCTAACATGTGACTTGATTTTATGTTTTGTGATTAAAGTTTGCAATATATACCAACTATAGCAACATGCCAAGCCTCAGGCCTCCTGATTCTAGGTTGGTGGTCACTATGTGGAGGTATCGTTTCCACATCAGGATTTATAAAAACAAATTTTTCCATGGTATTATCATCATTTCTGTTTAATTAAGAATTTAGGTCAGCTTCTATAATGTGTCCTGACTCTGGCTAGACGTTGGAAAAAAAGAAGAACAGTCCATGCTTCCTGCAAACTAATTACAAGATGGTCTAGATAGGGTACTTTGGAGTATCAAGTGAGTTAAAATTTGTAAAGCACTTTAGATAGATGCTTGGCACAAAGCAGGCCCCAAATGAACGTTATAGTTCTCTTTTGGTATTGACTTTGTTAACATCATTGTTATTATTCAAGAAGCAGCAGTTAAGAATGAAGGAAATGATCAAGCAAAAGATGGAGAAGGAAAAGAAAATCCTTGGAAATAGAACAAGTGGGAACAAGAAGAGAGGAAGAGGTGATTTAAAGGAAAAGGTGGGGGGCATTGAGCACAGTAGATGTCACAAAGTATGATTCTAATAAAGTGTCATTCTGAATGTAAAGCCTTATGTAAAGTTAAGAGGGTTGTCTTTAGAAGGGAGTTGAGAAGGACAGAGGGATGCCATGTGCCAAAACAAACTCCCACTTCCTCATCAGCTCAGTGTCAGACCTGGCCACACACATTCAACAGACTTGGTGGACAAAGCACCTCTGCACCGCTTCTGTGAAGCATGGGGTTAAGCACTAAAGCTCGCATGCATTTTCTCCTTGCAGAGCCCTCTGTACCCAGGAGATTTCTGTGATTGACACCAGAGGACCTTGGCTCAAAGTTAATGATTTTGTTCCTTTTGAATTCCTGTGAGATTGTATTTCTTTGGGTTCCAGGAGTTCAGTGGGACCTCTGTAGTGATTTTAGTCCAGGAACACTTGCTGTGATAAAAAGAAACTACAGGGAAGGCTTGCTGCTTGTCTGCCTGGTGCTGTTTCCCAATGCAATTGTGAATATGTGCTTTCAGAGAATGCAGGAAGAGATTCTATTTCCAGGGCCTGGTCATGAGACTTCTGTCTAAAAAACTGAGAGGTCAGAATCTTGTGCTATGCACACATGTTCCCTACCTGGAAGCAACCCTTTCAGGCTAGAGTCACGCGGACTCTAAAATGATGTTTGCATAGACAAAAGTGTGATTATCAACTTGCTCTGACTTCTCAATGATTACACAACAGGCCACCAGTTGATAAACAGCTTTATCGTTAGATATACTTCAGCATTCAACTATGCCATCATTTCATTTTTTGTGTTGAACTGGTGTATTGTTTTCTTGCTCTCTTTCCCCAATCACTCCCTTCCCTCACTGAAGTAAGAAACCAGGGTAGGAAAGTAAATACCTGCTCGAACTGATAATGAATTATTAAAATTTCTGCTTCATCATAGAAAACCAGATTCTGGCACTATTACCTATGTTGGCCCAGAAATGCGATTTTTAATCTCCCTGGCCCCAAAGAAATCACAGAAGTCTCCCTTTTGCTTTGTAGCTTCCGACAGGGGCCCAGATTCTATCTGTGTCAATGATATTCTGGATGTAGGAGCTCTCAGTGCCTTGGGCCAGGCAGAGGCACAAGAAAACTTCGGACTGAGACATTAAACTCCAAAAGAATCTCGAACTATAATGCAGTTGTTAAAAAAAAAAAAAAATCTCAAACCAAAATTAAGTTTAATCTCCTGTAATTAAATGCCTTTTAGCACTTTGTGGAGATAAATTAAAATTTTGTTACAAAATCAAAAAGCAAGTGATTCTCTCATTTCCCTTTTTGTTATCAGTTTCCTGCTGACCTACTTTTAAATTGTCCAGCAAAATGTGGCCTCCCCCACTTTCCCTCCTGGCCAGGGCTCTTCCTGACCTCTGTGCCTCTTCTCACTTCTGGTTCTTTGGTCTTCCCCAAGCTCCTCTTTCTCCTCATGCCCTTCTATGGAGTTTCAGAGCTGGGCTTGACCTTCTCTTTCCTGTACCATCAATGGGTTACCCCATTCTCAGGGCTCCCTTGTGAATCTCTAACCAGGACCTTTCACCGACTCTCCAATTCCCTACATCTAGGAGGACCATTCACCCCCCTTTGCTGGGACAGCCTCAATGTATTTCTGTTGCTCCAGCTTAATTCTTAATAGTGCCCACTCCTACTCTCTGAGGGGTCTCAGGCAATATACTATGTAGTTTTCCTATTTAAGTGTAGGACATCCCCTGAATATTTACTGAACTCAATATTTCCTGGCTTTACTTCTTTTTTCTGCAATACTGGCCTTCTTTCCAGCATTCTCATTTCTATTGACAGGTCTGCTGCTCTTCCATTCTCCAGAGGCTAGAAGCTGTGACATCTGGCTGCCCTCTTCCTCCCATCTCATCTTATCCACACAGAATGGTGGCGAGAGCCAGGACCAGAGGAACTGGACACAACTCCTGACTGTCGCTGACCAGCTCTGGGCCCTCCTTCAACGGGTTTCTCTGTGCCTCAGTGGAGTCATTTATGAAGCAACGAGAACAAGATGTACCTCACTGGGACATTGTTAGGAATAAAAGCAACAGCTGCTCAGAGCCCACTGGGCACTGGTCTCAACATAGCCATTCCCATCACTTTTTATTCACATATTCATTTGACACATTATTGAGTACCAACTATATGTCAGGTACTGTTCTGGGTCCTGGGGGCACATCCATGTGCAAGACTGGAAAACATATGCCCCTAAGACTAACATCCTAGTGGAGAAATCAGACAATGAACAGAGAGGTCATATGTCAGATAGAAATGAGGGCGGTGTGGAAAAGGCCCAGCAAGGGAAGGGAACAGAGAGTACCAAGGAGAAGAAGGCTTGCTATCTTTAAAGGGGTGGTTGAGGAAGATATCACTAATAAGATGACATTTGTGCAGAGATCCAGAGGAGATGAAGGAACGCCCTAGCAGATATTTACAGGAAGAATAGGTATAAGCCAGTTCCAAGAGGCAGGTCTGATGGGCCTGAGGAACAGCAAGGATGACAGCGTTGTGGAGTGCCAAGAACAATGGAAGTGTCCTGGCAGGATCCCAACAGTGCAGCTTGTCCTTGGGGTGAGGTGGGAGCTGGAGGGCTGCACAGAGGAGTGATGGTGTTGAGATAAGACTGCAAGGGGGTAAGGCCAGAGAGAGGGTAAAAGAAGGTTTCCAAGTCCAAGCAAGATGTGATGGTGGCCAGGACAGCACCAGTAGCAGTGGTTGGATGTAGACGTCTTCCTTTGAAGAGCATCTCAGATTTCCCACTGCATTTCCCTCTCACAGCCATAGTCCTGGCCTTGGCTTTCATCACCCAGCCCCTGAATTATTGTAACAGCCCTGTCACTGGGCTCACTGGACCATCTCTCTACCTATCACATTCATTCATCACTCCCCGATCAGAAAAATATGACAGTGCCCTGGCATCCCGCACATCCAAGCTCCTCTTCCTAATTCAGGTGTTCCGTTCCGCTGAGATTTACACATTCAGTGTTCTTTCCTACCATAAACCAATTTCTCCCAGTGTCACTCGGATCCAGCAGCAACTCAGTCTGGCTTTCTCAGCAACCAAGAGGTTTCCCATTCAACATGGCAATTTAGAATTAATAGGATGATTCTTTTAATTGGGTGTGTTAGCACCAGGTTTCCATTACAACAACAGATAATTACTGCGAACATTGATTCAATGCTTACTAAGTGCTGGACACTACTCTACGGAATTAGGAATGGTATCAACTCTAATCCATATAACACCCTTAAGAGGTGAGTCCCATTATCATCCCAACTTTGCAAGTAAAGAAACTGAGACACAAAAAGGTTACACTAGTAAGGAAAACCAGGAGTAGCTGAGATGGGGATTCAGAAGGTCCTGCTCCAGAGTCGGCCCTCTCAGCCACAATGTTCCATTTCTGCCAGTACTTGGACATTCTGCCTCAGGTGTCTTCATGTGAATCACTGAACTGTAAATTGCATGCACTGCAAGGTGCTCATTCCTGCCCTCAAGCCTTTTCTCCCCTTCCTTCCCATCCTCTCTGCCTTTCCAAATCATACCTAGATCTCAAGGTGTAATTCAACTTCCTGTTCTTCCATGAAACTTCTTTAAATACACAGCCCTTGCTGACCCTCCATTCCTTGGCAATTGAAAACTTACTGCAAATCCCCATGTTTCTTTATTTTTAATTCATTTTTTTCTTCCCAATTATATTGCAAAATGCTTATGGAGAACAACCATAAATTATATTGCTTTTTATGTTTCCACAGTATATAAAACAATCCTGGGTCATTCTGCTCAATAGACAATTAAAGATAAATCATTGGTGAGCTAGATCCTGGGTAGATCCTGGAGACACTAGGAAGTCAGTCCTCAAAATTACTTGTGGACTCATTGAGAGGATCCAGAGAAATGATTATTGAAACATATCCATTATAATTTATCTTTTTAATATAAATACCATCAATGACACCATTTTTATGCAAACTTATGATTTTCATGCCACTTCAGTATAAATCCTTTGAATACCTACTCCACACAGAGTGCTGAGCCAAATGCTTGGTCCAGGAAAGGAACATGACACAATTCCTACCAATTCCCAGGTTATGTTACCATGTGTCTTGGGGTCAGGATAGGAATAAAGAATTTAAAAGCCACTCAAATTTCCTTAGGTATAAGAAAGTACAGAACTCAACTGTCGAAGGAACAGCCAGTACTATGGGTGATTGGAATAGAGGATGACCAAAGAATGTAACTTCTCCATCACCACATTCTCTTCCTCTGCTTCTCTCATGTTGACAAACTTCTCTCTCCCTTCTTCCCCTCCCTTTTTCCATCAAACCGGCTCCCAGATTACCTCGATTTGCTCTCTTTCAGGTAACTCATCATGGCTTCCAAAAAAACAATACCTTCAGCCTTCAAACACCTACATGGTGACCTTCCAGGTTCAGCATCAGTGTCTAATAATTAGACTTTCTGTATTTAATCCCAAATGTCCAGCAAGAGAATATAATAGAACTACCACACGACAGGTTTCCATTCCTAACACAAACAGATTTGGTTGAGGATTGGGTAAAGTGTGTTCAGGGTCATTATTGAAAGTGCATAGGGTGCAAGGGACCACTCTTCCTGGGGCAAGACTCAAAGGTGTGGAATGGTAACATCTATAGGATATAATGGAAAAAATGGCCCCAAAGTTGCTCTAAAATAAAGAAACCCCTCAGATTTGCATATTTCAGACTTCAAAGATTTGTGAAATTTTTAAAGTATAAGGACTTCAGAGATCATTAACACAATTCCCACACTTCAACCAAAGCCCAAGAGCAGGTGAGTGAGGAGCCCAGAGGAGGTGCCATACTCTTTGACTCCTAATTTACTCCAACACTTGACTAACCAGCATTGATTCAATGCTTACTAAGGGCTGGACACTAATCTACAGATTTAGGAACAGTATCATCTCTAATCCATATAACACCCCTAAGAGGTGAGCACTTTAAGAATACTTTTGACATGTAAGTGCCCTAGATAGTCCACACATAAGTGAAGTATGTGGGTTTGTTTTTCCTTTTTAACATAATTTCTGTACCTTTTGAGAACTTCCACAAGTATTATGCTACTAGCAAAGGGCTCAGGAAGCATGCCTTTGATATGCAGACTAACCAGCCCAGGCCCTGCCTCGTCTGCATGGCCTATAAACCCAGGAGACACTATTCCTCTGCCTTAATCACCCAGGGCCAGTTTCCAGACAAGGAACAGACAGCCATAGCCCAAAACCTGCTGGACTTATTCAGATTAGCCATTCCTACATGTTTCCTCTGCCCTGCCCTGCCCTGCCCTACCTTTCCCAGGGAAGCCCCAATAAAGACTCCAGCCTGTGTTTCCCCCTCACTCCTGTCCCTTTCTACCTCCAGATTCTAGTGCTTTCCAATATGGTCCTGCAGGATATGAAGTCACCATATGTCCTATTTCTACGCCTTCCAAGGACAACAAACTTTGTTTTCTTGAGCTCCTCCTGTATCACCTCTGTAGCCACATCTGGTTGCCCATCACATAAAAGGCAGAACACAATCACAAAAAGAGGGACTGGAAAAGCAGGCTGATGAAGGTCCCTTAGCAGTGCTAGAGGGATGAACGTGTCCAGTGGGGGAGTGGGGTGCTCAGGACAAGGACATAGCATCCTTGATCCCTGGCAAACACGACCTGCAGATGTTCCTCCCTCTGCATTCATGTCTCCTGCACAGCACATGGAATGACCGGGGCATTTCTTGGTGCATAGACCATTCCAGTCTGTGTGGAGGGGGAAGCCGGCTCCCATCTGTAAGGCTACTTTGTAGCAGCAATTCATTCTATCAAAGGCTTCCGTGGTACCTTTGATACACTGTCATCATCAGCCCCTTTGGGATCAATCTGGAAATGTGTTTAGCCTGGTGAAATTCTTCACAGTTCTCAACAACTTCAAATGCTTCTGAATATCTCAACCCTTGAACCCAAAAGGGGCAAGGCACAAATCCCAGACTGCTTCCAAACAGTGGTACTTCAAACAACTCTGCACAAGGCAATTCCTTAAAACATTCATGTTTCCACTGCCTATTGACTTTTTTTTTTTTTGTCGTGGTGGAGATTTATCATTCTTTAAAGTTTAATGCCAGATTCAAAATCAATTCTGTATTCTAGTTTCAGGAAATCCTGATAAGGTTTCTCAATAACACACAGAGGGATAGAGTGACCAGTCTTCTCAGTTTACCCAGGCCTGAAAGAGTTCCAGGGATGTGAGCTTTGCAGCTTTACAACCAGGAAAGAAAGCCCCTGGCAAATCAACAGAAGAAGGACACCCTAATCTAGAAACTATAGAAACTAGTTTACACACACACACACACACACTTTAAGAGACATTCTCATTAAACTTTAAGGGGTATCCTAGAATCAAAGATCTTGGCAACGCAGGATGCTAATTACCTTTTAATGTCTTTAAAGAGCATTTTTTTATAGATTTGCAGAAAGCCTTAAGTACAAATATGTGATAACAAATACAATGGATTTGTGATTCTTTATACCTCCAAATGCAGATCAAGAGCAAAACTAACACAAGCAACAATAATTCCTTTCACTACGGAAAAGCCCAGCAGTAACTTCTATATAAAAGCAAGTATGAGCCTTCAGCACAGGAGTCTTGGATTCACTGCCACTAAATGACAGGGCATGCCAGATTTACCTCTTCCAATGGTGGGGGCAGGGAGCACTCCAGCCCTGGTCTCCTCGCTCACCTTCTTGCCTCTACCTATGTCAGCAGTGTTGGCGTGGGTGGCCCAAAACAATATGCACATGAATTAAATCTTCACTAGCAGCAGAAGGGAGAGAGCCTTGTGAGAGTCCAAATTGCTTTAATCTTTTCTGGGGAATATGAAGAGTTAAGAGTTTTAACCAGTCTGGCCTCTAAAATAAAAACACTTCAAGACTCAGCTCTACAGTGCTAATTGATTGATGCCATTTGTAAGTAATCTAATAATGTTGAATAATTTATTTTTAAAATGACAGATGTTGAAAATACAGAGCTGCACAAACTGTGTCTAGCAGAGAATATATTCATGATTATCGTATACGATTTTATGTCAGGATTGAGTTTTTGTTTTTATTTTACACTATCTTCAGATACCACATTTTAGTAAATTTAGGAAAAGAACCAGTGGCTGAGACTGGATTATAAATTTTCCTTCCATGACTATGCGCCAGTCACTGTGCTAGACGATAGGAGACATAGCAGGGCAGAGAGAAATGGTCCTTTCTCTCGCTGCAGTGGAGTATCCATCAGATCCCAGGCACTGTGACAAATCCTGGAGATGAACCAACTTGAAAGATGTATTTTGCCTCGTGGTTCAGAGGTCTCCTTGGTGATCCTGTGGCTCAGTTGCTTTGGGGACTGTGGCGAGGCAAATCGTCATGGCTGGGAGCACGGGTGGAGCAAAGCTTTCACCTCATGGCAGCAGCGAAGCAAAGAGAGCCAGGAGGGGGGCAGGGTCCCAAGATCCCAAGGCCAAGTGCCCCACCCCCACCCCGACCTAACTTCCTTCCAAGGGCCCCAACTCCTAAAGGTTCCACCACCTCTCTAAGTGCCACAGGCTGGTGACCAAGCCTTTGGGGATATTTAAGATCTGAACTATAACAAGTGGGAAAATCTGACAACAAACAGGAAATAAATAAACAAAATAATTACTGCAGTTTATAAAAAATTAATAGTAAATCTACTTTCAGTTTTCATATTACTAAATCTATAGTTCTTTGACCCGTTCACAATCCCTAGGAAACCTCAGTATCAAATATTATTTAAACAACAGCTGTTTGGTGTCAATTCAATCTTGGCTAGTCTCTGCTTTACTTTAAAATGCATATATCTTTATGAAACAGAATGATTTAGCACTACATAATAATTTTCCACAAGAAGAACTATGCTATCCACCTTAGACTATCACAAATTTTTATTACATTTTTATTTGTTTTATTTAAAGCTCTGGAGACAATTTACAACATCAAAGCACAAAGCTTTACAAATAAGCCAGAAATTCGATTTCTCACCACTCACGAGGGCTCCTTTTTTTTTTTCCTGCTTAAGATTAACACCTGTTTTTTTTTTTTTTTTTGGTCTCTAGAGCAAATATAGTCACGTGCCACATAAAGCTTCTGTCAGTGACTGACCACAAGATTAAAACGGACCTGGAAAATTCCTATGGACTCGTGATGTCAAGGCCTTCATAACACAACACATTCCATGTCTGTGGCAATCTGATGTAAGCAAACCTACTGTGCCACCTCTGAACAAATGTTCAGCAGCACAGTGACACACAGCACAAACATCGATGATAATAAATGACCATGTTATTTGTTTACAAATTTACTATATTGTGCCTTTTATCATCACTTTGAAGTGTACAAAGTTTACTGTAAAACAGTCTGCTTTGTTCTACTGACCACAGCCTTAAACATCTCACATTTTATTCTTATTTATTTATTTAGTATTGGCATTGGGGATTAAACCCAAGGGTACTTTATCACTGAGCCGCATCTCCAGCCCTTATCTTTTTTTTTTTTTTATATTTATTTTTTAGTTATTGGCAGACACATCATCTTTATTTGTATGTGGTGCTGGGGATCGAACCTGGGCCGCACGCATGCCAGGCGAGCACGCTACCGCTTGAGCCACATCCCCAGCCCCTCTTTTTTTTTTTTTTTTTAATTTTTTTAAATTTTGAGACAGGGTCTCATTAGGTTGCTTAGGGACTCACAAAGTTGCATAGGCTGGCCTTGAACTTTCGAGTCACTGGGATTACAGGCGTGCACCACAATGCCTGGTTCACATCTCACATTTTAAATAACATTCAATCTCATGTTCTTGTGTTCATCGTGGCTCTAAGAGCAATACGTTAAATATATGTGTCCACAACCATAGAGCCGAGGCTAGGCCATCGAGACTTGTGTGAGTGCAATCTACGACGTTGGCACAATAACACACTTTGCCTATTGTTAAGCAACTCAAGGCTGCAAAACAATAAGGGAGAAGAACTTGTGCTCTGGGTCTGTAATTATGGGCATTGCCAGCTCATGGGAGAAGAGGTGTGGACCATGAAACTGCATTAGGTTGCAAGATGGCCCAATGGACTGCTTTTGACACAACAGACCTAGAATGGCTGCCCCATTGGCCCCCCAACCTCCATCCATCCCTCTCTCCCTCCCTGAGAGAAAACTGTGACTTTCTCTCAGTTTCCCATTGAGCCTTCTCCTCCAGTAAAGCTGAATCTTCAAACAGGAGCCAAAGGCATGCATACAAAAGTGTCAGTGATTGATGACAGCAAGGATATTACCATTTTAATAAAGATCGAGATCTTTAAGAAATGAAACTCTAAGAATAGGCCTCCAGCACCAGTGAATGACAGGAGTAGTACACATTCACCAGTACTGCAGAGCACCTGACTGTTGCAGGCTCTGGTCTCCAAGCCAGCTGGTGCATAAGGAAGGTGCTGGCTGCTTCAGAGGCAGTCTCCTAGTCTCACACCATGTTCATAATACAACATCATGTAATGCTGTTTCCCTTGTATTCGAGTGACGGCCAGAGCTCCTGTTCACCAAAATAATAGCAACTGTAGGTACACTCAGTCCATTTTGGATTGCTTTCTTAACAGCTTTTCTACTTACTGAAATGTCCTCTCCCGGTTGCATTGTTACTTCAGTGTTTGCATGCTGACATTTGTCTTTCCCTCTAGGGCAGAGGTTTTCTCCTAAATCAGCATGTGAAAAACACTGATAGATAATCTTTTGGGGGGCGCTGAGGATTGGACCCGGGGTGCTTACCCACTGAGCCACATCCCCAGCCCTTTTTTATATTTTATTTAGAGACAGGGTCTCGTTGAGTTGCTAAGTGCCTCACCAAGTTGCTGAGGCTGGCTTTGAACTTGTGATCCTCCTGCCTCAGCTTCCTGAGCTGCTGGGATTACAGGCATGCACCATGGCACCCTGTGATAGATAACCTCTTAACTATTAAGTGTACATTACTCTCTCCAAGACTCATTTCAAATGTTATCTTGTTCTGAGAGCTCTTCATGTTATTATTAATAAAAATAATAATAACAGCAATTACACTATTGGACACATGCCACCTACCAGGTGCTCTGCTGTAGGTTTTTTCCTCAGGCTCACAGCAGCTTCTGCATTAGTTATTATTATCCTTCTTTCTGAAGTTAAAGAAAACACCCAAGGTCACACAGAGAAACTCCTCTCTGCTTCTTTTCCTCTGTCTAGGAAAGACCTTAAGGGAATTTATTAAGGTTTCTGCTTCCAGAGAAGTTTAGGAACAGTAAGGTAAGAGAGATAGCATATGTCCTGGCTATTGCCCAGGACACATTAAGGCACAAGGTTAAAGACAGGCAACCTCTAAAACCTCTGTGTTTGCTGTGGGATATTTATGAGTCTGGAGGTGAGTCAAGAATGAAACAGCCACTTGCAGAGTGTAAGAACTATAATCAGCGCTCTGGGACTCAGCAGAAATGGCTTAAACAGAGGAAACAGCCTTCCAATTTAGACTTGCTTGTTCCAAAGCAAGTAATAATAGAGCAACACACTGACAGTCAACCACAGGTTTAAGGCATGTGATGTCAGGACCAACACCCCGGGCAAACCCATCCTTGTCCCAGACTAATTTCTAAGCACTGGTGCTTCACTAGGTAGTGTTATCCACACTGCTCAAGCTAAACCTGGGTTTATGTCAGAGGGGTGACCTAATCATGGTTCTTCATTCTGTCCTTCCCTCCCCCTCCCACTCTGTCTCCATCACCCTACCTGAAAATCAGCCTGACAGTAGTCTTAACTACCATTTGTGGACATCACCCCCGTCTGCAAAGCCCTTTTACTTTAGTTCCTTTAACTAGAGACATGGATGGTATCAGTAGCCCCTTCTTAAACAGGAAGATGGCTTGGGGTAAAAAAAAAAAAAAAAAAAAAAAGTTCTCTTATTCTGTATCACCCTGCTAAAAAGGTTCAGAGCCAGAACTGGGTCCAAGCTTGAGGGTCTTCCAACTCAGGAGATGGAATGAAAGCCCACATGATTATCCTTTGCTCCACCCCATCTCTTTCACATTAAGATTCAAATTAATAATGATTTGTTGACTTCCAAATGGTGTCCCACCATAACCTCTACCCACCTCCAAAAAAAGCAAAAACACACTTTACTTCCTCAGGACCATCTGATTTTATCATCACACTCATGAGAATTTATAGAGAACACTGCTATCCATCAGTTTCTGTTTTCCCCCTTGAGGTTTACAGACAGTGTTCAAGAATATTAGTAAGTGTTAGATGTATACACAACAGAATAAATCTTCCTACGTGTCTGGTATGTGCCTGGGATTAATTTTCACTGCTTAGTTATGAACTTCTGGGGGGATACCTTTTCTTTTATTTTTTCTTCTTCTTCTTTTTTTTTAGTTATACATGACAATAGAATGTATTCTGACATATTATGCATGGAGTATAACTTCCCATTATTCTGGTTGTATGTGATGCGGAGTTAAACTGGTCGTGTATTCATATATATATACATAGGAAAGTAATGCCTGATTCATTCTACTCTCTTTCCTATTCCCATCCCCCTTTCCCTTCATTCCCCTTTGTCTAATCCAAAGTACTTCTAGTCTTTCTCCCCCCTGCCCCTTAATTGTAATGTTAGCATCTGCATACCAAAGAAAACATTCAGCCTTTAGTTTTTTGGGATTGGTTTATTTCACATAGCATTATAGTCTCCAGTTTCATCCATTTACTGGCAAATGCCATACTTTTATTCTTCTTTGTAGCTGAGTAATATTCCATAGAGTATATATACCATATTTTCTTTATCCATTCATTGGTTAAGGGCACCTAGATCAGTTCCATAGCTTAGCTATCATGAATTGAGCTACTATAAACATTGATGTGACTGCATCACTATAGTATGTTGATTTGAAGTCCTTTGGGTATATGCCAAGGAGTGGGATAACTGGGTCAAATAGTGGTTCCATTGCAAGTTTCCTGAGGAATCTCCACACTGCTTTCCAGAGTGGTTGCATCAATTTTCAGCTCCACCAGAAATGTATGAGTGTACCTTTTTCCCCACAGGGAGATAACTTTTATAAAGCAAATACAAAAACCGGGTGTCTGCAGCATAGCTGATAGTACTTCTTATTATCAAGTTAGAAGCTCATTCTCAACAAAAACAGCTTCTGTTCACTTAAAGTGAGAAGAAGACAAGGGTTTTTAATGACTTTTTCACAACCACTACGTAGGTCAATGGTCAGTTACTCAAGAATCAATTATGCAGCTTATAGATTTTCTCCATTCCCACATTACCTCCCTCTTATTGTCTGCTTGGTATTTCCACTCTTCATTATCATCTTCTGCAGAGAGTGTCAGAGAAAGAGAGAAGAAGGTGAGATTCAAAATAAAATTTCAATGAATGACCACTGAGCACCTGCTTTGTGGGGGACACTGAGGGGGCACTCCAAGTCCTTTGGGAGTAGCAGATGGCCCCTGCACGTGGGATGCTGTGATAAATGCCATAGGAGGGACATGTGTGACATGCTGTGGAACCTGGTGGGACAGATTAGCCTGGAAAGGAAGGGAGGAGATGAAAAAGAGTGACACTTGTGCTGTGATTTGAAGTCCAGAGCAGCCAAGAAAGGGAAGAAGCTAAGAGGAGCAGGGGACTGAGCAGGGGAGGCAGGTGGGCTTAGAAGTGGGTGAGTCGCAGGAGTCGCCCTAATGAATGGAGATGGGCAGTGAGCATTGACATGGGAGGATTTCAAGAAAAGCTGTGTGGGTGGTGGCCATACGTTCCAGTCCCCATATATGGCGACTCTATCCATGGATCACTATGGCACCTCCTTTTCCTCTCAAAAATATCTTACTCTGAGCAATAAGTTATAAGGCCATGAGTGTCATCCCTAGGCATAAACGTCTTTATTCTCCTTTCTTTTGTCTAGGAAAGATGTCACTAAGTGATCATCATGTCCCTTGTTAAGTCTGGACTTGTCTTCAGAGTCTTAATGGAAACGTCACACCAGGCAGACCCACACATTAGTGTTGGACCCACATGTGGTCTCCATGCTGTGGGTCAGAAAGGCTGCAGAATGGCAGCTCATAGGCCATATCTGAACTGCATTTTTATTTTATTGGACCCACACGGGAATTTTGGCAATTCTGAGTCAACATTTAATATCATGAGATCAAAACCTAGAAATCTATATTTCTGGCTTCTCCTAATAAGTGCTAAAGTCACACCAACATAGGACTCATGTTTCACCATTGTGACAATTGGCTGACAGGGACCACTTTTGTCCCATACCTCCTGTGATGGGCAGCCTCCAAGACAGCCCCAGGGAGCCTCACTTCCTGGGTATGTACCTTATGTAGTCCCCTCCCACACTGGATGAAATATCATATGTGTGACCAAAAGAATATGACAGAAATGATATTATGTCACTGCCAACGTGAGGACATGAAAGACTGGCCCTGCTGCTCCTGGATCATTTGTCTTGGAGGAAACCAGCTTACATGTTGTGGAAAGAGTCCCACATGGTGAGGAACTGAAGCTTCCAGCCAACAGCTATGGGAGTGAGCCTGTTCAAAGTGGAACTTGCAGCTCCAGTCATTTATTCAGGTGACTGAAGCCCCATTAACATCTGACTGCAACCTTAGAGAGCCCCGAGACAGAACTATCCAGCCAAGCAACTTTCTAGCCCTCAGAAACCTTGTAAGAAATAAACGTTTGCTATTTCAAGCAGCTAAGTTTTAGGGTACAATTTTACACAGCAATAAATAACTAACACACAAACACAACTGATTTTCTTAAGATCTATTTGCCTCCATCACTTATGTTACCTACATGGCCCTTAAGACAGCTAAGATTACATCCTACATCCCTGCTTTGAGGAAGAAATATTGTTGAGTGTTTTAAGCAAAGAAGTGAGGTCCTATCTGGCTTTAGATATGTCACACTGGTATTTGTGATAAGGAAAAGTAAGAGGGAGCCTCAAGATCAAGCTCAAGTTTCCTGAGAAACTGAGAAGTAGACCTTGCAACCTAGCACTACTGGGTTGTGATACAGAATCATGGCTAAGAAAGTGGACCCTAGATTCTAGATCAAACTATTTAAGTTCAAATCCTCATATCACCCTAAAAGATTACATAAATTTGATAAGTTACTTAGCCTTACAGTTCTCTTATCTGAAAAACGAAATCGGTAATGCTTTCAGCTGCAAGTAACTGAATGTCCACCCAATGGCAGAAACAAATTGTGTATTTGTTTTTTTTTTTTTTCTCACATCACTGAAAAGGCAGAGGTCAACAGTTAGTGGGAGTGGTTTAGCAGCTCGATGATGTTAATCAGGTTCCTTTCATCTTTCAACTTTGCCTTTCTAAGCATGAAGGCAATTGCCTCATATTTACAAGATGGTTGCAATAGTTCCTGTCATCGCATTTGTATCTATGAAAGAAGGAAGTAGGGACAAGTTGAAAGCTTTAACCTAGCCGTGTATGCATCATTTTATCAGGAAAAAAAAAAAGCTTCCCAGGAGTTCTTAGCAGGTTCCTACTTATAACTTATTGACTAACACACACACACACACACACACACACACACCATAGTGATGGAGGCTAGAAAGTTACTTAGTTAAACACATTGACATCCCAAAGTTGGATTCTGTTGACAAACAAAAAGAAAGGAGAATAAATATTAAGTTTTCAATTGTTTTAAGTGATACTTTAGAATATTGATAAAATGATTAAAATAAGTTGTTAAATTCTTAAGCTAACAGTGCCTGAAATGTAGTAAGTGTTCAATAACTGTGAAAATTACAATAACCCAAACACAAATGACTCATCCTGAAGTTGAAATAGCAAAGGAATAATTTTGGACCCAATTACACTGAAGGGCTTGAAAAGAAAGAGCTTTTTAAAATTGGTTTTATCTGTCTTATTACCTTTCTTTCTCCTTTTCCTTTTAACTACAAAAGTGTCTGTTTCCCTCATTATATTGTAATTGCATTCCTTTGTTAGACTTCATTATTTTAAAAATCTAACTGTAGGAAATATAAACTTTTAGTTCTTAAATCTACTCAATTAAAAATCTACTTACACTGACATTAACTCTACCTCACAATTAGTAGCCTGCACAGTTATATAATCACAGAATTCTGAACACTGGGACCTGTCTTCAGAAGATATTTATTTTAGACACAGCTTGCCCCTGTGAAGTAGAAATACTCCCTGTGCTTATGCTAAAATTAATTGCAATATTGTAGTCATGTGACATTAAATGTTTCTAGAACTCACAGGCAACACAGCTCCCTGAAACCCAATTATATACTTTGCTGAACGTGTCTCAAGTTACCTTCGTGAGAGTCAGAGAATTGGTGGGCCCACCACATGTTCTCCTAGCCACAGACAATTGTTCAGAGGCCAGGATTGAAAAGACATTGACAGGGATGTAATTGCATAACATTAACAAGAGAGATGAGTGGTGTGGGATACAGGTCTAAAAGAAAAGGGTGGTTCTGGGCAACATATGCTCAGAAGAGTTGAAAGTGACTCTTGAAGAGATTTTTTTTTTAGTACCAGGGATTGAACCTGGGGATGCTTAACCACTGAAACACATCCCTACCCCTTTTGTGTGTGTGTGTGTGTGTGTGTGCGCGCGCACACGCACGTGTATTTTATATAGAGACTAGGTCTTGCCAAATTGCCTAGGGTTTTGCTAAATTGCTGAGGCTGGCTTTGAACTCTCAATCCTCCTGCTTCAGCCTCCCGAGCCACTGGGATTACAGGTGTGAGCCACTGCCAACAGCTTGAAGAGATATTTGAACACTCATGTTTATTAGAGTAGCATTACTCACAATAACCAAAAGCTGGAAGCAAACCAAAATTTCCATGTAGGAATGAATGGATAAGCAAATGTGGTATATATACATACAATGAAATATTATTCCACCCTCAAAAGGGAGGGAATTCTGACCCGTGCTCCATGGATGAACCCTGAGGACATAATACTGAGTAAAAATAGACAGGCCACAGAAGGAAAAATACTGTGAGATTCCACTTACAAGAGATGACTAGAGTAGTCACATTCAGAAACAGAAGGCAGGACAGTGGCTGCCAGGGGCTAGGCAGTTCCTGTTTAATGTTTCAGTTGGGGAAGATGAAAACGTTCTGGAGGTAGGTAGTGGTGGTGGTGGTTGACAGCCCTGAAATGTTCTCACCGCCACAGAACTGGATGCTCAAAAATGGCCAAGGTGCTAACTGCTACGTGCATCTTACCATGATAAAAATATTGGAGGGAAAAAAGAAAGGGAAGGAAGGAACTAGAATGTGGCACTCCTAGTCCACAAACTCATCACCCCTTGACCGCACACAAAGTCCTCTCAAGTGTGCTCACCAACAGGAAAAGAAGGGCACAAAAACTCTTCCTAGATACAGGCAGCATCTTTAGCCATCCTCCCCGCCCCCTCTTTAAACAATAAACCCACACCACACTTGGAACAAAATTACAGAATGGGTCGCAAAGGAATAAGGGGGAACATTCCTCTTCACCTCTGGCCTGCAATCCAGGCAAGCCCCGTTAACCTTGAGCTTCTGCACAAAAGTACGAAACACCTTCTTCTTTTGTCCTTTTCACTGATGATAAAGTCTGGGTCCGCAGTTACAGAACTGACCTGGAATAAATTGCTCTGCAGCCTGCAGCACGAGGCTCAGGGGTGACAAACTGGAGCGGGCCTTGTGAGCAGCTCCTGGTGACACCAACTAGCAGAGCCTGCTGCAGACAGATACCTACTCTTCTGCTGTTTCTAATTAGATCTTTTTACATTTTGGTTGCTGCTCTTGTTTCTTAGAGAAGACAAGGGTGTCTCATTGAAGTTTTAGGGAAACTGAATTTTAATGGAATGTAATTGGCTCTCCTGGTTATCTCAAAGGAGCTGTGGTCATAAAAGTTAATTAAATTAGATCTATTTGCATATTCAAGACCATTCCCTTCCTTCACTTTAAAGGCAGAGAAAGAAAAAATGTGTCCCAGCCTCCTGGCTGGGATTAGGACACACAACCAAGTCCAGATCACTCTACTTGTGTGCAGGGGGGCGGGGAATTAGGGTAGTGGTTCATTTATTTATTATTTTTTTAATGTGGTCGGCTCTCTTGTCTTCTCCGTTCTCTTGAGGTGAATGTCAATACAGGAGTTAAATTGGTATGCACTGCAGTTCTCACTTTTGAAATATAGAGCAAGTTCTTTATAGAAAGAGATTTGCTGGGCTTAAACACAGGGGCAATTTTCTAAACAAAAGGTGAATTCAGAACAGTCAGTAGAAAATGCACTAGCAACATTTACAGCCACAAGACTGGCCAGAAGCATTTTCATTTGTGTGTGCGTGCTTGCGTGTTTATTGGCAACAAGAGAGTCTGTAGCTTCATTTATTATGGGTCAGAGGAATGCAACGATTGGACCCTGAGAGGATGTCTAGTCTACCCTGCTGCTTGCGGTAGGCCTAAAATAACCAGCTGAAATGGAACTCTGGCCTCTTTTCTGCAGCCCCCAGGGAGGCGTTTCCACAACCTTCCTCTATAATCCGACCCATTTTAAATAATATTTAATATCATACCAAAAAGCATTTCCTTGTGTCTGTCAAACCCCTGTCCCCTCTGTTGCTGACTTATGTTTATCCTCACGTGCATTCCATGCAATCGTGGGGGCTGGGCTCACGCCCTCCATTTTGCACATCTGTACACTTCACGGGAATATCTATCTGCCAGTGCCTGAATCAGTCTACATGGATGAAAGGCTGAGTCTGTCCTACTTCCTCTAGCCATTCTGTCCCGTCAGTACTGAAAGAAAAGTGACCACAACACTCAGAGCAACCAAGAGATCTTTATTGTAGCAGTGCAACAGAAGAGAAAAGAGAGAAAGAGGAGAGAGAGAGCGCAAGAGAGAGACAGAGAAAGCAAGAGAGATAGCAAGAGAGAGGGGGGCCTGGCAGGAGGGAGTTTTTATAGCCCAAATCTAATGGGGCCTCTGAGTCTGCAAGCTGCCTTGTTGGCCCAAGATGGGGTTAAGTGTTCAGCCTTGAGCAGGGTTGAATGTTCAGACTTGAGGCAAACAGGTGATAAAGGACCAGATAGAGGGGGGTTTGAGTGCGTGGGCTATCTTGCAGCCAACATCTGTTCAGCCTGCCCTGCAGACAACACAGTTCAGCCTTCTCTGCACCCAACAAGTACAAGTAAGGGTACCTTAGCATCCTCATTCTCCCCCTCATGAGAAGACAGGGTTAATTTTTAATTTTTTTTTTTTTAATGAACTTTGCTAAGTTCTTGGGAAACAGTGGTGGATACGATAGATGGAGCTTCTGCCCCCATTCATGGAACAGAGACATAAGTAACCACAAGTGTGATGAGAAGTGCCTGTTCTAAGAATCAGCAAACAAGCTGAGCTAACACAGCCTGAGAGGGCAGGAAAGCTTTCTGAATGAAGTGATGCTTCACCTGAAACCTGAAGAGATGGACAGAAATTATCAAAGTCAGGAAGAAGATTCAAGGTAGAGGGAACACCATAGGCAAAGTCCCTAACAGAAGAAAAAGGCCAGTTTGAGGGTTGATAGTGAAGTTCAGAGGTGATTGAGTGAATATCAGATATCACTCGCTGTCCTCGCCAAATCGGCTGTGACTGGAGCACACAGAGCACTGGTCCTGCCTTGAATATTTGCGACTCTGAGCACCTGGATTCTTAGCAACAAGGACCAGATTTTACCATCTGCAAAATGAGGAGGTTAGACACAAATTCTTCTAACTCACCTTCTGAAATCGGTTAGCAACAATAGTCCCCATACAGTTCTTAAGTGGGTCACAGTATTTCTGAGCTAGCCTATATTTGGGAGTGGGAGGAAGGGGCATTTAGATACAGCTAGTAGGCCTCTCTCAATGCACATTTTTAATTGTAAAATAAAGATAACATAAAACTTACCATTTGACCCTTTTTAAGTGTACATTCAGTGGCACTGATTATTACTCCATGTTGTCATGACTATATATTTCTAAAACTTTTCATTTCAATTTATTTTTCAATGAATCTGGGCAAGTTCTATAAGTGTCCTCACAGCCTGAGAACCTGCCCAGATATGGTGACTTCTTTGTGGGCTTTGGGTGACCAGGTACTGCCCTTAAAGCAAAAGATGCTTCTTACTCCCAGTGAATGAAAATGGTTACAAAGGGGGTGGAGAAGCTGTTGAGTAAATGGCAGTTGGGCCCTCTCCCTGCACCTCCAAAGTCACCTTGTTCTGATTGGCAACCAAAATGCACTGAGCCCCTTCTATGCTCCTGGCACCACTCTGGCTACTTGGCTCTTGTCATCTGACAGGTGGGAAATACCATTCCCATTTCACAGATAAAGAATGAGGCTATGGTGAAACCTGACTCTCAGTCCAGGTGAGTCTGGCTTTCAAATCCAGCTCAACCCCTCTACCCAGCTGTTTTCCCAGAGACGTTTGCAGGGAGACCTGCACCCTAGAACTTGAGAGACAAACGAAAGCCAAGAAAGGCAGAAGCTGAACTTGAACTCACACCATCCAACTTGACCCCTATCTGTGATCAGTTGAGTCACAAACCTTCTAGCGTCTCCAGTCCAACTTCCCTCTCTTGCCAATGGAATTGATGGTGTTTACTGCCCACTTTTCAAGGACACCATGTGGCTCTGTGAAGAACATCCGCACAGCACCAGGGAGCTTGGCAGGCCGGAGCAAAGGTTGAGCTCAGGCTCCTCAGGGGGTGACAGAAGGCCAGGAATAATGAGGCTGGGGGACCTCCCAGCCTCCAGGAGCCTTCTCTATGAGTTTTCATAAAACAGAAAATAAACGTTGAGACAAGGAAACTGTCAGGAAAATTAATGCAAAGAGTCCAGGTTTTGTTTTCTTTTTCTCTCAACATGTGAGAATTCAAAGCCCAGGGCAGGAGAGTGGGTTAAAAATAGGACGACAGTAGTCAAGTGAGGCTTGCACAGAGAGAGTTTGGTGGAGTACTCAGGAGGACTGCAGGAAAGAGCTGGAAGAAACAAGAGCAACGGCAGAAACACACCCACCAATGCCGTGGGATCTCGACAGGCTCGAAATGCAGTTACGCTGGGATACTAGAGAACCAAAAAAAAAAAAAAAGAGTTTGGAAGCATGCAGATTATTTTAAACAAAAATATTCGTCCCTTGACATCATCATCTTGGCTTGCATAGCCCCCTGTGGCTTACCTCCCAAGCCTCATCCCTTCTTCTACCTTTTCCAGCTCTGTAGAACTACCTGTCACCATTGTCATCTCCCTCATACATCCTCCGGGCTTGTAATTTGCTTTCTCTGGCACCTCCGTGTAGGTTGGTTCTCCCAGGTATACCTTCTAATGATTCCATGCCAATCTTCTTATCCTTGTAAGAATCTGCTTTCATGCTAAAAGATCCAATCTCCAAGGGGAGGAGAGCAGGGTCCGTGCTTACCTTGCTTATTGCCAGGAACAAGCTAGCCATTCATAACCTAGCACAGTTATAAATGAACAAATGAAAATGTCATTGGCCATCTAGGTTTCTCTAACTCTATGACATGGAAGGCAGTTGGAAACCCGGATGCTTCAAACAATTGCTTCTTTATGTATCCATCAGGGTGCAACCAGAGGAGTAAAGTCAGTAGGAGCTTTTTAAAAAAAAAAAAAAAATCCATTTTTCTTATGACGACTTTAGGTAGGAACTGGCCAAGCAGGACTGACACCCATAGGGCAGCCAGTCAGAAGGGAGGATCACAGCTGGCTGGAATCCCATGAAGATGAAGCTGGTGATGAGGGTATCCTACAGAAGCCAGAGCTCTTCATCCTGGAGCCGAACAT
Source organism: Marmota monax (assembly GCF_021218885.2). NCBI lineage: Eukaryota > Metazoa > Chordata > Mammalia > Rodentia > Sciuridae > Marmota > Marmota monax. Next base: position 5,510,942 of record NW_026695212.1, read on the forward strand.
ACACACTCTTGGCCCTAGAGTCAGTGGAGATGGAGGTAGATCCAGCTGGAAAGGAAAGCAACTCTCGGCCCAGCTGCTGCTTCACACTATCAGGATGAATCAGTAGATCAGCAATGACAACACAGTGTGGATGTCCCAGAATGTAGAAAGCCTCTCCAACTTCCCTTCTCTGTCGCTTGGAGTCTCTGACATGGGGGAGGGTCTAGACTCTCTTTTTATAAAAGACTGATTAAGTCACCCTTTTGGACTAAAGTCAACTGATTAGAGACTGTAAACAGCCTTAAAATACCTTCACAGCAACACCTAGATTTGTATTTAATTAAATAATTGGTAATTGTGTGTATGCTACAATAATAGCATATTTTGTATGCTCCCTTGCATCCTCTAATTTTTTTTTGGTATTGTTTTACCAGAGATTGAACCCTGGGTGTTTAACCACTGAGCCACGTCAATGGTTCTTTTTTATTTGTATTTTATTTATATATTTTTAAATTTTTATTTCTTTATTTCATGACAGGGTCTTGTTTAGTTGCTTAAGGCCTTGCTAAATTGCTGAGGCTGGCTTTAAATTCAGGATTCTCCCACCTCAGCCTCCAGAGTAGCTGAGATTATTGGCATGTACCACCAAACCCATTCCATCCTCTAATTTTTGCAAGAGAATCTGCTGGATGACCATCCTCGCCAGAAACATATTAGAAATTGAATTCAGAGAGGTGTCATTTAGCCTCATCAAGTGGACACACCACAAAACCCTCACAAGTCACATCAGGGAACATGACCTTGACCTCCAGTTTGACCCCAAGTGAAAGAAACTGATAACAGAAACAAATGATATTCAGAAGTGATAGGGGTCACTTTGCTAGCAGAAGTAGTGATGATTCTGCAGAAACAACAGAAATGAGCAAATCTGAATAGAGCTGACAATCACAGAGAAACACACTCCCAAGAAGTAGAGGAATAAGCCAGGCGCAGTGGTCCATACCTGTAATCCTTGGGAGGCTGAGTGAGGCAGGAGGAGCTCAAGTTCAAAGCCAGCCTCAGCAACTTAGGGAGGCCTTAAGCAACTCAGCAAGATCCTCTCTCTAAATAAAATATAAAAAATGAGCTGGGGATATGGCCCAGTGGTTAAGCGCCCCTAGGTTCAATCGCCAAAAAAAGAAGTAGAGGGATAGGGGAACATTTTTGGAAAATGGTAAGTGAAAGCATGCATTCCTATCAAAGTTAAGAAGCCCCATGAGCTAGAATGTTTGTGTTCATTACTCAATCAATAAACAAATGGGGGATAGTAGAGGATAGGAAAGGCAGCAGAATACAACAGACGCTAGTATGGCAGTATGTAAAAACGTGGATGTGTAACCGATGTGATTCTGCAATCTGTATACGGGGAAAAATGGGAGTTCATAACCCACTTGAATCAAATGTATGAAATATGATATGTCAAGAGCTATGTAATGTTTTGAACAACTAATAATAAAAAAATCAATAAACAAATGAGTGAGGCCTCCTTCTAACTCATCTGATAAGCTCAAGCCCCTATGCTAAAGTCTGGGGGTACTGCTGCTATAACAAAATATCTAAAACTGGATAATTTACAAATAATAGAAATTGGTTGCTCATAGTTCTGGAGGCTGGGGAATCTTAAGATCAGGGTCCCAGCAGTTTGGGTGTGTGGCAAAGGGTTATACTCCATTTCAAGAGGGACACACCATCTTGACGTGATCCCCACAATGTGGAAAAAGCAGGGCAGCTCACTATGACCTCCTCTGTTAAGGGCACTAATCCCATTCGTGAGGGCTGCCCTCTTGACTTCATTACTTCTCAAAAACACCCCACCTCTTAACACTGTCATATTGAGTATTAGTGCCAAAACAGAATTTAGGGCAAACACAAACAGAGTACAGAAGAGGGAAAGTAAGGCATTTTGTCCTCATCTTAGGGAGGGTAACTAGGGATGGAAGAGTTGGAGGCTGTGTAAGGGTCAAACCGTTCAAGCTATACGCCAAGGGTTCTCCTTAGAAAGATCCCCTCAGAGAGCAAATTGCTGTCATCAGTCCTTTAGTGGGTCCTAGGTACTTCCTTGTTGCTATTTCTGCATTGCCAGAGCCACACACACAGGATACAATAGGCTTTGTGTAGCTTCCAGCACAAAATTAGGAGCCAGAGCTGAAGTCTGGGTGACAGTGCCAACCTGGTGTTTATAAAAACCTAAGTATGACGTGTCTTGAATAATCAATAATTGAATCATGTGTCTTTAAGATAAGCCTGTAACAAATGCCTCAGGGAAAGGTTTTTTTTAAAAAAAAATACCTCCGAAATGTACTCACTGGTTTACAGTGATGGAGTTATGCTGTGGGCTATGGTAAATTCTTTGCAATCCTAAAAATAGATGAAGGGCAGATCAGTCACCCTGGGGAATTTTATCTGCTTCATTCATGCATCCAGAGATGCTGCTTACGTAAACCCAAAACAAGCACAACCAAAGGGCACTGAGGAAGACAGACAAAAGGTGATGATTCGAATAGAAATCAAGAAAACAAGTAAGCAGTCAATGGCAAAGATCAGAACCAGGCCCCCCTGCAAGTCTGAGCAAGAATTGGGCCTGTGAGGATGATACAATACACCGAACTCTCTCTGATAGCTTTTAAGAGGCAAATTTAGAAATGTATTCCTGGAAAAAGCCAGAGCCTCCAGCTGTTCTCTCTCTCTGCACATTCAGGCATAGACCCTTGTCAGAGCCTCTCAAAGATTTATACTTTACACTGGCAGAGGGTTCTCATCATCCCTCCTAGAGATTCTGGCTCTTCCTTGACCACCAGGCAGAGCACCAGAAAGTCAATCAAGAACCATGTTAAAAATGTGACTCAAGCAACTCAAAGATAAGCAGAGATATCCGAAAAGTTCCAGGAGTTCCCCTTGGCCAAGTTTACCACCAAGTTATTTTCATAGACATGACTTTGAAAGGAAATCATTTATCATAAGTTTGCAGGAACCTTGTCTCCAGCTGCCTATTCAGAGTCCAGGATTGGCTGGGGGTAGGTCTAAGAGGCTGAAAATTCAGCTCATGGTCAAGTGGACCAGTTTTAAAACATTCTCACAAACCCAACAGCACCATCTGTAAGGCCTGCATAATTTGCAAAATTTCTTGCTAAATCAGCTGGCCAAATACAGAGCCAATTGCTTTGGCTTCCATACAACACCACGTTGCAGCAGGAAGTATTTTAAGAGGATAATGAGTAGTCTCTTCTCAATAACTATATTCAAATAACATCTTCTGCCTATAATATGCAATGTTCTCAGTCAAGACTGTCTGAAGAACCCTTGCCCCTGCTCCCTAACTTAGGACTTTAGTCTTTATGAGGAAAATACAAGATTTTTCATCTCCACTGATATTTAAGAAGGCAATTGCCTAGCAATGGCTGACATCCTTTCCAGCTCACACACACATATATGCAACAGCATACCCAGAGACATCAGACACACAGTTCATACTAGCTCTACAGTATACAAGACTTACCCCTGCATCCAAGAACAGTGGCCAAGTTTTTTCTTTCTTAGTTATAATAGGAGCCCCAGAGGACTTTTTTTTTTAATTTAAGGAAATACATATTAGAAATATTTCTCTGCCTTTTTCCCCTGAGAAATATAGTTATCTATGGAAAATAAGTCCTCTCTCTCTCTCTCTCTCTCTCTCTCTCTCTCTCTCTCTCTCTCTCTCTCTCTCTCTGTTAAAAGTGGCAAAACAGATGGAGCTCCTTCTGTGACGGAACCAAATTCTATATTCCTTATATGCAACCTCCATCACCCCTTCTCTATAATTTCAGGTTTATATAGAAATGCAATAAATGTGTGATTGTTTGATTTATTAAGTTAGCTTCTCCCCCAAGATACGTTAGAACCTTGCTACTCAATGGGTGGCCCATAAACAATACCTGCAAACCCTCCACCTCCTCCCAGATCCCATTAGTGAAAATCTGCATTTTAACAAGATTTCCAGAAGATGTGTGAGCACACTGAAGTTTGAGAAGGATCATTTTAGAATGCATCTTGAATCTTAACCTGCTACTATTGGTTTAGTAAATGTTATAACTCATCAAAGATCATGCCTCATTACTGGGGACAATTTTCTAGAAGCTGATGAGTAAGAGCTGACATTATTGGGCACTAACTGTGTGCCAGGGGTAGACAGGACATATAGTTAATGTGCTAGGAACCACACAACTTGTAAAAGGTGGACCTAGGTTGGAACTCAATCTAGTTTCTGGGTTCACATTTTCCACTACCAGGCTACTAAGCCAGTGTTGCTTCTCAGCAGAGGTCCTATTGGCATTTTGGATCTGCCAATTTTGTGGGACTGCACCATGTCCTGCATGATGTTAAATGTTTGTCTATCACCCACAAAAGTGCCAGATACTGCCAATACCCTGACAACCTTGGAAAACCCCTCCAATCCTCCAGACACTTGTGGGGCTGCACTGGCCGCAGTAAGAACCCCTGTGTCCTAGGACAGGGCTGGGCATGTAGCTCAGTGGTAGAGAACTTGCCTAACATGCATTTGAGGCCCTTAGTTCAATTCTTAGTACTATAGAAAAAGAACCACAGCATCCTATAATGTTCGTGTAGCAATTTTGAGAAACTCGTTTCCTAGGTTTCTTCTTTCCAATGTTTAGCCTACTTATAAATGCTTTAACATTTTACTTTTATTTCAACAGAAGGCTGTAAGTATTGAGGGTGTGCTCTAGGCAAACTAAAAGATAAGGGCCCTGCCCTCTATCAGCTGACCATCTGGTGAGGGAACTAGGCCTTAGCACATGCAACAGCTAAGAAACAATTCAAGGCAAGATGAAGTACAGACCTAGATTCATATTCTGAGTTTGTGTCACTTGCTAGTTGTGAGCCCAGGCATTCTCTAAGCCTGTTTCTCCACTGTAAAATGGGGGTATTATTAAACAATGCACATAAATTGCCAGCACAGAGCCTCATGTATGATATATGTTTAATAAATGTTAGCCACACCTGCCAATCACCACCTCCTTTCAATCAGTGAAGAACCAGGGCAAAATTGAGATGGAAAGAAGATGAACATCAGCAAGAGATAACATGCTAGGCAGGAGGCACAGCCTGAGCAAGAGTCTGGAGAAAGCATCCTGTGAAAGCAACTACCCAGGGCTCCCAAACTGATACCGTCAAGGGTTCCAATCAAGGAATTATGAGAGGGGAACACATTGAAATAAAAGTGAGTTTGCACTTATCACATAGACACAGAAGATCCTAGGGACTTTTAAAATTTCTTCAGTATCATGACTTCAAATACAAAAGAAATACAAGCCTAACAAAAAAGTTGAACCCAATGAGTGAGCCTTCCAGACATTCCCCAGCACTTCCCACACCAAGGAGCATCGATTATCTATTACTAGTCAATGCCTTGAAGAACCCTGAAGCAAGAAATACATGGCACTGCTGTGGACATATTTTTAATTTTTATCTAATTTCAAAGCTGTCATCTAATTTACTTTCAGTTTTATTAAATGCCTTTTAAGCACCGACTTGATCTAAGACACATAGCTGATAAATAAATCCCCATATAGGAAGCTATTCAGTTCTCCAAATTTATAATGTCTACAACGTCAGCATAAAAGGACCCCAAAACACCTTAAAATGGCCTGGAAACTGTTGCTTATACTATGTCAAAATAGCTCACTGCAACATCCTGGCTTCTGCTGCTCATTAGTAAAAGTACTTTAGCACCCAGCAGAAAAGAATAATTAGCAAATCAATTAATTATGGCCCTTTCAACACTATTACCATCCTCAATCACATCTTTGTTGTAAATAAGCTTTCTTGCCTAGTTAAAGTCGTTAGCCCTCCATATGTAAATAATAATGCCCTTGAATTTAAACTGATTAAATATCAGAGAACAAATTTCAGGCCACTCTGATCTAGCTAGGATACTAAAAACAAAAGAGAGGTATTGTCTTATTAGGACCAAGTAAATTCAACACAATAGTGTCTGAATTCATTAATTTCCAAATTCACCTTTCCTTCTGAGGACATTGGCCACATGTCTATCTTTAGTTATAACACACACACATACACACACAAACACACACACACACACACACACTATAGTAATTAAAGAAACCACCCATTTCCTTCCCCTTACGTTCCAGGAAGCCATGTTATTTCTGTAGACCATTTTCTATTTGCTGACTGTTCTCCGGAGCTTTTAACGGCAAAATAACACATACTAGAAACTATTCTCCAAATGATAGCCAGGAACACATCTCCTCGTCTTGACTCTTTCCACAGGAAAAAACATTTTAAAAGTGTGTTTGCATATATTTAAGACATATGCATTTAGGATCTTGTTAAATCCTGAAAGATTTAAAGTCCCACAGTCTCCTAAAAGGAAATGTTTGAAGGAGTCTCTAAAGTTAGCTGGATCCTTTGCAAAATTCACCTCTTATTTTGGCTCCTATAATTACCCCCTTTAACTTAATGCCGTTTATTTTTATATCTCTTCCCATCTCCTCTCATACCACGTTGTTTAAAGCTGTTTTTTTTAAGTTTATATTCACATACATTCTGTCTTCATTTGAGCTTTTCAGTACATCTTCCCCCCACCCCCGTATCCCCCAGTGGCTTTGTTGATGCCACCCTCATTGGTGATGGTGGTGGTGGTGGTTTAACTTCTTTTATCATTTTCCTTCTTTGGTCTAAAACAGGAATGAATTATCAATACAATCTCCAATAAATAACTTCTATTTCCCACTCCTCAACCTTTTTGGCCTTATTAAAACACAAAGATTTATCGCTACCAAGAGTCACATACAGATCATTTCTTCATGGGAGGCCAGGAGTGTTGGGGAAGGGAGGAAATGAGACTTCTTTTCTTCTCCTTTGGATCCAAGGCAGACATCTTCTGTCACCCAAGACAGAGTCCCATAGAATTCCCTCCAGGCCATCCTTTCTTCTGACCCGGTCTGTTCCTGTCCTTCACAAATACCTCCCAGCAGGCCAGATTATTTTGTTAGAGAACCCTGAACTGCTGAAAACCCCAAACAGGATAAAAACTTTAAGCAAGGTTTTATGTAACAGCCACTTTCCTCCTGCCTCCCCTCCCTCCTCCGATGATGCCCTTCACTTCCTGCCCAGGTCAGATCCTGTGTGGAGGGCCACGCAGGCCCCACTTCCTGCCGCCTTCTAGCGCCACTCATTTCCTGTGACCTTAACACCCAATTTTCCCCAGGGGCTCCTGTGCTTTTCCTCCTGTCATCTCATCTTGTTTACCTCCTGCTCTCTCTTGACTTCTTCCAAACTTACCTCCTAGACCTGGATTCTCTCCCAATTCTTTGCCACTCACCAGCCTCACCCTTCCGGAAAGCTACCTTTTTCACAAAGTCACTCTGTAACTAAAGCCAGTCTAGACTTTTGAATTTCCTGTCAGCTCTGGTTAGTTCTACTGGCTTAATAGTGAAAATACCCACCACCTGTCTCAGGAGTCTATCTTTTAAAAGCCTAGACTCTCCCACTTATTTGGGAGTGTTTTTATCTGAATTGTGCTGCTTACCAACGAAGCCATGCCCTTGATTTTTTGGAGATTGTTTTTTTGTTTGTTTGTTTGTTTGTTTTGTTTTGTTTTTACACTGAATAAAGCCATCCCTACCAGCTGCCTCTTCTGACTCCTAGATTATATTAATTCCTCCCTTATTCTTTCTCATAGGATCCTGTACCTTTTATTGTTGTAGTTATGACCAGTGTAACAAATAGCTAGTCTAATTATCATTATAGATAAGCAATAGGTTTCCCTCTGACAACCTGCAAACTTTATGAGATCAGGGAGCATCCCAGTTTTCTTTCCTTCTAGTCTGTCTACATCACTATTCTGCAGCCAGCCAAATGCAGGGCCTGGCACATACTAGTGTATCAATAAATATATATTGAGTTATGCATATTTTACTGAAGTTTTTTTGAATTGTAAAAATAAACACATATTGAATGACTGAATGATACCTCCTCCCTTCTCCCACCCCCACTCTTCGTTTGATGCCACACTCAGTCCTTACCTCCAACTATCATGGCAAGTTAGCCTTGGTAGCACCAAGGACATATGTACCCTGCCCTTTGTTGACTGTATGGCCAACACCTTTGACATCCTTCCTGGAACAGAGTTTAGGGCAGAGAGCATGGTGGTGAGATGTGGAGTTTAACTACAACAACATATCTTTCTTTAATAATTTCCTAGATTGTTCCTAGAAAACAATCTTCCCTTATAAAATGCTCTTTACATATGAACATCATATAAACTTACATCTCTGAGCCCTGTGGTGACAGATTTTTGACATACTTACAGAAAGTTCTCAAAATGTGAATAGAAGTTGGCAAAAGATTGCTTTTCTGTATTACTTTGCAAAAGCCACTTTGTGGAGTGGGCTGTAAAATAATAAATTATTCAGATCATAATTCTAAAGAAATTAGTTCATCATGACCAATAACTTCTAAGCGAATTGGTATCTGGGATTCAATTTTTGTAATATAATTAGTTTTGAAATATTCAAATTAAGGAAGACTAAGATCTTCATAAAAAGTACTGAGTCTCCTGATTTCTAAGTAAGAGAATACTACATTCTGGTCTTTATATTAATAAATTTAAATTATGTTCTTTTTCCAGTTAGATAAAAATTCCTGTAATTTTTTTTCATGACATCATATTTTACTGGTGTTATTAAAGCCCAAGTTGTTGAAAAATGTTTGATGAATAATGGAAAGCCAACTAAGGCCATTTGCTGATGAATTTAAACTGTGTCATCATATGGAAAAAAATCTAAATAATTAAATTATAAGTCATCAGTGTTAAAAACTGTCCCCTCTAAACCACAAAAAGCTTTTCTAAAACTGATGTTTTCTTTCTAATTAAAAACTCAGATCATCATTCTATTCATACATTCAACATAAGCTATGTCATTTCCCTACACATTTTTTTAATCTTTTTTCCACATTTTAAATTGGTGCATCATAGTTGTATACAATGATGGGATTTATTGTTACATATTCATACATGCACACAATATAACAGTATAATTTGTCCAATGTCACTCCCCAACATTTCCCCTGCTCCCTCCCTGCCCTCTCACCACTTGGTCCCTTTCCTCTCCTGATTTAATTTTGATGAGATCTACCCCCACCTTTCTTTTCCTTAATCTTCTCTAGCTTCCACACATGAGAGAAAGTATATTACCCTTGACCTTCTGAATTTGACTTATTTCACTTAAGATGAGGAGCTCTAGTTCCATCCATTTTCCTGCAAATGTCATAATTTTAATTTTCTTTATGGCTGAATAAAACTCCATTGTGTATACATACCACATTTTCTTTATCCATTCATCCATTGATGGACACCTAGGCTGGTTCCATAGTTTGGCTACTGTGAATTGTGCTGCTATAAATATGGGTATGCATCTATAACTGTTGTAAGATGACTTTAATTCTTCAGGGTAAATATCGAGGAGTGGTATAGGTGGGTCATATGGGTTCCAAGCATAGTCTTCTAAGGAACTGCCATATTGATTGTACTAATTTACAGTCCACCAACAGTCCTTACACTTATTTTGTGTTCTGCACTAGCAGAGATAATATATTGTCTCATTCACAAATCCTGTGCTTAAAGAAGTAATGTTTACATGGCTCATTGAAAGTATGCTCAGTGAGTCCTCATTGTTTTTAATACAGAGTTTCCCAACCTTGACACTGTTGACATTTGGACGAGACATTTCTTTTTTGTCGGGCCATCTGTGCCTTGCAGGATTCCTTCTCTCCTCCCTGGCCTCCACCAGCTCAACATCAGTAGCACCTCCCTGTTATAATAACCATTTCTAGACATTGCCATCATGGAAGAGACACAATTGCCCCAGCAGAGAGCCACTATTTTAATCTTTTGTTTCCTTCCAAATAAGAAGGTATTATTAAGTCACTATTTTTTATCCTTTATTCTTTATCAATAATACCAACAACCATTCATTGACCATACACTCTGGGCCAAGTAAACACTCATATTTAATAGTGCTCTCATTTAATTCTCACCTCAAAACTATGAGGGAGGTAATATTATCCCCATTTTACAGAAGAAGAAACTGAGGATGGGAAAAGTTAAGAAATTTGTAAAGATACAATTGAGGGAGAACCCAGTTCCAACCAACAATAGAGCTGTTCCCTTCACCGATACAACTCCCCTGCTCAGGATCTGTGGACAGAACTCCCAACTTTGATTCACAGTACCACCTCTTTTGTCTCAGGAAAATTTTATGACCTTCCTGAACCATGATTTCCCCATACCTAATGTGATGTCAGTTACATCTCACAGGATTTGGAATATTTAATGAAGTAGCATATAAGTGTGATCAGTTCAGCAATTATAAGGTATTATTATCATAATTGTCACTATCATATAAATTTAAGAACCTTAATTTGTTTTTACTAAATCCGTTTAGCTAGAAAATACAATTCAAACAATATTCATAAAGAACCAAAAATAATTGTATCCACTATTGTAAAACATTAGCTTTCTGCTGTCTAGGAATGAGAAATTTTAAAGAACTTAATTTATTTAAAAAAATATATTGGTGAATATTCATTATGCAGAATAGTGGGTTTCATTGTGGCATATTTGAACATGCACATAACATAATTTGATTAACTTCACTCTCCAGTTCCTCCCTTTGCCCGCCCCTCCTCCAGCCTCCAGCCCCTTCCTCTACCCTAATTAATGATCTCCCTTCTATTTTTATGAGATCATTTTTTTCCTTTTTTTAGTTTCCACATTTGAGAGAAAACATACTGCATTTGTCTTGAATCTGGCTTAACATAATGCTCTCCACTTCCATCCATTTTCCTACAAATGGCATAATTGCATTCTTTATGGTGAATAAAATTCCATTATGTGTATTATATAGCAAGTTTTCTTAATACATTCATCTGTGATGGGCACCTAGATTGAAGAACCTCATTATTAAATCTACAGAACAGTTCTAATAACACTTAACTCCCAAGCTCGTCTCTTTAAATCCCTCTTCTTAAAAAAGCAGATCTAGTGTATTTTTGTTAATTCTGGAACATAGATTTCTGACCACTCAGTATCACATCCATTCCTTTCTGTGGCTTCTGACAAAAGCATACTTTTAAATGGTGCCTCCCTTGCCCACCCTAATTACATTCATTGGCAGCATATAAGTATTAACTTTGCTTTCTTGGACATAAAATACAGCAATGTGTGCATTTTCCCCTCTGGAACTTGTTTTTCTCTCATAGCAGATGAAATAGTTATAACAGAAATTTTAAAGTAAAAATAAGTTCTCCAGTTTTTTTTTTCACAGTGTGGAATGAATGTCCCTAAACTTCAAAGACAAACTCAGGGAGCCAACCTTGGCATCCCAACAGTCCTAAGACTGTAGTACGCTCCATCCACAATTCCAGTATGAAATTACTGCAGCAAATTCTCAAGATTCCTTTGGGAATAAAGGAAACCTTTTGGTTCACTGAATATGTCAGTTTTACCTACTGCAAGCTCACTTCTGTAATAGAGCAACAGAGTGTTAGCTCCATGATGGACAAGAATTGTCTTTTTAGATTCATTACTACCAGGATCTAGAGCCAGTGTCTGGAACCTAACATGCTTTCAAGTTGGGTTAAGTCTTAGATCCACCACTTACAAGCTGTGGTTTCAGGTAGTTCTCTTAACCTCTCTAATCCTCATGTATAAACTAGAATAATAATAGTACCTACTCATAGGGTTATCACAAATACTACCCTAAATACTAGAATTAAAATATCAGCACTGTCCCTACTAAGACCCAATATATTTTAAATTAGTTACTTGAGTTATTGCCTCTGCCTGGAATCTTTTCTTCCTACCCTCTTCTTTATCTGGCTAGTTTTCATCCATCTTTCAGGTCTCAACTTGATATGACTTCTTCTGGGAAGACGTCTCTGAACCCCAAATATGAGTTAGATACCCTTTAATATTTCATAACATCTTGAACTTCTGTCTAGATAGACTTGTAGAGACTTTTAGGCCTCAGGGGCTCTGATTTTGGAAGGCACCAACTGTATCATTATAAAACTACAATACACCTACATAAAACCATATGAGTTGAATTCCAGTTGACTAGTTCAAATAATGGTACTTTCTGTAGCATTCAACTAATATTTACTAATCTTAAGTTTTCAGTATTTTGTTCATATTTTGGGGTTAAAATTTTTTCTCAATCTTTAAATATCATTCTAGACCTTATGAAGCTCATGGTCATTGGCACTATACTCATGTGATCCCTAAGAATAAAATAAATTGCCCAGGGCTGGGGATGTGGCTCAAGCGGTAGCGTGCTCGCCTGGCATGCGTGCAGCCCAGGTTCAATCCTCAGCACCACATACAAACAAAGATGTTGTGTCCACCGAAAACTAAAAAATAAATATTAAAAAATTATCTCTCTCTCTCAAAAAAAAATTTTTTTAAAAAATTAAAAAAAATAAATTGCCCAGCCCTCATCCACTCTACTGACTGATGTGTTTACAGAAGACCTTTGCCCCTAGTCAATCCTCACCTTGATTAATATGCCTAACCATTGCCCCAGCGATTCCTGGTGAGGTTTTTTTAGTTCTTCCAGAGTTGGAAACATGGAGAGGACTTACTTGGGGCCCTTTAATGTTGGGGGATAATGTTAGAGATCCCAATGGTCCAACTTGATAATGCTGCATCAACACCTTTGTTTCAATACATCAATGTCTGCCACATTCATCCCATAACAATCCCAAGACTAGGACAACTTCCTTGACGCTCTCCTCTGTAATTCCCCGCTTTCTTGTTAATCACTTTAGTGATCTTGCTAACAGTAAATATATTGAGAAGTTAAGACATCAAATCCAATAATTTTTCCCAAACTGATGTTTAATTTTAGTAAGATGATGAGATGCCCAGGTAAGAGGGGCCCTCATAATCACAGCTATTACTCTAACCTGTGTTCAGAGCTAGGGCCTTTGGGAAGATGATAGAATCACAGACTCTAACTGCATCAGTAGATTAATCCTTTGATGGATTGATTCATAATTTAATGGCATTTGGGGGAGATAGTGGAAACTAAAGGAGATGGAGTCTAGTTGTAAAAAGTAAGTCACTAAGGTGGTGCCCTAGAAGGGTAGATCTTTTCCCCAGCCCCCAGCCAACCATGAACTGAAATCTATGAAACTGTGAGCCAAAATAAATCTTTCCTCCTTTAAGTTGTTTTCCTCAGGTGTTTTGTCACAGCAATGAAAAGCTGCCTAATACACTCAAAACTCCTTGTGTCTGCATCATGTACAGCCATCTATGATTATTCAATAGTGAGTTCTGGGTCTTATATTAATCCAAACATGATCTTCTACTCTGGAGTATTCAAAATTTGTCCTAAACTAGTTACTCTCAAATCCATTTTAGTAAAAGTTCTTGAGGAAGCTGATGACACTTATCCTCAAAATGGGATGATTCCTTCACATTATACCCTGACTTAAGGCAGTTTTTTTAGATTTCCTTCACCCATGTGCTCTGCTTTCTTGGTGACCAGAGGCCTTAAGGGCATTTTCTGTTGTCTCAGCCTCTGTGGTTCACTCACCTTTGTGGGTAGCTTTGTGGCTAGCAACTAAAGCCCAGACCGACCAAAATCTGAATTTGGTCCACCCTCAACACTCAACCTAACACTTACTTTCATTTTCATTTTAGCTACTAACGATAACTATAACCAAGGGGTAGTCTGTGTAGCAAGTTTATTGTTTTGCATTTTCTTCCATATACTTGAGTATCACCGTTGTCTCCATCTTCAAATCCCATTTGGTAACTTTGACCTTCAGTAACTAAGCACAATGCAGCTGTGGTTCCATACCCTGGGTGACCAGGCAGCCACACAGGGATCACAGGTTCTTCATCTACCTCCTTTTCATTCTTTCTCTTTCCAAACCACATATTGCCATGAACCATGGCTGTTCAAGAAAAATCTCTTATTTTCTGACACCAAGTGAACAAGAGCTTTCTCCTCCTGACACCAAGTATGTGGTGTCTTTTCCAGTGATTCACTTCATTACTCCTATCTCCTGATATAAGCATTTGACTTCACAGGTTAGGAACTCAGTCCCACAAGACTGCCTCTACTTCAGATGCCAGCCAAAGTAGAGTGCCTAGGCTACCCATGTTTCCACTGAACTGACTAAAAATTCAAGAGCTAACACCTCCCTCTTTACTTAGATTCAACAATTTGCTAGGATGACACACAGAACTCCAAAGCACTTTACTTGAGGTCACTTTTTTTTTTTTTTAATATAAAAGATACAACTCAGAAGCAGCCAGATGGAAGAGATGTAGAGGTCAAGTAGGAGTAAAGCACATACAGCTTCCCTGTGTTCGTACACATCACCCTCCCAGCATATCCTAGCACTTAAACATGGTCACCAACCCCACCTTTTAGGGGTTTTTATGGAGGTTTTATTACACAGATGTAATCATGGCCATTGGTGGTTAACTCCATCTTCAGCCTCTCTCTCCTCCCTGCAGGTTGGAAAGTGAAGTCTAAAGTTCCAAGTTTCTCATCAAGGCTTGATCTTTCTGATGATCAACTTTCATCCTGAAACTATTTATGGGCTAAGAGTCCCCTTATTAGAACAAAGCATGTTCCTGTCACCTTATCACTCAGGAAACTTTACAGGTTTTAGGAGCTCTGTGCCAGGAACTGGGGACAAGGATGAAATAAATATCTTTCTTATTATACCACAGTGACTTGATAAATTATCATATCTGTTGGGAAAGCTTTGGGCTTCAAGTAAGAGCATTCTTAACTAACCACGACTTTAAAAGAAAGGATTTATTTATTTATTTATTTTAAGCAACAAGCTTGAGCTAAAAATTTGTCTGGTGTTAGTTCAGAAGTTCAGCAAAGGCAGAGCTCTGGGGCAGAGCTATCTCTTGGGGTCTTCCTCAGAGAAGAGGGAGTTGCAACAGTTCAAACATCAAAAAGAACTCCAAAGCACTTTACTTGAGGTCATTGTTTTTTTGTTTGTTTGTTTTAATATAAAAGATACAACTCAGAAGCAGCCAGATGTAAGAGATATAGAGGTCAAGTTTCAAACATCAAGTCATCACCCAGCAGCTCTCAAGGGCAGAAAACAGGCTGCAGATGGAAGCAGAGTTTCTATATTATTCCTCTTGTCAGGAAGAAAAGTATTCCACCCACAGTATTCATTCTTTCATTCATTTATTCACTCAATGAATATTTATTTTATCACTAATAGATGCTACTCACTTTTCTAGGTATATGAGATATATCAGTTGAATAAAATAGACAAAGATTCTTGCCCTCATAAAAGTACACATTCTAGCAAGGAAGCAGAGACAATAAATAAATAAAGATAATAAATAATTATAAGGTGTTGGAAGTTGACAGGTGCTATGGAAAAAAAAATAGAGCAGAGAAACAGACGGAGAATATAGCCATAGAAACAGAATCTAAATTTAAATAGGGTCACTGGGGTCTCATGAGAAGGTAACATGTCAGCAGTCTTAGAGGAGGTGGGGAGCTGTCTTGGGGGAAAGTATTCCAGACAGACAGAATGGTCAGTGCTAAGGGAGATACCTCTGAGCTATTCAAGCCCGTCTGGAAGCAGTGAAGCTGGAGCAGAATGAACCAGGTAGATAGTGGTAGGAGACAGATATTGGAGGTGTCTGATCATTTGAGGTTTTATATCTCATTTCCCAAAAGGAGACCACATGCTCACCATCCTTAAAAGCAAGGAAGTCTCATGGTAGCTGCACATAACCAAGATCTATTAGCTAAGAAGGGGTTGGAGGTACAAGTACAGGGGTGAGGGCAGATTACAAGCCAGCGATGAAGAGTCTTGTCTCCATAATTACATGAGTAGATGGAACTCTTTCAACATCACAAAGGTAGGGAACTTTGGAAAGGTGATAATAATTGAAATTCTTTATTTATTTTAGTAACATTAGTATCTGAGTAAATTTGTCTCTTACCTCAAACTCCAACCTCTTAATATGATTGTGAAGATCTAAGACTTGCTAATATAACAAAGGGTACTTCTGTAAGTTGTCTTATAACCTAGAGCAGTGGAGTCCAGTGGTTAGTGCTAGTGTTAGCCTGCCTGGGTGCCTATCCTGGCTTAACAACTTTGCACCTCAGTTTCCTCATCCAGTGAGTGGGAATGATGGTAACATTTCTTAATTGTTGAGTTTGTGGTAATACATCAAAGTACTGAAAATAGTAGTGGAATTATAGAATGTATTTATGTATTAATACAAGGAAGTATGTCATCTAAAGATTTGCTACTTTGCCCTGGCTGCTGTAATAAGAATTTTTATCTATAAGCATAAAAAAAGCATCAGTTCCCTGAACTCTGACTTGTGGGGAATTGGTAGACTCTGCCTTCCAACAGTACTCTGTAGACAAATTACTCTGCAGTTCTCATAACTCTAGGGACATGCTCACCAGATTTTTTTTTTAAATGATGGGAATTGATTTTTATCTTTAATTTTTGCTTACAAATAATTCATCTGTTATGAGAAAAATAACAAGCTCCAAAGGGAAAATGCAGACACCAGTTTGTTCCCACTCTGCCCTGAGTCAAAGGATGAGAATTATCTACCACCAATAAACTTAATAGGAAACAATCTGCATGTTGTAGTTTCAAGTTAGACTCTTGGTTGTACATATTAATGGGATTCAGTTGATATTTCCCTATGCACATGCAGCCTGAAATAATCAAATCCAACCTCCCTTTTCCTGCCCTCCCACCACATACACACCCTTCCTGGTCTCTAATAATAATCTCTGATCCACTTTCAGGTTGACTTTTTTGAACTTCCACATGTACTTGTCTTTCTGTGTCTGGCTTATTTCACTTAATATAATGAAATAAATTCTTTCCATTTTGCTGCAAATGATAGGATTTCATTCTTCTTTATGGTTGAATAATACTCCATTGAGTACATATACCACATTTTCTTTATCCATTTATTTGTGGATGGCTACCTAGATTTATTCCATATCTTACCCATTGTGAATAGTACCACAATAAACATGTATGCAGGTATCTCTTTGGTATGCTGATTTCATTTCCTTTGTATATACATCCAGAATGGTATTCTTGCTAGATCACATGGTAGATCTGTTTTTAGTTTTTTTTTTTAGGAATTGCCATACTCTTCTTCATAATAGCTGTACTAGTTTACATTCCCACCAATATTCTTTTTTTTTTTTTTTTTTTGTCGTTATTGTTCTGATGGTAGCCACTAGCTGGGATGAAATAGCATTCCCTTGTTGTTTTGATTTGCCTTTTCCTGATTTAAAAAACATTCACTATTAGCATCAAGTTAGACTTAATGGAGTTCTAGCTCTGCCCAGTGGGGTGTTCTTCTAAAATTCAGAGTTCAATACATTCTCATTACCCTGTCACACTTGCTAAGGCTCTTTCTGATGCAAATGACTGAAGCCCAACTACAACTAAAGCAAAACAAGAAGGAGGAGGAGAAAGAGAAAGAGGAGAAGGAGGAGGGGCTGGAGTTGGGGAGGTGGCTCCTCCCTATTAGAGTAAATGAGTTAGAGTCCCCACTTCTTAACCTTAAGAAAAGCAAATTCTACCTGTGATTTAGAGTCCAGAGAAATTGCCACCTCTCCGTGAAGGCTTTGCTAATAACTTCAGTCCCTGGTGATTGCTACTATATCAAAACATTGAAGCACTTATTTTCTATGTGATTTTTTTTTAACAAAATGGCATGCATGACTCTATTGTTAACTTTAAATGTATAAAAATATGGACGTTCACATTTTACATCTCTAAATCAATTCTTCTTTACCATCACATTTCTTTTTTTCTTATTATGAAAGTTGCACATCAGGCCGTACATGACAGATTGAATACTTGTAATTGTGGTTTTATTCCCAGCCTTCCTACCTCTGCCCAAATGACGGTAAACAGATTTTGTTTAAGGGGTAAAGTACACAAGGACAAAGAGGAGGTAAAAGTAACAAAATACTGGAAGCCAGAAACAGTGGTAACTGATTTAGCAAAGCCACAGAAATTCAATAAGCTTTGTAAAGAGCTCAGAAGCAGGAGGCCTGTGCCACAGAGCTCTATAAAGACTCAGAATGAGAGGTCCCAAACACCTAGCAGAAGGCTGGATTGAATCTCCAATACAAAAGCAGTTTGCCCTGAGACAAAACTTCGAAAGAGAAAGCAACTGCCCCTCCTCAACCCAGGAAAAAAAAAAAAAAAAACAAGTTCTTCCCTGAAGTTTTAAAGCAGACAGACCCAGACATCAAGGTCACCAGGCCCTGCTGAGGTCAAGGACATACTACCAAGATCAAAGAAGTCAGGCCCAACTGGAGCTGGGGAGTGAGTGGTCAGTACATTCTAATCCATGCAAGTTCAACAACAGCAATAATTATGACATTATGACTCCCATTTATTGGGCATTCATTATGTACCAGCCACTGCGCTAAGCATTTTATATGCATTATCTCACATCTAATCCTCAAATAAATTTGATGAGCTAATGCTATTTTCTTGCCACTTTAAAAGGTTAGAAAATCAAGTCTTACACAGTTAAGTATCAGGCTGAAGAACACACAAATGAGAAGCGGAAAAGTTCAGCTTTGGACGTGAATCACTACACTCTATGACCCCGTTTATCAATTAATTTGTTTGTTTATTTATTTATTTATTTATTTATTTATTTGAAAGAGAGAAGAGAGAGAGAGAATTTTTTAATAATTATTTTTCAGTTTTCGGTGGATACAACATCTTTATTTTATTTTTATATGGTGCTGAGAATCGAACCCAGCGCCCCATGTATGCCAGGTGAGTGCGTTACCACTTGAGCCACATCCCCAGCCCAATTTATTCATTTATTCATTCAATTTACTGTATGGCAGATAGCACTGCATTAAGGTTTATAAAGATGAATAAGGGGTTTCATTTGTTTTGGTTTTGCAGTTCGGAGGATCAAACTCAGGGCCTCACACATGCTGGCCTTGCTTTACCACTGAGCTACATCTCCAGTCCTGCTAACTTGGTTTTTGTTTTGATGTTTGTGGTGCTGGGAATCAAAGCCAGGACCTCATGAACTGAACTGAGCATGAACTTGACTACTGAGTTACATCTCAGCCCCAAGATGAATAAAATATATGATCTCTATCCCAAAAGAGCTCTTGGCATAAAGGGGCAACAAAATAACAGACAATGAAACAATGTCATTGACACATTGAACAAATAGGTCTTTGAACTAAGATTGAACTAAGATTAGAGGTGGAGACTCTATTCTTTCCCTCTGCTAGTGGTCTAATCCCATTCTATGAACTGTCTCTTCCCTACATGGGAAGTGGATGAAATCTTGAGCAGATCCCATAAACTCTTTTGAATACCCTCAGTGAGAAACCCCTATCTCCGTTAGTCACAACAACAGTCTGATTTTAATTCCATTTAATAATTCAAATGTCATTCAAATTTAACACCTCTCAGCTCCCAATTTGTGGCTGCCTTGGGCTGAAGAGAAGGCAGGGAGGAAGAAAGAACATGGGTGGTTTTTCCTCTTTTTCTGCCTGGAACTTCTCCTGGCCTTCTGTCCCCTCCCAACACTAGCTCATGCAGGGCTGGAGCCCTTTGAAAGAAGTAGACAGTAGGAAGTTTCTAACTCAAGTACCCTGTGAACACAGGTGTCCTTGGGCCTTGGGGATGTTAGAGCTGGCTCTTCCTGGACTCTGGCAGTGCCTCTCTCTAGTTTCTGATTCCTCCCCTTGCCCCTAGCCATCCATACTCACCCCTCCTCTATTGGAATCAGGCTTCCCCTTCCCTCTCTCCACTCTCTGGCTTCTTCTAGAGCAGGTTTAAATATGGCTCCAAGCTGTTTTGCTCTACTGTCTCAGGTCTGGTATGAGGAACCCTCATGCACTCTTGCCAGTCCTTACAAATAAAAGTGCAGCTTATTCCCAGTGACGACCCACCATCCTCTGTCCTGCCAGGACGCAGGTGGTCACAGCTCCAGTCTTTGGCCCTCAATATTCTCAGGCACAGAACCAATAACTTTCCCTTTTCCCCTCAAACACTATGGGATTTCTGATTTTCTCTCCAATGGCCCTTTTAAAGATTTCTTGCTTGACTTGAAGAGAAAGGGAAGTCCCTTCCTCCATCCCCTCATTGTGGATAAGGGAAGAGAAACATCCACCATGCTCTGTCTATGCTCTTCAAAGAAATCATGCTTCCCTCTCTGACTCTTCAACTCTTTTATGTCTCAGAAGTACATAATGCCCTCACAAAACTGGCCTTCAGGGTTCTCCTTGGTAATTCCAACTCCTCTGGTCTAGCATCCCCACATTGGAATATGGTAGTAGTTGGCACCTAGTAGTTGGCACGAACAATGGGGTCTTAACAGCAACTAAAGCACAAAAAGAAATAGTTTCTTTTTAACAAATAACACCGAGGCATTTTGAGAAGTGGTATCATAGAGATCCCTTACTTACGCATGGACATGGCTCCTTTTGCTGGAGGAATTAGGAAAGATCTCTTAGAAGAGGTGACATTTGAACTGCTTTCCAGGCATAAGTTATATTCTATACAAAATCATGAAGACATATACACAGCATGATCCACGAAGGGCGCAATGTAAGGAGAACATATGTTGCATGCTAGGTAATGGTAGGAGATGAACCTCAAAAGCCAGAACATAGAGGCTTCACATAAAGAGTCTGGTCTTGGGTAAGGGGTGTAGCTTAGTGGCAGAGCATCTGCAAGGCCCTAGGTTCTAACCCCAGCACCATAAAAATATAAGAAAAAGAGTCTGACCTTTAGTAAGCTCAGCAGGGAACCACAAAAGGGGTCTAGGAAAGGAGAAGTATTTCAAGTTCAAATAACCTGGGAGGCCTGGTGAAGGCTAAGCTGGAGGGAAGCATGCCGGACAGTGGAGCCAGTGGAGCTGGCAGGAAAGAATCACAGTGCAAACACAGAGGCTGGCAGCTCTCAGACCTCCTTCTGATTATTTGCATGTATTTTGACTTCCAGAGCATTATGCTTACAGAGATAACTCTGGTTTTGCTTAATTTTCTACTGAGGTCCTATCCTATTTTTAGAGATGTATTGTGTGATATATATATAAAACTTTCCCATTACTCAAAGTAATGGTTTCAAAGTCAGGACTATGTAATCCATTAGAAAAAGGAAACTTTCAGGGTCTTGTTTCTGATTGCATTTGCACTTATCAAAAAGACAGTTGGAAATTATTTTCTAAGTCAAAAAAAGTGGATAAGTTTGCCACATAGCAACTTTCCAGATGAAGTTTCATGTAACCGTTAATATCTGAATTGCACTCACTAATTCTTTGTTTGCATGTTTTGTTCTTTAATAGATTATTTGGAAATAATCCTATCCCTGATGCTAGTTGTTTCTCCCAGAAAACTACCATGCACATGGACATGTGTTATTTTCATAGAAGAATGTAACTTACTGTCTCCCAAAACACCCTTAAAAACTCCGAGAAAGAATTTTATCTAAACCATATAAATCTGTGCTAGGCTACTCGATGTGGTTCCTCTTTAGAAGGTTACCCAATATGATCCACACTTTAAGGCCAAGGGGTTCATTTCCTACTTATTGTCTCACTCTTGTATTTTCTTAATTGGATTCCCTATTGCCTATAATGTTGGCCTTTTCCCAACATTGTGATAATCTTATTTATGTTTTCAATAAGATTATAAAATTTTTCTTAATTAAACATGAAGCAAATGCCAATACTCAAATCTCACTAGAAAACACAGACTTATAATACAACCATTTCTAAATGTTCTTGACATAACTATAGATCAGTATTAATTACAGACCATTAGTCACATGACCAAAGTATACCAGAGGAGGTCACTAAGCCTGCTACTGTCCTACAGGAAGTTTCCACAACACCCACACCTCACAGGGGTTTCTTGAGGGCCAGGCTATCATGTTTATCTCAGCATCTCCTGAACCCCTCATCTGGCATGGTACACAGAAGGCCTTAATAAATGTTGACTGAATCATCTTATTGAGGGACTGGGAAGATAACTCAGTGATACAGCACTGGACTAGCATGTGTGAGGCCCTGGGTTCAATCCCTAGTACCAAAAAAAGAAAAAAATAAATAAAAGGCATTTTGAATCATTTTTATTGAATTTTCTGCAAAAACCTTATCATAGATGTATTGGTGGAGCTCTGGTGTTGGAGTTTTGCTCACAATTAGTAATTATTTTATTGTTCCTACAATAAAAATTAAATCAAGAAAAACTCATTCACAGGAGAAAGTGGAGCCTGAGTGATTTAAGGTCATTCTGTGTCTTTTTCTATCCTGGATTGGTCTTCTACTGGGCAGCAATGCCTTCAGCTTTAAATAATGAAAGAGAAAGGGAGACACACTTAGAAGCACGGGGTCAGCTTTTCAGAGGAGGAAAGAAACACCAACATTGTTGTAAACAACAGGAAACGTTTCTTGAGCCTACTAATTTGGGTGCAACTGTGGGATCAATGGAATTACTTAGAAAGCTTCTGCTTAGGAATCAGCACAGACCATAAAGGACAAAAGGAGCATCACTTCAAATTTGCCTGGACTGATTATTTTAAGAGATTCAAATTATCTAAATAATCCTCCAAGAGTTCATTTATACTTTAAAAGCAGAACACATTATTGTTCATTAAAGTCTTAAAAACACTCCTGTAGGGGCTGGGGTTGTAGCGCAGCGATAGAGCACTCACCAAACATGTGTGAGGCACTGGGTTTGATCCTCAGCACCACATTAAAAACAAAATAAAGATATTGTGCCCACCTATAACTAAAAAGTAAATATTAAAAAAGAAAGAAAACAATCCTATACATATAATTTTTTTCTAAAACTAACATCAAATACATGTACACACATACACATGTACACATATATCTATATTCATGCATGTATGTATGTGTGTGATATTAGTTTTAGGAAAAAATTTATGATAGCGTAGGATATGATTTCCATTTTTACATGTATAATCAATGTGGGTTTATGACTATTTTACATAGGACTTGATTTTACTATTCTTTATTGTTTTAGAGGGTTATGATTGTAACTTTGCCTCTTTGACATATTATTGATCATGACTATATTTTATTTGATACTGAGTCCTTGGTCAGCCCTTAATTTTAATGGCAAATTGTCACCAGAAGAGAAAATGTTCCATTTTATGAAAGACATGATTTCTAAGGACACAGTGTGGCCAAAAGAAGGGACTGACTATAAAATCCAGGAACACATACTTCTGGCTACAGTCACAGTGATAACAGGAAATGTCTTAAGAAAAAGACGACTGGCTAACAGATTGTAAAATGGATAATCGGCAAAGGCTTTCTGGAGAAAATAGGCCTCAATCTGCTCCTTGAAGGAGAAGAAATAGAATAAAGAGGAAAAGACACTGGAGGTGGGTGCAGTCACGGTCGGTTGTTTGGCATCTGCTGAACAGAAGGTGTTTACTGCCTGGGCCAAGTTATTCTCCTCTCCTTAACTCTCATTACTCACATCAGGTAACACCGCACTCTTTCCATACAGAGTGAATGCCTTCATTTTCCTTTATAATTTAACAAATAATTATATTACCATGACCCAGGAACCCTCCTAGGATGGCACATAAAGACAATGGTAACTTAGTCACTGTTCTCCAAAGGCTCACAATCTAGCGGGGAGACAGGTAAGTAGATAGTGCAACAGGGTAAATCCCATAATAAAGACTGTACTGGGGCACCAAGAAGCAGATACTAAATCTACATGTGGGCACAAGAAAGCTCCCATAAAAAATGTATGAAAGGAAGCCCCACGGGTCTTGCTAGCTAGGGCCACCAAGGCAGCAGCCTCCCTCAAGAAGGAGTAGCCTCAGCCCATCCAGTTACCCGCCACCTGGAAGAGGGGAGAGTGGAGTATCCCTCCTAGAGCTGCACCAGAAAGACTCAAAACCACTGTGTTACTTCCACCAAGGCCTCCACTCCCTCCTTAATACAATGGCCCAGTTGGATATCCTAGTGGTTCCCTTGGATTTCAAACCTCTCTCAGTTTCTTTCCTCTGAAACTGAGCCAAAAAAAAAAAAAAAAAAAAAGCTCCTTCTAAAACTTAAAGGATGTGCCTTGAATATATGTGATGCTTAGAGAATTCACATTCACGCCCCTCACATCAGAAATGATGAGGCTAGGGTCTCTTCTCAGCACCACATTAGTGTCTCAGCCTCTCCAACTGCTTCCCCCACCCCGCAGTGGTTCAGCCTACAGAAGCTTTATCTCCCTGCTATTGCCTGGTGAATCCATCTTATGCAAAGATCAAGACATCAAATTTTAATGAGAATTTGCTATCTTCATTGTATATTTGTTCTGTGACTTTATTTCTCTTTGGGATCTAGATACCTACTTCTATCTGGCCATACTTGGGATAGGGTGGTGGGAAGGGTGTATGTGTAGGGATCAAAAGGATAGTAAAAAGAGACTATGCTTTTTTAAAATCTTAACCTCGTATGACTTTGGTGGATGTGCAGTCCAGAATTGCACTAGAGGAAAACTCTTAACAACATGGTTGAAACTGAAAATTGGAAAATTATATTCACACTACATTTGGGATATATTATGAGTTAAATAAGCTGTTATGGAGTGACCTAAAAAACAAAACACTAATTCCAATCCAAGGAAAAGGAGTCCCAAAGGTCAAACTTTATATATATAATACAAATGATTTTACTAATATGCATTCTGACATAATTTCTGATCCTATGAGTATGTAAATGCACATACTAATGATTGGCATATTTGTGGTGTCAATAGTTTCTGGAAACTTCTTTCTATCACTTGCATTTATTACCAGGTATATATGATCCCCTTGCTGTCTACTCATTTAACCAAATTTTCCTAATCTGGATTAATTCAACCTAATTTTCTATTCTGATCATGACTGCCCAATCTCCTGAAGATTTTTTTAATAACAAGGAAGAAGTCCTTTTGTGTGCTTTTTCACAATGACCCTCTTCTCTTTAGTGGCCACACACACACACACACACACACACACACACATTCCTTGTGGCCCTCTTTGGAAGCAGACCTCTAGCATATAAACCCAATATTTACAGTAGCTGCTGCCACACAACCACCAAAACAGCTTTCTAAAGTGACTACTCTCCTTCACCATTTCCATTTATCTCCCCAAGCTCTAAATGGTATGCTGAGTACTCCAAGGTTCAATTCTCTGATCTTTTTTTAAAAATAAATTTATCTATCTAGCTAGATGATCTCAATTTGTTTAAGACTCCAAATGTATAATTCGAGCTTCAGCCTCCCCCCAAACACTTCACACTCATATCTAGCTGCCTATTTGACAACCTTACTTGGATATGTTCAAAGGCACAGTATACCAAAATAGAACCACCACAAATAGAAATGTACACACACACACACACACACACACACCACACAATACCTTCCCATAGTATTTCTCATCTCAATAAAAGGCAACTCCATTCATCCAATTCTTTTAATTTCTCCAACTGAAAACCTGAGTCATCGCTGACTTTTCTCTTTCTCTCATGCACAATCTATATCCAGGATCCAACCACATCTTACCCTTATGTCCCTGATAGACGCCACCGTCACTTCTCACCTGGATTGTTACAGTGGCTGTATAACTGGCCTTCTGCCTCCAACATTCCTTTTCTAGTCTTTCCTTTCCTACTCTTTGTCTTCCACAGAGTGAGTTTTTGAAATGTGAATTCCAAAAGGCCAGGTTTTTGCTCATAATACTCCAATGGCTTTCTCTTTCACACAATAAAACCCAAAATCTTAATCAAAATTTTCATGACCATATGTGATCTGCTTAACTTTGACCTTGATGCTCTGACCTTACTATCTCCCACCTCATCTTCCCCAAGCCCCTTCACTCTTACTCTGCTGCTACAGTCACACTTGCAGACCCTAACATTACGAGTAGCCTTCCCACAACCTTGGTTCTTGATACTCTTTCTGTCTAAAATATTCTTCCCTAAGATAGTCTTGGCTTCCTTCAAGTTTCTGCTCAAATGTCATCCTAACAGAAATGTCCTATATAAAATACATGTCCTCTGTCCAGTCTTCCTTATGCCCCCCTTCCTGGGCTTGATTTTTCTGCATAGTACTCACCACCTGACATAGCATACATTTTTATATGTATCTATTGTGCCTCTACACCACTCAGTACACTCCATGAAAACAAGGACTTGGTTGTTTTATTCTCCCTTCTCCACAGCAATTGGAATAGAATTTGGCACAAGTATTTTAAAATACTTGTTGCATACATAAATGAATGGATTGAAGAGACCTCAAGAGATTGTGTTTTCATAAAGGCTGGCCACATGTTTGCTGGCTATAGCTGGAGGATGTCCTCCTAGGACGGCCTGACTTCAGCCAAAAAGCTACTGATACCCAGGCATCCTGACAAGTTCTGGCAATACCCCTGGAAACATTATCCTGCCTGGTACCCAAACCTAGAACATCTGCACCTGGACTATTGCCCACAGCCTCACCTGTTATATCTTGAGACATGTCCAAATAAAAACAAGTACAAGGATCCAGGGAATGGAGAGGACTGCCAGAATATGGAACAGAACATTTCAGTCTGGAGGGACAGAGGATAGGGGGAAATGATCAGAGTCTAGAAAACCAAAGTGCTACAATCAAGTCCAAGGTAAACCTGTTCACTAAATTCAAGATACAAAAAGAAAAAAGTGGGGAGGGGGAGAACATTCATTTTTTTAACTTGAAAGAGAGTGTGGAGGATGGAAAATGCATGGTCCATAAGGTAGGCACACTGAAGATTAAGCCTGTGATCTAGCTGCAGGACTTTAAAGCTGCTGAACTACTATGATCTAGTACCTGTACAAAAGATCATGGCACCTGTGTCACAAGGACAGCACACATATGAGGTATACAACAAATGCTTATTCCCTTCTTGTGGTGAGGAAAATATTGGGATGAATATAAGGAAGTCAAGCTGAGGGAAGTTTTGTTATAGGATAGAAAAAATCAGGTAAATTAATAGAAGTAGAAAACATCTTTCTTATATTCTAATATTCATTCTACATTTGACAGTCTTCAAACTATTTTTATTAACTTAATTTCCTTTGACCTTCACAAGCTTTCTCATGAGATGATAAATGGAAGTGTAATGAAACCATTTTACAGAGGAGGAGACTGAGAATGGAGGTTTTTTGTTTTAGTTTAAATATTGTTTTAGTTGCAGATGAACCTTTATTTTATGTATTTATATGCGATGCTGATGATCGAACCCAGGGCCTCATACATGCTAGGCAAGCACTACACCACTGAGCCACAACCCCAGTCCCTGGACTTTCTTATTTAAGCCTCTCAATACAAGATCGGTGATCTTCCCACTACTCCACAAGTCCTCTTTATAGAACTTAACCTCACTTCTCAGAAGAGCTTAGTCACAATGATTAATAAAAACAAAGATGTCTGAGGAATTAACATAGAAGTGGAGTTAAAAACCACCAAGCTCTTTATTATACACCTCATAGGCTTGTTATGAAAATATTGAGCTGGATAAGATCTGGCTCTGATTCTCTGGAGCAAGTTTCTCAGTTCAGTATTTGCTGTCCTTAACTGGGCATGAATGCAGTCTATCAGTGAAGCTTGCCCATGAAGACTTTCCTTCTGCCTCTGGGTTTGGAGGGCAATGTGGCCGTGCATTCCCAAGGGTGGAGGGCACACTTGGGAAGCCTGGGCCTTCAGTCACAATAATCCCAGTTACCAGAAACAGCTAAACCAAATTTATAACATATGTTTCCACAGCCTCAAATACCCACCATTTGTCCCATGACCTTCTGTCTTTAAACAAATGCCAAACAAGGAGATTCAATTATTCAGTCAGTCTAATAAAGAGTCCGTTTATGCTGAAATTCAGCGCTGAGTTTATGTAATTTCATACTCTGAGTCATGCTGAAGGATTTACACAAGCTTATAGACTCCTACCTTTCTTCATAGTTAAATTGTTATCTACGTAGAATTGTTACTTAAAGGATAAAAACCCTGAGGAAGAAAAAAAAAAAACAATCACATTATCAAAGGAGAAAAAATCAATCACATCCATTTTTGGAATGAAAAACAACAGAGAAATAGCACTCATTCATCTATTCCATAAATATTTGTTGTGCTCTTTTGAAGTGGCTAGCACCATACAAGGTACTCGGAATATATAATGCAATAGTCCTTGCTCTCGGAAGTCTCGAGTTTTGTGTGCAGATAGACACTGAACAGTCTGAGTCACTTAAAACACAATGTGATAAATATTATGATGGGAAGAATTACAAGGAGCAGTGGGAATCCCAGATGCTTAATTCCTAAATGTTGCTAGGAGACATCATCCCAGCAATGAGGGTAAAGAGCGGGTCCTAATTTACCTGGGACTTTCTTGGTTTCACCACTGATAGTTCCATGTCCTGGAAAATCCCTAGTCCCAAGCAAACTAAATTGGTTGGTCATCCTACTTGTAATGCTAAACCCCCTCACAAAAGTTATATTGCTTTCTTTTCAAAAGACCAAGTTCATCCCAAGAGGCACATTGGAACAGAATGACTTCATGAGGATGAGGATTCAATAGTTGATGAAATAATCAATCCTACATGTCTCTGCCAGACACAAAGGAGGAGTCAGTCTGATATGTTAGAACTTTTCATAGTATCCCTGGCCCTTGACTAGCCTTGGGCCGACCAGCTAAACTATATGAGCCATTTGTCTGTTCATCCGTGAAATTAAACTAAATGTTGTGTTAGTCAGCATAAGCTAAGTTATGCTGCTAAATCTTGTGGCAGAATAAGAGTAAAACTTTTTTTTTTTTTTTTTTGCATTATAGATCAGCTGGGATTGTGCTTCTCATCTCACTCTGAGAGCCTAGCAGATGGAGCAGCCATCAGCTCAAACATTGTCTGTCTCCCAAAGCAGAGGGAAAGAGAAACATTCTTGCTTCTGGTAATGTTTTCTCACCATCTACCAGCAATTTCTAAACCAATGCCAGATAATTTTAGGCTTTGTTGTTGTTGTTATTGTTGTTGTTGCAGCAGCATAACCTGGTGTACGCTGACTGATGGGGATACTACTTTGGTGCAGATATGAAACAGAGGAAATAAGAGAGGTGGTACTAAAAACATGCCCCAGAATATTTACCTGTCTCCTAAGATAACTCAGTAAACCACTTTGTTTAAAAACCAAAGTTAGTAATGAGGTTATTAAGGTTAAGGTCAGAATGCTGCTAACAAGTCAGCATTCCTGCTTCAACTTTTATACAAACAAGTCTTTAATAGAGAAACATTTATGCTATAACCAAAAATTGCAACCTTGGTGAGGACTCAGATACTTTTCTGACACATAATGATTAGCTCAGCACAGGGCCAGAAAGTGAGGTTGGCACAGCAATACCCCTCCTAGATACTGAAAAAACAATCTCATTGTTTTAAAAACGACCTTTTAAACTCACTGGATCATTTGGAACATACTTCCCATGAGTTTCATAACATTTTAACCCTATCCTTTCTACCATTTCATCATAAGCTTCCTGTTGGAGCTAAAGATAGTCATAAACAAATTCTGTGGTTGTATCTCAAAAAGGAAACATATGTAAAGTCCAATTATAATATTTTTTTTCTGAGAATGGAAGAGCTCTACTTCCTAGAGTGTAATGTTCATTTGCAAAGTGCCCTTTGACAGACAAAAATGGCACCTTTGAACAAATGGCCTCTCTTTTTTAAGAAATCACTCCAAAGAACTAGGTGAATACATTTAACATCTGATTACAAAGTAAGTAACAAGAAGTGTTTCCCACTAGGGATCATTCAGTGAGCAGGAGTTTCAACCTGACTGAATTTTTTCATGACTAAAGTCATCCATTAAGTTCCGATGAGCATAACATATTTCCCGTGTAATTGGGACATCAAAAAATTCTGACCTTTTAGTTAAGTGAAATGAAATGTTTCTCTTAGTCTGATGAATAAATGGGTCCTTTTAAAAAAAAAAATCCATACAAATTTAATTCTGTTTATGTGATTCTCATTATGATCTTGTTTGGAAATGAGTTGTCCTACAACATGAGTCTTACAGTGAACGAGTCCCTCTTCTGATCCACGCAGCAATTACTTAGCAGTACTCTTCTACATTAAAACACATTCTTAAGAGTTCCATTTGGTTAGTTCCACTCCTTATGACACTGCGAATGAAATTTCAGCATAATCTCCTGAAGTTCTGTGGACAGGAAATTGTCCAACGACAAAACTCCAGGGAGGCAGCGAGAGACCAGCTTTCGCCTGAAGTTGAAGGTGTGGGATGGAGGGAGCATGGAGGAAAGAGCTCCTGGGGATAGAGGAAGAGTCTTCCAGGCAGCACTCAGCTCAGGAAATAATTACCTTTTCCTGGTGAAACCCTTAGAGGTTTATTAAGTCGCTCCTTTGTTCATAGGCACAGGGCTTTCACAGACTTGAAAAGGCAGGAATTCTAGAAGAGACTTTCTACAGACAGTAATCTCTTAATGCAGCCCAAGTATAAGGCACTACTGAGCCACACAGCCTGCACTCATGAGCCTGTGAGGTCCTAAACAGAAACAGGAGAGGAATTTACTGTTCCTAGCACCAGATCCTCAGACCCTTGATGTTTTGTAACGGGATGTAGGGGAATTTGAGATTAAAAAAAAAAAATCCCATTACTTAGCCATCAGTTTCTTCTGTGTTTATCAAAGGCCCATGTATAGCAGGTACTCTGCTAGGCCTTGGAATTAATTAACAATTGAAACAAATAGAGACCCTGTCTAAACAGAGCTCATATCTGAAATTATAAAACCTTTAGGATTTAAATTACAAAACAATAAAACCTCTAGGATTTAACACAGGAGAATATTTTCATGATCTGGAGGAAGAAAAGATTTTTGTTTTTTATTTTTTGGATGGGATTAGTAATTTTGTCACTATTGGGTATTGGATATGAGGTCCCTTAACAAAAGGGACCACAGCACTAATACTACAGTAATACACAGCATTTATATTTTTTTAGGTTTAAGAACAGACAAATTGGGCTACCAGATGGAGAAGTGGATTATTAATTTATTAATTAGGGTTTCTATGTTAAGTTTTAAAACTTTAAGACTAAGTTATTATGAAATGAGTTACAACATGCCCTCTCCAAATTCACATGTTGAAGCCCTAGTGCCCATAATATCAGAATATGACTCAGGATTTCTCAAAATGAACACAAAACCATCATCTGTAAAAGGAAAACCTTGATGACTTTAACTTCTTTTTTTTTTTTTTTTTTTTTTTGGTACCAGGGATTGAACTTGGGGGCACTCAACCACTGAGCCACACCCCAGCCCTATTTTGTATTTTATTTAGAGACAGGGTCTCATTGAGTTACTTAGCACCTCACTTTTGCTGAGGTTGGCTTTGAACTAATGATTCTCCTGTCTCAGCCTCTGAAGCTGCTGGGATTACAGGTGTGCAACACTGTGCCCGGTTTAAGTTTGTTCAAATTTAGTATTTCTGTACATCAAAAGATACCACAAAGACAATAAAAAGGCAAACGATCAACTGGGGCGAGGTATCTGTAACACATATATCAGGCAAAGAATTTACATCCTAAAAACAGAGAAGATTCCTACAAATTAAAGGAAAAGACAAATAACCCTATTTTTTAAAAACAGGCAAAAGACTTGAACAGACACTTGACAAGAAAGGACAGCCAGTGGCCGAAAAGCAATTGAAACAGCATCATATGTCAACAGGGAAATGAAAAGTAAAACCACAATGAAATAACAGTACACGTCCAGCACAACTGCTAAAAGTATTAAGACTAACAGTGCCAGGGCTGGTGTTGTGGCTTAGTGGCTCAGTGGAGGAGCACTTGCTTCACATGTATGAGGCACTGAGTTCAATTCTCAGCACCACATAAAAATAAATGAATAAAACAAAGGTCCATCAAAAACTAAAAAAAAAATTTAAAAAAGACTAACAGTGTCAAGTGTTATAAAAAAAAAAAAAAAAAAAAACATGGGGCAAACCAAATTCTCCTATCCTCTTTCTCATAGGAATGTCCAACCACTTGGGGGATCTCTTTGACATTATCTACTAAACTTTAACCTCCTGTCTGCAGTTCTACTCTCAGATACATCCTCAACAGAAATCCACACACACATACATCAAAGACATGTACAAGTCTGCAGCAATGTTATTTGTGCTGCCCCAAACTGATAATAACTCAAACCTACAACAGTAAAAGAAACCATAAATACAGCAATGAAACAGAAATACAGCCACATATCACACCTGATTGAATCTCACAAACATGACATTTAGGAAAAGAAGCCAGAAACAAACAATACACACTATGCTCCTATATAATTTATATGAAGTCCAAAAACGGGCAAAGGTAATCTACAGTGTTAAAAACCAATTAACTTTGAAGGGAGAGTTATTAGGAAAGGGCATAAGCAGGAGCTACTCATAATGTTCTATTTCTTTATTGGGATTGAAGTACACTTATTGAAGGCTTATATATGTGTAACCAAATGATAATTGATAAAGAAAGAAGAACTATCACATGTACCTCAAAACACCAGGTAAAACCAAAACCAAAACAATTCTGTTGGGACACACCCACAACTCAGAACACACTCGATTCTAAAATCATGAACCAAAAAAATAATAATAATAAAACATATACAGAGTTACAAAAAAATTGTGCTGTGAATCGATAATTATGAATGTAATGCACTCCACTATTGTCATGTATGAAAGACAGAAAGAAAGAAAGAAAGAAAGAAAGAAAGAAAGAAAGAAAGAAAGAAAGAAAGAAAAAACTAAAGATGAACTCTCCATAAAACTGCAGTCACACACAAACAAGTGCTCAACTGAAATTGTATTAAATTAACTTAAAGATAATTGGCATCTTGGCTATAATACATAACATTAAATATGTAGTACGTATCTGGCACTGGGTTAAGTGTTCCAAACATTATTTTATTTAATACTCATTCTTGATACATAGGTTAACTATAATAGTATTTTCCATAGTTCACAAACAAGGAAGCTAAATCTTAAAGGGGACATGCAACTTTTCTGACATGACACAGAAAAAAATGGTAGAGA
Source organism: Marmota monax (assembly GCF_021218885.2). Lineage (NCBI taxonomy): Eukaryota > Metazoa > Chordata > Mammalia > Rodentia > Sciuridae > Marmota > Marmota monax. The sequence goes on from NW_026695212.1 coordinate 5,544,159, forward strand.
TGGCATTCAAACACAAGCAGTCAAACCTTAGGCTCATAATCACCACCTTAAACTTTTTTATAGAGATGTATATTAGGGCTGGGGGTATAGCTTGGTGGTAGATCACTTGCCTAGCATGTGTGAGATCTTGGGTTCAGTAACCACTACCACACAGGAAAAAAAAACAAAACAAAACAAAAAAACAACTTAAACATGAAGTATATTTTCATTGATTTAGGTGTTCTTTTCCTCACTTTCAATAACATGTTAGAAATTTTGAATATGAACCTAAATAACTATAAGTTTGTTTTGGGTACTTTACTATTTCGATGCTACTATGAGTAAGATTCTTTTTCTATTCCATTTTCTGATTGGTTACTGTTGGTGATTTAGGAGGCCTACTGATTTTTTTTTTTTTTAATCTCGTGGCTGACTGCTAGGCTGTCTTATTAGTTTTTCAGTTGATTCCCTTGGATATTCCAGGTAGATAGATGAGGTATATAAATAATGACAGCCTCCTCTCTTTCTTTCCCCTGACTATCTCATTTGCCAATATTTGTGCATTTTATGGCATGGGGGGAAATTCATAATGTGGTGCTGGGGGAGGGCAAGTCTTTAATACCTTCCCGGCAGAGAGAACGTTCCGTTGTGAACACAAGGTTATGAAAGAGCCTGACAGTTTCCAGAAATTGGGAGGCATCTGACATGGCTATAAAGTAGAACACAAATCAGGAGAGCAAAAGATGGTAACTTGAAAGGGAAGACAGGGGATGCTGAAGGATGTCAAGTCATTAAAAGACTTCAAGCAGGGATGTGGTATGATAAGATTTACATTTAAGATAAAACCCTGTGTCAGCAGCATGGAGGGAGGACTGATCCAGGAAGATAATTTTGAAGAAAGGGAGAAAGGTTAGGGGGCTTCAGCAATAAGGCAAGCAAATGAGCCACCCATGGAGTAACAGAGCAAGGGTGTGAATCTGGGAGGAAGGAATCCCTACTCAGTTCAGCCTCCTTTCAGTTGTAGTTTTGAACCGGTTATTTGATCTCCCCAAAGTTCAATTCTTCTAATTTGTAAAATTAGAATAATAAGACCAACCTGGTATGACTGCAAAGGTTAAGTAAGATAATGTGCATGCAGGGCACTTGAAAATGGTAGTTATTATTGAGCTTGACATTGGCATGAGGATGAAGTTGAAGTCATAGATTCTAGGAATGCACATCCATCAAAGTGCCAAGGCAAAGTTATCACTTCCTCCTCTGAGTTATGATGAAAGATAAATCTTAGTGTTATAGCCTTTCAACCACACCCCAAATTCCCCTTCTCCTATGCTCTCTGATTTTTCCTCTTCCTGCTGACACTTCACCATCATGCCCATCTCTGAGACTGCTCTGAGTGTTCAGTGTGCAAAATGGCACAGTTAAACTACATGACTCAACTATTATTATGACAACCCAACAAGAAAAAACAAGGAACCCAATATTCATTGATTGATTGATTGAAGCCCTGGGGATTGAATCCAGGGCCTACCACTTGCTAGGAACTACTCTACCACTGAGCTATATTCCCAGCCCAGCAACCTGATTTTTTTAAATAGCCCAAGGGCTTGGACAGATATTCCTCCAAAGAAGGTGCACAAATGGCCAACAAACATGTGAAAAGATGCTCATCGGTAGAGAAAAATAAATCAAAACCACAACAGGGTACCACTGCACACTTGCTAGATTGGCTATAACCAAAAACATGGAAAATAATAAGTATTGGCAAGAATGTGAAGAAATCGGAACTCTACTACATGGTTAGGAATGTGAAGTAGTTTTGCTCCTATGGAAAATAGTTTGGAGCTCTTTGAAATGTTAAACAAAGAATTAATCATATGATTCAGCAATTCTACTCCTGGGTATACACCCAAAAGAATTAAAAACAGGTGTTCAAAAAGTATATGTATCCTATATTCACAGCAGGACTATTCATTATAGCTAAAAAAGGTGGAAACAGTCCAAACGTCTATCAGTGCATGAATAGATCAACAAAATGCAGTATGTACATATAAAGGAATATTTCAGCCAAAAAAAGAGATGAAGTACTTATACATGCTACCACATGGAGGAACCTCAAAAGAATTATGCGAAGGACAGAAGCCAGAAACAAAGTTATGGATTGTATGATTCCATTTATATCAAATATTCAGCATAAGTAAACCCATAGAGACAGAATATGGATTTGTAGTTACAAAAGGCAGGGGAAGGGAGAATGGAAAACAACTACTTAATAGGTATGGAGTTTCCTTTTGTAGTGAAGAAAATTGTATGGAACTAACAGAGACGATGGTTGTACAACATTATGAACATATGCATGTCACTGAAATGGTTACTTTAAAATGGTTAAATTTACAAATTCATCTAAATTCATCTAAATCAATTAAATTTTAATTAGTAGAAAACCTCTTAACAGAAAGTAGATATGATTGGCTGCTAAAGTTCATAGACATCTGCTTCAAGTAGCCAGTGAAGAAAAGACAATTTGCATTAAACCACTGTGGTACCCACTATGATCAGAGCTTGTAATGCCCAGGCACCAATAGCCCAATTATGAGTAGTGCAGTCTCTTTCTGATGGCACTCTGTAACGAGTGCCATTTAACTAACTGCATTGGAGTCCTTATTTTTCTTTCCATTATCTTGTCTTCCCAGGATCCCTCTGAACACTCCCAGTCCCAGACTGGCTCCAAAAGCCTTTTGGAGGCAATTTTTCTCCTCTGAGTTGCTGAATTTTGATGTCTCTTTAAAAGTCTCACATACTGTTACATGAAAATGTTCTTTTTATGTCTAGACTGTAAACTCCATGAAGTCAGGAATCATGCTTCTTTGGTTCCCTACTCGTAGTACAACAAGCAAATTGAGGAGTTTAGCTCTCAGCAGACCTGGTTTCTTTTTCTGCTATTTTGAGTGCTTCTGGGTATAAAAGCACTTGAACAAAAAGTGTCAGATAGATATTATCTTTTCATTTTAACTTTATAATTATCCTGTGTGCATAGGAACAAAAATTGACTAGAAACTAGCTAATGCCTCTCTTAAGTTGACATTCTCCTTCCCAGACAAAATACCACCTTGGCTCGTGTATCCAGCAATGGAACAGAATCCTCCTCATTCTCTTCCACCTGCAGCTCTTTCACCGGGCTGCTTCATCACTGCCTGAAGTAAAAACCTACAATATTAAATCACCATAGCTTGAAAACTGAAAAAACATTTTCATTTGTTTCTTTCAGCTCAGAATCCAAATTGCTTAATTAGTTGCTTTAAGAAAAGATGAAGTATTAAACACTCTCACTTCAGTTTTTTTTTTTTCTTTTATTCAGAGTGACTCACTTTTATCCAATTACCGACTTCTCAGGAAATGTTGCCAGTACTGGAAGCTGAGCTGGGCCATTTTAATCCTCTCCATAAGCAAAGCCTTAATCTAGCCTTGAGTCTCAAAGAAAGATGTTACAGGTAATAATTACAGACAAGTGGTGTCCCAAAAGAAAAAGATGTTTTGACACTGTTGAGAATCACCATGCGTAGGTGTCCTGCTCTGTCAAAGTTGATACATAGGAAGAATACTAATTTGCTAGTCAGAGAGTTTGGGGTTTAAATCCTAGTTCTGATACTTACTATGTGAACTTAAGCAAGTTTTTAAACATCTCTGAACATCAGCTTATTAATCTTATTTAAAAAATTTTTTTAGTTATTGATAGACCTTTATTTTATTTATTTATATGTGGTGCTGAGAACCGAACCCAGCGCCTCACACATGCCAGGCAAGTGCACTACTGCTGAGCCCCAGCCCCAGCCCCTGGCTTATTAATCTTAAAAAACAGAAATAACAGTTACCTCAACAGATTGTGGTGTGCATTAAATATATTAATATATTTAAAGATTACTTGGCACATATATGGTCTTTGTCATTCTAAGCAGGGCTCTTCTTTATAAGGGGAAATTTCATTTACTTCTTATTTACACACACACACACACACAAGCATCTCCTCACCTGATTTTCTGGCTTACCTAATAATAAAATATCTAACGAGAAAAATAAGACAAACTATATAATGTATAATAACCCTACAAAGAGTTTTCAAAAAATCTTTGATCTATGTGATTTGTTAGTAAAACAAATCTGCATTAATTTTACCCATATTTACCAAATGTTACCAATTTTTGCTGCTTTTTTTGTCACATCTTTACCTTCCTTCCACAAATACACCATATGTTTCAATAATATACATGAGTCCCTACCTGGAAACTAAGCCAGATGTAATGAAAAGCATCAGAGAATATGTTTTTCAAACATTGTTGGGGGCTGGGACTGTAGCTCAGTGGCAGAGCACTTGCCTAGCATGAGTGAGGCACTGGGTTTGATCCTCAGCACCACATAAAAATAAACAAATAAAATAAAGGCATTTTGTCCATCTACAACTACAAAAAAAAATTGTTGGATTCCTAGGAAGGCCCAGAAATTATTTTTAATGACAAAATTAATTTTAATATATTGGAGAACTATTTAGAGAAGGCCTACTTATTATATTTGAGACACTAGGAAGTTTGAAAGACAAACAGACCATGGTCTGCACTCTCAGACACCTATTAAAATCCTGATACAACCAGTTCTGTAGAAAACCTTACTATTCTAACAAATTCACTTCATCCCAACATGTCCTGGTCACTATCTCACAGAAATAATTCAGACAAAATACAATGAAACAGTGTAGGTAATTTTTTAGATTCTTTGGACAAATAATCTTGCTTTAAAATGTAACAAAGGTTTTCTGAATTACTCCTTGTAGCCAACTCTATTGTTTGAATTCTCCAGGTAACTACTCGATTATCCTTTTCTATTTAGATGCCACAGTTACATATGAGACCATGGCTGACAAGCTCTGGCAAGATTATTTGCAAAATGAGGTACTTCCTATTTTGTACCAAATATGATGACATTTAAGCAACTCAAGGGAAATACATTTTTACACTGTGCTAGATAATGCTGAGTTAAGAATTTTTATGTGGTGTACTAGGTAAATTCCACATAAAATTATTTTCTCCAAGATACAAAATATTCATGAAGATGCCCTTGTCTGACTTTGTTTGTTTGTTTTTATCTCAAAAGACTAATCCAAAATTTGACCTTATAACAATACCAGCACACAGTGAGCCAAACCCTTGCAGGTGAATGTGGTTCTCTGGTCCTGTAAGCCCTTTGGGGGAAGGAGTGGTGCATCATTTCCGTTACACCTCTAGGGAGCTATTTATTTAGTCAGGCACTCTAATGAAAGCCCTGGTGACCTGGAAAAGTTAATGTGCCTTTCAAAGTGTCTTCTTTGTACCCAAAGAATAACTCGGGATGTACACAGGTTTTTACACAGACGCACACACAGGCTCACACAGAGACTCTCTCAGCTCGTGTGCTTATCTCATTCAATATGAAAGCAAAAAAGAATTCCACAGTCTATATTTTGGTTCTCACATTATATAGTTGATGATTGAAAGACATTGCAGAATACTGAAGTTCTACTAAGAGCATCTTTAGGAAAATGACAGACCAAATTTTGGAGATAATTACAATCAACAACAACAACAAAAAAAAATCACAGTATTCCTTCCTTAAAGAACTTAATTCAAAGGTTATGTCAGGAAGTAAAATCAGTAAAGGGGAAAATGTAGTCTGAAATATATTTAAATGTTAGTTAGATATATTCATGTTATTAGCATAAATGTGCATCATAGTTTGCACAGTCGTTTTCCATTTTAAAAATAAACTTGGCATTGCACCCTTTCAGGTGACTCCCCTGACTCCCCTCTCTCTCTCTCTCTCTCTCTCTCTCTCTCTCTCTCTCTCTCTCTCCCTTCCTCCCTCCCTCCCTCTTATTTTCTCAGGTAAGCCTGGCAAGAACTCCCTAAAATAGGTATATTTTCAATGTAGATAAGAAAGCTGAATCCAGAGAAACTAAGTTAGTAAAATTTATATAATGGAAACTTCCTACTTATAGAGTCTAGTAAAGAGAAATCAAAACAAATATCAAGCTGAGCCCCTTCCTTCTCACAGAGTTCTGGCTTTAAATATGTCCAGGAGCAGTGGCACAGTCCTGTAATCCCAGCGACTGAGGAGGCTGAGGCAGGAGAATCACGAGTTCAAAGCCAGCCTCAGCAATGGCAAGGTGCTAAGCAACTCAGTGAGACCCTGTCTCTAAATAAATACAAAAAAGGGCTGGGGATGTGGCTCAGCAGGCGAGTGCCCCTGAGTTCAATCCCTGGTACCCCCAAAATAAAAAATAATAAATAAATAAACATAGGTATAAACCAAGCATAAACTAAATAAAGAAAAACCTTCACTCAATTCACTACGTCAGTCATTCACCCCAAAATGCTGTTGATCTTTCTTAAGTCCCTCCAGTGAAAAGAGATTTTAAGTTGACAACATCCTGAAGTTTTTTGGTTTTTTTCAGTTGTTGTCTCAATAGCAACAGTTTCTTGAATATTTTTTCTGTTGGTTTACACAAGTACACAATTATCCACATTTTAAGAGTAGTATCTACTTATGATAGATTACTCCTTAATTCCATAAACATCTGTTGAGTGCTTCCTGTGCCAACCATCCCTAATCCCTACCTCCAAGGAGTTCATAGTTCGTTAGGTAAATAAACACATGGATAACTAAGTCACTATGTGATAATGATGCCATAATAGAAATGTGCACCAAGTTCCATGGAAGCAATTAATCTTCCTCAAAGTGTTGGAGACTAGTTCACAGAGGAGGTGACATTTGAGTTCAGCCACAAAGAATGAGTTGGTTTCTCCAAGAATTGATAAGCATTCCAACATCAGAGTTAAATTACAAGGAGAACATTTTTTTTTAAACCTGTGACCACAAGAATGTCATTTCAGACAAATGTCTCTCTTTTTGCTTAGTTCAGATTAATAAAGACAGAACAGTCTTGATGACTTTCAGGGTTAGTCCACTGAAGTATTTAATGATGGTTTTACAAAGCAAACATATGGCATTTATCCCAAAAATCACCATTGTGTAACACTAAGATTCTGAACAATGCAAGTGTCTTCTTTGAGGGATCATGTATAATTAATGTGTCTTAAAGATTATTGAAGATTGTAAGCCCTTTTTGCATGTGTAATATTGGTGGCTTTTAAAATATTGATGCATTTGTACAAGTTACTTGACTTGAATTTTACAGTGAACTCAGAAAAGAAGATGTCAAAGTTGGACAAATTTTAATGAACTCTCTTTCTTACCAAAGCTTCTTAAAATAGATAATACTTTGATATGAACTACTATCCTGAATTCCAATGAATATGTAAGTGAAAGGTACAGAAACAAAATGGCAATGAAGACTTGAGGAAAAGTTCCAAAGTTTAACCATTTTGGACCTGTTCTTTGTGCAACCCCTGTTTCCCTACATTTTGCCTCCAATTGCTCCTATTGTGAGCATTTTCCATAAATAAACCTAATCATCTTTCAATTGCTATTGTCTCTTCTGTGGCTTCTGTTCTCTGCTGCCCCATGTCCAGTCACAACTATCATCTCCTGCCACAGATGATGCCATGGAGGCCTCAAAGTAACAATGCTTTTCAATGTTGTGTTACACAGTTGGAAAGCATGTCTCTCTTGCCTTCTTTCTTGGCTTACCTCTCTTAGAGAGAGAGGACCAAGATGTCCTTGGGCCCCAGGGATGGAAAACATGTAAGTTTCACTCATGACTTTCCTATCCCTTTTCCACAGGGCTCAAATGTCAATCCTTGAGCAAGAGAAAACCTGAGTGACAGCCACAAATCCCTCCCCTTCAGTGACCAAAGCTTTGTTTCTGGGTCCAGCTTCTTGTACCTATTTTCCTTCTCCTTCTGGATAAGTACTTATCTAAGAAGATTTGGGGCCATGGCATAGAGACAGCTTGCAGGCCATTTCCCCAGGTAGGGCCAAACTAGTCTAAACTTCAGGGACACACCTGGGCTTGTGACTAGAGAATTCTAGATCTTATTTCTACTTGCTTCAGTTACTTGGTAAAAATAAATAAACAAATAACAAGTTAAGCCTGATAACAAACATTAGTGGAAGCTAATGTCCATTCATATTTGGTTAAGGATGAATGAATGAATAGATGAATGAGAGTTCTACTAAAGATTTAAAACTTTTCCCCAAGTGAATGTTATAAATGGACCATCTCTATAACCACTATGCCTGGTTATATTTTATCAAATAGTTTATTAAATATATTTTAAAATATTTTCTTTATTAAAATTAAATATTTTATTGATTAGTTTATTAAAATATTTTTAATATTTTCTTTAATTGTAGGTGGACACAATAATTTTATTTTATTTATATGTGGTGCTGAGGATCGAACCCAGTGCCTCACATATGCTAGCTAGGTGAGCACCCTACCACTGAGCCACAACCTCAGCCTGCCTGGTTCACTTTTATTATTTCAAATATTTTGTCCACTTTGCTTGATTTAAAAAAAAATGATACCACATTTTACAAAGACTTCTCTGTGTGTATGCTCCTTCATTTTGTTTTTAAAGTATTCCGTGAAAAAGCTATTATGATACCTGTTTTTCAGAAGGGAAAATTAAACAGTGCTTCCCACCCATCCTCACCCTGTACTTTCACTACTAAATTTTACTAATCCTTCAAGCTACACTTAAGTCATCACTCTCTCCAGGAGACTTACCTGGCTCTATGAGCCTAGAGAGGGAGTTCCTATTCTCTGTTCCAGGATGACCAGAGTATCAGTTGATCAGAAGGGACCTGGGGTAGGCGGAGCCCACAGGATCACTCCCCTCAAACCTTGAGCTTTCCATCAATGCTGTATTTGAGTCATATCATTTTCCACATATACCAGCATGAGAAAAAGGCAAAGGAGCACCACCATGGAGGACTGGCTTAGAGCATGGGTTTGGGAGGCACGTAATGTACGATCTTGAGTGGTTGCAGAACTTCTCTGCGTGTTAATTTCCTCATCTGGAAAAAGTAGATAACAAAAATGAATGCTTACAGAGCACTTACTATCCTGTAGGTTATCTCACATGGTTTTCACAAATGTAACTAGACACTTTTTTTGTTTATCATACAGAGAGGAAACAGGCATAGAGTCATGAAAGTCACACAGATAACAAATGGTCTTGTCTGATCTCCACATCAACAGTATAAGAACCATGATTCAAACCAAAGCCCACGTTTATAATTGCTACACATATAATGCATGTGTATAGGATGTTCTTACAGAATAATAATTGAAGACCAAAACCACAAAGTACAGACATCATGTAGAGTTTACTGAGGCACACCAGTTCAGAAAACTAGGCTTACCACCTACTTGTCTGTCCACTACCTCTGCCACCCCTGTCACACAAAGGGATTTGCATGCCTGCCTCTATATAATAAGAGCATTGGAAAGAGATTTGAGGAGACAGATGCTGTAATGCTAAGAAATGAATATCAGTTCCACAGCCTCCTCTCCCAGTAAGAGAGTTCCTGCACTTGGCTACAGTCCCCCAGTAGCCACAGAAGGTGGTTGGAATTGAGAGCTACATGTTGCCATAACTGACATTGCATGGTGGGCAAAGAAGTACTTGCATCAGAATATTGCAGCTTGGTACCACTGCAGGGATGAGGGAGGTCAGCTGGAGAAAATGGCTAAATCTTGCAAGGGGTCACCAGTGCTTAGGGAAACTGCACTGGTGTGAGTCCTTCCCTAATGAGACCCTCACCTATGAAATGTGGGAACCGTAATGCTTTCCTTACGGGGCGGTCATAAAGATTAAATGAGATGGCATGCATGGAATTTTCTTTGCAAAATGGTTCCACAATTAATGTTAGCTCCTTTGTCATCTTTTTGTTACTCTGCTTTAAAGCTTGGGTAAATACTTGGAGTGTGGGAAGAGAGGTAGCTTTTCATAATGTCAGATTCCACCTAAAAAGAAATTCTGTGTTTGCAGAGCTCTATCCCCCTGGATTACCAAGCAGATCTGAAATTTATTAACCTTTTTAGTCATTTGTGATCACCAATGTAAGAAGAGACTTTTGAATAATCAAGAAACCTTCTCCTTCTGGCAGACAAATAAAAGGAGGCCAGGTGTTCAGGATTAAAAATGCATTACCCCCACCACTGACTTTCTGGGGATGGTGTCAAGTATTTCCTCTTTCATAATATGTGCCATTACTATAATAGAAAAAGAGGCAAGGGAAAATGAACACTAATGATAGGGGAATGTCAGGGAAAATGGGGTTAGTCGGAAACATGGAGGGTAAAAGTAGCAGAGAAAGGAAGGAGGAGAATCCTATCTTTAACAAGTTTATGGTCTTCTTCTTCCTTCTCCTTAAAAATAGAGCTTATTCCTGCCCACAGTGAATTAAGTGGACAATATCTAGGGTTCCACAGCACTGTGCATCTATTTGTGTCTTTGTGGCAAAGTTGGGCTGGCCTTTTAACACTAGATACACAACCACCCAATTCTCCAGAACTGTGTATAAGAAAACTGTCCACATCCACACTATCCATTTGTTTTAAATTAGGACCATAAGCATATTTTATAATGACAATGTGAATAAGTAATTCTCAATTTGTGATTTATGTGTAAGAAGTCGAAGAGGCTGTTTTCCTGAAAAAGCACTAAGATAATTGCTGATGATAATGCTAATATTTTATATTTTGATGGATGCTCTCTGTATCAGGCATCATGCTAAGCTCTTAACATTTTGGGGACCCTTTCTGCAGCCAGGGTAACCAAAACTTGGGAAGCTAAGAGGCCACAGAGCTAATGATAGAATTAGGAGTTAAAACCTAAGTCCCTTCCAAACCCTGAACTCTTCACCTCTACCCTATTGTCTGCTTTAGGAACTTTTCCATGACTATCACCCCAGCACTCAGAGTGAGTCTTACACTGAGAAAAGGAAGAAAACCAGTCCATGGGAAATGGAAGAGCTAAGACATAGCCCTTGTTGTCATACAGAAGGGGATTGTATTGCAAACAAGCTCTTCAAACTCCCTACACAACAAGCTCCTGGTGCACCATAAAGCCATTCTAAGGCTCAAACATTACTTTGGAAAGGCTTCTGTAATTTCAGAGTTTAATAATATGAAATTAGACCCAGAATCCTCAAACAAACCCATTTCAAAACTACAATACCCCTGGAAATGAGCACTTCCATTAGATTTGAGACCATTACGTAGCCATCTCTGTGTAGGAGAAATAGATGCTTTTATGTTGGAACAAATACAAAACATCAGTACATTTTCATCCAGTACAATTTCCTAAATTCCTTTTATCCAATTTCCCAATTTTGTCAGATATTTGAAACTGAAGTAAAGTTTCCTCTTAGCCCAGTTTCTTGTTCACCTTAACTCTGCAACAAAATTATTCTTAGGTTTTATCATTGACCTATTTCTTAGATAGGATTTGGGTTTCATTATTTCACCACAGAGTCAAAAAATACAAAGAAATGTTCCAGAAACAGAAAAACTTTTGTTATTTTCTAATAAGCATTGTATCTTGTTGCCATTTCTGCTCAAAATGTGGGTGTACACATTATAAGAGTGATAATTAAATAATTATGAATCTATGAAGATAGCTACTGGTATGGGTAATTAAAAATATCTCTAGACAACCATAAGCAAAAGATATTTGCAACAGTTGAAGAGATCAAGCAATTTAAACACAAGGGAAATAAATCTTATATTAATGAAGATTAAATACAACATAATTTAGAAAAGTTTCATAATTTTAAGTACAGTGAGTGTTTTTAATCCTTTAGCTAGTTTTCTTATTGGTTATTTTTCCATATTTTTATGGGTGCATTAAAATCATACCTAATGGTGGGATTCATTGTTACATATTTAGACAAACACACACTATAACAATGTAATTTGGTCAACATCCTTCCCCAGTATTTCTTTCCTCCTTCCTCCCCGTTTCCTTTTCTCTGCTGAACTCCCCTGGATTTTCATCAGACTCTATCCCACATCTTTCTTTCCCTTTTTCCTCTCTAGCTTCCACGTATGAGAGAAAAATATACAATTCATGACCTTCCAAGTTTGGCTTATTTTGCTTAATATTCTCAAGTTCCATCCATTTCCCTACAAATGACATAATTTCATTTTTCTTTATGGATGAATAAAACTCCACTGTGTACATATACCACTTTTTCTTTATCCATTCATCCATTGACGGACACCTAGACTAATAGCATATTTTGGCTTCTGTGAATTGTCTTAATCCAGTATTTTTTAAATCCTCAAACAATTTTTTTGTGTATATATGCAGTTACTACTTATAATACATTCTCTAATATGCTATTGGGGTATTAGTATATACAATAAATCCATGGATGTCTACCTCCAAGAATCTTTCAGTCTTGTAGGGGAGGTAAGAAATGTGTTTGCAAGCTGTAATATAAATGTAATATAAACTTGATGAATACCATAATAAAGGTGAGAGCTGTATAAATATGCCACAATGAAACTTACTATTCTGTATAATTAATATGCACTATTTTTTTTAAAAAAAGAGGTGCATAGCCTTATAGGAGTTCAGGCTGGATCATTTCTCTGTGGAGGGTTCAGAAGATGGTGGGCAAGTCACTTCAGGTTCATGAAATACATCAGAGAAAGTAACAGCTGAAAACAGTCACTTTAACTGGAATTTAAGATGCTACTGGGAGATACAGTTGAAGTGTTAGTCTGGGACCATGCATGGAGTATGAATGCCAGGCCCAAGGATTTGGAGGTTCTTATTGAAGAAATGCAGATTCACCAGGTATCACTAATATTTCACATGTTGCCTACCTACTTTTACCTATTTGCAATATCTCCTTTTTAAATAGCTATATTGAAGTATAATCAACACACAATTACGTGTACTTGACATGCAATTGCACATTTATCCATCACCTCCCAAAATTTCCTTTGTAATCTGTCCCTCCTGCCCCACCCCCAAGAAACTTATGTTTTTTAATATATATGTTTTAGTTGTAGATGGATACAATACCTTTATTTTATTTATTTATTTTTATGTGGTGCTGAGGAACCACCCCAGTGCTAGGTGAGTACTCCCCCGCTGAGCCATGACCCCAGCACCCTCTGGCAAGTAATTTCTGATCTGTTTTCTGCCACTAAAAATCAATTTGCTTTTTTAAGAATTTTATATAAATGGAATCAGACAGTATGAACTCTTTTTAGCCCAACTTCTTTCATTCAGTATGATTTTGAGATTCCCCCATGTTGTCTAGTGCATCAATAGTTTCTTCCTTTGGATAGCTGTGCCACAATTTGTTTATTCATTCACTTTGTTGATGGACATTTGCATTGTTTCCAGGTTCGGACTATTACAAATAAAGCTTCTCTGAATATTCATATGGCTTTGAATGGACATATGCTTTTGTTTCTTTTGGGTTAATACCTACCAAAACAATAACTGGATCGTTCTGCAAGTTTAGGTCATATTGAAAAAAAAAAAACTGGCAAATATTTACCGAAGCAGTTGATGCTTTACATCCCCACCAGCTTTATATAAGAATTTCAGCTGTTCCCTATCCCTACAAACAATTAGTATAGTCATTGTTTTTTATTTTATTATATTTTATTTACTTGAGGAGACTGGGGATTGAACCCAGGGGCACTTAACTACTGAGTCACATCCCCAGTCCTTTTTATTTTGTATTTAGAGACAGGGTCTCATTAAGTTGCTTAGGGCCTCACTAAATTGCTGAGATTGGCCTCAAACTTTCAATTCTCCTGCCTCAGCCTCCCGAATCACTGGGATTACAGGCATGTACCACCACACCTGGGGTTTTTTAAATGTTAGACATTCTAATAGGTGTGTAGTGATACTTTATTGTGGCATTAATTTGCATTTCCCCAATGGACTAATGATATTTGATGTCTTTTCATGTTTGTATTTGCCATTCTCATAGCTTTTTTTGTGAAGTGTCAAATATGAAGGATTCATATTTTTTGTCTGTTTTAAAATTACCATTATTATTGAGATTTTTAGAGTTCTTTATACATTATAGATACAAGTTCTTTATCACATGTATACTTTGCATATATTTTCTCGAATTGTTGGCTTGTCTTTTCATTATCTTAAATGTGCCTTTCAAAGAGTCTAATTTATCAGTTTCTTTTCTGGATTATACTTTTGATGTTACATCCAAGAAATCTTTATCTATCTCAAAGTCACAAAGATTTTCTCCTATATTTTCTCCTAGTCTTATATTTAGGTCTAGTCTTATAGTCTTATATTTGTATTTTGAGTTAGTTTTGTTTGTGTGTGATACAAGGTATGGATTAAAGGGTTTGTGGTTTTGTTTTGTTTTCACACATGAATTACCAATTACTCTAGCAACATTTGTTTTGTTTGTTTTTTAAATTATTCTTGGCCAGACTTGTGACACATACATGTATTTCCAGCTATTCAGAAGGCTGAGGCAGGGGATCTCAAGTTAGAGGCCAGCCTGGTTAAGACCCTGTCTCAAAATAATAAAAAGGGCTTGGGATGTAGTTGTAGTTCAATGGTAGAGCAGTTTCCTAGCATGTTTGAGACCCTGGGTTCAAACACCAGCATTGGGGGAAAAAATGTGTGTGTGTGTGTGTGTGTGTGTGTGTGTGTGTGTGTATATATATATATATATATATATATATATAAATGAGAGAGAGAGAGAGATGTATGAATCTATTTCTTGGTTCTTTATTCAGTTCCATGATCTATTTGTCTACTGATTTCAATATCATACAATCCTGATTATCATGGTGCTTTAATAAGCTTTAGAGTCAGGTAGTTTAAATTCTCCAATTTTGTTCTTTTATTTCAAATTGTTTAGGTAATTCTAGATTCTCTGCATTTCTACAAAAATTTTAAGATCAGCTTGTCAATATCTATACATTTAAAAAAAACTCCTAGGATTTTGATTGTTATTGCATTGAATCTATACATTATTTAGGAAGACTGCTACCTTAATATTGAGTCTCCTAATCTGTAAACACAGTATATCTTTCTATTTTGGTCTTTAATTTCTCTCAGCAATATTTTGTAGTTTTTTGAATACTTGTCTTTCACATTTTTATCAATTAATCTCAAAAATATTTAATATTTTTGAAGCTGTTATAAATAGTTGTTATTTGGATATCTGTTAATTAATTCCTAGTATAAAAAATACAATTAATTTTTGTATTTGATCTTGTATTCTACAACCTTGCTGCTTTTAGACACTATTTCTGCGAATTGTATGTGCATATATATATATATATATATATATGAAGAACCATCTTCACTTGCTTTGAAGAATTCTTGCCAACACGAGTGGCAGTAAAGAATCAGACACCTCATGCAGTTGGTGGGGGGAGGCCTGGGGCAGATCAGAGTCAATAAGGCAAGGTATATGTATATATTCTTCATATATATAATTGATATATTAATTATTAATATATTCCTTATATAATTATATATCTTCCTTGCCTTATTGACTCTGAGTCTTTGCTGTCACTGCTGTTGGCAAAATTCTTTAAAAGCAAGTGAAGATGGTTCCTTCTCAATATTAGATTAATTCTGTAATTAATTATTAGAGAAGCTATGGAAAGCCCAATAAAATTCTGTACTGGACTCTGTTTTTTTAATATTTATTTTTTAGTTCTCGGCGGCAGACACAACATCTTTGTTTGTATGTGGTGCTGAGGATCGAACCCGGGCCACACGCATGCCCAGGCAAGCGCACTACCGCTTGAACCACATCCCCAGCCCCATGTACTGGACTCTTAAATTATCCCTTTCATGATTTTGTTCTCTAGGAAATGCATACTTACATCTAGAATGATTCATGGCATAACAATGCTCCAGTCAATGACAAACCACACAAACGACAGTGGTCCCATAAGATCATAATGGAACTGAACAATTTCTATCATCTAGTGATACCGTAACTGTCATAACAGTGTTCATATGCAACCCATTACTCAAGGGTTTGTGGCAATGTGAGTGTAAACAAACCTACTGCACTGCCAGTCACATAAAAGTACAGCACATACAATTACGTACTCTACAAGGTACCTGATAATAAGCTACGGTTACTGGTTTATGTATTTACTATGCTAAACTTTTTATTATTTTAGTTGTAATGCTTTTACTTATCTTTTAAATTATCCACAACTCAGCCTCAGACAAATTCTTTAGGAGTTATTCTGGAAGAAGGAATCGTTATCACAGGAGACCACAGCTCCATGCTTCTTGTTCCTGAAGACCTTCTAGGAAGACAAGAAGAGGTGGAAGAAAGTGATATTGGTGATGCTGGTTCTGTGCAGGCCTAGGTTAATGTGCACTGGTGACTTTGTTTTTAACAAAAACTTTAAAAAGTAAAAAATAAATTTAAAATATAAAGAAGCTTTAGAACAAGGATATAAAAAACATTTTTGTATATCTGTACAATGTGCTTGTGTTTTCGGCTAAGAATAATACATGAGTCAAAAATTAGAAAAGTAAGGGGTAGGAGGGGGGGATCACTTGTCTAGCATACACAAGGCCCTGGATTTACCTTTTTGAAAAACAAAAAAGGTAAAAAAATAAAAGTTTATAAAGTTAAAAGGATTATGGTAATTTATTATCAAAATAATAAATTAATTATTAATTAATTTATTATCAAAAAAGAAAAAAATTAATAAATTTAGTATAGGCTGAGTGTATAGTGTTTATAAGTCCACAGTCATGTGCAGTAATGTCCTGGGCTCCACTCATAAGTGCCCTATGTGGGCTACTTTTATATCATTTATATATATATATATACACACACACACATACACACATATATATATATATACATATACATGTGCTTTTTACAGAAACATTTTTAGGTTTAGATATACAAATACTGAGCATTATGTTATAATTATAATCTCATTCTAATTCTTATAACTGTGTGGCTAAGTAACCAACTCCAGATTCTCTTTTCTTTTATGGTGAGTTTCTCCTCAAAAGCATCTGATATTTTTGTTAAATGACTTCAGTTAGGCCTCTCTTAATCCATTTGCTGTTGTACTAATAATGTTAAACTTCAAAAAGGAAAATATCACTGTTTCCCCCAATATGTCCTAGACTCAGACTATATGCAAATATATCCATCTCTCTTCTTTTTTTCCAACCTCAAATAAAAAGAGTATTTGTCAATATAAAATAGTAGTTTTGTTTTACCCTTTTCCGTGGACAGTGGTACCTTTGGCTTTACATCTATCTTAAAAAGACTAATTGGAATAATCTTCCCAAGTGAAAGAATATCTACTATAAGGAAATTCATAAATTGTAACACTAGAAAAATAAGCTACTAACAAACAATTTTGAGTTTGCAGTTTTTTCTATTTTTTTTTAAAAAAAATTATTATCATTTAACTTCACTGGACACCCCTCTACAGAAGTTTTTCCAAAGGTAAGAGGAATGTCTAAGGAAGACAATATGCAAGCAATTCAAAAAGCAACTTGATGAGTGTTGGAAAGAAAGTCAAGTCAGGAAGATCAGTTATTAGACTATTGTAATAATTCAACTAACTATAATAAAGACATGGCCCGGGGGGGCTGGAGTTGTGGCTCAGTGGTAAAGCACTTGCCTAGTATGTATGAGGTGCAGGGTTTGATCCTCAGCACTACATACAAATAAAATAAAATAAAGGTATTGCATCTACCTACAACTAAAAAAATTAAAAAATTTTTAAAAAGATATGGCCCAGAAATAATAGTAATAATAGAAAAGGAAGGATGAATGTATGAGATTTTTTATCTAGAGAGTAAATAAGATTAGGGGAGTGTATAGTTGTGAAAAACAAAGGAGAAGAGAGAGTCAAAGATGGACAAACAGTGAAGAAGATTATAGCACATTTGGAAGAAAATAGTGAACAGATCGGAGAATGTGATATGGGACAATGATGAGAGGCAACAAAAATTAATGAAAGAACAGGCTTTGGAACATAGCTTAATGGTAGAGTGCTTGCCTGGGATACACAAGATCCTGGGATCAATCCTCAGCACTGAATGAGGCAAAAGAGAGAATTATTGGAAGAAGGTTGGGAAGTAATCAGGAAACCTGGGATCTGGTCACAGCACTGCCACTCACTATGAGACAGTGGCAGACACTGGTGAGACAATGGCAGCATCCATTTCCCATTGCACCTTCCTCCTTTCCAATCTAAAAGGAACTAGATTCAGTCTCAGCCTAGATTTAGTTTGTGGTAGTGTCATATGTGTCAGAGGAGACAGAACTCCGACTCAAAGGGTAAATTCTGATTGATCTAAAACAGTCATGTGTCCAAGTCCCAAGGCATGTCACAAGTCCTGCCAGTGAGGCATGAGGGAAAATCAGCTCTGTGCTTCAGAGTGGTGTATAATCCCTCTGAAAAGGAGTCATGCAGGGGTTGAGGGTCTAGCTCAGTGATAGTATGACTAGCATGTGCAAGGCCCTGGATTCCATCCCCAGCACTTCCAAAAATAAAGGAATGGGGAGCTACAGAGCAAGAAATGGCCTCTCCTTTCCTTGGATATCATTGGTTCTGGATGGGACACCAAGAACTGCTATAGCCATCGAACAAACAAGGAGCTGGCCCATGAACTGACCAATGTGCTGAGGATGGCAATGCCAGTAGATAGCCTGGGCCCTTGACATTGTCATTGAACTGCTGCATTACTCAACTCTAGCATGCCATTGTCTTGTACATCTTGTTATGGAAGATCACACATTTAAGCTAAATGCATGGAATTTCTATTTTCTGAGCAAGCTGATTTGATCCAAATTAATTTACTTTTCACCCACCACCATTTCTTTCACTGTAAATTGAGAGTGGTCTCTCTGGAAATTTGGCCTCGTCATCTATGATTTTATTATTACAGGTAGAAATAATAGGTGCAGTCATACAGTAGAAAGGAAGAATAAAGATCTAGGAAGAATTAAAACAAAAATGCAGATATAGGGTCCATGACATCTGAGGCTTGGGGATAGTGAAATTGAAAAGTGAATCTTACTGATTGCTAAATACATTATTGATAGCACATTGTTTTATCCTCCTAGCCTTCTGCAAAGTTGGCACCATTGGCATTTTTCTATAAGCAAACCAAGGAACATAAGAAAAGTATAATGTTTCAAAAGCTTAGAGATTGTCAAGATTTCAACCATGTCACGTTTTTGGACAGGTCAATAAGAATGAAGACTAAGAAATGGTCAAATATCCTGATGATATGGAGGTTCTTATTATTTTCAAGATAACAGTTTCTGGAAAGTCACAGGGGAAAGTAGGGGGAAAAGAGTGGGAGATTTTAAGGAAGTAAAGATCACTTTAAGCAGAAGTTTAGCAATCAAAAAAAGGGATGAAACCACTCTTCAAGGGAACAACAAATTTGAGGGGAAAGCAGTTTGTTCTTTCTTGTTTATGAGGTGGAAGAGACAGAGCCCAATGGTGGGCAAAGAGAAAGGGTGAATGGAGGGAAGAGCTGAAAGTGGCGGCAAGTCCTGGGGAGCCCAGGAGGAGACAGGCTCTTTGCCTGCTCTCTGCTTGCTCTGCTCCCTGAGCTCAGAGAGCCGATCAATGGCCAGACTGGGCTGATGCAATCACTGATACAAGGTATTAAATAATGAATGAACATTATTTCTTTAATGCCTCTTTAAATAGTCTTTTATAAAAGAACTGTTTGAAAATGACTAACTTGTCTTTCC
Source organism: Marmota monax (assembly GCF_021218885.2). Lineage (NCBI taxonomy): Eukaryota > Metazoa > Chordata > Mammalia > Rodentia > Sciuridae > Marmota > Marmota monax. The sequence continues at coordinate 5,563,860 of NW_026695212.1, forward strand.
AACGTTTATTTTTTAAATGCATAATTAATCCAGAAAAGTGTCACTGTACAGTAAGAACCAACATTTATCTCATTCTCCTAACAGAGTAGGAATTAGAAATAAAAGAGGGAAAATATTATTAAAAATAAAATTGTTTTGTACTGAGCTCCAAATTTCACTGTGAAATTACATAGATATACAATAGAGAGGGAAACTTCATGTAGAATAATAGTAGGTTACATTTAGTAAGAACTTTCTATTGGCTAGCCCTATGCTAAGTACTTCTTATGCATTCTCTTACTGAATCCTTATAACACCCTGTGAAATAGGTGATATTAACTTTATTTTATGACAAAGAAACTGTGGCTGAAAGAATTTATCTCCTCAAATCTACTACTTTACTACTCTATGGCAGTTTTCATAAATTAAATAATTATTCATATATACTAAGGTTAACAATATTCTAGGAATTGCTAGATACCTCCTAGTCTCTTGGCAGCTACATGAGATGTCTGTTTTTATTACCCCATTACAAATGCAAGTGTAAGGGCCAGAAAGTCAGCTATCAGATGTAGAGCCCAACCAATGTGCTCTGGCACCTAAAAAGAGTTTAGAAAATAAAGCTGAGGGAAATATCTTTAATTTTAAAATGGCTTTACAGGATCATGTAGTATAGCAAGCAAGTATGAGCTAAATCCCCAATTCCCTGAAAGGAATAAAGCATAGTATAACTTTCCAAGGATGAATATATTGCCTCTAGCATAGGTTAATACTGAAGTTAAAACTCTTGAGTGGAAATTGAATGCTGGTTATGAGACACTCGAGTATGATATGTTTAGTACTTTTCCCCTTATAAAAGAGTCAGTAGTTGATGTTCCAAAGAAAAGAGTGTTCTACAGTGCAATTTATTCTTAGCTTCCAATGACTTTGCCCTTTAAAAGGCCCTAGCTCATCAGTTTTCTGAATTCAAAAGTAATAACTAGAATAATCAGATAAAGAAAAACCTCTTTTAGCAAATCAGTGCCATTGCTCCATTTAGTAGAGGGAGAAATATTACCATTCTGGAGCCATACTGCTTTGATTTAAATCTAGACTCTCCTTCTCCTCCTCTTTCTCCTTTTTAAATTTATTTTAGAGTGTCACTTTAAGCTGAGATTTTGAAATCATTATGTTCAGACAATATCCTGTGTGCTCATGAACTCCTGGTACATCCTTGCAGAGAAAATTCTCTTTGGAAGCCTTTTCCCAACTCTCTTATCATCAAGATCCCCTATATCATTTGCATGCAAATGATGCAACCTTATTTTAAAAATTATAATTATTATGGTCCCTGAAATCAACTCTATTTAGAATTATTTCCCTTTGGTAACAGTTCTCTTAAATCAGTTGGTTTTTATTTATTTCTTGGAATATCTGATTTTAACCCTACCTTTTCCAGGACAATATTTAATATTTCCCTTTCTATGGGAAGCATTTGAGAATCAGCATGTTCGCTGGAAACACAATTTCTTATTTCAGGGTGGATCTTTGCTGCCATTGAACACAACTGCTCTTCTGACATGTGAAAAAATCAACAAACCTCTAGATTCATAGAATTCATTCTGTTCCGTGAGAAGCACAGAAAACTTTTCCTGGTCTGGGAAGTGCTCCAATCACCTCTCAGCAGGACAGAGCATCCAAGAAGCCTGAGACACTTCCCAATTCTTCACCTCAACCTGAGAACATGGCTCCTCACCTAGGTACTCCAGTTTTTCATGCTCATTGAGGGAACCAAGTGAATTTTTAAATGCTTTTCCTTTTCCTTATGGCTCTTCTCTAGTTGATTCCTTGATTATTCTAGGATATTCAAAGCTGAAATCTATTTAGTTTTCTATCAACATTAAGTTACCAGTGTTGACATATTGAACATTAAGAAAAAAATGCCAAACCTTCTTTCTTGATAAAAAGTTTTCATTTCATTAGTTTCACATAGCAAATAAGTAAACTACACGTAAGTATATGTCTCTTATTTCAAAATCATGTAGTGCTTAATATGAATTTAGCTCATAGGTCTTTCCTATGGGAGAAACTCAATCCATAAAAGACCCATGTGTTTACCCAATCTCTTCTGAACCCTTTTTGAACTGACAGCAGAGAACTACCATTTGTTTAATTCATTTGCTCCATTATTTTAACCTAAGCACTTAAACTCTTAGCAGTCTTGAATCTACAGGATTCATGTTCTTTGCAACTATTGGCAGATATTGATAGAATAGTAACATCTGCTTAAATCAGCTGACTTTCTCATGTTTCTATTTATCAGAATTTGGATTTGACTTGGTTGGCCAGGTCAAAGCAAGGCAGTCCTGCAAACAGATCATGGACAAAGCAAACAAAATATTAAATCTTGAGTCCAAAAGTAGATCAAAAGCTAAGAGGATAAGCAGAAAAGAGTCACATGCTATAGTTAAAAGAGGTCCAAACGTTAGGGCACCTAGTCAAGCAGAAGTGGGGCAGGTAAGCAATTGGAAGCAATATAGCGTATAATAGCCTAAGCAACAGTCTCCACTGCACAGTGCTCCTGCGCAGTACAGAGCTGGCACAGCTTGATCCACCCTGTCTTAAAAGGGAGTCAGAGTGAAACTAGTACTTCCATTCAGAGGGTAAGTAGTATTCAGAATAAAAAGAAGTTTCTGTGAGAATGGTGATATCGGTGGGAAAAGTTCTGTAAAAACAAAGCAGAACCATGAGTACTGAGGAACTGGAACACAAAGATTAGAGCAGATAATGAGAGAGCTAGCACTGCCTTGAGAAACTACTGCCCCAGTGCTTCATCAAGAAGCATTGCTTAGGAATAAGGTTGGTCCCAGCAGCTGAGCCTGAATGACCACAGATAAAGGGACAGTCACATTCGTGTACTAGAGCAGCTCATATCAGCTCAATTATTAAAATTCAAGGAAGTTTCTAAGATAGCTATTAAACATGGCCATTATTAAATTGTTATATAAACTTCCAAAAATAAACACTCAAAACTCATTAATTTCTAATTATTTCACTACACTACATTTTAGTATTATTTGTGCACTGAGGTCATTTTCATCTATTGCAACTATGGGATGGAAACACTTTCTGATGACATGTTGCTTCACAACTCTTCCTCCTTTAATGTCACACTGATGGCTTTAAGTTGGCCATGATAGAAACATGTACACCATGGAACCAAAAAACGTTATAAATCAGGGACTGAGAGGAGGAAGGGTGTGGTTGTTCAACATGTAAACCAGCACACCACTGATTAATGACCCACTTTACAGAATTGCATCTTTGAAAAGTCTTATATCCATAGATGTGAAGTAGTTTTAAAATATTTCATGGCTGCTACTTGCAAATTCCAAAACCAGCATATAATAACCTTCATAATCTGATCCCAGTCTAACTCTGCTGGATAATCCATAGTCTATTCTAGCCCCATCTAATTTCCTATCAATAATATGCCACATTTTCTCATGTCTTCATTTAGTCAATAAACATTGACAAAGCTCCCATGGAAGACTGAGCACTGTACTATAGGATGAGGAATCAGAGATGGATGAATCCTTCCTGACCTCAAGGAGCTCACAATCCAGGAAAGAAAGGGAAGCAGCAAATGAACAAATGCTTCAAGTAGGATTTGGCCAGCCCCAGGATGGGGATGCCTGACTGTGCTTTGTGGGAATGCAGGAGATGCACCAGAAGTAAAGACAACAGGAAAGGCTTCCAGACACCACACTGTTCAGGAACTTGGGTTCTTGAATTGCATTTGTTGGGTTCAAATTCCAGCTCCCCCAGTATTCCAGTTGGGTGATCTTGAGCAAGTCACATAATTTCTATAACCCTCCGTTTTCTTGTCTACCAAATGGGACTCCTTCACGGGCTTCTTATGAGAATTAAATGAAATACTGAATGTAAAGCATTTAGCACAATGCTGATACATAAATGCTTTTACAACAGCTGCCTTTATATTTAAGATTAGCCAAGTGAAGAAGAAGGTAAGGAGTATTTCCAGCAGAGAAAATGGTGCATGCAAAAATCTAGAGGCATAAAACTTTATGATGTATTTCTGTAAATGTGTTTTTTAGTATGATTGTAACCTAAAACAATGGGCAAGTGGGACTTTGCCATCTTTCACAAAAGTGGAACTGGGGCTGCTTCGGCATTTTCTGTAAGCATCATACTCAGCTGTCAGAAACCCAAGAGTTCTTTAGATCCCTTTCTTCTACCCACTCCCATATTCACTTAATAATCACCAAGTCCTGGAGATGAGTGCTTAACCAACTGTGATGGGATCTAGTTTATATTTCCTATCCATGTAGCCCAAAACTTTCAGAGGATACAATGAAAACAAATGACTAGGAAAAAAAAAAAAAGAAAGAAATACAAAGCAAAGACTTCAAAATGCAAGTCCTATTTATTTCATCATTGTACTTAACAAATATAAAATTGCTCCTTTGACTTACTCTCAATTTTTGTTTTTATCTCACAACAGACTAACAACAAACAGTTCATAGACATTATCAGCCCATTGACTGTACTTTGAGAAGCATTGCTGCAGAAAATGATACGATGCTCCTCCACTTACGATGGAGTTACGTCCAATAAACCCATAGATTGAAAATATTGAAAGTAAAAAATGCATCTAATATACCCAACCCACCTTATCAAAGCTTAGCAACACAACACACTATAGAGGATCACTGTCCACCCTCACCGACCTGTGGCTGGCTGACAGCCCACTGCCACTGCCCAGAATCACAGGACAGTATCCTACAGCATATTGTTCACCTGGGAAAAGATCTAAATTCAAGTATGGTTTCTACTGAATAGGTATTGTTTTCACACCATTATAAAGTCAAAATATCTTTTATTATTAGAGCATAATAGTTACTCATAATAGTTGGGTTCATTTTGACAAAGTCATATATGCATGGACTTTGATTTATTCCATTTCATTCTGTGGTCTCCCCTCTTCCCTTCCCTCCTCCCTCCCCCTGTTCTTCCTCTGATCGTCTTCCTTTCACTTATTTATTTATTTAGATTGGTGATTTATACATATACCTAAAGGTGGAATTCACTGTGGAGTATTTACACATGCACATAGTGTGATTTTGTTAAATTCATTCTGTATTTCCTCCCCTTTCCCATCTCTCCTCCTTCTCTGTTGATCTCTTCCTTCTACTCCACTGATCTTCCCTATATCTTTATGATATTCAATCCCTCACCCTTTTACCTTTATTTTGCTCTAGCTTCCAGAAGAGAGAAAACATTCAACCCTTGATTTTCAAGTCAACACATCTTAAGTCAGGGACTCCCCTTAGCATATCCAAAACACCCACTTTCTCTCCATAATTCAAATCTATAAGCCCTCATCATCTCTCCTCTAAACAACAGCCTCCAAAGCAGCCTTACCGCCTGTAGTGTCTTGCACGCCCTCAGACCCCCCTCCACTCTGCAGCCAACTTGGTCTTTTCAAGTCCCAAATCTCGTGTTGCTCTACTATCTAAAATCTGTCAATTATTTTCCATTGCCTTCAGGATAATGACTATGTTTAGTTAGTTTTTTCCATGCTGTGACTAAAAGATCTGACCAGAACAACTATAGAGGAGGAAAAGTTTATTCGAGGGCTCACGGTTTCAGAGGTCTTAGTACAGAGAAGGCCGGCTCCATTCCTTAGAGCTCAAGGTGAGGCCAAACATCATGGCAGGAGAGGGTGGCAGAGAGAAACTCCATCACAGTGATCAGAAAGCAGAGAGAGACTCCGGTCTCCAGATACAAATATATACCCAAAGCTACACCCTAATTTCCACCTTCTCCAACCACACCCTACCACTTCAGTTACCATTAATCCCTATCAAGAGATTAAATCACTGATTAGGTTAGGACTCTCACAACCCAATCATTTCTCCTCTGAACTGTCCTGCATTGTCCACGTGAGCTTTTGGGGAACACCTCACATCCAAAGCATAACAGTCCAGAACTCCACCACCTGGTCCCTGCTTCCTTCTTCACACCACCACATTCTCCTACACTGCCCCCCCACACACAGTCTTGTACTCTGTTCCCCAGGTGTACCAAGTGACACAGGGCCACAAACACCACACCCAGTGTCATACCTCTGCTCCTGAAAGTGTCTCTACCTGAAATACTTTTCTCCATCTGAGAAGGAGCAGGAGAAGGAAGAGGAAGTGGAAGAAGAGGTGGAAGAGGAGGAGGAGGAAGAGGAGGAGAATTTTTTTTTTTTAATAATTCTTCCCTTTCAAGATTCACTTTGAGGGTCATATCCTCTATGAAACTTTCCCTGACTCTCTCTCTCTCTAACTCCTGCCTTGGAGAACTGACATTTGTTCCGTTGTGTATTCACTTGTATATATTTTGATGACCTAAACATTTATCAATTTTATTTTTGTCTATTCCCTCACTAGACTTTGAAGTTTCTCTGGCACAGGCACCATGTCTAGACTCTTTGTATCCCTCCCCAGCACTAGCCTCCACAGTGGCCAACGTGTAGGCATTTGTGAATGGAAGGAAGAAAAGAAGAAAGGAAGGGAGGGAGGACAGCAAACGATGAGAAAAAAATAAAGTTGTGAATGTACAAGAACCAAATAAAAAAATTGCCTTATGTATCCTGCAGAAGGATTTGGATCTTATCCTAAAGGCAATCAGAGTCTTTTAAAAAATGTCATAACAGACTCCCTAATTGGATTTTTGGAAGCTGGATCTGGCAGCAGCATAATGGATGGGCTGGGGGTAGGAGGAAACAAATGAGCCTAGAAAGAACTGTTAGGAAACTCCTGCAGCAGTACAGGAAGAAGATGGAGAGAAAACAGATTCACAAGATGCTGAGGGGAGTGAGTTATGAAAACCTTATTGGTCAGTAGAATCGCTGGTACCAATCATTGATTAGAGGAATATGAACAAGGGGCACATTCTGGAGAGAAGGCAGAACAAGAATGCCCTCCTTTCTGCTCAGTGTCTATTCCAAAGCTTTGTGCTTCTCTCAAGCCCCATGACAGACCCTGAGTAGAGGAATTCAGCTGTTACCCCTTTAAGGCAAGAGGCTCTCCACCTCCTTACCTTTGTGGACTCACTTGTTGAATCTGCCTCCTCCAGGCCTCAGTGAACTGGGTGCTCCTCTCTGCTCTCCTCAAGTCTGTGATCCAGGACCCAAGCCCCCAACCAGAGCCTCCTATTCCTCAGCCTCCCTGTTCTTTTCCCAAAGCATGCAGCTTTCAAATGTCTCTCACCTGAAAAACCTCCTTCTGCCTTTTCTTTTCTCTTCCTCCCCTCCCCTCCCATTCCTTCTTCTTTCTCTCTCTTTTTGGTAGCAGGATTGAACCCAAGGCACTTAACCACTGAACCACATCCCCACCCCTTTTTATTTTATTTTTTTATTTTGAGACAGAGTCTCATTAAGTTGCTTAGGGCCTCACTAAGTGGTTGTGGCTGACTTTGAACTTGGGAACCTCCTGCCTCAGCTCCCGAGTCACCGGGATTACAGGCATGTGCCACTGTGCCTGGCTTCTTTGCTTTTCTTTAACAACAAAATGTCTTTAAGATATATACATTCTGTTAACTTGCCGTAGATTATCATTGCTAAAACTCAAAAATGCATAGAAGTATGAAGAAATTACTATCCAGAATTAGTTCTTGCTAACATATTGCTATATTTCTTTCTGGTAACTTTTCTTCGCATATGTACATGTTTACATAAATGTCTGTCTTATAAATACCTGTCACTTTTACTTTTATATATAAAAAGTATTTAGCCATGTTACTTTTTCTAATTCCATTAACATAATGTTAAAGCACGTATAAATGTCTATTGTCTAGCGATGCCAATTTTTATTGATTCTTGGATTCAATTTTATTTACTCTTGGGTTTTTAAACTGTTTCTAGTATTTTGTTAAGATAAATAAATAACATTGCATAAGACACCTTCAATTATATCTCAAGAGTGGGACTCTTGTGTCAAAGAGCATAAGCATCTTTAAAACTTTATTTTATTTTTGGTACTGGGGATTGAACCCCAGGGGCACTCTACCACTGAGCCACACCCCCAACTCTTTATATTTTGTATTTTGAGTCAGGGTCTCACTAAATTGCTCAGTCTGGCCTCAAACTTATGATCCTCCTGCCTCAACCTCCTAAATTGCTGAGATTACAGATGTGCACCACCATACCAGGCTCATCTTTAAATTTTTTAATACATATTCCCAAATTATTTTCCAGAAAATTTGTATCAAAATACATTTTTATTCACTCTGCCTTTGCCAGGCTTACTATCAGACAAAAAAAGTGTGTGTGTGTGGGGGGGGGGGGGGGGGGAAAAGAGCTTTTTTTCATTTAGTTATCAAAAATGGTATTTAATTGTTTTATTCATCATTTCTTTGATTAAAAGTGAACTTAGAGCTGGGTGTGGTGATGCATGCTTGTAAATCCCAACGCCTTGGGAGGCTGAGGCCGGAGGACCAAGAGTTCAAAGCCAGCCTCAGCAAAGGCAAAGTGCTAAGCAACTCAGTGAGACTCTGTCTCTAAATAAAATACAAAATAGGGCTGGGAATGTGGCTCAGGGGTTGAGTGCCCCTGAGTTCAATCCCTGGTACCCTCTCACCAAAAAAAAGCGAAGTTTGCATTTTTCACATATATTAGTCATTTCTACTTTCTTTTTACTGCCATATATATTCATTTCCTTTGCCCACTTAACTATTGGGCTCTTGATATTCTTATTGATTTTTACAAGGTCTTTATATATGAAAGATGTTAAACTTCTCCCTGTCAAGTTTATTGAAAATATTTTCCCCTATTGGTTTGTCATTTAAGTTTCTTTATGAGTTTGAATGTTCATGGAGAAGGGGGTAGTATAAAGGCATTTTATGTTTAAATATTCAAATCTTTTAATAATATCCTTTGGTCTGGGTGCACATAACTGTAATCCCCACTACTCAGCAAGATTGAAGTATGGCAAATTCAAGGCCAGTAATAGTAACTTAGTGAGACTGTGCTTCAAAAATTTTTTGAAAAGGGCTCAGTGTTAAAGCATTCCTGAGGTTCAATACCCAGTACCCAATAATAATAATTTCTTAATCAACATATCAGGGCACAGGAGGAGGGGAGGCAACCGAAAAGTGCTGGGGAACAATATTGGCCAAATTACATTGTAATATTATGTGCACTATGAATATGTAGAAACAAACCCCATCATTATGTACAACTATAATGCACCAATAAAAAATGTGAAAAGAGGAAAAAATAATTTCTTTTGGCCAATCAAGCTGTTTCTATATGCCACTTCCTTTTTCTCACTAGAGATACTACCTCCCCACATTGCTGGGGGGGAATGCGCTCAACCTCAATTATTATTATTTATCATTATTATTATTATTGTTGTTGTTGTTTCCTTTGGGACTCCTTCCATTGCTAATACTCAAAAAATCCTTTTCCAGGCAACCATCAGATATTTATTCATCCACATGATTATATTACCAGTATTATCCTCAAGTCCTAGCTATAAAACAAAGATGAAAATTCTTTTTGTCTAGAATCTACTGGCTAGTAAGAGGGACAGGCAGATAGATACAGGGATAGACAGACAGACAAACAGACATAAATGCATAAGGAAGACTGTTCATCCTAGTTAACAGAGGTTCATGACCAGATCAGGGGGCCAAATTTACCTAAAGCAGCTCAGCACTTTGCATTATCATCATTAAATAATTTTGAATCATTTAACACATGCATAAAATTGTGCTGTTTCTAGAAATAAATGAAATTGTAATATGATAGCCCATCCCAGCTAATCAGTCCCTTCTTCTTGGCTCTGGAGGTTTTAAAAACAATGATTCATGAAATATTTCCCCGGCAACCAATCATCCAATATTCCCAGAAGTCTGAGCATGTTAGTTTGTTTCAATTGCATCTAAGAAATTTAATCTCAATTTTAGTTTTAGTAGCATGTTTACTGGCTTGCTGTATTTTAGAAAACACCTCACAAAGAAATGTTTACACTATAACGAAGACAAACAAGATATGGAAAGTTTTAAGTACAATAGCAATGATTATTAATACATGACCACTAACAAAGATCTAAAGTCATTACTGAGCACCACTAAGGTGGGATCCCTTGTTGCAGAAAATCTTCACAGAAATGTTTTGAGTGCACTGGGAAATGCTGCTTTCAGACAATGCTAACAGGATTATAAAATTGGTAATGACCATCTCACAGTGTAGCTGTACAGTTTCAGTTAGGAAGCTTAAAGATATTTATTCTCTTTGATGCAATAATTCCATTACTAGAAATGTATTTTAAAGAAACCATCAGAGATTCATGTATACAAATGATTGCGAAGGTGATATGTAGTAAATATTCTAAACAGCCTCAAAAATAGAGAAAACATTAGATGAATTATTGGTAAAGCCATACATACTATGGGATATTATATAAGCATTTAAAACCATGTTTGAAAATAATTCTTATGTTTAATGACATAAGAATATGCTTCCTGTATAGTGTTAAATTTTCAAAAATCAGATTACAAAACTTATGTACTGTTGATTGCTATTACAGATCTCTTCACATTCCAAAATTTCTATAATACATTAAGTTCTATGGAAAAGTGATTATTTTCCTTAATATCTGCTCCATGAAGTAAAAAGCTAATATTTGTTATTGGCTATGGAGCTGACTTACTATTTCCAGACCTACTTCCAGAAAACTGGGAGATGTTGAAGGTATAAAGACTACTGAATGCTTCCATGAAAAGGGTATCAAGATGTGCTTTACTCTTTAAAAGACAAACCGAAAAATGTTCCACTCATGTTCCCACTCAGGCCTTAAAGTTTCTCCGTAAAGACCCATTAGTTCTTAGGGAAAACAGTAAAGACAGAGAAACACATTGAGTGCATACCACATAACAGGTAACTTCACAAACATTATACTCTTTTTTTTTTTTTTGGTGCTGGAAATTGAACCAAAGGCCTCATGCGTGCTAAGCAGACCCTCAACCACTGAGTAACACTCCGTATCCCATACATATATGTATGTGATCCTCACAGAACTCTAAAACATTGAGTCTGAATGGATACCTATAAGCAACTTATCCAAAGTATTAGAGCCAAAATTTGAAATCACGGCTGCTGACTCCAAGTCCGTGCCCCATATATATATAATTATGATGTATGTATTTATGTATGTAAAACTAAAAATTTTAAAGAATAGAACTGCCTTATGTATGTGCCTATGGTATGTGTATATCAAAATCATAAATGTGCGTGCGTGTGTGTGTATGTGTGTATTCAAAGAAGTGCCCATGTTATTTCAATTACACATTGATTTGGAGAAATTAGAAATTCTCCTTTTTCCTTGATTTACTACAATATATACTTTTTATCATTTTTAATAATCTGCTACCCATTATCATCAATGCCAAAAAAAAATTCAAATTCTTCTGTGCAGAAAAAATATACAACTTTTCTCAATAACATGATTTCCCTAACTAGCCCCCACATCCCCATACTGGAGATTAAACGCAGGACCACTTCACCCCTGAGTTACATCCCCACCCCTTTTTATTTTTTATTTTGACACAGGATCTTACTAAGTTGCCCAGGCTGGCCTCAAACTTGCCACTCCTGCCTTAGCCTCCAAGTTGCTGGGATTTGAGGCATGTGCTGTCACACTGTGAAAAGAAAGCAAGGAAATGGAGATGGGTGAGCGAGAAATGAAAAACGGAGATCAGGCAGAGATACACACAAGAGTTTATTTGTCAGGGCTAACAAATAAAGGCACATCTCTCCATAGACAGAGACAGGCAAAACAGGCTTGGGGTTTGGGACTTACATGGAGCAGGCTCAGAGATTAGAGCCCCCAGGTCCTAATGCTGGCAGTTAAGGGTGGGGTTGATATGAGGGAGTGGTGATACGCCCTTGGGTGGGAAACAAAATTTTTCTTAAAATGGCAGCTGTCACTTAAGATGGCTGTCCAGATGCTAAGCAAAGACCTTATACTAACTTCTTAAAGGTTCTACCACTATTCTACCAATATCCCCAAGCTGAAGACCAAGCCTTAAACACATTGGTCTTTGGGGCAAATAAAGCCAATGAGGTCCAAAATATAGCAGCTCTATGTGATCTTGGCCTTGGTCATCACTCTGATCTCACTTTCACTTTATTCCCCTTCATTTACTCTCTTCCAGTCACTGGGATTTTAGGTCTGCACTACTGCACCTGGTTCCTAACATTTTTAAAGATAATTTTTTTTTTAATGGGGTCACAGCCAGGCATGGTAGCCAGAGAGTCAGGAGGCTTGAGACAGGAGGATCACAAGTTTGAGGCCAGCATCACAACTTAGCAGGGACCTAAGGAACTTGGTGAGATCCTCATCTCAAAATAAAAAATAAAAATGGGATGCGGATGTGGCTTAGTGGTTTAGAGCTTCTGGGTTCAATCCCTGGTATCAATAAACAAATTAAATTAATTGGGGTCCCAGTTTATGCATTTAAATTTGTCTTTCTAGATTCATATTTTATATAATTTCCCAAATCATTAAAGATGTGTTTGTTTATCTTTACTAGCAATTCCTTTGTACTAATCAACCCACCCCTGGCCCCCATGTTTCTTCCCACACCAAAGAGATTGATCCAACTCATCTGCATTAATCCTGAACTGAAATAAACTCCAAATTTTGGTTCATTCCAGATTGACTTTGATAATTTTCTCTGAATTATTCTGTTAGTGATGACTTAATATGTTCAAAATTATCTTGGACTTCTCCAATTATTATTTTGAGGTTGTTCTCATTGGCTTTATTTCTTCCTGTTTACATTTGAAATTTCTTAGTAATTATGACCATGTCATTTTCTTCTCCTCTGTCACCCCAGATGCTGTTTGAAGTGCTATATACATTTCTTTCTTCATTATATCCATAATCAGTGTCTACAAAATACTTGTTAATTAACTGTCCTCTGCTTATTTGTATTCACCTAACAGATTCCCAAGAAAATCAACAAAATGGAATGAAAAAGAGAACAAGAGGACACCACATTGAATTAGCCTATTAACCGCATCTTCTTTTTTTTTTTTTTTTTTTTTTCAAAAACTAGTTTCCCTTCTGCCAGGGAAAAGAAGTTTGCTACATCTTTCATCGTTTCTAGGAATTTCAGAATTGATGGCCAATTTCAGAGGGTTTTCAGTATTTGCCGTTGTGATTTAATCTTATTGAAAATGTAGGGGCTGGGGATGTGGCTCAAGCGGTAGCGCGCTCGCCTGGCATGCGTGCGGCCCGGGTTCGATCCTCAGCACCACATACAAACAGAGATGTTGTGCCCGCCGATAACTAAAAAATAAATATTAAAAAAAAAGAAAATATAATGAAAATTCAAACAATCATTTAGTCCTTATGTGAAAAAACTTAGCAATGTTCAAAAATATCACCAATTCATCCCTTGCTGGAGAATGTGTTACATTTTTAAAAACTGATCTGATCCAAAAATATTTTACATATGAGAATTTCACTTAAATCATATAACCACTTTACTTGTAATTTCCTCATTTGCACAACTGGGGTAATAATACACTGTTGACCTGGATTGTTATGAAGACCCTATGAGATAACATATGTGAAAGCATATCATAGACATTGGTGAAATACACAAATACAATAGTCTCCCCTTATCTCCCAAGGATACATTCCAAGGCCCCCTAGTAGATGCCTGAAATTGTGGTAATATATGTAGCATTTCCAATTTATACCAGAGTTAATCCAGCCTATATTTTATGCTCTGCTGCCTCCCCTATATCAGTACTCAAGCACTTTGATAAGGGTTACTTGAACACAAGCACTGCAATACCATGACAGTCAATCTGATAACAGAAACAGCTACTGAGGGACTAACCGGTGGGTAGCATATACAGCATGGATATGCTGGACAAAAGGATGATTCACATCCTGAGTGGGACAAAGCAGGACAGTGAAAAATTTCATCATGCCACTCAGAACATTGTGCAATTTAAAACATATGACTTATTTCTGGAATTTTCCATTTACTATTTTTAGATGATGGCTGCATATAACTGAAAGAAACATCAGAAAGTGAAATCATGGATAAAGCAGGACTACTGTATGTACTTGCTGTCTAAATTATCAAAGCTTGGGGCTGGGGATGTGGCTCAAGCAGTAGCGCACTCGCCTGACATGCGTGTGGCCCGGGTTCGATCCTCAGCACCCCATACAAACAAAGATGTTGTGTCTGCCGAGAACTAAAAAATAAATATTAAATAAATAAATAAATGCACCAAGGGATTTAAAAATAAATAAATAATAAATAAATAAAATATCAAAGCTCACCAGGCATGGTGGTGCATGTCTGTAATTCCAGCGACTTTGAGGCAGAAGATAGCAAGTTTGAGGCCAGCCTCAGCAAACTAGTGAGGCCCTAAACAACTTAGTGAGACCCTGTCTCAAAACAAATAAGCACCTCTGGGCTCAATCCCCTATTCCAAAAACCACAACAACAACAACAAAAAAAGGGTTTCCATATGCTAATCCAGTTTTGAGTTTTAATATCTCTAAAATTTTTGCAAGGCTGATAGCTACACACTAGTAGTTAATGGTCCCTTATGTTCATAGGGACCATTTTGACCTCCATATTTCCTAAGGATATTATCAAATGATAATCTCCATACATCACAGGCTCTGTAAGAAACAGTATGTAAGTATGTAGAGAAAATGGAAAGGAGATTATTTTAAATAAGGCATTAAAATAATTCCAGGTAATATAGTGACTTTAGCATGCATTTCCGGCAGTTCCTTTCCCATAAGCTCATTGAAATTACCAAGGAAATAAAAATACACATAGTTGAGCAAATCTCCATCTGCAATGTAAACTAGGGCAAAGCAATAAGCACATACCAGCAACACCAAAGACAATGCAGCCAAAGCTGAGTGGAAGAAAGGACCCTCTTGTCCAAAGGACACAAAAGTGCAGAAGGCCCCAGAGAATCTCAATAAGAATCCCTCATTGTAGAGATGAAGACTGGAGGTGAGATTCACACAGGCAGGTGAGATTCTAAAAACTATCTACAGAAAGAGGAAGAAAAGCACCAAGCACCAGAGAGTGCACAAAGGGGCTTGCCCTTGACACAGGTGTATTTTTTAACTCAAATGCAATCACCCACTACTCCACTTTGAACATGTTTCCACATTAAAATATATAGATCTACATTATTTCTAAAGTTTAAGTTGCATTTGATTGTATAGTTAAATCATATCTGTGTATACATTGCCGCTATGTATATAACTAAATTCCAAAAAAAATACATTGCTAATTTAAAGGCATGAATTTGTAATCTTGATTGTCTAATTGCCCTCCTGAAATGTCATAACAATTTATTCCCTGCTAACAAAGTAAAAAAGTATGAGTATCCACAAATTCTTATTATATTTTTGTAATATTTATTTTTAGTTTTATCTACTAGAATATCTTTTGATTTTTTAAACCAATTTGAAGCCATTTCATGTTGCTTTAATTTGTATTTCTTTGAAGACTAGTGACCATGTTTCTTCCATGAATTTTCTATTCCTTTTATTTATTTTTCAGTTGGGGTTACTCTATTTTTTAATTAATTAATTTATTTATTATTTATTTATTTTGCTTTATGAGCAAGAGAGTAGTTAATAGAAAAAAATGCTAGAACCAGCCAATCTGGATTCAAATTCTATCTCTGCCACAAGAGTTTGGAGGAGTTACTGAACCTTCCTGTGTTTCAGTGAACTTATCTATGACAAAGCAATAGTACCTGCCTTGAAGGATTGTTGTAGGATTTTTTTAGTGGCTTAAAATTGAAAAGCACTTAGAACAATAACAGGCACATAGACAAGGACCTGATAAATGTTAGCAATTTATAGGAACTCTTTGATCAGGATGGACAGGAATCCTTTATCTGTAGTGATTATTTTCTTCCACTTTGTTCTTTTTGTTGTTGTTGGTTTGGTTTTGGGTGGTTTCTGTTGTTGTTGCGAGAAGTGCTTACCACTGAGATACATCCCCAGCCCTTTGTTTTTTATTTGGAGAAAGGGTCTTGCTAAGTTTCTTAGGTCCTCACTATGTTGCTGAGGCTGGTCTTGAACTTGTGATTCTCCTGCCTGCCTCAGCTTCCCAAGTCACTGGCATTACAGGCATGCACCACCATGTCCAGTGAAACTTGGGGTTTTGTTGTTGTTGTGTTTGTGTGTGTGTGGTGCTAGGGATTAAACCCAGAGCCCTGTGCATGCTAGACAAACACTCTACCAACTGAGCTATATCCCTAGGCCCTTTATTTTATTTTAGTGTATTTTTCCATACTAAAAATTTTTATTTTTATAGAGTTAAATGTGCAGATATTTTCTTTATATGGCTTCATGTTCAGAAAGGCTATTCTCACTCCAGGAACTTAAAAGCATTCTTCCATGTGTCCATTCAATCATTTTATAATTTTATTTTTCACACTGAATCTTTAACCTATTTGAAATTAATTTTTATAAATTGAATAAAATGAAATACTTTATTCTTTTCCTAATGGATAGCCAATTGTCCTGCTTCTTCCCCTTGCTAATTTGAAATGCTCAAAACATTAACGTTTCTATTGGAACTGCATTAAGTTTCCCATTACCTGAGGGACTGACACTTTTATATCAGTTAATCCCACCTTGGAACATGGTAGTTTCTCTATTTGTTCAAATGTAACATTGCATCCTTAATTAGTTTTGTGATTTTTCTTTATGTAAATCTGCCCACTTCTTGCTCGTTGTATTCTTAAGCATTCTTCTTCAACTGTTCTAGTTTACCACTGTGACAAATTACAATAATGTATTTCCCCACTATTGAAACATCCTCAATGATTATAGAGTTCCATTCTATGATTTTTTTCTGAGATATATTAAACATACAATAAGTATAACGTGTTTGTATTATGTTTATTTCATTATTTAAGATATATTTAATATAGTATAAACTAAGCATCTGTGTATTCATCATTGATTTATTTCAAATATTAACATTTTGCTGTATTTATGTAATTGGAGGGTAGATGAAAATGTACTGAAAAAGCCAAAGTCCCTTACATATGTCTCCCAGTTTCCATTCCCCTTGCTCCCTACTCAGGTATAACTACTACCCTGACTTAAAACTTTATAATTATCATGGATGTGTTTTTAGGATTAATACATATGAAGAACACATAAATACTATGTAGCACTACATAGTATTTTCAAACTCGTATATAAATTACAGTGTATTGTTTTACTCAGCAACTTACTTCTTTGAACTCAAAATTTTTATATTTATAATTATTAATGTCTGTAGCTCTGGTTCATTTATCTTGACAGGTATAGTATTTCAAGTGAAGAATATAATACACCTCTTTGTTCAATGTATATGATATGTATATGCTAGGATGAAACTTCTTGTGCATGTAAATTTCCTTTAGAGCTGCATTGCACAATAGAATGGCCACTAGCCACATCTGCAAATAGTTTATCAATTTTTTGCCTATTTTGTCACCAAATTGTTTGCCTTTTTCTTTTATATTTGTAGAGTACTTTATACATTTAGAATACAAATATTATATTAGCTTTTGTGATATTATAATTTTTCTCCCAACTTTGATTCTAATGTCTCTTGATAAACAGAGGCTTTTTATCAGTCTTTGCCTTTATGGTACATGCTTGTTAGTATCTTACTGAACAAATCCTCCCCTACCCCTAGAACAAAAACATATCTTCTATATTTTCTCCTAAAATGTTAAAAATTTTGCTCTTCATATTTAGGTCTTTAATCCCTCTGGAATTAAAACTTTAGTATATGGTGTAATTTTCTTTTCTAATAAGCAGCTGTTTGTGGCTGAATATCTAGAATAGTTTGTCCTCCTCCTACTCATTTGTAGTATCACACATTGTATCTCCATATATTTTTCTATTTTAGGTTTTCTGGGTTTTTTTCTATCATGTTCTTATATATCTTACATAAATATGACATTATTTATCTTAAGGTTTATGATAAGCAAGGTATCTGGTAGTACACATCCTCAAATACTTCGAAATTGACCTAGCTTTTGTTCTAAAACATTTTAGAATCAGCCTGACATATTCTACAAAAAGTACCAACTTAATCATTTGGAGAAGTGGACTTCTTTATATTACTGAAACTTCCCTTTCATGAAAACAGTACATATTTCTATTTACTCAAAGCTTCCTTAATATCACTCAGTAATATTTTATTTTCTCCATCAAGTATTACAGATATTTTTGTTAGATTTATTCGAAGTTACTTTATAGTTTTGTTACTCTTATGAATTATGTTTTTCCATAAAATTTCTAGATATTAATTACCAATATAGGAATGCTATGTTGTCAAGTGAACTTGATTAGTTCTTATTGGTTCTAGAGTCTCTATAGATATCAGATCCCTTGAAAATAAGAAAAAGGTTTTATCTTCGTCTCCAGTACCTTATTTCTTTTCTTTGTCTTATTGTATTTGCCAGGGCTCCCAGTACAGTGTTGAATAGAAATGGTGACAGAGACTTCTTAATCCTGTTCTTCAAATTTCCTTTTTCATTCCTAATTTTCCATCCAAGTGTGTGTGTGTGTGTGTGTGTGTGTGTGTGTGTGTGTTGAATTTTATCAAATGTGCTTTCAGCATTTTCTAAGTTGATCACATGATGACCAGGAAGATGAATAACAATGACAGTATTTACTGTTTACCTTTCATACCTGTTAAATTTTGTACTAGGACTTCCATTTCCCATATAGAGCATGCTAGGTAACTGGAACAATCTGAGACAAAATATTAGTAAAATCTTAAAAGCATCAACGATGTTAAGAAAATGTTACTGGGCCAAAATCTTAGTGAAGATGGAAACCAGAAGTTAATGGGAGACTGAGGGCATCTGCCAAACCTGGCCAATGTCGGCCTTGCTTTCCATAGGCTCAGGAGATGTGGGGAAACAGAAAACAAAGCCCAGAAATGCTGATAATAAACTCAGATCCCAAAGGACTGGTTTAAGAATGAAGCCTTCATATAAGGATGAATCAAAAATAAAACCCACAACTTTTGCCTCAGGGTACTGCAGAACAAGGCATTTGAGAGGAAGTACTCTGTTAGACCATAATGACAAGGTAGCCTTCATGAGGATTCAAAGCCCAATTTTATTTTATTTTAATTTATTTATTTATTGGTACCAGGGATTGAACCCAGTGATGCTTAACCACTGAGCCACATCCTCAGCCCTTTTTAATTTTTATTTTGAGACAAGATTTCACTAAGTTGCTTAAGGCCTTGCTAAGTTGTTGAGGCTGGCCCCATTTATATAAACCTGATGATCCAAGAAAAAGTCTAGAATTGGTAGTTTCCCAGGTACATAGATAAAAGAAACCTAAATCCCCGCTGGAAGAATCCACCATCATTCAGGGCCTCAAAGAATGTTCAGAAGTAATTTTCCAAAGAAAATGAGTAGGACTGAAGAGACAAAGGATAAAAACAAAAGTTGGCAAGAATAACAGAAACCAGAAACAACTGAAAAATATCTGCTATTGGAATTATACACAGATTACAAAACAACTATGATTACTAGATAAAGGCAAGCTTGAAAAATGAATACACATAATAAGAAACTGTAGAATGACCAAGCAGATTTTTGTTAAGAGTCAAATAGAACATTAAGAACTGACAACTAGGGCTGGGGTTGTGGCTCAGTGGTAGAGCACTTGCCTAGCATGTATGAAGCACTGGGTTCAATCCTCAGGACCACATAAAAATAAATAAATAAAAATAAAGGTCTATCAACAACTAACTAAATAAGGGCCCGCCCTGGCCCCTGGGGACTCAACCCCCAGTTCTTTGTTATGCATGTCAATGTGGCCAGCTCACAAGGCCATGACTCGGGCTTGCAGTTCCCTGTTTATCTGCCTGGAGCATATGTGTCTCTCGGGAACATCTTGACCTGTTCGAGCCTCCTGATACGGTAACCCAAGGACGCAGTTATTACTCTCCCCTCCTCACTTTTGAGTGATTTCCCGAAGCTGTTAAAAAGATATATAAGGGGAACAAATTTGGCAATAAAGCGCGTACACGCTCCCTCCTGGATGAAGAACCTTGGTGTCCTGTGTATTTTTAACCCCGCCGTCCCTCGCCGGACTTGGCTCCGTTAGCCGGACGCGGCATCTGGAGGTCCCACCGAGAACCGGAAAGTAGGGGTAAGCGGACAGGGCTCACCTTCTAAAGGTAGAAGGGGGAAGATTAGTTTAAAGGTAATTTAAAGAGACAGGGTACGTACCATGGGTAACTCAACAGCGAAGGTTCGTCTGGCCAACGAACTAAAAGAGCTGTTAAATACACAAGGAACAAGAATAAAAACTAAGACTGCAACCGAATTCGTTGAAGTTATCGCCCAGGCTTGTCCTTGGTTTCTGACAGGAGGCTTTCTCAATAACAATGATTGGGATTTAATTTGGCAACAGCTTCGCAGGGCTGTGTTGTCTGGAGGGGATTTTTTGTTGTGGAAAAGTGAAAATCAAAAGAGGTGTCGCGAGCTAGCCCAAGTCAATCAGGACGCCGGCTTCCCACGGCGTAACCTCGAAATGTTAACAGGCTCAGGACAATATGCTGTCATAAATCAGCAAATTAATTATGATCCTGGGGGTCTATGCTCAGATAGCCTCAACTGAGGTCCATGCCTGGAAAGCCTTGCCCGTTTCTAAGACTGAAGCAAAAATTTCCAAGATCTCTCAAGGGCCCTCTGAACTTTATTCGGACTTTATAGCCCGCCTAATGCAGGCGGCTGGAAAAATATTCCCTAATCTGGAACAGGCTATGCCACTTATTAGACAACTGACATATGAAAACGCTAACACTTACTGCCAAAATGCTATTAAGTCCTCCCGGGCCAAAAGTATAGATGACATGATTCGAGCATGCAAAGATATAGATGGGCCTCATATTACTGGTCAGGTTTTGGCTGCTGCCCTTAAGACTGGAATACAAAAATCTGATAACAGGGGAACCCACTCTAAGGGGTGTTTTAAGTGTGGGAAAGAGGGACATATAAGGAAAAACTGCCCGGAAAGGAGCGAGGGTGCTGGCAGAGGGATGCTTGGAATTTGTCCTCGATGTCATAAAGGAAATCATTGGAGTAGTGAGTGCAAATCAAAATTTGACATCCAGGGTAACCCAATACCGTCGGGAAACGGGAGCAAGGGCCAGCCCCGGGCCCCGGAAGCCAAAGTGTACGGGGCAATGCAGGGACGAAACAGTGCCCCGGGGAGTGGGCATCTCCGCCGCCTCCCCCTGACCAACCCCTTTCTATCTGGGAACTCGCCAGGGGAACACCGGGAAGTGCAGGATTGGACCTCAGTTCCACCTCCCGAGCAGTACTGACTCCGCAGATGGGTCCCCAGACCCTGCCGACTGGAGCCTTTGGCCTTTTGCCGGAGGGAATTGTGGGACTGATACTGGGAAGAGGCAACACTCTGCATAAAGGGCTCAGAATTCTTACAGGTGTGGTTGATGGTGATTACCACGGGGAGTTAAAAATTGTTGCCGAGGCTACCCAAGGGATCGTTATTATTCCTCCCGGAGAACGCATAGCACAATTATTGCTGCTGTCGGCGGCGTCTCTACCCAGCCGCGCCCTACAGGCAGCCCGGGGTAATGGCAGTTTTGGTTCCACCAACACTCCTCAAACCTTTTGGGTAGCACACTTGGACTCCCGACCACAGTTAACCATTAAAATACAGGATAAAATCTTCAAGGGGATATTAGATTCAAGAGCTGATGTCTCTGTTATCTCTAAGAAACAATGGCCATCTGCTTGGCCTCTCCAAGATCCCTCAGCTGTATTACAGGGGATTGGGCAGACGAGACCAGAAAAAAAGTGCCTCCTTTCTAAAATGGAGAGATGAGAAAAAACACAGTGGTTATTTTCAGCCTTACGTAGTGGCTGGACTCCCCACAAACCTTTGGGGAAGGGACCTACTTCAACAAATGGGAGCTATCCTCACCACTCAGACCCTAAAAGGGAGTAATAAATTTGTTAATGACATGATGTTAGATATGGGATGGCTTCCCGGAAAAGGACTGGGGAAAAGACATGAGGGAAGGGCAACGCCTGTGGACCCTACAGAAGAAATTACCAGAAGTGGAGGAGATCAAAGGGGGCTAGAAAATTTATCCTAGGGGCCACTGAAATGCAGCCACGTCCTCTATCTATTACTTGGTTATCAGATGACCCTGTGTGGATAGAACAGTGGCCCCTAACTAAGGACAAATTGCAGGCCGCGACCCTTCTGGTTCAGGAACAGCTTAGGGTGGGGCATATAGTGCCTTCCACTTCCCCCTGGAACACTCCTATTTTTGTCATAAGAAAAGGGGTCTAGAAAATGGAGGCTTCTCCAAGACCTGCGGGCTATTAATAATACCATGCAGCCCATGGGACCTTTACAGCCAGGACTACCCTTCCCCACGGCTATCCCTAAAGATTGGCATCTTATTATTTTGGACCTAAAAGATTGCTTCTTTTCTATTCCCCTGGCCCCCCAGGATTGTAAACGTTTTGCTTTCTCTTTACCTTCAATAAATTTTAGGGAACCCTATCAGCGGTTTGAATGGACTGTCTTACCTCAAGGAATGGCCAATAGCCCTACTATGTGTCAGTACTTTATAGCAAAAATTCTGCAACCCTTTAGGCAACAATTCCCAAACTTTTACCTCGTCCATTATATGGATGATATATTGTTGGCAGGCCCTGATAGGAAAGCACTTTTCCGGTCTTATGAAATCCTCCAGTCCCTGTTAAAGGGGGCCAGACTGATTATAGCCCCAGAGAAGGTGCAGATTCAGTATCCTTATAACTACCTAGGATATACTATTAACAAGGTAGGGATCACTCCCCAGAGGCCTCAATTTCAGGTGAACCAGCTCAAAACCCTGCACCAATGGCAGACATTTCTGGGGGAAATCCAATGGCTGCGGCCTTCCCTCCATGTCCCTACTGGTGAACTTAAACCCCTGTATGACCTTTTGAGAGGAGACCCCTCACCCACCTCCCCGCGAAAACCTACTCCAGAAGCCTTGAAGGCGCTTAGATTGATAGAGACAGCCTTACAAGAGATGCAGGTGATGCAGGTGGACTACTCCCAGTCCTTGTTATTCATTGTTCTGCCATCAAAACTCACCCCGACTGGAGTCTTTTGGCAGACTGGTCCTATTTATTGGGTTCACTTACCTGCATCCCCCTCCCGGGTCTTGATACCTTTCCATGATCTGGTAATACAATTAGTTTAGAAAGCAAAATATCTAGGAGATGCCTTGTTTGGGAAAACCTTTGATGTTCTCATATTACCATATAATCAAGACATTCTTTCTAAATTAAGACAGGAACATGATCTCTGGTGTCTTTTCTTCTGTAGTTTCATGGGACAGGTTGACAATCACTACCCTAAAAGCAGGCTCCTTGAAAGTCTAAAGACATGTCCAATAATTTTCCCAAAGATCCTAAAAAAGGATCCTCTCCCAGGGGCACAAACCGTCTTCACTGACAGGGCCAAAAATGGGTTTGCTGTCATTTCAGATGGGACCCAAGGCATCTGCAAGAGAGTGGCCGATTGTTCGGCCCAAAAAGCGGAGGTTGCAGCCTTAATATTGGCCTTACAGACCTATAGCTCGGTGCCCCTTAATGTTTTCACAGACAGTCTCTATATCGCCAGGCTCGCCTCCGCGATTGAGACGGCACCTTATATTGGAAAACAATCCACTATCATGGATCAACTACAAACAGTGCAACTTCTTATATGGGCTAGGGCAGACCCCCTCTTCATAGGTCACATTAGAAGTCATTCCGGACTTCCAGGTCCTCTGGCAGCGGGCAACGCCATGGCAGACGCTGCCACACATGCCACTAATTTTATATATGCAATAACTGAGTATGATAAGGCCCTACAACTTCATAATAAATTTCACCTAAACGCACAAACTTTGCGCTTCCGCTCAGGATGTTCCCGGGATCAAGCTTTAAAAATTGTCTCCCTATGTCCTACTTGTGCACCTTTTATCCATTCCCCTTCTCTGGGAGTCAACCCAAGGGGCCTTCAGCCAAACGACATCTGGCAAACTGATGTAACTCATATTCCTAGTTTTGGAAAGCTGTCTTTTGTGCATGTCAGTATAGACACGTTCTCTGGTTTTATCTCCGCTACTTTACATTCAGGAGAAAAGGCTAAAGACGTGATACAGCACTATGTTAAAACCTTTTCCTTTATGGGAACCCCTGGATGTATAAAAACAGATAATGGCCCAGCTTATATTAGTCAAACCTTCCAAAAATTTTGCTCACAGTGGGATATTATACACAAAACAGGAATCCCATATAACCCCCAAGGACAGGCCATTGTTGAACGGGCCCATCAACATCTTAAAACCTATTTGCAAAAAACAAAAGAGGGGGAGATATACCAGAATTGTCAGGGACCACAAGCACTCCTAAGCATAACTCTATTCACTTTAAATTTTTTGCTCACTGACGCCGAAGGCCGTACAGCGGTGCAGCGTCACTTTTCCCCTCCCACCATACAAAAAGCACAGATAAGATGGAAGGATCTGGCTACAGGGAAGTGGCAACCCCCTGCTCCACTCTTGGCTAGAGTGAGAGGAGCTGTATGTGTCTTCCCTCCAGGGACGGAAAAACCCATTTGGATCCCGGAGCGCTACACCAGACCGGTGAATGAAAATTCAAGACAAAATGAAGTTCCCAAGATGGCTGATCCTGCCGCTGTTGTTCTCACCCCTTCAAGTGAGTGCCGAGACATAGCTCATGAGCTGGACCCTGCTTGTGGCATTCCTTCTGGACAGGTTTGTTGAAGGAGAGCTTGACCCCCCACCTGGGAATATTCATGAATATCTTTTTGGAGCCCCTTGTGAGTGTAAGGGAGGGCCCCAGCACTCGGCCCCCTCTGGTTATACCCAGAGCGTTGATTGTGGAACTAAAGTAGCCTACATGGCGGCTGAACTCAATCAAAACATCGGAGGATTTGAGCAACCAAAATGGGTATATGTCAATAAGCCCGGACTTAATGTCCCCAGTTCGACCGAGACTCTTGGAAGCTGTTCCGCCACTTGTCATTACACCCCGGCAATGCACATCTCCTGTTATACATCAGCCTCAATTTGTGTTAATAATCAAGGAAAACAGTATTTTGAGGCCATCCTAACACCCGTGGAGAAGGGGGGACTACTTATAATTTTATTCCTTTTCTTGGTGACCGGGGAGGAGAAGGCATCACGACTCGGTTAACGGAGGCAGGATATGAGGGCGTCATGGGTAAACCCTCCTGCTGGCCCATGCAGGCCCCCATCGGAGTCTCTGATGGAGGGGGACCCACTGATGCTATCAAACACCTTCAGGTGATTAAGCTTTTAAAGCCGGAGATCCCTAAGCCTACATACCACCCCTTGATATTGCCCAAATCCCAGCTTCCTGATTTAGATGCCAATACATTAGATATCCTAGAAACTACCTTTTCTTTACTTAACAGTTCCAATCCTACCCTTGCTGGTGATTGCTGGCTCTGCATGACGGCAGGTGCAATCATGCCATTGGCAGTCCCCATTAATTATACCATTGATGATGACAACACATGTCAATCTGGGCTACCCTTTAAGGTGCAGCCTCTAGGTGGTTTTATGTCTTGCCTTCTGGGCATGATGCAAAATAATACCTATGATGTTGATGTTGGAGTCTCTTCCTTTGGGAACTGCTCATTAGTAAAGAATTATTCTTCACCTACTCCGCCCATTTGTCCCCCTAATGGTACAGTTTTTATGTGTGGTGGAAATTTAGCTTTTCCCAGGCTCCCAGCAAATTGGACTGGCGGTTGCGTTCTGGCATTACTGCTTCCTGATATCACGATTATTTCAGGAGATGAACCCCTACCCATTCCTAGCCTAGACACCCTAGTTAGAAGACACAAGAGAGCTGTTCAGGCCTTACCACTCCTTGTTGGCCTTGGAATAACCGCTGCTGTGGGCACAGGCACAGCTGGACTGGGTACGGCTATACATTCTTACCGCCGTCTATCTCAGCAGCTTATAGATGATGTGCAGACCCTATCTGGCACCATTAAAGACCTACAAGACCAAATTGACTCTTTGGCAGAAGTGGTCCTCCAAAATAGGCGAGGCCCAGACTTACTGACTGCCAATCAGGGGGGAATCTGTTTAGCCTTAGGAGAAAGGTGCTACTTCTATGCCAATAAATCAGGCATAATTTGCACTAAAATCAAGGAGCTTCAAGAAGACCTAGAGAAAGGAGAAAAAAAATATTCGAGAACCCTCTTTGGACTGGGATGAATGGGTTCCTGCCCTACCTTCTTCCCCTCCTGAGGCCCTTACTGGGTCTTCTTTTGATTGCAACCTTGGGACCTTATGTTGCAAATAGGATAACTCAATTCATTAAGGACCAGGTTAACATTTTAACCTCCAAGCCAATACAGGTTCACTACCAACGCCTGGAGATGGACGACTCCGCCCACGAGGTGTACTTATGACCCATCCGGAGATGAGATGTAACTGGACAGGAGCCAATACCCGAGCCCTCCTATGTATGCCTGCTTTTGCCCAGGTCCCTAATTACCCTGCCAACTTGGTGCCGTCATCCCAGACCCTTACGTTCAGAAAGCTCCCTGGTCATAGCTATCCCACTGGCAAAGATGATGACTGGGATCCGCAGTTGTGTCCGGCTGGCCATGACATCCTAACTGAAAAGTGTCCGTTTACGTAGGACAAGAGCTGATCTTGTAGTACCCAGTGACGGGCAACTTCCACGCTTGCACTGCAACCTAAGCCAGGGGAATGGGGCCTCCCCAGAGACGGGTAAGCAGTGCAAGGGCGGTGGATGACCTAAGACAGGGGCTACTTGATTCCCATTGACATGCAAAAAACAAAAAAGGGGGACTTGCTGATAGCAGGCCCGCCCTGGCCCCTGGGGACTCAACCCCCAGTTCTTTGTTATGCATGTCAATGTGGCCAGCTCACAAGGCCATGACTCGAGCTTGCAGTTCCCTGTTTATCTGCCTGGAGCATATGTGTCTCTCGGGAACATCTTGACCTGTTCGAGCCTCCTGATAGGTAACCCAAGGACGCAGTTATTACTCTCCCCTCCTCACTTTTGAGTAATTTCCCGCAGCTGTTAAAAAGATATATAAGGGGAACAAATTTGGCAATAAAGCGCGCACACACTCCCTCCTGGATGAAGAACCTTGGTGTCCTGTGTATTTTTAACCCCGCCGTCCCTCGCCGGACTCAGCTCCGTTAGCCGGACGCGGCAGAACCGACAACTATAACTTCAGTTAAAAACTAAATGGATGGTCTTAATAACATATTAGCCATAGCTAGAGAAGAAGTTATTGAAATGGAGAATAGGCCCAAAGAACTTGTCTAAAAGGAAACCCAGAGAGACAAAGAAACATAAAACATGAAAGAAAAAACAGGAGGCTGAAGCAAGAGGACACCAAATTCGAGGTCAGCCTGGGCCACTGAGTGAGACCCTGTGTCAAAATGAAGTACAGAGGACTGGGGATGTAGCTCAGTGATAAAGTGCTTGCCTAGCACGTGTGAAGCCCTGGGTTCACCCCAGTACTGCAAAAACAAAAGAAAAAAATCATGAAAGTTAAAAAGCATGGAAGAGAGACTGAAAAAGTAATATGCCTCTAATTAGATTTCCAGAAGGGAAAAAAAAAAGTGAGAATGAGGTATTATGTAAAGGGATAACAGCTGAGTTTTCGCAAGTGATGAGATACTAATCACAAACATAAGGAGCTAGTGAGGGATGGGGATGTAGCTCAGTTGGTAGAATGCTTGCCTTCCATGCACAAAGGCCCTGGGTTCTTAATCCCCAGCGCCAAAAAAAAAAAAAAAAAAACTAATGAATCCCAAGTGGGAAGGAGTTTGAAATTTGTGAATGTACTACCTATTGAATTTTTTTTTTAAATTTAAGAAGGTTTTTAAAAAATAAATCACATGGGGAGAAAAGGTCAGGAAATGAACCAAGAAGAATTTTGCATATTGCATGTGTTTTATTGATTAAGTTTACTTTTGTGAATTAACTTGTACACCAAAAATATATGGGAGGAAAACAGATATCATTTTATTCATTTAATATTTCAATATTTGAAAATAGATTATCCAAATTTGCCTTAAATTTTGCCTCTAAGTCAAGAATTACTAAAGCACAAATTATGTAATCATCTCATATAAAAAAAATAGGAAGTAATAAGGCTGGGAATGTAGCTCAGTGATATAAAATTTGCCTAGCATGTACGAGGCCCTGGGTTCAATCCCCAGCGCTGCAAAAATAAGTAAAGTAGTAGTTGTAGTGACTAATGAAACCAATAGCTGAGTCCTTTTTTAAAAAGAATTTTGTTTCAACCATAGAAACATGACTTAAAGCAGGAACTTGAACTGAAATAAACCTTGAATCAAAAGCTCAATGAACTACCCCAATCTGCAGAAATGCAAAGGGAACCAAATCCAAATATGGTAATAATTTTTTACAGAACCAAAATTCTGTCAATTGCTATGTCTGGTTTTTCTTAAGAAATTACACATTTTCAACATTTCAACTAGAAAAATGTTACCCATTAAGATAGCATGTACTTAAAACAAATGATAATTAAAATGGCCATCCCATGAGCCTCTCCGGTCTGAGTAACAAGCTGAAAACCAAGATTCTGAGGATCAGGCATTAAAGGGAATTCCTGAAGAAACTAGACAAATCCAGTGAGAAAACTGAGAAGCCCCAAGACACTGGGCCTGTTCTAAGGTAGAAAAGGGTCTAAAAACTGGTGGAAGAAAACACTTGAGAAAGTTAATCTATTTTCTTTCCTTTTTTATTTTTTTTTTAACTTTTCCCTTCCCATATCATCATCTTTTCCTCTTTCCTTCCTCCACTCCTTTGTTCAGGTCATCTTTTTCCATATTTCTTTTGCCTACTATATGCATATTTTTATATTGTCTTCTATTTTCTGTCCCATTTGTTTTTTCTCATTCCTTTTCTCCTGGATAGTGTCTTTCTTTCTAGTCCCAATTTTTTACTTTCCAATCTTTACCTTTTCTCTATCATTGCAATATCTGATCTCATTCCTTACCCAAAGCAGAATATATTTATAATCTTATAAGAGTTTTGACAATATTTACTTATTTGCTATATCTAATGTGATGATACATATTGTTTATCTTATTTGGTAGGAAATTTTATTCACCCATTTATCGGGTCTTTTTGTGAAATGCTATATGCATTTTCTCCACCATAAACATCCCATAATTTGCAAAACACTTTTTAGTGAGCATTGTTAACCAATTCAAAATTTCATTAACGTGGCAGATTCAGAGATAATCCTGCTTTTTCTCACTGTGGTAGTCAACTTCCAAGATGGTCCCCAATGATTCCTACCTCCTGGTACTTATCCCTTCATGTAGTCCCTTCCTACATTGTATCAGAATTGATTTGTATGACCATTAGAACATGGTAGTGATGATGTAATACTTTCAAGGTTAGATCCTTACGGAAGTTGCAACTTCCACGTTGCTTACTTGATTACTAGCTCTGGGGGAATTCAATCACCCTATTGTAAAAACACTCAAACAGCCTTGTAAAAACCTCAAACAGAGGTACACATGATGAAGAACCAAGGACTCCTGACAACAACTAACACCAATTTTTGAGCCATGTCAATGCACCATCTTCAAAGCACATCCTGCAGCCAAAGTCAAGCCTTCAGTGACTGTGGCCCTGGTCAACATCATGAGTGCAGCCTCACGGGAGACCTCCAATCAGAACCAGCCAGCTAAGTTGCTCCATAATTGTTCAAGGAAACTGTAAGAGATAACAAATGCTTATTATTGTTTTCAGCTCCTGTAAATTTTGTAGTAATTTGTTGTGCAAAAATGGACCATTAATACGTTTACTGTTCTTTTTCTGGGGAGAAAAAAATTAATTTTTGTATAGACAAACATCAAACATTTTTGTTTTACTCCACTAGAAATAAATATACACATACCAATTACAAAAAGGAAATATTTTTTAGCTTCTGGAACCTTCTCTTACACAATGCTTTTGTTGTTTTTCTTGTATAAAAGTGGATAAAATAATATGAATACATTAAAATTAATGATTGTGATTTCTAACAAGTCTAGTAACATAAAATAAGTCTTCTAAGACAACACATTGTCATATAATAAATAACATCATCCAAAAAATCAAAGCAATTAGGTATCAAATAGTAAATTCCACTCTTCCAAAACAATGCATTTGTATTAATTCTAAAATGTTTTATTTTAATTATCCATAATATGGCACTTCAGAACATTTTTAGTTGTTTTTAATACATTTATTTATTCATACAGTCCCTATTCTTAGCTATGCTTTCAAGTAAATTTTAAATCTAAAGGAGTATTAAATCCTGTAAAGTTTATAAATAGAAATTATTATGAAGCTTTCACTGATTGATTTTTTTCCTTAAGTTTAAAAGAAGTGAACTCATTCTTCTAATGACCCAATAATGCTATTAATCTAAAACTAAAATGGAACATAAAAATATTCCTCTTTGTTAATACTGAACTCTAATGTCATTTAATTGAATCTCTAGATTCACTTTAAGTTCAGAGAAATTACAATCATGAATTTTTTCTTGCAAAGTATCCTAAGGATATAGTGTGATCATCATTTACATGATCCAAGATTAGGTTGATAATAAAAAGGAATTAGATCAAAATACCAGCCTAGAATCCCTCAGTGTGTGTTTCCTTTATAAAAGTAACACACTCTATTTGCAGTGGCCTATGAGGATTTTGATGATCTCCACAGATTAGATGGGGAATGAAATTCATTAAATGATTCAACAAATATTTATAGCGCTATGATTATGTGCAAGGCATTTCCTATAGCTTGAAGAGCAGCTATGAACAAGGCACCTGGGGTTCCTACCTTCGTGGATATTGGGGGACAATGCTTGGAGGCAAGAACACAAAGCAGTATAAAATAAATGAACAGGATCACTTAAAATGGTAATAGATGTTACAAAGACAATCCAAAGAATGATGAGCAGGGGCAAACTGGGGTTTGAGGATGGGGATTATGGAATCTAAAACTTTGGATCAGAGAATTCCAGCTGAAAGAAATATCTAAAGCACACTGAATCATTTCTTTAGGTGATAAATCGTTATTATTTTTATACCCCAAACTCCCAACGAACTGTGAACTCATGGTCAAATATTTCTACCCTTTGCCTACTGGTTTCCACCATGGTCCTCTAAATGTGGACGCAGCACAGATATGATCATGTGCAAGGGATCTGACACGTGGATCCACCTTCCCTTGTACCTTAGCAACCTTGGCTATGAGGAATCATTGAGCAATATGGAATATTAGATACCATATTGGTTCTGAATTTATCCTTGATGCTCAAGGATTTTCAATTGATTTTGAAAAATTGGTGTTGGAGGTTTACAAAAATTTTAAGAATCTTAAAATATTCGTTCTTGTATTAAATAATCACTATTTTTTCCACCAATCAGCCTCTCAAATTAACATCCTTCAGTCTGACCAGTTTCAAAGACTGCAAATACAGGTTTGATGCTTCAGAGTTTATTACTCAGTTCTGTTTCCAAGCACTTGTCCGTGAAGCAGTTTAAGACTTTCACAGTAGCTGCCCACCCACCACAACAGTGATTCAGCCCATAAAGTAGCTGGTTTAAACAAGAAGTCATCAGAGGCTCTTCAGCCCCCTCAGATTTCAGCAAACCCATGTAGATCTATGAGCGCACGATTTCTGTAATAACTCAAAGCTTATTTTCGGAGGTTTTCTCTGCCTCCACTCAACTCTGTTCTCCTCAGCTGATCTAGACATAAGATCAGCCCTTAAATAAGGACCTAACGACAACGACAAAATATTACTTGCATCAAGCATGTAGGCAGTTCAGGACTTCAGTGCAGATTTGTGCGGGTGGAGAGGAAGAGTCACGTCCAGGAGACGCAAGCCGCCGCCCGCCCTGTCATTGGCCCTGGCCTCGCCCCCTCCCCTCCCCTGGCTCTCCAGTGGAGCTTGGAAGTTACAGCCAAATTGCTTCCTTTGTCTCAAGAAACATTCCGCCCACACCCTAGCCCCTCCGGAGCTCTCTCCTGCTCTCCAAGCTCTTCGGGTATTTTTCTAAGTAAATACTTTTCCCTTCTGAGTGGAATTCTGGGGCCAGCTGTTAATAAAATAACATTCCTCCACCTTATTTCTTGTGATGCACCAGTTTTTATATTGGAGTGGCTTGCAGTGTTAGACTAGACAGCAGGAGACTGCATGTATCTTAGAGATTGGTAAGCTTAAATTTTACCAAAAATAAAATAGTTTAAAACAAAGTGGAACCACAGGGAGGAGTGCTTAGAGGGGAGAAACTAACAAGTGGTTTTCCACATTTGCTCCAAGGGGGCCTGTTGATCTGTGTGGTTTGTCACCGCGGGCTTCCAAAGTCGAGTTACATAAAAGAGCAGTCCCTTTCGTTTTCTAAGTGGATTGTATTTTGCTGCAAACTGTGACCATGCATAATGAGCTTTTGATATGTTTCTGTTAAATTGCACGGGATAACCATAGGGTTTGCATTTTCTGGTCCTCCCCTCTTAATTGAGGATTGCCACACAGTAAGATGACATCATGAATTCCTTCATTTCATTAGAAACAGCCACTACTCTATCCACTTAGGTTAGGTTGTGAGAATTGCTTTCTAAAGGAAATACATTTATCTGGAAGCCACAGAAATTTTCTAAATATAGGGTAGCTTACTGAACCAGCAGGAGACAGTGCCTCTGGAATATTTTATTCATGTAATATAGTGAAATTTGATTCTTTTGAATTTGACTAGTAGATGTCATTTTTATGGAAACATTTCATGAAGATCTTAGGTTTCCATCATTTCAAGTTCCTTGGCTCAGTTGTTAATGGGTATGTAAACTGTTTCATGCAATTGAAAGGGGTATAATTTTCACATAATTTGGGGGTGTGATGATTATTCCAAATATTTCTACATAATTATTACAAACACCCCTAGAAACAATTCATCTGGCCTGTATTTCTATGATCAAGCCTTCTCTATCCTTTCTTGACCCTTGCTTGTAATTTCATCTGACTCATCTTAATCACTTTTTATCATCACAGGGTTTCTTAATAGGGCAATCGATTTTTGCCCCCTCCTTGAAATGAAATGTTGTTCCAGAAGCATGATCTGTACAACCTAAATGATTTCTGCAGTCAGTACAATAGTTTATCCCAGACAGACATTGAAAGATTGTACAGTTTTTGTTGTTGTTTTCCAGTGCTGAGAATCAGGGACTTGCACATGCTAAACACATGCCCTAACACTGAACTACAACCCCAGCACTGACTGTACTGTTTTAAAAAAGTTCTTGTAGCAAATGCCAAATCAACAAGGCCTTTCTAAGATAATAATAGAAATGGCTTGCCTAATTAATTTTCTCTCTGTCTCTGCATGACTACTGCATTGAAAAGCAGATCACAAGAATGTGACACAGAAGAAACAGAATGACTAGTTTTCTCACCAAGCTGGCTCAGAACTTCAATCATCTGATTTCCACAACTGTGAATCTCTTCATGCACCCAGGTCCCCTACCAGCTTCATAAAACTCAGGCTCCCGGGGAAGACCACAGAACAGTAGGAGCCAATCTAGCTAGTGCATGTTCAAAAGAATAAGGTGACATTTGGATATGTAGGATATGCTTTTGAGAAATACACCATGAGTTTATTTCTAGGGCAGTGAAGTGTTCAAACAATCAACCTGACACCTGATAATACCTTAAAGAGAACATGCTGTGTTCTCAGATTTTCAAGAACAGATAGATTTTCAAGAAGCCTGAGGGCCAATTGCAGTGCCCTGAGTATGAGTATTGTTTAAATGTGGATCTCTTTTCATTAAACACTTATTAAATATCTACTCTATTCAAGGAATCATGAGAATCACAAGATGATTAAAATAATCTTTTCCCTTAGGAAACACATCCTCATGGAGAATGGAGAAGATGACAGCAGTAAAAATAACTCTGACTAATAATTACTGAGTGATTACCACACATTAGTTGCTCCACGTACATTATCTTATATAATCTTCATGACAACCACAATAAGTAAGGACTGCTACTAATCCTCATTTGCAGATGAGGAAACTGAGAGTGAGAGGTTAAGTGGTAAGGCCAGAAGACAGACAAGTGATGAAACCAAGATTCACATTCCAAGAGTCTTAATAGCAGCATTCCCACCCCTCCCCACTCTACTATATTGTACCCACACTCATGATGCTGAAGGAGACATGTGTATTGGGCCTGACCAGAAGAGAGAGCAGATGAGCTGAGAGAGCTAAGATAGAAATTTTGAAAAGCTTGGAAATGCCATAATAAACCATGTAAATGCAATCTATAAAAATTTCCTTCGGGGCTGGGGCTGTAGCTCAGTGACAGAGCACTTGCCTAGCACTTGTGAGACACTGGGTTCAATCCTTAGCACCACATAAAAATAAACAAATAAAATATCTACAACTACAAAAAAAAAAAGATTTCCTTCAACATCACATTCTCCTCTTCCAAACATCCATTTTTATTTTATTCTTGCTCTTCAAACTTCCAGAATCTCTACCTTCTCCCTTCTGGATTGCTAAGAGTCTTATGATTTTGCTGAGAAACTAGAACCAATCAGAAAGAACTGCCAAATGTTCCCAAGAGTACATCAATCAACATCTCTCAGATGTTTCCATATTCTCTTTCCACACTTTTGCTATAATGGATGAACTCTCCATACTCTTATCCAGAGTTCAAGGACACTAAAGACTGCTTCAGCAAATGTCCTCTCTCTCCTGGGTCTCCAATCATCATTCTGAAGACCATAACTCAGAATAGCTCATTAAAAATAATCCTTCTTTTGCTACCATTCCCTTTGAATACCTCCATATTTGTTTCTTTTAACTGCAAAGTTCTTCTAAACTAAAGGACTATCTGACTCACCGATGGTGCTTCCTTACTTCTCTTTCTCCCTTGAACATCTTTCAGTGAGGCCATATTACCCCTCCACCACCCACACCATGGAAAACTGTGCCTATTGTCCTCCCCCACCATCCAATAGCTAAATCCAAATGTCAATTAATCTACACAGTTGATCATTTCCTCCTCCTTGAGATACTTGTTCCATTCAACTTCAGTGATCCATTCTCCTTCACTGATCAGCCCTTCTGGGTCTCTGGAAGGTTGATTACTTTGGTAATCATTTCACCTCTAACCATTGGAAGACCACAAGGTTTGTCCTTCTCTACCTATTCTCATTGTCTTGGTGATCTCATTCAGGCCTGTGTCCTTGACCAGGCTTTGACTTATATGCTAACAAATCCCCCAAATAAGTATCTACAACACAGATACTTCCTGAATTCCAAAATCATATATCCAATTGTTTATATCCTCAGAACCTCTACAAAGATGTCTAATAAGCATCTGAAATATCATAGGTTCAAAAGTATAATTCCTCTGATTCCAAACCACTTACTCTGGCTGTCTTCTCCTCCTGTCAATGGTAATTTAAGTACTCCAATCGCTCAGGCCAAAGAAGTAGAAGTAATTTTTTATTTCTCTTTTTGCATTTGGCAAATCCTATTAGCACTAACTACATGTTGTATTCAGCTGTTCTCTATACCTTGATCACTAACACTCTTGTCTAACCACCATCAATTTTCATCTTCATCATTTCTGTTACTTCCTCATCTAACCCTCTTGTTTTCATTCTTGCTCCTCTAGACTTTTCCTCCATAGAGCAGCTGGCAATTCTTTTAAAACCTAAATCAGGTCATGACAACTCCCTTATTCAAATCCCTCCAACGACTTCTCATTGCACTCAGAACAAAATCCAAAATTCCCAGGATGGACTACAAGAGGCTACTTCATTTGCCGCTGCTTCCCCAACCCATTCCCATCTAAAGGTCACCTTCTAGTACTCTCACTGTGCTCCAGTCACACCGGCCACTTGTCTATTCCTTGAATACAGCAAGCACACTCTCCATGGATATTTTGCCCTTGCCATTGTTTCAGCATCAAAAGCGCTTTCTACAATCAAGTTTCTTCCCAGATTTCATCTTATTAGAGAGACTATCCCCCAAAATCTTATCCAAAAGAAGTACCATTTCTGTTATTTTCTATTACCTTACTCTATTTTGATTCTTAGAACTTCCCACCAACTGAGATAGAACTGTGACTGATTAATAGATAGATAGATAGATAGATAGATAGATAGATAGATAGATGATAGACTGACACAGCAAATTCTTACTGAATCAACGAAAAGGAACACATTGAAAGTTTCTTGAGTCAGGTGAAAACCAAGGTGTTGTTTGGTGAGTAGGCTATGGCAGCAGTATATCAATGAGATTTGAGTGGACAAGAAGTTGGAATCAGGGAGACCAGTTGGGAGGCAACTGCAACTAGAACCTACAAAGCCAGGTAATTCGCAATGGTAGTGGAGAAAGAATTCAGAAATTGGTCTATCTTCTAATATGCTCGGGTTATATCCCTGTATCTCAAAGAGTCATCCCTTCTTCTTGTTACATTCCTTCTGTCACATTAACCAGAAAAATAAATCATTTTATAAAAAATGTTGGTGACTTCAAACCTGGAATATAGTAATTCCCAAGACATTAGACAAAACAGTTGGCCTCATTGTATCTCTTCAGTCATATTTTTCACTGCTCCCCAAAATCAAACTTCTGCTTTATTTAGACAGGTCTCCTCATAATGCTGTAAACATGCCTCAGGGAACTGGACTATCACCAGATTTCATTCGTTACAGGGTCCTTAGGACCTAGCATAAACTAGTGACTTCCTGTCTTCAAACCTATTGAAAAATTTTCCCCTTCCCCCAATCACAACCATATAATAATTTTATTCATCAATTGGACAAGATCTAATTTAAATCAAAACTTCTTTTCAGAGACTTCTCTGACCATATCAGCCAATCTTTGAACACAATTTATTTATGTTTCTATCATCCATTCACAACATGCTGCTAGGTAAATATGTCATGTATGTATGTTATTCTTTCGTGAGGTTGTTTGTTTTCTGTGGTACTGGGATCAAATCCAGGATTTCATACAGCTAGGCAAGGCCTCTGTGACTGAGCTATATCCCCAGCCATATGTTATTCTTCTCTTCTAAACTTAATCACTTTTAATAAATCTTTCTTAACCCCCAGGATTATAATACCCCCACGGCACCCTTCTCAATATTTAGCATTTATCACCACATAATCAAATACTGTTAACTGCCTTTTGTAAAGATATCAATTCCTTACTAATTATAAGCTAATTGAGAACACAGATGGTCTGTTTGAGGTTATAACTCAAACACTTGAAATAGCACTTAGCATATAAAAAACAAATAATGATGATGATGATGATGATGACAATTGGCTGAATGAATAAAGCTCCTAAGACTATGGATTATCTGATTCAAAGGCGACTGCACTTTGCACTCAAATCTTTTAGCATCTAAGCCATTCATTTTTTAAAATTTTATACTTTAGGAATATATTTTAGAAATCAGACAAGTGGCCTCTATTAAAATTGTGATGATAACATCTTTCACTAGTTTTGCTCAAATGTATTTTCTCATCTACTTATTTATTTTCATTTTTATTTTTTTAGTTGTAGATGAGATGTGCTCATCTCATCTACAACTAAAAATAATTTATTCTTTTATTTTATTTACTTACCAATAAATTATTTTATTTATATTACTTTATTTATTTTTCTGTGGTGCTGAGGATCAAACCCAGGATCTCATACAGGCTAAGCAAGCGTTCTGCCACTGAGCTACAACAGCAGCTCCTCTATCCATTTTTAAACAACATATATTCACTAAGTATCTACATGTGGCAAAAATTATATGAAATAAAAAGGCAAGTAAGGCAGGGAATCTGTTCTCAAAGCATACACAAAATAAAACACATACACAAATATTTATAAGGCAATAAATTATTGTAAGAATTCAGAAGAGTGAAAGATACATTATGGCTGATATAATTCTAGAAAGTGCCAAAAGATCCAAGTAGAACTTTTTGAAAAATAAATAGAACCACAATAGATGACGATTGTGATCAATCAAGTACATAGAACAGTTGAGAAAAAACTGCCAGGCTTTGAATCTAATGGTGTCTGACTTAAAACATTGAACCATTAAGCACTGGTCCTTACCCTGAGCAAAATCCCCATCCAACTCTTCAGTTATCCCAGCATTTGAAGATAAGGCCTGACCTACAAACCTCTCTTTCTCCCTCCCTCCTTCTTTCTCACTCTCTCTCTCTCCCTCCCTCCCTACCTCTCCATACACATACAAATGTCCATTTGCTTGAACTGATAAATTAATAGTATTATTTTAAAAAGAAAGAAAGAAAATGAAGCTGGATACAGTGGCCCCACCTATAATCCCAGCAGTTGGGAAGCTAAGGCAGGAGGATTGAGAGTTCAAAGCCAGCCTCAGCAACTTAGCAAGAACCTAAGCAACTCAGAGATACCCTGTCTCTAATAAAATACAAAAAGGGGCTGAGGAGGTGGCTCAGGGGTTAAGTGACCCTGGGTTCAATTTCCTATACCAAAAAAAAAAAAAAAGAGAGAGAGAGAGAGAAACATTTCTCTACTCCAGTTTAACCTTTAAACATATCAGTTTATTTTGAATAAAGGTTTTGGTGACTGAATTACACTAATAATTGCTTAGATTTTTTACTTTATTCATATAGTCAAAGTCTGGCCCCAGAGCCACTTCCTAACAACTTCTACTAGGAAAATGAGCTCTATGGAGTAGATATATTAGTCATTCATTTTATCCCAGAGATTTCAATTATCCTATATTCAAAAATTGTCAAGATCTGATTTTCAATCATAGTCCCCTGACCTATGAGTAAAGGTCTCAGCATCTCCAGTGAAGGCAACGTTCACCCATCCGGACTAACTGCCCCAATGGTGGGAGGCCTTTAGTAAATTTAATATTCAAATTAATTTAAGCTTTTTGAAGATTATTTAAATCCTTATTAGACAAACATTAGTGACATGGAGAAGAATCTCAGATCTCATTCAGTTATTTCAAGTCTCAGATTTGTTACACAAGTCATTGCAATTTTTAGATTGATTCAGATGGAGGCACACAGATAATTATTTCATGAAAACAAAAATATTGACACATGATTTAAAAATAAAGAGAAACAAGATATGAGAAGAAATGCCCTAGAAACAGAAAATTATAAAAGTAAAACAAGTCTTAGGGCAGCTCCATGTCTCTAGCCGCAACAACTTCCATTTTTCTTTTTAACTTATGCACGTTTCCTCAAATATCAAGGTCAAGACCCCGGCTCTATCTCAACAACTTCCTACCTTCCTCTTTGCTTCTCCTGCTGCATCCCCTAAAGAGCAACCCAGAAGATGGTTCTATGCATCAGTAAGGTAAGTGCTACCTCTGTAAGTTTATGGTTCAAATTTTTCAACAGAGAGTTAGGAAGAGGCTAACAGATGTTCCCTGGTTAACCTTGTCATTACTCTCCAAACTGAGAGAGGAGCAGACTCAGGTCAACATTTAGGTCTGCATTCACTCCTTTGCATGGTCTTAGGTACCCTACAGTATTGAAACTTCCTTTACCTTTGGTTTCCTGACAAATAAAACCTAGACAACACTTACTTCATAGAACCTTCATATATATTAAAACAAATTTGTTTAAAAATTAAAGTGACAGAGACATAGTAGCATCCAAGCTGTAATAACTACGAGATTACCCCAACAGCCTGGTGAACCTTTCAACCCCCCATTAATGTATTCCTCCCATTTGATAAAATGGAGAACAAGATTGAGGGATCTTTCCTCTCCAGGTCACACTCCCTCTTCTAAGTTTTCCCTACTCTGTCCCTCCCTTTGTCAAATGCCCTATCCTCACACTAGTCTGATCTCACCATAGGAACCTCATCTCTCTTTTCTTTTTTAACTTTTTTTTTCTTCGTTTTTGGTCCTAGAGATTGAACACAGGGGCACTCTACCACTGAGCTCATCTCCAACCCCTTTTAAATGTTTTAAATTTTGAAACAGTCTTGCTAAATTGTCCAGACTGGCCTTGCACTTGCCACCTTCTACCTCAGCCTCCCAAGTAGCTGAATTTACAAACATATGCCACAGCACCAGGCTATTTTTTGCATTTTATTTTTAATAATATGCTTACTCATTACATTATACATAATATATAAACAACTTATATTTGTTTAATCTCTGATTTACAGAGCAACATCAGAGCCCCACTCTCATTTGATTCTTCTCATGTGTGAAGAAACAAAGGGTTCAAGTGATAAAGGGATTTACCCAAAGTCACGCTGAGAGAGAAAGAGGCAGAGTTGGAGTTGAATGCTGGTCTCCTGCCAAGAGGTCTTCTACTCTGCGATTCCTTGGTGTTTTCCATGTTCCATTAGTTCATTCCACAACTATTTGTCATGTACCAACTTTGTACCAGGAGCCATTCTAGATCTAAGGACACATCAAAGAGCAAACAAAACAATGTCTCTGTCCTCAGGGAGCTCCTATTTTAGTTATCACAGATTTATCAAAAATAAATGAATTACATAATTTGTAATGCCAAAGAATTATACTACTTTGAAAAAAAATAAATAAACCAGAGTCAGGGAATAAATAGAGACTGGGATTGAGTGAACAAGGAGGCTTTTAGATGAGATAGTCAGAGAAGATGCCTCTTGAGCAGATTCCTGAACAAACTGAGGGAGTAAATCTCATAAATATTCATAGAAAGGACATTTCAGGCAAAAAGACCAGCAAGGATGAAGGTCCTGAGGTAGGTGTGGACATGGTGGGTTTAAAGGACAGTAAGCCCATTAAACATTAATTTTGCCTGGTATGATTAAGTATTACTTGAAAGAAGCATTCTACAGTCCAAAAACTTCTGGAGCGAATACTTTAACATCCAAATGCTTGTGAATCTTCTTGAATGAGCAACAGCATGCAGCATTGCATAATGTTATTCAACCATGGAAACTTTTCCTTAAGAAACATCTCAGGGGATTCCTGTTACACAGAACACTCTGGAAAATGCTGCACCACACCCTGCATTCATTGGAAAGAGGAAGTTAGGCCAGGAACTAGACCTTCAGGCACTGTGTAGAGCTGAGGGAAGACACCCTCGGAGGCACAGAAATCACATCAGGCAGTGGCGGCTCCACTTATCCACAGGGGGAAATGTCCAGCTAGTCCTGTTTTCTGTCAACTATCAACTACTCTTGGCCTGTATTTCTTATCTAGAGCACGGGTGTTTTCCATGATTTAACCCTGGTTAGCTGGCTCCAAGTTCTGCAGAACTTCCCTACTGCTCTCTAAAAGAAATGGGAAAAAGACAAGCAGGAACATATAGAAATCGGCTCAGAGAATGCTTCCCCTCAGATTGGGAGTGAGATACAGGGCAGGGAGAGGAGGGCAGGGGTTCTACTGCCCTGAGTGAAAGTGTGGATTAGTGGCCTCTCTACAGACTTAAGCAGGAATTTAGCTCAGGTTGTGTCACACAGGCACTAAGCTCCAGCTGTGACAGATGTGTCCAGAAATGATACAGCTGTAGACAGGTACAGGGACTCTACAAGGAGACTCCCCTTTGCAGGAAAATGGACAGCTGTGAAGAATGCTGATCACTGCTTAACTTGGGATGAATTCCCAAGTCTTCTGCAAGCTATGAAGCCACGGAAATGAATGGGAAGCAGCTGGAGTGGCCAGACCAGACAGAGGGCCCAGAAGCAAGCAAGAGGGGATAGGCAGTGGACAGACCCCCAGACAGAGTACTCAGCAGAGGTCAGGTGGGCCTGCTACACTAGAGAAGGCAAACAGTGAGCAGCTTAGACAGTCACATCAGAAGAGTGGCAAAAAGAATCATCTAAAGGCTTTTAAAAAAATTAAGTGTAAAAATAAAGATTAATTCCAGATGTTGCTTAATCCTGAAACGTAAATTTTTTTTATTTATATATGACAGCAGAATGCATTATGATTCTTATTACACATATAGAGCACAATTTTTCATATCTCTGGTTGTATACATAGTACATTCACACCAATTCATATCTTCATACATGTACCTTGGATAATAATGATCATCACCCACCATCATTAATAACCCCATGCCTCCTCCCTTCTCCTCCAACCCCTCTGCCCTATCTGGAGTTTGTCTATCAAGTATAAATACCGAAAGAATTATTTCTCTTAGGACTTTCAAAGAAATCCTACAAAAGATCTAAGTACTTAGCCAACGATTAACATATACATCCTGGATAAAACTGTATTTTTTTATTGTGATGCCTCATCAGAGGGGTTAAAAATGTCCATTCAGGACTATGAACTATTGAGAAATTCTACTAAAAGCAGTAAATGTCAAATGCCTCAGGACAAAATTTGAGAGCATCTATCTTCTCACATGTCAATATTAATACGAAATAATAATGATAAAAGAACAATTATAATGATAAAAGAACTATTAAAATTTTACTAAGTGCTTGCCAGGTGCCAGATATTTAGTACACAGTATTTTAAATTGTTCCAATAACCTAGCATTACTATGCCTATTTTAGAGATGAAGAAACTGAGGTTCAGAAAGATTAAGTAATCTGACCATGTCACATATTAATTAAGTGGTTGGACTGGGACGCAGACCCAGATATCTCAGACTTGAAAGCCAAGTTCTTTTTTCCTAGAACACACTGTTATCACATTGGTAGCACCACAGGATGATTAGAACTGAGGAGTTGAAGTACAGAGATCACTAGATTCCTTCCTACTGCACTCATCCTCCCCGCAATGACTTCTAAAAAACAATTGTCCCTAGGTGTCTGGAGAGGGTTAGTTCTAGGCCAGCATGAGTATAAAAATCAGTGAATGTTCTAGTCCCTTATGTAGTATTTTCATATAACCTATACATATCCTCCATATCATCTCTAAGAATACTTAATACAATGTAAATACTATGTAAATAGTTGTTATACTTTAATGGAAAATGACAAGAAAAAAGTCTACATGTTCAACACAGATGTAATTTTTTCAAATATTTTCAGTCCATAGTCCATTGATTTCACGGTGTGGGACCTGTGGACATGGGGGGCTAAATGTACTTTTTTTTTGGCAAGATCAATAAATATTTTTGTGATGTTTTGAGAATTAGAAAGGAAGGGCTGGGGATGTGGCTCAAGCGGTAGCACGCTCGCCTGGTATGCGTGCGGCCCGGGGTTTGAACATCAGCACCACATACAAACAAAGATGTTGTGTCCGCTGAAAACTAAAAAATAAATATTAAAAAAATTCTCTCTCTCTCTCTCTAAAAAAAAAAAAAGAAAAAGAAAGGAAGTGATAGGATTTTTTAAATTCCTATTCTATGACATAAATAGGACATAAGTCTCGACGAGTTCAGCTGCTCTAAGTAACCCAAATGTTAGTAGTTTTGGACACTTACGCAAAGCAGCTGAGTTAGAGCTGCCTATGTGACATTAAAGGCAAACACAGTATCACAGTGAGTAACTTGCCCACTTCTCATTCTTCCCAACTCCTCATATGGCTCCTTAAATCTGAACACCCATTTGGGAGCATATGAAAATACCATCAAGTAATTATCAAATTGGACTTTGTAGAATCAGTGTGAGATTCTCTTGAGTCCTCACACATATAATCACTTAGGCGATCCCTTCAACATGATTGTAATAAAGTGACAAATTTCCTTTCAATCTTTTCCTGACCTTATATAACTGAAGCTAAGGTTTTATCAACTAGTTCTATGTAACTATATCCACTCTTTGCCTACCATTAGATTTGTTGCAGCTTCAAGTTTTGGGGGGATTTGTTTTGATTTGGTTTGGGTACTGGGGATAGGACTCAGGCTAAGCATTCACTCTACTCCCTTCTTCCCAGAGCCAATGTCACTCACATTCTTAACTCAAGATGAACTAAATCCTTTTTGTGTGATATGCTTTTATTTTAATAAAGCATTTAGTTATTCAGTTGATAAGCCTCCTGTTGTGCCAGTTACATATTCCCATAAAAAAGGAAGGAGGGGATTGGTTCCCCACAATAACAATCCATTGTCATAGTTTATGCATTTTGGGGTTTTGTCTTGGTACCATTGCCATACATAACCAAGTCTGAAAATAGTACCTAAACCCGTGACCACAAGCACAGCTTGAATAGTACATAATTCAAATAATTCCTCAAGGTTGCCTATAATTAACAAGAGATACCTATGTAAGAATACCAAAGAGAAAACATAGTTATGTTAGTATAACATGCACAATAATATTCATGATCATATATATCTTAGAAAGAATAAAGTATTATAAAAATATTTTCCAGTAGTTTTTATTAACAGTCTCCATACTATGCCATAGATTAAAAGTATCTACAAATGGAAAAAAAAAAAGTAAAAAGAAACTACCAACAATTTAAAAAGAAATTGAAGGACAAAAAGTAATTTGTTGATATAAAAACATCAAGAAAGTTAAAAGTAGGCAGTCTGTAATCTAGATCAATTTAAATTCAACATTAAAGCTCTGCATAAAAACTCCTTTGTAGTAAGATGACTTGGTTTTTAAAGGCTTTTGTAGCCATTTTTTTATTTGCTCAAGGTCAAATACAAAGAGTGAAAACAAAGCTTGCCCATGATTGCAATAAAGTGACAAAATCCTTTCAATCTTTTCCTGACCTTATCTAACTGAAGCTAAGCTTTTATCGACCTAGTTTCTATGTAACTATATCCACTTTTTGCCTACCATTAGATTTGTTGCAGCTTTAAGTTTTGGGGAGTTTTGT
This sequence comes from Marmota monax, assembly GCF_021218885.2. NCBI lineage: Eukaryota > Metazoa > Chordata > Mammalia > Rodentia > Sciuridae > Marmota > Marmota monax. Next base: position 5,608,772 of record NW_026695212.1, read on the forward strand.
TTTGATTTGGTTAGGTACTGGGGATAGGACTCAGGCTAAGTATTCGCTCTACTCCTGAGCTATACCCCACCCCCAGCTTCAAATTACTTATTTTAGCATATGGACCCAAAGCAATATCCCTTTTATAAGTAGAGTTACTTAATGGTATAATCTGAGGAACACTAGAATAACTTCTCTTTGAGCTATTAACCTGAAATTCCACTTCCAAGACATGCATTTCTTTGAGTCAAGATAGTGTCCTGTTAGAATAAATTCACTTTTTGTCGGGCATCAAAATCACCTGAAGAGCTTTAACCTATTAAATGACTGATTGCTATACTCCATATGCATAGTTTCTGATTCTTCTATAGTAGGATTTGATTGTATTTCTAACAAGTTCTCAGGTAACACTGGTGCTTTTTCCTTTGAGAATTTAATGTGTACCAGTCCTGAAGATCTGGTGAGCAGCTAAGCTGAGTGAGTTGTGGGTGGGGATGGGGATGCAGGGATAAGGATGTGAGCCTGGGGCTCTAGGGCATACAGGGCTGGACTCCAGGCTCAGAGTACCAAAATGTCATGATATAAAAGAAAATGGAAACAACATCATGAAAAGAAAAAGAAAAACACTTAAAGCATAATGAGAAGAGGTACTTCTGAGTATTGTATGTATGTAAATATCACCATTTACAATTTACAATTTGGATGCCTGATAAACCTTTACCAGAAGGAAAGATAGCTTCGCTGGTGTTAAACTTTAGAATATTAACACTGTTTAAGGGCAAATATAATTGCATTTGTGTTTTGCTGAGAGACCATTCTCAGTTTAAACAAGGGAGAGTGAAATATGTACATGTGTTCTGATCAACATTTGGATAATCAAAAAGTGATCTATTCTTGAAAGCATGGTTAACTAGTGTTCATATTTTGATATTTTTAGTCTTTTCTCCCACAAATTTTCTTAGTATTTTATTCTCAAAGTCTTTCAGAAGTCAACTAAGAGCCACTTTCGTTTATTATTATTATTTTTTAGCCTCTCATCTCATTAAAAATAGATGAAATACTTGACTGGGATTACAAAAATTACCTAAATATTATCATTTGGCAAAGAAAGTCTTCCAACACTCTTCCTGCCCACCCCACCCCCGTGATACAATGTTATATTCACAAGATAATTGCAGGATTCCTTCTAAAATATTAATTCATAATAATGCTCTCTAGTAATAGAATGTATCCATGACTGATGCTCTCATAGGACCATTTTTGGGGATGTATCATACACATCTAAAATGTATAGCACATCTAAAATCCAAATGTTAATGTCATTTGTGAACACGACTATGCCTACCCATACAACCTTACTTGCTAACCAAAAAGATTTGACAATGTATTTTCTTCTAGAAAAAAGAAGATGTAGATTTTGGATTTCCTCTTTGGACATACAAATCTTAGTATAAAGGGAGCTTAAGTCCAATTCAACAATTTAAGCCCTGGAAACAAAAGAAGAAAGGCTTTAGAACACCAGCCCTATCAATGGCAGAGCACAAAAACATGTTCAAGTCGTTCATTAAAGTTACAAAAGTAGCAACCAAAAATTTAATTTAATGACCTAATTGATCATCTTTCTTTTTTATTCTAATTTGTTATCATATTTCTTAAATTACTATGCGAGGATGATTTAAAATAAACTATCTATGAGGCAATTTTCTAAGATGGAAAAATTCTGCAGTTTCATAGCTCCAGATGACTCCCCATCCTGGCCCTAATGTTGTCAGTGAACCTATCATCAAATTTCTTTGGGTGTTTACAAAATATATGCTTCATTTTTCTTCAACCTTTCTGCTTTGCTAGAAATGCTGGGCAACAGGAAAGAACGAGTTCATGAGGCATTCGCTTAGGAGGCTACTTTTATCAGTGACTATAAATGCTGCCGTCAGTCTCATTTTTATGGTGCTGATAAAGGAGAGCAACCTGTGTAAAGGAGTTAGTTAAATGATCCAAAATGTCATTGCTCAACACTGGAGATGCATTAATTTGTATTTCTATAATTGGAAAACAGGATATGAAGTCCTTAGAGGCTGACTGGCCAGCTGGTCAACCAAACAGTACACCATTATAACAGCAAAAGGAAATGTCATACAGTCCTTCCCTAAGTGCATCATAGGATTTATTTTGCAAATGCTTTTCTTTTTCATTTTTTATTGGCTCATTTGCAGTTTTTATTTGCTTTCACTTCTAGCTAAAATTTGCTTTGCAGTGACAGTATCCTTTCTGAAAATTATCTCTACTCCTTTCTAAAGGACAGTTTGTCTGCTTAGCAATAGGAAGTAATGTTTGTGGACACTTTGGAAAGCAACACAATTAGTGAGATTACTGTTAGCTCAATAACATGGTGAAATACAAGGAGACTGTAGTTCTCTATGCATTTTCCTCTTGTAACACTGCTTGACATTCTATGATTACATTATTTCAAGTGGTTCTATAAACCACACAATATGTAGAAACTGAGATATACAATCATATAACACAAAATGTGTGAAAAAATTAGGGATTAAGATAAAAACATTGATAAAATTATAAAAATGTTGTTGGGATGTAATTTAAGAGACGTACTGGAAGGCACGTCTATTGCTAAGCATTTAGTGATCTTACTGTACCATAGGGAACCCACTTGATAGAAAGAAGACACACTAAAGATTCTCTAATAAGAAGAGTAAAAAAAAAATGTACATATATTTATACCTAGAACCTAAAAAGAGATAGTTACATATTATTTCGTAGAAAATCACAAGATTACAGAGTAAATTTGATTATTCTTTTTTTAAGAGAGAGAGAGAGAAGAGAGAGAGAGAGAGAGAGAGAGAACTTTTTAATATTTATTTTTCAGTTTTCGGTGGACACAACATCTTTCTTTTTTTTTTTTAATGTGGTGTTGAGGATCGAACCCAGCGCCCTGCGCATGCCAGGCAAGCGCATTACCGCTAGAGCCACATCCCCAGCCCCAATTTGATTGTTCTTGAAAATGAGAGAAACCTTGTTTCCAAGTCTAAAAAAATCAAATATTTGCTATAGAAAATAACTTTAATATGATGTATTCAATTAAATCAAGGTATGTACAAAATATATTTTTGTCATCATGTGACCATAAGTACAAAAAGAGACCAAGCTGAACATGATTTACAAAAAAAAAAAAAAAGAGGGCGAGGAGCGGGTGAGAGAGGGGGGCGGGGGGGTGGGGAGGAAAAATAGGCCAAAGAAAGGATTGTGATAAAAAAGCTTCTGAAATATCAAAAGATTTCCATAGTCAACACACCCGGGGCCCTCCCAGTGATAACTCAGAAACAATGTTTGTCAAAACCAAATTCTCCTGTGCTTCACATGAGAGGCCTTTAATTTCAAGTAGGAGTCTGCAGTGGGTAAATCTAGCTTGCTAAAATAAATTCTAACCATTGAGTTGAAAAATATTGAAGTCTCTTCACATTCAAGAAATAATTTCTGTGTGTTTCTAAGAAGTCACAGGAGAAAAGGTTAAGCTTGTGAGATTCTCTTCTAATAATACTTTTTCAGAACATACACCTACTTTATAAGTCTCTAAGCTTTCCCAAGTTAGTCACTCCCTGCCAGAATCCCTGATTCTGAGTGACCTCCATGGTACAGCCACCATGGAGAAAATCCAGGATGAAAATAATTCTACAGCCAGGTTCCTAGTGATTTTGAGTGCCCTATCCTCTAGGAAAGAGCTATCCACAGGCCTCTACAGATGTGCAAGGCAAAGGCACCTCTCCATCCTTCTAGCTTCTCCCCTCTTCCTTGATTTCAGATTTCTAAAATGGCTTGTACCACCCAAACCCTAGCCTAACCCGCCCTAAGCAGTTGGAAACTACAGCACAGGAGTACTTGAACCCATTATCATTGAAAAGTAAAACATTTACAGGAAGAGAAGTGATTTTCTTACTGACCCTCACCCAATTCAAGGGCTCTTAGTTATCCACTGCAGGATGCTACTTCCACAAGAAGACAGACAACTGAAATCCAACCAAACCCAGAAAAGAACTATGAAATTGTTATTTTAAACATAGTTATTACTCCACTATAATTCTTTAATTATGCAATGTTGAATCCTATAGATACTTCCCCTATAAAAAATGTGAAGATTTAAAATTCTAAATTATTCTTCAAATAATTATTTTACATAATTCAATTTGTTCATTTTTTAAAAATTTCTCTATGTGCCCTATACCATGGTAGGCACCAAAGAAAAGAAGAATGTTACATGATAGACTCTTCATTAAAAAATTAAGTGCCCTGGAGAACAAAGGCAAGCAAACCAGTGGTAAGCGTACAATATAATTGATACTATACTGGAGACAAGTTCAAGGAGTTGTGGAATACATAGATTAAAGGGTGGGGTGTGTTTGCTGAGTACTTAAGCTGAATACTGAAGAATGAGTGTGATTCACCAAGGCCAAAAAAAAAGGGGGTGGGGGGGTGGGGAGGATTTCTATGCAGAGCGAACTGCATAGACAAAATCACCAGGGTGGGAGAGAGTGTGGTACTTTGATGGAACCATAAGCATAATGTTGTGGCTGGGTGAACAGAGGGCATGTGAAAAATAAGGCTGGTAAGAGACAAAAGTGGGAACTAAAGGATCCCATATGCCATGCTATGGAGTTTTTCTCTGATGCTGAAGATCCTGAAGGATTTTCAGCAGAGGAGTTATATAGTCAACTTTAGCTTTAGAGGGGAAAAAGGATGTGTAAGAAGGGATGGATTGACATAGAACAAATCTAAGGCAGAGAAACCAGTCAGAATACTGGAGCAGTTACTCAGCCATGGTTTCACAACATAGCAGCAGAATCATGGGGCAATCAAAAAATATAGCAAATAAAGTCTCATGACCTAAAGATTAAGTAAGTATGAGTTGGGGAAAAGAGTCTAAAATGTACTTTCAAGTTTCTAGCTTGGGCATTTAAGAGAGGGAACGGAGAAAGGGATGGTTTAGATCTAAGGTACGTATAAGACTTCCAAGGGAAGAGGCAGAAGTGCCAACTCAGAACTCAGAGGAATCTCCCGGTGAGAGGAACACAGCCAGGGGTGTGGGTGGGATGGCCCAGAAAGAATGTATAACACAAGGGGGAAGGCCGAGAAAAGAACTGTGGCAACGCTGATAAAATTAAGCTAATGACTTTTATTTAGAGCAATGCAATTCATGACTAATGTTAATGATATACAAATAATAATCTAAGACTCTTTCAATATTTCATGCATTGGGGATAGCACAGGATGATGGCTTCCTTGCTACAAACCCAAAAAGTCGCTGCCAATGACAATTACTAATATGGACCTGCCTAGGGACTGTCAACTCAAATACCACTGCAGCAGTGTTACAGGGAGTCCATGAAATCAATTTTATTAAAAAAAAAACTAAAGCACCATGTTTTTCACTTCATTATATTTGCAATGATAATAGACAAAACCATCAGCATGTTGGCACAAATTAAGGAAGGGGTACTAACTGTATTAGTAATCTTTACTATGTTAGTAGTCATCACCATGAATTTATGTGTGTAGGGAGGGAATGCTGCTTTCACTTAAGGATGTCTTTGATAAAACAGTAAAAATCATTAATTTCTTAACTCTCAATTTTGAGGGGATATTTTGTGTGATGAAATCAGAAGTAGATGTAAAGCATTTCTGTATATATTCATAATATATATATATATATTCATAATATATATAATGTATATACATAGTATATATATATATATATATATATATATATATATATATATATATAGTGAGTATCTGTAGAAAAAGCACTCATAGAATTTCTTGAGTTGCAAGCTGAACTAGCTACTTCTTTTCATCAGTCATCATTTTTATTTAAAAGAACAATGAACACAAAAACTATGATGATTCAGATGTGGGCATGTGACAGACATTTTCTTGAAAAATGAACAATATCACTTTAAGGAAAACAAAAAAACAGTATTTGCTGCCAAAATAATTCAAAGTTCAAGTGAAGATTGGACCCGGAGAAAATCTATATGCTTCACATTAAGCTTGATAGCTTCCTAATGCTTAAGACTTTATGTGACATTAATAGATGTGACTTTTTATATAATATCATATAACATGTCCACCTTTGGAATATATTCATAATTCAGTGAATAAATATTTTCCCAATGGCCAATGAATAATGAATACATAGTCAAAACTTGCAAAGGGGTCAAAGTACAAGATTGACCAAAAAATTTTAGTTTAATGGAGTACAAACTATTCACCGAAATGACTTCAAATTGTAACTAACCTTTACATTAACATGTAATAGGTTCCTTATTGTTATTGTAAACCAAAAGCTTTATATTTCTAATTTTTTAAGTTTTAATTTTGAATATGATACAAGTTGATAGGTATGTACATGTAATTTATGTAAACAAAAGCTCTTAGGGACCACAGTTATTTTTAAGAGTTCAAAGGATTCTAACAACAAAAAGTTTGAGAACCATTTTCTCAGGGGAAAAAACAGAACAAACTTTATTTGTTTATGGTACTAGTAATGAGCCCAGGATCTCATACATACTAGGCAAGTGCATTTCTACCCCAATCCCAAAAAACAGATTTTAGAAAGAGGGATATTCTCAGTGGCCCATTGCCCTTCAGTCTTCCCTTCTCTGTTCTCTTCTCTGGAATCCCTGCTTTTAGTCTTTAAAAATATCTGTCTAGGGACTGGGGCTGTAACTTAGTGGCAGAGCACTTGCCTAGCATGTGCAAGGCACTGGGATCGATCCCCAGCACAAATGAAACAAAGGCATGCTGTCCATCTTCAACTACAAAATTTTTTTAAAAAAAATATCTGTCTCATTCTTCCATCCATTAAACATCTTTATCTACTTCCCTAACACGCTAGTCAGTATGAGGTCATGGTCCTATTGTCAAAGGAAGTGCTGCACTATCAGGTTGGAAGTCTGGTCTTCTCTGAAACTGGTCTGACCCACAACAACAAAACTATCTTCTCGTTCTAATGAGTACAGTTTATTTTCTACAATATTTTAAAAATCATTAAGAACTGTGGTTGTTTTTCTATGACTATAACCCATTCTTATTTTCAAATGCCTTCTGTTTTATTAGCTAAGCTGTTCAAGCAGAAAGATGAATACTAGAAACTCTCCTAGTCAATAAAATCTCATTAGATCATCTCTATGCGTACATTGAACTTTAATTAGTGTGTTTTTATAATGACCTGTAAACACATTAAAATGAATAAGTTATTCTTGTCCTAATCAATGTACATAAACAGAAATTTATATATATGAGCAAATAATATATACGAACAAATAACATCCACATGCCTAACTCTGCACAATAATGCAAATGTCACATAAAAACAGCATGCTATAGATATATGTACAAGATGAATGTTTCCTGTTTTCTGACTCTTCACTCAATCCATATTTGAGTTAAGTAAATTCTCTCTGCTCTGATTATATCTTACAATATTGGAATTATTTCATATCAAAGACATGTTGCCAGCATTTTTGAACTTCAAATAGCATTTTCCATTTCATAGGTACACTTAAAAATCATTCTGACAGATACTGTAGATTGACAGATAAGACACCTATTTCAACACATTCCTAGCAGAGGTTATAAAGACAAAGGCTGTACCTTGAAACTAGGATCCTAGGTTGATGAAGGGTCCATCAATCAGATGCAATCATGTGGGACTTAGTTTTGTAATGGAGTTCAGTACAGTGAGAAAGGGCACAAAGCATCATTTCGCTGGTGTGGATCAGGTTGGATCTAATGAAGGCTGCTGCAGTATGATTCTGGAGCCAAGACCCTGAGAAAGACTCCTGATTAAACAGATGGTTTCTTGATCGTGGCAGGAGCAACAGCACAATTCTATGGGGGTTTGGGGAGTTAATCCATGGAAACTCAACCTAGGAGCTCTTTCTTCAGCTCCCTGTCCCCAGTGATTCTGTAAGCCACTTTAAATCCTGTAATGCAACTCTCTCTTCTGCTATCCAGAGTCAGTTCTGTCCTCTTACAGTGGGCAAGACTTCCATTCAAGATATTGGCCATCAGACATGATCTTATATTTAAAATTTATGCCTTTACCCATATCACAATTACAGTACATGTAGCTGGCATCATTTAATGGTCTGGTGACAATAACTTAATTGACTTAGAATAATAAACTTAGAATACATGATCAAAAGTTGGTAAGTCAATTTAGAAATGGGGATGATTTCTCAGCTTAGGGTTATAGATGTTAGGGTCTGCTGGGAGGGCTACTGAACAGACCTTTCCCTGATTATAGCTGAGGCATCCTGAAGAAACAAAAACTTGAATTTATGTAAAGCTTTTATAGTTTTGCAAGTGCTTTCCATATGTTGCCTCAGTTGCAATTTATAACAATTGAAAAGCAGAAAGGGAAAGAATTATCATATCCACATTAAAAATTAAAGAACTAAACTTCAAAGAAGCTAAATAATTTGCCCAAGGTATGGTAGATAAAAGGCAGAGGCAGATTAGAACTTAAGGCATCTTCTGCTATTCCAGTGCTCTTTCTTGAGTACTGTCTGAAGCATGTGTATGTTTAATTGAAAATCCCCATGTGTATACTGTAATAGGATCAGAAATTGCTACCCAATACCCATTCTCTTTTCCAGATCTTCAGTTTTATTGGAATTATTTAATTTAATTAAATTAAATTTCCATTCTCCTGTAAGTATAGGTAGGACCATGTTCTAGCCAAGGAAATACAAGCAGAAGTGTTGAATGGGACTTACTGAAAAGGTGCTAAAAAGAAGCTAATAGCTGCTGGGCACGGTGGTGCATGCCTATAATCCCAGTGGCTCAGGGGAGGCTGAGGCAGAAGAATCTCAAGTTCAAAGCCAGCCTCAGCAAATTAGTGAGACCCTGAGCAACTCAGTGAGACCCTGTCTCTAAATAAAATACAAAAAGGGCTGGGGATGTGGCTCAGTGGTTGAGTGCCCCTGAGCTCAATTTCTGGTACCCTTCCCCCCAAAAAAGAAGCGAATAGTTAGTAGAAGAACTCTTCTATCCTTCTTCAATTGCTTCTTTCTGCTCCTTGGAATGCTAAGGATGGAGAAGCAAAAAGAGGAATTCTGGATCAGTGACTTTACAGAAATACTGTGCTACTACTGGACTTCTTACCTCCAGACATTTTTTTAATCATAAAAGAAAATAATTATCTATCTTGCTTAAGCTACTGTGATTTGGAGTTTCCAATTATATGTAGTAGATTTTAATCCTACCTGATATACATAATTCTCCCCAATTATTTCTATTGTAAGGTTATACTTTTTAAAATAAAAGCTTTCACCAGTGAGTAATCAGCAAATGGAGTACAATCTCAAGATATAATAGCAGTCTCAAGACAGTCAACCGCTGGATATACTGTTAGATCCATATTAAATTTTGAAGAGTAAAGTTAGGACCTTCTATACATATCTTTATGAATAAGGACTTCAGCTGAGCCTGTGCATTTTACATATTATACATCCTCCTAAAGCTGAATATAGAAGTACTCAGCAACATAGGCACCCTTGAGTAGAATTCATATGGGTAGTTTCTTGGCATGGTCCTGAGCAACACTGCTATCCACCTGGGGTCATGCCTGATATACTGTGGATGGAAGCACCATTAACTGTTGACCCCTGAACATGCTCACATCCCTGGCTATGGTTTCTCTATGTTCCAAGATTTATGGCTTAGATCTGTTAAACTGAGGCACAGTCATCCTTGCTGAAAGCTGGGGGGGGGGGGGGCAAATGAGACTCTCTCTTTCCTTCATATGATGCTCTGGACATCACATGAAGTTTAGTGTAGAAGCTGCATTTGACCACTGTTCTCTTGGCATCTTTGTACCAGCTCTTCAGGGTTGTTTTATTATTGTTGTTGTTGTTGTTTGGTGCCAGGGATTGAACCCAGGGGTGCTTAGTCACTGAGCCACATCCCTAGCCCTTTTTTATATTTTATTAGAGACAAGGTCTCGCCGAGTGGCTCAGGGCTTCTCTGAGTTGCTTAGGGCCTCACTAAATTGCTGAGGCTGAGTTTGAACTCACAATCCTCCTGCCTCAGCCTCCCGAGTTGCTGGGGTTACAGGCATGCACCACCGCACCCAGCTCTTCAGGGTTCTTAGCTTATTTTGTGCCATGCATCCCTTTGGCAGTTTGGTGGACTCTTTCCAAAAAAATGTTTTTAAATCTATAAAATAAAACCAATTATATTGAAATGTGGTTATCAAAATACCTTTTGAATTTGATATTATAATATATGCTTCTTTATTAAGACTCTGAATTTCAAGATGTCACAGTAGGACTAATAATTACCATAATCTTAAAGTAGAAAGGAGGATAAATGATATTTTGAGACATCAGCAACAACTGTCATGTAAAACTAAAGATAGAATCACAGGTAAAGTTAGTTCTATTGTAGTGTGTGGCCTACATTCAGAATGAACAAAAATACTAAATTTCAAGTGGAAATTATGAAAAAAAAATCTGTAACTTTTTCCCACCTGGTCCTCAAAATTGAGAACCCCTTAAGTTTAAGCACAGATCCATAGACTCTAAAGTTAAGAAGCATGCTTTAAATCATAAAAGATTCCTTACAATCCCTGCACTCTATCAGAGACAATTCGAGAGTTCTGCTTTGTGATAGAATTAGATGCCTGGCAGAATTGGCCCTTGATGCTGGCACCTTTCACAGTTTAGGAATCTGGTGAGAGCTATGAAGTATGGATGCCTGCTTCTAGTCATTGTCATCCTGAAAAGCCTGTGTTGTAAAATGTTCACTGCAAATGATAAATGACACTGCATTGCAATTGTAGGCCAATATGTGGATTAAAGTAAAACAACTACCAGCTAGCCCCTTGAGTATCTCCTTAATGGAGGAATGAGACCCAAGGAAAGAGCCATGCATTTACTCTGTATAGATTATGTTTTGGCTGATCTGCAGATAAAAGACTTAAGTCTCAAAGGCCTTATTTGGGGCATCCCTCCTAACACTAAAAGCAAATATGAAACTAAAAAAAAAAATAATAAAAATCAAATTCCTTTGAAAATTCTCCATAAACATTAAACTCTAAGCTCTCCCCAAAATCCAATTTAGTAAAAGACATTTCTATAATAAAGCAGTGCTTGACAAGAATAATAAAAGAAAATAGTTCTGGTATCATTGTCTACCATTAAAGAGACATACAAAAATAAAATATGATGAAGTACTTACCACAAAGAATATGTTTTGAATTGTTTTCAAAGCCATAGAAGGCTTTAAAAGATAGCCTTAGTGTTACAGCAATGGACTATAACCCAGTCTTAGAATCATTTTTGAAGTTTATCTTTCAAATCAGTTCAGCAAAATTAAGAAAAATTAAAGAAAGTAATTCTGAATTTAAAACACACTTTTAAGTAGAGTAAGGTTTGAGGGTAAGGTTATCTTTTAACTTAAAAATACATACTCCAGGGCTGGGGATATAGCTCAGTTGGTAGAGTACTTGCCTAGCATGCACAAGTACCTGGGTTCGATCCCTAGCATCATCACCACCACCACCAACAACAACAAAACATATATATATATATATATACTCCAGCTGTGCACAGTAGCCCACACCTGTAATCCCAGCAGCTCGGGAGGCTGAGGCAGGAGAATCATGAGTTCAAAACCAGTCTCGGTAACAGCAAGGTGCTAAGCAACTCAGTGAGACCCTGTCTCTAAATAAAATACAAAATAGGGTTGGGGATGGATATGGCTCAGTGGTTGAGTGCCCCTGAGTTCAATCCCCAGTACCCCACCTCCAAAAGAAAAGAAAAAGAAAAATACATACTCCATTGAGAACATTTATTATCTAAAATTTCATCAACAGATGTGGAAATCATACAAAAATTTTGTAGATGCACCCTGGCAATGCTGGACACACAAATACAGCACATAATTTAGAGTTGTGTGGTGAGAATCCTATTATAAACCTTTGCTCTGTCACACATTCAACCATGTGAGCCTAAGCTGGTTACTTAACCTCTCTGATCCTCAGTTTCCTCATTCATGGGGATAATAATTGTACCTGTCTCTTAATTCTCTTGTAATGAAATTTTAAGTAAGTAAATAACTGTAAAGTACCTAGAATAGTGCCTGGTATGTATTAAACACTTGGTATTTGAGTATTCAAAGATTCTTGTGAGGATTAGATATTATCTACAAAGTTCTTCACTGGCAGATACATTAAGTATTAAACTCAATCATTGCCATTTGTATCAGAAATTGAAATATTAGTATTGATCTTTAGTGAAATTGGTTTTATAAGTTTTGGTGTTGGCATTAGCAATAATAAAGTGCTGTTGTTAAGTATCAGCATTGGAATTGGTTTGGATATTAATATTTGTATAAGCATAATGTGATATTATCCTGGAATTCATGCCACAATGAGGAGTTCCTCTTTTAATGCTGTTGTTCTGAAGAATTTCTTTTAGGCCATGTCTTTAAGAAGGTGAGAGGTTGAGGATGTAGCTCAGTAGTAGAGTGTGTGTTAAACATGCACAAGACTCTAGATTCTATCCCCAGGACCACTAAAAAAAGGGGGTGCTGAGACCCATCATATTTCTTTGGACATATAATGATCTTAGAAATGGAACCCAAATCAACATTTCCACGGTTATTGTATAGTCATGGCCACAGACATAGTGCCATTTTCTTTGCATTCAGGCAATACTAATACGAGTAAAAAAACATCCCTCAATGACACCTACTGGCTAGGAATAAATTACACCTGACAGATTCACACTGCTTTTCATCCTTATTGCCACCAGTCCAACTCTGAAAAGACCAGCTACTTCTACGCTCAAGTTGGAATCATTAGAAAAGATTCAATGAAGACAGCAGTCAGGTGCAGTGGTACATGCCTATGATCCCACTTTCTCAGGGGGCTGAGACAGGAGGATTGCCAGTTTGAGCCCCACCTGGGCAACACATAGAAGGAGGAGGAGGAGGAGGAGGAGGAGGAGGAGGAAGAGGAGAAGGAGGAGCAGGAGGAGGAAAGAAAGAGGAAGAAGAAAAAGAAAAAGAAAATCGATAGTCCAATATTTTGTTAATGAGGAAAAAGCTTTTACAAAATTCTGTTAAATAGAATGCCTGAAATAAGATCTCCAACTTGATATATTTCCCAGGAATAGAGATTACCCCAGAAACAATCCATAAATCACCAATCAACTATAATAAGGTCATGAGAGGTGTCCTAGTTTCCAAACCCCTGAGAAATTCTGAGCTAGCAATATCATGTTAACCAAAAGAATGGTGGCCATATAAGTAATGAGCAAAATATTGGATTATTGAATTTTCTTTTTCTTTTTTCTTTTCCTCTTCTTCCCCTCTTCCTCCTCCTCCTCCTCCTCCTCCTCCTCCTCCTCCCCTTCCTCCTCCTCCTCTTCCTCCTCCTCCTCTTCCTCTGTGTTGCCCAGGTGGGGCTCAAACTTGCAATCCTCCTGTCTCAGCCTCCTGAGCAGCTGGGATCATAGGCATGTACCACTGCACTTGACTTCCATCTTACCATTACCTAAGTGCTTACTACATGCCAAGTATCTTTCATAAAATACCTCCATTTCTTCTAATAATCTTATAAGAGAGGCAATATGGTCTCGAAGTTATAAGAAGCAAAGTCCCAGATTTTAAGTAATTTGCCCAAGGTCAAAGGGTTGTTAAGTAGAAAAGCTAGGATTCAAACTCAAGTCAGTTCAGCTCAAAAACCTACTCCACTCACCACCTAAAACCTAAGCTATGGGGTTGGAAGAACATATGCTTAACATGTGCAAGGCACTACGCTCAATCCCCAGCATCCTGGCAAAAAGTTAGACTAGCCAAGGGTAATAGAAAGAGCCGTCATCATATCTCTTTGATGCAGGTTGCAGTGGTACACAGCTGTAATCCCAGCTACTTGGGAGGCTGAGGCAAGAGGATTCCAAATTTGAGGGCAATCTGGGCAACTTAGAAACTGTCTCAAAGTGAAAAGAGCTGGGGATGGAGTTCAGTGGTAGAGTGCTTACCTAGGATGCGCAAGGCCCTTAGTTCAATCCCCAGTACAAAAAAAAAAAAAAAAAAAAAAGCTTTCTTTTAACTCCAGATCACCTGAGCAGGAGCAGTTGAGCCAGGGCATTCATGCTGACAATATCACTGGTGGAGTCAGGAAAAAAGAGGAAAAACAACATTAAAAATGGTCGCCTGAGCAACAGGAACAAATGGGTAGCTTAGAGAGTAATGACAGCTTTAAGAAAGCCATACTTTCCACAATACTCAAGAAGAGGCCCAGAGTGTAGAACCAGAATGAATGCCAACCCCCACCACTGCCACCTCCCACTGAAATTCACATACAATGACTGGGTGACCTGACTGAAGAAGGTAGACCTATTAATAAGTGTAAGTACCAATTAGACCTAACAGCCCGGCAAAGGAGGGAATGTCACAGGTAATGAAGTTCCAGTTCAACTCCACCCAGACATGGGCAGAAACTATTTTCACACTCACTGTAAAAAACATACTCACCCACTGCCCAGTGTTGGTCCTAGGCTGTCTCCGCAAAGATGTTTGTATAGATCATCCCCAGTTACTGTGTGGTACAGTCTTGCCCCTCCAGGAGTAAAGCATATCTGAGACCCAACCAGATTTAAATATCAATATTTTTTTTTGAGAAATAGTAGGAAAAGAAGTAAGGACAGAGAGGTCCTAGAAATATTTTGTGCTGCACATGAAGTTTTTTTTAAGACTTACCTCCCTTGGATTAGGGATATAGCTCAGTAATAGAGTGCTTGCCTCCCCTGCAACAGGCCCTGGGTTCAGAAAATGAGAAAAAGAATCTTAGCTCCCCTTGCATTTTCACCTCCCCTCCTCATGGCACATTTTCTCTCCCATCCCTGTCTAGGTAACTAAAGTTCCCCAACAGAGAATCTCAATAAAAGAGGTCCCTAAAGTTCCCACTACTATATTGTACCTCTTTATACATCTCATCCCTTACTCCCCATCTCTTCTAAGAACTCCCTTTCCTTCACTTTAAGTCTTAGAAGAACAATCTGGTTAAACTAATCTGTACCAAGTGTAAATGAAAAATTTCCTTCTTCAAGGAATCCTCCAGATGAATACCTGATAGGAACCATGTGCTATGGAAAAAAAAAATATTTGAGCCAAAACCTTTCCCTCCATCACATCTTTAAGCTAGTCCTGAAGGAGCCTAGAAAAAGAGATCTCTCACCCTCTCCTGTTGGAGCAAAGGAGGAAGAAATCAGAAACCACTGGGTTTTCTCCAAAGACCAAAGGGGTAATTATGTAGTCGAACTCCCTTCTTGACTACGATGAGGGGCATTCCATGAACTAGTGTCTTTGAGGCCCTCAATGTATCAGTGCTATGACCACAAAGGATTAGGAATCAGAATGTAGTGGTAATGAAAAACACAGGTCAGTTTTGCTATAAGCAAAGCTAGTGTTTCGCTCTGCTCTTGGTGTCACCTCTGGCATTATCTGCTAAGGACTGGATTCTGATAGCTGACACTGCCCTATCCAAGCAATAAGTTGATAGAAAAATGCCAGCTGACTCCTCCATTAGTCAGGAAAGAAGATGAGCAGTAAGTACCTATTGCCATGGCTCCCTGTCTTCTGCCAGAAAAACACAACTACCTTCCCTTACCCATACCAGTGTGTAGCAGATCCATGATCTTTAAAAGAGAACCTCAGGTACATGCCTGTAATACCAACTCCTCAGGAGGCTGAGGCAGGAAGATCACAAGTTCAAAGCCAGCCTCAGCAATTTGATGAGGACCTAAGCAATTTAGTGAGACCCTGTCTGTCTCAAAATAAAATATAAAAAAGGGTGAGGGATGTGGCTCAGTGGTTAAGTACCCCTGTGTTCAATCCCTGTGATTAAGTACCCCTGTGTTCAATCCCAGGAAGGAAAGAAGGGAGAGAGGGAGGGAGGGTAGAAGGGAGGAAGGAAGAAAGAAAGAAAAAAGGACCAACTTCCTGTTCTTCTTCAGTGTATTTCTCCCTTTTTTTGGCTTGGTTATACAAAATACTCACAGTGACACTAGTTAATATGAACTACTTACCATTTGTGTCTTGTCATGCAGCACAATAATAATTATGGCTACCATCAAATACATGTCTAACTTTATTCTAAGTGTTCTTTGATTGGAATCCTAAATTACTCACACATAATCATATTTCATAATTTATTGCTAAAGTAGTCCAATCATTCATGCACAACTTTTTAAAAATTAGTGGAATCATTAATTAAGAGGTCAGTTTCTAGTCCCAACTCTGATTATAATTAGCTGTGTGACTGCGGGCAATTCCCTTAGTCTTTTTGAGTCTCTGCTTCCTGAAACATAAGATGAAGTCATAGAACTAGAAAGCTCTCTAATTTATCATCCATTTCTAAAATTCCACAGTGTTATGATTACAGTAATACTGAGGGTTCTTGAACATTATGAAGAAAATGCTTAAGAAACTTATACAATTTCCAAAAATTTTATTACAAAACTAGCCATGCTTTGTTATGCTAACCTACCATTCACTGGTCATCATGTCTGTTCTAGGCACATTCCCAGGTATTTCACATCATAGTCTCATTTAATCTTTCTCTTTTTTAATTTTTTAAATTGATTTTTAAAAAATAAATGACAGCAGAATGCATTTCAATTCTTATTACACATATACAGCACAATTTTTCATATCTCTGGTTGTATATAAAGTATACTCACACCAATTCGTGTCTTCATACATGTACTTTGGATAATGATGTCCATCACATTCCACCATCCTTGCTAACTCCCTGGCCCCTCCCTTCCCCTCCCACTCCTCTGCTCTATCTAGAGTTCATCTATTCCTCCCATGCTTCCCCTTCCTACCCGACTATGAATCAGTCTCCTTATATCAGAGAAAGCATTTGGCATTGTTTTTTGGGGATTGGCTAACTTCACTTAGCATTATCTTCTCCAGTGCCATCCACTTACCTGCAAATGCCATGATTTTATTCTCTTTTATTGCTGAATAATATTCCATTGTGTGTATATGTGTGTGTACGTATGTGTGTGTGTGTGTGTGTATATATATATATATATAAAACATTTTTTTATCCATTCACCTACTCAAGGGCATCTAGGTTGGTTCTGTGCTAGTGGGACTGCAAATTGGTGCAGCCAATATGGAAAACAGTATGGAGATTCCTTGGAACACTGGGAATGGAACCACCATTTGACCCAACTATCCCTCTCCTCGTTCTATACCCAAAGAACTTAAAAAGAGCATACTACAGGGACACAGCCAAATCAGTGTTTATAGCAGCACAATTCACAATAGCTAAACTGTGGAACCAACCTAGATGCCCTTCAGTAGATGAATGGATAAAAAAAAAAGTGTGGGGCTGGAGTTGTGGCTCAGTGGTAGAGCTCTTGCCTAGCATGTGTGAGGCACTGGGCTCGATTCTCAGCACCACATAAAAAATAAATAAAGATATTGTGTTCATCTATAGCCAAAAATATTTTTTTAAAGTGGCATATATACACAATGGAATATTACTCATCAATAAAAGAGCATAAAATCATTTAATCTTTTCAACAAACCTTTGAAGTAGATACTGTTATCCTGATATTACAGTTTTTTAGGAAAACTGAACCTCAGGACTCCCAAATGTAGTAGAGTTGGAATTTAGACAGCCCACCTCTCTGATTCCAAAGTCTGTGTTCTTTTTCTAAATTGTATTTTTAATTAACAAATAATGATTTTAGATACTATATCTCTATGGGGAAAATGTGACATGGTTTGTTTTGCTTTTTGTGGTACTAGGGATCAAACCCAGGGCCCTGCACATGCTGGGCAAGTGTTCTATCACTGAGCTACAATCCTGATCTTTTTAAATTTTCTTTTAGAGATATTGTCTTACTAAATTTCCCAGGCTAGCCTAGAACTTGTGATCTTCCTGCCTTAGATTCCTGAGAAGCTGAGCTTACAGGCATGCACCACAATATCCTGCTTAGTGAGATGTTTTGATATATGTTTACATTATAAAATTATTCAGTTAATTAACAAATCCACCCTACATACATCAGTTCTGCTGTCCTTTTGTGGTAAAAGTATTTAAAATCTACTCTCTCTGTGATTTTTTAAATGTAGAGTGCATCATTATTTATAATAATCACCATTCTGTGCAATAGAGTACTAATTTTTATAACTGAAATTTTGTACCCTTTGATCAACATGTTCCCTTTTCCCATCCATCCTCCTCCCCCAGCCTCTAGTAATTACCATTCTACCCTAAACTTTCATGAGATTGACATTTTAGACTCTGCATATTAAATGAAATTATATGGTACGATACTTGTCTTTCTTGTCTGGTTTATTTCACTTAACATAACATCCCCCAGATTCATCCATACTATTGTCAAAGATAACTTCCTTATTTTCAAGGCTGAATAGTAATCCACTGCATATGCTGGCCACATTTTCTTTACCCATCACCCAAGATGTTTAGCAAGGTTGTTTTCACACCTTGGCTATTATGAACAATGTTTAAATGAACGTGAGAATTACAGTTCTCTTTACCATACTGATGTCAATACCCCCAAAGCCTATGTTCTTCAAATTACATTAATATATCTGCAAAATAATTTTGAGTAATGTAAATGGAGTAAAAGATTAGTTTACATCTGCCCCAAATTTGAAATACATCCTTGAATTCATCTCTGTTGTGTGTATATTTCATCTGCCCTCTCTTCTTCCTTTTTCTCCTATTTATCCTTCAACATAATTTTCCTATCTATTGATTTTTTTAATCATTTGCTTCTTGTAAAATAAAAAATTTAAATGGCTGGCTACCAATATTCCTCTTAATGGAATTAATTTGTTGTCTGAATACCAAATAAATCCAATTTTTTATTATCCTAAAAGTCAAAAATCATATAGAAATATTCTATAATGTCTTATAATCTATATGCAGAGAGAGAATTCAGCATTATGTGGTAGATGGACTTTGGACCTGCAAAGATAAAGTTCATACATCAGTTCTGCTGGTGAAAAGCTCTGTGACTTGGATCTGGCTACTAAACTTTACTAGTTATGAGTTTATTCATTGGTTAAAAGTAAAGAGCTACAATAAAAAGAACTCCAATAGTAAGAGCTGACATTTATTTTATTTTATTTTTTTTGGTGAGGATTGGGGTGGATTTATTTATTTATTTATTTGCTCTTTTTTTTTATTGGTTGTTCAAAACATTACAAAGCTCTTGACATATCATATTTCATACATTAGATTCAAGTGGGTTATGCACTCCCATGTTACCCCAAATACAGATTGCAGAATCACATCGGTTACACATCCACATTTTTACATAATGCCATATTAGTGACTGTTGTATTCTGCTACCTTTCCTATCCTCAACTATCCCCCCTCCCATCCCCTCCCATCTTCTCTCTCTACCCCATCTACTGTAATTCATTAGAGATGACATTTATTGAATGCTGATTAGGAAACAGGAAGTATGCTAAATAAAATAATAAATATTTTATTACATTACCTGATTAATCTTCACAACTACATATGAACTAGGTTCTGTCATTATTCGCATTTTATAGATGATAAAATTAATATATAGCAAGATTAAGTAACTTGTCCTGGTCATTTAGGTTGAGAATGGCAATACAGTCTATCTTTAGGCAGTGACTCAAAGAAAGACTCCCAGCACAAAAGAGAAACTCGATAAAGATATATTTCTTTCACACCTATAAATGTTTTAAGAGATTTGTAATAAGAAACAGGTAAACACATTATTTACTAAGGTGAATTTCATTTCCCACTTTAAAAGTCATACATTTTGAACAGAACATTGTATTTGAATGTTAGACAGTATAGAATGGCTTGCTTCACCCAAAGAGGCTTTAAATAGGGTCGGTTTTAGATAGCATGTCCTAGAGTATTCACTAAAAATATTGCCAATCATTTATCAAGTGAGCTACAAGCAAATATGTGTGTGTGTGTGTGTGTGTGTGTGTGTGTGTGTGTGTGAGAGAGAGAGAGAGAGAGAGAGGGAGAGAGAAAGGGATTTTAACCACTAATATGTTCTTCTGACAGTTGGTCAAGAGAGTATTGATGCCAGACATGGTGGTCCACACCTGTAATCCCAGGATTTAGGAGGCTGAGACAGGAAGATGGCACGTTCCAGGCCAGCCTGGGCAATAAGTAAGACCTTGTCTCAAATTAAAATAAAAAAAGAGCTGGGGAGGGAGTTCAGTAGTAGAACACTTACCTTGCAATTCCCTATAAAATAATAAATCAATAAATAAACTATTCTATTATCTTGTTTTAAATATCAAGAAATTTAGCCAAGAACTTGATTTTTGAGCTTGTAAGTAATATGAATCAGGGTTATTCATATTTTAGGGTAAAATATTTAAAACATCTGAGACTCTTATTAAATTTTTTTCTTTTGTTACTTGATTTTTATCAAAGTATATAAATCCTATAAATAAAAGAAAGGAAAGAGAGGAAAAGGTAGGAAAGGGAAGAGAAGAAAATGGAAAAGGAAGGAAAAATAGGAGGAAGGAGAAAGAAAGAAGGGATGGGAAGAAGGAAAAAAGACTCCAAGATAAGCCAAAAGAATATCCAAATCAATAAGAAGAATATTTCTAGAAAAGGTGTCCATCAAATAAGATAAAAAAGAAATGAAACATCTGAGACAAGAATATGCTGTTCACATATTCAGGGCATATATTAAAATACAGGTATATATTCTTAACTCTGAAAACAAACCAGTCTAGTTCAGCAAATGAGAATGAGAAGTAAGTGATTTTGTCAGAAATAAAATGCATCGCTTATAAAAGAATTGGGAAGAGAGCCTGCAAGCTTATGGAAAATTAGACAAGCAGTATGATATGATGGTGTACATACAAGGCAAAGGATGCCCCTTCTAGTTAGAAATCACCAGTTTGGGGCTTTGTTTTAGCCTTCTATTTAAGTTACTATGTAGGTTAGGGTAAATTATTTAAATTCTTTAGTGCTTAGAAGAAATAACCCTACCAGAGGGAGGGGTCTAGTTCCTTTACCTTCTGCTCTCTGCTTCTTCAATATCACCCAACTCCAGAGCAAGGCCCAGGAAGAGACCGTGGCCTTGAAAGCACAGATGGGGATCTACTGCTGGAGAAGATTGTGGAGCAGAAGACTAAAGGAAATGATGCACTGGCCAGGGTCTGTAAGGTCCTCATATCCAAGACCAAGAGGATCTGACAGAAGTTACCCACCAAAGGCTGGCCTGTCCTCTTCCTGTGTCATTTTCTCTTAAGTAAAACCTTTTTTCTTAACCTCAACACATATTTAAATTTGATTACTTTTAAATGAAGGCTAAAAATGCCCCTTAGGTTAAAAAAAAATTCTCTTAATGCAATAGAAATGATGATAGAGCCACAATTTGGTTATACTGTGCTTTTAAAATTCTTAATTTTGAAAAACAATTTGGATGAAATATCAGTGACATGATTGTTTTTTATTTCTATTTGACTTTGTTCTAAGTGAATTTAAGGTGAGTTGCAGCTAAACATGTGGTTAGTTTGTTCCATGTTTGAGGTGAATAAGAAGAAATGTAGAGAATTCCTTACTTACTGGTCTCTCTTGAATTTATTCTTTATGTTCTAGACTACGCAACACTAGAAATATGAAGTTAATTGGATGGGGGGCTGTGTTAGCAAAGAAGAAAATAGAAGTTCTGGCAAATTACACAGCCTACATCCTTGATTTCATTGTCTTGACTAACTGGTAGATATTAAAAACCAAAACTGCTAATTATAATGGGATTTACAGCAAAGAGGAGGAGAAAGCAAACAAAACTGATCACAGTTTTATTTTCATTTAAATCAGTTTGTTAATTGGGTTAGAATCCTCCTGCTGAAAGGAGGAGGGCTATAGAAGATTGGCTTATTTTTATCTTGTCACTACAAAATTCTCCAGGTCTTCTTTCAGTTTAGAGTCAAAAGAAGAGTGAATGTTTTCAAAAGTAACAAAAGGTTAAAGTTGCACATTGTCATCTTTGTTCTAAGAATTTGATTTGAAAACATCTTGTTCCTTGCTCTATATCATAGCTGGCTCCAAAGACTCTGACTTATATCCAAGGAAGTTTTACTTTTTCATTGTTAATATAGTGGTTGAGCTTTTAGTAATTCTAAAACATAGACCATGGATGGTGTGCATGTGTACTATTTTTTATACTTCAAACTATTAAACAGCTCACTGTTTTCAGTTCTGTTCTTTTTTGTTGTTGTTGGGAATTGTAGCCAGGGCTTTGCATATGCTAGGCAATCATTTTACCACTGAACTATGTCCCCAGCCTCATTTTTCTTTTTAAAAAATGAGTCATTCTACCTTCAGATATGGAAATAAAAAAAAAAAAAACTAAAAGATTTGCCCAAGGCCCATGGTAAGGAAGAGAGTGGCAATTTGCAAAGTTTCCTTGTGGTCTTTGTCCTTCTATTAAATAAAACAATAAAAATCATTCCCCTGATTAAGTTACTCTATCAGAAAACTTTAAATGGAAGTTCCCATATTTAGCTGGCTGCACATACAACTTCAGACCATTCAACATAAAGCCACAAACCTCACAGCCTCTGAGGCCACTGAAAGCTTTATTTCCGTTTTCATTGGAAATGATCAGCCCACGGTTGTTTGACTGTTTTTACTCACATTTGCCTCAAGCAAGATGTTGTCAGTTGTCACAAGGTATCCAGGCTGCCCTAACCAGTATTTGATGGAAGACTTCCAGAAAAGTCCAGGTAATGCAGGAAGTGGCAGTGACTCACTGTTAGCAGCTCCCATTCTGAGTCATTCTCCCCCAAACTCTTTGGGATAGCACTAAGAAAAAGGCTGAGTGGACACAAATAGCCAAATTTTGGAACCAGCCTAGGTGTCCATCAACAGATTAATGGATAAAGAAAATGTGGTATACATACACAATGGAGATTTATTCAGCTATGAATAAGAATGAAATTATGTCATTTGTAGGAAAATGGATGGAACTTGAGACCATTATGTTAAGAGAAATTAGCCAAACTCAGATAGTTGAGGGTTGTATGATTTCTCTAATATGTAGAAGTTGGAAAAAAGGAAAAATGGTAGGGAGGATCTCATGAAAATATAAGAGAGACAAGTAGAGGAAGGATAACAGATGGAGAGAGGGGTGAGAGAGAGATACTGAGGAATAAAATTGACCCAATTAAATTATACTGTATGTATATACAAATATATAACAACAGATCCCACAATTATGTGTAACTATAATGCACCAAAAATAGTTTAAAAATAAAAGAAAAAAGGCTGAGAGGTAACATCATGACCCCAGGGAGTTGTAAAACATGCCAAGTTTGGCTTTTTCCCTCATCTCCCACTCTTCGTATGGTTGCTTCCCCTGGCCACGCCCCACAGCCACCACCGTTCCAAACTGGGTCACTATCATTCTTGTCTTCCTCCAACTCAAAATTTCTTTCTCTTCTGTTTCTTCCAGACCACTTACTAATCTTATTTTAAATGCATGAATAAATAAAAAGGAGCTCCTCCTATTGGTCAAGGCAATCTCTTCCTTTTCAGGTACTATGTTTGCCTTTCATTATAGGTAGCCTTTAGAGTCCACGTATCTGTTTTAATTCCCTAATCCAACCATGCCAAATAGGTTTCATCTTTTGTTAATTCCAACTGGTCTGTAATGCTGAGCTGATAAGGATACTAAGGCCATACCAGGACTCAGTGGTGAAGAGGAGTGGAATGGATAAGTGAGCATGTCTGCCATGTTTTTGTGACCCCTAACCTTAAAGGAAGTGCTTTCAATGCTAGGATTCTCCAGGCAAGCAAGAGGAAAGGGCTATCATAATGGTCCCTTGTGATGAATGCAGTTAACTCCATCACAGTATGTGGCATTCTGTAAATCTTACCTCCAATACCTGCAAGTCAATGTAGTCTAGACAGCAAATACAGTGTTCTTAGGACATTTTAACTCACTCAAATTACCGGAGGTACTGCTCCATTTTTATACTTTTTTATTATTTCATTCAAAGGGAAAGGTTGGAGTTGCAATTTTGGGTCTTAGATATAAATTGGCTAATTACTTACTGTCTTCTTTCCTCCCTAGAGTCTCAACTGGACACATTTCCCTTTCTGCAAACAATGTTATTTAATGTCATTGCTTAGCTCTCACTGAGCTGAAAATACTGCAAGAGTTGAAAAGCAATCTTGATTTACTGTGTAATCACAGAAATATGAAATATTTAAGAAACAAATGAATTCTCATTTCTTGGAAAATTATGGTACCAAAGTGTTCTACATACAGAACAATGTGTTTCTAAGCAAGTACATGAAATAACTTTTCATTAAAAGACTCAACTTGCATTTGACTTCACTATTTAATTTTGAGAGGTGCTGGAGGCACCACTGACTATGTAGAGCCACTGCTACCACCTCCAAAATTCTTGTGGCCTCCGCTGAGACTTTTGCACTTGTCCTTAAAGAAGAAGCTGCTTCAAATCTCATCCCTTTGGAGTTTAACAGAGTGATCATTGCCAATGAATCAAAACTACCACCAGCATCTGTGAGCTCTTTGCCTCTCCTATTAGAGCTACCATAATGTCACTTGAGATGTCACCAGTGCCATCACTAGAGGAGTCAAGGTTGGCACAAGAAAAACTAAAAAGCAGAAAAGTGCGATGTCACTGCTGACCTTTTGCTGCCATCAGAAAAAGACTTAAAATTCTGTAAGGGTGGGATCCATTTCTTTCTTGCTTGTTGCTGCATTATTAATACCTAGCTCAGCGGATGGTACAGAGCAGGTGCCAAAAAGTTATTGTTGAATGTGTGGATAGGTGGATGGATGGATAGATATGTAAATGAATAAGTGTTGGTCCTTCCAATGGCCTTTCATTAATGTGTTGGCATGATACAAACAACCCCCAGATGGCTGCAGTCATGGGGAACATTTAATATGATTTTTTTTTTTTTTTTTTTTGTAACAGGAGAGGTCCTTTTGATGTGGGACTCAACCTGAAAGTTGTTTTCTTCCTGTCAGGGTTAGGACAGTATGCCTTTTCTTGAAAGCAGAGAAAAGAAATTCCTGGGTATCAGCAGCAACTATAAACTGGGCATGGTGGCATCTGCATGTAATCCCAGCTACCCAGGAGGCTGAGGCAGGAGTAAGGAGGATCCTAAATTCCAAGCCAACCTGGTCAATTTAGCAAGACCCTGTCTCAAAATAAAAAGGCAGTGTGCCTCTGGGTTCAATCCTCCAGTATCACAAAAATAAAACTAAACAAAACAGGCAGCTGTAGAAATCAGCACTGGCAAGTTTCTCTTGAATAGTGGTTTCTCACGTTCTAGTAATGCTTGGATCTGTGAAATATCAAATTGGAATGGGAATAGCTAAAGCCAATAAACAGAATTCATAAAGATTCTAACCAAAGTCTCAATGTAGAATACTCTTACTTAGACTCTATTGTCTATGTGTGGCTTATCAACCCTGATAAAGAAAGTTAGTCTCTAGGATGGATCAGTGTGGGAGACAGAGTGAGACCAGGCAAAAAACATTATGAAACAAAAGTTCAGCAAACACCATTGGACTAAGATTTTTTTTCCTCCTTATTTCTGGCTATAGTTTTTACTGGTAACTAAGTGAAAATGACTTAAATACAGGATAGAAACAGTTTTATTGAAGTATAATTTGCATATCATAAAATTCACTTATTAGGGGCATACTTCAATGATTTTAGTAGATTTGCAGTTTTGCACCATCACTACAATCCAATTTTCAAGCTTTTCTGTCATCCCCAAAATTTCTCTTGCTCACATTTGCAGTCATTCCCCAATCTCACCTCTAGCCCCAGGTAATTACTGTTCTGCTTTCAGTCTATAGATTTTTCTCTTTTCCAGAAATTTCATATAAACAAGATCACACAAGATGTAGTCTTTTGTGTTTGTATTCTTTTATTTTGAATGCTGTTTTTGAGATTCACCTACAGTGGGTATATATGATTAATTAATTCTTTTTACTGCTGAATAGTATTCCATTGTATAACAGTACATATTGTTTAGTCAATATGCATTTGGATCATGTCCATTTTTTAGCTATTGTAAGTAATGTTCTCTGCACATATTTACACAAGTCTTTGTGTGAACATATATTTCCTTGTTTGTTTTGGGTAGGTATCTAGGAAATGAATTGCTGGGTCATATGCTAAATTTATGTTTAGCTTCTTAAGATATTGCCAAACCATTTGCCCAAGTGGCTGCGTTGTTTTCCATCTCCACCATTACCGTGTGTGCATTCCCATTTCTCTGTGTCTCCCATACTTGATAAAGTCAATGTTTTGGATCACAGTCCTTCTAGTGAGTTTCTAGTCAGTGAGTGGTGTCTCCTTGTGATTTTTAAATTGGTAAAAAATGGTCTCCCAAATCAAGGATGTTAAGCATCTTTTCATGTGTTTATTGAGTCATTCATACTGCTTCTTTGGGGAAATCCTTTTCATATCTTCTGCCTGATTTTTATTTAGTTGTTTTGTCTTATTATTGAGCTATGGTGGGGTTTTTTGTTTTTTGTTTTTTCTGGATATGTCTTTCAACAGATATATAATTAACAAATATTTTCTCTCACACTGTGGCTTGTCATTTCATTTTCTTGCACCTTGTGAAAAGCAAAATTTTTAATTTGATGAAGTCAAATTAATCAGTTTTTTCTTTTATTGATTGTTCTTTGGGTGTTATATTTATATTTTCCTTTGTTTTCTTTTATTAAAAATTTCATACCCATATTTTTTTTAAATTGTTGCATCAATATTTTTGCCTAAGTTAAATAAATAGGTATTTTACAACAAAACATTTATCTGATTGTTTACCTCTTTCTATCACAAAATTACATATTTAACAAATCACTGTGGGGCTGGGGATATAGCTCAGTTGATAGAGTGCTTGCCTTGCCTGCATGCACAAGGCCCTGGGTTCAATCCCCAGCACCAAAAAAAAAAAAAAGAAAGAAAGAAAAAGAAAATCACCGCTGGGTATTTTCTTTCCCCTTTCCTCTCTTCCTTCCTTACCCTGACCTGCTTCCTCCACTCTACCAGTCTTCATTCTATTTACTTATTTTTTTCCATTGGTGTATTATAGTTATATACAAAAGTGGAATGCATTGTGACATATTTATACATGTGCATAGCATAATTTGGTCAACTTCGTTCCCTTGTTCTTCCCCTTTCCTTTCCCTCTTCCTTCCCCTTGGGTTCCCTGCTTCTGCTTTAATGATACCACTGAGTATTTTTTAAGTAAGGCAGACCCAATTGATGATTTTAGGTTATATTATGATGTCTCAAATGCCAGATAATAGTTATTTATCAAGGGCATACTGTGTGCTGGACACTGTTTTGAACTTTGTTGGTATTAATTCATTAAATCCTACTGCTCTCATGTGGTAAGTACCATTATCATCAGCAATCTGGAGGTGAGCAAACAGGCACACAGAATACTGAAATTGCCCAGGACATGACAGGGCTGGGATCTGAGCTCAGGCAATCTAACCTGAAGACATGTGCTTTTAACCAATATGCTATACCATCTCTAAGCAATCTCCCCCACAGAATGACTCCCCAAATAAGATCTGTTTCTGAGGGGTATGTCGGAGCTATTTAATACAGTGTCACTCAAGCCCTATTCTCTGAAACTGAACTGTCTGCTACAGGGAGATTCCTGTTTCTAACATGTGAACTTCCCTGGACCTTTCTGCCTCTCCTTACATATAGCAGCTGCTGAGTGAGCCAACAGTGAACAATAATTTAAGCTGGGCAGGTGGTATTCTCACTCCCACTGGAGCTTGGGAAACACTGGAATTGGGAGCCAAGTCAAGTCATTGGATAGCCATGGGCTAGGGATCCATCATTATTCCTTGAGATACGGCTATGGTCCTTCTAATACATTCCCATTCCACTTAAGTTAGCCCAGGTCAGTTTCTGTTGCTTGCAACAAACATCACTACCACAGGCATCCATGGCTGATTCTCATTCTATCTGTACAGGATCCACAGCCTGCTCCATCACTACTCAGGTTTCAGGACCTCTGTCCAGACTTGTGGGCCTCACTT
Organism: Marmota monax; assembly: GCF_021218885.2. Classification (NCBI taxonomy): domain Eukaryota; kingdom Metazoa; phylum Chordata; class Mammalia; order Rodentia; family Sciuridae; genus Marmota; species Marmota monax. Next base: position 5,636,902 of record NW_026695212.1, read on the forward strand.
TCTTGTCAGGAGTGTCTTCCCTGGGATAGTCTTTCTAGGCCTTCCACGAGGAAATTAGCTTATTAACCTGTGCTAATGAGAGAGCTAAAGGAGACTCCCAGCCCCTGCTTCTCACTCTCAGGTAGCATAGAATGCTGTATGCATTTCTGAAGACTTTCATTTTCCAAACCAAGAATGGCTTGAATAGTGCCATTTCTGGTTAGATAAGAGAGGAGATGGAATATTTCTCAGCAATAGAGCCCTTGTTTTGTGCCTGTATTCACATTCTCTAACTTCATGCCTTCGAAGAAAGCAGGCTATAGAGCAAAGAGCCATGACTACATCCCATCAGAGATAGAAGCTAGTTCCAAAGGGTGACATCAGAACATGAAGCAGCTCCAAAAGTGATGCTAGCTAGCTCCAGTGACAATAACAAGTGTAGCAAGAAGTTCTGGTTTGGGGTGTGTGATCTAAGAGAAGGAGCACCAGCTTTGGAATCAAGTCAACACATTCCAAGCTCACTGCACACATGGGCCAGTTCTGAGCCTGTTTCCTCATCATTAAAACACAGATGAGGGTTGAGGTTGTGGCTTAGTGGAAGAGCATTTACTTTGCACATGTGAAGAACTGGGTTCGATTCTCGGCATCACATAAAAACAAATAAAAAATAAAGGTATTTTGCCCATCCACAACTAAATATATATCTCAAAAACACAGATAAGGCCAGGCACAGAAACACACACCTGTAATCCTAGGGATTTGGGAGGCGAAACAGGAGGACTGCAAATTCAAAGCCATCCAGGGTGACTTAGTGAGACCCTGTCTCAAAATACAAAAAATAAAAAAAAAGTTGCAGATGTAGCTCAGTAGTAGGGCACTCCAGGGTTCAATCCCCAGTACCAATAAATAAATTTAATTAAAAAAAAAAAAGTTGATGACAATGGCAACCTTCAAGAGATGAGGGTTTCAATTGTAAAAAGGCTGGCACACTGACTTGCCTGTGTTACTTGGTTTACCCTTTCCCCAAAACGGCAACCCTACAGTTCTCTTTATTGTTTCACTCACTTAAAATGATTCTCAAAAGGATCACACTTCTGGGTAGAGGAGTGGGAGAGAAAGGGAGGGGACAGGGGATGAGAAATGATGGTGGAATGTGATGAACATCATTATCCAAAGTACATGTATGAAGACATGAATTGCTGTGAATATACTTTATATAAAACCAGAGATATGAAAAAATGTGCTCTATATGTGTAATATGAATTATAATACATTCCACTATCATATATATATATATATCATATATATATAAAGGATCATACTTTGGATCATGCAGGATACCAAATCCAAAGGAATAGCTTCTCTATAATATTAATAATAATATGTATACACATATATACATGTGAGTACATATAGCCATGCACACACATACACATGCATGTACATATAAGACCAGCAGCTACATACTTTGCAGGGCTCTCTGCAACATGAAATGTGAGCCCCTTTCTCAAAAATTATATATTATGATTAAATAAAATTTATTTTTATAGATGACATTTCAGGTGTGACCTTGGTTGCAATAATTATTTTGTCTAATTATAACCAGGTAAAAAAGAGATCAAATATTCTAAAATATAGTTGAACCAATGTTTCAACAGTCTATCTTATCCAAAATTGTTCAGGTATCCAAAAACTATCTATCTATTAATCATCTTGATTTTATGTTAATCTAAGGCTTTAAGTTAACCCAGAGCTTTAAGTGTCTTATTTAAGTTGATTCACTACAGAACAATATTTCCATAAATATGAATATTCTCAGAACTACAATTCAATTTTGTTTAACACATAATTTTACACATTTCTTAATTTTAAACATTACATAGACGCAATATTTTATCTGATCAGTAAAATTTTTTAAAGATTTTATAAGATTTACATTCTAATTAGGTCCTTCAAGACAAAACAAATCCAAATCTTCAAATAAAATGTATGCTTATATTACATGTAAACTTATAAAATCAGAGAAGTCTTATAGCTATTTTTAAACCAAAATAACTAAACTGATTAGATTTGTTCAAGTATTCTTCTTGCCTATGTGAACTTGAATTCTTAATTAAAAGACTTCTGAAATAACAACAAAAAAATCATACTTCTGGGTATTATTAAATCAAGACATTTCACAATTATGGTTCTGTAATTATTCAAGTCAGCAGATACATACTCAGTGCCTGCTTTCTAAAAAGCATGATCTAGACTGGAGGAAATTTTCCTGTGGTTACAACTTGGATAATACCTATTGGAGTATGTAGCAAATACTAGCAAGCAACTGAAAAACTATGAAATTTCAGAATAATCAGATATTAATATTATTTTTCTTGCAACTTATTTTGAACAGTTTAGAGAAAGCAACTGAAAATTCCATTTCCCAAACATAAAAGGGTAATTTTGTAATAATTCTAAAACCTTTGTTTTTTCCATCAAATTTCACAAACTCATCAGAACATTATGCCATTCACCAGTAACTCAGGATCAACTAGCTTTGTACCTACCATGGATACAGAAATCACCCTAGGGAGCCACTTAATTAAGAAATCTAAATATGAACTGAATTCCTAAAAACCCATGGGGAAAATCTACCAATCTAAGCCTAAAAAGTGAATCTATATATAAGTAAATGATAAAATCACAGCAGCTAACATTTATTGAGTACTATGTGCAAGGCAGTGTGCAAAGGATTTTAATAGATTGTTTCATTTAAGCCTCACACACCGACAAGCTGCGTACTATTCTTATCCCCCCCTTTTAGGCAAAGAAACTCATATTTAAGATATGGAAATAGTAGGTGGTTTCTCACAGCTAAGTTATGGAGTCAGAATTTGAACTTAAGCTTTCTGACCCAGAGCCCAAATTCTTTTTTTTTTTCTTTTTTTTAAATTTTTTAATTTTTTATTGTTGGCTGTTCAAAACATTACATAGTTCTTGATATATCATATTTCACACTTTGATTCAAGTGGGTTATGAGCTCCCATTTTTACCCCATATACAGATTGCAGAATCACATCAGTTACACATCCATTGATTTACATATTGCCATACTAGTGTCTGTTGTGTTCTGCTGCCTTTCCTATCCTCTACTATCCCCCCTCCCCTCCCCTCCCCTCCCCTCTTCTCTCTCTGCCCCCTCTACTGACATTCATTTGTCCCCCTTGTATTATTTTTCCCTTTCCCCTCACTTCCTCTTGTATGTACTTTTGTATAACTCTGAGGGTCTCCTTCCATTTCCATGCAATTTCCCTTCTCTCTCCCTTTCCCTCCCACCTCTCATCCCTGTTTAATGTTAATCTTCTTCTCATGCTCTTCGACCCTACTCTGTTCTTAGTTACTCTCCTTATATCAAAGAAGACATTTGGCATTTGTTTTTTAGAGATTGGCTAGCTTCACTTAGCATAATCTGCTCTAATGCCATCCATTTCCCTGCAAATTCTATGATTTTGTCATTTTTTAATGCAGAGTAATACTCCATTGTGTATAAATGCCACATTTTTTTTATCCATTCATCTATTGAAGGGCATCTAGGTTGGTTCCACAGTCTTGCTATTGTGAATTGTGCTGCTATGAACATCGATGTAGCAGTGTCCCTGTAGCATGCTCTTTTTAGGTCTTTAGGGAATAGACCAAGAAGGGGAATAGCTGGGTCAAATGGTGGCTCCATTCCCAGCTTTCCAAGAAATCTCCATACTGCTTTCCAAATTGGCTGCACCAATTTGCAGTCCCACCAGCAATGTACAAGTGTACCCTTTTCCCCACATCCTTGCCAGCACTTGTTGTTGTTTGACTTCATGATGGCTGCCAATCTAACTGGAGTGAGATGGTATCTTAGGGTGGTTTTGATTTGCATTTCTCTGACTGCTAGAGATGGTGAGCATTTTTTCATGTACTTGTTTTTTTTTTTTTTTTGTTTATGTCCCTTTAATTTGGGGCATGGGTGGGTTATTTTAAGAAAAGTTCAATATTTCATATCATTTCACCCATAAATACTTCACTATACATCTCCAATTCATAAAAAAATGTATACTCACACATTTCAGATTTAACAATTCTTTCTTTTTTTTTTTTCCACCTTCACCCCATACACAGATTGCAGAATCACATCAGTTACACATCCATTGATTTACAAATTGCCATACTAGTGTCTGTTGTGCTCCGCTGCCTTTCCCATCCTCCCCCCTCCCCCCTCCCCACCTCTCCCCTCCCCTCCCCTCCTCTCTCTCTACCCCCTCCACTGTATAACCCTGAGGGTCTCCTTCCATTACCGAGCAATTTCCCTTCTCTCTCCCTTTCCCTCCCACCTCTCATCCCTGTTAAATGTTAATCTTCTTCTCCTTCTCTTTGTCCCTACTCTGTTCTTAGTTACTTTCCTTATATCAAAGAAGACATTTGGCATTTGTTTTTTAGGGATTGGCTAGCTTCACTTAGCATAATCTGCTATAATGCCATCCATTTCCCTGCAAATTCTATGATTTTGTCATTTTTTAATGCAGAGTAATACTCCATTGTGTATAAATGCCACATTTTTTTTATCCATTCATCTATTGAAGGGCATCTAGGTTGGTTCCACAGTCTTGCTATTGTGAACTGTGCTGCTATGAACATTGATGTAGCAGTGTCCCTGTAGCATGCTCTTTTTAGGTCTTTAGGGAATAGACCAAGAAGGGGAATAGCTGGGTCAAATGGTGGCTCCATTCCCAGCTTTCCAAGAAATCTCCATACTGCTTTCCAAATTGGCTGCACCAATCTGCAGTCCCACCAGCAATGTACAAGTGTACCCTTTTCCCCACATCCTCGCCAGCACTTGTTGTTGTTTGACTTCCTAATGGCTGCCAATCTTACTGGAGTGAGATGGTATCTTAGGGTGGTTTTGATTTGCATTTCTCTGACAGCTAGAGATGTTGAGCATTTTTTCATGTACTTGTTGATTGACTGCATGTCCTCCTCTGAGAAGTGTCTGTTCAGGTCCTTGGCCCATTTGTTGATTGGGTTGTTTGTTCTCTTATTGTCTAATTTTTTGAGTTCTTTGTATACTCTGGATATTAGGGCTCTATCTGAAGTGTGAGGAGTAAAGATTTGTTCCCAGGGTGTAGGCTCCCTATTTACCTCTCTTATTGTTTCTTTTGCTGAGAAAAAACTTTTTAGTTTGAGTAAGTCCCATTTGTTGATTCTAGTTATTAACTTTTGTGCTATGGGTGTCCTATTGAGGAATTTGGAGCCTGACCCCACCGACTGTAGATCATAGCCAACTTTTTCTTCTATCAGACGGCGCATCTCTGATTTGATATCAAGCTCCTTGATCCATTTTGAATTCACTTTTGTGCATGGCGAGAGAAAGGGATTCAGTTTCATTTTGTTGCATATGGATTTCCAGTTTTCCCAGCACCATTTGTTGAAGATGCTATCCTTCCTCCATTGCATGCTTTTAGCCCCTTCATGTACTTGTTGATTGATTGTATGTCCTCCTCTGAGAAGTGTCTGTTCAGGTCCTTGGCCCATTTGTTGATTGGGTTGTTTGTTCTCTTATTGTCTAATTTTTTGAGTTCTTTGTATACTCTGGATATTAGGGCTCTATCTGAAGTGTGAGGAGTAAAGATTTGTTCCCAGGATGTAGGCTCTCTATTTACCTCTCTTATTGTTTCTTTTGCTGAGAAAAAACTTTTTAGTTTGAGTAAGTCCCATTTGTTGATTCTAGTTATTAACTTTTGTGCTATGGGTGTCCTATTGAGGAATTTGGAGCCCGACCCCACAGTATGTAGATCGTAGCCAACTTTTTCTTCTATCAGAAGGCGTGTCTCTGATGAGCCCAAATTCTTAACCAAATTTTTAAAGTGATGCAAAATACATGTAACATAAAATTTACCAACTTAACCAATTTTAAATGTATAGTTCTATGGGCTTAAGTACATTTGTATTGTTTTGAAACCATCACCACCATCTTTCTTCAGAAAATTTTCATCTTAACAAAATAAAACACTTGTTTTAGTATAATGATTTCAAAGTTCACCCATGTTGTAGCATGTGTCAGATTTTTCTTCTTTTTTTAAGGTGAATAATATTCTATTGTATGTGTACCACATCTTGTTTACCCAGTCACCCATTGTTGGACACTTAGGCTGCTTCTACTTTGGCCTATTGTGAATAGTGTTACTAAGAATGTGGGAGGGTAAATATCTGTCCCAGTCTCTGCTTTCAAGTCTGTTGGATATATATACATTAATTAAGATGTCTTAAATGCATGTCTTGATTTTCTATTGGCCAGTATGAAGCAATTACAAATATGCAAATATCTAGGGAGATCCTTCTGTGTCACCTTAAGCTAGTGTCTTGGAGAACAGCAGGAGCAAACTGGGCTCACAACTTAGGAAAATGTAGGTACATGTAGGCAGACTTTATCTGAACCAGATAAAAAAATTTAGGCCAATTTAAACATAATTTCCCTTCATTGATTAACATGTTCTTTTGACATGAGTTTTTTAGGCTTTAAGGACATGACAACTACTGAAGAATTTAGATAAAGACAAAAGAGGAAAAGGACCCTATTGAAAAAAGCTGTGGTTCTGAGGTCTACTGTAAAGCAGGAAGGAAATGTATAAAACCATTAGTGATATTAAAGTCAGTATTTTATTTTATTTTATTTTTTTTTTTTTTTTAAAAGAATTTTAATATTTAATTTTTTTTAGTTTTCGGCAGACACAACATCTTTGTTTTGTATGTGGTGCTGAGGATCGAACCCGGGCCGCATGCATGCCAGGCGAGCGCGCTACCACTTGAGCCACATCCCCAGCCCTAAAGTCAGTATTTTAAAAAGCAAAAAATAAAAGTATTTTTAAAAGTCAGGATTTTAACAAGAAAAAAAAAGAAAAGGACAACATCAGTTAGAACGGGTCAATGAAAGATACTGCCCTTAGAAGGCTACTTCTAAATTTTGTTAAGCTTTAATCAGAATCCCACTGAGTAACTATTTTTCTCAAATATATTTACCTTAAGCCAAAATGTCTACTCTCCCAACACACACAAATAGGACTCTTTTTTTTTTTTTTTTAATCTGGTAAAGCATGTACCTGAATTGTGCTTTGGTAGTTTTTCCGCCTACTTAAACCATCTTTTATACTTCATTACATTCTTCATTTCTACAATACCGTGACCAGATGGAAAGACCGTGAGTTTCTCAGAAAGAGAGCCCTGGGCTTCTGCCTCAGGCTGACATTGTGGCCTCCTATTTCTAATTTAGCCTCCCTCAACCTGTTTTTTAATCTGAAAACTGGAATAAAAATTCTCAGCTCAAAGAATTTTTGAAAAAATCAAATACACGAAGTTCCTAGCATGTAGCAATTGTTTAGTAACTAATTATACTTCTTGTCCGGATTTGGAGATCAGTGAAAAATAGGTTTGAATCCATCCACTGCATTTTTTTTTTTTTTTTGCTTAATAAAAAATACATATATGTATATGAGGGAGGGCTTTACTTTCTTAGTCTCCCAGTTATAAAGATGTGTAATGTAAAAGCCATAAGATTTCTGTCACAGAATGCTTATGAAGGTATTGACCTGAAGTGGTGCCATTTGTACAGAAGTTGGAAAATAAGGAAAGACACATCACACACACACACACACACAAAGTGAAAATGACCATTCACTCACAAAGAAAATAGGGGCTGTTAGAGGTTAAAAGAGATTTAAGACACAACAATTAAATGTAATGTTTGGACTCGTTTGGTTCGTGAATTGAATAAACAAACAGTAAAAAATCATCTTTGATACAAACAGAAAATTTTAAATATGGACTGGATATTAGATTGTGTTAAGGATTCATTTTTAATTTTCTTGGATGTAATAATGGCATTGCTATTATATTTTTTATTCATTTATTTTGAGATGAGGTCTTACTGAATTACCCAAGTTGACCTTGATCTTCTAATTCCCTTACCTCAGACTCCCAAATAGCTGGGATTACAGGCACGTGCCAACATGGATGGAAAGGGAGACAAAAGTGAAAGTACATAAACCAACCAAACCATGGAAATGTAGAAAAGTGGCCAGATTTGAGTGATTCACAAAGTAAAATCAATAGGGCTGAGTGAAGAATTTGATGTGTGCTGTAAGGTAGAGGAAAGTGTCAGGATTTCTCTTGTAGAGTGCCATTTATTGATATGAGCATTCCTGGAGGAAGAGCAGCTTTGGGGAGGGCGGCCAAGGAAAGAAAGCTTTCCAGGAGGCAACTGGCTCTAGGCATCTGAAGCTCAGCAGGAAAGCCTGAATGGCAGATAGAGATCTATGATTCATTGGTATTTAAATGCCATGTAAAGTTGGCAGCAACTATATAATTGCCCAGATGAAAGTATACAAGAAAAGGGCCAGGATCAAAATCTGAGGGACTCTATCCCTAAAGTCAGGAAGAGAAAGGAATAGCCCAAAGAGAGATTGAGGAATGGCCAGAAAAAATGGAGGAAAAAGCACAAGAGTGAGGTACTGCAAAAACTAAGAGAATGGTGTTATAAATGCTGATTAGTAGCAATTGGAATGGTACTTTTGGATTTTTGTGGTTGTTGTTGTTTTAGCAGTATAGAGCCTCTCACATGATAGACAAGCACTCTACCACTAAGTTACATCCCCAACCCTTTTTATTCTGTTTTGAGAAGGGTCTCACTGAGTTGCCCAAGCTGGCCTTGAATTTATGAACCTCCTGCCCCAGCCTCCCTAGGAGATGGACTTTCAGTCGGGCGATAACAGGCCTAGAGAAACAGTAATTTTAAAACTGATTTTAGCATTTATGGATAAAAAATAGACCTTATTTTTTGAGCTTCACCAGAGTAAGTCACATTTTAATGCACATGAGCTATAAACTTTAAAGCATTACTTCCAATGCATAAATATGTTCAAGTTATAAACTACTGACATACAACCAAATCCTAAATTGAGGACTGTCATAAGCAAAGCAAAGTGAAAGTTTAACAAACATAGATTTAATTGTTACCATGTTTGCACAAAGTAAATTGTGCTGGAGGATGTATCAGGAACCAACATTTATTGAGAATGTTTAAGACATGATAGCTAATATCTAAAGTGCTTATTTTGTAATGGATATCATTCTATTTGTGTTATTTACCCCAAACATAGGTTCTGTTATTGTGCTTAATTTACAAATGAGGAAAATGAGGCACGAGAAATAATTCCTCAGGATGAGTAGAGTCCATATTAGAATGCTTGCACTCTGCCTCCAGAGCCAGTACAACCCTGTGGGCATGCTAGGCAAGTGCTCTAAGACCAATCTACACTCCCAGCCCAACTTCTGTTTTTATACATGGCTTTCTCTGGCTGTGTTGCTAAGGGTCTCACTAAGTTGCTAAGACTGGCTTTGAACTTTTGGATCCTCCTGAGTCTCCAGGATTACATGCACCACTATGCCCTGCTATTTTGAAATTTTCAAAAGCCCTACTTATATTGTTTAGTGTACTTTAAAGATTAATAAAAAGAAACTCAGAAAGATTAAATAACTGCAATGGGTCATGAATCCTCTATGATCAATATGGAGAATCTAACCAAGATTATCAAGACTCCCCAAAACATTAATTTCTTATACGTAATGCTCACGGTATGATCAGTACAAAGAATAAGATGTGGCTTCAGTTCTCAAGGATCTGAAGATGGAGAAAAACCAAAAGTAATTCAAGTTAAGCAATGTATGATAAGGACCAAATGGATGGTGTAAACAATTTTTGCAGAAATTCAAAGAGGGAGAGATCATTGAGTCTTGAAGAAAGACTTAGGTAAATACAAAAGAAGAGAGAATTTTTCTGGCTAAAAGAATAGTGTGAATAAAGAAGGAGGGCAGCATGATGTCAAAAGAAGTCAGATAAACCAAGATAGAAATTTATATAGTGCAAGATTAAAAGCAACAGTCAATAAATGGGATGGACTCAAACTAGAAAGTTTCTTCTCAGCAAAAGAAACAATCTTTGAGGTGAATAGAGAGCCTACATCTTGGGAGCAAATTTTTACCCCTCACACATCAGATAGAGCACTAATTTCTAGAGTATATAAAGAACTCAGAAAGCTAAACACCAAAACAAACAAACAAACAAACAAACAAATAACCCAATCAATAAATGGGCCAAGGACATGAGCAGACACTTCTCAGAAGAGGATATTCAATCAATCAACAATATATGAAAAAATGTTCATTATCTCTAGCAATTAAGGAAATGCAAATCAGAACTACTCTATGATACCATCTCACTCCAGTCAGAATAGCAACTATTATGAAGACAAACAACAATAAGTGTTGGTGAGGATGCGAGGAAAAAGGCACACTCATACATTGCTGGTAGGACTGCAAATTGGTGCAGCCAATATGGAAAGCAGTATGGAGATTCCTTGGAAAACTGGGAATGGAACCACCATTTGACCCAGGTATCCCTCTCCTCAGTCTATTCTCAAAAAACTTAAAAACAGAATACTACAGGGACACAGCCACATCAATGTTTACAGCAGCACAATTCACAATAGCTAAACTGTGGAACCAACCTAAATGCCCTTCAGTGGATGAATGGATTAAAAAAATGTGGCATATATACACAATGGAATATTACTCAGCAATAAAAAAGAATAAAATCATGGCATTTGCAGGTAAATGGATGCAGTTGGAGAAGATAATGCTAAGTGAAGTTAGCCATTCCAAAAAAACCAAATGGCCAATGTTTTCTCTGATATAAGGTGACTGACTCATAGTTGGGTAGGGGAGGGCACATGGGAGGAATTGACAAACTCTAGATAGGGCAGAGGGGAGGGAGGAAAAAGGAGGGGGCAGGGGATTAGCAATGATAGAGGAATGTGATGGACATTAATATCCAAAGTACATGTATGAAGACATGAATTGGTGTGAACATACTTTATATACAGAGACATGAAAAATTGTTCTATATGTGTAATAAGAATTGTGTTTAAAAACTAAAACCAATTAAAAAATCTGTATCATTAATATCTATGAATTCAAGACGTATACATATGACCTCACCAAAAAATAAATATGCAAGAAGGGGGGTTGGTCTATTTTAGGAAATGGATAGAAGCATAAAAAAATAAAAATGGCATGTAATAAGCAGGTATTAAATCTGGGTAACTGATATAATATTCACTTTACTTATATACATTTTACATTTATGTAATAAAATATGTTCATGCTAGTTAAAAGAAAGAAATTTCAACTCTGCCACATATTTATATATAGCTAGCCTTGGGCACTTAGTCTTTCTAAGCTTTAACTTTCTCACCTGTATAATGGGTCATTAAAACCTATCTCTTGAAATTTGGTAATTATTGAGGTATATGATTCATACACAGGACTTGGGGGTAACTGGGAGTTGAAGGTAATTACAATCTAATGAGAAAGTTCCAGGATGGCAAACACTCTACAACCCAGCCCTTCAAATTGCTTTTGAAAATTTCATGATGAGGGTAATTTCATGAAGTTGGTTTTTGCAAGGGTTTCCTGTTTTTAATGCTTATTTACATGATGGCTCTGGGAATGTCATTTTCATTTTTATGTTTTTTTCAGCTAAGGCTTAAGAGGGGAATTTTAAAAAAATATTTGGATCCTTTATTTCCTTTCATCATGAGACTTTCATTTCTCTTAGGCACTCCTTTCACCCCAATTTAACATCAAGAAGTTCTCTCTCCTGTATTTTGAGGGGAATTTTTAATAATAATCCATTCCTTAAATCACAGACATTAGCGCTGACAAAATTATAGAATCCTCACATTATTTAATATGCAAGTTCAGTGGTCAAGCTCACAACTGCTGAAATACAGTACAGGTAGAATTCAAAATGTATCTTGAGACAAATAAGCAGCTATAACATTTATTACGTTGAGTAGAAAACATGCCAAGCTACTTCATTTTTCTTATCTATAAGTACATAGTTTCCCCAAAACAGAAATCTTAGAGGTACACAAACTACCCTTAGGAGAGTGTGAGTTCTGAGTTGTTTTCCCATAATAGCAATTTTCTAGTGTGCTCTTACCTGGTCTCCTGTGTGATTAAGTGGTAGAATTTATGAAATAACTACACAGAGTTTGGAATGTAATTTTTGACCAAGAAAACAGAATGAAACTAGCTGGGGATTTAAGCCATGTTGTTTTCTCCTTTTGCATACCAAAAGCAGTCTTCTTATCCTTCTCAACCCCTAATTCCAGCAGGTTTTTGCAAAGGTACAGAATCATAATTCTATATCATACCCTATACACATATACACATACTCATGTAACATGCACAGACACACAAACCCGCACACGTACATCGCAGAGGGAAAAGCCAGGAAAAGTACCTTGAAAGGCTCCAATTTCAATGTTGTTCACTTGTGAATGAAACAAAATATTAATGCTATTGGCAGCCAAATTTATTTGGAAGTTAAATAGTATAAATTTTGCTTATGCTGATAATAATTAGCATATTTATTAAAAAATAATAAATTGGAGCTGAGGTTGTAGCTCAGTGGTAAAGTTCTTGCCTAGCATGTGTGAGGCACTGGGTTCGATTCTGAGTACTATATATAAATAAATGAATAAAACAAAGGTCCATCAACATCTAAAAAAAAAATTAAATAAATAAATTGGGGACTTAAAAAAAAAATATATATATATATATATATATATATATATATATATATACTTATTTGTACTTTTGTGTATTTTTAAATGAAACTAAGGAAATATGGATGTTATTTGAAATAAAAATTTTAAGGAATCATACAGCATGAAAAATCAGAAGTATTATTTCAGATTAAATACAGCAATAGTTATGGGTGAGTTCACTTTTAATTCACTTTTTCTAAAAGGCAGGAAACTAACTTTATGCTTCTTCTTGTCCCAGGGATTGAGATCTATTTTCTATACCTTATCTTACAACAATTCTGTAAGGCAGATGTTATAATATTACATCCTAGATGAGAAAACTAATATTCTACATTGTTACAGAATTTGCCAAAGAATAACTTGCTAACAAGTAGTGGAGCTAAAGGATGGCTCTATGTTCTTCAACATTACACACTACATTGGGATCAGAAATTCAGCAAATATATCTTAAATGCCTGTTTGTGTGAAAAGCATCAAGTCAGGTACCAACAGTGACAAAGATAAGAAATATACATCTTTTTTTTTCCTTTCTCTCTCAGTACTGGGGATTGAACCCTGGAGCACTCTACCACTGAACTATATTCCTCATCCTTTTTTAATTTTTCTAAATTTTGAGACAGGGACTTGCTAAGTTGCTGAGGCTGACCTCAAACTTGTGATCCTCCCGCCTCAGCCTCTAGTTGCTGGGATTACATGCATGTGCAGGCAAACCATAACTTAAGCAAAAGTTAGGTTTCAATGATCTTCAACTTTCCCCTGCATTTTATTCTCAGAATCTTTTTGTCCATCAAAGCTTTTAAAAAAAAAAAAAAAAAAAAAAGCCTCCAATAAGTTACTTCATCTCTTCTCTAAATATGGCTAAGTTCCCTTGGTAAGTTCCTGTGCTGTTTGGAAAGAGACATTTTTGGAACAGAAAGTGTTTTCTTGTGTCCTGAAGTCACATTATAGGCGTACCTATGGGAAATCCGTAAAGTCGTTAAAGTGTCTCAAAGCACTTCCACATGCACTGTTGATTTAGGCACAGGGTACAAGTTTGGAGATCATGGATTTGTTAACTGCGTTTGGCAAGTTAAGAGTTCACCACGGTTAAGTCACCAGTGGATGAAATATTTGTCAGTTCAGGAGAAAGGCCTTTTCAAGAAAAAAGATTGTGTCCTGGCCTAGGCTCCTTCAAGGGAGCTCTAGGCGTAGAAATTGTACAGCCCCGATTACTTCTCAAGCTACTGTCCTCAGCACAAAGAACTTAGTGAAAACCAACGGTTTGAAGGCGTTGGTAACTGGGTTTTAGTTTAAGGCACCTTTAGGTTCTGGGGGGTTTTCTAAGCCCTGAGCTTTCGCTGGGGTCGGGAAGGGTGCGCTCAGGGAAAACTGACGCGTGATTCCACCCACCAGCCCTCCGGCAGAGGCGAGGTTGAAGGGACAGCAAGACTGAGAGCCAGCCGCTAAGGGGGTCCAAGTGCCGGGCCTGCTTTCCCCGGAGGCCAAAGGCCGGCTCCACGCCAAGGGCGAGAACCAGCACTCGGAGACCCCGCCCCTCTGTTCAATGGACCCGCCCCCAGCCCCGCCCCTTCCCGGGCCGCGCACCCGCGCGCCCCGCCCGCGGGCGGAAGCGAGAGCGAGGCTGAACGCCTGACGTCAAGGCGACACCGCCAAACCTCGCCCAGAGTCAGGCGTGTAAACCAGCCGGAGCGGCGGCGGCAGCGACAGGACCGCCGTGGCGCCCAGAGCAGCGACCCGGAGGGAGCGCGGGGCGACGCTGGCTACGGGAACCCGGTGACAGCGTGAGAGGTTCGCAGAGTACGTGCGTGGCCGCTGAGGGGAGCGGCCGCAGCGGCCGCGCGGGGCGGGACCCGGCGCCGGCTGAGGGGAGCGGGTGGGGTGCGGCGCGGGCCGGGCGGGGCGGTCGGGGGCCCCGCGACAGCCACGGCGTCCCTTCAGCGCGCGGCAGGTGGCGCGAGGGCTCGGCGCTCGGTCAGCCAGCGCGCTGCCTCCCGGGTGAGCGAGAAGGATCCGCAGCCGCCGCCGCCACAGCCGCGGGGGAACGGCGCGCTTTGCGGAAGGGGTCAAATGTCTGAAATATGGCGGAGGAAGTGAGAGCCCGAGGACCCCCCCCCCCGCCCGCTCCCTCCTGCCCGCGGCCGTCGCAGCCTCTCCCGCTGCCCGCCTCCCCCGCCGGCTTCCCCGTAGACTTGCTCCCCGCCCGGGAGCCCCCTTACTGGCCGCCCGGGTTCCCTCCCGGGTGTGGGTGGAAGTTAGAACGGAAACCAGAAAGTTGTCCTTTGCGTAGACCCACCTTCCCCCAGCCCGGAGCCTGGGCGAGGAGCGTTCGGGGGAAACCACTCCCCGGCGCCCTGCGGGCTCGAGCCTGACAGGGAAAAAGTTTGCCTGAAACGGGGCTGGCTTGCTCCATTTGTTGCGGGAAGTGGCAGGAGGAAGGCAGCGGAGGGAGCCCCACCTAGTCTGGCAGCAGCCACCGTGCAGAGAAAAATTGTTAAAGGGGCCTTTCCCTTCGTCAGCAAGAGGAAATCTCTTTCTCTCGCAGAGAGAGAATCCAGGAAGTTTGTCCTCTTCTCTTTTTCGCCATCTCCATTTGTCTGATACTAAAACTGACTTACCAGCGCCATGAATTTTATTTGAAACTACTCCGGTATTTACCGGGCCCTTCGGATTTTTCTTCTGGAAAACAAACAAACAAAAAACGATGCCTTTTGGCGAAAAGATCGTCCTTGCAAGTTTGAGCAGATGGTTTGCTTCTCCTTCGCTTGTCCCTCTCCCACCCTCATTAATAGTTCGGAAAAACATTTTGCTCCTGAAACTCCTGATTGGCACGAATAGGAACACTTATCTATTATAGTAAGGGAAAATTGCATTTTTACAGAATAGAAAGTTGACAGTAAAGCGAATATTGTGACTTTAATATTTTAAAGTTAATTCAGTCTGGTTGGATTTTTGTTTGCTAATAGTATATATATCTATAATATATAGATATATTGAGTGCCTCTAACTTGTAAATTCATCTTGCAGACCCATTTTTTGTAATTAAAATGTTGTATGAACTTGCTCAAGAAATAACTTATGGAAAAGAAACTTTCATTTAGCTTCAAACTCTTATCACTCTTAAAAGCTGACTCTTGCAATAGTATTTATTGAGTCATTATGGAGTCATGGGACTTTTTAAGAGCCGGAAGGGACTATTTAGATCATCCAGTCCCGCCCTGTCATTTTATGGAGGAGGAAACTGAGGCCTAGAATAGATAAGATAACCAGTTAGTAGGTCTGCTTAGAACAGTAGTCTATGCATAATAGACAACTTGAAGGAAGAAAAATGGCATTTTTATAGTAAATTATGTCTTAAAGGGATTATTGGCCCTATCATACCCCAAAAAGTGGGTACTTTAGTCAAATGGTGTGGAATGATCACTTGAAATGTTTTATCTCCAGGTTTTAGGAGAATACTCAGACTAAATAATTTTAAGGACACAGAACCCTGAATGTAGTCTCAAATCCATGCTTTTAATCTCTGCACTATAATTGTATTCATTTGCACTTTCTTGTATGACATTCCCAGTAAATTGTGAAGCAGACTTATCTGAGTAAGCTGCAAAGTAAATTATTGAAACACATATAGCCTGTTTGGTTTTAATGTGCCAAATATCAAAATACAGCTGAAGAACTCACTACTAAACTGGCTTAATTTTAAAATATGGCATGAAAATGGTTGCTCTGTCTTTTCACATTCTCCCACCCAACCCAACCCTGTGAAAGTCATCTCTCTTATACTTTCTTTTTTTTTTTTTTTTTTTTTGGTACTGGAAATTAAACCCAGAGGCACTTGACCTCTGAACCACATCTCCAGCCCTCCGCCCTTTTTTTCTTTTGAGACAGGGTCTCATTAAATTGCTGAGTCTGGCTTCGAACTTGAGATCTTGTCTCAGCCTCCCAAGTTGCTCGGATTACAGGCATGTGCCACTATACCCAGCCTCTCTTTTACTTTCTATGAAAAATATTATGTCCTATCTTGTGTTATTGTAATGTAGTATATATTATACTAAATTTCAAACAGGGTGTTTTGTTTTTTATGCCCCAAATCACTGGCATGGTGCCTTGCACATAGACTCTCAATACTAGTTAAATGAAAATATAAAATGCAATGTCTGGGCCCACAGTAATGTATGGTATTAAAATTTAGGGATTAATGATAATGAACATTCATACAGGATATTTGAACAGAACAGTGTAATCTTTCAAAAAGAAATGACTCCACATTGTTTTTGGAATTTCTTACTTTACAAATTGTCTTTTTATCCTCAATCCTTTACAATAGAGTGTAAATATTTTCTCTTAACTATAAGGGGATAATAAGTCCCCATAGTGAAGAATCACCATGTACATACCAAGGGTCCAGGAAGATGAGTTAAAGAATCATAAAGTTGATCTGCCTTTCTTACTCCCCAGCCATCTTGGCAGCTGCTTTTGGTTGGGGGGCTGTCCGGTCTTAAAGGCAGAAAAATGCTGGCTACAAAGGAAAAGAAAAAAAAAAGTTTCTGAAATGGATCAGCTCTAGGCTCCAACTTGTTATGAAAAGGAAAAAAGTATGTGCCAGGCAAAATGAAATTGATCATCTTCCCCAACAACTTCCCAGCTTTGAGGAAATCTGAAATAGAGTACTGTGTTATGCTTGCCCAGACTGATGTCTATCCCTGCAGTGGCAATAATATTGACTTGGGCACAGCATGCAGAAAATACTAGAGTAGGCACACTGTCATTGATCCAGGTGATTCTGATAACAGAAGCATGCCAGAACAGAGTGGTAAAAAGTAAAACAAACAGAATTTTTCTTTAATAAAACTTTATCAGAGCTTACTTTTAAAACAAAATTGAGGGCTGGTATTGTAGCTTAGTGGTAGAGAGCTTGCCTAGCATGTGTGAGGCACTGGGTTCGATCCTTAGCACTACATAAAAATAAATAAAGGTATTGTGTCCATCTACAACTAAAAATCTTTTTAAAAAATTGATCTATGTATATAATCTTTCAAGTGGATCTTTGTAAATTGAGATTGAAGAACTGCTAATGCAGAGATTGTTAACATAGTAACTATGTTTTAAATGTAAAATCTAAATGAACCAAAAGCTCATGTAGAGGTTTCTTTGCCTTTTGTTTAAGCATTGGATGTTTTTCTTGCTGGGTGGAGGGGCTGTTGGGTTGATATTAATCTGTGAACTTGGATCTGATACAGAATTTTATTTTACCCAGAGTATCATTTCCCCCAAGTCCCCTGAAAAGCATAGTCTACATAGGCAATTTTCTTATTTAATATAAAGGAGATATTCAATAATCTCTCCTGATCTTACTGATTTGCATGCCATTTCCATGAAGATATAAAATAATGTGTCTCTGTTGTAAAGGGGGGAAGGGTATTGATATGTAGTGTCTAAATTTGATAAGAGTAAGGATAGTTTAGTGTTCATGAACCAAATATTTGGTATCACATATTCACTCTGTAGAAAGTTTTGCTCAAAACTGATATTTTAGAACAAGTTAAGAAACAAACATCTTAGCCTTTGCCATAATCTGGATTGGATGGAATTTTTACTTTGGCTCTCTCTAAACAGAAGTACTGCTGGATTCAGTGGCACATGTCTGTAAATCCCAGTGACTTGAAAAGACTGAAGCAGGAGGACTATAAGTTTGAGGCCAGCCTCAGCAACTCTCTCAAAAGAGCTGGGGATGTGGTTCAGTGGCCAAGCATACTTGGGTCAATTCCCAGTACAAAAGGGGGAGAGAACGATATACAACAAGAACTATGCCTTGTCTTGTGCGGAATGAAAACTAATGTTTTCCAGTGTTTATAGGTATTTTGCAATGGTGTTGGAAGATGCTAATTATCATTGAGGACTAAAATCTTTTATTTTACTAGTTATTTGGAAATCTCATGAACATAATGAAATCAGTATATTTAGAATAGAATGAATGTATCCATTTGTAGTAAGAACTTACCTAATATGTTATACTTGAAACCCAGTTGAGCATTGGATTCTAAGACCATTTCCTTTAGTCATAGTTTCTATTTTATTTATTTAATTTTTGGTAGTGGAACTTTACCACTGAGCTCTATCCTCAACCCCTCTTCCGCTTTTTTTTATTATTATTATTTGAGATAGGGTCTAAGTTGCTGAGCACCTTGCTGAGTTGCTGAGGCTGGCCTTGAACTTGTGATTCTCTGATCCTCCTGTTTTAGTCTCCTGCACTGCTGGATTATAGGTGTGGGTCACACAACAGCAGTTTTATTTTAAACAAAAAAGCTGTCAGGAAGTTTTGTGCTGCCTTTTAAAAAATCACTTTTTAAAAATTTACCACCAATAAAAATATATCATTTATTTTCTATAATAACACTGCTGTTTATTCCTAATGTTGGTCAAATTAAGGTTACACAGCAACTGATATTTTGGTATTAATTTAGAAACTTTTATTTCCCTTCCTGTCAGTAGAGAATCAAAATTTTTAAAACTCTCAGCAGCTTTAACTTACAAAATTAAGAAGTGGAAATTTAGGGTAGAGGTACCATGGTATTGTGTGTGTGTGTGTGTGTGTGTGTGTGTTTGGTACTTGGGATTGAACCCAGAGTGCTTATCCCCTGGGCCATATCTTCCTACCTTTTTTATATTTTATTTTGAGACAGGGTCTCATCCAATTGCTGCGGCTGGCTTGCAATCCTCCTGCCTCCTCCCAAGTTGCTGGGATTATAGGCGTAAGCAACTATGCCTGGCACCAGTTTTTTTTATTTTTTAGTTGTAGTTGAACAACATACCTTTATTTTATTTCTTTTTTGTGGTACTGAGGATCAAACCCAGGGCCTTTCACATGCTAGGCGAAGACTCTACTGCCCAGCCACAACCCCAACCCCTGCCCAGCACCAGTTTTTAAAATAACATTTAAATTACTTTTCTAAAGTAAAAATATTTGCAACATGAATTGCAGAATATCTGGCTTTTATTATAGAGAAGAGCAAAATTCTGGGATATAACTCCTTAAAATTGATTGTATATGAAGTGCTTGAATACTAGAAATATGTTTACTTTAAAATTAAGAATATTAGTATCTCTAACCATTAGGGACTAATTAATGTTCTGAGTTATAAACCAGTTCCTAAGTTTACTCTTAATAGTTATGCTTACTCTTAATAGTTATACTATTTTAGAGTATCATTAGATAACTTGGTAGGTGATATTTTCCAGTGGTGGGGTTTTGAATGTTTTCAACTATTGTATGGATAATTGAATAGAGGCTCTAAAGGAAGAGAACATCCATTAAAAGCATCAGAGCTTCGTCGTTTTTAATAAGTAACTTTATTTTGAAAATATACAGGGAACTGATTATCCCATTGGTGAATTATTTCCACAATATGTTGTTTCCTCCTCTTTGTCTTGAAGGAAGAAAAAAATTAGGGAAACAATGTTTTGTCCTCAGTTTGTGGGGTTTTGTGGTGCCGAAAATCAAACTCAGAACCCCACAGATGCTAGTCAAGTTTTGTATCACTGAGCTATATCCTCTACCCTGTTTGGTCCACTAAGTAGCAGTTTGGGGGGAAACCTTCTAGATAGGAAATGAAAAATGTTAGGCAAAATAAAATTGATTCATCTTCTAAAATTTATCCTTCTCACAAAGTATTTTCATTTAATAGTTTTTAGGTGTCAGATGATAATGCATTCATCTAACTCTTCATTACTTTTTGTTAAAAGTTAACAGCACACATGGAATCCTATTAGTACATTATGCTAATATTTATAGCCACAGCTTTTAAGATTTGTAAGTTATAGATAAACCTCTCAGTTAACAGTAGCAAAACTCAGGAATCCCGCTGGAGGCTTGAATTCTGTACTGTCCTGAAAAAAATGAGGGATAAATGAGGTATATAATATGTATGTATGTTCTTTTACTGCTCTTGAAATTATTGAACTTGAGATATTTCACAGAATTTGTATTGATAAATTGACCAAGTTTTCAAATTAGTGTCATCCCACCCCACCACTATGATGATCTTTTTAGGCGAAACATCTTTTCCTTAAAGCTTTTCTACCTCTTTACTCCCTCAGTAGGAATGATAACATATCTTGGAGTTGTTGAGGATTAAATAGAGGATTTGTAAATGATTCATAAATCTTAAAATAATATACTAATATATTATTAGTTCTTATTCTTTAAAGTTTTTCTTCTCCTATAGCAATGCTTAAGATTCTCATTAAAGTATGAATTGTAACTAAGAATAACTGCGATTTTTGAACAGCTTTAAAAATGAAATGTCTGGCCTAGCAGTTTTCAAAGTAGATCCAAGGAATCCTACAGATCCTGTAGACATTTTCAGGGAGTCCCCAAGTGCAAAACTATTTTTATAGTAATACTAAGATGTTCTTCACCCTTTTCACCATATTGACATTTATGCCTATGTACAGAAACAATGGTGAGTAAAATTTCTGGCACTTCAGAATGAATCAGATTATAGTACCTTACTGTATATACTATAGTAATTATTGTCTTCTTCACTGTCTTGCTTTCACAGTTTAAGGGGGAGGGGGATCACTTTTCATCTAAACATGCTTGAAGAAGTTAAAAAAATTTTTTTAATTTAATCTCTGCCACCATACACATCTTTTTAATACACTGTGACAAAACAGGAAGTATGCATAAAACATTTTAGCTGCATTCAGAAATATAGTAGTTGTCTCTAGAAGACAAGTCCAGGGCGAAGTCTTGCAAGTCACACCAGCTGCTTTTTTATGAAACACCATTTTTATATTAGAAAGAATACCTGACAAACTGGCTACCCAGAATTGGATATAGGCTGACATTTTCTTGAAAACAGTGAGCCTACTACTCTAAGGAGAATAGTGACAATATTTATGACTAATGATAAACTTAGCTTTTAAGCAAAAATTAGGATTTTTGACAGTTTATATTAGCCACTGGACTTTTGATAGCTTCCCAATACTTAACAATATTTTTCTGATGATATTAACGACATTTTAAAATAATATATAATGAAATGAATCATCATTTGGAGATCTGCAAAATTATGAGCTGGTATTTTCCAAAAGACCAATGCATGGTATTACAGAATCATGCACAGGTAAGAAATTTTTCCAAAGTGCTAGCTGGACCAATGGATTTTAATGGTACAAAGAACGTGATGTCTGGGCACCATGACACAATGCCTTAATTCCCAGGAACTCCAGAGGCTGAGGCAAGGAGGATGCTAAGGCAGGCCAGCCTTAGCAACTTAGTGAGACCTTGTCTCAAAATAAAAAGGGCTGGGACTGTAGCTCAAAAAGCACGCTGGGTTCATTTCCTAGTACCACAATGAAATTGATTAGGGAAGTTTCCAGTTTCATATTGCAAACAAATGCGAAGTTTTGGTGTCGCATCAAAGAAGGATATCCACATTTATCTGAAAATGTTATATTCCTATGTATCTTACATTTTTTCATTTTTTATTTCATATGCCTTGCTCTCTATTGAATGTTGTCTTTGACTTATTGTGGGTTTTTATTGTTAGTGGAGGGGGTATGGGTAAGGAATGGGAATCAAAGATAAATGTGAAACAGTATTTTCAAGTGCTTTATCTTGGAATCCCTTATTAATATGTAGTTTTAAATTTAATTTCTTTTTTTAATATATTTATTTTAGTTGTAAATGGACCTTTATTTTATTTATATGCGGTGCTGAGGCTCGAACCCAGGGCCTCACACATGCTAGGCAGGTGCTCTACCACTGAGCCACAACCCCAGCCCCTTAAATTTAATCTAAGCAGCCTTTTCTGAGCAATCCATTCAACCTTTGGTCACAGTGATTTATTCTGTGTTGACAGGCTTGATTTAAAAACAGTCTTAACAATCCCTGTTAAACAACTATTTTTTATAAACCTCATCTCATGGGACATTATAAAGGACTTTTCAGGCTTACCTGTGTTTGGGTCAAGTATTCAATATCAGATTATGAAAGTAGTAAGAATGAAGCACAGCTTACACTGTGCTCAGTTTCTTGGAAATTTAGTGCCAGTTATTTTCGCTGGAGATCAAGTGGATGTGTTTCATGAAGAAAGAGTATTGAGTTTAAAACCATAATTTGAAAGAACAGGGTTGACATGAGGAAGAGAAAGGGAGTGGAGTGGCTTAAAGAAAGTATAGGTATGAAATGCTCATTTCAGGGTAGCTTCAATCATTGCAGAACTTCCTACGTGAACTGAAAGAGAGAGGGAAGTTAAAGGGAAGCTTTAGTGTTCCCTATAAAATAATTAACTGCTCAGCTGTTCTAGCAGTTCTGAATTGGGAAACATACTGAGGTCATATCCAGGACATCCAAATTAGTCACAAGATTGTCACTGGCTATTGTTTTAGTTACTAGATGAAAAATAGAAATTTATTCTGTTTTAGCTTTTTTATATTTGTGCTTTTTTTTTTCCATCTGTAAGCCAGTCACCTGTATTTCATCATTAAACAAAGAGAAGTTAGACTGTGCAATCTTTTTAAGGACAGAAAAGCATCTGGCATGGTAGCACACATCTGTAGTTCTAGCAACTCAGGAGGCTGAGGCATTAGGATCTCAAGTTTGAGGCCAAACTCAGCAACTTGGCAAGGCTCTGTCTCAAATGTAAAAATTTAAAGGACTTAAGATGTAGCCCAGTGGGAAAGTATCCCTGGATTCAATCCCTAGTACCAAAAAGGGGGGGGGGGGCTGGGGGTGACACAAGGCATTTATAACTTCTGTTTAGATAAAAATGATGATGGTGATTATAAGCAATGAATAGGTGGGAGGGCAAGAAATGGGACAGAAAGGTGAGGATTGTGATTAAGAGATTCTTGTTTGAATGAACAGAACTACTATTACTGTCATTCACTTGACAAATCTAGTTCAACTGGAAGGCTAACCCCCACTTTGAAAAACATTTGTGATGCTTTAGTGATTGATAGATCTTATCCACTGAAGGATCCTAAGTAGAGGATAAATTGACATTATCTACCAGTTAGATTATCTA
Source organism: Marmota monax (assembly GCF_021218885.2). Lineage (NCBI taxonomy): Eukaryota > Metazoa > Chordata > Mammalia > Rodentia > Sciuridae > Marmota > Marmota monax. The sequence continues at coordinate 5,660,591 of NW_026695212.1, forward strand.
CCAGTTAGAAATTGTGGTCTTAAAGTGTTGTCACTAAGCATTTTGAGTTGCAGGTGCTTTTTCTGTTTTTGCTCCCTAGCAGCAAAAACTTTTTGTACTTTTTTTTTTTTTTTTTTTTTGAGGGGGCATATCAGGGATTGAACTCAGGGACACTTGACCACTGAGCCACATTCCCAGACCTATTTTGTATTTTATTTAGAGACAGGATCTCAAATGAGTTGCTTAGCACCTCGCTTTTGCCGAGGCTGGCTTTGAACTCGAAAGCCTCCTGCCTCAGCATCCTGAACCATTGAGATTACAGGTGTGTGCCACTGCACCTGGCCCTTACGCACTTTTTCTTGAAAATAAATATTTAGGTGCCCAAATTAGACTCTTTATTTCATTACCCTTCTACATTTTAACTGACTTAGGCATGGGAATAAATTTTAGTGTCCACACGTGTATATGCACTCTCTATGTCACACGCTCCATGAAACCTCTAACAAGTTAACACCTCTTTAGGAACTTATCTTTATGTAGAGAAAGTTTGACTGAATGATTATTAATGCTTTTTGAGCTGCCAGGTCTTATGTCTTGGTGATAGCATCTTTGTTTATGCTAGTCATCTCTTCTGTGGCTTTCTAATGTTTCCATTTTTGTCCTGCCCCATGTCTGCCTCTACCCAGAAGACCAGCTGATCTCTTAAAAATGTAAATTGGATCCAGTGTTACCCTCTAGTCCCAGTTTTACCCCCAGTGGCTTAAAATAAAAACCAGTCCCTTATCAGGGCCTACAAAGTCCCGCATAATCCAGTTCTGGCTTACTTCACAACTTTATCTCCTTTCCATTGTTCCACCAAGCTCTAGTTACACTGTACTTGTGGTCTGGGAGTATCTGGAATTAAACCCAGGGTCTTGAGCATACTAAGCAAGTGGTCTGCCACTGAGCTACATACGTAGCTCCCACACTACTTTCTGATCTTGGTCCAACAAGCCCTTTCAGTTTTAGTGCTTGCTGCTTTCTGTGGAGAACTTTCCCCAGCTCTCTGCAGTTACGCTTCGGTTTCAGCTATAGATCTCAGCCCAGATATCATTATTTTTAGTTTTTCTAGACCATCTTATATAAAAGAGCAATCCTCTACATTGCCTTCATAATCCTTATGAGTAATTATTTTTATGCAGTTCTTTACCTTGCTTTCCCTCTTAAATTGTATCAGGAAAATGGAAATATGTTGACTTTCCTACCTTATTTCAGATAGCCCAGGAATTGGCAGGTGCTCAAAAAACTTTAATTGAAAGAAATGTATAAGGTATACAACAGTTTGTCCTTATCAATTCCCTTCATAGGCTACTTAAACTAATTTCTTAAGGTATTATACCTACCTGAGTATAATTTGTCATTTTTTATTTAGGACATCTGTCTCTTGAGGACTGATTCCTTCATCTGGCTGCATGTTATTGAGAGCAAAATGTTCTCAGTTACTGTATGTTAGGGTTAAATTGAGTAATTATGCACGAAAGGTTTTTAGCAAAGATGGAAAGTTAATCAATATGAGAAGTAAATAGTTCACAGTGCCCAAATGAATGATATAGATGAGTGTTCATAGAGACAAAGGAAGAAGTCACAGCTCTAGTAGTCAGAAGAGGAAGTAAAAATGAGGTGGGGTCATTGCATGATATTAAAGGAGTATGTAAATCTTAACAGTGAACCATGGTGGGCAGCAATACAGAAATTGAAGTAAATTCAAGAAAGTACTTTGCTTTAGCAGATAATTTGTGAAATGGATTCTAGGTCCTTAGTCCTTTATCTAGAACTTTTCTTTCCATTTATTTACGAACTCAGGATTTTGGAGTAAGATTTGTTTGGGATTTTAGTAAAAGTAATGAGACATTATTAATGTGAAATATAAATAGTCAGATTAAGTGGTTTAAAAAATGTAAGGCACAGCAGTGCTCAGGTGAAATTTTATTGTTTAAATTTTTATTAGATCATGTTTTTCCACCAAATTAGATATAAAACTTTTGGTTTTCAGAGATTTGGAACTTCAGGATGTCTATGGGAAACAATCCTGAAATCATTTGAAAAGGCATTATTCATTAATATGTATTTTGGGGGAAATGTTAAGGCCTGAAAATATTACTTTTAAGCAATTAAATTAGAAACATTCTGCCAAGTAATTCTTTTTGAACCTGGCACATAAATTCTTATAACATGTAGTTCATCTCCCAGTTGATAAGGTTTCTAAGAATTATGTAATGCCTATAATTATAAAATAGGATACATTAGAAGACTAGGAATATATAGCTCAGTTGGCTTGCCTTGCATGCAAAAGGCCGTGGGTTCAATCTCTAGCACCACAAAAAACAAAAACAGTCTCTCTTTAGGATAAAAATTGTTGATGGAATCACTTGTTGTAATAGTGACAAGGAAGAAGTAAATAGCTGAAGAGGCTCTTTGGGAACTTAAAATTGATTACAGGAAGTGTCTATATGCTTTATTTTCCCCCATATATTCTGCTTATTCTAGCAGCATAATTAACACCCAAACTTTGGTTTTCGTTTGCTTTTATCCATTCATTTGGTATATATACTAATGTTCAAAAATGGAAGCATGTATGTGTATGAATTTTTTTCCCTGATATTAATTTTCTCTCTCAATAAAATTGTCCGGACAGACATGTAGGAAAGCTACCCTTTTTTCAGGGGAAAGGAGGTACCAGGGATTCAACTCAGGGACAGTAAGCATAAACTGCTGCTTAGGTTGAGATATTAAAATTGTTAGAGAAATTATGGGAAGTGCTTGTGCTGCCACTGTTTGTTGTTGCTTGAGTAATTTTTCTCCTCCAAACTTTTGGCAGGTTTACTAGGAAATTTTCATTTAGGAATACCCTGGCCTTGAAGTTTTGTTCAGAATGTGCAATTTAATCATGCAGATTATGAATCTACAATTTAAAATGAGGACATTCTATGTCTTCTTAATTTGTTTGGAGATAGTCATATTAAGCATGTTATTTAATCCTAGTGATGAGGTTAGTAGTAAATGAAAATATTATAGCCATTTGTTTCTCTTATGAAAGACATTGTCTTTATTTATGAACTCAATCTTATGTTGAAAGAGTCTATAAAATTATGCTTCTAAAAAGTTCACTCATCCTTGTGGGAGGTGGGTGTATTATAAAAGCAAGAAATATTTGTGGTGTTTTTTGGTTTTCTTCCATTCATAAAAATGGATGTGCTTGCTTCTGGAATCCTTACCTTTAAATTCTGATTTATCTACTAGTTCTAAGGTGCTTTGCTTCTGATTTCTTATGCCTCTGTCCTAACATATTTCAACTGTATTCAGTATTTCCTTGAAATATATGAAAGCATATACTTTCACTAACTAGTGGGAATATCTGTGGTCGATGTAGTTAACCTAATTCTGCAACCGGCTCAGGAAACAGTATTAAGCACCTTTAATGATAGCATTCCTCCCAGTAAAGGTCATTCTTTTTGAAATGTTATATATCTTTTTTTCTTTTTCTTTGTTAAGAAAATTCTGAGTGGCTTATTTAAATTATTGAAGAATGATGAGATCTTAGTAACAACAGGAGACCCTTCTGTACTAAATTGGGAAACTGTGTGTAAGCAAAAAGATGAATAAGATAGTCTGTTTAGATAAACCCTGATCTTTGCACAAGATTTCAAGTATTTTTAAGAGTTACAGTCCTGTTCTTTCACTTAAACCACATCAGACATTGATAATTAAGAACAGTACATATTCCCTTTGAGTCTCTTTCAGTCTTGAGTTGGTCTTAAAATCACTCTCAATAGTGCACTCACTACAGGAAGCCATTAATATTTTGTATTGGTGTTTGAGCTAAAAACCCATTTGCTACCACTAAATTAGTGGGCAAGATTTATTGTCTCTCCATGCTCTAGCCTGTAGGGCACATGTTAACAAACTTTTTTTTGTGAAGAGCCAGGTAATATTTTAAGCTTGTTTTTTTTTAAGACAGGGTCTCAATAGGTTGCTTACAGTCTTGCTAAATTGCTGAGGGTGGCTTCAAACCTTCCATCCTTCTGCCTCAGCGTCCCAAGCCACATATTTTAAGCTTTGTTGACCATACAATCTTCTAGAGCCAGTCAGCTCTGCCCTTACAGTCTAAAGGCAGTCATAGACAATATACAACATATGATCATAGCTATGTTCCAACAAAACTTTATTTACAAAAACAAGCAGCAAGGACTGGAATAGGGGTAGTTTGGTGTTGAGTACTTGCCTAGCATGCCTTGAGGCCCTGGGCTTGATACCCTGCACTGCCAAAGGAAAGAAAAAAAAGGCAGCAAGTGGGATCTGGCCTGAGGGATATAGTTTGCCGGCTTCTGCTCTAGGGTAGGAAATTGATTTTGATTCATTCAACAAATAACTTCTATATTCTAGACACTGTTAAGTATTGGATTATGTAGAAATGAACATTACACAAAGATGCTGGGTCATGAGGTATTTAAGCCTTAACTGAAGTTTGGTATTTTGTATTTTAAGGAAAAAAATAAGACCTACCCCATACATCTACTGATACATGTGAGATCTTAGGCAAATACAAGTACCATGTTCTGTGATAATGATATAACTAAAAGTAACTTCAGTATGCTTTAGATCAGATGCTGTGGTATCAGAGTTAACATCCTGTTATTAAAAATAGGGGTCTATACTAGCTGCACGTAGAATAATGTTGAAATTATCAGTTTCTTTTTTCTATGTCACATTGTTTTTAACTTACTAATTTTGGTTTTCAACATCTTATTGTATGTAGTATGTATAGATTTTGTTGCAAAACAACTCATGCATTTTAAAAGTAGGCTGAATATTAATCATTTTAATGAAATACTTAATCTAACATTCGTTCTGTTGTAAGAACCCTTTTTGTTGGTTTAAAGGTACCTTTAGTTTTCTCAATGTTGGTATTTTCCTCATCAAATTACCCAGTGTTATTGCTTAGTAAATGAGTGAAAGCCCCAACAGATCTCCTTTATCTTCACTATAGTCTCTAGTGCTGTTTTTCTTATTCCTTTATGTACTGTGATCCAGTTAGACTATGCTTTTGTTATAATCAAGTTTCCACATTTTGCTATCTTTTATTAATTTTTTTCGGTGTTAAATTTTTGAGTTCTTTATATATCCTGGAAATATTCTTTATCTATTCTGTCAGTAGGTAGCAAAGGTTTTCTCCCAGTCTGTAGGTTCTCTCTTCACATTTTTCATTGTTTCCTTTGCTGTGCTAGAGGAAGCAAATTATAATAGCGACTTATTTTACTTTTAATGGCCAACTGGTTTGCTCGAGATTGAGAAATATTGAATTTCAAAGCTTAAACTAGGACTATTGGTGATACGATTCCAGTTAATAATAAAGCTATCTCTTTTGCATATTACTGCTTTAGTGCACTTTTATTTAGTATTTATTTTTTATTTAGTTTTTATTTTACTGTGGACACAGTACCTTTGTTTTATTTTTATGTGGTAAGGATCGAACCCAGTGCCTCATGCTACTAGGCGTGCGCTCTACCTCTGAGCCACAACCCCAGCCTCTTTAGTGCACTTTTGAGAGAAAAAATAGATATGGGTAAGAGGTGGTTGGATTTGAGGAGGGGGTGGCACTTGAATATTTATTTATTTTATATTTTTCTTTCCATTATTTATTGTTATTTTTCCATTTGAAATTTAGCATTAACTTTCTATTGCTAAAAGAACCTTTTTTATGTTTATTAAGTTTCAGGTGTAATTATTTTTGGTGGACATTCTTTAATGTTCACATGAAGTGCATTTAACCAATTTATTCATCTGTATGGGGATATATTTGTATATGAAGTATCTTAGTGACCTTACTAGAAGAAGGTGGTACTTCTTAAATTTTAGAGATTGCATAATCTGTCAGAAACAGCCTGATAATTTCCTGTTTGTTCCTTTTATAGCGATATAATCTTGGATCATAGGTTTATAGAAAGAATATTTCTAAAATAATGTCATTCCTTTGCTGCTAAATATTGTAGAGGCTAGTATCTGTTTAACGAGTAGCAGGTATATAACTTAGAATAAAGTGGCTGCTAAAAATCCTTGTAAGTTTTATCAGCACATATGCCATAATAGGACATAAACTGTTCTGGGATATACATTTTTACCTTGTGATATTGTTGAAAACATAATCAACATTAAAATATTGATATCTCATACCTAAAAGAGCATTAAAGTTCCAGTTTCTTCAAAAATTTAATGTACTTCACTGTGCTGTACATACTCTTATGTTTGCTGTTTACTAGCACATTCTGGATGGTTTGCTTGACTAACTTCTCATTCTTGTAAGAATGTGAATAGAGCCCTTTTGATGTTATTTTAGCTCTTTATGTTTCTTTTTGCCAGTTTTTGCAATGTATGTTGATTCTTCGATGAAATCCTGAACTGTTGTAGAAAAACTGCTGTGCCTTTAAAACAAATGTATTCAACAGTGTATTCCTATATGGAAATGTAAAGATCAAATTCAACTAATGAAAATACTTGAGAAGACCAAAAATGGGGAAATTTATATTAAAGTTGATAAAGACTGGTGTTCTTTTCACAAGAGGAAGAACTCTTTGCTTTCTTTGCTTGTGATGGTTTTAATTTTTAATAGGCACAGTGTTGTGTTTGTTGTTGTTGTTGTTGTTTTTAAAGTAGATCCTAGAATGTGGAGTGGACACTGGCAGTCTTGTGACTATGTAATGAAAGATGCTTGCTTCTCTTTTTATAGAAGACTTCCAATAAAAAAAAATAGGAGTAAGTCAAAAAATTGTGGACACTTTTTAGGCAAATGATTTTTTGTTATGGTTTATTGTACAATACAAGCCAGTCACTGATTATTTTATATTGAGAAGCTCATTAAGCTAAAAAGGTTTTGGGTTTTGTGAAATTTCATATTTCATTTCTCACTAACGGGGGCGGGGGGCATCAAAGTTAATTTGGTATCACCTTACAAGATACTTCATATACAAATAAACTAAAACCTTGAAACTGAGTTGAGATTTGTGATCACCGAGTTTCTTCCTTTGTACCTCCACTTGTCTCCCCAGCCCTCGTCACTTCAGTCATGCCCATATTTTTCCCCCAAATGCCCTGATCTTGCAGTGAATTCCCCCATTCCCTTAAAATAAACACTTAGTGATTTACATATCCACTAGTCTGGTTTAAATAACTACTTATGAAGCTTTATCTGACATTGCTTTACAAATAATTGTTTTCTGCACTCACCACAAGCACTTTGTTCTGTAGATCTTGTTTGAGCTTACACAGTGCAAACATTATGAACATTTTAATGTATAGAACTAACAAAGTGACCTCTGAGCCATAAAAGCCACTAAATATAGTTACTGTATTTATTTTTCCTCAAATTTGTATAATTCTCACCTCTTTGCCACAATTTAAACTAATACTTAAGGGGTGGAGGCATACACCTGTAATTCCAGCAACTCAAGAGGCTGTGTCAGGAGCATGGCAGGTTTGAGGTCAGCCTTGCAACTTAGTCCCTATCTCGATATTAAAATTATAAAGGGCTGGGGACAAGGCTCAATGGCAAAATGCCCCCAGGGTTCAATCTCCAGTACTACAAAAACTAATAGCTCTTATCTGGTCATTGGAATTCAAGTACATAGCAAATTAATATTTTTATTTAATATTTGTATCCTTTATTTTCCTTATCCTGCGTGAGAAATAATGAGGACCTTTATAAGGTAGTTGAAGTGGAGAGACTAGAATTGATTCCAAAGATAACAAAGTAGGATGAATCAGAATTGGTAATGGGGTGAAGAGACAACTCCAAGAAAATTAGTTTGCTCTTAAAATAGTATGCTTTGAGGGCTGGGGTTATGGCTCAGCAGTAGAGCACTCGCCTAGCATGTGCAAGGCCCTGGGTTCTATCCTCAGCACCACATAATAATAAAATAAAGATTAAAAAAAATAGTATGCTTTTGAAATCCTTTAGTTTCAGTCACTATAAACAGATAAACTAGAAAATTAACATTTACTGGCTACTTACTATATTACTCATTTTGCGTTTGAATCTTAAAAGCTCTTAAGGTGATTGTTATTCCTATTTTCAGATAAACAAATGAGGCAGAGATGTTAAAATAACATGACTAAAGTCATTCAGAATTGTTGCTATATTTTCCTACTTTTATCATTATCTCAATTTAAAATACAGTTAACTAAAACCTTTAAGTGTGTGATTCTAAGATACATGGCAAATAATAAAAATAAAGACCGTACACTGTAGTTATTAAAATTATTTTTGGAATACACAGCAGATCTTTGATTCAGTATGCATGCCTGTAGAATTTACAGCTAGATATTTAATAAGGGGGAGTGGGGGTGTTGCAGAAACTGACAAGTTGTTTTTTGGCATGTCCAGAGAATTCTTAGGAGCAGGGAAGAGTTGTGCACAAATCCACTGTATTTGGAAGGATCTTGAGACCACAATATTTCTTCTTGCCTATGTTTGAAATGTTGTTCTCTCCATGCTTGTAATTTAACTACGTTGCTCATCTATTGAATCAGCTGAGAAGTCTATTAGGAAACTGGTTCTTCTGCATTTGTCAGATTACTGATAAATCATTATTCTCTAGTTAATATATTCTTTCATACATGATCAAGTACTGAACCAAAAGGTTAACTACAGTAATAAACCTGGAAAACATGACCTTAAATTGCATGTCAGATTATGTTAGTGAATATTTCTGTGGAAGAGTTGGCATGATTGATGGGAATAAGCCTTATTTACTAGCAATATTAATCCATTAGTAGGGCACAGGAAAAATTTTTTCCTGCTTGAGGTATTATAAATATGGACAGAACGGAGAAAAGACTATAAGCAGTTTGATAGCCTATAGATTCTTTTCTGACTAGATTTTAAAAACTGGTTCACAGAGAATACCTTTCCTGGTAGAATGAGTTAAGATTGGAAGCATGTTCCATTTGTCCTCATTATTGAGAGGCAGGCAAGTCAAAAAGTAAATATTATAAGCAGTATTCATTTAAAGAACTTTGTTTATTTTGTGTTACCTATTAGAAGTTTTATTCTTAAAAGAGTTTAATTTTCGAGAAGTAGTATTTGGACATCTTTTTCTCTCTCTCCAGAAAAAGAAAAAGGAAAGTTTTTGTTTTTTGTTTATGGTGTTGGGGGATTGAGCCCAAGACCTAAAACGTGCCAGGCAAGTGCTCTGTCTACCACAGAGACAGCCTTCCGGAAATAATTTTTATATCTGCTCAGGAGTTCCAAATTCAGTTTTTTGTGCCCACCAGATTAGTACCCGGTCCTTCTGACATTTGAATTAGTTAATTTTATTTGAAAGTGAGAAGAAAGAGTAATCCTCTCTCTGTAGCTCTTAAAATACTAGTTTGGGAGTTGGAGGCGGAAAGGAGAGCTCAAGTATCTTTTCTTCCAGTAAGTGTTCAGTAGGAGAAGTAATGTCACTTGAGTTTAGGAACTAGTAGTTAAGTATTTTTACTTAGCCCTTTCTTTATGATTTAAGATCAGAGTTTCAGGATGGGGGGTATTATAATTAAACAAGTTGAAGATAGAACTGCTTATTACCAACATTTTAGGAAATTTTTGACTATTATATTTATTTGGAGACCCTTTGACACAATTTTTAAAAATTTTTTTAGTTGTAGATGGACAATACTACCGTGTTTTATTTATATATTTTTATGTGGTGCTGAGGATTAAAACCAGTGCCTCACACATGCTAAGCAAGTACCCTACACTGAGCTACAACTGCAGCACCTGACATATTTTTTAATATGTATTTTTTTAGTTGTAGTTGGACACAACACCTTTCTTTCTTTCTTTATTTATTTTATGTGGTGCTGGGGATCGAACCCTGCACCTCGCACATGCTAGGCAAGCACTCTACTGCTGAGCCACAACCCCAGCCCCTCCACACACACACATATTTTAATGCAACAAAATTGGGCTTAAAATGTTGTTTATCATTTTTCAAGTACTTGATTTTTAACTCTTTTACATTTGTTATTGAAATTTTAAAAATAAATAAGGCTGGGCTGGGGTTGTAGCTCAGTGGTAGAGCGCTTGTCTAGCATGCATGAGGCACTGGGTTCTATCTCCAGCACCACATAATAGATAGATTAGATAGATAGATTATATCCATCTACAACTAAAAATATTTTTAAAAAATAAATAAGGAGGGCTTAGGATATGGCTCAAACGGTAGTGTGCTCACCTGGCATGCATGCTGCCCGGGTTCGATCCTCAGCACCACATACAAAGATGTTGTGTCTGCCGATAACTAAAAATAAATAAATAAAAATAAATAAATAAATAAATAAATAAATGATAAGAGCCAGTGCCTCTAGAATACGAGTTGGTTTTAATGCTATTCCTGCTCCAAGGTATTTTCTTTTTTTGCTGGACTATAATTCCTAGAAGGGAAGTATAAGAACTTTTTTTTTTTAAACACCAAGATTTGTAGAAGTTTTATCTTCAGTTGGGATTCATGACATCTATCGGTAATTGAGGTGAATTTAAATAGTTTACCTATAAAAGGTAAGTTGTTAGTACTCTTTAAAAAAAATCTAAATAGTTCTTTTCCTTGCTGGAAATCAGTTATTAGTCTTTACCTAGCCTTTTGTTCATAAGCACTTGTAAGGTCTACTGTTATCTGGTTGATGTTGGTAATGACTAATATTTAACCATGTGTATTCTTTGCATATTCTTTCTCCCCTTGGCTCCCCACAGTACAGGGGATTGAGCCCAGAAACATTATCCCTCTGATCTACATCTCAGCCCTCTTTTTAATTGTGTTTCAAGACAAGGTCTTGTCAAATTGGCCGGTCTTGAACTTGGTGGCCTTCCTACCTTAGACTCTCCAGTAGCTGGGCTTAGGTATGTGGCACAGTACTCAGAAACAGTGTATATTATTTAATCTCCCCATCCCTTGTGAAATTGGTTATCATCATTGTCCCTATTTTACAGATTAAGACCCCAGCATAGAAGTGACTACACTCTAGTAAATTACAGAGATAACCAGTTCTTGGTATTCTTATGTTCAGATTTTCATGTTTGACCACTCTGGGCAACAAAGATGGTATAGTCTTGTATTGACATAAGGGAAAACTAAATTTTGTTCTTAAACCAGCCAAATGACTTTATAATGAACTGGGCTCATTTGGTTAAGGAAGTCTCTTAAATCAGGTTATTTGTTTGGTTTTACCTTAAAATACAGGGTTGTTTTTATGTCATTTACAACAGGTTTGATAGGCTGGGAATGTGGCTCAGTGGTAGAGTGCTTACCTTGCATATGAGGCCCAGCACCATAAAAAAAATTTCTAGATGAAATTATGTGCTTTTCAAACTAGTCTTAGATTCAGAGTAAAAGTTTTTATTTTGATCTGCATTTTATCCTGGATAGAATTATTTGTAGATAGTCTATTATTCACTTTAACCTTTTATACAATCTGGTTTGTATTTGGTTCCCTAAGTCATATTTTTTGCATATTTGGTATGTAGGCTTTTCCTTTATAGCCTTTTTATATTTTACTTCCCAGTGTTAATCTTCATAACCATTTTTTATAATCTCACATAGAACCAGTCTCTTTGGGGTAGATAGTTGAAAATAAGTATTTTCCTGAGAGATCACCTCATGCCCATGCCCTAATCTTTAGTAAGAAAGAGTATTTTCACCGCATGAAGTATCTTCAAGACTAGCAAGCCCAGGAGGAAGAAAATGTATAAGGCCTTTGCCACTTTCCTTGGTTGAATGCCCTGTAGTATTAATGGACTTGCCCAGTATGGGGTAGCCTATGAATGGGCAGATTGTTTATATTATTTTCAGCCCTTTTCTGTATTATAAGCCAGGGGGTGGTGGCAAATGACTATAATTCCAGGGACTAGGAGGCTGAGGCAGGGGATTGCAAGTTTAAGGCCAGTCTCAGCAACTTAGTGAGACTCTTTCTCAAAGAATAAAATTTCAAAAAGGTCTGGAGGGCTGGGGTTGTGACTCAGAAGTAGAGCACTTGCCTAGCACATGCAAGGCCCTAGGTTCGATCTTCAGCACCAGATAGATAGATAGATGTTTTAAAAAAAAAAAAGGTCTGGAGATGTAGCTCAATTGTAAGGCACCCCTGGGTTCAATTCCTAGTACCAAAAAATAAAATAAAAATCCGTATGATATTTGTTTTTTTTTTTTTTTTAAAGAATTTGTTAGCCTTTATTCCTCTTTTTTATTTTATAACTTTATTTTATTTATTCATATGTGGTGCTGAGGAGCGAACCCAGGGCCTTGCACATGTGAGACGAGCACTCTACCGCTGAGCCATAACCCCAGCCCCCCCGTATGATATTTGAAAGATGATTCTAAAATATGTAATATTAGACCACCATTACTGTTAGGAAGTTAGAGAAGGAATACTTAGATTAATCTGTCATTAAACTTAAAGCAGAGGGTTTTTTTGTTTTGTTTGGTTTGGGTTTTGTTTGTTTTTGGTACCAGGAATTGAACCCAGGGGCACTTCTCCACTGAGCTACATCCTCGGCCCTTTTTATTTTTTATTTTAAGATAGGGTCTCGGGGCTGGAGTTGTGTCTGAGTGGTAGAGCGCGCACCTTGCACGTATGAGGTACTGGGTTCAATCCTCAGCACCACATAAAAATAAGTAAAGGTATCTTATTTACCTTTATCTACAACTAAAAAAAATATTTTTTTTTTTTTTCTTTTTTAACAAAGGGGTCTCACTAGTTTAGGGCCTTGCTAAGTTGCTGAGGCTGGCTTAGAACTGGCAATTCTCCTGTCTCAGTCTCCTGAGTTGTTCAGCAAAGTGTTATATCTTTTTTAGTTAAGGAGAAAGAAGTTCCACCCATATTTAATTCTTTAAAACCTGATACATGTAACATTACAATTCAGAATTGAAAGGGATCTTAGGGATCAGCTAGTCAAAAAGTTAAAAACTACCAGCCCAAAGTCCAAATTTTCATGCCTCAAATAGATTTTTTTTGTTACAACATTCACAATATTTTTTGAGTTTAGATGACTCTACCTGTATAAGTATTTTCTATTATTTGACCACAGTCCACACCAATTCATAATACACCTTGCTGCTTCAGTCATGTTCTTGCCTTCCTGACAAGAAGAATGTATCTGAATGTTCAGTATTCTCCCCTTCTCTCATTCACTCATTTTACAAAGTTAACAGACAACTGAGAATTAAGTTATTTACCTCAAAACATACAACTTTTTAAGTAGAGCCATGCCTCTTAAATCCCAAGATAGTGTTGCTTTCTACAGCCTAATGTTACCTTTTAGGAAACAATACAGTATAGTATATAATCAAGTCTTAAGATATTTGGTATAGCCTGTCAGAAAGAGGAATAATCACTGTGAGTTAGATACTAATGAAAGAATACTTCAGAGACATCCTTATCACAGCCTCCTGAGAACTATATCCTCAGTGTATGCTAATCAGGAAGACTTTATTCTGATCTGTGATTGTTCTTACTATATAGGGGGAAGAAAGACATGAATATACTCCTATAAAAGCTGATAAAGGAAATCAGTGAATAGCATTTTGTACATACAGAAAAACAGTACCTCATAAGGCCACCTACATCTAGATTCCTCCAAAAATACCATTTATACTTCTATTAGCAGAGGAAGAAGGGTCATTAAACCCAGGAGCTCTCCAGTGGATTCTGGATAAATCTTCAACTCCCAAATCCAAATGTAACTTCAGCCACAAATTAATTGACATGCTACCAAAGATGATTAATAAATGCCTAGTAGAACAAAGTCTAGTGATAGAATCTTTTGGTAAAAACAGGATGTTAATATTAATCCATTGACAGGAAGTCTTGGGTACTTAGCTTCAGGTAGTTCTTTTACCTTATCTGAAGTCCTTAATAACAACCCAGTTCATCCACTCCTATACCGTTCATCTTCTTTAACTTGCCTTGTTTGATTGGTGTTTTTGTTTGTTTTTTTTTCCCATTCTTTATACTGCTAATCACATCTTGACATATTTTATATTAGCTTTGTTTTTCTTCCTTTAGATAGTAAATTCTGAGGACAAACTCTTGTTCACTGCTTTGCTTTAGTCCCATTGTCTAGAACAGTGTCAGGCATATAGTAAGCACACTTGCATATATTTGTTGATGTAGAATATTGAATGGTAAATTATAGTAGTCTTGATGGAAGCTGTCATTTCCTAGATTTTCTTTTCCAATCCATAGATTGTAGTACAGCTTTAGTAAATTGATTGAACTACAGCTTTAGTAAATGTTCACACCAACTAGTTAATCGAGAATTTTGGTTGGTTTTTTTGTTTGTTTGTTTGTTTGTTTGTTTTAACATGTAAGCCTTTTATTAGGATTTTTAATTTGCTTGATTATTTTTAGAATTATTCTTGTTCATAATTTAGATCAATAATTTGGATCTACAGTTGGGTCTTATTAATGAAGAATGTTAATAGGTAATACAGAATGGTAGGTAAATAATTGAATCAGTTATTTGCTTTTTGGTATGACTTTAATAACAGTGGAATATATTTAGAGTAAAGCCATTTCTCAACTTTTTTGTTTGACTTATAAATATCCAAGATTTTCTGCTACATCAGAATCATTATGACATTCATTATTTTGTCTTCTTGTGAAAATACCACAAGTATTTCATGAAATAATATCTTAGATAAATTTATTGAACTTAGTGTAAAATAGGATTATGTCTTTTTGCCACTTTTCATTTTAAGCAGTTATGAAAAAACCACTGAAAACTGACTCTGGAAGTAGCTGTAGGAGGTTTTGTTTTTATGTTTTTGCTGTGGTTTGCTCTAGGACTAGAACTAAACAACTTCTTAAATTGATAAAAAGAATGTGAGCAAAGCTAGTCTATAAGTAAGTGGGGAAAATATAGAAATAATAAATAAACAACTTTTAAATGAATGAATCACGTGGCCTATAATCTCAGTGGCTCGGGAAGCTGAGGCAGGTGAATTGCCGGTTCAGAGCCAACCTCAGCAACTTAACAAGGCCCTAAGTAACTCAGTGAGACCTTGTCTCAAAAAAAAAAGGGGGGGTGGGGGTAGGAATGTGGCTCAGTGGTTAGGTGGCCCTGGGTTCAATCCCCAGTACCAAAAGTAATGATGATAGTGATAATGACCTCTTTTTAATGTGGGGGATCAAACCCTGGACCTCACACACGATGCATGTGCTCTACTATTAAGCTATACCCCAAGCACTAAAATAATTTTTTCAGACATTATAAACATTTATACATTTGGAAAATTAGATTAAAAATGTTGAAATTTAACAATAGTGAAACTTTGTTTTGATAGTTTTCTTTAAAAATTTAACTCATTTACCTCATCTATAATCTGGAACAAACAAGGTAAACGATACTTCACATTTATAATTATAGAAGCTGTCTTTTTTACTGATGAAGGAATGTGTCTTTTAGTGGAATTAGTGGTAACACTCCTAATATGCGCCATTCTTTCCTGTTTAACCAACCAGAGAAAGGAGGATCTTAGTCCTTTCTTAGTTAACATAATTAGTTCATAGATTAAAGCTTAGTATAAATATATATTATTGACAGATTAATTCATGTTAAGGCATGTTATTAATTAGCACATCTTAAGTTTATAAGTTTACTTTTAGTTTTTCTGCAGACACAACATCTTTGTTTTTTTTTTGTATGTAGTGCTGAGGATCAAACCCGGGCCGCATGCATGCCAGGCGAGCGCGCTACCGCTTGAGCCACATCCCCAGCCGTATAGGTTTACTTTGTAAATACATCCAGCTTTTACAAATAATTATTGTTTATAAGGAGAAACATAAAGACAGCCTAGGTAAGCCAACAAAATCCTGCCACATATATTGGAAGTTCAAATTAGAACATTTTACAGTCAACAAAATAGCAACATAATTTTTGAACTTTTATGATGGTGTTGACTTTAACTTCTCGAAGGTTGTTAATTCTAAAACTTTTTTCAGATATTTTTTAGTTGTCAATGGATCTTTTATTTAATTTTATTTATTTATTTATATGCGGTGCTGAGTATTGAACCCAGGACCTCCACATACCAGGCAAGTGCTCTACTTCTGAGCCACAACTCCAGCCCAGACTACAGAAAATTTTTGCCAAGTAATACCTCCTAATAGAATTCTGTTAATAATTTCTAATATTTAGGTATCCTAATTTTTCTACATCCTTTTTCTTCAGACCTTTATTTTCTGCTAGTGTACAAGTAGATAAAAATTAACAGGTGTCTCAGAAACAGTTGTTTACTTGTGGCAGGCTAGTTAAAGTACTTAGAATTCAGGTTCTCTTAGAATCGAAGTTGTCACCCTGTTTTGTCTTTTCTTTCCAGGTAAAATTTTCAGCTTGCTAATTGAATTAATAAGGTAAATATTGCTTGGATGTAAGAGAGAAACATGTTGAAAATGTCAGTATTTATGTTGCTTATGGAGTACTTTTCTATAAAGCACTTAAAATAGGTTTAATTTTATAATTTTCAGTAATTAAATATTCCTTAGCCTTTTAGGGAAGAAGTGTACTAGTAATTAAGGTTTTATTTTAAAAAGGGGGGCTTAAAGGAAATCTAATTGATTCTTTTTTTTAATATTAGTTGTAGATGGACACAATATTTTATTTACTTATTTTTATGTGGTGCTGAGGATCAAACCCAGTGCCTCACGCATGCAAGGCAAGAGCTCTATCACTGAGCTACAACCCCAGCCTTCTAATTGATTCTTTAACACTTATCTGTTTCTTTAAACTCCTATCATCACCATCAGTATATCACTTATCTGAAAAATACTTTTCTCTGCCAGCATCCGTATTTTTTAATTATTCCTTGAGAGTTGAACAGTTAAACTTGGTATCTTGAGATTATGGTTTGGTTTGATCTTTTTTTAGGTGTAGATGGACACAACACAATGCCTTTATTTTTATGTGGTGCTGAGGATTGAACCCAGGTCCCACCTGTGCAAGGCGAGCGCTGTACCACTGAGCCACAATCCCAGCCCCTTATTTACTTATTTTTTTATATGGTGCCAAGGATCGAACCCAGTGCCTCACGTGCTGGGTAAGTGCTCTACCACTAAGCCACAACCTCAGACTTCTTTTTTATTTTGTGACAGGTTCTCACTAAGTTACTCATGCTAACCTTAAACGTGATATCCTCCTACCTCAGTCTCCCGAGTGGGTGAAATTACAGTTGTGTGCTACCACTCCCAGCTGCTTGTTTGTTTAATATTATTGTTGTTTTTGTAGTGCCGAGGATCAAATCCAGAGAATTTTGCAAGCAAGACAAACACTCTTAGCTGGTATTTTTCAGGTTTCAAATGGCCACTTTTAAAAAATGCCCATGGCAACACTTAAATTATAATAACATGGGGGTAATTATAAGAGAACTCTGTAACTCCTCTTCTACCTTCAGTTTTGTGTAAATTTTCATTTGTATTTTATACAGTTTTTGTTTATTAATAATGAACTATTGGAAAAACATAAGCAAACAGAAAAGAAAAATAGTCATCCCACCACTAGTATGTTTTTAAAATTTCAGGGAATTTGAAGTTTATTTTATGGTAATCACCTTTTGTGGGAGAGGTATGTTCCAAAGGTAGTACTGAATTTTTTTTTAATTATATATAACTATAACCCAATGCTTTCTCATACTACACGTTGCTGTCAGTTGAAACACATTTTCTGGTCACGTCTTCCAGCTACAAATTTATTGTGTTTTCTAAGCACCTATCACTCATTGGCCATAACTTTTTTGATTTGAACTGCAGAGCAAAACTAGCACAAATTTCTTTTTTCTTCAGTTTTGTGGCTAGAAGGTTCATTTTCACCATAGATCATAGCAACCTCAGCATACATTTTTTCCCCCTTGTTAAGTTCAGGATTTTCATCTAAATTTAAAGAAAGCACTTTGCAGCTTATCTTTGGCATATTAGCCGCCAGTATCATACTCTTGGCATTTTGGGGCCATTTTTAAGTAAAATATGGGTTATTTGAACGTAAACACTGAAAGATCATAAGAGTTGAGCTGATAACAAAGATGGCCACTAAGTGGCTACCAAGATAGGTAGCATATGCAGTGTATCTATGCTGGACCAAAGGATGATTGACATCTAGAGTGGGATAAAGTGGGACAGCAGATTTCATAACGCTACTTGTAATAGTTAGCAATTTAAGACTTAATTAATTGTTTTTTTCTAGAATTTTCTAATAAGTATTTTTGGACTGCAGATATTTTGCAAAGCAAAGCCACAAATAATGGCAGAACCACACTACAATACAATCTCAAAGTTTTCTCAGTATCCTTGAAGTAATAATACTGGGCATCAAAATTAGTCTGCATAGAGTTTACCTAAAATAGTTTTAGCCTGTGCATTGCAGCTCTTTGCTCATCAAGGGAAAACTTTCTACATCAAATAAAACCATAATTATAGAAGCTATCTTTTTTGCCCTCATTTACATTCTTAAATGTTTTCTTGAGCTAGCAGATAAAAGGATAGAGCAGTGATTCCAACTGAGGGCACATCCCTTCTGCTTCATTCTATTGAATGTCAGTTCAGACCATTGCTATTTATCACTACAACATTTCTAAAAGTTACCTTTCGTTGACTTACCATGTGCAAAGTATCATGCCTGTGACTATTATGAAATTACATTTCTTCTTTACTTTATTGAGCACATGTTATATTCTAGGCGCTAGGTTTGGAGGATATATCAACATAAGTAAAACAGACCAAAATCTTTGTCTTCATGGAGTTTGTTTTATTGGATTTTTTTTTTTTTTTTTTTGGTTATGGGGGATACTCGGGATTTAATCCAGGAGTTACATACCCTAGTCGTTTTTATTTTGAGACAGGGTTTCACTAAGTTGCTGAAGCTGGCCTCAAACTTGTGATCCCCTGTCTCAGCCTTCCTAGTTGCTGGGATTACAGGTGTGCGCCACCACATCCAACTAGTTTACCATTTTTTTTGCAATCCCATTTTTACAATCTTAACATGTAGGTAGTACTAAATCCATTTTACCTAAGGAAAATGAGGCTCTGAAAGGTTTCATGACTTCCCAAGATTATACAAAACTAGGTTCAAAACTCAGGTGTCAGGGGCTGGGCGTGTGGCTTAAGTGGTAGTACTCTTCGCCTAGCATGTGTGAGGCACTGGGTTCGATTCTCAGCACCACATAAATGTAAAATAAAGATGGTGTGTCCACCTGAAAAAATAAATATTAAAAAAAAAAAAACTCAAGTGTCATAGCTATGCTATGTTGTCAAAATTGTCCCCCATTGAGGCTCTATGAAAGAGAATGGTTAATTTCAATATCTCAGATAGTAGTTATCACAAATCCCATTGAAAATTTTTATGTAACTTTCCTTGTCTTAAAATTGTGCGTGAAATTTTAAGATATTCACACATTTCAAAGTACTCATTCTTAACCTGAATCAACATTTGAACAGGAAGGCTTGCTTACCGCTCACAAATAAACAGGCCAACCAGTGACAGTATTCCTTATTGAACATACTTGTATTTTCTGCTAAAACTAGATGCAACCAGCTTTGAAAACAGAACTACTAATGGCCATTGCCACTCAGATTTGGCATTCACAATGTTAGTGAATGTTAGTTCATTCTTAGAGTCTTTAAATAACTTTTCAAGGCTGATGTGTTAGAAAGTACAGATTTAAAAAATAGAGGGGCTGAGGGTTATAGCTAATAGACTGTTATATAAGTGATAGAGTACTTGTCTAAGCATGTACATGGGTTCCATTCTCAGCACCACAAGAAAAGAAAGTTCTTTATCAGCAAGTCAGCTGTATTTTGTCATATTTTTGTGTTTGAAAATATTCATTTTGGCCTTATTTTACTGTTTGAAAATTTGAAATGCGTTAAATTTCTTTTTACTGTAAAGCTTTGTAGTTAAAAATAATAATAATGTTTTTTATTTTTAGTTGAGATGTAATGGTTATACATATTGATAGGGTACTGTGACATTTCAATACATTTATTTACAGTATGTAATGATCAGTCAGGGCAATCGGCATGTCTGTCACCTCACGTTATGGTTCCCGTGTGTTGGCAGCACTCAAAATCCTTTCTGCTAGTTATTTGAAATTCAATTGATTGTTGTCAACCACAGTTACCTACTGTACTAAAATAGAAAACAAGAAAAAAGAAAACTTAGTGGTATAGTTATTAAAATCAAAACAAGTTTATGAGCATTATTTGAACCAAACTGAAAGCAGTCCAGATGCCTATCAACTGGTATGAATGGGTAAAGAAAGTGTCATACATCATAAAATAAACATTTTAATCAGTAGTAATAAAAGTAACAAGTTACCAGTAGACAATAATATGGAAGAACCTGACTCATTGTGTGTATATGTGTGTGAGAGAGAAAGATAGCTACTGGGGGTTGAACCCAGGGCTTCGCATTTGTGAGGCAAGTGCTCTACCACTGAGATACATCTCTAGCGCTTCATTTTAGCAACAAGTAATATTCATGGATAAAGGTAGAAATGGGGAAATGTCCTACCTATCATTAAGAAATGCAGCTTCCACCACCAATTCAATTACCTTTATTTGTGAGATAAGGAAATAAAAAAAATACTTAAAAAAAAGACAATTCCCATAAATGTTTCCTTTTAATATTTAATGTTTTTAAATGGTGATTTTATGTTGGTTTAGTCAGTTGTGTTATGTTTGGGGTTTCATCACTCTAAAAGATTGCCTATGACTAAGGTGGTCAATCCCACCTCTACTCCCAGGAGAGGAAGGATAGGGAACTAGGTGCTGTTTCCCTTGAAGCACCATTACTGGACAGATTTTTAGATTGTGCTTCAGTTTCTTGGTAAACATGAAACATTGACTCTTGCAGTTTGAGTGAGTGTCCTCGTCCATAGGCTTCCATTTCTTAGAAAACAGTGACATTTGGGTTTAGGTTTTTTTTGGTAGCTAGTTTATTTTGTAAGGCTCTATGAAAATCTTAGCCACTGTAGGCTTTCTAAATTAATTCATCCCTAAAAAAAATTTCTCTTAATAGTGTATTTCCTAAATAGGTTCTTATTTTCTAAAGGTCAGTCTTTAAAATGGGATTGGTTATTTAAATAGTCTTTCCTATCCTACTGTTAAACATTTCCTTGTATTGAGGGACTTAGTAATTAGTTGGTGTAGATCTGGCATTACAGAACATAAGTAGCTAACAGATTCCTGAATTCTACAGCATATTTCTTTCAGTCTTTTTGAGGTTTGTGGAAATTCTTGACGATCAACTAAGTTCTAGACCAGAATTTAAATTCAGTTTCTATAGATAATGCCTTCTATTCTAGCAGTTTGGAGGGGCTTTTGTATAATTGTTTCTTTCTAAGAAACCCACAAGAAAGGTAGTTTATTTCACAGATAAGGGGGAGAAGGAGCAGGAGGAGGAGGGATAGAAAGAATATGTACATACTATAAAAAGAATGATTCAAGATTTCTGAAGGTTTGAACAGAGGAAAGTATCTTAGTCATTTTTAGTTTGAGGCCTCAGAATACCAGTTGAAGTTGATTACTAAACGAGCACAGTGATATACACCTGTAATCCCAGCTGTTTTGTGGGCTGAGGTGGGAGGATCACAAGTTTAAGTCCTGGGGCTTAGCAGACCCTGTCTCAAAAAGGGGCAGGGTTGGGGCTGGGGATATGGCTCAAGTGGTAGCGCGCTCGCCTGGCATGTGCGGGGCACTGGGTTCAATCCTCAGCACCACATAAAAATTAAAAAAAAAAAAGATGTGTCCACCGAAAACTACAAAATAAATATTAAAAAATCCCCCCCCTCTCTAAAAAGGGGGGCAGGGTTATAGCTCAGTGGTAGAGCACCCCGGGTATAATTCCCAGTATCCGCCTCCCCCACACACACACACCCAAGTTGATGATTGAATGGCACTTTGTTAAATAGTTATATTCTTAAACTATTATGATATTTGAAAAGTCAGCCCTAAATCCAGTTAAGTTAATGATTTTTATCATTGACCATGTAAATATAGAAGTTAAGGTTATTTAGGGAAGTATAAAAAAGAAAGGAGTTTTTCTAATAAGTGGTAATGATTTGGGGGTTTTGTTTTATACCAGGTACGCTTAAACCACTGAGCTACATTCCAAGTCCTTTTTATTTTGAGACATGCTCTTGGTAAGTTGCTGAGGCTCACTTTGAACTTGCAATCCTCCTGCCTCAGTCTCACAGGTTGCTGAGATTGTAGGCTTGTGCCACCATGCCTGGGCTGATTATAGCTTTGACAGTGTAACTCATGATAAATAAGAAAGCGGTTACTAAAGAAAGTTTCTTGGGATAGTTGAGAAAGGCACGTGGGAATTTTTTTTTAATATTTATTTTTTAGTTTTAGGTGGACACAATATCTTTATTTTATTTTTATGTGGTGTTGAGGATCGAACCCAGCGCCCTGTGCATGCCAGGTGAGCGCGGTACTGCTTTAGCCACATCCTCAGCCCCACACATTGGAATTTTCTGGGGTGATAGAAATGTTTTGTTTTTATTTTTGTTTTAATATTTATTTATTTATTTATTTTAAAGAGAGATAATTTTTTAATATTTATTTTTAGTTTTCGGTGGACACAACCCGGGCCGCATGCATGCCAGGCGAGCACGCTACAGCTTGAGCCACATCCCCAGCCCCAATATTTATTATTTTTTTTTTTGTTGTAGTTTAACACAATACCTTTATTTTATTTATTTATCTTAACGAGGGGTGTGTCTATAGGTTACACATATGTTTGCATAACTAATTCTTAAGATCTGTTTGTTTCACTGGATGTAAAGTGTTCCCACAAATTAAAATTAAAAATTTTGATTAGTGTATTCAAAAAAATTCTCAGGTTCTCAGACAATCAAATTCTAGGGAGAGGCCATATAATTAACAGCCTTGCAATTACTATGATAATGGGCTAAATAGAATAATTATAAATTGATAGGATAGTGATTGCTATCAATGTTTCAAGTTTAAGTTAAACAGTCACTTAACCTTTTCCCGAGTTGGTTACTGGTTATAAAACACTTGAGTGTTCCAGGCCAGCTTGCATTGGATTAGAAGTTTTTTGGGGCTTGTGTTGCCATTTGTTCCCTATGGAGCAGCACTTTCTTATTCAGTAAATGGAAATAAAACAACCCTGGACAAAATAAAACATAGAGATACATTTTTTTTCATAAATAGATGAATAAAAGTCAACTAAGATGAAGAATTAAAACTAATGACAAAAATAGTTACCGTATAGTACAATTCCACATCAAAACCTAAAGGCTTCATTACCTTATACAAAGACCTACATGGTTACATTCCTAATACAACAACTAATTGAGGAATACAAGCTCAAGGAACCAAATTGGAGTGCCCATTAATGTTGAGATAAGTTAAAGAACAAGTTGGACAGGAGGAGCTTTTTGGTAACCTGTTTCAAATGATGCCAAATCTTGTTCTTAAGTAAACTGAAATGATGATATAATATTCAGTATCTGAAATAATACAAACCTGATTACTTAATCAAAACATCATCCTGGGCAAAGCAGACTACTGGTCTTATAGGGTTTGGGGGAATTATGAAATTTAAAGATCCATAAACTTTCAAAGACTAGGAGTGAATGTCAGCTGAGGAAGCACTGTCACTCAAGTGAGACATGGTTGGCATTCAGATGTTTTCATTGAAGTGAGTCAATTTTTGTCTGGCTGACTTTCAGGAGTAAGGAATCATCACTGTTTGATTGGTTGTTTACAGAAGCATTCTGGGATAAATTTTTATTGGTTGATTAAATTTGTTTAAACTAGTTCTAAGCTTGTTGCCATGGAAGAACTGTCATCTCTTGATTAAGAAGGTTTAAAATCTGTTCTGGTGACTGCTTTTATACTGAGGCTACTGACCATTTAGTTTTTTCCAGGAATGTGAGAACTTTTTATTTTCACGTAATGTCCCCTCCGGAAATTTTGAGAATCATCTTTTTTTTAGTATAATATTTCATAATGATAAGCCTTTGTAAGGGTTGTTTCTGTTTGACTTCATTTTTATTTTCTTTTGGTTTCCACTTTTTATCATACTGAATACTCAGTAAACGTTTTACAGACTAGGAACTCATATTCTTCAGTTCTGCTTCTGATTCCACATGATTTTCAGGTTCCCTTTGTGTACCTTTCCCTTATTTTAGGAATATGTATTTGGGTTTTTTGCTCTCTCTGCCAGCTTATTTACATTTACCATTTATCTATTCCAGGGATTGACCAGGTAAATAGTTTAGGCTTTATGGACCAGATGGCCTCTTCTGCAACTACATAACTCTCCAGACAGTACACAAACGTGTAAAACCAGTGTAGGCTGAGCATGGTGGCTCACACCTGTAATCAATCCCATCGACTCAGGAAGCTGAGGCAGCAGTATTGTAAGTTCCAGGGCAGCCTTAGTAATTTAGTAAGACCCTGTCTCAAGCGAGAGGTGGGTTAGGGCTGGAGTTGTAGCTCAGTGATGGTGTATCTAGCACCTCAAAACAAACAAAAAGAAAACCCTTTATGTAGTACTGGAAGGTTCAGCTTGCCTGGCCTGAGTGGGGTCCTGGGTTTAATCCCCTCAGCACTATCCAAAAAAACGAAACAAACAAAAAAAACTTTGTGTAACAAAACAGATAATAAACTGCTTTGTATGTAGTCCCTGTCGTATCCCATTCATCTTTCTAGAGTGTTATATGTGTATGAACTAGTTGCACTAAAAATGAATTTACTTGTTTGAATGTCTTATTTATATAAAGCTTAAATTATTTTTTCTTCTTCAACAAGGTACTCAATTTTGACAAGTTTGCATCATGCGTGAATATAAGCTAGTCGTTCTTGGCTCAGGAGGGGTTGGAAAGTCTGCTCTGGTAAGTTATTCTCAAGGAACCTAACCTATTTACACTAAGCTGTCTTTTTCTATTGAGTTTTAGGTTTCATTATTTGTATTTGTTAAAGTGATAATAACTTATGCAATATTGTATTTTTCTTATAGTTTAGTGAATTTTTAGTTATATCTGGCTGGATTATATTTGAGGTATGACAGAACATAGTTTGGGCTAAGTACAGAGAGTGAGAGCATATAAATATGTGTCTGCATTTGAGGACCAGATAGGAATGGGGATTTGGGGATTTTTTCATTGTGAGTAAGCTTATACTATATATATTATGTTAGAAATGTCAAAGCTTATAAAAAGTCATTTTCTTTCTCCCTGGTGAGATAAACCATCTTACTTGGCCACTTCAGGTGGCCACCTAGCAAAGAATTTCATGTTTGAATCCAATTAAGTGTACATATGGTATGAACTACTTTTTCAATTGTATCTAAAGTAATGGAGAAGTATATTGATTGTATGTAAGTTTATGCATAAAACTCTAATACCCAATGCTATGTAAATAGCTTTCATACTGGATTGTTTAGGAAATCTGCTCACAATAGGTAGGTGAATTCCTATGTCCGATAACACAGCATATGACAATAAAACAATGTGCAGACATTTTTAATTTAGTAATTGTCTCCCTACCTTTGTATAGCAGCAAGTTTGGCCCCTGCTGCTTCACAAATATGGTGTTTCCTTTTCTACCTGTGTCCACAGTCTACAAAAACTCCTTCCTGCTCCCCAACTGTGAAATTACTTTGTCTTTGTACCGGATTCTAAGAAAGTCTGAGTGTGCTCAGCACAGATGCAATCTGGTTCTCCTCACCCCAACCCCATTCCCCAGATAGCTTTGATCCTCGTTTGGTTGAATCTGAGAATGTGGAACCCACAGATACAGAGGATCAAATGTAGAATATAATTTGCAAATTTGGATTTGTTCTTTAGATGTATAATGGTATGTTAATTTTTTTCAGACTGTACAATTTGTTCAAGGAATTTTTGTTGAAAAATATGATCCTACGATAGAAGATTCTTATAGAAAGGTAGGTTACTTTAGAAGTCCTTATTTTTAGTAGAAATATAATAATTACGTTTTTTTAATAATTATTTTTAGTTGTAGTTGGACACAATACCTGTATTTATTCTTTTTTTAATGTGGTGATGAGGATCGAACCCAGGGCCTCACACATGGCAGGCGAGTGCTCTGCCATTGAGCCACAACCCCGGCCTAATGTTTTTATAATTATTGAATGTTTGTATACACAGTAGAATGAAGAGACAGTTAATTTAAAAATTAATGGGAAAAACTGTATTTCCTGGCATTGCATGTTAACAGTTTAGAGAATCATAAACATGCATACATATTCACAAAGCTTTTAAGTTTAACCTGACCCCTGAATTGTTAATTTGACACAGACTTTAGAACCCATTTCAAGTTGCAGCCCCATGTTCCCTACCACTACTCCTAGAAAGATGAGTTATTCTTCTTTTAAACTAGAGATAGGAATACAGAAGTCTCCCTAGCCTTCCTACTTAATACCTCCTTGAAAAAGTACTCCTGCTCACAATATGTAGGTGAATTCCTATGTCCGATAACACAGCATATGACAATAAAACAATGTGTAGACATTTTTAATTTAGTAATTGTCTCCCTACCTTTATATAGCAGCCAGTTTGGCCCCTGCTGCTTCACAAATATGATGTTTCCTTTTCTACCTGTGTCCACAGTCTACAAAAACACTGGAAACTCCTTCCTGCTCCCCAACTGTGAAATTACTTTGTCTTTGACTTGATGCTAAATAACTTTTCCCCCCTAGGAAATATTAGGTGAAAAGAGGTACTGGAGATATGGAATTTATTTTTAGTTATGGCACTGCTTCCTTGCTATTAGAACACTTGTTCAAGAATGGTGAGGAAGTGTAGTTATCTAAAGAAAAGGGACCTCTAAAGAATAATGGGAGAATTGATAGACAAAATCACTGTTGATAGTATTGAAGTTATTGGTTGTTTTATTCTTTCATTTACTTGAACTATTTTGATATCATTTCTTATCCAGAATTAAGTGCTGAGTTGAATGATTTTGAGACCGAGGCTTGTTATTGCTCAATAATTACCTAGTAAAACTGCCATAATTTCCCTGTTTCTAATTTTAGCTTTTGTGTTTTATTTATTTAAGGTAGTCTTTTATATATATATAAAAAAATAAAGATGTATTTTAATTTTTTCTAGCAAGTTGAAGTAGATGCACAACAATGTATGCTTGAAATCTTGGATACTGCAGGAACGGTATGTATGTAAACAAATTACCAAAGTTTATGCAGTTTGTACAATATTGATTTGTAAATGCTATTACTCTATATGCAAATATTAGTTTACTTAAGTATTACTTGAATCAATATTTAAAGCTATTATTTTCATAGTCTGGATTCTACTTTTTAAAATATTTTTAATTGCAGTGCATCAGTTGTTGAAGAATTTAGAAAAATTATTAGAATGACAATTTTCATAGTCTATATAATACTTTTTTCTTTTTGCATGTGTGTGGTGCTGGGGATTGAACCCAGGGCCTTGTACATGTGAGGCAAGCACTCTGCCAACTGAGTTATATCCTCAGCCCTCATTAATACTTTTAAGACAATATATTACCATATTTCAAATAATGTGTAAAATACTTGGGCATGCATTGTTCCTCAGTGGCGCTGTACTGATTTCATTGATATCTTTCCTCCATCAAATTATTTATAGGCCAGTATATTAGTTCTTCCATTACAATTGTGAAATACTCGGGGCAGGCTTACTTTATTAAAAAAAAATGAGATTTATTTTGGCTCACAATTCTGGAGGCACAAGTTCTAGGGATCACATTATTATGATGCCTTCTTTTGGACAGTCTGGAGGTAGTCCAGAGCATCACATAGCAAGAGACAAGGGACATGCAAGTATCCAAAGATAAAGGGAAGATTTATTCTGGGTGTATGGTATGCATTCAGCTAATGTTTGAGTACCTGAGATATGCCAGACACTGTTCTTACCCTCAAATGCTCATAGTTTAGTGAAGGAGAAGTGTGAGGACGTGGCAAAATGTAGGTAAGCATTCTGATAGACCCACCTAACAAGAGTGTTGTGAGCTGGCTATAATTTTGGGATACAATTAGGAAGCGCTACACTTCATGATATATTTAAAAAGCAACCTTTAAGTAGCTTTTGGAGTTGGATATTTCTGTGCCATTTGAATATTTATTGCACATAATAAATATTTTTAAATAGGCTTCCAACTTTTCAAATAATAACTTGCTATGGATTAATTTTAAGAAGTGTTACAACTACAAAATCTTCATTGAGTTATAATCATAGATTTTAACTGTCAAAACATTCTGTTTTTTAATGTTCGTTTCTTTGTACTATAGGAACAATTTACAGCAATGAGGGATTTGTACATGAAAAATGGACAAGGCTTTGCTTTAGTTTATTCCATCACAGCACAGTCCACCTTTAATGATTTACAAGATCTGAGAGAACAGATTCTTCGAGTTAAAGACACTGATGATGTAAGCTGACTTCCTAGTAATAACTTATTTCATATCCCTTACTATAGTGTATTCAATTTTAAAGTTTAAATTTAAATCAAATTTGAAGTTTGTGTATTAGGTTAAGGGTTCAGAACCTTTCTCTTTAAAAAAGGCACAAATGTATCTTTACATGTTTTCAAATATCATTATATTCCCTATTTTGTCATTATCTTGTGAAAATTAAATGTTATACTTTTTTTTTTTTTTTTTGGAACTGGGGATTGAACTCAGGGGCACTTAACCACTGAGTCATGTCCCCAGCCCTTTTTTGTGTTTTATTTAGAGACGGGGCCTCACTGAATTGCTTAGGGCCTGGTTAATTTGCTGAAACTGGTTTTGAACTTACAGTCTTCCTGCCTCAGCCTCCTGAGCTGCTGGGATTACAGGCCTACACCACCACACCCAGCTAAACCCTTCTGTTTTTAAACAATGCATTTTGTGGGAAGGAATATGGGATGTAAATGTTACTAATAGAGCAAATAATCTTCTGGTCACATTTCTGGTAGATTTAAGAGCCTTTGAAATAAGGATTTGATGTAAATAAATATAAACATACCAAGCAGCAGTGACAGAGAAGGAGCATAATAATAATTTTAAAAGGAAGGCAGCCCTTCAGAACGTACTGTAATGCAGTTAATAAGAAACTTAGTGAAGAATTAAAATAATTTCCTTTATCTGTAATAGTGATTCCTAAAATACATCATGCATCAGAATTATCTGTAGGACTGGTTAAAACATAAATTGCTGGCCCAACCACCTCAGAATTTGACTCAGAAGACGTATAATAGAACCCTGAATTGTGCATTTCCAACAAATGTCCAGGTGATGTTGATGCTACACGATAAGAAATGTTGTACTGTACTTTAATTAGAGCTAATATTATAAGAGTTGAGACACACTGATGGTAAATGCTGCCATTTTCTGAACATCTAAACCAAGGAAGTTTGGGGAAAGTCTACATTTTTATTTTCCTATCACTTGCATTAAACAAATATTTATTAAATACCTCATTAAAAAGCCAGAATTCTTGAGGTTTTGTTTGGATTTATTTTCCACAAAATACTTTAGAAAACTGATTTGAAAATGATTGGTAGTGGTTTGGTAGAATAAGCATTATTTTTGCCTATAGTGTTCTTTTAAAATTACAAATATCACATAATGCAAACACACTGTTCCATTAATAATGGCCTTGATTTTTGGTAAATTAAGTTGATTAAACCTTCTGACTATTTAATATCAGATTACATGAGAAACTAAAAATTCTACTTTGGGGGCCAAATTTCTCCTTTATTTACTTTCACAGTAACTCCTTTGTATTTCCTTTTATAAAGGTTGTATTTTTTTGATTACCATAATTATTTGTAAATCCATTGTGTTATACATTTTAACCCTCTTTTGTAAGTATGACATTCATTGTTTTCTAAAATTTTTTTGTGAAAGGTTCTTACTTGTATCTACATTGCCTAGGTTATGTCCATTTAGTTCCCTTTGGAATTATCCTTTAACATCTCCATGAGAAGAGAAGGCGGTGGAAATAATTGACAGCGCAGTTGACCTGAAAGCCAATACTAGTTCATTCAGTCTTACAAATTGATGTTGTTAAGGCTTTCATATTTTAAGTGTAAATTTTATTACATATTGTATCTGACACCATAGGAAAAGTAATCTTTAAGGTTAACTCTTAGAATTCTTTTTATTTGAATTTGTTAATATACATACTTATTTATTTTTATTCTCACAAATGTCTTTTTAGGTTCCCATGATTCTGGTTGGTAATAAGTGTGACTTGGAAGATGAAAGAGTTGTAGGAAAGGAACAAGGTCAAAATCTAGCAAGACAGTGGAACAACTGTGCATTCTTAGAATCTTCTGCAAAATCAAAAATAAATGTTAATGAGGTATGGTCAGATACTAAAAGTAGTTTTTTATTTTGATTATTTAAAATTAATGGAAAAGTGTGTGTGTGTGTGTTTAATACAACTCAAACTTAATATGTATTCAGGATGATATGTTGATCTTATAAGCAGAAAAATTCTTGTTAAATATATGTATATAAATAAGTACTATTTCAGTTATTAAATGCTTGTGCACTTAAATTTTATCCCAAGAAAGGAAGGTTAGATAGAATATAGGACTGGGAAAGACAGGTTAACTCATCATGAAGGATGTTATGTAAAAGAGAAAACTTCAAAAAGGCATTCTTGGATTATATGAACTTAATTTAAGGAGAACAATTTTAACCCCCTCCAAGTGAACTTGGCACTTATAAGAATGCTCGGTTTTACTTTCTTGTTTCCTGGTGGTACATTTATATCCTTGGAAATGTCCATTTTTTTCATTTCACTTTTTCAGTTTTGGGGTTTTTGTAATATGTTTGCAGATCTTTTATGACCTAGTGCGGCAAATTAACAGAAAAACTCCAGTGCCTGGGAAGGCCCGCAAAAAGTCATCGTGTCAGCTGCTTTAATATATTGAATGCATTGTAGCTCTGAGCCAGGTATGTTGATTTATCTTTCCTCTAATTGTTAATCCCTCAGCTTCATTAAGGACACTGTCAGGAAAGCAAGTGGAGTTTTGGTTTTTGTTAGCTCTAAAAAGTAGATGGTTACATTCATGAATTAGTTTGATATCTTGTTAATGAAAATAATTATTTCATTTACTTATCAGAAATAAGGTATTCTATGTATGTAAATGACCAGATATTCTAAATAAGTTTATTCAGGGAATGGGTTGTACCTTAGTGATAGAGCACTCCCTGGCACCTATGAGGCCCTGGGATTAGAACCCAGCCCTACCAAAAAAAAAATTCCATTTATATTAGTGATAGGACACTGGTTGGTGCAGGCAATATAATGGTAAAGGAGACCTGCCTTATCTCCTTGCCTCTTAATTAAGTGTGATGGAAGAGAGAGACAAACAGTTGCAAAATGTCATAAATGCAATGAGAGTAAATCCAATGTAGTACTAAAAAACCCTGACACATTTACCATGTGCCCAGCACTCTTTTTAAGGATCCCTATCTGTATATTAATTGAATTCTCACAACAATCCTCTGGAATGATGATGATGATGATGATGATTAATTGTTATTATTCCCACATTACGGAGGTGGGAACTGTCACTTGTGAAAACCCCTGTTAGTGAATAGCAGTGCCAGAATTTGGATAGGCAGTCTGACTTCTGAGTGCTGTGATGGGTACTGTGGGAGCATATAATTGGGGCACCAAATGTGTAAGAATTCAGGAAAGTCAGTCAAAAGTAGGAGACATTAAGCTGAGATCTGAAGGACAAGTGGAAGTTAGCTGTATTGGGCTGGAGGGTTCCCAGACAGAAAAGCACTAACATAACCCAGAGATGTGAGCAAAAAAAAAAAAATCTGAGCACACAATGTTTTTATGTATATTTTTGAAAACAGTCATATTAAATAGGATTGATACTTGTAAACAGATCAGTTCCTGGTACATAGTGAACATTCAAACCATTAGCTGCTACTTTTTACCAATGAAACTGGTTTCCTGTTCAGTTATTACTATGGCATTATTTCACTGTACTCTTATCCCTGAGAACTTTTAACTTTTGTGACTGTTTCCCCCAGTGTTAAATGGGCCCATAGTGTCGTTATCTTTTTACAGTATATGTCCCTATTGTGCAGTTAGGGTCCTCTGTTTAGTAATAGATCCTCTTATAATGATAATCTCTCATACCTGACTGAATGTTCATTCTTACTTGCATCCCGTATGTGCCTGAGCTTATATACTCCCATCTGTCCTTTCCAATTTGCTACTTTCAGTCTGCTAGGTTTTAGAAAATTACATTACAAACCTCATTCAAACTAGAATAAAGACCTAAGGTTCTAGATATTTGTGAAAATAGTTTCAGCAGCCACATGTGTATTTACATGTGCTTGGAAACAAGTCTGATCCCCAGAAAAATGGAGTTTAAAAAAAAAATTATTTTAAAAGCTTAGGCATATATGTAGAAGGTCACCGGAAGTAAATAAATATTCCACAGTTCAGGTTTTACTTCTTTTACATTACAAATATTATTTTAAAACTTTAGTTTTCTCTAAGGAAAAATTAATGTGATTTTCAGTACAGTACCACTTTTTTGATATCTAAAATTTGCCAAAATCTATGAATACAAAATTTGGAAGTAATGTAACTCAACTATAAAGTGGTAAAAAACATCATGAGATAAATTCTAAAAAGATACGAATCAAAGTACTGAAATAGCATGGGGCCACTTAACATAAGAAATAGCCACAGGTATTAAATATTGCCTCTCTGAACCTAGATTTTAGCTACTTTTTAAGAGTAAGGAAGCAAAGTCTTAACTTCTCTCATACTAGAAACCCTGGTTTTCAAGAGAGTAGCAAAATAGACTTCATCTTTTTGGAATGCCGAGGTGAAAATGTCTTTATTCTGAGTTATGGTACGTTGTCATTCATGTAATGACTGAAACAAGAGTCTGTAGTGTATTTCTAATATTACAAAAATGTTGGGGGGTTGGGGTGTCGTTTGGTGGTAGAGCACTTGCCCAGCACATATGAGGCACTGGGTTCAATCCTCAGCACCACATAAATAAATAAATAAGGGCTGGGGTTGTGGCTCAGTGGTAGAGTGCTTGCCTCGCATGCGTGAGGCCCTGAGTTTGATCCTCAGCACCACATTTTAAAAAAAAAATTAAATAAAAAATAAAGATTTTAAAAATAAATAAATACATAAATTAAAGTTACTAAACAGAAAGTTTAAAAAAAAAGTTGGGGCTGGGGTTGTGGTTCAGTGGTATGCCAAGCACATGTGTGAGGTAATCCTCGCACCATATAAAAATAAATAAAGGTATTGTGTCTATCTACAACTTAAAAAAAAAAAATTCTTTTTTTTAATGTTGTTTTACTGTTTCCTTTGGATCTTTAATACACTGGGTTCAATTAAATTTTTTTGTTTTCCTTTCTTTTAAAAGGTCTGAAGAACTGTTGCCCAATTCAACAGTGCCAGCATTCCAACTTTGTTAAACCTACCAACATCTTATATGGACTTTCCTGTGGTGGTACCCTTTAAGAGGCGGATGAAAGCTACTATATCAGTTTGCACATTCTAATCACTTTTCAGTATCACAAGAGAGATTTTTACTTATATAATAGTCCTAGAGTATGCAGCTGGTAAAACCAGAGGCTACATCCAGTATTACTGCTAAGAGACATTCTTCATCCACCAATGTTGTACATGTATGAAAATGGTGTATTGTATACTTTAACACACCCCATACTTTGTATTGGAGAGTACAATAATGTAAATCCTGAAAGCACCACTATTTTAGCATAATAAAAGAAAGTCCAAAGAGCTCCTATATAGACTACTCCAGATAAACTTTGCTTCTTTGATACTTGTAGCTTATTGTAATTTTTTTTAAATCCAAGGTCATTATCATTGTATTGTATAAAATAAGCGCTTTGATTAACACAGCTATATAGTTTTTTTTTTAATTTTTCAAAAACCTGTGGAGACAGTGATCTTGTCTTTAAAATATAGTCCTTTCAGTATGATGTCTTAGATTAAAGACGTTGCCTTTAATATCTGTTGGGAAGGAAATGTCCAGACTTTTCAAATCTCCTTATTATGTGTTTCCCTTTTTTGTTTACATAGGGAACAATGTTTGTAGTTGTGTGTACAGTGGGGGTCTACAACAAGAAGTGTATATTTTCAACAATTTTTTAATGATTTAACAATTTTTGTAAATCATTTTCAGGCTTCTGCAGCTGTAGATTCTCACTGTGAATCCCTTGCTTGCTCATGCATAAGTGTATTTGCAATACCAAATATACAGGTTTAGTATTTTTGCCTGTTAGTGATTGTTTCACATGTGTAACGTTTTGGTTGAGATGTTAAATGGTGGACGAGTACTGTGGATGTGAATGTGGGAAGTAATTTTAATCATGTATAATTGGTCACAAGGCCTAATTTGCAGTAACTATTGCTGTTTTATTTAACAATGCCTTGTTGCTTTGTATGCATTTAATGTTTGGGTGTAAAGATTGTGTGTCTATCCAACAGGGAGCCACAGTATTTAAATTGACCAACCTAATGTTACAACTACTTTGAGGTGGCCAAATGTAAACTAAAAGCCTTAATTAAAGTGGTGCAATTTTGTATAACTTAGCATCAGTAGTTCAATAAATTTGGATTGCCATGCAAGGGCTTGCATTATAATTACTTGCCACTTGAATGTGTTTTGTGTAATGTTTTAACAGTGCTAGTAAATAAATATGGGTTTACCTTCTTTTTAAATGTAATAGGTGTTATTTTACACATTGTGATTTCATAATTTAACATGAGTAAACTAGACTAATTAATTCCAGAAAAAATGTGTGAAAGGACTGGGGTTGTGTTCAGTGGCAGAGCACTTGCCTAGCACATGTGAGGCACTGGGTTCAATCCCCAGCACCACGTTAAAAAAAAAAAAAAAAAACTAAATAAACAAAGGTATTATGTCCATCTACAACTAAAAACATTTTTAAAAAATTAGTGAATGATGGCAGGGTTTTTTTCTAGTATTTGAAGATTCACATAACCACCTTTTGAGCTTTTCTTTGAGAAAGAATTTTGTAAATCAAGCAATATTAGTTATGAATAAATGCTTTTGGGTGAAGAAGAATTGAAAATACTTTGCATGCTAAACTGTGGATCCCCCCTCCCCCCCCCCCCCCCCCCCCCCCCCCACTGCCGTTGGTACTGGGGATTGAACTCAGGGGCACCTAACCATTGAGCCACATCCCCAGCCCTATTTTGTATTTTATTTAGAGGCAGGGTTTCACTGAGTTGCTTAGTGCCTTGCTTTTGCTGAGGCTGGCTTTAAACTTGTGATCCTCCTGCCTCAGCCTCCTGAGCTGCTAGGATTACAGGTGTGTGCCATGGTGCCCAGCCGGATTTTTTAAATATAGAATGAAGTTATAATATACATAAAAATAAATAAACAATATAAAGTTATTGTGTCCATCTACAGCCCCCTCCCAAAGAAAGAATGGTTATAAAAATCTTTGAATGATATGGACTTGAGTACAACTTTGTTTTTAGAGATCTTTGTGCTATAAGTCAATTCTGTGGAATTTGTAAAAGGGCTTTTCAGTTTTGTCATAGTATTTACCAGCCACTGGAGTAATTAATTAGTAGTACCTTCTTGTACACTAATCCCCTAAATACATGTTATTTGACTGGGACAGTAAAGGCTTTCATTTCAAAGAGACAAAGTCTTAACTTACATATTTAACTCACAGAGTTTCATGTATGGAAAGGCCTAAAGAAAAAAACAACATGTTTTTGCAGAAGCTCCTACTTATGAGAGACTGTTTTTATAACCTCGTGGGGGGGGGTGGATTAAGCCCCCAAAAGTAGTAGGGCTGGAACACTAAAAATCCAGTGAGGGTACCATCATTATTTCTGCTATCATTAGCAAATGTTTATTGCCTATCAATTATAGGCATGCACCACCATGCCTGGCAACTACCACTTGATTTTATTGTGAACCTAGCTTCATTATGAACCTAGTTTTATCTGATTTTCTTTAATAATGACGTAGATGTGAATTATCCAAATTCAGCCTTTGGTTCAAAATGAAGAGCTTTTTCTAAAAACTATCACAGATCTTATAGGATTTTTATGTAAATGATAACTTCACTTGATTATAGACATGTTTTTGTCAGCTGCCATAATAATAATTCATATTTCTATTTATAGTGTTATAGTTTGGAATCCCTGTGAGCATTAGTTTCAGAAAAGGAAACTAATACTACTAAACTTTTTAATGTGCAGTGTACAAGGCTAGGGGCAGAGAGAAGTAGGAAGGAGTAAGTGATATTACTTATAAACTTAGTCTCTGCTGGTATATTGTTCAGTGAGCCATTGGTAGGACAAACCAGTAATAAATTATCAAATCTTAGTAACTTCTAACCATACAATTCATGCTCTATTACTCATACTAAAGTGACTGGTATTAAAAAGTTGTACTTTTTATTTTAAAATACAAGAACTATTTTATTTATATTCCCAACTATTAGATACAGTTGTCTATTAAGAGGTCAATGTTAATTCAGTATATTCCCTGAGGAAATCAACCAATAAAGGAGAACTACAGGACTGCAGAAAATGCAGTGCAATCAGAAGGGTATGGTACAAAGTAGATAGTTAACAGGGGCCCTCTTCTGTACCAAATGGGAGTAATATAACTAAAGCAACAGATTTGACTGCTCTATGAATAACAGCCCAGGGAGGGTTGATGGTGGAGCAAGAGTTTACCCAGTTTGGAAGCTATTTGGTCCGTAAGCTGTGGTGAGAGTGGAAACCCAAGAAACTGCAGAGGAATAACTAGGGAACTGGTTGATGGCTTAGATGCAGGGCTGGGGGGGGGGAGGGGGGCGGAATGAGATGTCTAATAATAGTAGCAGAACCAAGAGTTTACCATCAATGAAGATAATTAAAATAAAGAGGCTCTCAAGGAATTGTAGTTTTGAGTGCATCAAGAAAAGTTTGGGGTAGGATGAAGTTTAGATTAAGTAAAATATATTTTGATTTGTATTGCAGTTGTCCCCTGAAGTTATTGATATAGCAGGAAGCAACTGAAACTGAATAAAATTATTTTCATAAGAATTAAGCATAAAAAAAAGAAAACCTGGCATAAGCAAGCCTTGAATGGGAAGAAAGGTTATATTTTAAAGGTATCCAATTACAAAGACAAGGGCAGAGAAGAAAGCAAATAGCTCTGTAGTAACTGAGAATTCTGCATCTTTAGCAAGCAGCAAGATACTATTGTTCCTTTCTACTCGGTTATGTACTATAGACCAGCAGCCATTTCATTCTCTAGACATGTCATAATTTATACCTCTCAATGTACCTTATTAGTGGCAGATTGGCTTCTAAAGAGATAATAGGAGAATTTTAGAAATGCCATTCCAGGGCGCTGGAGATACAGCTCAGTTGGTAGAGTGCTTGCCTCACATACACAAGGCCCTGGGTTCAATACTGAGCACCACCACCACCAAAAAAAACAAAAGAAAGAAAATGCCATTCTCTAGTACCAAGTTTTTGTATATTCATGCCGCAACTAAATCAGTTTCAGAGCTAGTGCTGGCAATCCATTCAAATTCAGTTGCACCAAAGCCTTAAGTAATCTCAAATATATGTCATTGCAGTATGTCTCCACCTACTTTCTTGATAATATAGACATTTTTTCTCTCATTTTTCATAACTGATATTTCGGTACTTTACACAAAATGTTAGGAAGATAAATCCTTATTAACTGGATTCTCACATTGCTCTATTTCATATTATCTTCTGGGGGAAAAAGTATTTGTGTCCTAAACAGTATTTGTTAGTTTCTTATAGCTAATCTAACAAATTTGATGGTTTAAAGCATCAGAAATGTACCCAGTTCTGGAGGCCAAAATTTCAAAATCAAAGTTGTCATGGTTGCCTTCCCCCTAGAATTCTAGGAAAGAACCATTCCTTGGCATTACACCAACTCGCTCCTGTCTCTGCTCCATCCTCATATCTCTTTAATGTGTCTAATACCCCTCTTCCTTTCTCTTACAAGGCAGTTTAGAGCCTTTCTTGATTATTCAGGATAATCTCACCTCAAGACCCTTAGCATACTTCCAAAGACCCTCTTTCAAATGATGGAAACATTTTACAAGAGGGGACTGGGATGTGGACATAATCTTTGGGAGACATTATCAGCCAACTCACATGGTGTTTACTAATTTAACAAAATTTAGCTTAAATCTACTTCAGGGTAACCTAAAATATTCTGAGTTGAATCAGCAGAACTTGGAGTCTCCTAGAGAGCCCCTGAGGATGTGGCAAAGCCATAGGGGTAAACTACGCTACAGAGATTTTTCTAAGGGAAATTTAGGATCAAGTGAGATTTCAAGGAGTTATAAGAGGTCCAGTCTGAGCTAGTTCCACAATTTCAGAACCAGTATAGTAGCTATGGAACTGTTAACCATTGTCATCCCCTTGGAATTACTTTATACTTGTATTAGTATACATTCTCTCCATGTTTCATATTTTCAATGATAGCCAAACTCCCCCCTTCCACTGATTTTGATTTAAGGAGTAATATAAATTGTAAGCTTCATTTTTTGCTTTTTATTTTCAGACATGTCTAGAGGGTTTTACCCTCCACTTTACCTTCCCTCCATCTTTAATCAGACATATCTGATCCATATTAGAAGAAAACGTGTGCTTCTGAGACCAAATAATGGTGTTTGTAAGATTTTGCTCTGCACTGAATTGATTGGTTTATTTACTGTTTCAGTATTCTTTTGAGAGAAGTGGACAGAATTAAATGATAAAAACTAATCTGGTTGGGATGGAACACATTGAATATTTGAACAAGTTAGGAGTTTGAGGGTATTTATACACAACCAACGTTAGGGCTGTAACCACTTGTCAAAAGTAAATGTTGACCTTCCTCAGATAGTCCATTTGTTCATTAATTGTTTTAAGTAATGGTATAGAAAGGTTGTAACCTTCTATGTGGTTTACATGTTTAAGATGCCGTCTTAGAGATCCTAAAAGCTGATCCAGTCATTCTCTATTGAAGCTATTATTTTAAAAGTTCTCACTTCTTTTGTTCTTTCCTTTTAATTTTGACTTCAGTAAAGCATGACTTAGATCATAAGATTTCAACTGGATACTTTATTAGAGTATTGTATTAAGTCACTAATGCTTCCTGAAATTCTTGAGCTGAATCATTTGGCAGTTACTATTTAGCAAACATAATTTTTTGGAAACAGAGAATATTATTAGCCACTACCACATCACTAATTATATTCTGCCAATACTTTCAGAGAGAATGTCACCAAGGGAGGAAGTGGCATCCATTACCCTTTCCCCCATTCACTCTGAACCAGTGTAGGATGCTGTCATGGTCAAAGCATTTTCACCTTGACAGAATGTGGCTAATGACAAAGCAGAATTAACAACTTGGTTGCTCTAGACCCTTGTTCAAGGGAGAGTAAACAGGACATATATCAGGATGACATCCAAACAGGGTGGGTATAGAATGCCAAGTATGTCAGCCCTGGAAAATTATAACATTCTGCAGTGCCAACTCCCCTACCACTGTTAAAAGTGAGGCAGGTGCAAACTGTCCGTTTCCCCAAGGCTCTTTGGGTTAGTGTTTTTTTCTTAGTACAAAACTCAGAGGAACAATGGAATTAGACACAATTGGCTCAACTGCTTTATTTCACTTTTTAAAAGAAAGGCAAATTCCAGGAACCAAAAGACTTTTGATGGGTCTCTTTGACACGCACAAAATAAAGCAGTATGTGAGTTTAAGCCAAAATATAGTAAATGTCTAGCCTTAACCCTGGTTTGACTTTTAAATTCTCTCTTCTAAAGGCCAATAGCCATAATAACCATCTGGAATCAGCCTCATATATTGATTTTCTCAGCTTTTCTCCATCTTATCAAGGTGAGAGAATCACAAGTAGAAGATTTTTCTTTAAAAAAAGCTGTCACCTAGGCTCCCCAAAACCAATTAAAATGGGGAATGCTGAAAGAACTAATAAAAGCCAGCAAATAATAGTTTAATTCTTCTTGGCTTGATGTTTCCATGAAAGAGACATTCCTAGTTTGAAGAATTGATAGGCTCTTTAACTGAAATATTATTTCTTAGACACCCTAACATTTTCTACCTACTCTCTATGTACTTCACATGTGTCATTTAACCACAATATGAGATAGGGGCTAATAATCAATGTCCCCTAATAGTGCTATGAATACATTAATAACTAAATATTAGAGATACTGGAAAACAAAATTATTTTCAAATTCTAAAGGAAAAACTCAAAAACTATTAGAATTATTCAGAAACTTGTGAAGGTGGTTGGATACAACATAAATATGCCCAAAATCAATAGCTTTCTTCCATATTCATAATAAGGACTTAGAAGTTGTTATGGGCATAAAATCTCAGATGAAAATTATAAACGTTATAAGGTATAAAGCTAATGAGACTTATTGTAAAACCTTATTGAACACATTATCTGAAGAAATACTGAATTCTTGAAGGGGAAGAGGTAAAAAATATTAGCCTCCCCAAATTAACATGTTAATGTAATATTTCAGTTTAAATTTCAACTGGGTGAAGTTTTGAAATTGAAATTAATGATCTTTCATTGAGCTACATCCCCAGCTCTTTAAATTTTTTTAATTTGGGTTGAGATAGGGTCTCCCTAAATTGCCAGGGCTGGCCTCCAATTTGCAATTCTCCTACTTCAGCCTCCCAAGTCTCTAGGATTATAGGTGTGTACTGGAGAAATTACACTGCCTGGAGAAATAAATTATCTTTAAAATTCAAGTGAAATAAGAAAATAAATATATTAATTACTAAAATAGAACTGAGTCCAGAAGTTGATTCTAGTATATAACAAGTTAATTTATGACATGACATATTTTGATAGGAAAGAATGTCACTTGGCAAAATACTGCCACAACTAGCCGTCCATCTTAAAAAAAAAATTGTACCTCTATGTCATGCAGAAAACCCTTTCCAGATATATATTTAAAGTCTTCAAGTTATAAAGTAAAACAATAAAAATCTTAGAAGAAAATCTTAAAGAGATTGGAAGTATAGTCCTAGCAATATGGGAAACCTTAGCTAATTTAAAAAACCCAAGCTATTTAAAGTATTTTATATATTTAGATTAAGTTATAATAAAATGGAATATTCAAATTTAAAAGTTGGTTAGCAAAATATATTGCAAAGTCAAACTTGAGGAAATATTAACAGATAAAAGGTAAGAGATTAATATCCACAAAATATAAAGGATTCTTAGGAGGTAGGAAGAAATAATCCAAAAGAAAAATAGATGAAGGATATCACAAGGCAGTTCAGAAAAAAAGCAAATTCAAGTGGCCCATAAACATTAAAGGATGCTTTAGTAGCCAGAGAAATGCATTCCAAATACCTCAGAGCCTAATACATAGACAAAAATTTATAGAGAGAACTCCACAGTCCCACTAAGCAGGTAAAAGGGCAAGAAATGGGTCATATATTGCTGGTGGAAGTGTAGATTGTAGAGCATTTGGGTAAGCCAAAATTTAATATGCTATCTGCTAATATCTATTAAAATTCACAATATGTGTATTTGACCCAACAATCCTACTCCTGCTATCTACACTAAAGAAATAAAATGTTATGTACCAAGATTACTTACTGCCACACTAAAACAAAACAAAAAATCAAATTAATTCCATCAATAGAAATAATAATTGAATAAATTATGATTCCTGCATACCATAGAACTTATGTGGTTCTTAAAAACATTGGATGTTTAAAGGTTGACTTACAGGAAATCCCACAAGGTATCTTAAGTGAACAAAGCAAAATACAGAGAAAGATGGTTATGTGTGTATATGTGTGTGTTATATAAATATATGAATCTGGAAAAGGTAATGAGGTATACTTACCAGATCATTATGAATTACCTGGTGTGGTATTATAGGAAGGGAGTTATGAGGAAGTGAAGGGGATCCAAAAGTGAAAGAAGAAAAGCAAAGTACAGCAGTAGGAAGAAAAAAAAAGTGCAAAGGAACATAGAAAGTCACCATTTTCAGTAATAGTAAAAAACATTTGCTGGAATATAGATTTTAAAAGCCATATGAATATATGTATAATATAATTGTAAATACATGGGGGGAAATGTGCAATAATAAATATTACTGTGCTAGAGGGATGGCTTTTCAATGAATTCTTTCTTAATATTCTTATGCTATCCTTAAGTAAAAATAATTTTTTTTTAAATAATGAAGTCACCATTATGACTTAATACTTAATCCAGAAAATGAAAACCAGTGTAAAAGCCAAAGGAGTTAACTTTTATTACCTGAAATTTGGTCATTTTACACAGTTGAAAGACTTAGTCGAGCTTATAAAGGACAAAGAAGCAGAAGGACTACCCTAGGATGGTAAGCTTTTCCTAAAGATTAAACTCATTTTAAATTGCTAATAAGATGCCAAGGTGGATTTTGAAGCACAGATTTACCTACTGTCCTTTTGCAGCACAGATTCAAGCTTCCAAACAAGTTTCAAGGGCAATGCAATGTTCATGCCAGTTTTTGCTTAGTATTATATTGCACTGCCAATACCTACAGTCCATCATTTTATGCTTTTCAATGCACTTCTATATTTAGAAGCTGCATAGTTTGCTCTGATATGTCAATATGTTTGTAGCCCAAAATATACTCAAAGTATTTAAAAAGTCAGTCCCTGCTCTTGATTTATGAACTAAATATACTACATTTCTCAATCATGGAAATAACACCTTGAAATTTTTTGTTGTTTTTAAAGAATAGATTCATAGTATTGTGGATTCATGATTTATCCTCTTAAGGACATTTTTTTTTTTTTTTTTTTTTGTGGTTTTGGTACTGGAAATTGAACCCAGGGCCTCTTGCATGCACTCTATCACTAAGCTACATTCTAACCCATAAAGGCTCATTTTCATAGATCTTCTAGAAGGTATTTGCTTATAGACAAAGATAAAGACATATGTAATAACTAATTGTCCACATTTTGAATTACTTGTTATATGGTTTCTCAATAAGTTATCATTTATTCATTCCCTTGTGTTTTTCACTCTGTCCCTGGTACTCCCCATCCTGTTCCATCTCACTCAGCATGCATAAAGATGGGTCTCCCATCTTCAGACAAACCCCAAGACCTGGACAATGATCTGTGTTAGGTAGAGTCTTCTAAGGCTAAAAGTCTTTTACTGTGTTCTTAAAAGTACAGTTGACCCTCCCCCAGATTCTGGTGCAACCCCTAGAAAAAAAGTTAACAACCCCTGTGATGTGTGAGGTTGAATTTCCTGCCCTCAACCCATCAAACCAAACAGGATGAGGGCTCAGTTAGAACCAAGAGACCATATCAGAAAAAAAAAAAAAAAATCTTAAAAGTGTCTCTTCTTTCCCAAATTGGTAAGGCAAGATTCATGCTAGATACCTTGTTTGCATAATAACATCTAAACAATATAAAATGTGCTACTTAGGAAAAAACAGTGCTCTCCCAAATATCCTAATAAATCACTGTTCAGAAATGTGGATATGTGTCAGATTTAAAGAATTTCTATGCTAAGCAGAGAAGTTATGTGAAAACAGGAAAGCAAAATGCTTTACTTGCAATAATAGTTTTGTGGTTGAGCTGGAGAATGCCCTATATCAATAGAGAATAATGATTTTAGTTTTTCAGTTGCTGCCAAGATCATTTCCACTATTGATGAGGCCTGAGCTGTCTCTTAAGAAGAGTCATTACAATTGATTTATTTGTCTGCCAAAGCTTTGTCAGCAAACTCACACTGCCTTGAAAATGTCACTAACTATGCTTAAGACAGTAGAAGCACAGTCACAGTGAAAACCTATTACTTAGCTAATACTTTACTGTTAGAATTCCAAGAAGTAATAATATACTTATGTTTTTGTTAAAAATCTTTCCGTTTTTTACATTTGCATTTTTAATTTTTACTTAAATGTTTTAGCTGATACATAAAACATTAATAGTTTTGTACATATTAATGGAGAGTGCCATATGATGTTTCAATGCATATATAGTGTAGTGTAAATGAGGTTAAACATATCATGCACTTTTTTGGGCGGGGGGTACTGGGGATTTAACCCAGGGGCACTTCGCCACTGAGCTATTTATCCCTAGCCCTTTTTACTTTTTTATTTTGAGACAAGGCCTTTTTTAAGTTGCTGAGACTGACCTGAAACTTGCATTCCTCCTGCCTCAGCTTCCTTAGTTGCTGGCATTACATGTGTGCACCACCATGCCTGGCAAGCACTTACTATTTCTTTCTTTCTTTCTTTAAACTTTCATTTTATTTATTTATTTATTTATTATGTGGCATTGAGACTTGAATCCAGTGCTTTGCACATGCCAGGCAAGCGCTCTACCACTGAGCTACAACCACAGCCCCTTCTTTATGGTGAAAATTTTAAAAGTCCTTTTTCTAGATTTTTGAAATGTACAGTACATTATTATTATTTTATCTATATTGTTATTATATTCTATTATGGTGTCATTGTTTTATCTATAGTCACCCTACTGTGCAATAAATAGCCCACTAAAATTTCTTGCTCCTATTTACCTGTACAGAGAGATGTTTA
Organism: Marmota monax; assembly: GCF_021218885.2. Classification (NCBI taxonomy): domain Eukaryota; kingdom Metazoa; phylum Chordata; class Mammalia; order Rodentia; family Sciuridae; genus Marmota; species Marmota monax. The sequence goes on from NW_026695212.1 coordinate 5,705,233, forward strand.
AATCATAAATCATAATTGATTAAAACATAAATCAATGTTTAAATCATAATTCAGTAATAATAGCATAATTTGAAATTTAAAAGTTTTGTATTTCACCATTCTGCTTTCTTCTTCAAATTGAACACAATTCAAAAGAATTAAAAGAAGAATTATGTAATTATTCAATTCTTTCTAAGTTTAAGCACCACAAGATTGAGATGATAAAGACATCATTTGAGGTGGTACAGAGTATTGTGAAATATCTATATATAAGATAAAATGAGGGCTGGAGTTGTGGCTTAGTGGTGGAGTATTCACCTGGCATGCATGAGGCACTAGGTTTGATCCTCAGCACCACATAAAAATAAAATAAAGATATTGTATCCACCTAAAACTAAAAAAAAAAAAAAAGTTGATAAAATGAAAATGAACATAAGTTATGATCAGATTATACTCTTGCTAGAATGTTGTTTGAGGAATTGAGTCTTGAATATTTACTGTATGTTGTGTATTATAACATTAGCCAATGTTTATTGAATTGTTGTTATATGCCAAGAACATTCTAAGTGATTTATGTATATTAAGTCATTTAATCCTCACTGTAAATTTATGAGGTAGGTACTATTATTTCTGTTATATAAAGGCATAGAGAAGTGATTCGTCCAAAGTTCTACTGAGTAAGTGGGGGGGCCCAGGATCTAACCCAAGAAGTCTGTGTTCTGTACCATCTCCTAACTGCTATGTAAATATTATTTAATTCCCAGTGCAAATTTTTCAGGACAATATTCTTTGATATATATATATATATATTTTTTTTTAGATGCTGGTGGACCTTTATTTTATTCATTTATTTATGTGTAGCGCTAAGAATCGAACCCAGTGCCTCACACATACTAGGCAAGAGCTCTACCACTGAGGCACAACCCCAACTCCAGGACAGTATCCTTATTCTCTCAGTTTTTGTAGAAGATGAAACTTAAGTGTAGAGAGAGAAAATAACTCACCAAAAATAAAATGACAATGTTCCTACCCACTACGCTACACTGCTTACCCGGGAAGACAGACACTAAAGTTACAACCAGGCTCTGCATTTAAACTCAGACTTCATTTCTTCTCAGAGTAATGCATTTTTCTTCAAATCAGACACCTTTCCTGCCAAAAAAGACATACTATACTCAATCACTATCTCCCCATTATGATTGCCACAACCACATCCCATAGTAGAATCCCATCATGTCTCATTGAGTCCTTCATTTGGTTTTTCTCGTCTACACGAAGTCAGACAACACACCTGAAGATTTGAGGGCACACACAATTTCTATTCCATGCTCAATTTTCTTCCTGTCTCTTGAACATTTTTTTCTATATTTTTTTTCTCTCTAGACCAAACTCATTGTTTTACAGGTTTTTCTAAAACTTCATTCACAGTTCTGTATTGTTTCATATCACTGATATTTAGGAAACAACATTACCCTGAACAACAATGTGAATGTATTTAATGCCACAGATTTGCACACTTTAAACTGGTTGAGCCAGGCATGGTGGCACACACCTGTAATCCCAGCTACTAAGAAGCCTAAGACAGAAGGATCAAGTTCCAGGCCAGCCTGGGCAACTTAAAGAGACCATGTCTCAAAATAATTTTTAAAAATCAGTGGTAGATCACATGTCTAACATGTACAAGGATTGATCCCCAGCACCTCAAAATAAAAAGACATAGCATGGTGCATGCTATGCAAATAAATTGCCTTTATATACATATGCATATATATAAATTTTATATATGTATATAAAATTTACAAAGAAAATAAGAGTTGGATCATCACAGAGGGAAAAAAGTACAACATTACCAACCAAGCACTAATATCTATTTGCAAGATGTTAACAGTTTTTACCTCATAATAATAGGTTTTAAGTAATACTCTTTTAAAAAAACAATGGCCAGTTTTTACTCAGTATCTGTAATAGTGATTTAAAATATTTATGTATTTCATGTCAGTTGTGTATGTTTGAATAGGTAAGTTTACCTGATTTTTTAAAAAAATGACGAGAGCCTGAGGCAGCAGGATTGAGAGCTGAGAGCCTGAGGCAGCAGGATTGAGAGCTGAAAGCCACAAGTTAATATTTAAATAAAATAAATATTTAATAAAATGAAATATTTTTTAAAGGGTGGGGACATGGCTAAGTGGTTAAGCACTCCTGGGTTTAATCCTCGGTAACAAAATAAATAAAATTAAAGTAAAAAATGAGTGAACATCCTATTTCCTCCAATCTGTACCTTCCAGGTCAGAACACAGTGCTACAGTAAACAATCATTTGTGGATAGATGAATAAAAGATTCTTCAGGATGATGTTCACTGAACTATTTTATATGGAGAACAAAAGGAGACTAATCATATTTATATTTATCAACATAAACTATTAATTATCCTTTATGGATAAAAAAAAAATTCTGCTATTATTGCCCCATCACAGAAAAAAGGGATGGAGTTGATTTAATTCAGTCTGTGTTACTAACATATCTATCACTATGTCCCAAGTCTAATGTTTCCATATTAACTGATAATAATTATAAAAGTAAAAGTAAGATTTTTCTGAACATGCATAATATACCACTCATTAAATCATTAACTCCTCATAGCAACTCTATGATCTAGTACTATTATTACATCCAAAAAGCAAAAAGTGAAGCATACATTTGCCTATAAGGGCACATAGCTAACAAGTAGTAGAGCCAGGATAACCTGCCCTGAAGTCTGGCTTTTTTTTTTTTTTTTGATGGTGCTGGGGATTGAACCCAAGACCTTGTGTATGGAAGGCAAGCACTCTACCAACTGAGCTATGTCCCCAGCCCTGAAGCTTGAGTTTTTAATCATTTTCTCTTGCTCTGGCTCGGGCTCTCCCTCCTTCGCTCCTGCTCTCCCTCCTTCATTCCCGCTCTCTCAATGCAGCCATGCTCCATCTATCCAGGCTTAATTATTTAATTTACTTGTTTTGGGGTTTTTGGTGTTGGGGATTGAAACGGGAGCCGCTTTACCACTGAGCTACATCCCCAACACTTTTTTGTTTTTTATTTTGGAGTGGGGAGTCTCTCACAGTTGCTTAGGGCTTTACTAAGTTGCCCAGGCTGGTCTCCAATTTGCTATCGCTCTGCCTCAGCCTCCCAAGTTGCTCCAATTACAGCTTTGTTCCACCATACTTGGCTACTTCTTTTTGTTTTATATAAACTGCTATCTATCAAAAAATTGTATTCAAAAGTCTTCCAACTACTGTTGGACATAGCAAAAATATTGAAGCACCTATAACTCATTAGATTCTCATCTGACTCACTGTAATTCTTAATGAATTTATCAAACTATGTATTTGAATTTCAGCTGGTGCATGCTATACAAATAAATTGCCTTGAATAAAACAAGTCATAGTGAACTAGGAAATATCAACAAAATCAGAAGTTGTACCAAACATAACCTTATCAACTTTGATATAATCTTTATTATATCAAATTTAATGCATTTTATATTGTTTCAGAGCATACTGGTATACATAAGATGCCAATATGATTCCCTCATTTATAGTAAAGCAAACATTTTCAAGTTTTTACAACCTCCCCCCTCCTCAACACTGTTTTAACGACTGTATGGACTGCAGTTTATGATGTGGGCATTAGTTTATTCCCTCAGTCTCTGCTTGGTAGGAGTGGGAAAATATGCCAGATGGCCACAGAATGAATATAGTTGAACATAGCTGTATATGGAATTTGAGGCAGCAATAATGGAAAGATGATGCCAGAAAGATAAATCAAATCCTGAGACTGAGTCAAGTAGCTTAGAGTTAAAATTGAGATCTGAAGGAAACTGAAAAATGTGATGATCAGATTTGCATCTTTATATTATTCTCTTAGCAGTATGAAGAAAGGGTCTAGTCCTAAAACAGTGAAGAGATGAGTTAGTACTAAGAAGTAGCAATGGAAATGCAAAACATTTAAGATTAGGTGATAAAGTGGCTATGGAGGATGACAGGAGAATCATTCACTTGAAAAATATTTAGAGGGACATAGCACAAAACAACAATAAAAAAAACCCTCTGCCTTCCTGGAATCGCAGCCCTATTGAGATGAAATTTCAGATTTTTGGCTCTGTAACTGGATGTGACCATTTGCCAAGATAAAAAAATACAGGAGAGCCGAGCACGGCGGTTCATAGCTGTAATCTTAGCTACTCAGGAAATTGAGGCAGGAGACTTGCAAATTCACAAGACCAGCCTTGGCAACTTAGTGAAACCCTATCTCAAAAGAAAAAAAAAAATAATGGCTGGAGAAGCAGCTCAGTGGTAGAGCACCTGTCTATCTTTGCATGAGCCCCTGGATTCAATCCTCAGTAACACACCTGCATGCATGCATGCATACACACTCACACACACACACGCACACACACACACAAACACAAAGGTAGGGTTGTCATTGTGTTATTTGGTGGGGATCAAAGGAAGAGACAGACCTGGTTTAGAGTTGGAACATGTTAAATTTCTACGCCTTGTATCCGGTGGGTCCAGTAAGCCACTGGATGTATGAGTTTAGAATATGAAGTCAAGGTATGGGCTAGACAACAGACTGGGGGATTTATTAGGAGATAATTGGTAGTTTGAAGCCTAAGGATAGTGCAGAGTTGAAGAAACAAGTGCTTAAGTTAGAACTGAGGAACAGATCTATTATTTAAGCAAAAGATAGATTTCTAGAGCACACTGAGATTAGCTTCTCCTAGTCCTCCAATAAAATCACGCCAAATAGGGGGAGGAAAGTAGTGAGGAAGATAATTGTCAAAGGTGTCCAATGTTCCAGAGATTATGTGAAATGAAAAAATAGTAATAAACTTTTACTGGTGAAGAGCTCATTGGTAACTTTGTTTAGAACAATTTTCATTTAGCATTAAAGGCTGAAGTCAGACTGCATTATGCCATATTGGAAATGAAAATGGAAACAAAAAGAAATGTTTTCTCAAACTATTTGACTAAATTGCCAATGATGTAGATTAATGATTTTATATGAAAAGACTGTTAATCAAATAGATTATGCAAAAGTATATAATTTAATCTCACTTGTTCCAATAATCTATCACTACATAAAGAGCCACCAAAAAATTCAGTGGCATAAAACAATATTATATTAATGCTATAAGTTAACTGTATTTAGCTGAGTGATTCTTTTCTGATTACTGAGTTTATTTTTCCACATTTTTTATTGATGCATTACAGTTGTACATAATGATGGGATTTGTTACATATTTGCACAAGATATAATATCACTCCTCAACACTTTCCCCCATGGGTGATTCTTTTTTGTTTGTGGGATTTTTTTTTTCCTCTCTCTGCTGGTACTAGGGATTGAACCTAGGAGCATTCTAACACTGAACATTCTAACACAACCCAAGCCTTTTTGTTTTCTTGGTGACAGGGTCTCCCCAAGTTGCCCAACCTGACCTGAAACAGGGACATTCTGCAAATTCATCTGAATTTCTTGGAAATTTCAATAGGATTGGGGATGTGTCTCAGTAATAGAGTACTTGCTTAGCATGCCCAAGGCCCTAGGTTGATCCCCAGCAACACACACACACACACACACACACACACACACACACACAGAGTCTAGGAGGCTTATTCTATATTAAACAGAACAAAGCAACATGACAACAAAATGCATGGTCTTATACTGGGTCCTATATCTGAGAGGGACAGTTACAAAGGACATTTATCAGAACATCCCCTGGGGGAATTTGCATTTGTTAGTTATAATATTCTATCAATAATAAATAAATGTTCTATTCAGTATGACTAGGTAGGAGAATGTCTCGTACTTGTCATAGGAATGTCAACAAAATTTTAACATGAGTTTTAAAGATATAATTGACTTTTGTTAGAAATCTATGAGGGCTGGGGATGTGGCTCAAGCGGTAGCATGCTCGCCTGGCATGCGTGCGGCCCAGGTTCAATCCTTAGCACCACATACAAACAAACATGTTGTGTCCGCTGATAACTAAAAAATAAAATATTAAAATTCTCTCTCTCTCACACATTCTCTCTTTAAAAAAAAGAAATCTATGAATTGGGAAGCATCTCATCTACACAATAAGGGAAGCCTCAAAAAATAAAAATTTCAAGGGTGCCTCAATGGGTTGAGCAGAAGTTGAATTCATAGGTAGAAAGGGGTTGAAGAAAGTAGAAATAAAAGGGGGAAGTGATTGATAGGTTCAAAATTACTTCTTTTAAAGGGTTACTTCCTAAAAGGGGACTTCCTTATCATGATGTCTTAAGTAGACTGGGCCCCTTCTGATTGCAAAACTTTGAATTTTTGGAAAATTTGCCTGTTTTAAAGTTAAAGTTCATTTTGATTATGTGGACTCTAGCATGAATCACTCCATTCTTGTTTGGTCCAGTCTGTTGAGGCTTTAGTGAAGTAGCTCAATCCAAAACAATGATATATTATATTTAACAGGAGATACATGCTGAAGTCTTCAGGAGTGAAATGTCATAATATATGATACCTGCTGGGCGTAGTGTCACACTCCTGTAATCCCAGGCTGAGGCAGGAAGTCACAAGTTCAAGGCTGGCCTGGGAAATTTGTGAAATCCTATCTCAAAATAGAAAAGGACTTGGTTTATAGCTCAGTTGTACAGTGCCTCTGGGTTCTATCCCCCAATACTGTGGGAAAAATGTGTTTATATACATATATGGACATATATGCACACATACTCACATACAAATACATACACACACATATACACACACACTATCCTTGACTATTGGAGGTGAGGAAGTGAAGGGTACTCCAGGTCAGAAGGTTCAGGTTTGAGTGTTAATGGTTTGGCTGCTTCCTGTTCTTCAGCTCCCAAGGAGCTGTGCTTCTCCAGGCCTTTTCTCAAATTCTTAACAAGTCCATTACCTCTTGATATCTTCAGCAAATTCTCTTTAGGCATGGTGAATTTCTGTGATTGCAGCTAGGGACCCTAAACATAAAGCTAGGATGCATACAATATACACCACAGAAGGGATTTACTCCACATAATTTTAAAGTAATCAAATGAATGTATCATGAAATATTTTAGAATATTATGGTGTTCATGCCTACTAGTATCAAAGGTGAATTCCAGTGCACTAACAATTTGTCTCTCTTTGCACATGACTGAATATAGGATTAATCCTTTGCCCCAAACTGCTCTTATTTTGTACCTTCTTGTCAATCACTAAGCACACTTCAAGTACTTATGTATAAAACACATTGGAATTCAATAGCTGAGGGACACATGGCAAGAACCTAAACTACTGGATTGTACTCTGAATACATTTGCAAGGCCTGACAAAACTCATTAGGACCATACTTCACTTCCCATAAAAACAAGTGCACTTTGTACAGAAAAATTAATGAGGAAAATAAGAGAACAACATGGCATGATTCTTCAAGAAGGCTATTAAAAGGGGAGAAAATATTTTGATGATTTACTTTGTACAGTACTCATGTGATATCTCATTTTAAATCCTCACAATTCTGTAATAAAAGAATTGTTTATCTCCATTCTTCAGATGAAGGATCTGCACATGCATAGTGGGATTGACCTAGGTCATCCCCAAAGCTGTGTTTCTTTCAAAATGTCATGTTGCCTCGTAGTGCATAAGGTATGTAGAGGCCTTTCTAAGAACACTGTTTTCCTAAATTAGAACAGAATGTAAATGTATAAGGCAAAATATGACTGATTTCCTCTTTTCCCACTGAAACCAAGGAGGGTTCTGAAGAAAGAAAAAAGGTTCCTGCTGGACCAAAGAAAAAGCAAAGGAATTTTGCAAAGCTGCTCTTGATCAAATATCTGAAAAAGAAATTTGCCAGAAACATGCTTTGAAAAGCAAGGAGAAAGCCATACATGAAAAAGCTATCTTCCATCACAAGGAATATAGAAGAAGTACAGAACTGAGATTCAATGGCTAGGATAGCAAGTAAAACTGGCAAACTTCTATGTACCAAGGTTTTAGTAGTGAGAGCCCAAAGATCTGAAAGGTATTGCAGTTTCATTTTCATTAGCTCTTCAGTGACACCTTTATTAAACTCAACAAGACTTCAGTTAACATTCCAAGGATTCTGGAACCATATCTTGCATGGAGGTACCAAAACCTAAAATCTGTAAATGAAGTGATCTACTGGTGTGATTATGGCAAAGAGTTATCCTGATAACTCTTTGACTGCTAGATCTCTTGATAAATATGGCATCATCTGACCAAAGGATCTAATTCATGAGATCTATATACTGTTGGCAAACTCAAGCCAACTTTTTGTGACCCTTCAAATGATCTTCTCCATGAGGTAGAATGGAAAAAAAAAAAAAAAAAGAGTACCTATTTTGTAGAAAGTAAAGATGATTTATTAAAAGACAAAATTACAATACATTTAGATTAAAGATCTTAATTGGTGTTGTAATTCTAGAATCAGGCAACACTGTAAGATGGGATAAGTGTTCCAGTGAGCTGAGCAGAAGAGGTTGGCTTTACAGACAGAAAAGGGCTGAAAAAAAAAAAAAAAAAAAAAAAAAAAAAAAGAGAGAGAGAGAGAGAGAGAAAGAAAAAGAAAAATGGATTGAGCATCTCAAAGTTATTTTCCTTGGGTAAAAGGGCCAGGGAGACAAAACAATAGAAAAATAACTGCTTATTCAAAACAACCAAAAAATTTCAGGTTACTATTTTGGTAAGGATTAAAGCAGAAGGAAGGTAATTATCATGCAGATTGAAAGTGTCCTATTTGGAAAATTTGATTCTCCCTTTGTCCTGATTTCTTTGAAATTTGGATCATTTAGTTTTGGTTCTAGTGAGATGGAACTTTAGTAGGAGTGACTCTGTTTTGATGAGTTTGGTCTGTCGGAGCCCAATGCAGGAGTTTAGTCCAAAACAAAGGCATCCTGTAATTTTTATTTAACGATTACAACTACACTATAACATCAGGTTTATTAGATTAACTATTAATAGATAGAAATCTACCATTATTTTTGTAATCTGGTCAGTTAATAAACTGTCACTGCTTTCAAATTGGGCAAAAAAAAAAAAAAAAAGAAAGAAAGAAAGAAAGAAAATATTGACTGATTCCTTCAGGACCAGAATATACTACTTTCTGCCTAGACAGCACTTTCTTCTATGCTTGCTTTTATAAGTTTCAAGATAAGCGATCCTATTTTCAATGAGGAAAAATACCAGGTAAGAAACAAACAACAACTGTGGAAAACAATTTTTAAAACTGTACATTGGGGTTGTACCACAATTCAGAGGTGAGTGCTCTGAAACAGAGACATTTGAAGTGTGGGACAGACCTCTCATGTCTAAATTCCAAGTCCAAGTTCTTTCTGCCGAAGAATATCAGGAAATGACTTAGACATTCTTCCACACCATCAGTATATGTCATGTTTCCCAAGAACACCCCAAGGTGTGAACCACTCCCACCAAGCCAGGGTCTGGCAAAGCTGCAGTCCAGCGTCCGGAATAAATCCCGCCCCCGGCCCGCCCCGGCCCGCCCCGGCCCAGCTAAGCAGAGACACGCATTGGCAAACTTCGCGCCTGCGCCCACGGACCTGTTACTGTTGGTGGGAGTCGCGCATGCGTCAGGTAGGAACTTTGTTTCTTCTGTCCCACACCTTTTTCTTTCAGGCTGGGTTAGTTAGGGAGCGCTTCCGGGTCAAAGGGTTTGCTTCCGGAGAGCGGGAAGGCTGAAACGCGGTGTTTTAACTGGAGCCCCGTTTGCAAGTTTCTGAGTGCAGAAGACAGTAGCCATGGACAGGTCAGTCCTGATGGTGACGACTGGACCCAAAGTCTTGTCCCTCTTGCCTGTTAGCGGAACGAAATAAATAAAACCAGGCTTCCAGAGGAAGCCGGGGAGGTCCGGGTGGCTGCTTACAGGACTCTTTTCCTGGCCGGGAGGTTTGGCAATTGATGAAGGACAGGCCTCCTGGCTTGGGCGGAGCAAGGGACACCAATAAAGATAATCTTATATTTCTACCGCTACTCTGCCTTCTATTTGGCGCTTTCTCGTAACTGTGTTCACTTGTGAGGTGGGCGGGGTATGTGGTAGCTGGGCAGTGGGAATGCTAAGTGATCAGCCCGAGATCACAAAGCCAGTCAGTGACAGTAATGAGATCTCAGCCTAGACCTTATGATTAAAAAGTGTGCCAGCAGAGGCTGGGGCTGTAGCTTAGTGGAAGAGTGCTTGCCTAGTATGAGTGAGGCACTGGGTTCGATACTCAGCACCACATTAAAAAATAAAGTAAAGGCATTCTGTCCATCTAAACTACAAAAAATATATATATTTTTTTAAAGTCAGCATGAGATAGAGTGCCATCTAATGACCTGATGATTATGCTAGTAGCCTCAAAGTTTCAAGATTCTTACCTTCAGGGAATTTATCGTGTAGCAGTGAAAATGGTGTTGTACTGCACTATGGTAAAAGAAATGAAGGAGCCAGCAAGTCTCTCTGACACGGGAGGTATTAGGAAACTTCTCAAAGAAAGTAATTTTCTAGCGGTTTTTGAATAATAATGGTGCATTGTCAAGACCCAAAACTTGAAGCCAGGCTCTGTGGTGTATACCTGTAATCCCAGCTACTTGGAGGCTGAGGCAGGATGACACAAATTGGAGACCACATGGGCAATTTAGGGAGACCCTGTCTCAAAATAAAAGTAAAGGGGCTAGAGTTATATAGTTCAGTGATAGAGCGCTTGCCTAGCATATGTGAGTTTTAGAGTGTAGTCCCCAGTAATCCTCACCCCCCAAAAGAGAGAGATTTCTTCAGTTAAGGAACTTCTTGATCCACCAGGGGAAGAAAGATTTACTTTCATGAAGCAATTATATAAAACAATGTTATATATTCCAGTGTTGAAATAGGACAAAGTAATATACTGAGTGCTATAAACTCAAAGTCTTTTTTTAGTTAAGACTATAAAGAATAAGGATTTGGAGCAGGAGAGGATTTTTAATTATTTATTTATTTTGATACCATGGATTGAACTCGGGGGCACTCAACCACTGAGCCACATTCCCAGTCCTATTTTTGTGTGTGTGTGTGTGTGTGTTTTATTTAGAGACGGGGTCTCCCTGAGTTGCTTAGTGCCTCCCTGTTTCTGAGGTTGGCTTTGAACCCAAATCCACAGTCCTCCTGTCTCAGCCTCCCACTGAGACACATCTCCAGCCCTTTTTATTTATTTTTTTATTTTGTGAGAGGGTCTTGCTAAATTGCTGAAGCTGGTCTCGAACTTGGGAACCTCCTGCCTCAGCCTCCAGAGTGGCTGGGATTATAGGAATGTGCCCCTACACCTGGCAGCAAATACTATATTAAAAGAATTTAAGGGCTGGGGATGTGGCTCAAGCGGTAGCGCGCTCGCTCGGCATGCGTGCAGCCCGGGTTTCGATCCTCAGCACTACATACAAAAGATGTTGTGTCCACCGAAAACTAAAAAAAATTTAAAAAAATAAAAATAAAAGAATTTAATTATACTGTTTTAGGAGTGGCTTTGCGGAGATGTCATCCCCTGTGATCCGCGAGGCAGAGGTGACACGGACTGCTCGGAAACAGAGTGCACAAAAAAGAGCCTTAAGTATCCTTTGCATTTTAAGGATCGGTATACAATTGCAGCATGTTTTGAATCAATGTTGTAGGATTTTCTTTTAATGAGAGGTATTAAACATTATCTGTAATAAAATACTGTAGAAGTTAGTTTTGTTCACTCCATAGATATTTTATTTGGTCAACATAATGCTCTCACTGAAATTCAATGAGATTAATATTTATGTTTTCTTGATAAAATGTTCTATTTTACTGCTATGTTATAGTTAGAATTTCTTTTTTTAATTTGAAATTTTGGCTGCAAACTCTTAAGATCGATATATAATCTAAGACATCAGAATTTGAATGACGGGAAATTAGTTACTTATAACTTGGATTAAAAAAAAGGTAGCCACAAAATACATGTTCTTGAAAAATTTATTTATAAATTTTGTGTGGTAAAGCTATGGTTAATTCTTATGGTTAATGATCTTTTCTTAACTCTTCCTGAAGTCCGGGCTTCTCAAGATGAAAATTTTGGAAATACTACACCAAGAAACCAAATTATCCCACGAACTCCCAGTTCATTTCGACAGCCTTGTAAGATTGTTTTTGTTTTAAAGCATTTAATAATAACAATAGTTAAAATAGCAAATATCATTTATTGTGCACTTAATAAACATTTGATTTTAATCATATAAGCACAAATAATAATGATTACAGTTATTTGTCGAACTCTTACTATGAACAAGACATTGTTCTTCACATAAATACACAGTAACTATGACAGTGTTATCTCTATTTTACAACTATCACTAGAAGTGATAGTTAGAGAAGTTAAAATGAGTAATAAATTCCATATGTAATGGAACAAAGATTAAAACATTAATCTGTTTAAAGCACACACCCTCTTATACTGTGCTGCCTCAGTATGCTTTATAAAATTGGAATATGAAGGATTTTTAACTGAGCAGTTACAGTATAATGAAAGCATCTCCACTGTATAAAATTTTTCCTGATAGACTTAGTATCTTAGTAAGTTAAATCTTTATAGATGTGTTAATATTTAAAGTATTTATTTGGCTAGGATCCAAATAATTGAAAATTGGAAAATTATTCTTTACTGTTTGCTTGCTTTGTTTTGATGACCACTACTCCCACAACTTGGGTTCTTTTTATTAACTTCTTGTTTGTAGTTACTCCACCAAATCGAAATTTTCTAAGGCATCCAGATGTTTCCTCCATTCTTGGAACAGGAGGGAGGTCTCCCCGGCTTACACATTCTTCAGGATTCTTGGGAAATCTGTCCATGGTATGTATAAAATTAGTGCTGACTGGGTACAGTGGCACATTCCTATAATCCCAGCTACTCACAAGGCTGAGGCCGGGAAAAACCCCACAAACATTCAGTCACAGAAGTGATCTATGTTGTGAGAGTATAAGGAGAATTTGACTAAATTTGTATTTTGTACTCAAGGGGTAAAATAGAAAACCTTTGAAAAATTAGATGGGATGGATGGCTCTTTAGAACTTATAATGTTATAGTATTGAAAATAGGAGAAGAGATGTTATATAAACTGATGCAGAATGGCTTCACCTAGGTATTAAAAATATCCTATTTTTTAAAAAGAAAGTGTTGCCAAGAAGAAGGAAACAGAGGTTTTTGTTGGAGTAGAAGAGTATTATGGCACATTTAGTTCCAAAAACAAGATAAAAATGGTTCTATCCTTGGCTCTGTGCTTTATTAAACAGCCAGAATTTTTTTTTTTTTTTTTTTTTTTTTGTACCAGGATTGAACCCAGGGTGTTTAACTACTGAGCCACATTTCCAGACCTTTTTATTTTTTATTTTGAGACAGGGTCTCACTGGGTTGCTAAGGCTGGACTTGAACTTGCAATCCTCCTTCCTCAGCCTCCCAAGTTGCTAGTATTATAGGCAAGTGCCACCATACCTGGCCAGGCACAGAGATTTTTATTTTCATGTGAAATTGTCTAAGTGTATTCTGAAGAGTAGTCTTGCCTGTTAAACCTCTCCTTATTAAAGGTAAAATCCATCGTTCTATTTATTTATTTATTTTTAAGTGTGGTGGTAGGGATCAAACTCAGGACCTCATGCATGATAACCAGGCACTCTACCAATGAACTACACTCTCAGCCCCAAATCCATCTTTAATATTTATTATAGCATTGGGGCTAGAAATATAGCTCAGTGGAAGAATGTGTGCTTAGCCTGCACGAGGTTTTAAGTTTGTCCTCCCTGGCACTACAAAGGAAAAAAGAAAGGATAAAAAAAATATACTGTCCTTATGAAACTTATTTATTTTGACAGTGTTTTTTTGTTTTTGTTTTTTTCAATTTTTGTTTTGTTTCACTTAAAAACATGAATAAATTGCCTGCTTTTGGATTTAAGCAAAAGAAAAAGTGTACTGCTTCAGATCTATAAGATTAATAGTAAAAATTTTCTCTTTTATAGTAGAGGTATTTTCCTGATTTTTCCCAATTTGTATGTCAGTCATGAGAGATAGTACTGGGTATAGGTTTCTCTAAATTAAATAAAATTAATTGCTTTAATATTTTTACCATATGTCTACTGCGAAGATTTGATTGTAGACCAAAGTACTTTCTTGCATTTCCTCTACATCAGTATTTCCAGATACAGCCTTTTCATATATAGATACTTCAGTTTCTGTCTCTGAGATATAAGGATACTTTTTTTGGCATATATTACTGTTAACACATGTAACTAACACAGTAATTCGTTATCATTTCAGACATCCATTTTATATCACTATTGCTTAATGACAAGGATGCTTTCTGAGAAATGCACTGTTGGGTAATTTTGTTGTCATGATCATAGAGTGTACATATCAAACTAAGATGCTAGAGTGTCACTGGGTGATATGATTTTGTACAACACGGTCATTTATGTATTGTTTATGGAACATAATATATATAATGACTGTAGACATTATAGTACATATTTCAGTAAGTGCTTGAAGTTCCTGTTCTATCAAAATTTTTGTTGTTTTGTTTAAATCAGAATCCAGAAAAGGTGAACACATTAGACATTTATGTATCTTTAAGTTTTCTAATGTGTAGTTCCTCATCTTTTTTTTTTTTTAATTACTATTAATTTGTTACAGAAACTGCATTATTTGTCCTGTACAGGTCCCCAAAAGTAAAAAATTGAGGTGAACTTACATGTAGGACTTTATTTTACCTACTAATAAGAGCATAAATTTTACAAAGTGTAATCTTCATTGACTTTTTTTTTTAATATTTTTTATTTTATTTTTATGTGGTGCTGAGGATCGAACCCAGTGCCTCACACATACTAGGTGAGCGCTCTACCTCTTAGCCACAACCCCAGCCCCTTCATTGACTTTTTTTAAAGGCATGAAATAATACATTGGAAAAAACAATTTAAAAACCCATGGATTCTTTAACAAAATAAACCCTGTTGGCTATCTTTTTAAAAATGAAAATCATATATGTAAGGTTTCAGTATTTTTTAACTTTATTTAGTATTAAAATATTTATTCACCTAATAACAATAGCTCCATTGCTTTTCAAGGTAACTAATCTGGATGACAGTAATTGGGCAGCTGCATTCTCATCACAGCGTTTAGGGCTCTTCACAAACACAGAGCCGCACAATGTAACAGAGGATGTAAATCTCAGTGCCGTTATGTTACGTGAAGATGATCCTGGAGAAGCTGGTAAAATGGCTTTTAAGTTTTGTGACAAAGTAGCTTTTCACTTTACAAAGGTCAAGGAAACTATCTCCTGTTCCTGAACATTATTAAATACTTTTTTGGTTGGGGGGAGTGCCATAAAATTTTTTTTTTCCCCAAAATACTGAAGACTAGAAGTCAAAGATATTGGCAGGGGTTACTTTCTTTTAAGATTTCTCTCCTTGGCTTACAGGTGGCCATTTTTCTCCCATGTTTTTACATAGTTTTCCTTCTATGTATAACATTGTTATGTAGGTTTTTCATTACTTTAGCATCATAAGCTAGCACTCATAGATGAGTGCTAGTCAATGTGCTTACCAGTAAGCATTAACTTATATAATACCATGGTCCTTTCCATAGTCTATTAAAGAGGTAATCATTCCCATTTTAGAGGAAAGGAAACTGCTACTCACAGGGGTTAAATTAGCTTGCTTAAGATCACCTGGCTAGGAAGTAATGGCAACTGGATTTGAAACTAAGCAGTTAGATTTCAGAGCCCTGCTCTTAATACTTCGGTAACCACTATTTTCTTGTAGCATTTGCTAGTAATATGTACCCAGGTATAGAGTGACTTAAAAATACTTTCTTAAAAATACTTTCTCCTTAAATACTTAAAAGTACTTTCTCCTTAATCTACAAAATAGAAGAATACCTTAAATATTGTACAATGCTATACTAAAATGTATGTATTTCCCCTGAGTAGAACATATTAGTGTCCAGTATAACTCTTAGCTACTTTGATATGGAAAACTTAAAATACAATTCAGGTGTTCTAAAATTTGAACCATATACTGGGTTTTTTGTAACGATTATCAATAACACATAAAAGACTAATAACTACTACATCTTTGGAATCTTAAAAGACTTACATGTAACAAAAGAAAAATAAACTGGACTATATCAAAAGTTTAATCTTTCATGTATCAAAAGATATAATCAATAGAGCAAAAAGCAGCTAGGATGTAATGAAAAAATATTTTAAATATATATCTGATAAGGAGTTCATATCTAAAATGTATACATATATAAAACTCCCATAACTTAACAATAAAACATTAATTTGGTTAAAAAAAAATAGGCAAATCTAGGCGGCACAGTGGTGCACACCTGTGATCCCAATTACTTATGAGGATGAGGCATAAAGATTGCAGTCAAGACCAGCCTGGTTCTTGATTAGTTAAACCCTGTCCCAAAATAACATAAAAAGGTCTAGGGACATGGCCTATTGGTAAGCACTAATAGCTCATGTGACCTGGTTCATTCCCCAGTACCACCCCCTTCCCCCCAAAAATGGCAAAAAACTTGAATAGACATTTCTTAAGAGAATATATGTACATAGCCATTAAGCACATGAAAATATACTCAACATCATCATAATCATTATAGAAATGTAAATTGAAACCATAAAATAACAACTATTGACAAATATAGAGAAATCAGAACTCTTGTGTACCGTTGTATTGGTGTGAATGTAAAATGGTACAACCTCTGTGGAAAACAGTTTGGCAATTCCTCAAAAAACTAAAAATAATAATATTATTCACAGTACCTATTATCCATTTTTAGATGAATGGAAGAATAAAATATAGTACTTACATAAAATAGAATAGTTTTCAACTAAAAATGAAAGACATTCTGACATGTATTACAGCATGGATGAACCTTGAGGATGTTATGCTAAGTGCAATAAGTCAGTTTCAAAAAGAAAAATATTGGGGCTGGGGTTGTGGCTTAGTGGTAGCATGTGCAAGGCATTGGGTTTGATTCTCAGCACTGCATATAAATAAATTAAATAAAGATCCATCAACAACCAAAATAAATAAATAAATAAATATATATATATATATTTTTTTAAAGACAAATATTGTATTATTATACTTAAAAGAAGTACTTAGAGTAGTCAGACTTCACAGAATAGAATGATGGTTGCCAGGGGCTTGAGAAATACAGGATGGGCATTTGTAATGTATATTTTTTTGCTAAGTGCAAATTTGTAATGTATATTTTACTGATTAAAATGTTTTAGGACTAGGATGTAGCTGAGTGGAAAAGCACTTGCCTAGCATGTAGAAGGCCCTGGGTTGGATCCCAGCACCGCAAAATAAATAAATAAATAAATAAACAGCAGTGAAAAGAAAATTATTTTTGTGTTTTCAAACAGAATTACCTAAAGTATGTCCTTTTTCTTTTTAATGTGTTTTAGCATCCATGAGTATGTTTTCTGATTTCCTGCAGTCGTTTTTGAAGCACTCTTCAACTACAGTTTTTGACCTTGTGGAAGAGTATGAAAATATTTGTGGTAGTCAGGTAAACTAATTTTACTGCATCAAGGTCAAATTTCCGGACTTTTAGTTTTATTGAACAGTATGAACCTGTTACTTTCCATACTAATTTTAAAAGAAATGTCTTAGGAGCCAGGTGCTGTGGCTCATGCATTGAGGCATAAAAGTAGGCATACTTTGGAGGCTCAGGCAGGAGGATCAAAGACAACCTGGAAAACTTAGCAAGACCCTATGTCAAAATAAAATTTTAAAAAGAGATGGGGATGAACCTCAGCGCAAGAGCCCTTGATTCAATCCTCAGTAACACAAACAAACAAACAAAAAAAAAATGCTTTAGGGGTGCAGTGGCAGGAGAGATAGGGCGGTCAGCCAGAGCATCTCTGCTTTTTATATATTGAAGGCCCATAATAAGATTTCTTTGGAGGAACAAAAGAAATCTGCTTAAAGAAAATAAAAAATGTACAGAGAATTCAATATTCAACAATAAGAAAACAGTTGAAGTTTTAAAAATGTACCTTGGCTGCTGTTGTTGAATCTGAAATCTAAAGTTAATTAATCCCCACCACCCCTGTACTGGGAATTGAACCCAGGGGCAGTATGTCACTGAACTACATTTCCAGTCCTTTTTAAAAATTTTTTATTTTGTGACAGGGTCTTGCTAAATTGCTAAGGCTAGCCTCCAACTTGTGATCCTCCGCTTCAGCTTCTCGAGTTGCTAGAATTACAGGCATGCACAACCATGCCTGGCTATAAAAGTATGTTAAACTCATATGTATATACTCACATAAATATACCTTGCCCTAAATTTGGGTCATTTCTAGTGGGAATGTTATATTATGTTCAATTCAGAAAGACAGAAATAGGTTAGACCTCATGCTTGGTATGTGCCTTCAATTCCAGTGACTTGGGAGGCTGAGTCAGGAGGATTGCACATTTAAGGCCAGCCTCAGCATCTTAGACACTGTCTCAAAGTAAAAAATAAAATGAACTAGGATTTGGCTCGGTGGTAGAGTGCCCCTGGGTTCAATCCTCAATACGCCCCCCCCCAAAAAAAATGTAGAATAGGAAAGATTTATAATATGTATATATACATTTAACACTGTGTACTTGAAGAACTCAAAGTTACTTAAAAACTCAAAATTTTAGAAAATTAACCTCTTTAAATTTTATGGTTTTAATTCAGGTGAATATACTGAGTAAAATAGTGAGCCGAGCAACCCCTGGACTGCAAAAGTTTTCAAAAACAGCCAGTATGCTGTGGCTTCTTCAACAGGAGATGGTCACATGGAGGCTGCTAGCTTCTTTGTATAGGTAAAATTGTATAGACTTTATAAATGAAATGAACATAAGGTAACAATAGGAAAATTAATTTGTAAGTTAGAGTAAGATGAGTTTGGAAATAAATTTTGCCAATAAAAATAAATTTTTGAGGCTTATCATTTCTAATATAGTTGTCGGGTGAATTACAAGAAAAGAAAGGGCTTTCAGATCATAAAGCTGGTGACTAAAAAAAATTTGGCTATGTATAAAGATTTAAGGAAAGTGCTAAAAATAGAGCAATACTTAGATGAAGATAGATTTAGAAAAAGAACTGAAAGGTATACTTTATATAATGGAAGTTTGAAAAAAGTTAATCAAGTTTTCTATCTCATGCTCAGTGGTTTTCGCTTTTTACTGTTGCTTTCCATGCTGATGAGAAAATAAAGAAAATCATATTACTCTTATTTTTCCATATAGAAAAGGTATATGCATTAGCAGGTAGTCATTAGAGACCTTTTTGTAGTGTATATTTTTAGTAAACACCAGTTTTGTTCAGGTGTCAAATTCAACAGGCATTTACTACTCTTGTATTCAAAGTTTAGTGATTAAGTAAATTGGAAACTCATTTGTTGGTGACAGAATGCATGTGTTCACATGCAATAGCTTAAAAGGTGATTTCATACATTCATTCATGCAAAATTAAGACCTTTTCATTTTGTGTTATTTTTTCCTTAGGGACAGAATACAGTCTTCATTAGAAGATGAAAATATGTTTGCAATTGCTGTAAGTTTTATATTAGTTTTTTCCTTTATAGATGCTTAAAAATTAAAATGTTTTTTAGTCATAAGATGTGATATTTCAACACTCCATCATGAATTTCTGCATTTAAAAAATTTTACAAGTACATAAAAGATTACAACTTGGTAAAATGATCAAATACTGATTTACATTACAGACTATAGGTAAAAGTCCTTCTTTATCTTCCTGACTATTCAGCATACCAATTTGGGTTGTATCCTACCAGATATTTTTCTGTGCAACTTTATACATACACATTTTCTCGCATATAAGTTGTTTTTTTAACATACAGTTTAATTTCATTTATATATTATACTGAGTACTTTTGAGTTATATTTCTTAATTATTGTGTCAATTCATATAAGTTTACCTTATTTTTTCATGGAAAATCAGAATATAAAGATGCCATAAGCATACATTTCCTGCTGGACAGGTTTAGGATGTTTCCAGTATTTTTGCTATAGTAGTCAATAATGCATTTGAAAATTCTTTTTCATGCTTATTTGTGTATTCCAGTATTTCCTATATTTTCAGAAGTACATTCCTTGGGCCAAAATTTGAGATTGTCATTACTTAATATGCCAGTTCTTATTCTTCATTAATAGTTTATGAAAATGTTTATTCTGGTGACATATTAGCAATCATTTGATATTCCCAACTGGAAAAATATCTCATTTTAATTTGTAAATCCTTAGTCACTAGTGAAATGTCATGTTTTTTCATTCACACCATACGTATTTATGAATTTGCATTCATATCCTTGGCTTATTTCCCTATTATTTATTTTCTTACTAATCCTTTTTTTATACATATTAGCAACATTTTTCTGTTACTTGTTTTCTAACTCTATGAGTTCTTTTCCATTTTCATCTGATCACATGTCTTATGTTTTCCTTTTGCAAGCATTATCTTGTGTCACATAAGGAAGGCCTTTCCTGTTTCACTTTATTTATTTATTTATTTATTTTTGGTGAACCTAGGAGTGCTTAACCACTGAGCTACAACCTGGCCCTTTTTTGTAATTTAGTTAGAGACAGGGTCTTGCTGAGTTGCTCAGGACCTCAATAAGTTGCTAAGGCTGGCTTTGAACTTACAGTCCTCCTCCCTCAGCCTCTGGAGCCTCAACCACTGGGATTACAAGTATGTTCCACCACATCTGGCTAATTATTTATTTGTTTGTATGTTTATTTATTTATTAGTAAAGCACCCCTGGGTGAGTTGAGCACTCTGGATTCAATCTCTAGTACCTCATTAAAAAAAAAAAAATTCACTGTTTCCTTCTAAATTTAACTTTTTAAAAAAAGTCAAAAGCTTACATAATAAGTTGTTTTTTTGTTTGTTTTGGAGAGAGAGAGAGAATTTTTTAATATTTATTTTTTGGCAGACACAACATCTTTGTTTGTATGTGGTGCTGAGGATCGAACCTGGGCCGCACGCATGCCAGGCGAGCATGCTACCGCTTGAGCCACATCCCCATCCCAACATAATAAGTTCTTGAATTTATCCAGTCTGAGTTTGTCTATAAAGTAGGCGAGAAATTTAACTTTTTTCAAGTAAATATTCATTTATCCCAACAAACCAATCTTTCTTCACTGATTTGTAATGCTAACTTTATAATATACCCAATCATATTTATACATGGAAGTTTTTGAATTGATTGATTCATTTGAAAGCCAGTACTATACAAAATGATTTACTCTAACTCAAGAAATTTTAATATCTGGGTAGGATAAGTCCCCTCTCCCATTTATAAGTACAGTTTTGGCTATATTTTGCATAGTATTTCCCTTGACAAACTTTACACTTTCCATTTTTAAAAAATCTTTAATGGTATGTTTATTGAAATAATAGTGAATTTGTAGATTAATTTGGGGAAGAATGTTATCTTTACCATATTGAGTGTTCCCATTTGTAAGATGGTATCTCTTTCCATTCAGATCTTTCATATAGGTCTTGTGGTCTTCTCTATAAAGTTCTCTGTGAATCCTACTATAAATGGATTCTCTTATATTTTCTAATTAGTTATTACTGTCAAATGGAAAGTTACTGATTTATGTGTAGCATTCTTATTTGCCATCTTTCTGAGCTCTCTTACCATCTCTAATAGTTTTTCCTTTTGATTTTATTGGATACTCTATATCTTTAGTAATCATCTACAAATACTAAGTTTACCTTACTCCTTTATAGTCATTATCCCTCTTTCTTTTTTTGGTTTTGGGGGTGACAGGTACCAGGGATTGAACTCAGGGGCACTCGACCACTAAGCCATATCCCCAGCCCTGTTTTATATTTTATTTAGAGACAGGGTCTCACTAAGTTGCTTAGTGCCTTACTTTTGCTGAGGCTAGCTTTGAACTGGTGATCCTCCTGCCTGAACCTCGGAGCCGCTGGGATTATAGGTGTGTGCCACCATGCCCGCTGGCTCTCTATTTATTTTTGTTGTTGTTGGTACTGGGGATTGAACCTGAGGGCCTTTACCACTGAGCTATATCCCCATACAACATCGAATTATATCACTAATAGCAGACATTCTTTTCTTGTTCCTGAAAAGAATGCTTCTGTTTCATCCTTACATTTGATGGTTCACCACAGATTAAGAATATTTTTTCCTCCTAATTTACTAAGACGGAAAGGGTATTGAATGCAGTCAAATGTTTTGTTTTGTTTTGTTTTAGCTTCTATAGATCCACCATGCGGCCAGCACAATGGTTTCATTAATGAGGTTCTTGGCATAAAAGTTAGCTAGAAGAGATCGAAATAAAACACACAGACTCAGTTACCTGATTTCTATTGCCAGGTCCTAGACGCTCCCCTCTCTGGTTCCCTCCTCTAACCGCCCAGCAGGGCAGCAAGGATTACTCAGGGCTAGCAGGAGAGAGAGAGAGTGAACATGCCTGGGAGTAGCTTTTTATTGGGGAACAAGAGATTCAGGGGAGAATTCCATCCAATGAAGGTTGAGGGGGGACTGCACTCCAAGGTCAGGGTCAGTGATTGGGCCCCCGGGGTCAGTGGTCAGTCACACCACCCCCACACGGACAGGTTCTCTCATCAGGAGAGGGCCAGGAAAATTCCGACACAGCCAGAAGTCTCAGGCCCAAACCCGGAGTCGTCCAGTCATGCATGAGAATGGCTCTCCACATATAGATACTTGCTTTACTTTATTAGTGCAATAACTTGTAATAATAGTTTCACTAATATCAGATTATCTCAGGGTAAGCTGTCAGTCATATTGTATTCCTAAATATACTAATAAATTCTGTTAGCTAATATTTGATTTAGGATTTCCCTAAGTATGGTTTCTTCCTTTCTTTCTTTTTGGTAACATTATCATCCTTTTGGTGTCTAGAGTCCTGCTGCCTCTCCAGAACATGTTCAGAAATCTTCCATCTTTTTTTGTGTCCTGTTGAAGAATGTAAAATTATTTGTTCTTTGAAGTCTTAAAAAAACGTGCCTGTATCCAGCACTCAGGGCTGAGGCAGGAGGATCAGTTGAGCCCATGAGTTCAGACTAGCATGAGCAACAGTTTAGTGAGAACCCATCTCAAAAACAAAACATTGAGACCAGATGCCTTCTGAGGGTTTAATTATTTATCTTTTGATTTAAAAAGTAATTGAGCCTAGCACAGTGGTGCACACCAATAATCCCAGCAGCTCCAGAGACTGAGGTAGGAGGATCTCAAGTTCAAAACCAGCCTCAGCAAAAGCAAGGTGCTAAGCAATTCAGTGAGACCATGAGACCCTGTCTCTTAATAAAATACAAAATAGGGCTAGGGATGGGGCTGAATGGCAGAATGCCCCTGAGTTCAATCCCCAGTACACTCCCCTACCCCTACCCCCGCAAAAAAAAAAAAAGTAATTAATGTTTGAAGGAAGTATATAAGGAAAAGAGAATAATATGTATTTTTAAAATAAATAACTTAAGCTGTCTATGTCTATTAGTCTGCTTTTTAACCTAAAATATTTTTAGTATCTTTCCAATCTCTTAATTATTTATTCCACAAATACCAAAAAAGTAACATACACATTTAAGGAAGGTACTTATATTTGCATACTCATTGAACTCACTTATTAGTTCTCATACTTTCCTAGTGACTGTTTTTATATTTATTTTTTAGGTGTACACAATACCTTTAGTTTGTTTGTTTTTATGTGGTACTGAGGATTGAACCCAGGGCCTCGCATGTGCTAGGCAAGTGCTCTACTGCTGAGCCACAACCCCGCCCCCCCCCTTGGATTTGATTTTTTCAAGTAGGCAATTCTGTTATCTATACATAATAATGGCTTTGATTCTTTTTCCCATATTTATTAGTATATAGTTCTTTTTCTGATTTTATTGTGGTAGCTAGAATTTTTTAGGTAAAGTTGAATAATAGAGATTCTTCTTTTAGTCTGCTGCATTTTAAAGGAATTGTCTCACTTTACAGTTAGAAATAGTACTTGCTAGAGGTTTTAATCAGATAGTTACACTATTCTTCTAATTTGTGAATTGTTTGCATGTTTGTGTGTTGCTAGGCATTGAATCCAGGGCCTTGTACTTTCTAGTCAGGCGCCCTCCCACTGAGCTATACCCCTATCCCTTTTTATTTTTATTTTTTTAATCTTTATTTTATTTACTTATTTTTATGTGGTGCTGAGGATCAAACTCAGGGCCTCACACATGCTAGGTGAGCGCCGTACTGCTGAGTCACAACCTCAGCCCCCCTTTTTATTTTTTATTTTGAGACAGATTCTCACTAAGTTACCCAGCCTGGGACTTAGGATTCTCATGCCTCAGCCTTCTTAGTAGCTGGGATTACAGGCATTTGCCACCATGTCCAACTTGAAGTTTTTTTTTTGTTTTGTTTTGTTTTTTTAATCAAATGATATTTTGGCATTGATCAATAAGTTCATGTAGGCTGAAGATACAGTTCAGTGGTGGATTGGTTGTCTACCACATGTGAGGCCTTGGGTTTAGTGGCCAGAACTGTTTAAAAGAAATAAAATAGAAGTTAATATAGCTTTTCTCTTTTTATTTAACATTTATTTTTTTTAGTTGTAGGTGGTCACAATACCTTTATTTTATTTTTATGTGATGCTGAGTATGGAACCTACCCAGTGCCTCATGCAGGCTAGGCGAGCGCTCTTCCTCTGAACCACAACCCCAGCCCAGCTTTTCTCTTTTAACCCATAAATAAAATAGATTACTAGATATGACTCATGCTTGAACTAGTCACAATATATTATCCTTTTCATATACTGTTTATGGTTACTTTGCTTCTATTTCTGTAATGTTGTCATTTCAAGTCAGTCTTAAAAGCCTTGGATTACATTTAGGTTTTACTACTTACTATCTTCTGCCATGTTAATGAAAAGATTTTTAAAGTTGGGCTGGGGATGTGGCTCAAGCGGTAGCGCGCTTGCCTGGCATGTGTGCCGCCCGGGTTCGATCGTCAGCACCACATACAAACAAAGATGTTGTGTCCGCCGAAAACTAAAAAATAAATATTAAAAGATTCTCTCTCTCTCTCTGTCTCTCTCTCTCCCTCTCCCTCTCCCTCTCTTTAAAAAAAAAAAAAAAAAAAAGATTTTTAAAGTTCATTTTTTTTAACTATTTTATTTTGCTTATTTTTCACTGAAGCAACACATTGGGGAAATAGAACTTTTACATTCTAATTGTAATAAATTGAAATATCAGGCAAGAGCAGCTACAAATTAATCTAATCAGGTTGAAATTTACTTATAGATATTTTTCAAAGATGAATATACAGGACTGGGTGTGTAGTTCTGTGGTTGAGTGGTTACCTAGTACATGCAAGGCTCTGTATTCAATCCCTAGCACTACCAAAAAGAAAAAAAAAAGATGAATTTGCATACTGACTATATAGTAAGATGTGTGGGTGATTAAATATACTTACTTCTGGTTGGCTTTTATTTTTCTGTTGAAATAATATTCTTACAGCATCTTCTTTTCTTTTTTTATGTACTTGTAATAGGCTATTAATGCCAGTGAGAAAACAGTTGTAGAAGCTTTATTTCAGAGAGATTCACTTGTTCGACAAAGTCAGGTATGTCTAGAAATTTTAAATTTTGTTTCTAAATAAATAGAGAAAATGTAAATGACATACAATTTAAAACTGAAGTTTTTAAAATGTAAAACCTTTTCTTTCTACTTGATCCTTTTATTGGTAATTCAAAGAAATTTGGAAAGTTGTTCTTTAATTTTTAAATAACAATGTTTTGCATAAAATAACAATCCTGTTTCCAGGAATAGCCTGTTAAAAAACTGTATTGTTCCTATGGAATATTTTATTCTTTTCTTAAAATATTTGTTTGTCTTAAAGAAGTAGAATAGTGGGCTGGGGATGTGGCTCCCAAGTGGTAATGCGCTCGCCTGGCATGGGGCGCTGGGTTCAATCCTCAGCACCACATAAAATAAAAATAAAGATGTTGTGTCTGCTGAAAACTGAAAAATAAATATTTAAAAAATTCTCTCTCTCTCTCTCTCTCTCTTTAAAAAAAACAAAGAAGTAGAATAGTGTTTGGAAAAATTGTTACTTGACATTTTTAAAATCAGAAATTACTTAAATGAAGGGTAGGAGTTCCACTACAAATGAAACACCAGATTTTATAATTATTACTAATATTTTTTTTTTCTTAGCTGGTGGTAGATTGGTTGGAGAGTATTGCCAAAGATGAAATTGGAGATTTTTCTGATAATATTGAGTTTTATGCAAAATCAGTATATTGGTAAGTCACTGAGCTTTTGTTTCTGAACTCACTTAATGTTTATTTTGTTTACTTATCTTTCAGTAAATGTTTATTCAGTTTTTACTTGGTTTAAATTGTGAGCAAAACAGATAAAGCTCTGTCTTTATGCAGTTTATAATTGTTTAAGAGAGTTAAACAGCAAATAAATATATGTCCTGTTGGAGAGTTAAGAACTTTGGGAGAAAAGTAAATTAGTTAATTAATGGAGGATGGCAATGAGTCTTATTTTAAGTGGAAGAGGTGGTCAGGGAAAGGTTTACTAATGTGAAAGATAGTAAGAGCTGAGCACAATGGCACATACCTGTAATCCTAGTGATTTGGGAGACTAATGCAGGAGTTTTGCAAGTTTTGAGGCCAGCCTTAAATGTAACTGAGTGGTAAAGCATTCCTGGGTTCAATCGCCAGTACTCCCACTACCCCTGGGGAAGAAACAGAAAAGATAGTAAGAGACTTTTAAAGGAATAAAGGAGACTGGGAGCATTGGTACATGCCCGTGAGTCCCAGTTACTTGGGAGGCTGAGAAAGAAGGATCACAAGTGTGAGGCCAGCCTGGGCAATTTAATGAGATCCTGCCACACACACAAAAAAAGGCGGGATATAGCTCAATGATAGAGTACTTGCCTAGGATACATGGGGTTCTGGATTCAATCCCCAGTATCACCAAAAAAATAAGAAGAAAGAAAAGAAAGGAGGCAAGTTGTGCAAAAGTTGGCATGACAAACGTTCTGAGGTAGAATAGAAACCTCAAAGATCCTGAAAAGGAAAAGTATTTGCACAGTTAGGCCACTGTGAACAGAAAAGGAAATGAGATTGGAGAGAGCCAGCTCAGATGAGACTTACACTTAGGCCAATATAAAGATTTTAGGCTTTATTCTAAATGTAATGGAAGACCTTGAGAATAAAAGAATGACATGATCCAACTTATGTGTTCAAATAATCACCTTGCTGCTTTTTAAAAATAATCATATTTTGATCATCAGGAAGACACTTCTGCTTTGTTTTCCACTTATATTTTGTTTTTTAAAATTTTCAGTGCTTCTAAATTATTATAGCACCTTGAAGCCAAAAACACCCCTAGGTTAAAAGAACAATTTATTTCAGTACTTAAAAATATTTAGATTGCCCTTGAATTCAGTAATATGTTTATATAGAGTCTATAGCTCTTTTCTTTGCTTAACTAGGAAATTAGAACTACTCAGTGTTTGTTAAAAATTAAATCCTGAGTAGTGATTTTTCTGAAAGGAAGAGAAAGTTTCATTTTCAGGAAAAAAAAATTTTCTTGATTAAATTTTCCTGATAAGATTTTTGTGACTTTTTCATGAGCTAGTCTTTTCTAAAAAATGATCAGTGATATAGATCAGTAATACAGATCCCCACTTATGTGTTTGGTTTTGTTTGTTTGTTTGTTTGTAATACTGGAAATTGAATTTAGGAGCATTCTATTAATGAGCTTTTTTTTATTTTTCTGAGACAGGATCTTGCTAAATTCCCCCAGGCTGTCCTCAGACTTGTAATCCTCCTGCCCCAGCTTCCTGAATAGTTGGGATTATATGCACCACCATACCCAGTGATGATTTGGTTTTAGCTAAAGCATCAAAGCAATCCAGTGGGAATGGAATCTCTTTTCAACAAACTGCAGAAAAACATCTGTAAAAAAGTTTCCTCGAATTATATCCAACAATTAATGTAAAATGCATCATCATCCTAAATGTAGAAACTAAACCCATATGCTTTAAATAGAAACATAAGAAGATATCTTTGTGACTTGAGGACAGGCAAATGTTTTCTATGTCACAGAAAGCAGTTATCAGGGGGAAAAAATGACTTCATCAAAGTTAAAAGAATCTCACTTAAAGACACCATTAAGAAAATAAGTGGGAACAAGACACAGACTAGTAGAAACATATAGAGCATTAGTTCAAGAAGAATACAACCCTATTAAAAAGGATAACCCCAGGCTGGGGATATAGCTCAATTGGTAGAGTGCTTGCCTTGCATGCATAAGGCCCTGGATCAATCCCCAGCCCCATTTAATAATAAAAAAAAAAAAAATGATAATCCAGTAAAAAGGGCAGAAATGTAAAAAGCACCTCATAAAAACAGATCAGTGCTGGGTATGTTGACACACACCTATAATCCTAGCAATTTGGGAGGCTGAGGCTGGAGGATCACGAGTTCACAAGGCCAGCTTCAGCAACTAAGTGAGGCTCTAAACAACTTAGTGATAACTGACTCAAAATAAAACATAGGCTAGGGATGTGGCCTGGTAGTAAAGCATCTTGGTTCAATCTCCCAGTGACAAAAAAAAAAGGAAAACAAAAAACAGGTGAATGAAAAAGTGTTCAACATCATTAGTCATCTGAGTCAAACTGCCTCTTGCACGTTTTTCCCCTAGGTTTATATAGTCTTATTACTTTGACTTGATTTGATTTTTTTTTTTTTTTTTAAGATATAGCCTATTTTAAGCTGACGCATACTTGTAATCCCAGTGGCTCAGGAAGCTGAGGGAGGAGGATCGTGAGATCAAAGCCAGCCTCAGCAAATCAAGGCACTAAGCAACTCAGTGAGATCCTGTCTCTAAAAAAAATACAAAATAGGGCTAGGCATGGTGGTCGAGTACCCCTGAGTTCAATCCCCAGTACCAAAAGAAGTAGGCCTATTTTAAATGGCCTCTTTAAAAATATTTTTTTTTTCCTTTCAGGGAAAATACTCTCCATACCTTAAAACAACGACAGCTAGCTTCTTACATGGGAAGTGTCCGTCCACTTGTCACTGAATTGGTATGTATTCTTTTTTTGGTGTGTGGATTGAACCCAGGACTTTGTGCTTTGCATGTGAGGCAGACACTCAACCCACTGAGCTATTTCCCCAGCCCTGGTATGTATTCTTGAAATGAAGGATGTCTTTAGTGATAATTTTAAAAATTTTAAGAGCTGAAAATTTTCTCCTGGACCCTTGTTTTAGTCTCCAGAAGGCTTGTATGCACTAACATTTTACTCTGAAATAACTAAGTTTCATTTTAATTTGATGGAATATATTTGAACATATGCAGGCCTGTAAATTGTAAAAGAAGATACAGAAAGTGTACCTGATAATACCTGATATACCCCGTATTAGAAACAAATTAATTTTGATCTTACCAGTTTGACACTTCAACTAAGAAGAGGCTCTTGTTGGGAGGAAGTGGCTCTTCTCTATAGAAAGTAGGGGGAAAGAACAAATCCTTGAACATTAGCTTGAGGTTAGAAAGATTATTTTAGGATATGAGTGATAGAAATAACAGTGGATTTGGAAAGAACAGGAGCTGAACTATTTCAGAAATAGAGCTTTATTGGGCTGGTGTTGTGGCTTAGTGGTAGAGCACTTGCCTTGTGTGAAGCCCTGGGTTTGACTCTCAGCACCACATATAAATAAATGAGTAAAATAAAGGTCCATCAACAACCAAAAAAAAAAAAAAATAGAGCTTTGTGGATGACAATGATATGTGAAATGTTTATATGATAAGTGAGAGAAATAACCAGTAGTTGGAAAAATTTATAAAATTCTGTTTGGTAACAGAGGTGGGTTTTGAGGAAATTGTCTAGAAATTACCCAAACAATAAATTGTTACTAAGTTACTTTGCAGCAAGCAACAGCTGAAAATCATTTATTATTTTCTTTTTTTTTTGGTAGAGGGATTGAACTTTGGGGTGCTTAACCACTGAGCCACATCCTCAGCCCTTTTTTTGTATTATATTTAGACAGGGTTTCACTGAGTTGCTTAGGGTCTCACTAAGTTCAGAGGCTGGCTTTGAACTTCCAGTTCTTCTGGCTTAGCCTCCTGAGCCACTGGGATTACAGGCATGTACCACTGGCTTATTTTACTGGCTCATTTACTCTTCATAACTAGAAAGTGGTGATTTCCTTTTGCTAGAGAGAGACCGTGATCCAAAATTGAATGATTGTGTCCTCAAAATATTTGTGAATTGACCTATTATGGATTCCATTTTCTGAATTGATCTTCATAGTACAATACACTAGTAACATTTAAAATAAGAATTATTTCAGGTCACATTAAACTATGTTTTTGTTTGAAATTCACTCTGCCGCGCGACCAGCGCGCGAGCTTCATAAAAGAAGGTTTGAAGCATAGAAATTTACTAGTGAGTTTTAAAATTAAAGAGACATACTCTCATTACCTTTAATTCCCAGCTCCGGAGACGGCTTCTCCTAGCTCCCGCCTCCAGCCACCTAATGTGGTGGCAAGGATTACAGAAAAGGCTAGTGAGAAAGAGAGAGCACACCAGGGAGTGAGCTTTTATTGGGGAACAAAAAAATTCAAGGGAAAATCCCATCCAATGAAGTTTGAAGGGGGCAGCATCCCAAGGTCAGGGCCAGCTATTGGGTCTTCTTCGGGTCAGTGGCCAGGCACGCCTCCACACGGACAAGCCTTCGTACCTGGGACAGGGTGGGGAAGGCTCTGACACAGTTGCGTCTAAGCGCCTCTCACCCAGCCAGGAAGGTAACTCAAATCACGTGCGAGGATGGCCTCCCACATTCACCATGTAGATAATGTGGTGTTTGCTGCTAAAATGAGTTCAATATATTATACTCAATGTTTAAAGGCATACAAAAGGTAGTAAATAGGAATAACCATTTTAGGGGATGTTAACCTATTAGAAACCTAATTTATTTTTAATTGGACATTGTTGTGTTCTACATGACATTAATCCTAAAATGGGTACTTAACAGATTCTCTTTTCATGTTCTCAGAAAGTGCCAATAAACACTAGTGACAGGGTAGATTCCTTCAGTTTTTCCTGTGTTCTAAGTACCTTGGCTATGTAAGTGCAATGATAGAATGAAGCTCTGTTAACATCCAATGTCATCCAGTGTTAACCTAGGCTAAGTTGGGCTATGCTAGTAGTCTTCCTAAACTAACTGATCTAAACATGTACACTTACTTGTAATTGTAAGCCAAGATTATTTTTTGTTTGTTTGTTTGGGTACTGGGGATTGAATCCAAAGACACTTTAACACACTGAGCTACATCCCCAAAGCTTTTTATTTTTTAAGACAAGAGACTGAGACTCACTTAGTTGCTTAGGGCCTTGCTAAGTTGCTGAGTCTGGCCTCAAATTTGCCATTCTCCTGCCTCAGCCTCCCAGGCTGCCTGGATTACAGTGTGCACCATTGTGCCCAGCCCAGGATTGTTTTAAGTGAGGCTCAGACTATTGTGTGACTATTTTGAACTCTTGTGACACTTTTATTTTCCTTAGTATTTAACTAGACTATAAAAGAATTAAATTCAGTATATAAACTCAGGATACATTTATTGTCTCATTATGATGTTTGTAAAGTATGTAGGTATAGGTTAGGGGTATAACTCAGTGGTAGAGCGCTTGCCTAGCATGTATAGTACCTTGGGTTTGATCCCCAACACCTCAAAAATAAATGAATGAATGAATGATCTGTAGTTGATGATGATTTGTATTTTTACAGGATCCTGATGCTCCCATAAGACAGAAAATGCCACTTGATGATCTGGATAGAGAAGATGAAGTTAGATTACTCAAGTATCTTTTCACTCTAATTCGGGCTGGAATGACAGAAGAGGTAAATCATGTAATACCCTGCTTGCTCTTTTTTTTTTTTTGTACTAGAGATTGAACCTAAGGGTGCTTGACCACTGAGCCACATCCCATCCTTTTTTAAATTTTTTTTAAATTTTGAGACAGGGTCTTGCTAATTTTTGAGGCTGACCTTGAGCCTTGAATTTGCAGTCCTCCTGCCTTTGCCTCCCAACCTGCTGGGATTATAGGCATCTGCCACTATGCCTGGCTTCTACATCTAAATTTTTTTGGTACCAGGGATTGAACCCAGGAGCACTTAACCATGAAGTATATCCCCACCCACTTTTCATTGTTATGTATTTATTTTTTAAAATTTTTTGTAGTTGTAGATGGATGGCATGCCTTTATTTTATTTATTTTTATGTAGTGCTAAGGATCGAACCCAGTGCCTCATACAAGCTAGGCAAGTGCTCTGCCACTGAGTTACAGCCTCAGCCCTTATTTTTCTTTTGAGATAGGGTCTCGCTAAGTTGCTTAGGGCCTAGCTAAGTTGCTGAGTCTGGCTTTAAACTCAGTCCTCCTGCTTCAGCCTTCCGAGTCGCTGGGATTTCGAGTGTGCGCCTCTACGCCCAACTCTACTTCTGATTTTTAAGAGTTCAAAATAAATCTAACCCAAGGTGACGCTATTTAGGTTATGTTGGCTCTCAAATTTATTCTTTCTTTTTTTTTTATTTTTTTATTTTTTTTTAGTTTTCCACAGACACAACATCTTTGTTTGTATGTGGTGCTGAGGATCGAACCTGGGCCGCTCGAATGCCAAGCCAGAGAGCTACCGCTTGAGCCACATCCCCAGCCCCTCAAATTTATTCTTGATTTTGTTGAACCTGAGAAATATCATCAGTGAACTAAATGAACAACAGCATTCTTATCATTATAGAGACTAGCAGTATTTTTGTAATACTTTTTTTCTTCTTTTTTTTTTTTAATATCTTCGTTTTATTTATGTATTTTATGTGGTGCTGAGGATCAAACCTAGTACCTCACACATGAGAAGCAAGCACTCAACCACTAAGCTACAACCCCAGCCCCTTTTTTTTTTGTAATAATTTTACATGAATTAAGGGACATCAGCTTTTTAGTCCCATTTGTTTCTAGTAGAATTAAATGCCAATGGGTGCCATGGGAACATATTGACAAGCCTAAAATCAAAGAGAAAGGCAAGTACTATAAAAACCAAAACAAAGGAAGAGAAAATAAAAAGATACACATGTTGGTAAAGTGAAGTGCCATTACTTATTTCTTAAAAATCATCTATAACATTTATGCCATTAATATATTGTCGTATATTGGTTATACATCTATAAGGTAAAGTACTATACTACTGATGTCCATCAACTGCTCTTTCTTGTTCCTAAAGGCACAACGACTCTGTAAACGTTGTGGTCAAGCATGGAGAGCTGCAACACTGGAAGGCTGGAAATTGTATCATGACCCTAATGTTAATGGAGGTATGTTAGTAGATTCTATTCTGAGAGTTGGGGATAAATGTATTTAGCTCTAAATACCAATCTTTGTGAACTACTGATTTTCTTTTTAGAAATTATTGAAATAAGATCTTATTTTAAACTACAAATTATATTTCTTTTACTGTTTTATAGGAACAGAATTAGAACCTGTTGAAGGGAATCCATATAGACGCATTTGGAAAATTAGTTGTTGGAGAATGGCAGAAGATGTAAGATAAAATATTCACTGACACTGATTTTTGCTTCAGTTTTATTAAGTAAACATTCTGAGTAGCATTGGACTAAGTTCCTATTTTCAAATACGTTCTACTAACTTTGAGGAATAGGCTTACATATTTATCACATACCATGTACTAAGAACAAAACACTGTTATAACACAAATACAAGGATACCAAATGAATTTAGAGGAAAAAAACATTGGGCTGAATCTTAAATTTGGCTTTTTAGGAGAGGCAATTTAATTGAACTTTTTTGTGTATGTGTGTATTGTTGTATTGATCAATCTCAGGGTCTTAATACTTGTTGGCAAATGTTCTACCACTGAGATATATCCCCAGTCCTGAATTGAACTATTTAACATCAGTAGGATTTGGGTTGTTGGGAATGAAAACAAGAGGAAAGAATTCTAGGTAGGATGCATAAGTTGGGAAACTCAAGGAATGGTAGGTCTACTAGATTGGAGTAGAAGGCTTAGAAAAGGAAATATAGTCAGTTCTGTTAGGACATGGCATATGCATTCCACAAAATCACTACAACATGCAAAATTGTGCAGAAACCCACAGGGCTTATGGGCAAATGGAGTTAAAAGAACAATACTTTAAAACAGCATTTGTGAAGCAATAGTAAGTGTTGGTGAGGATGTGGGGGAAAAGGCACACTCAGACATTGATAGTGGGACTGCAAATTGGTACAACCAATCTGGAAAGCAGTATGGAGATTCCTTAGAAAACTGGGAATGGAACCACCATTTGACTCAGCTTGGTCTACACCCTAAAGACATAAAAACAACATAACTATAGTAATGCAGCAACTACAGTGTTTATAGCAGCACCAATCACAATTGCTAAACTGGAAGCAACCTAGATGCCCTTCAGCAAATGAGTGGATAAAGAAACTGTGGTACATACACACAACGGAATATTACTTAGCATTAAAAGAGAATAAAATTATGGCATTTGCAGGTAAATGAATGGAGTTGGAGACTATCATGCTAAATGAAATAAGCCAATCTCAAACAAGAGCCAAATGTATTCTATGATAAGTGGATGCTAATCCATATTGCGATGGATTAGCATGGGATTAGTGGAGGAACTTTGAATGGGGCAAAGGGGATGGGGTAGGGGCAAAGGGGTAGAAAAGAAAGAGCTTTCTACTGTCATGTATAACTGATTAGAATAAATA
This sequence comes from Marmota monax, assembly GCF_021218885.2. Lineage (NCBI taxonomy): Eukaryota > Metazoa > Chordata > Mammalia > Rodentia > Sciuridae > Marmota > Marmota monax. The sequence continues at coordinate 5,740,073 of NW_026695212.1, forward strand.
AATAGATAATTTTTTTTAAACTGCATCTGTGAAACATAAAAAGATAAAAAATCAATAAAATGTTAGCATAGTTTACATCTGTTAAATGGTTAAGAAATTAATACTACCATCAGTTTGGAACTTCATTCTGAAAAGACCTGAAATTTGCTTGTAGAATAGAAGGGTTACAGAACTTTGAGAGCACTGATAGCTGTGTTTTAAGATTAAATTTGGCAAGCCAGGAGTGGTGGCACATGTCTGTAATCCCAGGAACTCGGGAGGCTGAGGCAGGAAGATTGCAAGTTCACAACCAACCTTAGCAACTTGGTGAGGTCTTAAGGACTTAGCAAGATCCTTTTCAAATAAAACATAAAAAAAGGACTGGGGATGTGGCTCAGAGACTAAGTGACCCTGGGTTCAATCCCCAGTACAAAAAAAAAAAAAAAAAGAGTAACATGGCTGTGGAAAATAGACTTCAAATTGAAAAGACTAAAGGATCAGAATTATTTACCCTCTAAGTAATAAAGGCTGTCCTAAGATAGTATGGATGGGAAAGGAAACGAAGGGAACGTACCTGTTCAGGACCATTGAATAGAAACAGGTGGACTCACCTGTTTAGTAACAGCCTCTGAAGAATCTCTTGTTTGAATGGCAAGAAAACTGGAACTGCCATTAACTGTAATCTAAAAACATAATGGGATAATCTGATGAATATAGTTAATTCCACTTAGGAATTAGATGCAAACTGCATGCTTTGTTTGATATCATTCCTAGATCAGCATCAGGGAAGTATCAGGTACTTAGAAACATTCTAGGAGAAAACACCCACCCAGGTTCTACAGAAGAAAATTTGTTTATAAATAACCAAAACATCCAGTAGAATTGGCTCTGCTTTCACCCTGTATTTGAAATTTAAATGTTTGACTTTTTCCCCCTGAAGATTTCAGTATTATTTCAACAAACTAAGACGTCATTCCTTCTTAATTATACTACTCAGTCTTTCACTAAAATTTAGAAACCATCAAGTAAATAAGTTCAGTCTAAAAGAAATTGCAAAACTCCAGGTAATGAGAAAAACTAACATACTAAGAAAAACAGTATCTCAAATTTCTTTTTCTCCCATTTCTTTTCTGTATTTTAGGAGCTCTTCAATAAATATGAGAGAGCAATTTATGCAGCTTTAAGTGGGAATCTCAAGCAGGTATGCAATTCTTTGATATTTAATTTTTTCTATAGAATAAATCCAGATACTAATAATTATATATAACAAACCTTCTAAACTTAAGCTGCTTTCTAAAAGCAGCAATGATAGAGATAATCATAAAATAGAATAGTTACTTGTATTACTTAATTTGATGTACCCCATAACATGCACAATATTTTAATGAGTGAAATCAAACTATAATTTATAACTAATAATTGTCAGCTGCAACACATATATTGATGACTTCTAATACCCAAAGCTATATCCAGAAATGTACAACTAAAGCGCAGTGACTATTTGGTTTCTCCTACATATTTGTGTGTGTTTTTCATAACCCCATCTACAGCTATTTTGAGGGATGGTATAATAATCAATTGAAATATCATCTTATATAAGCATGCAAAATTGATGCTACTGTGAATTTGGTATGCAAAAAGTCTTAGAAGTTCAGACTATAGTTTGGTAGAGAAAGGATCTTTAGGATAATTTTTTTTTAAAATTCACAATGTTTTATATCATACAGTGGCTATTTCTAGTCCATATTAATGGTGTAATTGCTTTTCTTTTTGGTTGTTGTTGTCATCAAATATTTCTGTGTGTTTCTCTTTTGGAATGGCGGAAAAAAGCTTCTTCCTGTCTGTGATACCTGGGAAGACACAGTATGGGCCTACTTCCGAGTGATGGTAGACAGTCTGGTGGAACAGGAGATCCGGACATCAGTAATGACACTGGATATAACTGAAGAACTCCCTAGAGAATATTTAGAAGCAAAGTGAGTGTGGTTAGTTTCTAATCATGGTAAGTTTTATTTTATGGAATTTTTTCATATTACTAATGTTATTCTATCTCTTGTCTTTTTCTTCTTTTGAAGTTGGACCTTAGAAAAGGTTTTTGAAGAACTTCAAGCTACTGATAAAAAGGTAAATGTTAATATGAACTTGATAGCAAATGTGGAATAGAAGATGTTATATTGTTGTGCACTATAGCTAAAAGGAAGAAAATATGTGAAGCTTTGTTCTTCTTTCCCTTCTTTTCCTTACCTGTTATCTAAATAAGAGAAGATTCTTTAAAAGGGACAAGCTTAACTATGTGAGTGAATACATCATTTCTTTGGTTTAGGGTTGGTTTCATCCAAATATACGCATAGAAGCTACATTTATCACCTTTTTTCAAAACTTGAAATACACAATGGAGAACTAATAACGCTTTCTTTTCCTAGATCCCCAAAAATCTAATATTTAAAAATAACTAGTAATCCCTGATCTTTCAAATATGTGTAAATAATGCAGGTATTCCAATATAGTATTTTGGGATTTTATTTATATTGCATTACTCTACAATTTTTTTTTTCCATGTAATGGTAATCTCTCTTAAGTTAGTTATCGATTTTTTTTTCTCCCATTTTCTTTTCTTTCTTCCTTTGTGTGTTTTTCTCTCTCTCTTAAAGTCTTTCCCTGTCTTCCTCCCTCCCCTCCCTCTGGGGCTCAAACCCAGGACATCAACAATGCTAGGCAGTGGGGCTGGGGTTGTGACTCAGTGGTAGGGCGCTTGCCTAGCACATGTGAGAGGCACTGGGTTCGATCCTCAGCACCTCATAAAAATAAATAAAATAAAGGTATTGTGTCCATCTACAACTAAAAGAATTAAAAAAAAAAAAAAAAAAAGAATGATTTTAGGCAAGTGTTCTACCACTGAGCTACACCCCTAGCCCTTTCATTCTCTTTAATAGGTACATACTATTCTGAAGAATGATGTATAATTTTTTTAATCATTCCCCTTTGGGTGATATTTAGGTTGTAGAATTTCTAGTGCTATAATGAATGTTCATATGTGTGTGACTTTGTATACATGTGTGAACTTATCTACTAGTCCTATTTCTTTGGGATAATTTCCCTAAAAGCAGGGTTGCTGGGTTAAAGTGTATAAATATACTCCTTATACATGTACATACATATATACAGTGTTTCTAAATTAGTAATTAATGATTAATAATAATAATGTTGTACACCTTAAATGCATTCAATAAAAATAAAAAGAAAATATTTAATGGAAAATAATTAATTACCAGATTATAGCAATTAGTTTATACTCCTACAAGTTATTTATTTATTTTTGTGCAAGTAATTTATTAAATTATGTATTTTTACCAGTCCCAAATGTCATACCTTTTGTTTTTTGCCAATCTATTAGAGTAGGTGAGGAATAGGGGTTCACTGTTCTAGTTATATTTTCTTGTCTGTCATGACTGAACATGTTTCCATATATGTACTGTGAATTTCTTGTCTATATCTTTTAGCTGTTTTTCGGTTGGGATTTAATTTTTCCTTATTATTGTATGGGTATACTTCGTATTGTAAGGAAATTCATGTTTTTTTCTGGCAAGTGTTTATTACTGGTCTATTGTTTTGGAGATTATAGCTAATAAGATAAATCAAGAAATAGATATAAATATCAGAAAGGTAGTGAGCAATTTACATATGATATGTGAGTCTATCAACTTAAGACTGAAAAGTTACTAGAATTAATAAAATAGTTTTTTAAGATAGCTAAATATAAGACCATGTTACCAAAAAACATAGCTATTCTGTACTTGTTATAACTAGTTAGAATAGAATACAGCTCCCCATCCTCCAAAAGTCCCACTTAAATTAATGACCAAAACCAAAGGTATCTAGGAATAAAAGCAATCAAGGATTTCAAGACCTACATAAAGAAAAACACACAATCTTATTGGAAGACAAAATAAGACATGAATAAAGAGATAAAACACATTCTTGGATAGGAGGACTGATGTAAATGTCAGTCATTCTAAAATAAACATATAAACCTAATGCTTTAGAGATTATTTCTGCACAGAAGTTTCCTGAGTGGGATAAGTGAGAATGGCAGAAGATTTTGAAAATGAACAGTTGTTATGTTACTTGTCTGACTGAATATATGACACAACAAAATAATATAGAATTAACTTGGGAAACAAATAGATCAGTGGAACACCAAGTGCAAATTAGAATCAAGTAGTTATGTGAACTTAATGTTATAGGTGACCTTTTGTTTCAGAGGGAATAGAATAGTTTATTTAAGGTAAATGGTCTTGGTATAGTTGACTTTCCGTCTGAAAGAAAACAAAGCTAGATTTCTACCTCATGCCATGTAATCAAAATAAATTCTGATAGAGCAAAGGTTGTGGACGTTAAAAAAAAAAAAAAAAAAGAACCAATGCTGAAAGAAAAATTGACTGCCAAGTAAAAATTAAAATATGTTTGACAAAAGTAAATGACCCATTTTCAAAAAGCCAAGCTGCATGTAGCATATAAGTATGTAACATATTGTACCTGATCATTATTTTGTCATTAGTCTTGATGACATGTGCACAAGAAAATACCTAAATAATGGTTTTAAATACTACTACTCATAGTGAAAGAAATCTTGTAGTTTATTTTGCTTAAGTCACATGTGTCCTTTCTTTCTGATTCACATGAAGTGCCAAGGTAAACAGGAATAAAATATTAAGAACAATCATAATAATATTCCCAAAGATTAAATTGTTATGTCATAGTTCTCTACCTTAAAAGGTGTTGTTCAGTTCTAGACTTGTAAGCTGTGAATATATTCCAAAGGGAGTATCTTTCCCATGTTTTGTTTTATTTTGATCTTCTGGAGGCCCTTCATTTCCAACTTTATATGCATTCCTTCAAAAGTTTGACATTTTTAGTTTTAACAATACATACTCAAAAATGACCATTAGAAGATTAATGGAAAATGTAAAAAAATTTTTCAGAGAGTTCTGGAAGAGAATCAAGAACATTATCATATAGTTCAAAAGTTCCTTATCCTGGGAGACATTGATGGTAAGATATAATCTTATTTTACTTTGAGTTCTTCACTTTTTATAGTATAAAAGTTGCCAAAACAATGCATACTATTCATGACATCGTTTAATGTTTTTAAGTATTCGCCTATTTTAATGCAACTTTTTACTTGTTTAAGAGGATATAGAGAGTTATATGATGGCTTCTAACAATGAGACAGTGACTTAATAGCACTTTATTAGTGAGATAAAATATTCTTGGTAATGTTTATTTCTCCCTTGATTTTAATTCTGTTGTTGAATCTTTGCTTTCATGGCTTGTAGGTTTAATGGATGAGTTTAGCAAATGGCTTTCCAAAAGCAGAAGCAATCTACCTGGACACCTCCTCCGCTTTATGACTCACCTCATTTTGTTTTTCCGCACTCTGGGACTACAGACCAAAGTAAATAAAAGTGAACAATTTATCCTTCAGTGCAGAGTTGATGGCTATTTGCCTATTATTGGGAAAACACATTATATTTTTGTCACTCTTTTCTAGAAATGGTGATAAGTGTGCAGAAGGCTTCCATATAGTTTCACATGGCCATTCAATGATAATTCACTGTGAGTGATGCTTAGAGTTCTGTTTGTGGCCACACAATGCTGATGGTTAACTGATTTTTAAGAATTTCATCCTTACTGGTAACCAACTTTACTTTTTAATTTAATTTTTTGGTACTGGGACTTGAACCCAGGGAAGCTTTACATCCCCAGCCCTTTTTATTTTTTATTTTGAGACAGGGTCTCACTAAGTCGCTTATTTAGGGCCTCACTAAATTTCTGAAGCTGGTCTTGAACTTGTGATCCTCCTGCCTCAGCTTCACAAGTTGCTAGGATTATAGGCATGTGCCACCATGCTCTCGTATACATCTTTAAATCAACCATCTGATCTGACTGAACCAGTCTAAGTTCTATATGAGATTTTAAACCTTTCTTCTCTCTTTCATTGTGTGTGTGTGTGTGTGTGTGTGTGTGTGTGTGTGTGTGTGTGTGAGAGAGAGAGAGAGAGATAGTATTAAGGATTGAGTTTAGGGCCTCACACATGCTAGGAAAGCACTCAACCACTGAGCTATATCCCCAGCCGTGATTTTCTTTCTTTCTTTTTTTTTTTTTTTTTTTAATATATATATATTTTTAGTTGTAGGTGGACACAATACCTTTATTTTATTTTTATGTGGTGCTGAGGATCAAACTCAGTGCTTCACACATGCTGGGCAAGTGCTCTATCACTGAGCCACAACCCCAGCCCCTGATTTTCATTTTATTTTGAGACAGGGTCTCTTCGCTTGCCAAGACTGTCCTTCAATTTGGCAATCCTCCTGCCTCAGTACCCTTTGCCACTCCCCCACCAGTTGCTTAGATTCCATGACCATGTCTGGCTTATTTCTTTTTTTCAGAATGTTTGATAATATTTGGGGAAGAACATGTAGAAGCAAAACAGTGGAGTAAGAATATGGAGTTCACCTCCTTACTCAGCAACTTCTATCTTTATTATTCTGTGTAAATAAAAATTCCCTGGGTCTTTGTTTCTTCCTCTGTAAAAATGTGAATGATGGGGCTGAGGTTGTGGCTCAGCAGTTGAGCACTTGTCAAGTACATTCTAAGCTCTGGATTTGATCCTCAGCACCACATAAAAATAAACAAAACAAAGGTATTGTGTCCAACTACAATAAAAAGGTAAATATTTTTTTAAAAAATGTGAATGATAATGGTAACTACCCACAAAAAGTTATAACATAAAATTAGGCAACATATGACCCTTCCCAAGGACTTAGCCTGGTGTATAATTATCCTCATTGATAAATGTTTAAATTATTAAATCACTTAACAGCAGAATTTTTATTGGAGACTTTATTACTGGTACCTGTAAACATTTGTATTCATAATTGAATTATGTCTTTTTTCCTATGAAGGAAGAAGTTTCTATTGAAATTTTGAAGACATACATACAGGTAAACTATGAGAATCCATATCTTGATTCTTTTTTTTAATGTTGTAATGAAAACAAAAATCAGATGATGTTATTTTAATACCCAGTGGTAGGAAAGTCATCAGAATCCCTAAGAGATCTTTGAATTATCCTGAATGTGTTTGTCTTTATTAGTACATTTTAGTTTCACATGATAGTGGGGTTCAACATAGCCATTACTGCATATAACATAGTTTGCTCCATTTCAGTCTCCAGTATTTTCCCTTTCCCTCCCTCTGCTCACCTTCCTCTTCTCTATTGTTCTTCCTTCTGTTTATTCACTTTTAATTGGTACATAGTTATATATGAAAGTAGAATGCATTGGGATATGTTCATACATACACATAGCATAATTTGGTCAACTTCACTCCCCACTTCTTCCCCTTTCTTCCTCTCCTCCCTTCCCCCTTCCCCCCTCCTCCACTCTGCTCCTGAATACATTCTTGGAGTTTAAAATTATTCTGATTAGTAGTACAAATCCATATCTCTTGAATCTCTCCTAAATATATTTGAAATTTTGAAGTAAACTTTTATAAAAGCACTATTGATCCTAGAACTTTCTTTATTATTAACCTACTTTGCTCTTTTTCTTATTTTCAGCTTTTAATAAATGAGAAACATACAAATCTTATAGCCTTTTATACCTGTCATTTGCCTCAAGATCTTGCCGTTGCCCAATATGCTTTATTTTTGGAAGGTGTTACAGAATTTGAACAACGCCATCATTGCCTGGAGCTGGCTAAGGAAGCAGGTAAAAATGGTTGAGTAAGTCATCCATTGGTCTTCATAGTCAAATTTTCATGTTGTTTCTTATGACATTTGTCCTTTAAGTTTTGAATCTTATTTCTCTTGGCGAGCAGGAGGAATAAAAATTCCAATGACATTCTCTTTTATGTATAAAATAACTTACACCGTAATGTGTATATTTTTAAAATTTTGGCATTTTCTTTTATAATGTCTTTTAGATTTTACAGATTTTATGTAAATATACGTGTGTGTGTGTGTGTGTGTATCAATATCCCCCTTCAATACTGGAAATTTAACCCAAGGTACTCTACCACTAAGTCACATTTCCAAGCTCTTTTTGAATTAGTTTTTAATAGGGTCTTGCTAAATTGCCCAGACTGGTCTTGAACTTGACATCATCCTGCCTCAGCCTCCTGAGTCACTGGGGTTATAAGTGTGTGCCACAATGTGCCACCAGTTTTTAAAAAATTGTTCCAGGGACTGGGAGTGTAGCTCAGTGGTAGAGCACTTGCCCAGCATGCAAGGCTTCAATCCCCAGCACTGAAAAAAAAAAAAATGTTTTGAATTTACCAAACTGTTGTAGCTGTTTACAGAATATTAGAATAAATGATTATTCTTTGTTTTTTGTTACTTTAAAAAACTCTTTTTAGATTTGGATGTTGCGACAATAACAAAAACTGTAGTTGAAAATATTCGAAAGAAAGATGATGGTGAATTTAGTCATCATGACCTGGCTCCATCCCTAGATACTGCCACTACAGAGGTAATTTGGGGCATGGGGTAGGGGCTGAGGGGTATTGTAACTTCTAATCCTTTATCTTGTTTCTTGGTGAATTTCTATCTTAAAATATATAGTTTCTGCTTGTCACCCCTGTCCCCCAGAAATAATTGTTTTGTTTTGTTTTGTTTTAATTTTTTTGTTGTTGCACATAGACACACTGCCTTTTTGTTTATTTATTTTTATGTAGTGCTGAGATTTGAACCCAGTGCCTCACACATGCTAGGCAAGCACTCTACCACTGAGCCATAACCCCAGCCCGAAATAGTTGTTCTTAAATAAGAATGTTTCTTTGTCAACCCAGGCTTTTTACAAATTTAAGGTCTTACATAAGGGATTATTTATAATTGTAGTATGTGAAAAGAAGTTTCTCTAATAGAACAAGTCTGAGCATTGGCTTTTCGTTCCTGAGATTATTCTAGATGATTCTTTTATAAATCACTAACTCTTTTATTTTCAGGAGAAAAATTATATCTAAGTAAAAAACCAATTTTATTGCATTTATTTCTTTGGTACTGATGATTAACCCCACCCAGGGGCACGCTTACCACTGAGCCACATCCCCAGCCCTTATTTATTTATTTATTTTGAGGCGGGGTCATGCTGAATTGCTTAGGGCCTTACTAGAAATCTGAGGCTGACTTTGAACTGTGATCCTCCTAACTCAGTCTCCCACGTTACTGGGATTATAGGTGTGTACCATCTTGCCCGACAAGAAAATAATTTTGAAGTAGCTCTTTAAAAAAATCATATGGTTGCCAGACATGTTGGTGCATGCCTATAATCCCAGCAGCTTGGGAGGCACAGACAGGAGGATCTCTCTTTTTTTTTTTTTTTCCTAAAGAGAGAGGGGGGGCGGGGGAAGGAAGGTAGAATTTTAATGTTTATTTTTTTAGCTTTTGGCGGACACAACATCCCTATTTGCATGTGGTGCTGAGGATCGAACCCGGGCCGCACGCATGCCACATTCCCAGCCCATGGATCTCAAATTCAAAGCCAGCCTCAAAAAAAGTTCAAAGCTAGCCTCAGCAAAATCGAAGTGCTGAGTAATTCAGTGAGACCCTGTCTCTAAATAAAATACAAAATAGGGCTGGGGATTTTGCTCAGTGGCCGAGTGCCCCTGAGTTCAATCCCTGGCACCCCCTCCCCCAAAATGCATATGGTTAAATTGGTGGGGCATACAACATATAATTCCAATATTATAGTCCAGTGAATTTTTTTCTATAATTTGATAGAGAGCTGTTAAGTAGGAAAATAAATTAAGGAAAGTTAGATTTTTTTTTTTCATAATTTTAAATAATTCAAGGGAAAATGATGTTTATTAGAAGCACAGATATAAGTTAGTTTTACTAATTTGCAGATTATCCTAGAAGTAAAATTGATGTTTCTTTTTCCCTTTTTTCTCTCTTTAAATGAATAGGAGGACCGTTTAAAGATTGATGTAATTGACTGGTTGGTATTTGACCCAGCACAGAGGGCAGAAGCACTGAAACAAGGCAATGCAATAATGAGAAAATTCTTAGGTATTTTGTTTTTATTCTTTGGTCAGATCCACATACCTTTGAATTTTGTTTCGTTAATCTTTCTATTGAGGGTGAGAAGACCCAGCTATTCCTTTTTTGGTACTAGGTGGTTGAACCAGGAGCACTTTACCACTGAGTCATATCTCCATCCCTTTTTATTTTTTACTTTGAGGCAGGGTCTCACTAAGTTGCTGAGGGTCTTGCAAGTTTTTGAGGCTGTCCTTGAACTTGCAGTCCTCCTGCTTCTGCCAGGTTGTTAAGATTACAGGTGTGTACCACTGTGCATAGCCCACCTATTCTTTTACATATCCAATTTGTTATGCAAAAACTTACAAAGGTGGATTTTCGTTATCCTAGCCAATTTTGCATATACTGTCATGGCTGACAGACTGAAAAATATAACTGCATTTAATATCTCCTTTTATGTTATCATTCCATGGAGATATGAAAAGAGCCAGCCCATTGGGTAGGAATATCATTAAGACCTTTAATAGAAATACCTTGGGTCCTGAAATGGTTGCAGCTCACTATAAAAGTTAAACCAATTATTTGACTCTTTGAGAAACATTACAAAGAAGTTTGGTGAAAATTGTACGTTCTTTTTTCACAGCATCTAAAAAGCATGAAGCTGCAAAAGAAGTATTTGTGAAAATTCCTCAGGATTCTATAGCAGAAATCTATAATCAGTGGGAGGAACAAGGAATGGAAAGTCCACTTCCTGCTGAAGACGATAATGCTATCAGAGAACATTTGTGCATTAGAGCTTATTTGGTGAGATTGAAAAGAAAACCACAATTTTAGTAACAACTTTTCTGATTCACTTTCAGAGTTTAAATTTTAAAGTAATGATTGATCAATTTTATCTCTCTTGTGACTATAGTAATGACTGATCTACAGAGAATTGAAATCATGACCTTATCTTCATTATCGTGATTCTCTATTCATTGTTAACCAGCCAAGATCAGATAGCATATATGATATCCGGAACTGATGTTTTCTTTCTTCTTTCTTTTTTTTTTTTTTAAAGAAGGATTTAAAAAAAATTTAGTTATAGATGGACAAAATATCTTCATTTTATTTATTTATTCTTTTTTATGTGGTGCTGGGGATCGAACCCAGGGCCTCACACATTCAAGGCAAGTGCTCTACCACTGAGCTACAGCCCCAGCCCCAGAAACTGATGTGTTTTTTTTTTAAGATTCATGAATGCTCTTATGATGAAACCATGTGCCTCTTAGCTGCCATGATTCAGGCTTCAAAGTAAATGCTCTGAAGAGTTGGGGAAAAGAAAAAAGATTCTGTGATTGCTTGTCTCAACTTTTAATATTTTTGCTTTTGGCAATAACTGAGGATAGCAAAATATTCTAGATTTGTTGGGACTAAAATAACAACATATTCATTCAAATTTTATTAAACAAGTAATCAAGTGATTATATTGGGCAAGGTCACAGAGCTAAATTTGTGGATAGTACTCTTCTCTTTGCCCTCTTAAAGCCAGTAGGCCAATAAAGAAGGTAGATAAGATAATATGCCTACTTCATAGAGTGATAAATGTCAAGATACATAAATAAACAGGATGCTGAGATAGAAGTAGATGCTATATATTTTGGTGGTATTTGTCGTTTGATAAAACATTAATATATTCCAGTCATTTTTGTTGTGTGTAAAAAAATAAATATTGAACAATTTTGTATTTTGGTGCTGCAGAATTATTTCTAAGAACCAAAATTTTTAAAAGCTTTGTTGAATAATAAATGTGGAAAACATTTTTTTCCAATTTACGTTTTAGGAAGCCCATGAAACGTTTAATGAATGGTTTAAGCATATGAATTCAGCTCCACAAAAACCTACTCTGATACCCCAGCCAACTTTTACTGAGAAAGTGGCTTATGAACATAAAGAAAAGAAGTACGAAGTAAGTTGAATATGGATCTAGGATGAGTCTGTTGCATCTTAAAAATGTATGTTAGCATTTATAAAGGTCATTTTTTCAGCAGCTATGTTACTATAACAGGTAATCTTTCTGTTAATGTTCTGCTTTGAAAAAAAGCCATCTGTTTTGTTACCTCCCTTCCCCTACGCTGGGACTGGGGATTGCTCAGGTACCACTGAACTACCTCCCTAGCCCTTTTTACTTTGTATTTTGAGACAGTCTCACTAAGTTGCCAAGGCTAGCCTCAAACCTGATCAAACTCCTGCCTCTCGAGTAGTTGGGATTATAGGCTTGCACCATTGCACCCAGCTGTTTACCTCTCTGTGGGTAATTAATCTTGAAAAATACCTTCAGGTATCATTAGCATTTATTTATGAAGTTAAAATTTAATCATTTTATTCAACTGCTGTCTGTTGATATAATATTTGGCTACTGAAACACCAACTCTTGAATGATGTTCCACATGTATATTTCTGCCTGTATATTGAAAATACATTATTTATTGATTTTTGTTCATTATGTCTGCCTCGTGTTTGTCTTGTAGATGAATTACAGTATTTGGAAAGGGCATTTGGATGCACTAACTGCTGATGTGAAGGAAAAAATGTACAATGTCTTATTGTTTGTTGATGGAGGTTGGATGGTAGATGTCAGAGAGGTAAGCTGTGTGTATTGCATATAGCTGAAAAAAAAATACATTATATTGTCAGATGTGCTCTTTCTGAATAGAAGAATCTACAGATTTTAGATAACCTTTGTAGTTATAACTAAATATCACATATATTCTTGGATAAACTATTACTTCAGGGCTGGAGATGTGGCTCAAGCGGTAGCGTGCTCGCCTGGCATGCGTGCGGCCCGGGTTCGATCCTCAGCACCACATACAAACAAAGATGTTGTGTCCGCCGAATATTAAAAAATAAATATTAAAAAAAAAAATTCTCTCTCTCTCTCTCTCTCTTTAAAAAAAAAAAAACTATTACTTCACATTTAATATGTTCACACAGGATAGTAGAATTTTATTTTTAAAATTCTGGACCTAAAATTTTAATTATACATGTATTTGACTTAATTTATAGATAGGTAATTCTAGCAGCATAAGACATACATACATCAGTGACTTTCACTTCTAAGGTGTCCATTTAAATGACTTGACTAGCTTTTTTAAAAGTACAAGGTTCCATCCCCAGAAATTATGGTTTAATTAGTTTGAGGAAGGGCTACACTGTTTGTTTTATAATCACCTAGAAACTTTAATGTGTGACCTAGACTGAGAACCAGTTAGAAAAGTATTAAATGCCATAAGGACAGTACAAATTAAGTATTTTTTTTTTTTTTAAGTTCAAGTAAAGAAAAGATTGTTTTGGGCTGGGAATATAACTCAGAAGATAGAAAGCTTCCCTAGCATGAGTGAGGCCCACACTAGAGGAAAAAAAGGAGGAGGAAAACAGGATTGTTTTTTAACCTGGAAGGGCTGTGGACAGGAAGCTTGAAAGTAGCATTCGATTGAATCTTGAACAAATGGGTAGAATTTGGATGAGGTAAAATGGGGAAAGGAAGGATACTACAATGATAGTATCAGAGAGAAACACTAAGGCCTTATCCAGGGACATGACAGAATGGTAGCTCAGTTTTCCCTCTGCAGATAGATAATCAAGAAAAACTGGAAATTTTAGATTATTGGATATTTATTTTGAATGGAGAACAACAGTGTTCTTGATACTTTTTCTTCTGCCACTCCTAATATCCTCTTTTATTTATCACTTATTCTTTAATTAATTTTAGCTACTATAGATATCTACCTCTTCTAGTTTCCCTAGAAACTTGAAACTAGATTGGAACCTCTGTTTGCTGTTATTACTGATAGATTAATGTTTTGTTTTTGTTTTACTGGGGATTGAACCTGGGGGCACTTTATGCTGAGCTACATCCTCAGCTCTTTTTTTATTTTTAGACAGGGTTTCACTGAGTTGCTTAGGATCTTGCTAAGTTGCTGAGGCTGCTCTTGAACTCAAGATCCTCCTCAACCTTGTGAGTTTTTGGGATTACAGGCGTGCACCAGTGTGCCTGGCTTAGATTAATGATCTTGAAACTTAGATTAATGATCTTGAACTTTTAATCCTAAAGTTCATAATAGAACTCCCCTGACTAGTTTTAAACCTTCAGCAGTTTCCTTAGGATAAACCTATCTTCTGATTCATGCTGGTGTTAGTGAAAATAAAATTTTCCTGTTACAAAATGCTAATTGTTACTTGAATTTTGAAACAACTTGAGTGTCTTGTTGATGAATAAGTCTTTATTATTCTGATTAATTAATCTTAGTAGATTAAATAATGAAAGCCACAAAATAGTCTCATAAAAATGATGTTGGATTGGCAGGCAACAAATGATATTGTATTGTTTTATGGAGCATTTTATAAATCAGTATTTGGTCTTAGTCATTTCTTTAAAACTAATCCAGAAAAGGAGATTCCTTTAACAGTCAAATGATAATGGTATTTTAATTACTCTATTGAGTTTATAGTTTAATACTCCTAGATATTTAATATTCAACAAAGTAGGGAATTATTTAGGGTTCCTGCTAGCACATATATTATTTGTGTGTAAATTAGAAAATTGAACCCCTTCCCTTACACAGATAGGTTCCATGCTAGGTACACATGACCTGTAGAATGAAGCATAAGCTAGATTTCAGCTTCACTCACTCACTTGACCAGGTGCCCTTGTATAGTACACAACTATACACGATATTCCTGGCATTACACACAGTTTAGTATAGGAACACCTCAAGTTTTTAAGTAGCTGTAGAATGTTCCTATTAGTATTGAAGGCAGGTGGCACAGAAGGTTGGCAGCAGAAGTGGAGTAGGCATCTCATCTATACCTACTTTTTACTACTACAACTACCTCTACTTCTACTTCTGCTACATTCTAGTCTAAGCTTCTACTGTGTCTCCTTTGCTTCCCGTTCTCTTTTTTTTTTTTTTTGTATTTATTTTTAATTGTAGTTGGACACAATACCTTTATTTTATTTATTGTTTTATGTGGTACTGAGGATCGAATCCAGAGCCTCAAACGTGCTAGGCAAACTCTCTACCGCCTAGCCACTACTCTACCCGCCCCATTCTTCTTTATATTATTATTTCCTTGTTTATCAATTAGTGATCATTTAAAAATGAAATATGTCACTCTCTTACCAAGAACTTTCTGATAGTTTCTCATTATAACTTGAATAAAATCCTTAGTTCTCTTCTTGACATATAAGACTGTACATTTGCCGTTTTTTGTTTGTTTGTTTGTTTGTTTTAACTACCTGCCAGTCTTATATCCTCCTGCTCCTCATTATGTTCTTGATTTCTGGATCTCTTTGCAACTCTCCCTCTGCCTAGAATGCTCTTTCCCCAAGATATCTGCCTAGGTAGCTTCTTAATTCTCTCAACAGTCTCCTCAAATAGTTTCCTTAGAGAATCTCTGCCCCCCATCAAGTTACCCTTGTTTGTTTTTGGCAGTGCTGGGAATCAAACTTGTCATGCTAGCCAAATATTCTACCACTGAGCTGTATAGCCCCAGCCCTAACCATCCTATATTTGAGTATTTGTTTTTAAATATTATAGATGGACACAATACCTTTATTTTATTTATTTATTTTTTATGTGGTGTGAATGAGGATGGAACTCAGTACTTCAAATGTAGTAGACAAACACTTTACCACTGAACTACAATCCCAGCCAACCACACTTATTAAATAGCATATATAATACACATCTGTCACTGAATCCTTATCTTATATTAGATTTCTTTCTAGCACCTACCACATTCCAATATGTGTTGTTTTGGGTTTTTGTTTTTTTTGAGTCTACTCCCAGTACAGTATAACCTTTATAAAGAGAGCAACCTTGTATTCTTCACTTCTTTGACCCTGACACTTAAATTAATGTCTAGCACATACAAGGCATTTGGTAAATAAATGGCACTACATTATTGGAGTGAATGCACTTTTTTCAGATTAGTTATTTCCATAATGTCAATAGAGGTAGACTTCTGCTGTCGACATGTCAGTTAATGAGTTTTTCTCACATAGAAGGCACTGTATGCCCTTGGTGAAAAGAATTTTTTGTTTTAAATGTTCTAGTATATTTTAAAGCTTTTAATTATTCATACAAGAGAAATAGGTTGTGGCAGAGTAGTTTATTTCTTTTTCCTTGTGGCAAATATCTAGGTCCATCTGGTGTGATTCTGAATGGTTGATAGCAAGCTGTCCACTGCCATGGGAATCATAGGAAAAGAGATCACTTGCACCACTCCCTGATACTGTGGCAGCAACAATAGGATTTAGGAGGAGCAGGTACCACAATTCATCTTATGGTACCTTTTATAGCTTTTAGGTAACAAGCAATCCAAGAACCAGGGGTACTTTACCTCCTTAGCATAGGGGAAAGACTATACTAGAGCATAAATGGAAAGCCCCAGAAAGCAACAGTTCTCTTATCATTCTTAATAGGTTCTGCCTCTAGAGGGGTCAGTAATATGAATAATGAGTAAAAATTTGAGGTGTTTTAAATTGCATTTTAAATCTAACACATTTAGATAATCTAGTGAGTACCTTATCTTTTTTATTGGTGCATTGTAATTATATATAATAGTAGGATTTATTATGTCATATTTGTACTTAAACATATTTGATCATTCTCATTCTCTAGTACCTTTTATTTCCCTCCCTTCCTTTTTCCCCAGTGAGTGCCTCACCTTGAGAAAATAAATGAAAGTGCTTTCATTTTTAAAGCTAAGAAAATATGGCTGGGTGCCGTGGCACATGTCTGTAATCCCAGCGACTCGGGAGGCTGAGGCAGGAGGATCTTGAGTTCAAAGGCAGCCTCAGCAATAGCGAGGCACTAAGCAACTCAGTGAGACCCTGTCTCTAAATAAAATACAAAATAGGGCTGGGGATGTGGCTCAGTGGTCGAGTGCCCCCGAGTTCAATTGCCAGTACAAAAAAAAAAAAAAACTAAGAAAATATGAGGCATATATTTTAATATTTGCTTTTATGTATTTATACCTCAAAACAAGACTAAAAGATTAATGGGCAATATTTTTCTTGTGTGTGGAAACCTGGCATAAGTTAGGTAGGTTAGCCTAAGTTAGTACGTTACTTCTTGGTAGAATAACCAAGCCACATTTTGTTGCTTTACTCCATTTATATCTATATTTGAAAATGTTTTAGCAATTTAGTTTTATAGCCTCTCCCAAGAAATATTTTGAGATATTTTATTAAGCTTTTTAAAGGACCAGTTATTGCTTTACTTTGTCCTGGCTATTCTGTTTTGTTGTATTTTACACGATGAGTTCTATGTGTTTCCTTCTGATTTTTCTTTTTGTTATGCTAGGAATCAAACTCAGGGCCTCATGCATGCTAGACACATGTTCCACCACTGAGATATACCCCAGCCCTTCCTTTTTGTTTTAAAGATTATTTCAGAAATTTTAATGTGTTTGGGTGTGTTTTTATTATTTTCGCTATTTTAATTTTCAAGTGTGTAGTGAGAAAACAGTGAGCATAAAAGGGCTACTCTTTTATTTCTGCAGTTTTGCTTTAGAAAAATCCAGAAAAAAATACTTAACTTTTTTTCTACATAAGATTATCCTCATATATCTCTTCTCTCATTAATTATATTCAAAACTATAGGTTTTGTCAGTTTTTCTAAATTATACAAGAAAATCATAAATTCATTCTCCTTGTGGAAAAAACTAGAAAGTTGCCACATAGTTCTTTCCCCTGTGCACCCTTCTCTGCATCCTAACCATTTTTCCCAAGTTTAACTGCTGTCAGTTTGGTGTGTGTTTTCACATCTCCTTAGATCTATCTGTAATTACATCTGTACATATCCAGTAAAGTGTGGTGATGTTTTCTATTCTGCTTTTTGTTCTGATGGTATTCAGTTTCTCTTATTCTTTTTATGCATGTTGTTATTATAGATATTAAATTTGTTAGAAATACACTCAATAGCATTTTCATTATTCTGTTCCCTCTCTTGTATACCTTGTTCATCTTCATACTTTTTTGGCATAAAATTTTGTTTGCTACATAACATGATTAAAACCTTGCCTCATTTTATTTTTAATAGGCATTATAAGCCTTAGAATAATTAGCACATACCTATAATCCCAGCTTTTGGGGAGGTAGAGGGAGGAGCACTACAAATTCAAGCCCAACTTGGGCAATTTAATGAGATCCTATCTCAAAACAATTTTTTTTTTTTTTTTAAAAGGTCTCAGTAGTTGAGCACTTGCCTGGCTTGTGTGAGGCCCTGGGTTCAATCCCCAGCACTGCCAAAACCGAAAAACTTTAGCTTCTTCCTGGTTTTTTGTTTTGTTTTGTTTTGTTTGAATATTTATTTTTTATTTGTAGTTGGACACAATACTCTTATTTATTTATTTTTATGTGGTGCTGAGGATGGAACCCAGGGCCCTGCACGTGCTAGGCAAGCGCTCTACCACTGAGCCACGACCCCAGGCCTAGCTTCTACCTGTTTTGATTTTGATTCAGCACAGTCATCCTTCAGCATCTATGAGGGTTTGGTTAGAAAATCCCTGTGGATAATAAAATTACATATATTCAAATCTGTTATATAAAATGGCATAATATTTTATATAACCTGCTCCTATCCTCCCATATCCTTTAAATCATCTCTAGATTATTTATAATGCCTAATACAATGTAAATGCTATGTAATTAGTTCTTATATTATATTGTTTAAGGAATAACAACAAGAACAAAAAGTCTGTATATGTTTGGTACCGTTGCAACTTTTTACCCCAAATATCTATTTACTTTCTATGGTTGGTTGAATCTAGAGATTTGGAACCAATTAATGCACAGGACCAACTGTACATGCCTTTTCCATTTGTAAGGATAGTTAGCTTAAAGTTGTTAAAATGATGACTTGATGTCTGTTTGTAGGATGCTGAGGAAGACCATGAAAGAACACATCAGATGGTTTTATTGAGAAAGCTATGTTTGCCAATGTTGTGTTTTCTGCTTCACACCATATTGCATAGTACTGGTCAGTATCAGGAATGCCTGCAGTTAGCAGATATGGTATCCTCTGAGCGCCATAAACTCTATCTGGTAAGTGCTAGAATGCTTGCTGTTTAAATTTTATTGATTTGATATACTTTATGGTGATATTTAATTTTGTGAAGACATGCTTACATTTTTTATTGTTTTTGGATTTTAGTTGTTCTTGACCTTCCTGAAAGTAACAGTCTAGTTTTAATGTATGTGCTTTTTTTCCAAATATGTATATGAACATATAAGCAGTTAGAAATATATAGACTGACTCTGAGAAATAGCCTGAAGTTCCTAAACTACTCTAATTTTCTAGCTTCTGTTCATATAAATCATACAAAGAAATTTCTTATATTAATTTAAATCATCAGATTAATTAGGTAACTAAAAGATCATATTCTTTTTTTCTCATTCTTAATTTTGTTTTTCTTTTTTGATACCAGGTATTTTCTAAGGAAGAACTAAGGAAATTGCTGCAGAAGTTAAGGGAATCCTCTTTAATGCTTCTAGACCAGGGACTTGACCCATTAGGGTATGAAATTCAGTCATAATTCATTCACTCTTTGTATTGTTACTAATTCCCATGATAAACAGAGGGGTTTTTTTTTTTACATAATATACATATTTGTAATTACTGGCCTTTTTTCTTCTGCATTATTCTGGGGGGAAATGTAAAATTTTGACATTTGAATTTTGTACATTTTCAGAATATTGCTGAGGGTATAAGCTCTGTGGTAGAGCACTAATATGCAAAAAAAAAAAAATACTAGCACCACAAAAACAAAAATAAAAACAAAACAAACCAGAATAGTATGGTGACGCTTTGAAAATTTAATGTACTGTTATTTCTCTAAGTGTGTTTTTTAATAAAATATGTAAAAATTAAAATATTCTGTTCTTAAAAATTTCAAGTTTATCTCTTTTATATAAAAGTAAATTAAATTGTTTATTCTAATTTTTTTCATGTAATCGTAAGCACTCTAATATCTTAAAATTATAAAGAGGATGGAGAGTAGATTCATTTTCAAGCCAAGTATATAATTTTTCATTTATTATAAATTCAGTAATTTTAAAAAGTATTAGTTACTAAGATGAATACAGCAAAAAATGTTTTCAACAACAATAATAATAACATTATTACTTTCTTTATTTTGAAAACATTTTTAGTTTATAACTCTCACTTAAGAAACCTGCTATTAAAGTAAGTTAGGGAATACAAGGAAATTGGAACATTAAAAAAAATGCAATATCTGATACACAGTAAGCATTGAAAACATTGGGAAATTCAAAATAAATAAGATCTAATCCAATCCTTCTTATAGGGAAAATATACATATTTAAAAGGTGCCATTAAAAAATACAAATAGTATGGTGGTAAATCCCAACTACTTAGGAGACTTAGGTGGGATTAAGAGTTTAAGACCAGCCTGGGAAATTTAGCAGTCCTCTGTCTCAAAGGTTAAAAAAAAAAAAAAGTCTGAACAGGAAGAAACTGTCTTCAGTTAAAAAGGCTCTGAGCAACTTGGGCTGAAGTTTGAGTAATGCACTAAATTTGCAGAAGTATAAAGATAAGATTCAAGTATCGTGAAGCACTATAGATTAGGAAATCAGTATTAGCAAGGCCAACAATGGTAAATGCTAGGCATGTTTATAAACTAGCAAGTAGGCCAAGTTAACTATACTACATGGCTTATAA
Source organism: Marmota monax (assembly GCF_021218885.2). Classification (NCBI taxonomy): domain Eukaryota; kingdom Metazoa; phylum Chordata; class Mammalia; order Rodentia; family Sciuridae; genus Marmota; species Marmota monax. The sequence goes on from NW_026695212.1 coordinate 5,760,815, forward strand.
ACGGGAGATAACTGAAAGAGAAATACTATTATACCAAAGCTGGCTAATCATCTGAATCATCCAAGGAATTTCTTAAATATTTTCTTACAGATGACACCTGGGGATGTCTGGCTCAGGAGGCCTGGGAATGGATCACAGAAGTTATATTTTAAAATACAGTATTCCATTTGTGATTCTAGTTAGCTATTTGGGAATTCTGGCTTAAATCAGCGATAGGTATTGTCATTCCTCCTGTACCCAAGGCCTACAACACTAGTTGATCACAATAGAAATCAATTAGAAATGTGTGAAGCAATGAACTCTGCTTCAAGTTTTATTTATGCCAGTGAAAATGATTCAAAGATGGACTCTTACTTAAAGAACTACAATGAGCTAAAACCCAAAAGACAGACAACACCAAATCTTCACAAGGATGTGGAATAAATTATGACTGATACATTGTTAGGGAAGAATGTAAAACGATACTGTCTCTGGGAAAATTTGTCCTGCCCTGCCCTAATCAGAAATTGAGTTCAAGAGACCTCTACTATTGGGTTACCTTTCCAGCTTTTTTTATATTTTATTTTGAGAGAGGATCTCACTAAATTGTCCAGGCTGGCCTCAAACTGGGATCCTCCTAACTCATTCTCCTCAGTAGCTGGTATTATAGATATGAACTATCTTATCAGCCTATTTGGGGAAATTTTCAAACATTTTCTGTAATTTACCTAGAAATTTCAACCTACATACTTACCCAAGAGAAATGAAAATAAATTCCACAAAAATGTGTGTTAAAAAATGATCATAGTTGTAGCTAATTTAAAAAAAAATGATCATAGCAGTGCTTAGCATGTGCAAGGGCTGGTTCTATCACAACAACACACACACACACACACACACACATTCATAACAGCATTATTTTAAAAGCTCCAAACTAGGAATGATCTAACCTACATACCCATTAATCAGAGAACAGCTGAACAACTTGTGATGTTCATACTCAGTAATATAAAAAGGAAATAACTACTCATAAATTCAACAGAAGAAGTCAAATTACATGTTATTTTATTCATTTATACGAAGTTCTTGAACAGTTAAAACTAATCGTGAAAAAAATTAAAATATTGACTTTTACAGGGGAGGGACATCCTATTTTCTGAGAAGGAACATAGGGAACTTTTGGGGGTAAAGGAGATATTCTACATCTTGATAGGGATTACATAGGTGTATCAGTTGTCAAAAAATTATACAGTTGAAAGCTGGGTGTCTAACTCAGTAGTAGAGTATATGCTTAGTGTTAAAGATCCTGGGGTTAGTTCACAGAACCCCACCAACCCAATACAGTTATGCTTTACACATTTAAGTGTAAATTTATCTTTGAACAATCAAATGGGCAGCTAGGGGTTGTAGCTCAGTGGTAGAGCATTTGCCTCGCACGTGTGAGGCCCTAGGTTCGATCCTGAGCACCACATAAAAATAAAGATATTGTGTCCATCTACAATTTAAAAAAATTAAAAAATCAAATGGAAAGACAACTCAAATGTAGTTACACATGGTAGTATACACCTATAATCCCAGCTTCTTGGGAGATTGAAGCAGGAGGCTAATTAAATTAGCACAAGATCTTGCCTCTAGGGGCAAGGGAGAACTAGAAATGTAGATTAGTGATAAAATGCACCTGGGTTCAAACCCAACACACACACAACAAAAACTAATAAAGCTGGGTGCAGTGCTGCCTATCTGCAGTCCCAGCTACTTCGGAGGGTAAAACAGGAGGATTGCTTGAGCTCAGGAGTTCAAGGGCAGCCAAAGCAACTATGATGAGATCCCTATCTCCCCCCCCACCCCGCCCACACACACACACACAAGTGGGCCATAGAACCAGAGATTTGGGTTTTATTTTAGTCTCATCCCATCTTAGCTGTGAGATTATACTCTATTTTGACATACCAAGTGAGACTAATAATCACATTTCAGGACTGTGGTTAGGATGAGGGCACCTGCACTTTACATAAAGCCAATTAACCAACTAAATTGCCTTGAAGAAGTATAGACTCGGAAATAGTGAAAAACCGAATGGGTGACAAAAATGGTGTTAAGGTGCAGGGTACAGTGGTGCATGTAATCCCTGTGGTTTGGGAGGCTGAGGCAAGAAGATCCCAAGTTGGAGGCAAGCCTGGGCAACTTAGTGAGACCATATCTCAAATGATAAAAAAGGGCAGGGGATATAGCTCAGTGGTAGAGTGTCCTTGGGTTCAATCCCCAGTACCACCAAAAAGAAAAAGAATAACATTATGGTTTGGATCTTAAATGTCCAGCCAAAGGCCATGTGTTAAAGACTTGGTTGCCAGCCTGTGGCACTATGGGGAAAAGGTGAAAGTATGGCCTAGTGGAAGGAAATTGGGTCACTGGGGCATGCACACAAAGTGGGTATTGGGACCCTGACCCCTTACTTTTTTTTGCTTCCTGCCCACCATGACGTGAAAGCTTTGCTCTGCAACATGCTCCTGCTATAATGTGCTGTGCCACCATAAGGACAAGTGACCAATGGGCTGAAATGTCTGAAACTATGAACCAAAATCTTTGCTACTCATAAGTTATTTCTTCAAGTATTTTTGTCCCATTGACAAAACTAACACAGATAGGGTTAGACTCAGGAAGGCTTTTAGTAACAAGGTTGGTAAATATAAGTCAGTTGAGATCCACTATAGTTTAGCTCTTTGTTTTTTATGGTGCTGGGAATCTAACCCAGGACCTGGCACATGCTAAGAGCTGCATCCTCAGTCCTAATATATTTATCCTTTAACCCAAATTTCAGAGTGCATATTTTTAAAAATATTTTTTAGTTATAGATGGATGCAATATCTTTATTTTGTTTGTTTATTTTTATGTGGTGCTGAGGATTGAACCCAGTGCCCCACATGTGCGAGGCAGGCACTCTGCCACTGAGCCACAACCCCAGCCCTCAGAGTGCATATTTTAACTACAGATTCTTCTTAATTTAGGAGGGGGTTACATCCCAATGAAGTTTCATAAATTAAAAATACCTTAAGTTTAAAATGCATTTAATACACAGCTACTGAACATCATTGCTTAGCATCATTGGTACACTGCAGAATATCAGTTGTTCACACTTATGACTGCCTGGCTGACTGAGGGCTATAGGGCTGTGCTATTGCTCAGCATGATGGGAGAGTATTGTATCACATACTGCTAGAGATTAAATCTGAAGTATAGTTTCTACTTGTGTTACCACTTCTGGATCTTCAAATGTCAAATGATTTACATTGAAACAATGTTAAGCCAGGAACCATCTGCATGTTAGTCAGCTTTTTATTGCTGTGACTGAAATACCTGGTAAGAACAACTTAGAGGAGGAAAAGTTATTTTGGCTTGGAATTTCAGTTGGCTGACTCCACTGCTGTCTGCCTGAGGTAAGGCAGAATATTATGGCTGAAAGGCAGGGTGGAGGAAAGCTACTCGGCTCATAACAACCAGGAAGGAGAGAAAGAGAGAGAGAGAACTCAAGGAGCCAGGGACAAAATATAATCCCCAAGGTATGCCCCCAGGCCTACTTCTTCCAGTTACATCCAACCTGGCTGCAGTTCCCACCAGTTATCTATTCAAATTATTTATCTATGAAATGGCTTTTATCCACTGTTCAGGTTATATCTCTCATAATCTTTTAGTTATTTCACCTTCAAACATTCTTGCATTGCCTAACACAGAGTTTTTGTGGTAACATCTCATGTCCAAATCATAAGTGTGTAGTTTCAAATATCAGAAATAAGGGATTACAAAAATATAATTTGTCAGACATGCTAAGATTATTCGCCCAAATCTATAATCACAAAAAGAGTGAATTGAAGCAACTAAATAGAGTTCCTTTGCGCTCTTAAAGGAATAGGTAAGGGTAAGCCTTGTAAATCATTAGTCAGATAGGCTTCTATTGTTCCAAACTGGAAGGGAGGATGAAAATAAAATATATAATGGAAAAGGCATGAAGTACAGTAACAATTAGTAAAGTCTGATGATGTAGAAAGAGGAGCACACACAATAGAATATATTAGGAAGAGCACGTTAGGAGAGCTAGACTTTAGACAATGCTTAATCAACATTTACTCATTCTTTTCTTAGTTTAAGAACCATTTCCTTAAAGAAGCCTTTGACTACCTTTCTTCCCCAAGTCTAGGGTAAGTTCTTATACACTCACAGAATTATGTTTTATTATTTTAGAACACTCATTATAATTTCTAATCGTTTAATACTAGTCTTCTCTAAGTTCTATGAAAGAGGGTCTGGTCTAGTTCAGATGTATTGCCTGATACATAGCAAGTGTTCAATAAATATTTGAATAATTTTTACAACAAAGGAGAAATTTAAAACCTTCCATCAAACTACTTAGAAATTAAGGACAATGAAAATATTACACTGACTTAAGGACCATGGCCAAAGCTATTCTAAATTTTTCTCATTTAAATAAAAATATCTGATACAGGATGGAGTGTGGTTCAGTGGCAGAATGCTTGCCTAGCATGGTGAGGCACTGGGTTCAATCCTTAGCATCACTTAACAAATACAGGAATTCTGTTCATCTACAACTACCAAAAAAATTTTTTTTTTAAATCTATAACACTTGTAATCTTATTGTGATTCCAATGACTTGTGAGGCTGAGGCAAGAGGATTGCAAATTTTGAGGCCTGCCTCAGCAACTTAGTGAGACCCTGTATCAACATAAAAACCCGTTAGGGATATGGCTCAGTGGTAAAGCATCCCTGGGTTCAATCTCCCCAATACCAAAACAACAACAACAACAAAAAAACTATGAGACTCCAGAAAAAATTAATGACTTGGAACAAAACCAGTAGAAGAGGCCAATGAAATATACAACATACTGGCAATGCTAATCATGGGACAAATGCAAATGCATAATAATAAAAATGATACAGGACAACAGGTGAAACAGTGTAAAATACTACATACTACTCTAAGCATATTAAAATATTTATTTGGGGTAGTGAGGGGGAGTGTGGGAGGATTAGATGAACTCTAGATAGTGCAGAAGAGTGAGAGGGGAAGGGAGGGGGTATGGTATTAGAAATGATGGTGGAATGTGTTGGACATTATTATCCAAAGTACATGTATGAAGACACTACAACCAGAGATATGAAAAATGTGTGCTCTATATGTGTAATATGAATTGTAATGCATCCCGCTGTCAAATATAAATAAAAAAATTAAAAAGTAAAATATTTAAGTAAAATGGACAGTTTTCTAGAAAAATAAAATACAAAAACTGATTTAAAATGTGGAAGAAACTCTCAATTGTTTATTAACCATAACTTTGGCGAAGTCAGCAAAGAACTTACCAAAGCATAACGTCCTTCTATACATCAATTAGAAAAAGTCAAGTACCCCTAAACAAAATGAGCAGATAGAAAATATACCAAATAACTCATCTAATCCTATGACTACTCAAGTCACTGGAAATAAAAAAACCTGCAAATTAAAAGCACAATTTCTCACTATTTCTTTTTATCAAATTACTGAAAAATCACTCCTAGTTTTTCACAGTAAGGAAAATCAACCGTACTGTAGCCGCATGAATATAAATTAGCACAAACTTTCTAGAGACCAATTAGGTAGCATACACTCAAAGTCTAAAATCCCCTCCACCTCCAGAAACTTGGACAAGATATTTGATACTGGTTACTGTTAAGCCACAGGAGTGAAAACAGTATTGTGGTAATACGGAGAAATGTGCCTACTTTTAGGCTCACCTAAGTATTCAGGGGTAAAAAAGATGTGATACATGAGTAAAAATTGAAGCAAATGTGCCAAAATATTGTTATATCTACCCTGAGTATATGACGGGCCATCACACTCTACTTTTCAGTATGTTCGGATATTTTAAGAAAAACGTTTTTAAATATGCTTTGTAGATAAGTCAAGCGAAGACTTGAAATTGCTCACCATCCGCCTCATAGGTAAAATTGGCCAACAGTATCTGCACATCCCACTCGTACCATATCTAGACAGTGGACCCACGGAAACCATCAGAAAGGGGTCCCAGTAGGCCAGTTAAGGTTGGAGTTGGGCATATTACGCGGGACCTACAGATAGGAGCCAAACACCAGCGGTTCCATGCTCCGAGCTCAGTGCGCCTGCGCAGTGTAGAACTGGCTGCCTACTGAGGCACAGCGGAAGCGCTGGCGCCCCGAGTCACGTGGCCTTGGGCGGAGGTGGGGCGGGCCGGGGACGTGCTGCCGCGTCCTCGCTGGCTCACTGGGCGGCGGTGGAGCTTGTGTGAGTCGCTGAGGTTTCTACTGGCTCGGAATTCGACTAGTGTATGCCTGGCTGGATCGTAAGGCCGGCGTCTGCGAGGACGCGGCGTGGAGGGGAACGGCAGCCGGAGACCGGCTGGGCACCCCTTTCGGAAGCTGGACGGTCCCGGCTTCGCAGGTGTCGCCTCTCGGCCAGCGGCGGGGATCATGGCTTCGCTGGCGGACCGAGTACGGGGCAACGGGCGAATAGCTGCTGGGCTCCTGTTTAATCTGCTAGTGTCCATTTGCATCGTGTTTCTCAATAAATGGATCTATGTGCATCACGGCTTTCCCAACATAAGCCTGACCCTGGTGCACTTCATGGTTACTTGGCTGGGCTTGTACATCTGCCAGAAGCTGGACATCTTTGCTCCCAAAACTCTGCCTCCCACCAAACTCCTCCTCCTCGCCCTCAGCTTCTGTGGCTTTGTGGTCTTCACCAACCTCTCTCTGCAGAACAACACCATAGGTACCTACCAGCTGGCCAAGGCCATGACAACGCCGGTGATCATAGCCATCCAGACCTTCTGCTACCAGAAAAGCTTCTCCACAAGGATAAAGCTCACGCTGGTGAGTAACTCCAGCTGTCCGACACACATCCCTAAACACTTACCTCCTGGACCCCACGTCCTGGACGTCTTTCTCTCCGGGAAATTTGAACGTACATTGTTTAACCTGCGTCACGCTCTTTCCCATCTTCTTGAATCAAATGAGTCATGTTCTATGAGCATGTGAACTTAGGGTTTATTTGGGAATGCAGGGGTAAGAAAGCCTTTGTTGGGCTCTTAGTCCAGAAGAGTGTGCTAGTGTGGGTTTTAGCAACTACTGTTTAATGGAATCTTCAAATTCTGTGATTGGAAAGAAAAGAAAGCTGTAAAGAGGGGTGCAGTTCAGTGTATCAGGATATCTGTACAAGCTCAAACTGAGAAACCCTTCTCCCCAAGGGAATCAAACCACAGATGATGAATGTGAAAAGGTCTAGAAAAAAATGTCTCAGAATATGTCTGCAAGGACATACTGCAGAGGCATCTGCATCTTTAAATGAAAGGAGATTCAGTAGAATAATATCAGCACTTAGTAACTTTTAATATTTAAGATCTTAATGCTTTTATTGTGACAGTTACATGTTGTTTAGGCATTACTTTTGTGTTCCATTTACTTACCTGTGCATGCATGCATGCGGTAATTTCTTGCAAAGCACAATGCATAGACTCATTATTTTACCCCAAATTCAAAATAGAACAAAATGTGAGCATCAATATGGAATTATAATATTTCACATGTAAGAAAAAGAATGAACAATTTTCACAAGTGAAAAAAAAATTATAGATTTGTTGCTTCCCAGATATGTGTTTATGATTATTAGCCTTGTAAGACACTGTGAAAGGAATATTAAATTTGTTTCTTGAATTTAATCTGAACAGAATTTTACCTCTTTTTCTTTACAGATTCCTATAACTTTAGGTGTAATCCTAAATTCTTATTACGATGTGAAGTTTAATTTCCTTGGAATGGTGTTTGCTGCTCTTGGTGTTTTAGTTACATCCCTTTATCAAGTGGTTGGTAATTTTTTTTTTTTCCTTTATGTGCCTTTTTAGCAGATGTCATAAGTTTTGAAGCTGTATCCCAAGGTTTAGAAAATACAGTATAGAGACAATAGACTGTTGGGAAGAAACCATAATTGCATAAATTGACTCAAGGTGAAGAGAAGAAAACAGAGAAACTTGGGTGTGTGATGCTCACCAAATACCTGTTTGTAAGTGTATAATATCCATGCTTAAGAGTGTGAGTTTGGGATGAAGTTATGTTATTTTCTGGGAAATCTTTACAAAACTAGAAGTAAGACTTTATTTTAGTGGGCTGGGGCTGTAGCTCAGTGGCAAAGTGCTTGCCTAGCATGCACGAGGCACTGAGTTCAGTCCTCGGCACCACGTAAAAATTATGAAATCAAAGGCATTCTGTCCACCTACAACTACAAAAAAAAAATTTTAAGATTTTACTTTCTGAATTCATTAGTTATGTTATTATTTACCCTTTAATTTTAAAGTTGCTGTGAAGAAGTGAGTGTACTTCCAGACATCTGAACAGGAAAGGAAATTTTTGCTTTCATAGTTTTTTGGGGTTTTTTTTTGCCTCAAAAAATATGTTGCTATATATTGGCTTTTAATAATTTATTTATATCAATTGAGTTTTTTGTAGAAATGGGTATCTCACTTCTTGTTCAAGCACAGTGTCTTGCCTGTGACAGCATTCTTAAAAATTTGTTCATGGATCCATTTACTTTATTACTATAAAATCCCAACAAGGTCATTTTGTTTCTCATATAGTGGTGAAAAAGAACATGGTATAAGGTGCAGTGAAACAGTATTCTCTCTATACTGAAAACCTTGGTTTGGAATTTCTGGGTGTGCCTGCATGGGGAATCAAAGCCAAAATGTGTAACCAATTTTATTTTTTTCACAGACATCCACTGGTTATAAACGGAGGCATTCTTGTTGGGAATGTTAGGAGTTCAGTATTGCAGCCCTAGCATCTTAAATTCTCTGGTAACGATCATTTCAGCAACGTTGTCATGAAAAAATAGTACAGTCACGAATACATTTTTTAGTAGCAGAGAAGCAGTTTAAACGAAAGATGAGACCAGTGTCATGAAAGGATGAAGCACTCACTCAGTTTTGTTACTTGGCTCCATGATATGCTGTTTTACTACAGAGAATGATCTAAAGATTAAAGAAATTTAGCTTTGTTAATTAAAAAATCGTATTTGGGTACACTTCAGTGAGTTTAAATTTTGTTACTAGGCATAGTGAATATTACTATTTATTTTTATTAAATGCATATTTTGCATTTAACAAAATGTATGGATTAAATATTCACTAAAATAGCAAGAAGTTGATCTGTTGAATATTAGAATTTCTTGTACTTACACATAATTTCAATACAGAGTACTCATTATGTCAGTATGACCATTTTTGTTCACAGAAGTTTCAAAGCTACTGTAGATTAGAATCAAGGGTTCTATATCTCTAAGGTAGATATTTGAGATGAGATTGACCAAGAGGGGTTGTAAATGTGCAAATGTTCTATTATCAGTAAATAGTAGAAGTAATATAATGGAATACAAAGATTTTTAAAAAAAAAAAATCCCTTTTAAAGAAATCTGTATCTGCCCATTATATCCCAGTGTGTTCTAAGTTATTTCTTCTTCTACTGCTGGGGTAATTAAAAGGAGTTGAAAGAAGAGTGATGAGCTGTAAACTTCAATTGTACAAAATAGTTGACTCATTCACTCAGCAGACATCTTTTCTGCTTTATATTCATCCTTAAGGATACAAAGATGAGCATCAGCTATAATCCATCACTGTAGAAACATGTGTAGACAGCTGGTCACTTCAGCGTGTGAGCCAAGTCTTGAAGAAGACCAAGGAAGAAATGGCAGCCCTCCATCCAGGGTGATGAGGCAAGACCTGAGGGAAAGTTAACAATTTAAATTGAAGGATGCACAGGAATTTGCTCAGCAGTGAAATATAATAGGTCTTTCCTTGAAGTATGTGTGAAAGTACAGAGCCCTTTGGGAGAACCTGATTTGTTTAGTGAGGTTAGACTGTAAGTATACTATGGAAAGAAGAAGCCAAGCAGTGGGTGATACCAGATGGCAGTCTCCTGTCATGCTAAAAAAGTGTCTTCATTCTGCAGGCACCACATAAAGGAGTTTAGGTAGGGGAGTGGCTTGATCATGCCCTTTGTTTAAGAAAAATCACTGGTGGCAATGAAGGGTACTTAAGGGAAGTGAGAAAGGGTGACAGCAGTTAGGAACCTATCCATGCTTCTAGGGGAAGGCAGGAATGGCCTGGGCCAGGCAATGGGAAGCTGAAAGATACTCCAGAGACCTTTGGGAGGAAGAACCAGTGGGGTCTGATTAAATGTGAGAGTGAGGAAAGTAAGGAGTAGGATCCTTGGGGGAATTGATGGCATTTATTATTGAGGTGACACAAGAGGAGCTCCTTGGTGGAAGGAAGGAAGGAAGCAACTTGATTTTAAAGAAATTCCTGCAGGCTAAGTAAAAATGGCCAGAAAGTTGTGGAAGGTGCTATGGTAAAAATACTCAAGGAAAGCCGGGAGTGTAACTCTTGCTCTGGGTGTGGTAGAGCACTTGCCAATCGTGTGTGAGGCCCTGGGTTCCACGCCAGCACTGTGGGGTGAGTGGGAGGAGTGGGAGGTGAGAGGAAGGAGGTCAGAGCTGAAGACGTCAGCAGATAGGAAAAAAGATTAGTTCAGGGTATCCTTTGGATGAGGCCGTCAAAGGAGATGGTGCCCTTTGGGAGGCCATTAGAGGGGTTGTGGACAGAAGCCAGGCTGCACTGCAGTGAGGGACAGCAAGGCCCACCATTCCAGGCAGTCCTGTGGCAGAGGTGGAGGCTGGATGTGAGCCTAGTGAGCCTGGGAAAGGAAAGTTGCATTCTCTACATCCCTCCATGTTTGCTCACTGCTGTGCCCCCAGTAGCTGGCAGCAGAAGAATCAATTCTTTGTCCTTCATATTCACAGATGACTCTTAGTTAAAACTGGCGGGAATATGGCTCAAATTTCCTGCTCTTCTATTTTTGTCTCGCTGAATTTCTATAGACTGAGAATTTATGTAACAAGGTACCCAGACCTACAGGAGAAAAGCTTGTAGAAGTCATTCGGAAGCCTTGCTGTTCTTTCCAGATCTTATTCAGTTTTACTGAGCATTCTTCAAAGCCTCCTTTTCAGTCCTATTTGTGAAGCACTTTGAGGCCTGTTGGGATTTGAGGTTTTGAGGTTTTATTTCTACTGAATGACAGTATTTGGGGGTTTGTGATTATCCAGTGTACCTGGGTCAAATGGGGCAGCGGGGATACTACCCACAGAAAAGTCATCCAAAGAGAGGAAACTTTCTTCTGCCATTGATTGGATTTTCTGAAGTGACTGAAAAGACCACACACTTTGGCAGCCAACTGGAATAACCGGGGTTAATCTCCTAGACTCTGAACTGCCCTGTGCCCCATCTTCCTTTTAAAATTTTTTATTTGGGCCATTTTTAGGAAGAAATGAGGTCTGTCATTGCATCTATATTCCTGTTTATCCCCTAAATTTCTACTCCTGCCTTAGAAAAAAATCTCTGATGTATATGGTTCCCTATATCCATTTACTTATCCCTATTTAATAGGATCAGGAAGATAGAAAGGGTTTTTCTTCCTTGTAAAGAATGGAGAGGAAAATAGTTTATCAGAAAATGAATTTGTAGAACTCTTTTCATCTGTGGTAATTAAAGAGCATTCAGATATCCTACTGGTCTTGGAAATCTTGTAGAATAATTAGGAATTTCCTCTCCCCCAGCCTGTACCCTATGTTTCTGTCTGTGTGGCTAGAGTTGCATCATTGATTAAGTGATGGTTTTCTCTTGTGCCTGACCTGTTTATCTCCTAATTTTCAGTGGGTAGGAGCCAAACAGCATGAATTACAAGTAAATTCAATGCAGCTGCTGTACTACCAGGCTCCAATGTCATCTGCCATGTTGCTGGTTGTTGTGCCCTTCTTTGAGCCAGTGTTTGGAGAGGGAGGAATATTTGGTCCCTGGTCACCTTCTGCTTTGGTAAGTTCTAGCTGTTTCAGTGCCTAAGAAACAGTGTAATAATATCTTTGTTTTTAATGTATTTTTTTAGTTTCAGAGCACTATCTCAAATCCATTCTCATGTTTAATCTTCATAATTACCCTTTTTTAAGGAAGGCAAGGTAAGGATTATTTTCCAGACAACAGAATTGAGGCAGAAAAGGTAAAGGGACCTTCCAAGGTCCAGCAGCCAGTCAATGGCAAAACCAGGACTACAGTACTGATCTTATGCCTGGTTACTGTTCTGACCATGCCAGATTATAGCCAACAAATAATTTGGGCATTTAATTTTATTGGCTTTCTTTTTATATAAATAGTATGTACTTAGCTGGTTATGGTGTTACTCATCTGTATTCCCAGCAACTCAGGAGGCTTAGGCAGGAGGATTGCAAGTTCAAGGCCATCCTGGGCAACTAAGTGAGACCCTGTTTCAAAAACAAGAGCTAGTGATGTAGTTCAGAGGTAGAGCACTCCTAGGTTTAATCCTCAGTACCATATATATATATATATATATATATATATTTTTTTTTTTTTTTTTTTTTTTTTTTTAATGTGCTGAGGATCGAACCTCGTGCCTCACTTGTGCCAGGCAAGCACTCTACTACTGAACCACAACCCCAGCACCCCCAAGAATTTTTCACATATATAAAAAGTACATGGTTATGTTGTGGATTTTGAACTTACAAAAAAAAATATGGAGAAAGTGGAAGCTCTCTGATGTCCCACCACACTAAGATATTTAGTTACCATTTTGACAATGACCATTTCACAGGTCTGTCTCTCTCTCTCTCTGTGTCTGTCGGTCGGTCTGTCTATCTCTCTTAATTTACACATGTGTATGTGTGTGTGTGTAATTTTATCTAATAGAATCATATCATATGCTGTTTTTATCCTGAATTCCTTTTCCCTGTCCCTCCTATCCATGTACACTTCAACATCCCATTCCCCATGTGTACCCCTAGTGTTCTTTAATATCTTTCTCCTTGTTACATATACCCATTTAAAGATACAGTACAGGGGCTGGAGTTGTGGCTCAGTGGTAGAGCACTTGCGTGGCATGCGTGAGGCCCTGGGATCGATCCTCAGCACCACAAATAAATAAATAAATAAATAATCCATTTAGAACTGAAAAATATTAAAAAAAAAAAAAAGATACAATACACACATTGTATTTTTGACAAACGTGGGATCATACAGGTTTCGGAGATTGAACTAGCTGAAGCATGCGCTGTCTTAATGAACTATACCTCCAGCCCCTGCACATGCTTTTCTTAACAATACCATGAAAATCTCTCCAAATTATACTTTTTAGTGTCTGTATAAATAATCCCTTTTAGGTATTCAATTTTTTTTTTCCTAGTCCTTGACCACTATGAACAACATTTTAATAAACATTCTTATACATGCGTTGTGTGTCCTGATACTTTTTATTTTCCCTCTATGGAATAGAGTCTTAGGAGGAGAATTGGTAGATCAAAAGTATATGTACTTTGAGGACATTTAAGTTAGAAAATATAATCACCATTGTCTTAGTTCAGGCTGCTATTACAAAAATATGGACTGTGTAGCTTAAACAACCAACATTTTTTTCTCACAGTTCTGGAGACTGGAAGTCTGACGTTAGGGTACCAGCTCAGTTGGGGTCTTGGTAATAAGGCCCTCTGTTTACAGAGGGCAGTCTTCTCCTTACATCCTCACCAGAGGGAAAGAGAGGAGAAGCAAACTCTCTTTTGTCTCTTCTCCTAAGAGCATTAATCCCCTTTGTGAGGATCAGTGAGATGACTTAGTCACCTCCTAATACTATCACAATTCAGATTTCATTATGCAAAGTTTGGGAGGAAACAAACAGTCCATAATACCTTACTTATCAGGAACTTTCACTTCTAACAGCTTTAACCTTTGAAACAGTCAGTAGGAATGTCTTTTTTGTTGGTGGTGTTAACTTACCAAATACTTACTAACCCTTCATCTTTTCCAGGCATTATTCAAGCACTTTGCAAATGTTAACTTATTTACGCTTCATAACTTTGTGAGGTTAATACTAGTATTAACTATTTTTACTCCGGGAAACTAGAGACAAAAGAGTTATTATGTAACTGACCTGAGATCCCACAGTTAATTAGCGGAGGCAGAATTTGAATCCATGCATCTTGACTCTAAAGTCCTTATTTTTCACCTCCTCCCCACTCACAATTCTGGAGATTAAACCCAACCAGGCAAGTGCTATACCCCTGAGCTACACTCTCAGAATCTGTCCCCCGCCCTCCTTTTTTCCTTTTTTTGGAGTTGGGGTCTGCTGTTGCCCAGGCTGTTCGTCAACTTCTGGGCTCACGCAGTGCTCCTGCTTCAGCCTCCCACATAACTGGGACTATATGCAGTCATCACACAATCTCCATATTCTTGAGTACTGTACTATGCTGTCCCTGAGACCAATAATTGTTTCAAATTCGTATATTTTTGTTATTGTTGTTCTTTTTAGATACACATACAGTAGAGTGTATTCTGACATATTGTACACACATGGAGTATGACTTATTCTAATTAGGATCCCATTCTTATAGTTTTACATGATGTGGAGTTTCACTGGTAGTGTGTTCATATGTGAACATAGGAAAGTTATGACCAATTCATCTACTGTCTTTCCTATTCCTATCCCTTCTCCCTTCCCTTCATTCCCCTTTGTCTAATCCAATGAACTCCTTTTCCCACCCGAATCCCCCTTATGTGTTAGCATCCACATATCAGAGACAACATTGAGCCTTTGGTTTTTTGGAACTGGCTTATTTCATTTAGCACGATAGTCTCTAGTTGTATCAATTTTCCAGCAAATGCCATAATTTCATTCTTCTTTATGATTGAGTAATATTCGTGTGTGTGTGTGTGTGTAACATTTTCTTTATCCCTTCATCTGTTGCAGGGCACCTATGTTGGTTTCATAGCTTTCCTATTGTCAAATTTATATATTTTGGCGTATATACTTGTTCCTAAAGTAGAAATCATTGGACCACCTCTCAAATAATATTCCTTTTACTTTGTAAAAGTCCTACCATCTGGATTATTTGGTCTTCAAATATTGCAGCTTGGACACTTGAAACTAGAAGAGAGGTTTTTCGTGGTAGACCCCTGACAGGTTTTGTTTTTTTTTTTTTTTTTTTTTTTAATTTTTTATTGTTGGTTGTTCAAAACATTACAAATTTCTTGATATATCATATTTCACACTTTGATTCAAGTGGGTTATGAACTCCCATTTTTACCCCATATACAGATTGCAGAATTACATCAGTTACACATCCATTGATTTACATATTGCCATACTAGTGTCTGTTGTGTTCTGCTGCCTTTCCTATCCTCTACTATCCCCCCTCCCCTCCCCTCCCCTCCCCTCTTCTCTCTCTACCCCCTCTACTGTCATTCATTTGTCCCCCTTGTATTATTTTTCCCTTTCCCCTCACTTCCTCTTGTATGTACTTTTGTATAACCCTGAGGGTCTCCTTCCATTTCCATGCAATTTCCCCTTCTCTCTCCCTTTCCCTCCCACCTCTCATCCCTGTTTAATGTTAATCTTCTTCTCCTGCTCTTCGTCCCTACTCTGTTCTTAGTTACTCTCCTTATATCAAAGAAGACATTTGGCATTTGTTTTTTAGGGATTGGCTAGCTTCACTTAGCATAATCTGCTCTAATGCCATCCATTTCCCTGCAAATTCTATGATTTTGTCATTTTTTAATGCAGAGTAATACTCCATTGTGTATAAATGCCACATTTTTTTTAATCCATTCGTCTATTGAAGGGCATCTAGGTTGGTTCCACAGTCTTGCTATTGTGAATTGTGCTGCTATGAACATCGATGTAGCAGTGTCCCTGTAGCATGCTCTTTTTAGGTCTTTAGGGAATAGACCGAGAAGGGGAATAGCTGGGTCAAATGGTGGCTCCATTCCCAGCTTTCCAAGAAATCTCCATACTGCTTTCCAAATTGGCTGCACCAATTTGCAGTCCCACCAGCAATGTACAAGTGTACCCTTTTCCCCACATCCTCGCCAGCACTTGTTGTTGTTTGACTTCATAATGGATGCCAATCTTACTGGAGTGAGATGGTATCTTAGGGTGGTTTTGATTTGCATTTCTCTGACAGCTAGAGATGGTGAGCATTTTTTCATGTACTTGTTGATTGACTGTATGTCCTCCTCTGAGAAGTGTCTGTTCAGGTCCTTGGCCCATTTGTTGATTGGGTTGTTTGTTTTCTTATTGTCTAATTTTTGGAGTTCTTTGTATACTCTGGATATTAGGGCTCTATCTGAAGTGTGAGGACTAAAGATTTGTTCCCAGGATGTAGGCTCCCTATTTACCTCTCTTATTGTTTCTTTTGCTGAGAAAAAACTTTTTAGTTTGAGTAAGTCCCATTTGTTGATTCTAGTTATTAACTTTTGTGCTATGGGTGTCCTATTGAGGAATTTGGAGCCCGACCCCACCGTATGTAGATCGTAGCCAACTTTTTCTTCTATCAGACGGCGTGTCTCTGATTTGATATCAAGCTCCTTGATCCATTTTGAATTAACTTTTGTGCATGGTGAGAGAAAGGGATTCAGTTTCATTTTGTTGCATATGGATTTCCAGTTTTCCCAGCACCATTTGTTGAAGATGCTATCCTTCCTCCATTGCATGCTTTTAGCCCCTTTATCAAATATAAGATAGTGGTAGTTTTGTGGATTGGTTTCTGTGTCCTCTATTCTGTACCATTGGTCCACCCGCCTGTTTTGGTTCCAGTACCATGATGTTTTTGTTACTATTGCTCTGTAGTATAGTTTGAAGTCTGGTATCGCTATACTGCCTGATTCACACTTCCTGCTTAGCATTGTTTTTGCTATTCTGGGTCTTTTATTTTTCCATATGAATTTCATGATTGCTTTCTCTATTTCTACAAGAAATGCCGTTGGGATTTTGATTGGCATTGCATTAAACCTACAGAGAACTTTTGGTAATATCGCCATTTTGATGATGTTAGTTCTGCCTATCCATGAACAGGGTATATTTTTCCATCTTCTAAGATCTTCTTCTATTTCTCTCTTTAGGGTTCTGTAGTTTTCATTGTATAAGTCTTTCACCTCCTTTGTTAGGTTGATTCCCAAGTATTTTATTTTTTTTGAAGATATTGTGAATGGAGTGGTTGTCCTCATTTCCATTTCAGAGGATTTGTCGCTGATATACAGGAATGCCTTTTATTTATGCGTGTTGATTTTATATCCTGCTACTTTGCTGAATTCATTTATTAGCTCTAATAGTTTCTTTGTAGACCCTTTTGGGTCTGCTAGGTATAGAATCATGTCACCTGCAAATAGTGATAATTTAAGTTCTTCTTTCCCTATTTTTATGCCTTTAATTTCTTTCGTCTGTCTAATTGCTCTGGCCAGTGTTTCGAGAACTATGTTGAACAGAAGTGGAGAGAGAGGGCATCCCTGTCTTGTTCCAGATTTTAGAGGGAATGCCTTCAATTTTTCTCCATTCAGAATGATGCTAGCCTGAGGCTTAGCATAAATTGCTTTTACAATATTGAGGTATGTTCCTGTTATCCCTAGTTTTTCTAGAGTTTTGAACATAAAGGGATGCTGTACTTAGTCGAATGCTTTTTCCGCATCTATCGAGATGATCATATGGTTCTTATTTTTAAGTCTATTGATGTGGTGAATAACATTTATTGATTTCCGTATATTGAACCAGCCTTGCATCCCAGGGATGAATCCTACTTGATCATGGTGCACAATTTTTTTGATATGTTTTTGTATCCGATTCGCCAGAATTTTATTGAGGATTTTTGCATCTAGGTTCATTAGAGATATTGGTCTGTAGTTTTCTTTCTTTGAAGTGTCTTTGTCTGGTTTAGGTATCAGGGTGATGTTGGCCTCGTAGAATGAATTTGGAAGTTCTCCCTCTTTTTCTATTTCCTGAAGTAGCTTGAAAAGTATTGGTATTAGTTCCTCTTTAAAGGTTTTGTAAAACTCTGCTGTATACCTATCCAGTCCTGGGCTTTTCTTAGTTGGTAGTCTTTTGATGGTTTCTTCTATTTCCTCAATTGCTATTGGTCTGTTTAGGTTGTCTATATCCTCCTCACTCAATCTGGGCAGATCATATGACTTAAGAAATTTATCTATGCCTTCACTATCTTCTAATTTATTGGAGTATAAGGATTCAAAATAATTTTTGATTATCTTCTGTATTTCTGAAGTGTCTGTTGTGATATTGCCTTTTTCATCCCGTATGCTAGTAATTTGAGTTCTCTCTCTTCTTCTCTTCGCTAGCATGGCTAAGGGTCTGTCGATTTTGTTTATTTTTTCAAAGAACCAACTTTTAGTTTTGTCAATTTTTTCAATTGTTTCTTTTGTTTCGATTTCATTAATTTCAGCTCTGATTTTAATTATTTCTTGCCTTCTACTTCTTTTGCTGTTGTTTTGCTCTTCTTTTTCTAGGATTTTGAGATGAAGTATGAGATCATTTATTTGTTGGTTTTTTCTTTTTTTAAGGAATGAACACCAAGCAATGAATTTTCCTCTTAGAACTGCTTTCAATGTGTCCCATAGATTCCGATATGTGTGTCTGTGTTTTCATTTATCTCTAAGAATTTTTTAATTTCCTCCTTGATGTCTTCTATAACCCATTGATCATTCAGTAACGTATTGTTCATTCTCCAAGTGATGTATGCTTTTTCCTTCCTTCTTTTATCGTTGATTTTCAGTTTCATTCCATTATGATCAGATAAGATGCATGGTATTATCTCTACTCCTTTATATTGTCTAAGAGTTGCCCTGTGACATAATATATGGTCTATTTTTGAGAAGGATCCATGTGCTGCTGAGAAAAAAGTGTAACTGCTTGATGTTGGGTGGTATATTCTATATATGTCAATTAAGTCTAGGTTATTAATTGTGTTATTGAGTTCTATAGTTTCCTTATTCAACTTTTGTTTGGACGATCTGTCCAGTGGCGAGAGAGGTGTGTTGAAGTCTCCCATGATTATTGTATGGTGGTCTATTAGACTCTTGAACTTGAGAAGAGTTTGTTTGATGAACATAGCTGCACCATTGTTTGGGGCATATATATTTATGATTGTTATGTCTTGTTGGTGTATGGTTCCCTTAAGCAGTATGTAGTGTCCCTCTTTATCCCTTTTGATTAACTTTGGCTTGAAATCTATTTTATTTGATATGAGTATGGACACTCCTGCTTGTTTCCGAAGTCCATATGAGTGATATGATTTTTCCCAACCTTTCACCTTCAGCCTATGTATGTCTTTTCCTATCAAATGCGTCTCCTGTAGGCAGCATATTGTTGGGTCTTGTTTTGTGATCCATTCTACTAGCCTGTGTCTCTTAATTGGTGAGTTTAAGCCATTAACATTTAGGGTTATTATTGAGATATGGGTTGTTCTTCCAGCCATATTTGTTTATTTCTGTTACTAAACATGGTTTGTTTTCCTCTTTGATTATTTTCCCCCCCTTTACTGTCCTACCTCCCACTGTTGGTTTTCATTGTTATTTTCCATTTCCTCTTCCTGTAATGCTTTGGCGAGGATGTTTTGAAGAGATGGTTTTCTAGCTGCGAATTCTTTAAACTTTTGTTTATCGTGGAAGGTTTTAATTTCATCTTCCATCCTGAAGCTTAATTTCGCTGGATACACAATTCTTGGTTGGAACCCATTTTCTTTCAGTGTTTGAAATATGTTATTGCAGGATCTTCTAGCTTTCAGAGTCTGTGTTGAAAGATCAGCTGTTATCCTGATTGGCTTACCCCTAAATGTAATCTGCTTCCTTTCTCTTGTAGCTTTTAAAATTCTCTCCTTATTCTGTATGTTGGGCATCTTCATTATAATGTGTCTAGGTGTGGATCTCTTATGATTTTGCACATTCGGCGTCCTGGAGGCTTCTAGGATTTGGGATTCTGTCTCATTCTTCAAGTCTGGGAAGTTTTCTCGTATTATTTCATTGAATAGACTGCTCATTCCTTTGGTTTGGAGCTCTGTACCTTCCTGTATCCCAATGACTCTTAAGTTTGGTCTCTTAATGTTATCCCATATTTCTTGGATGTTCTGCTCATGGTTTCTTAACAGTCTTGCTGAGCTGTCTATGTTCTTTTCCAGTTGAAATACTTTGTCTTCATTGTCTGATGTTCTATCTTCTAAGTGTTCTACTCTGCTGGTAGTATTCTCCATTGAGTTTTTAAGTTGGTTTATTGCTTCCTGCATTTCTAGGATTTCTGTTTGTTTGTTTTTTATAACCTCTATCTCCCTGTATAGTTGATCCTTTGCTTCCTGGATTTGTTTGTGTAATTCATTGTCGAAGTGATCTTTCATTGTCTGATTTTGCTGTCTAATGTCTTCCTTGATACTCCAGATCATCTGAAGCATGTATATCCTGAATTCTTTATCTGACATTCCATCTGCTGCAGCTGTTACCTCTTCTAAAGTTGAGTTGACCTGCATTGCTTGTGGTCCTTTCTTTCCTTGTCTTTTCATACTGCTTGCGTTTCTTTCTGCTTGGTGAAACTGTTGTGTTTTTGAAATGTTTTTTTCCCCTATATATTTATATTGCTCTTGTATAGTTGAAAAGTCTCCCTTGCAGGGTCGGGCGGCGGTCTGCCTACCTTGCAGGTGCGGGCGGCGGCTCTGCTCTCTCCTTACTCCAATTGGAGTGTCGTGACTACCACGCCGGCAGGTCACTGGGCCTGTTCCGGGCGCTGGCGGCGGCTCTGTTCTGTCCCTACTCCAATTGGGGTGACGAGTGTACCACGCCGGCAGGCCACCGGGCCTGATCCGCCGGTCGGTTGCAGGTCTGCCTACCCTGCAGGCGCGGGCGGCGGCTCTGCTCTGCCCCCCCTCCAATTGGTGTGACTTGTCTACCACACCCGCGGACCGCTGGGCCTGTTCCGGGCGTGGGCGAAGGCTCTGTTCTGTTCCTACTCCAATTGGGGTGACGTGCCTACCACCCCTGCCGGCCACTGGGTCTGTTCCACTGGTCGGTCGCAGGTCTGCCTACCTTGCGGGCACGGGCGGCGGCTCTGCTCTGCCCCTACTCCAAATGGGGTGACGTGTCTGTTGCACCGGCAGGCCACTGGGCCTGTCCCGCTGGTCAGTCGCAGGTCTGCCCACCTTTCGGGCACGGGTGGCGGCTCTGCTCTGCCCCTACTCCAATTGGGGTGTCGTGACTACCACGCCGGCAGGTCGCTGGGCCTGTTCCTGGCACGGGCGGTGACTCTGCTCTGCCCCTACTCCAATTGGGGTGACATGTGTACCACGCCGGCAGGCTGCTGGGCCTGATCCGCCGGTCTGTCGCAGGTCTGCCTATCTTGCAGGCGCGGGCGGCGGCTCTGCCCTGCCCCTCCTACCACGCCTGCGGACCGCTGGGCCTGATCTGCAGGTTGGTTGCAGGTCTGCTCACCCTGCGGGCACGGGTGGCAGTTCCGCTCCGCCCCCACTCCAATTGGGGTCACGTGACCACCACACCGGCGGGGCCTGATCCGGGCGCGGGCAAAGGCTCTGCTCTGCCCCTACTCCAGTTGGGGTGACGTCTGTACCACGCTGGCAGGCCGCTGGGCCTGACCCGCCAGTCTGTCGCAGGTCTGCTTACCTTGCAGGCACGGGCGGCGGCTCTGCCCTGCCCCTCCTACCACGCCCGTGTACCACTGGGTCGCGGGTCTGCCCACCTTGCGGGCGTGGTTGGCGGCTCCGCTCCACCCCCTCTCCAATTGGGGTCACGCGACCACCACGTCGGCGAGCCGCTGGGCCTGCTCCGGGCGCGGGCCGCGGCCCGGCTTCTCCCCTCTGGCTCGACGACAAATCGAGAGAGACTCGGGTGTCTGTGCCTCACCCTCCCTACCAGGAGACCAACTGTTTCTGTCGCCGCTGGTATTGATGAAGTTCTCTCCTCTGCCGCTTTCTGATGACATCATATCTCTGCCATGTTGGTATCCTATGCGAATGGCAGCATTTTGTTCCCTTTGCCAGGTAACCAAAGCAACGGGTGATTCCTGACCGGTCCTCAGCAGGACCCGGACCGAGAAGCAGTTTCCGCGGGCTCCTTAGCCCTGGGCCAGGGCAGTTCCGGGAGTCGGAACTCGGCTGCTCTGTGCTCGGTGTATGCTCTGATAAGAGCAGGCTCCAAGAAGCAGTTTCTGCAGGCTCCTTAGCCCTGGGCCAGGGCAGTTCCGGGAGCCGGAACTCTGCCGCTCTGTGCTCTGTGTATGCTCTGATAAGAGCAGGCTCCAAGAAGCACTCAGGCACTGAGCCTGAGTAATCTGTCTGCAAGCCGCAGGCAAATGGCAGCCTGAAATTACCTGTTCTATGGCTGAATGAGCTGCGGTCAGTCGAAAACAGGGATGGCGACGTCAGCTCTCCAATATGGTGGCCGCTGGCCTCCTCTGTGGTCTGACCGGTGTGGAGAACCGAAATGGACCGCTTCCTTCCCCCGTCTTGAACCCAGAATTCAGCACTGAGTACGGCGCTTGCACGGCTGGCAGAAACTGCAGCGCTGTATCCCTGCGCCGCTATCTCCTCGTTTCCCAGCGCACGCTGCAGACTCTAGCCGTGGGGCGATTTGCTGAATAAGCAGTGTTACCCTCCGTGCGACAAATCTCTCGCGTTTGAGTCCCCGTAGCCGATCCTCGTGCGATGGAAATCCTTCCTCCAGGTTCCGGAGCACCCCACTATTGCTGGAAATTCCTAACAAGATAGCCTTTAGCCGTCCTGACTCGTCATACTCCCACACAGTGACGCAGCACACGGGGGCAATGCACTCCCCTCGCCGCCATCTTCCTAAAAAAAAAAACCCCTGACAGGTTTTGAAAGAGGAAAACAGCAGGAAGTCCATAAAATGTACAAAGAAACTAAGAGCACAGCAAGCTGAGGCTATGTAATGTAAGGAAAAATCACCTTGGTTCCTTGATGTCCCTAGGGGGCATCGTTGACTCAAAGTACAGCATGTAATGGTGTTTTTAATCATATGCCAAGTCATCAAGAAATAGGTATGTGACATTCTGTGAACCCAGTAAAATTAACAGTGATGCATTTTATGTACGTTTTCTTACTTTTTAGCAGACATCACAAATCAAATCAAATTAGGTATTACTGTGTTTACCTAAGTAGGACACAAATTCAACTCTTGGTCCTCTTACAACTACACTGATTTTAAAAGTGATAAAATTTATATGGGACAGAAAGTATCTGCATATACAGCATTTTCCTTGGAACTTAAACTTCTTAATAATTTAAATCATAGCTAATATTTTATCTAAATTCAGAGATAGAAAATGATTTTATGTCTTTTAATTTTTTTTTTAGTTATACTTGGACACAATATTTTTATTTTGTTTATTTATCTTTATGTGGTGCTGAGGATTGAATTCAGTGCCTCATATGTGTGAGGCAAGTGCTCTGTCACTGAGCCACAACCCCAGTCCTGATTTTATGCTTTTTAAAATAAATTGGGGGTTCTGGGATTGTGGCTCAGCAGTAGAGCACTCGCCTAGCACATGCAAGGCCCTGGGTTCGATCCTCAGCACCACATAAAAATAAAGATATTGTGTTCAACTACAACTAAAAAATAAATATTAAAAAAAATAATAAAAATAAATAAAGTGGAGAGCTGAGGATATAGCCCAGTTGATAGGGTACTTGCCTCGAATGCACGAGGCCTTGGGTTCAATCCCCAACACCACCAAAAACATAAAATAAAGTGGGGTAAGTTTGAACAAAGCACTGTATATGTATACAGTGGTACAGCCCATTTGTGCCCATCCTCAGCCAAGTTGGTTTCTTCCCTGTCCTGTAAGCATACTCTGTACTTACACTTTGACCTATGCTGTCCCTGTGCTTGAACCCTACCCTCTCTTTCTTTAATCTATACATGCTTTTAAGATCCAAAGACTTTTCTGTCTGTCCCATCCCAGAAGGACCTCTCCTGCCTTGAAATTTATGTAGGATCTATTGTCTGTTTGCCTGCTAGTGAAGTAGAACTCAAGACTTGTTTTTTATCTCATGAGCTGCAAGTCTTCTATTGCACTATTATTCTGTGAGTAAGAGGCATCATGGCAGAATGGGTTAAAAGCCAGGACTCCAGAACCAGTCTGCCTGCGTTTAAATCTCAGTGCTGCCCTTTACTAGCTCTGTGATCTTAGGATGATTACTTTACCTTTCTGTACTCTGCTCTCTCATCTGTAAATAGGGATACTATTTTTTTCATACCTATTTTATGGCTGCTTATGAGGATTAAATGATTTAATACATGTAAAATATTTAGAACAATTCTGATTACGTAAGTATCATATAAACATAAACTTTGATATCATGTCTTCTAGTTTCTAAGCTCTTTGAGGGCAGGAACTTTGTATATATTATGTTTTTCAGGAGGGTTGAACCAGTTTTATTGATGGCCAATAAATATTTTTTATCTTTATTTGAATAAGACTAAAAATGAGCAATTTAATAGAAAAAGATCTAGAAGGTAGATGCCAAAATATTTATAGGTGTGGTAGTTGGGATTGTAAGAATTCCTTATCCTTTTTTTCCTGATTTTTCTACAATACATATGTATAATTTTTATAATAAGAACTTATTACACCTGGACATGGTGGTGTGTGACTATGTAACTATAGTCCCAGCTGCTAGGGAAGCTGAGGCAGGAGTAGTTTTTGGTACCAAGAATTGAACCCACGGGTGCTTAATTACTGAGCTACATCTCCAGCCCTTTTTATATTTTATTTTGAGACAGGGTCTCGCTAAGTTGTTTAGGGCCTCACTAAATTGCTGAGGCTGGCTTTTAACTCACAATCCTCCTGCCTCAGCCTCCCAAGCCACTGGGATTACAGGCATGAGCCACCACACCTAGCCAGGAGGATTCTTTGAATCCAGGTGTTTGGGCAACACAGCAAGACTGTCTCAAAAAAATTATTACAAAATATTTCTTCCTTAGATGGATAAGAAAAATGAACCTAAAATTCATATTCAGAGACAGGCTTTATTACAGACTTTTCTGTTGATTCTTGTGGGCAGTTATATTTTTGAATACTATTCATTCATTGTGCTCTTATACTCTTAATTTTTTATTTTATAAAATTTTTTGGTACTTGGAATTTGAGCCAGGGTCACTTTACCACTGAAACCACATCCCCAGCCCTTTTCTTTCTTTCTTTCTTTCTTTTGGTACCAGGGATTGAACTCAGGGGCACTCAACTACTGAGCCACATCCCCAGACCTATTTTGTATTTTATTTAGAGACAGGGTCTCCCTGAGTTGCTTAGTACCTTGTTGCTGAGGCTGGCTTTGAACTCATGATCCTCCTGTCTCAGCCTCCCCTGCGCCACTGCACCTGGTGCCCTTTTCATTTTTTATTTTGAAATAGTGTCTTGCTGAATTGCCTAGAACATGATTAAGTTATTGACATTGGCTTGAACTTGCAATCCTCCTGCTTTAGCCTCCCAGGTCGCTGAAATTATAGGCTCTGTGTTTGGCTACTCTCAATTTTTGTGGTCTCCCAAATTGATTCTCTTTTTCTAATCTTTGTTTTTAATGGTTAATATTTGAGGGGTGTTTGTTGTTTTGGTGCTGGAGATTGAACCTGGGCCTTGTGCATGCTAGGCAAGTGCTCCACCACTGAGCTATCTCCCAGCCTGATACTTGAGTTTTTAAAATGCCTAATGAAATGTATTTTTACTTGATTATAGTGCAGTGCCTCACATTAATGATTTTTTTGATTCATTTGTAGCTTATGGTGCTGCTATCTGGAGTAATAGCTTTCATGGTGAACTTATCCATTTATTGGATCATTGGGAACACTTCACCAGTCACGTATCCTTTCAACAATAACTTACAAATGTGTAGTCTTTTATGTTTCCAAAATTCACATTCACTACCTTATTTGAGTCTTATACTAACAATATATGCATGTCCTAAATTGAGTAGTGTTGGTTATTTTTAATCTTTTTCTGTTTATTTCACTACTAGAGTCTTTAGAACTTTAAAGAAATAAGAACTGAGGAAATGAGTTCACTTGCTATAGCATGAATGTTTTTGAATTTTTTTAAGTAATTGGTGACTATTTCTCTTACAAAAATTAACTTAAGAGTACCATTCCTTGCAGATAGTGGACTTAAATATTTGTTGAATGAATAACAGGGTGGAGGCTTGAGTTTCAATTAGTTTTCAGTAATAAAACAGAGGTGTGGTTAACCCATGTAACAAAAGATGTTAATTTTAGACTCCTGGCAGCTGATTTGGCAGTGTGTCTTTGTACTTATTTCGTATGGGTGTGTCTACTGTTTTCAATATTTTAAAAATTTATTTTGAAAATTTATTTTAAAAATGAAGTCATTTGTTGAAGGTCAAATTCAGCTGCCCATTTTCACCATGCAGCTTGTCATTCTGTTTCTCTTGTATTTCATTCTGCCCCACTTAGGCAAATGCAAATCCAGATCATAGAAGTAGTTTAGTATTGTTTTATCAGAATATACTGATTTATACAAATGAATAAATACTGAGATATCAACAGAATAAAATAAATAGCAAATTTGCTATCAATAAATAACAATAATTACACTTTTTTAAAAAAACAATCCTTAATAAATATTTATACCAGATACTATTAGATACATTTTGTGTATATTGGTCCATTTAATTCTCACAGCAGCTCTTTAAAGTGCATTCTATTATTTTATTTTACAGACAAGGGAGCAGGTACAGAGAGGTTAAATAACTCATTTAAGGCCACACAGATGAGAGGTGTGATGTCCAGATTTGAACTCATACAGTCTAGTCGCATGTGGACATGTGGATCATGTTGCCAAATCAAGGTACCCAAGAATGTGTCCTAATTAAAGACATTCCTTCATTCAACAAATATTTATTGAATACCCACTATAAACCACTCATTGACTTAATAAATACTTACATACCAAAGGTCTACTATATGCCAGCCACTGGGGATACAGTAGTGAACCAAACAGATGAAAATCTTTGCCTCCTCAGGCTTAAATTCTAGTTAGGAATACAGACTATATACAGACTATAAAGTTTTTAAATATGCATACACAGTGTTGGGTAGTGTTAAGTGCCAAGGAGAAAAGAGAAAGCAGGAAAGTGGATGTGAAATGTTGGGGACAGGGTTGAAGTTTTAGGAAGGGTAGTCAAAAGGCCTCTACAGGAAGGTGATTGAGTAAAGATCTGAAGGAAATGAGGTTGCTCCATGCAGATTGGGAGAGAAGAACATTCCAGGCAGAAGCAACAGCAGGTGAGAGGCCCGAGAAACAGGGATACATGCATGGAGAAGCATGTGCAGAGGAGGGGATGTGGTGGGCTGAGAGGTAACAGAACCAGACTGAATGGGACCTCCACATAAGGACTATTACTCTGAATGAGCTGGGAAGCTGTCAGAGTTTGAAGCGAGAAGATGACATCAGGGTTGTTGACATTGTGAGCTGGACAGTGCTTTGTTGTGGAAGCCTGTCTTGTATGTTGCAGGTTGTTTAGCAGCATGCCAAGTCTCTGCCAGTAGCACACCCAGCCCTCAGTTGTGGCAACCAAAAATGTCTCCAGACATGGCTCGTGTGGCAAAATCATCCTGGTTAAGAACCACTGGACTGAAAGAGCTAGGAGAGAAGGGAAACTGACAGGAGGCTACTGCAGTATTCTAATTTAGAAATAATTGTAATTTATTACTAGTGTGGTAGCAGTGGAATGGTGGGAATGATTGGATTTGGGGTGTATTTCCAAGTAGAGCCAGTGTGTTTTGCTGACCAGTTGGATATGGAGAATGAGGAAACAAGGTTGACTTACATGGTTTTGGATGATATGAAGGTGGCTGAGACAGGACAAGCTCAGAGGATGCTTGAGATGAGGAAAATGGTCACGTGCTTAATTTTGGATAAACTGAGGGTTCAAGGAAAAAGTCTCAGCCAGGGGTATTTCACATAGTTGGAGTGCATAGGTGCCTGGTTGAGACTACTAAGCAAACAAGTAGAAAAACATGTCCAAAGATTGAATCCCAGGGCACTACAGTGTTTAATGAGAGGAACTAGGTGGAAGGAAGGAGAGTGGCAAAGGACAAGAGGTAAACTACTGGGTCAGTTGTCACTGACAGGTCAAGTACACAGAAGGCTAATAATGGATCAGTGGGCTTACTGAAGTGGAGGACACTGGCAGGGGCATTCTGGGTAGTGGGTGCAAAGCCTGACTGCAGCAGAGTGGAGGATTGAGAGAGGAAAGGAAGAATTAGAAATACCAGAGATAGACTGTGCTTGTGCTTTCTCTCCCTCTCTCTCTCTTCCAATTTATAAAGAGCAACACTGAAGAGTTTAAGTTTGTCTTCCCTTTATAAATATTTTTAACATATCATGAACTGGTTAAGAGAGGCTGGGGGAGTAAAGAAATTTAAAACTAAAGCATTGGAGCCAGCACATGGATTTTATATGAATGACTTGGAAAAACCTTAATTCCACTGTAAGTTACTGGCAGTATACTAGATCAGAGCATGGACTTGGAGTTAAAGAGATTCATCTGTGTTTGGATGCTGACTCTGCCACTTAAGCTCTTTGATCTCAAGCAAGATACTTAAAGTCCCTGCACCTCTGCAATTGTAAAATGGGGAGTGGGAGTGCAGTGAAGGGAAATGTGCGCAATAGGTGTTAACGTAAAATGCCTAGTGTGGCATGGTTGGCATATAGTATCACTCCCTCCCGCCCTTTTTCCTCCTAGCCTTAAGCATACTGAAAGTGTTTACAAGGAGTTGGCTCCTTGGCACCTTCCACATCTCACCTCATTTGCCAGGGAAAGTTTATTAGAAATGCCACTATGCAACATAACCATAAAAATGTTGTACAAAAGATCCTCTCTGTACCTTGTTCTAAATGTCATTCCTAACTTTGTATTTTAGCCCTTTGCTCTTTGAAAAGGTCAACAGGAACAGATGAGAAAGTCTTGTGTGTGTGTGTGTGTGTGTGTGTGTGTTCCTTAGGACCTGCTCAGAAGAGCACGGTGTCACCATCTTGTCATTTTTAAGTTGCTAAAACCTACCTGAAGAAACTAGAACTGACCCAGCACTTCACTAAAGTTCCTTAGATAAGTGCTGCTGTTTAGTCTGGGTTTCGTGGCGTTGTTTCCAGCCACCAGACGCCTTTGTTGTGTATATGTGCCTAATATCTAGCTTATTACTCCTTTTTATCCTTATCCAAAAACCTCAGCTACAACATGTTTGGACACTTCAAGTTCTGCATTACATTATGTGGAGGATATGTTTTATTTAAAGATCCACTATCAATTAATCAGGGTCTTGGCATTTTATGTACATTATTTGGCATTCTTGCCTATACCCACTTTAAACTCAGTGAACAGGAGGGAAGTAAAAGTAAACTGGTACAACGTCCTTAAGATTTTGTGGAGAAAAGAAAACCGCCCCCAAGAAGACAAAGAACACTCAAAGTGTGGAAGTTACTTTCAAAAAAGAAAAAAAGAATTACAGTGCAAAATTCATGGAGTGGTTTACAAAAAGCAATACAAATTTTATTCATCGGTATGACTTTTTTTAGTACCTTTCTTTTGAACTTAATTTTCTAAAACCAAAATGGCTTATGCTTCTTTTCAAAGATGATTATGTGGAATATATAGAATGGTTTGGTTATACCAAATAGATGAAAATTAAATTTTTGTAATGATGACAAAGGAATTTGTATTCCAGCACTGCAGACCTTCTGTGGCTTTTCAGTGTTCATGCTCTTCTGAGGAAGGACACATTGGACTCCTCTACTTGCTAGTAGATGTTTTCCCAATGTGAGATTTATTGTAATTTTGGTCAGAGGGCTTAAGAGGTTCTGGGGATCAAACCAGTGCCTCATACTTGCTAGACAAGTGCTGCACCGCTGAGCTACATCCCCAGCCCAGTCCTCAAATTAGAACTTAAATCTAGCATTTCTGTTTTAATTGACTTAGTGTAACATTTTAATTACTTCATTTCTGGAAATGAAGTGTTTATAGAAAGCAAAATATAATGGAGAAAATGACAATAAAACCAAATCAAGTTATAAAAGTACTTTTTTTCTAGTAGAAAACTGATAAAAGAAGTCATGTATTTTCAGGCCAGAAATATGTGCCTATAGGCATGGCTACACAAGAGGCTATAGCAGGAGGGTCATTTGAGCACAGGAATTTGAGGCCAGCTATGACAACATTGGGAGACTGTATCTTTAAAAAAAAAAAAAAGAAAGAAAAAAAAAAGGGCATACATTAAGGAAACTAATCTTCTCTAGTTTTTGAACTTTCAGTAAACTCTAGAAATTATTGTGGAGTTAAAAAAATTAATAATAGGACTGGGGCTGTAGCTTGGTGGTCAAGCATTTGCCTTGCATGTGTGAGACACTGGGTTTGATCCTCAGCACCACATAAAAATGAATAATTTTTATAGAAATATTGTGTCCATCTACAACTAAAGAAAACTTAAAAAAAATAATAATAAAACCCATATTTAAATGGCTCAAAAAAAAGATTATAGGCTCCCTTTAGTCTACAGAAAGCCCTGGGTTCAATCCACACACACACACAGGGAAAAAAAAAAAATCACAGAACTGAGTAGTTTTCCTGATAACTGCTGCCGAGGCCTCGTTGAGCATTTATTTCATATTGGTAATTTCATAACACCACCTCACTCCCTGTCTCCTACATAAGCAGCAGCCATGGAACTTTGTTCAATGAAAATTTGGAGTGAATTATGTTCTGCCTCTAATATGACCAAGTTTCATTTTTATACAGCAAGTGAGGATAAATGCTATTTAAATACTAGGCACAAACTAGTGAAAATATGAGGAAAGATTTTAAAGAAAAATAGTTAATATTTAGTTCTTTTTCTAAAGGAATACTTTTTAAAATTCAGGTATTGAGGAAATATATGATTTCCACTTGAACAAATATAGTGCCACATACTTAATTATGAAGTGTATTCCTGCCTTCCAGGGTCTTGACATTTGAGCATTAAAAGCAGTTGTTGATGATCTCACAATAAATTGAGATAGATCATTCTTCTTATAATAAATAATTCTTTTTCTAAACATTATTTATAAATTTTCTGTGAGAAGGTAACTTTAAGACAGAGTACATGTGTACAGTATACCTTCAGTAAGATGATAAATTTTATGTTAATGTTTTTACTACAACAAAAAATACAGATTTTTCGGATTATTTTTTCTTGGTCCATTCAGAATAAAAAACCTCACCGAAAACTTATTTTGAAAAGTTTCTGTTGATCTGTTGTATGATTAGAATATGTGGTGTTCTGTTTTTGTCTTAAATATTTTTTGGCTTTCCTCATTTTACAGATATATTTTATTGTGCTAAGAAGTACAGAGCACTTCAATCATTACCACATGAACCTTGGGTATTATATTTGTCTAAGAAGTGTTCTCATTGTGGGTTTAAATGAACATAAATTATATCCCAAAAGATGAAGAAAAGTATTTTATTACAGTGAGGAATATTTAATTTCTGGGCACTAAGAACAACTGAATTTTGATATGTGCCAAGTACAAGTTTTTTATCTACAAATAAATTGGGAACAGAGTAAATGTGTGAGATTGTAATAAATGGTGTTGGTAGGAATGCAGTGACAAAGAGCACAAAAGGTGAAGGATAGGTGTATATAAATGAATAAAATATGTACCACTAGAACTAGAGTCTGATATACGTGTTTGCCCTGAAGATGATCGTCATATTGAAAAAAATCCTGGGAAAAAATGCTCTAAATGATAGGGGCCAACCACAGAGACAGACCAAAGACACAATAGGAAGCCTGCTAATATATATACATATATATATATGTTTGTGTATGTGTGTGTGTATATATACTTTTTTTTTTTTTTGTACCTAGGATTGAACTCAGGGGCACTCAACCACTGAGCAATATCCCCAGCCCTATTCTGTATTTTATTTAGAGACAGGGTCTCACTGAGTTGCTAAGTGCCTTACTTTTGCTGAGGCTGGCTTTGAACTTGCAATCCTCCTGTCTCAGCCTCCCAAGCTGCTGGGATTACAGGCGTACACCACTGTACCTGGCTGCAGCCCGCTATCCTTTTGTTACCAGTGTTACTGAACTTAATTTTTACCCTATGTTAAATGCCTAAACTTCAAGTTTCACCTGTTAAAAATAAGGAGCGCCTCTTGTTTTCACATTTGTCTTGGATTTTAGAGTCAGCTGAAGATTAACATCTCTGTACACATAGGGCAATGCCAGTCTATTCAACCTCCAGATGTGCAGATGCCAGTGAAGCCAAATTCCACCTCCCTTGTAAAATAACATGAAGGACAGATCTTTCTTTGTGTAAGCAAACTCTCACATGTTTCATTTCTTTTTAGACAAAATATGTTTTTCATGGTGGTAGTGGGGATCAAACCCAGGGCTTCAAGCCCAGCTTAGCGGTAAGCATTCTACCACTGAAATGTACCCCAGCATCCCTAGTCCTTTCTTGTTTCAGTTCTTAAGGTACTTTTCAAATCTTACAGTATTTAAATTATGGAAGCCTTAAAATTTATTTCAAAGGAACAGCATTGATCAAGCACCCCACATTCATTCCATAAATAAATAGTTGGTGGGTAGATGAATATGCAAGAAATTACCATTTCCCATTGTTTATTTAAGAGCAGATTACATTAATTAGAAAGATTTTGTTTGAATCTTTTAATACCTATTTTTATGTGCATTTTTTATTCATAGATTGTATTTTAAGAAAGTATGTGACAGAAACAAAGTATGTAAAATAATGTGACTTGTCATTTAATTTCTTTAGAAGACATGATTTCTTTTGATTTTTCAAAGTTGCTTTATAGTTCATATGAAATTATTACTTGATGGATTATTTATGGGTATTTGGAGAATATTTTTGCTGTGCTATTTTAAATTAGAAAACAGCACATCAGGGGCTGGGATTGTGGCTCAGTGGTAGAGTGCTCGCCTACCATGCATGAGGCACTGGGTTTCATCCTTACAACACCCATAAATGTAAAATAAAGATATTGTTTTCACTTTAAACTAAAAAATAAATACTAAAAAAGAAAAAGAAAACAACACATCAACCAAACCATACTGATCTACATTTTTCTATTTAAATAAAAATATCTCATAAGTACTATGCATTCCGCAAGAACAAATATGCATATTTATTTAATCAGCTAGCACTGTGGATTTGTTTTTCTTTTTAGAGGAGGAAAGTTTATTTGGGGCTCATAGTTTCAGAGATCTCAGTTCATAAATGGCCAACTCCATTGCTCTTGGCCTGAGGTTAGACAAAACATCATGGCAGAAGGGCATGATCCAGGAAAGCAGCTCAGGATACAGCAAAAAGAAAGCAAAGAGAGCGAGCTCCACTCACCAGGGACATAATATAAATCCCAAAGGCACATCCCAGTGACCTACCTTCTTCAGCCACTCCCCACATTACCTACAGTTAATGCCCAGTTAATAAATTATCAGTGGATTAATGCACTGAATAGTTTTAAATTATTAGAACTTAATCATTTTACCTCTCAACTTTTTTGCATTGTTTCACACATGAGCTTTTGGGGAACACTTAATATCTAAACCATAACATTCTGCCCCTGACTGCCAGATGCTCATGCCCATCTCAAAATGCACAAACACATTTACTCCATTTTAAAAAGTTCTCGTAGTTTTACCAGTTCCAGGATTGCCCAAAAGTCCAAGTCCAAAATCTCATCTGAGACTCAAGGCAAACTCTTAAATATTTTCCCCTATGAAACTCAAAAAGTGAGTTACATGTATCCAATATATAAAGGCACCGAGTAAACTTTTCTATTGCATAAAGAAAAAATAGGGGCATAGAAGAGATGGGACCAAAGCAAGACCAAAACTCAGCTGAGCAACTATAGTTCCACATTCAGCATCTGGGGCACATGCATCATGATGTTCTCTCTGAAGGGTTTGTAAAGCTCTGTCCGTATGGGCATGCTGGTTGCAGCCCAAATGGCCTCTCTCTTTGCTGGTTTCTACTTGATTCCTGAAGCTTTCCTCAGTAGACATCCCATAAAACTGGCCTCTCTTAATCTTGGGGTCTCTACTGTGGCTTTGGCTTCCTTCTCACATCTTCACACCTTGCCCTCTTAAGGGCAGCCCTCAGGCATTCTGACCATGCTACACTTTGCCTGTCTTTCCAGGCCTTCCTGCTGAGAGCCACGGCCAAGTAGGAATGACTGCCAGAAGGGAGTGGTTGAGAGGTGACGCCAGGGAGCCATTGAGATGATGATGGTTATGTTAAGCTGTGTATTCAATTGTATATTAGACCCCTGCTGTCCACCTCTGGTGCCCACTACTTTGGAGTTCTCGAGGGGATTCCTGGAGAGTTGGCGTTGGTTGGGGGAGTGCCGGAGGAGGGATTTCCGGTTGGTGGTTCCTGGAAGGGCCTAGTGGGTGGCGATCGCGGGAGTTCGGATAATAAAGGAGTTCCTATTTTGAACCTACAAGTGCCTCATGGTGGCTCGGTTATTTTGTGCCCAGCCAGACTGCGGCACCTTCCTTTGAAATCTGGGTGGAAACCTCCATGACTGACTAGTATCCTGCATACCTGCAGAAACAGTACCATGTGGTTGCCACTAAGGTCAGTGTGTCACCATCTCAAGCAGTAGCCAAACCACCTCTAGGGACACACCACTGATGAACCTCACCCCCTCCAGGCAAGCAGAGATCCCACTGGTCTCTTCTCAAAGGAATTTTTGCTTTTATACCCTTTAACATGAGATTGATTGCCAATTCTTGAGATTGCCTCTAGCCATCTTTCCTCTTGTCTTTGGGTAAAGTATTTATCATCTCTTTAGGGGCTATAATGTCTTTAACAACTATAACCTCCTTAACCTTAGTTTTACTCACACTTTTATAGCCAAACAAAGTTTTTCAAATCTTTCAATCTGCTTTCTGCTCCTCATTACCACAGTAAACTTAGCTAAAAGCTGCCAGTAATATCCATGCCACTGCCTGAATGCTATGCTGTCTTGAAATTTCTTCTGCTGAATTAATTAATCCATCATCTTCAAATTTAGCCTCCCCAAAAGTCTCAGGACATGAGCAAAATGTAGACAACTTCTTTGCCAGAACATTATATGAATGACCTCTAGTCAAATTTCCAATAGAGTCTTCCTTGCCCTCTGAAACCTCATGAGCCCACTCTTTTCAGTCCACAGTCCTATTGGCATTGTAGTCTTTTTGAACGCCCAGAATCACCCCATTAATCTCTGCTTACAATATTATAAAGTTTTTCCAACTTGTATTTCTGAACACTTCAAAAGTCTTCCTCTGGCAAACCAGCTCCAAAAGATTCTGAATCACATGGTCAGGTTAATCACAGCAATGACTCCACTTCTCAGTAACAATTTTTGTTTTAGTAAGTTTTTACACTGCTGTGACCAAGAGATCTGACAAGAATAATTTTAGAGGAGGAAAAGTTTATTTAAGAGGAGGAAAGTTTGAGAGCGTTTCAGAGGTCTCAGTCAATGGATGACTGACTCCATTCCTCTGGGCCTGAAGTGAAATGGAACCTCATGGCAGAGGGTGTAGAAAAGGAAAACCGCTCAGGACCAGGACGTGGAAGTCAGGAAGTAGGACAACTATGGATTTCTAAAGAAAGAAAAAAGTTTCCTTTTAAAATCAAACGATCTGTATCAACCATATGTCTTCATTTCCTTTTTCCTGTTTGTCTTGCTCACCCCCAGGTCAGTTTCCTGTTTTCTCAGTTCCTCTTTTCTCAGTTTAAAATCAGTTTGTGCAAGAGGAATATGTGGGCCCTAATAGAAGATCTGAGAGGCCAAAATCAATCAGTCTAGTGAGGAGATCTACTGGAATCTCCACGACTAGGCCTTCCTATAGGAATGATCAGGTTCTCTAAGCTTTTCTCTGCCTGGAGTTTGAAAGAAAGACCAACCCTTTGAATTGAAGTTGTTAGAGAATTATGAAGGAACTCATTGGCCTGTTAGAATCAAATTATTTCATACAACTTAGGAATACCAAAAAACACAAGTTATCATAAGACAGTTAGCTTCCCAGCCAAATGT
The DNA here is from genome assembly GCF_021218885.2 of Marmota monax. Taxonomy (NCBI): domain Eukaryota; kingdom Metazoa; phylum Chordata; class Mammalia; order Rodentia; family Sciuridae; genus Marmota; species Marmota monax. Next base: position 5,796,822 of record NW_026695212.1, read on the forward strand.
ATATCCCTATTCTTTTTTTTTTTTTAATATTTATTTTTTTAGTTCTCGGAGGACATAACATCTTTGTATGTGGTGCTGAGGATCGAACCTGGGCCGCACGCATGCCAGGCGAGCAAGCTACCGCTTGAGCCACATCCCCAGCCCCCTATTCTTTTTGTTTGTTTGTTTGTTTACTTATTTATTTATTTTAGTTGTAGATGGACAAATACCTTTACTTTTTAGTTTATTTTTATGTGATGCTGAGGATCCTCACAAGTGCTAGGTGAGTGCTCTACCACTGAGCTACAACCTCAGCCCCTATTTGTTTATTTTTATGTGGTGCTGAAGATCGAACCCAGCGCCTCACATGTGCAAGGCAAGTGCTCTACACTGAGCTACAGCCCCAGCTCCACATCCCCATTCTTTGGTCATTCTAGAGACTAGAAATGCTAGATTATAATTTTACATTTTTGCTTCATAATTAAGGGTGGTCATGTGACATCTCACAAGTGGAACATTATTGGAATATTATCTGGTGAGGATTTCTGGGGAAACTTTCTTGATAAAAGGAGTGAATGTGACTGGCACTGCCCATTCCTGCCTCTTTCCAGATTTGAATTTTTCTGATTGAGGTGAAGGAGAGGTGAAGAGAACCTAATTAGCAGTTTTACCATGCTGGACTATTAAACAGTGCCATCTGATGCCCATCTAAATTCCTATTCTAGATGAAAAGTAAAACCTAGTTAGTTAAGGCACTTAGTGTTTAAGGCACTTTAGTGTTTCATTACTTATAGCTGCAGGCATGCCAATGAACACCTGGGGGTAAAAAAGGGTGATCATGGAGGACTTGCTCTGGTCTGGTCAACTGTAGAACCCAGGAAGCAACAACTAAATGTAGCTGGTTGAAAGCAAGAGTAGTGGCTAGCCTGACCCCAGCCATTCTCCCATTTCATAGAGCATCAGACTCTGGGTGATGGGATGGATAGGAGAAAGACCAGTCTGGTGGACACTGACTCAGAGGTATAATCTAAACCTGGCACTATTGCTGGCTTTGGGTGAACAGATGGGTTCCAACCAGGAGAAACTTTCCAACCAAGTGGGAGGTGGCTTACTTATCCTCCACCATCTTTGTACTCCCTGATTTGGGTCATCCTGAATTACCCAGTACTCCCCTTTTCCCAGCAATAGCCTTGCACCTATTCAGTCACCACCTCACCCTGGTAGTTCCCTAGTTTTGCTTCAGGTTGAGTGGTAGACCAAGAAAGCACTACCAACAATGATTGAAAGGTCATACTTAAGTCTTGGAAGAGGCCCTCAGGGTAGAAGTTCTGCATATATTCAACATGAGGAGAACCCCACTCTAATAACATTCCAGGACTTCCATAAAATCACAGGAGGATAAAGCTGCACTAGAAGGCCTCCCAGTGCCCACCGTAGGGATCCAGTTTGACCTGACCACAGCCATCTTGAGTTGTGACAGCCATGATTCCTCCTGAGTAACCTGGGCCTGTTTTTCTCCCACATAGTTTCTCAGAATACTTCAAATAAACAAAACCATCACAGTGGTATGTGGAACTTTATGACTGGACCCTCATGCCTTTAGCACCAGGAATGTGCCTGAGGCCTTTGATGTTAACTTAAGATAAACCAGTTAAATTTCAGCTTGGTTAAAAGTCACTTTTGTCCTGACCCTCTGACCCAGATTGCAGGATCCACTGGTCTTACTGCCACCCTTGACCATGCTTCTGTCAGTGAGTCCCCAATAAATTGCATTCTGTACATTCTGTACAAGGGTCTGTCTGAGTCTTTCTTTAGTCTCATGGTATCTTGTGACTGGCTCTCATACAATGGGACCAGGTTCTTCTAGAATACCCACATATCACAGGACTATGGACATGGGTGAGAAACTATTATCATGGAGTGAGTAAGTGGAGAACTCTTCAGCCAAATATGAGATCATTCTTTTGAATTTTTTTTTTTTTTTTTGTGTGTGTGTGTGTGTGTGGTACTGGGTATTGAATCCAGGGCCCAGGGATAACTTTACCATTGAGCTACTTCTTCAGATTTTTTTTATTTTATTTTTTTTTTTATTTTGAGATACTGTCTCACTAAGTGGCCCAGGCTGACCTCAAATTTTCAATCCTTCTGCCTCAGCCTCCCAAGTTGCTGGGACTATAGGCATATACCCCTGCATCAGGCTTCTTCTTAAATATTTTTTTTTTCTTGGTGGTGCTGGGGATTGAACCCAGGGGCCTTGTGCATGTGAGGCAAGCTCTCTACCAACTGAGCTATATCCTCAGCCCCCTTCTTAAATCTTAAAGAACATTATGAGGACATTCAGTATTTGTACTCATACCACACAAAAGCTCAATAATATCCTGAAATTCAAGAGATTTGACTAAGGAAGCCATAAGCAACAACTTATATCCACTCCTTTCACAATACTGCACCCATGTGACTCCAGAAAAGTATGACAGGGCTTGTTTGCCATCACAGTGTTCTTGAATATCTCTGTTCCATCTGAACATTTGCCTATTTCCTATGTGAAGATATACAGTCCAAGTAGGGCTGTCTGAATTCCCCTACCTAAGGTGTCAGAGAATCTCAGGAAGTTACAATGCTTACCTGGAACCTGCTAGAAACAACACTCACTCCAGGAATGGCCATCATAAAATTTCATGAACTATAGATTATATAATTAATAAAATTCCTATAAGCCAGTACCATTCAAGATGTGGCCTGTGCACCAGCATCAGTCCACAGTTTGTTACCAACTGAAAGTATAGAAACTGAGAAGAAATACTAGGAAACTTCTATAGCATTTGAACATAGCTACAACAGCCAAATATGATTATATATTTTACACAAGTATCACTTTATATTCTATGAAAGAGTTGAAGGTGAAACACGGGTCTTTCTCCACAGATACTTTAAGAAGGGCTGCCCCATCCATGTGGGGAGGTAGCCAGAGTTTTGGCCACAAGGTAAGTAGATTAGAAGGAGTTGTGTGGTTGACTCACCCTGGTCTTCTTGGTTGCTTGGCTTACAGCAGGTCTTATGTTAGGAACTCCTAATTTCTAGACCTTCCCTAGCTCCCTGAAGCCTTGGAGTTTAGTGGAAGAACAACAGGAATGCACCACACACACATCTTACAGCTCCACTTGGAGATACTGCAAATTCAAAACATGCTCAACTGATCTTACTCCTACTTTCAAACCCATTTAAACCACATTATCTTACCACATGCTCAGATTAAGTATCTTCAGGTGGTCAATGACATTGTCTTACCCAATCTAGTAGGAAATCTGGTTGACTCTACCTTCTAAATGTCTAGAATCCCCTCTTGTCCCACCCATTGCTACTGCAATGGCCCCTTGAAGGATCTCCCCACTGTTCCCTTGCTCCCCACAGTATGTGCTCAGACTTCCAGTTCTCAGCAGCCAGAGTGGTCCCATTATGTCCCCCAGTGAAACCCTGCACACGTGCCCCTGTTTTACTCAGAAAGTCAAATCTTCGCTGTAACCTCAGGACCAGATATATGATCTGTCTCCTCTGCTCCAGCCATGCTGGCCCTAGAGCACTGCAGGCAGGTCCCCACCTTAGGGCCACTTGCTCAAGACCTGTCTGGAAGCTCTTCTTCCAGCTGTCCTTCCTTTGGTTACTTCCTTCAAGTCCTTTCTCAAAAGGGGTTCCCCCCCCAGAACTGGGGATCCAACCCATGGCCTTATATATGCTAGAAAAGTACTCTACCACTGAGCCACACCCCGATCCCCCATCTCTCTCTTTTAAAATATTTTTTTAGTTGTAAATGGACACAATACCTTTATTTTATTCATTTTTTTTAGTGTGGTGCCAGGGAACCAGAACCCAGTGCCTCACACATGCTAGACAAGTGTTCTACCACTGAGCCACAATCCCGCCCCCCCCACCTCTTTTTTTAATCACAGCTACCTCGCTTTCACTACCAGAACTCTAAAGTCTCCTTCCCCTGCCCTACTTTGTCTTTTTCATAGAACTTTTACCATTGTGTATACCGTGTTAATTTACACATATACACATATAGATTGATAGTCCACTGCTTATCACCTCCCAGCAGAATATTAGCTTCACAAGGGTAGGAATCTGTTTTATTTGTTAATGTGTCCAAAGCCAGGCACTTAAATACTGGATAAATAAGCAAGTGACTCTCCCTTCAACCATTTTTATTAATTCCCTTGAATCCTCCAACCCTTACGGTTTACCTTAGAGGAAGGAAGGCAGAAGGAGAGAAGGAGGGATAAAAGAGCTAGCATTCAAGGCTAAAGCTGGACATACCTGTAACAGGAGGCTGAGGCAGGAAGGTCACAAGTTTGAAGCCAGCATGAATAATTTAGAGCCTATCTGATTTTTTTTTTTTCAAGTGCTGGGAATGTTGCTCAGTGGCAGAGTACTTGCCTAGCATGTGTGAGATCCTACATTCGATCCCTAGTATAGGGGAGGGAAAAAAAGGCATCATTACATTCAAACATAACAATAATCATACTCTTTATTTATTTTGGTACTGAAGTTTGAACCCAGGGGTGCTTAACCACTAAGCTACATCTCCAGTTCTTTTCATTTTTTATTGTGAGACAGGGTCTTGCTAAGTTGCTGAGAACCTCGCTAAATTATAGAGGCTGGCCTGGAAATTCCAATCCTCCTGCCTAGATACTCAACTATTTTAAATTCATATTAAGTTAACCTATTTAGAGACAAAGACTTTATAAGCAAAAACCATATTTTTGTAAGAGATTTTCCTAAAAACAGAATGGTACAGAATAAAAGATACAGAGAAAAACTCACACAGAAACAGTCATACAATCCTTGACAAAGTGCCAAAAATATACAGTGGAGAAAAGATAGCCCCTTTAACAAATGATACTGGGGAAACCAGATATCCATATAAATAAGAATGAAACTAGATCCATATCTCTCACCCTATAACATCAACTCAAAATGAATCGAAGATCTAGGTATAATATCAGAAATTTTGCAACTATAAGAAGACACAGGGGAAACCCTTCAACACATAGGCACAGGCAAGAGCTTCCTGAATAGGACTCTAATAGCTCAGGAAATAATAGCAAGAATTGCCCAATGGAATGACATCAAATTAAAAAGCTTCTGTGCAGCAAAGGAAACAACAGAGAGACAACCTACAGAATGGGAGAAAATCTTTGCCAGCTACTCTTCCAATGAAGGACTAGTATCCAGAATATATAAAGAAAAAAAATTAAAAATACATAAAAAGAGAAAGAAAAAAACACACACAAAACCCCAAATCATTTAATAAATGGGCAAATGAGTGAAAAGACACTACTCAAAGGAAGTACAAATGGCCAATAATCATATGAAAAAAATATTCAACATCTTTAGCCATCAGGAAGATGAAAAAACTATACTGAGATTCCATCTCACTCCAGTCAGAATGGCAATCATTAAGAACACAAAGAACAGGGCTGGGGTTGTAGCTCAGCGGTAGAGCACTCATCTAGTATGAGTGTGAGGCCCTGGGTTTGATCCTTAGTACCACATAAAGTAAAATAAATGTATTGTGTCCAACTACAATTAAAAAATAAATATTTTTTTTTAAAAGAAGAATACAAAGAACAATAAATGCTGGCAAAGATGTGGGGGAAAAGAGAACATTTATACCTGTTGTTGAAAATGTAAATGAAGGGGAGGGGGGATAGTAGAGGATAGGAAAGGCAGCAGAACACAACAGACATTAGTATGGCAATATGTAAATCAATGGATGTGTAACTGATGTAATTCTGCAATCTGTATATGGGGTAAAAATGGGAGTTCATAACCCACTTGAATCAAAGTGTGAAATATGATATATCAAGAAATTTGTAATGTTTTGAACAACCAACAATAAAAAATTAAAAAAAAAGAAAATGTAAATGAGTACAACCACTACAGAAATCAGTATGGAGCGTCCTTAAAAAAAAAAAAAAAAACTAAATAGAACTACCATATGATCCACCATACCACTCCTTGGCATAGAATTAAGATCCGCATACTTTAGAGATACAGGCATACCATGTTTATCACAATACAATTCCCAATAGTTAGGTTATGGAACCAGGCTAGGTGTCAGTTAACAGATGCACAGATAAAGATACTGTGGCTTTATTCATACATGGAGTTTTATTCAGCCATAAAGAAGAAAAAAATTATATCATTTGTGGGGAAATGAATGAAGAGCATTATGTGTTTTTTTAAATTTATTTTTGAGTTGTAGTTGGACACAATACCTTTATTTCACTTATTTATTTTTATGTGGTATTGAAGATCGAGCCCAAGGTCTCGCAAGTATGAGGCAAGTGCTCTACCGCTGAGCCACAAACCCAGCCCAAGAGCATTATGTTAAGAAAAGTGAGTCAGACTCAGAAAGAGAAGGAAAAAGAAAGAAAGAGAAAGAGAGAAAACATCATGAAAGTAGAAGGGAGCATCAGGCATGGTGGCAAACACCTGTAATCCCAGTGACTTGGAAGGCTGAAACAGGAGGATTGCAAGTTCAAGGACAGCTTCAAGGATTTACTGAGACCCTCAGCAATTTAGGGAGACCTATGTCAAAACAAAACAAAAAGGGCTGGAGATGTAGCTCAGTGGTTAAGTACCCCTGGGTTCAATCCTTGGTGCCAAAATAATAATAGTAATAATAATAATAATAATAATAAATAAAGTATAAGTGGAACTGGGCTTGTGGCTCAGTGGTAGAGCTCTTGCCTAGCATGTATGAGGAACTGGGTTTGATCCTCAGTACCATATAAAAAGTAAATAAATAAAATAAAGACATTGTGTCCATCTACAACTAAAAAATTTAAAAAAAAAAGTTTAAGGGAACAATAGGGTAGAAGAAAGGAAGAAGAAGAAGGGAGGGGTTTAAGGGGAGGTATTGGGGAGTGAAATTGATCAAAAATATTATAAGTGGGTAACAATATGCCACAATGAAACCTACCACTCTATACAATTAATATGCACCAATAAAAGTTATTTAACTGGGCTGGGGATGTGGCTCAAGCTGTAGCGCGCTCGCCTGGCATGCATGTGGCCCGGGTTCCATCCTCAGCACTACATACAAAGATGTTGTGTCTGCCAAAAACTAAAAAAATAAATAAATATTAAAACTCTCTCTCTCTCTCTCTCTCTCTCTCTCTCTCTCATAGTTCAGGACATCTGTTATTCTAGATTAGTTACTTTTTTACTTTAAATTTGTCCTAAAATTTTGGTTAGAATCTTAGTGGGACATGATGGCTATCATATTTATATTAAAGATTTTTTAAAAATCAGTATGCTATTTTGAGAGCCTTAATTCCTTTCTAATTTAGAGAATTTTCTCCATCACACATGGGGTTGAAGGAATGTAGTTTGCTGCCCTCCAGCCTATAAAGAGGAGGCTTGTCTTCTCCAATGTCCACCTTCAAGACAGAGCGTTGATTCAGAAGGAACAGATGTGGATTTTGGGCTAATGCAGAATGAATGCACAGTTGCAAAATGGCAGCGGGGGGAGGGCAGTGGGGAGGAAATAGGAGAGCTTGTTTTAACTGTGGTTGTAGCAAATGTTTTTGGAAAAGAAAACTTTAGGTTGAGTTTATTAAGAGCATCATTTTTTAGGCATAAAATTTGCGATTGTAATATAAACTCATCTTACTTGGGGATGGATGCAATAGTATATGTGACATGGGGATGAAAAATCAACCATTACTCTTGTGAATTTGACTAAGTATTATTAAGGGTATCTGTAATAATACCACTTGCCAATTAATTCTTTATTCGTTCTCTCTCTCTCTCTCTCTCTCTCTCTCTCAAACACCAGGGATTGAACTCAGGAGTGCTTTACTATAACCTACATACCCAGACCTTTTTATTTTTTAGACAGGGTCTCGCTAAGTTGCTTAGGGCCTTGTTAAATTGCTGAGCCTCACACTTGAGATCCCCCTGCCTCAGCCTGCTAAATCTCTGAGATTTCAGGCATGCGCCACCATGTCCCACATCAATAAATTTTTAATATTCTTATGCTGAAAATTCTCTAGGTAAGCAAAGATTCTCTCTAAAAGGAGAAAGGTAAGGGCTTTTATTAGTGTAAGTAGAATGTCATTTTTGCTAAATAAAACCATTATAGTCATAACAAGATTTTTTCTATACTTTGGCTTATAGCCCATAGTCACTGTGCTTGGCTAATAATAAACAACACTGCTTTGCAGAGATGTATCTTTAATTAGCCTGTTTCTTTTTGACCTGTCTTCTCCTTCTCCCTAGCTTTGAACAGTATGAAGTCAACCATGACAATGACCTCTACTCTTCTTTTAGTCTCTTTCTTAGTCCCCAGAGAGCAGAAATCTTGTCAGTCCTAGTGGGTAAAACAGTGTCAGACACCTGTTAGACCTTTTTTTTCACTATCATCTCTAAGTTTATAATTCTCAAAAACATATCTTCTGTTCAGTACTCTTGTCTATGGTTTATGGTTGTTCTTTCAAGTAAAAATGGTCCCAGGAGAAAAAGCAGTTTGCTCCTACTTGCATTTCATTCCCTAGAGAGCTTTGCCTTGAGATGAACATCATGCACAGCTCCAGGGGCAGGCATCAGAAGTGCTCTCATTTTGTGCACTTCGAATTTTACCAGACAGAATGCTAAAAACATGTGTCCTCAAGGGTCAAGACCAAATAAAATTGTTTTAACTGCTTCTTCAAGGACATTCTCACTGAATCCTAAATGCAACTGGCTCTTTAAAAAAAAAAAACTGTTGAGTGTTAGAGTCTGTAAACAAGTCTGGATGGTGCCTGGCAAAATGCCAGAGGGAGTGGTTTGTGAAGTAACACCAGCGAGCCATTAAGTGTGGAGATTCCTTATTGGTTGACTGATGTATCTAGTTTATGCTAATTAGATAAGCTGTGTGGAATGTATAAATACTGCTCCTGTCCTGCAATAAATGGCTTCCACTCCTGCTGTATTGATCTAAACAAGTCGTTCGTCACCCCCCCCCCCAGTTATTTTGCTGCAGCTGAGTGCATTGTGACAAAAAAGGAGGGATTACATGGGAGCCACAATCTTTTTTGTTTTTTTTCTATTTTTTAACTTTTATTTGGGGGTTTTTTAAAAAATATTTTTATTGTCTTCCATTTGTTAAGAATTTAGTTCTAATATTTTTTGGAGGAGGGGTACCAGGGATTGAACTCAGGGGCCCTTGACCACTGAACCACATCCCCAGCCCTATTTTGTTATTTAGAAACAGGGTCTTACTGAGTTGCTTATCCCCTTGCTTTTGCTGAGGCTGGCTTTGAACTTGTGATCCTCCTGCCTCAGCCTCTGGAGCTGCTGGGATTACAGGTGTGTGCCACCATGCCTGGCAAGAATTTATCTCCAATTTTGATTAACATGTAGCAGATATCCTAGCTTAGCAATCAGTCATTTGAAATGAGCGTGTTTATTTTTAGCTCATAGATGAAAGACAAAAGTCTCCCTGAGAGTCACACCTGGCCCAGTATGATTAGCTAGTCCTTGGGGTTGCAAGGAGCTGGCAGCCTGACACTCAGCACTCAGTTCTCTTTTTTTTTTTTTTTCCCCATTAATTCTTCTTAGTTATACATGACAGTAAATCCATTTTGATGAAGTTATACAAGCATGGAATATCCTTATTCTATATAGGACCCCATCTTTATGACATTTGCAAATAAATGGATAAATCTAGAGACTATCATGCTAAATGAAATTAGCCAATCCAAAAAAAAAAAAAAAGGTTGAAAGTTTTTGCTGATATGTGGATGCTAAACCACAATAAAGCTGGGGTGTGGGGCAGTGCAGAGAAGTTCAGGAGATTAGACAAAGGGGAACAAAAGGAAGTGAGGGGGGATAGGAATAGAAAAGACAGTAGAATAAATGTAAATGTAACATAATTTTCCTATGTACACATATAGAGCCACATCTTTTTTTTTAGATGTTGATGGACCTTTATTTTATTCATTTATTTATATGCAGTGCTGAGAACTGAACCTAGTGCCTCATACATGTTAGGCAAGCGCTCTACCACTGAGCCACAACCCCAGCCCCCTGGAGCCACAATCTTGATTCACACCAAGGCGACACGTTTTACCCACTACTGCTTTTGCGCCATCAGTGCAAAAATCAACATGGTAAGAAAAGCAAAGAAAGTCTTAGTATTAGTGTGAAAAGAATTTTGACTTCAGGAGAGACTTTCAAGGCACCCGAGTCTGTTTTGAGAACAGCTGCTCTAGGTTTTCAGGATGTCATGATAAACAAGACACAGTCCCTGCACCTGTGGAACTTAAGTTACAGAAGGCAGACAAATAACAAGACACAAACAAGATGACTTCAGAGCGTGATAAACTCCATGAAGAAAATAAGGGAATAGACCATAACTGACTGGGGAGGCTGCTTTAGCGAAGGCCATTCTGAGAAGATATCGGAGTCAGGAGCTTAGAACAAAGAGGGTGCACCCTGCACAAAACCAAGAGGCATTTTCTGGAAAGATGATACAGCAAGGAAAAAAGGCTTGAGACAGGAAAAATCTTGGCATTAGGAGAGACAAGAAGGAGGGTGATCAGATTGGATAACTGGTCTTTATAGCCCTCTACTCCTTTAGCGAGATTCCATGTTATTACCAGTAAAAATGGTAACAGTATATATAACAGCCATTTAATCCTTCAACAACTTTGCTATATTCCCCATTCCACAGCTGAGGACACTAGTGTCCCAGTCAGAACACTTAAGGAAGTTTGGCCACAGGTTCTGCTATATTCATAATCCTTAAAGCCTCTTTTAGAGAAAATTACTCACTGGATAAAATACTTCCTTGTTAGTGCATGTAAAAGGGTGTGTGGGGAGGGAGGTGGATATTTTATTCTTCCTTCTTTGATTTGGATCTGGAGAACCAGAAGCTATTGAAACCACTCTGACATAGGATTGTGTCAGAGTCTGTCACATGAGGGAAGAGCCATAACTCAGTGGAAAGGAATTTTTCTGAACAATTTCCCTGATAAATGTCTTACCTTGCACAATCACAGATGCATTGATTCTTTTTGAAGCGTCATCTCATTCTAAATGAGTTATAAACAAAGGGTTGTAGAACTGAGCAGTCTGTCCTCCTTGGGACAGGTTCCTCTTAGTATAGGTTGGCCTCGGAGTGGTTTTTCTAACTTCTGTGATGGTCCAACAAGGAAGTGACAAAGGTATGTTTTTGTCAGCTTTTTCGCGGTTGACACCAAAAGATATGACAAGAACAATTTTAGAGAAGGAAGAGTTTATTTGGGGTTCAGGATTTCAGAGGTCTCAGTCCATAGACAGCCGCTGGCTCCATTCCTGGGGCTTGAGGTAAAAGGAGTGTGGTACAGGCCAGCAACTCACGTGATGATCAGAACGTGGAGAGAGACTCCACTTGCCAGATAGGAAATACACACCCCCAAAGGTACACCCCAATGCCACACCTTACCTGCTTTCAGTTACAGTGGGGTTAAGTCTCTCATAACCCAGTCCCTTCACCTCTGAATGTTCTTGCATTGTCTCACACATGAGCTTTTGGGGGACACTTAATGTCTAACCCCAAGATATAGCTCCTTACTGTCAGATCTACACAGGAGGAAGGTAGAATTCCCTCTCTAGGAGCAAGCTTCACCTGAGACACCAGGGTAAGGCCACCTGACTCCCAGCTTTGATTGGAAGGCAACCTTCTCCTAAACAAAGGCAATAAGACCATTGCTTTGCTTTCTTGATATTTTTGTGCTGATCTTTGTGGACTCTTTACTGCTTTGCTTCCTTTCAGCGACCCACCCTCACCCCAATCCACAAGCACCAGGTGAAGGATTGCACTTAGCTCAAAAGATCACTATCACTTGAGGAAAGACTTAGACCTTAAATTGTGGCTATTCTGTCACCAGGGTTACAACAGAATTGGAGCTCAGTTATCTACACGTCAGCCCTGACTCTAGCATCTACATACCAAGGAGCCTTGCTCTGAACTTCTGGAAATTACATGTTTGAATCAAGCCACTGACATGAGTCCTTTCTCTCCTGGCAAGAAAGATACAGGATTTGCTAGGTCAATGCTGTCCCTCTGACTTGTACAGTACTTACTAGACCATAAGCCTCAAGAGGGCAAATTCTAACACATTTCTGTTTGCCTTTGTCTCTCTAGTGCTGGCTCAATGCCTGACACATAGTGTGTTCGGTGACTATCTGTTAAATGACTGAATGATTCAATGAGTGTTTAACTGGACACGTACCAGAACAGTGAAAAAATTATTCATTCATTTGGTCTTTTATTCACTATTCAACAAATATTCCTTGAGCACTGATTATATCAGGCACTCAGATGCTAGGAATACAAAATTTATGGTGAAGCAATCTAACCCAGGAGACTTTCCCAACTAATGAGAATTTTTAAAAAGAGTCCTTTATTCAGTCCCCAGTATGGTTTAAGAGTTCCCATGAACAAAATATTAACATACCATCAACTACACCAGGATGCTGTGGCTTTAAGTAACCAAATGACCATTATTCATGCTGTCTCTGTCAGAGTTTTTGTTGGACTGCCTAGCCTCTTTTAAGGAAATGGTTCTTTTTCCTTCCAATGCCTCTTTCCAATTTGTAATTATATATCTATTCACATCTTATATTTTTCCTTCACTGTACTGGCAGCTCAAAAAAGGTGGGGACTATATGTTTTAATCAGGCTACACTTCAAATGTCTTGCACTGTGTTAAAAATTACTTGTTAAATATATGAATTAAGGCTCATGACCAAATTTCTGATTTAAATAGTTCAATATCTGGCCAAGAGGATGGTAGCAATAATTCAAGAAACTGATTGAAGGTATACTCCTGATGTAAGTGGTCACACAGGATTCATCTTTCCACATGGAGCTAGACAATTCATTTCATTTTTATTGGGCAAATTCTGATCAAGACTCTAGTTTCTTCTTTTTTTTTTTTAACCTTATTTATTTATTGTGGTGCTGTGGGTTGTACCCACAACCTGCCATATGCCAGGCAAGTACTGTACTATTAAGCTATACCCCCAGGCCCAACTTTGTTTATTTTTAACTGTGCTAAGGCTCAAGGTTACTTTTAAAAATAGACGACAGGGGCTGGGGTTGTAGCCCAGTAGTAGAGTGCTTGCCTGCTATGTGTGAGGCACTGGGTTCAACTCTCAGCACCACATATATGTAAATAAATAAAATAAAGGTCCATCAACAATTTTATATATATATTAAAAACAGATTTTTAAAATTTTTTGTTTAATTGTTGATGGACCTTTATTTTATTTATTTATATGTGGTGCTGAGAACCCAACCCAGTGCCTCACATATGCCAAGCAAGTGTGCTACCATTAAGCCACAGCCACAGTCCTACAATTTACTTTTTAAAATTATCGATTTTGTTCATACTCTACGTGATCTATTTGGATTTATGTCTAATGTAGGATTGACAAGGATACTTTTAACTCAGGTGATGAGATACGAAACATGTAGCTTTACAGAAAATTTTTTAAAGCAAAGGACAGCCTCTGAGTTTGAAAACAAAACCACAATTAGATTGTGTCATTTTCTGGTAGTTGGGTGGAGTCACTGCTTCTAAATTTAAACCTATTCATAGGTTTAAATTTAGAAAGAAAATTTAGAAACTTGTGCATCAGTCACTTTACAACCCAAGTATTGTTAAAAGGAAAATTCCTTAAGCCAGTTAAATTTAACAGAGTTCATTTAAACCAAGTAAAACAAAACAAATACAATTGGTGAATAGAAAAGCTCTAGACAACCAGTGAGTAGACAGTGTTTACAGAAAAGCTCAGGTGAGACTGAAAACATCTTAATTGGCTACAGTTTAATCAATGTGTCAATTGGATACAACTTAACTAGTTAATTGGTTACACAATCTTCTGCAACCAACCAAACCTCAGTTACTGAGCTTAAATCCCATGTTGAGCAGGGTGCTATGGTACATGCCTATAGTCCCAAATACTGTGGAGGCTGAGTCAGGAGGATTATAAATTTGAGGACAGCCATAGAAATTTAGCAAGACTTTGTCTCAAAATAAAAAATTTAAAGGACTGGGGATGTAGCTCAGTAGTAGAGCACCTGGGTTCAATCCTTAGTAATCAATCAATCAATCAATCACTTAATAAATCAATTCTATGTTTGTTTGATCTATTGAGCCTAGAGCAGGTACCCAGAACAAATCTATGGCCTCCTATGAATTGTATGTAAGAGTATTTAACATTATATTTTAGATGAGCAAATTCCCTTAAATAGGAAACATCTTGAGAATAAAAAAGATGTCTGTACAGGGCTGGGGCTGTAGCTCAGCGGCAGAGTACTTGCCTAGCATGTGTGAGACACAGGGTTTGATCCTTAGCACCACATAAAAATAAAAGGCAAATAAAATAAAGGCATTCTGTCCATCTACAACTGCAAAACATTTTTTAAAAAATAAAAAAGTTTATATATATACTCATATAGACATTCTCATATAGACAGAGATATATAGATATTTAATCCCTACACATTTTAAAATTTAGAAATGCCACTTATCAGAATTTGAATTCATTTTTTAGACTTTTTAGAGAGGTTCTGAAGGACGCTGTGGTGTTTATCATCACAATGACCAGTCAGAAAAGCAGGGAGGGAGCTGTTTAAAAGAAAGGAATGATTAAGTCTGAAGGTCAGAGCTTAACAATCCTGGCGATTTAGCAAGTTGCAACACATACATTTTTCCCTTTAAAACAGAAAACATTGTGCTCCGACTTCTCATTTTGACCCCAGTAATTACTCCTCAGTCTATAATTGTGCTTGCTCTTTCATTTTCTCCTGTAATAATAATGGTAGCTGAGACTGTTAAATAATTGAAGAAAACATAGGACAGAACTACAAGCCTAGGCAATGGACAGGCCCAGGCAGATCCCAAGGTGGCCAAGAGTCTGGACCCTCTTGTTGCCCATATTCAACTTTCTTACTTTTTTCCATCTTCATTTCGTATCATACTACTTTTTTTTTTTAATCTTTTTCCAACACCTTCCCTACTTCTATCACACCTATATATTTAGTTCACAAGATGAAGCCTTGATGAACACTTCTACTTCTACTCAGTGATGCTACTATTAAAAAAACAATAAACAAAACAAAACAAAAAGCCCCCAGTAGTTATTGCTATATACTATAAAGTAAATTCCCTTTTCTCTAAAGAAAACCATACAGGTCTTTCCAACGGATTAAATTGTCCCCCTCCTTTTTAACTGGTGCATTATAGTTATACATAACTGTGGGACTCATTGTTACATGTTCATACATGTACACAGTATAATTTGGTCAATTTCATTCCCCAGTACCTTCCCTTTCCCTCCTGTCCTCCCTCCTCTGACCCCATTCCACTGGTCTTTCTTCCTTCTGTTTTCAGGAGATTCCCCGACCTTTCTTTCCCCCTTTTCCTCTGTAGCTTCCACATATGAGAGAAAATAAACAACTCTTGACTTTCTGAATATGACTTATTTCACTTAGCAGGATGTTCTTCAGTTCCAGTCATTTTCCAGCAAATGGTATAAATTCATTCTTCTTTATGGCTCAATAAAACTCCATTGTGTATGTGTACCCTATTTTCCTTATCCATTCATCCATTGACAGATACCTAGGCTGGTAGCATAGTTTGGCTATTGTGAATCATGCTGCTATAAACATGGGTATGCATGTATCACTATAGTATGCTAACTTTATTTCTTTAGGGTAAATACTGAGCACTGCTATAGCTGGGTCATATGGTGGTTCCATTCCCATTTTTTTAGGGAATTCTATACTGATTTCCACAGTGGTTGTAATAACTTATAATTCCACCAAAAATTCCTTTCCCCCCACATTCTCTCCAACATTGTTATTTGTATTCTTAATGGCTTCCATTCTAACTGAAATGAGATAAAATCTCAGTGTAGTTTTGGTTTGCATTTCTCTAATGGTTAAAGATGTTGGACATTTTTTTCATATATTTGTTAACCATTTGTGTTTATTTTGAGAAGTGTCTGTCTAGTTCATTCACTCGTTTTTTGAGTTATTAGGGGTTTTTTTTTAGTCAGATTTTTAAGGGGTGTTTTGTGTTTTTGTTTTTTTGCTTCTTTATATATTTTGGATATCAATCCTCTGTCAGAAGAGTAGCTAGCAAAGATTTCTCCCCTTTCTGTAGGTTCTCTCTTCACACTCTTGTTTCCTTTGCCATACAGAAGCTTTTTAAGTTGATGCCATCCCATTTATTAATTCTTGTTATTATTTCCTTAGCTTTAGGACGCCTATTGAATAAGTCATTGCCAGAACCTATATGTTGGAGTGTTGACCCTACATTTTCTTCTAGCCATTGCAAGTTTTGGGTCTAATTCCTAGGTCTTTGATCTATTTCAACTTGACTTGTATACAGGGTAAGAGATAGGGATCTAGACTCACTCTTTCACATATGAATATCCTGTTTTCCCAGCACTATTTGTTAAAAAGGCTATTTTTTTTCTCCAGTGTATGTTTTGGGTGACTTTGTCAATGATAAGATAATTATATCTGTGTGGGTTTGTCTCTTTGTCTTCTGTTCTTTACCTTTGGTTGTGTGTCTGTTTTTATGCCAGTTCCAAGCAGTTCTTGTTACTATAGCTCTGTAGTATAATTTGAAGTTGGGTATGGTGATGCCTCTAGCATTTTTTTTTTTTAGCTGTAGATGGACACAATATCTATTTATTTATTTTTATATGGTGCTGAGGATTGAACTCAGTGCCTCACACGTGCAAGGGAAGCCCTCTAACCACTGAGCTGCAGCCCCAGCCCAGCATTGCTTTTTGACTCAAAATTGCTTCAGCTATTCTGGGTTTTTGATTTTTTTCAAATGAATTTAAGACTGTTTTTTCTAGTTCTGTGAAAAACATCATTGATACTTTGATGGGAATTACATTGAATCTATAGATTGCTTTTGGAAATACGGCCATTTTAACAATATTAATTCTGCCCATCCATGAGTGTGAGAGGTCTTTCTATCTTCTAGTGTGTTTTAGTTGGCTTTTTCACCATTGCAACTAAAGGACCTGACTAGAAAAACTATAGGGGAGGCAAAGTTTATTGGGGGCTCACAGTTTCAGAGGTCTCAGTGCACAGATAGCAGACTCCATTCCTTGGGTCTCATGACAGAATAGCATGGCAGAGGGAAGCAGCTCACGTTAATCAGAAAGCAGAGAGAGAAAGTCTGCACTCTCCAGATGCAAAATATATACCCTAAAGCCACATCCCAATTCCCACCTCCACCAGCCACTCCACCACTTCAGTTACCACCCAGTTAGTCCCTATCAGGGGATTAAATCACTGATTGGGTCAAGATTCTTATAACCCAATCATTTCTCCTCTGAACCTTCTTGCATTGTCTCACTATGAGTTTTTCCGGGACCCCTCACATCCAAACTATAATGTAGTGTCTTATTCAATTTCTTTCTTCACTGTTCTATAACTTTCTTTGTAGACTCCTTTCACCTCCTTGGTTAGATTTATTCCTAGAGGTTTTTTTTATATATTTTTTAATCATTGATAGACCTTTATTTAATTTATTTATTTGTATGTGGTGCTGAGAATTGAACCCAGGGCCTCACATGTGCCAGGCAAGCACTCTACCTCTGAGCCACCACTCCAGCCCCTATTCCTAGGTTTTTGGTGTGTGTGTGTGTTTAGGCTATTGTTAATGAAATTGCTTTTCTGATTTCTTTTTCAACAAGTTCATTATTGGTCTATAGGAAAGCCATTGATTTTTGTGTGTTGATTTTGTATCCTGTAAAATTGTCCTTAAATTACAATTTTAAACATATGAAATTGGCAAACACTTTGTTTTAATTTTAGTAAAAATCCATTTATTTCCAAATTTAGTCTAGCTGAGGGTGTGGGGGAAAATGTACCCTCTAGCAACAATCATAACTTTTCTGGAAGGCATTTTGGCAATGGCCACAAAAATGTATATATCCTCTAACTCAGAAAATCCATGTGCAGGGGTTTGTACTAAGGAAGTAAAAATGTACACAAGTATTTTCAGGAAGGAAGCTTAACACAGAATTGTTGATAATAGCAAAAAAAATGGAAAGCACCAAAATGTCCTAAATTTCTTAGTTCACCAATCTGTGGGGTTCTCCAGCCTTTTGGAAAGACCTGGGATTTTTAACCTGTACTTGCCACCCAAATTTTAACTAGACGAGTGGGATCCTGGCAGTCTATGAATCTCTTCCATTAGTGAGTGCTTATCTCTCATTTCTAAGTACAAACAGCTTGGCCTTCTCTCCTTTTTAGGCATACTACTTAGAAATTTCACCTACTGGATTTCCATTGCAATCCCCTTCTCCACTTTCCAATGTGGTTAATAAGTACAAGAACTGTGGACTTTTTTAAAAAAATATTTTTATCAGTTATTGATGGACCTTTTTTAATTTATTTGTTTATATGTGGTGCTGAGAATGGAACCCAGTGCCTCACACATGCTAGGCAAGTGCTGTACCACTGAGCCACAACCCCAGCCCCGAACTGTGGTCTTTTAAAAGTTATTATTATTTTTCCCCCAGAGCTTATCATCATGATTATTAGACAATAGCAAAAAAATTTTTTTGAATGAATGTATAAATGAATGAGATGCTTATAATCTATTTTATGCTGTAGGCCCATATTCTACAGAAAGAAATCATTTACACAGTAAAAAGTCTATGATTGGGTTTGAGCCCCAGCACTAAATAAATAAATAAATAAAATTTTAACCTAACAAAACAAATTCATTCAACAAATATGCTGAGTATCTTCCAGGTATCAGGCACTTTGTGAGCCCTGGAGATAGAGCCACAGAATTAGAAATTAAGAAAAATATATGGATTAAAGTGTTTAAATTATAAATCAAAGGGTCTGAGTTATACACCAGAATATCAATTTCTTAATTCATAAGGGTAGGTGCACTTGACCTATCCGTTTCCCCCATGTGCTCTTTTGTATCAAGATAGATACCTATGAACTGGGTTAGCAGAAGGTTTTAGTTTGTTTATTGGCATTGGGGATCAAACCAAGGGTATTGTGCATGCGAGGCAAGTGCTCTAACACTAAGTCATGACCCAGCCCCGGAAAGTTTTCTAGAGAACGTATAATTGTAATATACTAGTGTCTGTTTTTCAGTTTGTTTTTGTATTAGGGATTAAACCCAGGAGCACTTTGCTACTGTGGTGGCCCTTTATTTTCCTTTTAAAATGTATCATAGTGATACATTTGTGACTTGATTTTTACCTAGTGGGATGCAGTGAACAGTGATCCAGCTAGCATCTACCTCCCCATTGTGACGTATGTAATATGAAATGTATTTGGTCTTTTTCCCTGGTTCCTGTCTTAGAGCTCCTAAAACCCTTGGAAATTCCTGAGTGATGAAAGTATATTTTCCTAGTCCCCCTTTTTGACCTTTTGATAACACTTGATTTTCTGCCAATGGTGTTATGGTTTAGATGTGGTATCCTCCAAAACTCACACGTGAGATGATGCAAGAAGGTTTGGAGGAGAAATGATTGGGGTGTAGCCTGAATATAATCTGTGAATTACTCCCCCAATGGGATTAATTGAGTCATACCTGGAGGCAGGTGGGTGTGGCTGGAGGAAGTAGTTCATTGGGGACGGAGCTGTGGGGTATTTTGTATCTGGAGAGTGGTGTCTCTCTCTGCTGCCTGATCACCATATGAGCTGCTTCCCTCTGCCACACTCTTAGCTATGATGTTCTGCCCCTTTTCCTCCCCTAAAATTGTTCTGTTCAGATCTTTTAGTCTCAGCTGTGAAATTGCTGACTAAAACAAATGGGGATGGCTTAGACTGAGTCCCTAGCTAGCTAGGAGTTACCAGAAAGACAAAGTAATTAGAAAGTTAGAGGTTTAGAACTTTGGCCCCACCCACCAAACTCCTTGAAAATTTAAGGACTGGGATGTAGCTCAGTGATAGAGTGAGTGGTTACCTACCTAGTATACATGAGGCCCTGGATTTAGTCCCCTAGAAGGCCCTCCCCACAACCCTCCCAAAAATTAAAAAAAAATTAGTTCTTCTTTTTCTCGTCAGTAATTAATGTATATGACATATGTCTATTCACTTTAAACAAATGGAAAACTGCATTAAATTTCAAATTATATATATGGATATATCTATTCACACATACATGTATGTGGAGAGAGAGAAACAACTAGAAATCAAGTAATATTTTTGTTTGTATCCTAAATGAAAAGGGAGCTCTAAAAATCTAAATGGTGAGTAGGTGCTAAAACCAAGGAATTTATAGAGCAAGCAAAATGGGACCATGATTTATTACTGGGGACTGGGCTTTAACCTCCAGGCTGCAGCATAAGAAGCTAACAGAATGCTGAGTAATTAGGTGGAGAGGGGGCTTAGCTGGAAAGCGGTGGATATAAGATGTACTGATGAGAATAACTTGTGGTCAGAAGGCCTCTTTCCTCAGAAACCAGCTTGGACAGGAAAGCAGGAAGTAAGGAAAGTCTAAAAGAGAGACTGAACATTTCTGTTTTAAAAGACACTGTACACTGCCTAAATTGACTTGTTAAATGATCAGATCCAATTAAATTTAAATAATATTGGACATTTAATTAGTTGTCCCATTAAACTGCAGGCACTACCTCACGAATACTTGAATACTTGTAGCCAAAATTCAAAGTGCTGTTTTCTATCTATGTATGAGAGTTGTAGTGAATTAAATGTACACTCCACCACTTACATATGTAACAATCAATCCATAACAATATCATTTATAGTGCCATCTATGGTCACAGCCAGTTAGCGCTGGTAAGGCAGCTGTACTGTGATGGCAAAACCAGATGTGGTTGTGAAATGAAATTACAAAAATATTATGGTAAGAAACTGATGCCTGGGGAAGGGGTCAGTTCCACTCCCCTTTCTTAGCCTTTCTCCGGGAAGCCTAATTAACCATGGGATAATTAACCTTTTGGATTGTAAATAACTGCCCTAGGTCTCTGACTACTCCCTCTTGAAATGGAACAGAGGCCTGTGAAAAGAGCAGTTTCTTCTCTGTTTCTGTGAGGTGCTTTATGTTAGAGAGCCTGAAAGAGGCTTTCAGCTGCATAGATTAGGAAATTTTTTTTTTTCTTTTTTTTTGTGGTGCTGGGGATTGAACCCAGGGCCTTGTGCATGCAAGGCAAGCACTCCACCAACTGAGCTATATTTTCAGCCTGATTAGGAAAAATTTTTAAAGAGAAAAAGCCCCAGTGATAGGATGGGTCTAAGATGACGTCAAATAACCTACAAATATTGTGAGAAACTGTGGATCAGGGCTCAGAATTTGGAATTTTTTCCCCTCTGGGCCCGCTAGCATAAAATAAAGTTTGGAGTTCTCCTCCGCTCCAAGTGTTGCTTGCTGCTCCTGGACCAGTCTGTTTCTTGCAACAGTACTACTTGCTTTAATCAGTGAGAGTTCTGTGTACTATGCTGCTAGGACTAGGAGCTCCTCAGCGCTCTCCTGAGCTACCCTCAGCTCAGTATAATATAATAGAAAGCCTGTCACTTCTGCATATTTAGCCTCACTTTCTGCTATTTATTTTGGGTTTCTACGGAACACAATGAGATTCTTTGTTTTTAAATTGTGAGCCAACATTATCACCACATAGATTATGTCAGACACTCATGTTATTTTTGAAAGAAGCAAATGTTATGGTGACCTGATTGGGTGATTACCAGGGTAGAAAAAAATTTAAAAACTCCATATGCCTATAAGGCAGAAAAGCCACACTGTCATGGAAAAGCCGCATTGTCTCAGCTCAAATGCTGAGACAGCTGGAGCCAGTTGTAGAGGTTAGAGAGTTTCAAACCCCTCAACCAACAGCAGTATAGGATGGGGTGCAAAGACTGCTGACCTTCAGGCCAGGTTGAGCACAGCAACAACTACTGCAGGGGACTTTAGTGCTCCCAGAGACTGCTCTACGGTACTGCAAAGGCAGTATTACTTTTGTGGGATTTTAATTTGAAGCTCAGACCAATCTGTCATTCAAAGACAGCCATCTATGCTTAGACTATCAGACTATCAGGTTCTGGGTTGTGCCATATCTATTCACTTAATTCAAAATTAGTCGCGATCCTCAGTGGTAAATAGCAGAACCAACTGTATTAGTTGGCTAGGACTACTGTAACAATACCACAAACTTGAGTTGTTGGAATAACAGAATTTATTGTCTCACAGTTCTGGAGGCAAGGTCTAAAATTAATGTGTTGGCAGAGCCAATGGTGAGTGCTAGGGATGAATCTGTTTCAGGTCTCTCTCCAAACTGGTCAATACTATAGTTATAACTCCATTTCCCACATTCTGTTTCTCTCTCTCTCTCCAAATTTCCCTCTTTCATGAGGACACCAGTTATACTGGACTAGGGGCCTGCTCTACTTGTATATGACTTCATTTCAATTTAACTAATACTCTGCAACAACCCCAATAAGCTCACATTCTGAGACACTAAGAGGATTTCAGCAGGAGGACACAATTCACCTCATAACACTAAATTTATGTGATTTAAGAGAAGGGATCTATTTAGGAGACAGATAAACCAGCTTGGGAAATGGCAAGTACAGGGGAGGCTCAGCACAGCCAGAACACAGCCAGAGGCATGCCCTGACCAGCCCATCCTGACCTGTGCAGGACACTGGACACCATGGCCTGCACTGCCCCACAATCTCACAGTTCAAATGCTGCCACTTCCAACTATTTTCAGCCCCCAAACCCAAGAATAGATTTCCAAGATTTTGACTTTCCTATCAGTAGCTCCCAAGTTAAATCTAGGTCTGCTAAAGTCTGTGTCCTAGCTGATCTGGTAGCTAAGAAAACAAGTATCTGGAGTTTTTGCTTCAGAAGTGGGAAGAAGAAGGTGCTGCCTTCCACCAATACACATAGAGAAAATTCTTCAAACAGGGAAGGGATTTAGAGACTAAGCAGCCAAAAGGAATAACAAATGTCCACTCCAAAGTATGTTCATTAACTCTACTATTCAGGTAGGCACTAGAATCCTAAAATGTGAGTTGTTGCTCATGGGGTGGCTTTGAACTCCTGGGCTCAAGTGATCCTCCTGCCTCAGCATCCAGAGTAGCTGGGACAATAGGCATGAGCTACTTTAACATTTTCTACTATACAGCCTTTGCCTTTTTCTCCAGGGACCCCTTAATCTGGGGAAACTCCAGCACCAGCAACTTTTCCAACAGCAGTATAGAATGGGGTAAGGACTTTTTTGCTCACTCTCAATATGTATCTTTTGGCAGCTGAGTGGCTTAGCAACTTTCAGGTAAAACTATAAATCTCATATTTGCTTGAGGCATGTGGGAGATTATAAACTCTTCATTCTCCAAAAGCCAATTTATGTTGTTCCTGAGTCCTCCTTCAAAACTCTCTATGTTAAAAGTTATCAAACTTGTTTAGCTTGTATTGCCCCAGTGAGAACCAGAATCTCAGGCCAAGGATTGGGTCTTAGGGCTGGTGCAGTAGCTCAGGGGTAGAGTTTGTGCTTAGCGTGTGTGAGGCCCCGGGTTCAATCATTAGTGTGCACAGCATGCACACATACACACAAAAGAAAGAAAAAAAAAGAAAAAAGAACTGGGACCTATTTGAACTTAGTCTTAGATAATTGAGTAACTGCTCTAAACAGAATAGTATCTGAGATATTTGGTATCTTCTAAAAGCAGGATCAGATGTCAGTTATGCTGATGTCATCCTATTACACTGTTCCTGTTACAAGTTCAATTCTTCTGTGTCCTGGAGGAAAAAGATTTATTATAACCATTTAGGGTTTATCTGAGTAATATAAAGATGATCCATATTAGATTCTATCAATATAATCTTTCTTTCTTGTTTTTTTAGATATACATGACAGTAGAGTATATTTTGACATATTGTTCATACTTGGAGTATAATTTATTCTAACCAAGAGTCCCATTCCTGAGGTTGTACATGATGTAGAGTTTCACTGGTGATATTTTCATATATGAACATAAGAAAGTTATGTTCAACTCATACTACTGTCTTTCCTATTCTCATCCCCCCATGCTTTCCTTTAATTGCCCTTTGTTTAATCCATTGAATTTCTATTCCCCCCCCTTCCCTTGTGTATTAGCATCTGCATATCAAAGAGAACATTGATCTTTGGTTTTGGGGGATTGACTTATTTCAGTTAGCATAATAGTCTCCAGATTCATTCATTTACAAGCAAAAGTCATAAAGTCATTCTTTTTTATGGCTGAGTAATATTCCATTGTGTATATATATCCCATTTTCTTTATCCATTCATCTGTTGAAGGGCACCTAGGTTGGTTCCATAGCTTAGTTATTATGAATTGAGCTGCTATAAATACTAATGTGGCTGCATCACTGTAGTGTGCTGATTTGAAGTCCTTTTGGCTATATAGCGAGGAGTGGGATAGCTGGGTCAAATAGTGGTTCCATTCCAAGTTTTCTGAGGAATCTCCATACTGCTTTCCAGAGTAGTTGCACCAATGTGCAGTCCCACCAGCAATGTATGAGTGTACCTTTTTCCCCACAACCTCACCAACATTTATTGTTACTTGTATTCTTGATAATTGCCATTCTGACTGGAGTGAGATGGAATCTCAGTGTAGTTTTAATTTGTCTATCAATATAATCTTGTCAATTTTCAGATTAAACTAGAAAAGCCACATGAACATCTCTAAGTGCATGAAAAAGCAATAGATAAAATTGAACACTCATTCATATTTTCTTTAAAAAAAACTCAAAAAAGAAAGGAATAGAAGAAAATTTATATAATGTGATAAAAGACATCTACCTAAAACTTCAGTTAACATCAAACTTTTTTTTTTTTGAGAAAAAGGAAAAAGAAGGTTTATTGCTTTGCTAGCAAAGAAGAAACACAGGGGATTCCTGTCCCAGAAGCTGTGATTCTACCCATCAGGAGTAACAGAGAGCTTTTAGATGACTCAAAGGTACATTCCACATGTTCTCCAGATGTAATTCACTTGTTAATTTGGGAGATAGTGATTTCTGATGGTGTCTTCTGGCACCATCCCCAAGGTCTGGATTACTTCATTCCTATGGTGGGTGTGTACGCAGAGACAGATAACTCTGCCTAGGACGGGGAAGAAAAATAATCCTGTTTCCCTTGAGATTAAGGAAGGGGAGAGATTAGAGAGGAGGAAGGAGAGAGGAAGAAAGAAACATGTCCATTTTAAAAATAAACTGCAGTGGCACAGCAGCGAGGGTTGTATTCAGAGCATAAAGTGGACCACTGTTACATTTCCCCACTGTTGATTTCTATATTCCATTTCTTTGGAAAAATGGACAATGACATCTCCAAAGTGCTTCCTGCTGAAAGGGGCAACATCAAACTAGAAAAGCTTTTAAAAACCTTTTCTTTTTTGATACTAGAAATTAAGCCCAGTGGCACTCTACCACAGAGCTACATCTCCAGCCTATTTAATTCTGAGACAGGTCTCAGTAAGTTGAATAGGCAGGCCTTGAACTTGAGATCCTCCTGTCTCAGCCTCTTGAGTCACTGGGATTATAGGCATGTGCACAGCTAAAAAGCATTTTTATTAAAGTCAAGAGTAAGACAAGGATGCCTGCAGTCATTGCTACTATTCTACAAAGTTATAATTGTTTTTAATGGTCATAAGAAAATGAAAATAAGGGGTATAAGAAGAGACCAGGTTGAAAGTTTTTGCATATGATATTATTTACATAGAAAATCCAAGAGCATCTACTGAAAAGCTTATGTATAAAACAACATTCAGCAGTATTGGTGGTGATATGATTAAAAAAAAATAAAAGCCAATAAATGTCCCATAGGTCTACAATTATCAAATTGAAAATAAAATAGAAAAAAAAAAGATAATTTAAAATAGCAATGAAGCCAGGCGCAGTGGTACATGCCTATAATCCCAGTGGCTTGGGAGGTAGAGGCAGGAGGATCACTGAGTTCAAAGCCGGCCTCAGCAAAAAGTGAGGCGCTAAGCAACTCAGTGAGACCCTGTCTCTAAATAAAATACAAAATAGGGCTGGACTAAAAAATAAATATTAAAAAATTTTAAAAAAGGGGGGGCTGGGGATGTGGCCCAAGCGGTAGCGCGATCGCCTGGCATGGGTGCGGCCCGGGTTCGATCCTCAGCACCACATACAAACAAAGATGTTGTGTCCACCGGAAACTAAAAAATAAATATTAAAAAAAAATAGGGCTGTGGAGTAGTTCTGTGCCACTGAGTTCAATTTTCAGTACTTCCCCCAAAAAATCTTTTCTAAAAGGATGGAGCAATATATCATGTTCCTATCTGGGAAGAATTCACACTAAAAAGGTGTCAAAGCAATCAGTCCAAAGCAATAAGGTTCTTTTTATGAGTTAGACACATTGAGAGACAAACAATACTGAAAATGATAAGGTGAGCTTACCCTGTTAGATATTGCATCTAACCATGAGGTTTATCTGTAGATGGACCCTGTAATCTACCATTTTCTCTTGTATATATATAGCCTACTGCCTCTACTGTTTTTTTTTTTTTTTTAATATTTATTTATTTATTTTAGTTTTCGGCGGACACAACATCTTTGTTTATATGTGGTGCTGAGGATCGAACCCGGGCCGCACGCATGCCAGGCGAGCGTGCTACCACTTGAGCCACATCCCCAGCCCATACTGTTTTTAAATTCATAAATTTAGGTGCGCACGGGAGTTCTCGTCCTGACTGGCTGCATGTCCCGGGCCGTCGATAAATGGCCTCGCAGGCGGGAAAGTTGAGTCTCCTGTGCGCCAGGCCTCCGGGGCGATGTGCAGTGACTTCCATAGGGCTGAGTCTGGGACCGAGGTGAGAGTCCCGGGCGGGAGCGCCGGGCGGGCGGGGCTCGCGGGCACTGGGGGAGGCGCGCCCGCTCCCTCTCCCCGCAGCCCCGCCGGCTCGGGCCGGAGTCCGCGCCAGGCGGAGGAGAGCTGTCCCCACTGCGCGCGGTGCCGGGCCGCTGCAGAACCCCCGCGCTCCGCCGCCTGGTCGCGGCCCCAAGCCGCCGCAGATGAGCCGCTGTGAGAGACCGCTCACTGGGCAAGGGAGCGAGCAAAAGGCCTTCCCGGTTGGAGCGGCTGGAGGCTGTGTTGGTACCAATGCTGTCTCCTTAGTCCCCTGCCTGTGCTCATGGCACCAGGTCCCTGTTATCCCCCTACGCTCCAGAGCCACACGAGCCGGTTCAGGCCCTGCAAGAACTTATTCACGGATCAAACCTAGTGTTGACTGCTTACTTGTGTTAACCAGTGGCCAAGTGGTAGGAGTAAGAAACAGAAAAAGACAGCTTCTGCACCAAAGAACTAACTGCCTTAAAATTTACGGTACATGCAGTAAAAGCATGCTGTTCAGTAGAGGGGCTGGCTTCATGGAAGACTAATTGCAGGAGATGACTGAAGCCTTAATGACCATTTGAAGTGACACTGATACCGACGGTTATCTATCCGTGACAAGTTCTGCTTCCTCACATGTTGAAGTTTGAACTTTAGAGAACCACGCAGAGGCAAACAGGGTTTAGTTTAAAAAGGGGACTTCTCCCAGGAGGGAGAAGGGGACCATTGCTGGTATCCCAAGAAGTGAGGTGTTCTGCCCTTTTTATATGTCCTAGGCTGTCTTTGTTCTGCCCTCTTCTGTGTGACTGGGCCTAGGAAATGCTGAATGAGGTGACCAAAAGGTGGGAACAGGTGGGCTGAAGGGGGAAGGGCAGGATATAGCAGCCAAGGACGCAATAATTGCTGAATTAAAAGTTGCAAGTGTCTGCCTAGTTTTGGTTGCTATGCATGGCATAGTGTTGTTTTTTTTTTTCTTTCATTTTACTAACCACCCTGTTATTAAAGTAGTACATGTTCATTACAAAAAATTTCAATAGTACTAAAAAGTGGGAAACTTCTACTTCCACAACCCCATTTACCAAGGATAACCCTGTGAATATTCATATGTTTTTCCAGAAGTTTTCTGACAACATATTTTGGAAGCCAAGATGGATAGTGCTGGACTTGGAAGTTCAGAGACTTTGGTGCTAGTCTTGTTTTTGCCAGGAACAAGCTTTGTGATTTAGGATATAATTAAACTCTGCTTCTACCTTTGTAAAAGAGGGTGGAAGCCTGCTTTCCTATTTTCTTTTAGGCTCTGCCTCTAGGAGGTGGTTTCTATATTTTGTGTCCTTTCCACTAAATACAGTTTTGTATAGTAAAAATAAATATTGATAATGCTGACTGATTTTCTTCTCTTAAATACAGGATGGCCTCTTTGCCAGAGGCAAACATTAAATATGACAAATATCTAACATTTTAAAGTAGTAATTTTTTTTTTTTTACAATCATAGACTTTTAGAACAATGCTTATCACCTCCAATCTTTGCTTTCCTTCTCATCCAGAACAGAACCCACGCTCTGTTGTTACAATCACTCCATTAAAGAGGCTGTCAGTTTCCTTGCTTCTTTTTACCTCTACTTAAGCTAACCATGGTTAGGCATATTGTCACTGTGTCTCTGCCCATTCAACTTACTATTACTAGAGAAAATCATAACTCGACAGACACATTTCACCTTAAATTTATAATTATTAACTTCAAATGGGTACCCAGTCCAACTGCATTTCCTAAGTAATTCATATTCTCACTATAGAATGTATCTTCAAATCTGACCTTATCCCTGAATTCCAAATGCATATATTCTATTTTCTTGACACAGCCACACATGTATGCTTCCTAGGCTTCCCAAACTGAACACACTCATCCCTGGTTGAATCTTGGCTCCAGGAAAACTTTAAAGAAATGTATATCAGAGAAGAGTACTGTATGTAATAATGAGTGTGACAATTGTAATGTGGTTATGCTGGAGAATGTCTTTTTTGAGGAGATAGATATAAGTATGTGAGGGGAAGTGGTTCAGCAAAAGAAAAAGCTCAAGCAGATTTGGTGAAATATTAGCAACTAGTGAATCTAGGTAAAGGGATATGGGTGTTCATACAATCCTAACAGTTTGTAGGTTTTAATTTTTTTCAAAATTAAGAAAATGGGAGAAGCTAAAAACTTGAAACTACATTAATTAAAACTAAACTGCATTATCCGAAGTCTTGATTTACCACCATACGTATACACTCACACCTCAACCTTCTCCTCAGATCTTCCTGTCCCATAAAACGGCAATTTCATTCTACCTGGAGCATAGCCAGACAACTTGAATTGTCCTAGAGTCTGCATTTCTCTTGGATCATTCCACTTCATCAGAAAATCCTATCTGCCATACCCTCAACACTTCTCTCTGCTTTACTGCAGCCATTCCTAAGCCCTGTCACTGCAGCCTATTGTATTGCAGGGGCCTCCTGCTGACCTCTGGTTCCACCTTTCCACTTACCCAGTGTGTACTACACAGAGCACCTCTGATCTCCTCTCCTGCCTTTGTGATTTTGTCTGCTACTTTCTCCCTCATTCTTCTTTCTATATTAACACTAAACACACCCGACATTTTGTTTCATTTTTATGTTGTCATCCTTTCTAACTCCCAACCTTGGCATAGAAGGTTCTCGAGAGCAAACTTGGCTACCTGTTGGGTTGGTGCCATGTCTGGCACAGTATTTGGCCTACAGTGGGCACTCAGTTATTAGTTTATTCCTTTCTCTTTCTTCCCTCTTCTTTCTACCTTGCCTCGTGTCATTGAGAGAATACAAGACATTTCATAAGAACTCCTTAATTTTTCCTATAGTCTTTCTGGTACTAATTTCTAGTTTGTTTCCATTATGGTCACAACACACTTTTTATGATTTTGATTGTTTGAAATTTGTTATGTTTTAAGGCCCAGGATATTTTCTGTCAATGAATTTGTTCCATGAATGCTTAAAAAAGTTGTGTGTTCTGCTGTTAGTAGGTGGGGTGTTCTGTATGTGAGAGCCAGTTGGAGTGTGTATCCTTGCTGATTGTCTATCTGGTAGTCCTGTCCATTGCTGAGAAGTCAGTGTCCAAGTTGCAGCTGAAATTGTGGACTTGGCTTTCTCCTTTCAGCCCTGTTAGTTTTGCTGCAGTATCTTGAGGCCTAGTTGGATACTTCTTTATGGTGGCTTCATCCTTTGTTATGTAATTTCCCTCCTTGTCTCTAGTCATTTTCTTTGCTCTGAAGTCTACGTTCCTGCTTTTTCACCTGATAAGCTCCTCATCCATTCGCGTGTCCCACGGATCTTGGAATAAATTGGGTGCTCCGTGGGGATCAGCTGTTGCGTTCCTTGGCCGCCTCCTGGCAACAGTGGGAGAGTGGGTGGTGGTGTCACAGTGGGGAAGGTGTAAGGGAGCAGTGACAGGGAGCCCTCCGGAGGTCCCCAAGGGCAACACGTGACCCAGAGTGGTCCCAGGGGAGGAGGCTGGGTGGGGGGCAGAAAGGCAGACCTTGTGCCTGGCCTGACACTGATGGTGCCCGGTCACCACTTTCAGAAGGGAACCCTGGACAGAGGAGCCACAAGCCCAAGCCCATCCTGGGGGGACACCCAGAGTGGCACGAGGAGGCACCGTGTCGCAGGCCCCGGGGGCAGTCAGGGTAGAGCTGTGGGTGCCTCCCCCAGAGTGGCTTGGAGGCTGCCGCTTGGTCCCTCCTCTGAATGTCCCTGCCAGGGCCTGGCTCTTGCCCTGGTGAAGCTTTATCCTCTCTAGGCCTTCGGCTGCGCAGGACTGTCCCTGTGAGCGTCCTGACCCAGGGACGGGCCCTTCAGCCTGCCACCCTGAGCTCCCCAGGGCTGCTGAGCAGGGAGCAGGACCACCTATGGGTGGGGGAGCTGGGGCGCAGGTGTGGGCAGGGGAGGGTGTGTGGCCAGAGCCCCCAGCCCCCAGGAGTGCAGGGCTGGCTGGGAGGAGCCGTTTTCCGGGTCTAGTGTTTGGAGTGAACCTTTCAATTCCCATCCCTTCAACTCGGGGTGTTGGCTCTGTCCCCCTTTCTTTGTGATCCCCGCGGGGTTTCCATTTGACGTGGGTCAGAGATCCCAGTCTGAAGTGAATGGAGGGCAGCCTCACTTCCATCCTGTACTAGATGCAGACCCCCCCTCCCCCTGGGTCTCTGATGTCACAGAGCCACCCGTGTGTTCCTGGTGGTTTGGTACCGCAGACCCTCCACTGAGTGTTTTCTTCTGAATTGGTCCCTTCCCCGTGGACAAGAAAAGTGAGGCCAGCTTTTGTACTTGCCAGGAACTGGCCTTTCCAGAAACCCCTGTGTCTTCACCCATCTCTGAGTCCCTGCCTAAGGTCCTTCAGTCCACCACCAGGGACTCCTGTCCTGAAGGGCAGGTGCAGGGGAGACCGAGTCCCTTGCCTTTGGTTTCCCAGGGCCGTGGTTTGAGGAGTGTGTTTCTCCAAAAGTGCTGATGAAACTCCCCTCCCTTTGAGGGTGTGGTGTTGTGGTCCTTCAGGAGGGTGAGGCCCTGGGGCCCTGGCTTCCCAAGGGGATGTGCGCCTCAGGGCTGGACCTCCTCTGGCCAGCAACTAGGCCCTGGTTCTACCCTCTGCACCACACATGGTCGCGCTTGGTCTCAGGTGTGCTCATGCACACACACACACACACACACACAGAAACACACAGAGACAGACACAGACACAGAGACATGTCACTGTGGGCAAGGTGGTGACTGCCTTTCTACTTGTGGGTTGGGGAGGCCAAGCAGGGGCATTGGCAGTTCAAGACCTGCCCAGGCAAGTGTGTGAGATCCTTCGTCAAAGACACTAGAAAGGGCTGGGAAAGTGGCTCGGGAGTCGAGCGCTGGCCTCACATGCGTGACCTTGGGGCCTCCATGACTATGACCAAGGAGGATAGAAGGGAGGAGAGCAGGGAAAGGGACTGAAGGAGCCCAGTCCTCGGCCTTTCAGCCATGTGGTGTGGGACACGGCTACAAGGTCCCTCGCTGGAAGGAGAGAGCGAGACCTCCCTGGACACCCGGCCTCCTGGTGCCTGACACGTGGACGCCTCAGGTCCCAGAGGGGGGAGCAGTCAGTCTGTGAGGTTCCCAAACAGCCAGCTCAGGCTCTATGGACAGAGCAGGGGAAGGGACCTGGGTGACAGGGACGCCTCCATCTCTCTGCACCCCAGGAAGGGCACCTCTGGCCCTAGGGTTCTCAGCTGGAAGGTTCGGTCTTCATCGCTGGAAGGCGACCCACCGTCTCTCCTGTGGGCTGTAGGGAGGGTTTTGGTGAGTGACCTGATAGGACCTTGTGTGGCAATGATGAGGCAGGCACCCTGCCCTGGCCCCCACACCCCACAGAGGTCGGGAACGTGGCCCTGGATCTCAGGGGGCAGAGCGACCCGCACTAGCGTCCTGGCGTGAGGGGACTGCTACCACGCTCTGGACACCAGTCTGTCCGAGTTGGAGGAGACAGGCGCTGAATGGCTCCAGAGGACCTGGGGTGGGGTCTTCACGGGGCGAAAGCCACGACAGAGTTGTGTACTGGCGAGGCACGGGCCCCGGGGCCTGGTCCAGCTCCTCCTTTCTCAGCAAGGAGAGGTCGGGGTCCCGAACACACGGGAGCACCGAGGTTCCACAGACCCTCCTTGTTCTGACCAGGAAGGTGGCCAAGGTCCCGGAGGCCCGAGTGGGAGATGCCACCGTGGGCCACCCCCAGGTGTGAGTGGGCCACTCCTGGCTGTGACCTCACAGGGGCCAGCATTGTGAGGCCCTTGAGCCAGCGGGGATATAAGGCCGGGTCGAGGCTGGCACCTTGTCCACAAGCACAGGAAGCTCTAGGCAGTGACCTGTGGGACTCCCATAGTTAGCGCGTTTGGTGGTTGGTGGTTTGGTGGTTCTGGTTGCGGTCTCAGGTTGGTTCTCTGATTTGGGGCTTTCTGTTGGGCTTTGTTGTGTTAGTTTTGCTTGTGTTCTTTGCTTTGTTTGTTGTGTTTGTTTTTAGCTAGCGGGCTTAGTGGGCGTGGGGCGGAGGATGTCCAGAGAGAGCAGTGAGCGTAGTGTGGTGCGGAGGGTGCGTCGGGACCTCGCGGCCAGCTCCTCCTTGGAGGAAGCCCTCACGGGCCGCTATGAGCCCCTGGGGGTCGTCGGGCAGGGCAGCTTTGCCAAGGTCTTCCTGGCCCGACACATCCTGACGGGGACGAAGGTGGCCGTGAAAGTCCTGCGGAAGGGGGCGGGGGCCACCTTGTCCTGGGTCTTGTCGGAGCTGGACATCATGAAGGGCTTGGAGCACCCGCACGTGGTGCAGCTGCTGGAGATCGTGGAGACCCCCGGCACTGCCTACGTGGTGATGGAGCACATGGCTGGGGGCCAGCTGGGCCAGCACATCCCGGAGGTTGTGGGCCTGTGGGAGGACGAGGCCCGCGTGCTGTTCGGGCAGGTGGCCAGCGCCGTGGGCTACTGCCACGCGCAGGGCATCGCGCACCGGGACGTGAAGGCGGACAACGTGCTGCTGGATGCCGCGGGCCGCGCCAAGCTGTGCGACTTCGGCCTGGCCTGCAGGTTCAGGGCCGGAGAGAAGCTGGGCCTGCTCTGCGGCACCGTGGCCTACTGGGCCCCGGAGCTGCACCGGCGAGAGCCCTACGACGGCCCCGCGGTGGACGTCTGGAGCCTGGGTGTCCTCCTGATCCTCATGCTCACGGGCAGCGTCCCGTTCACCGGGGCCAGCTATGAGCAGGCCAAGGAGCAGGTGCTGCAGGCCAGGTACCACCTCCCGTTCCACCTGTCCGACGAGGCGCAAAGCCTGGTGTCCTGGATGCTGACCCTGGAGCCCGCGCACAGGCCCACGCTCCAGCAGATCCTGGGGCACCCGTGGCTGAGCCAGGATGGGGAACGCTGCCCGAGTCCTCCCGCCGAGCTGCTCCCCAAGCGCGCGGACACCTCCATCCTGCTGGCCATGCTGGACCTGGGCTACGGGCTGCAGGAGACCTGGGTGTCGGTGGCGACGCGCCAGTTCAACCAGGCCATGGCCACCTACCTCCTGCTGGGCCACCAGAAAACCCGGGGGGCGGGCTGCCAGGTGCGGCTGCAGATGCCTGGGTGGCCACAGGTGGGGCCTTGCCCGTCCCTATGCATCCCCTCCAACTTGACTCTGGGCCCAAGGTGGGGCGTCAGCAGGCCGGCCATGCGCTCCTGGCCCCTCTCGGCCTGTGAGCAGCAGCAGCAGCAGCAGCAGCAGCAGCAGCAGCAGCCTGAGGAGCTCAAGCCTTCAGGGCAGGTGGGCAGCAGGAGAGCCAGCCTGCCCGCCATCATGCTGTGCAGCCTGTCGGCCAGCGTCCCTGCTCCCGGCCCCACGGCCCCTCTGCCCGGGTCCTCCCAGGCCCTGGCACCGGATCCCAGCTCCTCCTCCACCGCGCAACCCCCTGCTGGCTCCAGGACCCCTGGCCTGACCCGTGACACCGCCAGGGGATGGAGGGGAGTGGTCCGGAGGATGGCCACCTGTCTGGCGAGGCTGTGCTGCTGCGGGCAGGCCCCCAGGACTGGCTCCGGACGCTCCAACAGAGTGGCTCCCGCAGCTGGAGGGCCCGCGCCACCAGCACCAGCACCCAGGGACCCCCCGGGACCTGCCCCCACCAGAGGTCAGGCCCTCAGAAGATTCTTCAAAAACAGAGTGGCTCCCCGGCCAGCGCCCAGCTGAGACGCCCACGGAGCCAAGTAGGTGGAGCGGTGCTGCCTTAGGTCTCACGTGTGCCTTGATGAGTGTCATTTCCAAAGGATGAATGGACACCCTCTGCCCTTGGGGGGTGCCAGCAGGGTTAGGTCCACCTGGGCACCACAGGGCGGGCGACTCTGACTCCTAGCCCCTCTCATTGTCCACAGACAGGTGGCCCGGGTTCTACCTCACGAGGGCCAGCTGCTGGAGCGAGATGTGCAACCTGCCCTGGCCGCCGCCTCCCGGACCCCTCAGGCAGGAGGACACCCGAAGACACCCGGACACCAGTGGGCCCCTGCGCCCCACCCGGATCCCACCTCAGGGACTTCTCCTTGGACACGTGCCCCGCCCTGCTCTCCTCTGCTCTCTCTCCCACCCTCTGGGGCAGAGATGCTTCCTGATAAGCTCCTCATCCATTCGCGTGTCCCACGGATCTTGGAATAAATTGGGTGCTCCGTGGGGAAAAAAAAAAAAAAAAAAAAAATTCATAAATTTATAGTTAATGTATACAAAACATGGGCTCAGTGGATATGATCAATCAAATTGATCATTATGATTGTTTCAAGAGAGAAGAATAGGGGC
Organism: Marmota monax; assembly: GCF_021218885.2. Lineage (NCBI taxonomy): Eukaryota > Metazoa > Chordata > Mammalia > Rodentia > Sciuridae > Marmota > Marmota monax. The sequence continues at coordinate 5,832,032 of NW_026695212.1, forward strand.
TAGGGGCATAGCTCAAGCATAGAGCGCTTGCCTAGAATGTACAAAGAGGCCCTGGCTCTATCCCCAGCACTGCGAAAAGACAAAACCCCCACCCCCCAAAAACAAACAAACAAACAAACAAACAAACGAGAAAATAGAAAAATGGGATTAAGAACAAGGGAATTTCAACTTTTTGGGGAATGCTTTATTTTTAAAATATATTTGATGCTAGTAATTGTTCTGTGGATGTTACTGCATATTTAAACTTGTCAACATAAAAAGATAGTTGATTAATTCTCAATATAGAACCAAAAAACCCCCTGTGTTTATATTCCATCATTTGCTGGGAATTTGCTTTTTAATGGGCACTACTTAGTTCCAGATGTTAGGAAAATGTGGAATTTGAACTACTTCTGTAATTTTAGATGGTCTCATAAATATTGCAAAACTCTCAGCATTCTGAGAAATCTTGTTTGTCACCATGCTTTAAAGATTAGTCAGCTGTCATTAATAAATACAGGTATAAAGTCCAGGATAAGTCTATAGTGCAGAAAGTTGTAGAATTTATATCCTGGAGACTATAAAGACATTCAAGTTATTTCCATCTTTTGGAAGGAAGATGGGCCTCAAAAGCAGCGCAACTTTTTATTCCTGCACTCTTATTCTGCTAGGTTCCATGCCAGCAAGGAGTATGACTGCTGTTCCCCTCTTTGGGCCTATGGTAGTGCTTGGTAGTGAAATGGAGTTAAAAATTCCCTTCTAGTCTTTAAAACCTCAATAATCTGAGTCTCTGGAATAAACAGACAGTAGGTCGGTTGCCAGGAAAAGATGTGTATTATTTATTACATGCATGTGCATGGGAGCCTCATGAAATATAAGACTCAAAGAAAGATCAAATGATTGAAGCTTATAAAATATCCTGAGCTACAGAGAGGAATAGATGCTTGGGAATTCTGGGAACAGACAGATACAGCTTATGGGAGGGTGAGGGGAAGAATGTACAATGAATAAAAGTTTGTTGTATCATGCAGATAAAGATGACTCTCTGGTAATCTCAGAACTGCATTCAAAAGAATAGGTGACAGCCTGTAGCAATCTCCATCTGGGCAGGGTTTTGGATCTCTAGTCTCCTATCCTGTGAAATGAGCTTCCTTAGGTCACCTTTAGGCAGATAAGGAGGTCTCAGAGAATGCCACTGTTTGCCACAAACTTTATACTTTATTCATGTAGATAGGCGTAAATTTTTTTTTTCCAAAGGAACAACTTTGCATAGTTATTCCTGTGTCTGCCCTTCCTCTAAAATCCATCTCAAAATATGCCAAAGAAGTATAATTGGGAGTGGCATATTTTCAATTCCCATAGTACACATGGTAAATGTTGACTACCAAGTCCTTGAAAGATTAAACCCTTATTTCATCTTTCTCTAACACCTTAAATCTTACCATTTTATTCACTTTTGCCTCCTCTTTCCTGGTTCTATTAGAAAAAGGACAGATTCTATAATTTCTGCCCTTAGTTTCTGCTCTAATAATTCTGCCAAGAGAATTTTTTGAAAACAGGGCCAACAAGAAGGGGAAAAGTTAGCCCAGAAAGAGGCTGGCCTGGTTTAAATCTGCTCTAAGTGGTCCTGTTAAGACAGTTTGAAACAAATCACCTGCTTATATGCTATCAAACTCTGCACACTATTTGGTTCAAAGCCCAGATTCTCTTGCCTGACATTTAAGGAGACTCAAGATTCTTAGGACTTTTTTTTTTTACTCATATGCAAGTCAAATTGATCTGTTTATTGTCTCTCAAACAGTCTTCTTGTATCTTTGCTTCCAGCTTTTTTTGATAGAATTTTTCTTGTACCCTGGAATATTCTGCTCCATTTTTAAGTCTTTCTTTAAGGCATAAAATATGTGTGGATGGTCACTGAGGTCTTTGTAAACTGCCCCCAGCATTTTCTAAGAATTTTGCCTTCCAACTCTTTTTGTGGTGCTAAGGACCAAATGAAGATAGACCCTTGTGCACACAAGACAAAGTGCTCTACCACTAAACTACATCCCTAGCCTTGTCTTTGAACTCTTATGGCTATGCATACTAGTTTATTCACTTGGTACTTAATATGATCACTTATCTTCTTATGCTTATATATTTTCTCCCCTGCTTGAGATTTTCTTTCACCAGTGTCAAGCACTGGGTCTCATAAACAGAAATCTCACTATAGTTGATCTGATAAAGATCTCTGTTTTGTTTGTTTGTTTTGGTACTGGGGATTGAACCCAGGGGCACTCAACCACTAAGCCACATCCCCATCTCTTTTTTGTATTTTATTTAGACACAGAGCCTCATTAACTTTCTGAGGCTGGCTTTGAACCTGAGATCCCCCTGTCTCAGTCTCCTGACCTGCTGGGATTACAGGCATGTGCCACCTTGCCCAACAAAAGATGATATCTTTATAAGCCACACTAAACCTCTGAAGTTAATAATGTGGTCAATTAAATCGAGTGATGACTTGGCTGTTCAGGAAAAAAATTCTGAGATATTCTAAGTTTAATTACAAAGCTGGAAGGAGATAGAAAGGAGGAGATGGAGGAAATTTAATCGGAAAAAATTTACAGACCCTGAAGACCATTTTACATTCTTTCTCTCTGTTTTCTTCTGAGATGGGATGTCTTTATGTTGCCCAGACTAGTCTTGAACTAGGCACAAGCAATCCTCCCTCATCAGCCTCCCAGTGAGATGCTGCACATGCCACTTTGCTGGATTTAAGTTTTTGACTTTGAGATTTTTTTTTTTTTAATTGCTGGAGATTGAACCCACATGATAAGCATATGTTCTACCACTGAACTGCACCCCCAGCTCTCCATTCTTTAGTTTTTTACTTAACTCAGCTGGGTGGGATGGCTTATGCCTATAGTTTCAGCAACTCAGGAGGCTAAGACAGGAGGGTTGGTTAAACCATGAGTTGGAGACCGGCCTAAGCAATATACTAAGACTCCATCTCAAACAAACCTCAACCCCCTTGTTTTACTCAAATCCTTTGGCAACCCCCTAGATGCTACAGCATCCTTCCTGCAGCCCCAATCCATCCAGAAGCAAGCCCGCTTCTCCTGGTAGACTGTCCCCTGCTTTACGCAATCCTGTTCCTCTTATCCATAGTCAATGTAGATGCAATGTAAATAACTTATGCCTGTTTTTCTCAGATTTTCATTATAAAAGTACTCTGGATTCTTGGATTCAGCTGACATTTTTCCGAATGCTACTGATACCATTGGTTATCAGCAATGAATTCTGATTCCTTGCATGTTGAAGTTGAACATTAGAGAAGCATGCTGAGGCAAGCATATAAAGCCGGGTTTATTTAATAGGGGTAACAGACTTCTCCCAGGAGAGGGAAGGAGGCCATAGCTGGTATTCAGGTATCTCATGAAGTGAGGTGTTCTGCCCTTTTTATAAGTCCTAGGCTTCCTTTGTTCTGCTCTCTTCATCTTTCTCCTTTCTGCATATGTGACTAGGCCTAGAAAATGCTCTGTGGGATGGTCAAAAGGTGGGAAACAGGTGGGCTGAAGGAGGAAGGGCAGGATGGAGCAGCCCAAGACACGTTAATTAACAACCTTATAGCTCCCTGTAGAGAAGGGCAACTCCTGGGATAGGTTACCTTAGCAACAGGGAGCTAGGGCAGGTTCTTGATAAAGTTGGAGGAAGGGCTCTAAAGGAATTAATATTTCAATTCCTCAGGGAACAGTCTCCAATTTCGGACTCACTCAAAATTGGCTTCCTTGATCCCACCTGACTCCATTTAACTAATCTACACTAATTCTGGCTCCACTACCTGGCCTAGCTGTGGGTGGCTGAGGGAGCTTGTCCCAGGACTGGTCCTTTCTTTTTGGCTAGCGTCTGTAATGGCTCAATAAAACCTTTTATTTCAGATATCTCTCCTTCTTCAGAGTTTGGTTTTAACAATGCTTAAGAAGATTCTGATCTAGTAGATAGGGAGTGGAAGGAAAGGATACAATTTTATTTAAAAAAAAAAAAAAAAGAAGTATTTGTTCACAGACTTATCACATTCTGGCCTGTGAAGCTGGTCTGCAAAGTCTGCTTGCTGGCTTGAACCAACTCAGTTCTTCATGAGACTGCACCAATATCACTTGCCACACCTATGAAGGAAAACAGGTGAGTCAGAACTGAATGCATAATATACTGTTCTATCATTATTCTCAGAAACTGCAGGTATGGCTCTGAAATGTCCTTTTGTAAAAGAAATTTACATTTATAAAGGAAATTTATAATACGCTTGTAAAGTACCAGTTGCTAGGGCTGATCTACTTAATTTTATTACCTGAGACCATCTGTATAGCAAGACCTTTTCACTAAGCGTTTCCTTCTCTCACCCTTCCTTCCATAACTTGAAGTCACTGCCACCCATAAAGGCCCTAAGCCCCTATTTCTTTCCATAGCTCAGCGTGCTATGTAATCACCCCCTGTCCCCCCACTAAGAACACTGGTATTCACCGGTGTATAAGTCTATGTCATATGCTGATTTGCATCTTTTTTTTTTTAAGTCTTGAAATTTGTATACACCTCCAGCGGCTGCCGGCGTGGACTTAAAATATACGTCTGTTAATCTTGGTTTCTTTTTGGTGGCAGCGACACTTAGATACGCATTTGCCTAGTTTCCACTGCAGTCGGGAGGAATAACCCATGAAATAGAAAAACAGCACAACTAAAAGAGTCTTCCCAGCGTCCCGCGCCAAACGGGGAGGGGAGCGGGCGCTGCGCCAACTAGCCCGAGCTGGAGTTCCGTTGGGGCAGCGCCGGATCCCCACCTGTAGACCCGCCACAAGGCCGCGCCGCCAACCCGGTCCCCAATTGGTCGAGGCGGTGGAGCCGGACGCGCGCGCACGCGCGCAAAAGCCCGGATGGGCCGCCGCTTCCGGCGCACTCCCCGCGGGCGGTAGGGGGCGCTCACCGCGGAGCTTAGCTTATGCGGCCCTTGGCTTCTGCGCCGGTCTCTGCGGCCCTGTGTACCGAGGAGAAAATGGAGCCAAAAATTTAACTCGAGGGGCAGCCCTAACCCCTCTAGCCGAGTTCCTGTCGCTTCCGCCGCCAGGAACTATATTTCTCGCGGGACTTAGTGCGTTCAAGCGCCCAGTGGTCTGGGCCGCGAGTGGGATCGTCGCCGAGGCCCAAGCGCTCCGGGTGAAGGAAACTGGGGCGCCTTGAAGGACCCTCCGCGCGCCCCCCCACCTCCAAGCCAAAAGTCCCAGTGTTGAGCAGGTATGGGCCTGGAAAGGAGGGTTCAGTTCTAGTAGTGGGCGGTGAATGGGTCGGTTAGCTGGCTTTGGAGTCCAACCCCTTCCCGCGCGCACCCTTTGTGCTATTCGTGGTGGGGGGCACGTGGCTTCGTGGAGTTTTTGTTGGAAAGAAGCCTGTTTGTCGCCGGCGGCGAAGTGGGCGGGGTTTCGGGCGCGCACTGGAGTGGGGGTGGGGGTGGGGGTGGGGGTGGGGTGGGGGTCTGCTCTGGAGCCCAGGGTAGAGGCCGCAGCCACTGGGGGTTTCCGGGCCCCCGACTGCTCCCGGCTGGGGGTCGGGAGGGTGACAGGTGCCTCTTGGGTTGCCTGTGTGAACCCAGCTCCTAATCTGGGCGAGACTGGGCTGGTTGACTCAGCTTTTCCTCTTAGGCTGGTCAAGTTCGGACACGTTCCGAGACTGTCGTTGGAGGAGCTAAGTCCTGACTTGTCCTACGGCTGAGGCTATTTAAACCATTCCTTTTCCCAGTTGTATTCACTGGCGATTGAAGATAGACACCCGTGTTCACAGACGTGCGGCACATTTTATGTACTGATCCAGGTAAGGATCGACTTGCTAATAATTTTGGTTCATAAGGTATTGTTTAAAGACGTTATCTCCTTTATATATGATTTCGGGTTTTTTCACATGTTTTATTTCAAGTTTTTATCGTGTGTGTATTTTTTTTTTCCCCTACTTGTAGGCCAATGTGCAATACCAACATGTCTGTGTCTACTGATGGTGCTGTAAGCACCTCACAGATTCCAGCTTCGGAACAAGAGACCCTGGTTGGTATTTTTGTCTGAAGTGTTAACTTTTAAAAATAACTTACTTTTTGAGATGATCAAGTAAATGATATAAACCCAAGTTATAGCCAGGCTTTTAAGGTGAAATTTCAGGTATGTAACTTAAATTCTTTCTCAGGGATAATTGTCTGGAGTAAAAGTGAACCAAAAGAATCAGAATTTTCTTAGTCTTTCACAAAATGGAGTGACTTCCATTCTTAAGCATGGGTATTGACATTGTGTTTATGTGACCTACTGTTTTTTTCTAGTTTGACCTGTTGTATTTAACTTTGTGATTTCTAAAAGTCACAAAAATAATTCATACTATTTGTAAAGGTTTTAAGCATTAGAAAAATATATAAAGTAATACTTGAAAATTGCAGTCTTTTCTCCATGTCTCCTTTAAAATTTTTTTATGTGCATATATTAATGTGTGAATTTGAAGCTGTTACTGTTTGTTCTACTGAAACAGGATTAAACCAGAGTTGTTCTATAACTTGTAAAATCTATAGAATTCCTTTTAGTGGCTACATATTATCCTATAGTTGATGGTATACCAGTGCTTTTACCAATAGAGTTTTTTTTGGGGGGGGGGGCAGGTGTCCGTGATTAAAACCAGGACCTTATGCATGCTATGCAAGTGCTCTACCACTGAGCTACATTTCTAGCATTACTGATAGACTTTAAAATTGCCTTTCAATTTTGAGTGTTACAAATAGTACTGCTTTATGTGTGCAACTATTATGTGTTTCTTCTCTGTAAGTTAGAAATAGAACTCTGAGTCCCAAATTATAGGCTGATTGGTAACTTGTTCACCAAAAGATTGTGACAGTTTTTACACCTGCCTACACTAAATTTTACCAGTTGTGTTTTTTTTTTTTTAACTTACATGCAGTTGTACAGTGTTTGTGGGATATAGTGTAATAATTTAATATATATACATGTAATGATCAAATCAAGATAATTAGCATTTCCAGGTCCTTAAACATTTAACAATTGTTGTTTGTAAAATAAATTGTGACCCAGTCTAATTACTATTGACTTTTTGTGTGTGTGTAAAAAGTATGAAGCTGTTGTTCAGATTTATATGTCCCAAGTCTCTGAGGAGGTGGGGCATCTTTTCATTTGTTGAATCACTTGCTTATTCTGGGATTTGACTGGTCTGGTCTGTCCATTTTTCTTTTTTTTTTTTTTTTAATTTGAGTAGTTTTCAGCATTTCTAGAGTATTGAATTTTTGTTGTTTAAAAATAGTCCATTTAATTTGATGTTATCTTTTTCCCATTGAGAACATTGTTTGAAGTTTTATTTGTTAATTGTTGTTGGCTTTTGAATTTTCATATCATTCTTGTCCCAAGATTATGCATGTATCACCTGTAATTTTAATTTTTACATCTAGATCACCACCTGGGGTTTATCTTTTGTTCTTAAATACAAGATTATGGGGTAGGGGATATAGCTCAGAAGGTTGAGTGCTTGCCCTGTATGCTTGAGGCCCTGGGTACTTTTAAGTTTTTCAATTATTAAGTAATTTGTTTTGCTGATTAGCTGGAAATAGGCAGTTTTCTTAAATCTGGTTTTGAGCATTATATCTTAATTGAGCATGCTGTCAGATTTCAGAATCAGGACAGGCCATATTGAAGAGAGGTGTAGAGACACCGGTTTGTATGGTGGTGGCAAATTGTAAAGATTGAGCTTTGCAGAGTTGGATATAGCAATAGGAAAGGAGAAAGAACATAAGCATATTCTCCCCCATGTCAATTATTAATAACACTTGAAAAAACTCTAGAGTCAGGCAAACTATAGCCTTTGGACCAAATTTGTGCTGCTGCCTGTTTTTATAAATAAAAGTTTATTGGGCTGAGCATGGTGACACTTGATTGTAATCCCAACCACTTGGGAGGCTAAGGCAGGAGGATCATAATTCAGGCCAGCCTCAGCAATTTATCCAGCCCCTGTCACAAAATAAAAATAAAGGGCTGGGAGTATAGCTCAGTGATAGAGCAAAATTCCTGGGTTAAATTTCTAGTACTACAATAAATAGATCTTCTATGGATTAGGTTCCTTAATACTGGAGAATTTAAAATAACTAACCCAAGCTGACAAGGATAATTAAGAGCAGATCTGAGAATGTAACTCTTGTCCCTCAACCACAACTTAGCATTTTCTTCCTCGTTGGTTTATATTTCAAGTATATATCTGACAAACAGTTGTTGAACATGTACTACACACCTTAAATCTTTAGGAATCACCTCAAAGATGGACTTTTTTCTCTTGTGTAAATTTGCTTACAGTAAGCTCATTGGATCTCTACTATTTATGATTGTAAGGCAAGCAGCAAATGCTAGAAATAGCTAGAGGAGAAAAGATAGCATGCACTTGGAATTGGATTCACAACTTAGAAATTTGATGATTCCATGATAATTAGCATAATAATTAGTCTCTAACATTTTTTTCTAATCCCCTTAACCATGGTATGTGATATTCAATTTATATAGTCTATTTATTGTATTTAGTAAAACCTTATAACATAGTGTTTGCTACCTTTATTGTTATTTGCTACCTTTTTTTTTAAAAACCAGGGCTGGAAATCCGAGCCTCACATATGCTAGGCAAATGCTCTACCACTCAAACACATCACAGCCCTGCTGCTTTTTTCTTTTTTTGTTGTTATTGTTGGTACCAGGGATTGAACCCAGGGGTGTTTAAACACTGAGCCACATCTCCAGCCCTTTTTATATATTATTTAGAGAGGAACTTGCTAAGTTGCTTAGAGCCTTGCTAAATTGCTGAGGCTGGCTTTGAACTCGTGATCCTCCTGCCTTAGCCTCCTGAGTTGCTCGGATTATAGGCATGCACCACCATGTCTGGCCCCCACCCCCACTTTTTGAGGTCCTAAACTTTGTGAAATCAATAAACATAGTGTTTGTTACCTTATTGTTGTTATTTGCTACTACCTTTACTGACAACTTTATTCTGCATGTGTTTGCTGCAAGGCTTATAGTTTTCTTTTTCTTTGTAGGTTAGACCAAAGCCATTGCTTTTGAAGTTGTTAAAGTCTGTTGGTGCACAAAAAGACACTTACACTATGAAAGAGGTAAGCTGATTTAAGATATAAGGAATGTTTTAATATATGGCCTTCTTTATTTATGGTCATTTGACATACTGTGTAATTAACACATTAAATGCTAATTTAATGAACTAATAAATATGATTAGAGTATAATGAGGAAATGAAGTGATATTTTGATGTGTTTGCCATAAGCATAGTTTGATACTGTGGTTTTTATTGGTGACAAAATCACAGGTACTGCTAATAGTGTTGTGATTTGTTGCCTGTACTCATAATTAAAAACTAAATTTCAGTTTGAATTTAGTGAAAGTAAAGATAGAAATACATATATATATATATATATATATATATATATATATATATATATATATATATGGATTCCCTGAATTTTATCCAAGGACTTCTTGGGCATCCCTGGATCCCAGGTTAAGAACTTATGCACCAGAGATACACAAGTACAATATACTGTACTGAAATTCTGGGCTGGAGGTGAGCCGATTCATGAACATATGTCCTCTTTAATGGCTACAGCATTTCAATCTATTCTCTTGAAGTTTATAGAAGTAAGGTTTTCAGTGAGAGATTGGGCCATTTTGGGCAAAATTTCACTGTGAATGAAATGTTTCCGTTCCCCATCTCTTCCTTTTACTTTGTGGGATATGAATTACTCAAACCACTAAAGATTCTTTTCTTATGACAGGATAGATAGTAGGGCAGGAAGAGATTCCATGCACCACCACGCCTGGCCCTCACCCCCACTTCTGGAGGTCCTAAACTTTGTGAAATTATTAAACATAGTGTTTAATAATTTCTTTCCAGCCACACTTTTATAAATTACCTCAAGGGATATTTGCTAGGACTCTAGATCCTCATTAAGACATAGAATACTTCTGCAAAACTGTTTAGCAGTAACATAGTATAATCCTTCTCTGCCATCTACAAGGAGTTGATTCTAGGTAACCTGCCCCCATCACCCATGTTCAAGTCTCTTATACAAAATAGTGTGTTTTTTGCATATAAGTTATGCAAATCCTCCCATATACGTGAAACATCTCTAGATGACCTATAATACCTCATATCATGGTATTATGTGGTATTGTTAAGGGAATAAGAAATTCTGCTTAGGTTCGATAAATTTTATTTTAGAATAATTTTAACCCATGGTTAGTTGGATCCGTGGTTGCAAAACATACACATTTAGAGGGCTGTGTCTGATGCAGTTTTCAGGTAAAGGATCTTTGTCTAGGATCATATTGGGAAGTGGTGGAAGCCAGATGGGGTAGTAGAAAGTGCACAAGGCTTCGAGTCAGAAGAGGGATCAGTTTCCTCACTTTGTTCCTTTTTTTTTTTTTTTTTGATGCTGGGATTGAACCCTAGGACCTTGGGCATGCTAGCCATATACTGTATTACTGAGCTGTGCTCCAGACCCTTCTTCATTTCTAATACAGTAATAATCATTCTGTGAAATACCAGAAGGATGAGACTATACTTGTTTAAAGTACATTGTAAACTGTAAAACGCTGTACATATTTAGGTGGTTGTTGGGATAATTGAAAAGTATGTTGCCTATTTTGTCTTAATAGAGCACATGGAATATAATATAATAATGGTTCAGGGTCATTTTTATTATTTATTATAGTGTATATTAATATATCTGGATTTATTTAATTGAATTCTCCCAAACTGTTGAGTTGATGTCATTGGTCATTTTCCTGTCTTTCTTTTCTGTGATGACCTCAGAGGCTATTGAGGTGTGTGTTGTTTGTGACTATTTACTAAATGGCACTAGGACACTGCCATATTTTAGTTGATTTGGGGGTGGGAGGTAATTGGTTTCTAAACTTTTGCTGCTTTTTCTATTCTTAAGTGTTAGAACCTCGATAGCTGAGCCAGAGTTAAGATTTGCAAGGAATAAAAAAACACATTTAAGTACAAGATAGTGGTTATTCTACATGGTTATGGATGTGGTTGCTGGTAGTTTAATCCTGTTTGAATAAATGGGATATTAGTTGAATATATTTGAAACCAACTTTTAGTTTTCTTTAATGCTCAGATATCGTATTTCTATTTCAGGTAATATTTTATCTTGGCCAGTATATTATGACTAAACGATTATATGATGAGAAGCAACAACATATTGTATATTGTTCAAATGATCTTCTAGGAGATTTGTTTGGAGTGCCAAGCTTCTCTGTGAAAGAGCACAGGTAAATTCTTCTCTCTAGCTATTATAAAAAGCCAGCTGGGCAAACATTTCAGCTGACCTCCACTCTCACTTCCTATTGTCAGTAATAAATAATTAATGCTGTATATATAAAAGATGCTAATAAGCTGGGTGCGGTGGCGTATGCTTGTAATCCCAGCGGCTCCCGAAGCTGAGATAGGAGGAAAGTGAGTTCAAAGCCATCCTCAGCAATGGCAAGGCAGTAAGCAACTCAGTGAGACCCTATCTCTAAATAAAAAAAAAACAAGGCTGGGGATGTGGCTCAGTGGTCCAGTGCCCCTAAGTTCAATACCAGGTATGTGTGTATAAATTAATCAATCAATCAATCTAGAATTGAGTTTTTCCTTTTTCTTTTTTTAATTTTTAATTGTTTTGGTGGCATGCTGGGTATCAAACGAGGGCTTTTCATGTCTAGGCAAGTACTCTATCATTGAGCTACAGCACCAGCCCTGAAATTGGTTTCTTAGTTCTATAGTATATTGTTGGGGAACATGAACTCTGGACTCTTATAAATCTGTATTTGAGACCTAGCCTGGTCATTTACTAGCAGTGTGAATAGGTAAATTGATCTAACCTCTCTAAGCCTTAGTTTTTTCATTTTTAAAATAGGGATAAGTAAATACCTTGTGTAGAGGTTATAAATAACTCATGAAGAGACATGTTACCAAAAAAAAAATATATATTGTTTGACACATGGAAAGCATTCAGATTGTTAGCTACAATTATATATTTTAAATTATTATTCTGATCACTTCCAAAGGCAGTCTTTATAATCTACTCATTTATTCTTTCAGTATTACTGGGGATTGAACTGCCACTTAAATTTTTTCTCAGCTCTTTAAAATTTTTTAAATTTTATTTTGAATTACGATCATAAGTTTCCCAGGCTGGCCTCAAACTTGTGATCCTTTTGCCTTAGCCTCTCAAATTGCTGGGATTACAGGTGTGTGCCATCATGCCAGGCCAAAGGTAGTCTTTATGCCATCATGTTAATAAAGCTTAAATTTGAATCTCAGTTACTTTGGAAATCAGTTTTATTTTGTGTTTGTTTTTTGTCACATACTACCATTATGGCAGTTAACATTTCCAGAATTATTCTGGGAACTGAAAACTACTTTTTTAGTCATTCGTACCTTTCAAATTTGTTGCAGTTGGTTTAGCCTAGTTGGTCTGTGTTGAGCCTTAGCATTTATGTCTTAGTAAGTGGGATAGATGCTTTTCATTTGCAACAATTCACTAGATTCTACTAATATTTAATGCTCATTAATATAATGATCGGGGGTATATTCAATTGTAGAGAATTTACCTCCCTTGCATAAGATTCTAGGTTTGATCTCTAGCATCACAAGAAAAAAGTAGCTACAAAGATGGAAACTAAATAGAATATTTGTGTCATTAAAACAATTTCATTATAAGCATAATGTATATATTCATTATTGAACACTAGAAAAAGACATAGCTCAAAAAGAGTAGGGGAAAAATTAGTGTAGTTTGTCACCAAAAGCTATTTTTACTTATTTTTAAGTTTTATTTATATTTTAATATGGGGGATTGAACTCAAGGCATGCTAAGAATGTGCTCTACCACTGGGTTATATCCCCAGCTTTCATCTTTGTTTTTTTTAGTTAAACATGGACACAATATCTTTTTTGTTTGTTTGTTTATTTTCCTGTGGTGCTGAGGATCAAACCTAGTGCCTCACATGTTCGAGGCAAGCGCTTTGCCACCGAGCCACAACCCTACCCCTTAATCTCTTTAATATTATAGAACCATCTTTCCATTGGTAAACTCTTATGTTTAATATCCATTCATTGTTATTTTATCCTTGGCCTTGGGATATGAAACTTTGTATGTTTAAGAAATAACTTGATGATTTTGTACCATTTTCAGTATTAAATCTTCTGATAATGTTTGGCGATGTAGTATCTGATATTGAAAGTATAATCTTGAGGTTATGCTTGATTTAAATTCTGATAGGTTGAGAGATCAGAAAATGGGGAAATTACTGACTTGAAAAAAAATTCTTGAATATGAATAAGAATATTGACTTTTTTTGGTTGTTGTTGGTTTAAATTGCTGTTTCAGGAACTGGGGATGTAGCTCAGTGGTATTTTGCAACAAATAACATTGTCTGATCATTAGTTTAAAAACGAAAGAGAAGACTGAATCATGACATCAATGAATACTAGAATAAGAGTTGTCTTTCTCTTGGGTATAATCTCCATGAGGGCAGAGATTTCTCATTCCACAGTGACTAGTTTATAGTATGTTCCCAGTCTGTATTTGAGTGAAGAGGAGGCTCTATTTTTAAATAAATTTTAAATCAAGAAAGAAAATCCATTCATTGACTGTCTAAGTTTGGTAAGAGTCTGGATTATAGGGTTGGGGATAGCTCAGTGGTGGAATACTTGCTTAGCAGGTATGAGACCCTGGGTTCAGTCCTGAGTAACATACAGTCAGGATTATAATCCAATTCCTATATAATTAAAAAATTTTTTTAAAAAATTATGGTACTGGGAATTTAACCCAGGGGTGTTATACCATTGAGCTACATCTGTAGCTCCTTTTATTTTTTTGAGTTACGGCCTTGCTATGTTGCCCAAGCTGACCTCAAACTTGTAATTGTCCTGCTTCAGCCTCCTAAGTAACTGAATGATAGGTGTGTGCCAATATGCTCAGCTTATAAATGGGTTTTATATAACCTATTACTTTCTAAGCAGAGTGCTAGAAATTTGAAAATAAGTATGCTGGGCTGGGGTTTTAGCTCAGTGGTAGGGTGCTAGCCTTGCATGTGGTATGGCACTGGGTTCGATCCTCAGCACCACATAAAATAAAGGTATTGTGTCCATCTACAACTAAAATAAAATTAAAAAAAAATAAATATGCTAACCTACCCTCTGTTTGCATAAGTTGCTGGGGTGATAAAGTCTAAACAAAACTCATGTCAGGAAATGGAGATGTGAATCTTTAAGCTAGAGAAACCTTTGTGATTGTTGAAAATAGCTGTCATCACTATTACTAATTATTTAGTTGTTTTTTAAAATCTAAAAGCCTGCCTGTAATATAATTTGAAAAGTGTCATTTTGAGTATGTGTAGTAGTTCATACAAAATATGTACTTAAATTTTAAAATGTATATCTCTTGATTTTTTTTCTTCTTACAAGGAAAATATATACAATGATCTACAAAAATTTGGTGGTAGTCAATCAGCAGGGTAAGTTAATTTTGAACATCATAAATATAATATTTTGTATTAAGAGCTGAGAGTATGGTTCAATGGGGGAGCACTTGCCTAACATATGTGAGGCACTGGGTTTGATCCCTAGCATGGCAAAAAAAAAAGTTTTGAAGATACTTCTCTGTGCTTATATTTTATAATTGTGATTCTCTTTATATATTCATTTAACTTTTGAAATGGGGTCTTCCTGAGGTACTCAGGATACCCTCAAAGTCACTGTCTTCCTGCTTCAGCCTCCCAATTATCTGGGATTACAGGTGTGCATCACTGCATCTGCCTTTTTATTTTGTTATGGCAGAGATCAAACCCATGGTCCTTATATATGTAGGCAAACACTAGCACTGAGCTATACTCCTAGACTTGATTCTCTTGTTACTTTAATTCTATATTAAATAAAATTATGACAAACTTTAGTAGAAAGAAATAGATGTGAACTAAAATAGTAGGAAGATTCTAATATAAAGTCAAATATCCTATTATATTAGTTTAAATCTTGGGATATCAGGATTTATTTTGAGAGGTAGATAATTTCAAAAGCTCTGCTCAGTGAAGAGGTGTGTCAAACCTTGAGAATCCTGTTGAGATGCTTTGGAAAGGAATATAGTTACTTAGTTTGAACTCTTTGAAAGGATAAGTCTTCTTTTTTGTATTTTCCTTTTTATAGTAGACAAAAGCTTTGTTTCCCTTTTTTTTTTTTTTTTGTAGGTAAATGGCATTTTAATTCCTTCAATTGAAGTTTTTAACTGGTCATATTTGAGTTGCATCTTCCTTTGAGAATCTGATGAAGGCCCTGGGGTTTTGTTTCAGAAAGATGCATATGTAAATAAATATACAGGAGTATGCTGATAAATGTTTAACCCATTTTCCATGGGAGAATCTCTTGATTTGAAGTGGTTGCTGATTCCATGGTGTAAACACTCTCATTTTCAGATTATAAACGTTGAGTTGGGAAGAAATGTACTGTGCTTTTTTTGAGTGTTGTTAGAAGTTGGCTCCAATATGCTATAGCTTTCCAAATGTCCATCCTTGAACTACAATTAAGAAAAGCTCTCAGTAGCTTAGTTTTCAGAATGAATTGACCATTCCCCTGTGATCCCACTATTCTATATTCAGTTTCTTTTGTTTTCTGTTGCTCTGGTTATTTTGTTGTGTTGCACTTTTCTCTTTCCTATCTCATTGAGGTTTGCATTCTGCATCATACAGGATAGTATTTTATTAATATGGTGTTAGTTTGTGTAGAATTGAATACTTACTATACCATAGTCAGGATTTAAAATCCAGAAAAGAATATTACCATCTGATCCAAGAATAAGAGTAATTATTAGGCTGCTGTTTAACAGTGGTTTCCCTGCCTCTATTCTCTCTCTTCTTTTTTACTGTTTTGTCAGAGCAGTTTATCACTGTAATTGAGGGGTTTGATTGTTCTCTGGAGATAATGGATCTGTGAGCTAGGAAATCAGTTTTATTTCTTGAACTAAGTCCCCTTAGTGATGAGTGGCTTCGATACTGTCTTAAGGAAGATTCTGAAGTGTCTACTGGGAGGAATGCAATGACGCACTGCTTGTTGACATCCTTGTGCTGTTGGTCTGACATTAGGACCCTTTACATTTCTGATTGTTTGATTTCTAGTAAAACTGTCCTTAATTTCCTAAAATAGCAACAGTTAGTTTGCATCTGAATGATTTTTCACATGTTATTCCTCAATCTGGAATGTCCTTCCCAGCCAGTCCTATTTCACCTACTCTATTATGAAATCCTTCCTGATTGTTTGCTCCTCAGACCCCCCCTCCCCCACCCCTATCAAATAATCATCGCTTTACCTTCTTTGCTGTTGTATATTCTTTTAATGTGTTTATAATTACTCTTTCAGGTATCTTATATTAAAATTGAGTTCTCATATAACTACATAGCATGTGGATGGCACTTGGAAAGCATTTGTTTAATGTTTATTGAAAGGTTAAATTGTGTATGGGCTTTATGTTGGATAGCTCTTTCTTTCCTAGTTTGTGATTTCCATTTTTATTTTGTCTTAGAACCATCAGATTCCAGCACATTAGTGAGTGAGAACAGGTGTCACCTTGAAGGTGGGAGTGATCAGAAGGTAATTTTTAAATAAATTCATTTTAGTAAAATGTTTCTTGAAAATTGCACAGATACTTATACAAAACAGAATTTTAACTTCCTGGCATTATAAGTTTAAATTGACATATTTTATTTTTTCTTGAATGCTTAGGACCTTGTGCAAGAACTACAAGAAGAGAAGCCTTCATCTTCCTGTTTGGTTTCTAGACCATCTACCTCATCTAGAAGGAGAGCAATTAGTGAGACAGGTATTCATGAATATTTATTTGGTATAGTAAACAGCTGTGTGGTGTTTTCTCTAATGAAATTAGTACTTTTAGGATTAGTGAAATTATTTTGCTGCTTTTGGTTTAGTTGAATGAATTTCTTATTACTTTATTTGGTCTATAGGATAGCAGTTTTAGTAGCATTTAGTAACATTTTTTTTTTTTTTCTGGTTGACAATGGGCACAGTTTACTCCATAATGGGGACAAGGATAAACTTTATTGTAGCCAAAATTCTTAGTTACCATTGTGGTTAATTGTGTGTGTGTGTGTGTGTGTGTGAGAGAGAGAGAGAGAGTGTGAGAGAGAGAGAGAGAGAGAGAGAGTGTGTGTGAGAGAGAGAGAGAGAGAGAGAGAGAGAGAGAGAGAGAGAGAGAGAGACACATATACACAGTGTGGATTGAATCTTGCACATAGAAGGCAAGTGTTCTATCACTGAGCTGTATCTCCCGTCCTTTTTCAAATTTTATTTTGAGACAGGGCCTTGCTGAGTTGTCCGGTTTGCCCTCAGATTTCTCGTCCTCCTGCCTCAGCTTCCCACCACCACACCTGGCAGCAGTTAAATTTTTTTAATAATTATTTTTAATAAGTAAAAAATTTACCATTGGGTTTAAAACAAAGTAAATAGTATCTTAGAATTAAAGAAAATGTTAAAATTGCTGAGAACATTTTTACAGAGAAAAGATAGTGGAGGAAGGGGCTGTTGCCTGATCAAAATTCATAACTAACTGGGCTTAGTGTTGTTGCATGCCTATAATTCCAGCTACTTGGGATGCTAAAGCAGGAGATTTGAAAGTTTAAGGCCAGCCTGGGCAATATATATAAAGTGGTGTGTGTGTGTGTGTCTGTATATATATATGTATATATTTTTTTTTAATTTTTTAAGGTATCAGGAATTGAACTCAGGGGCACTCGACCACTGAGCTACATCCCTTGCCCTTTTTGTATTTTATTTAAAGACAAGGTCTCACTGAGTTGCTTAGTACCTCATTGTTGCTGAGGCTGGCTTTGAACTTGAAATCCTCCTGCCTTAGCTTCCCAAGCCACGGGAATCACAGGTGTGCGCCACCACACTCAGCCAGGCACATAGATTACATTTTAGTTAATCCCATATGATGAAAGATTGCAGTGAACATAGTTTCATATATAAACTTAAATAATTATGTAGGCATTTCTGTAAGATAAATTGCAAATTGTTGTACCATTTTTATATTCCTATGAACAGTGTATAAAAATCTTTCCTCTCAAATCTTAACATTTTTAATTTGTGTTATTCTCATGGGCAAAAAATGATGTCTTATTTCAATTTACGTTTTCTTGCTCAATAGGTAGGAGATTTTTCAAAGTTTCTTAGCCATTTGCATTTCTCTATGACTTTATTTTTCCTATTTCTGAATTTAAAAAAAAATCAAGTCTTTGGAAGGAGGACTTTGTATAATGTGGCTGTATTAGCCATTTTCTATTGTGTATGTTGTAGATATTTTCTTCTAGTTGCCCTCTAGCTTATATTGATGGTATTTTATTTTGCCATGGCAACGTTAACATGGTTTAGTTTTTTTTTTTTTTGTACCGGGGATTGTACCCAGAGGTGCTTAACCACTGAGCCACATCCCCAGACCTTTTTATTTTTTAGTTTGAGACAGGGTCTCACTAGGTTACTTAGGGTTTTGCTAAGTTGCTAAGGCTGGCTTTGAACCTGCCTCAGCCTCCTGAGTTGCTGGGATTATAGGTGTATGCTGCCACTCTGCTTTGTCTTTTTTCTTTTTCCTTTTTTTGGTGCTGGGGATACTGAACCCAGGGACCAGGGACTTGTGCACTCTCCTTGGATGTTTTTCCATTGAGCTACACCTTAGCTCCTCTGGTCTCCTCTTTTTTTTTTTTTGTATTTTTTCAGTTATGTATGGACACACTATCTTTATTTTGTTTACTTATTTTTATGTGGTACTGAGGATCGAACCCAATGTTACATGTGTAAGGCAAGTGCTCGCCACTAAGCCACAACTCTAGCCCTGTGGTCTGCTCTTGATATTGATACTTTCTTGAGTGCTTTGCAGTGTTATACTTCCCCATCCTGTATTAAAAGAATATTTTCTTGGGCTGGAGATGCAGCTATTAGCATGCTTCCCCATCCTATATTAAAAGAATATTTTCTTGGGCTGGAGAGTGCTATTAGCATGCTTGATGGAAAAAAAAAATGTTTTCTTAGGTTTTTGAATAGTTTTGTTGTATATGTTTGGCTTTTTGATCTATTTAGATTTTTTTTTTTTTTTCTCTTTTGCTAGGCTGGGTATGGAACTCAAGCCCTAACATGTACTAGGCAAGTGCTCTACCAGTGACCTATACTATTTCAATATCTGATATCTCATTCATGTCTGGCAGATTTGACTAGCACTCTTGACTTTTTATTTTTAAGTTAGAGAAAATTTATTATTTAAAGTGAAAGTTTTCACTGGTGTTGAAAATACAGGGTACCTGACATGCTGTTGTTGTGTCTGTAGTCCCAGCTACTCTGGAGATTGAGGCAGGAGAATTGCTTGAGTTGGGGAATTTGGTGCTAGCCTGAGCAATGTAGTGAGACTCTGTCTCTTAAATACAGAATAAAGCAGGGTATTGATGAAACTGAACCATAAAGAATACCTTCTGGATCCTCAGCACTACAAAAACAAAAAAAAAACTCTTCTGTGCTGAGTAATTGAGCACTTGCGTTCAATCCCTAATACTGTAAAAGGCCACTACCAACAAAAACTCCCAAATGCCTTCTATGCAAATTAGACATTATTGGTTTTTTTAAGAAAAAGAAAGAAAAGAAATCTTACTTCCTAAAGTTTAGACAGAAAAATCATAATTGCTTGATTAGTAAATGCTTTTGATGGATTAAAGTTATTGTGACTTATGGAGGCAAATTTCTTGAAGATGGGAAAACTTATAAAAATATGCCCTGGGCTGAGGCTGTGGCTCTGGCTCAGTGGCAGAGCGCTTGCTTCACACATGTGAGGTATTGGGTTCAATCCTCAGCACCATATAAAAATAAACAAAACAAAGATATTATGTCCATGTGTAACTAAAAAAATATTTTAAAAAATGCACTGCTATAACTTTTTAGGTGGACAGATCTAGTGAAAATGTTGACTATTGAAACATTAATAGTAATTTATCATTTTTTTCTGTTTAATTTCATCAATACTATATGATAGACATGCTAAAGACATTTCAATTTTAAATCAATCCTACAGTACATAAATTTAATCATCCTCTTTTTCCTTCCATATCCAGAAGAAAATTCAGATGAATTATCTGGTGAACGACGAAAGCGTCACAAATCTGATAGTATTTCCCTTTCCTTTGATGAAAGCCTGGCTCTGTGTGTAATAAGGGAAATATGTTGTGAAAGAAGCAGTAGCAGTGAATCAATAGAGACTCCATCAAATCCGGTAATACTCTTGTTTCAAATAAAATAAAGTTCTTGTATTTTAAATGTAGGCCTGACAATCATAATAAGCATACAGATAGAATGCACATGTATGGTGTGATGTTGCTACTGAACACGGGGAAATTTAACTTTCAAATATAATTATTACATAGATTTCCCACCTCTAACTCCAGGTTTGGGGAGAGGGTGAAAGATAATGGAATAACTCTGGTAAGGGTGAAGTAGTACGAATATTCATAGTTTTTAATGTTGCCCTATATTAGAGAGTCTTTGTGAACTACTACCCTAATAGTAAATTCATATATGTTGGAGTATAGTCTAAGAATATGAAAGTTGTACTTTTTTAAAAATAAGGAAACAAGACTATAAGTTTAGTTCAATTATGTTTCTTGGGTTTCTAAGGCAAATTTATCTTGAATATTTAGAGTTAAAATGTTTTTTATTCTCAGTGGTACAGTGCTTGCCTCGTGCAAGGCCATATATTCAATCCCCAGCACTGCAAACAAAACAAAGCCCTAAACTTTCATTATAGCCATTAACAAATAAGTTAGCATAGTCTGAACTTAATATTTGCTATATACATAGATCTAGACATCAGGGAATGTCTGTCAGATCCCTGAAGTGTCGGTTCAGTATTGCATGGATGATTAGAGTGTCAGTATTTTTTTTTTTTTTTTTTGGTACTGGGGATTGAACCCAGGGGCACTTAACCACTGAGCCACATCCCCAATCTTTTTTATTTTGAGCAGGGTCTCACTAAGTTGCTTAAGACTTTTTGGTTGCTGAGGCTGGCTTTGAACTTTTAGTCCTCCTGCCTTAGCTTCCCGAGTCCCTTGGTGGTGTGCCACTGTGCCTGGTTGGTAAGAGTATCAGTACTTTCTAATACTAATAGAAAATTCCAATGTTCCATTTGTTAAGCATTTTGATAAATGGAATTTTTAAAATTTTGAGACAGGGTCTTGCTTGTTAAATTGCCTAGACTGACCTCAGATGTGTAGTCCTCTTGCCTTAGCCTCCAAAGTAGCTGGGATTATATACACATGAGTCACTGTGCCTGGCTTATTTTATAGTTCTCTAGAAGATGTAGGAGATTGAACCAGTTATGATAATAATCCTATTCTTACATTTTATGTGTTCTTGTTACTTCTGTATTTGCTTTTTTTCTTCCAAAACAGTGATTATAGGAGTATGTTTGTGTCTTCCAGAGTATTTAACAGAGCTGTTACTCATGTCAGCCACTAGGTGGCATGAGCTCCTGCTCAGTATGAGAAGCAAGTTTTTAAGGGCCATTGGTTTCTACCATAGTTTCTAAACTCTTACCATAACAATAAGTGGCCATAGATAACAGGTAAACAAATTGGCAAACCATGTTTGTTAAAACTTTATTTGTTAAAATAGATTTGTAATATCCCACAGTGCAGACCGTTGCCACAGAATGTGCTTTCTAAGATTTAATTTTTTTCTTGTGATTTACTCCCTCATAATAGTTGTTCACTAAAGATTAGTTAATTGAAGACTAGTTAATTGAAGGGGGTCACTTTATTAGATAAGTTATATACTCTAACCTGATTCTCTTTAGATCTCTTTAAGATGCATCAAGCTGATGAATGTTACTTTTTCTACTATTTTTCTAACATCACATTAAAAAAATATTTTGACCTTAGAGATTGTAAAATAATATCCACTGTTTAGTTTTGTTTTAAAAAATGGGCTCAGTCCTGTAATGCTAGCTATTCATAGGAGGCTGGGGAAGGAGTATCCCAAGTTCTAGGCCAACTTAATAAGACTTTGTCTTAAAATAAAAAAGGACTGGGGATGTAGCTCAATAGTAAAGCGCTTGCCCAGCATTCATGAGGCCCTAGGTTCAGTCCCTGGTACTGCAGGGGAAAAACAAAAAGAAATGATAGAGCTATTAAAGATCATTTAGTCTAAACTCCTTTTAGAGTAACTATAGCCTTTAGGAGTTAAATGATGCGTCAAGGTTAAATGGCTGCTTGGTGGCAAATCAAGAATAATATCTATATCCAGGCTTCCTAGACCAATATACTTTTAAAATTTGTAGCCCTCTGCTTAGTGTGTTGCTACCCTCAGCCATGGACAACAAATATTAAGGACCTGAAGGTCTTATTAGGTTACATAATTTATTAAAACGTGAATGAGCCTGGCAAGTGGTATACACTTGTAGTCCCATCAACTCTGGAGGCCAAGGCAGGAGGATCACAAATTTGAGGCCAGCATCAGCAACTTAGCAAAGCCCTAAGCAACTTAGACTCTATCTCAAAATAAAAAGGGCTGGGGATGCGGCTCAGTTGTTAAGCACCCATGGGTTCACTCCCTGGTACCAAAGAAAGAAGAAGAAAAATTAACTTAAATGAGGAATTAAATACAGATACATAATTTTAAAAAATAAATTTAAAAAATTAAATCTGGAAGCTCTTCAAAACAAATTATTTTCAAAATTCATTAAAAATCACCAATACTAAGTTTGTATTTGTGTAAATATGTCTGTCTAGCATTCTACCAATCTGAATATATAAAGATGATTAAGACAGGTCTTAGCTCTCAAAATTGCTATAATTCAGATGACAAACATGCAGTTGTCTTGCATAATTTATGTGTATCAGTAATATACAAGTAGTAAAGATAATTCAAAGTGTCAGAGCTCTTTCAGTTGGCAGAGATTTAGCCAAAGAAGGATGAGTATGATTTAGAAACTATGAAATTATTTCTAGTTAAGGAGAGTGAGTCAGTCAAGACCAGTTTAGGAAACAGTCTCTGAGTGTCCTTCTTTAGTAAAGGAGGAGGAGTGCCTAGTTGGAGAGGAATGAAATATTAATATTATACTAGATGTACCTTCACTGCAAAGGGATTTTAAATGCCTTTTTTCTCTGATATTTTTTCTTTTAAAGTTGTTGATAGACCTTTATTTTATTTATATATGGTGCTGAGAATCAGACCCAGTGCTTCACACATGCTAGGCAAGTGCTGTACCACTTAGCTACAACCTCAGCCTAGTAATGGGCTTTTTGAACAGGGAAAATAATACTAATAACTTTGAACCTTAGTCTAGATTACGTTGGATATACGGGATGGATCTGAGGAGGAAAAAAGGCACAGGGATGAGTCAGGAAGTTGTTACAGAGGCCAAGATACATATATTAATTTTGTTTTTTCCCCTTAGGATATTGAAGATGGTGTGAGTGAACATTCCAGTGATTGGTTGGATCAGGACTCAGTTTCAGATCAATTTAGTGTAGAATTTGAAGTTGAGTCTCTTGATTCAGAGGATTATAGCCTTAGTGAAGAAGGACAAGAACTCTCTGATGAAGATGATGAGGTATTTTCTTTAATTATATTAGAAAGTTGTTAAATATTTTGCATATTAATTGACTTTGCTTAAAGATGTAATACATTTAGATTGAAATCCTTGTCTCTCGATTTGTTCAAATTAGAATATTGGTTTGTGGACTTGAGCTTACCTATTTCCTTATTGTCTCATTTTTGAATTACTAATGCCAAGAACTCAATAGACCATAATAAGCATTCTTGTAATGGTCTATATTTTAAAATATTGAATTAATTTCCTACCTTTTAATTCTAACTTACTTTTTATAAAAATAAAACATCGCAGAGTCCAGGGTTACCCCTATATTTATCTATTGACTTTTTCCATGGTGGGTGAGGATTTAATTGCTATGAAATTATTTCTAGTTAAGGAGAGTGAGTGAGTCAAGACCAGTTTAGGAAACTGTTTTTCTTGTTTGTACTTGCTGCATTTGACCTTTGTTTGTCTCAGAATTTCTTGCCTCTGTGTGTGTGTGCGCGTGTGGGCGCATGCATTCTGTGGATTGAACCCAATGCATTACATGTGCTAGGCATGTGCTTTACTGTTGCTATACCCTCAGTCTCAGAATTCTTATATATAGTAGTAGTGTATACTATCTGTTTAGGACTTACTAAGAAACTTTCCTGGTAGAATAGAAAAGGTGATGAATTGACACTAATGAATTTACTTTATTAGGTGTATCGAGTTACTGTGTATCAGGCAGGGGAAAGTGATACAGATTCATTTGAAGAAGATCCTGAAATTTCCTTAGCTGTAAGTATTTATCTGCTTCTTTAAGGAATTAAAAAAATATATACCAAGGTCAAGATTAGAAGAATATATCTAACCTACTTCATGAAATGGGGTGATTTAAGTTAAAACTTAAAGTCTAATGGTTAAAAGTATTTTTCTTTAATTTGTTATGGTGAACTCTGGTACTACATTTGTTTAGTTTTATGTGGGGAGTTAGAACTTTTTTATATTTTGAACTCTTTTTGAAGCACCACCCTGCTTTTGCAAGACCTTTAGTTTTATTTTGCTTTTTGTTTTTGCAGTACTGGAGATTGAACCCAGGAGCACTCTACCATGAGTTATGTTCCCAATGTTTGTTTTGTTTTTTGTTTTTTTTTTTTTTGGTGAGACAGGGTCTTGCAAAATTGCCAAGACTAACCTCAAACTTGCAATTCTCTTGCCCCAGCCTCTGCAGTGACTGGAGTTATAGGCATGTACCATTGCATCCAGCAAGACCTTTAGTTTTAGTTTAGGAGGTAACGGTAGCCACCTTTGACAACAGAGAACCAATGTAGGAGAATGAATAATCTCCACTCTTGTTGCTACTGTGTTAGGTCATTTGACAGGCAATCTAACTTGTTATATTATTCACGTCCAATAGGAAGGACTTCTTAAAGCAAATTTCACATGTAAAATGTCCTCAGGCAAGACCATGCTTCAGTTAAGGCAAGGAGACAAGGAGTTATTCATTATTCAGTAAGAGGTGTGGTGAGGGGGAGTTTATCATCCCAAGTGAGTCAGGCCTCAAGAAGTTAGGGTAAGGGAGAAGCACTGAGCAGTTAAGAGAGAAGAGAATACAGGAGAGGGTAGACAAGTACAGGGTATACATTTGGGGTTGTATCCAAGAATGGTAGTCTTTACCTGGCAGTGGCTGCTGACAAGAATGATTTTTAAAAAGCATTTCCTTTGTGTATGGAGTTAGGGAACACTCAGTTGAATCATGGTTTTAGAGCACATCTTAGAGTCCTAGTCACTGATGGTTTGGGTGACTTTTCTTTAGGAAAGGCAGATTTCATGTAGATTGATTAGGTAGACTAGGTACAACAGTGTCCAGGATTGAGCCTTTAAGGGAGTGGATACAGGCCTCAGTACAGAAGAAAACATCCTTAACTAAATGAACCGCTGTGACTGTGTCTTCGAAAAGGTATTGCTGGCCTTGTAAAATGAGTTAGGCACAGCTGGGAGTGGTGGTGCACACCTGTAATTCCAGTGGTTCCAGGAAGCTGAGGCAGGAAGATCCCGAGTTTAAAGCCAGCCTCAGCAAAAGCTAGGTGCTTAAGCAACTCGGTGAGACCCTGTCTCTAAATTAAAAAGGGATGGGGATGTGGCTTAGTGGTCAAGGGCCCCTGAGTTCACTCCCTGGTACCAAAAAAAAAAAAAACTTCATAGATACACAGTTAATATAATATATATTTTAGGTACTCTAAAATATAATAACATATTTTTAATTTTGGGGTTTTTCAGCATGATAAGGCTAAAAAAAGTACTTATTAAGTACATGAAGAGAGAACACATATTGACATTCCCTGCCACCCCACAGTGCTGGGTATTGAACCCAGTACTTTGTACATGTTAGGCAAGTACTCCCATTGAGCTACATCCCCATCCCAGTGTTGACTCTTTTTCTTTTTTAAATTGTTGTCTCTCTGAAGTGTGCAGTATGTTTGTTTGTTTGTTCCTGGTGCTGGGGGTCAAACCCAGGGTCTGTAGTCAAACATGAACATTCATCATCTCAATTACATGGGTGGGTAAAAGTACCTAAAATCTCTCAGTGAATTTCCAATATTTGATAATAACTATATTTGTCTTGCACATATTTACTATTTTATGTAAAACAAATGCTGAAAATTGAACTGTGATACATTTTACCTTAATTATATCAGTCACCAGCATTGTTATGATTAGTAATTAAAGGGTTACAGAAATTAATTTTGTATTTCTTCATTGAAGGACTATTGGAAATGTACTTCATGCAATGAAATGAATCCTCCCCTTCCACCACATTGCAATAGATGTTGGACCCTTCGTGAGAACTGGCTTCCTGAAGATAAAGGGAAAGAAAAAGGGGAAATTTCTGAGAAAGCCAAATTAGAAAGCTCAACGCAGGCAGAAGAGGGCTTGGATGTGCCTGATGGTAAAAAAATTACAACAAATGATTCCAAAGAATCATGTTTTGAGGAAAATGATAAGATCACACAAGCCTCCCAGTCACAAGAAAGTGAGGACTATTCTCAGCCATCAACTTCAAATAGCATTATTTATAGCAGTCAAGAAGATGTCAAAGAGTTTGAGAAGGAAGAAACACAAGACAAAGAAGAAAGTATGGAATCTAGTTTCCCCCTTAATGCCATTGAACCTTGTGTGATTTGCCAAGGTCGACCTAAAAATGGTTGCATTGTTCATGGTAAAACAGGACATCTTATGTCATGCTTCACATGTGCAAAGAAGCTGAAGAAAAGGAATAAGCCCTGTCCAGTGTGCAGACAACCAATTCAAATGATTGTGTTAACTTATTTCAACTAGCTGCCTTGTCATAAAAGTAGAATTATATATTTCTAGTTATAACCCTAAATATTTTGACCCTATGGATTTTATTTTTACTTATTACATTTATAAGAGCAAGAAACTCAAACTGCTTAGATTTCTTGGTAATGTAATTTTTACCTTGGGAGGAAAAGTAGTTAGTATGTATTGCCTTCTAAGAAAGTTTCCCTTCTGTTTATATTTTATATTTGGGTTTTTAATACAATTTACATTAGATATATATAGCTCATTTTTTTACCCTCACCCCTCATTTTAAATAATTTCAACTCTCTTAAGTGAGAAGTACCTAATTTTCTTTTTTTAAAAAAATATGACATTTAAATGAAATTACTTAGTACTTTTCATGTAAGGAGAAAAATATGTATAAGAAACATAATATTTAAATTTTAGATACTCTGTGCTGGATGTGGTGATCCACACCTGTAATCCTAGTAATGAAGCTGAGGTAGAAGGATTGCAAGTTCAAGGCCAGCTTCACCAATTTAGAAAGATTCTGTTTTGAAATTAAAAATAAAAAGGGCTGGGGATGTAGCTCAGTGGTTAAGTACCTGGGTTCAGTCCCTGGCACCAAAAAATAATTTTTAGATACTCTGAAAGTTTCTGATCTTTTTCATAAGTTCTTTCATAAGTTAATAGTTATATTTGGTGCTATGTAAATAAAAATAAACTTATTCTACAGCCTCTGTTTCCTATAAGTTGAAAAGTGATTCTAAGACACTTTGAAACACCTTTTGGACTAGGTTATATGGTTCTTAATAGTTTCCTAGGTTTCAGAATTTGGTTTAAGGCTTGTTTTAGAAACCAGTGAATTCAGAAGTTTGATAAACAACTGTTTATTAAAACTAGCTGGAAAAGTTGTAACTTTTTTTGAATTATCCAGAAATTGTGCATCACTTTTCTTCAAGAAAGACAGGGTAAGGGGCTGGGTGGGATTGTGGCTCAGCAGTAGAGCACTTGCCTAGTACATGGGAGGCCCTGTGTTCAATCCTCAGCATCACATAAAAATAAATAAAGATATTTAAAAAAAAAAGAGACAGGGCCAGAGCTTTGAATTCTAAAATTATCTCTCAGTCTATATAAAGTAACTTGATTATAATTAATCTTAAGCAAAAATAATCACCTTAATTTAAAGTCTTAAGTACTTATTTTTACTCATGTGTGACAATTGTACATACTCAAAGGAGGGCATTAAAAAACCTGGATTGTAAATTTAGAATGGAACCAAAGGATAATTTTGTACAGCTAACTACTAACAATACATTGTTGATTTAAACTTCAAAAACAGAATCACTCGTACCTCCGTGACTTACCCATCTGTATACATATATAAGTAGCAAACAAATGTCTACTTTAGCTTTAGGGAAGTTCCAAAACACAATAAAACTTTATTAATTTGGAATTTATAAGACTAGGGAAGAACTAAGAATAATCCATCCTTTCTGAGGCGAGTCCGTAAATGACACACATTTATATGTATGCAGTGAATTCTGTTTACTCAACATTCATCCTTGAGAGTGGAATCCTTTGTATGTACATTGATTACTAACGTCTCTACATTTTTATGTTTAGTATACTATTTATTGATTTACAAATAAACAATTTATTAAATGTTTTAAGAATGGTTTCAAGAATGTGATTATTGGATTTTGCATGCAATTTTTCATAATAGCCTGTATGGGTAATCAGAGGCACAGATCTCAATGTTCTTTTTGGAGTCACCGTGCCATCCTACTTTGAAAGTATATTGCAGTTTGGAGTCTCTGAGACAGATCAAACATTGCAGGTTAGTAGGGGTAGAAATTGCTGTTTTCTTTAGTGCTGCACACTTGGGTCAGCACATGGCAGTCTGGCTTAAGTGGTTTCTAATAAATAATAGTGAATGATCTAACAATTATAGTTGCCTTTTTACTTATCTGGTCATGTATGACTATGTAAACATGTTCTCTGCTGGGATTGAACCCAGGACCTTGTGCATGTGAGTCAAGTGCTCTACCACTGACTACCATAGGCATGTGCCTGGCTTTCTGTGGTTATTTTTGGAACTAAAGTCCACAATGCCAGGAACTTTTTAATGGTAATGTGTTGATGTAGGTGTTTAGTACAAATTTATTAAATGCCTTGGGACCTGAATCTTGAAGCTGGCAAGAGTATGTGGGCCCTACACCCAGAGGGGTAACTCTTGGCAATATTTAGCTTAGGTTTTTGCAATTTCTAATAAGTGTTTTAATTAGTGTGTGGGTCTACCAAGTTAATCATGGCATTGTATTGTGAAAAGTTTATAGTTGAAGCTTATGGTTGGATGCTAATTTGGTTTTTAGTGTTTACAAAAAATGTCCTCAGTTTAAAAAATACCAGTTCATGCGGCCTGGGGGTGTGTTTCGTGGTAGAGCACTTGCCTAACGTGTGAGGTGTGAGGTTCCTTGTTTGATTCCCAGCACTGAGGGGAATAAATTAAAAGTTTGTGTCCATATTTTCTATCATTTTGCTTGCTTTCAATTATTTAATATGGATTGTGTGTGTGTGGTGGTGGGGATGAATATCAGGGCCTCCGAATTACATCTGCAGCCCTTATGATAGGGAATTTTTGCTTTTACAAATAAGGCTTTATAAAGATAAATATTTGAAAGCACTTGCTAGAGAAGGTGTATGGAAGCATATGTTAATAAATTGTAAAGTAGACTAGTGGAAAGCAACAAATAAGCAAAAACTGAAGCAATAAGCAGATGAGAGTTCAATATTTTATTACAGGTAATACATTTGAAATGATGTATTTTTATATTGTTAGGAATAGTATTTTGGGCAAATGAGAGCAATTTTTTTTTTAGGGAAGAGGTGGTACTGAAACATACTTAAATTCTATGCTTTTAAAAAAAATCTCATTTAAAGATTAACTTTTTAGGGCTGGGGATGTGGATCAAGCGGTAGCACACTCGCCTGGCATGTGTGCAACCCTGGTTCGATCCTCAGCACCACATACAAAAAACAAAGATGTTGTGTCCACTGAAAACTAAAAAATAAATATTAAAATTCTCTCTTTAAAAAAAAAGATTAACTTTTTAAAAAATTGGTATTTTAGAAAAACAAGATTTTCCTCTTGTTTCAATCCCTCATTGCTATGACTTTCAGAGTACTACTTAAATGTCCTAAAAACTTAATGTCAACTTATCAAAATGGTGTCTTTCACCTTCCTAGCTTCAAAACTTCATCTTTTTAATTTTTAAAATTACCATCATATTGGATGAATTTTATTTATTACTTAAATTTTAGTACTTGTGTGTGGGTTTATTTTTGGTATACAACTTCTCAGGCTGCCACCCATTGTTAATTGTGGGCCTTCCTTCAAGGTCATAGTAACATCTCCCTAAATTGTCTTCAATGCCTGTGTGTGTGTATGTGCACTTATGCGTGCCTGAGCTGAAAATTAATTCAGGGGCCATATATGCTAAGCAGTCACTCTACCACTGGTATGCTCCCAGGCTACTTCAATGCCTTTTATCTTTCCCATTTTTTTAAGTAGATAATTTTACAGACACTGTAGTATCGCATCCTTGATATAATTACTGAGAAAGACTGCTTGTTGGGTAGTATATGTGATGTTCTGCTTGATTATTTTAGACTTTTAGAACTCTGAAATGGGTGCTCTCTCTTCAATACTTTTTGCTCCAACGCTACTCATAAGCTTCTTTAGTGGGAAAGCTGAATTCAAAATCACAGATGTCGTGCTTGCTTAGCAACCTAAGCAAGTATGATACACATATAGACCTAGAATAGGTTCTGGCAGGTAATAGGCATTTATGATAAATTGTGGATTAATAGTATTCTCTTGCATCCATTCCTGACTCTAGTTCCCAAAACCCAGTTGAGGTAGCTTTTTATACATTCTCTCAACTCAGCTTTGTTCACAATATGTTCCTTTGTATTTTCTCTCCATAACAGATTGTGACATCCTTTTGTGACCTTCCCCTAACTGCTAGATAAAATGGACTGTACACCATAAGCATTCAGTAGAGAATTTTGATTGGCATTGAAAACATGCCTCAGTTTTCTGATTTTGAAGAGGAAGATTTTTTTTATGTCAAAAAAAAAAAAAGGCTTTATAACAAATAATTGCATTCTAAGGAAATTGATCTTTAAGAGTTCATAATGAGTCAGAATTCTAACAACCAAAAAAGCTTTTTTAAAAAAATCTATAGAAAAATACTATCTTTTTGCCATTTCTTTTTCTTTCTTTCTTTTTATACCTTTATTTCACTTTTTTATATGGTGCTGAGAATCGAACCCAGGGTCTCGCCTATGTGAGGTGAGTGCTCTACCTACCGCTGAGCCACAATCCCAGCCCTTTTTTTTAAATACTGCATAGGAGAAGAGCAGATCTCCAGAGTTGAGGACTTCATGGCAAGGCAGGAGCATCATATTGAGAAGACTGAATTCAGGTAGCCACTAATCATAGAATCCTGAAAGTGCTGAGAGAATAGTTCAAGAAGAGAAATTGCTAGCTTAGAAATCAAAGTAATGGGGCTGGGGTTGTGGCTCAGCGATAGAGCACTTGCCTAGCACGTGTGAGGTCCTGGATTCGATCCTCAGCACCACATAAAAATAAAATAAACAAAGGGGTTGTGTCCAACTAAAAAATATTAAAAAAAGAAAAATCAAAATAATGTGAGTTGTCAGTTTAAAAAAAATTGCATAAAAATACTACTCTTCAATGTCGAAGGACAATTAGGAAAAATATAAATTTCGACCAAAGTGTTATTTTAGTATACTCTGGGAATAATATGTGAGAAGGCTAACGGTCATTTATATAAACTGATGGGTATAAAATTTGAGATTCTATGTAAATCAGTTGCTTACAGAAGCAGCAGTGTATGGAAAACCTTGGGACTGACGGTGAATGTAGCTCCGAGTGCTTGCCCTAGCATGCATGACACCCAGGGTTCAAACCTAGCACCACAAAAAATAAAAAGTAATGATGGGAAAATTAAATCAATTCTACCATCCCAAAATGAATGAGGTACTTAGACTTTTAACTTTTTCCTTCGTGTTTAGTATTTTAAAATTGTATTTCATTTTAAACTCTACTCTGCTTTTGGGGGAGAGGGTTTTGTAATATAAATAGCTGCAGACTTTTTTCACAAATAGGACTTTTTGTCACTACTAAAATGTGGATATTAAACATTCCTGGGCTGGTGGTTCATATTCATCAGTTTAAATATTCAAATCTAGCAAAAATCTTTCAGGGAACTTCTGCCTAAGGGTTTCCTAATACACCATAATGGATTCTCTTTTGAAAATGGAAAAAATTATTCCCAGTTTATTTTCTAAATTAAGATACCACTTTTGAGAAGTTGGTAACTAATTTAGCTGTTTTTACTCAGCCATGTCTCTCAAACTATTTGTTTAGCATGTTTTGTAGGGCAGATGTGCACTTGAACCCAACCTCTGTCATATGATTAAAGTCCATATTAATAGGCTTTGTATTGAGGTTAAGCTGTTTTCCAATTCCTATTGGAGGCCATTTTTTTGTTGTTGTTGTTTACAATTATGCTCTGTGTTTCAAAAGCACTTGAAAATCAAATCTGTTTTTCAGAACAAAAGTCTTTGTATCAGCCTTTCCTAAAATGTTTGGAAATCTAGAAATGGTTGTTCAAGGAGTTAGTAGTAGGATACATTATTTAAGAAATGGTTTCATGCTTACATATATTTGGGAAGTCCATTTCTTTTTCTGCATGATTTCTCAGATTCTTTACTACATTAATGTATTAGAATTCTGATTTTTTTCTTTTGTACTGGGGTTTGAACCCAGGGCCCTATAAGTGCTTCTAACCTGAGCTACTTCCAAGCCCCCCAACTTTTGACCAGAAGGTGCACTTTTCACCCATCATTTTATTGGTGGAATACATTGCCTCATTCTAATAAGCTAATTTGAAATATAATATAAACAACATACAAATTTTTTTCCAGAACGACCACGTGGACTTTTGAAGTTGTTACAATATTGTTGCCACATAAAAGTGCATTAAATTTGATTTTCCAAAGGGTTTATTTGGTGGTAATCAGTTTTCTCTAGTATGTGGACTTTGTTACACTTGCAATTTGTTAACAAGATAGTGGAAAGAAACAACAACCACTGAGTGAATATCCTTTATTGAGAATCAAATATTCTAAATTTACTAAACTTAGAGGTAGTCATGGCCCCTCCCAAATAAACTTTACAGTCTTAGACAATTTGTGCATTTTAATAAATTCTTTTTTTTTAATATTCATTTATTTTTTAGTTTTCGGCGGACACAACATCTCCGTTTGTATGTGGTGCTGAGGATCAAACCCGGGCCGCATGCATGCCAGGTGAGCGCGCTACCGCTTGAGCCACATCCCCAGCCCTTAATAAATTCTTAATTATAGTATAAAAGAAAGTCACTGAGGAAGCTTATAAAACAGCTATGAAACATATAGAAGACTGTAGTTTCATAAGCTAAAATATGATAAAAGTTTGAACAATACATATAGTATCTGCTTATTAGTTTTAAATGTAAAGTCTACAGCAAACCTAGGCTTCTATTTTAGGTATTAGGAACTCTTAGTGCTCTTTACCTAATCTGGCCATCATAATTTTCTTCCCCTCCCCACACCTAAAGTCACAAGGAAGATACAAATGTGATTTGTCATAAACATCAACTGTATTGTTACTATGCAGAATAAGAACCAAACTTGAGCAACTTACCCTGTTGTAATGAGAATACACTATGTTTATTTTTCTGGATTCCCTAGGAAAATATATTTTCAATTCATAAGATATTTATACTTTGTAAACCTAAAGCTAATTTACATCATTTTAGAAACATTACAAATACAAATTTGCTTTTAGAACAAAACAC
The DNA here is from genome assembly GCF_021218885.2 of Marmota monax. Lineage (NCBI taxonomy): Eukaryota > Metazoa > Chordata > Mammalia > Rodentia > Sciuridae > Marmota > Marmota monax. The sequence continues at coordinate 5,865,914 of NW_026695212.1, forward strand.
AATGTATTTCTTAGAAATACTTTCAGAAATGTTAAGAGGCTTTTAACATTTCTGATACATTCAGCAGCTTTTCTGAATATAATAAATTAAGCACCAAAATCAACACTGACATTTGTCTGCAAGGACTTAACATTTCTCTAAAATACTCCCTACCATCTAGGTTTATATTAATGTTGATCACCATTTGAGTAAGCTCATGAGAAAGCTAAACACTTCATGAAAGCTTCCGTAATATTACTAGATGATCATTCTTGGTAACCAATATTTTGGTTTTCAGTCAAAGATTTAGCCTTTAATAAGGTGTATTATGTTGCCTTCAAAATATTTGTCAACCTGAATATTAATTATCCTTCCTTCACTTGGACAAGCATCAAAAATGGCACCACAGTATGATTTCTCCTACCAGTTTGCAGTCCAGCAGGGGTCTAGTTTAGGTAACTAAACGTGTGGTGAATTAGGGCTCCTATAACTCCTGCATTTTTCTCCTATCTTCAGAACCTTTATCATATTTTCTACAGTAGAAGGATTACAGTTGAACTTGAGCCTGAGGAGCATATCTATGCGCTGTGAGTATGGACAAAGTGGGAAAGGTGTTAGGGAGGTTTGGGGAGCTGGTCTGATCACAGAATGCCAGGTTGTGTTTTGTCTTTTTCTGTGGGGGAAGGTGTGCTGGAGATTGAACCCAGGGGTTTATGCATGCTAAGCACACTGAGCCACACCCTGTTTATCTTTTAATGATTTAAAATTTGATTTTGGTAGAAATATTTGATTTAAACATTTCAGAAGAAATTTATATTAAGGGTCATGAACTAATTCTGATTTTAGTTTATGCTCCTTTAAAAACTATCTTGAAAACCTTTAAGGTTTGATAATACATCAAGTTTGGTCTTATATGCTTTTATATATAACATGCCAAAAACAATTTTGGTACTATTAATCCATACCTTTAAGTATATAATAAATTACTGCTTATTTAAATAAAAAAATGATTAAAATATTCAGGTTATTACCTAAGTGGTTAAAAGTTCACAAGTGCTATTGATATCAGCCTGTACAGTTTTGTGCATGTAGAATAAGCTTGACACCTAAATGCCCATGTAGCACCTCAATTCTTTGTGGTTCTCAGGCCTTCCAAGTGCAGTGTGGTTTTATTTTCAGATCCTGCAAAATTTTCAATTTAAAACAAGGGAACTCATTTTTCATGAGCAATACACAACTCTTAAAGAATTCTGCCCACCAGAGTTGTGATTGCATTTTGGTGGATCCTTTCCTCCTCCTTATTTCTTATGTAAAGGACAGTAGTTTCAAATTGTTTGCTAATGGCAAAAAATTTTGTCTTCTGGTAAGAAAATATAGATTGTGGTATCATTAACAAGTAAAATACTCTTACTACAAATCTTACAATAAATACAAGTAAAAGTCCTGTATTTGGAATTTTCTTGAAATACACATGAAAACATTTTTGTCATTGTTACCAGTGAGCTGGAGATTGCCATAAGATGTAGTTTCATAAAAGGATGAAAAGCCTTATAGTTTCTGGAAGGGTCTGGGAATAGCAGGTTACTGGAACCCTTTGTTCATTTATTATTCTATCTTGTGCTGAGCTCTGAGGATATAAAAATGAATTTTTCAAACAAGTAGAAAACATACTGTATTTGAGGGGCATACATGAAGTAGAAGATCATATTACAGTGGTGTAAATCCAATAATAGAGATAACTAGTTGATTCTGGAGCACAAAGAGGAAGGGTCTCTATCCCCAGATTGCCTGGGAAGGGGTAGAATGGAATTTTGTGAGATCCTGGTCACAGGTTCCTGGTGAAGTTGATAATTGGAGTTTTAATGGAGGAGTGGGAAATAAGATGTATTGAGTCAGAATGATATTCCAGATACAGGGGACACAAACAATACAGTATGTGACATGTTTAGGAAATAGAAACAGCTGATTGTTGAAGTATCCCCCTTCTCTAGTGCTATGCATAGGATAGACCCTAGAATGGGAAAGTGTTGCAGGGGTGCAAATGAGCTGAGAGGGCTTACACGTCAATACTAACTGCCACGGAGAGGAGAGGGTGGAATCAGAGTTGATAGTTTACAATTTTAGTGACAGAAGGTAGGAGATGAGGAAGAAAGAGGAAGTATGAAGGATGACTCTCAGATTCTTGGCATGGCGATACCAGTAAATGAGTCACAGAAGGTAGTAAGAAGAAAAGCACTAGGGGGAAAATTATGCTCAATTTTCAACATGAAGAATGTGAGGCATCTCTAGGTCACATCCAGGTGAATAAGTCTAGTGGGCAGTTAGTTGGATGTGCATCTGAAGCTCAGGAGTTACACATTTGGGGGTAGTCATCATCACAGGATTGTGGCATCTTGGTACAGAAAGGCAGGGACACCAACTCTGGAAGGAGAGACACTTCCTTAATTGACATGTTTCTTTGGGACTCTGTAGACACAACCTTTTATCCCACCAGGGCTGTATTTCTTGGACCACTGAGACATGTTTACCTGTTTTCTCTCATATCTTCTTAGAACATCAGCAAAACTATTGTCTTATTTCTTCCGTAATTATTACTGTCTCCACAAACAGTACTCATGGCAAGGTCTGTTATACAGTAAGTGATCAATAAATGTTCATCTTTGTTATTTATAGTCAACTGGCTCTTGCAATAGATGACTAGCTCTTCCCCCTGCCACCCACCCACCCCTTGCAGGAACTTCTGTTTTACTTTTCAAGTTTAAATTACACATTTCTAAAACGACTTCAAGATTAATTTGTAAATGGGCAGTACTTGATAGGCAGGTATCTTCCATCTGTCATTCAAGACTGAATCATTCCTTTCATTATCACCACATGTTACTTATTGCAGGATTTGGAAATATCCATTTCTCTTCTTAGGGAAGACTGGAGCTTATCCAGTTGAGATCCCATGAGGGAGTTAGAGTTGCAGTCACCTGGAGTGAGTAATCCCTGATTCCAGGTGGTGATGGGGGTTGAGTTTCACATTTTACTTTATTTGAAAAATATGTGCAAAAGAGTCACCAAAAACAAGAACAAACTAGGCTTTGTTGCAGCTGAGAGGCTCTGCAATGTTTTGTATAGAGGAATCATTGGGCATGAAAGATTTGATACTAGGATAGAATCCACTTGCCCTTGGAATGAAAGTAGAAAATCCTTTTTAAGAGCACTGAAGTTCTGGGATTTCTCTGGAATAACCACCTTTGTGAGATGTGGATCATGTCCAGGGACTGTAACCTGAGAGGAAACAAGAAATAATTGTATGAGTGATTTCAGATGTTTTGTGGTGCCAATACTGAGAAAAACACTGTTAGCCACCCCTAAAATGCAGCCTTTGTGCAATGCAGGTAACAATCCACTGACTTCCAGGCCAGTAATTGATGAGTTATCCAATGCCTATTGACATAGGTCATAGTTAATGCTGTTGCCAAGAGTTACAAAATGAAATAAAAGCAGAGACAGGTATTTTATCTGATGATGTAAGTCAGGAGAAAGAACGAAGCTGTAGACCGATTCTCATTTTCATGGTGTGGAAAGAGAGTTGATTGTTTCACTTTGTCCTGAGTCTATACTTATGTCCTTACTGGATATTAATATTATTAAAATTATTCTCTTAATTCGTTCCTTTTTTTTTTTTTTTTTTTGCAGCTGATCTACGTGTACAAGTATATTGCTTTCTCAAAAAGGTTTGATTTTACTTGACTTTGTTCACAAGTCTGAATCTTTAGCTAGATTTGCTTTTTTGATGAAAGAAATGACTAGGAAAGGTCAGGTACTGTGGCTCATGCCTGTAAGCCAAGCAGCTCAAGGAGGCTGAGGCAGGAGGATCATGAGTTCAAAGTCAGCCTCAGCAACTTAGCAAGGCTTAAGCAACTCAGTATAAAAAAGGGCTGGGGATGTGACTCAGTGGTTAAGAACCCCTGGTACCAAACAAAACAAAACCAAAACCAAAACAAAACAAAAACCCAGGAAAAATGCTAAACTAACTATAGGCTATATCTACTGAGAAATGCTTTTATTGTATATGATGGAGAAGGCAAAGAATGGTGAACATAGTCGTTTGTAGAACCACTAATTGGGATGTATTTTACCATTTATTTCAACTTCCAAAGTCTTGTCTTCCAATCTTGTCTTAGAACTAATAATACCTATAGCTAACATGTACTGTATTTGCCTAATGGAAAATGAGCAATTCGTAACTATTCTATAAAGATATGGCTTATTAATGAGACTGCATAAAAATAAAATTCACTATAAGAGAAACTCTTTCATAGGATGGATAGTAAATAGAAGGAAAAATAAAGGGCCTTTTAAGACAAAGATTCACAGTTAGTTGAAGTTTTTCTCAGGCTCTTTTCGTTTTCTCAGTGGCAGCAGGGATTCACAGGAAGAGGATTAGCTCCACAGAGCCCCACTGTTGGGCACTATGGGGATAACATGGAACAGAAAGGCTTTCAATTCTACAGTTTCACAAACTAAAAACCATGTCTCTCATTATGTCCTAAAGATGAAATAATGAAATACAAAGCCACTTTCTACTACAGAAGAGATGACTACCTTCTTCTAGGAATAGCTCTGTACAAAATGGGACTGCTACGATTGGCCTTGGTCCCACTAAGCAAAGCAGAATCCTGAAGTTTTTTTTGGAGAAAAATCAAAGAGGTAAAAGTACCATCGAGCCAACAAAATCAGGTACTTATTTAGTTCACTCACATAAGCCTACCCAGACTCAAATGAGATCATGCTTTCTTGTCTTAGGAAGAAATGACTCAGAAACATACATTGTAATGGAATTAAAAATCGAGATTTTACTTCAATTGATTGGAAAAAGGGCTGCAAACTATGCCCATCACTTGCTTAATATACTGTCAAAATTTGTGGATCAAATTTTACTTGTTCTAAGGAAACTGTCATAATCTATTTGCCCCCTACCCCATAGTGCTGGGGATGAACCTAGGGCCGTGCTTACTATGCAAGCATTTGATTACTGAGCTACACCTCCCCTCCTCAATTATTTTTGTAATGATAGAAATTGTATCTTATGGAATGGGTGTTAAATGGTATTCCATGAAGTTCAGAAGTACTTTTGCTACATTATTTGTTTTTATAAATTTAGATATAATATTTGTGTATCTTTATGGGGTATATTATGGTAATTTGATACATGTATATGGAATAATAATCAAATCAGAATAGTATGCATTTTCATCTTTTTAAACATTGATCACTTTTATGTGTAGGGGATTTTGTACTCTTCTAGACGTTTTGAAATATATCATAGATTGTTTCAACCTATAGTTACCCTACTGTATTAAAGAAGAACCAGAATTGATTCCTCTGCTGTTTTGGTGCCTCTTAACTGAACTTCTGTTTCCCATTCAACTCCTGACTTCTCAATCTTCAGTGATCACTATTCCTTTCCTTTCTACAAGGCTGACTTGTCAGTTTCTGCAAAAGAGTGAGAACATGTGGCATTAGAGTTTGTGTCTGACTTATTTCACTGGATATAATGATCTCCAGTTCTCTCTGAATTGCTGCAGATGAAAAGATTTTATTATGGTCAAATAATATTCCACTGTGTATATATATATTTTTTCTTTATCCATTCATTCACTGAAGGGCATTTGGGCTGATCCCACATTTTAGCTGTTGTGAATAGTACTGCAATAAACATGGAAATGCAAGTATCTTTTTGGTATAATGATTTCACCTCCTTTAGATCTATAGTGTTTTCCATAATGACTGTTCATTTATATTCCTGTCAGTAGTGTGTAGGAGTTCCTTTTCTTCCACATCCTTTTCAGCATTTTTCAGTTTTGGGTGATAGCCCTTTCAACTGGGGTGAGATAACATTTTGTGGTTTTGATTTGCATTTTCCTGATGATTAGTGAGATTGAGTATTTTTCCCTATGCTTGTTGGCCATTTGTAGATCATCTTAGAAGTCTGCTTAGTTCTTTAGTCCATTTTAAAAACTAGGTTGTTGTTTGAATATTCAGCTTTTTGAGTTCCTTATGTATTCTGAATATCAATATCTTGTCAGATGAAGAGTCTGCAAATACTTTCTTCCATTCTGTAGGCTGTTTCTTAATTCTGCTGATTTTCCCCTTTGCTGTGCAATAGCTCCTTGGTTTGATTTAACTCCATTGCCTACACCAAAGTCTTGAATTGTTTCCCATTTTCTTTTAGTAATTTCAGTTTCTATTTAACATTTAGGGTTTTGGTCCATTTTGTGTATCTGTTCTTCTAGTTAGTGGTGTATATTCATATGTTTTCACGATGGTAGTTTTCATCCTTTTATTGCTAGTGTAGGACTCTTCAGTATTTCTTATAGGGCTGGTTCAGTGGTGATGAATTCCCTTAGTTTCTGTTTATCTGGAATAGACTTTATTTCTCCCTCAGTTTGGAAGGATAATTTTGGGTATAATAAAATCATGGTTGGCAGTTTTTATCATTCAGTATTTTGAATACATCCTCCCATTATTTTCTGAACCATAAGATTTCTTTGAAATCTGCTGTATATGTATCCTGGATGTGACTTGATGCTTTTTCTCTTGCTGTTTTTAGGCTTCTGTCTTACATTTTTGATATTTGGGCTATAATATGCCAAACATGGAAGTCTGTTGGGATCCTTTGAATTTCTTGAATCAGGATGTCCATATCTTATTGAAGGTTTGGGAAATTTTCAGCTATTGTGAAATAAATTTTCAATTCCTCTCCTCTTCACAAAAATTCTCAAAATGAGAATGGTATCCCATAATATTGTAGACTTTCCTCATTCTTTTAAATTCTTCTTTTTTCTCTTTTTTGTCTGGCTAACTAAATTCAAGAGATCTGTCCCTAGTTTTAAGAATTCTTTCTTCTGCTTGTTCTAGTCTCTTGTGAAAGTTATTTTTCATTTCATTAGTTGAAATTCTTAGTTCCAACATATCTGATTGTTCTTCATTTTTTCTCTCTTTTCAGTGAATTTCTCATTCATATGCTGAATTGTTTTTCTTATATATCATCTCTTGCATCTCATTGCATTTCCTCAGGATCATCATTTTAATTCTTTATCAGGTACCTCATATATTTCCTTCAAATTGGGGTCTATTTCGGGAGAACTGTCATTCTCCTTTGGAAGTGTGATGTTTCCTTTCATGTTTATTGTGTCCTTGTGTTGATGTCTGCTCATCTGGTATAATGTTCATTTCTTCCAATTTTATGAAATAACTTCAGTAGAAAAAGATTCTTTTTTGCTTAGATGGGGTAAAGGCTGTCATTTGGATAGGGGCTTTGGGTTTGGATATAAGGGAGCTCAAAAGTATAGTTTCTGTGTGCTTTATGAGTCCATGAGCACCTCAATAGCCTAGACTGTAGAGGTTTGTAAAGGGTAGTTGTATGACTGCAGTGGACATGACTTCCAAAGGTATGTGACTTTGGGCTCTACAGAGTTGAGCCCTGATGGCACTGTAACTAGTGGTGGCAACTGACAACAGTTCTGGTGATGTAGAATATGGAGAGGCCTACCCTCTGGTCCCTCAGGGAAAGCACAGGTGACATCAAAGGTTGTAGCCTCAGCACCCATGGTCCCTGAGCCATAGGACATATAGGAAGCCTTCCTTAGGATTCTCAAGATGAATGGAGGAGATGTCTGGGTCTGCAGTATCAGCAGCCACAGTTCTGAAGTCTTGCAGAATGAGCACAGGTGGGTCTGTGGCACTGGAAACCATGAAATTTAGATTTGGGAACACAAAGGGCCCTTCCCCTAGGTCCCATGAGGTGATTTATAGTTGGTGCTGGGCTTGTAGTGCTATGAGGTGCTTTTTGGAGTTGTGGGACCCAGATGTTACTTTCTTGACAGCCCAGAGGATAAGCACAGAGTGATCCAGGGCTTTTGGCACCAGAACTATGGTCTGAAGTCTGTGGGTTACACAGATGTTCCTTAGGTTTCCCGGGGCCTGTGCATTTGGGCTAGTGGTACGGTATCCATGGGAGATCTTCCCTAGGTCCTTCAGGTTGAGCACAAGTGATTATGGGGCCTGTGGCTTTGTTATCTGCAGTCTTGGAGTTTCAGGATATGAGTGAGAATGTCCCTAGGGCAAGCTCTGGTAGGAACAAAGCTTGTAGAGTTAGCAATTACAGTCCTGAAGATGGGTCCTTCCCCCATCCAGCTGTACCCTTGAGTGAAGTAGAGGCTTTTTGCATCTGCAGTTGCAGATCCAAGGACTTGAGCTGAGAAGGAGACTTTTCCTAGATTAGCAGGTGAGCAGATGTCAAGCAGGTATTCAGGCTACCACAGCTGTATTTCTGGAGCTGCAGAAACCCCTACACCCACAGGCATGAGTGAAGTTGGGATTTTGCAACAGTGGCTACAGTCCCAAGGCTGTGGACTGGGAGGACATATTCCCTTGATCCTGCAGGGCAAATGTGAGTGGGGCTCAGGCTCTTGGCTGTAGTCAGTGGGTGGTCCTGAAGCTGCAGGATGCTGAGAGGGCTGCCTTATTCCCAGTGAAGTGTACACCAAGGCTTCTAACTGGTCAAGGGTTTGGATGCCAGCCCCAAAACAATATGGCATCTAGTAGTGGTTGTTGTAGTTTGAGTTCTGGGGGTTGAAGGTGGTCCAAAAGGAGCACTTTCTTTGGAGCAGAAGAGTCACTTTTAGACCAGTCAGTTCCCCAGACTAGATTTAAAGCTTGTAAGGATTGTGGAATTCTGCAGTTAGGACTGTTGGTCTGCAGCTACAGTCAGGGTTGCTGGTACTTCCAGCTCACCTCCTTCCCACCATGCTGGTTCCTCACTGCCTGCTGGGAGCTCTTTGGAGACCTCTGCTGTGTAGGCTTCACTGCCTTGTGGATTTCCAGAGTTCTCCCTCACATTCCTTGAAATAGTTGCTCCTTTGCTGCCTTGATCCTGTGGCAGAGGGCACAAGGCACCTCTCTTCAGCCATCTTGGCTCCCTTTTATTCTTACTAATAAGGTTGCATTTTTTTTCTTAAATTATAAAGATTCTCACCAAAATAGGATTTGGCTTTACTTTAAAAATTAAGGGTTGGGGATGCAACTCAGTGGCAGAGAACACTTGCCCTAGCATGTGTGAGGCCCCTGGGTTCAATCCCCAGTATGACACAAAAGGAAGATTGCCACTCAAGAAAACATGATTTTTTTTTTCTTTTGGTTAGTTCCTATTGTTCTTACCTCCGCTGCACCCCTGTCATTTGCAGGCATGATTCCATTTCTTTCTGCCCTGATGTATTTACTCTTGGGTTTTTCCAGATTTATTCTATATTCCTTCTGGGTGAGTACTGTGAGCTCTGTAGTTATCTTCATAACAACCAGGATTGCATACTTACATTTATTGTATAGGACCCAGGCAAGAGAAGTAGATAGTACTCTCCAAATTTGTTGGTTCTAAATGGGCAGATATGTTTTCTGTCTTCGACTTCCACAATTACATTGGGTAATGGATTTCCATTCTGATCAAAAACTTGACCCTTTACACCTGTAGGACAAAAAGACAATCAAATGTAAATACCATTTTATGGCACATTGCAAAAATCAATGACTAGGGCTGGGGATGTGGCTCAAGCGGTAGCATGTTCGCCTGGCATGCGTGCAGCCCGGGTTCGATCCTCAGCACCACATACAAAGATGTTGTATCCGCCGAAAACTAAAAAATAAATATTAAAAAATTCTCTCTCTCTCTTTAAAAAAAAAGGAAAATTATTTATAAAAAAAAAATCAATGACTACCAATTACAGTCAAATTACTAATCTGACTTATAGCTTGTAGATTGTTGGTTGCTAAATATTCCATTTATAACGCATATCAAAATGAGAGAACACATATGACATAATCTAAAATCCATTCCTGTCATTTCCAAACTGTTAACTCAATCGCTAAACTATACTGCCAAATCAGTGGATTCCATAAAATCCTAAACAAAATAATGTTAATGTATTAACTTAGAAGATGTATATCTATACAAGGAATTGACAATTTTGTCTTATGGTCAGGAAAACTATGTAAGTAGCAAAATTGCAAACAAAAATCTGCTTGAAGCATGGAATTGATTAATGATTTCTTATTACTAATACTAGCAGCCAGCACTATTGAGTGCTTAGTATATTCTAGGTTCTATTCTAGGTGTTCAATATGCATTTTCTCATAGAATCCTCACATCAATTCTACAAGGCAGACAATATTATTATCACAATTTTGTAGGGCTGGGGTGTGGCTCAGTGGTAGAGAACTTGCCTACCAGGTGCAAGACCCTGCATCTGATTCTCAACAGCACAAAACAAAAACAAATACAATAATCACAATTTTATAGATGAGAACAGTAAGGTTTTGGGTGATTAAAATAAGTTGCAGTCTCACACAGCCAACTATGTGGCATAATACAGATGTAAGCATAATTGTAATCTCCTGAGCCCACAATGAATCCATTATAGCATTACCCACCCCCACCACATACAAACTTCAAAATTTTAGGAGTAGAATTTTTTTGTGTTGCTGGGAATTGAACACAGGGTCCTTCATATTCTAGGCAAGTGTTCTACCACTGAGCATACCCTAGACCCTCTTCTCATTTTTATTTACTTATTTTTGCTATATTGGGGATTGAACCCCAGGGGTGCTCTACCACAGAGCCTCAGCCCCATCCATTTTTATCTTTCATTTTGAGACAATGTCTTGCTAAGTTGCAGAGGCTGGCCTCAAACTTGCAATCCTCCTGACTCAGTCTTCCAAGTAACTGGGATTACAGGAGTGTACCACCATGCCCAGCTTGCCTTCCCCCACCCCCTTTAAAAATCTCACTTTTGTTATTCCTATTATTTGGTATGCTGAAGTGGAAACATTGCCCAAAGACCAGTAGACCCAAAGAAATCAGAGAAAGTTATCATATCAGGAACAAAAATAAGATTTTGAAAAAAGCTCAGATAATAAACAAAAGATGGAGATAAAACCCGAGACTCAAATTCTGTGGCCATAGCTGGAGATGTGAGGAGAAAGGAAAGGCTCTCCTTCCTTGGGTATTAGCTTCATGAATGATAAGTCCTTGCTGGGTGAGAATGGGGACTCTGCTGGCCACAATCCAGGGTGAGAGCTGGGACAGCACTTGAGAGACTGCTTGTTTGTGCCATGTCCCCACAAGATCACAGTTGCCACCTGTTTGGGATCTGGTGAAAGACCCCTGTGTGTGTCCCATAGGTTTCTGGAACTCAGCACATGCCAGATGCTGCAGTTGCTTAGGTGTCTGGATGCTGTGAGTCACTCCCCAGACCTCTTGGTCTGGATCTGCCTTAAGAGTCTAGGGGAGAGACAGGGCCACAGCAGGTGACACTGCATCTTGTGCATCTTGGCTTCTCCCCAGAGGATGGGGGCCAAGCAGGACAATCTAGGCCTAGAATTCAGATTTGTCCTCCTTTGCTATCTTGGCCTCAATAAGTCTGCAGACACCCTTATCCTAAGCCACACCTCCAAACATGACCACATGGTACCACCAGGCCCAGTTTAGACTGAAGTCTAGAGGGAGTTGCTGAAAGAAAACTGTGCTGGAGCTTTAGAAGATGCTGGTGCGAGGCAAGGCCAGCACTATTACTCCCAGTTCATTTGACTTCGCTGAGGTCCAGAGAAGGGCTTGCTCAAGGTTTCAAATAAGCCAGATGACAAAATACCTGAGGAATCTACCCAGGCTCCTGCCCTGGTGGCAGACCCTTCATTAAAGCAAAAGGCCTTAGTGTGCAGAGGTCCTGGATTCCATCCCCAGCAAGGTGGGTGGGGAACAAAAGACCTTTCTTTTCCAGATAAGGCAGGTCAGAGACTTCCAGAGAAGGGTCAAAAATCTCAGTCTCAGAAGCATCCTAGCAAGTGGGAATGCAGCACAGCTTGACAAATACCATTAATTTCCTTAAACCAGAGCAGTACCAACAGAGGGTGTTAGCTCCCATCATCTACAAACAAAAATGTTCTCCCCATTGGTGCCCTTATAGAAAGAGACTTTCTATGAAGTAGTAATAGTCACACTGTATCAGTATTTTGAAATATAGTTTCATTATTAAACTAGGAGAAAAAATGCCATTGTCTTAAACCACAAGGGGGCAGGTTTGATGTGCTTGTACATACACCTCCCCACCCCCCCCCCACACAAATAATTTCTTCTTTTTTTTTTTTTTAATTAGAGCTTTATAGTTACACAAAGTAGTTGAGTTCATCTGATAAACTCACATGTGCATGGGGGTCGATTTCAGTTCATGACACTCCACCCCACTTTCCACTCTATGCTCCCTCCCCTCTCCACTTCTCCTTTCTCTACTAGACTTCCCTATTAATTTGTATTTAATTGGTCACCTATTAATTTGTATTTAATTGGTTCTTTATGTTATCCTGTCCTTTCCCCCTTTCCTTTATTTTACTCTAGCCTCCACGTGAGAGAAAACATTGCACTTCTGAGTTTCTGAGTTTGGCTAATTTCACTTAGCATATTCTCCATTTCCATCCATTTACAGGCAAATGCCATACTTTCATTCTTTTTTATGGATAAGTAGAACGCCATTGTGTATGTTTCCAGCACAATTTCTTAATCCATGTCTTTTTAAAAGTGAGTTGTTCACATCTGATTACAGTGACAGGTAGATAAATATTCCTCATATGACCTAGTGTAAATAGACTTGTAAGTCCTCCAAATTAATAACGATGACTGTAGTGCAATTTGTATGTTATTGGTTTACAAAGCTCCTTCACTGGCAGTATCCTGTCAGCATAACACTTGGAAGCCCACCTTAATTCAGCGCTTGGTGAATCATCTTTACAACTAGATTCTGAAAACAGTAGTACATTTATAAGAGTATATTTCAATTCAGTTTCATTCCCATGTGGATACTGATAAAAGATGAATTTCAGAAAAGAATACACTGTAACACACAAAGGGTTACATGGGTGGAAATATAATACCAAGGTTAAACTAATCCATGCTTCATGAGGCAAAGCTAGTGGAGAATGAAATGCCAGAATGCAAAACAAGACCCCAAACCAAGTTTTATGACATAATAAAGGAGAAAAATCTAGTGATCTGCTTATAACCTTGATGAAGATGCTGGTGAAAAGGTGACATTTTGTAACATTCCCTACACAGGGAATCATCTGATTCAGCAGTTAGACAGGGCCCTGAGAGTTCACCAACAATGTTTGTGTATTTCTGTTCAGGTTGGGGTTGGAGGTTGGTGACAAAGGTAAGGAAGTGGATCGAGGCATGCATTTTTAGGGATGTGCAGCCAAGGGATAGTCTTAATGATGCTTGTATTCAGCTCCCTGCCCTGTGCTCCCCATAGCCCACATCCTTCCCTGTCTACTCTCAACAGGTAGAGAGCATGGGAAGCATGCAGGAGATTCCAGTAGGGCCGTGCAGTGAACCTCTTCACACAAACCCACCCTTCACTTGGGATTGATGTTGTGGCACAGCTATTATGACAATCCCTAATATGCTTCTTCCCCCAATCCTTTCTGAACTGAGAAAAATAACCTTGGCCCTGGCCATACAGAAGAGTCTTCCACACTCCACCCAAAGAGACACCGACTGGTTAGCAAACTTGGATTGCACATGATTCCATCATCACACATAACATGTTTCTCTAGTGCAAGAGTTTTCTCAGCATATCCCTGGACTAGCAGTATCACCTGGGAAGATGTTAACAATTCGAGTCCCACAAAATCAGAAACTCTGGGATGAGGCCCAGCAGTCTGTCTCCCCGTATGCCTGATGTTTATGTTTGGGAGCTACTTTTCTTTTGCCACATTTATTTTGTTCATCTGTGATAGAGGCTGGACAGCCTTCAGAAAACAGGCTGGGAAGATTTCTATTGCCTGGTCATTTGGTAGAGGTGAGGGGTGGGAGGGGTGAAAGTAAACGTGCTAGATCACCACCCGGTTTCTGGGAAAAAATGCAAAATTGTAATGTCCAGTGTTGTGTGGCAAGTAACAAGCAAACCTGGCTTTTTCCTCCTTGGGAGATCATGTAAAAGAATAACATCCTGTTTGCTGGAGGAACACTGTATTCTCACACAGCAGATACTTGTACAGAGAGAATTCTGTATGAATTCTGGTACTGAAATGAGGCTGTACCTGGAACACATAATTAAAGACTTGTATTTGCTCAGCCCAAAGGTCCTGCTCTATTTTGTGTTAACAGGGAATAATAAAATCTTACAAACCTAGGTGCACCTGTTTTATATATTCAATTAATGAGGCCTTGTTATCATTCCAAAAGTATGGCAGCTTTTCCTCACGAGGATATTTACAGCATGACAGCTCCAGTGTAATTTCAAAACACTGGGCCCAGATGTAGTTGTAGTCTTGCATTCCACCTACAAACAAGCATATTTAGTTTTTGTTAAGGCCTAAAATTGGAGTGAAGCCAAGTATCACAGACCTTGGGGATGAGTGGATGAGACAGTTGCAGGGGAAATGAACGTAAACAGGAAAAGACAAATTTGACATATTAGCATGAAAAATCAAGGATTGACATGATGAGTCATGACTAGGCATCTTAAATATTTCCATATGCAAAACTGGATCAGAGTTGACTAAAGTTCAATTGTGCATCAAAATTAAATGAGGGGTGGAGGAAGGCTCCTTTTTTATTTTTTATTTTATTTTTTTATTTTTAAAAGTTCTATATTATGAAAGGATTCTTCAAATTCCACTTCTTCCTTGAATTACATTTTAAATGGACATAAACTAGAATAGAATTTCGAATATATCTACAAATCATTCATTTGTAAACTCATTTATATGAACCAAAGAACACTACTTTTAAGGGAATAATAATGGCCAACATTTACTTAGTGTTCACTATTGCTAGGTACTGTTCAAAGTGCTTTAGGTCAACTCATTGAATCCTTATGACAATTATTACTGCCTTATACAAAGCAGGAGATATAATCCCAGATGTTAGGTCATGTGTCCAGAAATTCCTGCCTGTGGACAGCAGAGACTAGGGTGTAGGCCACCTTGCCCTAGCTCCTGTGCTTTTTTTTTTTTTTTTTTTTTTTGGTACTGGGGATTGAACCCAGGGGCACTTTACCACTATATCTGCAGTCCCCCTACCCCAGCTGTTTTTTTTTTCCCCTTAATTTTGAGACAGGACCTCTCACTAAGTTGCTTAGGGTCTCACTAAGTTGCTAAGGTTGGCCTCAAAATTATGATCCTCCTGCCTTGGCCTCTAAGTCACTGGGAATATAGTTGGGTGCCTCAGCACTCAGCCTGAGTTCCCATGCTCTTACCTATTATGCCAAGGTGCTTGTGGGGGTCAGAGAAAGAATGCCACTGACTCTCAGGAGGAAAAATACCCAGAGCCCTGTGGCTTCTGGTGCTGCCACTGCTTACATCATCTTTTTGTTTTTAACCTTCTGAAGATCCTATTTTCAAAGGGTTATTACAATTTTATTTTCTAAGATAAAAATATTTTCATATTTTAATCTCTCTGAATTGAGATATCTTAAATGGCATGCTTGAAAAAATTATGGCTTTAACTGAAAACACTTTATTCCTTTCCTGGTGGTTTATCGTATTTTACAATCAATGTCATCTTGGATTTGATGGAATAACAGTAACTTTAAAGGAAGTAGATTTTAATTTGCTACACTTGATATCTGCACAAGAAAATATGTATTCTCAATTCCATCAGGATATTTGGGAAGCACTGAAGTAGAAAAACAGTTTGATTTCAAGAAAATGATTAAAAGAGTATATCAGAATACTGATACATACTACTATATATAGGTAGCGGGTGCGGTGGCACATGCCTATAATCTCAGTGGCTTGGGAGGCTGAGACAGGAGGACTGTGAGTTCAAAGCCAGTCTCAGCAACTTCGCAAGCCATTAAACAAACTCAGTGAGATCTTGTCTCTAAATAAAATACAAATGGAAGGAGACCCTCAGAGTTATACAAAAGTACATACAAGAGGAAGTGAGGGGAAGGGGAAAAACAATATAAGGGGGACAAACGAATGTCAGTAGAGGGAGCAGAGAGAGAAGAGGGGAGGGGAGGGGAGGGGAGGGGAGGGGAGGGGAGGGGAGGGGGGATAGTAGAGGATAGGAAAGGCAGCAGAATACAACAGACACTAGTATGGCAATATGTAAATCAATGGATGTGTAACTGATGTGATTCTGCAATCTGTATATGGGGTAAAAATGGGAGCTCATAACCCACTTGAATCAAATTGTGAAATAGGATATATCAAGAACTATGTAATGTTTTGAACAGCCAACAATAAAAAATTTAAAAAATAAAAAAATAAAAAAAAAATAAAAGTCAATTAATGTTGGTAAAAAAAAAATAAAAAAAATAAAAATAAATAAATAAAATACAAAAAAGGGCCGAGGGTGTGGCTCAGTGACTGAGTGCCTCCGAATTCAATCCCTAGTAGTAATAATAATAATATACTGGACACCTGGTGGTGGCATGTGATTGAATAAATCAAATTATTTTGAAAAAATAATAATAATAAAAAAATACTAGATATATTGGGCTGGGATTGTGGCTCCGTGGTAGAGCGCTTGTTTAGCATGTGTGAGGCACTGGGTTTGATTCACAGCACTGCAAATAAACAAACAAATAAATAAAAATAAAGGTCCATCAACAATTAAAAAAATATGAAAAATACTAGATATCAAGTGATAACAGTGTAGGCCCAGATTCTAGCCAGGAAAAGCCTATCTTATAGATTTTTATATTTCTCTCTGAACTTATTTTCACAAAAAACAAAACAACAAGGAAAAGAGAGAAAAGAAAACAATATTTTTGACTGGATGGATATGTCTCAGGTAGAAAGAATTTAAATGGCAAAACTGGTGTGCTTTAAGGATCCCTAGCAAAGTATTCCCAATTGAAAATGCCAAGCATGGAGAGTGATCAAAGTTCTGGATAAAGCCAGTCATGCTTGGCAACAAAACCTGTAGGAGGGCCAGGAGGCTTTGCTCTCTACTCCAACGCAGCTGGCTTTGCCTTTTTTTTTTTTTTTTTTTTGAGAAAGATACACAGCTCATACATACATACTTGGGAAATTTCCAATTTCCTATACATTTGAATTTGTCTTCAGTTATAGACAGTGAACATTAAGAACGACTCTGCCATTGAGCAGGAGTGAGGTCCTCTCCTAGCTCCGAAGAGGGAAGAACAAGACTAGAGTGGAGACCTAGGGTGGGAACGGGGGGCCTGTCTTAGCAGGGAGAGTTTGGGGTATTGTGGTGTCTAGCTGGACCTTCTGGCTGCATGCCCTCAAATCATCATCTATGCTCATTTACATTATCTGGAAAGCTGTCAACGAGCTGTCCAGACACAAAGTACTAGCTTGTGCAAGATTACTGGCAGCCTGTGCATCTATCGTGATAACTTGTGAAGGCACCTTTGGAAGTGGCCTGTGTGCAGAAGTGCAGCTCGAGGGCCAGGCTGGCCAGGCTGTTTACAGTACTCCTTCTTGCAAGAATATCTTCCTTCCATGTTCCCCACATGGTAATCTTCCTCCCTTCCTTCTTGCCATCCTATTCCAAGAGTGGAAACTGGAGGACCCTGTCTGTTGTGTCCTGCCTGAAAAGCCCTTTTATTGAGCCTGCAAAGTAGCTTTCTAAGAAGGGTACTTCTTCCCGATATCCAGCTTTTCATAACCTGGAATGTTTAGCCATATTGGTTCTCCACTACTGCATGGCAATAATAAGCTGGATCTAAGTATCAGTTGTCTCTGTGAGATGGGACATAAGCATTGCAATTCTCTAAGGTCTTCACAATTTTCCTATTGTCTTTTGTGTAGCTATTGTTTATTTACTGGTTTGTATATCCCTATGGTACACAGGTATCTTTTCTAAATCTTTATTCTTATTCTAATTACACAATCACAATTACTTATTTGCCTTAACCTTGAGGGTAAGATCTGCTGTGTCTTGTTCATCTTTCTTGGCACAGTTCTGGCTCACAGCACGCAGATATTGAATAAATACGTGAATGAATAAAAAAGGCCATTGGCAGTGAGGGACATGTCTGAGCATCTCTCACCTCCACTGCTTCTGTGGTATTAGCTAATGGAGAGAAGATTGAGAGACACAAACCAGCTGGTGCCCTTGGGTGATGACAATAAGGAGAATGGAAGAAATGAAGAGAAACTCACCTTGGAGTGGATACCAAGAGTAACCATTTGTAACTCCATTGGGAAAGTTCATTTTATTTTTACACTGATCTCCTTTAGTCATGTTGGGATTTCTTGAAGCATAGGTATGCGCAAGATGTTGAAAAACATCATCATCAGGAGTTAAGCTTCGGGAGAGCAATGTTCCAGTTGCTGCATTTGAAAGAGACATCAAGACCTTTTAATTAACTTGTAGTAAGATGTTAGCAAATACATACTCACGTTGCACATAAATGCTCTCATTTCCACGGAGAGATCCACCCATTTCCATGAATGCTCCCTCTATTCTTTTTTCCACTTTTTAATAAACAAATACAAGGTGATATCTCACAAAATAAGTCAGATACATATCCAGACTTCTCCTAAATCAGCTTAAAAATTAGACATCCTCTTGGTACTCTTGCTGATTTCTGAAGGTTGGCAAACTTTCCTTAGGTATTCAGGAGGTTGAAGGAAGCCAGTAATATTTTAAGTCCTTGAGTTTTAAAAGGAGTCAGCGATTACCATTCATATGATTAGCAAAGAAATGTAATTTGTTCTAGTTTTATTTTGTTTTAGCCATGTAGCCTCTTGTGAGATGATCTAAGTCTGATTTTACTATTTCATTCATGAATATCACACTACTGGCTTCAGTTCAGCCACACTGCACATCCACTGCTTGAGAATTTATAGGAAGGATGGCTTAGGGTTGGGAAATTAAAGCTCCTTCTAACCCAGCCAGAGATGTTAAGCAATGGCAGAAGGGTTCCTCCTCACATAGAGGCACTACATTTGTAGCTCTGCTCTGCACTTAGAAAGCCAGAGTGGGTCCCACATTTGCTTACCTTGAACACCATTATCAAATGGGTAACTGGCCACCAATGCACCACCGTGGAGGTTTGCAGAGAGGACAAATGTCTCCGATTTCAGCCACTTCATGATTGCCAGAGTTTCAGGCTGCCTTGATACATTATTATATTCAAAGGCATCAGGGAAATTTCTATTCAGGTCATACTGGTTATAATTTTCCCTTTAAAAGAAAGAACTTTTTAGGGCTCATTGATGTTGTTACAAGGGAAAAGATTCTTGCAGTGCAAAGACCTTTGGATTAGGCTCCAGGTGTTTCCCAAATGTGGTAGATGGCAGCCTTGGTGCCTCCAACAAACCACACACATTTACACCCTACGTGGTCTCCTCCTCCTGTCTGACCTGCTCTTACCAATAGAACATTAGCTATTGTAACCTAAGCAGAAGCTTTTGGTAAGTCTTTGCATTCTGGGACTTTTGCCCTTAGAAAACTTTCTTTTGGAGCTTGAGACTCCAGTGGTAGACACATGGAGAGTCCACATGGAGAAATGAAGAGCCCAGGGGACAGCCAGAATGAGGACCCAGGTGAGGCACTTGAACTGGCCATTCCAGCTCTGCTCTGCTCTGCCCAAACTCCTGACTTACAGGGGAAAAAAAAAAAAAAAAAGCTATTGTTTCAACTCACTAGTTTAAGAATGGTTCCTTATGTAGCAGAAACAACAGGAGGAGTGAGCTATTTTATATTTCTAAAAAGTGGAATGTTTAAATATACTAAAAAAACCCTAAAACTGAAGAGAATCCAGTAGTGAGATTTTATTTTTAGTAAAGCAAAATATTTCTAAATTGCACAAATATAAATGTATGATAAACATTTGAAAATTTCTAAACCTTCCAAGACAGCTTGAAACAGAAACTGTTTAAACCAGAACTACTGTAAGACTGATTCTTCTTTGTGGTTAGATCACTGGCTTAATAAATCAACCACTAATGATTGAGGGCGTGTACTACCCCAGGCAACCGGGGAGCTCACCGCAATGAACATACCAGACATGATCCTGCCCTCAGGGAGCTTGCTTTTTAGTGGGGAGAGAGAGATTACACAAGAAATTGGACCCTACAAATTGTGCTATGAAGGTAAAGAGCTGAGTGACCTAAGAGTATACCAGGGAGCCTAATATATGATACTTGTCAGGGAAGGAGTCTTTGAGGAAATGCTATGTCAGCAGCGGGAGGAGGTAAAGAGAGAGTGGAGGTGCCAGACGCCTGTGCCCAGAAAGTACTGGGAGAAGAGGGAGGAGGATCAGAGAGGCAGGAGCCCAGGGCGCAGGGGGCGTGGCCAGTGGAGGCGGCACCGGTATTGAGGATTTCAAGATTCATCCTGCAAACAGGGGGCAGGAGCTCCAGCACACTGCGGCAGAGTGCTGGCTGTGAGATGCTTCACTGTCATCTAACTCCTCTTTCTAGGGCCAGCAGGTACCTGATGGGAGCCTTTCCGTTTTGTCTTGTTTTAAAATAAAGTTAGACCAGTCCATCTCACCTTCCGTTACTGTAGAAACAGTCAGGCTTTTTGACAGCTTCGAATCCATCTGGGTTCATTGATGGCATGATGTGTATCCGGGTACTATTGATCAGATTTGTGATTTCAGGGTCTTTCCCATAGCTGGTGACAAGATAGTCAATCAGATGGAGCAGCAGCTCCCTCCCGACAGTCTGTGGTGGAAGAGAAAGGGGGTGTTTTAGGTCAGAAGCAATAAGGAAAACCATGCCTGGAGCACAAATCCCCTCAGTAGGGGCCTGAATGCATGATATATTGGACCAAAACTAGTCCATAGGACCACTAATTCCTCCAGCACAGGGCAATCAGGCAAGTGGTAATCAATCCCTGGATGTGCTGCAAAGTATTTGTTACTCAAAATTACTCTGTTGTAAATAGTTTACTTTTTATCTTGGGGATAGGGATTGAAACAAGAATAATTATTTTAAAAAAGAATTACAGCCAGGTTCAGTAGAGCATACCTGTCATCCCAGCTATTCAGAAGGTTAAGGAAGGAGAATGGCAAGTTCGAGGGCATCCTGGGCAACTTAGCAAGGAGACCATGCCTCATAAAAAACTTTTAAAAAGGGCGGTGGGTGTACCCAACCTAGGTGCCCTTCAATAGATGAATGGATAAAGAAAATGTGATACGTATATACAATGGAATATTATTCAGCCATTAAAAGAATGACTTTATGAAATCTGCTGGTAAATGGATGGATCTGGAGACTAACATGCTAAGTGAAATAAACCAATCCCCCCAAACCAAAGGACAAATGTTCTCTCTGATATGCAGATGCTAGGGAGGGTGGGGAGGAGAAACAGAAGTTCAGGTGGATTAGACAAAGGGAAATGAAGAGAAGGGAGGGAGGACAGGAATAGGAGAGACAGTGGAATGAATGAGACATAACTTTCCCATGTTCATATATGAATACACCACTAGTGAAACTCCACATCATGTACCACCACAAGACTGGGATCCTAATTACAATAAGCTCTATTCCATGTATGTGTAATATGTCAAAATACGCTCTACTGTCCTGTATATCTAAAAAGAACAAATAAAAAATAAAACACAGGAGATATTTTTAAAAAGAAAGAAAGAAAAGAAAATAACTCAAGCCAAGAGCTGACAATGAGATTCACCAGCCAAAGGCAAAGAAAGCCAGGATTAAAAGGCTTGGGTTGAGTGCGAATTCAGTTAACAGTAGAACTAGTCATCAGTTCTACTTACAGTCAAAATTTAACCAGTTATTTTTAGTTTCACTTCAGTTTTATTCTTCTGTTAATAAATTTTAGTAGGATTAAGTTTAAAGATTTAAATATAATCATACTTAGGTCAATTTGAATATGATTACATTTTATACATCTTAAAAGCTACCAACTCATAATATAAAATAGAAATATACAAGTGTCTGAGAAATAGTAATAAAGGTTATTCTGGGTGAAAGTATTTCTGATAACTTGTTACCTCTTATTTTTCTAGTATTACTTTCTAGTATCTTTTTGTCATTTTTATAAAAACAAAAAAGTCATGATTCTTTCAGGTACAAAAGTGTGTAATCAAAGTATTTTCTGTTTGTCTCAATATACCACAAGAAGTCACAAGTGCTCAACTGGAGAGGGTATTTAAAAACCTTGGGAATATGACAAAGAATAATTTTCAGATAATTTGAAAAATGCTGAGGCAAACAGATGAAATTTCAGAGGGAGTTAAAATCTCTTTTTTCGGTTGGTCCATACTTGCTGCCTCTGTAACAGCAGAGTTCAACCAAATATTATTCAAATTAATTCCTCCTAACTTTAATATAAATGTCTCAAACATTCACTCATGTTTTATGTATAAACCTCCTTCCCTTCCCAATTTTAAAACTTTAGAATTAAGCCTTTGACTATGAAACCTTGGAGAGTTCAAATTTTAAGAAAGAATGTGGTGAAAACAGTGTCCCTTAGCTTACCCGGCCTTTCATCCAGCACGCTCACTTCCTTTCTGTGAGAGTATGGACTTCATGAAAGGACCCCCAGTAAGAGCCTGGGAGGCCTGGAGCACACACACTGCGTGGGGAGCCTTTCACTGGTGATTCAGACGGTCGTTAAAATGGCAATAACCCAGAAGGCAGAAAATAAAGTCTCCATCAGGTTTAGTTCAATTCAGCCAACTTGGAATTTGCCAGATAAATAAAAATGAGTCTAGATCTTCAAAGAATGTTTATAACACAATGGGGAAAATTTGAAGGAACAATCCACAACACCGTTAGTAGGGGGCAAGAGAGAGGGGGAAAGGCAGACAGGCAGACAGACACAGACAGGCAGAAACTTCAGTTCTGGGGTTCCACAATGGTGTGTTACAGATTTAATTCATTTGCCTGATGGTCTAGCTAATCCTCCTTGGTCAAATATCGAGCCTACAGATTCCATTATCTAACATACAGTCCCTAGCCTCCCACATCTGGGTTCAGCGACCTGCCTGTGTGGCCCCCGCACACCCCACCACTACGCTATCTAATGCCACTCACATAGGTTACAGTTAACCTAGCTGGCCACCCCTTCCCCACTCCACCATCTAAGCCTTGAGAGCAAGGATCTGAACCATTTCCCTCTGTATCCCTGGTATATCTTGCACATTTCCTGGTGTATCATGAATTTGGTAATTGTTAATTAGTTACTGTTGACAAATCCAGTACAAGGTCAAGACAACCCGGAGAAAGAACTTTTGGAAAACACGAAGATCCACAGTACTTAGGAAGAAGAGATGTTCAAAATGACAGTCATTTTGTTGGAAGGATTTTCAGTACTGAACAAAATTTACAGGGGTGTGGGGGGGCTGACATTTCTGCTTATGACAAGAAATCTAAATATCTGGTCACACCAGCTCAGCCTCACCAAAAAGAGATGGAGAAACAGATCACTATTTGAGGAATCTTCTACATGCTAAAAATGAATCTGACACTTCACCTGGAATAACCATTAGCTCTGTCTAAATCTAAACAGAACTATTTAAAGTCATGTGGTATAATTGAGAACAGTTTGCTATCTAGAAAGTGGTGGAAAAAATTTTGGAAGAACAAGCTTTTACATTTTTGTTCGAACAAATTTGGCACCTCTATCTTATGGTGACTACACATCCCAGACTTTCTAAGACAAGCACAATTTCAGATATGCCTTATTGTCTGCATAAACCATTAAAATACCCTCTAAGTACAAACATTTAGATATACAAATTGCATCACATAAACTGTTTCTATACTGAGATGTGTAAAAGTCGAAGTGCTTTATTTTTAGTTTGAAAATATGCTCATTATTTATAGGAAATGTTTTTTCTTTCAACCTATATATCTGGAATACAATAAAGTATAAACAAATGTTACTAAATGTAAACAGCATAAAGGTCACCCAGCAAAGGAGCTCTATTTATTTGAACTCAGAAAATTCCAAATAGCTATCCAGATTCCTAACATCTGGCTTTTGAATACTTTTGTGGCTCTTAATCCAATACTCAGTATTTTCTTTCTCTCCCTCCCTTCCTTTCTTTCTTTCTTAGATTGAACCCAGGGGTGCTTAACCACTAACCTACATCCCAGCCCTTTTTACTTTTTCATTTTGAGACAGGGTTTGCTAAGTTGCTAATGGCCCTGCTAAGTTGCTGAGGCTGGTCTTGAACTTGCGAACCTCCTGCCTCAGCCTTTTGTATAACTCTGAGGGTCTCCTTCCATTTCCATGCAATTTCCCTTCTCTCTCCCTTTCCCTCCCACCTTTCATCCCTGTTGCTTTTTAATAAGATAGAAAAACAGAGAATGCTTTCAGTGCCAAAAGATTTAAGTAAGGAACAAGGTGGTGATTAGACCCTGTGCCAAGTGACTTTTTTGCTCCTAGGTTAGACCATTGCTTTTTCTAACTCCCAGTGGCACCAGGATGGCTGACTATTGAAGTCTTCAAGTTAAAAATAATAACTTTCTTAGCAGTCCCATGGAGCCCACAGATGCTTCTACCAGCTGGGACATGAAAGGGGTTTACATGTTTCAGATCCTCACATCAAAACACACCAAGACTTTTTCCTCTGCCTAATCTCAGTCCTCACTATTCCTTAAATAAGCAGGGTGAACTAGAGAGACTTGACATTATGGACACACTAACTACACCAGAAAATTGGGAAACTGTATGGAAAGAATAGCCAATTAGTGTGTGGGGGGGCAGTGTTTCTTCTTATCTTTGGAAGTTTCAGTTCTGAGGGTTAATTTCTGAGTTGCAGACTGCAAGTCCTGAAGCACCAGGAATTCAATAAATAAACTACTGAAGGCAAAGAATGCCATCTGTCTCTTATTAAAAATGGATTCCAAGGGACCTTGATCAATAGACTGGGCAGCAAAAGGGAAAGACGTCTGGGCTACTCTAATAGTTGTTTTATTAAAAGCAACTTTGGTTGGACTCCCAGCAATCTCAAGTTTTTTTTAAAGAAACAGTGCATTATGTTCAGAAAGCCACAGATGGATCGAACTTCACTGGCCCCCAAGATACCTACTCTTTTCTGAGAGGTAGATGTTTGCATCTTTGCTCTGGCTGCAAGAAAAGTACCTTCTCTAAGCTGGGCAGGTTGGTCAGCATGCCTGGCAAGGGCAGGCTGTGTGTGTCATGAAGGGTGGAGCCAGTTTCCCAGGAGCCTGGGCTCGGGGAGGGTGAAGCCAGGTCAGGAAGCTTAGCACTGATGAGAGCAAGCCACCCAGGCTATTGCAAATCTGTAGTGTTCCAACAAGTGAGCAGGTTGTACTTATTGGAATATGCATTTACACTGACATTCCTTTAAATTACATGTTTTATAATGCATTCTGCACATTCCTGTGCATATTTTTTTTTATGGTGATGTCAGGAAACTACCTTTCTACACTTGACTGCCCAGTCTTATTGAATCCTGGAAAGTGGGAAATACTGCAGTTGTCATGTTCTCAAAAGCCTAAGGAAGTAAGGTGAGAAAGGGAGATGAACATCTTCAACTGTGTGCCAGATGGCTGGGCAGGTAAGAGTGGCAAAAGGATATTTTGTGAAACAAAAAGAATTTATTTCTTCTAATGTGAAAAAGAGGTCAAACACTATGAAGGCATTCAACAGTATTTGTGGAATGATGGGTCTGAGAGAACCCTAAGTGTGGCTACCTCAAAGTGAACATTGAAACCATTGAGTATGCCAGGGGTAGTGGTGCAGTCCTGTAATCCAAGGCTGAGGCAGGAGGTTCGCAAGTTCAAGACCAGCCTCAGCAACTTAGCAAGGCCATTAGCAACTTAGCAAACCCTGTCTCAAAATGAAAAAGTAAAAAGGGCTGGGATGTAGGTTAGTGGTTAAGCACCCCTGGGTTCAATCTAAGAAAGAAAGAAAGGAAGGGAGGGAGAGAAAGAAAATACTGAGTATTGGATTAAGAGCCACAAAAGTATTCAAAAGCCAGATGTTAGGAATCTGGATAGCTATTTGGAATTTTCTGAGTTCAAATAAATAGAGCTCCTTTGCTGGGTGACCTTTATGCTGACTTGGATGGGAGGAGTTGAAAGCTAGAGCACTGTTTGCAGCTTCAAGAACAAAAACACGTCAGGTTACTCTCACAGGACACCAGGTATATGACCAAATGGCTGTGCTGCTGCTGGACCCTGATTCCTTAAACTCCTTCAGAAGGTCTCACAGAAAGACCTTGCAGGGCCTTACTTCTTTGTTGCAATATGTGAGTCTTCTTTATGTTTCCTCTTTAACATTTACATGGAGCTCAAGAGACCTGAGGGGAAGTGTGTCTGGTGACTTTGCAGAAATTCACGCCATGTCCATACCTCATCTCCATGCATATTTCCTACGTATTTGAATTCTGGAATCCCAACTCTGTGTTCCTTAGGAAACCGTCCCACGACAAGAACCCATAGGTTTCTACCTTTATTGGGAAGAAAAAAGAGAAAAGTAAGTTCATCTCTTAAAATGACAAATGAACTCTGGGAGAATGAGAATAGACCAGCGATGCTGTTTTTCCCACCTTACTTTTAACATTTCATGGTGACTTCAGTTCATATAACTAACATTTAAGTGCTTAAAATGTTCTTGTTTATTGTCAGAATTTAGGGAAACCCTTTCAATTCAATACAAATATTTATTATTCTAGGACGTGATTTTTAGAAATTGAACACTTATTAGGTTACATAGATCTTACTTTTCTAAAATGTTTATATACCTCACTTTAAGAACCTGGAGCCTCATAGAAACAATCTTGGGAAGGCACACAATTTAACAAAGTTAAATTACAGTTGATGGTTGACTGGAAGGGGGCCATAACTTGCAGCACAAACAAAATGAAGAAAGCAACAGTAATAAAACATGTAACTCAGGAGGGAGATTGTTTTTAAAGTAAGAAATCCTGAATCCTGTATTCAAATGCTAAAGTGACAAGCACCCTGTGGCTGTGTTTTTGATGTGCATGAGTTCTGCAAAGTAAATTAGAAACCACAACCTGTGCTAACAATACCAAGGAAAACTTCTAAATCCCAGCTCTGCCTTAGACTGGAAGGGCAGAAACAAGATCATCAAGAACTGCCAGGACTGTGTCTGTGCCTATATCACAGCTGGTACCTGGTTCACATCACCTCAAGCAATACCGTCATGACCCACTGAGATGGATTATTAATCAAACTGATTATCAAAAATATTAAGTAAACTTCTTATGATCATGCAGGAATAAAGAGACCACAACTTAAGCCCCAGAGCCATGCCTTGAACCCTGGTCTATTTGATTTCAATTCTAGTGCTCCTTTCACTAACAAAAACTATCCATCTCTCAGGAGGCTTGGTTTCCCAACCAGTAAGAGCAAAGAAGTCCTTTTCAATTCTAAAATTGTCTGGTGTTTTTAATACAGTTTAAAGTTGGAGATTGGGATTATGTTTGATATCTATCAGGTATATACAAAGTTCAAATTATCTGTGATAACTCAGCTGTATGTGGAATTTAAGAGCCCGGGAAAGGAATTTAACAGCAACTAATAGGCTAATGTTGAGAGGGTTTCTGCAGAATTTCTGATTTAGTTCCTCAAATCAGGGATCTTACAGGCTGGGGAACACTCAGTTGCAATGAGTAGCTGAAGGAAAAGCAGATATTGGATTGTCTTTTTCAACATTTACTCAAATATTATTAGAACAATTTTTTAGGGAAATTTGCCATGAACAAGTTGATGCTTTAAATTCAGTAACTAGGAATTTTCAGAAAATGTTCACCAAATGCAGTTTGTCTGATTGATGGCCCCCTGTTCAGTGTAGAGGTCACCTCCATTTATTTATTTGATTACTACATCTAGACATTCAGCCTGGATCAGTGACATGCTCCATGCCCAATGATTTTTTTAACATATATTTTTTTTAGTTGTAGATGGACACAATTTCTTTGTTTTATTTATTTATTCATAATAGCTAAATTGTGGAACCAACCTAGATGCCCTTCAGTTGATGACTGGATAATGAACATGTGGTATATAAACACAATGGAATACTATTCAGCATTAAAGAGAACAAAATCATGGCATTTGCTGGTAAATGGATGGAGTTGGAGAAGATAATGCAAAGTGAAGTTAGCCAATCCTAAAAAACGAAATGCCAAATGTTTTCTCTGCTATAAGGAGGCTTATTCATAGTGGTGTGGTGGTGGGGAGCATGGGAAGAATAGACAAACTCTAGATAGAGCAAAGGGGAGGAAAGGGTAGGGAGGAGGCATGGGGGTAGGAAAGACAGTGGAATGAGATGGACATCATTACCCTAAGTACATGTCTGAAGACACGAATGGTGTGACTCTACTTTGTATACAGCAAGAGACTTGAAAAATTGCGCTCTATATGTGTAATATGAATTGTAATGCATTCTGCTGTCATGCATAACAAATTAGAATTTAAAAAAAAGATTAGGGATTTGAAAACAAAAAGATTGGGGATTAAATAAAGATGCTCATTATCACTACAAAAAAGAAAAGAAAAGTTCGTTCAAGGCCAGCCTCAGAATCAGTGAGACCCTAAGCAACTTAGTGAGATTCTATCTCAAAAAGAAAGAAAGAGACCTGGGGGTGTGGCTCAGTGGTAAAACATCCCTTTGTTAAATCCCCACCACCAAAGGGGGAAAAAAAGCAAGCATTCTGAGTTTGCCATGTGGACATGTCCATTCCATCTAGTCATTCCCAACCAGAAGCATTTGATTAATTAGAACCCTTCTTTCACCAATGGCATTAATTCTCTGCTCATCTGGAACTCAGTCTTACAAAGCTAACATTTCATATGAAACAAGGAAGAACTTTTTATAAGTGAGCTGTTAAACTTGGCTCTTTGGGTTTGTTTCTGGGGAATTCTTTTCTGTAACTATTAATGCTTTTAAAGCTACCATAATCACAGATTTGTACAGAGTATAGTTTTGTTCCCTCTTGGGCAAGAGAAAAATTCAATATTATCTTAACATAATATTTATCAATTGTAATATATAATTCTGAGTCTACAACAGCCTTTTTTTTTTTTTTTTTTTTTAACACAAATCATAGGAGTAGACAGCAAAACCCTAACCTGATGTGGACATCCAATATCACTTAGTTTAAGGAAAGAAGGAAATCAAACTCATCAAACCAAGTGAAGACATCTTTTGGTGGGTAATTCAATCCAACTTTAGCACAAATGACCTCTAAGTGAACTGCAAGATGAGAAACTTACCTTGAATGACTTCACTGGCACTAAGTCTGAGAATGAAATCAACCCACAACCCTGGTGGATACACACAATCCTTTTGCAGTGACCTGATTCTCGAAGGGCTTTCACCTCCCCTCCAACCAACGTCGGCCATCTCTGGCTAAGACCAGAGGAAGAACACAAAAGACAAACCACTTACCTCCAACAACCTGGTAGTCAAAACAAGGGCAATATAAGCAAGATTTTCCTTCTTCTATCAAGGTTGGAAAGACTACCTTTATTCTCCCAAGTTCGAGCTAGTATCAGGTGTGATAAAGAGTTCTGAAGTGTTCTGCCTTTTTCTCTTCATTACAAAGTAAATTAAATTTGGATTCCAGATACTTCAGAATCTACACTTACTCACTCACTCAGGGTTTAACACAAACCCTGGGCCCTGGGTGCCAAATTGAGTTGCTCAGAATATCAGGAAAAGATTTACAGTTTAGGATTCACAAAGACACACAAGAGAAGAAAGGAAGCCAGAAGTGCTACAATGTACTAGAGGAGTTCAGGCCATTTCCTAAGTTCTCTCTTTTTGGTAGTGCTAGGGATCAAGCCCAGAGCCTTGCACTATGCAAAGCAGACACACTACCATTGAGCCACATCCCTCGTCCCCTCAAAATACCAATTCCTGAGCTTCAACCTCCATCTACTAAATCGAATTCCATGGGTAAAGTCTAAGACATTTAATAAGTCCCTTTGGTGATTCTGAGGCCTATTACTGTTTTTTTTTTTATTTTTAAATTTGCTCTTTTTAGTTACACATGACAGCAGAATGTATTTTGACATATCATACATACAAGGAGTATAACCCCATTTTTGTGGTTGTGTATGATGTGGAGTTACACTAGTTGTGTATTCACATACACACATAGGAAAGTTATGTCTGATTCACTCTACTGTCTTTCCCATTCCCATACCCCATTCCCTTCCCTTCATTCCCCTTTGTCTAATCTAGTGAACATCTATTCTCCTCCCTGCTGATTATTATTATTACAGTTTAAAAGAAACTGAATGGTCCAGATAGATTTGGGAGCCAATTTAGGTAAAACCATCTCATTTTACATATAATGATGAATCTGTTTCTATGTTAAGAGATATACTTCTACTGAACCTTTTAGGATGGCTGCTAAATGTTTTGTTATATGAGCACCCTTCCATTTATTCTACCAATACTTTCTTGTTAGGGGTCCACCAAGAAGTAATTTTATGCAAATTGTGCCATGTTCACTAAAATTAAGTACAGAATCTAACATTAAAAAGATTTCTAAGACAGGCTTGGGAGGCTGAAGCAGGAGGACTGCAAGTTCAAAGCAGTCTCAGCAATTTAGTGAGGCTCTAAGCACCTAAGTGAGACCCTGTCTCAAAATAAAAAGTAAAAAGGGCTGGAGATATGGCTCAGTGGTTAAGTGCCTGGGGTTCAATCCTCAGTACAAACAAACAAATAAATAAAACTATTTATATTTTGAGAAAAATCAATGAAAAATTATGTAACATCAAAATGTGGGCTGGGGCTATGGATCAGTGGTAGCGTACTTGCCTAGCACGTGTGAGGCACTAGGTTCAATTCTCAGCACCACATATTAAATAAATAAATAAAGGTCTATGAACAATTAAAAAAATATTTAAAAAAAAACGTGTAAAATAGGTTGTTCATTAAAAACATATGGCACCACAGTATATAAAGCCTAAAATAATGGAGGAATCCCTATACGAGATGGAAATAGCACGTCAGTGATAAGGAGCTTAGAGGGTGATAAAAACCAAGTGACTTCATTTTTCTTTTTCATGTTTGCAGTTTTTAAAATTAAAAAAAATAAATTTTTCTTAGTTTTTTTCTTTAATAAGAACAGAACAATTAAAATATCAAAATTTATCATTCATTAAGTCTGGATATTATGGGCAGGCACTATGCTAAATAAATGCTGTCTGCTACTGGACGTTCATAACACCTCTGTGTAGGGGGTGAGAGCCACATTCCATAGCTG
Source organism: Marmota monax (assembly GCF_021218885.2). Taxonomy (NCBI): domain Eukaryota; kingdom Metazoa; phylum Chordata; class Mammalia; order Rodentia; family Sciuridae; genus Marmota; species Marmota monax. The sequence continues at coordinate 5,897,113 of NW_026695212.1, forward strand.
AGTGAAATGGCAAAACCAGGTTCAAATGCAGACTCGACTAAGCCCAAGATTTGTGCACCTCAATACCACCACACAGCCCCAATCTTCCTAGAAGTACTGGATAGGCTGGAACCCTGGTCTCAGGAAGAAATCTCCAGGCAGCTTTTTCAGTGTTGTGATGCTATGGTTTGCACCTGGAACAGGGTCCTGCCTGCTACCTGGCTCTGGACTGCTTGGTCTAGGACAAAACAACCAAATCCAAGGCTAACTTATGGGCACAATCCACGCAGGGTGCTGATGTAACACCACCATCGGTCTACCTCTACCTTGACAGTTTCAGTATAAAGTGTGCAGAGACCCTGGGTGGCCCTGACACTGGAGCAGAGCCACGGTCATTTGTCATGGGACTTGTATATATGGCCTGACACATGAACTTGTACCCAGAGTGCTGGATCAGCTGCAGGTTTCTCAGATATGCACTTCTCTGTGTTTTCTTAGGCGTAACCTTTGACCTAAGTCAGAGCTTGAGAGAGCTTGCCCAAAGACTGAGTTTCTATTTCAAAGATCAGTGAGAATAACAGCCCTCTTGGTAAGGCTGTTTTAAGACTGTCCCGGCAATGGTTTATCAACAGTGTGAGTTCCTTTTACCTTCCCAAAGAATAATCCACAGATCTGACACCAAACCTTTGGTTTCCCTTATGCATATTCCCATTACCCCCTCCCCCCACCCCCCCTACACAAACGAGAAGTTGATCACATATGGCACAGAAATAATGGATGAGTCCACAGAAGAGTGGAAATCATATGCTAATCATGTCGGTTTAATCAGTCTCCACAGTTCAAACACCCTCTGGATGTGAAATAGAGGAAAAGAGGTCCCCATAAAGCAGGTCATTACAAAAACCAAACAAATAACTAACATAAATTCTAGTAGATAATAACAAAACAGACAAAAAGCATAGGCAAGTTTCCAGATTGGCTCTGCTTGTGTAGAGTCATCCACAACTGAAAGCATTTTGCATATACTCAGTCATTTAACGCTAGAACTATAAGCAGTATTAGTGTCATGCTTCTACACATGAGGAGACAGTCTTCCTTAACCTCATAAGGCAGTGGTTCTCATAGTGTGGTCCTAGGACCAGCAGCAACCGCAACACCTGGGAACTTATTGGAAATGCACATTCTTGGGTTCCACTCAGATGCACGGATCAATAAGTACTGATCTGGGCATGGTGAGCAGCAATCTGTGTCTTAATTAGCTCTTCAGGTGATTCTCATGCACACAAAAGTTTAAGACCATCATAAAAAAGCCTGGGATGCCTACCCACAATGCCTCTGCTCTGTTGCTGACTACTGTACTATACTGCTCATCACCTAGAAATGGAAAAATACACACACACACACACGAAATCATGAAGAATCAAAGGAACACAAACTTATGAGCCAAAGTTGCTGTGTGTCCAACTTCTGTTGTGGAGACATTTTTCTTTCTGTGGAGGATTGGAAATGGAAGGAGGAAGGTAAGGGGACACCTGAGGATAGTTTGAGAAGTTATTGTTAGCTCTGTTGGTTCAGAATAGTCTGTTATCTGTTATGTCCCCCAAACTGCTTTCCTAAGGACTACAGACAATCCTTAATGACTTTGTTTGCCCCCAAGGTGTAGAAACTGGGCTGGCTGCATTTCTGGGATCTGGCTGTCCTATCTATGTCTTTGCTCAGCCTAATATGGCCACTGCTGGATTTTCTGCTTTTTCAAATTCTACAAATTCAAGACAAACCTAATTCTAAGAAATCTCCCCAGCGTACTCTAACTCACCAGAATATTTTGACAAAATGGCATCACAAGACCTGTCATTGCAAAGCATTCTGCCTTTTGATCAGTTTCCTCAGGTTTCATGTGGGCCAGTCTGGTGGTTTTTAACCATGTTACCACTGCTGCCTGAACCATCCTGTTCTTTTGCTCCCCTGTGGTACCTCCCATGGTGTATTATGGTCATCCACCTGGGCTTAGGTCACCATCTTAGTAAAGACCTCTGAGGTAGGCTGTATTACTGGTGCCCTCTTGAACTCAGGTATGTCATGTGACTTGCTTTCATCAACGAAATGTGGGTTGACATGACATATCACTTCTGGGCAGCGGCTTTAAGAGCCAATGCATGGTAGCCATCTCCTTTCTCACTGACACAAGACAGGCTGTGTTTGATAGAGACTGCTCTGTCAGCTTGGGTTCTTGGGAAGACGATAGCCAACAGAGCCACAACCAAACAGTGACGGACATGTAATGTGAAATTTAAACCTTAATTTTGCTGTTATAAACCACTGAGATTTGGAGGGAGGGGTCTTCAATTTATGGAGTACAGTCAAACCTATCTTATAGGACATTCTTTCTCTAACCAGCCCAAACCAAAAACTTGCCCCCTGCTGAATGTGCATTATGCCCACTACTGATACCACTGCCTTTTCAGACAGGGGTCCCCAGACCATAAGATTTTTGTTGAAGTGACCTAGAGTTTAGACATTTTATCTTAAAACTACTCAATCCAAATGATCAACTTCTAAACATGGTATAGAGTTTTGCTTTCATACCATGGAAAAGTGTCATGCCTCTGAGTATCCGCTGATTGATGGTGGGCAGCCAAAGCAAACAACAACAACAACAACAAAATCAATATTATTTCAAAGCCTTGCAAGCATTACATCAAAAAGGAACACCACAGTAAGACATGGCAAAGCCTATCTCTTGGGATCGTTTCCTTATCTTATTATATCTTCTTATACTGCCTGTACCAACAAATAGAATTTGTAGGTAGATGGATGTGATTCCAGACTGAAGTAACACTTTGAAATTCTAATAGTGCAAAGTTGGGCATAAAAAGAGGAAAAAAGAGGAAAACAAAAGGGCACAGATAGTTGCCATGTGGTAAGTAAAGGGGGCAAGGCGAGCAGAGGAGGTCCTGGTAGGATGCACTGAAAGCACAGCCATTAGCAAAATGGTAGTCAATAACCTGCTGGTCCAACCTTAGGAATCAGGAAGTGGACAGCAAAGACTTTGGCTAAATCACAGATATAAGACAAAGCTGAAGCAGCAGTTTGTATTGTGGCCTGTCACTGCAGCCTTGATGCATTAAGTGCAGCTGCCAAAGATGACCAGAACTGTCACGGGCTTTAAAGAAATCGGATACATGTCTATTGTGTAAAGAACCATTCTTGCACAAAGGCTTAACCTACCATCTTTTTGTTTATTCATTTGACACCCATATTTACAGATGCCTATCTTGAGCCTGGCATTTGGTCAGCTCAAACAAATGCAAGTCACCAAACTGTCCTGGAAAACAGTAATTTTCTTTTTCTGACACTGTTTTCATCATTTAAAAAAAGTGAAGTCCAAATGAAGCATGTTGGATAGACTCTATTATTTGGGGGTTACTCTGATGTGAGATGGATCACATGCTCCACTGCTGTTCCTGCAGTGGTTCCCCAAGGCCTCGAGATGGAACCCGGGTCCTTCAGCAGTACATCAGACATCTCATGATCTGCCCCGTCCGGCCACAGGTCTCCCAGCACAGTCCCACACACCAGGTTGAGCATTCTTCATTGTGTGTAGCTCCCAAAGGAGCCAACCCTCTGTCTCAACTCCTCCAGAGCAGGCTCTTTCTTCTGCATGAATAGTCCTTAGCCTGCTGATCAAAGTAGCCAGCTTCCACTCGCCTTTTTAGGCTCAAGTAAAACTCCTTGTCCATCCAACACATTTCTTACTCCTCTTCTGCTCAGCCCCATTCCTTACCAGCCCAACTTAGATGCTTCCTTTGAACTCTCAGAGTACCTCTGCAACCCTTTTCCTAATCTCATTGAAACCAGAGGACTGTGTATCTCTGTGCTTGCTGAATTAAGTGTAGTCCTCGCGTACATACATACAGTATATGATCGAAAAATGCTTGCTGAATAAGTGAATGTCTAAATGAACAAACCAAACAAAGGAAATCCAGTTGGAGTCACCCCTGGCTCAGAAATTAGATGAATTTGTTTTCTAGTATTGATGGAAAAACCTGTGACTAGTTTACAAGGTGCCATCTTGAGTGAGCTCTGGAAAGAACTCAATTTTTTAGATTAATTCCAGAGTAAATGGACCTTCTTGGAGTATTTCCATACTAGAGAGTGCTTAGATCCAAACAAAATATTTGGCTTCAAGTTAGACTCTTCCAATATTATGGGGAGATGGGGTTTCATTTGCTTACACATTTATCCCATGGCACTAATGTGTTGATATCATACCTGAGAAATGGAGATATAAGATTCCATTTCATTTTTTCCTGAACAGATAAATGGGGAATTTTTGAGGATTCAATTCCTGAATCAGGGACATTTCCATTTTTAATTGAAAAAAAAAAGAGCAAAAAAAAAAAAAAATCTGAAGATATATCAAGTTGGAATGAAATTTTCTTTTTCTTTTCAAATTTTAAGACATTCAAAGCTCCCAGAGAAATAGTAGTCTGTCTTATTAATCACCAACTATCAACCCAAACAGGAAGATCATAGGCAATCCCCCCATCTCTTTCTCTGGCAACCCTACCTTCTCTATGTCTCCTACTCTACTCTCAGGTCAGAGGCAGATACATCTGTTCCCCTTCCTGTAAGCACTTTAAACTATAAATTATAAAAGTATAAGACAATTTTAAAAGTTTTAAAAACTAGACATAATTCTCATACCCCCCAATCTTTATAATTTCTCTATGTTCCTTTCTAGCCTTTTTTTTTTCATAAAGAGACAGGAAATTTGTTTTTAAATCCCCAAAGTGAAAACCCCCAGAGGACCCACACTATAAAAAGCTGAGAACTTCCCTTTTTGGTCTCTTGGGAGAGGTCAACATAATAAGATCATTTTTTCAGAAGGACAGTTTGACAATAATAATGTAAAATAGAGCATTACCCTAAAGTACAAACTAGTACTTTAAAATATTCCTTAAATTTTTAAACTAAATTTTTTTTTTTTTTGGAATCCAGAGCCTTGTAAATGCTAACCACATGCTCTGACACGGAGGTATAACCCAGTCCTATAAATGTTATTTTAAAATATACGATCATTATAGTTAGTACTACATAGTTGCTGTCCATTTGGGGTTTCCTCTTTTATAGGATGTCAGGGACATTCTGGTTCAGTGTTGAGGTCGTGATTCTTTCTGCTACATGGGAGTTTTTATTCATTATCTCCCCCATCCTCCTACCCCCAGTATTGGGACTTGAACACAGGGGTGCTCTACCACTGAGAAACATTCCCAGCCCTTTTCATATTTTATTTTGAGACAAGGTCTTGCTAAGTTGCCCAGGCTGACCTTGAACTTGTGATCCTCCTGCCCCTGTCTCCTGAGTTGCTGGAAATACAGGCATGTACTACTTTGCCCAACTGGTGTTGTTCTTTCTTACCAGTGCCTATAAATATCACACAGCTATAATTTATAATTAAGTTAATTTTGAACAATTGACCCAAAAAACTTTTTTTTTTATTGCTACTATTAGAACTCATCATTTAGTGGCAAGGAACAATGACAATTAATTCACTAGTTTCCTTATAAATTTCTTTGGAGAATAAAGACTTACTTTCAGCATTCAACTTCCCTGAAGTTGCCATAACAAGGTTCCTTCGAGGACTGAGCTTGACCTAAATCTAGGACATTTGATGGCTTAATGAAGGTGGACTTCTCACCACCCTCAGCATCCTAATGTTCAAGTCTCACAAATGGATCCATTAGCTGAGGACAAAAGAAAAACCCTAGTAGATGATGCAGCATCAAAACAATTGGAGAAAAATTGCAAATATAAAAGTGCCCATAACATGTAGATAGAGAACTTATGCCAAAAGTCAGTAGAAATTTAGGTTCCAGAAGGTCTGTAAGTTAGGATATAGGTCAACCACATTCATTGAAGTTTTTTAAAAAAGAAAATGAAATACGGATTCATAAAATGGAAGGGCTATTTGGAGACACAACATCTTTCAAAATCTCTTAGATTATAAAAAAAATTCACACCATCAGGCATCAGGGTGAATTTACTTCTTAATTCCAAGGACTGCATCTCACTCAGAATCCCCAGGGCATGATGCCAGAGGACAGTGCCCAACCTGGGAGCAATATATCCACGTTGCTATGAGGGCAGGGCAGGAAGCGAGTTACCTCTGCTAACCACTGATCATAAACACCTCTTTCATAATATTTTCTTACTTGACCTGTTTCCAAAATGATTGTGGCCATCCCATATATTTTAACTATTTCAATGCTTATGAAGCTGGAAATCCATGTTAAGAATTTCGAGTCCAGCTGTGGCAGAGGGATTCTAGGAGACAACCACAGCTTTTAGAAAATGAACTGGTTTGTTAGGAATAAACCAATGACCTAAATTGGTTCAATGTGAATTGGCCAATGTTGAAAAAATAAAAATAAAAAGCAGAGGGACCTTCCTAGATTATGAGACAAAAAGATATACACAGCATGCAGCAGGTAAGCCTTAATTTGATTCTGGGAGAAAGAGTTATAAAAACATTCTTGAAACTATTGGTAAGCTTTAAAAATGCAGTATGCTATTTGATGTTATGGAATTCTTATTACTTAGTTTAATGATTGTATGTTGTGACTAGGTAGGAAGAAATCACACTCAGGAGATGCATGCTGAAGAACTTAGGGATGATAAGGCATGCTGTCTACCAATTCTAATGGTTTAGTACAAAGCTGAAAGAATAGAGAGGGTGGAAAGACAACCAGAGACTGTGAGAAAGTATGTACACTTCTGATAAAGGACTATTACTCAAAGTACAGAAAGAACTCTTAAAATTCAACAATAAAAAATACATCACCCAATTAAAAATAGGGTCAAAGACTTTAACAGACACATCACCAAAGAAGATATGCAAATGCCAAGTGAGTGTATGAAAGGGCACTCCATGTACGTATCACCAAGGAAATGCAAATTAAAACGTGGTATCCTTTCATATGTATTAGAATGCCCCAAATCTGGAACACTGACATCACTGAATGTTGCAAGGATATGGAGCAACAGGAACTCTCAGTCGTTGCTGATGAGAATGCAAAATAGTGTGGTCACTGTGAAAGACAGTTTGGGAGTTTCTTACAAAACAAATTTCTTGTCATAAGATCCAGCAATCATGCTTTTTGTTATTTACTCAAGTGAACTGAAAACTATGTTCATGTAAAAACTTGCTCGTGAATGTTTATAGCAGTTTTACTCATAATTGTCAAAACTTGGAAGCAACTCAGTAGATAAGTGGTATATCAGGACACTGATAAACTATGGTATATCAGGACACTGGAAAATGGAATGCTGGAAATAATGGAAAAACATTGGAATAATGGAAAAATGCAAAACATCCAAAAAAAAAAAAAATGAGTTATCAAGCCACGAAAAGACAAGGAGGAAACCTAATACATGTTACCAACTGAAAGGAGTCAACCTGAAAAGGCTACCTAAGATATGATTCCAAGTGTAGAACATCCCAGAAAAGATCGATCTATGGAGAGAGCAAAAATCAATGGTTTCCAGGGTCAAGGAAAACAGAGGGATGAAAAGGTAGTACAAGGAGGATTTTTAGGACAGTAAAACTACTCTGTAGTAAAGGTAGTGGCATGTCATTGTGCATTTGTCCAAACATACAGATTGTCTAACATTAAGAGTGACCCACAGAAGGCATACCACTAAGAATGAACCCTAATGCAAACTAGGGGGGTGACTGATGTGTCCACAGGGGTTCATCAGTTGTAACAAATGTATCACTTTGGTGAGGAAGGTTAATTATGGGGAGACTGTTCATGCATGGGGACAGGAGTACATGGGAACTTTCTGTACTTTCCTTTCAATTTTACTGTGAACTTAAAACTGCTCTAAAAAAACAACAAAAAAGCCACTGTGGGCAAAAGTATAAAACAGATCATGGTAAGAAACCAGGCTTTAATTCATTGGCATCTAGTGAAGGTGAGAAATAGGGTCAAGAGGTCAGGGTTGTTCATCCAAAAGGTAAAATCTTAAGGAGGGAGAATGGAGCCCCCAAGGTAAGGAATTCACAGGCAACTCTTCCTGATGAAAACACAAAACTGTATGAATTATACTAGATAAGGAATCAAGATTTTACTATGGGAGGCTGGGGCAGGAAGATCCCAAGTTCTAGGCCAGCCTGGGCAACTTACAGAGATCCTGTCTCAAAATAAAAAGGGTCAGGGATGTAGCTCAGTGGTAATGCATCCCTGAGTTCAATCCTCTCACCCCTAAAAAGAAAGAGAAAAAGGAATCAGTAAAGTGTGGATATTGGGCAGTTTTAATCATGACCTCCACATCTTCCTTAAGATTGGGTTTTGGGTCAGGGGGAAAAAAAACGTAAATAACTGAAGTTATTATTTGCTGCCTCAATTTAATCACCACTCCCCTTTAGTCGTTGGGTAGAACAAAGTAGCAGGACCATTAAAGAAGAGGAAGGGAAGGGGGTACTGGGACAGGGGCTGCTGGGAAGAGAGTATAAGAATTGCTGAATGTCATTCATTCTATGAACTCAGACTGAGGAGTTTTTCTTTAAAGGGCATCAATGCAGAACTGTGTTGTCACTTTCACAAATCGTTTCAATTTATCATCTCACAAAAATCACAGCATATATTTGTCAACAAGCTCAAGAAGCTATATGACAATTACTCATCATCTTTCCAAGGAGTGCATAAATAGTTACATTCCTATTTCTATTTGTATTTTTATGTAGACAAGAAGAATATGAGCATACTTTAACACACTATATTACAATTCTAGATTACTTAGGTGGTGCTGAGTAATTTCTGCAACAATGTAACATGTAACAAAGTAGTCTCCGTAACAAAGCAGTAAATTTTCAGTAACTAGTTTTGCAAAGTCACTACAAATACAAATATTTCCTAAAATAAAACAAAAACCTGTGCCCAAGCAATCACACCACCGTACCACCCTACCTTCAGAAATTCTCAACAGACTACTCAAGCTTATCACAGCATTTGGCAATGATGATCTCTGAAGACCCACCAACAATGATCACTCGTGGGGCCAATTATGGGTGAGCTGCTTTAGTAAGTAATTTCTACTGCTTTTGGACTCATACAGTAAATGTTTCACTGAGCTTTGACTGTTATGATCATAGAGGGGTGAACATATCTAAATGATGTCATAGTCATGGGGTCAGAGGAAGAATTCAAAGATTTCAGGAACGCAAAGATTTTCTGCCAAAACTGACATTTTACATAATTTCTAAAGAAGGTAGGTATTATTACCCTCATTTTACCAATAAGGGACAGGTTCAGGCAGCTGGGCGTTGGGCTGGGTTTTGTTTACTGTAAAGTTCATGTTTTTCTTCCTATGTATAAGAGAATATCCTCTGTTACCACCTTAGATGTCTTAATGTTTACCTTTCTTAGGACAAAAAAACTTGGGGCATCTAACTCCATTTCTCACAGTCCTCTCCCTACCTCACAAATGGAGTGATTAGTAAGTCACTTTGCCAACAGTGGCATTAGACTCACCAATGAGAAGCTGCTTTCTGGAATGTCCTGTGTTTTCTTTTCTTTTGTGTCTGTAAGAGCTTTGAGGTGCTGCTTACAGTTTAAAGTCAATGTTATCTGGAAAGTGGGCCTATGTATAATGAGAATTTATTTCAGAAATCGGTTAAGTTTCCCAACTGTACATTGACAATTGCCTGATCACAGGTATTTCCAACACTGAAGATTGTAGATTTAATGATGCCACCTTGTGGGCTGGGGTGTATCTCAGCGGTAGAGCACTTGCCTAGCATGTGTGAGGCCCTGGGTTTAATCTAGCACTGTAAAAACAAACAAAAAATAACTTGTATTCATAATTGCAGTTTTTGTTCAATATGTCTCAAGGAGCCACACTGAATGTTAAGACTCTGAACTGTGTGCCAATCCCAAGATTACCTGGGCTACCTCCACAGAAATTTTTAAGATCAGAAAATCTCCCAGACTCAACACTGTGGCTTCATCAAACTATATAATTAGCTTGCATTTTAGATCAGCTCCTACCTTAAAATGCAGGTTGAGAAATGCCCATTTCAGAAGGAGCATGAGGAAATGCAGCTGTTAATAAGCCATCTGAGTTATCCACCCTTTTAAAGCATATCTTATCTTAATCTTAGTTTGTATTCATTTAATTAACAATTTATGCCCTGCCAACTTCATGAAGGACAGGAGGCAGCTTGGTCACACAGCACATTGCTCAATGGAAAACTATTCTCAATAAACAGTGGGCAACATGCCAGTTTCAAAGGTCTAGCACTAATTTCATGCACATGCATATATGACACCAGTCAGGCCTCTTGCAAGACACCTACTTTTCCATGGGCTGTGACACAGAAACCTTACTAGAATGTGCAAATATGTTTGAGGAGCCATTCCAAAGACACTTTTATTTATTTATTTTTATTGATACTGGGAATAAGGACCTTGTATTCATAATTGCAGTTTTTGATTAAAAAAAAAACTGTAGCATGTTAGGCAAGTGATCTACCACTGAGCTACACACCCAGATATTATTATTATTATCATTCAGTATGGGGGAAGGGTTTTGAATTCAGGAACACTCTACCACTGAGCTATACCCCTAGTCCTTTTTAATTTTTTTTATGTTGGAGACAGGGGTTAAGTTGAACTTGTGATCCTCATGCCTCAGTCTCCTGAATAGCTTATAGGTGTGTGCCACCAGGCCTGGCCCAGAGACACTTTTTGACTTTGTTAGGTGTCTTCTCACAATGGATCAATGGAGCCCTGGTTTATCTCAAATCTAGCGGGACAATCATAGTTTTGCACCCATCATCTGCTGTACATGGTGGCCAAGCTTTATCCTTTCTGATAATGTGCCTCTACTTACCTCAGTTGAGTCTAAGAAATTTGTAGACAGGGACCTTATATAAGCTGTCATCTACTTCACCACGCTCAATAAATGGGCTGAAAGGATGATGCACTCTTAACAGGAGGAGGGGCAACAAGATTTGCTAGGGTTTTCTCATTGCTCAACAAGTCAGCCATGCTGAGCAACAATTACTAATAGGGCAGTACCTCAAGACATGCCCAACCATCATGCAGAATTAGATGAGCTCTTGAAGACCAGTGATAAGGTATTGTTCAAGCCACCCTTTCATTTAGCACACTTGTCACAGGCATGAAATGGCATGAAATGGCATGATGGAGGCCCCGGGGCAAGCTGGGGAGCAGTTATAACCACAGCTTTTGCATTTAGGTGGAATGGAAGGCAGGAGTGGAAAATGCACAATGTGGTAGTCATATAGGAAGGACTTCTGCCCAATATGGAAATAAGCTTTAATAGAATGTGACCAGGCCTGGCATTTACCCTCCTTGCATTAAAATACAGGAAGGTTTTAAAGCATCTCTCATGATATGTATTCCGAGGAATCATGTTGCAGGAATTTTATGTAATGCCTCTGCATCTTTGCGTGCTTTTCTTTTTAATCATGAATGAAAGTGTATGACATATCCTACAATGGAGTGTAGTCATTCTCAGATACTTTGTTTGCTCCATGTGTATGGTTCTGTTCATGTGGAGAGTTAAACAGATCAACAGAAGACTAGGTCAGCAGCATCCCTGCATTTCTTAAAAGTATATCTGTGAATGACCCATAGCAGAATTGCCTGAGATATTTGTTAAAATTGCACAGAGTTTGACTAGCATGTGGGAGGCCCTAGGTTTGATCCTAGAACCATACACACAAAAAAACTAAAAACTCTTCAGTGAAATAAAATATACATAGAGCACTGTATACTGGATGCAATACAATGAATACACAGACTATAAGATATATAGCAAACTGTACACTGTGCAGCTCACTGTGAATTTTTATAAACTATACACTTGTCAGTACCTTGAGGCACCCTTATGTCTCTTATAGGCACTGTCCTGGATTGTGGAGTCACTCCTACCAGTAGTGAGTGTGAATGTAAACCTCTTGTTCTCAGGCCCGCATAGTATTCTGTCATAGAGTGCAAATCAAACAGAAAAACACTATCCTCCCAAATGAGGCACAAACCAAGCATGTCCCTACGTGAAAAGATGTCTCATACCTGAAGGCATTTTTCTCAGCTTTTACCCCAAAGCTGACCTTGACCGGGAGCTGCAGTACTCACTGTAACTGGAGACAGGACTGGAAGAAAGTGCAGGTGGTCCAAGCAGCATTCTGCTTTTCAACTTCCAGGGTGGTCTGATTAACCAGGGAGGCATTATAAATATATTTTCCTGACACAGGTTTTTCAGTTTTGCTTCATGAAGGCTCGTCAGAGTTTAATTCTTCCCTGACTACTGCATTTACTGAAGTAGCTAGCCTCTTGTGATCATCTGGAACCAGAGATTTGGGTCTAAATGGAAACTTTGCTACATTTTGTGTGACTTTAACTTGCTGACTTGAACACATCAGTTTCCTTATGTGTAAAATAAGGCTCATCATAGTAGCACATGGGTTGCTGTAAAGAGCAGAGGAGCTAAAATGTAGAAAGCACTTAGTGCAGAGCTTGCACGTACTCAGTAAGAAAACATGCTTGGGGCTGAGGTTGTGGCTCCGTGGTAAAGCCCTTGCCTAGCACATGTGAGGCACTGGGTTTGATCCTCAGCACCACATAAAAATAAATAAAATAAAGGTATTATGTCCATCTCCAACTAAAAAGTACTAAAAAGAAAAAGAAAACATGCTTGTGAGGTGAACATATATCTAAACTCATCAGTGTCACAGACACTAAGGGATCATATAAGTGCAATGCCAAAGGAAGGAAGATATAGTGGCAATTTGGATTGATTAGCTTAGAGTAGTTCCTACCCACCCCCTCCTTCCAAAGAATTACCCACAAAGCTTGCTCATTTGTTAATCATACTTCAAGTCACAAGATATTATCTCTTGAAACTAAAAACATGTTAATTAACATGCCTATACAGTTTAATAGTCCACTACCTTTGCTATTAGAATGAATGGAAAAAGTCAATCATTAATCTAGGGCTGGGTTATTTTTTTTTTTTTTAGGGCATTATCTCAAACTTATTTTGTCCCAAATTATGGAATAAAAATTCTGTTATAAGTAGAAATGCCAAAGAATCCAATGTCTGATTCACGTTTGCTGTGATCTGGCTCTTGTGAGGCAGATCACAGCAAACGTGAATCAGGCATTGATTCATGTTTCCTGCCTCTGTCCCTGCCTCGTCCCATTATGACCTGAGTGTACTCCACGGCCTGCTCTCCTCATCACATTCCCTTTTCTCCTCTGGACATCACGTCCTGAGTGTCTTTTCAGATTCTTCATGGCTCTTTCTGCTTACAAAAGTCATCCACACTTCAAAATTTGTGAATGTTCAAAAATATACACTATAGAATGTGAAATCCATCCACTTACACTCCACTTTCAAAAATAGATTCCAGATGAATTTAGGTGCTAAAAACTAAAACTATAAAAATACTGAAAATGTATGGAATATATTTATGACCTTGGGGGTAAAGGTGGCTTTTTAAAATGAGATGTAAAACATAAAAGCTTTTAAGGAAAAGTCTGATGGACATGACCTCATGCAAATTAAAAACTTCTGTAGGAAAAAGACATTGGAAACAAAGTTTCATAGATAAGTCACAGAACAGGTGAAAACATTTGCCACATAGATAACAAAATATCTAAGAAGGTCTGTGAGTAAGTAAAAAAAAAAAAATAGGCAAAAGGCTTGAGAAAATATAAGCTGCCAATAAACTGTGAATTCAAGGTCCACAGGGGTAGGGACCTATTTGTTCACTGTTGTCTGATCCTGCATCCGGAACATCAATGTTTATTTAATGTTGAATAAGTGTGAAAACATACTCATTCTCACTTGTAATCATGAAATTCAATTTAAAATGGAGATTTTTTTTTTTACCATGCAGATTAGAAAAAAATTTAAAGTGTTGGTTATAATGTGAGGAAATGCACATACTCATGTGATGCTGGGAGTTAAAAAATATACCTTATTATGAAGGGAAATTTGTCAGTATCTATCAAGCACAAAAATTCATGTACCTTTTGATTTAGCAATACCTAGCTTGGGAAATTGTTGAGCTGAGGTGCTTGTTCAATAGTATCTATTGCACTATCATTCAAAATATCTAAAAGTTGTAAGTGACCTAAATATTGAGCAATATAAAAATGATTAAATAAACTATGATAAAAATCACATCATAAAGGCTTGGGTTGTGGCTCAAGTGGTGCTTGCATAGCATGTGTGAGGCACTGGATTTGATCCTCAGCACCACATAAAAATAATTAAAAAAAAAAGATATTGTATCCACCTAAAACTAGAAAACAAATATTAAAAAAAAAATCATACGGTAAAGCTAGGGGCATACCTCTATTGAAGGAGAGCTTGCCTAGCATGTGTAAGGCCCTGGGTTTGATTTCCAGTACCACTCCCCACCCCCAATCATACCACAGAATAGTATGAAGTAGTTTAAAACAAAGAGGCATCTCGACACTTACTGGCCTCCAACATACATAAGTGAAAAAGGCAAGTTGCACAAAAATACTTGTGAGAATGAAACACAACCTGTGGGCTGGGGTTGTAACTCAGTGGTAAAGCGCTTGCCTAGTACGCGTGAGGCACCGGGTTAGATCTTCAGCACCACATAAAAATAAATAAATAAAGGTATTATTAAAAAAAAAGAATGAAACTCAAAACTAGATCTGTGTATACACATAAATGAAGAGAAAAATATTTGACTATGAACTTATTTTATCCACTATAGATTCTGGACATCGTCCCATGACAAAATATACAAATTTACCTTATTCTTTTATAAAGGTTGTATAATATTCCATTGACCAGATTTGAAATAATCTAACCAATTCCCTATTGATGAATGTATGTATTTTTTTTTTTAAAAAAAAACATCTTTGAGGTATAATTCATATGCCATACAATTCACTTATTCAATACAATTCCCAGTTCACTGTTTTTTGGTACACCACACTACTATTTTTTTTTTAAATTTCAAACCCAGGGCCTTACACATGGTAGGCAATTTATGGTAGGCAAGCACTCCCCCAACATGGCAGTAGACATTACTACTTTTAAAAACTATGCTAAACCATATAACTAAATTTGTTATTTTAGCCATTGTAAGTACACAAATCAGGCATTAATTAGATGGCTGCGTCATTTTCGTTTTATTATAAATAATGCTGTAAATCATATATACTTGGTGCAAATGTTATCATAGGATAGAGAGCTCACTTTAGAGAGAGAGTGACAAATATAAAGGGTGATAAGAGAAAAATGGGCTGGTCTTAACCTAAAATTACTACATTACTGTTAAACATAATTTTAAACCCTTTGAAGAGGAGATTTCCCAAAGCAAAAACACCCCACAGAACTTTTTTTTTTTTTTATGTTCATTCACACTGCCAAATATCTAAGTACAAGCTAATTAAAGCAAAAGAAGCTTTTTTACCCGGTATCTGAATATACATAGGCTAGATGCCAAGAGAATGTGTCATCCAGTATCTGACAACTTATCCTGAGTCCCTTTTGTCAAACATACCACAAACATTTAGACCCTACAGAAAGAGACATAGTCCTAGTATTAGATCTGGTTTCCTATCTGGATGTCACAGTCTGATTGGAGACTGACCTCTGGCAATTCAATTAATTCTATGCCCTCAGGTTCCTCTCTATACAATGGGGTCTGGCAAGGGTGCTGTAACTAGTGTGCTGCCCTCTGGGGCAGGAACAAGGTCAGCTCCACCTGCAACTGTGGCAAGAGCCAAGCTGTGAAGACTGGGAGCTCCTGAATGGGCTGGGTACTTGCCTTGGCCCAGGGCAAGTTACTTAACCACTGGCATGTGGATCTCTAAAGCTGCAAATGGCTACCTGCCTCAGATGGGCTGTGCAGACTCAGTGACAGAAAGCAGGAATGCTACGTAGCTGTTCAGCAAACTCAAGGCTGAAGGGTGTCACGCACCAAAAACTTACGTCAGTGCCACGTTCAAGTTGTCGAATATCACCATCTATGTAGCAGTAATAGTAGTAGCACATCCTTCTACAGCATTTGTTATGTGACCATTAAATTCTGAGCACTTTACATTTATTAACCTATGTAGTCTTCTCAACAATCCAGGAGGAGGATACCATCATTTCCATTTTACAAAAGAGGCAGTGGGCACAGAGAAGGTGAGACACTGGTTTAAGATCATGGCTACTCAATAGCAGAGCCAGGATTTTAACTCAGGCACTTTATGCTTTTCAGGGTCTGTGTTGTTAACCACTATTAAAATGCCTATTATTGCTTATAAATATCTGTGTATTTGTGGGTAAGGGTATAAATATGATATTTTCCCTATTCTGATAGCTCCTTGACTTCAGTATCTGATACTAAGATCTCTTTTTTACTGTTTTTAAAAATTGAGATGACTTTGCCAGACACTTCATTTTCACCGTATCACTGAACATAGAAATCTTTTAAAAAATTATTTATTTATTTCTTATTTCAGGAGACAGCATCTATGTTACTCAGGCTGGACTCAAATTCCTGGGTTCAAGCGAGCCTCCTGCCTCAGCCTCTCAAGTAGGTGGGCCAGCAGGCATGTACCACCACACTCAGCACCTGGAAATCTTTTTTTTTTGTGTGTGTGTGTGTGTGTGTGGTGCTGGGGATTAAACCCAGGGCCTTGGGCATGCAAGGCAAGCACTCTACCAACTGAGCTATATCCCTAGCCCTAGAAACCTGCTTTTAAAATGACCAATTGATAAGTTGTTATAAAGGATATTCAAAAAACAGAGAGCATAAGAAAAGGCATTATTAAAGTTCTCATGGGTCACTTACAACCTCTAGGATCATACTGTGCCCTCTGAGCCTAATGGGTTTTAGAATCCAAATGCTTGGTTTTCATACAGGGCAATGCTCCACTCCATTAGCTCACTCTATTTCCCTCGAGTTTCTATCTCAAAATCAAATGGTTTCTCACTAGATTGCATGTACCCATTCGCCAGCTCATAACATGTCCCTTAGAGGAAATAGAGTTTGGGCTGCTGACTGCACAAGCCTCAGTGTTACAGCCACCTGGGATTCTGTTAATCTACCCAACACAAGGTGATTTTGTTTTCCTTCCTTCCTGTCTTCATCTAGCAAAAGGGAAAAGCCTTCTTCTCTAGTAAATGGGACCCCTGTGGTGAATAATGACATAGCTACTTGTGTGATCCTACCACCTTCTTTGCAAAATGCCTAGGAGTTGAGGCTGCTCAGGGCAGGCCCAAGTGTCCTATGTTGCTCTGGCATCTCTTCCTCCCAGATGGAAAGGATGCTGAGTGGGCTCTTTCGTATCCATTAGACTCCTCATTGGTCTATGCAGTCTTCCCCCAGAGGCCTGTAGCAGACAAGGGATCTTGGTGGTGCTCAGTGGAAAATCCAGAGCTCCTGAAAGCCAGATTCTGTTCCTTCTTTCCTACCCCTACCCTCTCATTCCATCTTGTCCCTCCAAGGAATCTGCATAAATCTGAATCATAAATGACTGTGAGGTGGCTTCTGAGTCTGCATAAATCAGGACAGGTGGTTAATGTTCCTGAGCATTCAGAGGCTGTCTGCCAGGACATAGTCACAATGGGAGTAGAGGTAAGGAGCGAGATCTTTTGCTTAACCCAATGTGCAGGTCATCAGCCAAGACACCATGTTATATACACAAGCTCATAGCATTTGGCTTGATAAACAGAATACATTTAATATTCTATAATGACACTTTGATCTGTTTCAGAGGGCTCTGAACCTTTGTGAAGTATCACCTATGTGAAGGACTCAACTAGAATGCTACATTCCAAAAGAAGGGACGAATCCTCCTTGACACCCTGCAGAGTCTAGCCCTTTAGCTGGCTCATGGCACATCCTCAGTTTACTCTTGCAAAGGTACCAGGGTCAACCAGGTATTCCATATTACTCAACCCGGGAATGGAAATTTATTCCAATATGATCTTATGTGGAAACCCAAGGAAAACAGTTGAAGCTGAGCTACTCTAGGTTAAGAAAGGGGACCTCAAGAGTCAACTCTCTCCTCACCTGGGAAGGACCCAAGGCCACCTCCACAGAAGCCTCAGAGCCCTAAAGACCCTGTTAGAAACTGGAACAGAGGCTTTGAATCCTTTTAGGAGTGGGTCTGAATTGCCAGCTCTGCTCCTTACTAGCCAAGTTGTCTCAAGCAAGTCATTTCTCCTGGTCTTGGTTTCCCCATCTGTAAAACGGGCAGAACATGACTTGACACCTTGCTGGTGTCAGAATTTAAAATAATATAGAAAAGGACCAGTTCACAGAAAGCATTCAATGAAGCATATAACTTTTATTACTAATCCTCAAATACCTCCCTTTATTACTTGTTTTTTTTTTTAAAGGACAGTTTCCCAAAGACAGAGAACAGAATGTCCTATGGAAACATAGTTCCCCTGGGACTACAAATATTGCCGGTTTCAGTGAGAAATTACGTGAGTCAAAATATTTTCCTTACTTATCACTGTTCTTTGAATAGTTCCTTTTCAAAAACAAAAACCCACAATGACAGGGGCCTTCTAAAACTATTCTAATGCTAAAAAATGCATTAGAATAAATTGCCACCAAGTTTTTATCCTGGATCATATATTCAAGAGACATCCCATCTCCTTTTTGAGGTTCTGCTGCCTCTGCCAGGGCAGACCCATCCCACTCCAGTCTCTGTGGATGGCCCCTGGTATACAAGCAAGTGAGGTGTTTTCCCACTCACTTTACCTGGAATTCTGCCCCTCTCACCTGTGTGTCTGGTAAAATGCTGAAACTGTTCAAGCACCAACTTCCCTGATGAGCCTTTGACAACTTTACCAAGCACTCTGGAGGCGAGATGGGGGAGCACAGCCCTATTGCAATGTCTCTCCCATTATGGGGACCGTGTATTAAGGGCACATGATCTAGTTTCTCAAGGGAAAGGTCCATGTCCTGTTCCTTGTATACCCCCACAAAAGTTCTGGTAGGCAGTAGGAGCTCAATAAACAAATATTTGTTGAATGAATACATAAATGAATTTCTTTTTTTTTTTTAAAGAGAGAGTGAAAGAGAGAGAGGGGGAGAGAGAGAGAGAGAATTTTTTTTTTTTAATATTTATTTTTTAGTTCTTGGCGGATACAACATCTTTGTATGTGGTGCTGAGGATCGAACCCGGGCCGCACGCATGCCAGGTGACTGTGCTACCGCTTGAGCCACATCCCCAGCCCCATAAATGAATTTCTAAAAGATCTAGGTTAATGAACCAAATCTATTGGTTCCTAAGATATAATTTTGGGTTGGGCGTGGTGGCACATGCCTGTAATCCCAGGGGCTTGGGAGGCTGAGACAGGAGGATTGGGAGTTCAAAGCCAGCCTCAGCAACAGCAAGGCACTAAGCAACTCAGTGAGATCCTGTCTCTAAAAAAAAAAAAAAAAACAAAAAAACAAAAAAACAAAATACGGCTGGGGATGTGGCTCAGGGGCTGAATGCCCCTGAGTTCAATCCTTAAAAAAAAAAAAAAAAAGATATAATTTGGGGTCATCAGTTTCTTCATTTGTAAAATCTGAAAGGTGGGAGGATGGGCAGGGGAAAAATAAAATCTGTTTGCTCTCACCTGTCAAATGGGAATGTAAATAACTTAATCATGGAGGGTTTTTTTTTTTTTTTTTTTTTTTGGTGGTACTGGGGATTGAATCCAGGGGTGCTCTACTGTTGAGCTACATTCCCAGCCCTTTTGATTTTTTATTTTGAGACAGGGTCTTGCTAAGTGTTCCAGGCTGGTCTTGAACTGTTGATCCTCCTGTCTCAGCCTCTTGGGTTGCTGAGATTACAGGTGTGCCTTAGCCACATTTCTTAAAAGGAACCTTTACTGTAATATAAAGTAAATTGTAAAACTACCAGAAAATTCCCAATCAAGAAAATAAACCTGTCATTTTTCTATCAGGCATATATCCCCTAGGATGTTTGTGTCTCCCCTAGGGTGAAGAAAAAAAAAAACGAGATGAAGTGGACAAGTCCTCCACGTCCCCCTTCCTCCTCAGTTTCCCCTCCCTTTCTCATCCTCCTTTCCCCTTGTTCCTCAAGTTCATTGTGCTCCTTCACCTTCAGGCCTTTGAAGATGCTATTTATTGCCTTGCCTCCTCTTCTTCACACAGCTAACTTCTCTTTTCTCTTCAGGTCTTCCATGTTTAGTTCTCTGCCATTCACCCCCACGGTGCTAATTGCATCTGTATTTATCTGATAAATCTGGTTCATTAACCCAGATCTGTTTGCCTCAATTCCGTTGGGGCAGGGGCCATGCCTAACTTCTTTACCTTCATATTCCTGTGCTAGCACATGCAAAAGACTATGTTAGGCATTCAAATAAATGTTTAAAAAGAAACGAAAAGAAAAGAAAGAAATGAATCTACAGAGAAACAAGAATTTCATAAATTATTCTTTGGGATATACCACTTAACTTTGTGGCTCTCAGTTTTGACTTTCAGCCAACACACAACATTAACCATGACCTTGAGAGGAAAGAATTACCATAGCCAATCTACTTTCCTCATCCCTTGCTTATCTCTGGGGACATCTACAGTCATGGCAATGACCCTGAACAAAACTCTGAGCACTAAACTCTTGAAATGTATACTAATTCATATTTTTTTTGTACCCCAAGACAGTGGGTCAGGATGTACCAAGCCAAAATCTCTGTTCAAAGTAAGCATGATGCATCATTTCATGTGCACCTGGTACCCAGTTAGGAGTCTGCACTCTGGCTGGTCACATGGATACGTGACCAGTTCCTTTGTAGAACTTTGAACTCCCAAGACTCAAGTGGGCTTCCCTAGGTGAGACATTTTGCATGTGTCTCTGCAGTTCATAGAAACACGTATCCCCAAGAAAAATGTGGGACAGATTCTTACAGAGGGAGAACAAGAAGCCTACACTGCCCCCTCTAGTTTCTGACATTGTGGATCTTTAGCCTCTTGTTCTTGCACTGTATCCTTTGCTGTGCTCAGTCTTGAGTATAACTTTATGTTGAGTTGTCCTTCCAGCAGATCACTAGTGGTGGTTGTGAAACGCCTGAAACATCCTCCTTGAGCTACTCCCTCTCCAGGGATACCGCTCCCTGTTCTCCTCCTACTTCATTGCCAATTTCATTTCCACCTTTTCTTAGTTAGATTATTTTATAGTTGCATGGGTTTCAATACCATCTATATGTTGATGGTTCCCAAGTTCATTTCTACCCCCATACTCCACTTATATACCCAACTGCCTACTGAACATCCCAACTGGATATCAATTAAAGATTTCAAAATTTTAAGAAAACCATCCAGATCAGAGCTCTTGTTTTTACCCCATCTGTGTCCTTTTCTGGTTTCTCCACCTTGGTTAACAACACTTTATAGACTGAGCTTCCAAAACATAAAACCTAAGAAACATCTTTGACTTTTTTTTTTTTTTTTTAATGTGGTGCTGGGGATTGAATCCAGGGTCTCACGTGTGCGAGGCAAGCACTTCTACAACTGAGCGACACCCCCAGCCATCTTTGATTTTTCTGTTTTCCTCACACTCATCTCCTTCTGAATCTAATCCATGATCCAACATGGTTGGTTCTATTTCCAGAACAAATCTCTAATCTCTCTGTTTCTCTCCATTTCTAATACAACATTTTAATCCAAATCACCATCATCAACATTTGCCTGGACTTCCATAATTGGAGTATTCTCCCTGCTTCTATACTTGTCCATTTTTAATGAATTCTCTGTTTAGCAGTCAAAAAAAATTTTTTTTAAACCTATGGCATCATTCTCTGCCTAAAATACTTTGATGGTTTCCCATTATTTTCAAAATTCAAACTTTCATGTTAGAGTTGGATTTTAAGGCTCTCTATGACTTGTTCCCTGAACATTTCTTCAACTTCCTCAGACACCACTCTCCTGGGTGGGCTCACTATGCTCTGGTTATGCTGCCCTCACATCTTTCTGTAGAATACAGCCAACCTACTGCAGTTGAGGCCTCTGTACCTCATGCAATCTGAATTAGGCTGTAAGGACTAGCTCTCTCTCACCCTTCAGATCTCAGCTCAAATCTACCATCTTTTCAGTATCATGGTCTTTCCATGCAACATTCTCTCAAAACAATAACTGCTATGTTCGAGGCACTGAGAATACAGTAGTTCCCCCTTATCTGTGAGGTGGTAATTTATTATAGTACTCTTGCACATCACTATAATTGTGCTTTGGGGTTGTAATTAAGTAACATAAGAGTTAAACACAAGCACAGCAATACCATGACACTTGATTTGATAATGGAGATGGCTACTAAGAGACAACAGGACCCGTAGTACATCCTATGACAAACAAAGGGATGATTCACACCCCATGCTGGACAAAGTGGGACAGCATGAGACTTCATCACACTGTTCAGAGTGGTGTGAACACTTAACGTCACTATGAGACTTATGAATTGTTTACTTCTAGAATTTTCCATTTAGTACCTTCAGACCACGGATGAAGCTGAAACCATGGATACGAAGGGACTCCTACATAGCAATAAACAAGATAAACTCCCTGTCTTCACAGAAGTTATATTCTAGGGGGACTGTTACTCTCCATTAAATTATTTATGTGCTTCATAGCAATTAAAATCTTTATTCACTCTGTTTTTTGTCAATTGTCCCTATTAGCATGTATAAGAAACATCAGTGCAGAGGCTGTTCAGTGCTACAGCCCTAGCCTAATACACAGCCTGGCACAAAAAATGATGTTTACTTCCCTGTAGGATCATTTGACCAAAGAGCTCTATTTTAAATGTTTGAAAGTCTCTGCAACAAACATTGTGCTGTTTGCTGGAACTGTATAGCATGGACTCTGAAAACACATTTTTACATTTAGAAGAACATATTCTTAAAAGGCTAGAATGTTCCCTTCCCAACTCATCTTTGTTTCTTCACATGTAGAAAAGCACTTTCCCGTAATAAAAGATAAACCAACTATGTGCATGCCTATGTTATCTCTATCACAGGAAGGTATTCACCAGAGTCTCCAAGAGTAATATAAAAAAAAAAATATTTTCCCCAATGGAGCAACCTGTATCTGCAATCTAACTCTATGTACATTTGGTATTATTAGTAAGGTGTAAATAAATCTTATTTAAAAATAATGAGAAAACACCTGTGGAATTTCATGTTAAGATGATTATATGTTCCTAAATGTCTCTAGATGTCTTCATTTTTACAGGAGTGCATACCTCACCATGAGAGGATTTGTAAATATTGACTCTCTCTTCTCCTAACACACATTTGGTTAATGTTTGGGGGGCTGAGGGCAAAGGAGGCAGGTAGAACCACCTTAGGCCTGTCAGTGAATAATTCAGTTAGTCCTTCACCCCCTGAAGGACACTAATTTCTAAGGCCTCCATCTGTGTTTCAGTGACTTATCTTGGAGTGAGTCATAAGTATGGTATTCCAATTCTACCTAAGTTAACGTACTACTTACCATAAAAATGAGTTTTAGTAAAACAGGTTACACTGCAAGAAAACAATTTCATTTCCTGAGAGAATGAAGTCCTTATATACATGTAATTATAAATAGGAGCATATGGGGCCAGGGCTGTAGCTCAGTGGTAGAGGGCTTGCCTAGCATGCATGAGGTGCTGGGTTCCATCCCCGGAACCACATAAAAATAAACAAATAAAATAAAGGTATTGTGTCCATCTACAACTAAAAAAAATTTTTAAAAATAGGAGTATGATAAAGGGATATATATATTCCTGAAACAAAGTACATAAAACATGTACTTTATACTTCTACACTTTATGATAACATATAACTTATCTTTAAACTCCTATGCTTCCCTTAAACAGCATGGAAAACTCTTCCAGTTTGTCCCTTAGAATGCCTATATTATATATCACAAGCACATTAGGACCAAATACAAAGCAGGACAAAGCTGGTCACTGGCTTCCAGACAGAGCTATGGGAGGATGCTCAGGAAGAGGAGTACCAGAAGATTCTGACAGCTCCAGGGAATATAAAAAAACTTTTGCTCCAAAAATATGATATTAAACTAAATTTCTCCTGTTTGTAGTCATAAACATACCTGTGCATTTTTTAGGAAAGGAGTCTCAGTTACTCGTTTGGACACTTATCAGTTCATGTGACCTTAGTTGTAATCTTTCAATTTGGTTCTGTTTTAATAGAGAATTTCCTATCCGGAAAGTTTAAAAACTGGATAAGCAACTAATGGAAAGATCTTTATTTAAACCAACAGAAGGATGATTTAGTTAGCTTCTTCAGAATTCTGGGATAGGATGAAGGCTTTGGCAACACCTTGGCCTCCCCACATGGAGGCTGCCATATCCACCTCTGGATAGCTACTGAGGAAGCAGCTTTTCAAAGTTGACTTTTTTGCTTTTTTTTTTTTTTGGATGCAATGGGGATTAAGCCCTCCAGTTGAGACTGATAAAGGTATGTATGTGAAGGTTCATGTCATGGATCAGGACATTTGTACTTTTAAAACATCTGACAAGAAGTAGTCCTCAGAAAACAGAGATGAGGACAGGCACAGCAGCAAATACCTGAGATCCCAGTGACTTGGGAGGCTGAGGCAGGAGGATCACAAGTTAGAGGTCAGGCTGGGCAACTTAGTTATTCCCTCAGTAATTTAATAAGACCCTGTCTCAAAATACAAAGTAAAAAGGACTGGGGATATAGCTCAGTGGCACCCCGGGTTCAATCCCCAGTATCAAAAGGAAAAAAAAAAAAAGATAGAAAGAAAAGAAGGAAAACAGAGATGAGAAAAATCTTTTTTAATGTGCAACTTATGTTTTATTTTAACACAAACTCAAATTAGGCCTTACTAGCCTCTTAGCAAACTGCTGTTATATTTAATTGCTAGGGAGGCAGAAAGAATGTCAATTACTTTAAATCACTAGATATAAAAATTTGATTAGATTTAATTTCTTTCCCCAAATACATGTTGGTATTTGATATAACCTTTAAAAACATTTCAATTTAAAGATTCTTTCCAACTTTCTTTGTGATCTCAGAGAAGAGGACATTCTAAATAAGAAAACTGAAAGGAGAAAACAGAGCTAATGGCAGTTATCACCTCTCAACTTCAGATACGGTTGTCACCAATGTTATTGACACACATGTTTGTGGATTAAGAACAGAAATAAGCACCTTTTGGATGCTGGCTACATTAACTTGAAGTGGATCCTTATCAGCTCTGTTTGTGATTTTAGATTGATAGTTCTTAACCCTAAAGACAATGCCTCTTTTTTTGTGCATCCAATATTCTGTAACTTCCACTTTACCACTGCTAGTATATGATTCATAGAAAGCATAACACATTTATTTACACACTATTTAGAAGATTAACATAATGTTAAAACTATATATAGAGCAATTTACATAAAATATAGCATCAGAATGTAAAAATCTGGGGATGACTCCACCAGAGACATAATGAGAAAGTCAGATGCTTATATTTCCATCAAGAGTCACAGTAAAGGCATAGATCACAAATGAAGATTGGTTTAATTCTGAACAATGGCATCAATATTTTCAGAATATAAAATATCTCAAAATCAAGTTAAGAGCAAACAAATGTAATTTTCCCTCAGGTTACATACAGTTGTATTTCTGGAAAGTTCAATATTTATATAAACTGTTTCATGTGTGTGAACAAAACAGCTTGGTTTTAGGTCTTTCACCTAAATTCCCCCCTAGGGGGCGGTACTGCCCTTGATGAGATGCTCCATTCTTAGCTCAATATCTTAAACTCAACATGGCAGTCAGGTTGGGGGAGTGAAATACTTGTGCAAATAGACAGTTTTCTCCTTTTGCTTCATAATCAAAGAGCTTTTTCACATGGAACAGGAGGGGAGAGAGAATCCCAACTCTACACCAAAAGAGGAAATTCAAACTACTTTGAATTTATTGAGAAGGGACCACAGAATTCCATGGGAGAATATCAGCACAAAAAGAACATTTAATACAGACCCTTTCTCAGGGGTGATGGGGTACAGATGGAGGAGCAGGAGACAAGTCAAGGGAGACAAGAACAGAGAAAAAGATAGCCGGAGAAACTTTACAGCAAAGGGGCTTAAGGATTCAGTCTTTGTCATGAGATGGGCTGTGGTTCCAGTCCAATCTCTGTGACCTACTAACAATAGATAATTTATTTAATCTCAGTTCTTTACATATATATTAGGGTGATAATAATGGTATTTCATACTATTGTTAGGATGATTGTAACATGTAAAGCGCAAGGGAAAAAGTAAAATTCACTTAATGCTGGCTGTCACCATTATTTCATAAAAGCTTCAAACATCACTTGGCTTTAGAGCATTGCCGTTTAGAGAGATTTAAAATTTGGAATAAAAATCTGTTAGATGTCTCAGGGGCTTTATATTTAATATCAGAAAGGAAAGGTTTGATAACCTTATATAACTTCACAACACAAACAGGTATATTATGACTGAGATTCCTAGATTTTAATGGTTTTCTTAATATTTGCATTACATTAAGCATTTTCTACAGGATCTCAAGAAATTGGTATTAGGACCATATCTGGGAAATGAGCAGAGTATGACAGAAAACCAAGAATCGTACCTAAATTTTATATATAGCGTGACTTTTTGAGGGTAAACTACTAGCTAAAATCTAGTTAAGAGCCAGAGACTTTGAAAGATCTGTGTATGTGAACACAGTAAATGCCTTTTAGGGGCAAGAATCTAAGTCAATTCTAGGGAGATTTCTGAACAGCTGAGACAGTGTGAAACTCCTAGAAGAGAAATTCAATAATTGGCTGTTGAATGAATGGGAAAGGGAACATTCTTGGAGAAAGAAGCATGAAAAATGCATTCTCCCTTATACTATAAACCTAGCAGCAAAAAGTAATCTTTCACATCACTAATAACAAAATTAGATATTACAACTAGAATGCTAGTTTTATTGAGCATATAACTAGTGTAAGTTTTAGAAGTTTTATATTTTTCCTGAATTTCCTGAGAGATTACAAATCAATACAATCTTTTTAGAGGAATTTGGTATATGCATCAAATTCCTAAAACTGCTTTAAACTCAAAATTTTCCTTTTAGAACTATTGCAACAATGAAAATATTAACAGCAGGTGTCACATAACACTTGCTATGTCCTGAACATTGCTCTAAAGGCTCAGGGTCACACAGCTCAAAGCTAAGTATCTAGAACTTGGGCACGGTGGTTCCAAAGCCGGTACTCAGACAACTTCTGCTGTTTTATATAGGAGGGTGTTCACCACAGCATTGCTCAACACAGGAAACGTTTAGAAACAAACAAAATGTAATGTAACCATCTCCATTGGTAGCAGGTTGTTTCTCTGAAGCTTGGAAGACTGGCAGACCTAAGTGTGAATCTTCCCCCTAAATCTTATTAGCTGTGTCAGGTTCAGCAGGTTAATTAATTTCTCCAGGCTTCATTTGACAAGTTTGAAAATGAGGATAATGCCTGATTTGAGTTGTTGAGATTGAAATGATCTATTAAACACCTAATGCACGGAAAGCACAGGATAAAAAAGATTGTTATCACTTATCCCTTTTCCTTATTCTTCCTTAATCAGATAAAATGAAGATTAGACCTAGCAGGAGTCAAGACAAGATTCTTATAAAAGAGATGGGAGGAAATCTCATTTCACATGTAGCGCAGCAGCTTTCTCATGGCAATCTATTGAAAGTCAACCCTCAAAACAAGTTTATGAGAGAGGAGAAAAAAAAAAAAAAAAAAAAACTAGTCCTAAGCAGAGTTTTGAGTGTGTGTGGAGAGCCTAGTCTGAGAAATTCATCATAATTACATTTGTATTTGAAAGGGGAGGCTACTGATGGCAGGGAACAGACCACTTTCCTTGCTTCCCACCACTTTTGTTCAGCAAATATTCAATCCATTAAATAATCAGATAAAGACTACTGATTATATTACAGGCATTCTGCTAGACAGAGGAGTTGATAATAAAAAGGTGGGTGCTCCCGTGGATGGATGGATGAATGAATGAATGAATGAATGAACTGATGAACAATGTACCTTTTCTGATTTTTCTCAACTTAGTCATCAGTCTCTTTCTTGAGCTGCTTCTCTTGCTTCACTTAAGATTTTATTTACAATGTCACCAGGTAGAGAGAATTCCTCCAAAAAGTTAAAAAACATGGTCCATCTACTCTGACCAAATCTAGGCAAAAAGACTAAGTGTGCTCAACTTGTGTATGGGTTTCAAAATTTCCAAAATGAAAGGTGGAAAAAAAATCACCAATTAGAATAGAAGGCAATTATCATGTATCATGTAACCATATATCGATGGTTTTCTATCATCATTGTTTATAAGAGATAATCAGAAATCACACTGATGCCCTTAATGGGTAAATGACTAAAAAAAATTCACACCATTAAAAAGATAAGATACTACAGAAAAACTATTTCACATCTACAGACCTTGTCAATTCCTGGAAATACATTAATGAAATCATGGGAAATGGGGGAAAAGGCAGAATATGATCCATAGTTATAGCAATAAAAGTATGTGTAATAGGTTTTACAAACACAAAAAATGTACTTGGCCAGGTAAGACTATTACTTTCTCTTCTGGGTATGGTTGTCCATTTTAATAATAAAAACAAATGACACATATAGTAAATTGCATTTGCTCACAAACTTATACTACACCAGAAGATAGAATGAAAAAACACAACAAAGGAACATCATCTCAACTGCCACGTTAATATGCCAACACTTTGGCAACTGACTCATGGATCACTTGGAACCTAATGGCAGATTTGGGATTTTTCTTAATCCGAATAATTATTCTGAGCAACATACATAAACATTTGACTGCTAGTGTCGATTTTATTCTTACATGATAACCCCTCCAGTCTTTAACCACACGAGTGCCTACAAGGTAAACAAAAATTAAGCCTGTTGGCTTTCCACCATTCCTGTGGTTTGATTTCTTGATGGATAGATCAGAATGGCTGGTTCACATTTGCAAAGGGTTCCTAACAGTCTTTCACAAGCACTTTGTGTTTGAAAATTTAAAAACTTACTAATTCATTTAGTACTTAAAAAATAACAACACCCTCATCATTTAGTGGTTTAAATGATGACTGAACAATAACTCAAACTAGTTGTGCTCTATATTTCCTTTATTAACATAATTAGCAATCTTAGCTCTTTTTAAATTGTTTTACTCTAGCCTGAGGCGGAAATGGTTTCAAAAGATTAAATACATATGCTGATTCAAGATATGATTTCTCATACATCCAGCCTCTATAATTTTGGATTATAGAGCAATATAGTGTAATTTTGGCACCAACTCTTTGGCAATGCTGTTTAAAAATATAGGTACTAGTACACACAACCAAGGATTTTCATTCTGCATTGCATGTTAATACTTTTTCTTTAATATGAGAACCATGACTTCAATTTTTTGGGGAAAATAATTACTTAAGAATATGGTAATTAAGGGCTGGGGCTGGGGCTCAGCAGTAGAATGCTTGCCTAGCATGTGTAAGGCCCTGGGTTCGATCCTCAGCACCACATACAAATAAATAAAATAAAGATATGTGTCCACCTAATGTGTATGTGTATGTACACACACACACACACACACACACATTCCTAACTGACTCAAAAATTCAGAGCTAAAATCCAGATAGGATTTGAACACACCTTACAGAGTTGGGATCTGTATAAGCCTTAAAAAACTTTTAACTAAAGAATTTAAGTTTTCTGGTAATCTCTTTGGGGGCATCAATGTAACAAAAGATTAGAAAATAACATCTCATAAAATTACTTGTCTTGTCCAGAAGTTAGTTCAGGCTATAAAATCCACATCATCTGGGTGAGTTTCAACAAAAAATTTAATCTTTTTCTATGAATTCGAATTTGCTGTTTACAAAAATATGAAACTACATATACTTTCTAAATGAAAACGAGAAAACAAATGAAAATGCTAGGAAGAGTTCAGTCACTGCTAACAGTTATTATCTAGCAATTGTCTTCCTCAAATGGATACATTTTAAATACAGCCTATAGTCAAAGAACCACCTTTTTTTTTTTTTTTTTGGCAGAACTTTAAGCCATAGGGCTAATTATACATAAGATAGAAATCTCATCAATAAACTGCACTAATTTAATTTAAGAGATTTGAAGAAATAGTCCTAACAGTCCAAATCATATTTAAAGAAGCCAACAAGAAGGAAAACTGGAATGAATAAACGGACTCCTGTGGGGACGTTTTATCCTGAAAAGGACCTAAGACCCATATATAAATAAGACCCATATCCTAGATATCCTAGATAAACCACGTCTGAATGATTCAAAACAACGTGGCACCAAAAATGCAAAGGACTCAGTGACTCTAAATTACAATAAAGAAGCTCAGTAACATTCAGTTCTTCCCACTACTCCACCGACAAAACAAATCAAAAAACGAAACCAGAAACCCACCAACTTGCAAGGCACTGGTTTACCTGTTTGGAGCCCATCAGAGTAACTTCGTAGAGAGGGGACAGAAAGGGGAGGCATATTTAATGAATAAAAGGGAGGGCTGAGGGTTTGGGAAAGTGTGCAGGAGACGAGTCATACCTTTCACAGACTTCCCAATACTGTGTAAGTAAGTGATAGAACTGTAGTTTTGGGCAACGCTCTTCAAAAACGCTTCCATCCCTTCCTGGTGGTGGTAGCTGAAATCCAGCGCAGCTACCAATGGCAGCAGAAGCCCTAGCCACAGGCACGCGAAGTCCATGTTCTAGAGATGAATAAGAATAAAGCTGAGAACAGATGAAGAGCCCGGCTCAGCCTCCTACTCTCAGGGTCTCCCGACACGCTCCCTGCTTCCTAGGGAGATAAAAGTTGGAAGCAACACCCTCGGGCTTAGCAGTGCAACCAGCGACCGGGAGCACAGACAGCCCCCCGCTGCCTTCCACCCAATCGGCCGCCCCTCCCGATCCTCCTCCGGGCGTCTCCACCTCCCGCCGCCGTCCAGCAGCTGCAGCAGCTGCGCTCAGCCCCGCGCGCCGTGTCTCACCAGGGCTCAGGCGCACGTCTCCAACCGCCCGCGGTGGCCCGGCGGGGCCCGAAGTTATAGCGCGGTCAGGGGGCGGTCGCACCCGGGACCCGCCCCCGGACGTCCCTCCGGCCCACTTGGGCGCCGCGCAGGTCTCTCCTGGGCGGGGCCTGGGCGCCTTCGCACCTCGGAGAGCCGGTTCCCGAACCTCTCGGGCTTTTAAGGTGCGGCGACTTGCGCAGGTGGGCGTCGAAGGGCAGCTGGAAACCCAGCCCCGGCTCGCGGACTTGCCCTTTCCCGCGCCAGGGCTGGAAGTATGCCCGGACCTCGGCCATGGCTGCGCCCCAGGGCAGGTCCCAGGGCGCTCCATCGAGTGTAGACGGCTGTGGCGAGTTTCCCTGCGGTTAGCGGCGCTTGGCCCACCTGGAATCGGGACCGCGGCCGGAAATCGCGCCAGGCTCTCCAGCCCCGTTCTGCAAGTGCCTGGACTGTAAAAAGGAAGAACGAGTTTGTATGTGTGTGGGAGTTTGAAGTGCCATCAAGTGTGGAATACAGAAGTTTCCGACAAATTTATTTGGATGGGATCTGACCAAATCAGAGTTAAGTTTAAAACGCGCATTGAAAAATATAGAGCCATTGTCACAAATCTGACTCCCCTGTATTCCTTAGGCTGTTTTCAGTTCTCTCTTTCTAAAAACTCTGCTTTCTAGAAGGATGGGGGGGGGGGTGATCTATTTGCACCAAGGAAAATAAAGACCACTGGAACCTGAGAGGTGGTTTGTGGCAGGGGCCACAGACTTCACAATCTATCTGATGGATCTTAGGAGCCCTGTCAGGGTATTATGGACATGTGGAAGGGTCAGGGGAATGCAGAAAGTTTGAAAGCCACTGATTTGAGATAACGTTCCTCTCTGAGAGGTTAAAATAAAGATCCTAGGGTCCCACCTCAATTGGATGAGCAGAATGTCTCTTGGGGAGGCTTAAGAAACGATAATTTAAGACAGTCATGAGTGAGTCCAATGTGCCTTCCAGAGTTGAGTACTGCCAGAGTGATTGCCTGGCCCTTTGTTGCAGATAAAGATGCTGTTCCTGGAACTGAGCTCTAGGGAATCCCTGAGCTCCCCTGGGACTCTGCTGAGGCAACACAAGTAGTTTTAAGAACTAAAACCATGGAGTCTCAGGCTGGTACAGGTCCTTGCTCTGACATCTCAGTTGCATTGTCAACTCACTGTGTCTTGGTTTCCTGGTCTGTAAAATGGAAATTGTAATTACCTAAATAAGGTTGGCAGGCCCATTGTAAAAATAGAGGTGTTTATTAAATAAATAATCCAGTTTAGTTCATAAATCTTTAAAGGTAATTTTCTTTTTTAAAAGTAATTTTCTAATTGTTGGAAAATCTTTATATGACACTGTTTTTGAGTGGACTTTTTGGGGTATGCAGTACTTACTATGCTTATGACTTTCACCAGATGATTTGAAGAAGTTCCCTTTTCATTGTTCATTGACTAAGAGCCCTGAGAGGGGGAATAGGTCTTGAGGAGATTAGTTATTTAGGCAAAGTTACTATAAAGAATGGGAAAGGGAAGTGGCTGGGAACAAAGGGAAGGGTTGCTGATGGACTTTAGAAATCATACTTTTATAACAGAAGGAAGTGGAACCTTTGTGACTTGCTGTGACTAGCAACTAGGAGAAATGATGGCTTCACTGGGGTAGAGAGTGCCAGAATTGTTGTTCCAGAAAAACAAAGGGGTGAATTAGAGTTGAAATTGCTGCCCTTGGGTTGCACATAATAGGTAGAAAGGGAAGCAAATTCAGAGACAGACAAAGAATGGAATAAGGAAAACAGAAGATTGAGGTCTGAAGATTTAGGACCTTGTGACCCAAACTGGGGTCCAGGGATATCAACAATACCTTGTTGGAAATGCAAAAATCTCTTTTTTCCCTTCCAAGCCTGCATCTTCAAAAGATTTTTCAGAAGATGCATCCATACAGTTAAGATGCTCTTATCTAGATATTAAGGGAAAAGGAAATAGAAAAAAAAAAAAGGTTCAATGTCAGAGTGTGGAAGACCAATAGAGTAAAAGGCCAATAGAGTAAAACGTAAGTTTAAGATTTCAGAGGTGATCATTCTAAATATTACACCATTAAAGGTAAAACCATAACAAAAGGCTAATAATCTGACAACATAAAAATGTATGCTTTCTGCACAGGAAAACACAGCATGAAAGTTACAAGAAAATAAATTGAAGGACGAAATTAATAGCTCTTAAAAATCAAGAATGGGCAAAGGATATTAATAGTTCATAAGTGCAGTAATATGAATAGCCAATAAACATAGTAAAAGTTATCAACCTTGATAGCAATTAAAGAATTGCAAATTGAAAGGGCAAAGTAATATTTTGTTTTGATTTATTACTAAGAATGATTAAAAAGATTGATAATACCTAGATTTATGGGATCAGGGTGTTATGGTTTAGATGTGGTATCCCCCAAAAGCTCATGTGTGAGACAATGCAAGAAGATTTGGAGGAGAAATGATTGGGTCATAGCTTTAACTTAATCAGTGAATTAATCTCTGATGGGATTAACTGAAGTGGTAGAGTGTGGCTAGAGGAGATGGAAAGTGAGGTGTGGCTTTGGGGTATATAAATTTTCTGGTGAGTGGAGTCTCTCTGCTTCTTGATCATGGTGATATGAGCTGCTTCCCTCTGCCACACATGCTACCATGATGTTCAGCCTCACCTTGAGCCCTGAGAAATGGAGCCAGCCTTCTATGGACTAAGACTTCTGAAACCATGAGCCCTCAAATAAACTCTTCCTCCTCTGTAGTGCTGGCCAGATCCTTTAGTCACAGTATTGAAAAAGCTGACTAAAACAGGAGAAATGACATTTACTTCTTTCAGTGGTACTGTAAATTGATACAGTCTTTCTGGTGGGCAATCTGGGAATAGACATAAAAATTTTAAATGTCCTATTCTTTAGTAAGAATAGGTTATAGAAATCATTGAAAGATGTGCTGGGTTTATGCTCTTTATGTCAGGAACTTCAAGTGTTGCTGTTTTAAATTGCAACAAAATAGATAAAAACCTAAAAGTCAAATAGTAGCAGATTGGTTAGATCATTGGTTCTCATTTGGGGAAGTATTGTCCACTGTGAGACATCTGGAGATACTTTCCATTGTCAGGACTTGGGAGAAGGTGCTGCTGATATCTAGTACAGATACAGAGGACAGAGAGGCTACTAAACACCCTACAATGTATAACATTGCTTCCCACAACAAAGAATTATCCAGCCCAAAATGTCAGTCGTCAATGTTGACACATCCTGAGTTAGATAAAAAAAAAATATTGTAGCCATATAATACGTTGTTTTTCAGCTATACTAATGATGATGTAGAATTGAAAGGAAAATGAGAAAGCGAGAGATGGGTGAGCAAGAAATGAAGGACAGAGACAGGCAGAGATCCACACAAAGATTTATTTGTAAAAGCTGACAAATAAAGGCCATCCCTCTATAGAGTGGAGAGAGGTGCCTGAGATATTCGGGTGTTCAGCTTTTGTTTGGTAGGGGTTTGAGTTGTAGTTGTGGTGCTATGGGATAGGTTTGTGGGTGCTTGTGGCAGACATAGGTGGGTGGGGAATAGCATGGGATTGGTTTAGGATTATGGTACCATGGGGTAGGTCACTAATGGGGGTGGGGGGAGTTTGGAGAAAGTACAGGAAAGTAAAAACTTATCTCATAAGATGGCTGCTCGAATGTTAAATCAATACCCTATAAGAATGATATTAATTAACTTGGTAAGATAAATCATTTGGTGACAAAAACAGATAATAAAAGTAAAATGAGTAGGGCTGGGGTTGTGGCTCAGTGGTAGAGCACACACCTAGCACGTGTGAGGTCCTGGGTTTGATCCTCAGCACTATATAAAAATAAACAAATAAAGTAAAGGTATACAGAAAGAAAGTAAAATGAATAGCGGGATCCCATTTAGGTACAGCAGATCAAAAAAATATTCCCAGCATAAAGTTTCAAAAGTTATAAAAATGCTGAGTGTCAATCTTTGGTTTGTAATGTTTTAATTTTCTTTTAAGAAATATTTATGTATTTTCTGAATAGTTTTTCCAATAAATGTTACTTTTTAATAAAAAAAGGAAAGAAAAAGCAATGAAGGCATTTTAATCTAAAAGCAAAGCAGAGCAAAAGCCACAGAACCATTGGAGATGCGAAGTTATGAATGAAGACAGGATCTAAAACATTTGGAAGTGACCCCATTTCTTTTTACTGAAAAAATGGGATATTAGGGTATTGAAAAGTAAGGTGTCGCATTGTTCATTTCTGCTTAAAGACTCTGAAGTTCCCTGAGATAGCAACAGAGGGAAATTCTACAGCCAGAGGCTAAAAATTATCTCTACAGACTTTAACAAGAATGGAAAAAAACAACATAAGTAGGCTTTGTAACTTTCAAACTTTGTTTTATTTCTTTCGAAAGTGTCACAAGAAATATAAAAGAGATGAAAGGAAATTTAAAAATCTACAAATTTTACTTACTTGGAAACAAAGTCATTTCTAAGATCACATTTAGGGATTAAGTGATCCCCTAATGTTGCACATTTCTTTCTGATTTTTCACTATTAATGGATATAGTGTGTTCATTAACATTCTTTTTTTAAAATTTTTATTGTTGGTTGTTCAAAACATTACATAGTTCTTGATATATCGTATTTCACACTTTGATTCAAGTGGGTTATGAACTCCCATTTTTTCCCAGTATACAGATTGCAGAATCATATCAGTTACACATCCATTGATTTACATATTGCCATACTAGTGTCTGTTGTATTCTGCTGCCTTTCCTATCCTCTACTATCCCCCCTCCTCATTAACATTCTTAGAGATAAATTTTTGAGTACATTTTTATCTTCTTAGGAGCAATTCTTTTTTATTAATTTTTGTTTTAGTTGTAGATAGACACAATATCTTTATTTACTTTTATGTGGTACTGAGGATCAAACCCAATGCCTCACTCGTGCGAGGCAAGCACTCTACCATTGACTTTTAGCCCAGCCCATTAGGAGCAATTCTTTTTTTTTAATATTTAATTTTTAGTTATAGGTGGACACAATATCTTTATTTTATTTGTATGTGGTGCTGGGGATCAAACATTGTGCCTCACGCATGGTAGGTGAGCACTCTACCTCTGAGCCACAGCCCCAACCCGAGCAATTCTTACATTTGAAATCATTATGTAAAAGAGCATGTACATTTTTTAATGTATATTCTTTAGTTGTAGTTGGACACAATACCTTTATTTTATTTATTTATTTTTATGTGGTGCTGAGGATAGAATCCAGTACCTCACATGTGCTAGCCAAGTACTCCACCACTGAGCATCAACCCCAGTCCCAAGATGTGCATTTTTAAGACTTAAAATATCTGGCCAAAA
The DNA here is from genome assembly GCF_021218885.2 of Marmota monax. Lineage (NCBI taxonomy): Eukaryota > Metazoa > Chordata > Mammalia > Rodentia > Sciuridae > Marmota > Marmota monax. The sequence continues at coordinate 5,933,605 of NW_026695212.1, forward strand.
CATGCTCCTGTATAATATTCAGATTCTTAACAAATAATTCTCATACAAACCCTGAGTAAACCCAGGTTAAGTTTTTATTTTATTTATAATGAAGAAACCAGAATAAGAAACTGGTTCAAAGAAAAATATGAAACAGTATAAGGAAAAAGAAAATACCATAATTATTCTAAACCATTGTTAAACTAGATGTAAACCTGGTTAATGTCCTACAGGACAATAAACCATAGCCTTTGGTGCTATCTTATTTGCAGAGCAGAAAAAATTTTCACCTATGCAAGACAAAAATTATTTATATTCTATTGAACAAAAATATTATATTAACAATTTTATACAAGTTAATGTCTACATTTATACTTGCAAAATATGTAAATCAATAATAACTAACAAGTCAAAGTTTTATTTATTTTATTTATTTTCAATTGGCCCTTGGGTGTACTTGTTAGGGGGTGTCCTAACATGAAAACAAAAACATTGCAATTATGTTTGGTTTGCCAAGGTCTGGATCATTTTTTCTTACTGAAGTTTATCTACTTTACAGTCCTTACCAGTGATATCTGAAAGTGCCTGTTTGATTCCTCACCATCCCTATTATCTCTTTTTTAAAATTTGCCAATTTCATAGATGACAAATAAAATCTCATCATTTTAAAATGAATTATCTCAAATGTCTATTGACAATTTGTTCCTCTTCTTTAAAAAATAGTTTATAGCTTTTGCTCATTTTTTCTAGCAGTGTATAGTTTCTTCCTTCTTATGTTATAGTTTTTAAATATATTGTATAAATTTCATTTTTATTTAATTTTGTATTTATTAGTCTATATTTCCTTCTAGTTCTTTGACATTATGTTTCACATTTACTCCCCCACATCTTCTCTGTTTCATTGTTTAAGTTAACTTTTTTTCCCAGTAATTATTAACTTTATTTTTATACCCTAACATTGAACTGTTTGGAGAAAATTGCAGACACACAAGGAGATATTTTAAATCTTCATTTTTTTTCTAATTCTTATTTCTTATAACAATATATACATATGATGAAATTTGCTCAAAAATTAACTTTTTAAGTGTAATTTTAGGTTTGCAGAAAAATTGAGTGAAAAGTCCAGAGTTCCCATATACCCCTTTACAAACCCCATCCTCACACACTGGTTCCACTATTTTTAACATCTTGAATTAGTGTGGTACACTTGTTATATTGATACATTATTATTGTATTAGGGTTCTATAGAGGAACAGAACCAATAGGATTTTATATATATATATGCATGTGTGTGTGTGTGTGTGTATATATATATATATATATATATATATATATATATATATATATTTATTTATTTATTATAAAAAAGGTATTATTAGCTTGGCTTATACAACCAGAAGTTGGATAGCCCCACAGTGGCCTTCTGCAGGTTGGGGAGTTGGAGGAACCAGTAACTGTGCAGTACAAGATGCTGAAGCCTCAGAACTAGAGGAATCAATGCTGTTACGCCAGTGCATGACCAAAGGCTTCTGGAAATTCCCTGGAGAATCACTGGTAGAGTCCACTTTTGAAGAGTGAAGGATCTGGAATCTGATGTCCTCAAGGGATCATAGCAGCCAAGAACCCTTTCAAATTATGGCATTTGCTGGTAAATGGATGGAACTGGAGACTATCATGCTAAGTGAAATAAGCCAATCCCAAAAAAATCAAAGGCCAAATGTTCTCTCTGAGAGCAGATGTGACTCACAGTGGGGAGTGGGGAGTGGATATTCACGTGACTGGACAGGGGGAAATGGGGGAAAGGGAGGGGAGTGGGAATGGAAAAGACAGTAGAATGAATTAGACATAACTTTCCTATATTCATATGTGAATACATGACCAGTGTAATTCCACATCATGCATAACCACAAGAATGGGAAGTTATATTCCATGTATGTATGATATGTCAAAATATATTGTACTGTGATGTATAATTAAAAAGAACAAAAAATTAGCTAAGGATATGTGTGTGTATGTGTGTATGTGTGTGCATGTGTGTACTTTCTCCATAGTAAATATCTACATGTAAGCATGAGAACTGTAATTTACCCACTAACATGACTTTGATGTCACAAAACAAAATATTCCATTCCTAAAATTGTCTTTGCATGCTTTATTCTGTATTATGTAAAATAAAGCTACAATCTGCCTCCCCTCCCAAAAAAAAGAACCCTTTCAAGAAGAATTGAGCCTTCATCTGCTGTTGCTTCCTTGTTCTTTCAACTTTTATTCTACCTAAGCCTCCAGCTTATTGGATGGTGCTGCCCACACTTAGGGGACAGACTCCCCTTCAGTTGACTATCTCACTTGACATTTATTCCCAGAGACACCCAGAAGCCATTTAATCTTAGGCACCTCTTAATTCAATCAAGTTGCCAAATCAGATTAACCATTATAATTATTTACTAAATCCATAGTTTATGGTTAACTTTTTGTTATATAAGCTATTGGCTTTGGTTAATATATAATGACATGTATCCTTCATTACAATATCATACAGAATAATTTCACTGCCCTAAAAATCCCCTGTGTTCTACCTGCTCATCTTTCACTCCCTTCCCAACATTTATTTACTTATTTAATTAAGTGGGGGGTGTGTGTCTTACTATGTTGTCCAGACTAGCCATGAACTCCTAGACTTAAGCATTCCTCCTGCCTCAGATTCCCAAGTGACTAGATCTATAGGTGCATGCCATTGCACCTGGCTACGTTTCTATTCTTAATCCATTTAGAATTTATTTTCATGTTGTGTGTAAGGTATATGTGATTTTGTGTGATGACATGCTTCTGTTGGGACCCAGGATTCCAAACCTTTGACCCTTATCCACTAAAGGTTGTCCTGAGAACATGTTCCAGAGCACCAGGCAAGGCAACACAGCTTCCTTATTACCGGTGGTTTAATCTCCAAACCCTCCAGTGGACCATTGCCCAAATGAGCAGTGCTGGGGGCATTGGCATTCTGAGGTTCTTCTTACTTATATAAGAGGTTTCAAGGCACTAAGATTGACACTTTTAGTAGTTTACAATGAAATAAGAGGAGACCACTAATACTATGTTGAAATTGGATTGTAAATTGTTCTTAGAAAAGTCTGCTCTATATTCTGAAAGCATACCCTTCTTAATATTGTTTTAAGATTATTGTGGCATAAAATACATAAATTTACTATCTTAACAGTATAAGAGTGTTAACTCTATGCACATTGTTTGAAATAGACCTCCAGAACTTTTTCACCTCTTGCAAAACTGAAACTGTATACCCATCTTTCTCTTTTTCTCTTCCCCCGTCCCGTACCTAGCCGACATCAGTCAGCTTTCTGTTTCTAAGAGTTTAACTACTTAGATACTTGATATAAGTGGGATCATGAAGTTTTTGTCTTTTGGGGATAAATATTTTGTTTAGTATGATGTCCTACAGACTCATCCATATTGTAGCATGTGACAGGAGTTCCTTCTTTTTAAATCTGGATATTATTCCATTGTATGCATATACCACATTTTCTTTATCCATTTATCCACCAATGGACATTTAGGTTGTTTCTACCTCTTGACAATTGTGATTCGTGTTTCAATGAACATACATGTCTGAATACCTTTTTAATATCCTGTTTTCAACTCTTTGGGACACACAGCTAAAGTGGGATTGTTGGGTCATATGATAATTTTATTCTTAATTATATGAAGACATTACATGCTGTTTTCTATAATAGCTGTACCATTTTACATTTCTACCAACAGTGCATACAGTTTCCAAATTCTCCAGATCCTCACAAACGTGTTATTTTCTGTTTGTTTGTTTGTTTTTGTTTTTTAATACTGGCCATCCTAATGGCTGAGAAATGTTATCTCAATATGGTTTTGATTTGCATTTTCCCAGTAGCTAGTTATGTTGAATATCATTTCATATGTTTTCTGGCTATTTGTATATCTTCCTTAAATAAATGTCTAGTCAAGTCCTTTGCCCATATTTTAATCAGGTTATTTGTTTCTATTTTTTTGTCGGTGTTGAATTGTAGAAGTTCTTTATATATTCTGGATATTGACCCCCTGTCAGATATGGTTTGCAAATCTTTTCTCTGGTACCATATGTCCCTTTTCACTCTGATGATTGTTCCTTTGCTGCACAGAAGTTCTTAAATTTAATGTAGCCCATTCACCTATGTTTGCTTTTGCTGATTATTCTTTTGGTGTCCTATACAAGAAATCCTTGCAAATCCAGTGCTATGAAGCTTTCCCCTAATTTTTCCCCTTAACTTTCCAGTTTCAGGTCTTATGTTTAGGCCTTCAATCCATCTTGAGTAAATTTTTTTATATGGCATAATAGGGGTTTAACTTCATTTTTGGGGTGTGTGTGTGTGTGTGTGTGTGTGTATCCATTTTTCCCAACATCAGTTGTGAAAGGACTTTCCTTTTCCAACTGTATAGCCTTGCCACAGATCATTTGACCATATACACAGGGGTTTCTTTCTGAGTTCTCTATTCTGTTCCATTGATCTCTAGGTCTGTGTTTATGCCAGTCTCATGCTGTTTTGATTATTATAGGTTTGTAGTATGTTTTGAAGTCAGGAAGTCTCCAGCTTTGTTTTTTCTTTAGTAAGATTGTTTTACCTATTTGGATTTAAGATCATTTTTTTTATTTCTAAGAAAAATACCATTGGGGTTTTGATAGTGATTACATTGAATTGATTGCTTTGGCTAATATAGTATGAGAGAGACTTTTAATGACTAGTATAATAGTTGTGAGGCCCACATTTAATAAAATGGTAGTAAAACCCTATGGCTGTTTCCCATTTCAAGAATTCAGAAGGTGAGGAGGAAATTTTGCTTGATTATTATATTCAATGTCTGGGACAAATTGGCCTAGAATTGACTGGTTAGGTTACTGCTCTCATAATCTAATCATTTCACCTCTGAACATTCCTGCATTAGCACAGGAGCTGTTGGGGCACACCTCATATCCCAAACATAATAGTGCATGTCCTTACTGAGTATGTCAAGAATGCAAGGCCCTGACTGCCATTCATCAGGGTTATATTTGCATGATCAGCCTTGAGATGAGATAACATGGTTAGTACAAAGAACAATCCAGTTTCTGCTTATGATAAAGGCAGTGAATTCCCAAGCTCAGCGCTTCTCAGCTACTATACAAACCTGCCACATTGCAATATCCACGTGGGCACATCCACATTGCCCCTGCAGGTCTTGGGGACCAAGGGAAACCAAAGAAAACATGAAGTTCATGCTTCTTATCATGGAATGATTAGTAAAGTCCTCTGTCTCTGTCCCAGGAAACTCATATCTTCTGCCAGCATCTGTGACACAGAAATTTACTAGCTTGCAAGTAGGGTGAAATCTCATGCCATGACAAAGAAGTAGCCTGCTTATTTGTCAGTGTTCCACTAGATTCCAAAGCCCTGCAAGAAAAGGAACTTAACTGTCTTCTTCTCTCTTGTATGTTGAGAACACAGCAGAGTGCCTGATGTATACTGGGTGCTTAATAGGTACTTGTTGAATGAATGTCAGGTGATAAGTGATTTGCAGATGTATCTTATAGAACCTTTTTAATAACCTTAGAAAGTAAAGATTACTACTTCCCTTCTACAGATGAAAAAAGTGAAGCTCAGAGAGCTTCAATAACTTGCCCATGATCACTCAGTGAGAAAATGGCAGTCAGGAGGGAAACCCAGTCTTGTCAAACTTTAAAGTCTATTGCTCAGGAATAATTCATAAGACAAGAAAACTTTTTAAAGTTGTATTTTCCTTTTTTTAAAAACGGACAAGTTCCTTGAAGTTTCAGATGCAGATTACTATGCCTGTAATTTTGCTCAACAATTCTATCACCAACTGCTTCCACATATCTGAGAGCAGCTGGGTATTGATCTTAAGCCTGTCTCACCTGGTACCACCTTCATTACTTTTATCTACTTCCTCCAAACTAGTTCTCCCAAGTCAGATCTATACTTCCACAAAAATTAGATTTTTTTAGTTCTTGATAAAGATGAAAGAAGAAATTAATTTCATAATGCTAAATAATGGAAAGATTGCTGTTTTTTAGCCAGGGATATGGAAATTGTTAGTGAAAAGCTACAAGTTTTTCATTAAGGTCCAAGATTCTATCCTTTCCCTAGACTATTCCAGAGCGATATCTAAGCAGTGGAACCCAGAAATTTAAAGAACATGTTTCAACTCAAGCACTCTTTGTTTAAAACAAGAACTCTGTAGTCTACTTAGTACATCTTTAAAAAATTGTCCTTTTTTAAAACATTAATAGTCCTTGTTTCTTAGAACTGTATGTCTTTTTCATAAGCCTTTCTCTAGAAACTACGACTGTGTTTTCTGTTTGTTTTGCAAATTGTCCATCAAAATCCAAACAGAATAGTTCTTTTATTTTGGGTCTACAACTATAACTATGTTAACATTCCATTGGGGGATTCAAAAAATATTCATGGATACATTTGTGCTCTTTTTTAAAAAAAATTTATATATATATATATATATATATATATATTAGTTGTAATTGGACACAATACCTTTATTTCACTTATTTATTTTTATGTGGTGCTGAGGATTGAACCCTGGGTCTTGCACGTGTGAGACAAGCACTGTACCGCCGAGCTACAACCCCAGCCCTCACATTCGTGCTCTTGATGAACTAAATCCTAGAATTTTTTTAAACATCTAATTTATTTTTTTAAATTTTATATCTTTATTTATTTTTATGTGGTGCTGAGGATCGAACCTAGTGCCTCACACATGCGAGACCGGCGCTCTACCACGGAGCTACAGCCTCAGCCCCTTAGAATTTTTGATAGCACACAGGAAGAATTAAAAGGGGGTAAAAAAAATACTATCGAAGTCATCAAAAAGCACAACCATAGTTCCTGGAAGAAAATAACAATATGTAGCAGTGACTGTAAAAGCAATTGTCATTATGACTTTTCTATTACCCCTCTTCTGTTACTGTGTTGCTGTGGGAGTAATGCTATTCTGCTGTGCCCCACTCTCTTATTTTTATTCATTCATTCATTAACCCGTTATTTATTGCTTACTCTGTGCAGGCTCTGCACTAGCTCAGAGGCAATGCAACTGTGAACAAAAGAGGCCAAATCTCTGCTCTCATATGGCTTATATTCCACAAGAGCCAAAATCCTCCACTGGAGAATCTCACATGTTCTCAGACATCTGCAATCTTTCTTGTGGGGAGAATGCTGGTGTAACATGACCTTCTGCCTCTTATGTCTACTCTCAGTGGTCTGCACCACATTATAGGCTGCCTTGCATGACCTTAATTCAACATTCTATCTACTGATGGTGAAGAAAAATTGATGTTTAACCAGATCCAAGTTTGATCTGACAGGTAGTCCTAAAACCACTGCCAGGAAAAATCTAAACAAATGTAAAATTTAATTTCATTCAGGAAGATATCCCAAATTGAGTATAATGCTTCACATTATATTGTTTTGTTTGCCCTAGGACCTCTAGGTCAGAGCTTGCTAGTTTATAGTTGTACTATGGGAAGGATATAGCATGGATGCTAAAAGAGTGCTGTGTAACCTCAGAGCTGCAAATGCCCCAAGCATACTGCTTACCAATCTCAAAGGAAGAGGTTTTAGACACTTTAGTACTTAGTCCTCAGTGGCAGTGGGCCTAGATACAATGGAGGGCCACACTCTGCCTAGAAGCTGGGGGAATACAGTTTGCATGCCCACTGTGCAGGTGGATTTCCTCAGATGTTTTATGAGTACATTCTTTTGCTTTACAACCAAGGTGACTCTGTTTAGATCCTCTCCTACAGATTGGAGATAAGGGAAGTGCCCAGCTCCCACTCTCCATTTCCTTCATTATCACATTCTTTTAGAATTCTCTTATTTCACTATAAACTTTCCTAGGCACAGATTAGTGTTTAAGCCAACAAGCACATTACTAAAAAAATTGTTACTTTAGGAATGATGTGGCTTCAATAGATTATACATAAAAACTGAAGTAGAACATTGCTGGCAGCAAAGTCTAGGGATCCACACTGGAATAGTTTAAACCCCACCTGTCACTCACAGGGGCCTTGAGCAAGTTACTTAGTGTCTCTGTGCTTTCATGTCCTATCTATAAAACAGGACTAAATCATGGCGTAGAACTTATTGAGTTGCAGGAATCATATAGGATTGAATGTATTAAATGAGTTAATATATATGAAAAGCTTAAGAACATATAGTGCCTGACATATTGTTAATGTTTTATAAGTCCCAAACTTATACAATGATTATTATTTTTAACACAACATAACGAAAATGAATAAGACAGAAAGGGATACAATTGATGGTATATGCTTCTATTTATTTTATTTCTATATTCTAGCTCCTTCCAATATATTCCCAAGGTGGAATAGAGCATTATTGATAATAAATTGTGATAAGTTGCCAGTAGGAAGCAATAGTTAAAATAGTGACTTTTTCTCTTAATGCATGGTCTTCAAGTATAAAAGTAATTCCCACTTTTCCTGCTGTACATTATATGTACAATGGGTTTGAGAGCTTCCTGAACTTCAGAAGGCAAATTTGCAAAGTCAAGGCAGTAATATTTAGCAGCATTATAAAGGATCACTGGATCATGTGGACATCAACCTATTTGGCATAAGAGTATGAAAAATATACCCTTGTCTCTTTAGAAAACAGGTAATCACTGAATTGCATTTCTGCTCTAGCTTTGTCTTAAATGTTGAGAAATGGCAATTTTTTTTTCAAACCTCTCAATTTGAGAAAGGATCTACCACCTTGTTAATATCCCATACCTACAGCAAGAAGAAATAGAGTAGGAATAAAGGAAAAGAAAATTTCACTTTAAAATTAGGGTAGAAGAATGACAAAAACCAGACTATTTGAATATTGTTGATATTTGTAAACTCATCTAATCATTTACAATTTTTTTTTTGTGTGTGTGTGTGGTGTGGGGGATTAAACCTGGGGCCCTTGCTAATGCTAGGGGAGTGCTCTACCATTGAGTTACACCCCCAGCCCATGGTCTTACTAAGTTGTCAAGTCTGGCCTCAAACTTGCAGTCCTCCTGCTTCTCAGCCTCCTGAGTAGCTGGGATTACAGGGCTGTGCCACTGTACCCAGCTAATCATTTACTTTTCAATGACCCTTTTGAAAACAGCCTAAATCTTTTCTATTTAACAATGACCTTCCTTATTGTCAATATCATTACATATCAAATTGTAAATATACTTAGATAACACTCAAAACAAATTCTCTTGTAAATTTGAATGAATTGTGAGTGATTTATTCAATCTGTTCATAATTATTTTTTGAGCATTTATTAATATACTAAGCACTGTGGATACGATGGTGAAAAAGAGAAACAGATGTCATTCTAATAGAGTAAGTATTCTGTGGGAAGACTGAGATAAACAAGCATTCAGGTATCATTTTGATACACATTACACAAAGGGAATTTCAGGACATCAGGAGACACACTAACAGAAAGCACTTAGGGGATCAGGTGGGCCCAAGAGTAGGTCATAGAAGCTTCTTGAGGATGTGTCTGTTGAAAGTGAAAACTTATAGCATGGAGAAATGGAGGATCAAGGCAGAGCAGGTAATATGCTTTATTTTATACATTCATACAATTTTTGTTATATTTCTTCATACATATTAGAAACAATATAAAGATAAGGGATAATTTCATTTTAAAACAGATTTATACTAATGCAATATTTTTAGTTGTCTTCTAACATTCTCATTCTCCAAACAAATCTTGTGGCTTTTCTATCCCAAAGCATTAACAGACCAACTCCTCCAGGGACTTCAAGCTTTGCTGACTTTAATTTGACTCCTGCTAGGGAACAATCATCAGACAACAGATGAACTATTTCAGTTTCACCTTTTCAGAATCAACAGAAACTTTGAAACTCAAGTTTATGAGTTTGCCCTTGACTGTGTTTCCAAGCACCCTGGATTTTATTCTCTCTCTATAACAGCTAGAATATAGGGATCACATAGATACTTATAAGAGTTTGTTTCCTAGAGTTTACACAGAAAGTGTGAAACTGTTTTATGATCTTAAATGATTGATCCTTCACTAGGGAATATGGAAGTAGCAGGTATGGGAGATAGAAGAGAACCCAATGGGGTAATTTTGTAGGCCTCAGCGAGATGAGAATTTAAATGTTTTTTGCTTTTAAGATAGCGTCTTGCCATGTTGCCCAAGCCAGCTTTGAATTCTGGGGCCCAGGGAATCCTTCTGCCTTGCCCCCCCCCCAAGTAGTTGGGGCTCACCACTACAACTGGAAAAGATTTTTGACATGAATGGATGGCACAAAAAAGGAATTGGAAAATATTCAGAATATAAAACCAGTGGATTATTGACAAGCCCACCCAATTATTTAGTTTCTAATGGCTATCTTTTAGGGTATATAGAGAGTTGGGAAAATTTTCCATGTTTTGGGATTGTGTGTGTATGTGTATATGGGGGTGCTCTACCAAGTTTACTTTCTCTCTTTAAAATTTTTTTTTAGTTGTAGATGGACACAATACCTTTAAAAATAAAATATCTTTTAAAATAAGATATCAGCCTTTATTTTATTTATTTATTTTTATGTGGTACCAAGGAACAAACCCAGTACCTCACATGTGCTAGGCAAGCATGCTACCACTGAGCTGCAACCCCAGTTCTACTTTCTCTCTTGAACTTCAGAATTTGGCTTTGCAATCTGAGGAAGTGTAATTCCCAACCTGAATAAAGTTTTGTTTCCCGGCATGCAGCGGCAGAGCTGGTAGCAAACAGTGTTAGTGATTCGACTCTCAACATCTCAGTAACAAGAGGAATTGCAATGCAGGGTAATTCACGAATGAGTGGGAAGCCTGGAGTCACTCCAGAAGTAAAATGGTATTGCCCAAATCTCACATCTTTTGGTTCAGGGTCTGTTCATTGCTGCCACACAACTCAGTAAGCTGACAGTGGACATTGTGACCAAACATGATGCTCCAACCTTGGAGCCATGGTGCAGCAGCCAGAGGCAGGTTGGAGGGGAGGTAAAAGCACCCCACTTGGGGCACAGACTGGAAGATATTATGGGAGTTGTGAGTACAAGTTCTAGAGTCAAAGAGGTAAGGGTTCAAATCCTAAGACCTGGATACACTGTGGGTTCAGTATATAGAGTCGTAATTACATATTTACCACTTAAAACATATTCCACCTTCATCTGCTACCTTGATTTTAATCCTCTACATTTCAGTTTTCTCCTGTAGAAAGGGAGATAATTGATAGCATCTATCTCATAAGGATGTTGTGAGGATTGAATGCAATTGTCCACATGAAGCACTCAACAGTGTGCCTGGCTATTATTAATAGGGGTTGTGCAGTAGGTGCTCAAGAAAATTGTATCCACTTGTTTAATTATTGAACATGCTGCTGGAGCTCAGGCAAAAGAACCCAGGTAAGCACAGCACCTGAAAATTCTGTGGAAGGCTGGCTCTGGATGGCTCACCAGGGGCTCAGCTGATCTTCCTATTTTTACCTCCAGTCCTGGCTCTGCCTTTGGTAAGTTAGCTTCATTCTTAGGCAAGCTGTCCTCCCCAGGCCCAAAACCTGGATGTAAGGTTTTGCTTCCCTCCAGGTCAACTCAGTGATCAGGAGCTGGGTCTTACTGGCTTGAATACTAGGGACTCTGTGCATGGGCTTGAGCCCATTGCTGTGGCCGTGGGGGCACTACACTCACTGGCTTGGGTTCACCCCTAGAGTGGATGGAGGGGGATAGTTATTTCCAAACCAGATGGACTAAGAATAGAGGAAGGGCACACTGAGGAACAAATTATAGAAAAATGTAAATAACTAGTGTGTAGAAAAAGATAGCAGCCTGTTACATTCCTCTAGCTTTTCACAAGTCCAAATTCCTGATTGCAATGCTGTGAGGGAGGGCATGTTCCTCTTTGTTAAGATCCAAGTTCCCAAGGACATAGACAATGGCTTTTGATAACCAATTCAGTTGGAACAACTCCTCCAAGTTGTTTTCTGGGAATAGGGGCCCCAGAAAAACTAGACAAAAGATCAGAGAACTGACCTAGGTAAACTCCCTTCTCCCTTGAGATTTATGGGGAAAAAATTGGTAATGGAAATAATTCTCGGGGGCATTTATATACTACAACATGCCCTATGTTAATGTTATAAACATTGGGTTTTAGGGAACGGAAATCTTATTTTGTAACTTGTAACAGTAAAACAACAGAGAGGGAGCCACATAGATTTACATTGTATCGATTTAGCTAAGCTGGATCTGGTTTTCCCAGAATTCCTTTCCCTGCATAGCAGCGGGTTGACTGGGTCAGGAGAGACACTTTACCCATGGTTTGGAAGATGGGAGTGAAGCACTTATCCTATTTATGCTCAGAAGGTCAGTGCAGGGCACCAGAGCCGTTGCAGCTCTATGTCCACTGTCACTTCTCTACTGGCTCATCTGGTTGGCATGGGGCAGCATCCCCTTCAGATCCTGCCAGACCTCCTTCAGTACCTGTGATCCCTGGGCCTCTCTCTGGGCATTTGGTCACATTCTATCTTGACCCAACTTGTCATGTGTAAATGTGTGACTCCTAGGGGACTCTGGAACTTTGGAGGACAGAAATAACTTATTCTAACTCTCTGGGTTTCCTGTCCTGCCAAACTCAGAGATGGAAAACCTAAAGGTCCTTGGCCATGAAGAATCATTTGACTATGATGCCACCTACTCCATGCATAGGTGGATGACAAGCTCATAGTCCTCATTTTTTTTTTTTTTTTGCACCTGGGATTGAACCCAGGTGTGCTTAACAATTGAGCTACATCCTTAGCCCTTTTTAAAATTTTTAATTTTAAGACAGGTTTTCTCACTAAATTGCTTAGGGCCTTGCTAAGTTGCTGAGGCTGGCTTTGAAATTTTAATCTTCCTGCCTCAGCCTCCTAAGCTGCTGGGATTACAGGTGTGTGCTACCATGTCTGGCCCAGTCCTCATCTTATATCCTTTTGTTCATGATTTTTCTGTCTGCTTGGTAACATATTCTAAAATGTTATCACACATCTACTATGTATTGGATAAATTTCTCTTTCTCTCTCTCTTTTTTTTTTTTTTTTTGGCAGAGAGTAGTGGTGGTACTGGAGATTGAACTCAGGGGCACTTGACCACTAAGCCACATCCCCAGCCCTTTTTTGTATTTTATTAAGAGACAGGGTCTCACTGAATTGCTTTGTGCCTCACTTTTTGTTGAGGCTGCCTTTGAACTTGTGATTCTCCTCAGCCTCCCAAGCTGCTGGAATTGCAGGCATGAGCCACCATGCAGTTTTTTTCTCTATTTTGAATTGATTCATTTGTTCACTAGTATTGGCAGAGTACCTTTTACATCCAGGTGTTGAATGACAGTGGTTATCCACACAGACCAACTTGTTAGCTTTTTGAGGACAAGGACAGATTGTAACTCTGCTCCTCTTAAGGATGAATCTGGTTTTTGTCTCCATGGATTTGCCTCTTCTGGGCATTTCATATCAATGGAATCATTCATATGTGGCCTTTTGTGTCTGGGACCTGAGGACAGGTGGGAGTCTTCCTCCTTCACTGTAGGAAGAGGGCATTGTGCAATCCAACCTGAGAGGTAAGAAAGCCTGGTGTTTCTCATGGTTGTTAGAGTTCAGGCAGCACAGCATTTGCACCAGCAAATCTTGGCCATGCCATCTCCCACCATCAATGGATCTTATGTCCAGAGCAGGGAGAAGTGGTGATAACTGAGAGACAGCGGAGCCTGGGAGAGCAGAGCACCAACAGGAGCCAGGAGGCCTCACCAGGAGCCAGCCAGATTTCCCATGAGAGCACCCCTAGGCTGGGAACACAAATACAAACCTACTTTAGGGCTGTGTTCTAGCAAGTCAGTATGACTTTATAAGAAAAGGAGAAGAAGAAGGGTAGAAAAAAAGGAGCTGAATGCCATGACTTACACAATGTGCCGTGAACACCATGGGGAGACCATGTGAGGAGAGAGAGGAAGTTGAAATCCCATGAGTATTTGCTGACCTGGACCTTCTTCTCTGCCCGGCGGCCCCCCCCCCCCCCCCCCGCCCACTGCAGCATTTGAGGTTATTTTGGGGGCCAGAAGGACTTTGGATAAGACTGTGTCTTCTTGAAGCATCCGTGTTACTTACAGATTGTTTTTAGTAGAAAAACATACCTTATATTAGAAATACAATCAACAGTTATATCATAGAACAGAACATTATATATATATATATATATATATATATATATTTTTTTTTTTTTTTTACATTGAACTATGTGTCTTCAAAGGAATGTCTTAGTTGCGAAGAGCTGCTTCATGTTCCTCCCTCAGACCCAGGTTAGTAAATTTGAGGTTCCCTTTGCTCTGACAGTGGTTATACTTTGGGGGAGAAGGTCAAACAGCACCAGGTTAAGGCCTAGGAGAGTCAGGCCTGAGCTTGCTTTCCATGAAGCCTGGTTGTTGCTGACTTCCGCCTCCAGGACTGGTCCAGAGAAAAATGAAATAAGTAACAACTTCAAGATCATGATAGCAGAGCATTAAACCAAGCATGACATCTTTTGAAGCCCAAGGACCCCAACAACTGGGCAGCTCCCACACTTATGATGCTGACTCTCCTCCCTTCTTTCCAACACATGTCTGGGGAATTTTTAAGGCAGAGTACCAGCTGAAGGAGGAGAGATAGATGTTTCTCTCTAGATTGTCATGTTTAGCATCCTTTCATGTGTCCCCCAGAGTCTCTGCTTTCTCCCAATTGTTGGGAAGAGGATAGACAGGGCAAGATTCCAGGGAGCTGCCATCTTGTCCATTAGTCCTGCAGGCATCCTTGATTCCTGCTTTGGTTTCCTCATGAAGCTAAGTGGAGAGGGAGGCCATATATAGCTAACCATGGATACCTCCTCCATACTTTTAGTGGATCAGGAGAACATGGTGCTTGAACTCTGCTGTCTACATTATATCCTGGTCTACTGCAGGGTTCTTGCTGAGGCTGGATGGCATATTATCTTTACTCCAAATTTACATATGACCTAACCAAAACTGCCTCTATTTTTCAAGAAGGAGACATCAAACAAGGGAGGAGATAGGTACCGTCCAGCTCAAAGTAAACAACATTCTCTGGGTATCATTACTGTAGACCCAGCCAAGATATTCACATATACATTGCTGCTACAGAATATTTGGTACAATATTAGAAAATCAACTCAACACAGCACATTCCAGAAGCCTAGTTAAAATGGACCTCCTTCAGCATGTAGATCTTTTCTCCTTTATTAAGCAAGAACCGGAGAAGAAGAACCTGAGCACTCCCTTTTGTGGTTAAAGATCTTATAGAAGCAGTTCTTTCCTTTCTCCATGATAGGGATAGCTTTCCTTCTATTTCTACCTGTTGGAGTTCTGCCTAAATTTCAAGGCAAATTTTAGAAGCCACAAGAGTTTTATAATCTTTTCTGACAGTCCTCATCCCATATCCCTTTGTTTACGATTTTCCTGCTTATTTGGTACCATATATGTGTTATTCATCTTTGTGTCACTGTGACCAAAATACCTGACAAGGACAACTCAGAGAAGGAAAAGTTTATTTTGGCTCACAGTTTCGGAGATTTATTCCACTGTGGGATGACTCCATTGCCCCGGTCCAAGGTGGAGCAGCACATCATGGCGGAAGGGCCTGGTAGAGGAGTGCTGCTCACTTCCTATTGGCCAGATAGCAGAGAGAGAGAGAGAGATTGAGAGAGGGGTAGGGCAGATGCACCCTTCCAGGGCACACTCCCAGTGAGCCACCTCCTCCAGCCATGCCCCACCTGCCCACAGTGACCACCTGGTCAGTCCATTCAAACTAGAGTGGACAGATTAGGTTTCAGCTCTCACAATCCAATCATTTCACCTCCAAACACTCCTGCATTAATAGGAGCTTTTGGGGGACACCTCACATCCAAACCATAACAATATTCTAAGATTTTTTTCAGTAATTTATCAGGCATCTACTATGTACTAGATAAAGTTATCTTTCTCTATTTTGAATTTATTTACTTATTACTAATATTGACTGAGTCCCTTTTACATCCAGGTATTGAGTGACAGTGATAATTCATAGAGTCCCTGACCTTATTATGGAAGCAGACTGGTGGTAGAGGGAATCCTTTCTTCTTTCTTTCTTTTACTTTTTTTGGTACCAGGGATTGAACCCAGGAGCCCTTTACCACTGAGCCACATCCCCAGCACTCTCCTTTTTAAATATGTATATGTTATTTAGAGACAGAGTATTGCTGAGTTGCTTAGGGCCTTGCTAAGATGTTGAAGCTGGCTTTGAACTTATGATCCTCCTGCCTCAGCTTCCTGAACTGCTGGGGTTACAGGTGTGTGCCAATGTGCCTGGCAAGAGGGAAGTCTTGTTAGCATTTTGAAGACAAGGTCCATTATGACTCATCTTTGTGTCTTCCTCAGCAGCAAGTTTCTCCTTCCTTCTGCCCAATAAAAATATTTGTTGAGCTACGCCTGGTGGCACACACCTGTAATCCCAGAGACTTGGGATGCCGAAGCAAGAAGATTGCAAGTTCAAGGCCAGCCTCAATGACTTAGCAAGACCTTGACTCAAAATAAAAAATAAAAAGAACTGGGATGTAGCTCAGTGATAGAGTATCCCTGGGTTCAATCTCCAGAATGGAAAATATATATATATATTTTTTTTTTGTTTTTTGTTTAATGAAATGATACCATTTCAGGAGCACTTTATGAACAAGTGAAAGAGAAGTCTGTCACAATTCTAGACAAAGGTTTCACCAATTGTGGGATTTGTTGTAATGCCTTAACCACAAAAATCATTGTCCTGTGTTTATGATAGCTTTAATAGAATTGCAACACAGAAATTCATCAGGCCTGAGTTATTTGCAACCAGTTTTTCTATCTTTTGTTTGGCTTTTTACAGTTGCGTTTATTAGTTATTCCTTCATGATGTCTTGGAGAGTTACCCCATAAAATTATTAATGCTTGTTATTTAGGAGATCTTTCATGGCATTTCAAGATTTATGAGCTATATGCATGGCAATGAAAATTTTACAGCACTTTTTTGGGTTGTGTATTTTCTGTGTGCCTTTTTTTTTTAAAAAAAGAAAAATTTAAAAGCTTTTAAGAACATCTTATGCTCTAGGTCTTGCACAGGTTTGGGGTAATGCCCAACCTGGAGAATATGGTGTGTATTCCTTCAGTCTCCTCACTCTGTTCCTATAACTTTGAAACTGCCTTGTTAAGGTTGCCAAAGACCGCCAGGGCCACTGTCTGTCTGCCTCCTGTGAAACTTCTCATGGGTATTGGCAGGGTACTTCAAGGTACTCCCTCATCTTGAAATACTACCCTCTTTTGGCTTCTGAGACACACAGCCTGAATTTTATTTTATTTTATTTGTACCAGGGATTTAACCCAGGGTGCTCAACTACTGACTCACATCCCAAGCCCTTTTAATTTTTTTTATATTTAAAAAATATTTTTCAGTTGTAGATGGATACAATACCTTTATTTTGTTTATTTATTTTTGTGTGGTTCTGAGGACTGAACCCTGTGCCTCACATGTGCGAAGCTAACGCTATACCACTGAACTATAGCACCAGTCCCCCTTTTTATCTATTTGTTTATTTTTGAGACAGGGTCTCACTAAATTGCTAAGGCTGGGCTTGAACTTGTGATCCTCCTGCCTCTGACACCTGAGTTGCTGGGATTACAGATGTGTGTCACCAAGCCTGGCTACACCATCTGAATTTTTTTCTTTCTTCAAAGCTCTGCCTCCTCTGGCTCTCTTGCTGACTTCTCTGTGAAGAGATGGTGTCCTGGATTCTTTGTCTTCTCCATTTACCCTCTTCATTGATATGCCAGTGATTCTCAGGTTTAAATATTTACCCCTTGACTTCTCCTCTGTGCTCTGGATTGACATATCTAAATCCTTGCTTGACAATTCTACTTGGGTATCTAGCAGGGATCTCAAACTCAATGTTAAAAAAAAAATGTAACTCTCTTAAAGCATAAAAAAAAAAGTGGGCTGGGGATGTGGCATAGTGACTAAGCGACCCTGGGTTCAATACCTGGTACCAAAATAAAAGTTTAAATAAATAAAAAAAATTAAAAAATGTAACTCTTTCCCCACTCCCCACCCCCAATCCCACACCAGTTTCATCTGATTCCTAACCCACAGCTTTTCCCTCTCAGGAATAACACTCTCATACATCCAGTTACTCAAAAACAGAATTCCAGGAGTAATTTTTAAATAAAACAAACAAACACTTTCTTAGTTATAGGTGGACATAATACCTTTATTTGACTCATTGATTTTTCTGTGGTGCTGAGAATCGAACCCAGTGCCTCACACATGCTAGGAAAGTAAGTACTCTACCACTGAGCCACAGCCACAGCCACAGCCCCACCCCCGGGAGTTATTATCTTTGACTCTGCTCTTTCCTTCCCTCCCTATCCTCCCTCCATATTTAAATACATCAGTAGGTTGTGTTACCGCTGTCTCCCTGATGGGTCCTGACTCTGTCGTCTGCTGATTTCCACTGGTGCCATCCTGGCCTAAGCCACCACCGTGTTTGGTCGAACCCCATCCCTGCTTTCTCTCTGCCACCTATGGTCTAGTCACAACTCACATGCCAGCAGGTTGTTTTTAAACATAAGCTGCATGTGTCATTCCCACTCCAGTGGCTCCTAGTCACACTCAGCAATCTGGCCTCTGAGACCCCACAGGAACCAGCCGCCACCTTCTCCCAAGCCTCACCTCCCTTGTAAAGCTGCATTCTACCCACAGCACACCTTGAGCATAGGAGCTGCCCTCTCCTGAGGGCCTTGGCGCGAGCTCCACCCTATGCTGGAAGTGTCCCTCCTCTTGACAGTCCAATGGAAGTCTGGTTCCTTCTTATCTCTCAGTTTCACTTCTTCAGAGAGGACTTCTTTGCCACTCCGCTGTAGCCCTGGTCTGGCCTCCAGCAATCTGTACATCTCCATGTCTTATCTTCATCACAGTACTTACTACTAAATACTTCATTATTATCTGTTTATATACTCCACCCCTGTCCCTAGAATGAGAATAAGGACCTGGTTATCTTGTTCAACATTGTGTTCCCTGCACCTACAGCAAGGATTCCCTGGCACAGGGTAAGTCCTCAGGACCTGTTTGACTATTGAATAATTGAAGGAATGAATATCTCATAGGCTGCCACTTAAATAATGAGACTCATAGGTGTTTAAAAATCTCAACTGCCTAGTGAGAAATTCCAGGTTTTAGACTTACTTCATTGGCTGCTGGCTTAAAATGTTATTGTTATTGTACAAAATATTACCTTAGGGTGAAGAGAGGGTTTGCTAAGTTCATTCTGCATGCTAGCATTGTGTTTGTGTTTGTAGGGATAAGGAGGAAGTGAAACATAAATTCTGCACCTTAGAACCTTCTGAGAAGACTGACTATGGCAATTTTTTGGTGAGAGCAAAGATATTTAATAAATAAGGCAAAAACATTTTGACTCTACTTCTAGTAACAGTTGGTTTCTCTACAAGCAAAAGTCTTTTAACTTCAGGGTTTATAAAATTCACTAAAACATCCAATGTAAAAGCAAATGTTACTCTGCTGATTTGAAATGGATTCTGACAAGAATTCTCAGATAAAGATACAAATACATTCTTTGTTCATTTCCATGAACGGCCTTTTTATGGCTTTTGAGACCTAGACTAAATCAGTAAAAGTAAGAATTCCTGTTTCTGATAGGTGTTGGTCTAGTAAAACTGGAAAAAAAAGGAATCACATTTTCTAT
The DNA here is from genome assembly GCF_021218885.2 of Marmota monax. Taxonomy (NCBI): domain Eukaryota; kingdom Metazoa; phylum Chordata; class Mammalia; order Rodentia; family Sciuridae; genus Marmota; species Marmota monax. The sequence continues at coordinate 5,953,420 of NW_026695212.1, forward strand.
GACTTGTGAATGCACAAGCGATTCATTCTTTGGCTCAGGATGGAAACATTTATTTTTGGCACTCTTGGTTCTTCTTTCTGCATTAGCTTCACAGATTTTTCTCAATCAGATGTAGACATTGGATGGGCTTCATTCACAAGGAAACTGCAAGATAAACAGAATGATTAATGTCCAACTATTTGAAACTTGTAAATATTTATGAGAAAAATGAGATCCGTCTTTGTGAAGATTTTTCTCTGAAAACTGGATATAACTATAGTGTGTTCCAGCTTCTCTTTAAATGGTGGGTGTTAGTGTTAGCGTTGCAGTGCTACATGGAAAAACTAGGAGGAAAATTTTTGTATGAAATAGCTAGTTAGAATCTTGCATAGCTAGTTAGAATCTTACCTTGACTTTTTACTATACCCAATCAGACAGTTGAAAGGTTACACAACTTATTATTGAAAACTATCGTCTTTTTGTCAAAACTTTGGAAAGTTTGTTAATGTCAACTTGGTAGGTTGATAATAGTCATTTCCAAACAGAATTATAAAATAATGCTGGGGTTTTTTTTTTGTTCATATGACCCTTCTCCTGCTGACTCTAGAATATCATATTGTGGAACCAGTGATCCAAGTTCCAGAACATAGGAATGATTTGCAGGGCCTAGTGCAAAATGAAAATATGAGACCTCACTATGGTTTGAAGATAGTTTGTCCCCTCCAGAACTCACTGAAATTTACTCTCCTTTATGAGTTATTATGGACTAATCTAATCATTATTGATGTGATTAATGGGTTAATGGGTTATCCATAGTGTGGGTCTGCTGTAGAATAGAGTTTGGCCAGGTCTCTCACATACCCTGCTCTCTCTCACCATATAATATATTCTGCACAATCTTGGAATTCTGCCAGCAAGAAGACCACCCCCCAGATGTGACCCCTCAACCCTGAACTTCTAGAATTGTGAATCAAAAAATCTTTTCTTTATAATTTACTAGGTCTGTGAAGACAGGCTCATTGTTAAATAAATATTCAGAACTTCGAAATGGCAACAGCAGAACATTTAACCAAGTGTGGTGCTCTTCAAATCAGGGGCCTCGTGCCTCAGGTCCCATGGCACAGGTCTCAAATCCAGAGAGCTTGCTCCGCCCAGTTCCCTGTTCCAGACCAGAACATTAATATGACTTGTTCAGGTGATTAACCATCATGAACCTACCTTTCCTTATCTGCAGAACAGGTAAAAAGATCAATACATTTTCCATTAATTATGCTGATTAACTATGACAATTAAAGGAGAAAGTCAAGTTCTTTATATAATTTTGATCTTCAAGTAAGAGAAAATAAAACTTTAAAACAAGTTTCTAATGTAAGAATATTGAGCACCTTCCAGTTTAAAGTTGAAACTCTTTTGGTAAGAACTTCAGAAACACCTCCAAATACCAGTCCCAAGTAGTTCTAGATATTAGTAGCCCATGCAAATATTTTAATACTTTCCATCTAATGTGGTGTGTCCCTTGCCTTGAAGATCATCATAAATGCCTGGGGGCAATTTAAAAAGTAGAGATTCTTGGGCTCACTGCAGACCTATGTAACAGGAATTTCCAGGGCACAGGTTTCTAGCGGGACCTCACTATAAACAAACAAATAAATAAATACTTACCTTGACTTTTTACTATACAATCAGACAGTTGAAAGGTCACAGAATTTATTATTGAGAACTATCATCTTTTTGTCAAAACTTTGGAAAGTTTGTTAATGTTGACTTGGTAGGTTGATAACAGTCATTTCCAAACAGAATGCTGTAGGACAGTGGTCAGAAGGATTGGGATATAAAGGTCACAAGTTCAGTAAGAGTCTTAAGGGGAAAAAAAAGAATCCTTTGACAAAACAAAGGATAAGGGGAGTTTTCGAGAAGTGGTAAATTGTGGGAAGAAAAATATTTGGGAAAAGTCAAGGAAGAAAAGGGTGGTTTAGTAAGATTGGTCAGTCAGCATCCTCTCAGTGAGGTTTATTGTCCTCTCTGGTGACTGAGAGATGTCCTAGAGAGAGAGAGAGAGAGAAATTTCCAAGTACAAATGGACTCTATTTCCTGCTTTTGGCCAGATAGGGGGAAGACAGAGTTTTCTTCTACATCTATTTCTTAATTGTCTTCAACTCAAAATAGCCCTTTTGACAAAGTACATATTTTGCGATGGCATGTTCATGTCCCTGCCATCATATTTGGTCTATTTGTTCATTCATTGATGGACACTTGGGTTGCTTTTTTTTTTTTTTGTACTTTCAAAATGGATTATAGAAATTTTTTTTTAACAAGTGTGGTGCTTTTCTCGAATGAAATTCTACTGAACAAAATTTCTTAATTGCTATCAACAGCAGATTGTTTTGACTGAAATTTTTTAAAAAAAATGGCAGGATAAACCATCATTAGGGAAAGGTGTCATCATTTATCTAAGCCTAACAGGGACCCCCATCTAACTCCTGGCTAAATAGTGCCCTAGACTTGTCTTTACAACTTGGAACCAGTAGAAACTAATGGAAAGTTCTGCAAAGAAGGACTTGATTTTGAAGACCATTTTTCTTACTAATTTGACTTCATGGAGTTGGATCAAGCTCATCAAACTCAGATGGGCTCTTTATGTACATGTGATAGATTTAAGGAAATTCATGAACTTTCTATAAATATCCTGGATATGCTGTTTAAGGAACTCCCAGCCTTCCAGACAGTTCTTTTGTTTGAATTTGCCTTCACCTCATCCTCTTTGATCAGAAATACACATGACTTCAATTATTGTGCAAAACATCTGTTTTCCTGTGTAAGTGAAATAAATAAGTCCTGTTCCTAAAAAGGACAGCTCTTGTCCTAAATAAGTTGGTGTGGCAAATCTGGGATAGAAAGACAATGAAGAACAAGAGGCAATGTCTCAGATCAGAGATTCCAATGGAGCATGTTATAGACTTAAAGTGATAGACACATAGTACCTCGATATTTTAGTTGATATGTAGGACCTAACAGAGAGCAGCTGACTGTTGAAGGGAACTGGCGGAAGTAGGAAGCATAGAATGAGAAGATATAGGACAAAGAATTCAGCTTTTTGCTTCTATGTCTTGAGCTGAGTTAACTTGGACATGAGTTTGCTCCCATGGGTATGGAAAGCAATGTAGAGGAGTTGATAATACACTAAAAGCTAGTGAGTAGGATTCTCACTCTAGACATGTATGGGATGGGATAGTGAAGCAGGCATCGTGTGGTCTGTACTATGATGGGAAACACAGCAACATTAAGATCTACTGGTTTGGGAAGGTTTTCCAAAAGAAGTTAAACCTTTTCTCCAGCTGCAGCTATGAATATTTTCACCTCCTAGTAAGTGTATCTAACCAAGGTCCTGGACGTTGAGTAATGGAAGACTCTGGCTAAAGAATCAAGTGGACTTTTAGTTTAAATGGTATCACTTTGTAAAAGGTGTGAGGGGGCTGGGATTGTAGCTCAGTGGTAGAGCACTTGCCTAGCAAGTGTGAGGCAGTGGGTTAATCCATGGCACCACATAAATAAATAATTAAAAAAATAAAGTTATTGTGTCCATCTATGACTAAATATATATATAAAAGGTGACTATATATATATAAAAGGTGTTAGGACCAGACTTGAGAAAAGGTTGAGTCTGTTCAGAAATATCCCCAGGCAAATCATTAAGTGGTTGGATATCTTTTTTAGTTCCTCTGTGCTCCCCAGAGAATTGGAAACATGGGTTATCAGGAGAAATTTAATATTTTCCTAAACACAGATAATAGAATTTTTCATTGTGCCATCAGACATATATAATTACTATAATTATCAATTTTGTACAAATGTAAGATGTCAAACATTTAAACCAAACCCTTCTCCTCCCATTGTGTTTATGGGTTCAAGCAAAATGCTTAGCTTAGTATTTAATGTTTCACGAGGGGCCTTTTATTTAGTATGCCCTAAAAAGCACATCAAGAGAAGCAAATATTTATTAAGGCAGCTGGAGCTCTTCTCTCTTAATGGGTATTAAAGCAATGGTTTCCTTGGATTTCATTGGTTTTGGTTAATGTGGTAAGGTGTCTTTTAACAATTTAAAATAGAAATACACATGGATCTGGTTTCCTTTTGGGTTAGATTAATCATGAAAGAAGGAAAAAGGTGATTTTTCCCCCCACTATGTTTCAGATCATCTGTTGCCTAACTCCAGACCTATGAGTGGCTCAGACCCCTTCAAGACTGGAAGTTTATTTTCTGTGGAGATCTTAGGCACAGTTGAAGGAATGACACCCTCTGCAGATAGCTTACACACTGATGCCCATGATGCAGAATCTTCCAGACTTCTCTCCCTCTGAGAACGTGACAGTTTGTCAGATCTCACCCTCCAGACAGGAAATTGGCAGATTCTTCCCTAGAAAATTCCCTTCAAGCCCCAAGGGGAAATTCCTTAAGATACTACTATGGGATTAGAGGTAAGAAGGAGGAGAGTCCACGGAGTATACCCATGTCATCCTGAACCTAGATTGAAGACCAAAATCAATAGACCAAACCTTTGAAGTTCCAATCAGTTTTTAGTCTTTGGCCCTTACCGGGGAGTATTAGTAAGGAAAATAGACAAAAATTATCGATCTCCATGAGCTTACATTCTAATGGGAGGGGTGTCAGAAAATAAAATACATGGTATGTTAGAAAGTAATAAATACTTTGGATAAAAACTGGGTGGTGGTGGTTATGAAATGTATTTCAGGAGAGCATTGTGTTAGTGGATTAATTTTGAAAGGGAGGAAGATAACACGCATCTATTCTATCCACCCTCTTCACCTGGAAGCTTTTCATCTGAACTACTTTCAGTTACTGAAACTAACCTGCTGGTTCTTGCCTTCAGGCTTTGGCTGTATCCAATTCCCTTGACCTGGAACACTAGACTCTTGGCTCCACCTTTCCCATTAATGTCTATGGAAGAACCAGATTTGGGGTTGTACTTAAAGTTAGTTGGTTTTGCTTTACCTGTTTATTCTTTTTTGCATATACTATGCAAAAAGGAAAAGGCTTCAGCCATTTTGCTCACCCCAGGAAAACTCAATCTTTTATACTGATTGAGTTCAATATATTGGCCCCGGTGAGGTCTTACTGAATGAGATAGGATATAAGAGGTCCAGATTAAAGTTTTTCTTTAATGTAATAATATTGCATTTAAAATTAATTAGTTGCTAACACTCTTATGAAAATAGTCTGTAGAAACACACCAAACATTCCAGCCAAACCTTTGTCCCAGAGTGGAGGGAAAATGGAAGTGAGGGTGGACCCAAATGGAGGTTACAGAGAAGTTCAAACTCAAGGGCTAAAAGGGCACAGCCAATTAGAAAGTCACAGACCAAACCAATAACATTGGTACTTTTCTAATACCTGTTTAGCATAGATTTTGACTAATAGTGTTGGTACTTTTCTAAGACTGATTAACATAGATAATGATCAATGTCCCTAAACAGTAACTATATAAGTCCCTGGACTAGTACACTTAAGTGACAACCCTATATTGGGTCCCCTCTCACCCTGTGGGAATTCTCTGTTCTTCCCACTAAAATAAATCCTGTTCCTTTCACTCTTTCCTTCCCCTGTGGTCCATAGATTTCATTCTTTGAATTTGCAAGACAAGAGCTCAGAAAGAAATCAGTGGTGAGCTGCTGGGGTCTGCTGTGACAGTGGAGGACATAGCCTGTCATTAAGAGCTGCAACACGCCACTCCATAGCAGTGGAGAAGAATTCAACTTTGCCAGCTGTGACCCTTGGAACTGACTCCAGCAGTTCTTCACTGATTAGCTGCTAACACTAAAATGGGCTTTCTCAGCTGCAGAGGCCTGCTGCTTACACAGACCCCCTGCCAGCCAAAGCAGAGACTCTAGTTTCATCGCCAACTTCAGTTTCATTACTGGTAAATTTTCACAAGGTTGGTGAGCAAGCTTGACCTCATATGACAAATGCAGTTTACAACTTCAAGTGAACAAACACAATTCTCTGCAACACTCTAGTAGGCAGATGCAGTTCTGCAGTACAGTCACTCTTGGTCTCTAGGTTACAGTGCAACAGCCTTCCAATCACAAAAACACACCTCAGAACATTATAGAAACTCTTTATTGAACAGAGAGAAATCTAATTTCATGATTACAAGATACAGAATCATTATAGATTTAACTTAAATTTAATGGCAACAGGTGTGCAAATATTATTAACCTCCTTCTGTCAATTTTTCATCAGAGGGTAATGACTAACTCAGTGACGTTAAAAGCACCTCTGTCACAACCCCAATTTTCTTATTAAGCACTGTTGAAATGCCTGTGGTCTCAACTATAATTTACAATGAGGACGTGTCCAAAACTATCTAAGTTTTATATTATTTCTCCAGGAAGCCTGTCCTGATCTCCCAGGAAGGGAATTGCAACCTACACTCCCCCATCTTAAACTTCCCACATTGGAATTGCCTATTTCCTTCCCTCCCTCCCTCTTTCCCTCTCTCTCTTTCTCTCCTCCCCAGTAGATTGGACTATTCTGAGAGCAGGAACTATGTTTCTTTGTCTTTTTCTCAGTTCAGTCTCCAGAACCCAGAACAGAGACCAGCCCTGAGTAAGCATAAAATAAATATATGTCTAATAAATGACTTAAATAAATGAGCAAAAAGTTAATTAACATAATAGGGCTTTAAATGTCAGCAACACCATTATTTATTAAAGTGTTCATTTAAATTTAAAATAGCATTTCATATGCTAGACTAAAAAATGTTGAACTCTATTCAAATGTCACTTTCTCTGTGATGCCTTCTTTGAACATCTCATATAAAATGGCACCCAAATCCCTTGCCTTTGATTCTCCCTTCTTTTCCTAATGCTCACAGGACCCCCTCATGTGTCTGGCATATATTTCATCCGAGTTCCACTCTATGGAGGCTCTAGGAGAGCAGGGATCTTGGTTTATTGCCACTATGTCTTCAGTGCCTAGAACAGCTCCAAGCATGTGGTAGAAGCAAATGAATAATCCTCTTTAAAACAAATTTAAGTTATTAAAGGCTGATGTTAATGGAGAGTAATCATTGGGTTGAGAATAGAATTAATGTAGGATTTTTTTTTTCTAAGAACACAAGCTATTAAATTCAGTGTTTTCCAAACCTATCTGACCAGATACATTTTTACATAACAACCTGGTACATCCACGTGAAATAATACCTTTATTACATACAATGCTCTTTCCTTGCTCCCCTTTTTCCCCCTTTCATCTTATTTCATTAAAAAAAATTCATCTGACCCACTTAACTGATTTCGTGACTCACTAATAGGTCATGACTCACAGTTTTAAGAACACTGATTTAAAGTTCCTTTATTTAATAAAATACCCAGCTCATGGAAACAAAATAATGACTGCCTTCACCATGGCACTGTGACTATGTTCTGAGGATTTCATGGAAGCTCTGTCCATGACTGAGATCAAGATCAAGAGTTAGTTCCAGCTTCCTCAGCTTATTATGATTTTTTTTTTTTTTTGCAAGGGGAGGATCTAAATAAATTTTTATTTCCAAATTAAATAAAATTCAATTTTTTTTCTGAAACAAATTTGTTTATTCAGCATTGTTCATAAAGAAATTTTATGCTGTGTAAATCAATTTCTTAAACATAGCAGTTAAAATTACTTTTCAAGGCACATTGAGAGTAAAACAGGAAATTTAAAGTCCTTACATTTGAAGTATCATCGTAATACTATCCTTGGCAATAAATGATTGTAATAAATTTGTAGGGTATGATAAGGAAGCACTTTAGATAAGAGAAGTTTCTAGACCCTGAATCTTAACATGAGAATATATAAAAATACATTATCTGGGAGTGAAAAGAATTATGTCATAGTAATTGTTATAATAGTTAATGTTCATTATTACTGAAAAGGAAATAGTCCAGGCAAAAAGTATGTACAACAATACACAAAAGAGGAAATACAAATGACTAAGTAGCATATGGAAATGTGTTCAATCTTTACTGTAAATAGAAAGAAATAAAAATTAGAAACAATAGTGAACAAAATTTTTTAACCTATCAAAATAGCAAATATTTTTAAAAAGTTTTATATCTATTCATGTTTTTAAAATGAGATGCTGAAAATAAGTGACAGTACAATGATAGTATATTGCTGGTAGAGATGAACATTGTAACAACCCTTTTAGAAAATAGTTTTGCAATGTAGCCTTAAAAATGTTTATTATGATAATTCCATTTCTGGGACTCTATCTTAGGGTTATCATGTGAAATTTGAAGAAAAAATTTATAACATTAGCAATCATAATACTATCAACAATATAAAAATTGGAAAAAAGATTTACATAATAATTGCATAATCACATTTTGGTATGACATGCTGCTGTTAAGAAGAGGTTGTCAAGACATTGATAATATGAGCACTGAATACACTGTTACAATGTAAAACAATGAAATAGGATACAAACTATCTATAGATAAACTTCCCATCTTATGGAACTTCCCATATGCCAGACAATGTACCAGAAAATGTCCTAACTCAATGCTTCCGTAGACAACAATCTCCTCTAGGTCTTTCAACTCATAAATATATAAAATATGTTTCCAGTGGAATTTTGAATACAGTGAAATTGTAACATGTAGAGACATGACCTATGAAACTCAATCAAAAATCAACTTTTACCCTTGGAAATGTCATTATTTGAAGACAGCATGAAATTGACCTCATATTACCAATCAGTTCTTTTCCAGACTATGTTGAGCTTGAGACAAATGATTTGGAAGGTGTTTGATAGTCTTTCTAGAAAACAGACAAGTGGGTGAAATTCAGGGCAGCAGTGAGAGAGGACAAGATCAATGACATAGGCAACTCAATCATACAGGGCTAAAGATGTACTATTGGAAACCTGCAAGCAGTCTTCTCTCACCAGTGTCTGTTCTCCTGAGATAAACACACAGGTCCAGACTGTCTGTCTGTGACTTCTTCCCATTGCCTTGGGTATACATGTCCTGGGGTAAAAATGTCCCCATGAGTAAGTGCTTTATTCAGCAGCCCTGGCCTAAATAAATCTTGAATTCTACCAGCTGTGGTTAGAGCCAGTTGTAAGCCTGGACCACTGCAGCATGGTAGCATGACAAGAGGCCACAGTATTGCATAGCAGCTACTGGACTTGAATAGACAGGCAAAGCAGCAGTTGAATGATGATATTTTTCCCCTTCAAAGGCAGGAGTAGCTAAGCAGCTGTATTATTCTTAGAGAAGTTCTGTGGCAGGAATTGGAAAAAGTGCCTTCTGTTTTACAACTAAAAATGTATTTATCTTGGTTATGAATTGCTTACTGCTACACATTTAATGTTAAAGAAAGTCAGGAAAGCTTGACTTTATTAAATTTCTTGTTGAAGCTATATTTTTGATAGGGCATAATATAATAAATATCAAATATATATTAAGGGCCAGATCTGCATTTTTTTCCTGAAAATTAGACTAAAAAGGGTAAACAGAATTCATACATTATTTAAGTCTAAAATGTTTAAAATCTGTATTTGAATTATTAATATATATTCATTATAGGTAAGTAAAAAGATTTCACTCACTCATTTACTTAGCACCTAGAGATAAATAGGCTATTGTTAATAGATTGGCAGTTATTTGTCTATATTTTTTCCTCTGCATATATAAGCATATATGGTATTTTGTTCTTTCAAAATGGGTGATTCTAATAAATTATATAGTTACGAACATAATGTCAACATCTTTGCATGCTAATAAATATAGTTCTACCACATTATTTTTTAATAGCTAAATATATTCTGCATTGTGACCATACTATAATACATATAACCAAATTGTCCATTTGGGGCTATTTATAAATCTTTATTTTTCAAACCAGTTAATAACCCTCAGTAGGCTATAAGATAAACAGAAGAGAGTCATGACTAGCAATCTTAATTATTATACTTTTAATTATCAAAGCTTTATAATTAGTTTTACTAAACAATTGATAAGACAAATTCTCCATTAACCTTCTTCTTATTATTATTAAAAAATAATATTGATTATTCTTGTAAGTTCTTGATGCTTAAAATTGGTCCAAGAAAAATGCTATGGAAATTCTCACATTATAAAATAATTTGTCAATTGATGTCTTTACAAATAATCGATCTTTTTATCCAGAAATAAAATGTCTTTTCATTGTTTTCTTTTATGTCTTTCAGTCAAGTTTTATCCTTCATTCAGGCCTTTATATTCCTTGTAAAGTTTATCCACCAGTGTTTAATATTTAGTTATGGTATTACAAAACTATGTGCATTATTATTTTTTTCCAACTGAACACAGTCATATGTAGGAAAGATGCCAATATTTCTACACTTAGTTTATAACTGAGCATATCCTATTCTAAAAATATTTTCCCGCCCAAGCTGTGTAGGTCAAATGAGAAAAGGAGAACTAGGAGAGGTAACTGGAAAGTTTTGCTCCTTCCTTCCTTCTTCAATCTCATATTATTTGAATCATTTTTCACTTCATTAAATACAAATGACTATTTAACGAAAAACAAAAATAGAAGCGTAACCTAAGGACATCTGTATGACCAAATCTCCTCCTTGAAAGGCCAGAGTGAATTTCCGAGTAGGCACAATTAGAGGATGCCTAACAGGAGCCACCTGCATTTGCTTCGACCTTTGCTCTTTTGTCAGTAGCTACACATCTGGAAACCATGTTCTCCCCAAACAGGAAGAACATAAAGGACTCCTTGCTAGGTAAGCCTGTTCCTGCATCCTGACACTGGTTTCTACCTGTACTGATGTCAACCTAGGTGCTATTATTATTTTCATTTTATAGACAAGAAAACTAGACCAGAGGAGACTAAGCACTATATCCTTCCATTTTATTCACTTATTGTTCATTTATTCTTTCAAGTAATAAGTGTTAAGCACCTACCGTGCAGGAAGCTCTCTTCTATAGCTCTGAACAAAAAGTCCTCATAAAATTACACTTTAATGGGACCAGCATGCATAAACCAAAAATAGAAAATGTGTCGCATCCAGGGTCATAGGACTGAAATTGTGATTGAGGACTAAACCTCAGTCTGGCTGCCCAGTTCATGCATTTGGCCACTATAATAACACTTTGAGAAAGAAGGAAACACAGGCTCTGGAGAAGGGTATCTGTCATCTCCTGAAAAGCCTTCCAGGAGGGCCTGACTTGTGTGAGTTGATCACAGGCTGCAGGGTCCTTCTGGACCACCTCATTCTATAAGTTCCACCAGGGAGGGGATATCTCTTTCCTAGAGCCAGTAACTTTTACTGCTTTTAGGACACCATTGGCTGTGTCCCCTTTCCTGACCCTGTAGCCCACCTGCCAACATACTGTTAATTTCTTCATATCCTTCCCAGTGCAATTATCAACCTAAGGTGTCAGTGATTGATAAAAGCTAATGTATTTTAGCAGAGCCCAATAATGAGGTAGATCCTGGGATTTTCACATACATCATAGACTAGTGGGCAGAAATAGTTTAGGGGAGTTAGGCAAAAACTTCTGATATCATTCAAAATTACCCTAAGAAATAGGGCAGTAAGGTGAGCATCTTCACCTGGAGCTATAAGAATCGACCTTGATTTTTTTGATTGAATTAGTATTTTAATAACAAAACCATCATAGAAAAAAAATTTTTTTCAAAGAATTATTTTTATAATTTGTTATTTTTAGAGTGTATTCTGACATATTATACATACTTGGAGTATAACTTATTCTAATTAGGATACCATTCTTCATATGATGTGAAGTTTCACAGGTGGCGTATTCATTTAAGAAAATAGAAAAGTTATGTCCAATTCATTCTACTGTCTTTCTTATTCCCATTCCCACTCCCTTGACCTTAACTTAACCAAGTTAAATTACCAGCCTTTGTTATTCCTTCATTAATAAAAGTAAATGTTGCCAGGTACTATGGCACATGCCTGTAATTCCAGCAGCTCAGGAGGCTACAGCAGGAGGACTGAGCGTTCAAAGCCAGCCTCAGCAACTTAGCAAGGCCCTAAGCAACATAATAGACCCTGTCTCTAAATAAAAAATGAAAAGGCGGCGGATGTGGCTTACAGGCTAAATGCCCCTGTGTTCAATGCCGGGTACCAAAACAAACAAACAAACAAGTCTCTTCTTGCCTTACATAGATATTTAACAGGTGTTGATCTTTTCCAATATCCAGAGTCAATCTTCATTTACTGGTTTCGGAATTTGTCTAGATTTAATTAAGGAAATATCTATATTGCTTCATTCCTTTAACATATTTGGAGTTATATAGACTTTTATCTTAGTCCAGTGTTTATTTGAGTATTTTGGAAACTTTATAAAGGATTTAAGTTGCTGTTGCTAAACAATGTTGGTAGTTTAAATGCAGGAAAAAAATATTTTCCCTACTGTTAACTTAGCCCAATGTCAGATATTGTTAGTCCCTTAGAAGTCAGCTTTAAATTTTCAGCTTAAATTTAAAAATAAGCGTATTATTTTGTTTTTTAATCTGTGAAAGCTAGAGAGGAAAGAGGAAACCCAGAGAAAAAAAACACAGACATCTGTGACCTTTCTAATAGCACACTGCACATGAGTAGGTTTATCCCTGAATCTCAGCAATTAGGAGGTTTAAGCAAATTCAGCAAGCGCATTTGCTCTGAAAAAACTTTACACGCCTTTTTCATTTTTTTTTTTATGGTACATCATGTGAAATCCTTGCAAACACAAGGACCTTTTATTTATTGACAAAGGGAACACAAGAAGCTCTCTTGTCCTTCTCAAAAATAAGAAAGGGAATCTGTCCCATATTTTGGTGCAGTGTAATCAGGATGAAAACTGCATATTGTACGTTATTTCTCTTTTATTTTGTGAATGTGTCTATGAAACAGTGACAATTATTTATGTAAACTTGCTCATACTTTCTGCTGATCTGAAAACCAGAAATATTCTTAAGTAGTTCAGAGTCAAGTATTAAATTATTGACCAAATTGAATAAAGCATTAACTTACCTATTCTTGGGAATCGGAGATAAAATAAAGAAAACTAATAGGATGATTTTTTTCCTGCTTTAATACACTCCTGAATGGACAGTTAATGCATTCATCTTGCAGCATGAATCTATTGCTGTCTATCTGCTAGGCTGTGTACTAGGCCCTTAGGATGCAAACAGAAATGAGACAGGGCCCCTGCCCTGGCACAGCTCATTTTTGCAAATGAGATAGGCAGGCAAACAAATAATGATGAGGCTGAGAGATCATGCTTAATCAAGAACACCTGGCAGGCATAGTCTCCCTCACCCAGAGACCCAGAGCGAGTCCAAGAAGAAAGACGACAAATCACAGCCAAACAATGCACTGATTTTAAATCTTTACTAATTCCAACCAGTACTGCAGAGGTTACCATTTCATCACCTGTATGCATGAGAAGCCAATGGCCATAAGGGTAATTTGGGGTGGGGGCGATGGGTGCAGGGGGCTCTGATGCAGGCAACTTCTATTTAGAGACCTTCCTGGGGAAGTTCGTATATTCCTGTCCTTTCCTAAATTGGTCTGAGTCTCAGGGTGGAGCCAGTGATCTCTGCCTTCAAGGACCACAGTTGATTCATCAAGAGTCCCCATTAGTAATAATTTACTGAGTGTTATCTAAGTGCTTTCAGCTTATCTATCAGTCCTCAGAGAGCGGCTCGCTGGCAGATGTGGATTTATGAAGTTCAAGAAGCTTATATTTCAGAGTCCCTCACTGGCACCAGTTCTTTCTAAGTCCTGGGAGGGACCTAGTAATCTAGTCACTTGCCTGTGAGTTTTTGGAAATGTTGCAGTAGTAAAATATTTTAATCACAATCAGCTAAAATGGACGGATAAGGCATCTTTTCACCCCAATTTCCCTCCCTCACGCTTCCTGTCTTCAGGTGACATTAGAGGGCCATAGGCATTTTGGGGGAGGGGTTGTTGATTTAGGGATTCATTTAGTTTGAGTTGAGAGGAACTATGTAAGAGGTTTGCAGTCCTTGCTTGTATGGCTATGTTGTTGCAAGGTGCCCTGGGGCAACTGTGATTCCCCGGAATTCTCCTATCACTCACTGCCCATCAGTCATTATCATCCTGTGCAGGCATCTCAATGTGAATGTGTTTCTTGACACCCAGCAACAGAAGATGCCCAGAGAAGACACAGAATATATGGGAGGAAAGTGAATTTGAAATGTGAGGAGTCAGAAGCAAGTCTGTAGGGCTTTTTTTCAAAGCTTATTGTTCACATAGGAGAGAAATTTAGAGGTTTCCCCAAAACTTGACAATGATCCTAAAAAGTTGCATGGTGTTTATTAAATAACAAGTTGTGAAGCTGGGAAATACTTTTAAGGAGTTTCTATCTGGCAAGTGTGGTGGTGCAGGCCTGTAATCCTGAGACTTGAGAGGCTAAGGCAGGAGGATCCCAAATTCAAAGCCAGCCTGGGCAACTTGGTGAGAGGCGAGATCCTGTCTCAAAATAAGGAATAAAAGGATGGGGGATGTAGCTCACTGGTGAAGCATCCCTGGGTTCAATCTCCAGTACCAAAAACCAAATAAATAAATAATAAAGAAAGAAAAAGGAAAAAAAAAGTTTCTGTCTGCCCCACTCCTCAACAGAACATAAACACTGGTTGAGCCGTACCCTGATCTATCTTGCTCACTGTTGTATTACTAATGCCTGATGCTTGGCATATAGTGGTTACAACTTGTGGAATGAGGTGAACAAACATATAAAATTCCAGTTACTTTGCACATATTTGCACTAATCCTCATGACAACCCTGAAAGGTAGACATTGTTTCTTTTCATATTACCACTGAGGAAGTGAGACAAGATGCTTTGGTTAAGTGTTTTGCCCAAGGTAACCGCAAGTGAATGCTTTGGCAGCTGCGCAGCCCTGTGGCCCTCTGAACCCAAGGGAAGAGACCTGACATTTCCTTGTATCACTTTGACCTCACTTGGTTGTGGACCTCTCCCTGACCCAGTGTAGGACAGGATGTGCCGATCATGAAGGACACGTGGCACAGAGAGTGAATCAAACATACTGCATCGGGGCCAGGCTGGGGCCCTTTCCTAAGGGCTCCGCCCCTGCCTTTCTCCCAGGTTATCTTCCTGTGATAAGGAAAGCCACAAGCCCAACAGAAGTGCTCCAGGCAATTCCATAACAAGAGACAGCACCAAGGGTTGGCCAGATCCAGATCTACTCTCTAATCTACCCTTTTAAGGGTAGCTGACAGGGGTCCTTTCCTTTAAGGGTCACCTCCATCCTCATGGGACTAATGAGATATTCTCATGATATCTGGCAGTATATTTCTAAAATCTATTATTCACTTTAAATAGCTCTCTCCACCCCAACAACTGTCTATGAGTGCCTATCCCAACCTCGGTGAAGCATTTTCGGTTTCTTAGTAACATTTCATGAAATTTAGTGGTGTTCTGATCCATAACTGCCTTCCTGCAGAAGACTAATCTAAAACGCATGTGATGAGTGTTTCATAGTCTGGTTTGGGAATAGGGATAACCCTTGTGAGACAACTTTGGGGAAGTATAAAAATGAACTGCAAATAGAGCAGGGAGTTAGAGTCTCCATAGAAGGCTCTGGTGCTTCTGTCTGAGCCTCCCAGAGGGGAGGGTGAGATCAGTTGTTGTTAGCTGGAGTTGTCAGGAAGCCACAGAAGTGATGAATTTCCTCTTGGCACTAGCTCACTTGGCAGGGACACATCACCTGTGAAGATAAGGATAAGTTCAGGGTGCTGGCTCCTCACCAGCCACCGCAGTGCATGGGACTGGAGGGCTGACTCCCAGCTTCCTTCCTCCTGCTCGCTTGTCCTCCCTCCCTCCCTCCCTCCCTCCCTTCCTTCCTTCCTTCCTTCCTTCCTTCCTTCCTTCCTTCCTTCCATCTTTTTGGTACTAGGCCATTAAACAACTGAATCACATCCCCCAGCCCTTTTTTTATTTTGAGACAGGGCCTCACTAAGTTGCTGAGACTGACTTGAACTTGTGATCCTCCTGCCTCAGGCTCCCGAATCGCTGGAATTACAGGGGTATGCCACTATGCCTGGCTCCTGATGCTTTCTTATCCCTTCCTCAACATTGATTTTTTTCTTTTTTCTTTTTTAAAATACTTTTATTAGTTGTTCATGGATCTTTACTTTATTTACTTATTTATATGCGCTGCTGAGAATCGAACCCAGTGCCTTGCACATGCTAGACAAGGGCCCTACCACTGAGCCATAACCTCAGCCCTCTCTCTCTCTCTCTCTCTCTCTCTCTCTCTCTCTCTAATATATATATATATCTGTTGATGGACCTTTATTTTATTCATTTATTTATATATGGTGCTGAGAATCATACCCAGTGCCTCACACATGTGAGGCAAGTGCTGTACCACTGAGCCAAAACCCCAGCCCTCAATATTGATTCTTTTCCCCCTTCCTATCCTTCTTCTCTTCTCCTCTCTCCTTCCTATTCCACTGACTCTTTTATTTTCACCTTTTCCTTTACAATTTAATATGTGGTCAATGTCAGACATATATTCTACTTTTGAGGCACAGCAATTTATAGATGAGAAAGGGTTCTTGAGTCACATGGACTTGGGTGCAAACTCAGATTTATGCCTTATGGGCAAGTTATATAACTTCTCAAAGCTCTGTGTCCTCGTCTACAGAAGTAAGGACACTAATCCTTCTCATTAGGTACTTGGAGGAATAACTAAGACAATATATGTCAAGGGCTTGGCACATGGATGGATCTCAATAGATGTTTGTTTATTCCCTACTTCCTTTTTATTTTTGAAGTACTAGGCATACAGTAGTCATTAAATAGATTCTTATTGAATCACTATTTGGAATTCAATTTAGTAGACCCTCAAACACTTGGAACAGTTGAGATTGAGAGTGAGATAATAATAATTATTATAGCCCTTTTGTGCCAAGTCCTGGGATCAGGGAAGTCCTTGCCATATAATATCTTCCCCAAATGCATAACATAGATATTATTTTTATTATTCAATATACAATCTTTATTACTCAGGGACCACGCTTCATTTTACAGACTAAGGAATTGAGGTTTAGCAGGGTCGAGTTATTTACATGGGGTCACAAAGCAGAGTCTTGATACCAGAACCAAACCCCTTCACCACTAGTTAGACTGCAGAATCATTCACTATTTATGATCCCCTGGAGGCCCATAAGAAGGGTACAGTCCAGCAACTGGAAGATCATTTGTTTCCTGCACACAAAGTGAAATCATCCTTCTTAAGGATAGTATAACTAACAAGAAGTTATAAAATATCAGGAGACTTGAGACAGAGCTGCATTGTTCTCACAGGGAAAGGACATCTATTAAGGGACATGGAAAAGTTAAGGGTCTGGAGGGAAACAGATTGAGAGCAACATGCTAGGGCAGCCCAGACCTGGGGATAACAGAAAGGTCTAATGGGGAGTTTTACTAGGTTGTTTGCAGTTTAAGATGCAATTCAAGCCTTTGTTTTATAAGATCGCTGTTGTTCTCTGAAGCTTTGAAGAGCCTTTGCTTGGAGCAGATGTCATGCTGACTGAGCTGTTTGCAAAGCTGGAAGAAACACGAGGACCCTTCTCACCTGGACATAGATCAGTGAAGTGCAGGCTACTTTTTCCTGTTTTCTTTTCCCTTTTCCCATCATTTTCTTTCTCTTCTACAACTACAGCCTCGTTTTCCAAGCTTGAGCCCTTAGTAATTCAGCTTCTGCTACCAAATACAGTTGTCCCTTGATGTCCTCAGAGGATTGGTTCCAGGAGGACTCCTGAAGATACACACAGATGTTCAAGTCCCTATGTAAAATGGCATTTTTACATGTAACCTATACATATCTTTCTGTATACTTTAAATCATCTCCAGATTACTTATGATACAACAAGGTAAATTATACGTAAATAGTTGTTATTTTGCTGCATTGTATTGTTAAAGAATAATGACAAGAAAAATATCTGTACATGTTCAGTACAGATGTCATTTTTTTTTAACTGTATTTCATCTCCAGTTGTTTGAATCCATGGTTGCAGAACCCAAGGATACAGAGGGGCAACTGTACTTTATGAGGCTCTATTGGCATTTAGATGTGAATATGATCGTGTACCTTGGCAGTTCATTGGAACCTCCTGGATCTTTTGGGTAAATCAGAGTCAGATGTTTGTGAGTTCTATTACGTAGTATAAGAAGTAAGGATACTGGCATTTCTCTGGGCACGGTGGCACATGCCCTTAATCCCAGTGACTTGGGAGGCTGAGGCAGGAGGATCACAAATTTAAGGTAGCCTTGGCACCTTAGTAAGACCCTGTCCCAAAACACAAAGTAAGAAAGCCTGGAGGTGTGCATCCCTAGTAACACATACATGCGTGCACGCGCGCGCGCGCACACACACACACACACACAGGATATTGGCATTTTGGTCTTTGTAACACAATGAAGTTAGTCACTGAGCATGTCCCATTGGTTTGTTACTAATTGAAAGTTTTCTAACAATCACATCACAAGTGAAATAAGTTGGCAAAATCTTAACAATGTGCTTGCTTTCTCATCTTTTATAGAAAATGGTAACAGATCAGACTTTATATTGCTGTCAGAGAAGTGAAATAGTGGTCAGAGCAATAATTTTGGATCATGTTTAAAATGCCAATAATTATCGCAAGGTAGAGACCAATTGACAGAATCTGGATATCTAAAGTATTTGGTGAAGGTCAAGGTACATTCCTCTGGAAAATATAGTACAGGATTCTTAAACTTAATTGTGCATGTAAATAACCTGGAGATCTTAAATGCAGATTCTGATCAATACATCTTGTGGGTAGCCCAAGATTATTCATTTTAAACAATTCTCAGGTGATGGTGGTACTGCTAGTCCATGGGCCACACTTGAGCTGCAAGAGTTGAGTGGAGGACAACGTTCCTCTCTTTCATTTTCTGCAGTTCTGAAAAAGGTTAAAAACAGAATCTGTAGGCATGAGCTCCCAAATTGACATTCCCTATCTTCAAAGAGTCCAAGGAAGGGTTGGGGTTGTAACTCAGTGGCAGAACCCTTGCCCAGCATGTGTGAGGCCCTGGGTTGATCCTCAGAGCCGCATCAAAATAAATAAATAAAATAAATTTATTGTGTCCATCTACAACTAAAAATATTTTTTAAAAAGGAGTCCAGGGAAATTTCATTTCACTTATTTTGCAAATATAATCATGAATTGCAAAATAATATCTTGATCAAATGATGGACATATATACTATGGTGGTCCCATAAGAGTATAATGGAACTGAAAAGTTCCTGTGACTGTTGACATCAGATCCATCCTAACATTATGGAGCAATGTATTACTCACATTTGTGGTGATGCTGTTATAAGCAAATCCACTGCACTGTCAGTCATATCAAAGTATAGCACATATAATTATGTGTAGGATATAATACTTACTAATAATCAATAATTATGTGTCAAATTTACTATTGAAACTTTTATCATCAATTTTCTTTTCTTTTTTTAATAAATTAAAAATTTAGAATAGTAACTTTACAGAAAAGTTGAAAAAATAGCACAAAGAGTTCTCCAATACCCAGTACAGAGTTTCCCCTATTGACAATATAGTACTATGGTACATTTGTCATAATCTGTACATTGCTATCAACTAAACTCCATAGTTTATTCAGGTTTCACTAGTTTCCCCTTAAGTTTTTTTATTTATAAGATTTCTTAGCCTCCTCTGGGCTACAACAGTGTCTCAAGACTTTCCTTGGGTTTTGATAACTTTTTAAGGAATACTAGTCAGGTATTTTGAGGAAAATTCTCTCAATTTGGGTTTTTCTGATATTTTTCTCAGGGTCAGGCTGCAGTTATAGGTCCAGTGTAGCTCTTGAACAAAGCCTCTTGAAAATACTGTTATTCCTTTTATCAGTTCACCAAGTCCAATTTAAATGGACTATTTTTTTTTAAACTAAAGAGAACTGAATGACTGTTCAGAATTTGGGAGATGAGTTTGTAGATACAGTGTTTCTTCTTCACTGCTATGTCTCTTAGTGCCTAGAACAGTGGGCTTCAGAGGCTCAGTCCGTGGTTGGCATATCTTTGGGCCTGAGGTGAGACAGATCATCAGGGTGAAAGGACGTGGCAGAGGAGAGCCACTCAGCTTGTGGAAGCCAGGAAACAGAGAGAGCCTTTATTATCAATTTAGAGTGCACTCCTTCTATTTATAAAAGATGTTTACTGTGAAACAGTATGCCCCTATACCAACAGGAGCCTCATATATCTAGTGTTTCCTGTGTCTCTTGACTGCATTAAAAGCCACGTTGAGTGGTTGACCTGAACCAGCTAGGTTGATGTAAGTATACCCTAAGATGTTTACATAATGATGAAATCACCTAACGGTGTGTTTCTCAGAACATATCCCCATCATTAAGCCATGCATGATTGTATATGCTTTTCTGATTCCACAACTGTTCTTCATGTATCTGTCTAGCCCATACTTTTAGCAACCCCAGGGCTCACACAATGTTATTAAAAGAGAGCTGCCTGTTTGTTTCCTTGGGTGAACCATTGATTTTAATATAGCAACTCAATGGAAGTCAAAAGACACTAGGGTTGACTTACCAGTCATGATGATGTCATTATCCTGTTTATGATAATCCGGGCATCTTTTCATGTAGTTATCAGTTCATCAAGTCCAAGTTTGAGAAGACTATTTTCCACGAAGGTGAAAATAGAGTGCTGGGATAAAGGCTGTGTCAGAAGATGAACTGGTATTATTTCTCTCATGAAGTGAGAGGGCAACAACATCTTATAATTGTTTAAAGATTTATAATTAAAGAGCACCTTCATCTGAGTCACGTCATTTGATCTTCATGAAAACCTTAAGAGGTGGGCCTCTTAAAAAGAGGTAAGTGATTTGTACAATACCTGGTAGAGTGGAGCTGAAACTAAATAGTAGTCTTCTAGTCTAATCCTCTTGCTATAACAGTGTTGGCAATGATATCATGTTTGTCTCTATTATGCCTTCCTGATCAGACATCAACAATTGATCCTAGAATTATTTTTTACCCAGCTCCTAACTTCACAAAATTCCTAACTCTATGACCTAGAAAACTAGAAAGCCACTACCAAGGAATTGGACCTAGTGTGAAATAAGAAATCTCTTTCCCTCCTGACAATGCTAACTCGTGTTATCCACAGTGCTGATTACAAAGAGAATCACTTTTCCGGGAGGTCTATGAAAGAGTAAGCATTCATTTTTTCAGATTGAGGATTATTTATATAGAAGCAGAGACTTTCTAATACTGGAATTCTGTGAGGTTAACCACATACTTATTATTTTTCCATGGCTTTGCCCTGAAGTTACAGTGAGAGTATGTACATGCTGAGACAGGCAGAATTCTAAGATGTGGTCCCTATCCCCGATGATGATACCTCACGTAACATCCTTCCCTTGAGTTTGAGTAAGACTCGTGACCTACTTCTGGTCAATAGCAGCATATGGCAAAGGTGAAAGCATTCTGTAGAAGGTGCTCTGTAATTCAGGTCCTAAATCAGTTGAGTTTGGGTCAATCAAAGGAAGATTATCCTGAATTGCTCTGATTTAATCAGTTTGCTGGGCTCTCCTTTAGATCAAATTCTCTATTGTTGGCTTTGAAGAAATACAGCCCATGTTGTGAGAACATGGAGAAGCCACACAGAGGAAGAATTCAGGTGGCCTGTAGAACTGTGGGGGCAGTCCCTGGTCCTAACCAGCAGGAAACAGGGACCTTGGTCCTACAACCACAGAGATGAATTCTGAGGGAGCCCAGAAGCAGATCTTTCTCCAGTTGATCCTCCAGGTGAAAATGTAGCCTGGTTGACACCTTGTTTGCAGCCTTGTGAGATGTTAAGCAGAGAACCTAGTTAAGCTATGTCCAGGCTCTCGGCCCACAAAAACTTTGGGTTCATATAATGTGTTGTTTTAAATTACTATGTTTGTTATACTTTATAATGTAGCAAAGAAAACTAACTCTCATGCCTTATGTTGTGGCTTGCATTATTAAATCTTAATTTTGGTTCTGTCCCTTGATTAAGGTTCTTTCAACCTATTTAGATCACAAGTTTAAGCTCTGGGCTTAAGAACAAGGTGGAACACAGCAGGGCCATTGAGGTAGCAGAGTTCTTCTCTAGAACAGAGGGAAGACCTCATTTCATAACATTTCTTCATATTCTCCCACATTTCTGCATGATATTGTAGTCTAGCTGACAGTCACCTGTGAAATCAATACCAGTTACAGAGAAATCCTTATAGTTTACCATGATTTTCCAACTTTTACTAAGAAACACCTATTATGGGTTGGATCTGGACTGTCCCCCACAGTCTTTTGTTGAAAACATGATCCCCATTGCAGAAAGGTTTAGAGGTGGAGATTTTAGGTGATGATTGGATCATGAGAGCTCTGAGCCCACCAGTGGATGAATGGGCTACTGGGAGATGGGATCAAGTTAGAGGAAATAGGTCATGAGGGGCATGTCCTAGAAGAGTTTGTTTTCTCCCCACTCCTGCTCCCCTGCTTCCTGACGGCTGTGATTTGAGCAGCCTCTGCAGCTACACACTCCCACCACCACTCAGGCCCAAAGCAATGGAGCTAGCCAACCATCCATTGAAACCTCAATAACTCTGAGCCAGAATTATCCTTTCCTTCTCTAAGTTGTTCTTGTCAGGTATTTAGGTCACAGTAACAAGAAGCACTAACATACCACTGCAGAAAAAAGCCACTTGATAGTGTTATGAGCTATCTATTCTGCTTGCAAGTGCTATTGAGTAGGCAATTAAGCTTGCCTTGGCAATTAAAATTAAATTTTAAGTTTTCTTTAATGAGAACTTCCAGCACAATGTACACTTACATTGTACGGGAAACCATTCATTTAATCTTTTATTGTTGACTATGGGCCCATGTACAGTCCTGGGTGGTAAGAATATAAGGGTGATTCTGATAAAGTAATTGCCCTCAAGTTGCTAAAGGAGAAGTAGGCAAGTAACCTGAGAATTACAATGAAATACGAATAAAAAGAACTGTGGGCAAATGAGAAGCAGGAGCCCCAAAGAAGAAGTTTTCCCCAAAGATCACTATAATGAAGTTTATGGTTACCTGTCTTTTCTAAGAGTTCTTAAGGGCAGCCACCTCTTCTTTGCTGTTACTGTTCTTTGAATTCCAGATGCATAGCAGTGTCTGTACATAGTAGATACTCAATACCATATTTCAGTAAAACTAAGACACCCTTAAATAAATCATATTATTTTATGTACCACAACAAAAGAAAAAAATACTGCTAATTAAACTACAATACACCAGGGTTCATAAACAGGCCTGTTTTCAGAATGTTGAAATGTGAGGGAAATGCTTACCATAGAATTGATTTGTATTAAGTAATCACTTATAGTGAACCAATGATAGTGAATTCCTAGAGGGATTACAGAAGTAACAGAATAGAAATTTCAGAGTGGATAGCAAAGATGCAATGCATGTTTTGAGTATGTTATCTAGCTCTGCACTACCACATGTCAGGAGAGTGACCTCCTCACAAGACAGACCAAGCCATGTGACAGTTGTCTCTCTAAATATCCCTACCAGTTGTAACCATCCTAAAACTATGAAAGAAGGCAAAATTCCCTAAAGATTAACAATTTAATTCTTAAATAATACAATTTTCTTACTTTAAGATCTAACCTTAGTTCAAAGTCTTTAGAGTTAGACAAAAAAAGTACTGATCATTATGAATTCATTTGTGTCTTCTAAAAATTTATACACTGAAATATTGAAGTTCTAACTTCCTTTGCCTCAGAATGTGACCTTGGAAATAGGGTCATTGTAGGTATAATTAGTTATGGTGAGGTCATACTGGAGAAGGTTGGGCCCTGTGTTTGTCATCCTTATAAAAAGGGGGAATTTGGACATAAACATGCACACAGGAAGAATACCACATGAACATGAAGCAGGGACAATGTGTCCACCAGCCAAGGATTGACTAAGATTGCCAGCAAACCACCAGAAGCTAGGAGAGAAGTGTGGTATGGATTCTCTCTCACAACCCACAGAAGGAAGCAAACTGACCAACACCTTGATCTTAAACTTCTAGTCTGCAACTGTGAGACAAAACATTTCTGCGATTTGAGCCACTCTGTCTGTGAGATGGCAGCACTAGTGAATGAATACATCTGTATATCTGAAGAGCTTTAAAAGGCCACATCCAATGACATAACGAAGCTGGGTGGGAGTTGCAGGCTTCTGTGAGTAGGCAGAATTAAGTGACATGAGTCAGGAGACCAAAACCCTTTCAGTGTTTTGAAACCTATGACACAATGTCTATAAAAAGGTAGTCTGACAGTGAAAAGAGTTACTCTGGATGTCAGGCAGTTCCAGGTCTTGTGTTTGACCAAATTTTCTGATCATTAGTCTCTAAGAAATAATTAGGGGGGTGACTGCCGTCCTCAGTAACTGGGCAACCTCAGCTGAATGGGATCATAGCACTCTTTCCCATCTTCAATTCCCAGGAAGACTAGTTAGGCATAGAATGATTTCAAAGAATCAAAATCAAATATAAGTATGTTTTGCATTAAGAAAAGATCTATATATTTGATACATTTCAGGCAACTTTATTCTCATAGAACTCACTACTATCCAAGCAGGAGAGGCACAAAGCTCATGAAATTTGCAAGCTATTATTAAACAATGTTCCATTTCTTGCAACTATATAAAACCTAGAACTATAGCTAATACTGTTGAAACTAGTAGTGCTGAGGCTGAAAGGTTTCAATTTAGTGAATAGAATTTGTACAAGGGTGAGGAATGGTTTAATAGTAGATGACATTAGATTTAGTGATAATACTTTTATAGAGGAAAGATGTAGCAGATTGGGATGCCATCTGCCAAACCATAGTTGAACTGAAACCACCATTTGGCTACAGATACAAGTATTTGGCAAAAATCGACAAAGGCATTCTGTGAGAATCAATTGACTATGTGGAATTTACAATAAAGAGTATTGCATGTTCTATTATTATTTGGAGGTTGTGGGCTGTATTTATTTGTTCTCATTTCTCTTTCCCCGATCTCAGTTGTTAAACATTTGCCACCACTGGGGAGATAGACATTAACAAATACACAGATATTAAATGAAACAAATTCAGGTGGTTATAAAAGTTATGAAGGAATTTGAGCGAGAAATGTGGTGGAGAGTGACTGGTGGTTGGAAAATGGTTGGGAAAAGCTCCTAGTTTGGGCGGGTAGTGAGGATGATGAGAAGTAGCCAGCCATGTGAAGGTCAGGGGCATGCTGCAGACAGAAGGCCGAGCAAATTCAATGGCTACAAGGAAGGGAAGAGTTTGTGTGTTGTTATTGCTGTTATTATCAGAATCTTTTGGACACTTGTGACCCCAAATCCAAGGATTCCACTCATTCCTATCTCCCTCCCATACCCAATGTGTGTCTGAGCAACTGCTCGGGGTCCATTTGGACCTGAAAGAAAACATCTCTGGTTCCTGGCGTCCTCTACAAACTCTCAAACTATCAGAGTTCTGCATGGTTTAGATACTATTTGTTCTATGTGTTTCTTTCTTGTTTCTCTTTGGTGGGAATTTGTAATATCCAACCCACATCTTTCCATTTTCTTAATTCCTAAACTTAACCTCCTTACACAAGTCTAGACTATACTCAGTTTGATGCCGCAAATACACCTACCCATTTTCTCTCATAGTAAAGTTGTGATCTTTCCAACTGCCTTATTGCTAGGCTTGTTTAATGCTTGTTTAAAGATTTTTCTTCCGCCTCTTTTAAAACAATGTCTATCCCCTGTTTGGCTTTGGAAACTGACAGTTCTTAAAGGAAAAGGAGACATTTTTGCACAGATGTTTTGATTTCCATACCTTCAGTAATTGCGTTGACTTAGTCATTCCTGATTCCTGAAATCTGGAGGCCTGCTGAGGCCCCTGAGAAATGCTCAAAGGATGCTTCTTTCTGGTGTAACAGCACCACATTCAACTCTTAAATGCCATGGCTCTAATTCACTCCTTAATGATGGTGCAAATGAGTTGAATCTTTCACATTGCAGACTTTTAACTTTTCAAACATCATTAAACAAAACCATTACAATGATATGTTCAGTCCAATAGATAAGTGCTTTGGCTGCAGTATGAAAGAGCTAATTTGTAATTTAAAATATGATTCCCCCCACCACCCCGGCCTATTAGATAGCTCATAAAAAACCGGAAACTTTCTCCTCCAGGGATTGAGGGGCTGGTTCTTTTCATTGGCATTTGCCTTGATAGGGCTCCTCTCATTGCCAGTGCTTAGAGCAAGCTTGGAGTGTTTAACTCAGTTCCTGAAATGATCAGCTTTCAATGTCAATTGCTGACATTAGACCCAGCTGCTTGAAATGTCAGCACAGCTGCTTTGTGAGATGAGAACAAAATCTTACCACTGCTCCTTGTTCTACGGTGAGGCCGCAAGGAAACGCTGATTATGAACCAAGGGGCTCATAATTCTTTCATTTTTGTTCCTTTTACCACCAGCTCGGATTTCAATAAAATGAAACTTCAGTTCAGGGATCTGGAAGTAAATGCAAAAATGTACCCATGATTTTGAAACTCTGCTCTGTTACAGATTTCGGGATCTGCTTTTTCTGTTTTGGTTGTATGACTCATAGAGTTTCTAAGGAACCACCCAGGAGGGCCCTATTCACTTGGATAATGAAGGTTCTTGCTGGGTGAAGAACAACAGTCCCTCCTTCCTGAATGAAGGAAGCTTGACTGGATTTGCACACCCACAGCAACCACGTCCTGCTGGGAGGCTTTGCTTCACCTTGCCCTGGTCCTGTGGACCTATAGATTGGCACATGAAGACGCATAAAGTAGACCAAATGAAAAAATTGAACAGGCCTGAATAATAGCATCTCATGAAAGCTGGGGCAGAATGAGGCAGAAGGAAGGCTCTCTGCGCAAGCCCAAAGATTCTTTAATCCTTTTTCACCCGAACTCTGACCAGACTATTGCTTCTTTAACATCCTGCACTGAAGGGTCTGATGCAAACATGACTGCCTTTAGGACAGAGAATACAAATATTTGCTGAATACATGATGTCTTCTTCCCCTTTTTATCCTTCTCACTCTTCTTTCTACCTCGTTTTCAAAATTTAAAAGAAACAACAACAATTTTTTTTTTAAATCCCTAAATTTTGACCTAGGAGCCTAGTTTCCCCAACTCCCTGCTGTTCATGTCTACCCAAGAGCTGTCAGTCAAAGCAAAACAACAGAAGTTGGCTATGGTTCAAAATGAAGAATGTCTTTTTTGACACATTTTGACATATGTTGCATGGTTTAGTAAGATCATGACTCTTTTTTAAGGCTTCCTGATTTCCTTTTTTTTTTTTTTAATTTTCATTACATTTTCTTCTAATGACCTCTTTTTTGAGCTTTTGCTTTTCTCACTGAGTATACTAACTGGCCAATTAATAAAACCTCAAATTAAAAAAAAAAAAAAAGAAAAGAAAAGAAAACAAATTTCTAAAGTTTTTTTTTTTTTTTAAAGAGAAAACAGAGATAGTATAAAATGGATGAAGTACCCACCAAGTCCATGGTTCCCAAGCTGTGCACCAAGGTGCCCTGGGGTGTCACAGCAAACTCACAGGGATGCTGCAGGATATTTTAGAATTTTAAGAGACCCATGGCAATGCTTGACCTGCCTCAGGTAACACACAGACTATTTGTTCAAGGTCATTGACAGTGTCAGAGTCAGATTGGCTAATTTTCCTTTTGGTGGTATAGCATACTTATGAAACTGGGCCCTGCATAGCCTAATCTGTAGCATTACGTGCAGAGTAATGTGCACCAGGGAATGAGGGGGTGGTGTCTAGTCTAAATCCAAGGTCACGCAGTGCCCAACAGGCATATCCATTCCTGTAAGGTAAAAATAAAATAAATTATTTTTTTCTTTAAATCCATATGTTTTCAAAACCAAGTTATTAGGACAGAGATTTTTTTAAGTTAATAATAAATGGAACTGTTAAGTTTTTCTTTTGGCCAAGAGTCCCTGAAAAATTACCAAAAGAGTAAGAATGCCACAAACAGAAAAAGTCTAGAAAGTTTTGGATTGAATCATCTAAGAAATAAATGCATATAAGAGCATGAGAAGAACTGAAGAACAAAACATATTAGAGTTGAAAGCAAGATTTTAAAAATCAAGACACAGGTGGCAGTAGGTATGGAAATGCCACATGATGTCTGAGGTGAGACTTTTCCGTGGCTGCATCGTGACAGGTGTAGTGATATGAAGCAATGGCCCATTGCCTGAGGTGCACAGAAGCCATTACTGTGGTGCCAGAATTTGCAAAAAGAAAAAGATCTTTTGCATGGGTCAACAGGCAAGCAGGTCAGGAGGGATAAGCTCAGATCTGCCTTCCCATTGGCTGGTAGTGGGGGTGGAGGTGGAGGCCGGGAGGAATGTGGAGGGTTGATAGAAAGGGAGAGGTTGCATGTTGATTGGATAGTGAGATTGGGGAATTTTAGGGTTCTTTTACACAGGAATAAATGGTCATCATGCCTCTTCACAGGTGGCATGTTTCTTTGCAAGGGGGAGTTATCACTTTCTGCCTTGGGGATTTTGAGTTTGTCACATCAAAAGGTTATTGGCTTCTGAGCATGTCCATTCTTGCAAAACAGGTTCCAAATGGTCCTTGAGTAAATTTTGAAAGCTTTTCCTGAAACACAATTTATTTAAGAAATTTGTGCCTGGGTTTGTCAGGCCTTAGCCAATTTTAGTAGTGATATATACTTCTCGGGTCACCCCTCATTTTTCTGCCTCACAATGTTGGCAGATATCCCTGGTCCATTTGGACATACTTAGTTGTTGAGTTTAAACGTGTCTTCAAAACCCTTCTTAACTCAGTGTTTCAGGCAGCCAGCGATCCATCGCATGAGATAAAACCTATTTGCCCTCCTTTCTTTAAGTCTAAAGCCTTCTAGTTTCCAAAACTCTAAGTTTCCCATTCTGTCAGGACTATTATAACATCTGTGACCAAACCTGTCCTGGACATACAACTCATGATTAAATAATGTGGGAAAACCATTGCAGGAGCTAAACCCCATCTCTAGAATTTGTCCAGAGCCCCTGCCTGCCTTAATGGATACTCTTACTCCCTTTCTCCTGTGGTTCTTTGAAACCTCTTTTATTGGGAATTAGTGTTTCAACTTCTCTCTACCCAGTCTACCTGATCAACCTGAAATGCACTTTGCTGCTTTGGACCTCAGAGGCCCCCAAAACATGCCCTGATTTCTCTGGGGCCTTGAGTTGCAGCTCCACCTGCCTCAAACCACCTCATGTCCTACCCCTTCAGGTAGAATGGTTTGGATTAGACCTGGAGAGTCTCAAATTTGGGGAATTCACTCAAACTAATTAACTCCCCATCATGGGCTTATTTGTTATGCTAAGGTTTTATTTGGTAGGTGACTGGAAGTTGCTCAGGTCTATACTTGAGGAGGATAACATGGGTAGCAAGGTGGTAGATAAATGGAAAGAGAGAGTTCTTCTGAGAAAGGATCTGATGTTTTAGCTGCCTGCAATCTAATTATGAGCCAACCATATTGCAGGGTTCTGGTGGGTGCTGGACAGTCTAACATCTGATATTTGAGGTAGACAATGGAGAAATTCACCACTGACCTCAAGGAAGGACATGAACTTTCTGTGCCCTGCATTGGTCAGATCATGCCTGTGTTTTATTGTTCAGTTCCAAGATCCACCTTTAAAACAGACAACATTGTGACCAAGATTCTCCTTGATCAAACTATTCAGACTCCTCCAAGCCTTTTTCTCAGTGACGCTTCTTAGGCAAGCACTCTACCATTCCTCTGTGGCCAATTCTATTTGTACACATGGTCCATGCTTCATCAAATCTAAGCATAAAAATTAATAGCTTACCCTGGGTCTTCAGTCTGTAGGCTTCTGTGACATGTAAGACAATGATCAAATAAATTTGGCATACCTTTCTTGTTAACCTGTCTTTTGTAACAGGGATGTTGGCCATGACCTTTTATGATGGGTAGGAGAGGAATCATTCCCTTTTTCTGACCCTACACATTTATTTGGGAACTTGAGATTCTCATGTCCTTTTTTCTGAACTAAGTACCAGTCAAGGAGTACATGGTGCAGTAAAAGGGTCTTCTAGCATCTAGAGCAAAAGAGAAGGAAGTGGAGGTTTTGCCTGATATCTGGAAGTCTGTTTTTGCCTACAGCGGTGGGAATTTCATGCCACAGCTGAGAAAAACAAAAAAAGTTGATCAGCAAAGTTGACATATTGAACTTAGGGAGAAATTTGAGAAAAGCTGAGGACACTATAATTGGATTGGTGGGCCAGAACCTAAGAAATACAGTTCTGGAACTGTAACTGACTATTTTTATCTTTAGACTGGTGTTGCCAAGGAAAAAGCAATCCCTTTGTAAAGATCTGGATAATGATTTCTAATATGGTTTGGATATGAGGTGTTCCCCAAAAGCTCCTGTATTAAAGCAAGAATATTCAGAGGTGAAATGATTGGACTGAGAGAAATGTGGCCTAATTTATTGCCGTCTAGTGTGAATGGACTGACCAGGTGGTAACTAGGCAGGTTGGGCCTGCCCTGGAAGGATTCATTTTCCCTGAGGTTCTTTCCTCCTTTCTTCTCTCTACTTCCTGGTTGCCATAAATGGAGGTGTGCTCCTCCACCACACCTTTCCTCCATGATGTTCTGCCTCACCTTTGGCCCCGAGCAATGAACTTGGTCAACCATGGACTAACTCTCTGAAACCATGAGCCAAAATAAACTTTTTCCCTCCTCTAAGTTGTTCTTGTCAGGTATTTTGGTCACAGAGACGTAAAGCTGACTAACACAATTTGTAAGAGCCTAAGGACACATTTGCAAATGTCTTCTTAACCCTAAATTTCCCAACCTGGTGCAGTGTCTTGTGCATAATGAGGGTTCAAGCCATATCTGTGAATTTAGAACAGACTTCATGTATAATTTGACTATTATACAATGGTCATTTGTCTCTAAATCCAATTGAACAGCAATAATAATGTAGCTACTCTTTAACCAAGCATCTAGGTGCTTAATGTACCTGATTGCACTTAATGCTCTGGAGAGGAAGAGAAGACCCAAGGTACAGTTGATATTAAGCTTGACAAGGGCAGCAGAAGTCTGCTTCTCCCAGTGTCTTTCTATGCAAATGTGTGTAGATGTTCACAAATAGCTGAAAATAGGAAGCCAAGATTTGGAGTCCTAATGCTAATGGTGCCCCTCACTCCTTTCAAGAATAAAACCTTGAGGGTAGATACGATCAAAACATGATTTATTCATGTATAGAAATGTCACCGTGAAACCCATTAATTTGTGTAATTGATATGTGTTAATAATTATAATAAAAACCACTTATTGTGCATTAAAAATAATAATAAATCCTTGCTAAGCTTCTTCTAGAGTGGCAAGGCTTGCATGGTAGAAGGAAGAAGGGAAGAAGTTTTTTTCTTGAGAGACCCACCAAATTCGACCAAAAGGACAGGAAAATCCTTGAAGAGTGTAATAGAGCCTAGCTCCTGAGTGACAGAAGCAGCTCAGAGTGCTTTGTGCATCTACCAAGTACTACCTGGAGCCTCAGTCGCACAGCCTCACTCTGGGTCCAGATTCATGCCTCTTCAGGCCTTCATTCCTGCAGCTGTGATGGGTGTTTTTAGGATTATTTGACATGTCTCTGAACCCTGGACTGTTTAATCAGACTTGAACACTTCTCACCATGATTTCTGTACAATTTGGTGGATCGTTGAGGCACCACCATGAAACAATAGAGTATGAGCAATTTATGCGCAATATATCTGTTTTTTATTAATTTGTTTTTGTAAACAATTAGAAAATAATGAGAAGGCAAATCATTAAAATCACCCGCAATTCTACCACTGACAATAACCACCAGTGTCTTCTTTACACATGTGTGCGTGTGCACCCACTCACATTTTTACAAAATAAGAATGATTGTCTTGATTTTTTTTCTTGTGATATTTTAAAAAATAAAACAGCCTCTCTCCCCAACTCTACACAGGATCTATACAAATTGTATGAAAACCAGAAAACATAGAAATGTATAGGGAAGAGCGAGTTCCTGTTTTGTGGGTGAATCTAAGAGGACAGTTCTGGACCGCCCTTTTTTACACCCTCTTCTGGGGTTGAGGAAGGAGAGGGCACAGTGGGGAGAGGATGTCTTTGGAGATGTGCTGAACTGTAGACCCAGTGAAGAAAGGACTTCCTTTGGTTCAGGGTGTGTACATCATCTCTGCCTGCTCTGGAAAGATTGAGATCATCTTCTGAGTAGAAAGAGGAACCTGGGATGTGGGGGTTGGAGGCAGGGACCAGTCAGTATGCTGCTCATAAAAAGAAAAAGTGGAAAAAATCTGCCAAGAGGGGAAGCAGATGATGAACTGAGTGACCAAGGGTCACCCAAATCATTCTTGTGACAGATGCCCAAGACACGAGTTCAGGATTATATGATGAAACCGAATCAAACATCACCACCCTCTAGTGAAGATGCTGTATGTCAGTTATTCTCAAACTGGACAACCATTCAGAGAGCTTCTGGATAGCTGAAAATGTGGGGCCTGGGAAGGCCGTGCACCAAAACAGGGCATGGGAGTTTCACATACTTTCTCCCATACCTTATTCTGTGCATCTTTTCATCTGCATCCTTTGTAATATACTTTATAATAAATAGATAACTAGAAATAACCCCAGGGGGTTTGTCAAAACTCAAATGGCTGGGCTCCACCCTCACACTATCCCATTCAGTAGGTTCAATTGGTTGAGGGTGAACATGAGAATCTAAGAAGTTTCCAGGTGTTGTGGATGCAGATGCTCCAGAGAGCATACTTTGAAAACAACTGCTGTAGGAGAGAAAAAGAATCAGAGAAAATTCTAGGTAAGCATATGGAGTTGACTGTTCAGGATGTCATGAAACCCACAGAATGAATTTGGGAGTGAGAGACTAAGGAAATAAAAACCTCCTCTCTTTGGATGCCTCAGTCTATCAGGCCTGGGTGTGTACTACTCCAAATCTCCTTGGGTGACAATCTGAGCAGCTTAACCTAGTCTTTCATCCAGATATACAAGGATGAGAGACTAGAGGGACAAACGATTGGAAGGACAAGAACTAGGAAACCCCAGGAGGGTATGTGACAGATCAGAAATAGTAGGGCTGAATGTGACATGAATTTGAACTGTGAAGATGGTCTAAATTCTGTGGTTTGATCTTTGGCCCTGTAGTGAATAAAACTAAAACTCTTTAAGAACAAAACACTTAAGTGCTGAAAAATAATATTTTTTGAGAGAACACAGGTTGAGTGTGTGTGAATATGCAAGAGTGTGCATACACATATGTTATTGGAGGGGAGTGGTATGGAAAACTTGCTCATTTTTTACTCTGTTCTAGTATAATTTTTTAAAAAGTAATTTTCTGAATGATAGGAAGGAGGGATGACAACCAGAAAGAAATAAATGTGTTAAATAACTTAAAAGGAAAGAAAGGACTATAAAGTGAGAAGACCTAACATGGAGAAATGGGCCTGGGAGCCTGTGATTCTCTCTCTCTCTCTCTCTCTCTCTCTCTCTCTCTCTCGATATAGATAAATAGATAGATAGATAGATTTGGTTTTTTTTTTTTTTGTCCACAGTTTTTGGCTCATAACTTCCCCCCAAGCCAGTTCACAGAAACTAGAATTTCTCTTTTTCTAAGGTGGGTCATAGAAACTCTAATCTTCCCCTGCCTTTCTGTCTTGGAACTAGCCATAAAGAAATTCTCTGACCTACTTTGTCTGAGAGTAGATCATGTGACCCTCATTTTAGAAGGGGTCCTGCCCCATACCCAGGAGGAAAAAATACTGTGGAGAAGCCGAGAAGAATCTGAGCAGACCGCCCTTGCTGGGTTCCCCAGTCTGTTAACATTCAGTTATATTTTTACACAGCTGTCCATACTTCAATCATTCTTATGCAATGAAATCTCCATAAAACCCTTACAGGACAGCGTTTGGAGAGCTTCTGGATAGCTGAGAGTTTGGGGGCTGGGAAGGTTGTGCACCAAAACAGGGCATGGATTATTTTATTTAGCTTTTCCCCATACTCATTCTGTGCATTTCTTCACCTGCACCTTTTGTAATATACTTTATAATAAATGGATAAAATTAAGTACTTCTATGAGTCCTAGGTGCCACTGAAGCAAATTAATCAAACCAGAGGAGAGCTGAATCACAGCTGGTCAGTCAGAAGCTCAGATAACACAACCTGGGGTTTGCAATCAGCATCTGAAGTTTGGGGGGCAGGGGGCTTTAGAGGACTTCATCTGTGAGATCTTTTTCCAGATAGATAATGTTGGTATTGAGTTAAATTAGACTGTATCCAACTGATGGCCACTGCAGGACCGATTGCTTGCTTGGTGTGTGGGAACCCCCTGCCTAACCCCACCACATCTGGTGTCAAAGTGATCTGTATTGTGAGTCTAGTGGGAGAAATTGTGTCTGAGTTTATTTTTCAGTAATAACAAAAGACAGCTCAAATGTCTGTAAATATCTTTAAAAACCACAAATTCTTAGGATGATTTTATTTAGCTTTTGTGGCAAAAAAAAAAAAAAAGGACAAATAGGTAAAACCACAGAGATACTAATTTTGAACTTACAAATGAAGTATGATTTTAATAATTGGAGCTTCTGACCATAAAAGGGTCAGAAACTTCCCTAAAAAAATATACAAAAATAATAATATTATTTATCTAAGTCTTGTTAAGGCTAATTTTCAAAAATGATATTATCAGTATTATTCAGATACACCATGAGCATGAATTAAAGATTTGATGTCATTCTATCATGGTTTGAATGTGAGGTGTCCCCCAAAAGCTCATGTATGAGACACTGTAAGAAGGTTCAGAGGAGAAACGATTGGGCTGTGAAAGCCTTAACCCAATCAGTGATTTAATTCCCTGATAAGGATTAACTGAGTGGTAACTAAAGTGGTACGTGTGGCTGAAGGAGGTAGGAATTAGACTGTAGCTTTGAGCATATATGTGTATATTGTTGAGTGGACTCTCTCTCTGCTTCCTGATCAACATGTGAGCTGCTTCCCTCCACCACACTTTTCTGCCATGATGTTCAGTCCCACCTGGAACCCCAAGGAATGGAGCTGGCCTTCTATGGACTAAGACCTCTGAAACCGTGAGCCCTCAAATAAACTCTTCTTTCAGTTGTGATGGTAAGGTCATATAGTCACAGCAGCAAAAAAGCTGACTAAAACAGTCATATTTATTGAGAGAATCAGGAAGATGTAAAAATAGTTCAAAGGAAAAAAACAAAAAGTAGATATATTTCTTGATCAGAAATATTGAAATGGATTTTCTTTTTTAAAAGTTTTTATTTGGTCTCTTTAGTTATACATGACAGTAGAATGTATTTTGACATATTATACATACATGGAGTATAGCTTCCCATTTTTGTGGTTGTGCATGATGTGGAGTTACACTGGTTGTGTATTCATATATTAGCATAGGAAAGTTATGTTCAATTCATTCTACTGTCTTTCCTATTTCCATCCGTCTCCCTTTCCCCAACTCTCACCATCCAACCAGATAAACTTCCACTCCCCACTCCTCTATTGTGAGTCAGCATCTACATATCTGAGAGAACAGTTGGCCCTTGGTTTTTTGGGGATTGGCTTATTTCACTTAGCATGATAGTTTCCAGTTCCATCCATTTACTGGCAAATGCCATAATTTCATTCTTCTTTAAGGCTGAGTAATATTCCATTGTGTATATGTACCACATTTCTTTATCCATTCATCTGTTGAAGGGCACCTCAGTTGGTTCCAAAGCTTAGCTATTGTGAGTTGAGATGCTATAACATACATCGATATGGCTGCGTCACTATAGTATGCTGATTTTAAGTCCTTTGTGTATAACCTGAGGAGTGGGATGACTGAGTCAAATGAGGGTTCCATTCCAAGTTTTCTGAGGAATCTCCATACTGCTTTCCAGAGTGGTTGCACCAACTTGCATTCCCACCAGCAATGTATGAGTGTACCTTTTCCCCCACACCTTGCCAACACTTATTGTTACTTGTATTCTTGATAATTAACATTCTGATTGGAGTGAGGTGAAACTCCAGTGTAGTTTTAATTTGCATTTCTCTAATTGTTAATGTGTTGAACATTTTTCATATATTTGTTGATTGATCATGTTTCTTCTTCTGTGAAGTGCCCATTCAGTTCCTTTGCCTATTATTGATTAGGTTATTTTAGTTTGTTTGTTTGTTTGTTTTGGTGTTAAGTTTTTTGAGTTCTTTATATGTCCTGGAGATTAATGCTCTGAGATGCAGGCGGTAAAGATTTCTCCCATTCTGTAAGCTTTCTTTTAATGTTCTTGATTGTTTCCTTTGCTGTGAAGAAACCTTTTAGTTTGGTACCATCCCATTTATTGATTCTTGATTTTATTTCTTGCATTTGAGGAGTCCTGTTGAGGAATTCATTTCCTAAGGCGATATGATAGAGATTTGGGCCTACTTTTTCTTCTAGTGGGCAAAATGAACTTTCATATAGAGGTAAAATGGACTTTTGTCCCTCCATCCCTAGGTAGATTTATTTGCATATTTATGGATGAAAATTATTTGCATTGTTATCACTTTTCCATAACTTACAGAGTTATAACATGGCCTCGTCAAAACAAGTGCTTATCACTATAGAATCAGTTTCTGAAGCCTCCAGCATTTTGTTGAAATAATATCTAGTATTTTTTTTTTAATTTTTATTTTGGAGTATAAATTTTTCTCTATACTCTTCTGTTTTTTGACTAAAAAAAAACTCTCAAAGATAGATTATTCTTTTGGGGGGGGGGGCAGGGTGGCGATCCTGGGAATCAAACCCAAGGCCTTGAGCATACTAGGCAAGTGCTCTCCCACTGAGTTACACCTCCAACCCCAGAAAGATTATTCTGATCACAAAATAAGACTAATTTCCTTAAGTTGGGCTTGAGAATTTATATAGGTGCACGAAGAGCATTAATTTACCATACAGTGCATGTTAGGTTGGTTTTGCTAGAAGTGAAGGAAAGCTCAATCATTGTCCTAATTAATGCCATGTTGTTCCTCTAGCCTGTTCTTCCTGAGTTATTTCTCTTCCCCAAACTTCAGGGGAAAAAAAATGTGCCAATGTGCCTTGCAGGTAGACACCCCATGACTGGAACAGCCTCCCTGCAGCCAACAGGACCCCGTGTGACCAGACGTGTGATAATGATCAACAGACCTCAGCTTGATCAACATGTGCTTCTTGGCCTCTGGCCTCATTCTTCTCTTATATGATCTCAGTTATCATCAGCACTCTGCACACAGTGTTTACGTCCTAGACCATTGTCCCTCCAGGTGCTGGCCATAGGGACATAAATTCATGTTTATTGTTTTACCACCACTGTCTCTTTGGTGATTGAATTCTTATTAGGGAAGTGAGCTGCCAGATATGGCCTGTTGGGACCTCTGGAGCCAGGCCTTCTGGCTTAGGATTCTGATAACAGAAGTTTTCATAAAGAATCCTATTGGACTTTTAAAAGCCTAGCTCCTTTGTTATCCTGAAGCCAGGAAACCAAGCCCAAGAAACTCTTCATTAGATTTCATTTGCAGCCCTTATAAATTTGGGCAAATCCCTCTTCATCTGTAAGGCCAGGATCTTTTAAGCCAAATGTCAGGACTGTTTTCTCGGAAGGGCTTTGTGATCATTGGCTACACAGAGTCAATCTTATTTCCATAAAAGCACTTACAAGACCTGACTCAGTGAGCACCATTCTCAAAATGCCATTCCAGGCCCTGGATGCATAATATATTTTTCCAATAATATCCTGACGAAAGGACATAATTTAAGTGACTCTGAATTAGTTTCCTATCACTACTGTAATACATTACCAAATTAATGTGGCTTAAAATAATACACATTTATTATTTTATGGTCCTGAATTTCAGAAGTCTGAAATGGGCCTTAAGGGCCAAAATTCAGGGGCTGCATTCCTCCTGGAAGTTCTAGGAGAAGATACATTTCTTTGCTTTTCCCGCTTTCTGTTATGGGCCAGGCTTTATGGACAATGACCAAACAAACTCCATTTTACCCTGAGACTGCATGTCATATAAGAAATTCTTCTCCCATGGGAACACCCGGCCTCTGTACCTATCAATAGTTGCTTAGCATAGCATGTTTGGCAACATAAAATGGCAATTCTTATACAATGTGAAATTATTTTCTCTTTGGTTCCCATTTTTCTTGAACAATGTACCCTGTCAGAAGTTGATCATCTAGACATTAGTAACCATTCTCTAACTTGTACTCAACTAGGGTCATTTTGACCCACTTCCCTTCTGCTTGCTTGCTGCTCAGCCAACCTGGAAAGTCCCGTGGGAAATACCAATGTGCCCATTGCTTTGTTTCACTAACTGCTCAGTTTCAGCTTCTGTACCCCTGCTTTCTTGCAGCTATGTCAACCTGGATGTGAGTTTTGCAGTTTTTGCCTTTAAAAGACCCTGAAATGCTCAGGCTCGAGGCTGTTCTTTGCAGAGACAGTTATGGGTTCTGTGGGGAGTAGTTGCCGGCCTGCAGGTTAAATAAAGACTCTCCAATTCAGA
This sequence comes from Marmota monax, assembly GCF_021218885.2. Classification (NCBI taxonomy): domain Eukaryota; kingdom Metazoa; phylum Chordata; class Mammalia; order Rodentia; family Sciuridae; genus Marmota; species Marmota monax. The sequence continues at coordinate 5,992,109 of NW_026695212.1, forward strand.
CAAAATGGACTTGGTATGTTTTCTGAGCGTTCTGCCCCATAATACTCTCTAGAGGCACCTTCTCTTCCTTGGCTTATGGCCCATTCCCTTATCTTCAGAACCAGCAGTGTAACATTTTCAAATCAACCTCTTTCCTCTCTGGTTTCTATAATAAAAAATCCATTTACAGATATATCAGATCTTAAACCAAGTTCCCACTCATTGATGCCACCAGTGGGGAAAAACTTACCAGTCAAAAACAGATCAAAAACAAAAACAAAACAGAACTGATTTAAAAATCAAAATTAAAAATACAAGGAGTAGGGCTGGGGCTGCAGCTCAGTGGTAGAGCGCTTGCCTTGCATGCGTGAGACCCTGGATTCGATCCCCAGCACCATATAAAAATAAATAAAGATATTGTGTCCATCTACAACTAAAAAACAACATTTAAAAAAATACAAGGAATAAATAAATTTCTATTGCCACTTTGGATTCACTCCTAGAAATCAAGAACAGAAGTGCCTGGGTATAAGGTGCTCATGAATTGTACCATTTCTGTTGATGGAGTTTGCTGGACTCTGTCAGTGAATTTGTTGAACATCTCAGTAGAAGACCTCCAAAACTGCTAGAAGATAGTTTTCAAAATGGTAAAATCCCAACTCTTATTCATATATAAAAATGATTATTTGTTAAGCATAACATTTAGCTCATTATTTGTCAAGGGAACCAAGCAGATGTTACAATTAGTTCAAATGAGAATTCAAAGGATAGGCATATGCATAAACTAAGAATATTGAAATAAACTTACAAGTGGATACAAAAATTGACTTTTTCACAGTGAAAGGAACATTGTCCTTTTACCAGATAGAATTTATTGTATGTCTATAGTCAAGAATTGTTTGCATTACTGGTTTACTACAACACACAGAGTTGCAAAATAGCCTCCCCAGGTTCACTGGAGGCACCAGCATTCCATTGAAAGGATATCCAGTCATCTCTTTGGCTTACTACAAAGTCTTAAATTGTTTTGCATTATTAATTCAATTCTTCAAGAGCTATACATTTTTATAAAATAGGAGGCTGATGTAGTGCTGAGTTGCAGATCCCTCGAGCCTTGATTCCTGGACCTGAAGTTGGGATCCACCATTTTTAGCCATGTGGTCTTGGGAGCAAAGCCCAAGAACTAAACCCAATTGCTGTCTGTTTTTTGTAGTTCTTAAGCTATGAATGTTTTTATATTTTCAAAATGACTGGGAAAAAAAGAAAAATGATATTTTGTGACACATAAAAATTATATGAACTTCAAATTTCATTGCCCATTAAAAAAGTTTTCTGGGAACACAACCATGTTCATTTGTTTATATGTTGCCTGTGGATGCTTTCACTGTACAATGACAGGGTTGAGGAGTTGTGACACAGACCATCTGGCCTGCAGATCTTAAAATATTCACTTTTTTTTTTTAATATAAAAAGTTTGCCAATCGTTGGTTTCTTGTACTAAGCCTCTTTTTCTCCTTCTCTCTTTTAAAACAAGGATTCAAATGGCCTTTACATTATGGAGTTATGGTAAAACTTAACTGAGATGATGCATAGAAAGCAGCTCCTGTCGTGCATGAATCTCTAAAATCATTTATATAGATGTCAAGATATAAATGTTACCTCTGATCCACGTCCCACAGCACGTGCCTATATTCTAGCAACTCAGGAGGCTGAGGCAAAAGGACTGCAAGTTCAAGGACAGCTTCAGCCATTTACTGAGGCCCTGTCTCAAAATGAAAAATAAAAAGGAATGGGATGTACTTTAATCCCCAGTACAGAAAAACAAATATTAAAAATAAATTTTTCTTCTTTCTTTCAGGGTTCTCTCTAAGTTAGGATGATCTAAGCCTAGAAATGCCTGTGTCATCCCTATCTCCCTCCTTTTCCATAAACACAAACCACACTAATAAAACATATTTATTGAGCACATTTTGTGTGTCAGACATTGTTATGAATTGCTTGTGTGTATTGTCTCATTTAACCTTCCCAAAAACCTTAGAGGACAGGTAGGCATTATTACTATCATTGTCTCCATTTTATAGATGAGAAAACTTAGACTCAAAGAACTTGAGTAATGTATTTTGGGTAGGTGGTGAGGACAGACTGAAGAGCCATCAGCTCATCCTGCCTTCCCCACGGAGAACCCTATCTACATTCGAGAGAATGAGGTCAGCTCACTGAAGGTGGCAGCTCCATGAGATGAAAGAAAGAGAGACAATCCTGCCAAGGCTCCCCTCTGTTGGCCAGTCGTTTTGTCATTTTGTTTAACGGAAACTAATTTGAGTTGGTTCTCTGCCACCGGAGACAGAAAAATACTGAGGAAAATGAATGGTGGAAAAGATCTGAGCATTGTCCTCCAATAACCCGAAAGGCGGTGCAGGAAGATGGACAAACAGGCGAAGAAACGGAAAGGCAGAGCACTGAGGGCCAGAGGAAGGACGCGTGGGAGCGCTGAGGGGGAGGGGCGCACGGGGTCATTTAGGACACACCCTGTGTCCTCCACACCTTAGGTGCTGAGCTCCGTCCCCTTTAGGGTTGAGCACTTTCTATTTCAAGCAGCAGACAATAATTTGCATGCTTCATCTTTGGGGTCTGTTACTTGTTGTGCCTCTTCTGTTTTGGTTCAAGGGTATCCCTGAGGTCTGCACGGGATTACTGTCTCTTCATACGTGTGGCATGTTTTACTTACAGTTAATGATGCTTGTATGAAGCCGGTGACGCTGCAGTGAGGCACACAAACGGGCGACGGAAAGCAGCTGTTAAAATATAAAAATGTAATTATCAAAAAAAAAAAAAAAGTCCTGAGTGTCTTTCCACTAATCAAATTATATGCTTGCTTACATTTGAAGCACTAACTTATTAAAAGGGGGTCCAATTATACCTCCCTTTCACAATGCCGGTAGTTCTTTAGCCGTAATTATTTGTTGTTGGAAAATATAGCACACACAAATAATTGCACCCGCAATTGTCTAATTGTAGGCTGAAAATGAAGGCAAGCAGTCAATTCTTTCTCAGATGTCTGATGTTGCTTGTCATTAGCTGGTTGTGGCACAAGCGATTGCGAAGGCTGCTCTTTGCCCACGGAAGGTGGGGTGGGGGTGGGGGTGAGTGACACATCCATTGGGTGTGGACCTCAAAGGTCAAACTCCTTCCTACCTCTGCAGGCTGCAGGCAGCAGAGGTTTCTCTACCTGTGGGAGAGATTCATGAAAAAAAGAAGAGCACGCTTTTCTCCAAAGAGAACTTGTATCTTCCTGTCCACCTTTCACTTGGTACTAGCTGGCCTGCTTTCCATGTCTTGCTTCTTGATCAGTTCTGATTTCTTAAAAAATAATCTTGTCAGCTTTTAGCATGTGTATGAGATTTGTTTGTTTCTTTTATTCCATTTTAAATTATTTTCTTCATTTCTTTCTCCCAATTTTTTTTCACAAGGAATAAGATTGGGAATTTTTTTTTTTTTTTGAGTGGGAATAGTGAATGCAGGATAGAATTTTTTTTTTCCCCAACAGGAACAGTATGTTCAAATTTGGAAAAAGTCAAAAATCTCTAATAATAGAGAAATAAGTCATGGAGGGAAAATAACCAGGGGTCTAAAAACATGAGCGTTCCTGTGGCAGAGTTCATGTAAAGTGTTTTGTTTTGGGATGAGATCACAATTACTCACCGGCATGATGTGTGGGAAAGCAAGCATAAATAACAATAAAGCAAGCATTCTAATTTGAGCACTTTGTTTTTTCAAGAGCATAATCATTGGCTGGAAGAAACAGGAGTGGCTCAGAGTGAAGTAATTTACTCAGCCTGGACATGGGATAACTGAGATTTGAGTTCTGAATGATTACCTCTGGCTCCCCTGCCATCTCCATCAAGAATGTGTTAGCTTCAGGATGAACAGTCACTTACTTCTGGGATAAAGAGCCTTTCTTCTTGTGACATACTCTTAGAATTTCTGCTCTGGGAAGTTTGACTCCTGGGGCTTAATTTTTTTTTTTTAACCTATCCTCAAGTGTCTCTCCCTTGTGCCGTTGCAGCAAAATCAAGTCTCTTGGGAGTAGAATTCCTACATCTAAATGTGCCACTGAAGTTCTGGTTTCTCACTCAGTCTTACCTTTTTGTGTCTATTCTTTGATCACCTTCATCATATTCCCCTTGAGATGAGTAAATTCTGCTAAACCGGTTTCATAGATATTGAAAGTTTATGGGCAATAACCACTGGTAGAAAAGTTACAATTAGAATTTAGAGTTTCTTGCTGGGGATATAGCTCAGTTGGTAGAGCGCTTGCCTCGCATGCCCAAGGCCCTGGGTTCAATCCCCAGCACCACACACATACACACACACACACACACAAAATTTAGAGTTTCTCAGAAAACATTACCTTTTGAGGAAGTATTGCCAAATAAAATATGACTGTCTTAACTGAATGTATCAGTCAGGGTTGTTGGTAGAAGACAACAGAGGCTATTCTGGCTCCTGAGCAGGAAGAAATTTATAAAAGGAGTATCAGCTCATATCTAATACACATAAACTTGCATCAATGAGTTTGTACAGCAACTCACATAGACTCTGGCTTATAAAATCAAGACAGTCAAAAAGGTAACTGACTGAATGGGGAAAATATTTACAAATCAAGCGTCTAGTAAGAGATTAATATCTAGAATATATGAAGAACTCCTAAAACACAATAACAATAACAATGACAAAACAACCTGGTTAAAAATTGGCTAAAGGATTTAAACAGATATTTCTCTAAAGAATATATACAGATGGACAATAAGCACAAGAAAAATTACTCAATATCACTAACCATTGGAAAAATGCAAATCAAAACCACAGAGTGAATACTGCCTCGTACCCATTAGAATGGCTACTAATGAGTGGCTGTTTTAACTTTTAGAAACCAGAAAATAACAAGAGGATATGGAGTACTTGGACTGCTTGTACATTGGTGGGAAAGTAAAATGATATTCTTACTCTAGAAAACAGTGTCGTGATTCCCAAAAAGACTAAAAATGGGGTCACCATGTTATCTGGTCAATTCTACTTCTGGGTATAGATATTTGTATACCCATGTTCATAACAACATTACTGTCAATAGCCAAATGGTGGAAGCAAACTAAGTTTCCATCCACAGATGATTAGATATGCAAAATGTGGTAGACAAATAATACAGTATTTGTAGCCATAAAAAGCAATAAAATTCTAATATATGCTACAACATGAAAAAAACCTTAAAAACTTTGTGCTAAGTGAATAAGGCAGACACACAAAAAACACAAACATCACATCATTTCAGTAATATGAGGTATCAAGGATATGCAAATGCATAGACAGAGAAAATAGAGGTTTCCAGACCAGGTCAAGGGAGGAGGTGGAGAGTTATTGGTTAAAGGGTAGAGTTTCTGTACCCTTTATATGCTCTACTGCATATAAAGTCAACCTAGGAATGAGCCAGCCAATTTAAGATTATCTGCCACAATAGATAAAATAATATGCTCCATACCCGTCAGCTATGTTTGCTTGCTTTTCCAGAAATTCAAGTTCTCCTAAAAGAACTTTCAGAACTTCAACTTATCATCCCACAAATTTCTCCATATCCTGATCTCTGATCCTGTTTCCTTTCACCTCAGACATGGTAAGACTGACCCCATGTCTTTTTCTCATGATTCCATCTCCTCCCATCCTTCTAAATTCTTGCTCTATTAATCATCCCTTCCTCCCCACTGGTTTCTATCTCTTAGCAACAAGTCTGCCCACATTTCCTCTAACAAGAAAGAACTTTCAACTTTGCATCCCCTCCAGCTGCTATTTTATATCCATCATTTCCTACACCATCTCATTTTTAAAGAGTGATTTCCACTAGAGTTATAAAGCTAAGCTAAAAAAGAAAAGTGTCTATCCACTCAATCTGTAATTGAATGCAATCTGTTTTCCTGTACATTGAAATATCTTTTAAAGGTGTTTTCTGCCTATGAATCCAATAGGACTCCCCTTATTTGACCTTTTTTGCTATGTTTGGTGTGTTAAGTGCTCCTCGTTTTTCTTTCCAAGATCCTTCTCAAATCCACATTTACTGAGCACTTACCACCTGCCGGAATGCTAGGGGGCATTCTCTTTGCCTTCCCTGAATCTCCAGACTTGCTTTCTGAGATTCCCCTAAGTATACTCTGTTTTTGTATTGTGGTCTTTTCCCAGGAATTTAGCACTGCCTTGGTACTGAGAGTTCACACTATGCTAGGCCTGCTGTAAGTGCTTCACATGGATGAACTCATTTGATCCTGAAAATGGGAGCTGAGAATGTAGCTCAGTGGCAGAGTGCTTGCCTAGCATTCACGAGACCCTGGGTTCAATCCCCAGTCACACATACACAAAAGCGTTAAATGATCCTCAAAAAAAAAATCCCATGAGGTAGACAATATTAACATTTCCATTTTACAGATGAGATCACAAGATACAGAAAGAAGTAGCCCAAAGTTCCAGTTAGTAGGTGACTGCTTTGGGATTTGATCTAAGCAGTCTGCATGTAGGACTTGCTTCTTTATATACTCCTGCCTCTCCCTCAGCTCCAGATATCCCCTCCACTTACGGCCCAATCTGTGGCTTTAGTTTGGACTAATGTTTGTGGGGTCTGGACTAAAGAACAAACAAAAGCCTATGTCCTAATGTTTAAAACTTTTAAAGGTACGAATAAAGTTGTCAGAAAATACCTAAAGAAATGCTATATATAGAAGAAATTTTAAAAAACAGAACTTACAAATAGAAAAATCTCATTTGAAGAGTAGCTAAGCAAATGAGAAACAGGAACAAATTAAACATTAAAAATAAATCAAAATGGTAAAAATTGATAAACATCTCTCTGTAATAATGGCAAATGTAAATGGTCTCAACTCTCCAATTAAAACACACAGGCAGACAGAATGAATTGAAAAATAAGATCCAATTATATGTTGTTTGCTGAAGACTTAACTTACCAGGGAAAGACAGCTACAGGTTGGAAGGGAAAGAATGGAAATTAATCTGCCTTGAAAAATGAAGCCCACAAACAATCAGAATAGCTACCCTCATATCCAACAAAGCAGACTTCAAGCCAAAATTAAACAGAAGAGACAAAGAAAGTCACCTCATACTGGTAAAGCAAATAGTCCAACAAGAAGATTAAGGATAGTAAATATTTGTGCCTCAAACATTAGCACATCTAATTACATAAAACAAGTGCCAGACATGGTGGTGCATACCTGTAAACCCTGTGACCTGGGAGGCTGAGGCAGGAGAATCACAAGTACAAAGCCAACCTTAGCAACTTAACCAGGCTCTAAGCAATTTAGTGAGACCCTGTCTCAAAATAAATTAAAACAGCTGAGGATGTGGCTGACTCAGTGGTTAAGCACCACCCCCCCCCAGTTCAGTTCCAGTATGAAAAAATAAAATAATAGACGTTACTCAAAGATGCAGAATGTTATTAGTTGGATGTAAGGAATCCTCCAAAAGCTCACCTGTGAGACAATGCAAGAAGGTCCAGAGGAGAAATGATTGGGATGTGTGAGTCTTTAACCTAATTAGTGAATTAATCCCCTGAGAGGGATTAACTGAATAGTAACAGAAGTGATAGGGTGTGGCTGGAGGAGGTGGGGATTGGAGCTGTGGATTTGGAGTATATATTTGTATCGGGCAAGTAAAGACCTCTCTCTTTGCTTTCTGATCATCATGTGAGCCACTTCCCTCTGTCACACTCCTCCACCATGATGTTCAGCCTCACCTAGGGCCCCTGATGAATGGAGCTGGCTGTATATGGACTGAGACCTCTGAAACCATGAGCCCTTAATTAAACTTTTCCTCTTCTACAGTTGTTCTGTCTTTTAGACACAGTAGTGAAAAAGCTGACTAAAACACAGGCAGACCTCAGTAGAATAATACTGGGTAATTTCAACACACCTCTGTCACTAATAGATAGATCATCAAGATATAAACTCAGTAAAGACTTTTCAGACCTAAAAGATATTATAAATCAAGTGGATTTAACAGATAGCTACAGAATACTTCAGCCAACAATAGCTCAGTTTACTTTCTTTGCAGCTGTTCTTGGAACCTTCTCCAAAATAGATCATATTTTAGGCCACAAAGCAGCTCTTAGAAAATAAAAAAAAAAATTGATGTAATTCCTTGAATCTTATCTGATCATAATGGAATGACATTAGAAATCAACACCAAATTAAAAAAAAAACTACAAAAACTATATGAATACATGGAGATTTAACCATGGAGAAGACCCAAACTCATAAAATTAGGGATACAAAAGGGGAAATCACCTCAGATATCACAAGAATTCAGAGGATCATAAGGGACTAACTTAACAATGTTCATGCCAGTAAATTAAAAAACTAAAAAATGTGGATATATTTCTAGACATTTTTGGATGATAAATGGATGATAGAAGGATATTTAGATTGAAATGGGAATAGTGATACAACATACAATACAAAGGAAACAATACAAAGGATCAATGAAATAAAGAGTTGGTTTGTCACCCTAAGATACCATCTCACTCCAGTAAGATTGGCAGCCATTATGAAGTCAAACAACAACAAGTGCTGGAGAGGATGTGGGGAAAAGGGTACACTTGTACATTGCTGGTGGGACTGCAAATTGGTGCAGCCAATTTGGAAAGCAGTATGGAGATTTCTTGGAAAGCTGGGAATGGAACCACCATTTGACCCAGCTATTCCCCTTCTCGGTCTATTCCCTAAAGACCTAAAAAGAGCATGCTACAGGGACACTGCTACATCGATGTTCATAGCAGCACAATTCACAATAGCAAGACTGTGGAACCAACCTAGATGCCCTTCAATAGATGAATGGATAAAAAAATGTGGCATTTATACACAATGGAGTATTACTCTGCATTAAAAAATGACGAAATCATAGAATTTACAGGGAAATGGATGGCATTAGAGCAGATTATGCTAAGTGAAGCTAGCCAATCCCTAAAAAACAAATGCCAAATGTCTTCTTTGATATAAGGAGAGTAACTAAGAACAGAGTAGGGACGAAGAGCATGAGAAGAAGATTAACATTAAACAGGGATGAGAGGTGGGAGGGAAAGGGAGAGAGAAGGGAAATTGCATGGAAATGGAAGGAGACCCTCAGAGTTATACAAAAGTACATACAAGAGGAAGTGAGGGGAAAGGGAAAAATAATACAAGGGGGACAAATGAATGTCAGTAGAGGGGGCAGAGAGAGAAGAGGGGAGGGGAGGGGAGGGGAGGGGGGATAGTAGAGGATAGGAAAGGCAGCAGAACACAACAGACACTAGTATGGCAATATGTAAATCAATGGATGTGTAACTGATGTGATTCTGCAATCTGTATATGGGGTAAAAATGGGAGCTCATAACCCACTTGAATCAAAGTGTGAAATATGATATATCAAGAACTATGTAATGTTTTGAACAGCCAACAATAAAAAAAAAGAGTTGGTTTGAAAAGATAAAACAGATGACAAATACTTAGACAAACTAAACAAAAGAAAAAGAGAGAAGACTCAAATTAATAAAATTAGAGATGAAAAAGGAGAACTCACCACAGACATCACAGAAATCCAGAGACTCAATATGGAATATTTTGAGAATGTGTACTCCAATTAATCAGAAAACTAAAAGAAATGGATACATTTCTAGATACATATGAATTGCCAAAATTGAATCAAGAGGCTATAAATAGATGAATAACTATCAATAAGATAGAAGTTACAATAAAAATCCTTACAACTGAATTCTACCAGACCCATAAAGAAATAATGCCAATGCTCCTCAAATTATTCCATGAAATACAGAGGGATGGTACACTTCCAAATTCATTCTATGAAATCAGTATCACCTTCAAAACAAGAGCAGGCAAGGATACATCAAGGAAAGAAAATTACAGACCAACATCCCTGATGAATTTAGATGCAAAAATATTAGCAAATTATATTCAACAACATATTAATAAGATTGTACATGATGACCAAGTTGGTTTTATCCCAGGGTAGCAACAATGGCTTAATATACACAAATCAATAAATGTAATCCACCACAATTAAGAACAAGAATCACATGATAATCTAAGTAAACGCAGTGAAAGCCTATGACACAACTCAGCACCTATTCATGATAAAAAACATGGAAGAAATTAGGGATAGAGGGAACGTACCTCAACATCATAAAGGGGATAAATGACAAACCGACATGCCAACATCATACTGAATGGAGGAAAGCTAGAAGCATTTTCTTTAAAATCTAGAAAAAAGACAAGGATGTCTGCTGCCACCACTCCTATTCAAGATAGCACTAGAAATTCTAGCCAGATCAATCAGGCAAGAGAAGGAAATAAAAGGGATAATAATAGGAAAAAAAGGATCAAATTATCACTGTTTGCAATGACATGATCCTATACTTAAAAGATCCAAAAAGCCCCACCAGAAGACTGCTAGAGCTAATAAACAAATTCAACAACATAGCAGATTACAAAATCAGTATACAAAAATCAATAGCTTTCCTATACAACAACAGTGATCTTTGGAGAAAGAAGTCAGGAAAACATTCCTGTTCACAATAGGCTAAAAAAATAAAATAAAGTAACCCCAGAATAAATCTAACCAAGGAGGTGAAAGACCTCTATAATAGACACTATAGAACACTGAAGAAATATATTAAAGAAGACAGAGAATATGGAAAGACGTCCCATGTTCTATTAAAGTGACCATACTACCCAAAGAAGTAAACAGATGCAATGCACTCCCTATCTAAATACCAATGACATTCTTCACAGAACTTGAAAAAGCAGTCCTGAAATTCATTTGGAAAAACAAAAGACTTAGAATAGTAAAAGGAATTCTAAGCTAAGAAATCAATGCCAGAGGCATCACAATGCTTGACTTCAAATTATACTACAGAGCTATAGTAACTATAGTATAGCTATAGTAAAATTGCATGGTAATAGCATAAAAACAGACACATAACCAAAGGTACAAAATGGAAAACACAGAGATAGACCCACCCAGATACAGTCATCTTCTCCTTGACAAAGGTGCCAGAAATATACATTGGAGGAAAGACAGCCTTTTAAATAAATGGTGCTGGGAAAATTTGTTATTTGTATGTAGAAGAATGAAGCTAAATTTTTATCTCTCACCCTCCACAAAGGTCAACTCAAACTAGATCAAAGGTGTAGGAACTCCTATAAGAAAACGTAGGATCAACATTCTAACATATAGGCATTGGCAACAACTTTCTCAATAGGACTCCTAAAGCTCAGGAAATAATACCAAGAATTCATAAATGAGATGGCATCAAATTAAAAACTTTCTCACAACACAAGAAATGAGGATATGAAGAGAGAACCTACAGAATGGGAGAAAATCTTTGCTAGTTACTCTTCTGACAGAGGATTAATATCCAGAATACATAAAGGATCCAAATACTTAACACCAAAAAATAACACTAACCCAATTAATTAACAGGAAAACGAACTTGTTTTAGTTAGGTTTTTCACCACTATGACTAAAAGATCTCACCAGAACAATTTTAGGGCAAGACAAGTTTATTTAAGGGATTATGGTTTCAGATTTATTTCATGGTTTATTTAAGGGCTCATGGACTGCAGGTTCCATTCCTCAAGGCTCAAAGTGAGGTAGGACATCATGGTGGAAGAGTGTGGTGGAAGAGAAGTGGCTCACATGATGATCAAGAAACAGAGAGAAAGAGGTCTCCATTTGACAGATACAAGTATATACCCCAAGCCACACCCCTAAATGCCCCACTTCCTCCATCCCCACCCCATCTGCCTCCAGTTTCCACTCAATACAATCATGGATTAATTCACTGATTAGTTTAATACTGTCTTCCCCTCTGAACCCATTACATTGTCTCACATGTGAGCTTTTGGGGGACACCACATCTAAACCATAACAGAACTAAACAGACACTTCTCAAAAGGAGAAATATAAATGACCAAAAAAAAATTCAACATCTTAGCCATCAGGGAAACACAAATCAAAACTACACTGAGATTCCATCTCACTCCAGTTAGAATGGAAGCCATCAAGAATACAAGCAATAATGGGAATCAACCTAACAAGGTGAAAGACTTATACAATGAAAACTACAGAATCCTAAAGAGAGAAATAGAAGAAGATCTTAGAAGATGGAAAAATATACCCTGTTCATGGATAGGCAGAACTAACATCATCAAAATGGCGATATTACCAAAAGTTCTCTATAGGTTTAATGCAATGCCAATCAAAATCCCAATGGCATTTCTTGTAGAAATAGAGAAAGCAATCATGAAATTCATATGGAAAAATAAAAGACCCAGAATAGCAAAAACAATGCTAAGCAGGAAGTGTGAATCAGGCGGTATAGCGATACCAGACTTCAAACTATACTACAGAGCAATAGTAACAAAAACAGCATGGTACTGGTACCAAAACAGGCGGGTGGACCAATGGTACAGAATAGAGGACACAGAAACCAATCCACAAAACTACAACTATCTTATATTTGATAAAGGGGCTAAAAGCATGCAATGGAGGAAGGATAGCATCTTCAACAAATGGTGCTGGGAAAACTGGAAATCCATATGCAACAAAATGAAACTGAATCCCTTTCTCTCGCCATGCACAAAAGTTAATTCAAAATGGATCAAGGAGCTTGATATCAAATCAGAGACACGCCTTCTGATAGAAGAAAAAGTTGGCTACGATCTACATACTGTGGGGTCAGGCTCCAAATTCCTCAATAGGACACCCATAGCACAAAAGTTAATAACTAGAATCAACAAATGGGACTTACTCAAACTAAAAAGTTTTTTCTCAGCAAAAGAAACAATAAGAGAGGTAAATAGGGAGCCTACATCCTGGGAACAAATCTTTACTCCTCACACTTCAGATAGAGCCCTAATATCCAGAGTATGCAAAGAACTCAAAAAATTAGACAATAAGATAACAAATAACCCAATCAACAAATGGGCCAAGGACCTGAACAGACACTTCTCAGAGGAGGACATACAATCAATCAACAAGTACATGAAAAAATGCTCACCATCTCTAGCAGTCAGAGAAATGCAAATCAAAACCACCCTAAGATACCATCTCACTCCAGTAAGATTGGCAGCCATTATGAAGTCAAACAACAACAAGTGCTGGCAAGGATGTGGGGAAAAGGGTACACTTGTACATTGCTGGTGGGACTGCAAATTGGTGCAGCCAATTTGGAAAGCAGTATGGAGATTTCTTGGAAAGCTGGGAATGGAACCACCATTTGACCCAGCTATTCCCCTTCTCGGTCTATTCCCTAAAGACCTAAAAAGAGCATGCTACAGGGACACTGCTACATCGATGTTCATAGCAGCACAATTCACAATAGCAAGACTGTGGAACCAACCTAGATGCCCTTCAATAGATGAATGGATAAAAAAATGTGGCATTTATACACAATGGAGTATTACTCTGCATTAAAAAATGACAAAATCATAGAATTTGCAGGGAAATGGATGGCATTAGAGCAGATTATGCTAAGTGAAGCTAGCCAATCCCTAAAAAACAAATGCCAAATGTCTTCTTTGATATAAGGAGAGTAACTAAGAACAGAGTAGGGACGAAGAGCATGAGAAGAAGATTAACATTGAACAGGGATGAGAGGTGGGAGGGAAAGGGAGAGAGAAGGGAAATTGCATGGTAATGGAAGGAGACCCTCAGGGTTATACAAAATTACATACAAGAGGAAGTGAGGGGAAAGGGAAAAATAATACAAGGGGGAGAAATGAATGACAGTAGAGGGGGTAGAGAGAGAAGAGGGGAGGGGAGGGGAGGGGGGATAGTAGAGGATAGGAAAGGCAGCAGAATACAACAGACACTAGTATGGCAACATGTAAATCAATGGATGTGTAACTGATACGATTCTGCAATCTGTATACGGGGTAAAAATGGGAGTTCATAACCCACTTGAATAGTTCATAACCCATTTGAAAGTGTGAAATATGATATATCAAGAACTATGTAATGTTTTGAACAACCAACAATAAAAAATTTAAAAAATAAATGAATAAATAAATTTAAGACCAAAAAAAAAAAAAGAATACAAGCAATAAAAAATGCTAGAGAGGATGTGGAGAAAAAAGGAAAACTTTTATATCGGTAGTAGGATTGTAAATTAGTACAACCACTATGGAAATCAGTATGGAGGTTCCTCAAAAGACCAGACATGGAACCACCATGTAACCTAGTTACATTACTCCTTGGTATTTATCCTAAAGAATTAAAGTCATCATACTGTAGTGATATATGCATAACCATGTATATAGCAGCATAATTCACAATAGCCAAACTATGGAACCAGCCTAAATGTCCATCAATGGATGAATGGATTTTTTTTTAAAAAGTGGTATATACACACCTGGGAGTTTTATTCAACTATAAATAAGGATGAAAGTGAGCCATTTGTAGGAAAATGGATAGAATTTGAAATATTATGTTAAATAAAATAAACCAAACTCGGTGTGAAAGGTCCTCTGTTTTCTCTTATATGTAGAAGCTACAGAATAAAAAAGAAAAAGAAAGGTCATTGGTGTGGGGAATCTCAAGAAAATTGAAGAGAAATTTGTAGAGTAGAGGAAAGAAACCAGGGAAACACTGGGGAATGATATTGGCCAAATAATATTGTTATATTGTGTGCGTATACCAATATATAACAATTAATCCCACAACTATGTGCAATTGTAATGCACCAATAAAAATATGGAAAAAAACAAAATTGTCAATCGTTAAATATATTCTGTCATCCTGTCTTGACAAATATGTATTCTCCACAGCTTTATTCAGATTTTGGATTCTTGGAGTTCGTGCTAGAACATGGTGGCATTGAACAACCTAGTTCTTAGCACCTGGATTGCTCCCTTGTTCCTACCTCACATGGAGGGCCTTGTACACATACAGCCTATACCTCGGCGTTCTACCCATTGCCTCCCACAACCAAGCTAGGCTTAGGGCTTCAGGCACTTGTGGCATGGCAGTATCTACTCTCAACGTATGTTCTTAGGGAAGAAATTTGCCTGGACCCTTCTTAATCTGTTATGAAGGATCTTTCCCCCTTTGTTCATTTCTAATCTGTTACAGATCACACTTCTTCATTTTATTTTATTTTATTTGGTACTAGGGATTGAACCCAGGGGTGCTTAACTACTGAGCCACATCCCAGCCCCTTTTTTTTAAAAAAAAATATATTCTATTTAGAGTCAGGGTCTCACTGAGTTACTTAACTCCTCACTGTTGCTGAGGCTGGCTTTGAACGCATGATCCTCCTGCCTCAGCCTCCCAAGCTGCTGGGATTATAAGTATGTGCCACTGTGCCTGGCTTAACACTTCTTTTACCAAAATAAAAATTAATTACTAGAAAAATGAAATGAAAATAAAAGACATACAAAGTACATATTTTTTATTGTTGGATTCCTTTATTGTTAGGTTGTTAGAGAATTACATTTAAATAATATAATTAAATCATTAAAAAAGGAATGATTCAAGATGTTATTGAAAGTAGGTGTACAGATGATTAACACAGGCAGTCACTACTATCATCATATGTTTTGATTGCTCCATGAGAATAACAAAAATTTATAAATTGAATGGGGGTCCCCATAAATAGATGCTTGTATGCATACCATTCATATCAAAATTTAAAGATTTTAACATGAAAAATGAACTTACCTGTTAATTCTTGTCCTGATGGGGTTGATGAAAACATACCATGTATAGGAAGCAATGTACATCCAAACTGCTTCCATGCTTTCTAGGGAAATCAGTGTCACAGGGGTATTTTAACCTAATGGGAGATATTTCAGAATAATTTCTGCAAGCTCAGGTTATTCATTTTAAATTTTTAGACAAAATGTGGAGCAAAATCCTTCTCCAATCTTTTATCAGTAGCCAAATCCAACAACTTGCCCTTTAAAATTATAATGAAATTTAAATGATATTTCTGTGAAAGAAAGGAATTTCAGATCTGCACACTTCCTATGTTCGGCTGTCTTCTTTCTTGATAAAGGAAGCGGTCTGTTGATTTACATTCTGGCACAAATTTCTTACACTTGGTAACTAATCCAGAATGCTTTCCAGTCTTTGCAGCTGTGCATCAGACTATAATCCTACAAAAACCCCTAAACTCCAGATGCATTTATGGACAATATAATCCTTAATAGTTTTATACAGTTCACAGATGTGTTTATTGGCTGTAAAGCTAAGAAAATAACAGAGCTATATTTTTTCTGATACTCATCATATTTAAATAATAGAACAAAAGGTCAGCTATAACATCTGTGCATTCATCGAGTTGCAATAAGAAATACTTTACTAGTTTTATTTTTTCTGTAATTTAACCTTCCATATCATTAGCCAATCTTCAAATATGTTAAGCTACAGTTTCATGGAAAGAGAGCATGCGAACTGAGCTACCTCTTTTACTAGTGTCTCCCAACATTTTTAAGTCACCATCTTTGTTGCAGTCTTGCATTCATGTCTGGGTCATTGTGTATATGCTTACTCTTAGCAACTCCAAACACTACTGTACAAGAAGGCTGCAAAGCTACTCTTTGTGAAATAGTTAACATCTGCTATTGGGTTTTAAATTCAATACTCTTTTCTTTTTCAAAGGATTCTTTTGATTTTGTATTTATTTCTTACATTTGGTATGCGAACACCACTTAAGTTTTGACACTTGCACTTGACTGTAGTGTACTATCTTTAGAAATGGGCTAGTGATTTACTCATCTTTAATTTTTATACAAAATATAGAACAAAATCCATGAGAGTTAGTCAGTACATTTCTACTGATAATACACTACAGTCTTAGCACTTCATCAATAATTATGGCTCCAAATTTAACTCAGTACCTGAAGAATTTGACTTCTGAATAACACTAGTATAACTTTTTTTGTTCTCATGTCTTCAGAATCAACTCCATTGTCATCATTTAGTTTAATATTATGCCACATTTTGAAATCTGTGTCAATTCTTGAAAAAGAAGTTCTTTAAAGCTTGTTTCCCAATCAACAAATTGGGGTTTAAAAAATGATATAAAGTATATTTCCTTACTTTAGCTATGGGGTCAAATTAATTTTTTAAAAAATCCATTGGCTTGATTAATATAAAAAAGATAAAAATAATAAGAAATAAAAATAAAGAAATGTTTTAATTAAATATATACATTTTGTTTGTCAATTAAAAATACATAAAATATTTTAAAAAGAACTGCTTTAATTTATTTATATTTTACTCATTTTTAGGTTCCAAGTGACTGATATTAAAATATCACCTGTTAAAAAATGGTTCTATTGTCACTGATAGCATGCAATCTGCACCGAAGATGACTCATTACTCCATTTTGGCCATACCCTAACTGGTCTATACCCTGTTTAATAAGATGATGCACCAATGTCAAAATGGCTTGGAAGTTCCCAAAGGCTTACTCTCAATTTCTGTGCTTATCCCATGTGATCCAGTAACAAGCCATGTGGATTGACTGGTCCCTAAACTTTGTCATGAATGATATCCCTCCCCAGGCCCAGGGAGGGGCCCTCTCATGTGGGTCTCAAGGCAGCACAGTACCTGAGTTACAAAGTTTGATTATCAGCTGCCTGCTAGATATATTTACACGGATAATGATAGTTGTAAACTATTATAAAACTACCTAATAAGGGGGACTTGGCATGTATCAGGGATGTGACAGAGTAGGAAAGACATTTCTAGCCTCACAAACCTTAAATGCTAGAAAGGGAAGGAATCATTTTATTCTCATGACATCTCTTTGAGACAGATTTTATTATCACCATTTTACAGATAAAGAAATTGAAGCTTATAGAGGTTAACTAAAATGTTCAAGGTATCAAGGCTAGCTGTTAGTACAGCAGAACTCAAAACCAAGTCTTTCTGATCCAAACTCTTTAGTGACACTTCAAAATCAACATTTTCTTTTTTTTCTTTCTTTTTGGTTTTGAGGAATGAACCCAGGGGCACTTTACCACTGAGCTACATCCCCAGTCCTTTTAACTTTTTATTTTGAGAGAGGGTCTAAGTTGCTCAGGATCTTGCTAAATTGCTGATGTTGGTCTCGAACCTCTGACACTCCTGCCTCAGCTTTCCAAGTTCCTGGGACTCCAGGCATGTACCACAGCTCAAAGTCAACATGTCTTAATACAAAAACTTATCCCTTTGACCCAGTTCTCTTCCATAGCTCCCATCTCAATTGACAGTGTTGTCTTCCCCGTGTCTTGTGACAGAAATCTTACAACGGCTCCCTTTTCCATCTCAGAGTTCCATCTCTGTCAACTGCCCTCATGCTTCCTCTTCCCATTTTCTGGCCTGATGAACACCTGCAGTGTCTCTTGCCTGGACCCCCGCAGTAGCTTTCACGTCTCCCATCTCTCACTCACTCGTCTATTCTTCACACTCAGTGTCTTGGACCTAAAACACAAGCCATGGCACATTATTTCCCTTCATAGTAAATTCATGCTTCGTAAAATAGAAACATTATATAAAGATGAGCTCTTATCAGCTAGTCACTGTAACCTGAAAACAAAAACCAGGTCACTTTGACAAGTCTCTATTTCAATTTTATAGACAGTCTCAACTTGTAAAAAGTTGTGAAAATGCAGTGAACCAGAAGTTAAGTGATACAGGAATAAATCATCCTTACCTTATACCACATTTTGAAATCTGTGTCAATTCTTGAAAAAGAAATTCTATGAAGCTTGTTTCCCAATCAACAAACTGGGGTTTAAAAAAATGATATAAAGTATATTTCCTTACTTTAGCTATAGGGTTGAATTAATTTTTAAAAAATCCACACATGATAAAATTATACCAGCTTTTCTTCAATGACATTAATTTGTATTTTGATCATAATTTTTGTCAATTTAATTATTACTGGGCACATCACCAAATATTAATTTATAGCTATGATATAATGTGGTAGAGACTGATGAGGTGTTCACCATGCTCTTTCTATCTTCCTCCTGATCTAGTAGACATTGTCAGGGAGGTGAGGCCATGTGACTTAGTTTTGGCCAATAGGATGAAGGGGGAAGTCAGGCCAACCCAAAGGGTGTAGCCCATGAAACCTCTCCCAGGGTTCTCCATGTTGTCTTTTTACCCCCATCTGCTGGCAGGAACTCAGAAAATTCCATCCAGGACACTGCCTGTAAGAAACCTGGGTCCTCAAATAACATCATGGGGGAGTCCATATCCTTCCCAACTGTCCTCAGACTATTCTATGACATTATTGTGAATTAAACTAAGAGTGTTGTGTTAAGCCACTGACCGGGGAAAGAACAGTAAATAATTACATAAATGAGTTGATGAATAAAATTATGGACACATTAGATACATAAAATATGTGGTTTCTAATGAAATCAGCCTATAGCAAAAAGACACAGAATGTTCTATAATTTTGCCTGTGGCAAAAAGACACAGAATGTTCTGTACCCTAAATAGTGACCTGGATTTTCTAATAACAACCCAGAGGACTTTCCTGTTTGGATTTATCAGGCTCAGGTGACAGAGCTATAAATTTATGTGGTTAAATATTTAGCAGTGTTAACAAAAACGAGTTTCTGGTAACTGAGGGTATGTTCAGAATTTAACTTTGTTTTTCCTCTTATTCTTTAGTTTTATGTTTAAGGTCCCACTACACTGTATACCCTCACTTATCTGTCTTAAATAATGCTGGGTTAGCTAACTTTTGTAATTTCCTTCATTTGTGATTGTGTTATATCCCTATAATGTGCTTGGGCTCAGGGCATCTTTATAAAATTGCATTTAATCCTACAGTTTCACTGAAATGATTTTCCATTTCATTACCATCAGTCCTTTAAAAATAAAACTTTATTTTTTTGTTATCAGCATGATTTTATTTGTGACTAATTAGACCAAGCCTTAAGACAAGCAGAATTAGCCAGGCACAGTGATGCAGGCCTGTAATCCCAGAGACTCAGGAGGCCAAGGCAGAAGGATTACAAATTCAAGGCCAATCTCAGCACTTTATCGAGGCCCTAAGCAATTTAGCATGACCCTGTCTGAAAATAAAAAATTAAAAAAGGACTGGGGATGTGCTCAGTGGTAGAGTAGCCCTGTATTCAACCCCAGTTAAAAAAAAATAAGCAGAATTAAATAAAATGTCATCTATAACATAGGAGAGCCAAAACAATGCAAGAGTTATTTATAATTTTAATGGAGTCGCAGATTTCCAGTGACAAAGGGGAGAATTAGGTAATAATATGATATAGATTCAGGGACATGGTCTATGACAACCACCATTTTTAAAATTATGGGACATTATATGATCACTATTACTAGGACTTGGGCTTCAAGGAACCTATTGGGATTAAGTGAAAGGATCAAATTCCCCAGCCTGGAAAGGAGTTTCTCTCTATAAGAGGAAAAAACATCATTCTGGTTTGGGTTGCCAAACCACTTGCTTTCTCATTAAAAAGGTTTATAACTAAATATAGAAATACTGAAATAGATAAGCCCCCAAATATTTATACTTTTATGTTAAGTTTAGAATAATCTGTGTTTGGAGTATTT
The DNA here is from genome assembly GCF_021218885.2 of Marmota monax. Taxonomy (NCBI): domain Eukaryota; kingdom Metazoa; phylum Chordata; class Mammalia; order Rodentia; family Sciuridae; genus Marmota; species Marmota monax. The sequence goes on from NW_026695212.1 coordinate 6,012,728, forward strand.
TAAGTACTTGCCATATTTAAGAATTTGACTTTTTAAAATAGCTAGCAAGTTGTGATTCTAATTTCAAAAGACTTAATTGATTTAGATCTTGGAGGAATAAAATAATTTTACTTGGATTTTAAGCAATAATGAGATAATTGAAAGAACTTAAATTTAACCATTTTAGTAAGTTTAATTAATAGATGTATAAGAATCATATGTTTGTGATAAAGTTTGTTCGATAACCAGACAATTAAAGCACAAAAATAAAATGTACTAAAATTATAAATTCAATTTTAATAAAGACCCCCAAAGCCATTAATGAGATCTTTTAGCTTTGTAAATGCAACAAAATATGTAAATTAAAATTTTAAGAAAGAAGAAAGCTTTTGAAGTTTTTACTTAAATTGTAAAGGGCTGGGAATATCGCTTAGAGGAAATCCTCCACCATGTAGGAACCCTGGGTTCGATCCCCTATACACAAAAAAATAAAATACAGTGTGAAGAAAAGCCAAAAAGACCTGTACCATCCTTTTAGCCTGTGCAAGCCACCTCCCAGGACACTGAAACACCCCCATGAACATTTTTCTTCTCCTCATCCCCGACCATTGTTCTATAGCTGCCCTTGGCATCAATATCCTTTTTTCTTCTCCAAGTACCAAAATACTATACATTTTAAAATTAAGATGTAAAGGGCATAGTCTTTAATAATTTGTAAAGTGTTTAGTAAATTGAAAATGAGATATTTGCTTTCTCTAAATCTTTCACACCATCTTTTCCTGGCCTTATTGGCTTTTGCCTGCACTTGTGCAGACGGCCTCTCACTACTCCACTGAGGTCACACTGAAACTGCACAGAATTCACCCTTCTATGTGATTCTAGTAGCAGGATAAATATCTTGGGAGTGTGCTTGGTCCTCAAGGCTTTCAAAACCCCTTATAAACTTCTTTTGTAAATGACAGATGATAATCTTCCCTAATCCAAGGGTCCTTGACAGTGAAATGTCCCATATGAGGTTTCCAGCAAGTCCCTCTCAGGATGGTGCAGCTCAGAAGATGCTCACAAACCTCATGCTTCCTTTGAGACTGCCAGGGACAAGCAGAGCCTCCCTCCCTTCCTACCTGAGCGCTCTGCCTCCACCTCTTCTACCTCTTCTATCTCGTGAGCTTCTGGTCAAATTTCACTCAGATTGCAGCTTGCTGCACACCAGGCTTCAGTGTGCTTTTTCCAAAAGTAGGGTCAGCGTTGTCATCCTGAAGATGGCACCAGATGACAGAAAGGTGAGGGTCCATTGGCCTTATTTTTTTAAGACATGTAAACAACTTCACAAATGTTGGGGGGTGGAGGCAGTTACTAGCCCTTTCACTAAACTAGGGTGACCATCTTGCTTACAGTATTTGGAAATGGAATAGTTCTCCTTCGCTTGGATAGTTTGACACTCTTCATGATTATATTCAGAACGCTCTTTTATTTGGCACTGAAGATGCAGCCTATCCAAGGGAGCCTGTAGGTTTTTCAGTGTTGTTTTAGCAGAGCAAGACTTTTTATGCCTTCTTGCCCAGAACTCAACAACAAAGTAATAAAGGGGTGTTTAAAAACGTAGCTCAAAACTGGGAAGGAGAGAGAGACGCTTAGCTCAATAAGACACTAGCAAAACGCTAATGGTTTTTGTTTGTTTGTTACAGTGCAAAAGTTCTGATTGATTTTTAAAAGTTCTGTGGCCCTGCGGTCAGACTGCCACAGCTGTCTCTGATACTATCCTGCTCCACCTGCAAAGGTGTTTAGGACTTTCAACTCTACTCCTCCTCAACCCATATCCACAGAGATTGAAATGGCTGAAAATAACTAACAACTCAAGGATATTGGAGGCAAGACAGTGGAAAAGAAAGAGTCAAAGATGACTAAAGGAATGTATCTGGGGAGAAGATGTGAGGGAGAGGGTCACAGGGTAGCAGGTGGTGATTTGATCATGTGATGCACAAGGCCTCTAGGGCTGGCACCCTGTTCTTATTCATGAGACTCTCCAGACTCTTCTCTGGAGTTGGAATGTACAGTTTGAACCTGCAGTTAATCCAAGTGTGGATTAGTCAGGATTAGTCAGATAGTCAGGATTCTATGTGTGCTTGACTTACTGATGAACAATAAAATGGAATTTGGAGGAGATTTAAACCACTATCTTTCTCCCCCACATTTTTATTGGTGTTTTATGGCTGTACATAATGTTGGGACTTGTTGTTACATATTTGTACATGCACACAGTGTAACATATAATTTGGCCAATATTATTCCCCAGTAATTCCCCCTTTTCTCTCCTCCTCCTTCCCCTGGTCACTTTCCTCTACTGATCTCACAAAATGCAGACGTGAGTTCCTTATATGGCCTTGTTCATCCTTTGTTTTTTTTCCCCTCCTATCACAATGACATGGGAATTCAAGGACACTTAGACTTCAGTTGAAAGGATTTTATAGTCTCTTATTTTCTCCATGAAATTCAAGGCTAGGCAATATTCAGATCTTACCCCTACCACTTATAGCCCTGGCCTAAAAACAGGACTTTTCACTGTCTGAAGGGTCTGGGCTTTGAACTGATACTATGCTTTGGACAGCAGAGTCCAATAGAACATTTTAAGATGGGGGTACATTGCACATTTGCATTAATTTGGCATCCAGTAGACTTGTGCGACTACTGAGTACAAGAAATGCACCTGGTGCAGCTAAGGAATTGATTTTTTAATTTAGTTTAATCAATTTAAATTTAAATAGTCTCATGTGGCTAGTAGCTAATGTCTAGTTTATTAGGGGATAGAAAATGTAGTATTCATGCATTACTCATGAGCCCAGTGGGCCAGGTGGACTACATTTTCTCAGGGGGAGGTCTTCAGACCCATTTTATTATTTTATTTCAGAGAATAAATTGTAAGTGTATGGTGACAGTCACTCATAATTTTCCTATTTCATTTGGGACACTGAAGGGCAAGTTCAAACATATTTCTAATAGAAATGTAAAACAGCAAGCAAGCATCATCTCCAAGAAAACTTTGGATAATATAGAGCCTTTCTCCAGGAAGGGGCAACCAGAGAACACAGTGCTATTGCTTGAGAAGTGAAACCAGTAGTCCAGTCTTTCAATTCTACCTGCTTTCTCTCAAAACAAAAACTCAACTGGTGACGTCAGATGTCCCAGATTTGGTGCAGGGGAAGTTCTTGTAGTCCTCTGTCGAAATCCCTCCTCTCTGTAATAAGAAGGGGCCTGATGTTGCAAAATATGAGAACTCCCTGTGGCCAGCAAAGCTCTCTATTCAAATCCAGTCATTTGTACTTATAACTGTGATTTTGAGTGCTTATTTACTGGGCACCTCTTATGTGCCAGGTATAAGAATTATCTCTTCTAATCCTTATAACAATAAAATAAATACTACTACTATCCAATTATATAATCAAAGAAACCAAGGCTTAGAAAGGTTAAATAAGCTTTTTAAGGTTAAATGAGCCCAAGGTCATGGTGAGTGGCAGAGCAGGCAGTTAAACCTGTGTGCTCTGATGGAGACTTAATCTCCAATGCAATTGTGTTAAGAAGTGGGACCTTTCATAAGGCTTTAAAGCCCTTATGAAATGGACTAATGTTGTCACTTCCAGAGTGTTTATTATAAAAGCAAACTTTCTCTCATACTCTGTTGCCTTTCTGCCTTCTACCATGGTATGACAGCAAGAAAGTCCTCACCAAACATTATCACCTTAATATTGGACTTCCCTGCTTCCAGAATTCTGAGAGATAAATTTATTTTCACTATAAATTACCTAGTCTGTGGCATACTGCTATAGCAGCACAAAACAGATGAAGACACTATCCATGTCTGAGCCCACAGCTCATGTTCCAGTCACTTGGTAACAATCTGTCTCCCTGGTATACCTATAATTGGAAAGCCTATGCTTTCTAACTCACTGTTGCATTATTTCTTACCCCAATCTGTTCAGTCACCACTATTTCCCTCCTCTTTTCCTGAGTAAGTGCCATGGAAATGGAGCAAAAAGCACCTGAAAAACCAAGAAAAGCAACACTCAGGATTCATTTCTGGAATATCAGCCCCTCCAGACCCAGGCTTCCCCGGGTTGGCATACTTGCTCAGCTTGCAGGACTGTGTGTCATCTGTGATCCCAGATCCTAAAGAAAGCTTCCATTCACCCAGCAAGCACCTGCACTGAGTCAACAGTGGGTAACTGTCATCTGCACCAAAATTTATTGCTCAATATTATTCTCCTTGGCATTCCAAACGGCTCCTCACTTCTGTCAAACCCACACAGTCTTACAGTATGTCTGGGTGTCTTGATAGTAAACATATTTTTGAAAATAAAAACATGAGCCTCATTTTGTTTACTTTCATTAACTGTCTCACATTACAGTCATAGAAGGTTGCATAATGGTTGTGTCTAGTACAAAAATAATGCTATTGTCTCTTCTCTTTGAGGCTATTATCTATTAACCTCAAATATGACCAAGGAAAACAAAGACCTTCAGGTAAGAAAGACCTGACTTGGAATTCCAACTTTTCATTCATTAATGTAAAAGTACAGCTGGGCACCATGGCTTGCACCTTTAATCCCAGTGACTCAGGAGGCTAAGACAGGAGGATTGCAAATTCAAGGCCAGGCTTGACAACTTAGTGAGATCCTGTCTCGAGAACAAAAACAAAACAAAAAAGGCTGGTAGAGTGGTAGAGTGTCCCTAGGTTCAATCCCCAATACCACCAAAAATTTTAAATTAAAATAAAAAATATGCCTTAAGCATTTAATTACTATGTGCCAGGAATAATTTTAAGTGCAGGAATTTTGCAGTTAATAAAACAGAGGTTCCTGTCCTCATGGAGCTCACATTCAAGTGGATTGAGACAGACATTAAACAAGATAAGTGAAACGATTGTATAATATGTTAGATGGTGACAAATGCTACAGACAGAAGAAAACCAGGGAAGTGGAATGGGGAACATTTAAATTGGGGTTTCCAGGAAAGGCCAAACTGAGAAAGTGTCATTTGAGTCAAGACTTGAAGGAGGGGAGGCAATAGGTATGCATGCTCCTCATTGTGTGGTATGGAGTGAAATTTACCCAAATTTCTTCACACTTGATTTACTCGATATTAAAATAGGAAAATAAATGTTGATTTATTCTAGGATTTAAGCTCAATTGTGAAGAGTATCTGGCCCAGGAATTGAACAGGAATATGACAACATCTATTATTATTATTCTATTAATAATCATCAGTAGCAGCAACAGCACCATTATTTATAACTACTTGCTGGGACTGAAGATGGGTTATTTATACATTTATTATCCCCAAATGACCCTGATGGGGACATGCAGGTAGTACAATTCCAAAAATTGAAGGAAGTGTGCTAGCACTAGGAAAGGGACATATGGTTTCGATATTTCTATCAGTCAGTCTTGGCAGGGAACAGTCCCCTTAAATTGGACTATTTGAGCAGAGTTTAATAGGAGGGATACTTACAAGATGGGCAGAGTGTTGGGAGACCACAAGGGGCCATGCAGTGCCCCAGAATTGGTAACAGTGGAGCAAGGCTCCCACCCTGCCTGTTCTGAAGGGACAAGGGGAGAGGGTGTGCTTACCAGAAGCCAGACACACAGGGGAGCACTTGACATGGGCCATGGTCTTCAGTGGCGGGAAGCAGCCAGCCTTCAGTCACTCAAGTAGGAGGGAGCTGGGAGGTGAGTATTGCACAGTCACTTTCCATATGCACAGCAGAGCTCCTCACTGGCTGAACCCAGCTGGAGGTCAGAGGGCAAGACAGCCTGTGGAACATCTCAGCAGGCCAGTTCCAGGGCACCCAGCAGGTGGAGAAAGTTAGGGGCAATGGGAGACCCAGGGTAATGATGAAGGGCAAACCAAGCATAATTTCTCAGGTCACCAGGAAGCTTGCTGTCACTATTTCCTGTATTCCAGGAAAGCAACCCTGGTTCTTTCCTTCCTCGTGCTGCTTTCCTCTGTGTCTTCCTCTTCTTCTTGTCTCTTATAAAATCTCAGATTTGATTAGGTGTTTTGAGAAACGACCAGATTAATAAAATAAATAAATAAATAAGCTCTGTTGTGCAAAAAGCCAGGATGATATTGCAACTGCAGCCCTCTCTACCCAGGACACAGCACTGGTGACAATGACAGGGTATTCCGTTTGCCATTCACTAACATGAAAAGGCAAGGCCAGAGGTGGTCCTGACCAAAAGTGCACACCAGTATTACCATTTTATCTATTTTAAAAGGAGATTCAAGCTATGGCCTTAAGTAAAAAAGATATGAAACCATGTAAACAACAAAGCATAAATCATGAAAAAATATGTAGGTACATAGAAATAAGAGGAAAGAACCTAGTCATGTTGATTATTATGGACTGTAGACTAGGGTGATTTTTTTCATTAATCCCTTGCCCATACTTTTTCAAATTTTTATCAATGAAGATATTCCTTTTAAAATAAAAATAAATTAATAAAAGTTTGCATTTTTTTAAATAAAGGGAGCATTACTTGTTTACATCTCTATTTAAAGTTATAGACAAGCATGGTGACACGGGCCTGTAATCCCAGCTACTTGGGAGACTAAGACAGTAGAATCACTAGTTCAATGCCAGCCTAGGCAACTTAGCAAGATCCTGTCTCAAAATTAAATTTTAAAAAGAGTTGGGGTAGGGCTGCAGTTGTGGTTCAATGGTAGAGCACTTATCTAGCACTTATGAGACACTGGGTTCGATCCTCAGTACCACATAAAAAATAAATAAATAAAATAAAGGTATTGAGACCATCTACAATAAAAATAACAAAAAGAGTTGGGGATATAGCTCAGTGGTAGAACTCTTGTCTAGCATGAATGAGTCCTGGTTTCATCCCCCAGTACTACTAAATAAATAAATAGAACGATTGATTAATTAATTAATTAATTAATGTTCTTGTTTCTTAGAATCTGCAGGCAATTGTTTCCAGGACCCCTTGGATGTCAAAATCTACAGATGCTCAAGTCACTTTTATGAAATAGTGCAGTATTTGCATAAAACCTAAACACATCCCCCTGTGTAATTTAAAGTTTTTTTTCCCCAGTGCTGAGGATTGAACCCAGGGCTTCATGCATGCTAAGTAAGTGTTCTACCATTGAGCTACAGCCTTAGCCCCTTCTGTGTACTTTAAACCATCTCTAGATTACTTATAATATCTAATGCCATGTGGATGTTATGTAAATGGTAACTATACTGTATTGTTTTGGAAATAATGACATTTTAAAAAGTAAGTACATATTCAGTATGGAGACAATTTAAAAAAAATTTTTTTAGTTGTAGATGAACACAATCTATTTATTTGTTTATTTTTTTCTATGTGGTGCTGAGGATCAAACCCAGGGCCTCACACCTGCAAGGCAAGAGCTCTACCAGCCCCAGCTCTATGGAGGCAAATTTTAAAAAACATTTTTTGATCTGTGGTTTGTAAGCCTAAGAATATGGAGGATTGGGCTGGAGTTGTGGCTCAGGGGTAGAGTGCTTGCCTTGCATTCATGAAGACCTGGGTTTGATCCTCAGCACCACACAAAAAAAATAAATAAAAATAAAGATATTGTGTCCATCTATAACTAAAAAAATTTTAAAAAAAAAGAATATGGAAGGTCAACTATATGAAAATATTTTAGAAAACTGTATTCCAGGATCATTAAAATAAAACAAAAACACTGAGATGATTATTTTTCTGTTCGTAAACAAAATAATTTTTATGAATAACTTCTAAAAAGAGAACACTAAGAAATTTCAATAATATTTTCTTAATATTGGTTTAATTTTGATTCATGTTTACATATATAATACTAAAAGTATGTTTTGGGAGATTCAGTCAATCCATGGGTGTCAAATTTATTCTTGCAAGCTACTAAAATTCTTAGATTGGAATTATATAATTGTAAAACATGAAATGTAATCTAATAAATAATCACTTTCTTATGTTGGATTACCCACAAACTAGATCCAACGAGACTGCTCTTTCAATACAATGCAATTTTTTTTCCCTCTATGCTAAGACCAACACTGTTCAGCTCAATAAACCTTTTTTGAGTACATGGCAGGCATACTTGGCACTGAATTAGGCATTGGAAAGACAGAGCAGAATGAGACAAACTTCCTGCCCTTAAGGAGACACAGCAGCAGAGACAGATGTGTAAGGAAATTATTTCCATCCAGTATGGTAACTACAAATTAAGCTCACTGCAGGGATCTATGAATGCCCAGACAAAGGCTGAAAGGAAAAGTCACTAAGTAAAACAAAAACAGAACAAAACAAAAATACCCCACCAAACCTACTTGCTTCTGAGCTCGCTGACTCTTTGGATATTGGAACTCTTTGGTTTTAAATTTTTATTCAAAACTGGCTGGTCAGGACAGAGGCCAGTAAGACCAGGATCACATGGTGAGGCATCTCAACAGGCTTGATCCTGCTCAACTGCCCTCACCCTGCAAGGCCATATTAAAGGTGGGGACAGTTACATCCATTAGGACATAAGACCAATGGCTCCCAGAAGCCAGTTGCCTCCTCCAAGACAACATCTCTTAATTCAAGGCAATATTTGGCTTGAATAGGTAGGAAGACCACCTTTTTGCAGTTTGCCAAAAAGTTGCAAAGATGTCTTTGGTAGCGGGATGGATATGATAAAACAGCAAAGAGTAAAACAATCCTAGGGATGGGTGCCATGGTGCACGCCTGTAATTCCAGGGGCTTGGGAGGCTGAGGCAGGAGGTTCATGAGTTCAAAGCCAGCCTCAGCAACAATGAGGAGCTAAGCAATTCAGTAAGACCCTGTCTCTAAATAAAACACAAAATAAGACTGGGGATGTGGCTCAGTGGTTGAGAGTCCCTGAGTTCAGTCCTCGGTACCAAAAAAAAAGAATTTGAGTTTTATTTTTGGAAAACGTGGAAGGCTCTGAATGGTGAGCCATTTTGCTATAGGTCAAGGATGCATGGCAGGTGATGAGCAAAGAGCTGTTGCCCAGGATGTAGGCAGAGCTGGTGTTCTGGTGGGAAGCTTTGGTTCCAATGAATGGCATATCATTATGGAATCTGCTCTGCATGATTGGTGCTTGTGCTCTATCAATTATTAAACACTGTGACTATCTTTCCTATGGGGAATATATATGTATGTCAAGGGACAGATACCTTTTTATTATTATTATTATTATTATTCTCTTAAGACTGTTTTTGTTTAAGCCCCTGAGGTATGAATTCTTATCATAATGGAATAATTATGTCATAGTTTCTATTTCAAGTATGCCTCACTTTGGGACTTCAACTTGACTCAGTTCAGATTTGGGATGTTGGACTATATTAGAACATTATTCATTGTATAGATCTTTTTTAAAAATAGTTTGCCTGGAAAATTTTGGTGAATTTCATCTGAGTCTTGTAACCAAATCTTTACCTTTCCAATACAATTAAATCATTCTCTCTGGGCTGGGGTTGTGGCGCAGTGGTAGAGCTCTTGCCTAACATGAGTGAGGCACTGGGTTCAACCCTCAGCACCACATTAAAAAATATAAATAAATAAAATAAAGGTATTGTGCTCATCTATGACTAAAATCATTTAAAAATCATTCTCTCTAGACTTGTGAATGCTCTAAAAACTTTGATCTTTTAAGATTGTATGAAGCTTGTCTCTTTAAGAGGCTCTTCATTATTTGTTGTAATTAGAGCCCTTTAAATATTTTAAGTTTTTTTTTTTTTTTGTCTGGTAAAATGGAAAGTCAGGATTCAAAAGCTATTCAAACTTCTCTAGGCTGGCCAGCTGTCCTGGCCACTCTCTTAGCTGAAATCCTAAAAGCTGTCTGCGATCTGGAGATCTGGAACAACTGCGACTCAAAGTGCCATGGAAATCTGTGGATTGGCTACACTTTACTTTGGCTACACTCTGTCACAATTACTCTAAACTGTCTATTTCAACCCAAGGCTGAAAAGTCTCTGTTGCCTGTCCACAGACACAAACCCCAGTAATGAATTTTTCTGCCAATTCTCCATCCCGAGTTAATAAGTGAGAAATTTTAGGGCCGCATGGGCTGTGTTCTTTGTTTGGGAGTGAAAATGACTATGTGCCACCTCTGCTTGCCTTTTTATCTTTCCTCATTCTTCTCTTGCTGGAACAAAGATTTAGACCACCATGATTGTAGTACTAATTTGCTGCTGATAAGAAATTTAATTAGCAGAAGAAAAATGTGATAATAGAAAAAAAGTGGAAGGAGTGCAAAGAATCTGAAATGTAATAGCTGATATTTGTAAAACTACCTGCAGTTAATTAGAGAAATGCGAATCAAAACTACTCTAAGATTCCATCTCACTCCAGTCAGAATGGCAGCTATTATGAATACAAACAACAATAAGTTTTGGCGAGGATGTGGGGAAAATGCATACTCATACATTGCTGGTGGGACTGCAAATTGGTGCAGCCAATATGGAAAACAGTATGGAGATTCTTCAGAAAACTTGGAATGGAACCACCAATTGACCCAGCTATTCCACTCCTTGGTTTATACCCAAAGAACTTAAAAACAGCATACAACAGAGACACAACCATATCAATGTTTATAGCAGCACAATTCACAATAGCTAAATTATGGAACCAACCCAGATGCCCTTAGTAGATGAATGGATAGGGAAACTTTGGTATATATATGCAGTGGAACATACTTTTAATACTTGGCATTAAAAGAGAATAAAATAATGGCATTTGCAGATAAATGGATGGAGTTGGAGAATATAATGCTAAGTGAAGCAAGCCAATCCCAAAAAACCAAAGGCCAAATGTTTTCTTTGATATGAGGATGCAGATCCATAATGGCAATGGGGGGGCATGGGAGAAATGGAGGAACTTTAGATAGGGCAAAGAGGAGAGAGAGGAAAGGAGGGGGCAAAGGGGTAGGAATGATGGTGGAATGAGTTAGACATCATACCCTAAGTACATGTATGAAGACAAAAATGGTGTGAAAATACTTTATGTACAATCAGTGACCTGAAAAATTGTGCTCTATATGTATAATATAAAATAAATTGCATTCTGCCATCATGTATAACAAATTAGAATAAATAAATAATTTTTAAAAACCCTACCTGCAGTTTACTCACCTGTTGTGAATGCATAACTTATTTAATTCTGTCAGGTTGTGGCTATTCTTCTCTTTACAGGTAAGGAATGGAAACCGAGCAGTTAAATGCCATATCCAGTATTGGTAGTCATTACCTTTCAAAGTGAGGTGGCTTGGCTCTGCTTATGGCTTGTCTTAGTCTATGGGCTGCTATAACAAACTGCCATAGACAGGGTGGCTTATAAACAAAAGAAATTTCTTACAGTTCCAGAGGCTGGGAAGTCCAAGATCAAGTCACAGCAGACTTTGGTATAGGGTCTTCTTCCTATAGATAGTTATCATCTCATTATAGCCTCACATGGTAGAAGAGGGCAAGGGATCTCTCCACAGTCTCTTTTATAAGGGCACAAGTCCCATTCATGGAATCTCCACAGTCAGGACGTAATCACCTCCCAACTCTACCTTCAAATACCATCACATTAAAGATTAGGGTTCAACATATGAACTTTGAGTAAGACCCATTCAGTCCATAGCTTGGCTCAACCTAGGTTTTCTCAGGCTTAGCATTTAAAGAACAGTCTTCCAGTGAACAAGAGGAGGCTGCATGTGTTTTTATAATCTAGCCCCAAAAGTATATGGCATCACTTCTGCCATAGTCTGTTGGTCGAAGTGGTAACATGCCAACTCAGATTCAAGAATTGGAGGCTTAGATGCAACTTCTAGATAAAAATACGAGAAAGTTTGTAGCAATGATTTAGAACCATCACAACCGCCCCCAAACACTCTACTCCACCACACATCCATGTCCTTATTCTGTAGCTGCATGCAAATCTTCCATTGTAAAGCAAGCTACACCCAGCATGGTTTAGACACTTGAAGAATCCCACCTTCACTCCAAGGCCAGAAGTAATACAGGTTTAAGTAAGTACTCCTAACATGTGCTCAACAGAGAGTTGAGAGAGAATCTTTTAACTAGCTTCTTGGTGTCTTATAATTTCCATTGTATTGCAAAAAGAAGAATCAAGGTACAGTCTTTCCCAGAGAGGGAGGGACCTCACTTTTCAGTAGTCCTTGGGATAGCATGTTATCAGAATATAAACTTGGATACAAGAGTGGATCTAGTGATGAGTTAAAAGTATGGTCCTAGGATCAAGGTCAAAGCCCAGGTTCTACAGCTAAGGCATAAATTCAGAGCAAACTGAGCATCAAAATCATTATATTCTATGTCATCTGCGTGGGAATATCCTCCAAGATAACATGTATTAAGTCTCAGAACCCACCCAAGCAAAATTTTTGAGTCAGTATATTGTTGATCCTTAACAACTAGCACCAATGGACATACAGTTGTTGGGTAGGTGCTGTGTGCCAGACATTGTTCAACTCAAGGCAGCTATACACAAAGAAGTATCACTTTTGTCCAGAGGAGCTCAGGTCTAATAAAGGAGATAGAAGAGTACAATTTAAGTGCTAAATGTTACAGGAGCACAGAGTGGGGAGTGACCAGCTTTTAAAACCCTTCTTCAAAGGTAGGCTGTGTTTTGTTTGTTAGGTTGAGAAGGTGAGAAAAGACTCTTGAGTAGAGAAATCTCCCATGATCCTGAGGTATGATGGGCTGTGTTATAATCAGGGAACAGGGTCTTAGGGAGGACTGAGGTAAGAGAGAGCCCAAAGTGGATTTAGACTGGATTTTCAAGGTCTTTGTATTTCAGGATGAAGAGTTTGGAGTTTTACCCATAGAAAATAGCAAAGGATACAAAAGGGTAGGAAATGGGGCAAGGCACACGCGCCACAATAGCTGTTTTTAATAAGGGAAGCCAAGAATGTCCCGAGACTCAGAGCTTTTCATCTTTGATATTTTGCAAACCCTTATTGTCGCCAAGCTCCAGCTGGAAATTTCAGACTTTTTCCTATGTTTCTGACCTTGGGTATTTCAAAAAGTTTAAAATTTCACGTTGCTGCCATGTTCCATCCAGTGAAGACAAGATTACCTGCCAAAAATAATCTGAAAGGCAAATAGCGTAGTTTAACCAGTTTTTTCTGTCACATCTTTCCTTACCAAGTAAAGAATAAGTCAATAAACAACAAAATCATCTCTGTTCCCGGACACGAGAATGAAATGGTTAGCTGCATGTGTACCTACGGATCTTTTTTTCTATGTATGGTACAAACCATCCCCCAGAGGCAAATTATTTAAGTCACCTTTTGAAACACACAGCCAGCAATGGGAGGTGTGGGTGGCCATAGATTCCAGGTGACTCAGTATGTCTGGCATCTGGGCCAGGAATTTCTCTGAATTGATGGCAGAGGTGTTGCCAGCATAGGAGGCACTGCATATAAACTGCCTTCGCATCGTTGCACATGGCCAGTGCATGTGAGGCAACTGAAGCCTGTTTTGAGGAGAGACCAACCCTTAAGATCATGAAGTTTCTTTAATTTTTTTCCCCAGGTCATTCATCATGAAGTATCTTGAGGATATGTTCCCCTGCTAGCCTCCTGGGTGTCTACCTCCTAGTTAGTGTGGTAAGTCTAGCTTAGAGTTTAGTTCTTCCCTATAGAGACATGAAATTAAAGTTCTCCCACTCATGATGTCCGTGGCTCATGTCAATATTGGGAAGATGTAAACTCGAGGGTTATCTAGGTTACAACCTCAAAATAGGCTCTAGTTGCCTCATAGAGCACATGCCATGTGCAATGATGTGGTGGGAACAGCAAGAGGCATTGATTATAATAAAAAAAACTATGATTCCAAAACCAGACAAAGACACTTCAAAGAAAGAAAATTTCAGACCAATATCTCTAATAAATATAGATGCAAAAATCCTCGCATAAAATTCTGGCAAATCAGATACAGAAACATATCAAAAAGATCGTACACCATGATCAAGTGGGTTTCATCCCCGGCATGCAAGGCTGGTTCAACATACGGAAATCAATAAATGTAATTCACCACATCAATAGACCATATGATCATCTCGATAGACGCAGAAAAAAACATTCGACAAAATACAGCATCCCTTTATGTTTAAAACACTAGAAAAACTGGGGATTACAGGAACTTACCTCAACATTGTAAAAGCTACCTAAGCTAAGCCTCAAGCCAGCATCATTCTGAATGGAGAAAAATTGAAGGCATTCCCTCTAAAGTCTGGAACAAGACAGGGATGCCCTCTCTCACCACTTCTATTCAACATAGTTCTTGAAACACTAGTCAGAGCAATTAGACAGATGAAAGAAATTAAAGGCATAAATATAGGAAAAGAAGAACTTAAACTAGCACTATTTGCCGATGATATGATCCTACACCTAGCAGATCCAAAAAGTTCTACCAAGAAACTTCTAGGACTAGTTAATGAATTCAGCCAAGTGGCAGGATGTAAAATCAACACCCATAAATCAAAGGCATTCCTGTATATCAGTGACAAATCCTCTGAAATGGAAATGAGGAAAACTACCCCATTCGCAATATCCTCAAAAAAAAAATACTTGGGAATCAACTTAACAAAGAGGTGAAAGATATATACAATGAAAACTATAGAACTCTAAAGAGAGAAATAGAAGAAGACCTTAGAAGATGGAAAGATATACGTTGCTCATGGATAGGCAGAATTAATATTATTAAAATGGCCATATTACCAAAAGCACTCTACAGATTCAACACGATTCTGATCAAAATCCCAATGGCATTCCACACAGAAACAGAAAAAGCAATTATGAAATTCATCTGGAAAAATAAGAGACCCAGAATAGGTAAAGCAATCCTTAGCAGGAAGAATGAAGCAGGTGGCATCACTATCAGACCTTAAACTATACTACAGAGCAATAGTAACAAAAACAGCACGGTACTGGCACCAAAACAGGTTGGTAGACCAATGGTACAGAATAGAGGACACAGACCAACCCACAAAATTACAACTACCTTATATTAGACAAAGGTGCTAAAAGCATGCAATGGAGGAAGGATAGCATCTTCAACAAATGATGCTGGGAGAACTGGAAATCCACATGTAACAAAATGAAATTGAATCCCTTTCTCTCACCATGCACAAAAGTTAACTCAAAATGGATCAAGGATCTAGGAATCAAACGAGAGACTCTTCGTCTAATAGAAGAAAAAGTAGGCCCTAATCTCCATCACGTGGGGTTAGGCCCCAAGTTCCTTAATAAGACACCTATAGCACAAGAATTAAAATCAAGAATCAACAAATGGGACGAATTCAAACTAAAAAGTTTTTTCTCAGCAAGAGAAATAATATGTGAAGTGAATAGGGAGCCTACATCCTGGGAACAAATTTTTACCCCTCACACATCAGATAGAGCTCTAATCTCTAGGATATACAAAGAACTCAAAAAGTTAAACAACAAAAAAAAAACAAATAACCCGATCAACAAATGGGCCAAGGACCTGAACAGACACTTCTCAGAAGAGAATATACAATCAATCAACAAACACATGAAAAAATGCTCACCATCGTTAGCAATCAGAGAAATGCAAATTAAAACTACTCCAAGATATCATCTCACTCCAGTAAGAGTGGAAGCCATTATGAAGTCAAACAACAAGTGCTGGCGAGGATATGGGGAAAAAGACACACTCAGACATTGCTGGTGGGACTGCAAATTGGTGCAGCCAATTTGAAAAGCAGTGTGGAGATTCCTTGGAAACCTGGGAATGGAACCACCATTTGACCCAGCTATTCCTCTTCTTGGACTATACTCACAAGACCTAAAAACGGCACACTACAGGGACACAGCCACATCAATGTTTATAGCAGCACAATTCACAATAGCTAGACTGTGGAGCCAACCTAGATGCCCTTCAATGGATGAATGGATTTAAAAAAATGTGGCATTTATACACAATGGAATATTACTCAGCACTAAAAAATAACAAGATCACGGCATTTGCAGGGAAATGGATGGCATTAGAGCAGATTATGCTAAATAAAGTTAGCCATTCCCCAAAAAAACAATTGCCCAATGTCTTCTCTGATATAAGAGAGGTGACTCAAAATGGGGTAGGGAGGAAGAACATGAGAAGAAAATTACCTTTAGATAGGGAAGAGAGGTGGGAGGGAAAGGGAGGGAGAATGGGAATTGCATGGAAGAGGGAAGGAGACCCCCTTCGTTATACAGAATACAGATATGAAGATGTGAGGGAAAAAAAAGAAGTGTGTCACATTACATTGGGTAGAGAGATGTGATGGTAGGGGAGGGAAGGGGAAGGGGGGAAGGGAAGGACAGCAGAATAAAGTAGACATTATTATTGCTGTGTATATATATGTGACTGCATGACCAATGTAATTCTACAACCTGTACACTCAGAAAAATGAGAAATTATATCCCCCCCCCAAAATTAGAAAACAATAAAAAATTAAAAAATAAAAAAGATAATAAAAACTAACAAACTAAAAAACAAATCATGAGAAATATTCAAATGAAGGGGTGTGATTATTGGAGCAAAGATTATGAAACTCCATGTTTCTGAGGGAGGGACTTGAGTAAGGGGCAAATGAATCCTAAGAAGTGGAATAGTTCAAATTCATGCACTTGTACTGATGGTCCTCTTCTCCAAGGACTGTATTTTTTTTTAATCTGTCATTCTTCCCCTCTTAGCCTAATTAGTAGATTTTCATCCCTGGTTGGCCAAGAAGAGTGAGACAGCAGTTAATGGAAAGTAGTAAAAGAATAAGTACTAGGGTCGTCATTTCATATATAGGCATCAATTTTATAAAGATCAAAGGTGCTAAGAGGATCTCAAATATTTTTTGAAATATTATATACAACTGAGATGCTCAAATCTCCACCTTTTTCTTCATAAATAGATGAAAGGATTTTCAATGATGATAATAATAATAATAACAACAATAAAAACAGCATTTATTCAACATTCACTATGTGCCCAGCACTAAAGACTGTCTTTAGCTTTTTGACTTAGTCTTCATCATTCCATATTAGTCTCTACCATTTTTGTGTCAATTTGTAGACTTTATTTGTTTTAGAAGTGAGGCTCTTATGCATAAACTGGTATATTTTGCCAAGAATGCACCACAGAACTTGCCATAAAAGTGCTACCAGAAATAAGAATGGCCAAAAATCTGAAGATTAGAAAAAATGATCTTTCAGAAAGATCTAAGTGTGAGTCCCACAGCTCTTCTCTGCCCCTTTGGGGAGGGGTCAGAGTACATTTTTGTCACCTGAAGGCTAGAGGCAGGGGCTTCAAGGAGAGGTTAATGTTTTGGATATATAACAGACCAGGTTCTGATTCATGCCTGATGAGTCTAAAGAGCAAAAGGCTCACCTAGGTAGCCCTTGGAAGTACAGTAGGGGACATGGTGTAAGCAGAGACTGTACTCCCACCAATAGAGGGTTCTAGCAGACCAAGAAGGAGAGCTAAAAACTGTTATCTTAAATTATACCTACTAAGGCCACAGGGAGTGCTGAGAAGACCTTAGTAGAGTGAGGGTCCCATGTGACCAGCTGGAAAGTACTACTCCTATCCAAAAAATATTGGTGAGAGATACCTGGTGATGGGGGTTTGGAGGTGGGTCTCTGAAGGACTCATTCAAGTGCCCACTGGAGAATTAGTTCTAGAGACCTTCTAAGGCTGAAGAAAACCATCAGCCTATCAGTGCCAGTTAAGAAAAACTTTCTGGCCAGGTGCATTGGCTCACGTCTGTAATTCCAGCAACTCAAGAGACTAAGATGGTAGGATTGCAAGTTCAAGGCCAGTCTGGGCAACTTAGTGAGACCCTGTCTCAAAATTAAAAATAAATGACAAGGAAGAACGAAAGAGAAAGAGAATGAATGGGAGAAAGGAAAAAAAGGAAGGAAGGAAATTAAATTACCAAAGAGACCATTTTTGATGGAAGTCAGGGAAGACCTCTATTATCTAAGAATCACCAGAAAGGTTGAGTCTTGTCCTAGGATTTATCCAAGGAGTAGGGAAAATCTAACCCACAGAGCAAGTTTTCAGAGACAGCAAGATAATTTTAAAAGTTGATCTATTAGAAAGGACAAGTTTCCTTTTCGTGAGTCCAAACATAAAATACGTATTTTAACTAAAATCTGTACGTCTGTTTCTCTCAGGTTGTGCTAGAAGATATACTGAAATACCCTATGTGATGTGGACTTACTGTAGAACCCATGAAGTTAAGGAAGCCTTAATCCAGACCTTTAAAATACATATGTTTGAGTGCAGCAGACTCAGGGGAGGAAGAAACAGTGACTTCTAATAATTTGAATAGCTCTAGTTGTCCTAGGATCAGTCTGTGGGTATCATCACCATTCAATATGGAGCACTCCATTAGGCAGAGTTTCACTCCATACAATTTCCTAGGCACTTGACCTTACTTCCCATTGCTTAAGAGCCAATCCCTGGTCCAATCATTTGGGACTAGAGTAGATGATTCTATGATACAAGCATGGCACACATATGAAGAAAGACTGCTTGTAGTCGTTTTATGAAATGGGTCTATTGGCATAGCAGATTTCATAGACTGTCTGATGGAATTTTCCATCAAACCTCCTCCCCTGCAACAGATTTACACAAACAGCAGAATGACAAATTATTCTTTTGGCCACTTTCTTGTTTTTTAAGCTATAGTGGGTTCTAGCATTTCTGTGCACCAACATTTATTAGTAAATATTTATTGAACATAAACTATGTACAAGTTATTATTATACTAAAATATCTTCCCATGAAATTCTGTTCTTCTTTCCTTTTTCCTTTTTATAAGGGCCTGTAAACAAAATTATAACAAAAGCTGCCTTCAATTTTCCAGACCACATAGTACCCAAATCTTGCTCTGATGCATTCAAGGGCAAGGGTGCCTCAAGTGTTGTAGGAGTTTTTTGTTTTTGTTTGTTTTTGTTTTTCACAATATTACCTGGATCTTTTCTGCTCCAGGATACTTTATGAGCCTTTATCTTTGACTTGCTATGTAAAGTTCTTTAAAGGAGAGCTATCTTTTGCTCTAACCTCATTAGGCGTCATGAGAATCCAGTCTTATATCTCATTGCTTGATGGTTGAATTCTTTTGAATTACCAAAATATCTCTTTTCATTTTTAGCTGTTTCCTTTTACACTGCCATCTATAGATTCAGAACAGTTGCTGGTTTTCCTTATTGAAAAAAATTCTTCAGGACAACAATTTATATGATTCTAATTTATATGTAAGGAAATTAGTTATCTAGTTCTTTCCAATAAACATGTACAAAGAGCCTCACATGTGTCAGGAATTCTAGTATGTCCCAGAACAAAACGATTATGATCATGTAGTTTCTGTTCCCAAAAACTTTCAGTGATGACCCAAATCTAAAAAAATGTAATTCAAGTATCCCATTTAAGATTAAAAAAAAAAAAAATCTGGCCCCAAACTTCTTTTACAAATTTATTTCCCAAATGACCCCTGGATGAATCTGGACAAGTTGGATGACCTGGTCTGGCCCTTTCTCCTTGCCTTGACTCAGTCAGGAATGTTCTCTTGTTTCTACTCACTGATGCCCTGCTCATTCTGTGACATCTAACTCACAAGTCACTTCCTTCTGAACATCTCTCCTAAACCCCTCCTACCAAGATTTCATTTTCTGATTTCCTCTTCTCTTGCACATCCCTGATCTTTATTTATTACAATTAGGTACTGGTGCCTCATCCATTACTTAGCCTGTATACTGGAAGGCAGATTGTCCTTTTTTCAAAATAAACCTTTATTTTATTTATTTATTTTTATGTGGTGCTGAGGATCGAACTTAGTGCCTTGTGCATGCAAAGTAAATACTCTACCAAGGATTGCCCTTCAGTTAGGACAGACTGAGGCATAATTCCTACTCCTGAGCTGCTCTTCTAAAGGATCAGGCAGAAGCTGGGACTTTACCTTAAGATGTACCTTTACTTAGATCCTTCCCTCACTCCCTTGTCCTACTTCTCTTACTCCCTTCCCTGGCCTTGGAGAGGCCCTTTCTCAGTACATCACCTGCGCATGAATCTTCATCTCAGGCCCTGCTCCTGAGTACTGTTGTGTAGAAGATGGTAGAAGATTAAGCAAGAGGTCATCATTGCTCACAAAGACTAGAATCGAGTGGAAAGTCTCATTTAGGGACAGTTTCATTTTCTAGGCAACTCTTTTGGGCTTGCAATCAGAAGTATTCAGGGTTCAAACTGCATAGTCCAGAAAATAGTATATCTGAGGACCAAGACCTTTGTAAGTGTGACACTAACACAGTTTCACACTTGGCCTCTTCTCCTAGCCTTTTGACTGTGCACATCTTCAGATAGGAAAAGTGTTTGAGAATGCTTGCCAGCATGGAGAGCTTTTGTCACTAATTTGATGACATTTGATTCTGTTTGCTTTCCTAAAGTGGAAAAGGCTGTTACTGCAACAAAGCCAGGGTTTAATGTACATGGAAAACATTGGAGATAATTGACCATCATTTCCAATTTGCTAATTTTCTACGTTCACAGACTATGTCCAATCACAAAGCCACCTTCTCTGAAAGAAACAGAGAAGGAATGGGGTGGGCCACAATCAAAGGTGCGACTCTCTTCCCAGGTGCTTCCTCTTGTGTGATCCCAAGGCACTTAGTGCTTACACAATTGCTGCTGAAAGTCTCTGCCTCTCTTAGAACATGAGATCTCTGAGGGAAAAATGTACAAGTTTTGCTCATGGTTGTTGTCCCAGAGTCCGTCACAATGCCTAGAACTAAAAACAGGCACTCAACAGACCTGTCCTGACTATACATGAGAACACTGTGACTATAAGGCTAGATCCCTAGAGTCTGATCACATTAGGTTTGTCTTCCCAGGACCAATACAGAATAAAGGAATCTGGAGTTCAGGCTGTCCTTGCTACAGGACACATGTTCATATACCAGAGAAACTGGCTGCTTCAGTTCACCATGCACTATTTTCATCTGTTCCACCTGCTTAGAAAGAAGCCTCATGAAGAACTCACAGAGACACAATTTCCTCAGACCTAGGAAGTCTTGGGGAAGCCTCATGATTCAGCCTTAGAGTTTCCTAGCTTAAAAAAGAAACAAATTTGGCAGGGTCTGAATTCAGTGTTCTGAAAACTACAGTACTTTGAATAGCAGGACAGTTTTGCATTCTTATTTCAATAGAAACAAATCCCTGGTCCAGAAGAATGAAGTCCAGACCCTGGAAGGAAAGAAGAGTTCTGGGAGGTTGTCTCTGCCTTGGATTCATCTTTTTATTCCAACTACCTGTAAATTAATTGTACCAAATGTCACTTGCATTAAGTGCCTCTGAGAACCAGACTGTCTTCTCTCCATCTTTCCATCATGCCCAGGTATGAGATTCAGCTACCTACCTGTGGGGTAGACCAGTAGACTGGTTTCTTTCTCCAGTAGGCATGGAGGAATCAGAGTCTTTACAGAGGTTGTCAACAGAATAACAATTTTTCCATCAAGATCAAGCATTTAGAAAATGATGCCAAAGGCAAAAGAAGAAAACTAGAGCTGTCTGTTTTCATTTATCTTTCATGCAACAGATCTGTGAGGGGTTTGAGAAAGCTGCTATTTTTAATGTTCTCCCTTGTTCTATCTCATACCTTTAAAGTTTAAACAATCTTTGGTTTCCAAGAGTAATTAAAAGCAGCTTGCTTCCTCTCCTGCCCAGTTTCCAGATGTTGGGAGAGTGGAATATTGGCTGAAGGGAAGATTATGCAATACTTTATATTTTAATTTATTGCTGAAGAATTGATACTCTGTTTAACAGGTTCTATAAGTGAACTTTATTCCCTGGTTTACTATCCAAATGCCTTGAAAGAAAGATGCCACTAGATTGAAATCAATTTGTTTTTTTTAAAACTGCCGCCCACATTAAACTTCACACCTTGTTTAATATTCATATCTTTTGCCCAATAACATAGACAAACACCCACATTCTGGAGTCAAAGTTTGGAGACTTATTTTTTGTTTTTTTAGTTTATTTATAGTTGGAACAAAAACATACAAAATTTACATGAGCTAGTGCTAAAAAAAAAAAAAAAAAAAAAAACTGCCATGAGCTTGTCACTAGAAACTGCTCTAAATTGCCAAGGGGGAAAGAGTCCAAACATAGGTTTCCTTTCAGGGCCCTTGAGCAATATTTGCTTCTGCCAATTGCCCTTTTTAGGGATCAACATTTTTTTTTCAAGCCATCAGCTAGAGAATGTTGGGTGTGAGCATTTTAAAACAACTGTAAATCCACGAGTTAACAAAGTTATAAATGAGGTTGTCAGCTACCACTATTCATCAATCTTTTATCCAATATACATTTAATGCACATCTATTATCCTCCAGGAACTACATGCTGATTTAAGCCAAATTGAATTTCAACTCTAGATAACTATAAGTTCACTATTGTCTTCCAAACCATAAATACCTTAGAAACATGAACAAATATTAAATTCAGAGATAATCCTCTTTTCAAATATTTTTATTCCAATAGTTTCCAAGTTGAATCTGTTAAGACTTTTTTTAAAGCCTTTTAATAAAGAATTATGTAGTCAAGCCTTTCATTTTAAATACCTGTATTCTCAAACTTGTTTCCTCAATAATCGTGAGGTAAACAAAAGATGAAAATAAGAAAATAAGACCTGAGAGCATATCAATTTCTACATTATACACACATCCTACAGGAAATTTTACCCAGTACAATGCTTTCTGATGGGAAAATAGCAAATGAGACTTCATACAGCCCCAGAGTATGCTGGAAGAAGGTGCCATCTAAGAGCTGTGATGTCAGTGTCAATATTTTATATTCTCAAAAGCATGAGCATCACACATTCAGACACTGTATGTTTGGATAGTGACTTGATGTCTATCAAAATGCAGGTGGTTCTTCCCCCTCCCCATCTGCCCCCCCCCCCCCCCGCTGTGCTATGGACCTAAACCCAGGGCCTCTCACATGCTAACCAAGTTCTCCACTAGTGAGCTACACCCCATATTGACTCTTGGTTTATCTTCCTCTACGTACTAATTTAGAGTCTGTGGTGAAAGAAATAAATGAACTTCTATTTCTAACTACTTATTAATCACCCAAATATGCTTTGATGCCTTCTCATTCAGAAATATTGAGTTAACTCAATTTTCGTTTTCAGTTTGTTTTTTTAGAAGCACTGACAAAACCACTTAAATGGTAATAAAGTAAGAATTTATATTGAACATGTGTCCTTTGTTGACTACAATTGAGATGTTAAAGCACTGTTTTGGATGCCGGATTTAATAAAAGTAAATTAGATGCCGATTCTGCCTTCTAGAAGCTTGCAGTCCAGTGGAGCTGACAAACTCAGACAAGTACAATATGATATGATAAATTGGTTTGTGCATTGGAGAGAGACTACCTCTGCCTGGGAATTATAGGAGGAAGGGCGGGTCAGGGAAGTAGATACGCAGGAGCTGACTTCTGCATTTGAGCTGATCTCCGGGAAGCTGAGTAAGTATTAGTCAGAAGGATTAGGTGAGAGAGGAGGTGATGATGTGATTATCTAAAGGTTAAAAACTCCTATCACAAGAGAAGTAATGAACATAATGAATAGGTTAAAAACTGTCCACACTAGAATTTTTATATCTAGAAAAATATCTTAATTCAAGTAATGATAAAAATAGAATCTACTGTATTTTATACAACACTTATTTTAAAATGGTTAGAAAAAAATCATCTACAAAGCTGGGCGTAGTGATGCACACCTGTAATCCCAGCCGCTCAAGCGGCTGAGGCAGGAGGATCTCGAGCGCAAAGCCAGCCTCAGCAACTTAACAAGGTGCTAAGCAACTCGGTGAGACCCTGTCTCTAAAATAAAATACAAAAAAGGGCTGGGGATGTGGTTCAGTGGCTAAGCACCTCATGTTCAATCTCAGGTACAAAAAAGAGATTATCTACAAAACAGGTAACTCTCACTAAAATGTGTGTATGCTTTGATCCAGAATTCCAGTCCTAGGAATCTGGCCTAATTAATATCAAAAGTGGATAAAACAAAATAAAATAAAAACATAACAAAACAAAAATCTAAAAATGGCTGGGGATATAGCTCAGTGGTAGAGAGAACTTTTATCTAGCTCTGCATTGCCAAAAAAAAAAATGCCTAAGACTAAATATGAAGATTCTTATCACTGCATTGGTCTTGGCAACAAAAATCTAGAAATAATGTGAATGTCCAGGTTATAGTCTTGTCACTCCACAGAATATAATGAAGCTGAACTGGAAAAACTGAATTGGAGCTATCCCAGTTGACTTAAAGGGATTTTCACAAGGAATGCCAGGTAAGGAAAGCATTATACAGAAGTACATATAAAATGATCTCATCTTTGTAAGAAAAAAATGACATGCACCTCTATAATATATATATTATAAACATATTTATGTGTGTATGTATTCATTTACACAGGATCATGTGAGCATTGGTAAAACTCTGGAGGACACATGGAGTCATGGAAATAGCATTGTTTCCTTTGCAGGGGAGACAGTGAGGGTAAGAAAAGAGGGAATGACTGTGGATGTTGCTCATTGGTAGAGTACTTGTCTAGCATGCACAAGGCCCCAGGTTTAATCCCCATCAATGCAAAAAAAAAAAAAAAGACATGATTATATTTATGCATGTGTATATGTGTGTGCATACATATGTATGATATGTTGTGTATAGTGTGTATGTGTGTGTACATATGTATACACAGAGATAGAAGGAGAGAGAGAATGTTTTATAAGAAGAAGTACAAACCAAGGGACATTCCAGTCAGACAGGGTACCTTGTGTGAAATCAGCAAAGAACCACAGCATGGGCCATAGATAAGACCTGTCTTTTATGTCTTGGTATCCAGTATTGCTATCAGATATAACTGAAAAATGTAGGTGAAAGAGATGACTTTCATTTTCAAGTAAATTGATATTTCTTTCCTGAAGGAATTTCTGACCAATATTCTGGCACCAGCACTGTCAAGGCAGAAGACTCCCTTCCACAGGAAGAGATTAGTCCCTGGGTCTGGACTGTCCAGACAGCACAGGCCCCTGCCTGGCAGCTAACCAGCGGTGAGCAGCGTCAGTTACACACCTGGCCCTGCCTCATGGCAACCCCAGTTGAATCTGCTCCCTTGACTTCTCATCTCAATGTCCCATTTGCAAAAGAGAGCAGCACATCTGTGGGCCTTGGAGGAAAGGCGAACAACAAGTGAGAAGTTCTCCTGAAGAGACTCGGCACCCACATGCCAACGACATGATAAGTGTCCTGTCCCCTGCCTCCCTGAGGCTTCCAAGTAAAAGTCTTTCTGTTATCTACTGGAGTAATGAAAATACCTTTCATGGGTATGAAATGCACTTACCAAGTTGATTTTGTGTATTGTCTCCTGGATGACACCCTGTTGCTATCACAATCATAATTAACTCTAGCTGCAACTAAAATAGAGAGTGACCTTTGTCAGCCTGAATACTGGGCTGAGAGTCAAGGAGAGGGACTGAGCCACTCTGAACCACAATGATGTCATGGTTTTTTAACCACAGGCCAGAGGGCCAAAAACCACATCCAGACAAGGGCAGAAGAGATGAAATCAGATAAAATTAGATAAACAAAAAAAGAGAATGGAGGGAGGGAAGAAAGATCTGGCCAAAATCTGAAGATCCAGGGTCACTGAGATAACCAAGGATGACCCTGTCCACAGAAGTCTGTCTCTTTGCTATTATTAAGCAAAAGAGGCAGGGGTTTGATGGGAGATCCCAGGCAGGATTGGAGAGAGAGGCAAGAGCCCCGCTTTTGGACGTGGTCTCCCGAGCCAGTCTCAGCAGTGTACTAGTCATTAATTATTCACATTCTCTGTGACTCAGTTCCTTTCTCTGTATAATGAAGATAATAGCATATACAACAGCAGGCTGTTACAAAGATAAAGTAAACAAAATGGTACAAAATACTTAACTATACTGCTTGTACATAGTAGGTGCTCTACAAGTGTTACTATTTTTTATTCCTTTTTTTTTTTTTTTTTTTTTGAGTACTGGGGATTGAATGACACAGGGGCACTTTGCCACTGAGCTACATCCCCAGTCCTTTTTATTTTTATTTATGTATTTTATTTATATTTTTGGAGATGGGGTTTCGCTAAGTTGCCAAGGGTTTTGCTAAATAGCTGAGGCTGACCTCAAACTTGTGATCCTCCTACCTCAGCCTCCCAAGTTTCTGGGATTACAGGTATGTGTTCATCACGGCTGGCATTATTTTCTTTCTTTAAGGAGAAACAAGTAAGCAGATTACAGTAGGATATGTGAACGTTTTTCCCTGAAGGTAGATAAAACCTTTAAATATTTAGAACAAAGGGATTAAAAAAAAAACATGTAATGCTTGCAAAATTCCAGTGAGAAGTCCCTTCTGATTCAGAAAGTTTGCTTGAAGGATGTTTAATGTTTTTATTAGAGAAGAGTGTCTCAAAGTAGGAAAAGATTTGAGCCTGTGAAAGAGGAAAGGGGCTGATTGGCTACTTTTCTGGCTTTACCATGTCTGACCATTGGAAGTTACCCAAGGGCTCAGAAGCTATCAGCCCACTGAACCTGTCTCTGTGATTTGTGGACAAAACTATTTTTCTCTTTGCCCAAGTGAAAGGGGTCAGCTCAGGAATATAGATTTCTCAGAACATCAAAGTAATGCAAGAGAGCGTAGGAGATGTTTGAATGTTGCTGAGCTCCATCTTGAGTAGGAAACACAAGAAAAACCCCATGAATAGGTTCTGCCTCTTCCTTTCAGAAACTTCCCTCTCCTGGTATCAGAATCCTGTAGCTCCTTGTGATTGAAGTAATTTAATGAGGCCTAGATAAGAGGAGGGGCTGAGGTCTGAATTTCCGTGAGCTTAAAAAAGAGCCCAACTCTGATAAGTAGAACTGAACACTAAAACAACTTTTCTGGAGTTGACCAGGCAATGCATGTCAAATGCCTTTAAAATATTTATTCTTTTTCACCCAGCAATTCTAAGAATTTGTCCAAAAGAAACAGGAGGAGATGTATGCAAATATTCAAGGATTATTCAAGGGTGTTTATTACAGTCTTATTTTTAATAGTAAAAAAATTTGGAAACATCATACATTTCCAAAAATAGGAGATTCATTAAATAAATAATGATGCATGCATTTTGTGGACTCTTTCAAAGAGACTAAAAATATAGTTTTAGGGAAATATTTATTGATGTGGGAAAATGTTCACAATTTATTGGCAAGTAAATTTTGCAGAAAGTCTCAGTTGGTAGCAAGAGGAATCAAATCATGAGAGTGGGGCCCTCAAGCATTAGCACACTTCTATGAAGAGGACCAGAGATCTTTCTCTCCAAAACAAAAGGTGAGAGAGGATGCTGCATGAAGGCAGCCATCTGCAGCTGGGAAGAGAGCCCTCACCAGAACCCAACCTTGCTGGCATCCTGATCTCAGACTTCCAGCCCTGGAACCTGTTACCCAGGACCAATGTCACTTCTGCATGTTTAAATATTTGCTACATAGCAGCACCCCATTTCTTTGTTCTAAAATCAACTAGTCAGCTTGGGTTGCCACAACAAAATTCCATAGAGTAGATGGCCAAAGCAACAGAAGATTTTCTTTCACAGTTCTGGAGACTGATATACCTAAGATGGAGATGACCAGTGATGGACATGATGTAAGTCCTCTCTCATAACTATCCTGAGTGTGATATGCCAAGGTTGTTCATGTACCGCAGTAACCCCACTCTTGGTCAGAACTCATTGTCCCTCACCCTCTGCACACTTGCTACCCTATGATCCTGTCCCCCTGAAGGAGTGCCTAAAGGATCAGAAATACACACGTTAACACCGCTTATCTCTGAGTGGTGGAATTGTGAATAATTTTTAGATTCTTCTTTAAACATTTTTATATTGTTATATTTCATTTAGCAAGTACACATTATTTTTATAATAGGAATGAGAGGCCCTATTGATTTAAGTTTATAGACTGAATTGGCAGATCTCAGAAAAGGACAAGTTCCCAAAGAAAAGAAAGTGTCCTGATTTTACTGCTAAAATGTCATGTGACCTAAGGCAAGTCACTTCACCTTCTGAATTCCAATTTTCTCATGTAAAAAGAGCCAGTTGACCACATGCCTCATCAGCTTCCTCCTAACTTTAATAGTCTAGGGTTGAACAAGCTTGCTTTCCAAGGGGGAAGGACAGGAGGGAGGTTCCAGAAGATCAGAAACTCTAGGTATGCTGGAGAAAAAAAGCTTTAAAGCCCATCAAGTGGAAAGGTAGTTGCAGTGTCTGAAATTTCATCTATTTTTTTTTCCTTTAGATTAGGGCACAAGTGACATTTACAGGAAGAATCCTGTCCTTTATTTGGGAGATGGAGATGACATAATTATTAGTTCTCTACCTAATAGGCACTTGTGAATGCTCATTCAAAAACCCCTGCAAAGGTGGTGGTTAAGCTACAGTAGATTCCAGAATCATCCAAACACTTCAGGAAATGACTCATTCATTCAATCGGTAAATCTCGAGGAAACCTCTACCTCTGATTTATTTCTAAATAAGTGCTCTGAAGTACAAAAGTACCCACACTGTTCTCTGTCCTCAGGATCACCACAATCTTGCCCCATATTATTTGACCGGAATCCCTTTTTAAAAGAACCTTGACAAATTCTTAAACACACCATCTCAATATAAAGATCCCAGAGCTTTTGGTTGATGACATAGTATGTTTATATTGCCCAAAAACAATATTTAAGAGCTTTACAGAAATGTAAAAATACCTGTGCCAAGTGAAAGATAAGATATATTACCAGTCTGAAAATGGAAAGGAAAGTGACCACGACACTCGGAGTGACCAAGAGATCTTATTGTGGTGGTGACTGATCGACGGGAGAAAGAGAGGAGAGAAAGAGCCCTGCAGGAGAAAGTTTTTATAGCCAAAATCTAATAGGGTCTCTGGGTCTGCAAGCTGCCTAATTGGCGGACAGTGACTGTCACTTAGTAGTTGCTAAGGGCGTCATTTTCTGCCTTCAGGCAGGCCAAGCAGGGACCAGGTGTGGGTTTTGACATAGCAAGAGGAAATAGGGTTAAGGAAGGGTGGGATTGGGTGTTCAGCCTCTGAGATAAACAAATGGAAAGCAAGGGCTAAGGAAGGGTGGAGGTTGGGTATTTATTCATATTTACCTAGTAGCTAACACTTATTCAGCCTGTCCTGCAGCTAACAAAAATTATGAATTATGACAATAGGGAACTTAATTACCTATGAAATTCTCTCTCTCTCTGTCCTGGGGATGAAATCCAGGGCCCTGTACATGCCGAGGCAAGTGCTCTACCTCTGAGCTATTGCCCCAGCCCTTATTTTAGAATTTCTAAATGTACTCCAGATGGTGATATTCTTTAATTCACTATTCCACCACCATTCCAAACAATTATCTGTCTTCATTTTTCTGTATTACTTTCCAGGCTCTCTGTAGGGTATGTAGTCTTTATGTAGTTGCGTTCCATAGTTGACACATGTTTTGGGGCTCCTGCACTTCACCTCCACATTATATCTAGGAGTTGAGCCTAACGTTGCCTCATTGTCTTTGTAAATGAGCATTTAATGATGGCTGCATAATATTCCACCAAATAGATGCATACATGTGAGTTTAAAAAGCACAACGTACTTTACAAAGCTGTCCCAGGACACCAAACCCTTTATTCACTTGACTTGGTTATATACAGGCTCCAGGAGGAACCCAGACCTTCCTCTGCTGCTGAAATTCCCACCGCCCCCCCCATAGCATTTGGATCCTTTGGGCAAAGCCTTCCTGGCCTTTACTTTGGGATGGAGATAGTCTAGGGAAAGTCAATATTTTCAGTCTGTAACATCTATAATGTGATTTGTTTTTATTCATCTCCCCATCTCCCACACCCCCCCAGAAAGATTAGGAAAGAGGGAATGGTGGGGGAGGGGGGAAGTAGAAAAGCAAGAGCTGGACAGATAACTAAAGCACCAAAGACAAATTTGGCCTGCTTGAAAATGTTTCCTATCATTATCTGCATTTTCAGATGGAAAAGTAAAAGTCCCTGAGGTCAAACGTCTGGCCAAAGGTACAAATGGTGTAGAGGCAGTCTGAGAATTCTGTCGGTTGGCTCGTTGCTCTGAAGTGATGTCTCTCAGCAGAGCCTTGGTAGCATTCACACAGCGCAGCTTCCACTCCCACGGGTTGTTTGCCCTCCCAGGGGTCAGACCACTGGCAGTCTCCAGGACAACGCTTGCTGCTGCTCCCAATCACAGCCCCTCCCATCAAACCAGAAAACGTGGCTACTCCAAAAGTCACAGGGCGTCTATCCACTTTTAGGAGACACACTCATCCTTTCCCTATGCCCATCTCCAAGCCCTGCCAATAGAAAAGAATGGAGTAGTTCGTGATTTGAAGGGACCCCTCGAGGTAGGAAAATGTGCTTGGCAAGGGTACAGCGTGAAGCATGGGCAATCTGGAATCGCTCAACAGGTTTGACTCCAAGTTCTATTCTGGGGGCTGCCAATGTCACTTCTGGGTGGGTAAGTGGAACACCAGCTGGATGTCAGTCTGTTTCTTCCCCTGCCTGGGCACCTTTGTGGACAGCAAAGGACTTACACAACTGTCCATGGGTGCTCTATCCATCCTTCACTATTGGGTGACTTGAGCAAGTTGCTTAATCTTTCCGAGCCTAGGTTTCCCCATCTGTCGAATAGGCAAAATAATAATACCTAGGTCCAGGGTTGTTAGGAAGTTAAATGAGATACAGCGTGTAAGATGCCTAGGCTAGTGCCTATCAGTAGCAAGCAGATGTTCAGGAAAATGATGCCTGTTATTATTAGCTGCTAAAGTTTTGGCTTGGCTTCATAAAACAAGAAGAGTCTATAATTTCTCATACTCTCTTAAGAAATTTGATTTGCCTAGAAATGTAGTTTGCAAATGGAGGACAATTATAAAAAAAAGGAGATGAGTTTCATGATAGATATTTGTTATCATTTTCATGTAAATGTTATTATTCTTTCTTGGTTGCCCCATCTGAAGTAGGCATATCTGATATGGGATTTCTAATTACCTGTTTAGTTCAAGAGAGAATCTTTTGTAAGTCCACACCCTGACACACCCATGCTTCTGGAGAAAAACTTCCAGTCTCGTTGGATGTCTTGGGTATTGGGACAGAGAACCTCATTCAAATTTTTATTTGGTGAATTCTTGTTCTATTCCTGTAGAGCAGAGTGAGTGATACCAGTGAGTAATTCAGAAGCAAACACTGAGGAATGTCTGATTTGCATAGACCCATAAATGAGCCTCCTACATTGGCTTGATTTTAAAAAAAAGAAAAATGCCATCTTATAGTCCTTAGGCCAGGCATGGTCCTAGCATGCTCAGCTGGCAGCTCTGCTGTCCCCTACCCCAGAACCAGATACGCCATCTTTCAATATTTAATCATCTTGGTTGGAAAAAGACATTTATAATTTAGCCCCGGGAGCTTAAAAAAAGGAGAAAAAAAAATTCCTGACAATTCATGAATAGAATAGCATTTTGTGTGTTCTTAAAGTCACCAGAGGGCAGAAATGAACTTGAACTGTCAGCTTACCTAAAGGAGGAACACTTGTCTTTTTCTAGATGAATTTGCATTGTCTTCCAGGGAGTGCATTTTTCATAATTAAGCTTAACTGCTTTGCAAGGAAGTCTGTAATCCTTAAATGACTCTTTGGTTCTCCTGCCTGGAGTCTTCCTTTTAGCTTTTTTTTTTTTTCATCATGAAATATTTTATAATCAAATAATTAGGTTGATTTTAAAACAAGCACCCATAAATATATCACCCAAGAACTCACTTAAGATTTTGAGGGGAGCCCGTTTCACTTGCAAATCTAAACAGAGCAACAATAACAGCAAAAATCACCACAACAAAACGTTAACAGAGAGTAAAGTTTACATTTCAAAGTTTACACTTAAAAATTCAGTGACTCAATGTTAAAGTGATGGAAAAATCAGGTTGTTTCCAATTAAGGCTCTTCATTTCCTGTTCCTCCAAAATAAATGAGATGGAAACAAGTCAGGAGGTGGGAAGGATAAGCCTGTTAATCTCTGTCGCATGGTGCCCCACCTGAGCCTAGACCCTCTACAGGGTGGAGTTGTTGGCATGCTGATGACTCCTTCAGTTACCTATTTGCAAAAGTGAATGCTCGAGAATATTCGTTTTTTTGAGCAGAATTTTGTGTCTGGTTTGAAGAGAGATAGGGAGGGTGGTGCTGGATAAGGAAAATATTCTATCCTCCTATCCTCTACCTCTTTTGGCCACCTTCTTTCCTCTCAACGCTTACATGGGTTCATGCCGGCCGGAAGTCCTGGGCTAGAGACCAAACCAACATGTCTGTTTTCCAAGCATGGAACTTTAGGAATTTAGGTTACAAGCTTCACTTTGCTTCAAAACACCTCTTCGTTTTTATATTTAAGTTAGCAGAGCCTGAAGGGCTTCCTTCTCAGGTGGGACATCATTGTAATTTAGCATGAATGTCAATGTGAGCTTGTTGGCACTCACAGGTTGAGTCTAGTGAGGTCTGGGCCACATTGCTTTAGGCATAACTATCCACAGATGACTTTAATACACATTCAGTCTTCCCAACGATGCCTAGAAACAGTGACTCATTGGTCATAAGTCTGAGACAGAGTTGAGTTGGGCTGAGCTGGGAGAGGGACTCACATCCTCCAGGAGTCCTGTACTCTACAGGTGACCAGGGCATACTGCAGCCACCTGAGGAGAACCTTCCATGCCACAAAAATATATTATATTGAATGTTTTGCATATTTGTTGGATTTCTATGAATTGTCAGTGGGCACACTATGGTGCTACACGTTGGTGTTTATTAACAATATTAACCGTTGGTGTTGGATGTCACTACATAGGCTCCTAAAGAACTTCATTAGGTCACATAGTTAATCTAAAGCTTTGCTTCCAAAATAGGTCTTGTTTTCCTTTACTTTTGCTTGTTTTCTTATTCTTTATTTTAACCTTTGGAGCATAGAGAATCTATATAAAAATAAGGAATTGAACACTGAAAACCAATAAAGTAAAATGCTGAACTCAAAAATGATAAATTTTGCTTTAAAATTTAATTCAAAAGTGATAATTGTTTAGTAAGTGATGCACTAACTGCACATGTGACAGAACATGAGGGATCCCTTTATTTTCCCTTTCTTTCTTCTTTCTTTTTTCTTTCTTCTTCCTTCCTTCCTTCCTTCCTTTCTTTATTTCTTCATTTATTTTTCTTTTCCAGTACTGGGTATTGAACTCAAGATCTTGCACATGCTAGACAAGTGCTCTATTATGAGCTACATCCCCAGCTCAGAATCCTTTCATTTCATATACCAGAGTGGGAATCCCTGGAAATCAGAACGTAGACTATCTTACTAAAACAGTTTGGTTATTAATCTCTGCTCGTGTATCAGAATCACCTCGGAAACATTTTCAAATCATAGAGGCCCATGCTTGACCCTAGACCTACTGAATGGAATCTTTGGAGGTGGATGTACCAGAGACCCGCTGGATTCAATCAGAGCATGAGCTCACAATTTCAGGAAAACCCAAGGAAACAGGAGCCTATGCAGAAAGCAGGAAATGCCCTCTAGTGGCTGGAAGGAGCCATTATTCCATCTCCATGCGGTTGGGCCCTGAGATACAAGACAGGGTTAAAGTTAGTGGAAGGAATGTCCCTCCTGTAAAACACATTGTAGTTCACTAATTTCATCAATAAGCCCCTGAAACTTATAGTTTAATACCAACGGGTTCAGGAGAACCTTGTTCATTATGGGTTCACTCATGAGGGTACCCTGCATGGTACCTGGTTCATTGTGGTGTGAATCCTAAAATTAAGTGTCAGTGTTATGCATTACCTTGACATCTGATAAAATTAGGAGGGCCTTGCTTGGCCTAGCTGCAAGCGCCTCTCCTCATCCTGCTCCCATGCTCCACGAATGAGGTTCCCCAGTGAAGCAACCTTCCTTATCAAATGCGGCAGGCTTGGTTCCTGCTTATCCTGATTTGTTGGGATACCCCCCCCCCAACACACACCAGCCCATGGAATTATTCAAACATAGCAACCATATCTTCCCATGAAAAGGAAGGGTCACCTCCATACTGAAAATCTTCCCTCCACAGCATTTGGGGGGTTCACTCTGTTCCCACATGCAACCCCTGTGTGGCATGTCATGGCTATGCAGTCTCATCTGTCCAATGTCAGGTGTTGTGTGTTCTGTCATCCCCATAATCTGTAGGCGAGAATTGCTCTCTCACCAATGGGTAAAGGGAAGCCAAACACTCATAAAAGTCAGGTACAGTGGTGCACCCTGTAATCCTAGCAATTCAGGAGGCTGAGGCAGGAGGATCACAAGTTCAAGGCAACTTAGCAATTTTGAGACCCTATCTCAAAAGAGGGGTGGGTGTTGAAGATGTAGTTCAACAGGGTACCCAAGTTCAATCCCTGATATCCTTTCTCTCTCTCTCTCTCTCTCTCATACACACACACACACACACACACACACACAATCCATAAAGAGTACTTAGTAAATATTTGTTAAATGAATGAATAAATGAGATCAAAGGACTTTGAATGAGTTTAGATATCATTTTATTGGGTTGTTGTACATTTGAATAAACTCTCAAAGTGATTATAGGCACAAATGAACAATTCAATGAATATTTTCATAGAATGTTAGGACTGCAAGAGATCTTAAAAGTCTTCAAAATTAACCTTCTCATTTTATTTCTAATAGAACTATTGCCAGACAAGACCATGAATTTCTCAAGGAAAAGGACTGTGTTTTATTTATTTTTAGATCCCCTTAGCATAGAACTGGTATACAGGACATGTCTGATAAATGAATATACAGAGATGAAGTGAATTTCCCTGGAGTACACACTAGTTCGTGGCATCACAAGCACTCAATTCCAGAATTTACATTCAACAGGCATTTCCCAGTTTTTCATAAGACACAGCATCTTGGGGCTGGGGATGTGTTGTAGAGTTCTTGCTGAGCATGCACAAGGCCCTGAGTCTAATCCCCATCACACACAAAACAAACAAACAACAACAATAACAAAGAAAATAAAAACAGTGTCTTTATACATATTCTTTTTTATCTTACTTTTTTTAATATTCATTTTTTAGTTTTAGGTGGAAACAATATCTTTATTTTATTTTTATGTGGTGCTGAGAACCGAACCCAGTGCCTCATGCATGCTAGGTGAGTGCGTTAGCACTTGAGCCACATCCCCAGCCCTTTCTTGGTACATATTCTGAGGATAAAAGTGGGACTTGAGGTCTGGGCTATAAAAATGAGACATACTCCCTGTCCTTACAGAGCTAATATTCTACAATGCACTAACATGCAGCTATTTAAGTTAAGTTTAAAATTTTCATTTTTCAGCCACATTTCAAGTGTTTAATAGCTACATGGTGACTAAAGGCCACTGTATTGGATGAAACAGAAGCAGAGTCCTTTGTTCGCTGTGGAAAGTCCTATTGGGTAGCACTGCTGTAGAAGGAAAGATGGCATGACCCCCAATACTGTAATATAAGGCAAAAGGTGATGAGTACGTACAGATTACTTGCCATGGGGTCAGGGAGGATGTGCTTTAGGAAGAGCCATCAGTAGATTCCAAGTCATCTGAGGACAGGAACTCTTTGCACTTAGCATACTGCCTAACTCATAGAAGGTGCTCTGAAGGAGGACACAGTTATTAACCTAACTGACTCCATTTTTTCTCTCTCTGACCTGTCCCTTTTCAAGTTGTTCTTTCTCTTCAGTTTGTCTTAAATTTCATATTCACCAATCTGATAAATAAATATCCTGTGAAAAAACTTTGGATCACAGGCCCATAGATACACATCCTAGGAAGCAAATGGAGATTACCCCTTAAGCAGTGACATCAAACTGAGATTCTGCCTAACAACTTCTCACCACTGATGAGACAGTGTGCTATGCAAATTCCTAGCTTTTGCCTTTGTTCTCCCCCTGTGATCCCAAGACAGCTACTGGCACCCCAAAGACAGCCCTTAGGTCTGCCTTCCTTGAGTGACACTCTGAAATTAAAGTTCCATTTTCTGTTTTTGCCATCTGCTTCTCTGACTGCTTTATTCTTTTGTGAGGAGTGGCCAGTCCTGATTTGTTGGGACACCCCCACACACACACACACAAGGCATTGGCCAAGGATGTTGGAAACAGCTCCACCATGATTATCGAATGAAAAACCATCCACAGTAGTAGTGATTTTTTCTCTGACATTTCTAAAATAAGAAAGTATAGAGAATAATATGACCATTGTCAATGTGTCCAACAACTCAACTTTGTGAAAATTTTAACATTCTGTTATATTAGTTTCAGATCTTGTATTTGTTTTAGAAAATAAATTACAGATGTATTTGAAGCTCCTGTATTTTCTGTCCAATTTATCTGTAAATCCTATCAAAACCCTTATATACCCTGAATTGGGTGTTTGCCAGTTCCATTCTTGTTTATATATACTTTCTATATGAGATCATATCTGTAAACAACACAGATGATCGTTTTGCATGATTTTAAATATAACCTAAATAGTATTATACTGTACACATCTTTCTGCAATTAGCTTTTTAAATTTTTCCTTAATGTTGTATTTTAGAGATGTAACCATGTTGAAAAATGCAGAGCTCATGAATTCATTATAATTTCTACAGAATATTCTATTGTAGTAAATACACCACAATTTATCTATTCTATCATTGATGGAAATCTGGCCAATTTCCAATGTAAAGAACATTCTTATAAGTGTTTGCCTATGAAAACATGCAGAGTTTATTCCTAGAAATAGTATTGCTAGGCCTGCAGTTATGCAGATCTTCAACTATTCTAAATATTGACAAGTTGATTTCCAAGGGGATGTGCCAAGTTATATTCCCATGAGCATTATAGGAATGTTCTCATTTTCTACATTTTTGTCAATTCTCTGTTGTCAGGATTTTGTTCTATGTCAATCTGATAAAGTGAAATGATGCAGTATAGTCTTCCCCAAGACTTACACACATAAGAACAAGGCAAAAATACGCCTGCCTATTATAATCCTGGCACTGGGGCGTGAGGAGAATAACAAGACTTACTAACTTTTTGCATCATGATGAGAAAATTGGCACCAGAATAAAAGAGGAGAACTGATTTTCAAAGTAAGCGAAACTGTGCAGGAAGAGTAGAAGACAATTTTACCATCTTATACCTTCTTGCCACTTGCTAGTCAAAAGGCCAGGAAACTTTTAAATAGGACTTGAAAATCAGAACCCGCTCAGTATGTTTGCAGTGTTATTTATTTCTCCTAACATAAACAGGATTGATCTCTTCACGTATCCCATTTAATGTTTTCCAGGCTCCTAGCTCTCCACTTCATGGTGAACCGATTTCTGGTAGAAGGAATTACTGGAAAGGGAGGAGTTGTGTAAATTAGATATCTAGTGGTGGGAAATCTTAGCAATCTGAAGGACTGTCAGCTTGAGGCAAGGTAATCAGTGTAGCCATATCTTGAAATATTTACTCACAGCTAATTCGTGTAGTTACTTTAAATGCTTGAAGCACAGAAAATAATCCCATAATTTAGGAACATATTACTATTTGATCTTGTAGAGATTTTCCAGGATGATTCTAGCTAATACCCAAAGGACTAAAAGGAACTTGTTTAGAAGGGCTTTGGAGCCTAGGGCAGTGGGAAACACCCATGGCTCCATCTTTCCAAAGTGGTTCTTTGATGGAAATGAAATATTTCTTAGCAACCTTTCATTATGGCTGGCAAGCTCATGGGAAATTTGAGATAATGCTGATTCTACCTCTGTGAAATCCCTCCCAGAGTAATAACTTGAATTTTTTTTTAAGTGATAAAAGATCTGAGAATGTTTTTCTTGCTTCTTCCTGTGAACTAGAGCTTTGACAAAGAGAGTGGATCAGTTAGATTCTATGCAGCCAACTGAGATCAGTAGGAATATTTGAGATGAAAGCTCAGATGAACCAATTGTGTTCCATTTACTAATCTGAACCCAACCCTTGGTTTTCTTTTTCAAAAAGGAAGATTTATGTCACTTAAGTGTTCTTCGTGGAAGATGACATTTAGGAAAATTATATATTCTTAAAATAATCACTCATGCTCACTCAAAAAAGCTGTCAATTTCCTCCATGACTTGTAGGAGTCTCCATAAAAAGACTGCTTTCATGGTGAGACAGGTGATTATGAAAAGCTAAGAAGGACATTCTTCTTAGGAGATGAAGGAGATTTTTTTATTTATAGTTTCTTTGGAGAAGCATGCAATCTAGGTGTTACATCTACAAATTAAAGATTAAAATGTGGTATTTAAGTTGAGTTTTGACAGTAAACTATTTAGGCTCAAATCTTTTTTTTTTCTCCCTGCCATTGAGCAATTTGTTTAATTGTATCTTCTCTCTGTATCTTCACGTCCTGTATCTTCTCTCTGTATCTTCATGTCCTGTATCTTCTCTCTGTATCTTCATGTCCTGTATCTTCTCTCTGTATCTTCATGTCCTCATCTGCATAATGAGGAAAAATTGTTGTGAGGATTATATGAGATTTACTAATTCAACAAACATTTGTTAAATACCTTCTGCATGCCAGCATTTACTCCAGATACTAAAGGTATATACTAAAGGTAGAGAGGTGAATAAAACAATTTCACTGGCCCTATTCTCTCTGGCTTTCATTCTAGCATTCTAGGGAAATGGCCCACAGTAACAAATGAATGAACAAGGTGATTAGAATTGCTTCTAACATGCAGTACTTCAGCTGAGCCAGGTGCCATGGTATATGCCTGCAATCCCAGTTCCTTAGGAGGCAGAGACAGGAGGATGGCAAGTTTGAGGCCAGCCTGGGCAACTTACTGAGACCCTCTATCAAAATAAAAATCAAAAAGGGCTGCAGATGTAGCTCAGTGGTAAAACACTCCTGGGTTCAATCCCAGGTGGTGGTGGTGGTAGTAGTTGTAGTAGTAGTAGTAGAAGTAGAAGCAGAAGTCGTAGTAGTAATAATTATGTTGGGAAAGAACTCATGGGGAAGGTGACATCTGAGCTGAGGTGTGAGAGATGAGAAGGAGCCAGCTCTATGAAGGAGAGGTGGAGGGGGATGGAGGGAGAGGGTTCCAGGCAGAGGAAAGAGCAAGAGGAAGGCCTGAGGCTGGATCCAACTTGGCATGCTCAAAGACTAGGAAGAAGGCCAGGATGGCTGGAGGGACTTAAGATGAAATCTGAGAGGCAATCTAGATCACAGTGAGGAGTTTGGGTTTATTCTACATGCAATGGGAAGCCATTGGAGCATTTATGTTGTTGTTTATTTTATGACAAACATTTAAAGTGTACAACACGATGCTTTGATATACATATGCATAGTGAAATGATTACACCTCCATCACCTTCGATAGCTGCCTTCGTGTGTGTGTGTGTGTGTGTGTGTGTGTATGTGTTAAGATACATAAAATGTAGTCTTTTGGCAAATTTTCACTGCAGAATACAGTATTAGTAACAACAGTCATCATGCTCTACACCAGGTTTCTGCACATTTTCATCCTTCCTAGCTGCAAATTGGTTCACTTTTGACTATTTCCCCTCCCTACCCCTGGTAGCCAAGGTTCTACTTTGTCTCTTTATTAAACTTTTTTTTTTTTAAGATTTGACATATAAGTGAGATCATCAGGTAAATGCAAGTCAAAACCACCATGTGCTATTACTTCATACTTGCTAGAATGGCTGTCATCAACAAGTCAAGAGATAACAAGTGTTGGCAAGAGTTTGAATAGAAGATAATCCTTATACACTGTTGGTGGGAATGTAAACTGGTGCAGACATTATGGAAAACAATATGGAGGTTCCTCAAAATTTATTAAAAATAGAACTACCACATGATCTAGCAATTCCTCTGCAGGGAACATACCCAAAGAAAATGCAATCAGATACCTCATCAGGTATCCTGTGTTCATTGAAGCATTATTCCCAATAGCTGCGATATGGAAACTATCCAAGTGTCCACCAACAGATGAATGGATAAAGAATTTTCAATGTGTATATAGGTATATGTATACACACACACAATGGAACATTACTCAGCCTTAAAAAAAGAAATAATTTCCTGGTGTTGGGGGTTAGGGTGCACTATTTCGGAGGCTGAGGCATGAGGATCACCAATTTGAGGACAGTGTGGGCAACTTAGTAAACCCATGTCCCAAAATAAAATAAAAAGGGTTGAGGATGCAACTCAGTGTTAGAGTCCCCCACCCCCCCATACACACACCAGTTCAGTCCCCAGTACTGCAAAAGAAAGAAAGGAAGGAGGAGGGGAAGGAAAACTGCAATTTGTCACAACATTATGAAACTGGAAGACATGATGTTAAATGAAATAAGCCAGACACAGGAATATAAACACTGTATGATCTTATTTATAATGTCAACCCTTTTAAAAAAAAAGTATTCATGCTTTTGAAAGAACATTCAGGTTACTGTGAGTAGAATACATTTCGGGAGACAAGGAGTCAGGAATAGAAGGTAGGAGAGACCACTGTAATCATCTGCCAGGGAAGAGGGTGTGTGGGCTGGGCGGCAGTGGGGACCGAGAGACGTGGGCAAACTGAGAATGGATTTTGGAGGCAGAGCTTTTAGGATGTGGCGAAGGATTCAATATGAGGAATGAGAAGAGGAAACAACTCTCCTTTTAGGCTATTGGCTTGATCAACCAGGCAGATGGCTCTGACAGTTATTAAGTTATTTATTGCTTCAGCTCCAAATTCACCCTTTCATATTCCATTTTATAATGTCAGGGCTGGGAATCCACACATCGCTTTCTGCTTTGCTGGCTGTCTCCCTATAAGGTCCTGCCAATTTCGAGTGCTAGAGGGGAGGTGGAAGGCCTGAGGTGGAAAAAGAGACTGGCTGTTCCCCATCTGCTTCCTGTTTCTGAGCACTTCGTCCTAGCAACACTTCCTCCACCCGCCGGCAGCTGTTCCCCAAGGCAGGGGGATCAGCTGAATGCAGTATTTCTTTTGACACTCACAGGACTAACTGTATCAAGCCCTCCTTGGAGAGACAGTAGCACCAGCCAAGCAGAGAGCCCTTCTCCAGGCTTCAGCTCTGCAAGGACCTCTCCTTTGCATTCAAATCTTAGTCACTCCAACCTCTTCCTTTTGTTCTCTTGGTCCTAAGAGTGAC
The DNA here is from genome assembly GCF_021218885.2 of Marmota monax. NCBI lineage: Eukaryota > Metazoa > Chordata > Mammalia > Rodentia > Sciuridae > Marmota > Marmota monax. The sequence continues at coordinate 6,053,980 of NW_026695212.1, forward strand.
AGTTGCGTCCTGCAATATCTCAGAGTCCTCTTACCTTTTCCGTTAGCAAATTTTAGTTTCTAGATGACAACTTTATTCTTAGTTAATTCACTGTTCAAACAACTGATGTGGCTTCTGTCTTCCAACAGGACTTGGACTTGTGATTTTGGATTTCCATTTACTGAGCCTAGGAGGACTGGAGAAGGACAAGCTGGGAGAGTGAGAATGGAAAACCCAGAGTTCTACTTTGATCAAAACTCTTCGAGATGCCGTGAAATGTCCCAGTAAAGATGCAGACATGGCCAGCTGTTAGACAGCTTAAAGGTGTAGAAGAATGTCACTTCTGGAGATCTACATTTGGGAGGCATCAGCCAGTAGATGGTTTTTAAAGTTGCCTGGGAACTAGGGAAGAGGTCCTAGGCCCTGGAAGGATGCACATTTAAAGATGAAACTATAAAGGAGTAGCCAGAGAACAAAAGAAACATCAGAAGGGTATGTGATCTTCAAAGCCAAAAGAGGTGATTCAGGAAAAAGTAGACTTCCACATTCTGCGGAGAAATCAAGGAGAATGGGAACAGAACAGTGACCACCAGAGTTGGCAATGTGGAATTTGACCCTGGTGAACACTGCATCATGGTGGGGCTGGAAGCAGACTGGAATGAGTCAACCTGTTCGTGGGAGCTGAGGATTAGATAAAGTACTCCAGCTCTTATTGGTTTGCTGTGAAGAGAAATGGACAACTGGCTGGAGAGCAGTATGGGGAGAGGATAGGGAGCTGTTAGTCACATGTATGCCCATTTGAGTGCTACAGAGGGATCTAGAGAGGAAGAGAGAAGGGTGTAAATAGAGGAGAGTCGGAAGAGAGGGGAAGACTGGTCTTCACAGGAGCACTCCAACAGTAAGTGGAGGCCAGGCAGAGGGAATGTTTAGACACAGGTGGGTTTGTAGGTATAATACTAGAGAGTGTGGGAGAGAACAGGGCATGGCGGCACAGACCTGTAATCCTGAAGGCTAGGGAGGCTGAGTCACAAGTTTGAGGACCACCTCAGCAATTTAGCAAGATCTTGTCTCAAAACAAATAATAAAGGGACGGCGGTTAGCTCAGTGGTAGAGAACCTCTGCATTCAATTCAACCCCCAGGACCACAGAAAAGAAGAAGAAAGAAAGATGGACATGGAACTCTGTGGCTGGAAGAAGGGGGCATGAGGGGACAGATGATAAGGACTTAAAGACTGGAGGTTTGGACAAGTCTGGAAAGTTGTAGGGTTTGGGGTGCTGAAGTACTTTGGAGGTTGGAGAGTGGTAGACATCGAAGTAAATAAGGACTTGGGAAGCAGGAAAGCCATGAGCCATGTACAAAGTATTGTTGGCACAATGCTTGGCAAATGGTAGGTATTTATAAGATACTAGGCACCATGACTGTTTAAAAGTGATTTACTTCTTAATATGCAAAAGAGTCATGTAAATTAAAAATTTTTAAGTACAAAAAATAAGTGGAAAAAAATCTCCTTTTTGCTTTTGTTCCACCTGTCCTATGTTCAGCACACTGTTCTGCCCCCTTCCTTTTCCTCTTAGCAATCTCTCTTATAAAGAACTTCCTCTTTCTTTTCATGCTTTAAAAAAAATGGATACATAGTTATCCATTGAGTAGATGACTATATTTATTTAGCCAGTTCATACCGATGAATAGTTAGGCAGCTTCCAAATCTCTTACTATTATTTTTCAAATGCTGCAATAAGTATCCTTTACAGACATGATTGTTCATGAGTAAATCGTTATTATTATCTAAAGGAGAGACACAAATTAATGCAGATATAACAATGCTCAACTTCATAAAAGGGACTACTGTTCTCCATCAAATTGTCAAAGATATCTTCAAAAACATAATGATAAGTGTTGATTAGATCGTGGGGGAAATGGTCACTCTTAGTGGAGTGTAAATTCATTTTTTAAAAGAAGAAAAACTTTTATAAAAAAAGAAGAAAAAAGTCCCTATCTTTTGGCTCAGTGACTTTATCTCCTCAGAAAATATTCAGAATTTTTTCCTGAGAAAATATTTTGGGTCCTAAGATAATTTAGGTACATGGATATTTACCATAGTTATTTTAAAAGTAAAAAACAAAAATTCAAATACTCAAGTATGAGGGATTGATTAAATAAATTGAGACACATTCCTGTGATGTGAATACAGTCACATGGTTTTTTTCTCTATTTTTTGTTTGGCCAAGTTCTAGTCATACTTTTCATCTTGGCTTAAATGTTACTTTCCTGACATAACCTTCCCATACCCACCAAACAGTTTAAAACACACATCCCTCATTTTCCTTTTCCTTAAAAAAAGAAGAAAAAACCAGTAATAAGGATTGAATCTAGGATATCACAAATGGAAGGAAAACACTGTACCACTGAGCTACATCCCAGCCCCTTTTTATTTTTATTTTGAGACGGGGCCTTGCTACCTTGCTTAGGGCCTTGCTAAGTTGCTGAGGGCTGGCCTCAAATTTGAGATCTTCCTGCCTCAGCCTCCTAAATTGCTGGGATTACAGGCTGTGTCACTGTACATGGTTACATTATCCATTTTTCACTGGCTCTTTTTGATTCCTCTATAGCATCTAGCATCATTGTAATTAAATATTCACCTGTGCAACTTTTTGTTTGACATCTTCACTCTCTGTTTGAAACTCCATGCAGACGGGTACTGCTGTTTTGTGTGTCTGTACTATCATCTTCCTAGGCTCAGCCTAGCACATGGCACCATATAGGTAGGTACTCCTCATTACCTGAATCTACTTAGAACCCACATTTGAATAGTGAAGCACACTGTGTTAATGAGTTGATTTCTGGGTTTTGAATAATGAATAGTGAGAGTTAAGATATTCAGATATTTATCAAATGTTTTATTCTATTTTGTTCCCAAGTTTCAGTTATCAGATGAAGAGCAGGATAGCGAAGGATTCATTCCAAAAATCTATTTGCCTCAATTAGAATTCCTAAGATAGTGACAGAGTGCCAACTATTTTGAATATTGAGTGAATGAATAATGCAGTGATTTTGAACTACCTTTTAGAAGGAAAGTTTTAAATGTCCATAATCTGTTGTTAAATAGGAAAGTAGATGACAAAGCAGAATTGAAAAACACCGGTGTACCATGGATAGATGCTGTGAGTGATGTTTCAACATCCATCCACCCCTGTGTTTGGGCTGAGCCAAGCTTGGTCATATCAATCACACCAGTTCTTCAAGGATAGATGGGATTCAGGCAATTTGAAAAAAAAAATGAGGTGAGAGAAGAGCTTACTTGGGGTCTTTTGGAAAGAAACTGGTTAATTCATCTTTCTTACTCTGGCTCCATGTAAACAAAGAAGCTTGCAGCTTGATGGCCGCTGCAGCTACTGGCAAGGGAGAAGCCACTCCCAGAATGAAGCCAACACGGGGTCAAGGAGCAGATAGATATGGGAGGACCTGGCTTCTCCACATCACCAAGATCTAGAGGCAGTTTACATGAGCAAATAGATGTTTTTATTGCTTTGGTCATTTCATATCAGATGTCTGTCATTTACACACTTATGCACAGTAGTGGTAGACACAGAGCAATTGCTCAGTAGACACTAGCTATTATGATTTAGTAAAGACTTACAAATAATCTTTATTTTAGTAAGAACAGTTCTGATACTTTGTGAGCTTATTAAAAAGCAAAGTCCATAATCATTATAAAAACCAGTAGGGAGACCGGGCACCATGGCCCATGCCTATAATCCCAGCAGCTCAGGAGGCTGAGGCAGGAGGATCGAGAGTTGAAAGCCAGCCTCAGCAACAGCAAGGCGCTAAGCAATTCAGTGAGACCTTGTCTCTAGATAAAATACAAAAAAAGGATGGAGATGTGGCTCCGTGGTCCAGTGCCCCTGAGTTCAATCCCCAGCATCACCTTCACAAAAAAAAAAAAAAAAAAAAAAAACAGTAGGAAGGGTCAAAACAATTAAAAATAGAACTATCATATGATTCAGTAAAAGTACCCCTGGTTGAATATGCATTGGAAATAAATTCATGATCTCAAAGAGATATCTACACTTTCATGTTTATTGCAGCATTAGTTGAAATAGTCAAGATAAGAGGCTGGGGTTGTGGCTCAGCAGTGGAGTCCTCACCTAGCGCGTTCCAGGAACTGGGTTCGATCCTCAGCACCACATAAAAATAAAGATATAAAAAACATTTTTTTTAAAAAAAGATAAGAAAACAGCCTATGTTGGATAAGGAAATTTGGTGTATGTACAGTCATGTGTTTCATAATGATGTTTTAGTCAGTGATGGACCACATGTATGACGATGGTAATCCTGTAAGATTACATGGCCTAGTGATATAGTAGCTGTCTTAGTTAATGCAAGAACACACAATAATGTTTGTACAAGGACAAAATCACCTGACGATTCATTTCTCAAAATGCATTCTTCTTGTTAAGTGACCTATGACTATATATATAATATACCATAGAATATTATATAGCCATAAAAAAGAAGAAAATCCTACCATTTATAACAATATGGATGAAAATGGAGGATATTGTGCTAAATGAAATAAGTCAGGTGCAGAAAGACAATTTTTAAAATTTGAATTCATAGAAACAAAGAGTAACAGAGTGGTTATCGGGGACTGAGTAGCGGGTGGGGAATAGAAGAAATGAGGAGATGTTAGTCAAAGGATACAAACTAAATATAATAGGTTCTGGAGACCTAAGGCATAGCCTGGTGACTAGACTTAATAACAATGTATTTTATACTTGATATTGAAACTAAACCTAAAAAGTTAGTTGTGTGAGAAATGGACAGGTTAATTAGCTTGACTGTGATACATAGGTGTGTATATGTATCACATTGCACACCTTAAATATATCCAATTTTTATGTGACAATCATACCTCAATAAAGCAGGGAATGATGAGAGGGCAAACTCTACATGTCCATACATAAAAATCTAGAGAGCTATGTAAAAATATTACCATGGTTACCTTTGATACTCTGGGTTGTGAGGATTGGGGAGGATGTTTGAGACAGGAGAAGGCAGGTATACAGTCATTTCAAAGAGAACAAAGAGGCTAAGTGTAATAAGATTGTCAAACAGAACTGAGGGCCCCCTTGAGATTCAAACTTATAGAATTCTCTGTGGTTCCTTCTAGATTTAAAATGATTACAGAAACAAGCCCTGAAGGAGTTTGATCTAGAATGTTTGGGTAAAGTTACTTCTAAACTAAGAGCTAAACAACAGAAAACCTCTGATTTTTAGGCATTAAATGCCAAAGGAATCAAATGCCCAAGAATATGCAGGAAAGTGAGGGAAATGACCTAATTTACAGTTCTCTTCTAACATGTAGATAACTGTGAAGTTCAATACCAAACTGAGAAGCCTCTGAGAGTGTCTGCAATAGCACGGGTATTTGATTTTTAGAGCACTGTTTGTCAAACTTATTTTTTAACTGCAACCTTCATCAGGAATTTTACTTTATATTATTGTACAGTACTACCAGTGTTATACTTAAGCCAGCTTATGTGGGCTCATGAGAGCAGACTCTTACACTCTGATAACTTTTGTGTGTTAGTTATTAAAGGTAGCCATTATTAAAAGTGAAATTATATAAGCTTATAATTAAATAAGATATTAAAAACAAAGAAAATAACTTCTCAAAACTCATCACCTCCTAATTATTGTACTACATTTTACTCTCAGCTCTGATCTTGAGGCTATGTCTCCTGTATTTATTTGGTAAAAATACCAGATGATGATGAAATTATGAAATCTCTTTCCAATTCTGGGGTGTCACAGTGAGAACTTGAAATGATGGGAATACTTACACCACAGAAATTGGCAAATGCTATAAACCAGAGCTTGATTTATTGTTTTGTTGATATTCTACTCATAAAAGCAATGGCGAAAACATTAATGATACAGATTAAATTTAAAGTATCTATAGCTGTTACACTGTGAATAGCACAAAAATAATTGAAGACATATCCTGCCAGCCCAGTATTTGGAAATCATTATCTGATTCAACAAAGATTCATGGGTGTCATTGATGATCGAGCAAGGTTCCAATGTGTCTTTATTGTTTCACTTTCATCTTATTTGTTAACATGCATGGAAATATCAGCTAATATTATGTCTGAATACATTCACTTATCAATGATGTGAAGGGCTTCTTTGCTGAGCTAAATAGAAATCAAGTGCTTATTCATAGTTTGATTTTTGTCACATAGAGTTGAATTGCAACCATGGGTTGGCTATGGATACAGATGTTTGGCAAAGATCAACGAAAACATTTATGAAAATCAATTGACTGTGAAATTTACAATAAAGAGTTTTGAATATTTTTTACTAGTTATAAATTGTGAGCTCTGCACCCTTTACACAAGTAACATTTGTAATAAATTTGTGTACGCATATACCATATACCTCTTCTCCCAGAGAGCCAGGTTGGTAATATTTTCCAGCACACAACTGTCAAAACACACATACTCATAAGTAACCTAAACAAATATTTAGAAAATAATACTTACACTTACCATATACGATGCCTTCTGGTAACCTATATTGTTTCATTTTTTAAAAACAAACCCAGGGACTAAGGTTGGAGCTTAGTGGTAGAGTGCTTGCTTAGCATGTGGGGGGGCACTGGGTTTGATCCACAGCACCACATAAAAGTAAATAAACAAAATAAAGGTGTTGTGTCCATCTACAACTAAAAAAATTTTAAAAAAATCCATGCCGCAGTGCTCTAAATTGATATTATAACCCACTGAAGGTTTATGAACTGCAGTTTGGAAGAAACCTGTTTAGAGAGGCCTTCAACCACAGATTCTGAAGTTACTTTTGGAAGAGATGCTCAGAGGGTTGGTGATCAAATGTCCTTTTTATACTCAGAGCTTAACAACAACAGAAACTTAAGAAATATGAAGCAGAAAATTCAAAGGAAAAAAAAAAACCCATATCAAGGCAGAATTGGAAATCTGAAAGCGAGGCTTTATACTACATAACCTTAAGACAAGTTATGCAACTTTGTAATGGTACCAATAAAATTTGCCTATATTTCAGCTTTTCCAATGAAAGCCTTCTTCTTTAATGAGGAGCCTCTCATTCCTAATGATTTTTTTGTATTCATTATTCACATCCATGGAGACAAACATAAATGTGGATGATTTTTCAATGTTATTCATCTGCCCAGTAGATCAGGGACATTGCTGGCACACTCAGTTTGTTCTGTATTTGGTAAAAGAGAATCAACGTTTACAGAAAAATGACGGTTGATTTCAGTTCACCTGAGCATATTGCTAAAAATACCCGAATGTGTTTAATTTCCATGGATCGTGAAGGTATGCAGTGAACCAACCTTTTGAAGTTCATCTGTATTAAGTAGAATCTGTCACTAAATTCGAGTGCAGTGTCTATAAAAGAGGGCTTGCCGCTTTGAGAGTTTTTGTGACGAAGTTAACAAGAAGGCCCTTTTAGAATCCCTGTCCCTGCAAAAATCAACGACACAAATGGGTTCAAACACACATGGCCAGCCTGTCAAGCTGCCAAGGATCCTTGGCCAACAGAGAGGGAGCGGCGAAGATCTGTACTGAGGGCTGAGAAGGTTGAAGTTTTCCCTAAACCTGTCTAGATAGCTTGAAGGTGAAGAACAACGAAACTTAAGCCTTCTGGGGGATGCAATCATTTGAAAATCTAATGAAAAATGTGGCTTTTCCAGAAAATGTCCTTGCCCAGTAAATTTTGCCTGTGATGGAAGATCCACACACCCTCTTGATGTCTGTCTCCAGGTTAAAAACCCCTGTATTTGGTGAGGATCTTCCTGGCAGAGACTCTTCAAAGACAGACAACAAAATAGACCCTCTGATAAGTTCAAAGGTATCTAATCAAAGAAAATACAACTTGTAAGCACTGTGTAGTCCTGAATCAGCTCTGTCAGTTACGCCTACGCACACAGATTAGAATTTACTGTCAAGAGCATCATTTTTTAAAAAGCTAGACTACCAGGTACCCTGGGCTGTCTCCATTTATCGAAAGTATATGGGATATAAATATATTGATAAAAATGGTCTCTGTATGGATTCATTTCACAGGCAAAGTATGTAAAACTTCTGTGGGAGAATAAACTGGGAGACAGTTTGCTCTAGAGACCCAGGGAGAGAGAAGCAACCATAGAGGTCTCCACAGTCATGGACACTGGGCAGTAGAAGCGCCTTGAGCCCCCATCATCTATCAGTATTCCCATTCCTTGATATGGATGGTTAATATTTTCTATACTTCACGTAAAGGGCTATGCAAAAGCAGTTTTGAGGCAAATCCTTAGGGTACCACCTGAGGTAACCCCCTCACAGAAACACTGAGAGCTGCCATTGTGATGAATCCAAGCTGAACCCTCAAACCTCCACAACCGGCCCAAGCCGTAGTGTGAACATGGACTGTGCTCTACTACCCCCACCCTCACAGTCAGAGCTGAAATAGGAGGCCAACTAAAGGCCAACTTCCCAGCTTCCAGCTCACAAATTCATTTCGAGAGTTGATGCGTGCTGAAGAAAACAGTTTTCCAGCAAAAATCATTGAGACTTCTCTGTCTGTCTTCAAAATTCCGAGGAATCTAAGTTGCACAAGGTTTTCATCCTGGAACTCCAGACCTGCTTAATAAGCAGTTCAGCTCAACTGGAAAAGAAAGCACAGAGCAGCTTAGGAGCCAGAACACACCCAACAGAAAAGCTATCATCACTATCTTTGGTTCTGACCTACTGATGCATGGTACCTTCCATTGTCTCTGGATTGTTTGAAAGTTATAACATCAAATAACCCTCTGGCACGGGGTAAGTTTGACATTTTAAACACAAAGATATTTTAGACTCCTAAATAAGTTGCCCTACAGGTTGTAAACCACAGAGTAGAATGCGTGATGGCCATCTTTCCTCTCTCTTATTATTTGAAGTGTCATGTTTTGGTTCCAACCTATTTACCATAGGAACCTTGTGTAAATGGATATATCTGGGAAACATTAAGAATAAATGCTCGTTGAAAAAAAATACATGCCTTTTATCATGAATTCCTGTTTCTGAGGCTCTGGAATCATATAAAACACAATGGAATTTTATTGCATTATAAATACACTGACTCTATACATTTCCAAACAAGCTTACCAATAAAAATGGACAGTTCAATGAAAATTTTTAAATGCTTTTCTTATACTTTCTTTCTTTGTATTTCTTTTTTAATATTTTTTTAGTTGCAGATGGACACAATATCTTTATTTATTTATTTTTATGTGGTGCTGAGGATCCAACCCAGTGCCTCTCGCGTGCGAGGCAAGTGCCCTACCACTGAGCCCCAGCCCCAGCCCTCTTTGTATTTCTTTATGAATTTTAAAGTTTAGAGAACAGACTGAAATATGGACAATGAAATGAAATGGTATCCAGAATTGCTCTAAACCATTGAAAAATGAAATAAGCTGCGTGAGTTAAGTGATAAGTACATGTGAGTTCATCTTACTTTTACGTTTGTTTGAAATCAAATGTGTTTCCAAATTGTTTAAGAAGTCAGATGTGGCCAATTTTTAAAAAATGTGGAACGAGTTAAAAAACAAACAAACAAACAAAAGCAAGACGTCTGACCTGGAAATTTTCCAGTGATCAAGAATGAACATTTTTAAAAACTCCTTTAAAAAGACTGGAAGTCAAACAAAGATCATCTAATCAATCTTCCTGATGTGATTTGGTAAAATGAAAAATAGATTGTGTATTTCTAACAAAATGTGTTTTGATTTAACTAGATGGTGTTATTTTTGTTGTTGTTGTTGTTGTTATTGTTGTTTACAGGGTCTGACAGATTTATTTATTTTATTGTCTGATTTAAAAGCCCGTTATTCCTCCTAACAAGTTTATGAACCCCTTATTAACTTGGAGAGAAATCAGTCTGGAAATATTTTTTTAAAATTTAGGTGTGCAAATATGTGCTTGACAGTTCAGCATTTACCACTCCTGGCTATGAACCCCAAGTGGCATTTACTCCTAAGTCCATGAGGACATGTGGAGAGAATGTTCATTGCAGCATCCTGTGATAGAGGGCTTGGAAGCAACCTAGGTGTCCATCCCTTGGGGAATAGAAAAGTAAACTATTAAAGAGAAGCAAACCATGGAATTCTGGGACCAGCCAGAAGCAATGAACTGAGGGTACACATAACATATGGATAGATCTTGAAAACATGATGTTGAATGATGAAACTTTAAAATTAGAGGGAGATCTAGAATAGTGCTACTCAATATGCTTCAGGGACCTCCTTCAGTGAGCCTCCTCGGGTCCCCAGCATCCCAGGGCAACTGCTACAAATATAGGAGCTCAGGCCCCATAAAGACCAGTTGAATCTGTCCCAATGGCGGTATTGATGTAAATGACTCTCAAAACTCTACATATTTTTTTAGTCAAATTGTAGAGTGGAGTCCAGTTAGAGGAGGAGGGGAACAGGAGGGGTGCGAAGTGCGGGGGTGGTCTGTCCTACTACTTCTAGAGGAGAAAAGAAAAGGGAGCCAGAGCAAAGGACTTGGGGGGCTACAACTCATGGGACAGAATAATTAGTGGCATACAGTACGACAGTAGTAAGAAGACTGTCTCAGAGAAAAGACACAAGGGAAGTGACCCAGGACTCAGGGAAGAACCCAGGGAATGGCGAAAACAAACACAGAGCGGAGAAAACCTTCCATTCCTATTCAGGAGATTTCACACAGGCTTCTGCCGACCCCACAATGTGCTGCTCCGGTTTCAGAAATTGAAACGATCCCTACAAGATGGTGACATCCACCCTGGGAACGGGCCACTGCACCTTGTCAACTCATATAAGGAAGATGGCATGGAGCTGAGGCGAATCCCTCAGAAAGCAGTTCACTCTCTCATTCCCATGGGGCTTAGACAGAGGGGCTCAAGAAGCTTAGTCATTTAACCCGTGTGGAGAAACAGGATCCAGATGCTTTGGAGATTAATTAAAAGGGTCCACCCTGAGACACACAAAGAAAGGCTATGTCTTGCCAGGGCCTGGAAACTCATTAAGTGCCTGTCCGGGACAGGACACAGTGGCGAGGTTGGCCCTGGCACAAATGGAAGGTGAGGGGCCATCACGAGCCCCTCAGTGTGTTCAGCAATTGTGGCACAAAGGAGCCATGACCTTATCTCCTTAGAGGAAGGCACAGAAGATGAGCAAGACACTTAAAATCATAAAAGAAAGGAAAGATGGCCATCATGCCTTGTACCCACTGGCCACTGCCACTTTGCACAAAGTATTCTTTTGTCAAATACCAGGGAAAGAAAAATGTAAGGGATGCCAGTATTTCTAGCCACAACAGGCTCTGAGGCTCCATGCCTGTGGAAATCTGTTTTTCTGTCTATGTATCGTCCCCCAGGCACGGAGTGGCATTGTGCCAAGTGTGCTATACCCTTATCTCCCCCACCATCTGCACCCCATGTTGCCAAACACAAAATGTGACTCCGTGGCCTGTTCATCCCCTCCAGACAAAGCAGAAGGAAGTCCCTCTATTATTTATTCACATGGTTTTATCAAATCAAAACATTTGGAAACAATGTCTAGAAGCAAATCATGGCATCAGATCAGTATGGTTGAGTAACACTGAGAAAGGACAGAGGGACAATGACGGCATTCTCCATAGCCTGGAGAAGTTCTACCGAGCTCCTTCTGTGTGAAGAGAGCAAATGGTTGGGTTTTGTTTTGTTTTTAACTTAAGTATAACTTACATACAGTAAAAAGTATACATTTTCTTAAGTGTGCAACTTGATTAAATTTTACATAAGTCTATACCTGTGCAACAACCACTCAGAGAGCTCAATATGTGGAATATCACCCCGGGATCTCTGCCAGTCAATAACCCTTCAAAAGTAACTATTAGTCTGACTTTCCCCTCCATGTTGGTGTTGAGGATTGAACACAGCGGTGCTTTACCACTGAGCTGCATCCCCAACACTTTTTAATTTTTATTTTGAGATAGGTTCTCACTAAGTTGCTTAGGGTCCCACTAAATTGCCCAGGCTGGCCTTAAGTTTGCAATCCTCCTTCCCCAGCCTCCCGAATCACTGGGATTATAGATGTGTAATCCTAGCCACAAAGAGCCTCTAGTATCTATATTCATAGATCTGCTTTTATTTTTGGTGCAGGGGTGGGGGGTGAGGGCTGAGGGGGATGGAGGGGTAGGAGAGTACTGGGGATTGAACTCAGGGGCACTCAACCACCGAGCCACATCCCTAGCCCTGTTTTGTATTTTATTTAGAGTCAGGGTCTCACTGAGTTGCTTAGTGCCTTGCTGTTGCTGAGGCTGGCTTTGAACTTACGATCCTCCTGCTGCACCCAGCCATAGACCTGCTTTTGAGAATTCTTGAGCTTCATATAAATGGAATCATGCAGTACGTACATTTAGTGTATACTCTTGTTTTGGGGTCCAATGCTGTTGCATGGAGCAGTAGCTATTCTTTTATCACAGTGTAGTATTCCATTATATAAACATTCTGCAGTTTATTTATCCATTCTAATTGAACATTTGGGTTGCTTACAGCTTTAGGTTATTAAGAATAAAATTTCTATAAACATTCTTATACATGTTCTTAGTGGATATGAGTACTCATTTTTTTTTCTCCTGAAAATATACTCAGGAGTGAAATTACTGGATCATATGGTAGGTTTATATTTAACAAAACAGTTTTTCCAATTTGTACAATCTACACTCCCATCCGCAATGTATGACAGTTCCAGTTCTTCCTCATTCTCACCCTCATTTGGAATTTCCTGTTCTTTCAATTTTAGTCACTTTCCTGGGTGTGAAATGCTATGCAGTACAGCTTTCATGAGCATTTACCTAAAGTCTAAGGATGTGGAGAATGGGTCCAGCTGTGTATGAATACAGTGGTCACTTTGGAATCATTTCCCAATGCAATTGACAATCATTTATAAAGACCATGGAAAGAAAATGAATACAAAATTGAATACTTTCATCTATGCTTATCACCTTCTGCTCTTCCTCTCCGGCATTGCCGCCTCTTTATTTTGCTCAACAAATACTTGTGAATGTCTGACTACTTCGTGTCAGAAGTTTCAATGAACAAAACAAGTCTTTCTTGTCTCTGTTTTTCCCTCGATGCCTCTCCATAGTACTCTAACAGATAAATGGAAACTAAGGCTTTGGAACATGTTGAATAGTTTTGGGGGATTCTGCCTCACCAAATCCCTTTTCTCTGAGAACAATTACACACACATGCAGATGTGGATCCCTAAAGTCATGTTTGTATTGTGTGACCCTGCCTGCTTCTTCCATTGACTTTAACTGTTTGGAGAAGAGGGGTCACCTGATCCCGAGGGAGGCCATTCATTGACAGGCATGAGTCTACAAGCTTTTCTATCCTGAGCATTTGGTAGTTGGGTACTGAGAGGCTAGTCAGTATAGATAGGTAAATCGAGTCAGGTGGGATCAAGGAGGCCAATTTGAGTGAGTCCCAGAAATTGGAGAGGAGTTGAAATATTAATGCCTTCAAAGCCCTTCCTCCACCTTTATCAAGATAACCTGCCCCTGCTCCAGCCTGTTGCTAAGGTAATCTGTCCCAAGGATTATCCCTCCCTACAGGGAATATTTGCCCAGATCAGAGGACCTTGGCCCCTCTGGCCCATCTGCTTCTCACCTTTTGGCCATCCCACTGAGGATCTTCTGGGCCTGGTCATGTAGGCAGGAAGGAAGAGAGCAGGAGAACAAAGGAAGCCTAAGACATATAAAAAAGGCAAAACCCCTCACTTCTAGGGATACCAGCTATGGCCCCTTTCTCCCTCCTATGTTGAAGTCTATGTTACCCCCCCCCTTTTTTTAAAGAGGGAGAGAGAATTTTTAAATATTTATTTATTTTTTTTTAGTTTTCGGTGGACACAACATCTTTATTTTATTTGTATTTGGTGCTGAGGATCGAACCCAAAACTCCGCGCAAGCCAGGCGAGCGCGCTACGGCTTGAGCCACATCCCCAGCCCCAATGTTGCCCCTTTTTAAATAAACCCTGATATATTCTTGGCTCAGCATGCTTCTCTAACGTTTTTCTTCAACATGTGAATGAGCAAGACTCGTCACCGGTAACCCTCAGCATCGAGTTTTCCAGGGGCCCTGGGAAAGGATCTCAATGCACAAAAGAGGCAGAAAAATCTAGACCATAGGCAGACAGCAAGATGAAGGATGAATAAAAAAGAGATGTGTAGAGATGGGGTTGGGGTGGGGAGGATTTACAGAGAGACTGCAGCTAGAGAAACTCCCAGGGTCCTCCTTACTTTCCGGTTCCACCCTTATGGACCCTCAGCCACCTTCCTGGTCCTGTGAGATATCTCAATATTGATTCAAGTGACTTTCCTATTTTTAGTGAAGCTAGTTTTAAAACATTTTTGTTACTTGCCCACAGTCACGGAGTAAAAGAATTCTTGCCAATCCCTTTTTGATGATGGATTGGGGAAAGGAGGCTAAACTCTGTGAGTTCTGTACTTTCCAATCAAACAACCCTCCTTCCATGCTAACACTGCAAATGCTAAATGTTTTCTACTAAATCCAACAAATAATGAGAATAGAATTAAAACCAGAAAGCACTAAAAATAAGAGACCATTGGGATGTGCTAATTTGGGCCTTGGTTACCTTTTTCTGTTTCTTGCTTTTTTTCTCTGGTCATGACCACTTTTATCTTCTCTCTTCCTTGCAGCCTACCTCCCTTTATTCCTGTACTTCGACCTCTTGTCCTTGGAAAACAAGGACAGTCATAAAACAAAAGCATTTTGGTGAGAGGATGATGCTCTTCAACCCCTGAGGATGCTGTATTTTTGTTTTCCTTATGTATCCCTATGAGACTTTGGGGGTGGGGTGGGCAGATTGACTAAAGAAAAGCAGAGCCTGAGATGAGAGCCCATAAACTGTGGAGATCAAGGAGCTAAACAGGCCTCAGCCCAGTTTTCAGAGTTGTGTGAATTCCAACTTGCTAGAGATTTCACAGACTCGCAAACTCGGGAGGACAGGGGGAACAAATCTCTTTGCTAAATGAAAGGAAGAATTTGGTAATTAAAACAGCAGGAAATGATTTCCAATGTTAAAAACAGTGCCCTTTCAAACTTTTAAACTACTTTCATAATCTAGCTGTGACCCAAATGTTTATTGAGAAGTTCTCCACAACTCTGGATTATATGAAGTAATTACTGTTTCATATAATTGTACTTCCTGATGTTATAAAATGTAAAACACCAGTTATGAAATTGCCCTGAGAGAGAACCTGAAAGGTGAGAGAAGAGTCAGCTTCCCAAAGGTTTGTGATGTGCTCAAGGATAGATGAGAAAAAAAAAAAAAAAGATTTTTTTTAAAAAAAGGCAAGATAAAAATACAGATGACAAACAGAAGCAGCATGGTCTATTTTTCTCAGATGTATTATATTTGGTTCCCTAATTCATTTTTAATTTCTGCATGTACATACTGTTTTATGTTTAGAACATTCTTTTCTGCAAGGTGTTAAAGGGGGAGAGGGAGGGGGGAAAAAAACTTGGTGGGCGTAGCCTGGCAAGCTGGCCTGAGGAACGCTTTGGAAAGTTTTAGTATCCATAAGAGGCAGCCTTTTAAGGGTTGGCCTGAAGGAGCACCTATTAAAACATACTGCCTTTGTCTTCCACGACACTCAATTACATTGCAACCTGATCCTGTGGTTTCTGCTAGGAAATTCCATCCCATCTTCCTAAGCATTATCTTCTTTTCAAATGACAAAAGTGAAACAAGAAAAATGCTTTTCTCACATAACTCCCTTAATCCTTAACCTACTTAGCCTTGTGTCTTTCAAGTGGCAAAGAGAATTAATAACATTGTGGTGCCTGAAAACCCATTGGTTAAAGAAGTTACGTTATATAAAGGGAAAGTATTAGCTACAGGCTGAAGTCTCTTGCCTGATGCCAAACGTGTGTATTATTCTCCCCAGACAGGATGGAGCCCGATGCAGGGTTGGACAGGTTATAAACAGAAGGTTCTCCGTTGAGATTGTCCCAAAGACATATCCGTATATATAACTTCAGAGGAGAACTTCACCATTGTTTAAATGGAGCTTAAATTTTGCGTGTGCCATCCAGCGTGATGGCACATGCCTGTAATCCTAGCTACTCGGGAGGCTGAGGCAGGAGGATTACAAGTTTGAGGGCAACCTCAGCAACTTAGTGAGGCCCTAAGCAATAGTGAGAACCTGCCTCAAAATAAAAAGTAAACAAATAAGTTAAATTTGCATATGCCTTTGTGCAGTATTTTTCCAAGTCATTATCAAACTCATTTAAAACTCAGGTTTTTAATGTTAATCCTTTTTAGCAACTCAGCCTTATGCAGGCAGTGGGGAGCAACCTGCACAGAGTGACTTGAGAAACCCTACCAGGCTTCACTTGCAGGAGAGGATGTGGGGCTGCCCAGCATCCTGTCTCTGGCCATCCTGCCTCCTGCACAGCTCTTGCCTCTTCTCATCCAGCAATTCCCAGGGTCAGATGCCAGAGACCATTAGTCACTGCTGATAAGAATTCATTGGCCATCTCAGCCAGCCTTTAGATCTTAGTTTAAATGTCACTTTTTAGAAGCACATTCAATGACACTCTAGAGCAGCTTATATGTTATCATGTTGGTGATTATATCTTTGAGATTATTTGACTAAGCCTGTCTCCAACCTCCCACCCTCTGCAACTATAAACTCCCACAGTGTTCCCATCAATCACTTCAGTATGTGTCTTCAATATTTGGCATATACCCCATCCTTTCTAGATATTTAATAAATATCTATTGAGTGAAAGAATCAATACATGAATGAAGCCATACTTGGTGGTGTGTACCTGTAGTCCCAGCTACAAAGAGGGCTAGGCAAGAGGATCACTCGAGCCCAGGAGTTCAAGACCAGCCTGGGCAACATAGCCAGACCTTCTCTCAAAACAATAAAAATAAAATAATAAATGAATGAAACATACTATTGAAACACACACCATTTTGAATTGCAGTGCAATTCAAAAACAATGCCTATTGAGTACGGATTACTCTGTTGGCTCTGAGCTGGCTTTAGAAATCTAATGAATGGTCTATCCCTGTGTTGGTGTTGTCCTAGGTTCTGTCCTGATTCCTTCTCAAGTCCTCACTCTCTGTGGGCAAGGTCATTCTTTTCAGTGGCTTAAGTCATCACATTTGTTGTAAGGATTTCAAAAGTTTATTCAGATCCCAAAGATACTTCTCCCCAGATGATAGCCACTTTACTAACCCAGAATAAGACCAATATGGAATTTAGAAAACTCAATATCTGAAACTAACTTGATGTATTCCAGCTATTTAAGACCTTTTTTTAGGCAAAACCTTTCAACTATTATGGGAACTCTTAAGATAAATGTGTATATTCACAATAATACCCAAATCATACTTCCTATTTATATAGTCTTGTAATAAAAAAAAAATTAAGTGATTCCACATTGTCACTATAGCAGATATCAGAAATTCAGCATTTAGAGACATTAATTAGCAAGTTCTGGGGCTAATTTTAACACATGACAGAGTTCTAAATGTAACCCAACTAAACATTATCCCCCCTAAGTTGAGAGTTGATGCTCTAGGAAGACAATGATCCCTAAAGCCTTCTGAGTAGATGGTCAACAGGACAGAGGGATTATTTAACACACCTGTAATCCAGCAACTTGGGACACTGAGGCAGGGGGATCACAAGTTCAGCAACTTAGCAAGACCCTGTCTCAAAATAAAAAATAAAAAGGGCTGGGGATGTAACTCAGCAGCAGAGACCAGCTGAGGAATTGAATGTGGTGCTCTAATTGAGCACTGTGGTTGAGCATGGTGGCCTTCTACAGAAGTCCAAGGGAATCTTTCACTGCCCACATCCTACATGGTATCTTAACTCCAGAATTAAATGAGACTAGAATTCGTGAATTCCCACATCCATTCTACCTTTCCCACATCTATCTTTTCAATGTTTCTTTCTTTCTTTTATTTTTAAACTTTTTCTGATTCAGTATTTGACTCCTCAGGGATGGCCACTATATATTACCTACAACCTTATTCCCTAGCCAAGGTTTTTTAGAAGTGACTTTCTTCAGGCTCCTTTAGGATCCTTGTGCTATCCGGCTTCAATCTTCAACCTGGGTTTTTGCACAAGTGTGGAATGGGAGAGAGGTAAGATGTTGCTAAGAGGATATTTAAACATCCTGGATACATATTTTGGGGAATCCTATACTGGTACCAATTCACAAATAAAAAAAATGTGTGTCTTCTATCAGTGACCTTCTGAGTAGGTAACTCTATTGCTTTTTAAGTTTCTCTTCAATTTCCAGTAAAACTTGAGTAGTATCCAAGAAGATCTGAGTGTCTGTTTTAAATGTTGGTTTGAAAAAAAATTATTATGGGATAGGGTGGGAAAGAGTATTTCTGTTTCCACTCTGGAAAAAGCTTTGTATCTTATCTACATCTTTGGCCAGTATCTGGTATATATACAGATATGCCTTAAATCCAGTCTTAGAGTGAGATAGTGATAGAAATGTTGAAAGGTCACATGGAAAGAAATTGACTCTTTCCCTGGTATACGGTCAGGGTTCTTCAAAGAAATAGAACCAATATGAGGCTGAAGCAGGAGAACTGCAAGTTCAAGGCCAGTTTCAGCAATTTAGCATCTCCCTGTGTCAAAATAAAAAATTAAAAATACTGGGGAGTAATATTCCATTGTATATCTATACCACAGTTTCTTTATCCATTTATCTATTGAAGGACATCTAGACTAGTTCCACAGTTTAGTTGTTGTGAATTGAACTGCTATAAACATCGAGGTGGCTGCATCACTGTAGTATGCTGGTTTTAAGTCTTTTGGGTATAGACTGAAGAGTGGGATACACAATGGAATATTACTGAGCATTAAGTAAGAATGAAATTATGGCATTTGCAGGTAAATGGGTGGAATTAGAGAATATCGTGCTAAGCGAAGTAAGCCAGTCCCAAAAAACCAAAGGCCAAATGTTTTCTCTGATAAGTAGATACTGATCCATGATGGGGAGAAGGGGGCAAGGGAAAAATGGAGGAACTTTGGGTTGGGCAGAGGGGAGAGAGGGAAGGGAAGGGTGTGTGTGTCAAGGGGTGAAGATGGTGGATTGACACGGATATAATTACCCTATGTATGGGTATGATTGCACGAATGATGTGACTCTACCTCGTGTACAACTGGAGAAATGAAAAATTGTGCTCCATTTGTGTAAAAAAATAAATAAATTTTTTAAAAATAATAAAATAATTTTTAAAAAAGGACTGAGGATATAGCAAAGTGCTGGGAGCCATTACCCAAGTAGGTATGACAATTTCCTTGCCAGCGTACCCCATGTTGCAGTGACATTGAATGTACGTGACCTTGCTCAAGGACCAAGGCAGATTAGGGTGTTCCCGGTTTTAAGATAATCCTGTTTAGGGCGTTCCCAGTTTAGGTTCCAGGTTTAAGGTTTAAGATTATTCCTGCTGGGAATAGGGCGTTTCCTGCTGCCTGAGTTCCCCTTGAGTTCTCACGGGATTCAGACAGTATATTTTGGGAGATAGAAGCCCAGTGGAGGTGAATTTGGGAGAGAAGGTGGATTTGGGCAGAGAACGTGGATTTCCCCAGAACGTGATTGTAGACGGCTGGTGTGAGTTCGGGAATAAAGAGTTGCTGTTTGAATCTACAAGCTGTGTGGTGGCTCGTGATTGTGTGCCCAGCCAGACTGCGGCATTTGTGCCCAGCCAGACTGTGGCATTCTCTCCCCCCTTCTGATTAATTAAACAACAAGCAATGTGGCTTAAGGACCGTGCCTGGTAGGTTGTCCAATTCAACATATGGTTCTTACCCGTCATCGGAAAACTGACCTTTAGGCGTCAGCCTCCTGTCTTAGGTTGATACCACTGCAATTGGATCATACCCGTCACTGACTACCGGTCCAGCATAAGCCATTGGCCCCCAAATTTTAGACCATCACTAGCAGAAGGGAGGAGGATACAGAAATGCCACGACACCAAGCCAATTGACGGCTCCTTGGGAAAAATTGCATCACTGGTGACACCATCAGCAAAGATATGCCAGCATTACCACAATTCGCTGCACCAAACGATAGTTACATAGTCCAGGCAAGTTCTGCAAGCAGTTCAAAGCGGAGGAATCTATCAATATGTCCATTTCCTCCCAAAATCCGTTTCCTCCCAAAGTAAGTTGACTCTTTGAGCATTACTTGTTGAGTTCTTCACCGGCACTGGGATGGAGATAGGAATTCTGGCAATGATGCTAAAGAGACATTATCCTGAAAAGAATTATTAAATATAATGAAAAGGAAAGGTGAAAGTAAACAAACAGATCTGTTAACCTACTTTAAAAACAATCCTTAACAGCTTTTTACCTAATTTAAATTAGTAAACAAACAGATCTGTTAACCACCTTTAAAAACAATCCTTAACAGCTGTTTACATAATTTAAATTAAACCATTTAAATCACGTGAATAAAAAAATAATAATAATTCGGATCCATTTTTTCATGAGCGCTCCTCATATAAGAAATATGGACATACGCACATACAGACATACAACACAAAACACAAGAGTGTACACAAACGTACAACACATAAGAAAATAGTAAAGGCCTTGTAGCTTTACCTAGGTGAAATCTCCATTGCAATGTTTAAAAACTCCACAGTCAAAAAATAAAACTGATCAGAAAAACGTTAACCTAGGTTTGTATGAGCTCAAAAAATAAAAATAGAACCTTATGATGTGGAAAAATGCAATAATAAAATAGCTATTGAAAAAAGCATCCTGGTTAATCACTGTCACAGATGTAAGAATGGCCAAGCTGGAGTTCTGGATATCAGCTGTTATGGATTTGAGTCAAATCATCTTCTTTTCGATCTGTAGAAACTGTTTTAGTTAATCTCTCTGGAATCCAAATGGGCTGCTGTTCTCCCTGTGGAAAAACACAAACAGACCCCCGACTCCAGACAATCACTGGGTCAGGACCTTTCCATTGTCCTGTTAGAATATCTTTCCAAAGTACCTTAGGCTTATGTACATTTTTTGGATACATATGCCTTTCCGCAGCACTAAGTCCTGATGAATCCAAATTTAAAAAGTTTAGAGTAAAAAGCGTTATTTTAAGTTTATCTTTGGGGGATATATACCCCCTTCCAATTCCCTCTTTTTGCTTTAATAAGTATATGTCTGTATCTAATAGTTGTCTTAGCTTTTTGCATTTTCTATCTGTGTAATACCTTACTTGACATTTTCAACCATTTTTTATCTTGTTTCTATCTTCTAGTTTTTTTTTTTCCTGAGGTTTGTATTTTTACCCTTAGTTGCTTATTTTCCTCCTAGTTTTTTTTCCCTATTTTGTGGGTTTAAAATTCTTGTCTTCCTACATTTTTTTTATCTTTCTACATCTTCTTTATCTTTTTTCTTTTTAACTTTCTATACTTCTGTCTTTAAAGTTTTTCACTTTAAATTTTTAATCTTCTTTATCTAAATATCTTTTATCCTATTATCTTCCCATTTTTTTAAAGTAATGCCTTTAAGATTAAGCTGCTTTCCTCCATCATGAAGGCATTTTAACCACCTTCAATTTAACCTTTTAAAGCCTTTTAATTATCATCTATACTGTACTTTTAAATGTACTTTTTCACCACCTACAACTTCACTCTTTTAAACGAGGCTTAGATTCTGTTTAAATCGCTTTAATGTTAGTTTACATGGCTGCCCTTCAACCAAAGGCCTTTTTTTTAAACTCCATTGAGAAGCTTTGTCTCAATCTGCCATGTACAAATATCTTTTTCTTCTTTCTTCCTTTCTCAAGCTTTTAAAGTCTAGTTTCCTCAAAATCTTTTTAAATGGCATTTTACAACTTTTTACTTTACCACACAGAGATTATCTCATCTAGAAACATTTCTTTTTCCTTTAACCTTTTATATTAATATATTTCCACATCTTGAATCTTTTTCTCTCTTTTTTAACCATTAACCCTTTTTATAAATTCACATTTTGAAACAACTCTTATAAAATTTCTGATTTAGACAAATTACTCCACTTTAATAAGATGAAAGACTTTAATAAGATGAAAGATGTTTTTTATGATACTATAATACTATAATTGAAACCCAACTGAAAATTTTTCTACTCTTTGTATATAAATTACACATGATAGAATCTTAACACTTAGTAACCTTGTTTTAGCAAAGACACAGACCAAAGCAATATTAAACATTTTTCCATTTACCAATTTAGGAAAACACACATAATGTTTAAATATATAACCTTATGGAACTTAATAAGTAAAGAGTACTTGATTTCATATTTAGTGGTTGATATTTTAACACTTTAGCTTTGTAAATTAATCAGATGTCTGTAAAAACCAAGATCTTAGACAAGTGTAGTAAACAGAACTAGCCATCTCTTTCTTGTTGAAGAAAAATCCTTCTACAGGACACCATGATGGTCTCATTAATATACTTAATAACTCATCTTTAAAAAGCCATTGGCTACATTTTTGTATTGTATCAACATATGCCCTAATTGTTCTTGGTCTCACTGGGGTGCCTCCTTCCTCTAACAATTTCTCTTGCTCGGAGGCAAACAACTTCAAACCTTGAGTCAACCATTTTCCCCAGTTTGCCTGAGAAAGTTCTAGGAACAGGCAACTTGAAATAAAAACAAAATAAGTCAAAACAAGAACACATTGTTTTTTGAATTGGTCACCCATTCTTTCGCTCTTCTTCAGGGGTGAGAAATTTCACTTACCTTTAAGCTTCAGAAGTTCCCCGCACGGGCCGCCAAATGCCACAGTCTGGCTGGGCACAAATGCCGCAGTCTGGCTGGGCACACAATCACGAGCCACCACACAGCTTGTAGATTCAAACAGCAACTCTTTATTCCCGAACTCACACCAGCCGTCTACAATCACGTTCTGGGGAAATCCACGTTCTCTGCCCAAATCCACCTTCTCTCCCAAATTCACCTCCACTGGGCTTCTATCTCCCAAAATATACTGTCTGAATCCCGTGAGAACTCAAGGGGAACTCAGGCAGCAGGAAACGCCCTATTCCCAGCAGGAATAATCTTAAACCTTAAACCTGGAACCTAAACTGGGAACGCCCTAAACAGGATTATCTTAAAACCGGGAACACCCTAATCTGCCTTGGTCCTTGAGCAAGGTCACGTACATTCAATGTCACTGCAACATGGGGTACGCTGGCAAGGAAATTGTCATACCTACTTGGGTAATGGCTCCCAGCAGCAAAGTGGTAAAGTGCCCCCAGGTTCAATCCCCAGTACCAAAAACAAAAACCTATAACCAATAAAATATTCATTTGTAAAGAAATTGAGAGATTGGTAAATGAGATTTATTTTAAGGAATTGGCTCATGGTTTTATGGGGACCACCAAGTCCAAAACCTGTATTGCAGGCCAGCAGGCTGGAAACCCAGCCAGGTTTTCTATCTTGCAGTCTGGAGGCACAGTTTCTTCAGGAATCGTTGGTCTTTCCTCTTAAAGCTTTCAACTAATTGGATGAGACCCACTTATGATAGATAGTCATCAGCTTTATTTAAAGCCTACTGAAGACTGGGATACACGATGGAATATTACTCAGCGTTAAATAAGAATGAAATTATGGCATTTGCTGGTAAATGGGTGGAATTGGAGAATATCATGCTAAGCGAAGTAAGCCAATCCCAATTCAGTAGCCTACTGATGTCAATCACATCTAAAAAATTCCTTCAAAGCACCATTTAGACTGGTGTTTGACCAAACAAATAAGCACCATAGCCAAGCCAAGTGGAAATATAAAAACCATCATCACACTGGGTAAGAGCATTCTCAGCAGCAATCCCTTCAGAAGCTGTGACTTCCTTCCTGAATAATATATTGCCTCTTCCAGTGTGCAAAGAGGAAAACACCAGCCCTGTGGTCAAACTCTAAATAACAAAGCACAGAAGCAGAGAGTGGAGGATCACAAGAAACATCATTCACTTGGGCCAGATCTGGAAGTGACATATACTTCCTCCCATATTCCACCAGCCATATCTAACAGCCATGAAGCCTGGGAAGCATACTTTGGCTGTGCTCAAGAAGAATGGGAAATAACTCTGTGACCAGTGCCTGCTTCAGAAATGTAGACTCAAATTTTCTAGCTTTAGGGAGTTAGCCAATATAAAAGGCATCTGCAATAGGAAGATCCTGAGCTCAATTTTCAGCATGTAGAGTCTGCAGTGCTTGGGGAACACACAGGTGAAGATGTCCTATAGGCTCCTGGAAATGAAGCTGTGGAGGTCAGGAAAGATGTGGGTATGGGAGATATAAATTTGGAGAGTCTTTGACCTGTGGATAATATAATAATAGAGGGAGAAGACAGGAATGAAGATGAATCATTAAAAAGACAAAGAGAGAAAAAGGAACTGGTGAAAGTGTAAGTTGTGAAAGAGAACAAGGAAAACAGGATCTCAAAAGCTAGGGAGAAAGAAAGTTTCAAGAAAGGGAGTGGTCAAATAATCAAATGTTACAGAAAAATAAAGAGAATTCAGAAAATGTGCTTTGTACCTGGTGATTATTTCCTGTCTTGCACATGCAAAAACTCTCTCTTGAATTGTTCCCCTTTTGGGAAGGATCAGATAGACCTTACATATTAAGATAATACCTCAGTTCAAGATGATGGATTGGGCACAAGCCTTCAGCTTCTTTCTCACCTAAGACACCATGAAAACAGCAACAAAGGAATTTTTTTTAAAATGTACATATCCACAACAACAAATGGAGTAGGAGAGTTTTTGAACACTTCTAGAGAGCAAAGTGGAGAGCAGAGAGTTGATACAGAGCAGAAGAAGACAAAATTATTAACAGCTAGTCTAAATTCAGAAAAGACTCCCATCTGGGTGAAGGAAGGAGGAGAATAGAAGTGGGGAAGGGGACCAAAACAGGAGGTGAGGCTAAAAGACATGGAAAAGGAGAGTGTAAGAAGAAAAGAGGAGGGCTGGGGATGTGGCTCAAGCGGTAGCGTGCTCGCCTGGCATGCGTGCGACCCGGGTTCGATCCTCAGCACCACATACAAGCAAAGATGTTGTGCCCGCCAAAAAACTAAGAAATAAATGTTAAAAAATTCTCTCTCTCTCTCTCTTTAAAAAAAAATAAAAAAGAAGAAAAGAGGAGGTGGAAAAGAGGAAGAGAAGGGGCTGGAGTTGTAGTTCAGTGATAAAGTGTTTGCCTAGCATGTTCGAGGCACTGGGTTTGATTCTCAGCACTGCGTATAAATAAATAAAAGAAAGGTCCATTGACAACTTAAAATTGAAAAAAAAAAGGAAGAGGAAATGAAGAAAAAAGGAGAAAAATTCATTTCTACTTGAAGCTCTGATTTGTCTCCTTTGAAGGGCACCCGCACTTGGACCACAGATCTTAAGAGAGGAAAGTGCAATCTCAGCACTTCTGGATTCTGCAGTGAGCATGCTTGCCTGGACATGGCAATGAAAATGTTGTTGGTTGTTTTTCAGGTTCTAAAATGGAACTACAGATTGATCATGGAGGATTAATATGGTGACACCACAAAATGTAATATCAGTCTTGGCAAGAAAAAATTAAAAGAATTAATGGAGGTCTGCTGTGGAAGAGGGGGACATGCTAAATTACCTTGTCATTGTCTTTTAAAACATGGTTTCAAGATTCACGGTCTGTGTTTGATACAACAAGGAATGAAAGTTGGGTTGGCAGTTTGAAGATACAGATGTAACCAGCTAAGAAACTAAATGTGGTGCTGGAGTTGAGAGCAGGGACCAGAGACATGATGCGCAGTCAGGGTGAGGACCCCTATAAGCAGCAGATTCTATGTTTCTTGCTGCTCATGACCAGGAACTTCATTGGAGCCTGAAAATATGGGCTGGAACCTTGAGCCAATCCCAGAGGAGAAGCTGTGTTGATCAGATGGACTAGGAATGCATGAACACCAAGTGTTTCACCCCAGTTGGATTTAGAAACTCCCTGCCCTGAAGTCATTAGCCAATAGCTTTAAAGGTCACCCCCAGCAACACTATACAAATCCTAAGACAGTTGTAGGTCTGCGGCAACCCTCTCCTGGGAGCTCAGCTTCCTCTCTGTTTCTTAAATAAACTCTGAGTCTTTGCTCCCACCCTCCATCTTCCTTGGATCATGGATCTCATTCCTCAGATGCAGACGGCAAAGAACATACAGATCTCTGCATTTCATAATGTGTCAGGAGGAGGGAGAGCAGGCACATGGGGGCAGAAAGAGCGGAAAGTTAACAGGCATTGTTTTGAGTTAATAAATCAAGAAATATTATTTATAGATATGAAAGTAATTGTTGGAGGAATTTTAAAAGATTGTTGGAAATGGTTCCCTTCCTGAAATGGAAGACCAAGGGAAAGGAGGATTAAGAAGGATGAAGGCTGCTTTTTCGTCCTCTGTGTTATTTGTTTTTTTTAAAACCATGCATAAAGTAAATTGGTTAAATGGGTTTTGTTTGGGGATTTTTGGTTTTGTGTGTGTGTATGTGTGTGTGTGTGTGTGTGTGTGCGCGCACACACCTTGGAGATTGAACCCAGGGGTATTAACCACTGAGCTACATACTCAGCCTTTTTTATTTTTTGAGATAGGGTCTTGCTAAATTGCTTAAGGTCTTGCTAAGTTGCTGAGGTTAGCTTTGAACTTTCAATCCTCCCGCCTCATCCTCCCGATTTGTAAATGTCTTAATATATAAAAATATATACACTTATATGGGAAGATCTCCAAGTAATAGCATTTAAGTTTTTAAAAGCATGTTGCAGAATTACACACACACACAGATATATGTCATGATCCCATTTATATAAAAAGGAACACAACACAAAATACATAGTTCCTTATGTTCTGTGAGTGCCTATATTTGCAAATGCATAGAAAAAAATCTGGGAGGATTTATGCCCAACTGACAGTCAGCCTCCGTGAGAGGACAGGAATAGCAGATAGTCTCAGTCTGAGTATTCTCCTAAACACTGTACAACCATTGTATAAGGGTAGTCTGTGGAATTGTACAATATTATTAACTTGACCAAGGAATTCTTTAGCTTTATCTGTAATGTTTACTTTTTTTACAACAAAAGCTTCTTATTTTTGCTGGGAGTGCTGGAGTGTGCCTGTAATCCCAGAGACTCAGGAAGCTAAAGTGAAAGGATCCTAAATTTGAGGCTGGCTTGAGCAATTTACAGAGACCCTGTCTCAAGATAAAAAAATAAAAAGAGCTGGGGATGTAGGAGGTAGTTCAGGGGTGTAGTACCCCTGGAGTCATCCCCAGAGCTGGCAGGGGGTGGGGGGAAACTTATTATTTTTGCAATTAAAAATAAATTCAAAAAAAGTGATGGTTGATGGTTACTGGCTAGCAATTATTTAATGTGTTATCTCCCCCATAACCATTTTATTTTTATCAGGGACCAAACCTTAATTATAAACAATGAACCTCTAGTGAAGTTGTTCAGAGATCAAGTCAGGTTAAAGGAGAAATCATGTGAATCGTGTCGCATTCCCAGTGTTGTTGAAATCATCCCACAGAAGCAGATGTCAGTGTGGGCCACCAGAGGTTAAATGTTTTACTGATGTCTGGTGCTTTTCATAAATTAAACTAGACAATTCCTCTGATGCCAGAGCACTGTGCTAATTCCACAAGAAAATTCCTCTGATTCCATGACTTCTTTCTTATTCAAAATAAAACAAAATAAATAATAGTAATGGTAAAAATTACCCTGATTATCTGATTTTGTGGGTCATCTTGTTATGAAGTTCCCTGGGCAGCCTCTAATGAAGTTATAGGGATATTATTATTTTTCAAGGGGTGGGGATGATATGGAGGGAGATGGAGATGGGGAACAACTGCTGGGAAGAGTAAAGCAAAGAATGTAATGAGTGAACGTGTTCTGGTTTAGCCCCCAGAACAGAATCCATAGGAAGGCAAATGTCTCCATTTTCAATTTTTACCATGAAGGCTCATTTCTGATTTAAAACCAATAAGAGAAACACAAATCTTTAGAGAATATGTCTCCTCAATTTGGAAACATAAAAAAACAAATTCATGAGTTCAAGTTCTGAGAGTTAGAGCAGTCACTTCAAGATAACAATTCTTGAAATGCCCATTTCTCATCATTAGCCACAGTCAAGATTTGTCAGAGTCTTCAGATTTAAAAAAAAAATGTACTCTGCCTTTTCAATGAAAAATGTTACATAATTTGGTGCATTCAAGATTCAAACAGGCCTTTTAAAGACATGAAGATTTAAGCATATGCAGACAAAATGGAGTTGTGACAGGGTATTGTTTAATGCACACAGTCTTCATTTTCAAAGAGATTATCATGATTACAGCATATTAAAACTAGAAGATATTTTAGACCATGCAGTCTTTATTTGTTTATTTATTTATTTTTGCTTATTTTCATTTTGTTTTTCAGCACATCTTTTTACAGCAAAGGAAACCAAAGCCCACACTGAAGAACTTACTCAAAACTACTTGTTAGTTACAGAGATAGAATGAACATTGATAGCGAATCCTCACTGACCTATTGGAACATTTCCTATGTATTTGATGCTATCCTAGACTCAATGAATGCTACCTAAGTACCCTTGCAGGCATTGCTAATTGATCACCACACTCTTTTTTGCCTCAGTACACTATTCTACACAGTTCAAGGCAGCAACTTGTGGTACAACGCGTTTGTGTTTCTGGTCTCCAGAAAAGACCTGAGATATGCAGGAACCTGTGTTTCCTCTATATAGTTCTCCAATATATTTAAGCTATAATGAAAAAATTGTTAGACTGGGTTCAGAAGCACCATGAATGTTGCAAGAATAGTACCTCCACCATGACCCACAACTCAGATGATCTTTTGAGCATGTGTGTGTGTGTGTGTGTGTTGGGGATTAAGGCATGTATCCTCGTCCATGCTAAGCACACACTCTACCACTGCTACACCCTCATCCAAACCTTTGTAGTGTTGATGGTGCTTACCTCTCTCCCAGATTCATTATCCAACTGCCAAGAGGGAACACGATGGCATCTCTTTATTTAACTGTGTGAAGGTTATGAAGCTTGTCCTTACTTTTCTAAGTTCCCTCAGGTCACTTAGCCAGGGTAAAGTCCTGCCCAAGTTCAGAACTCTTGAGGTTTGTATCTCTGATCACTGACCACAGCATCTGACTTGGTCCTTTTAGTTGTCTGGGTCAGTGCGAGGTTCCCTGCTCAGCTTACGGAATCAAGGGAGCAGAGAACCACTGAAGGCAATGAAGCATTAAAGCAGCTTACAGCCAAGACAGAGAGAAGGGCTTGAGGAGGAGGTAGAGAGGGAGTGTCCAGAATTAATGACCTCTTTTATGGTGAACTTGATACCAAATGTGGCACTATCCCAATAGTCTGCTTGTTACCTTAGCTATGGGAATATCTCTGACGCCTCTTTCAAGCACCCCATCATTCAAAAGATATAAGTCTGAGCACTTATGATATGTCAGACACTCTGCTAGGCCTGGGGGGAAAAAAAGGTTAGAAAGTCCATGGCCTTGAGAAACCTGCAATCTGTAAAAGGGATAGAGACACATAAACAAATGCACACAAAAGAGAGTTCTGAACTATCAAAGAACTGAATTAGATAGTTCTCGTTGAAAACAACTATATTGGTGATCAGAAGAGGCTATATAACTTGGGCAGTGCAATGCAAAAGTGAAAATACCAGGACCCTTATTAAAAAGTCATTGAGAATTTCAAGACAGTGACTGTGGATCACTAACCAAGCATGAACCTTCCTAAGTATAATATCCCCTGTGTCTCTGCAGGGCTGACTTCCTGAGTCAGCCCATTCAAGTTTCTGGTCTCCAGAAAAATAAGCACCAGTCCTGAGATATGCAGCTCAATATTTATAAAATGATAAGTGGTCAATACCATTTTTATGCTTTTTCTGCATCAAGGATAACTATTAGGAGACAGAGCCTTGTGGTGACATCACATGTAGATGCTGCCTTAGTTCTACCTTCCACAACCCCTGAACTTGGGGTTACTCAAAATCACGACTCCCTATGCAGCAACTCAGGATTCACAGAAAAGTTGTCCCAAGACAGTTAATTCTGCATATTAATATGGATGTCGAGAGCTAGCTGATCAGTCTTCTACGATGTTTGGGTGTAGACAGACACCCTGGGTTCAGCTGCAGATGCATCCACTTGAAGGTGAAGAAATAGGTAGTTGAAAAGCAGTAATTTATCCTTCTAGCACCTGATTCACACTGTATAAATAAATAACACCAGCTGGTTCCTGTAAATGCATGCCACGGTCCACTGGGAAACCAAGAGCAGCAAATGTTCTTGAATATGCTAACAACTTTAATAAGAGTGAAGAGGCCTTAATTAAAGAAGTAATTGGCTTTGTATATAGGAAAGAATAAATGGATGAACATATATACAAATGAAAAAAATATACATATATATAACTTTTAGTTTATGAACTTGGAGTATTGGAAGGGAATATTTAGCCTCATGTGGTGATGTACATTTACAATTGCAACAGAGAGGCTGAAACAGAAGGATGGCAAATTCCAGGCCAGCCTCAGCACTTTAGTGAGACCCTCAGCAACTTAGTGAGATCCTGTGTCAAAATAAAAAATAAAAAGGACTGGGGATGTGACTCAGTGGTGAAGCACCCCTGAGATCAATCCCCAGTATTAAAAATGAAAAAAAAAAAAAAAGGAATACGTACTTTCTGGTTTGCAGGGGGGAAATTCAATGTTCCCCTCCTTCTTACTCCACACATGGAGGGGAGTATTTGAAAGTCAAGGACATAATTGGGCCTTGGTATAAAGGGGTGGAACGTTTGATATGACTAACAAAGAAGTTAAAAGCCTTGCCAGTGACTGATCTCTTTATATTTCTAGCTCTTTTTGCTGTTGCCTCTCTTGGGTCCTTTTTCTTATCTGTGCAGTTAGTTTGGTAAGAGACTTGGGGTTATCATTTGCTTTCCGAGGGATGCCCACTCTGGGAAGGCCCAGAGAGGGTGGGGAGCCAAGGTCACTTCTGCTCTTGTTCCTCTAGAGAAATATTCCTTTCCGTCCTTCTTTTGAGTTGCCCTTTCCTGCTTCCCCTTATCATGGGATTGGTAATATCCTAAAGAACAGGATTCAAGGTTCAATCCAGTGCAAAGGAACCAAGCCTGCTTTTGTTCTGGATCTTATGTCAGAGGTTCAAAAGGAGGGTCTTGACGTTCACAAGGATGAGCTCATCTACCAGGGCTAAAGATTTGAGATTCTATGGTCTTAAATCTGACACTGGTATGGAATCCTCATCTGCCTAGCTCCTTCCTGATTCTATGGGAAGGATTGATCTCTTTCTAGCTTGTAAATAAAACAAGCCTTAGGAGTATCATACTCTCCAAATGCAAGCTTGCTAGTACTTTGTGACCTAATTTAATTAAACCCGATGAGCAGTTGTGAGCCTAATATGGTGTCAACACTAAATAATTCTGCTTTAAAGGAAATAAGCAAATAGTTTATTCTTAGCCAAATAATGACTGATCATGGCCCAGGAACACAGATTCAATTTACGCTGAATGACATCCTCCAGTTGCCCACCCCTTTTGGAAGAGGTTACATGGACTTTTATAGCCACAGGGCAAAGAAAGTCATAAATCAATACATTAATCAAATACATTGGTGGGGACATTAGGTCAATGGCCTATATAGCAAAGTAGAAAAATCTCTTCTACAAGTTTCACATGTTCTCCTACAGCATTCTCAGCTTTAGGGTTGGTGGAGGTTGGAGGTCTGCTAGGCTTAGTGATACTTTCCAAGGCTTTCACTGAATAGTCATGAAAATGTAAGGTCAGATACAGAGGCTGAAAGAAAATGGCTGCTAAAGACATTAACATAGCCCAAGATAATTTTTTGGGGGGTGGGGGAGGGTACCGGGGATGGAACTCAGGGGCACTCACCACTGAGCCACATCCCCAGCCCTATTTTGTATTTTATTTAGAGACAGGGTCTCACTGAGTTGCTTAGCGCCTCGCAGTTGCTGAGGCTGGCTTTGAATCTACTATCCTCTTGTCTCAGCCTCTGGAGCTGCCAGGATTACAGGGGTGTACCACCTCGCCTGGCTAGCCCAAGATAATTTTTACATGCAACATTCCATCTCTCCACAGTCACCATGATCTGCTCAGCCAAGGTCAATCTGCAGGATCTTTAATATAGATTTGGCTTCTTCAGAGAACTTCATCTTCACAATGGGTAAGACACTCTAATCAGAAGCAAATTTTTATTATAGTTTGTAAGGAAATGAATTTAGACTTGTTTGTGACAATTATTAATTCATTAGCATTACATTTGACATGCTGCTCTGCATAAAATTTGTCTCAACCCTTTAGAAAGCAAAAATTTTATTACAGAATTTGACTAAGGCCAGCAGAAGCAGACACCATGCCTCAAAACTAGTGGGTAAAATTGAAGGGAGAGCCAGAGGCATTTGATTAAAACAACTGAGCAGAAAGTCAAGGGTTGTATGCTTTTTCTCATATGTGAAAGCTAGAGAAGAGAAAGGGAAAAAAAGTGGGGGCCTAGAAGAGGCGGCTGTCTGATGAAAATCTAAGGGAGACCAGTAGAGTAGGGGAAAGGGACCAGAGGAAGAGGAGAGGGGAGGGGAAGGGGAAATACTGGTGAACTATATTGACCAAATTATATTGTTATATCACTGCATGTATGAATATGTAACAATGAATCCCACTCTTATGTATAATTATAGTGCACCAATAAAAATATGGAAAAATAAAAATAAATTTAAAAATCATTTTAGTTTCCAGAAAACAAATAAAACTGCTGAACAAAGTTAGCTCCAACTCAGTCCTTCCTATCCCCAGCTTCCCCGCCCACCTCCCTTTTTCCTGTGATTCTCAGTAAGGGCCCATGGTATGTGCACAGCATGCCACCCCCTGGAGGTCACAGATCCTGTTACATATTCTTATTCCTAGTCGACTCTGTTTTCTCCCAGCAACCTGGCTTCTAACTATTTACATTGTACCCTTTGAAACTCTTGTTGTAATGCCAAAAATCAGGGTATTTCTCTAGGCTCTTAACCTCTTCTCTCTCTACCTCCTATACTTCCTGGCTTTAACTGAAACATGAATTTCCCTGGAGAACTCTGTCCCTTGCAACTCCTTCAAGTGAAGAGAGCTCCTTCTTGCCCGTATGCCCTCTCCAATGAGGTGGTTTCTTATAACTATAGGCTTCTGCATGCAATGCATTGCTCTTTTACATTCTTTCAAAATCCCTTCCTTTAAAAAAAATCCTGTCAACCAGCTTCCCATCTGTATTAGTTTCCTGTTGCTCCTCAAATTGCCACAAACTAAGTGGCTTAAACCATCCCACTTTTAGGGGCTGGGGATGTAACTCAGTGGAAGAACACTTGTCTAGCAGCATGAAGTCCTGGGTTTGTTCCCTAACAGCACAAAATTTGTATTATTTTACAGTCCTGGAGGTCAGAAGTTCAAAATGGGTTCCACTGAGATAAAATCGTGTCAGCAGGCTTGTGCTCCTTCCAGATGTCCTAGGGAGAATTGGCTTGCTTGCCTCTTGCAGCTTCTAGAGACTGATGCACGTCTTGGTTTGAGATTCCTTCCTGCATCTTCAAAGACAGCAATCCCATCGCTCAGACTCTTTTTCTGTTGTCATCACATCTCTTTCTCTGATTCATTTGCCTCATTTTTGTTGTTGTTGTTGTTGTTGTTGTTGTTGTAGGGACCCTTGTGATTTCCTTGACTGTCCTCAAACAATCCAGAATAATCTTCCCATCTCAAAATATTTAATCACATCTGCAAAATCCCTTTTGCCACATAAGGTAATATTTAAGTTCCAGGGATTAGGACAAGGACATTTTATTCTTTCTCTCTCCTTCTCTCAAGCTCCTATTTCCAGAAAGCCCAGTCATTCTTTATTTATTTGGGGTTGCCTGGTGCAGAGCTCTCGTTCTTCAATCCTTCCATCATCCTCAGTAATGTCTAGCTTTGCATTTTTTTTTAAGTTGTAGATGGACACAATGCCTTTATTTTATTCTTTTTTTTTTTTTAATGTGATGCTAAGGATCAAATCCAGTGCCTCACACATGCTAGGCAAGCACTCTACCACTGAGCCACAACTCCAGCCCTAGCTTTGCGTTCTTGAGTTCTTGACCTCTTTTATGTTTCTCTTGATCTCTTACCCTTCTAATTCTCCTTTTTTGGCCACCCAGAGAGTTGTCATTACTCATGCTTCCTTAAGCTATCTTTCAGAAATCCTGTTCAGACTCTAGTCTCTTCTTCTCTTAGTGTTTTTCCAACTAAATGTGCTCTTGGACCTCACTAAGACCTAGAGTTCCCAAATTCCAATCTATACAACCTCCTCTTTGATAAATCCCTTCAGTGGCTTTTATGTTTATCAGCAACTCTGTTTCCTCCAGCTCATTAACCTCCTTTCTCTCCTTCCACATCTGACTCAAGCCCTGGAAAAATCTAACTGTTAGGGCTACAGAGTTATATGGGAGAGAATCAAGTCACTGCACTGCTCGGTATCTGCAAGCTCAGATCTTCAAAGCTGCTCAACCAAGCTATCTCTGGTCTCTGGTGAGCTCTCCCTTGTAGGTTCCATATTAAAATTCCAAACAGAAACTTCCCAACATCCACATGACTTCCACATCCCTCAATTGTAGCTAAGAGAAAATAGAGGCCACATGAGTCAGAAGTTTCCTGCATGTGTAAATCAAACTCAGATACATCTCTTCTTGTCTCCTTTCTGTCAGTTTAAAGCTAGAGGGGAAGCTAGGGTTGTGGCTCAGCGGTAGAGTGCTTGCCTGGCATGTGTGAGACCCTGGGTTCGATCCTCAGCACCACATAAAAATGAGTAAATAAAAATAAAGGGGCTGGGGATGTGGCTCAAGTGGTAGCACACTCGCCTGGCATGCGTGCGGCCTGGGTTCAATCCTCAGCACCACATACAAACAAAGATGTTGTGTCCGCCGAAAACTAAAATAATAAATATTTAAAAATTCTCTCTCTCTCTGTCTCTTTAAAAAAATAATAAAAATAAAGGTATTTAAAAAAAACACTTAAAAAAAAAAGCTAGAGGGTCCTTCCTCCTTTCCAAGGGCAAGCCCCAATCCTGTGTTGAATCCCTTCTTTGCTAGTTACCTCCTCTTTCAAACATTGTCTCCCTCCCTCATTTCTATCAGTCTTACACATACTCATTTTTCCATTGTAAACATAATTCTTCCCTTTTATCTCACCTACCACTCAAGATACTTAACCTATCCCCCTCTCTCACTCTCTCTTTTCTCTTCCTTATAGGTGTAAAATTGTACTCCTTCAGGATGAAATGATAGAAAGCGGAAATTTCAGGAGTAGATTGGGCACCTGTAGAATGATCCAGAAGTAGCAACGAATACAAGGTTCGGGAATGAAATCTTAAACCTACAGTAATTGTAGAGTCATTCTTCAAAAAAAGAATTAGGTACAAATTAGGCAGGAACCTACCAAAGGCCTTGGAAGGTATGCGCAACAGGTCCTGAAGCTCATGCTTTGTTTCACTGTAAACCTGGTCCTGCAGTGTCAACAGCACAGGGACAGTCCAGTGACCGAGAGGGTTTCTGAGAAAGGGCATTGCATTTGCTATTTGAGAAAAGTACTTCACAGAAAGTGTAGTCATCTCATTGCTAGTGTTCATGATGATTTAGGAAGATAGCAAGAGAACCAAATTTGAATTTAAAAGTTCTGTGTTTCATTTTATAGCTGCTTTTAGTTTGTGGCAAGGGATACTAACTTTCCATTTCTGTTTGTAACATCAAATTTACTTTTAATATAAATATTTTTGCTATGAATTTTCAAGTTAGTTAATTTTTTTTCTTTTTCCAGTGCTGGGGATTGAGTTCATGCACAGTCAGCAGGTGCCCTACCATTGAGCTACATCCCCAAACCTTTATATTTCAGTTTTATTTTAATACAGAGTCTTGCTAAGTTGCCCAGGTTGGCCTTGAACTTGTGATCTTCCTGCCTCAGTTGCTGGGATTACAGGTCAACACCACCATGCCCAGCAAGTTAGTTAATATTTTTAAATTCTTAAGCAAATAATAGTACATGAGGGTAGTGAATGGATAGAGCAAGATTACATAGATATGAGAATGATCATGTTTGGGAAGCTTTGAGTCCAAGAAAATGGGATGGTTTCTCTAAATGAAAAATACAGAGAGATAAAATTTGTTAATGCAACTCCAGAGGTGCCTAGAGGAAGAATTAGCCAGAGCATTATATGGCAATACAGTTCATAGTGGAAATGGATGTGCCATCTATCACAGATTAATGAAACCAGTCATAATATTAGGTGATTGCTCTCATTCTGAGTTCATGTTTCCTGGCAACATTTTAATCAGGCATTGCCTACAAGCTATAATGCTCTCATTAGCAAACCATGAATATCTGGCTTCCTTGGTAGCTTATTACTCAATATTTGTTAATCAATCAACATTCTGGTCTTTTAAACAAGCTCACATGAGTCTGGACCCCTGTGCTGGCAACTGAGCCTGCAAAACTGAGGGCTGGAGGTAAAGATCTTGGTTAGAGCTGAGTGCAGGACACTCCTATAATCCCAGTAACTTGGGAGGCTGAGGCAGGAGGATCACAAGTTCAAGACCAGCTTTTGAAACAAGAGACCTTGTTTCAAAATAAATAAATAAATAAAAAGGACTGAGGAGGTAGCTCAGTGGTAGAGCATCCCTGGGTGAATTCCCAATAACACCAAAAAAAAAAAAAAAAAAAAAAAAAAACCCAACCCTTGTCTGGAGGCACATTTGCCAAGATGATGTCGTGGATACACTCTCTCTGGGTGGCCCGGCTTGCCTTTCCTCTCTCAGTGCTGTCGGACCTTGTGGTGCGGTTTTACATCAAGCCACAGCCTCATTTGTTCCCTAACGTTTACAGGCTGCCCTTGCCCCTGTTGTTCTCTAAGACTCTTCTCAGGATGTGCTTCCATGATCTTCTGATTTGGGCTCATGAAAATAGCTCATCCCCAATGACCTCTCTTATCTTTGAATGCCTTTGAGCATTTGATACCCTCCATATGGCTTCTAAGACACCACTTTGTGTTTTTTGTTTGCTTTTTTGTTTCCTTTTGTTTTTGGTTCTCTGACAAATGTTTCAAAAACTGTTTTCTCCCCAGCCTCCAATTCTGCTTGCCCCTGGAGCCTGGATATTTCTACAGTCAACAGCAGAGAGCTGGGCACCAGAGTCCGATCACCTGTGTTCAAATTCACTCATCATTCGTGTGAGCTTGGGAAAATTACTAAATGTCTCTAAACCTCAGGTTATTCATCTGAAAAAACAAAAGGCAACAATAGCAATCAGTAGCTTCTAAATAAAATTGCTGTCAGCATTAAACTAGATAATCCCCACAAAAGGTCATATTTGATTACAATAACACTTTGTCAGAGATCCTTTAACCTCAACCATATTCACAGCTTCAATTACTGCATGAAATGGTCAAATAAATTGTTCCAGCCTTGAGTTCTCTCCTCAGCCTCAAATTAGTGTTTTACCTGCCCTCAAACAGCATGTCCCAACTGAATTCTTGCACACCTTCCCACACAGGGGCATGTCCCCATCAAACAGTATCATCCTGTTTTTCACTTGTTATTCCCTAGTGGTAACTAATGTGATCAAACGCCTGTCATCCAACTCAGAAAATTAGGAATAGTTGGTATATTTCACCTCTCCCATACATTCCCCACCCCACCCCACCCCACCCCCTTTTTTTTTCTACCAAACCTTGAATTCTTTGTGTGTTTGTGCGCCTGGAGTACCCAAAGGTGCTCTATCACCAAGCTACATTCCAATCCCTTTTAATTTTTTACTTTGACAGGGTCTCACCAAGTTGCTGAGGCTGGCCTCAAACTTGCAGTCCTCTTGCATCAGCCTCTTGAGTAGCTGGGGTTACAGGCACCACAGCTCCTCGCTTCAAACCTTGAATTCTCACCCAAGTATTATTCCCTCATAATTCTCCCTGCCCTGATTTTGTAGGGGAAAAGCAAATGCTTTTGTTGTTGCTATTTGTTCGTTTGGGCTAGTATTGAACCCAGGGGCTCTTTACCACTGAGCTAAGGCCACAGTTCTTTCTATTTTACTTTGATTGATTGATTGATTTTCGTGGTGCTTAGGGATTGAACCCAGGGCCTTGTGCATAGGAGGCAAGCACTCTACCAACTGAGCTGTATCCCCAGCCCTATTTTTATTTTGTTTTATTTTATTTTATTTTTTAATTTTGAAACAGGGTCTTGCTAAGTTCCCAGGCTGGCCTCAAACTTACCATCCTCCTGCCTTAACCTCCCGAGCTGCTGGAATCACAGGCTTGCGCCACCAAACCTGGCTTCGATATCTATGTTCTCGTTCAGTCCACCTCTGTGATGGTTCCTTGTTCCATCTTCTATAAAATTTTCCTGGAAAAACTCTACCCCTGGGTGTTTTAATCCACTAGCCATAACAAAATATTACAGACTAGGTAGCTTAAACCACAGACCCTCTCACAGTTTTAGAAGCAGAGATCTAAGATCAAGGTAGCAGGAAGGCTGGCTGTTGATGAGGCCTCTCCTTGGTTTGCAGATGGCCATCTTCTCACTGCACCCTCACGGGACCTTTCTTCTGTGTGTACAGAGAGAATCTCTGGTGTTCCTTCCTCATCTCAGAAGGAGACGAGGATCAGTCTTATAGGATTAAGGCCCCATCCTCCTGACCTCTCTTAGCCTCTTTTGTCTCCTTTGAGGCCCTATTTCCAAACAAACACAATCATATTGGAGGTTAGAGCTTCAGCACGTGAATTTTGAGAGGACATAATTCAGTCTGTAACTCTAGTTAAATTCCACCCACTCCCTACTCTTGTACTCTGTCCAAGTAGCCAGCCACCGGTGAAGAAAAGCACACAACCATGCCGACTAGGATCTCAAACTTCAAGGGAGCCGTCAGTCCACCTAGAAGCCTATCACATATTGCTCACTACTCCCTAAGAGAACTCTTTCTCAACTTCTTGTTTGTCCTCAAACCCTCTACATGCTCTCCTCTCTCCTTATCCTCAACTCATGCCCTTGTTTCCGATTTCACGAGAACATCAAACATTCATACTTCCACTTTCCTACATCCATTCCCATAGGTGCTCCTTTCCTTCTGTCACAGTGGGTGAAACACAGTGAGTGTGAACCATCAGGATGCCACGCCAGACCAAGTCTTCACTACTGTGTGTGGGTTCCATCCCCCACCAACCTTTGCAAAAGTCCTGCCTCCTGCCTCCTAAATTTCCCTTTTACTTTTAGATAATATTTTAGTTAGTTTTTCCATTGCTGTGACCAAAAGACCAAAAGAGGGGCTCACAGATTCAGAGGTCTCAGTTCATAGATGACAACTCCTTTGCTCTGGGCCCGAGGTGAGGTAGAACACCATGGCAGAAGGGCATGGTGGAGGAAAGCAGCTCAGGACATGGCAACAAGAAAGCAGAGAGACTGCTCTGCTCACCAAGGACAAAATACATATGCCAAAGGCACATCCCCAATGACCTAGTCACACATTACCTGCCCATAGTCACCACCCAGTTAATTCATTCAAGTGGATTAATGCACTAATTAGGTTAAAGCTCTCATAACCCAATCATTTCACCTCTAAACTTTCCTGTACTATCTCACCTATGAACTTTTTGGGGAACAGCTAATAACTAAACCATAACAGATAATTTCCTGTAGCATAAAAATCTGGTAGTTCTGACACCAACATAACGTCTCTCAATTTAAAAGCAAACAAACAATTGGGTGCAGTGGCACACACCTGTAATCCCAGCAACTCACAGGACTGAAGCAGGAGGATCACAAATTCGAGGTCAGCCTCAACAGCTTTAGCATGGCCCTCAACAATTTGGCAAGACCATGTGTCAAAATTTTAAAAAAAAGGGGTCTGGGATGTAACTCAGTGTTAAATCACCCTAAATTGCCCAGGCTGGCCTGGAATTTTCAATCTTCTTGCCGCTACCTCCCAAGTCTCTGGGATTATAGTCATGGGCCACTGCGTGCATCTTCACACTCTCCCTACACTCCTCTTGAGTGTTCAATAGGTGCATCCAAATCAACATGTTCAAAACAGAGCTCTTCGTTTTCTCTCCCAAATTCGTTTCTCCTTTAGTGCTCCCCATCTTGATATCATCATAGTTCACATGGCTTTTCAGGCCAAGAACTTTGAAGTCATCTTGACTCTTTTTTGTTTTATATCTAGTCTGCCAGTAAATGGTGTAGATTCCAACTACAAAGTAGATCCAGGATCTACTACTAGCATTCTCTCTCCTATTGCCCATGTGATCCTTGATGCCATGATTTCTCCCTTGGAGAAGAGGGAGAAAGAGCCTCTTACTGTCCAACTTGTCCATTCTTGACTGACATGAATCCTTCTAGCAGCCAATTTGACCCTTGACTCAGATCAGATCATTTCCCTTCAAATGCCCCCTGACTGCTCCCATCACACACACAGCAGGTGCTTGTATTGGTTTGCTAGAGCTGCCATAACAAAGTACCATAGACCAGGTGGCTTAAATGACAAAATCAAGGCATTGGCAGAGTGGGTTTCTTCTGAGGGCTGAGAGGGAAGGATCTGCTTCTGTTTGTCTTATAGATTGGGCCCTTTGATTGTCTTTCGCCCAAGTGTACCTCTATGTTCAAATTTCCCCTTTTCAAAAGGGTACCAGTCACACTGGGTTAGAGCCCAACCTAATGAATACATTTTAACTTGTTTACTTCTATAAAAACCCGTCTCTTTTTAGGGGCATAGTACAGTGGTAGAACTCTCTCCTAGCACATGCTAGGCCCTGGGTTCCATCCCCAGCACCAAGGGGAAAGAAAAGATCCAATATAAAGTCACATTCTCAAATACTGGGGTTTATGAGTTTTGCATGGGGTAGGGGGACTCAATTCAACAAGTAACAGTGCTCAGTGAATTTTTGTTGAATAAAAAAATTTTTGTTGAATGAAGGCTGACTGAATGGATAAATGAATCCTTAGAAGAGCCCTTTGTATAATAATATTAAGCCCAGCCTGTGAGTGCAGCATATTATTATTTCCCCCAACTTATTGTTAATCTTTTAACTCTTTATGTCCCACTAGAACATGGTTTGTTATACAAACCAATTGCATTCTCAAAAGCTTTCCAACTCCAGGTAGCCCAATGTTGGTATGGCCCACTGAACTTTAAAGATGGCTGATCAAAGGGTTCCTTTCTGCATATTATTAGTAAGAGCCCTGTGTGAATTAATTCAGAAATGAGTTATTATCCTGCAGTAGCACAAATATACACGAGGAAAGGCAAAGAAACAAGTTGGGAAATGTGGAGCGACCTTTTGTTTATTAATCCTCAGAGAGAATGGTGAAAAGGCTACCAGGTGGGTGAGCTAAATTAGAAAATAATCAAGTAACTTCAACTTTCTTCTGCTGAACATTCCTTCTCCATTTGCTAGATTCTAAAACATATGCACAGGAAAAAAAAAGATAATATGTAGTAAAAATCAATTAAGGTGCCCTTGAAGAAAAAGGCAGATGATTAATATATAGATTAGACATGTGGATTAAAGGAAAACTGGTTCACATTTTATAATTTTTCATTATATGAAGTATTGCCTAAAATGTAAAAGTATACGGAGAAGATAAAGGAGTGAAATGCAAGATTCATGATGTTTAAACAACTTTGCAAAATATCATCTTTCTATGTGAACAGCCCACCAAGGAGGACTTACACAAATGGAGTTCAGTGTTGCAGTAAATTAAAATTTAGAGCCAAACTAATCTGACACGTATTTAATAACATGCATCATTATGGTGATGCTTGAAAACTGAGAGTAAATGGAAAGCAGTTCACTTCCGTGATTTTAATTAGCACCTTCCACAGGCTAATCAAGAATGTCTAGGTTCTGCTGGGAAGGGAGCTGGTGAAAAGTGGCTGAACAGCCTCCTGTGCTGGGACTCTTCTGAGAAGACTTGGGATCCCAGGACCCTGGTGTCCAACTGACAGATTCCATGGTCCAGCAAGGGCGCCCAGGCTGCCCTAGACAGTGTGGTTGCTGTTGTCTGGGTTTTACTTGGTGGTTCCCCTTGGAATGCTTCTACTTCTCCTTCATGTCTGGGTAAATCCATCTCATGCTTCAGATTTCAGCTAGAGTAAAATCTAGATGCATTTCCTCATTTCATCCTGACAGTGGCTCTCAAGGAAAAAATGTCAAAATCCTAGATCAGAAAGGAACTTTCAGCACCTTTAACACAATTTCTGGGGCTGGGGATGTGGCTCAAGTGGTAGCGCGCTTGCCTGGCATGCGTGCCGCCCGGGTTCGATCCTCAGCACCACATACAAACAAAGATGTTGTGTCCGCTGAAAACTAAAAAAATAAATATTAAAATTCTCAAAAAAAAAACCAAAACACAATTTCTTTCTTCTTTCTGTTGCTGCCTCCAGTTCTCAGGTCAGGATGGGAACTTGGTGAACATTGGAACCAGCCACAACAGGAGGTATAGTAGAGGGAGTCCAGACATAGGTGGAGGATGTTATCTTAGAGTTTAGGTGATGGAAGATGGCAGATTTTTGGTTGGAGAGTCCTGAATAAGAGGAAGTTCTGGCAGGTGGACAAGTACAGAGAGCAGTGATGGAGATTCTGGGAGATTTGCATAGATCTAGCTAAGCTGGATCTAAAAGGTGTGAAAGTTGTCAGAGTCAAAATGGAGTTGCTTTTTTCAAGCTCTAGCAAAAATAATAAATAAATCTGGAAGATTCGAAAGGAAGGGTTCCCAAGCATGTGTGCCAGACAACAAAGACTTCGCCAGAACCACAACCTTGCACAAAGGTCACTACAACCTTACACACATGCACACACACAAATACTTCTGCAAGGAGGTCTCCCCAACAACTGTCTGTTTAAATTTGGGCAGATATCACTCAAGTTATTGACACTTAAACACCCTTGTTCAACTTATCTTTGTAGCCAAGGATTATTGCATCAGAATGTCTTATGTAATCCTCTTCATTTTGCTTTTTAAAAACTTCCCCCTGCCTCAACCTCCTTGAAGACACAAGTAGTTTACTTGGGCCTACACATCCCCATTGCGACGCTCTGCTATTCCCAAATAATCTTAATGATCTTTGGAGAATCTCTGTCCATTATTTAGGTTGGCACAGACCCGTACCAAGACTCTATCAGGACACCATCCAGGGATACCTGAAGGGCAGGGAAGCAAGCAGTCTAGTCTTAGTGGAAATTGGGTCCCAAGTGAGAAATTCAAGTGGGGCTCCAGTTTTTGGAAAGTAGAGTCCAATGTCAGTGTGGGGCCTCAAGCAAGACAGCATATGTTGCCCAACATGGTCTGAAAACTTGGAGCCTTAATTTTCCCTTGACAAAGAGGCGCCTCTGGTACTTAGGGCAGGGTTGAAGAGGCACCTGAGTGAGGCCACAGGTGCACTTCAAAAGGAACCATTGCATCCGTTTTGTTTGTCCAGCTTCTTGTTCTTGACATTGTGATGAAGGATAAAATAGAAATCCTCAACCCAGAAATGCACTAAATGTGTTTGACCTTCAACTTGAAATAACACTCCTTTCCATTTCTTTTATCTAATCTTAGACCTTGCACTAAGCTTAATAATTTACTGCAGGAGGGTTCTTGAGTCTCAATGTTCAGGAAATTAGCTTCTGTGGGGCAGTT
The DNA here is from genome assembly GCF_021218885.2 of Marmota monax. Lineage (NCBI taxonomy): Eukaryota > Metazoa > Chordata > Mammalia > Rodentia > Sciuridae > Marmota > Marmota monax. The sequence goes on from NW_026695212.1 coordinate 6,097,767, forward strand.
GCCTAGATACATTTGGTTTATTTGGCAGAGTCATGTTTATTCTCTAACCATCTGTTATGATTGGGATCTTAAATGTCCCCCAAAGGCTAATGACTTGGTTGCCAGCCTATGGGGCAGTTGAGAGGTGGTGTAACCTTTTGGAGGTGTGATGGAGATTCTGGGAGATTTACATAGATCTAGGTAGACTGGATCTTGGAGGTGGGGCCTAGTTTAAGGAGCTTAGGTCTTTAGGGTGTGCTTGGAGGGAGTATTGGGGGCCTGGCCCCTCCCTCTCACTCTTTCTACTTCCTGGCCACCATGAGATGAACAGGTTTCCTCCACAATATGCTTCTGCCATGACACTAGGCCCCAAAGCAACATGGCCAAGTAAACGTGGACTGAAACTTCTGAAACCATGGTCCAAAATAAACTTTTCCTCCTTATAAGTTTTCATCTCGGGAATTTTGTCACAGCAATGGAAAGCTGACTAGCACACCTCCCTTGAAGTTTTCTCAACAATATTCTGCTTTACAGGGCCAGATTTATAAAAATCCCAGTAATAGGCAAAATCATAAGTATTTTCTCCACCTAAAATATTCTGGCCTATTTCATGCCTCTTCAATATTTTGCTGAAGTTTTACTACTGGTTTTACTTTATGAAAGTGAGATTTTTAATAATAACAACAAAGTACAGGCCAAGGAATGTCAGAAAATGATGGTCTAAAAATAGGTCAGAATGATGAATGGGTAGCTGTTCAGCAAAGCAAATGTTTGGGGTTTTGTTTGCTTTGATGCAATGAAACTTAAACAGGAGCTAATACTGGTGCCAGGCTCTTGTACCTCCAGAACTGTGAGCTAAATAAATCTCTTTATAAAGTTACAAAACAAAACAAACAATCACTATCAAAAGGAAGACTGTTTCTTGGAAATGCACCTATTTAATCCCTCAAATTTACAATACAAAATTGTTCAAAATAGTATTTCATGAATGGGTAAAGTATTAGAAGACAAAGAAGACCCTTAGAATATGAACTAGTCCAGAAGATCATTACTATTTTAATCATCTAAAGAACTGTTCATGACACCAGAGCAGGACATGCAGCCTGGCCAAGTGGCCCATGCTTATATTCCCAGTGACTCTGTAGGCTGAGGCCAGAGGATCTCAAGTTGAAGCCCAGCCTTGCAACTTAGCAAGACCCTATCTCAAAATAAAAAGAGGTGGGAATGTGGCTTAGTGTGCTTCTGAGTTCACTCCCCAGTATGGAGGAAAAAAAGGAGGAGGTGCCTCAAAATCAAGGTGACACCCTTCTGATCAAGGAGGATTATCATGTAAGTAAATCAACCCAGATGAGACAAAAGTCACCTTAGGAATGCAACATCTGGTTTCAATTGTCTTTTTTTTCCCCAGACTTATTGTTTTGCTCTTTCTCTCTACCTTTCTTTCCCCCCTTTTCTTTGAAAAATATCCCTTTGATCCACTTGGTTAAATCATATACTCAGACACTTCATTCTCTTTAATTGCATAATTTTAGAAGGTCATGACAAGGTTAAAGAACAAGTAGTTTAGCTATCGAGCATCTTCTGTGTGTGGGGTGCGGCGGGCGGGGGGGGGGAGGACGACAAGGGATCCCCATGTGAAGTCGGACAGTGTCAGAGATCCGAAGCTGGTTAGGTGATCCCCAAGGAGAGCAGGCTGTGGTCTTCAGCAGGAGCCTGCACCCTCCCCACACCTGTGGCTTACGTAAGGCCCCTCCCAGCCAGGCCTGGGCAGCTGCAGTCTCCATTTTTTCATCTGATCCTATTCCAGGATGGGGCTGACCAGGTAGCACTGAATTTTGCAGAAAGTTGCATGAGAACTGCTGGTGACAGTTTTTCTTATGAGTTTCCGAGATCTGCCCAGAACCTGTGACACTTGAGTTGGGCACTCCTAAAACAGGGTGTCTCACATAGAATTCACTACTGTAGATAAATGGCCACATAGAGATTTTGAATTAGCCCGAAGATGAAAAAGGAAGAGATGGTATAACACGATTATTAATAATACTAATAGCAAAAAGTAAAGTGATCTTGCTAGATTCCCCCCCAAATATCCTAAGCATTTGCATCAATTTAATTTCACAACAACCTTATGAGGAAAGTGCTTTTATTTTCCTTACTTGTAGATGAGGAAAACAGAGAGGTCCAACATGGGTCCGAGATCACATAGCTGGGAAGCAGCAGCAGCAATATATAGCCCAAGTTGCTGGCTGCAGGATCCTGGCTCTCAGCTAGAACTCAGCTTTGTTCTTCTGTGTTAAAAATGCACATTGATAATGAAAATGCCTGCCAAACGGGGCTCTGAGTGCTTTGCAGATTCTCTCATTCAACCTGCATAAAAACCCTGCAAGGTAACCCTAGTTGAACCCTGAGGAAAACACCAGACAAACCTACTCTGGGGAACATCCTACAGTATGCCTGGTCATGCTCCTCGAGACTGTCAAGATTGGGGAAAATAAGCAAAGATCTAAAAGCTGTCACAGACCAGGGGAGGCTGCAAATGCAATATGTTTTTCTGGTTTCCTAAACACAAAGAAGACTTCAGTGGGAAAACTGGGGCTATCCAAATGAAGTCTGGAATTTTGACAAGCATACCCTGAAGTGGAAAATGTTAACAGTAAAGAAAACTGAGCAAGGAAAAGACTATTATCTTAGAAACTTCTCTGTAAATCTAAAAATTACCCAAATAAAAAGTTTATGTATTTAAAAAATAATAATAAAATAAAAGCCAGGCGTGGTGGTGCACACCTGTAATCCCAGCAGCTCTGGAGGCTGAGGCAGGAAGATTGCAAGTTTAAAGCCAACCTTAGCAACTTAGTGAGGCCCTAAGCAATTCAGCAAGACCCTAAGCAACTCAGCAAGATGCTATCTCTAATAAAATACAAAGAGGGGCTGGAGATGTGGCTCAGTGGTTAAGTGACCCTGGTTTCAATTCCCAGTACCAACAAAAACAAAAAGAAAAACCCAAAAATCTTAAAGGTAGGTACTACAACTGCTTTATATGGGATAACTGTAGCTTAGGTTAATCTACCCCTAGTATCACAGCTGCGGGAGGATTCATTCCAGTAGGCTCCTAGGACAGTTTAAACAGGATTGCACATGATTCACTTGATATCTTAGCACCTTTTGTGGTATCCTGTGGGCCAACATACCCTGATGATTGCCAGCAAGCCTGGGCCCCGAGTTGTCCCATTTCACTTTTCCTGACCCAACAGAAGTATCTAACATTTATTGAATTCTTATGAACTTTCTCTTTAATCCTCAAAATAACCCTACAAGGGATTACATTTTATAGACAAAGAAACTAAGGCTCAAGCAGAATCAGCAAGTTGCCCAAGATCACACAGTAACAGGAATTTGAACTTGAACCCAAGTCTATCTAATACCCAAGTGTTGGCATAACCACTCCTAACCACTTAACTCCGCTCTGCTTCCATGCTACCCACCCTGGATTTAAGATGTAATTAATACTAAGCAGTAATTAATATTAAGTACAGATGGGAAATGAGTATTAGAGTGAATGGAAACTTTCTTACACAGCTTCATATAAATAGGATTTTCATCATGAAACAGCTCTATACACAAAGGAAATATTCTTGGTATCTTCAAGCTATATTTTCTCACTTTTCTAATAGTTGAGATTTTTGCTGTTTTCCTTACTGCAGAGTCAATATTGTTACAGTGTAATGCATTGAAGGCCATTTTCTCCCATGCATTGTAAATACCAGTTGTCATCAAAGGTATCAAAGAATACATACTGTCTGCATTTGTGTTGCTGAAATGAGCAGAAAGCACACAACTTCATTTCCAAGACCCGGGATGATTTTGTAAAATATATAGTTGAGACATGATCTCTTAACTTCATTAGCCCAGCGTTTTGAAAGGGAAAATTCTTTGTAGTTCCGCACTGACATTTTTAAGCTCAAGGAGCTCAAGACCCCTTATAAAATTAAGACTTTTTTCTTCTCTTCTTTCTTAAACACATTTGTTCTCTTTCTTCTATTATTTGTAAACAAATTGAGGATTATAGAAAGTAACTGCTTTTGCTTTTCCAATTTAATTTCCAAGGACATTATTGAAGAGAGCTGCCCTTTGTGTGTGTGTGTGTGTGTGTGTGTGTGTGAGAGAGAGAATATTGTCAGGTTCAGCCATGGTGTTTGCAATTGAAGCTGAGGACCTAGTGTTTACTCTCTCCAGCTACCAGGTAAGACAAACCAGTTATGTTCTTGATTAAGAGACCTGAAGTGTTAAATGCAATCATTTGAGCCAATAAAAAGAACAAAGCAGTAACCTTTGATCTCCCCTGTCGCAGGTCTCTTTGTCCCTTAAAGATAGCTTCCATTGGGCCCAAAGACGTTTTACCTTTGGAAGCTGAACTGGGGCTCAGGTTACTGGAGCTGGTCCACTGGGCAACCTTGTAAGCAGCAAAGAAGAGGCAGAAATGTATCCTAGGAGTTCCCTGTGAAACACACAGTCTTATGCTGAAATATTTCAAAAATTTCTCTCTTTGGCAAAAAGTCTATTTTTTCAGTAGTTCTGATTAATAAGAACAATAATACTAGTAAGTAGTTAATATGTGTAGAATTGCCCAGTGTGCCAGATGTTGTGCTAAATGTTGTGCTAAATGTTTTACTCCAATGATCTAATTTACCTGAATCAGGTGATACTACTTATTTGCATTTTATTTATTTGTTACCTAGAGGGTCTACACCACAGTGCTGCACCCTGAACCCTTTTTTATTTTGAGACAGGTTCTCACTAAATTGCCAAGGCTAGCCTCAAACTTGCAATCCTCCTGCCTCAGTCTCCCTAGTTGCTGGGATTACAGGCATGCAGAGCTGTGTCCTGCATGAATTACAAAATTATCTAAAGGATGGACAGAGGCATTGTCCAGCATGGACTTCAGATGAAATCCACAGGATTTAATTGAATTTCTTGATTTATTTGACTAACATCCTGCCTGCCTTGTGCCAAGCTTTGCACTCAGCTACCATGACTACTGGAGAAAAGGATGAAAACTTTCTTGGTTCCTGTTTAGCCCATTTGCTTGTCCAGGGATCCAACACACCTGACAAGTGGTTTTATGTCATTCTCTGCAGCTGCAGTTTCAGTATCAGCAGGTGAACAAGTCAACACTGGCACTGGATAATATCACTCACAATTACATAAATCCTTCCATGCATCTGCTAAAACCATTTTCATAATTCATTTTAAATTCTAAATAGACTTGTGGGAAGCCACTTCATGTCCCAAGAGTCAAGATAAATTCGGATTCTGATAGGAGACACTGAACATCTCCATCCTCATGTATCACAGTAGGTCTCATGAAACTTTTTCTGGTGACAAAGCCACCTGTGGTTCTGAAGTCTGAGCTCCTAGGAGTGGGCCTTCTTCCTTCCACAGCTTGGTGACCTGATAGTAGCCAGAGAATTCCACTCCAATTTTCCCTAAGCATCAATGGCTCTCATCTGGAAAGGACATATATGGCAAAATTGTACGGGACACTTCCTGAAAAATGCACAGATTAGGAGATTTGGCTTCAGTAGACCTGCTGTGAGGCATAGAAATGTATGAAAAAACTCACCACGGGTCATTCTTATAAAGTTCTCTCCTTTTGTGGTCTTCCTCCTTTACATAAAGATCAGACCTAAACTGGGTACAGTGGTACACACCTGTAATCCCAGCAGCGTGGGAGGCTGAGGCAGGAGGATTATGAGTTCAATCCTCCTGCCTCAGTCTCCCTAGCCAGCCTCAGCAAAAGCAAGGTGCTAAGCAACTCAGTGAGACTCTGTCTCTAAATAAAATACAAACTAGGGCTGCAGATGTGGCTCATTGGTCAAGTGCCCCTGCGTTCAATCCCCGGTACCAAACAAAAAAGAAAAAAAGAAAGAGAGAGATCAGACTTTGGCTGCACATTAGAATCATCTGAGGTAGAGGGGAGGGAGAGTTTAAAAATCCTCCTGCCCAAATTGAATCTCAGACCAATTAAATTGGACTTGAGGGAAGCCAGGCGTGTGTAGCTTAAAGCTACCAAGTGATTCCAGTGCATAACTTCAGGCCAGGAGATATTCATATCAGGGTTCTCACTCCTTAAAAAGTGAACACTCCACATGAGGATCTTGATATAGTATAGCTGCTGGATGCAGTGGTGCTCACCTATAATCCCAGTAGCTCAGGAGGCTGAAGCAGGAGGAATGCAAGTTCAACGCCAGCCTCAACAACTCAGTGAGGGCCTAAGCAACTTAGCGAGACCCTGTCTCTAAATAAAATATAATAAAGGGCTGGGGATGTGGATTGAACCCAGTGCCTCTGGGTTCAATCTCCAGTACCAAAAAAAAAAAAAAAGTAGGTAATGCAGTACAGCTTCTGATTCAGCAGGTCTGGGGTACAGGCCAGAGATTTTGCATTTCTAATAAGCTTTCAGGTGATGTTGGTCATGGACCACACTTTGTGTAGAAAGGCATTAAATGATTCAAATTAAACATTTCTCATAGTGTGCTCTCCATAGACCTAGTATTAGCAAATTTGAGTTTCACCCTGTCAAATATGAATTTCAGATGAACTGGTAAATCATGTGTTGCTTAGATGAAATTCAAATTTGTCTATATGTCCTATTTTTCTCTTTTCTTTTTATTGGCTTTGTTGTTATTTTATTGCTAAGCATGGCAAAAGATTTCTCAATTTATCCACTTGGTGTTTTTGTTGTTGTTGTTGTTGAGGAGGAGGAGGTTTATCTTGGCTCACAGTTTCAGAGGTTCAGTATATGGTAGGCTGACTCCATTGTACTAGGCCAAAGACAGCAAGGTAAGGCAGAAAATCATAATGGCAGGGCATGCTGTAGGAGCACGCCCCAGCTCAAGGTGGCCAGAAAGCAGGAGTCCTCTGTTTTGTTTTGTTTCGTTTTTAAGTACCAGAGATTAAACCCAGGGGCGCTTGACCACTGAGCTACATCCCTAGTTCGTTCTTCCTTCCTTCCTTCCTCTCTCTTTTTCTCTCTATTTTGAGACAGGGTCTCACAAAGTTACCAAGGATCTCTCTCAATTGCTGAGACTGGTCTTGAACTTGCAATACTCCTCCTCAGCCTCCCACCTTGGTGGGATTACAAGTGTGTGGGCCACAATGTCTGGCTTCTCTGATTCTTCTTTTTTGTGGAGGCGTACTGGGCAGTGGGGAGGTAGGGTGAGGATTGAACTCAGGGGCACTCGACCATGAGCCCCATCCCCAGCCCTATTTTGTATTTTATTTAGAGACAGGGTCTCACTGAATTGCTTAGTGCCCTCACCATTGATGAGGCTGGGCTTTGAATTTGCAATCCTCCTGTCTCAGCCTCCCTAGCTACTGGGATTATAGGCGTGTGCTACCGCATCTGGCTTCTCTGCTTCTTTTGATGACAAAGTGTTGTAGGACCAAAGTACTGAGCATTAAGTTTCTTTATAGGACGTGGATGCCTGAGACTATGGTGCATGCCCCGGCATCATGGATACACACACATGTCCATACACACAATGAAGTGTAAGGGAACCTGGCACTACAGCTCCTCCATGGACCTTCTAGTGGTCTAAGGACCTGGTGAGAAAGCCCATATCACCCTCATGCTCAGCAGAAAAAAAGTTGTTTCCAATTGCCTATGTTTCCTAAAAAGAGTTCTGTGGGTCATTAGTTTCACAAAAATATTTACAGATTTCTCATGGAACAAGAAAGAAAGGCTGTCTTAAATATTACATGATACATACTTATACTACAAAACCATGTGTTGCTTAGGTAAAATTCAAATTTGACTAGATTCCTATTTTTCTTTTTAGCTTCTGTTTTGCGGAGAGGGGGGATGAAAAATTCTAGATTAAACAAAATTAGGCATCTTTCTTTCTTGCAAAACCTTCTAAGTATTTAATATGTTATTATGCTTGGGATTCTCCCAAAAGGAGATAAATTTACATGGTTAAATAGCTTGTTCCTTAAAGAATACCTCTTAGGGTTTGTGTTCACAGAACACCCTTGAAAGAATGTTACCTAATTAAATCTGCTTTCTTGCTTTTCTTCTTAGCATAAAAAAGAATAAATTTCCATTATAGAAAATTTGGTAAGTACAGAAAAATGCAATAAGAAAATTCACTCATAATACCATACCACCAGAAATAGCTACCTTTAACATTTTAGCCTATTGTCTTCTAAACTATGAAGATTGGTGGCTCAAGGAATAAAATTCTCAGGAGTAAAATATGATTTTTGAATGTAAAAATGGAATCTTGATGGGCTAGAAGACAGGGTAGAGTAAGAAAAGGTCTATTTGAATGTTAATGCAGTAGGAAGGCGGATTCCGGAGTCATTTTTCATTTTAGCATCTCTTATTGTAGATAAGAGAACATATCATTAGGCTTCTCCATATCTATTCTATGTTAAAATTCTGATTAACACCAGGTGAGGTGGCACACACACATAATCCCAGAGGCTTGAGAAACTGAGGCAGGAGGATCACCAGACTCAGTGATTTAGCAAGATCCTCAGCATCTTAGTGAGACCCTGTCTGTAAATTTAAAAAAATCAAAAAGTATGAGGTATGTAGCTCACTGGGAAAACACCCCTCGGTTCAATCCCTGGTACAAAAAAAAAAAATCCAATTAACATGCTTCCCAGTTAGCACAGAGGCAGCTCTATAACTTCAGCCGTATCATTATTTCTTGCCTTTGCAAGAAATAATGGTGCAATATGACGAAGTAGGAGACCTGAAACAGGACTGAGAGCCAGGAGATTGCTTTAGGTTGGTGTCCTTTGCTTCATTAATTTTTTTTTTTAAGTACTGGGGGAATCAAACTTAGGGCCTTGTGTCTGATAGGTAAGTATTCTGCCTCTGAACTGTGTCTCTAACCCCTACTTGATCTTGAAGGTAAAGAATACCACAGATGCAAACATTGAGTGTTTGGCTATAATCATTGAAACAGAGTTTTATTCTCCACCATTCACAAAGTCATAATGTGCTTACATCCTTCCATCATCAACATACAAAATAAAGAAAGAGCTAATATGCTGACAGCACTTGTCCACTAAGCACGTTCACAAAGGTGGTATTCCTGGAATCCAGCAACCACCTTGAGAGGGGCAGGAATGTTGGTATGTATTATTGCCTGTTTTTAGACATTTATTTACTCAAGTTAGTAAGTGGCAGAGCATGAAGCAGAACTAATGTCTTTGGACTCCACTGTCTGTGCTGTTGGGTAAAACAGCCAAGAAAACAAATTATGTGCCATGTTTGGTTTTCCAAAAACTTCAATAGCTTTATGTTTTCATGGGAAACATTTTTTTGAGGTTGGGAAGCATAGACATTCCTGAAGCATGGAATTTATTTTAAAAAGAATCTCACATCTCATCCTTCTGCTACATTCTGGGCCCCACCGAATGAGTGTTTCAAAATTAATAATGTGTTCTTAATTCTGTGAGTACAAACTTGAACTAAATCTTGAAACTTTCACTCAATAGATATTTCGTGGGCACTTTCCTGGGCTCCACAGGAGTGCATCTACAGGCAGTCGGACTTCACTTTCATGCAGTTAGGGCAGGTTCTCCCAGCACCTGCCTGCCCATGCTTTGTTCCTTTTTTTACCTTGACACATAATAATTGCACATATTTATGTGGTAAAACCTACTCATTCCTTTGAGGCAAATCCTGAACAGAGCGGTGTTTTGTTTTGTTGTTGTTGTTTTTCTTTTCTTTTCTTTCATGACAGTTTTTCCATCTTGAAAATTAGTCTTAGGGGTCCTGGGGATGTAGCTCATGGTAAAGCACTTGCCTAGCCTGCACGAGGTCCTGGATTCAATCCCCCATTCTGCAATGAAAAAAAAAAGATAGAAAGAAAAATAGTTTTAAAGAATTATCTCCAGTGAGCAAAGTACAATATTCATTCCATTATTTAGTCAACAGATATTTACTGAGCACCTACTCTCTGCCAAGCAGCTGGAACACAGTAAGAAATTAGAGAAGATGCCTGTACTTTAAGAACATTCTGAAGAAACAAACAGGAGAATTTTGAATGATACACGATGGAAATAATGAAATGGTACAATATGATGAGGTAGGAGACCTGAAACAGGATGAGGACTGAGAGCCAGGAGATTGCTTTAGGTTGGTGTCATGTAAGGCCCTCTGAGGAGCTTGTATTTGAGATGTTCTCAAATTTCTATAAATCTAGTTTGTTCCAATGAACACTTAATCCAAATGTTTCTGCTTAATGCAGTCTCACTGCCTTGCTTTAATATTTCCAAATATTTGAAATTTTCTCCTTTTGGGGAGATTTGTTTGTGAACATTTCTATATTAATTTGGTACTTTAAAAGCAGGCTGGTGAGATTTATATGGTACATACCTATAATCCCAGCTATTCTCGAGGCTGAGCAAGAAGAATCACAAGTTCGTTGCCAGCCTGGGCAACTTAGTTAGACTCTTTCATAAAATAAAATGAAACAGGGTTGGGGATATAGCTCAGTGGCAGAGTGCTTGCTTTAGTGGTATGCACCAGATCCTGGGTTCAGTCCTCAATATAAAAAGAGAAAGAGAGGAGAGAAGAGAGGAGAGAGTTCTATGTATATATGAAATAATTATCTGTTCTTTTTCTTTTCAGAATGGTTTTATCAGCTGCATCAAGAGACTGGTCTTAGTCAGGTGCAGTGGCACACACCTGTTATCCCAGCAACTTGGGAGTCTGAAGCAGGAGGATCACAAGTTCAAGACCAACCTCAGTAATTTAGTGAGGCCCTAAGCAACTTAGCAAGACCCATCTTAAAATAAAATTTTTTTATAAAAGGACTGGGGATATAACTCATGGCAAAGCATCCTAGGTTCAATCCCCAGACTCCCCAAAAAATAGAGAGAGAGAGAGAGAGGAAACTGACCTTGGAAGTCTGTCCCTCAGCTCATGTGTGTATGGTTCCCTTGCCTGGTGAAAACAAGAGGCATTCAGAGAAGGGTATGTTATTTTCCCCTTCACCTGCCCTGTGCAGGCTCACATGGTGGGAAAAGATCATTTCCCCCTACCCTGATTCACCAAACACCTACTTCAAACATCTCTGCAGTATCTCTGTGCAGCCTCAGAGTTCAGCTCTCCCTTGCCACAGTGCTGAAAGTTGTGCAAATTTTGAGAATGCGTTTCTTTTTTGCTCAAGACAATAGGAAATGTGTACATTATAATCATCTGGGGAGTCTTTTCAAAATATGCCCCTTCCATTCCACTAAATGTGTATCACGATAGGGAGGGAGGAGGAGCTCATGAGTCCCACACAATTGAGTTGTTATTACAATGCTTGGAGGCAGCGAGCCAAGTCTGAATAGAAACCTATGGGTTGACAGTGATAAATTAATTATGTTTTATTCAAAAGATAACTATCAAGCCAGAATGCTATACTCAGCAGTAGGGAACAGACAGATAAATAAAACATCATTTCTACCTTCCCGGGGCAATTTAGTTGGCAAGAAGGATTTGAAAGCATAAATTCTAACAAAGTGCAATAAGGAATGATATAAAGTGTTAAGTTCCATTCAGTATCATGCTTCCTTAAAGAGCAAGAATAATGAGATGGTTCAAAAACACTAGACTGTTTAATAAATGTAGTCAAAATAAATAAAGATGTAATGAGAGAATCACCTCAGGACTCCTCCACAAATGCCCTCTTTAGGGGGCAAAGTGTGTATGTGTTAAGGTTTCTTCATTGCTATGCAATGTGAAGTGAGCTGGGGAAATCCTCCAAACAGGAACCACCCATTGTAGATCCATTTTCTCTACCGCAGCTGATTTACCATCCTTACCAAGTTGCATTCATGGCCGTGGAAATAGGACCCCTGAACAGACAAAACAAAACAAAAATGACAAATGAATTTTAAAGGAAAGTTGAGCCTGGAGGTTTCAACACTGAGTCAGACCTTGGAAGTCATTTGTTGCCAGTCCATTCCTTTTACTGATAATACATCTGAAGGCAAGTTTCAGTGACTTGCTCAAGGTCACACAGCCGTCAGTGGCAGAGACCAAAAACTCAAGTCTTCTTGAACTCTCTTGCACTATATTGCAGATTCCATCCTTGAATCGGCTGCAGATGTTTTTATAGAAAAATAGATAAATTATCAAAAAATCCTTTGCAGCCCATTCATGTAGTAGAATCCGATCAAGTCTTGAACAACAGACTGTTTAAAAAGAGAAGAGTGACAGGCTAAGAGAGGTATATTTTAGGAAGTATTTGTCATCATGACCTGTCCCACACATTCCACAACACTGCGCTATAAGATGGGGACCTCCAAATGGGGACATCCTTGTTTAGCACCCAATACAACACATACACACATACACACACACACACACACACACACACACACACAAGAACAGGACCATTTTTTCACTGATTCCCCTCTGCTACACTGGTATTGGCTCCCCAGTCCTTATGGCCAGGACTTGCTCACCAATGCTAAATTAGCTCCATCTCGTCTTAATGTTCCAAAGGACACATTGTCAATTTTACTTCCCTTTTTCCTCAAGGTGACATAATCATAAACTTCCCAATAAAATATTCCACAGACTGACTGACATCTGCTTTCCTTTCCTCATCTCCCAAATGGAGGTGATCATAAACAGAGCTTCGAGAAATTTCTCATACAGCTGTTTCCATTATACTACTACTTCTCTAGTTTCAGTCTCAAGGATACTTTCTGCCATCTGTTTATATTTGTGTTACCTAAGAAATAAACCCTCTTAATTTAAAAACAAACAATATGTGGTGGCAAAGTTCTAGGCACGATATAAATCTCACCAAATTAATCCTGTTCACTAAAATCTTCCAAAAGTGTCTTGACCTGTTCCGTTCAGAGCCATTGACATTAAAGGAGTGGTGTTCACTTTTTTTTTATGCCTCCTTGAAAACAAAGAATCTCTTGCATTTGTTCAACAAAGGGGTCTTTTTAAGGAAAGTCTCCTGAAAAATCCAGACAAAGGAAATCCCTTCTACTCACAAAAGGGATTTGTGATTCTGGAGCTGTGCCTGATGGTTCCACAAAGAACAGCTCTATTACTGAAGTAACAATAACAAAGTCAACCTGTTGCTTGCAAGTTAGCCTGCCAGGAGTGCTGACCAGCCAGAGGCACTAAGTGGTTCAGGCATCCAGAGCACGTAAAGCATTTATGTCCCAGTGTCACCAAGGCAGTGTCACCGGTGGGACAGGCTCACAAAGTCGTGGTGAAAATCCAGGTTCTGGTTTCACACTGATCTGGATTCCAGTCCAGGGCCACCAATTTGTTCTCTGTGATTTATTTTTTTTTCTCCGAAGATCATTATATTACTTTCTTCATAGGGTCGCAGTTAGGATTGAGATGATTCACATAAAGTGCCTAACCCTGGCCCTAACAATCAGCAAGTGTACAATAAATGTTAGTTAATAAGTAAATCAGTGGACCTGGCAGCAGCAGAAGCGGTGGAGCAGGCCAGCGAGGTACACTTGGAGGTGAACGAAAGTAATCCCCGCGCGATAGGAATCCAAGCCAGAACTCCTGCCCTACATACGTAAAATGGCAGGGCGGGCCCCACTCAGTCAACACAGCCAAAAAGGTTTCTTGCCAATTCTAAGAGTTGCTCAATCAATTACAGACCTAAAGTTTCTCTTGGCAAAATCACGATTTGCAAAATCCTATTTGGCAAGACAAAGCTTTCAAAGTTTTTTTTTCTTTTTTTAAAGAATATTATTTTAGTAACAAAGTGTGGATTACAATAGACAACCTCTAAGAGCCCTTTCAGGTCAAAACATTCTTTGTCTCTAACAGCATTCTGCACCGGCATGGAATACAAGAGCTTTGGAGTCAGACAGACATGAGCATAAGCCTGGGCTCCACCTCCTTAATACAGCATATAAATTGGTCAAGACCCATCATCTCTCTGGAGCTCTGTTTTCTGCATAAATGGGGACAGGAATATCTTCCTTATAGCATAGCAGTGAGAATTAAATAAGAGTCTTATATGTAAATGTGCCTATATGGTATCAGGCACATGGTAGATAGTGAATAAATGGGATATCTCTACCCTTACTCTCCAAGGTCACTCAGCAGGATGATCTGAGACTAGGAACCTCCCCAAAGAGCCCTTCCTTAGGGATTTACAGTTGCAGGTGAGACTTTGTCATTTGAGCATGTTCCTTATGGGACGCATCGCTTAAATAGCCTCTTGAGGATGTGTTATACAAAGACAGGGAATGAGAAAATAAGACAGTAGTGAAAACCCATGGGCTGGAATTTTGGCACTTATCTTTGTGCTTTGAGGACATCCGGCTCTACTCATCCATTTGCCCACCCATTCAACCAATATTTATTGACCACAAACTCAGTGTTAGCATTGGGTTTGAGACAAGGGACACAACAGTGAAAAATAAACAGTTCCTGCCCTTAAGAGTTCACAGTCCACTGAGAGGGAGAGAGAAATACACAAGCAATTAAAATATAGCCCAGTGTTATCAGCACCAAGAGAGGGAAGTACAGATTGTCACGGGCATGGCAAGAACAAGACAAGTGCTTCCAGAGGAGTTTATTATTTGCACAGAGGCTATTATTTGTACTGTTTTAAATGTATTCAGTGATGAGTTGGGGGAAACCGATTTTTAAAAATATTTCTTAAAAGAAATCTAACGACCATAGTGTATCCATTATACCATTTGAAAAACAAAACACTTCTGCTATAGTTTGAATACAGGTAGTATCCCCCAAAGATCCACATGTTGAAGGCTTGGTCCCCCGGGTGGCACTATTGGATAGAGCCTTATAGGAGGTCCTTAGGTCACTGGGGGTATGCCTTTGAAGAGAATTGTGGAACCCCAGTTCTTAATCTCTCTCCAGTTTTTGGCTTGAGATGTAAGTAGAACACTCCCGCTGGAGTGTGCCATCCTCTCAAGAGGACAAAGAATGGGGCTGCCTGAGTTTGGACTGGATCCAGAACCATGAGCTACAATAAACCCTTATCCTTAATAAGTTTATTGCCCTCAGGTATTTCATTATAGTAACATAAGCTGACTAATTCAACTACCACTCCAGTGAAAATCTCCTATGTATGGTTCCTCCCCCATTCGTGTCTTTATTTATACTTTTACTACAAAGATATGTGCAGCATGTGATAGATAGCATTTTTTAAGTGAAACAAATTCCCAGTTAACACAAATTATACTTAGGGACTTTCATTTAACTAAACTCACTTCTGCTGAAAGCCAAAGCAACTCCAAGTTCTGAAAATTTTTGCAAAGATATTTATTTTTCACTTTTCAAAATTATTTCCCAAATTTGCTTTGGGTTTCTGAACCCTCATAAGTTCCTGGGAGAAATATTAACATTTTTAAAAAATCTTAGATAATAGATTAAATCACTCACTGAAATCACTCTATATCATTCAGTTCACAATTTCTGCAGGCTTGACTACTATTGCATAAGCATACTCTGAAAATGCTCAACAGAAATAGGTCTGTGACCAAGAGGACAGTGACTTTTTAAAAAAGCATTCCATTTGGTAGTGCCATTTGCTTCAGTTGGACCTGGGACCAATTTATATCTCTAGTTATGTAGGCAGTTGGGTTTCCAGTGATATTTAGCATCATCATAGATAGGCACGTGGGAAGCCCTCACTATGAGAGGACATAAAGGGATCCTACCTGGATGTGGGGCTTAGAAACATCTTCCCACACAGCTGGATGGAAATGTAAAGGACTGATGGAAATGACCAACAGTCAGAGGTAGGGAGGAGTGAAGGCACTAATCTAGACACAGTGAGAGACTTTTTTTTGTGTATATGTGTGTGTGTGTGTGTGTGTGTGTGTGTGGTACTGAGGATTGAATGTAGAGGTGCTCTATCCCTAAGTACATCTCCAGTCTTTTTTTTTTTTTATTTTGAGACAGGATCTTGCTAAGTTGCCCAGGCTGGCTTTGAACTTGTGATCCTCTGACCTCAACTTCAAGAGTTGCTAAGATCAGAGGCATGAGCCACTATGCATGGCTCTAAGAGAAGAATTTGAAGAGAGAAAGGCCTGGCATAATTTACACAGTATTGGCATTTACTATTGCTGGGAATTAGAATTTGAGGTGAAAAGTGATAAGATTTCGACCAGAGGAGCCAAGTAGTACAGGAGAACCTCCAAAAGAGAGTTTTCTACACTGTAGAATATATTTACGGAAATTAAATGGAGTGTAGAAAAATGCTCAGAAACCTGTGGATAGAAGTGATAGATTCTTGTAGAATTTGAATGCATTAAAACACTCAGCATAAATTTTTCCTGCTATTCCTCTATGATGACAAAAATGCCCCATAGTTTCCATTTATCCTGTCCATTATATACTCAGTAATGGAGCAAAATCCTCAAACTAAAGAATAATTGAGTGCATCACATCCATTACATCTCCTAATGACTCGTGCAGAAATGGCACGCTCATGCTCCTCATTGTGTTCTGTTTTATTACAATAGGAAAATTCACTACGTGCAGCGTTGGAGCACTGGCCATGGGAGATGAAGTTGCCCCTAGCCAGGGATACTAGGTCAGATTGGCCTGAAGACCACTTAATTTTCATTTCTGGGGAAGGATGGAGTTTGTCCCAGTAAAGGTTTGGAGTCCTCTATTTGAGAAGCTGATCCCAGAGTTTGCCAGGAAAAGTCAGGAACAGGAGCTGGAAAAGAGATAGCGGGGACACTGAGAGCTCAAAGCTGGCAACTTTTGTGGGGCAGATGATCAAAGGCCAGACATGTCAAGGAGATTCAGTTCAGTTCTAGAGCTGCCACCCAGGGTTTGAACAGAAATCGGATGTCCAAATGCAAAGCATGTGGCTAAGGGATAACTTGTTGGGTACCTCAGTGGACCTGTAGACACATGGAGCACCACCAGGTGGCGCTGCCTGCCATCCAGTGGTGTAGCCCATCCAAGGTCAACCTTGCTTCTCTACTGATTGAAATCATTCACATAATTTATTACTGCTTTTATTTATTTATTTTGCTTATTATCTTATAGAATTAGAAAAATTTACAAGTTTTCATGAAGGAGAGAATCCACTGGCAAGAATTTTTGAGCATCTAGCTAGTACATTCCTTCATAAAATAATAAACTGTCATTGTTATTGATAATATTCGATCACTTTAGTGATGTAAGTCAGCATCCCTAGTTAAAAGTGGACAAAAATCACATATGGTCACCTGCAAGGTACGACCCTGAACCACAGGAAACCCACCAGGTTACTTTGATTTTGTGAGTCTCCCAGATTTCTGGTTTTACAACTCTCGTGTTTAGTACTGTATACGCTTCCATTTGAAGTTCTAGTTAAGAATTTAAAATGTATGAATTAAAAATTGAAGTGTGGGGTTCTGGGGTTGTGGCTCAGTGGTAGAGCACTTGCCTAGCATGTGTGAGGCCCTGGGTTTAATTCTCATCACCGCATAAAACTAAATGAATAAAATAGAGGTCCATCAACAACTTAAAATAATAATAATAAATTTTTTAAATTTTTTTAAATTGATGTGTGACATGTAGCACCTTGAACCTCTAATGCTCTACTCAGAGGGGATCAAGTAGGCAGGAGATTGGCTGTCACAATGGTGGGGACAAAGGTTGACTAGGACAGGTGTAGGAAAAGAATCCCCAAAGATCAGGATCAGAAAGATCCAGAGAACACCAAGGCCCAGGAAGAAGGCGAGGATCACAAGTGAAGGATAAAGGCAAAATTCAGGAATGGAGACTCAAGTGGAGAAGAGGAAGTCCCAAAGCCAACAAGAAGGACTGGGAATAATACTCCACTAATATGACTGGATTTTTGTGCCTTGCCTTGGTAAATTGGCAGGTATTTGGTGTGTATATCAGGCTGGGTTAAAATTATGGAATCAAGACAGATTCCTCGTTCATCATTGCTCACATTGGTTGAGTTGGGAGAGGGGGGCCCTCTGCACCAACTGAGAACTAATTGAGACCACCAAGAAGCTAGATTGAGGTTAGAAACGGACAGATGACTGTTCCTGCAGGCTTGCAGAGGCCGCTGATTTTCTTTCTCCCTCAGCGTACACTGTATGTCCTCTTCAGGTTTCTCCCTGTGTGGGAGGTTTGGCTGCTAGAATCACTGAGGAGCAGGTCAGAGTTGAATGGCTGGACCAGGAAGGGAAAACCTGCAGCACTATAGCTCTGGTCTGCACAGGCACTCCCTGTCCCCAGGCTCCGGCATCACCAATCCTTCTTCGGAGAAATGCTCTTACCCAACTCTATGCTCTGGGTTTCTGTGGGGCTGTCAACTCTAGTCCTTTGCTGAACACCCAGCTGCCCACGAGTGCATGACCAAGGATGTGCCAATCAGAGCCCTGTACCCCTTGGCCACACTGCTGGCCCAAGGTGTAGGCATGTGATGCAAGGTTGACAGAGTCTCTCCCCGGAATTTTCTGAGTTATAGATCAAGGATCTTTCCTTTCTCTTAGATGACAGCTATTAAGAATGTGTATTAGGAAATTTCTCACAACCATAATGAAATGCTTGAGGCAGTTAATTCATAAATAGATAAGACTTATTCTGCTTCATAGTTCTGGGGCAGGGGGTTCCATTCCAAGACCAAATGGTCTTATTCTTTGGGCAGGTGTGTGTGGCAGAGCAAACTGCTCGCTTCATGAGCAGGAAGCAGAGAGAGAGAGAGAGAAAGAGAGAAAGGAAGGGGCCAGGGTCCCACGGTCCCTTCTAGGACACACTCCTGGTGACTTAAGCATATCCCACTAGATCCCACATCTGAATGTCCCACAGCACCTCCCAACAGTACCAGCCTGGGACCAAGTCTTTAACACATGGACCTCTGGGGAACACTCACCCAAGCCATAGAAGCGTGTGAGCCTAGAAGGGTTGGCAGCCACTCCTCCCACTGCAGCAAATACTGGATGCATGGCTAAAATCCCCCTTCAACAGTGCTTGCCCCAGTTGCTAGGAGTATTGTTGGCAAACAGCTTTTGGCTATCAGTCCAAGGACTGCCCCTGCTACAGAAAGCCTCCTCACCTAAGGTCACCCCTTCCCTAGGTGGCTCTCATCCAAAGTTGATGTATAGGTGTAAAGGCCAGACCATCTCAGTGTGAAGCGAGACCACAGCAAAGAGCCATTCTAACTCCATAGTTCCTTGTGGGATAAGCCCAGGTTGTAGCTGAGTGTGCGTCATGGCTGGACTTTTCCTTCTGCCCAGTCTTACTGATCTTCTCCTGTACGGTTATTAAACCTGAGGGCAGTCCTCAAGAAGTGTACTGAACATTAAGCTCCATTGGAGGGTCTTCCTTCCAGTGACCTCAGCCTCAAACACCACTGCATAGAGGAACTTGAAAGAATTTAATCAGTATGCAAAGAGAAACCAAAATTAGAAAGGGAGAGACAGAGAGTAAGAGGACTGGCTGGATGCAGTCAGGGGCCAGTGCCCATGGTATCTTATGGATTGATCACGCAAGCCAACTAATTTACATTTAAATTTTGTTTGTTTGTTTCAAAGCTGGCTTGAGCTGACTTTCTGACATTGGAAGGAAAGAGTCGTCCTGGCTAATACAAAAGGCATTTGAACAAACTGCATGGGTCATTTTTTAATATTGGTTAAGATCATCATTGAATTTAGATGACTTGGAGAAGTACAGGTTACTTAAACCGAATGTGACTGAATTTCTTTATCTGTTAAATAGATACAGCCACCTTCTTCAATTGATTGTTATAAGAATTAAATTAATTAATACATACAACTCACTTATAACTCTGCCTGGGGCTGGTCGTGGTGGCACACACCTGTAATCCCAGTGACTTGGGAGGCTGAGGCAGGAGGATCGCCAAGTACAAGCCAGCCTCAGCAATTTCACAAAGCTCCAAGCAACTTAGTGAGACCCTGTCTCAAAAGAGAAAATAAAAAGGGCTGGGATGTGGCTCAGTGGTAAAGCACCCTTGGGTTCAATCCTCAGTACCAAACAAACAAACAAAAACACACTAGCTGGCACATCAATTGATGTGAGAGGAGTCTTTCTCTTCCTTCATTTATAATCAGTGGTATCAGGTTCATACTAACATGAACCTGTGACTTTTAAGAAAATTCCTTAGTTGCTTTGTGGACTATGATACCAAGTAGAAGACTCTAAACATTATTTATGCTCTACACATCTGGGGTTGCAAACCCCGTGTCTAGAGGAGCAAGCCAGCAGCCCAAAGGCAAAAAGCAGACCTTGGTAGTGGGAGGTGACGGGGACTGTGACAAAATGGAAAGCATACACCTTGTCTACAGTGGGCAGCCACTCAAGCATAACTGCTAACTATAGGCAAATGAGGATTTGCTATTGCAAAATCTGATTTCTCAAGAAAAAAGAAACTGAACTTTTATACAAAGTATGACATTTTTGCAATATTGACAAAAAATAAACAAATAGAGTGAAAAAAAAAACTGACAAGGATGCCCTCTTTCACCACTTCTATTCAACATCGTCCTTGAAATTCTAGCCAGAGCTATTAGTCAGAAGAAACTAAAGGGATATGAATAAAAAAAGAAAAACTCAAACTATCCCTATTTGCCAACAACATGATTCTATATTTAGAAGACCCAGAAAACTTCTAGAGCTCAGAAATGAATTCAGCAAAGTAGCAGGATATAAAACTAAACCCAAATTAACATCAATTGCATTCCTATACATCAGTGATGAATGAACTGAAAGAGAAATTAGGAAAACTACCTCATTCACAATATTTGGGAATCAATCTAACAAAAGAGGTGAAAGACCTCTACAATGAAAACTACAGAACGCTAAAGAAAGAAATTAAAGAAGAACTTAAAAAATGGAAAGAACTCCTATGCTCCTGGATAGGCAGAATTAATATCATCAAGATGGCCATATGGGGCTGGGGATGCAAACAAAGATGTTGCGTCTGCCAAAAACTAAAATAAATAAATAAATAAATATTAAAATTCTCTCTCTCTCTCTCTTAAAAATAATTTTTAAAAGATGGCCGTACTACCCAAATTTAATGCAATCCCTATTAAAATTCCAATGATATTCTTCATAGAAACAGAAAAAGCAGTCATGAAATTCATTTGGAAAAATAAGAAATCCAGGATAGCCAAAGCAATCCTTAGCAAGAAAAGTGAAGCAGGAGGCATCACAATACCAGACTCTCAGGAGCTGCCACATAGGAGCTGAGAGCCCCCTAGCTTCAAGCAATGGAAATGTGGAGATGTGGCAAGCCAGCCATGGGCTGTGTGTGTGAGCTGTGAGCATTTTGAGCACACAAAGCAGACTGGACTGACGGTGCCCCACTGTCTGGGCTGTGCACGTATGTGTCCCTTTCGCTTGCTCTGCCTTTGATCATCACACAACACATGAGATGGGTGTGACCTCCCAAGATGTCAATCAACTTGCTGACCTGCAAGACATCAGGAAGCTAGACTCAACCCCTTGAAACCTGACCCCTTGCCTCATTTGAATGGCTTCTCCACAATAAAACTCTTTCTTGCCTGCCTTGCCTCCTTTGTGGGAGCTGGGTCAGAGAAGCAGTCACAGGACTCAAAGAAAAAGGTATTTCTCTGTTTCTGTGTGATTATTTCATGCCATCCCAGTTCACTTGGAGTGACCCTGACTGGTCTAAACCAGTGCGTCACAACACTAGACCTTAAATTATACTACAGAGCTATGGTAACAAAAATGGCATGGTATTGGCACCAAAACAGACACAGAGAATAGAAGACACAGAGACAAACCCATATAAATACAGTTATCTCATACTAGACAAGCATGAAAAACATACATTGAAGAAAAGATAGCCTCTTCAACAAAAGGTGCTGGGAAAACTGGAAATCCAAATGTAGCAAAATGAAAATTAAATCCCTATCTATCACTCTGCACAAAACTCAACTCAAAGTGGTTCGAGGACCTACAACATTAGACCAGAGACCCTGTGCCTAATAGAAGAGATAGGCCCAAATTTACATCACCTCAGCTTATGAACTGAATTCCTCAACAAGACTCCTAAAGTGTAAGAAGTAAAATCATGAATCAAGGAATGGGATGGTATCAAACCAAAAAGCTTTTTCACAGCAAAGGAAACAATCAAGAATGTGAAGAGAAAGTCTACAGAATGGGAGAAAATCTTTGCCACCTGCACCTCAGATAGAGTGTTAATCTACAGGATATATAAAGAACTTAAAAAACTTAACACCAAAAAAAAAAAAACCAATCAATAAATGGGAAAAGGAACTGAACGGGCACATCACAGAAAAAGAAATACAATTGATCAACAAACATGAAAAAATGTTCATCACTCTAGCAGTTAGAGAAATGCAATCAAAACTACACTGAGATTTCATCTCACACCAGTCAGAATGACAATTATCAAGAATACAAATACCAATAAATGTTGGTGAGATTGTGGGGGAAAAGATACACTCATATATTGCTGGTGGGACTGTAAATTGGTGCAACCACTCTGGAAAGCAGTATGGTGATTCCTCAGAAAACTTGGAATGGAATCACCATTTGGCATAATACCCAAAGGATTTAAAATCAGCATACTATAGTGACGCTCCCACATCAATGTTTATAGCAGCTCAATTCACAATAGCTAAACTAGGAAACCAGCCTAGGTGCCCTTCAACAGATGAATGCATAAAGAAACTGTGGTATATATACACAATTGCTCAGCCATAAAGAGAAATGAAATTATGGCATTTGCTGGTAAATGGATAGAACGAGAGACTATCATGCTAAGCAAAATAAGCCATTCCCCTAAATCCACAGGCCGAATGTTCTCTCTGGTGTGCAGATGCTAACTCACAATAAGGGGAGAGAGTTTAGGGAAAAATAGAAATACTTTGAACTAGACAAAGGGAAATGAAGGGAAAGGAGGGGGAATGGGAATAAGAAAGATAGTAGAATGAATCTGACATTACTTTCCTGTGTTCATATATGAATACACCACCAATGTAATTCCACATCATATACAACCGGGAGAATGGGAAGTTGTACTCCGTGTATGTATAATACATCAAAATACATTCTACTGTCATGTATAACTAAAAAGAGCAAATAAAATTTTTTCAAAACAAAAATGAATCTGTCAACAACCAGCTTGAAGCTTCAGTCATATAATATTTATAGAGGAATACATTGTGTAACCGGATTTTTTATTAAAATACTTTATTTATTTATTACTTATTTATGTTGGACTGGGGATTGAACACAAGAATCTTCTCCTACTGAACTACATTCCCAGCCCTTTTCTTTTTATTTTTTAAAATTTGAGACAGGGTCTCACTAAGTTGGCCAGGCTGACCTCAAACTTGTGATCCTTCTGCCTCAGCCTCCTGAGCCACTGGGATTACAAGTGTGCTCCCCACACCTGTGAAAATACTTTAATAAGTGAGCATGGATTTTATAAAATGGTTATCAATGAACTTTCTATGGAAAGCAGCAATCCTCTGCTCCATCCCTCCCAGTCATAAAGAAACCCATCCCAAAAGAAAAGTTGTATTCTCCTAAATCATATCACTACATCTTGATTTAGCAATTGTAAACATTTGAGAAATTATCCAATTCCTATAATGAGTCATAAAGATTTAGCTCATTTAATTATATTTTTTAGTCTCAACCACAGACACCTTCAACTTCTCCCTACTCCTCAAATTCCTTTTTTTAATGCTAGTGAAAGCTAAATCAGCCAGGATTTAGTCAAAACCACAAATTATTTGATCAGAAAGAATTTAATATAAAGTTCTTTTAACTATGTGTACCATTTCACTATGCATATCATTTTTAACTGAAAGGGTAAAAAACAGGGCTTCTCAACCTTGATACTAATATATGTGGTTGGAACAATTCTTTGTCGTGTGGTCTGTCCCGTGCATTGTAGGTTGTTTGGTAGCATCCCTGCCCTCAGCTCAGTAGATGCAGTAGCACTACTTCCCATGCCTCTTCTGAATTGTGACAACCCAAAATCTCTCCAGCTTTTGCCCAATGTCCCCTAGGAAGCAAATTTGTCCCTAGTCAAGAATCAATGCCTGAAAGTATCCCAAAGACAGCAACAGTGGGGAGCTGCTACCACCTCTAGGGCTGAAGGGAACCAAGAGGCAGGAATTATTCAAACATAGAGGAGTCATTTAACCCCAAGGCCTCTGCTGGTGCTGCGCTTCCTGAGAGAGGCACTATGAATCTGGTTCTGCAAATGCTGGAAACACTGCACACCAAATTCCACCGCTGCGTGTGGAGGAGAAATAGCTTCGCGGGTGTGACGATCTCTGAAACTGCAGGGAGCAAAGAGAAGCAAGTCACTTTCCCTCCTCGAACCGTACAGCCTCCCTCGAGTGCCCCCTAGAGGTAGAGCGCAGCAGCCAGCCCCTGGCAAAGCACTGCGGTTTGGGAGCTGAGAAGGTCATTGACACAAGTGTGGGGCTCTCTTTCCTGTATTATCTCTGTGCTTCTCAAACTTGAACTTGCTTGCTAACCACTGGAAACCTGAGACAAAACTGGAAAAGAACACAGAAACAATGGAAGGTCGTGACAAGAAGTTTGAACTCATTCCTATGAGCAGTAGGGAGCCATTGAAGGGTTTAAGGTGAGATCACACACACACAGTGGTTTTATATTTATATAAAACCAAAAAAAGTTATATATGAGATAAATTTTCCTGATGGCTAATATTATCCACTGTGAAATGATTCTTAGTAGTTTTGTTCTCAGTGTAACCTTATTTCCCATTTTGAGGACATTTCCTCCTAAACACATCAGTGACTACTATTATCCCTCGTGGATTTAGTGGCTCATTCCTCTTGGCTCTCAGAGATTGCTGTATACACATTTTTGTCCTGGTTGTTGTTTAAATGTCTGTTTCACCCACTAGACTGCTAATGCCTCGATAGGAATTGTGTTTTATTGATTTTTGTTTGTCCACAAAGTCTTAATGGAAGGATGAGCCAGCAGAAAGGCAAGAAGAATTAAAAATAAAAATGTATTTGGAAACATACACTTCCCAGTGACAGAATGGTTTCTCAGATGACAAAGAAATATTTTAAAAATACAGACCAGTTATACTTTAAATAATGTAGAATTAGCCATTAAGGTAAGTGAGCCCTTCTATAAATTATATATAGATATTTCATGAAAATAGATTCCTTTGATGGGTGGCAAAGGTCATGGCAAGAAGTTGGAACTTATTCCTGTGGGCAATAGGGAGTCATTGAAGGGTTTAGTGGATATAATACACACACACACACACATACACACACATACATACATACATAGACATATATATAAATTTTTTAAATGACACAAATACATAAAAAATTATGGGATGGATGCTGCCACTGTTACACTAATTTATCTCCCTGAAAGACGTGTCCATGACACACTGCAGGACCCATACAGAAGTAATTCTGGGTTGCCCATGAAGACTGAGAGTTACTTCATCCGTTAGCTCTTCAACTCATTCTTCTTTTCCTGCTTTATTTCTCTTTGCTTCTACAGAGCCTCAGTCTTGGCCTACCCAGTTGGGTGGAGGCGTCAGTGTCTCCAGCCCCCTACCTTGACTCTTACCTTATTTATTGCTTTTGTGTCTCACTCACAGCTCAACACTTCTTAACACCCTCTTGACCTCCTTGGTCCTGGTTCCCACCAGATGACCCCTTCAAGTTAAGATCCCACTGAGAAGAGCATAGCTTTGGAGTCCAAAAGGTTGAGTTAAATCCTGGCTCTGCCACTTTCTTAGCTCTGTGACCTTGGACAAGTCATCCAATTTTACTAGTTTTCTGTATCTTCGTCTCTCTAAAATAGTCAATAATGTTTACATCCTGAAATTGTTATGAAAATTAAAATATATATTGTGTAGAATATACCAAATATAGTGCCCAGTGTCTTAGGTGGGTTCTTGGACACTAACTCCCAGAGGGAGAATTTGTTGTTGTTGTTGTTGTTTCTGTTTAACATGCTTCAGAGAGCGTCAGGCATCCAGTTAGATGCAACTGTTTTTAATGTGCTAAAATAAAATATGATGTGATACAGTAAGAAGGAAAGAAAAGACAGAGTGGATAAAACCAAGATCTTATAGCCGGGGACTCTAAGAAGCTAGAAATTCACAGGTTAAAAACACCATGCACTTCAGAAAGAAATCAGTGTTTTGATCCATGTCTCTCTTACATAGCTATTCATTTCAAAGTTCTATGCCCAGAGTTCTGGGGGTGTAGGGGTTCCAGTCTCACTGACACTGCAAAGCCAATCCTTCCTTAGGCCCTGATCTCCTCAGGCTACCTCTGGTCCCAGTATGCACACCTCTGACCACACTCTCTCCTGTCTAGTGGTGGGTAGGTTCTCAGCCCTCTCTCTGGTCCAGTGGGAGAAGCAGGGGGAGCCCGAGGGCTAGGATCCTCCAGCTTTACATCACGCAGATGGACTGTGAGGGTATTGGGGTCTTTGCCCATACCCTGGTTTGGGTCAGCCTGGTCAGGATGGTTCCTGTGCACATGCTTGACCACCTAAAATTTCTGCTTGGCCTTGTAGCTGCAGAGGCAGCAGAAGAAGGGATCGTGGTCAGTGTGTGTAAGGGCGAGATGGCGCAGGCCAGCAGCCTAGCTGAAATCATGGTGGCACACATTGCACACGTAGGGTTTTGCTTCGCTGTGCTTGAAAAGGTGGGTAAGCAGCAGGAAGCACATCTTGAAGGCCTTGACACATTGCTTACACATGGAAGCCCGTTTCTCCCGATGCACATGCAATGCATCAGCCCGGTTGGTGCAGTACTCACACTCAGGACACTAAAATGGCCTCAGTCCTGTGTGCTTGGTCATGTGGTACTTGAGCTGGTTGATCCACTTGCATTTGTAGCCACATTCAGGACACTGGTACTTCTGTTCCTCCTTGTGTATTCATTCTCATGTGGTACTAGAGGCTAGAGGGGTCGATGCAGGCATACAGGCAGAGGTGACAGCAGGAAGGCTTCCCCCATCCCCCCCACCCCGTGGCTGCGGCTGTGCCACGTAATCTTCTACCGGGTCTTGGTGCTGTAAGCAGTCAGGACACTTGTAGACCTGAGTGCCCCCATGCCCTTTCACATGGTGATCTAGCACAAACTGTTGGCAACATGCAGAGTCACAAAAGCAGGGCTGAGCAACATCCCCATAGATTTAAACTAAGTGGAATTCACTGGTTCACGGGTCTCCTGCCAGTGGTGAGTGACTGGCGCAGCTGCAGTCTCTTATGCTGTTCTAGGTAGTGCTTCACCAGACCTGCTCACTCCCGGGCAGCAGAGTTGGCCGCCGTGGCTGAAATGCTGCTGCCTCCCATGCTCTTCCAGAGCTGGCCAGCTAGGGAAGACCTCCTGGCAGGTCCCACACTGCAGCGGTGGGTACTGTCACCCGGTGTGTCCCCGTAAGAATTTTTGTTATCATTGTTGTGGTGCCGAGGGTTAAGCCCCAAACCCCATACATACTAGGCAAGGGTTATACCACTGGGTTATGCCACCAACTCGTTTTATTTTATTTGGGGGCAGATCTTGATATGTTATTTAGGCTGGGCTTGAACTTACAATTGATCAATCTTCCTGTGTCAAGCTCCTGAGTAGCTGGGATTACAGGCATGAGCCATGTGCTGGCCCTGACAAGGTTTATGAGCAGTTTTATAAGGTAGTACCTGCAGGATCAACAGAGTCAGGGAACAAAGAAATAGGAGCAGCCAGAGAGGAAACTGAACTGTGTGATGCAGTCACTCCCCACTGGCAGGAGTCCCCTGGACCTGTAAATTCCACTCAGTTTGAATCTATGGACGAGTCACCCAGTTAGCAGCCTTTGGCCCCTCTGATGGTTCTTTTCTCCTTGAACTGTTTTCTCCATTTGGTTTCTAGGACCCTGCACTCTCCTGGCTTTGCTTTTATCTCCTTAGTCTTGTGTTTTGTTGGCCCCTCTTTTCTTCTCAACATCTTACTGGTATAGTATCTTGGACCTCAGTCTAGTTACTTCTCAGCCGCTTTGTTCTCTCATCTCACCTTATAGCTTTAAATATGTCTCTCTGGCTGGGGTTGTAGCTTAGTGATAGAGCGCTTGTCCCACATGTGTGAGATGCTAGCTTCAATCCTCAGCAACAGTAAAAATAAATAAATAAATAAATATATTGTGTCCATCTACAACTAATTAATAAATAAATAAATACTGTCTCTTTGCCCAATAACTTCCAAATTTATTCCTCCAACACAGACCTCTAAACTCTTGTATACCCAACTGCCTTCTCTTTATCTAATTGTATGTCTAACCAATATTTCAAACTTTAATTAGTTCTCCCATTCCACCCCACTTCTCTCTACCACCCAACCCACTCTATCCACTGTCCTCCATCATTCCATTTTCCCAGGCCCCAAACCCTGTTGTCATTTCTGATTCCCCCCTTCCTGTCACACTCAACACCCAATACATAGAAAAATCCTATTGTATCTACCTTTTTTATTTTTTAGTTGTAGATGGACACAATACCTTCATTTTATTTATTTATTTGTATGTGGTGCTGAGGATCGAACCCAGTGCCTCATACATGCAAGGAAAGCGCTCTGCCACTGAGCTACAGCCTCAGCTCTTGTATCAGCTTTTGAAATAAACTCAATCTGACCACTTCCATCCTTGGTCTATGTAATTTTGCCTCTGAGATGTTTCTATTGTCTCCTGTCTGGTCATGTCAGTCCTCTGCTCAAAATCTCTTCATGGCTGCTTATTTTGCTCAGAATGAAGGCCAAAATACTTCCACTGACCTTTAAGTCCTTTATATTGGTCAGTTTTCTGTCACTGTGACAAAATACCTGAAATAATCAACTTATAAGGGATAAAGGTTTATTTTGGCTTACAGTTTCAGCGGATTTAGTCCCTGGTCTGTCGGCTCCATTGATTTTGGATCTGTAGTGAGACAGAACACCATGGCAGGGAGTGTACGGAAGAGCAAAGCTGTTCACAGCAAGGCAGCCAGAAAGTGAAAGAGAGAAACAGGAAGAGGTTGGGGTCCCAATATCCTCTTCAAGTGCATGTTCCCAAATACTTAATTTTCTTTCACTAGCTTCTTTTCTTCTTTAATTTGTTTTGTACTTGGGATTGAATCCAGGGGCACTTTTCCACTGAACCATACCCCCCCCCAGCCCTTTTTATTTTTTAATTTATAAACAGGGTCTCACTGAATTTCCCAGGCTGGCCTCAAACTTGCAATCCTTCTGCCTCAGCCTCCTGAGTCATTGGGATTATAGGTGTGTGCCACTATTCTTGGCTCCTTCTACTAACTTCTTAAAGTTTCTACCACCTCCCAATAGTGCCAAACTGAAGACCAACTCTTAAACACATGGATCTTTGGGGGACATTCCAAGTCCAAAATACAGCCGCCCTATGTGATCTTGCCTTTGGTTATCACTCTGATCTCACTTTCACTTCGTTCCCCTTCATTCAGTTCTCCTAATTCTCCTTGAACATGGCAAGCATATGTCTGTTTTAGGGCCTTACACAGACATTCATCTATCTGGAACATTCTTGCCCAATGTCTGCATGGCTCACCCCTCCCTCATTTTGACTCGTGCAAATATTATCTTCTTTATAAAGGTTTTTCTTGTCAGCTTTCTGTCACTGTGATAAAATACCTGAGATAATCAACTTATAAGGGAGAAAGGCCCTACCATACCCACCAGCCCCATTATTTCCAGTATCCCTGCCCTGCTTTATTTTATCATCATAATCCTCATCACATTTGAACACACTAGATACCATAAATCATTCATTATATATTGTTTACCTCTATTTTGTTCATTGTATCTCAGGACCTACAGAAGATTCTGATACACATTGGAGTTTGATCAATATTATTAGTATTTTGTGTGTGTGTGTTGCTTGGGATCAAACCCAAGGCTTCACACATGCTAAGCAGGTGCTTTATCACTGAGCTACATCCCCAGCCCTAACCAGTATTATTGAATTAACAATTAGTTATACCATTATTATACTAACTATTAATTTTCCATGCAAATATCTTTGCAGAGCCTATAATTTCAATATTTTTATGGCATACTTTAAGATTAAAACTTATAATCTGCTACTATTCCTTTGTCACTTCACTGAAAAATCATAGAATCCTCTTCTTCAGATTTCAAAATACCCATCCTTTCTGTATTTGCCCAA
The DNA here is from genome assembly GCF_021218885.2 of Marmota monax. Taxonomy (NCBI): domain Eukaryota; kingdom Metazoa; phylum Chordata; class Mammalia; order Rodentia; family Sciuridae; genus Marmota; species Marmota monax. Next base: position 6,127,923 of record NW_026695212.1, read on the forward strand.
GAGAAACGCCCCCATTTCTGTACCTAAACCTTGCCTGGAGTATAAATCACAGTAACCAGTCTCTGTGAGTCATACACAGAGACAACATGGCCTCACAGGGTTGTGGGACTGGGTTGCCACGGTAACCTCCACTCTCATCTTCTCTGAGCTTAATTGTTCATTTCTAAAATTGCATGCTCTTGAGGTTTAGCATGCTTCAACTCTGCCAGGCCTCAGCTGGCAGGAAATTAAGTGATGGTGTTATTATTCATCATAATTATTTGCTAATGATAATTTATATTTAGAAATATGAGAGAATATAGGAAAAGTGGAATTTTTAAGAAGGCTTTCAATTCATCTAATGCTATATTGGCACCAGTTTTGCATGTTACAGGAACATTCTCTTTACTTCTCTGGCCCCCAAAGCGCACTATGCCCATCACATTCCTCTATTTTTCCATCATATTTGTGCTTCAAGATGAGAGCTCACAGAACGTGCCTTCTTGGTCTCGTACTTTAGGAAACTCAACCAAAGAAAAAAACTTGTGAGAGAAGATATGATTGACGAAATTTAATTTGTGGGTGAAAGACCTAGTTATTAGAAGGAAAAGGAAGCCAGGCTCAGTGGCACATACCTATAATCCCAGTGACTTTGGAGGCTGAGGCAGAATTACAAATTCGAGTCTAGTTTCAGCAACTTAGTGAGCCCCTGTCTCAAAATTAAAAAAAGAGAAAGGACTGGGATGTAGCCCAGTGGTAGAGCAGTCCTGGGTTCAATCCCCTGTACCACCAAAATAAGGGGGCAGGGGAGAAGCCAACAATAAATTCTCCAAATTATTGGTTATTTGGGAAAAGGAATAGTTTTCATTTTGAGGATAATAAATCTGGAGTAGCTCAAGCAATAACACTAAATGGAGATATTTTTTCTGTCCATTTTCAGAAACGATACTAAAATTTTTATAGCTAGTTTAATTTTCTGGTTATATTTATATATCTCAAATCAAAGAAGGCTTAGCCTTAATTCTAAACCACTCTGTTTTAGCCTTAATCCTAAACCTTAACATACCCTGTAGGCCTAAACCGAGCCAGTGACTGTGAGCATTGGGGAAGATAGGTACAGACTTGCATAATTATTTATGAGATGGAATCCACCATAACTGTCTACAGTGATATCTTGTTCCATTCCTGCTTCTATGACAAAATATTTAGGCCAGGTAATTTATAAGTAACAGAAGTTCATTTCTCGTGGTTCTGAGGGTAAGAAATCCATGATCAAGGTGCTGGCAGATTCAATGTCTGGTGAGGGCCTATTCCATATAGATAGCACATAATGTGTCCTGACATGGTAGAAGGGAAGGGCAAAGGGCAGACAAGCCCCTTCGGGCCTCATTTATAAAGGCACTCATCCCAAATTCATGAGGACTCTACCCTCATGACCTAGTCACCTCCCAAAGGCCTCACCTCCTAAAACCAACACACTAAGGATTGGATTTCAACATAGGAATTTGGGGAGGACACAAAGATCCAGAATGTAACAGCAGATAGCAGATGAAGAGAAAAGATGTAGATCTTTACCTTTGCAGCATGACTGTGTAGAATAGTGACTTGACACGTCCTATTGTTGATTTAGGGCACCTATTATGAGAAGGTTTGTGAAGAAATGGAGATTCCATTTGGAGCACCTGGCCCAGCTAGGCTAAGAATGTCAACAGGCACTTAGGTTGAGCTGATCATATGAGAAGCTTAGACCTACAGACTTGGGAGCAAGTTGGGCCAGGCCACAGAAGCTTTCTAAGTTCAAAGATTGTTGAGGATCATAGCCAGCTCACAAAGGCTACATTTTACCATTTGATTTCAAAATAAATCCTGCAAAAATATATACACTAATAAATAGTATGTGAAAGTGTGACTAGACATGGCTCCTTGGCCTCAGAGCCTGCAGTTTCAACTGTCCATAGGTGTGAGGAATCTGCAGGTCCTGAGAAGCAGAACCACATTCTTGATGCACTGTCTTTTATTCTGCTAATAGGCATGACTTGGATTATTAAATAAAAGCTAAGGAGGCCACTGTTTTCAACTAGTGTCCCTGTACTGGGCCCCAACAAACCATATTGAAAATCAAAATGGAGTCACTTATGCTGAGGTTCCATGTCACCAGCTGTAACTAAGTTGTCATACCTTCTGAGAAACCAAGAAAAGTCTATAGCCAAATTTCTTAAACAAGCCAGCTACAGTTGGCATGATGATTAAAGTTTCCTTTGCTTTAATCCTTATATTCTTTAGTCCTTACAAAAAAATAACCTGAGGGCTGGGGTTGTGGCTCGGTGGTAGAGCATTTGCCTAGCACATGTGAGGCACTGGGTTCGATCCTCAGCACCACATAAAAATAAATAAATAAAATAGAAGTACTGTGTCCATTTATAACTAAAAAAAAAAAAAATTTAAACCCAAGGTAATCTGATGTTAACCAATCAGTTATTTTTCTCTGGTTCCATTCCATGGGATCTCCATCTCTTCACAAACCTTCTCATAATAGGTGCCCTAAATCAAGGATAGGCAGTGCCAAGTTACTATTTGACAATAGTGACAAAAGTTACAAAGTAACTTTTTAAAAAGCCAATGTTCTTTTTGTTATTGGCTTCTGGGTTTTTTTAAGCTCAGTCAACAAACATTTATTCTATTTTATGGAATGAAATGTCTCTCGATTGTAGAATGGGAAATAAAGCCATTAAGATCCTTAAGCTAACTTGTAATTTTGTTCTTTGACAGATCGGTGTTCCAGAAGTCAAGAGATAAGAGTTTCAAAGAGGCAGAGGGCTCAACTGTGCCAAGTGCTGCAGAAAGCGGTTAAATTGGAGACTGAAAAATCTATGAGTCTGTCAATTAGGAGGTCACCATGACCTTGACTAGACCAGTTTCATTTTTTCAAGCTGGAGATTAATGCTTGACTAAAGAAGGTAAGGACAGAAATCTGTTTGTATTGAGCTGACAAAAGGGAAAGGTCACAGGATTCAAGAATTTTCCTTAGTCCAAAAAATACAATTTATGTTATATATATTATATCATTTACATTGAAATTTTATAAGAGGGGTGTGTGTGTCTGGGGATTGAACCCAGCACCTCACAGATAGTAGGAAAGTGCTCTACACTGAGCTACATTATCAGAACCTCTTTGTAGGTTTTAAATCACCATATCAATCAGCTTTTAATTACTATAATGAAATACATGAGACAAGCTACTTTATAAGGAAAAAATGGTTATTTTGGCTCATAGTTCTAGAGGGGCAAGGTCAAGGTGCTATATCTGGTGATGGCATTCTTCCTGGCAGAGTCCCAGAGTGGTACAGAGCATCATATGGCAAGAAACAGGAGTACTTGTGTGTATTTCTTTCTCTGCTTATAAGCCACCACGACTCAATTGTGGGGGCTCCATCCTAGTGATCTTATATAATCCTATTCACCTCCCAAAGCCCATTCCCCTCACCTCTCAACACCATAGATTAAGTTTTCACCCTCTCAATATCTCACAATGAGAACTGAACTTCAACACAAAAAAAAAAGCCTTGGGGAACACTCAACTATATAGCAATCAACATTTAATTTCATTTTCTGCACAGATGCATGAAGAAGAGGAGGAGACAATACACTGGAATTCTTAGTGCTTCTTCCAACGTTTGATAATATGCCCACATTACATTCAAAAGGAAAAAATTAAACACAACAAAAGCATATCATGCAAGGTATTTATCAATGGTTACTACTGTTGAATAAATTCATGAGTGGCCATTGTTTTAAACTAGCCTCCTGTGCAATATCCCAGCAGACCGTACCAAGCCAGAAGGGAGTCAATCAGTGCAAACTGACAATCAAATTGAGCTTTAAGGTGAGCTAGTTTTCTAAAAAATAAATAAATAATCACAGTAATCCATGGAAGGATCCTGGTTTACCTGAGCTACCTAAGAAAGCTCCCTCTTTTAAGACTATAAGGATGTTATGCTCGAATTCGGGACCCCCAAAAGACCACCAGAGACCAAGATCGATGTAAGCAGCAAAGAGGTGTTTATTGCGAGCTAGCTCGGTCCTCCCGCGCTCACACAGCAACTGGTGACGCTGAGAGGCCCCGAGCCCAGGGTTTGCAGCAGTTTTATACATTCTTTGGAGAAGGCAGGGACTTCACATACATCATAGCATCTCTTAGCAAATCATCACACACAGCGGGAAAATCAAATAACAACTCTAAAACATGATTAGCACATTCACTGGCGGGAACAAGTTAGGTAGGGGTGATTGGTTACTACAAGAGGGGGATTCGTTTGAACTGATTGATTTAAGCCAAAAAGGGTGTACGTGCTGAACTACATGGTTTCCCACCACGTTATCAACCACCATAAACTACTGGGAGGGTCATCTGGCATCCCAGGTATTTCCCTGCCTCATGCTGATTGGTGGCTACTAGGGGGTTGCTATGGATCCCCACCTAGCCTGACTGAGTCAGGGACACCTGGCGCAGTAGATAAACAACTTAGCAGGGTGGGAATGTGCCTAGGAGTGTTCTTGTGGGTCTTTCCAAGGACAAAGGTGATGTCCCTTCCTTGGACAGGCTTTGCTCTGAGGTAGAGGCTGGTTTTTCAAGGAAAGTAACTTTGAAATGACCAACCCATTTTTTGTTCCCCGTTTCTGCTTTCTTCAGGCTTCTTCTGTCTATAAAGCCCAACACCTCAGCTCAGCTCAGTGGAATATTCGTTGCATTCTATAGATGAGACGTTGCTCAATTCTAGAATCATAATAAAAACCAATTTGATTTTTAAACTAAGTTTGCTGTAATGTTATCTTTTGAAATGCCAAATGAGTAAGGAATAACAAGAAAGTATCGTTTTCAGTATTATTTGAAACTTTTAGTTAGATATATTTCAATATGCAGGCTATGCATTTGAACACCAGATGAAAGTGTAGAACATTGAAACTATCAACATGCAGGTTTAACCCAATAAGCTCTTAACCCTGGGTGTATACTCACCTAAAGAAATTTGGAGAAAATTTTAGTGCCCAGACCAATTGCATTTGAATCTCTGGGGGTGCAGCCTAAGTATATATCTGTATAAGTTTTTTAAAAAAAAAAAAAACTTCCAGGAGAGGGGCTGAGGTTGTGGCTGAGTGGTAGAGCATTTGCCTAGCATGTGTGAAGCACTGGTTTGATCCTCAGCACTGCATATAAATAAAATAAAGGTCCATTGGAAATATATATATATATCTCAGGAGGTTTTGTGTGCAGCCAGGATTGAGAACAGCTCAATTAATCTATGTACATAACAGTACTCTGTCTGAAAATCATTCCATTAGCTACAAAGTCGGGGGTTCCCACAACCTCCTTCTTTGGATTCGATAATTTGCTGGGATTTTCACAGAACTCAGAAAAGGGCTTTACTTACTGTTGCTGGTTTATTATAAAGAATACATCTCAGAAACAGTCAAGTAGGAGAGATGTACAGGGAAAGATATGGAGTGTTTAGGGGTGTGGGGATTGCATGGAGCTTCCATGACCTCTGCCCAGAAGTTCTCCCTGGAGGGAGAACTTGATTGATCTAATTGATTGAAATCATTAGTGTTTGATGATCTCATTGGCATACAAAGATACCCACCACTCCAGAGGCTCCATTTTAGGAGCTATGTGCCAGGAACCAGCAACGAATATCAAATACATATTTTTATTAGATAGGTAGATGATAGAATAGTTTTATTTCATTTTCCTTACATAGACCAGGCTGGCCTAAGAGGAGAAATGGACCCAAAGGGATCCACGGTCTAAGCAGGGCTGAGACTAAATATAGCATAGGTCAATAGATTACATATGCAGAAGAGGGCCAGCCGGGAAGCCAAGAAGTCTGAAGCTTCAAATCCTAGTGACCAAAAAAATTAAAAAAAAAAAAAAAATCCTAGCAACAAGAATGAACAACAGAACTATGAAATTTGTCAGAGGGAGGTGTGAAGAGCTCCCAACTCCAGGGCCAAGAGCCTTTCACTGAGACCAGAGACTGAAATTCTGAATAGGGTGAAGCTTAAGGGCACCTACATTGTCCAGACAAGTGCCAAATGGGTCCTTTGATCCCGAGATTCTATGACACTTAAATAGCAACTGTCTGGTTAAGAAAAAGGGCAGTGGGTAGGGTGTATTGGGGAGAAAGACTGTGAGAAAGTATAATATTTCATTTCATAAATGAAAAACAGCATCTGTGAATTGAGGTTATGTTTGAAAGTTTTCTGCTTCAAGAATGTGCACGTGCCTGTTGTCCCAGTACTCTAGAGGTTGAGGCTGGAGGATTGCCTGAGTCCAGGAGTTTGAGACCACCCTGGGCAATTAGCAAGGCCCTGTCTCAAAAAAAAAAAAAAAAAAAAAAGTATAACTTGAGGATAGATGACTTGAGACAAGTCATAAAAATTATGCTTTATTTAAAGAACCTCTTAAGTTTGTGATAGCTATCAAATATATTCCAAATATATATTATGGAAGAATAAGTGTGTTAAATAAACCTCTGATTATAAAATGACTTAAATACATGATTGATTTGGTATTTAATAATCAGTGTTTCAGCACTTCAAAGGTTGATTTTAAACACATTCACGTATCACTGCAGATATCCTTTATCTGGATTCAAAGACAGAACCCACTCAAGAATGCCAAGGACACTCGCAGAACATCCCACAGCCTGCAAATGAAGGGACAGTTTATCTTCAGATAGCCAGTTAGTGCTTTCATTAAAGGCACTTGTCTGAGTTGGGTCATTTGTTACAAAATATGGCAAATAATATTGTAAATAATAGAAGAAATTAGCAAAGATACTTGAAGTTTTAAAATTGTTTGAAAATGGACAAAAATGTTAAAACTCATTTTGTATAATCAGCTAGAAATGAGAATTCTAAGTAAATGCTTTTAAAAATAATAAGTATCATGTTTTGAGATCTTCATTGTATATACTGTGTTTTTCATGTTTTTGTGGAACTAAAGCAAAGAGAGGATTTTACAATTTCTAACTAGCTCAAGAGATGTCAGCTCTGTTTTTACAAAACAATTTAAAATTAAGGATGTGGATCAATGAAGTCACCAAAAAGGTTACCGGGGGCAATTCTTTTAATCAATAGAAACACAATTGTACAAAGAACGGACAGGCGATGTTAAGTTTCCAAGTCCCTTACTGTCCCCTTAAAAGCATACAATGCTCACGGGAAAGCATTCCTCCGGCCACCACAGATCCTCTTTCACGAAAGCTTTCATGCTAAAGCAAATAACAAAATGGTGTGTCTCTTTCTTCTGCAAGAGTCCCCCATCCGGTGGGAACGTGGCTGACTTTGTTTTCCGCCAGCATGCAGGATGTCATTTGATCTGCAGTTGCACAGCTCATCTCTGGCACTTGTCTCTGAGGCTGCTCCTTTGCTGCTGTCCAAAGCCTTTCTTGAGATAGGAACAAACATATACCAGCTTGATTGCCACCTACCCTGCCACCCGTGTCTCTGCAGTGTGACGAAGCTCCCATTTGTCTTCCCCAGGAGCGGCTCCATCAGTATTCTTGCCATGACTGAACCCACAGGAACAAGCAAAAGACAATCACCAATAGCAAAGCGCGGAATACAGATGTTCTGCACAAACCTCTAGGTAACAGCCATCATAATTCAGTCTCTAAGCTGGACACGACTGGAGAATAAATGACTAACACAGATGCTGCTACTGCTTAAGAGTCAGACAGGCAGGAGCAGACAGAAGTCCCAGGCAAACACTTCAGTGATGATTTATCTGCTACCCGATTGTTCTCATACAACACAAAAAAGCATCTCTTTGGTGTGAAAAGAGATGCCTAAACTCAGAGCCAGTGTGAATCTTGGGTCTTCCATTGACCAACTATGTGATTTCTGGCAGGGCTTAATTTCTTCTTAATTTCTTCCCAGGTCCACGCTTACTGGGAGAGAGGGAGTCACTCTGAAGCTCCACCTCTTGATGGTTCCATGTTAAGTCACTTGAACTTCATCCTCCCTGATTCTAATAACTGGCCTCTTGACTGGTTCACAAGCCAAAGGGCCCTCCACTCCCCCAATCTTTCCCCAGCTCCAATTCTTATCACTGGATTTAGATATGCTTAAGTTAATTCAACCCATATTTGGGTTTCCAGCAAATGGGTACATTCTCTGCACTCATAAAATTGACAAATGGATTTAAAGGAGTATACAATCAAATAATGATACTCAACGAGTAACGAGCCGGGGGAAATGCTATGGAAAAGAAGCACGAGGGGCTACAGGAGTGAATGAATGCCAGGGAGACCAAGATTTCAAGGAAGGCTTTCCCAAGGAACTGATGCTCAAGCAGAAATCTGAAAGATGAGAAGGAGTTAAGTGGATAAAGAGAGGTTGAGGAGTACAGAGGAAAGAGTACGGCATGAGAAACTGAAAGAAAGTGGGTTGACTTTTTGGTATGGAGACCCCATAGTTTTCTTTTGATGTGAAAATAATATTTGAGATTTGGGATCCAAGAGGAATGGGAAATCACAGAAGGGTCATAAGCATGTTGATAGCAAAAAATAGATTTCCATTTCTTAAAACCCAATGGAGAATGTGGAAATGACATATTGGACTGGTGAAAGAACAGAAGTGGAGAGACTAGCCAAGAGGCCATTGCAATGATCTCGTGGCAGATACCTGGACTGGAGTGAGGACCATGTACAACACAATGCTGAGTTCTGGGGTGACAGGGCTGAACAGGATGGATTCAGCCTCTACCTCAGTGGAACTTACGAGGAAGACAGTAAACTAGTCTTCCCAACTAGGCTAAGAATGATGAGGGTGACAGAGTTCTATGAGTACACTAAACAGAATTTCTAGAATACCTTGGCCTGGAGCCTGGCCTTGAGACAGCCCTTCCAGAATAAGCTCTGTTCCTTAAATCTCAAGTCAGTGGCTCACTGATGAATCAGATAGATGCTAAGTTCTTGTCTGGATTTCTGGATGTCACTGTTTTTGGATTTCATCTCTTTGAAAGAGTAGGCTCAGTATCCAAATTTCAATCTTTATGTTTTGGTTCTTTCCTTTCCAACCCCAGACCCAGGCCAGAACCACTGTATGCCAAAGCATGACATTTAGAAAAACCTTTGCTCAACCAGGTCAACATCTCCAGCTCCTGGTCCACCCCAGAGGGGTGCTCTATGCAAAATATTTGGCCTCTCTGTTTTTCCTGGTCATTCCCCTAGTGACTCCTACTAGCTCCCAAGATACAAAAGCAACTTTCTTCCAGCTATGATGGAAGAAGCAATTTCATTAAAAACCCTTAGTTTCCAGCTTCTAGAAAACAGTGAAATTATACATTCTTGTAATAGATTGACAACTGGTTTTGCTGAATTATTTTTTTTATCATGGTAAGACTATGATAATAGTTTTGTTAATAGTACAAAAAAACAGAGGAATGATATATTGGACAGGTGAAAGAATAGAAGTGGAGAGACTAGTCAAGAGGCCATTGTCATGATCTGGTGGCAAATACCTGGACTGGAGTGAGGACCGTGTATAACACAGTGCTGGGGTGACAGGGCTCATACCAAAGGCACTCATACCAAAGCCGCATTGATGTTCTTTTCCGAAATAAGTGATTTTCTGAAAAGAGCGGAACCACTGTGGCTTTCATTGTGGGTTTTAGAGTATCTGAAAATAAATGGAGATTCTGATGAAAATCCTAAACTCATAAAAATAAAACTATAATAAACAAAAAAGGAATTTTATAATAAGTGGTTAATTATGACTTTTGCACATATAAAATTCCACGATTGAGTGCTTAATAAAAAATTGTCGTGCATATGCCATAGTGTATTTCTGAGTGATAATTTGCATGGATGATGTCCTCACATTAACCAGCTCCAGCAATCTTAGTAATGAGAAGCTTGAAGAGGAAAACAAGACTCTGGCTCCGTTAGAATAATGATTAATTCATAACTTCAATTAACACCTTGGAAGGTCTCAATAGAGAAGCTAGCTGGATGTGTAGCAATGATGTAATCCGACTGTTCCTATCTGGGATGTGCATCGGTGATGTTGGGACAGAGGACAGACTCTGTATTTTTAAGGAAAAAGACTTAGTTTTCCTGGAACTTGGTTCAAACAATGATTTGTTTCAATGTATTTTAAAAGAAATTCTCATGCACAAATAATAGCCCTGCCTCCCCTCAGACAGATAGACAAGACACTCAGACACAGACACACACACACACACACACACACACACACACACACGTTTTCTGATGTCTTTAGGGGGGAAAAAAACTTGGAGATCATAAATTATCACGTCAACTTCCGATCTTCTGTGTGATTGTGGAGAAATTTGTGTTAATAACTTCAATGCATGAATAAAGATTTTCTTGTTAATTTGTATTCAAAAGCCAAGAATGTGCAGGTGTTACTGAAACAACTGGTGCGCAACCAACGGTTTTTCCACATTAGCCACAAATAATGGACTGTCTTGGTTTGTGATTACAGCCTCCAGCTTTGCCTCTAGGAGTCTATAAAGAGACCAGCCATCACCTGATTGCCTTTTAATACCCTGAGTCCCATTGGCTGTCACTCTTGCATAGGTAAAGTGGCTGAGTTATTTAGATATTCAGAGCAACTGAATCAGATCACTGTGAGGTAAGGCAATCTATTGCTTAATAACTGGCTGGCATCATAAAATCTGCCAAATGATCATGTTTTGATGCAGCTGAGCGAGTGGCGCAGGCAGTAGCTTCCTTGTTCTGGGAGAAGCACTGAGATGGTGGTGAAGGAAGTATGGACGGGCCATCTCAAAATATGCCAAATGGATGTATTAATTATTTTGAGGCTGAAATCACTGGAGGAATTCTAACTTCAAAATGGTTCATTTGGCCTGTCTTTTTTCACATGCAACAAACCATAAAAATTCTTTCAAGAGGGCTGTCCTTCATATATCAAGGCTGAAAAATAACCTTGATCACCAGAGACTGGTAATTAGGGCTGCAATAAACCTGAATAAACACACTGAAATAACTCTTATCTTCTAATAGCTTCTACATAAGATGTTCCCCATATCTCTTAGTAACATCCCTAGAATCTACTACCCTAATCCAGAGATTCATCTGTCCAGAAATTTTTTCACATATTTATTGTCTAAAGAATAGAAGCAAGGGCTAGGGTTGTAGCTCAGCAATAGAGCGCTCGCCTAGCACATGCGAGGCCCTGGGTTCGATTCTCAGCACCACATAAAAATAAATAATAAATAAAATAAAGGCATTGTGTCCAACTAAAAATTAAAAAAAAAAAAGAACAGAAGCGAGCTGGGGATATAGCTCATTGGTAGAGTGCTTGGCTTGCATGAACAGGTCCTGGGTTCAATCCCCAGCACTACCCAAAAAAACAAAACTAAACTAAAGAATATAGAAGCATCATGCTTTGGTCATTTTTTGGACTTCACTCTCTTGTGAAGATCCCCTTTTATATGTACATTTAATGAAACTCATGCTTTTCTCCTGTTAGCCAGCTCTTTATTAATTTGGTTCCTAGAAACAGTCAAAGAACCCCCATAAGGAATAGGGGACATGAAAAGAAAAACTAAGGGGTTATATTAGGCAGCTTTTTATCACCGTGACCAAAATATCTGACACAAAGTCGTGGAGGAGGAAAGGTTTGTTTTGGTTCAAGGATTCAGAGGACTCAGCCCGTGGTCTGCCAGTTCCATTGCTCTGGGCTCAAGATGAAGTACAACATCATGGTGGAAGGACAGAAAGTTGTTCAGCTCCTGGTAGTCAGGAAGCACAGACAGTGCACCTTCAGGGCCATGTCCTCAGTGCCCTACTTGGAGGAGTAAAATTTCCAAAGCCTCCAATAGTGCTATCAAATTATGAGAGCCTTCATGATCCAATCACTTCCCCCAAAGCCCCACCTCTGAATATTGCTGCATTGAGGAACAAACCTTCAACAAATAAGTCTTTGGGGAGCATTTCACATCCAAACCATAACATAGGGAAAGATGAGATCTCTCTCTCTCTCCCACACAGTGGAAAAAGGATTTACCTTAAAGTCAAACCAAAATTGGTGAGAGGGTGGGGGACAGAGACAGATACTGGAGATTGAACCTAGAGCTTCCCATAAATTAGGCAAGCTCTCTATCACTGAACTATACCCCCAGCCCCTGGGTTGGAATTATTTCTGAACTTCCTACTAGCTGGATGGTCTTGGACTGTTTCTTACTCTCTCTGAGCTTGAATTTTCTTGTCTGTAAAAAGGAGAGATAGGAAAACTCCTACGTCAAAGGTTGTTACAATGATTTAAGATTGTCTATATAGGCCGGGCACGGTGGCGCCGGCCTGTAATCCCAGCAGCTCTGGTGGAGGCTGAGACAGGAGGATCTCAAGTTCAAAGCCAGTCTCAGCAAAAACGAAGCACTGAGCAATTAACTGAGACCCTGTCTCTAAATAAAATACAAAATAGGACTGGGGATATGGATCAGTGGTTGAGTGCCCCTGAGTTCAATCCCAAAACACCCTGCCAACAAAAAAAGATGATCTATATGCAATTCTATCACAGAGCCTGATGTGTAACAGACACTTAAAAAAAGAAAGCTAGTTTCTGAAAACTCTGTCCTGCTCCAAGCCATCCTTCCATTGCTGTCAGATGATGCCTTCTGCAAATATTACTTTTATTCTCTCCTCTTCTATTGTTAGTCCACCTACCCAAACATACCTGTCTAGTCTATTCACTGTCATGCAAATGCTTCTTGCTCCTCTTTGCCTGAGTTTCTTCCCTGGTATGGAAAGTCTTTTTTACCTCTGTCCATCCAAATCTTTCTGGTTTGTCTGTCTTTTAACCCAGCCCAGTTTCTACTTCCTTCAGGGGAAGGCTTACTCATTGGCCTCTCTCTAGTAGTGGGTACCTGTGGTCTGCAGCTCACATTTCATCATAGCAGAATTTCTAAAGTGCTAATCTCCTCACCAATGGATGGTAAAGTCCCTGACACAAAAGTAGTGTCACAAACTCTGTGCCACTCAGTATATTGTTGACTGTATTGTGGACACACTTTGGTTCAGACTCATTCGCACAGCATTATGACCTTCTTATTGATTTTACTTGATGACTAATATCTGGAATAGCCATGCTTTCATGGAGCCAGAACACAGCTTTAAAATCTTCCATAGAATTCAATTATAGAATCACAGAACTATTTTAGAGTTCTAAGCATCTGCGGAGTCATCTCAACCTGAGCCCCTTTATTTTATAGTTGAGAAAACTGAGACTCTCAGTGATTAAATAGCTTGTCTACTGCAAAGCTGGTTCATGTGAGGTCTTAAAGGGACACAAGATTGTCTAGTACTGAGACTTCACACAATTATGTGGATACTCATCAAGAAGGGAGGATTGGATTTTTTCATAGTCCAATAGTGAAGTGGCACAGAAATCCAGACTGCAGATAGTAAGGTATCAGAAGGAATTTGGGGGAAGACTCATGAACTCCAACACCCTAAGAATCAAGTCCTGATTCTCTCTTGCTCTATGGTCCCTAGTGAGCTACTGAAGCCATCATCAGTCTCAGCCCTTCACTTATAAAACAGTTAAGGAGCTGGGCATGGGGATACATGCTTGTAATCCCAGCAGCTCGGGAGGCTGAGGCAGGAGGATTGCAAGTTCAAAGCTAACCTCAGCAACTTAGCGAGGCCCTAGGCTACTGAGTGAGAACCTGTCTAAAAATTAAAAATAAAAAGTGTTGAGGATGTAGCTCAATGGTAGAGCACCCCTGGGTTCAATCCCTGGTACCAAAAAAAAATGTTGGGGGGGCCATAATGCTAGGGATACAGCTCAGTGGTAAAGTGCCCCTGGGTTAAGTCCCCAGCACCATCCTGCCCAGGAGAATCTTAACTTTTCCATCAAAATAAATTATTGTACCTATCTAAGTTCCTATGTAGTTTCTCCTTCCTCCAACTTCCCCCAAATTCCTTCTGGTACCTTACTATCAGCAGTCTGGATTTCTTGCCTCTAAAAGTCCAGCATTCTCAGGATTGAAGCATTAACATCAGCTGATGTCTATCTAGACTATAGCTGCATACAAAGACCCTTCCATTCCAGTTACTTCAGTCCCATTGATGGCCTGTCCAGTTTGTTTGTATTTTAATTTTTATGCTGGAGGTTGCACCCAGGGCCTCCACTGTGTTCTACCACTGAGCCACACGTTCTAGAGAGCCAGGGTCTTAGATTCAGTATAAACATTTGGCTAATGGTATTTTCAAACTTCTTTCTTCCTCCCCACTCCTTCAATTTCCTTCTCCTATGCAAGCTCATGTCCCAAATACAGTCTTAAGTGCATATCCCCTTGTTTCCATGTTGAGACTTGCAGGCTTAACCATGAATCTGCGGACACTCTGGTCCTAGCCTTCTCCTGACTGCACTACTTGTTCCCATCAAAGACTGAGTTATGATAGATACTATAAAATTCTTTCTAGATCAGGATGATGGATAGCCCTAGGTTTGCAAACACAGATAATCAAGGGACTTAACTAGTTGAAACATTAAATAACTAATATCTACTGAAGTTATAGCCCCAAATAATAATGATGGCAGCTAACATTTATTAGTATCGAGACAACTTTTCTGACCCTTAAAAAGTTACTATTTACAGAGTGCTTATCTATTCCAAATAAAACCACACTATGAATTTGGCATTTAATCATAATATCGTACCCATTTTTCATATGAGGTCATTAAGGCAGAGAGAGACTAAGTAACTTGCCCATGGTCACACAGCTAGTCAGTAGTAGAGCTGAAGTAGGGGACCAGGTCTGTTTGACGCAGAGCCCTGTCAGTTAAACAAATCACAACATAATACTGCATCTTGATGATTTTGCCTGAAAAAACATTTTTTTTCCAACATAACAAATAAATTTTGACTCTTTGAAGGATGACATTGTGCTTTGCTACTTAAATATGCAAACCCAATGGTCAGTAAAGATTCTCAATCAGGAGCCTAGAAATCCATGCAGAAAAAAGTGAGAATGAATGTATATTTATCTAAGAACTTTTCTAGTAAATGCCATTTTTATTTAGTGATAGACAGATATTATAATCAATTATTTATTTTAATTATTAAATGCAATTGTAAGTTTTCTTTTTTTTCCCCCCCTTTTGGTACTAGGAACTTAAACCAAGGTCACTTTACCATTGAGTTACATCCCAGGCTTTTTTGTTTTTTGTCTTAGTGAGATAGGGTCTCATGAAATTGCTGAAGCTGGCCTTGAACTTTCAATTCTCCTGCCTCAGCCTCCCAAAATGCTGAGATTAAAGGTGTGTTCCACCACACCCAACTTTTATGTCAGGTTATTTCATTGTTCTAGAAACTAATGCCTATTTAAAATGAGGTTTTCAACATCTGTCCTGGCAGACTTCTGAGAAAGAAGCTCCAGAATGATGTTCCA
Organism: Marmota monax; assembly: GCF_021218885.2. Taxonomy (NCBI): domain Eukaryota; kingdom Metazoa; phylum Chordata; class Mammalia; order Rodentia; family Sciuridae; genus Marmota; species Marmota monax. The sequence goes on from NW_026695212.1 coordinate 6,143,348, forward strand.
GTATAGTCCCATTTTCCCTTTTCCTTTACACTTACAACCCCACACTATCATCTCATCTGAATTTGGAATTTATCAATTTTTATCTAAAATCTAAGATAAAGTAGAAACCTGACATTTTTTTTATTATTTTTTTCCCCAGTACTGGGGTATTAAACCCAGGGATGCTAAGTTATATACACTTCTTCTTCCTCCCCCTCCTCCCCTTCCTCCTCCTACCCCCTCCCCCTCCTCCTCCTCTCCTTCTCCTCCCCCCCTCCTCCTTCTCCTCCCCCTCCTCCCCTCCTCCTCCTCCTCCTTCTCCTCTAAACAAGGCCTCACTAGGCTGATTTCTCACTTGTGATCCGTTTTCCCTTGTGATCCTTTTTCCTCAACCTCCTACATTGCTGGAATATCAGGAATTCACCACCATGACCTGATACCTATCTTTATTATTATTATTAGTAGTAGTAGTAGTAGTAGTAATAGTAGTAGTAGTTATGTATAATAGCAGAATGCATTACAATTCATATTATACATATAGAGCACAATTTTTCATATCTCTGGTTGTACACAAAGTAGAGTCACACCATTTATGTCTTCATACATGTACTTAGGGTAATGATGACTATCTCATTCCACCGTCTTTCCTACCCACCATACCCCCTCCCTTCTGATACCTCTATTTTGACCAGTGAGAGCACATCTGTTCTAAGCCAGAGTTCCTTCATGATATAGTGATATTATTTAGGGATTCATGGGAATTGCCATCACCGAGTAGTTAAGAGTTTCTGTTATATTTTTCTCTCTAAAAAAATTCATGGTGGAACATTTAATCAGAAGGAGAGTTTTACTAAAGAACATTCAGCAATAGATTTTAGATGATGTCATTTGTTTAGTAACATGAATCAGCATAGGACTCATGGGGCAAAGGACAAGAAAATGAACTATTTTCTCCATATCGGAATGCTGTGCCAACCGGACTACAATCTTCTGATGGCTGATATCTGATGGTTGAATATTTCTAAATTAATATGAAATTTTTATTATTTTTATGTTTCAAGAAATTTGGTGGATTTTTTCAAGTTGTTTTTGATTGATATATTATTTGAGAAGGACAATTTTATTCATTTCTGGGCTTTGAGCCAACATTTTGATAAGCTGACAACAATTCGAATTTGACTTTGGCATAGTTCCTAAGCAAGAATTCCCTTGCTCTGGAAGCAAATGCACTCTGTGTCTCTCACTGCCCTCTATGGGTTGGAGCAAGAATTACTGGCTCTGGTGCAATTCCAGAATGGTTTGACCTTATGTATCTCACAAATTGAAGCTCCATTTTTGCAGACACAAAATGTATTGGCATCTATCATATAGGTGATGGTTGGTGAATATTATGAACTTTGTAGACAGACATCCTATTATTCTCTGACCTGGGCAAGTTATGAAACGTCTCTAATTCGTCCCTAATCTAGCTTGACTGGGTCATTGCAGAAAGGAATGATACAGTGTTTATAAAGCACCTAACATTTCTAAGAAAGATAAGATGCTTAATAGATGTTGATCTTTATCTCTGCCCTCCCTGAAACACTGTCTCATGCACATCTGCCAAAATTTCCAGAGGGGAACCCACAGCAAAACACTTGAAGATGCGTTACTTGTTCTCACAACAATCTCCTAGTCTTGAAAATAAGTTGTCAAACTCAAATTCACACAAATTTGATTCCAAATTTTGTTTGTCCCACATATACCACTTCTCCTTCATGTAATCATACAAGTGTGATAGCCTTTGCCACCACCATTATTTCTTCTGCCTAATACCCCTTTTCACTTCCCTAAGGGCAGTGGACTGTGTCCCATGTCCCACCAAAATTTATATGTTGAAATGGGGATCCTTCATGTGATGTTATAGTGGTGGAGTCTTTGAAAATTAATTAGGTCATGAGAGTGGAGATCTCATGAATGGGATTAGTGCCCTTGTAAAAGGAACGCTAGAGAACTCTCTTTCTCTCTTTCTACCACAAAGGGACATAAAGAGAAAATGACCATCTGTTAACAAGGAAGCAGTCCCTCACTAGACACCAAATGAATTTTCTGGCATCTTAATCTTGAATTTTCATTCTCCAGGACTCTAAAAAATAAATGTTTATTGTTTAAACCATCCAGTCTATGGTATTTTGTTATAGCAGCTTGAACAAACAAAGACACTAAGTTTAAAAAAAAAAAAAAAAACCTCTTTGAACTATTCATCTTCTACAGTGGGATGCAACTAAATATTACTTAACATTGATAAAACTGGAAATGGAGATAATATGGAGGTAACAATTTAAAAAATAAGGACAGAAATAGTTAAAAGTGGTTACCCAGTGAGAGTGGGGCCAGAAATGGGATAGGAGAGGAAAGCAGACTTTTAATTGGATTCTAGATACTCCTGTATTGTTTATTTCTTTTACATGTGCATGTATTAATTTAACAATATTATTTAAAAACTTTTTAAGTGTTTAATTTAAAACTTTTAAGTGTTTAAAACTTTTAAGTGTTAACCAACTACCTAGCGTAGTTCAAAGATATTCAAAACCTAACTTCTGTGCCTGGAAAAGGATAAGGTGTTATGGTAGGTAGTAGAGATTGTCTAACAGCTATAATAAATTAACCCCAAAGTGAATTACCCAAACACCATAGAAGTTTACTTTTTACTCTCAGAGCAAGGCAGTTTCAGGTGGGTGAGATGGCACTGGAGAAGTGGGAAGAGGAAGAGGGAATGCCCTCTGTGCCACACATTTAAAGACCTAGACTGGCAGAGGCTCTGCCATCTTCAGCACGTGGGTATGAAGTTCACCTAAGAATTTCCTGCCAGCAGAAGGGGAAATATATGAACCAGTATACATAAGAGGACTGTTCTGGACCAGGTCTGGACAGAAAGCCACATAATTCTGCTTACATTGGTTGGTCACACCTAACCACAAGAAAGGCTGGGAAGTAGGCCAGGTGAACACTCAGCAAAAGCGGAACATGGATTTTGGTTAGCAGCTGTAAGTTCTGTCATAGAGGGTAAACACAGATCCATCTAGGCTTCTTGCTTTGGAAGACCCACAGTCCAATCTCATGATACTAGTATAAAACCCTCACTCCAAAGCTGGAATGTAAGATGGTTTGGGGAACACCTCCTCAGTCCATGGTACTTTGTTTGTTTATTTGTTTTCTTTTGTTTCTGTAACATGGATTAAACCAAGGGGCATTAAACATGAGGAGCCACATCTCCAGTCCTTTTTTATATTTTATTTAGACACAGGGTATTGCTGAGTTGCTTAGGCCTCACTAAATGGATGAGGTTGGTTTTGAACTCACTATTGTCCTGCCTCAGCCTCCCAAGCCACTGAGATTACAGGCGTGAGCCACTGCCCCTGGCCTCAGCCGACTGTTGATTTCAGCTGAAGTAGAACAGTTGCCAATTCACTGACAGTGTCCTTCATTGAGTGACCCTGTAACAGGTTTTTCTGAAGCCACAGGACATGGGCAAGGGAGTCCAAAAGTACAGGGAGGTTTGCATCCTGGGTACAAAGCTCAACCCAAAGTGGAATGAATCAAGCAGACAAAAGCATGTTCATCACAGCTTTGGTTATTCATGATAACCAAACTGGAAACAACCTATTCCCATCAATAGAAGAATAGTTAAATAAAATCAGATATAGTGATATAATCCCAGCAACTTGGCTGAGGCAGGAGGATCATAAATTAGAGACCATCCTTGGCAATTTAGTGAGATGCTGTCTCAAAATAAAAAACAGAAAGGTCTTGGGTGTAGCTCAGTGGTTAAGTACCTCTGGGTTCAATCTTCAGGAGTTTAAAAAAAACAGGTAAATAAATTGTGGTATATTCATAAAATGGAATACTATACCACGATAAAATAGAACAAACTACTGGTACAAGCAACATGGATAAATCTCACAGATGTTGAATGAAAGAAGCCAAATTTAAAAAAAAAAAAAAAATACATACTGTATGGGCAAAACTAATCAATGATGTCAGCAGTTAGAATAAGTTTCTTGCCTGCGGGGTTGGGATAGAGATTGAGAAGAGGAAAATGGAACCTTTGGGGATGATGGGAGTTTTCTCTACTTTGATGTGTGTGGGATAACCCTATATATACATATGTAATATTCCACCAAGCTGTCTATGTAGGGTGATGCTTTTAGTGTATGTGCATTATTCCTCTATGAAAGTTTTTAAAATGCTGACAGTTCAATTTGCAGGGAACCATTGGAAGGACAGTGAATTGTAACTGCCAAACCCACTGCAGAGGGCCTGAGAACAGAAGATCCCAGACACAGTGCATTTCCCATGACCCTCCAGAAAAGGGTCCAAGAAGTACTCCCAGCACTCTGTCACCTGGGAGGGTGACAGAACTGGAGTCCTAGGAGCTCAGAATTCTAGTCAAATATTCCTCGGATAGTTATTAGATTGCTACAGTGGCGTGTAAAAGGATTAGACAGACCTCTTCAAATTTATACCTATTGTTTGAGATTGTATTTTATGGGTATTGTTGAAGGCCTGAGTTTTTACTGCTGGAACCAATAATGAAGACAGATGCAGGACAATAATTGTCTATGGTAAGCACAAATAAGCTCAAATTCTGGTTAACAATAGGGGGCACTCCCTTTCTTCCTGCTGTTATCATCCCAAGATTGCACCCAAATCTGTGGTTCCCAAGGTGTTCAATAGGGAAACCCAAGAACATCTCCTCATGCACTTCATTTGGTTAGAAGGCTCAATTTAAACAATAAAGCAACTGGTGCAGATTTCCTGCTACCAAAATTATTCAAAGCCAGTTCTAAATGACTTCCTCCAAAATACAGACCCCATCTATGTCTTAACTATTCCATTTAAACTTTATGTCTATTTCAGATTGAGGATTTCTGGGACAGTATTTTACACAAGATTCGATGGAATTTCAAGTACAGAAACTCCACTATTACCTCATGGAAAAAAAAATTCAAGAATAGTGTGATGGATCATTAGTTGCCTCACATTCTTCTTGGATTTAAATGAACATAACTTTAAAAATCTTAAACAAATGAATTACAGAGTTGGTTTCTCCCATTCATTTTTAACTTATATCTCTTTCCTCTGCTTTTAGCCATGAACAAGAATGACAAGATATTCCTAGGATATGTCATAAAAGTAATATGATTTCCAGCTGGTTCTCTTTCTCTCTCTCTCTTTCTCTCTCAGGAAATGTGTCTTTACAATCCTGAGCCACCTTGCAACAAGGTCAGTTGTTCTGGAGTCAGATTGCTGAAGAAGCCACTTGCAGATAGTACACACATACAGAGTGCTCAGGGAGCCTGCTATTCCAGGCTCCAGGTGATTGAGTCTTCTCAGCCTGGCAACAGACATTTAAGTGAATAACTGCCTTCAGTTCAGATGATTTCAGCCTCTGCCACTGTCTGCTTGTAACTGCATGAGAAAAACTGAGCACTTGTTTTAAGCCACATGGTTTCCAGGTGGTTTATTAGGCAGCAATACAATAGATAAAGAACCAAGGGCTAGTGGTCATTCTGAAGGTTTTGGTGAGATGCCTCATTTTTCATAAAAGCCTACAAAAAAAATCTCATTTGATTGCCAAAGTATTGCCACTAGTCAACCATGTCAAACAACCATCCTTTAGGTCTTAATGGAGAATTAGGAACCAATAATTTCTTCCCTGCCCTTAGTAAAGGTCTGATTCAAAGAAGTGTGTCAATAAAGAATTATTTTTCAACAATTCTTGTAACCCTCTGGATTTTTCTAGATGCATTCTCAGATTTAGTTAAATTTTTAGAAAGCTTCAATCTTGAACAATATTTCTTTGGGATCTAATCAAATTGCTTTCAATGAGCTGAGCTATAGAGGTCATGCAACAGGTTTCATGCTATAGGACACAGCTGCAGGGAAGTTCTATTAGATTTTCTAAAAGAATATTACTGAGGCGGGAGCAGTGGTGCATGCCAGTAATCCCAGCAGCTTGGGAAGGTGAGAGAGGAAGATCATGCATTCAAAGCCAGCCTCAGCAAAAGCAAGGTGCTGAGCAACTCAGTGATGACCCTGTCTCTAAATAAAATACAAAATAGGGCTAGGGATGTGGCTCGGTTGTTGAGTGCCCCTGAGTTCAATCTCTGATACCCACCCCACCCAAAAAAAGAATATTATTGAGGACACTATCATACTCTCAATGTCCCAGATATAAAGCCCTATATCAGAAATTTTAGTTACCAATAAGAGCTTCAGAAACTAAAGAATCTCTTGCCTTTGTAGTCAAGAGAATCATGACTGACCTTCATTTCTTTCAGTAGAAAACTCAACTTGAATCTATAGATCAGCTTAGATAATTAAGTGCATACCTATTGCTTGCTTATGTCATTCCACTTCACTAACTTGTTTTTTGCCTAATGTATGTTTCTTATGATGGTGACTTTATTTATTATTTATATTTTCTATTTGATTTTACATATTGCCATTAACTTTTGCAAAAATCTTGTGGAAGAGGACATAACAATAATTATAAAGAAAGAGGGAGGTGAATATACAAGTAAATTACCCTCTGAAACCCCACCAAAGTATAGGCCTCGATGCTATCCTGGTTTAAGAACTCATTCATTTACTTCCAAATATGGATTAAGCATCTACTATGAGTTAGGCATTGTATTAGGGAGGATCAGAACTGAAAAGTTTTTTAAAAACTCATAGTCCTTGCCCATGGGGAAACTGAATGCCTGAGGGTGGTCCAAAAGTTGGGAACCAGTAGCAATAGGTAGTAATTTCAAATATGACATCTTTGAGGTTCTGTAATTATCACAAAGCCAGATCTCTTGATGCTTTTCATAAATAAGTCAGATATAGAGGGCAGTATAATGATCAATTCAAATTGTCAACTTGATTGCATTAAGAGATGGCAAGGATTAAGAGGCTTGGTGTGTCAATGAGGGTGTGTCTAGTAATGATTGGCATGTGGCATAGCTAACTGAAATGGAGACCCTCCCTAAGCATGAGCAACATCATCCAATAGGATGATGGCTTGGATGGAATAAAAATTGGAAGAACAAGGAAGCAGCAGCAGATGCATGCTGGATTCTTCTTGAATGTGTTCTTGATGGCTCCCATGAAGGTCTGAGGATCTTCACTCTTCCAAAGCAGATTCTGCCAGTGATTCTTCAGAAGCCTTTGGTTTCATACTAGGGTAGCACCATTGATCCCTCTTGTTCTGGAGCTTCAGGCTCTTGGACTGCACAGCTACTGGTTCCTCCAGCTCTCCAGCCTGCAGATGGCCATTGTAGCTCTCCAGCTTCTGGTTGCATAACCCAACCTAATAATTCCACCTTTTATAATTTTACTTCCTGTTGATTCTGTTCCTCTAGAGAACCCTAACTAATATAGGCAGATTTTAGATGAATATGCTCTTTAGATTCCTGGCCAGGGACTTACACAGGATTCATACCATCTCAGTTCTGGGGATATTATTGGCAAAACCTGCCCTCAGACCTGTGTAAGGTCAGGCAGCGGTGCCCAAAAGGACGCAGATTAAAAAGGTTGCTGAACAAGGATTTATTGAGATTTCGCTCTGGGCGAGACCCTCCAGACCAACAGGATGGGTCTGGGAGAAGCGCGCAGGGCTGGACCAGACTGGAATTTTTATTGGGCTTAGGGCAGGAAGGGAAGGCTTGGGACAGGAAAGTGGGGGGGAGTTAGAGGAGTTGGCTAAGATCCAGGATGGGTCAGGAGACCCTGCTGATTGACAAGCAATTCTGTCAGCGCCTAATTGGTGGTTCTTTCACACACAATGGACCTAACAACCTGGATTTCCATTTCCATGCTGACCAATTCATTTATCCTCTACCAGGCCAACACTTATTAACTCTGGTTTGTGATTTGGGCTAATTTTACTTTGGAACTGATTCTTTGCCTCCTTTTCCTTATGTCACCTGCAGTCTTTATTTGTACAGTTGGATAAACTTTGATACCTGTCTTTCAGGGTATGCCAAGGTCCTCCAATTCTACAAACTCTATTTCTCCATCTGTCAAGGGCAACAATAGAGGTCATCTACATTGTCAACCTTAAAACTTCTATTCCCAGGGAAAAACCTAAATAAACTATCTTCACTTACTGTTAGTTGACTTATAAATCACTAATTTTGGAAGTCACACAGCTGGACAATACATTATTAGCCTCCCATTTTCTGTAGACAACATCTATGATGTGTGGGTTATGATGATAATGGTTGCCTAGGTTACTATTCAGAGACCTGAAAGCTACTGCTTTTGCTGAAAACACTGATTTTTCATTTGAGCCTACAGATGTCCAGTGGGTGACTGAAAGAGGATGAAAATACTTGGAATCTTTGTCTTTATATTGCGTCTGCCTCCTTTGTTGCCTTAACCTTTGGGTCAGATTCCACTCAGTATGCATAGACACATTGCTCATTTGAGAAATGTTGTGTTCAAAACTGTAATAGAGGGTTAAGTTGACCTAGACTTACCTAGTCATTCCTCTTCTCCCTTTTCAAGATTAAAAACACCTACCAGCTACCATGACCAGAAACACCAGACTGTGAAATGTGAAAAGAGGTAGTACCTGAGTTCCTGAAAGTTCTCTGCCTATTCCCAGAAAATACATGATTAATATTCTCCTTTACTAGCTTATATGTCTCTTTCATCATTCCTGTCCTCTATCTGTTACATCCCAATCCCCTGGAGTTGAGAAACTGCTTTGTGAACAAAGATCTCTCTTCATTCTTTCACCTCTAAATAAAGCCTTTGTTTATCCCCAACATTTATCTCTGATACTTTGGCATGAGCTTCTGAACCTGGGTTCAGTAACAGTTCCAGTTCTGACCCACTTTTTTCCTGACAGTTTCTGAGATTTCTACCGTCTTTCTTTGCTAATCATTGCCAGCAGGGGGCTCTGTACTCTTGCCACCAAGTAGTAGGAGTCCCTTCTACCACTTAGGATATTCTTCGTCTCTTTTCCCAAGAGTTACCTTTCCATACCCCAGCATTCCTGGCAAATGTGGTTACTGATTCCATTACCTTCGGATCTAGATTCCAAAGAAGATGCTTGAATTGCTAATGCACATGTTCAGAAATACATTGTAATAATAAATCCTTTTAGCTTCTCTAAAGTCTGGGTCCCAGATACTTTTTTTAAAATTTATTTTTTAGTCAGAGTTGGACACAATACCTTTATTTTATTTTTTTTTAATGTGGTGCTGAGGATGGATCCCAGGGCCTTGCACGTGCTAGATAAGCGCTCTACCACTGAGCCACAACACCAATCCGGAGATACTTATTTTAAAAATGTAAATAAACCTGTCCTTCTGCAAGTTTTCGTCTATGGAGTTTTAGCAAACTGCAGTACTGTAAGCTAAATGTACATAGGTATTTTTTTTTTTAGATTATATGTTGTCTTCCATTTACCTAATAAGCCCACCTCAAGAAACTTCCCAAATCACTTGTTGATAAGCATGAGCACTCTTCCTGGCAAATAGTCCTCAAGACACCTCTTTTTCTAAATGGAAGAAGATTTTTTCTAAAAGGAGAAAGAAATTCCCCTTTCCATATATGGAGAAAACATTCAGGTAAATGTTAGTAATTGTCTTTTGACAGATCCACATCACCATCCTAATTGTTTCAAGTGTCAGTGCTGCAAATTGAAACCACATTCGGGTGACGATGGCTCCATGACTTCAACAAAACCCTCAAATTTAAAAGTCATCCCATCAATACAGTATATTTCATCTGCCCCAGCCCTCCAATAATACCACCCACACTCCCTTCCCCCAACATTTTATAAAAGAAATATTCACCTCTAAGAACTCTCTACACCAGTTTCCCTGGTGTTCTGAAGAATATGTTTCAAAAAGGTAATTGTGCATCCTCTTGTCAACCTTGTTGGTGCATTAAGTAAATATTAGAGCAATATCTCAATGCTGTACTTCTCCAGAGAACAATTCCATAACCAAAGCAGATTTTATACACGACTCAATGCATTTCTCTACCCAGATTACTCTTTCAGACAGTTTCCACATCTGCTATTTTCCCATTTCTTTAAGTAGCAAATTACCCCAGCAACTGGCCAGTACCATAAACCATTAGTGAAAGCCTGCAGGAAAGCTGTCAAAAAGCATGTGCTTATTGTTAATGAGCACCAAGGAAATATATTTAAATGGGGGACATCGTGTAATTTATTTCTTTTATGCAGAAATACCACCTGTCAATGCTAAAACTGAAGTGACTGACACTGGGATTCCACAGGATCTTGAAAAATACTGACTTCATAGCCCACTTGATTAAGACAATACTTTGTATTGCAAGTGACAGAAAATCCTTCTTAAAATGATTTAAACAAAGGCAAATTGTGACTTCAGGATTCACATAACTCCAAGGTCCAGAGTGAGATTTGGCTTTAAGACAGTCTTGGAGCTACAGCACAAACCCTGTCATGTCCCTGAGGAACAGGTTTCTTACCATGTCTCTATTCAATGTTGGTTCATTTTCAGTCTCCACACCAAGACTCTTGAGTGGTTCTAGAATTCTCCCACAATAACAAGATGACTGCTGCAGTTCCAGCACATTCCATCATAACACATCATCCAGGCAGATACAAGAAGTACCTAAAGAACTGGGAAGTTTTCCTGGAAGCCCCAGCAGACATTTCATTGAGTCTCAGCTGTGATTGAGACACATGACCAACCCTGAGCAAATATCTGGTACCTAGGGAGCTAAGAGTGGGCAGCCACAATGAAAATCAAGATGAGGAATGGATTTGGGGCAGTGGGAACAACATCCATTAAATCTTCCCACATATATGCATTTATCCTGTCCAAGAAATTGCCTAAGAAACCATTGCCTATTTAAAGCCATGCAAATTTCCTATTTTCAACAAAGAAAACCACTTTTCCTGGGTTCTCTTCTACTACCATGGCCTTAAATACCATCCATGTGAGAATGCTTCTCAAAATAGCATCTTCAGGCCAGAATGTTAAAGAGATATGCTCAACTGTCTAATAGATATCTAAATTTGTTTTTCTCAGCAATATCTCAAATTCTGTTTAAAAAATCCCTATATTTTAGAGATACACATGCTGAAATATTTATAGAAGAAATAATAAAATATCTGGGATTTGCTTCAGAATACTCCAGTGGAGGGAGGGGGAGTGGTGTATGGTATAGATATAATTAAAAATAGGTAAAGCTGAAGGCAGGCACACATGAGGTTATTATACTAACCTTTAACTTTTGTGTATGTTTGACACTTTTCATAAGAAAAGTTTTTTGTTTGTTTTATGGTACTGGAGATTGAACTCCCAACATCCCACCTGCTAGGCACTCTATCACTGAGCTATATCCCCAGTCTATTTTATTTTATTTTGAGACAGGGTCTCCCTAAAGTTATCAAGGCTGGCCTCAAACTTGCAGTGCTCCTGCCTCAGCCTCCTAATACCAATACATCACATTTTGATCAGAAAGAAGGAAAAGAGGAAGGAGGTGTACTACTCTAAGAATACAACCCAGAAGTCATAAACACCCCTTCCACTCAGATCCCACTGCCCAGGACTTCATCATACGAATAATCTAGCTGCAAGCAAGGCTGGGGAATATATTATCTTTCTGGATAGTCATGTGACAATCTAAAGGTGTTTAATACTAAGAAAGAAGAGGAGGGGCTGGGGCTGTAGCTCAGTGGTAGAGCACTTACCTAGCATGCGTGAGGCATGGGTTTGATCCTCAGCACCACATAAAAATAAACACGTAACATAAAGGCATTCTGTCCATCTACAATTACAAAAAAAAAAAATTTAAAAGAAGAGGAGATATTGAGGGGCAACTGATAGTTTCTGGCTTGTTCTGCACTTCTAGTCACCCAACTATCAATATGTACCTTTCTTCCCACACATGTATTTCTTCTCTGGGGTCATAGAGCACCAAAGTCCCATGCAATTTCTGCATCCAGATCAAAGTTCACATTCTCTGGTTAATTCTTAGTCTTCTTTACAATGTCTACCTAAGATTCCTCATGGTCTAGTAGCTTATACTCTAAAAGATAAGTTATTTACCTTCAGTCTTCATTCTATAAATTGTAAGGTAGAAATGGGAAAGTCAAAGCCTTTTAAAAAAAAAAAAACAAAACAGGGTCTTACTATGCTGCTTAGGCTGGTCTCAAACTCTTCAGCCTCCTGAGTGCTGGGACTATAGGCACATGCTACCATGCCTGGCCACTGTTCTCTTTTTTTAATTTACATTTGGGGAAAAAAAAAAAAAGATGGGAAACACATAGCAGCCTCTGGTTCATAGCAATCATCCAATCCTGCAAAACAATAATTGCAAAGACTTCTTGCCCTGGAAGTAACCTAAGTTCCTAACTTATTCTACCCAGGAGTTCCTATCCCTGCTCCCTAGAGAAAAGGAAACAGAGACCTCTCTCCTGAGTCATTGTCCTTCCTCTCCAGAGCCCCAAGATTTATCTTATCCGAAGTTCTTCCTGCTCATTCTACTCTGTGGCCACATATGAAGTAGGCTTTGTAGAAAGTGCCCTACTTGGGCAGCTTAGTTTTCAAAAGAGACTTCTGTGGTACAGTCTTGGAGGCATTTGTATGAGTAATCACACAGCCGAAAGATTCCTCCAGGCATTCTTTTAAATCTAGAGGCTGATCTTTTATGGAAAAGGTATGAAAACAGATCTTCCCTACAGCCTCCTGAGGGGAACACAAAACCACTAATACCTTGACTTCAGGCCATTGCCACCCATTCCAGACTTCTGACCTCCAGAAATATCAGACAATAAATTTGTATTGTTTTAAGCAACAAGGTTTTATATATATATATATATATATATATATAAAATTAGTAATTTTTTTATTCAACATTATTAAATCATAAATTTGATTTACCCAGGGCAATTATGCTAATTGCTTAAATATTAATATATTAATTGTATAAATAAATGGATTTATAGTTATCTGATAATACTCAAAAAATACCCAACATGTTAACACTAATTATCTATACATAATGATTTGTTTTACCTTAACCTTTTTTTTTTTGTACTAGAGACTTAACTCAGAGAATCTTTGCCACTGAGCTACATCCCCAGCCCTTTTTATTTTTTATTTTGAGGCACAGTCTTGTGAACATCCTGCTTCAGTCTCCTGAGTTACTGGGATTACAAGCTTGTGCCACTGTACCTGCTATTTTGAATAATATATTTAGCTATATTATTTTTCTGTTCTTTAGTTCTGTAATTTATTTTTTCCATATTTTTATATTGCTACATTATTGTCGTACATATGGTGATATTCACTGTTCCATATTTATACATACATACAATATCACAACATAGTTTGGCCAGTATCATTCCATAAGGTATATTATTTTTCTAACAGTGCCTGAAATTATTCAACAGTTCTTTCATACTCCAGAACAGAACCTTAGCACAGGCTATTTTTATCTATTCCACCATTAGCACATTTATTCGATTATCTTTGTTGGTAATACATGGTGATGAGGGGCTGAATAATAGCAGAAGAGAAAATATCTTAGAAATATTTAAAGGAAAATTCAACAGGTTTGAAACTCAGTGATCCCAGTCTTTTTAACAAATTGCATTTTTCCTTTCAATTTTTTATGCTATCTAGTAAATACACACATCTTGGTTCCAATTGCTTTTAATTTTTTATTCAAAGATCTGTGTGCTTGTTACCCAGTAAAAACAAACAAACAAACAAACAACAAAAAAAAAACTCTACAGCCTGGCTGAACTCTTGCTCAACCCCTATCTCTCTTTTGAAAGGGTGTTTCCAGGGTGAGAATCCTCTGCTTGCAGAATAGTGGAAATCAGCTAGATCCAAGATGGCTGACTAAGAGACCTCTCATAGACCCCAAACCCAATTGTAATTGGATCTGTAGACTAAATGACATCTCCCCATCAGTGCCAGGTAGTTGACAATTGACACCAAAGAGAAGCTGTCCCTTCTGGGGTGTCCCAGTCTTAGGAGAGGGTCTATGATATTGTGGGTAACATGATGGGACTAGCACTGCTCTACCACCAACCTGTTTAGGATTCAATTTCCTTTTCTGTGAAAAGAAGAGAATTGGATTCACAGGTCCTTTTTAGCCCTGAAATTTGTTGATTATTTTTAACAATTCAATTCAGCTAACTTTCACTAAATACTTCATACTAACGCATTTTCCCAGATTCTCTGGTAATATAAAGATGAATAAAATGTGTTCCCTGACCTTAAGGAGTTTATAATATTATAAGTGTGCTATAAAGGTTTATTATTATCAATATCATCATCATCATCATCATCACTATTTTATCACCTAAGTTCTTTCCTTCAGGAATGAACTTCTAAGGCCAATCATAACATTATTAGAGCCAAGTGTGGAGATAACTTGTAATTTCATCCTAGATATTTCCATTCCTGGTTCCATGTAAGTGGGGTAAAGAGTTTCTTTGAAGAGACACATCCTACAGAAAAAGGAGCAAGCAGCACGATTAGCTTTATTTTGCTAGGGTCCATGAAAATGAATGATTAGGGGATGCAATGGCTTGTTCATCAGAACTCATGTTCTGTAATGGCTTATCTAGCTATTGGGATTTATTGACTGTGAGTGAGGACACATTTTTTAAAGAACTGGTATAAATGCTCGCTATTGAATGATTTAATCACTAAATAGGTCATGTTGAAGGTTTTACCAGAGTTGAACAAAACACTTTAATCTCTTTACTTCTGAGCCACAATTTAGAACAGGGCAGATACTAAAGTAAAGTCTAGTCTTGAATGATCCATTCTCTGAAGGTTATAAAATAGTGAATTAAAAGCTCTCTGATCCCATAAATGAACACACAGGGGAGGTAACATTTTCTCATTTCTACATTCCCTGTGCCACATATTCTCATTTGTTTCCTCTTTGTGTACCCTTCTCTCTGTCCCAAGGTGACCTTGGTGGACTATGTAAATGGTTCCTCTTTTCCTCTAACTTCCAGTTGTGTTTAAGCCATGGGAGGCCCTACCAGGAGATCTAAGATACCAGTGATATCAGGATTAACCATCAGTTGACCCTCTCCTGCTATTACAGATCTTTCTCTGGATCTCAGCTACTGATGGCTCCTTTTGTCCCTTTTGGCTCCCCACCATTCCTTGACTTACAGAGCTTCACCATCCCCTAGTAGTTTTTCTTTCAACCCTGTCCACACCCTTAAAAATGGTTACTCCATTAAATATTCCCCCCATTTTCCGCGGTGAATGTGTCATCTTCTGCCTGCCAGGTTCTGGCTGACATATCTTCCAAGGGATTTTCAAAGTAATCTCTGTACTCCTGGCAGTATTACCAGCCCCCACCCCATCTCCCACATATGCATATAGTTTATAATTTGAGTTATTGCTTGTGAAGCATTTATATCAGTGGTCAGTACATATTACTATGTACTCAACAATTGTTGGCTCTTTCCCATTCCTTTTATCCCCAACCTAATACTCCACTTGAGGTATTATTACCCCTATTTATTATTTGTTACATTTTAGATGGGGTGTCCCCCAAAAGCTCATGTGTGAAACAATGCAAGAAGGTTTGGAGGAGAAATGATTGTGCTATAGCCTTAACATAATCAGTGAAGAATCCCTGATGGGATTAACTGAGTGGGAACTAGAGGCAGGTGGGGTGTGGCTGGAGGAAGTCGTTCATTGGGGATGTGGCTACAGGGTATGTTTATATTTTGTATCTGGAGAGTAGAGTCTCTCTCCCTCTCTCTGCTTTCTGATCATCAAGTGAGATGCTTCACTCTGTCACAATCTTCTGCCATGTTGTACTGCCTCACCTGGAGACCTGAAGAATAAAGCCGATTGTCTATGAATTGAGACCTCTGAAACCATGAGCCCTCAAATAAATGTTTCTTCCCCTAAAATCGTTGTGGTCAGATCTAGTCACAGCAGTGAAAGAGCTGACTAAAACAATATTCTTATATTTCTTCCCAACTGGTTCCATTAATGTAAGTAACTTTTCCCACAAATGGCACAGTCAGTCAAGCATGCCTGTAATCCCAGCTACCAGGGAGCAGGGAGGCTGAATTACTTGAGCTCAGGAGTTCAAGTACAGTCTGGGCAACAGAGCCAAAGCCCTTAGAAAAAGACGAAAGCAAAACAAACAACCACCACAAACTATAAAACCTCAAAATGGCACAGAAAGGAACTGACAAATTTGAGTATCAAACCAAGATATATCACATTGCACCTTACCACACCACTTCATGATGAAGCCGTATTTACAATTGTATTCCTCAGCACTGCCTTCTACAGTGGCCCCTACAGAGTAGCTGCATTAAAAATTTGTTGAGCGGGGGTGGGGCACAGTGGTGCACACCTCTAATCTCAGGGGCTCAGGAGGCTGAGACAGGAGAATTGCGGGTTCAAAGCCAGCCTCAGCAAAAAAGCGAGGCACTAAGCAACTCAGTGAGACCCTGTCTCTAAATAAAATATAAAATAGGGCTGGGGATGTGGCTCAGCGGTTGAGTGCCCCTAAGTTCAATCCCCATTACCAAAAAAAAAAAAAAAAAAGTTTGTTGATTAATGGAATGAATAAATTGTCATTGCTTATATATATTTACTTAGTTGCTATATATGTTGAAAGAAAAATATACAGTATGATTACTAATTTTGAGTCCATTAGCTTATAAAAAGTGGTTGTTGATGTTGAAAAGTACTTCCACTTCTATTTATATTACTGTATTTTGCTGATGTCCAGCCCTTCACTTGGACTTTACATTTCAATTTTACCTTTAGTGATTTCCAGAAATCATTAAAGACAAAAACACATTTTACCAAATACAAATTAAACCATTTGAATCAACAAAACACTTTAAGATCATGGTGAAGTCTACTTATTTTTCAAACACATTTTCATACATGTTAAAAAGTGTTTCATGGTAAGCTACAGGGTAGTCCTTAGATGTTTTTACTTTTTAAATCAGGTATGTGACTCTCTATAGTTGCAGGTTTACTAAATGCCAAGCTCCATCTTGAGTCCAAATGTATGGCTTTAATGCATAATAAAATCCCAAGTCCCTGTTTTTCTATTTTTAAAACTAAAGTTTAAGTT
This sequence comes from Marmota monax, assembly GCF_021218885.2. Taxonomy (NCBI): domain Eukaryota; kingdom Metazoa; phylum Chordata; class Mammalia; order Rodentia; family Sciuridae; genus Marmota; species Marmota monax. Next base: position 6,160,451 of record NW_026695212.1, read on the forward strand.
TTTCCTGGATTATTAACTCAATAAATCTTATAATAATATTGAAAATACAGAAACGTGTAAATTAATTTAAAAATTAAGTACCCATAATCACACTGCACCAAAACACTAATAAATTTGAATATATTTTACTCATTATTTAATTTATTTATTTACTTAATTTGACCATTATCTGATCACACTAGGAGTGTGTACATGAACATGTGAATCAGACTTTATGTTCCAACCTTGACTGAATCTTGAGGGAATGAACAAACTCAGTTTGCACGGGATGGCTTCAGGGCTCAAACATGCAACAGTCTAGCACTGAGTGACCACCAGTGGCAGTGTACAGCAGGGTGTCCTCAAATGCCCAGTGGCAATGATGCTAGAGGTGGCTCCCTAAGTAGCTGATCTCTGTGACATGCTCTTGAGTCCATTTTGTCTCCTTTAGTTTCTACTTATTTTCTAATCGTCAGGTTCTCAAGATGTTTTGTCAATTTTGTGAGTTCCCGATAGCCTCACAACAAATTTCTTTACTGTTTATGTTAATTTGAGTCTTGTTTCATTTACGTGCAGCTGAATGTATCTTAAATGGTGTTTTAAGGTGAATCTCTGTATTTACCAATGATAGACATTTTTTACTTATAAAAACTGCAATTTCATATGGTTTAACCTAACAGAATCTGGCAATAGGAAATGCAGTGTTTGAAACGTGGGACTGACTGATTCAAGGAAAGTCAATAGCAGTTATGAGGATGCACCACTTTTCTAGGTTTGGAATAAGTCTAAATTAACCATAGTTGGTTTAACCAATTATTCCTAAAGTGGAATAAGCAAATCTATTCATTGGGATATAAAGGTATTTGATTGCATACTTTTATATTTTTTATTTTAATAATTGAAAAATTAAGCTTCACTAATACTTAACACATGAATCAGTTCCCCTGTCACATGGTTTCATATCGCCAAGGTATGAGACAAAAATGAATCTAGGTTTAGTGAGGTTATATTTTGGAGGCTTTCTTTAAGAAAAAGAATTTTAAAATATGACTAACAAAGCATAAAAGTACAGCAATGTGCTGCATAACAATGGTTTGGTCAACAACAGATCACATGCGATAATGGTCTTATAGGACGGTAATGGAGCTGAAAAATTTCTATTGCCTACCATTTTTGTGTATCTTTCTATGCTTAGATACACAAATACCATTGTGTTACGATTTCCAATAGTAGTCAGTGCAGTAACATGCACTATAAGTTTGTATCCTAGGGACGATAGGCTGCACAATAGAGCCTAGCTATAACATCTACATTTGTAGAAGTACACTGTCGTATTTGCACAATGTCAAAAATCACTTTACAATGCATCTCTGAGAACGTATTCCATTGTTAAGTGATGCATAACTGTATATAGTTATTCAGGAGAAGAAAAGAAACAGGAATTTCAGATTCATGTGATTTTCTCACAAGAAGGAAGAAAATGTATAGTGACTTGGTAATTTTATATGCCCAATTATTAGTGTATTCCTTCCAGTAGAGACTTCCATTTTGATTAGGCAGGAATGAGAACCAAATCTTCCACTTAAAATTTTGCATGTTTCACAACTAAATTAACGTTCTACAGAGCAGTACCTGGCTCCAAACATTTTAAATTGTTTCTGTTCCACTGTGCACACCCTTCTGGTACGTAGCACAGTTGAACACATTCAGATCACAAGATGACTTCTGGCCTTGGATCTCTGTATCACAGAAGCTGTCAGAGTTAGCATAGTAGAAGCAAAAATATTCCTGGAAACCATTTCTATACTAAGATACCTAAAAATAACTTACACATAAATATCTTCCACTAAACCCAAACTAAATGTATCCTTCATTCAAATTCCACTTAGATCCAGAAAGATGCCTGCTGCCACTCAAACCCCACCCTGCGTGGTGGTTGTGGGGGCTGTGACACAGGGGGAAATGGAATAGAAACAGTGGTCTAAAACAAATTGTGGAAGATATCCATGAAAATGGAAGGTTTTGAATCATTTAACTTCTTTAGCTACCTAGAAATTCCTCATCTGGTATGTAGGCAATTCTGAGGGAAAATGGGGGAAGTTCCACAATTCAGAGTATTCTAAGGTAATACCTTCCTATAGGTACAGAAGACACTTCACCTGCAGTGTACTATGACACATGACAGTTTATGTGAGCCCAGATACACAGCCTTATGAATTATGTTTCCTAGTTTTAAATAAGTTAACCATCAAAAACTGCACAAGTGTCTTTAAAATATTCCTAAGAAACCATGTTTTATAGCTAATACTAGTAATAAAAGTACAAAAGATGAGAAGATGACAGAGCCTATATTTCTGATACTTCTACAAATGAATTTTTGTCGACTATATAATGAAATTAAAATGATGATGTAATCAGATTTGACAAGAGTTGGCCCCCAAAACTTCAAAAATTTCAAGGAGACTATTTGAAATGTGGGTTTATATCTAATAATGATAATATGAAGAAATTATGATTGGTTAAACTTTTTAAAATCTTATTTAATTTATTCTTTAAAATTTTATATTGGATTGAGTTCATGGTATAAAAAAGTTAACATAAAATGCCCTAATAAAATAATACCTAAGTTTACATAGATTATGCTTGCACATTTTAAAATGTTATATGAATAGGGGTGAGTTATACTAATAAAGCTAAACTATGGCCCATAGTTACTGGAATCTAAATCATGTTCCTACAGAGATTATAGCCTTTGCCTGTATACCAGTAATCCCTACACTTAAGAGGTTGAGGCAGGAGGATCCCAAATTCCAGGTCAGTTTCTATAACTTAATAAAATTTGTCTCAAAATAAAAAAAATAAAAAGGGCTGGGGGTGTGGCTTGATAATAAAGCATGCCTGGGTTCAATACCCAGTACCAAAAAAACAAACAAACAAATACCCCCCCACACACACACACACACACACACACACACACGAGGGTAGGGGAGGGAGGGAGAGATAGAGAAAAGAGTGGGGGAGAAAGAAATGATGGCATTAGCTCTTTTGAAGTAGCTAGAATGAGAGTAAGTGTTAAATGTTTATGGATTTACATTTGACTTCACTAACCATCATTCCTTAGTTTATATGTTGTTATCCACTGGGTGGAATGTGTTAGACATCCTTTGGGGTGTCTGCTTAGCTCAAAGTAACCGTCTTTCATTGAGAATTCAATATTTCCTAATTCACAAGATAGGATTTGTCTACCATGTTTTTCATTTCATTGGTTTTGTTTACCAGTGCTGGAGATCAAGCTAAGACCTTGAACATGCTACGAAAGTATTCTACCATGGAGCTACACTTCCAGCTATATTTTTACTCTGACTCTGCCCCCAGAAAATTTTGATTGGCCCGGAGTAGACTCCTACAAAAAATTGAACTAATCAGTTGCTTTCTCCATAGATTTTTGTCATTGACATAAGACAGTGCCCATTTTCTTGGCAGCTGTTTGAACCCTGAAACTGAGGTTGCCATTGTTGCAAAATCTTGTGCATAAAAAAAAAAAAGGAAAGCTCTTTTGTACAGAGAAACAACAGACTGTAGAGAACTTTAACATTATTATCTCCTTTCCAGCTTCTTTTCTAGTCTTTTAAAATATTTTGATTTTATATTGTTTATATTGCTAGAGTAATGCAATTACAGGAATGGGGCCACAGCTAGGGAGAGTAGGAAGCTATTAAAGAGAAGATAATACATTCTCTCCTAGAGCATACAGAAGGAATGCAGCCTTGCTGACACTTTGATAGGCCTGGTAAGACCTATTTTGGACTTATGATCTCTAGAACTAAAAGATAATAAATGTGTTGTTTTAAGCCACTAAATTTGTAGTAATTTGTTATAGCAGCAATAAGAAACTAATACAGGTGAGCTAAAAGGCAGTTCCTCTGCAACATTTAACTTACCATTGTCCAAATTTTTCTTAAGGAAATTTTTTAAAATTATTTTTGTTATAGCTGAATACAATACCTTTGTTTTATTTATTTATGTTTATGTGGTACTGAGGATCAAACCTGGTGCCTCACACATGCTAGACAAGTCTGTACCACTGAGCCACAGCCATAGCCCTCCTTAAGGAATATTTAACTTTCAGTTCTATGTAGATTTGACTGAGAGAACTTCAGAGTTGAGGGACCTTATGAAGAAATTGAGATAAAAGACTTGTCAAATGTTACTTGGATAGTCAGTTGTTGAGTCGGGATAAGATCCCAACTCTCCAACCTTTCACCTATGTTCAATAGTAACCATAAAATGTCCAACAAAGAGGCTAGTTTGTAGAAGGCACTCAGTAAGAGCTAGAGGTTTTGTTTTGTTATTACTCATTTTCCTTTGTAATTTACATTAATATTTCATTCTTTTGAAAATGCCAACTAAGGAGGTACCCTGTAGTCACATTTTAAAAATTATCAAAAAGCTAAAAGGACAATGAGTGAATGAATCACCTGGCCAAGAAGCAAAGGAGAATAGGACACAACACATTAAGAGTAATTCTGCCTTAGGGCATTATCAAACACCAAAAAAGATAGCTTGAGACAGCTGCACTTTTGACAAAATATGGATGGGGTCTAAAACCTTCCAACAGTGGTGACCCTGGTAAATCATGCTTTTAGGCTGGTGCTTGGAAGTAAAGGCAAACCAAAATAAGTCAAGATAAAAGCCAAGGCTGACAAAGTTGCCAATGAATTAGATACTATAGAAATAAACCTTAATATTGTTTTTTTAAAAAAACATTTTTAGTCATAGATGGACACAATTCCTTTATTTTATTTGTTTATTATTTTATTTTATGGTACTAAGGATCGAACCCAGTGCCTCACACGTGCTAGGCAAGTGCTCTACCACTGAGCCACAACAGAAATTCTAGAACCTAAAATTACAAAAATAATTGCAAAATTAATATCTCAATAGGTAAAATATTAACATCACAGAAGAGAGAACCAGTAATCTAGCAAACATATCAAAAAACAGGCTACCAAAAAGAAGCATAGGGAGACAAAGGAATGGGGCAGGTTAGAAGATAGCCAATCATAATAACTAGTGTTTATGGTCCCAGTACTCAGGAGGCTGAGTGGGAGGAGCATTTGACCAACAAGGGCAACATATCCAGGCTCTGTCCCCCCAACCCCCACAAAAAAAGAAAAAAAAAAGGATTAGAGAAATAGGAAAAAAAAATATTAGATTTATAGAAAGGGAGGGGCAGAAACAATATTTGAAGAGGTAATAACTGAGAATTTTCTTTTTTTTTTTTTTTGTTTTTTGTTTTACACAGTATCATATACATATTATTTGTTTTCCAGAATACAGTTACTCTCATACTCTTTTGTTCCATGACATGAAAGGGAAATTTCTTCAGTGGTTCCATAACCTCTAATTCTAGTTAACATTAAATTAACATACAGGTTTTTCTTCTAGAAACTAAAGTGATTCCTTTATTATTTTTTTAAATATTTATTTTTAAATTGTAGTTGGACACAATACCTTTATTTCACTTATTTATTTTTGTGTGGTGCTGAGGATGGAACCTAGGGCCTCGCACATGTGAGTGCTCTACCAGTAAGTCACAACCCCAGCCCCTGATTCCTTTATTTTAAGAGGATAAAATTAGAAAAGATGGCCAAGATTTTTCCAGAACTCTTGAATTATGTCAATCCATATATTCAAAATCTTTGGTGAATCCAAAGCATCATAAAAAACACAATTAACTTTCAAACACAATAGTGAAAGAGTAGAAAAACCGAAGTCTAAGAGAAAAAAAATCTTAAAAGCATCCAGAAAAAAAGGACTAACTGCCTTCCAAGAAACAGTAGACCCACTGACAGCTGACCTTTCATAGGCAACAATGGAAGCCAGAAACTTGGAATGATTTTTGTGTACTGAAGGAACATAAACTGCTTCTATTGCCACATTTCCTCTTATTCTATTGTTTTCCTCTTTCACTAATGAAGGACTCCTGGGATCACTTTGTTCTCACCAGGCAATCAAGGATAATCTCTCTGTCTCAGAATCCTTAACTTAATCATATCTATAAAGTCTGTTTTGCCTTGTAAGGTAACATGTACACAGGTTCCAGGGATCAGGACATGAACCTCTACGGTGGGCCATTATTCTGCCTATAACACACCAATCTAAAAAATTGCTGTCATTCAGTGACTCTTTTCTTCTCTAATACTCCATGGAGGAAAGCAAATTAGTATTTCCAAAAAGCAGAGGAGGGATACTTTGCATAGTATCTCATTTAATCTACCATCAACCTTAGACTTCAGTGAGGTAGACATTACCCAATATTAAAGATTCTGAGATAGAAGACAAAAGTAATTTGCTTGAGGTCATCTAGCTGGTTAAATGTCTGATTAGAAATTTGTACTGTGATTACCAGATTGGTTTCCATGACAGCAACCAAGCTTTTCCCACTATACCAAATACAGATGTTGCTTGGCTTATTGTAGAATTTCTGATCAGTCTGTCTCTGAGGAAACACTCAAATGTGTGGGGTGCTGATTTGGTACCAGGAATTGAATCCAGGGGCACTTTACCATTGAGTCAAATTCCCAGCCCTTTTTATTTTTTTATTTTGAGGCAGGATCTCACTAAGTTGCTTTGGGCCTCGCTAAATTGCTGAGACTGGCCTTCAATTTGCAATCCTCTTGTCTCAACCTCCCTGGCATTTAGCACTAGAGCTACCCTCCACCCCCATGTGTGGGGTTTTAAACGATTGAATAATAAAGAAAAAATGTTTGGGATGGTAGATGGAGGTTCAAACTGGAGAGAGATCTTTGAATAAAATATTGGTGGCAAAAAGCTCTTACCCTGGGCTGGAATCATGACTCAGTGGTAGAGCGCTTGCCTAGCAGGTGTGAGACTCTGGGTTTGATCCTAAGTACCACATAAAATAAATGAATAAATAAAAGGTATTGTATCCATCTACTATATATAGTAGATGGATACTATATATATATATTTTTTTCTTTCTTTCTTTTTTAAAGGGATGGGGATATAGCTAAGTTGGTAGAGTGCTGGCCTTGCATGTACGAGGCCCTAGGTTCAATCCCCAGCACCACAAACAAAACAAAACAAAGCAAAACAACAACAACAACAACAAAACTATTTCTTCTGTGACCCTGGTCAAATCAGTTAGGTTCCCTTAGGCCTCAGTCCTCGCATCAGTAAAACGGGAAGTTTGGACCTAAAGGTTCTCCTTTGACTTGGATATTCCATCAGTCTAAGATAAAAAGCCCTTGGCCTCAAGATAACCTCTACCTTGTGTAGGCTCTAAAATGAAGTTAGAAGCATCTGAACTATGCCAGAGAAGACCTACTGCAGATCTAAGGAGGAAAAAAATGAAGGTAACTGGAGGTTGGGGTGGGGGAGAAGAGATGGAAGAAGCTGATGACTATGACAGACGGTAAGAGAAGGAAACATAAAAAGTATGCAAATAACTCAAAAAAACCACCAACGGGTATCTAGCGCTTATGATGCAAATAAAACTGCTGTTCTGAAGATGCAGGAATAAGGCATTGTTCTTGGTCTCGAGGCTCTCACAGAATGCCGGGGATTGCTCTTTCTATTTAACCGTGGACATATAACCCTCATCTCTAGAACCCTTGGTTGTGAGAAATGTAAGAAAATGTGAAAACGAAAATATTTTTGTAAATGTTTATGTGCTAGAGGCAACGTGGACAGTCTCTAGAAACAAACGGGACCCCCTGGTAAGCTAGATGCGCTAGTAGCACAAGGAAATTGTCCCCCCGCTGCTCCGCCCACGGGCTTAGACCAGACACAAAAGAAACGGGCTCTGAGCTCGGAGGCGCAGCCCTCCCCCTCAGCATCGGAGCGGCAGGGCTGCAGCGCCCCGGCTGCCCGGGCTCCCGCCCCCGCCCCCGTCCCTCGGGCCTCGGAAGTGACGCAGCGCGCCCCGCCCCCGCTGCTAGATCCGCTGCTGCTGCCGCGGCGGGCGAACCTGCAGGAGGCGGCGGCAGCGGCGGCGGCCGAGGCCGAGAGGAAGATGGCGGACGGTGTGGACCACATAGACATTTACGCGGATGTGGGCGAAGAATTCAACCAGGTACGTGAGGCCCTGGGTCCCCGCCGCCGCCGCGGGCGACACTGCGGCCTGGACGCCGGCTGGGGCCCGCCGCGGACCGCGAGCCGGTGCGGCTGCAGACCGTGCGCCCTTGCCGCCTCTGGGCCGCGCCGCTTGACCCCGGCGCGGCGCCCCTCGCCCTCCGTTCTACCGCGTCGTTTCGCGGGCTGCGGGGCCTGGAGCGCGGATGCGGGCCGCGGTGCAGCCGCCGCCGGCCCCTCCCTCGCCGCCGCCTCACTCCCCATTGTTGGTGGCGGCCAGCGAGCGCTTCCCGCCGCGCTAGGCCGCGTGTGCGGGGCGGGGAGAACGGGCCGCCGCGCCCCCTCCCCCGCCGCGGCTTGTGAAGAAAGCCCGGCGGGGCGCGCGCCCGCTGCCGCCTCTAGCCCTGCCCTGCCGCCCGGGCTCCGATTTCTCCCGTCGCTCCATTTTGTCTGCCTGTCCGCGCACGGTCGCCTCATGGAAGGCCGCGTTCACAGCCCTTTGTATCCCGCGCGCCCAGTCCCCGGGGCTCCTGCTCGCGTTTGCGACAGGTTTCGGCGTGGCGCCTTCCTCCTCCTCACCTCTCCCTGTGTGAAGGCGGCTTTAGGGGTGGGCACTTCTGCAACAAGTCGTCTGACTTAGGGCGCAGAGATGGTATTTAAAAGTCAGTATGCGGGCCTGGCTCATCAATCGAAAGCTTTTCAGTGCCTTGAAGGCCCTGTCGTTCTTGGCTTTTGACATGAAAATACCTGTGAAGATAACTGGCTTGGGCCAAAAGGAAGACTCGGAAGCGCGGTGGTTGGATAGAACAAAAAGATGGTAGCTCATCAACAGATCAGAGTGATTAAAACGAAGAAAGAACGTCCATCCGAAATTCTTACGGTATATTTGAAAAATAGGGTTGTGGGTATGACCCTATATTTGAAAGCAAAGTGTTTCACCCCCGAGGGTTCAGCTTAACGTTTTTGAAAGTCTGGAGAAAGGGAGAATGCAAGGTTTTCCCGTTGTCTCAGGCCACGGTTTGCCTAGAATTAGCTGTGGAGCTGAGATGTCTGAGGATGAGCATCCTTGCAAAAGCTCTCCCGTTTGTTACTGGAGTGGTGACGTTTAAGCCCTTTTACCTGCTGTTAACATCTTTACCGCATTTTATGTAGTAACATTTTAGAAAATCAAATCGTGCCTAACCGCAGTGCACTTAAAAGCTTTTATTTTATTTTATTTTATTTTCCAGGTCCGTGTGAGAAGCTTAATACAATTCCGTTGGTTTATGTGCCCGCCCCTATTAAGTCCTATTTGTAATTAGGGGCTCAAGATTTTTAAAAATATGAAAACTCAGAAATCCTTACTGTTGTATTTTTTAGGAGTGACTTTGTGCCTCTGGTTTAAATATTAAAAAAGCAATTACCATAAGCTTTAAATATTTACTACTACTCGGTTAAAGACTGGATATGTTTAAATGTAATCCATTGTAATAAAATGTTAAGCTTGAAAATCTGTTTCTGTGCTTGTATTTTGAATACCCAATATTGTGTCAAAATTGGAAAGTTTCCTTGACTGCTACACAGATTTTAATGCTTTTCAGATCACAGACCTCTAGGAAATTTCCTTTATTTGTGAGTATTAACATTACATCCTAAAGATGACCTTAACATCGAGGAAAGGAACAATTAAGTGTTCAGGACTGTCTGCATTAGCCTTTCTTACAAGAGTACAGTGCTTCACCTTTCAATGCACCCAATTTTAGTAGTTGAGCCTTGTTTAGTACCTCTTCATGGAATATTTTTAGGCTTTTGAATACTTAATTTGGGAGGGACATTTCCCATTGAAGAATGATACTCTCTTATCCCTGTGCAGTAACTAGTGCTAGACAAGAGGTTAAAAAAGATGAAAATTAGTGGACCCAATGAAGAACTACTATGTAGGCTTTTTAAAATGTAATTTTTCATTGATTTGTACCTACAGCATTATTCTAACACATAGTTATAACTTGACTAGTGAAATCTTTATGTGTTTGAATAGATTAATGGGGAGATTAAATAGAAGTGTGTTGTTATTTTGCATATAATTGACTTAATCTGCTTGCTCCACTAATTCCTGAACCAAAAATGTCTACAAGAGGATTGATTGCTGGTCTTTTTCAAGATTACTATCATTGAAATATTTTTTGAAGTCCTATCAGAATTAAAGGCAACCACAAAATTATTTTATTTAGTCTGTACTCTTATTAGCAGATCACCTTTTTTCTCCTAGCTGCTGTAGTAACCTGTGACTTGTATTTGAGCTGAGTAAAATCTTTTATAGTACCATTAGCCAGTCTTGTTTTGGCTTCTCAGCTGCTTTAATTTTTTTTTTTATCTTCGGTTTCCAGTGTGAGCTACAGTTTTAGTTGGATTTGTGTACTTGGAAATTCTGTGAGGTCATGTATTTTCCATTTTCCACTATTTTAAGTGGTCATGTTTTTGTTTTTTGTTTTGGTATTTCACTCATTTCAAAAAGACATTCAACAGTCTTTAGAAGAAACTAATTTGGAGATGGAGTGAGAAAAAGTCAGTGAAACTATACAGTAGAATTCCTTTCTTAACCAAATTAATTTAAGAATGGAGAATCAAGGGGAGAAGACACAGGAACTGACTATTATTCATGGGTGCCCTTTAGTTCTTAAATTGAAAGGTTTTGGATGCCATCAAATTGGGAATAGTTGCATTAATGGAAGAAGAATTTGAATCACTTCTGACTCTATCTACATTACTTGAATTTAGAATTGAGCAGAAAAAAGTTTTGTTTGTACTTTGAACCGGGATTTGTATTACAGTGTAATAACTAGTCTAATATTTAGTAATTCCAGGTGTTTTTTTTTTTTTTGCCAAAGCTAAATAATAATTTTAAATATTCAGTTGTTAAGGATGACATTTCTTTCTTTGTTTCTTTTGGGTACCCGGGATTAAACTCAGGGGCACTTGACCACTGAGCCACATCCCCAGCCCTATTTTTTTTTGAGAGACAGGGTCTCCCTGAGTTGCTTAGTGCCTAGCTTTTGCTGAAGCTGTCTTTGAACTGGGGAACCTCCTGCCTCAGCCCTATTATATGTGCCAACAAAGGTTACAAAGTTTAGATAGTCTCTACACTCCCAATGGGTGGAGTAAAATAATTACATAATTACAATATAGGTCCTATATTGTAGTTACCCCTTTTTTATGTATATACCTGTAGAATTTTCAGCTATGAGGAGGAATCAAGAAAAAGTCTATGAACTTTGAGGAAAATTAAGACAAGTTGTATGTCCCCTACCTAAATGCTAAAGAAGCATTTCAGTTTGGAGTTTTTCAGGTTTAATAGTTGAGCATCATTAATCTGAAATTGGAAATGCTCCAAAATCTAAAACTTGTTGAGGCATGTGTTGGTGCTCAAAACGTTTTAAATTTGGGGATTAGGGATATTCAACTTTGTGCCTTGATGTAGAATGTATTTTTCTTGTTTAGGACGTCAAAAGATCTTAATGTAGAATATAATTTCTCATCTGTCAGGCTGTGGGTCACTGATAGCAATGCTAATTTAGTAATCTGACCTCCCAACTTTAAGATAAAAGTATACAGACTTGGTGGTTGTTTAAAAAAATATGTAAATACACACACACACACACACACATATATATATATATATATGTATATATATATATATATATATATATATATATATATTCTTTAGGCGTTAAGGACCTAGACATCCTCACAAGCCACTTTTCGTTCATGAGTGATTTTGCTTTGTATTTAGTTATGTTTTTACTCTAGCCAGTAATGGGAAATACTTTTATTGGGCAAATATCAGTGAAACATTTCTGATAAATTTGCTTATGCTTAATAGAAAATGGTTTCAAGATAAGTCTGTAATGTCCAGAATGAGGTATATTAGAGATTGATTCAGAAACATGAATAGAAATGTTTAGGGGAGTTAGAACTCTACTTTGGTTTTACTATGATCATAGTTAATTTGGGTACCCGGGATTAATTGCACACTTTGTGGGTTATATGGCATATTTTTAGTATCAAGTTGGCTTCCTTAGTATTAGTTGAGCTTTTCACAGGGGTTACAAACTAATTTTAATATTAGAACATAATCCAAAAGTGATAATTTTAAAAAAATATAGCCCTCTAGTGGGTTCCACATCCATGGATTCAACCAACCACAGATCTAAAATATTTTGGGTAATATTTGCATCTGTACTGAATATGTACAGGCATTTTTCATGACATTATTCCCTGAATAGTATGTCAACTATTTACATAGTGTTTACATTTTATTAGATATCAGAAGTAAACCTAGAGAAGATTTAAAATGTGAAAGCATGTGTATAATTTATATGCAAAAAAACCCCATATATACATGGGACTTAAGCCTCTGCAAAGTTTGGTATTTCCAAGTGGGTTGGTTGCAGGGTTGGGGTGGTTGCAGGGTTGGGGTGGTACGTTGGAAACAATCACCTGCTGATAATGAGCATGACTGTTATTTACTACTGGATTTTGTGTGCAAGTAGTTTTCTTCCATGGTGTAGAATACATTTTGTAACTCTCCTCCTTTTATAGTTTCCTAAATGGAAATGACTATAAAAGTCCATTACTTTTTTTGTTTTATAGTAGAAGGACTTTAAAACAAGTGGCCCTTGCTGTGTGTTACTGATTAGTGTCCTATAATTCACAAAAGATATTAACCATGATTTTAGGACCCCTAAAACCATTGTTAAAACCCATCAGGGAGAATGAAGAATATTTTGATAGCCCAAGGTAATCCCAATAATGGAATATAGTATATATGTGATATTAAAATTTTATAGGGAGTAACTAGGGAAAAACTGCCAAAATACAGCTCTTTGAAGGGAGGGAGAATGGGGCTAATGAAAAAACAATTGTGAAAGATTATTTTAAGGAAATTAGTAGGATGTTGGTCTATCTATCATATATTTGTTTTTTCTGACATGGAAACAGCAGTTTTGTATCATGTAGGACAAAATCTTGAGAGGATACCCTGCCTTTAGAATGATTGTAGTAATTTAGATTGGTAGAGAATGAAAAAAATTACTTAGTGAAAATTTTCAACAAGTCCTAAGTGCTGTTGCTTACTAGGAGTTATATACCCCTTTACTAGTGATTTGCTCGCTCCCATGAAAAGTGGATAAGATTGGGGAACTTTGGGTATTTAAAATAATTAGAGGGATTATATTGAAATTTTCTCATATTTGAATGCCATTAAAATTAAAGTAATTGAAAAGACCCTTCACATAGAACTTGACACTGTTGAGTACTTATCTTTGACAAAGTAGAAACATTTGTTTTTTAGTTTGTTCAGTATATTTCAGAGTTTGCTTTCTTTATAGATGACCAGTGATATTTTGCATAATTTCAGAATATGCATATTTTCTCACTTGATTGAATTGGGAGTAAAGTGGATGTGCTATATATTTTGTAATGTAAAAGATAAGTATGATATAATGAAGCGGAAAAGATTATTGATACAACAAAAGAATATTGCTTTGAGTTGAATTTTTAGAGATGGTGGCAAATGTATTCAGATTCATTAATATTTTTTTCACCAAGTCGAAGTGTATACCATTGGGGTTAGGAGTACTGGCTGTGGCCTTGGAACAGAGTGAAGCTAACTAGTCAACATGGAGATTAAATCCCAGGACCATGGTCTCATTTAGAATCATACTTCAACCATTTGGAAGCAGTCCAACTACCAGACAAAGTGGCTAATTCTATATTGGTAGAATCATAGCAATATGTAAAATTGGTTGATGTCAACATAGGAATTCATGGACTTGCAAAAAATAGTAAGTGATTATAATGTACCAGGTTAGTGTAGCTGCAATCAATGTTGTAAATTAATGTCTATTCGTGTAAACATTTTCATAGATTTCCAACTAATGAAAAATACAATGTCTTTTTGTGTAAGTGGAAGTATAAATTTAAATATTAGTCTTATTATTAATAACACTTGCATTCTTTTTTACTCTCCCTCAGACCATATATTGTGATTAGTCTCTGCTGAGGAGGATGGAAACACAGCTCCCTTTGAATAATAAAAATAACTCTACTTGATGTACAGAACTGGATTGCAAGAGAGTTTAAAGTGCCCACTATCTCTTGTGGAAGCTTTTTAGTATTTTTAAGTGTATGGAACCACTGCTGCAGCCACGCCACCTGAATGAAGCTTCAGCAACACTGAAACTTCATACCAAAACACTCCTTTTTTTTCTAGTTTTAACTGTCACTGCACTTTGAATATGTTAAATTAACAAAAACTAATATCTTAGAGATATTTTGGTATTGCTGTGTAATAAAGTAATGGCATTATTTAGTGATTTTTGGTCTTAGTTTCTGCCCATTGCTAAAGATGGCTTTAGTCACTTAATATTTTGAACCCCTTATTAAATAAGTCTTAAACTCTAGCTCATAACAAATAAAATTGGTATGTAAAAGATTCTCTAGTAAACTGGATAGCTCATTATTTATGAAGATCACCTGAAGATGACATTAGAAATTTGAGGTCCCTTGGGTTATGGTATTTACCCTTCTGGGTTTTTTGTTTTTGTTTTTCTTTTGCTTTGTTTTTAAAGAAAACTTATTCTGACTCAGAACAAAACAATAGCCATGTTCCCTTGTGGACCACAGTAATATCTAACTATTCTGTTTGCCATCATGTAACAAATGCTTTCTCTAGGTCATTTATTCATGTAGTTGTCCCTAAAACTATTAGTTCTTCCTTATATGCCATTTGTATGACAATTCCTTAATAAATTGTATAAATGGATAGATTATACGAATGATGTCCGAACTTTTGGTTGTCTTATATTTGTCTTTTCTTTTTACCTCAAATGTTCTATCTCATAAGAATAAAAACAGTTTATACTGATTTTAAATACGTAGTCTTGGAAAGGGAGGAAGATAAAAATGGAGATTTTTCTTTGCTACAGGGTTAGTTAAGGTTGTGGCCCAGTAATCATTACTAACGGCAATTAAATGGTGTTGCATGTTCTGCTGAATCCTACACTGCATTTTTTTTTGTGCTTATTTACAAATTAATATTTTCTTACATTTTCTCTGGGTTGCATATCTATTTCTTTTTTGTTTTCCTTCTTCCTCAATTATCATTGACACCCATTAGCATTGCTTTAGTTCTGCTGGTGACAATCATTGGCAGAGTTTTACTAAATCTTTATTCTAGTAAATATTTTTCTCTTGCTAATTTACTTGACTAGATATTTAAAAAGTCAGGTAAGCACTAGCTCTTTGTTGACTTGAAATAAGGTACTAATTTTAATTGTTTGACCTATATTTCATTGTTTTTCTAGATAATTTATTATGGCATTTTAAATCATGTACCCACCCACATTTCTATGACCTTTTCCTATAGTTCAACTGACTGTCTTTTTCTAAAACTCTAGTAACTTTCTCAGGGTTGGGAAACAAGGTCTGAATGCTATAGAAAATTAGTTATGTTCTTCTGTGTTCAAATATTAAGAACTTAAAATGGCTTTGGGTTTTGTTATAGTCTTATGCCAAATATTCTTTTAAAATTTGTCTACTAATATTCGTGTATTGTTATTTAAGAAACACTTCATCCAAGGAAGGTTTTAGTTATAGTCACCATTCAAGAATACATCTGTTGCATAAAGTAAGAAAAGACTTGTGATCTTTGGGACTTTTTTTTAGCTTCCATCATGATTTTAAAATAAAAAGAAGAGTTGAATGAATTTGTGTTCAAGTCTGTTTAATATTCTGACCATTGTATAATCTGGAGCATTATTTCTATACTCAGGAAGCGGAATATGGTGGGCATGATCAGATAGATTTATATGATGATGTCATCTCTCCATCTGCAAATAATGGAGATGCCCCAGAAGACCGGGATTACATGGATACTCTCCCTCCAACTGTTGGTGATGATGTTGGCAAAGGAGCAGCACCAAATGTTGTCTATACCTATACTGGAAAGAGAATTGCATTATATATTGGAAATCTAACATGGGTAAGTAAAGTTAACATATGAACTGAGTTATTAGTCATTAATTGTAAACCGCTCTAGTAGTTTGTTTTTGTCCCAGAATTTTTTTTTTTCCTTTGGTACCAGGGATTAAACCCTGTGGTGCCCCCTCCCCAGCCCTTTTTATTTTTAATTTTGAGACAGGTCCCACTAAGTTGCTGAGGCTGGTTTTGAACTTGTATCCCCCTGCCTTGGCCTCCTCATTTGCTATGGTTACAGGCGTGCACCATTGAGCCCATTTTGTTTCTTTATGTTTGCTTATGCAATAAGAACGTTAAAAACACTTATCTTTAAAAAGTCATTGATTTAATTCTTCCTAGTTTTGAATTTTGTAGACCTTCATTTTGTCTTGGGTGGACATACCAATTAATTATAGTTAAATTTTTTTTGTCTTTAATTATGCTTTATATGTTACTACTCCTACCTGACTTAGGGTGTTCCAATTAAGAAAAATGTTTGCATAGGGTCTCAAACTAGGATTTATCAATGTAGAAAGAGACATATATTACCACTCCTGATTTTAAAATATTGTTAATTTCCCAATTCATATTATAGACTGTTGATTTGAAATCTGAATGTCCAATATCTCTATTTGTTTATTTATTGGTGTTAAACGTGAAATACCCATAAAAGTAATCCAGGTAGAATTTTTCCACTTAAGCTGTTATATAAATTTGAAAGTTTAAAAATAATGTACTACAAATCAAATTGACACATGGCACTCTTCTACTTCCTTAATAAAAATATGTTTTTATTAATATTTACTACTTTAATAAAAAATAATTATTTTTAGTAAGAATGTCTTTAATTTTTACTGAACAGTCTTTTCAAACTAAGTGACTGATTTTGTACCACTTAGTTTGCCATTCAGAGCAATCTTTGCAGTGTTGAAAATAATAGCATAGTTAAGAGAGTGGTTGCTAAGTAAAAATTTGAATCTTGGTTCCACGGTCTTGATTTTGTGACTTTGGGCAAGCTTTTTACCTTCCCTATTGCGTCAAATGTAAAAAAATGGAAATGATGGGATTTACCTGTGTTTTAACAGTTAACCACTTGTCTTTATTTCCTTTATTTTTTCTCTACTGTAAAACATTTTATTTGTTTTTTATCTTTTCCCACTAGATTGTTAGCTGTATGAGAGCAGAAATTTTGTTTTCGTATCCAGCCCTAGAATGGTGCTGGCATATAGGTGGTACATAGATATGTAGAAGGTACTCATACATATTAGTTTATTTTCTCCAGGTTTTTTTTTTAATATTTATTTTTTAGTTATAGTTGGTCACAATACCTTTATTTCACTTATTTATTTTTATGTGGTGCTGAGGATTGAACCCAGGGCCTCATGCGTACAAGGCAAGCGCGCTACCGCTGAGCCACAACTCCAGCCCACTTTTCTCCAGTTTATATTCAAACACAAGATGAAATTTATTTCACAAAATATTTTCCTTTAAGGGAGGAAGTGACAAGTGAAATTGGTTTTATTGAAAACTTAAAATCAGAGTAGTTTAAAGCTGAAAGAGGTTAGGTTTCCAGATTCTTTTGTGGAGCTGAAATCTAGTAATTAGATTTCTATTGAGTGTGAATTTTCTCTTGTTTAACTTGAGTTTACCTTTAAAACCTAAATTCGAGAAATAAAAATCCTGGGTATGTTTTAATAGTTAATAAGTGGAAAATATCTTGCAGTGGACAACAGATGAAGACTTAACGGAAGCAGTTCATTCTTTGGGAGTAAATGATATTTTGGAGATAAAATTTTTTGAAAATCGAGCAAATGGCCAATCGAAGGGGTAAGAATTTTGTGTTGTTTTTATAATAAAATTTAAGTTAGATTTTGATTGCAATGTGTGTTAGTTTTCCTTAAGGTTAATGCTAATTACATGTGCATAAGACATGATTACATTGGAAGGAGGATCTTTGGTAAAGATTCATACTCATTTCATATACCTTGTTATTTAGCACACTAAAAAAATGGGCAAGATAAGGCTTACTTTCAAATTTTCCTGAGTTTTCTTCATCTATGGTTGAAATAACAATTTTAAGAAGCATTGCTCTTCCTGTGGATTAAGAGATGGAAGCCTGGTGCAGTGGCGCATGTTTATAATCTTGGTGACTCAGGAAGCTGAGACAGGAGGATTGTTAAATTCCAGGGCAAGCTCAGCAATTTAGTTATAGTTGGTCACAATACTTTTATTTCACTTATTTATTTTTATGTGGTTCTGAGGATTGAACCCAGGGCCTCATGCGTGCAAGGCAAGCGCAGTCCTTATTTTTTAGATCATCTGAAAAATAAGTAAGGACTACAGATGTAGCTAAGAAGTAAAGCATCCTTGGGATTCATTCCCCAAAACTACTAAAAGAGAGAGGGCTGGAGTTGTGGCTCAGCAGTAGAGCGCTCATCTAGCATGTGCGGGGCCCTGGGTTCAATCCTCAGCACCATATGAAGATAAATAAATAAATAAAGGTGTTGTGTCCAACTACAACTAAAAAATAAATATTAAAAGAGATGAGGTGAAAATGAACACTGGAAAATGATCTAATCTGGACATTTTGCTTTCTTTTCTTTTCGGAGGAGGTACTGGGGATTGAACTCAGGGGCACTTGACCACTGAGCCACACCTCCAGCCCTGTTTTGTATTTTATTTAGAAACAGGGTCTCACTGATTATATTAGTGCCTCGCCTTTGCCAGGGCTGGCTTTGAACTTGCAGGCCTCCTGCCACAGCCTCCCAAGCCACTGGGATTATAGGCATGCGCCACTGCGCCCAGCTATTAATACCAAACTGTACAAATGATATAGGATCATTGTAGAAATATTGGAAACTCCAAGCTTCCAAAAGTAAGAAAACACTGCAATCTCACCATATACAGATAATCGTATTTTAGTGAATATACTTTCAGGTTTTTTCCTAAAGCAACAGTTTCTAAATTCACATATTTTATAACTTGTTTGATATAAAGAGTAGAACAAATATTTAGCAATAAATACACATCTTAACATTCTTATTCTTAGTTACTTTGGATTTTTTTTTTTTTTTTTTTTAAGGATAAATTTTTAGACACAGAATGATAAAGAATATGCTGGGTTTTTGTTGTTGTTTAGTTCTCTAAAAAGGTTGTACTAGTTTATAGTAAATTAAGAATATCTTCAAAATTTGCAGTCTGATCACCATCCTTATCTCCTGTTCCAAGGCACTATCATCTCTCTCTTGAACTTTTGCAGTTGTTTCCAAACTGGTGTCCCTTCTATCACTCTGTGTCCTGTACTGCACATGATAAAAGTTTTTTAGCTTTAAATAATGTTAGACCAACATCAATACTTTTCTACTCAGAATCCAGACGGCTTCCTGTCTCATAGTTGTTACCTTGCTATATCTATAGTGCTCTGTGATCTATTGCTGTTTTCCTATATGTCAGTCTTGTGTTTCTTGGCAATATTAGGCTCCTTGTTTTTCAAATAACTCTCTATATAAGACCCTTAGCTGTTCACCCCACCCCACTGGTCCCCCAGCTTTTTTGTGGTGCTAGGGTTTGAACCCAGGGCCTTGGGCATACAAGGCAATCACTCTACCAAGTGAGCTATATATCCCCAACCCTGTTTACTTTTCTTGACCCGATTTCCCCCCAAACACCACATGGCTCACTCTTTTATTCATTCTAGACTCAGACTTTTTAGTAAGAATTCCCTTTCTTGGCCACCCTGTACAATATAGTAAATTTCTTAACCTGTCTATCTATTTTTTCTCTACTATAAAACATTTTATTTACTTATTAACTTGTCTTTTCCCACTAGATTGTAAGCTCCATGAGAACAGAAATTTTGTTTTATTCACTGTTGTGTATCCAGCTAGAATGGTGCTGGCATATAGAAGATGGTGCTCAATGTGTAATTGTTAAATGAATTATTTTGCTTTTGTTTTTAATTTTTAATGCTGGGGATTGAACCCAGGATCTGGCACATGTTAAGCCCATACTCTGCTACTGGACTGTACCCTCAGTCCCAATTAAGTTGTTTCTAAATGTTGTGACCCAAGATAATATTAGATCAGCAACAGAATTTTTTGGCTAGAATAAGGGATCTCGTTAAGAATAAGAACCATATTGAAAATTAGGGCTGTAAGCTCCTAAAATCCTTACCCCCAGTAATCTTGAATTTCTATATTTGAAATTGATAATCATTTAGGGTTTTAAAAATTATTTTTATTATTGAAATATAATTTACACAACATAAAATATATTCCTATAAGGTGTATAATTCAGTGGCTTTTTGTTTTTGTTTTTTGTTTTTAGCATATTTACAAAATTGAGCAATCATGGCTACTATCTAATTTCAGAAACTCTATGCCTATTGTTAGTCACTCCCTAATTTCTTTCCCCCTCTTTGCTTACAACCACTAATGTACTTTCTATATCTGGATTTGCCTGTCTTGGCTATTTCATGTAAGTTAAATCATAAAATATGCAGTCTTGTGTATCTAGCTTTTTTTCACTTAGAATGATGTTTTCAAGATTTACCCATGTTATTGCAGGTATTAGCTTTTCTTTTTATGGCCAAATAATGTCCCATTATGTGGATGTAGCACTTTTTTTTAATATTTGTTTTTAATATATTGGTAATGGGAATTGAACCCAGGGGTGCTTTTGTCACTGAGCTCCATCCCCAGCCGTTTTTTTTTTTTTTTTTTTTGAGACAGGTCTTGCTAAGTTGCTGAGAGCCTTAGCCTCCCAAGTCTCTGGGATTATGGGTTTGCACCACTGCAATATAGCACTTAAGAAAACAACAACAAAACTCCTTGATGAACATTTGGGTTGTTTCCACTTTGTGTTCTTACTGAAAACATCCCTGTGAATATTTGTGTACCAGTTTTGTATAAACATCTTTTCATTCTGTGGGTTTATATCTAGGAGTAGCAATATTGGGTTATATGGCAGCTCTATATTTAATGATTTGAGGAGCCACTAGATTGTTTGCCAAAGTGGTTGCATGATTTTATATGCCCATCATCAATGCACAAGGATTCTAGTTTCTTCATATTCTCACTAGCATTTGTTAAACATCTTTTTTATTATAGTCATACTAGTGAGTATGAAATGGTATTTCATCGTTGTTTGATTTGTTGAACATATTTCATGGCAGTAAAAAGTGAAAATAACATAAATGCCTGTGAACTGTATGGATTTTTTTTAAAAAGTTATATGTCTATAATATTAGTCATAAAAAATGAAGTGCTCATACTACAACATAGATGAACCTTGAAAATATTAAGGTTGGGGCTGGGGCTGTAGCTCTGTGACAGTGCTTTCCTAGCACTTGCAAGACACTGGGTTCGATCCTTAGCACCACATAAAAAAGGAAATAAAATAAAGGCATTCTGACCATCTACAACTACAAAACCCAGTTTTTTGGGAAAAAAAAAAGTATTAATGCTAAATAAGAGAAGCTGGTCATAAAAGAAGACACATTGTATAATATCATTCATATGAAATTTCAGAATATGTAAATTCACACATACAGAAAGTGGAATTGTGGTTCCCTAGGATTGAGGGATGGGAGGAAATGAGAGTGATGGCTAACGGGGTATGGAGTTTCATTTGGAGGGTAATGAAAATGGTCCACAATTGACTATGATGATGGTGGTAAAACTCAAACTGAAAGCCACTGAAATGTACATTTTAAGTGAGTGAGTTCTGTATTAAATAGGTATGAAAGTGTAAACTTGTGTAACTTTAAGAAATATTCTCAGGATTGTGTTTTGGTTTTACATAAAAGTAAGTTCAGACACTTTCTTTTTAATAACATTATCATTATTTATTCCTCCTTACTTTTATACCTCTACCCCTTTAAACACCTTTTAGATTTGCCCTCGTTGGTGTTGGATCTGAGGCATCTTCAAAAAAGTTAATGGATCTGTTGCCTAAGAGAGAACTTCATGGTCAGAATCCTGTTGTAACTCCCTGCAATAAACAATTCCTGAGTCAGTTTGAAATGCAGTCCAGGAAAAGTAAGCAATCTCTTAGGTCTTTTTTTAAAGATGTGTATTTTAACCATTGTTTCTACCATTTGTTAGGTGTTATATACTTAGTCTTAATATTTAGTTCTTTGAAGACTTGTTTTTATAAAGTTCATGCTTTGAATTGATTTAATTACTGGTTTTGACTGTGTATCCACATACTGGACCCCTACTTCCATTCCATTTTTCGCCAGATGTCAGACTCAATACTACATGATAGTGTGTAAGAAGTTTTTTTTTGTTGTTTGTTTTTCTTTTCGTCCCATGTGGTGCTGGGGATTGAACCTAGTGCCTCACGCATGCTAGGCAAGCACTGTACCACTGAGCCACAACCCCAGCCCTAGTGTGTAAGTTCTATAGGGCTGCCATGCTTGTCCTGTCATTCTCCTGTTAGAGAAAGGAAGAAACTATATCCTAATCCTTAGACTCAAGAAAAGATATATATGTATATATATGTATGTTATGGTTATATGTTATGTTATGATTGGTGAGAGACCACTTATTACCAGAAAGTATTTGTCAAGTTTGCTTTTTGGCACCAAGACCTTTTTTCATCAAAGTGAATATAGAAAAGATTTGTCATTTACGCACTTAGTTAATGTTAACATTTAAATAGATAACACGGATGAACATGTAATTAACAGAAATTCAAGTGGTTGTTTCTCTTTTAATGTTTTAGCACTTATCTGAAGAATACATTATCAAATTTAAATGAATCTGTGCTACTGAAATTAAGATTTCTGTTGAAGAATTTCGGTCTTGGCTGCTGCAGAGTACTGGTATTTTGAAAGTAACTCATTTACTCAGTGAAAATAACATTTAAATATGGACATTTCAAGACTTCAAAAGAACTTAAATAGATGTGAATGTTTCCCTAACCAATACTTCTCAAGTAACTTGCACAGGCCTAAGACATCTGCAAGTTAATATGTAGTATAGTATAAGTGAACTTTGAAATAGAGTAGTTTGTAATGTAAATGGTTACATTTCAGAGAAATGTATAATAAGTGCTATTTATGAGTATTTGGATGTTTGCAGCTACACAATCGGGACAGATGTCTGGGGAAGGTAAAGCTGGTCCTCCAGGAGGCAGTTCACGAGCAGCATTTCCACAAGGTGGTAGAGGACGGGGCCGTTTTCCAGGGGCTGTTCCTGGTGGGGACAGATTTCCTGGGCCAGCAGGACCAGGAGGGCCACCCCCACCTTTTCCAGGTAAAACTTTTATTAAATTACCATGGATAAAACGTATCTACCTTAATACCTCTTTTCCTTTTCTCTCTTTTTCAAGTAATGCATTATTAATGTAACTTACTCTCCTTGTTATGCTATTTTTGGAATCCAGGAAATTTGATCAAGCATCTTGTTAAAGGAACTCGGCCTTTGTTCCTGGAAACTAGGATTCCATGGCATATGGGGCACAGCATAGAGGAAATACCCATTTTTGGCCTAAAAGGTCTTTATTTTTCTCCAAACTTGCTTGACTTATATATAGAATATTTACATCCGTCTTATTTTCTTACCTCTTAAAAAATCCTTTCAAGACCATTTTTCCTTGTTTCACTTTCTAGCTTGGCATCAGAGTAGAATATAAGGTGGGTGATTTCACTGTAAGAAGTGTATATACACTGAAAGATGGAAAATAAGCACTGTAATCTTTTTAAAGCTTTTGTTTTAGTAATTTTTCTTAAGCATAAAGTAAGCTAGTTATAAATGTAAGAATATTCTTCATCTTTGTAGTTATTAGTATAGTGTTTACGATATGGGTTTTATTTAAAAAGAAAGAATCTTGGTTTATAAGTTGTACTTTAAAAGTAAATTTTGTCATATAAAAGTTAAAATGCCTTTATTATTGAAGTGTTTTTTTCTCTCTCCTTTATTCTATAGCTGGACAGACTCCACCACGTCCGCCCTTAGGTCCTCCAGGCCCACCTGGCCCACCTGGCCCTCCACCTCCTGGTCAGGTTCTGCCTCCTCCTCTAGCTGGGCCTCCTAATCGAGGAGATCGCCCTCCACCACCAGTTCTTTTTCCTGGACAACCTTTTGGTCAGCCTCCATTGGGTCCACTTCCTCCTGGGCCTCCACCTCCAGTTCCAGGTTATGGCCCCCCTCCTGGGCCACCACCTCCACAACAGGGACCACCTCCACCTCCAGGCCCCTTTCCACCTCGCCCACCTGGTCCACTTGGGCCACCCCTTACACTTGCTCCTCCTCCGCATCTTCCGGGACCACCTCCAGGTGCCCCGCCGCCAGCTCCACATGTGAATCCGGCTTTCTTTCCTCCACCAACTAACAGTGGCATGCCTACATCTGATAGTAGAGGTCCACCACCAACAGACCCATATGGCCGACCTCCACCATATGATAGGGGTGATTATGGCCCTCCTGGAAGGTAAGTTTGTATATAGCAGTTAAAGTATTTGATTAATGATAAGAACAGTGATTCTGTGAAATCTAGTCTATTGTATAAAATGTAAATATATCATTTCTGCCCTCCAAAGAGATGAGGATTCTAAGTCCTACTTTATTTCACCTGAAAGACACTAGTATAAGATAATTTTGCTTAGACTTGTTCTTTGTGTAGGAAAAATAACATCTTCCATATGGACAAGTAACTATTATCTTTCACGCACATGTTAAAAACTGCTAATATGAATTGGTTTACACTGTTTTGACTAACTAGAATCTATTAAATAGCAATTTATGATTTTTTTTTCTTTTATAGGGAAATGGATACTGCAAGAACACCATTGAGTGAAGCTGAGTTTGAAGAAATCATGAATAGAAATAGGGCAATCTCAAGCAGTGCTATTTCAAGAGCTGTGTCTGATGCCAGTGCTGGTTTGTATATTTCTCCCAGTATTAGTATTTCTTATTTATGTTATTAAGAATTATCTAAAAATTTAAGTGCAGTCTTAAAAATTTATAGTCTTTTTATATTCTGATGTCGTTAGCTATCTATTTTAAAAGCATTGAAAGAAGCTGTATGTCACAATATAGTGGAAAGACCCCTAATTTTATTAGGTTTAGATATAAATTCTAACCTTCACTGTTAATGTTTTAGGGACCTATGACAACTCATTTTTTTCTCATATTTGCAAAATAACTTGTTTCACAGAGCTGTAACAATAAATTGTGTTGATTTCATGAACGTAAAAACCTGTTGCAAATTTTGAAGCACACAGAAAAAGATATTATCATTTAAAAGCACATAATTTGGTAAAATGCTTTATCACTTTTATCCCCAAGTGCTTTGATGGCATTTTGAAAACAAAATTTGTTTGACATCAACTGTTTTCCTTTCCCCTATAGGTGATTATGGGAGTGCTATTGAGACATTGGTAACTGCAATTTCCTTAATTAAACAATCCAAAGTATCTGCGGATGATCGTTGCAAAGTTCTTATTAGCTCTTTGCAAGATTGCCTTCATGGAATTGAATCCAAGTCATATGGTTCTGGATCAAGGTAAAACTTTCCTGTCCCATGTCTTTTTAAAGCTGCTAGTTAGCAAAAGGAGAAAGTACTACTGTGTTTGGGACTTTAAAGTATGACTTCGATTTTACTTACCTTTTACTCAGCCGGAGTGAATTTTTTGACTGTATCAATCAGGTATTTGCTTAAAATCCTTTAGAAGGCTTTTATTTAAAATAAATTTGTAAGCATTGAAGCACTATATGGCTCCTGTTCACTCATACCTGTAAAAATTGAGGCACTATATGATGTAGTCTCTTTTTAGCCTTGTTTTGTACCTCTCCCCTTAGTCACTATTCTCTAGCCAAATTGGAATCCCTTCTTTGGGACACATCAAATCTTTGGCCATCTCTCTGATTATGTATTTGATATTCCTTCTGTTGGGAACCCTTTTCCCTGTCTATATCTTTGGGTCCGTATTCCTTCACATCTCAACTTAATTTGATTTCTAAGGGAAGGCCTTTTATCCCAGGTTAGTCCGTCATATCGTTCTGTTTCTTTCATTGTACTTACTGTAACCTTTTCTTGTTTGTTATTCCCCCTTTTTTCTGACTACAACACATAATGAATGAAGAGAAGGGCTTTAGCTATTGTGTTTACTATAGTATATTGTTTCTCATGTCTGAACATTGCCTGGTATGGAATAAATGTTTTTGAATGAGGGACTTATGATTAATCTTTTCTTTAATAGACAATAGTTCCTTTTGAATTAGGCAGTCTTGAAATACTGTATATTTTTGACAAGTGGACTTTATCTGGAGATAGTCTTCGTTAAGTTGAAGGAAAGGAATTTGTCTTTGGTGTGGTCTCCAAATTTATTATTATTCTCTTTCTGACGCAGTGTAAGGATCTTTATATCCAAACAGAAATTTCATAACTAAAGGCCATATCATGCATTTTCTTTATTTTAATACAAAGTAAGAACTTGCACTTTGATCAAGGCTTACTTAGCACCTAATAATGTTTAAATCTAGCTGTTTGGTTCAGAAATGCATGATAAAAAGTATTCTTATTCAAACTAATAGATGGTGGTTATTTATTTTTTTAGCAGTATTGGGAGTTGAACCCAGGGTGCTCTACCACTGAGCTATGTCTTCACCCTTTTTTATTTATTTTGCAATAGGGCTTCTTGCTAAATTGCCCAGGCTGGCCCTGCACTTGAGAACCTCCCCTGTGTCAGTCTCCCAATTAGCTGGGATTACAGGCATGTACCAACCTGCTCAGCCAACAATTATTATTTTCTTATTTTAAATTTTGAAGATCTAATGGTCTTTTAGGCTTTATACTCTGGTTAAAAGTCTGGTTTTTTTTGTGGACTTTTTTTTGTCATTGTTGTTTTTAAAGGCAGCTCATGAAAATATTTCTACTTATAATATACAGTGTGAATAGTATACCAATTCTTTCTACAAGTCCTAATTGTGAGCTTCTCCTCTGCCTTCCCTCCTCCTCCAGATAAACACAGGAAAGTTTCTTGCTTGGCGTGGTCACACACGCTGTAATCCCAGCAGTTTGGGAGGCTGAGGCAGGAGGATTGTGAGTTCAAACCCAGCCTCAGCGAAAGCGAGGTGCTGACCTAAGTGAGACCCTTTCTCTAAATAAAATACAAAATAGGGCTGGGGATGTGGCTCAGTGGTCAAGTGCCCCTGAGTTTAATCCCTGGTACCAAAAAAAATAAAGTTTCTTAATGAGGTATAGTACTCCTGCTAAGTCATATTTTGGCTAGCTAAAAATGTAAAATTGATATTCATATACATTGATCTCTTGGCATCTGTGGGAGGTTGTGTCAGGACCCCTGAAAATACCAGAATCTGTGGTTGCTTGGATTCCTTACATAAAATGGAATATTTGTGTATGGCCCACACTCATTCTTTCCTGTACTTTTTTCCCTCCTACCGTTTACTCCTGTGTACTTTAAAAAACATCCTTACTTTACTTCCAATATACAATACAGTGTAAATTCTGTGTAAATAGTTGTGTTGTATTGTTTAGGGGATAGTGACAAGAAAAAGTCTGTGTTCAATACAGCTGCAATTTTTTATTGGATATGGAAAACCAACTATATAGGTTTAAGAATGTGTTCGTAGGTGGTATTTATGTTTTTAATCCCCACCATATATTAAGTCATTTTTTAAATTTTTTATCTAAATAATTATATTCAAGATGTTCTTTAGCTTGAAACATAAGTGCTTTGGTATTTTTTGTCCTTTACCAGTTTGCTTATTCCATAATTGCTATGTGTTTTAAGCTACTAATACAGGTGTGATATATTCTGTAATTTGGCTTCACAATTTTTTGGTGAATAGTTTTAGAAATTAAATTTTGGTTCATATTTATTCATGAGTTAGTAAATTATTGACAGGTCAGTATAGTAAGTCTAAACTATGTTTACAAAGAATTTTTTGCCTTAGGATTTTTTTTAAACACCAAATATAGTAGTTCCCCACTTACCCACAAAGAATATTTTTCAAGACCCCAGTGTATGACTGAAACTCCAGATTGTATTGAGCTCTATGATAATGTCTTTTCTGTCTTTTTTAATTTTTTAATTTATGTATGACAGTGGAATGCATTATAATTCATGTCACATATAGAGAGCACAAGTTTTTTCATATCTTGTTGTATACAAAGTATATTCACACCAATTCATGTCTTCATACATGTACTTTGGATAATGACGACCATCACGTTCCACCATCATTTCTAACACCGTAGCCCCTCCCTTCCCTTCCCACCCCTCTTCCCTATCTAGACTTTGTCTATTCCTCTCATGCTCCCACTCCCTACCCCACTATAAATCAGCCTCCTTATATCAGATAAAACATTCGGCATTTGGGTTTTTGGGATTGGCTAACTTAGCATTATATTTTCTAACTCCATTCACTTGCAGATGCCATGATTTTATTCTCTCTTCTTGTTGTGTAATATTTCATCATGTTTCTTTTCTGTCTTAATTAAGCACATACCAAACACTGTGTGTGTGTAACTTTTGCATTTTGAGATGTGATACCAAAACACAAATATCTTCACAATTTCACAGGCTCTTACTGTGGAGCTTAGCAATCTCAGCATGATTTTTCTTTCCTTATTAAGTCAGTAACTTTCACCTTTTCACTTAACCATATCTGAATTTCACTTGGAGCTGTTATTAAATAAAATAAAAGTTGCTTACTTAACTCAGTGCTGTGATACCATGACACTTGGTGTGATAACTTAAGATAGCTACTAAATGGACAGGTAGTATGTACAGTCTTCATGTTCTGCAGAAGGGGATGATTCACATCCCAGGTAGGATTTAGCAGGACAATGTGAGATTTCATCACATACTTCAGAATGGTGTGCAGTTTAAAACTGTAATCCTGACTGTGGTTGACTGTGGGTAACTAAAACCACAGAAAGTGGAACCACATATAAGGGTTGGGGGAGGACAACTGTACTATATTTTTCAGTTATGGAGAGCATTAATCCAGTAATTTCTTTTAGAAGACGTGAACGATCAAGAGAGAGGGACCATAGTAGATCACGAGAAAAGAGTCGGCGTCATAAATCCCGTAGTAGAGATCGCCATGATGATTATTATAGAGAGAGAAGCAGAGAACGAGAGAGACACCGGGATCGTGACCGAGACCGAGACCGAGAACGTGACCGAGAGCGAGAGTATCGTCATCGTTAGAAGGTGGGTATTCCTTGTTCCCGTTATATTTAGCATGTGCATTATTAACAGTCATTATAACTCCAAGGCTGTTGTTTATACAGTATATATCTACATATAAATGGTCCAAGTACTTGTTCTGAATTTAAAATTCTGGAAACATCTGAGAAAACAGGTAAGTGATCACAGGTAAAAATTTTGACTTTTGTCCTTGAATGTTGTATTAATTGTTTTTAGATTTCAGATCACTAATGGTATTAAAGCAAGAAAAATAATCAAGAGGACTCATTGTGTACTTCTAAAATCTAAAAATCGGAATTTTTGTAATCACATACATAGTTTGCATGTGATTTAAAGTATTAAAAATATCAGGGAGTCATTTCAGATATAAATATTATGTGCTTGGATTTTAAAAAATAAGATTTCTGTACTTCCTTGAACTAACTTCATTTGTCCCTAAAACTTTTGAAGAAAATCTAACACTATAATAATTTATAAAAGGATGTTTTCTCGTCATGGAAAGAGCTTTTTTCTTTAGTATTTTTTTTTAAAGACACTTTTTCTGGCATCTGGTTTTTGTTTTTAAAAGAAAAACATTATCCTTTAATTTGCAAAGAAGATGAAAAAGTTATTTAATTAAAATGGGGTTCAGGGTACATACACCAAAATTTTTAATTGTGTCATGCCATACATCCCAGGTTAGAATAATCTTATAATAATTTCCTTTGATGTTTCATTCATAAACCATAATCATTGTCTTTTTTTTCTGTATTTTAAACTATTTCTTGTACATTTTTCATAAAGTGAGAATTGTCTGTTTATGCTTCATTTTCACATGTAATTTTATTTTTATATTTGTGAATAGCATTTTATCCATGTGAAGAGTGTGGGGAGGTCACTATAAGTCTTGTGCTTAAGACACGAAGGTTATTCTGTAAACAAGATATTTTTTCTTCATATGTTGGTGGCATATACAAATTAAATTAGGCTTAAAACAAACCCCTTATAAGTAAATAAGTGCAATTCATGGGAAACTTACTGAAAATTCAGCAATGGTAATAGTTAGTATTTAAATTGTAATAGGCATATATCAGAGATTTTATCAAGTGTATGTAATTCTGTAACAAGAGAAATTTCTTTAACCATAACACATATATTAGCAAACAAAATCATTTTTGAATAATACTTATAGGAAATAAGTATTTAAAACATTTTTATGGAACACAGATAAGCTATTACACTGTTTGCAATTTTAGGGACTTTTAAAATGAGAAGGCCCATTTTAATACTTTTTTTCCTTGCATTTTGAATATGCAGCTTGGATATTTTTCAAAATTTTATTTTTTATATAGTTCTATGTATTGTATTACAAAATTTAACATGCCATTCTCAAAGCATTCCTTTAATATGAAACAAAACATCTTTTATTTTAAAACTAAGCTTATTGAAATTGATATTTGTTTTGGATGTGAAAATTGAATGTTGTGCCTTGAAAATCTAAATAGTAAATTTTAAAGATGTAGCTCTCCCCCACACACACATACACACACACAAGTTGAATACCTCTGATCCTTTCCTATGAAAAATTCTTATTGTCTAGCAGTTGATTAAGGTGAATTGTTGCCAGGGTATAACTTGCAGTGTTTAACTGTATTATCCTTTTCATTTATAGAAAGGTTTAAATTCTACAACTTGAATCTTTTTTTTTTTTTTCCATAAGACTTTATAAGTTGCCACCAGTTTTCTGGTTACCAAAGGCATGATAATGAAACTTGAGAACATTTTCAAAACTGGATGTGCCCATCAAAGGGGTCTCTAAACCAGTTTATACCCAAAGTTAATTAGGGATAGTTTTCATACCGGTTTTAGTAAAGCTAGTGAAGTCAACCAAGTAAATTCCACCTGAAAAGTCCATTGATTTTAAATACTTTGAATTTATATTTCAGTAATGAGTGCACCAAAACAGATCATGATTTGAGTTTCATAACATTCAGACATTAACTATGAATTCCTAACGTGAAAACTATTGTTGACATTTTTCTTAATCCCTGATGTACCATGCCAGAATTTCCATGTTGTTTGTACATTAATCAGAATTGAGTTGTAATATTGTAATGCTTCACTTGCTTCATCCAAGCAAAACTTTACATAAGCATTTCCATTGCAAAAAAAAATTCTGTTATTCTGGATTATTGTACCTTTGCTATACCAAACATTATTTATTATGGAAGTAGACATGAATAAAGGGAATGGGGACTGGGATTATATTCAAGTGAAAAACTTCTTTAAAAAAGATTTACAAATTTCGTTACTATTATAAGGTCTATTGTGACCTGTTTAGAAGTTTTTAAATATGAGTCCTTTTGAGCTTTCATGTAAATCTTAAATGGAATAAAATGAATAAAGTGACTTGAAAGCTAAAGTGAATGTCAGTAGTAAGTCTGTATACAAATAAGTAATAATGTAATCTATTATTAAAGAGATGATGAATGGCTAAACGGGCAAGTTCTTAATTTAACTGGAAACAGTGATGTTGGCAAGCTGTTAATGTCTGTCCCATCTTGGTTTTTTTGTGTTTGAACTGTTGGGTAATGTTAATTACATTCTCATTTTTAAAATGTATTAGTTTTTCTAAAAGCATTTAATATTAAGTTTGAGTAGATAATATTTCAATGAGGAAAATATCAATATTGTAAATTTCAGTATGTAAATTGTGTTTCATATTCTGTAATTTTTGCCTCTATTCTCAGACCACTCTGAGCAAAATAAAAGTGATTTAAGATTGTACACTTATTACAAAAATAACTTTACATTCATTAGTTATTTTATTTTAGGTTTTATTCCTTATTACTTGTTTGAAACAGGCCTACTCATCAAATTTCTGTTTGTAATTCAGTTTTTGCATGCTGAAGAGTAATGAAAGCAAATTGTATTTTTAAATTTTCTTTATTTCACTTTCCTGCTCTCTAATTTATGAGGTTTTATATATTCTCAAATAATTATCCATTTCCTTGATAAAAGTTTTTAACATTTGTGTATCAGGTCTGGATTAGTAACTATACTTTTCCTTGACTGTGAGATTACTTCTACCACAAATAACATGTCTTTAGATTTTATTACTGCACAGGAAGTAGGGTGCTTTGCATTGCTTATTCTGCTTATTATAGTTTTGTTGATAATTGGGGGAAAAAGAAAAAGCCAAAAGAATAAAAAGTTCTTATGTTAAGGTGTTTTAATCTGCTTAGAAATTAGTGTTAAATTGAGCCATTTGTGGAAATTACATTCTCTTGGTTGCCTGATGAATGATAACTGGTTGTAATAAGATGTAAAAATTATTTCTGAAATTCTTAGGTCATCTGAGATCTGCCTAAATATTTCCCAGCCCTGTGTTTCCTTGTGCCTTCTCAAATACCTTAACTGCTCTACTTCATTTGGATATGCTAGCTCTAATTTCGTTAGTTCTAATTTCTCTTGCTTTTAGTGTTATTTGCAAAACCTGTCTGACTACACAGCTATCTTACTCAAAGTGACAAGAGAGGCCAGGAAGTGATCCCTTTAATGGATGTATAGTGTGTTTTGCTCACTGTGGTTTAAGAATATACTTTTGTTTATAAATGAATAATGTTCCTTGTTAAAAAAAAAAAATTCAATGCCAATGCCAATGTGAGTCACCTTGCTCTCACCCTCATCTCAGTGTGAAATTTACTACCATTGTTTTAGTTTGTAAATTAGATTGTTTTGAATAAATAATGTGTTGAATGACTATTTAGTTAGCATTATTTTAAAGAAAACCTGATAACCAATTGGGGTAAGGATGCCATTGATGCTATCCAAATTTATGAATTTGCCGTGGTATCACAGTGAATTCTAAATAACAAGCAGCTTGTTTGGAAATGTCTATTTTGTGAATCTTTGGAACAAAGCTGATTTTTCTTTGTAATGGGGTTTATTTCTAATATTCAGTAAGTTGCCTAGAGCAACAATTGTATATGTGTTTAATTATAGAGTAGTAAATATGTTATAGTTGAAATGAGGTAAGTACCATGTCCAGAGGTAGAAAGGTAAAAATAGGAAATGTGGTAGCAAGGAACTTTTTGTAAACATCTACAATAAACAGAATGGTTTTTGTATGATGTTCTAGTCACTATAAGAAGAAACTACATATCTGTTAACACGTATTTAAACACTTTTTTTGCCCACCTTAGAGTCTTTTTAATTAAATATATTAACATGGAAACCTATAAAAGTGCTCTAACAAATACACCTTAGAGCATTTTACTTAACAGTTGAATTTACCGTGAGTTTAATATACTAATGCTAACAAATTTGCTTAGATAAGTTTCTAACAGAAACACTCATAATTTGAGTTGTTAATAATGGGTTGATTTTACATTATCTGAAAATGCAGGTACTTCTCTGTGTATTGAGATTTTACTTAGTGGTCACTTTAGTCTGTAGAGTGGTAGATTTCATTTGTCTTTTTTAGGTAAAGCAAGTAATTGTGTGACTTTGACAATGCAGATTTGACCAGATACTATTCTGAAAACATGGGCTTTGAATGTATTTTTCACTTTGAAGCTTCTTTTTGATATCTTTGTTTATGTAGATGTTTACTTAGATATTTGAGACTATAATATGAAATTGGATTATTGGAAATGGGTTATGTTGCCTTCAAATTTGCCTCCTTTTGAGATTGTAAAATTTGTATTTCCAAGTGGATAAATGTAAAAGTGTTTAGGAATAGAAACAAATACTTAAATTATCCCCCAAATTTTATGTGCGTATGGTGAAAATTAGAGATTTATTAATAGTAAAGACTTAAATCTGTAAGTATAATCATGCAAAAGATGAGTGCTTAATTCTGGATAAAAATGTGTATTGTAACTTAAACGGATTCTCTATATTAAAAGTAATAAAAATTTCCATTTGGAGTAATACTGATTGATATAAAATTGCAGTACATGCCTCCTCCTTCCACTTCTGAGTACTTGGGAGTGAATCTAGAGGTACTCTACCACTGAGCTACATCCCCTTACCTTTTTATTTTTCACTCTTGAGATAGGGTTTCAACCAAGTTGACAGGTGTAGTATAAGTTGTCCTTATACTACACCTGTCATAGAAGGGTTGAATATTTTTGTTTTGCTCACTATGATTTCAAAATATTTTTTCCTCTTAATGACCTGCTGTGGGCTTATTTTTATTGTTGTTTTTCTTCTTCATCCTTTTCAGCAAAATTAAAAAAAAAAATAGGGAGGCTGGGTTTGTGGCTCAGTGGCAAAGCACTTGCTTAGCCTGTGTGAGGCACTGGGTTCAATTCTCAGTACTGCATATAAATAAATAAAATAAAGGTCCATTGACAACTAAAAAAAAATTAAAATAGGGAGATAGTATACTTTTGCAGTGAGATTTATGAATTTCCTAATAATACTTTTTTTTTTTTTAAATACATATACATTGCAGGGCTGGGGGTGTTGCTCATTGGTAAGGTGCATGCTTAGCATGCATGAGGTCTTGGGTTCAATCTCCACCCCATCCAGCCCCCAATACTTTGCAAGTAATAAAAATAAAACTTTTGATAGTAGACATTTTATATTTTTTTCTATGAAATAATTCCACTAAATAAGCTTCATCAGCATAAGATGAAGGAACATTAAAACGGTAACATTGGAAATGACTTACGTGTATCTAAAAAATTATAGGCATATAGACACTATTTAGGAGAAAAAGACCACAATTATAACATCTGGTTTTTCCTTTTAGTTTTAAAATAAGTTGTTATTGCTGGGCAGTATGAATACATACATATGTGTGTTGATGTTCTTAAGATACTTCCTAGTTAGGGGGAGAAAGAACATAAAAGATAAAGACATAAAGATAAATTTATAGTTGTGACAGAAATTAATTGTAGAGCAAAAGTATTTTAAAATTACTTTTACTTAGTACTGAACATTGTGCCCTTTGGACGCTTAAATCACTTAAAACTTTGTTGTTTCTGGGAACACTTCCAAATTAAATGAATGTTTCTTTTGTGAACTCTACATGCCGTTTGCTTACATATGTATTCTTGAGACTTTGGTTTATCAATTTTATTGTTTTTTTTTTTTTTTTCTTTATGTGGGTTTACAATGAAGTTTATCATTGTAGATTCCGATTCCTATTTAGCTTGTTTTTGGTTAGTTTATGCTTCTATATTAGATATTTTGAAATAGGTGGAATAGAGTGAAAGTAAAGTAAATGTGTCAAGTTTGTATTATGTCTAAAAGATTTGTATGTGGATGTCATATTTATTTAATGTCCATATTGAACTATTTATAAATTTTGTAACATGGAACACCATTTGATTTATAACAATTACAGAAGTTCCTGTATGCTGTCAAATAGTTGATTTGTAAAATTTATTGCATTTTATATCCAGTTTAGCATTGTTAAATGAATTAATATAGAATTGATATGTGGGTGAATGAAATCTACATTAAAATCATCCAAACATTTTTCCATTTATTTTTGTAGTATACATATTTTAGAAAATGACTTATGACTGTTTTCCATCATCATAGAAACAGTAGCTGCTATATTTTAATTTGTCTTAGTCATTAAATTTCAAAGGCAATAATATCTAAGAAGAATGTAATTAATGTCTCATTTTTTAATTATCAAATAAATTGGGAGCATTTCTCCACCACACAGGCGGCTACTGTTTCATTTAATTCTTATTTTGTGCTAGAATACATAACAGTGAAGTAGATGCACGACTTGTGTATGTATAGTTAAGCCAGCGTTTTTCTGTGTATGATGGGGAATAGCAAAATCTACATCACAAATTTTGACACATTACAGCTGAAGGAAGAGGAACAACTTCCAAGACAAAACAGTCTTCATGGGGGAAAATGACGCTTGTCCAGCAGTTTGCTTCTTGTGATTGAACTGAACCTGTAAGGATTCATGGATAAACTGAACAGGAATAGATCTGAATAAAGCAAATCTGCATAAATGGTAACCAGTAGCTCTACTTTTATTTTTTATGTTGCTTAACTGTTTTATTTGAAGGAAACCTGTGTGATTTAAAAAGTTAATAGCTTTTGCAACTTTATTACTGGTTATATACATTTGGCCATTATAATGTGCAAGCAATTGGAAAAAAAAGTCAAGTATATGCTTGTTTTTATAGTAGTTTGTTCTTGTTAAAAATGTTCATATGATAATGTCTGTAAACAGCACCACTTTGATTACAATAGATGTAGTGTTGTAATAAACTGTTTAATGGGGCTGATGTGTAAAGCTGTTCAAGTTATTTGATGTTTACACCTCAGGGAAAGTCTTGTGTTCAGCAATATCTAAAGATAATGTTACTATGACAACATTTTTACTGTCCTTTAAAAAAAAAGCATTGCAATAGCGGTTTTGGATATGCATCAATCTAATCTTGCGTTCAGTGAATTAAACATAACTAATTAAGTGTCTCTTGCCCTTGATTTTGATATTAGAATAGGTGATTACATGGATATTTAATATTTCTATATTCTGCTTTTCTAGCTGTTTTTACCTAGTTAGCTTGTGACTTTGCTGAATGGTATGTAAACTTGTAAAAACTGAAATTTGACAGACACAGCAATTCCCATCAATGCATTAGGGGTCAAAGAATGTTGAGGTTTTAACATTTTAGAAAAGTCTCACACATATTTGCTACAGTAGTGCAGTTTAATTACAACACAGGTGTACTGAAACACTTAATTGTGAACTACTAGCATTGAAGTGAGATTTTGAATTCTGATTTGATGCTATAGTGATTTACTGATTTTTATTGATGATGCTTATGGTTTAACTTTGAAGCCATAGGCAGTGTAAATACAGTCATGCAGCAGATAAATGTAGGAAGAGCCTTGGTTTTATTTTCCAGTTGGTACCAGTTTCTGAAGGATGTGAAGTTGTATTAACATTGGATTGTTTTCTCCAGTGTAATGGGAGATTATAGATGTACGTGTCTCTACAGTTGAGAAATTCTATATATATTTTTGTGCAGCCTGTTGATTTCATGCTAGAGTTAATCAAAGATTCCCCCCGCCCCCCCAAAAAAAAAAAACCTGCCTATATGAAGGCCTACATGAAAAGCATCTGGCTTACACATGTTCTTAATTGTAGGATTAGCAGAGACCAGGTCATCAACTGGATATTTTTATGGAAAGATAATTCTGAATCACTATTTCAGAAATTTGAGTTAAAATTCTTAAACAGGCTAATTTGTTTTTTTAATATATTTTTAAGATCTGATAATCTTTGAGAGAGACCTTTGGAGTAGTACACATTGGTTTTTAAAGTATGGCCAAATTTTAGGACAATGCTTAAACGTATTTAGGTACCATAGCTATTACCTAATGTGCAACCATACAAGCCCTCTAGAAATTTGCATTGCCTTTCTTCAGTTTTGTCTTGTCTGCTTTCAAACTACTCACAAAATTAGCTGTTTCAAATTATATTTTTACTAGTTTTATATTTTGTGAGTGGAGTATTTGTGTAAGGGATCATTGGTGTTTACCAGAACTGTTTGCTCTCAAAAATGATTTTTAAAGTATTTTATCTTGTTGAAAATGTAGTTGCCTTTTTAACATTATTTGAAAGTTGTATCAAAATCTGTTTTTTTGTTTTATGTATAGGTGTTGTAAGTTTTTGTCATTTCTTAAGCTTTTTTATATTTTAATTACAATGCCCTAATGTGAAGAAGTTTGGACTTACATATATTACAAGGGAAATTAGTTTATAGTAAGATTAAAAGGTAAGTAAAATGTCCACGAGAATAAAATTTTCTCTGAATAGTTTAAAAATGAAATCACAAAAATCTCTACTTGAAGTGAAACTGGAAGTTTTGTACTAATTTAATCCTTCATCTACCTTTTCATTTTTTTATCAGTGGAACCTTTTAATTGTTCCTTCTATATTATTCTTCTCCCTGCTTGGCTTACTTCATTACATGACTTTTGTTGCAGACAGTGTGAGTGTACTAGATTTGTTTGCTTCTATCTAGTCTATCGTTTTAAGTGTTGTCAGGAGGACTTTTGGTTTGACCAAGTAGTTTTGCAAAGTCTTTCTCCACCTGGAAACATACGAATGTATAGCAGTAAAGCTAAAAATTGCAAACCTTGTTTTATTTGTCATACCCCTTCTGTTGTTTATGAATTGATGTTATTTGAAAGCTTTTTTTTAATGTTAAAAACAATCCAAAGAGAGAAATCTTTACAAAGACGCCAAAAAAAAAAAAGTGAGTGTCTCAGAGACCTTTTTTTTTTCTTAATTTATAATAACTAGTGGACATGAAAACAAAACTTGAGTTGAATTTTGAGCCATAGCATTTGTTTATGCTATGCAGTCACATTCCTTTTCAGCTAGTGGTAAAATTATGGACGAGTGATAACAGCACCCGAATGGTATTGCTTCTGAAGCAACACTTTGAATTGAATGTGTTTGCTTTTGGCTAACGGAAATATGTTGTGGAAAGGATATTCCAATGTGAATCTACATGTATTTATTTTATTTTGTTAGTTTTGTTAAGATTTGAAATAACTTGCCATGGCTGTTGATCATAGGTTAACCAATTTAATGACCCCTTTACCGGAATATTCTTAAGCAGTTAACTACAATTTGAATTTCACAAATTACTTGTAGCTTAAGGTATTATTTTCATTTGATTCTCCTATGGAGAATGTTGCTTTACTTTTTTACTAGTTTAAGGTCAGTTCTAAAAATAAACATGGAGGTTTTAATGAATGTTGTATAATATTTTATAGTGAAGGGGAAAATTGTTGAAAGGGTAAAGACTTTATCTTTCCCTTAATGTATTTAAATGTGCCAATAACCTAACTACACACTGTTTTATATAATGACATGCTACTATAAAACTTTTCTGTTGGAGTGCTCAACATTTTGGTTTTCTAAATGGTCATTGCATTTTCTGTATCTTACAAGGTGGCTCCGATTTTGTGTTTCAAGCTTCAGCTTAATTTATTTTAAGAGGAAGTTTATGTTCTAATTCTTTATTGAGAATATAGTATTGAGATTCTCACTGTTTTATGGGTAATTGTTTTTTAAATTTTATTCATTGAGTTCATTTGCATCCCATAGTCTCTGTAAATGTTTTCCCCTGTTGTATGTACTTAAATGCACGCTTATCCATTGTACATATTAGTCATTTTTTGTGGTAATATATAAGTGGGATTTTTGTAGCAAAGCGTTCTATTTTTCTGTTCTTAAAGTGTGTGTGCGTGTGTGGTGATTTTTTGTTTGTTTTTTTGTTTGTTTTTTTAACATTAACCTTCAGTTTAAACATTGTTGTACTTATTTTTTAGCAACTTGACTCTTAGAAGCCTTAGACTAGTTTTTAAATATATATTCAACCAAAAATTATAAATTTATTAAGATGTGGCCTTACATATGGCATTCTTTGTATTATAATATGAGATGTTTTATTTAGAGAAATCAAGATTCAGGCTTAAAATTTTGTCTTAAGTTGAAATGGAAAATGTGTTAAAATGTCTAGGCTTCTGGGAGGAAGTTCTTATAATCTTCTTTCTTGGCA
This sequence comes from Marmota monax, assembly GCF_021218885.2. Lineage (NCBI taxonomy): Eukaryota > Metazoa > Chordata > Mammalia > Rodentia > Sciuridae > Marmota > Marmota monax. Next base: position 6,200,255 of record NW_026695212.1, read on the forward strand.
TTAGAAAGAAGCAATATGAATTTTTATGAATATTCAAAATATTCAGGCAATTGTATTGTCAGATTGATTTAGATTTGTGTTAACCAATGTTTCTTTAAAATTTCAGGTTGTTGGCATTCAGTATCTGAGTATATAGGTATATGATTTTTGTATGGGATGTATAAATAAACACTTGGTTACCTACAGATAGATTTCAATGTTTAAAGACTTCCTGCTGCATTAATTAACATTGTATGGGAGGCTTTAAAAATATTAGGTAAATTTAATTGAAGTCATACAAATCTTGATATGGTATTTCTGGATAGTGAACACTACCAGTTTTTCATGTGGGAGTATCCTAAAACTCCACCATGGGTGTAAATGTTTTACATTAATTTCCTAATTGGACAGACCCTGCATTTAGTTTTAAAAAAATTCATTTTGAAGGTGTGTTTTTTGTCACACTGTTATTGCGTAACACTTCTCAGCATTCTGTAAGTTAAATTATTTCAAAATATAATGGTAAATTCATGTTTGTTTATTTTTTTACTTTGAAAATGTAGTACTCAGGTGGTATTTAATGGGAAATGATCCTTTGAGGTAAATCATAATGTATTCTAAGGAATGCATCTATAATATTGATGACTTTAGCCTTAAAAAAAGGTCTGTTATTCCTTCTTCCTCTGCATCCCATGGTGTATTAGCAAAGTAGTTTACAGCCCGGTACAGCCTTACAAAGTTGTTTTACAATTTTTAATGGAAAGTCCTTAAAAAACAAACAGACAAAAAAAAATTGTATCATATTACCAGTATCCGTGGATTACTGAATCACAGTTTGTAAATAATTTGTCTAATATCAGAAGGCCAAAGAAAGTCTTAAAATTTTAGCTATTGACTATGGTGACTTCACAATAAGATTTCTGTGCAAAAGGTAAGGTGATTTTTGATCAAATAGACATCTTTTTGATGTCCATGAGAACTACACTTCCATATTAGCTTCTATTAAAAAGCTTTTTCACATTTTATTAAAATGTTTGTAATTGCAATTTTGTGTTTAATGTTTATTTTTGTCTTTTCTTTTCTTTAGCATTTAGGTGACTGTTCAGCAGTTTGCTATATGGCCATTGTTGGCCTTAAACTGCACTAGTAACAAGCATGGTATTTATCTTGTATTGAAAATAAAACAAAATTTTGATAATACTTGCAGTTTGTCCTGTTTGATTTATAATTTGTTAAACATTGTGTATGGAGTATTTCTGTTTGGTTTGGTTTGGTTTTGGTACCAGGGATGGAACCCAGGGGTGCTTTAACCCTAAGCTGCATCCCCATTCCTTCTTCCTTATTTTTACTTTGAGACAAGGTTTCTCACTAAGTTACTGGACTATCCTCTACCTTGTGATCCTCCTGCTTCAGCCTCTGGAATCACAGGTGTGTACCACCATATCTAGCTATCATTGTGTGTAGTTTTGAGTACTATTGGGTAATATGAAGGGTAACATAATTGGACTTTACATTTTGTCTTTAAGGCAGCCTTCTTGGAGACTTTCAGTTCTTTGCTGGCATTTTGATGCTCTTTCAAGTAGATGGTATGTGGTTAGAATTAAGATGAAGGAATTCAGAAAGTCTGTAAACTGTTTTATTTGTAAATCTAAGATTCAGATTTGCCCAGTTTTAAGGGATTATTAAATTAACTAAAATGCTTTTATATTTATTATTTATTTATTTTAGTTTTTGGTGGACACAACATCTTTATTTTTATGTGGTGCTGAGGATCGAACCCGGGTCTAGCCAGTGTGAGGTGAGCGCTCTACCACTGAGCCACAATCCCAGCCCTTTAAAAATGCTTTTAAACAGTGACATATTTGTTATTTCAATGAGAGAGAAAGAATACGTGCGGGGTGGGTGGGGGGAGTTGAATCAGGGTCCAGATGACTCACCTGCAGGCTGGAAGTATGTTGGAGTATGGAGTATGTTGAAGATTAGTTCTGAGCAATTAAAATTATCATTTGAGAAAGGAAGTTATCATTAGTGGAGTCTCTTTCAGTGCTTACATTAAAGTTGTGGGTCAGGTTTTGTTAGGTTCTATGTTACTCTTTTTTCTCCCCCTGACTGTTTTCTATGTTGTTATTATACGTTTACATTTTAAAGAAGGTAGTGTTCATTAATCCCACTTGGATTAAATTGAGATTTTTGTCTGTAGCCTACAGAGGCAGAGAACATTTAACCATAATAAAAGATGGCTGAGAGCAATTTTGACCAAATGCCACCCAAAACTCCAGGAGTCAGTCAAGGCCTGATACAGTATAAAAAGGAGATACTAAAAAATTATTATTATTATTTTTAAGTTTTACAAGGAGATTTTTTTAAAATAGAGGATTGATAGTTTCCCCGGTCTTCCTAGTTTTGTTTCTCAGCAAATACATGAAAGAAGAATTGTTAATAGTAAGTGTTTTCCATTGCTATCCTGGGTCTTTGTCTCCCTTTTATATTTCATTAACAGAATTCTTGGGTTTTTAAATGGCACATCAGTTCTGATCAGCTGTTGTCAATGCTAGATAAGATCTATACATTCCTGTCATCCACACAGGGGCATTCTACCAAGTAATCTACATTTCCAGCCATTTTCATTTTGAGACAGGGTCTTGCTAAGTTGCCCAGGCTGGCCTCAAACTTGGGACTCCCCTGCCTCAGCCTCCTGGTTTGCTAGGATTGATAGGCAGGCACCAGGCACCATCATACTTTTATTTTATTTTTACATTCTTTTCAAAAGTCCATACCCCACTTACAGGAGAACTTCAGTAGATAGAATTTATTTCCTTAATGTAGATCTGAATTAAGACTTGGAAAAAAGGAAGGAAGGTACCTTTCTAGGCAAAAAAAGAGATTTGGAAAAAGACCTTTCGGCAGGAGTATGCTATTAGTAGGAATTGAAAGAAGAAGGGGGTGAAGAACATAGCCTGAGTGGAAACTCAGCAACAGGCAAGGCCTAGGGCTTGTAAGTCACATTTAAGACTGTCCTAAGAATGCTGTGGAATCCTTGGAAGTGAGTAAAGCATTTCAAGTAGATTCGTTGCAGATTAAATTGGGAAGGAAGAAAATAAGGTAGTCTAATGAGACTTTTACAAGAGTCTTTAGAAGAAAAAAAAAAGTTGGTTGAAAGACCTAGGAGGCAAAATCAACAGGATGCTGTGAAAATTAGGCTATGAGAAGGTAAGATGATGACTTGGAGCTTGTATAATAGTGTGCCATTCACTCGGGGGGCGGGGGGGAACACCAGAAAAACATTGGGCAGTGGTATGAATTTTGTACATTTGCATTCCAAGAAATAGTTATTAATAGCCATAAGATTCTGGAATTGAGAAGAAAGTATAGGTTAAAGCCTTAATTTTGTAGCCTGAAATAAGGGAGTTAAAATAGAGAAGAAAACATCCCAATATGGGATGAGTCTGTAAAGGGGAATCATGAGGAGTTCATGTTTGGTGTGTGAAGCAAACTGAATGATACCAAAAACAATAGCATCAAAACAAATAGTGTCAAAAGTAGCTTTGGGAACAAAGAGGAACTTCCCTTGGAAAAGGATACAAAATATGGAAGGTTGTGGGCTTGTAGTAGGTGGTAGAAACTTTAAAAATGTTTATATTTGGTGATTTCTATTTGAAATAGAAGTTGAGAACATTGTTATGTGAGTATGGCTTAAGTTTGCAAGAGGTAGGATTTGGGGACTCAGTGAGTGTATCTAAGCTTGAACACTCCATTTTTGTGGTGGCAGTCCAGTTAGTAACATTTTTTTCCACGAAAGGAGTTATAATAGCCATAAGATTATATAGTAGTTATACTAGCCATAAGGGTGAATAAACCTGTGGGATGAGGAAAGTAATAATTATCTTACTAATATTACAATTTAGTGATTGTCAACCCATCTACAAAATAGAATCAGCCATGCCCTCCCCTCTTGGGTCAAATTGCCATTCTGCATTACTTAAAAATTGATTTTGTACTTGCTAACTCACTAGTTTTGACTACTAAAATAGGTTAAGATAATGTTCTACTTTTACAAAGGCAGCTCCAAGGGACTGGCAAGAATGGGTGAGTAGAGATTAGAATAATTTTATGATGCCAGTTTTCCAGTTAAACTTTGTTCATCCTGAAACTGTACACACTTGGGAATATATTTCTTATAAATGTTATGTGTTTACATATCTTGAACACCTACTCTATAAGGTGCTGTTAGATGCTGACATGTATACAAGACCTTAGCAACTTAGTGGTACCTTTTTTGTTATTAAAAAAAAAGTCTGATATAAATACTTGTACAGATTCTACCTATATAATATACCTATCTATTAAGAATATAAGGTAGACAGGTATAACTAACACTTATGGGGAATTTGGGCCCTACGTGTAAACGCTGAATATCATCCCAGTATAGTATAGAAACTTGGGCCCTGTATATCACTTTAGTAAAGCATCTTTCATCCTAAGAATTAGCAAGCAATTTGTACAAACTGGAACAATAAAAAGCTAGTTATGGCTAGCTTTTCAGAATTAATAGCATATCTTAGTTTATTCATTATGAACACCAGTCTTTGGAATCATTTATATACAACTCAAAAATTGATCCAGGAATGCTGGCAGCCATTCTACTCCAAGTGAATGAGCTCAAATAATTTATGAATACATGTATTTGCACACAAAGAGATTGCCTATCTACAAAGTTCCATAGCGACCCATTTTACATTGTTTTCAATAAATGATCTAATTGATCTAAATACATGAGTGGACACTAAAAGGAAGAGGAGCATGAATGGTCTAACCTCTTTTATTACCTAAAGTTGGCTTCTAAGAGTTATTTCCCCCGTTTACATACAAAGGACGGAGAACATGCCCTCTTATCAAACTCAGCCAGTCTGGTGCTTCATCAGTTAGTGGGGACAGTTAAAGCAAGGAGTCATAAGTGCAAGTTGAAATTCATTTCTTACACCTTTGATATGCTTTGTTGTTTCTTTTCCCTGATATTTAAAAAAAAAAAAATTGGGGGCACTCTTGGTGTTCTTATTCAGTTAAGTCTTAATGTCAGTTTCCACATATATATTTTCCAATTCAGACCTTTCTTCCAAACTAGCATTTTAAATGCCAAGGCTGAATTTTTTTTTAAAGAGAATTTTGTAATATTCATTTTTTAGTTTTCAGTGGACACAACATCTTTATTTTATTTTTATGTGGTGTTGAGGATCAAGCCCAGCTCCCTGCGCATGCCAGGCAAGCCCGCTACCGCTTGAGCCACATCCCCAGCCCCTGAATTCTTAAATCTTTTACCTTCTCACCCCCTTAGCCCAGTGCCTTCTCCTATAGCTAACATCAGTACCTTCATTTCAGTGGCTTAGGCTCAAAACTTGCTCTTGATTCCTCACATCTCACATAGAAGTCTTGGACATGCCATCAGAGAATGCTTAGGACCACTTAATACTATCCCCACTGTTTTCTGCCTTTGCCACCATATACAGTCTGTTCTCAGAATAGTTGTCAAGACTTTTTAATCTGCTTTAATCAGCTTTCCCCATTTCAGAGTAAAATCCCTATCAAGTTCTTCTGTACTCAGTTCATCCCAGCCACTGTGACTTTTTTTTTTTTTTTAAACAAGCCAGGCATACTCCTCCCTCAAAGTCTTTGAAGGAGACATTTCACCTACCTGCAAGTTGTAGATATCTGCATGTGACAAGTTCTCAATGAGATTTATTTTCACCTTTCTATTGAAATATAAAACCTACTTAGTCTTCTCTTTTTTCTGCTTTATTCACTTTTCTGACCATATCTTGGGTTTTGTCCATTTGAATATAAATCTCATGAAAGCAAGGATCTTGTTAAATTACAGTGTCTATCGGTGTGTGACATAAATACTCAGCAAATATTTCAAAAGAATGAATGCCCTTTTAGTTGTACCATATTTTGTTAGCTTAAACTTACTACAGTTTTGCTGTTAGTTTGGGGGTTTTGTTTGGTGGTGCTGGAAATCAAACCCAGGTCACAGGCTAGGCAAGCACTGTACAACTGAGCCACACCCTTAGTTAGCCACCTCATTTTTTTAAGTTGTAAAAAATATATCACATTTGGGGCTGGGATTGTGGCTCAGTGGTAGAGCGCTTGCCTAGCATGTGTGAGGCACTGGGTTTGATTCTCATCACCACATAAAAATTTCAAACAGCTAATAAAAATTTTTTTAAAAAAATCACATTTTAGCTTCAGGTCTCACTAAGTTGCCCAGGTCGGCCTCTAATTTCTGATCCTGCTGCCTGAGCTTCTCAAGTAGCTGGGATTATAGGTATGTACTACCATGCTTTGCAAGTTTTTAACTGTTTTAAGTGTGTAATTCAATGGTACCAAGCTTATTCATAATGATGTATAACCCCCCCCCCCCCCCCCCCCCCAATTTCCAGAAATAACTACCCATTTCTACTGTAGCCCCAGCCCGGGCAACCTGGATTATACTTCTCCACAGCTTATGTACTCTAGGTGTCTCATATAAATGCAACCATATAGTAATTATCTTTTGATGTCTGGCCTATTTGACTTTGCATAAAGTTTTCAAAGTTCATTTTGTAGTATGTAAATATAGAATTTAATCCCTTTTATGGCTGAATAATATCTTATTGTATACACCACTTTTGTTTATCCATTTATCAATAAGCATTTGGGTTGATTCCATCTTCCGGCTGTTGTGAGTAATGCTGGTGTCAACCTGGATGTATAACTACGTTTTAAAGTCCATTCTTGATCCTTCTGGGCATATACTTAGGAGAGGAATTGCTGAATCACAATGGTGTGTCTGTGTTTTCTGGGTCCTGCAATGGATGTAATTATAAGAAACTTTTGAAGGAATCATGAAACTTTTTTTAACTAGCAGTTGTACCATTTTACATTTTGATCAGAAGTGCATAAAGATGTCTGTTTCTCCAATATCCTCACCTCCCTTTTTGTTATTGTTATTGTTTTGTTTTATAATAACCATCTTAATTGGTTTGAAATGGTATCTCATTGTCAACAGTAGTTTTCAGTGACCTTTTTTTTTTTGAGAGAGAATTTTTTAATATTTATTTTTTAGTTTTCAGAGGACACAACATCTTTGTGGTGCTGAGGATCAAACCCTGGCTGCACGCATGCCAGGCAAGCGTGCTACCGCTTGAGCCACATCCCCAGCCCAGTGACTCATCTTAATTGAGTCTTTCCAAAGTATTTAACTTTGTTCTCATGGAACCAATTCTCTTTGCATTCATGTTCTGTTGGTTTATATATTATATATATTGGTTTATGAGACCACAGGTATACTATTGACATAGTTTAGAAACAGATGCAGCCTACTCTATTTAATATTTATTTTACTCTATTTATTTTAGCTCAATTAGTAGGATTATGTTGGATTCCAATGCTGCATGAATGCCCATTTTATAGAGAGAATGTATGGGTAGCTCATGTGGGGGGCTTGAGGACTCTTAAATAGCAACATTTTTTTATTAAATGGTCCAAAAAACTTGGCACTAAAAGTTTGTTCTACAAACCAGAAACATAGGTATCAGTTCTGACCTTGGAACTGGTATCAGAATTTGCAATTGAATGAGACCAGGTGATTTGTATGCACATGAAAGGTGGGCCAGTTGAGTTTTTATTTTAGACTTTTGTCTAAAATATGATATTTTGACTAATTTAACTACTTTTGTCTTTAGGTGTTCAAATTATTTCACTAAATTTTTGGCTAGGATAAAGGGTACTGCAGTGGATGTAATTTTAAGAAATATTAGTGCAGATATTTTTTCCAAAAATTAATTTCTTACGGACTGCTTCATTCAAAATGTGTACACTTGAGGTTTGTGACACATTGAATTGCCCTACCTTTACCATAGCTGTAGATAAAAATACCTGTTTCTTTGCATTTCTTAAATAGGGTAATTTTTTTAAATGTCAGTTTTGGAGATTAAAACTGATATATTAGTTTTACATATTTTGTGCTTTTTATAGTGGCTTGTTTGTGCTGCTGGGGATTGAACCCAAGTCCTTGCACATGAGAGGCAACTACTTTACCACTGAGCAATAAGTGAGCAATATGCCTGCCCCAGTTTTTAAATATTAGTGCTATGCTGTCATCTAGTGGTAAGGTGGTGTTAAAAAAATGAAAGTAAGTCTCAGTTTGGTATTTCCATTTTATAATAGGAAATAGTTCAGTGAATGCATTCAGGACCCAAGTTATACAACCAATAAAAGGTAACTCAAGAACTGAAAGAACCAAGAAAGATCTGAAAGGTTGTTTTCTAATCAAGAATCCCCATTACGCAATACACTCAAATCCTGGTGAGTATGATAATATGCTGTCTGCTGTGGTGAAATTAGCTAATCACAATCCATTTTGTGTGTGTTTGGTGCTGGGGAATGAACCCAGGGCCTTGTGCATTCGAGGCAAGCACTCTGCCAAATGAGCTATATCCCCAGCCCCACAATCCTTTTTTGTATTCATCCTTATATTGAAAGTATTTCAAAATTTGTTAAGATGCATATAATGAGTCATTTAAAAGGAAAGTATTCTATACTTAAATACATAGGTCATTGCTTAGAGAACATGTTTAACCTTTTTTTAAAAGGAATTTTTAGTGTCTTGACTTGCTGAATTGTATTTTTTTAAAAAATATCTTTATTTATTTTTATGTGGTGCTGAGGATCGAACGCAGGGCCTTGCACGTGCTAGGTGAGTGCCCTGCGCTGAGCCACAACCCCAACCCCCTAAATCGTAGTCTTACAGTAGGTGCTTTAGACTGGAATTAGTTTTACATAGTTTGATGCTGATTTTGGCAGGGAGGAGTACTGAGGATTTAATTCAGGGGTACTCAACCACTGAGCCACATCCCCTTTTTTTTTTTTTTTTTTTTTTTTTTTAGTTGTAGTTGGACACAATACCTTTATTTATTCTTATGTGCTGCTGAGGATCGAACCCAGGGCCTTGCACGTGCTAGGCAGGCACTCTACCACTGAGCCACAACCCCAACACCCCCCCACCCCCACCCAGCCCTATTTTGTACTTTATTTAGAGATGGGGTCTTACTGAGTTGCTTAGCACCTCACATTTGTCCTCCTTCCTCAGCTTCCCAAGTCTTTGGAATTACAGCCGTGTGCCACCACACCCAGCACTGATTTTGGTTTTAACGCTAAGTGAATAGCATTTAGGTGTCCATTCTGTGCATGTGGGATTCAGAAGAGGAATACAAAGCCAAGCAACATGATTTCTGTCTTCTGGGATCCAGGGCATAAAATGGTTTCCACCCAATAAATACTCAATTATTGCATCAAGCAAAATACCTTGAGCACATAAAACAATTGGCTGTCTGAAAGAAAGGAATTAAAAGGTATTGGTCACTTTCCCATGTGCAATTTTATATAAGCATCAAAACAGTCCCATTGGAGTTCTTCATCATACCAGTAAGGTAACAAAGTTATAGTAGTAAAGCAGTGGTCCATTTTATCTTGGAGTTAGAGGAGCCATTTATAGAATGTAACAGCAGGACTAAATTTCTTAGTAGTCATCCTGCAGATAATGTGTGAAGATACCATGTGAAAGAATCTACTGATAAATTAGAATTAAAAGTTGAGCAAACTTGGTGAATGCAAAATCAATTTAGAAGCTTGATATTTCTAGTGTTAAATTTAAAAAATTGTTGGGCATGGTGTTACACACCTGTAGTCCCAGTATCTCGGGAGGCTGAGCTAGGAGGATTGCCGTTTCAAAGCCAGGCTCAACAACTTAGGCCTTAAGCAAGGGCTGGGAATGTAGGCCAGTGTTTTAATAGACATTAATTGACAGGAAGAATTAGCATTGTATGTATGACAGTTCCAAGCTGACCCATAGCATCACCTCAAATAGAGTTAAAATCCCAAGAGATGGTGTTTTTGTTACTGATGTGGCAATCTGGTTCTATATCTTATGGAAGTTCAGAGGCAAATAAGAATGAGATGGGATAAAACTTTCCTAATGGATCCCAATGACCTGTAATGAGTAAGGTAGTACAGATTTTGTGTGTGAATAGACAGATCAGGGAACAATAAGGAGACAATAGAAGCTATGTATGAAAACTAGGTTTGCGATAGAATGGGAATTGCTATGGGCTACACTGGGATGGAAAAATTAAAATAGGATCTTCATGTTATATATAGATATCAATTCTAGATTGGTTAAATATGGGCTTATTATGAGAGGCAAAGAAAATATAGGAAATAATTTATGGCTTTGGATCAGAGAGGCATTTTTTTAAGACAAAAATTAATGAAGATAGGTTTGAATACATTAAGAACTAACAATCATTGAAAGTAAAAAGAGAAGTCCCAAACTGAGAAGATACTTGAAATGCATATAACCAACAAAGAACTAGTATCAATAATAAATAAATTACAAATCTGTAAGAAAAAGAGAACTGGTATAAAAGTGAACAACCAATAAGAACTAACATTTCACAGAAGAAACAGTCCATAAGTAATGAAATAAAAGTTCATTAGTAATCTGGAAAATGCATATGAAAGTCACTGGTGCCATTTTACACCTGCAAGACTGGCAAAAAGTTTTTGACTTGTTCTAAATACTGGTTGGTATATGGTACATTAGCACTGCTGGAGGAAGTGTAAGTTTTTACAACCACTTTGGAACACGCATTAGTATTTCTTTGTAAAGTAAGTATGAATGTATTTCCTAGAGAAACTTGGATCTTTAATCTAGGAGACATTTACAAGATTGTGAATAGGATCATTTACTTCTAATAGCAAAAAAAGAAAAATAGCTCAAATATGCACCCCTAGCCAGGCATCGAACACACTTGTAAACCTAGGAACTCGCAAGGCTGACGTGTTCACAAATTTGAGGCCAGCCTCAGCAACTCAGCAAGGCTCTCAGCAATATAGATCCTGTCTTTAAAAGGGAGTTGTAGCTTGATGATAAGGCCCCTAGATTTAATCTCCCATACCCACACACATACTCCCCAAAATACATATGTATATGCCAGTAGATTAGTAGGATATTCATAAGTGAAATACTATGTAACCTGAAAACAACTCTAGCTACATAAATGAGTTTTTAAATTATTTTGACTGGAAGAAAGCAAATCACTGAAGAGTTAATATTATTCCACTTATGTAAAATTTTACAACAGGCAAAATTGAGACTTGTACATTAGAGATTCCTATGTTGGGGATATAATAGAAAATAAAATACAAGGAAATTATTAACATAATTCAGCATTGTTCTAGAAGCAGAGGAATACAATTGGGATTCCATGGGGGGCTCCTTATGTCCCCTAGTTTAGCTATTGGCCACAATGTTGATGCCCATATGTTTTTTTTTTTTTTTTTTTGCTGTTTTTTTTTTATTGGTTGCTTAAAACATTACAAAGCTCTTAACATATCATATTTCATACATTAGATTCAAGTGGGTTATGAACTCCCATTTTTACCCCAAATACAGATTGCAGAATCACATTGGTTACACATCCACATTTTTACATAATGCCATATTAGTAACTGTTGTATTCTGCTACCTTTCCTATCCTCTACTATCCCCCCTTCCCTCCCATCTTCTCTCTCTACCCCATCTACTGTAATTCATTTCTCTCCTTGTTTTTTTTTTTCCCATTCTGTAAATATACATTTTAATGCACATGTATGATGTATTTTACAATAGATACAATAAAAATAGTAGATAGTTATAAATCTACCTGGATTCTAAACCATTTAAGTTACCGTCATACCTAGAAAATGATCATTAAAAGTATTTCAAATGGGTACAAAAGTGCATGCCTATAATTGTAGCTACTTGGGAGGCTGAGGCAGGAAGATCACAAGTTCAAGGCCAGCCTGGGCAACTTAGCAAAACCTTGTTTCAAAATTTAAAAGGGTGTGTGGGGTTGTGGTGCAGCTCAGTGGTAGAGTGCTTGGCTTGGCATGCACAAGACCCTGGGTTCAATCTTAGCATGGGAATTTTTTTTAAAGAAATATGTTCAGATATTTCTTCAAAAGTATGTCATCCTACTTCAAAATTTTTTTCTATTTGTACGTGAAATTTTGTTTTAATATGGTCATCTTGAAATGGGAGATAATCTGCTGTATCAGAGAATCGCAACATGAAAGAGGCATGTATGACTTGAAAAACCTTAAAATTCCATTCCTTTGGTAAGCATAAGGAAATTATTAGAAGTGGGCTGGGATTGTGGCTTAGTGGTAGAGCGCTTGCCTAGTATGTGTGAGGCACTGGGTTTGTTTCTTACCACCACATATAAATAAATAAAGGTCCACCGACAACTAATAAAAAATATTTTTTTTAAAAAAGTGACCTTATTATTCTACACACAGCACTGGGTACAGGAAGTTTCTGGTCAACCAGTGTCCCAGGTACTGGACTGAAGGTTGGGAAGAGTGCAGTTACCAGTGATGGTATTTATAGGTCCATAACAAGGTAAACAATCTTAAACATTTACTCACACATAATGCTACACAAAGTGCTTGTATTCATTGTCTTAGATGGGATAACAAATCAGCACAAGTAATGTATCTGAATAGGCAATAACCATTATCTTCTCTCATGAATCAGACAGCTTTGGAATTTTATCCATCTTGGACCAGTATCCATGCTTAATATCTTTGTACCCCACAGTAAAACCATCTGTGCAAAACAATTTCTGCCCTTATGGTAGTGTGGTATGATGGTATGGAAGGAAACTTGGAAAGGTATGTGCAAATAAGTTATGTAATCTAACATTTTATTATCAGTTGCTATTTGGAAAATAAGGGACAGTTGAAATAGGCATTCCAGGGAATAATTTTGCATTAATATAGGTAAAACAATATAGTGGTTTAAATTAGGGGAACTACAGTGGACACACAGCACAGTTAAGATTTTCTCTCTCTCTCTCTCTCTCTCTCTCCCTCTCTCTCTCTCTCTCTCTCTCTCTCTCTCGTGTGTGTGTGTGTTATCAGTACTAGGAATTGAACCCAAGGATGCTGTGCCACTGACCTACATCCCCAGCCCCTTTTATTTTTTATTTTTTAAATTTGAGCCAGAGTCTTTTTAAGTTATCAAGGTTGGCCAACTTTTGATCCTCCTGCCTCAGCCTCCCAAGTTGCTGGGACTACAGGTGTGCACCACTGTATCTGGCTGAGTATTTTAAAGATAAAGCCAACTTCGTTTGTTGCCAAGCAGCTGTAAAAGAAAGAAATCAAGAATATTTTCAAAGTTTCTGACAAAAAAAAAAAAATAGAAACGCCTTTAACTGAGGTCAAGAAGACTGGGAAATGGGGTGGGGACTTTTTAAAATTTATTTTTTAGTTGTAGTTATTTATATGTGGTGCTGAGAATTGAACCCAGGGCCTCACACGTGCTAGGTGAGTGCTCTACCAGTGATCCACAACCCCAGCCCACGAGGAGCCTTTTTTGAGAGGGTAGGAATAAAATGTTTCATTTTGAATTTGAGAAAACTATTAACCCATCAAATGGAAATATCTAGACATCTGAATATACATATCTGAAATTCAGGGTCAATGTCAGCACTGGAGACCAATTGTGGGAAGTATAGGTGTATATATGGTATTTATGCAGTGGGACTAGATAAAATCACTGAGAAAATGATGATGGACAAAAAGAAAGGCTGAATCATGGGATGCTCCTGTATTTAAATAGGGAAACAAAGAATGATTCAATAAAGACTGAAAGGGGATAACCTGTGAGATAAGAAGGGGGGGGGGGGGAAGAGGGCTGGAAAGAAAGATGGGATGGTAGAAAGAGAGGAAGACAGTGTCACAGAAGCCAGGTTTCACCTCAGAGGGAGCAATGTAGTGTCACCTGATACCGAGAAATTGACTAAGATGAAGCTTTGGCTTGATGGTTAGTACTACTCACTAATGGCTGAGTAGTACCTGTGGAGTGGTAAGGACAAAAAGATCATTCAAGTGAATTCAAGAAGGAATGAGAGGGGAGGAAGAAATACTCTTTCAAAAACTGTTGTAGGCCATCAGCAAGATTGTAGAACAGGAAACCATAGGCCCTCCGCAACACAAACGAATTTAACAATGATGTACAAACCAGATGTCTCTGGAGAAATGCAGAAACTAGTTAAAGGTTCTTGTACTACAGGTGAGGCTGAAATCAACTTCAATGAGGCCAGGATAGGAAATTTAAGGGTGATATCTCTTGCCAGAGTATCCCAACACAACCCCCTTTCCCTGCACAGCATGGCACAATTAGAAAAACTTCAACATGCTTTTTCCTTGGGGGAGAGAAAGGTATAGAACATACGTCAAATGTTCTTCTGTCAGAGGGATTGGTTCTGTTGTGCCTGAATCCAATCACTGATGGGTGAGGTTGGAGTTTCTGAGAACAAAGGAAATTTGAAGTACCACACATAGATGCTAGGTGGAGATCAAGTATCATGATTACCCTAGCACCAGAGGGGCCACCTTATCACAGACACCAGGAGCTTCTGAGTTGACCAGAAAACCTCTTCAATTAGAATGATATACCCAAGCCAAGAGAGAATGCATTGTCAGAAAAGGCCTGAGATGTTTCCAAGGTCTCTAGCCTAGACTGGGTTAAGAAAGTCTTCCCTGTATAAAACCAGACCACAAAATCTGGAAGAGGTGACTCATTCTTCAATACTGAAGTCCAGAAAAAATTAAGAAGACATACAAAAGAGTGGAAACATGGCTCATGTAAAGAAACAACAGAAACCAACCTGAAAGAAATGGAAACCATGACTTGCCAAGGAATTCAAACATACATCATGCTTATTGAATTAAAGCTCAGACAACTAAATAAAATCATGAAAATGATAAATAAATAAATGAGAATATCGATAATAAGGGCCTTAACAATTAAAAAAAAAAAAGAAACTGTAAAAAAGAACCAAACAAATTCTGTAACTGAAGACTATAATACCTGAATTAAATTCACTTTTGCTTTATTCCTCTGTTGAGGGTACTGAATGGCAATGGCAGGGAGTGCCTGTCAAAGCAAACTGTTTACATCATGAGCCAGGAAGCAGAGAAGACCAACTGGGATCCTATAATCCCCTTTAGGGATAACACTCCCAGTGGCCTAAGGACCTCCCCAAGGCCCCATTTCTCACAGACTCCACCACCTCTCAATAGCACCACACTTGATACCAAGGCTTTAACATGGACATTCATCCAAACCACAGCAAGGTAGAAGAAAGAACTAGTGAATGAACTCATTTGAAACTATCAAGGCAGAGGAGAGAAAAGATAAAAAAATAAAGAGATCCTAAGGTGCCGCAGTCTGGCTGGGCACAATCAGGAGCCACTTGTCAAAAGAAACTAACTTTATTTTTAGAACCACACACACCAAACAAAACAGCCTCTCAGGAAAAACCCTCAGAGCCTCAACTGCCACCACCGGCTTTCCACAAGCCTCTCTCTCCAACACAAGCCTCTCTCCCCACCTCCCACAATCCTCCTGCTCTTGAGGCCGATTGGCTGGGTCACGTGGGCAGAGCCAAAAAAAGTCCCCCAATGAGCAGCTCCGTGGTCTGAAAGGGCAGGGAAACAGCCCAATGAGCATCACCGCAGAGGAGCCAATCAGCTAGATGTTGCTGGGGCCGCTGTGAGCCAATCATCAGCCGGCAGCTGGAAGTTTGCTGGGGCCCCTTCGGCTGTGGCTCTCAACATATCCCCCTCTCTGTTTAAACAAAAAGCATGTGGCTTAGGGACCGTACCTGCCTTAGGTTGTCCAATAGTACATATGGTCCTTACCCGTTAGGTTGGTACCATTGCAATTGGATCTTACCCATCACTGACTACCGGTCCAGTATACAGCCACACCTGTGGAGAGGTCTTTGTACCAGCGGGGGGGTGAGGTTCTTTGCCTCACCTCTGTTGGCCCCCAAATTTTAGCTGGACGATCATGACAAGCAGAAGGGAGGAAGATACACCAAGCCAATTGACGGCTCCTTTTGGAAAAATTGTACCACCGATGACATCATCAGCAAAAATACCCCAACACTACCACAAGTCGCTGCACCAACAGATAGTTCACAATGCATACAGGTGAGTTCACAATGTGTCCAGTCAAGTTCTGCAAGCAGTTCAGTGATGGCTATTGCAGAAGCTGTAGATTGGTTTTATCTTTGACTTCACCAGCACTGGGATGAAGATAGGAATTCTGGCAATAATGGCTAAAGAAAAAATTATGTAACATTACAGAAGGCACTAAAAGAAAACAATTTTCTTAACAATTTATATTGTCTTCACCGGCACTGGGATGAAGATAGGAATTCTGGCAATAATGGCTAAAGAAAAAATTATGTAACATTACAGAAGGCACTAAAAGAAAACAATTTTCTTAACAATTTACATTGTCTTTAAGAGAATTATTAAATATAATGAAAAGGAAAGGTGAAAGTAAACAAACAGATCTGTTAACCTCCTTTTTTGTTCACATATTAAAACAATCCTCAACAGTTGTTTACCCAATTTAAATTAAACCATATAAATCACGTGAAAAAAATATTTGGATCCATTTTATCATGAGCGCTCATCATATATGATATATGGACATATGTACATTCAAACATATAACACAAAACACAAGTGTGCACACATAATACATACAACACATAACATAATAGTAAAGGCCTTATAACTTTTTACAGGTGAAATTTCCATTGCAATGTTTAAAAACTCTATAGTCAAAAAAATAGAACTGATCAGCAAAACATTAACCTAGGTCTGTATGAGCTCAAAAAACAAATATGGGAAAGGGCAATAATAAAGTTGATATTGAAAAAAGCATCCTGGTTCTATTGCAGATGTAAGGATAGCCAAACTGGAGTTTTGGATATCAGCTGTTATGGACTTGAGAAGATGATTTCATCTTCTTTTTGGTCTGTAGAAATCGCTTTAGTTAATCTCTTTGGAATCCAAATCGGCTGCTGTTCTCCCTGTGGAAACACATAAACAGACCTCCAACTCCAGACAATTACTGGGTCAGGACCTTTCCATTGTCCTGTTAGAATATCCTTCCAAAGTACCTTGGGCTTATGCACATTTTTTGGACACATATGCCTTTCCGCAGCACTAAGTCCTGATGAATCCAAATTTAAAAAGTTTAGAGTAAAAAGGGTTATTTTAAGTTTATCTTTGGGGAATATATACCCCTTCCCAATTCCTTCTTTTTGCTTTAATAAGTACATTTTAATAGTTTGATGAGCTCTTTCAACTATGCCTTGTCCCTGTGGATTGTATGGGATTCCTGTTATATGAGTAATGCCAAATGTTGAGCAAAATTGTTTAAAAGAGGTAGAAGTATAACCAGGGGCATTATCTGTTTTTAACTGTTTTGGAACACCCACAGTGGCAAAATTTTGTAAGCAATGAGCTATAACATCTTTAGTTTTTTTCTCTGGCATGAAGGGAGCCCATCAAAAATCCAGAAGAAGTATCAACTGTAACATGCAAATATTTTAATTTTCCAAATTCTGGCAAGTGTGTGACGTCCATCTGCCAAATATTGTTAGGTATCAATCCTCTAGGATTGACTCCAAGATTAACTTGTGGTAAAAAGGTCACAATTTTGACATTGTTTTATTATTTGTCTAGCTTGTTCCTTAGTTATTTTAAAATGCTTTTGTAAAGTATTAGCATTGACATGGAACTTTTTATGAAAATTTATAGCTTCTTCTAGTGTAGAGAAAATATGTATGTCGTGTGTAGTTTTATCTGCTAAATCATTGCCCAAACTAAGGGCTCCAGGCAATCCTGTATGTGCCCTGATATGTCCTATAAAGAATGGATCTTTTCTGTCCCAGATTAGACTTTGTATAGTGGAAAGCAAACAGAAAACAGTAGAAGAAGGGGAAATCCTACCAGCATCTTCAAGGGATACTATAGCGTTAACTATATACTGACTGTCGGAAAATAAATTAAATACAGAATCTTTAAACATCACAAAAGCTTGTAATACTGCATTAAGCTCTACCTTTTGAGCTGATTGTTTGGGTACTAAAAATGTAAAAGTTTGATCAGGTGTAACTATTGCTGCTGTACCATTATTTGATCCATCAGTGAATATATTTGCAGCATTCATGATAGGTGTTTTTCTTGTCATTTTTGGAAAAATTACAGGATGCGATGACCAAAAAGACAATAAAGGATTAGATGGTAAATGGTTATCAAATGAAACATTAGATTTGCACATGATTATTGCCCAAGTATTTAACTCATTAGCTAACTCATCAATTTGATTCATAGTATATGGAGTAATGATTTTATTGGGAGAAATTCCAAACACTCCCTTTGCGGCTTTTATTCCTTTGAGTATTAATTGTCCTACAGCCTCAGGATACCTAGTAAGAATAGTGTTAGGAGAATAAGATAAATGTATCCATAATAATGGACCTTCTTGCCAAAATACTCCTGTAGGAATATTTTTTGTTGGTAGTACAATAAATAATAAAGGCAAACTTATATCAATTCTATCCAAATGCATATTTTCCATATATGTTTCAATGATTTTTAATGCCTTTCTTGCTTCAGGCGTTAACATTCGGGGTGAATTTGGATCTGATGGACCTTTTAGGATATCAAATAAAGGTCCCAACTCTCCTGTTGGTATACCTAGATAAGGCCTTATCCAATTTATGTCTCCTAATAACTTTTGAAAGTCATTAAGTGATTTGAGTTGATCTACTCGTATTTGAATTTTTGGTGGACGGACCATGGTTGAGGATAATAGAACTCCTAAATAATTAATTGGAAAATTTAATTGTACTTTATCTATTGCTATCTCTAGATTATAATTTTTTAATAAGTTTGTAAGTGTGGCATAACATTCTAGCAATGTGTTTTTATCTTTGTGTGCTAATAATACATCATCCATATAGTGAAATATTTGTAGTTCAGGATTTTGATTTCTAAGTGGCTGGATTACTTTGTTAACATAAATTTGACACATAGTTGGGCTGTTAGCCATCCCTTGAGGGAGTACTTTCCATTCATATCTCTGATCAGGACCTTCATGATTCAGTGCAGGGATAGTAAATGCAAAATGTGGACTATCCTCAGGATGAATTGGAATTGAAAAAAAAAACAATCTTTAATATCTATAACTAAAACATACCAGGTTTTTGGCAAAGCAGACAACTGAGGAATCCCCGATTGAGCAGGTCCCATAATAACCATCTCATTATTAATGGCTCTTAAATCTTGCAATAATCTCCATTTACCAGATTTCTTTTTGATGACAAAAATGGGAATATTATGGGGAGATACAGAAGGTTGTATATGTCCTTCCGCTAATTGTTGTTTGACCAGGTCATGGGCTGCTTGTATCTTTTCTTTAGTCAGGGGCCACTGAGGAACCCATACTGATCTTTCTGATTTCCAAGTAATGTTGATTGTCTCAGTGGCCCTTTCTGAAAATCCAACCCATGTCTGTCTGTTCCTTGATCTATTTGTATTGGTGCTGCTATACCTTGCCCTTGTTTTTCTAATCTTTTTCCTTTCCTAAAATCTTGTCTAGCCATAATAGTGGGTGCATTTTGATTGATGTTATTTGTTAATGTCAAACCTAATTGATCTAGGACATCTCGTCCCCATAAATTTACGGGAAGATGATCCAGTACATATGGCTGTATAGTTCCTTCACATCCTTCAGGATCCTTCCAATCTAATACCATTGCACTTCTATGGGGATTGGTCGCCACTCCTAGGCCTCTAAGCGTTTGAGTGGCTTGTTGTAATGGCCAATGTTTTGGCCACTCTTGACGAGAGATGATGCTAAGGTCTGCGCCTGTATCCAGTAGCCCATTAAATTCATGTCCTTGAATATTTAGTTTTAGCATTGGGCAAGAATCTAAATTTAAAGACAGCATAGCCCAATCTACACCTATGGAGCCTAATCCCCTGGAACCTCTTTCTATAGTACGGCTGGAAAATTTATCATGTAGGCTGGGTATTATTAATAACTGTGCTATTCTATCTCCTGGTGAAATTACTGATATACCTCTTGGAGAGCTAGCTATAATTTTTATTTCACCTTCATAATCGGGATCAATTACCCCAGGACTTATCATAAGTCCTTTTAGAGTAGAAGAGCTGCGTCCCAATAATAAGCCTACTGTTCCTTTGGGAAGAGGTCCTTTTACCCCTGTGGGAATGATTTGAACTCCCATTTCTGGAGTTAGAACTGCTCTGGCGGAGGCGCAGATGTCCAACCCTCCGCTCCCTCTGGTTTGTCTGATGAGGGATCTGATGGACAATGTGTCCTGGGCACTACCCTGACGGGGTTGCTGGGTTCCTCCAGTGCTCCGTATATTTGTGGTTTTGGGCCCTGGAGCATTGGGCCCCCCTGTCCATTTTTTGACAATGGAGCCCGATGCCTTTCTCCACGATATCATGGATAAACACCTGGTCCTTGTTCGTTTTTTGATAATGGAGTACCCTCTATGGTGGTTTGAGAATGGCATTCATTAGCCCAATGTCTCCCTCTATGGCATCGTGGGCAAATACCTGGTATTCTACTCCTTTGGTACCTAGTTTTGTTAAACCCTCCTCCTATGGGGCAATTCCTTTTAAAATGTCCTGTTTGTTCACAATTGTAGCATGTTCTTGGCCTGGCATCTAAAGCCTGTTTTACTGCAGCTGCCACAATTTGCCCTTGTTCATTAATGTCTCTGGCATCTAAAGCCTGTTTTACTGCAGCTGCCACGACTTGCTCTTGTTCATTAATGTCTCTACATAATTTAATATATGTGTTTAAATCTTCATGTTTCCATGGTCTAATGATATCTCTGCACCAACGATTCGCTTGCTCATAAGCCAGTTGTTTTAGTAATGGCATTGCTTGTTCTGTATTTCCAAAAACTCTGGTAGCTGTTTGAATAAGCCTATCTACAAATTCAGCATAAGGTTCATTAGCTCCTTGTATTACCTTAGATAATTGACCTTGTAAACCTCCATGTCCTTGTAAAGTCTTCCATGCCTTAATTGCATCTACAGCAATTTGTGCGTATACGCCAGGATCATATGCAATTTGTTGCTGCTGATCCTCATAAGGTCCCTTTCCTAACAACATATCTAGATTTCTCTGAGGATAACCAGCTGCTGCATTTCGCCTAGCCGTCTCCTTACAAAATTCCTCATTGGCAACCTTCCATAACAGGTATTGTCCTCCATTTAGCACAGCTTTACAAATGCTAGCCCAATCTGCTGGCGTCATGTTCAAGTTGTTAATGGATTCGACCATGCTTACAGTGAAGGGTGCTTGAGGACCATAGGTTGTTACAGCCTCTTTTAGCTGCTTCACTGTTTTGAAATTTAAAACATGGTAAACTCGCTCCCTCCTGCCTCAAATACAGGGCATGTTAATATTTGAGATCTTGTCTCAGGATCCCAACTATCAACTGCGGGGGTTGGGGGCCTCCCAGCATATGGAGGTGGCCTTGTTAGTTGGACACTTACGCCCTCTGGTGATAGAAAGGTGTTAGTAGCAGTCTCCTGTAGAGGTGGTGCTGTTGGTTGGACACTTACACCCTCTGGTGATAGAAAGGTGTTAGTAGCAGTCTCCTGTTGTAACTTTCCCCCTGATGGCTTTTTCTGTTTTACACTTTCTTTCTCTGTCTGACTAGCTTGAGAGGCCTTCTCTTTTACTTGAATCTTTTCCTCTGTCTGACTAACTTGAGAGACCTTCTCTTTTACTTGAATCATTTCCTCTGTCTGACTAACTTGAGAGACCTTCTCTTTTACTTGAATCAATATGTCTTCTACTTCCTCTACCATTGTCTGAACTGAAGGCTTTGGACTAAGCAAACAAGATACGAATGTCCACAATGGCAATGTGCCAACTGGCAGAGTCCCTGGGCTTTTCTTTTCTATTCTTTTTAAATCTTCACCATGATGGTTCCATTGTGATATATTTAACAACTCCTCCTTAAAAAGCCATGGGCTACATTTTTGTATCGTATCAACGTATGCCCTGACTGTTCTTGATTTTACTGAGATGCCTCCTTCCTCTAACAATTTACTTAACACTCTTTCAGTTTGTTTTTTTACTAATTTCTGATCCCATATTTCTACTATAATACAACCCAACAAGATGACGCCAAACAAAACCGAGACAGAATGAAATAAAAAGGGAACAACAAAAATTCATTATATCAGCCTTTCTATCCTCCTGACATGTGCATCCGTCCTTTCTCCCTATCTGTTCCTCAGATGTAAATAGTTTTTCCTCAGATGTGAGCGGTTTTTCTTCCGTCTCACTCATCTCCAGGGACAGGCAACTTAAAACAAAAGTGAAACAAAATAAAAGAGGAATCTTAAAATGGCTACCCATCCTCTCGCCCTGCCCTCAGGGGCGAGCAGTTTCACTTACCCTCAGTCGCTCCCTGTGCGAGCCACCAAATGCCGCAGTCTGGCTGGGCACAATCAGGAGCCACTTGTCAAAAGAAACTAACTTTATTTTTAGAACCACACACGCCAAACAAAACAGCCTCTCAGGAAAAACCCTCAGAGCCTCAACTGCCACCACCGGCTTTCCACAAGCCTCTCTCTCCAACACAAGCCTCTCTCCCCACCTCCCACAATCCTCCTGCTCTTGAGGCCGATTGGCTGGGTCACGTGGGCAGAGCCAAAAAAGTCCCCCAATGAGCAGCTCCGTGGTCTGAAAGGGCAGGGAAACAGCCCAATGAGCATCACCGCAGAGGAGCCAATCAGCTAGATGCTGGGGCCGCTGTGAGCCAATCATCAGCCGGCAGCTGGAAGTTTGCTGGGGCCCCTTCGGCTGTGGCTCTCAACACTAAGGAGCTTATGGGATGCCATCAAGCAGAACAATATACATATGAGAGTTCCAGAAGGAAAAGGAAAAACAGAAACATCTTGAAAAACTAATGGTTTAAATCTGAGAGAAATAGTTCAAATAACTCTACAACTAGGATAAATCTAAGGAGACCACAGCAAGACACATCATCATTAAACTCAAAAAAAAAAAGTCACAAGGAGAGCATCTTGTATCAAGAGAAAGGCAACTCATTATTTACAAGAACACTTCTATTATCAGATTTTTCTGTAGAAACCTTGCAGATCAGGAGTGATACAATATAGTCAAAGAACTGGAAGAAAAAAACTGCCAACCAAGAACACTATATCCAGTGAAATGTCTTAAAAAATGAAGGCTTTCTCAGATGCACAAAAACAAGTCATTACCATTAGATATGCCCACAAGTGAGGCAAAAAAGATATCAGGGGGCATTTAGAAAATATCTGGAAACAAATACACAACATTACCAAACTTACAGAATGCAATGAAAGTAATACTAAAAGGATTGTTACCATGGCAAATGCTTACATTCAAAAAGAAGAGAGATTTGAAATCAACAACCTAACCTCTCACTAGAAAAGAACAAGCCTAAAGTCAACAAAAGGAGTCAAGATTAGAGGAGATAGGAAAAAAATAGAAATACAATAGAAAAAAGTGAAACCAATTTTTTTTTCAAAAACCAAAATTGATAAACTCTTAGCTATACTAAGAAAAAAAGACAACAAAAACTGGAAAAAAGAGAAGACATTACAAAAGATATCAATCACAGAATTAAGAGGGTTGTGAGACTATTGTGAACAGATATGCCAATAAATTGAATAATCTGAAAGAAATGGATAAATTCCTAGAAACAAACCACCTATAAAGGCAATCATGGAGAAGAATCTGAATAGACAAAAATAGTAAGGAGATTGAAGTAGTAATCAAAATCTTCCAACAAAGAAAAGCCCAGTACCATGAAGTTTCACTGAGTGTTGTATACATTTGAAGAATTTACAACCGTCCTCCTTTGACTCTTCCAAAGAATTTAAAAGGAGGAAACCCAAATTCATTCTGTAAGGTCAGCACTGCCCTCATATCAAAACCAAAGACAACAGTAGAAAAAAACTATTGACTAATATCACTGACGAATATATTTGCAACAATTAGGCATATGAGGAATTTACCTCAACATAGTAAAGGTCATATATGACAACCTAACATGTTTAATGTTGCAAGAATGAAATCTTTTCTTCTAAGATCAGGAACAAGACAAGGATGTACACTCTCAGCACTATCAACATAGGGACACTTTACTAACTACTATCTCCAGTCCTTTTTTTTTTTTTTTTTTTTTTTTTTTTTTTTTTTTTTTTTTTAGGCAGGGCCTCACTAAGTTGCTGAGGGTCCTACTAAATTACCAAAGCTGGTCTTGAACTTATAATCCTCCTGCCTCAGACTCATGAGTTGCTAGAATTAAGGTATGCACCACCCGCCTGGCTCAGTTGTGTTTCTTTCCACTAACAATGCCTAATCAGAAAGGGAAATTATGAGAACAGTCATTAACCTTTGCATCAAAAAGGTTAAAATACTTAGGAGGTGAAAAACTTGAACACTATAAAACATTGCTAAAGGAAATCAAAGGTACAAGGCTGGAATTGTAGTACAGTGGTAGGGTGTTTGCTTAGCTGTGTGAGGCACTGGGTTGGACTCTCATTACTTCATATAAATAAATAAAAGTCCATTGACTATTAAAAAATTTTTAAGTAAATAAACCTACATTTAAAAAATAAAAATAAAAGAGCCAGGCACTCACCTATAATCCCAGTGGCTTGGGAGGCTGAGACAGGAGGATCGTGGGTTCAAAGCCAACCTCAGCAACACTGAGGTGCTAAGCAACTCAATGAGACCCTGTCTCTAAAAATACAAAATAGGGCTGGGGATGTGGCTCAGTGGCAAGTGCCCCTGAGTTCAATTCCCAGTACCAAAAATAAAATTAAAAATTTTTAAAAATCAAATGTACAAATAAATAGGAGAATATACCATGCTCACAGCTCAACAAACAGATGATTGTTAAACTCTCCACACTACTCAAAGCAATCTAGAGATTTAATGTAATCTTCATAAAAACCCCAATGCATTTTTTGCAAAAACAGAAAAAAAAATCTTAAAATTCATATGGAATCTTAAAGGATCCCAAATAACCAAACAGTCTTTAAAAAGGACAAAGGCCTCACACTTCCTGATTTTAAGTCATATGATAAAACAATAGTAATTAAAACAGGGTGATATTAGCATAAAGACACACAGACTAATGGAACACCAAAAAGAGCCGGAAACAAACCCTTGCATACATGACCAAATGATCTTCAACAAAGGTAGGTACATAGACCACATAATGGGAAAAGAACAGTCTTTAATAAATGGTGTTGGGAAATCTGAATATCCATATACATGGAAAAGAATAAAGTTGTACCCTTACCTTACACTACATAGAAAAATTCAAAATGGATTAAAGACCTGTTATGATTTGGATTTGGAATGTCCCCCAAAGGCTCATGGGTTGAGGGCTTGGTCCCCAATGCAGTAATGTTCAGAGGTGGGGCTCTGGGAAGTAATTGGATCATGAGGGTGATAGCCTCATCAGTGGATTAATCCATCACAGCTGAGTGGACAATTGGGGGATTCTGGAAACAGGAAGTGGGACCTAGTTGAAGGGAGTAGGTTCTTGGGGATATGTCCTTGGGGACAATATCTTGTCCTTGGCCCTTTCTCTCATTTCCTATCTGCCTCCCCACTGCCACAAGGTAGTAGCTTGTTCTTCCACACCCCTCTACCTTAATGTTCTGCCTTACTGGCCCACTGTAATGGAGCCAGACTATCATGGACTGAAACTTCTGAAGGCATAAGCCAAAAAAAAAAAAAAAAATCTTTCTTAGGTTGTCTTCTCAGATATTTTGTCATAGTGATAGAAAGGTAACTAAAACAAGACCTAATCATAAGACCTACAATTATAAAATTCTTCAAAGAAAATACATGGAAAAAGCTTCAAGACATTGAATTTGGCAATGATTTTTTTTTTCCTAGTATAGGGATGGAACCCAGAGCCTCATGAATGGTAGGTAAGCTCTCTACCACTGAGCTGCATTTCCAGCCCTATTTATTAACCCCAGCCACAAACTTGGGTTTCTCCTAACCCCAACCTCCCAGATAACTAGGATTACAGATGTGCACCACCGTGCCTGGCTAAAACCCAGCCATAAGACCTAGAATTACAAAAATCCTTGAGGAAAATTTGGGGAAAGTCTCTAGGACATTGGATTTGGTCATGACTTCTTGAATATGACACCAAAAACATAGGTAACAAGGACAAAAATAGATAAATGGGATGTCAAACAAAATCTTCTGAATACCAAAGAAACAACAATGTATAAATATATATACATTGAAAGCCACATTATGTGCTGGGAAATAGTGACTCCAAATGGTTGCCACAATAAGAGTTCTGTTTCCAGCAATGGTAGAATAGATGGTTTAGGCTTCGCCTCATTAAAAACAATTTGAAAACATCAGAAAGCAAATGATGCCAGAGGAATTGTGGGATTCAGATCTAAGAAAGGAAAAAAGAGACATGAATCTGGCTCTTGAAGCCCCCTCTCCCTGCCAGTTCTGAAAGTGGAAACCAAGAGGTTTAGAAGCTACACAAGGTTTTTTCATAGATGCATAGGGCTGAAGGGACAAAAGTAGAAAGGGCTGCTGAGAAGGTATACGCCTCAGGTTTTTATCTGAGACCCCAAAAGTCTCAGCTCTACATTATCTCAATGTTGCTTTGGAGTAGAGGGATTAAGAGGAACTATTAGTAATGTAAATCTCCTACCTATCTTAAACAAAAGTTATCTGGGGAAGAGTACCTTCTAGAAGTCTCACACTATCTACAGTTGTTCAAGTGCAATTCTGGTACTAGAAAATGACCTGATTTACAGAAGACATGATATGGATAAAAGCCAAGAGAAACAAGCATTGGAAACAGACTAAAAAGGAATCTAATAGGTTCTGAGTCAGGGGTCAGCAAACAATGACCCATAGGCTAAATCCAGCCCACTGCCTGTTTTTATAAATAAAGGTTTATGGGCACACAGCTACACTGATTTGTTTATTTTTGTCAGTGGCTGCTTTGATACTCTGAACAGCAGAGTGAATAGTTGCAGTAGAAACTACATGGCTCACAAAGCCTAAAATATGCAACATCTTAGCCTTTACTGAAAAACTTTGCTGATCCCTCAAATTTAAGTTCTGCCACAATAAGGTAACAAAACAACAAAATTTAAAAATAGAAGGAATACAACTACAAAGATAAAAGAAATTTGTGGAATATTAAACAGATTCAATATAGACAACAATTGGTATTTAGAAAAGATAATTAAACCCCTAACAAGACAGACAAACTTTAAAGTAAAACTAACCAGTATAAGGAATAAAAAGAAATTAATGAAAGTTTTACATAATTTAAAAGATAAGAGGATTTATCAAATAATTATAGTAATAAACTGGAAAATTTATAAGAAATGGACAAATTCCTAGGGCAAAAAATAATTACAAAAACTAAAGAGAAAAAAATGAAGACGTGGTGCAGTGGGTGCAGGCCTGTAATCCCAGCAGGTTGGAATGCTGAAGCAAGAGGATTACAAGTTCAAAGCCAGCCTCAGCAACTTAGTAAGGTCCTAAGCACTTAGCAAGACCCTGTCTCTAAATAAAATATAAAAAGGGCTGGGAATGTTGCTCTGTGGTTAAGTGCCCCTGGGTTCAATCCCTGATACAAAAAAAAAGAAAAGAAAAAATGAAGAATCTTCTATTAAAGGAATTCTCACACAAAAAATTATTAGGTGAGTTATTTCAAACATTTAAGAAAGAAATACCAATTTCTTAAGGGTGAAGTGGGAGTCCATAAGGAAAACTGGCCTAGAGTATGGTGTTAGGGTCTAAGCTAAGACTTGCCCACATGGGGGCAGCCTTACATAGTCTCTCAGGGCTCAAACAACAGGAGGGTGTACTTATGGAAGAGGGAACCTGGTAGAGCGAGGTCACTCAAGTCATCCCCAAGGGGAGTAGTAGCCTTGTGGATTAGCACAGCCCACCTAGTTGAGTTAGGTGTCTGTGATTGGATGCAGGAGAGTCAGATGAGTAAGGAGAAGAATGAACCATTGTGGGTTGACAGCCCACAGGAGATGAGAGATTGGTTACATATGAGGGGAGAGGGAATGGTTAAATAGGAGAGTGGAAGACAGGGCTTTCACTTTCTTAACAAGGGAGTTAAAATACACATAAGGTGAAAGCTAGAGTGAACTCCATGGTTTGGTATTAGATGGATAGACATCTGAATTTTATCTACTGAGAGGGAATGATGGAATTTCATTATTAATGAAGGTATCTGCATCCAGATCTTGGCTTTTTATTTTTGGTACTAGGGATTGAACCTAGGGTGTTCTACCACTAAGCTATATCCCCAGCCCTTTTATTTATTTTTAGACACGGTCTCACTAAGACGCCGAGGATGGCTGGGCTGCAGCCCGGCATCCCAGAAGTGGACGCTCCGCTGGATGGTGTGTTCTTCGGTTACCACCCCCCCACCCCCACAGCTAGGACTTGGGGCCAGGTTTTACTACTTCTGGCAGCGCCTGGCGCGCCAAGAACTTCTAGCAGCACCTTGGTGACGAGTTGGAATCGTCATTCGAGGCTTTGCTAGTCTTGAGTCAGGATTATGTCAGTGGCCCCTATCAGGAAGAAATGTGAACTGTTGTTGGTCAGTGTATCCAGAAGTTTCTGGATATTGAAAGACAATTTTTTCTACCAAAAAAAAATGCAGTTGTCTGTCTAGAAACCAAATCAGTGAAGACGTCTCAAAACTAAAGAATGAATTGCAGCTAAAGATGCGCTGGTGCAGAAGCACTTACACAGCTGAGGCATTGGCTTCAGGGGCTGGAGGACATAAGTGTGCAGCACAAAATGCCGGCTGAAGGCCCTCAGGGCTCCTTGGCCTACCTGATGCAGGCATCTGCCAATATCCCTGTGCCTGAGAGGAGCCTGGCCTATAAGGTGCCCTCCTACAGACAGTTTCTCCAAACTTCTCTCTATGTGGACATGGCATTTTAGAAGAACTATTTATTTGCCAGAGAATGAGTTGGTGTTAATTTTGTTTCCACCTAAAAATTTCCCATATTTTTACTTGAGTACTTTATAGAATGCCTGTAGCTTGGCAAATGAGGTGAGCGGTCTACTGCTGAGCCACAACCCAGCCCGCCACAGATTTTTTTCTTGGGTTTTTTTTTTTTTTTTTTTTTTGCTTGTTTTTAAAATTTTTGTATGACTTTATATAGGTTTGTGGGGGGTTTTTTGTTTGTTTTGTTTTGTTTTTGTTTTTTTAGTTGTTAGTTTGTTATGATCTGAGGGGGAAAAATAAAATTATTGGAGAATCAGGGGAGGAGTTTGGTTTTAGGCCTTTTACAATTACTACACATCCATGGTAGTAGAGAAAAATATATAAATTTACAGTCTCGAGTTTTTGAACTACCTCAAGAAGAGGAATCTAATGCAACATTTGTAATGCTTCCACAGCAGTACAGAGTGCAGATATTTTGTAAATGTGTCAGAAAAAAAGGATTAAAATATGCTAGGTTAGTATAGTAATATTGCAGTAGATCCTTTAGTTGATGCTGCCTTTTGTTTGGGTGAGTGTATGTGTTGTGTGGTGTTTGCTGTTTTGAGGGAGCTATATTAGGAGTACAACCTGCTGGGGGCCTTGCAGTAATGAACCAGTGTGAGTAACAGCAGACCCAGTCTCCCTAGCCTGACAGCTAGAGCACAAGTGAAGTACAAGGGGTCAAAGCTTGGTTTGATTCTTTTTCTTTTGAGTTTTGTTTTGTTTGCTTGTGTTTTTGTTTTACTTTTTGGAGAAAAGACAGTTTACATGGAGGAAGGTTCTTGCTCATAAATTTGATTCCAAGAGACTAGGGTCTTGGGGTGGAGGGTGACCTGAAGAGTGATCCTCGGCTACTTCACCTCCACAGAGAGCATGTAGATCCTCTGTGGGGAAGGTATTTTGCCTTCTTGTCAGAAGAGGTTTTCTTTTCTCTGCTTTATGCATCTCTTAGATTACATCCCTTCAGCCAGTGCAAACACTCCACTGTCAGTAGGTCTGTGGCTGTGTCTTGGTTCGTTTTGTCCTCTCCAGCCCTGATGATCCCTTCCCACTGCCTCAATATCCACTCATGTTCCTGATCTGGCCTGGATGCCACCTGGTCCATGAAGCCTTCACTCCATTCCAGGACATAGGACCTTTATTTCTTTCACAGTCTTGTGGAATATGAGGTAGGATGTGAGAATATAGAGGTATTAGATTATAGGACTAGTGAAAGGGTAATCAAAAGAAGTTAGCTGTTAGCAGGAGAAAAGAGAGAGAGAGGTGACCCCATGAAATGCTCCCTGTTGCCTCTACAACAGGATGCTTTCTGTTAGCATACCTAGTAAAGATACTTCTGGTGCAACTAGGCCCACAAGGACCTTGGTGACAGTTTTCCAGGTCCTGGTTATTGTCCCTAGATGGAAGTGGCCATGTGCCTAGTTGGTGGTGGCAGTCATGTCAGGGCACCTGCAGGTACCTCAATGTTGGGCTGTCAGTGTCCCAAGGTGGAAGATGCCCCAGCTAAAGATGGCAGAGGCAGAGGTAACCCAAGATGGTGGTGGAGGTGTCCTAAGATGGAAACAACTACTTTCAGAGATGGGGCTGGAAGGATGGGCTGTATGGTGGCATTGGGAGGCCTATTTGGTGATGCCATAGTGTGGTGTGTGGTGCTGCAACAGGCAGCTGCCTCCTGGCCCTGTCCAATGTCCCATAATGGAGATTACCACGTGGGGAGGGCTATGGTGGTGGCTGCAGTTTCCCAAGATGGAGGCGGTTTGGGTGGAGCCACATGTTAGTGAATAGGGAACCTCAGTGTGGTGGTGTTCCTCTCCAGCACAATGAACCATAGGGTGGGTCAGGCCTCTCCAGGGCAGCCTTTGTTTGCTTTTTGATAATGGAGTATTATTGGCCTCATAAAAATGTGTTGGGAATTATTTACTGCTCTTCTATTTTTTGGAAGAGTTTGCGAAAAGTGATATTATTTTTGGAAGGAGGGTACTAGGGATTGAACTCGGACACTCAACCACTGAACCACATCCCCAGTCCTATTTTGTATTTTATTTAGAGATAGTGACTCACTGAGTTGCTTAGCACCTTGCTGTTGTTGAGGCTGGCTTTGAACCCGTGATCCTCTTATCTTAGCCTCCCAAGCCACTGGGATTACAGGCGTGCACCGCTGTGCCCGGCTTTTCTTCTTTTCTTATTAATTCAATTTAATGTTATTATTAAGACATTAAAATGCTCCATTACAAAACGTTCACTTAAGGCAAAAGAAAGCAGTATAGAGAATAGTGGAATGAAATTGGCATGAGACACATAAAAATATAAAGCAAAAAGACAATTTAATGTTATTATTGATATAGTTAGATGTGCATCTTTTTGCTTTATATTTTTATGTGTCTCATGCCAATTTCATTCCACTATTCTCTATACTGCTTTCTTTTGCCTTAAGTGAACGTTTTGTAATGGAGCATTTTAATGTCTTAATTATTTGTCTCAATTTTTTAAAGTATTTTAGTAGTTATCCTAAGTTTTGTCATGTACATATTAAGCTATCAGTATCAGCTTCAGATTTATATTAGCTTAATATCCGTGACATATGGAAACATTACTCCTATATAAATCTATTCTCCTTTCTCCATTTTTGTTGTATTATTAATGCAGGTTACATCTGTTATTATTCCAAACGTAACAATACAATTGGATTTTACAGTATTACAATACTTCACTACTTTGAGTCCAATACAATTGGATTTTACAGTATTACAATACTTTACTATTTGTTGTTATTTCCTTAGCTCACTACTACTTTATTCTCACCTATCTTCTTTGTGCTATGTGATTTATGTGCCAATATTTTTGAAAACTGTACATTTTAGATGAAATATCATTCTAGGCATACCTTGGAGATACTGCAGGTTTGGTTTCAAACCACTAAAATGAAGTTATTTTCATAATAGAATGAATCACACAAATTTAAAAATTTCCCAGTGCATATAAAAGTTATATTTATACTTTATTGTAGTTTAAGTATGTAGTAGCATTAAAATGCTAAAACATATATACTTTAATTTAAAAGTACTTTATTGCTAACGATCCTAACAAACATCTGAGTCTTCAGTAAGTTGTAATTTTCTTGCTGGTAGAAGTTCTTGCCTCACAATTGATGCTTGCTTGACTGATCATGGTGATGGTTGCTGACGGCTGGGGTGGCTGTGGAAATTTTAAAAAGTGAGATAGTAATAAGTTTGCCACATTGACTAATATTTTGTTTCCTGAAAGCTCTGATGGATACCATTTTTATCCACAGCAAAACTTCTTACAAAATTGGAGTTAATCCTCTGAAAACCTGCCCCTGCTATGTTAAGTAATTCTATATAATATTTTAAATAGTTTTTTGTCATCTCAACAACGTTCACATCATCTTCCTCAGGACAGATTCTATCTCAAGAAGCCACTTTGTTTGCTCATCCATAAGAAGCAATTCCTTATTTATTAAAATTAATCCTGAGATTGCAGCACTTCAGCCAAATATTCATGCTCCACCTCTAATTCTAGTTCTCTTGCTATTTTCACTACATCTGCAATGACTTCTCCACTGAAGTCTCAAACCCCTCAAAAGTCATCATGAGGGTTGGAAACAACTTCTTCAAACTCTTATTAATATTGATATTTTATGTTCTCCCATGAATGTTCTTAATGATATCTAGAATAGTGAATCATTTTCAAGATTTTCACTATCAGAGGAATGAGTATCTATGGTAGCTGTAGACTTATGAAGTGTATTTCTTAAATGATAAGACTTGAAAGTTGAAATTACTCCTTGACTAGAAGCTTCAGAATGGATGTTGTGTTAGCAGACATAAAAATAATATTAATCTCATTGTACATCTCCATCAGAGCTCTTGGTGAAAGCTACATTATCAATGAGCAGTTATATTTTGAAGGAAATTTTTTTCTGGGAAGTAGGTCTTAACAGTGGGCTTAAAATATTCAATGTACCATATTGTAAACAGATGTTCTGTTATTCGGACTTGTTATTCAATTTTCAGAGCACAGTGGGTTCCGTATAAATTTTATGGGTCTTAGGATTTCTGGAAGAGCAAATGAGCATTGGTATCAATTTAAAGGGACCAGCTGCATTATCCTCTAACAAGAGAAGAAACTTGTCCTTTGAAGCTTTTTGAAAAAAAAATTTATTCTTTTTAGATATACATGACAGTATATTTTCCTTTGAAGCTTTGAATCCAGGCATTGACTTTTCTCTAGCTATGGAAGTCGCAGATGGCATCTGCTTCCAATAAAAGCTGTTTGAAATCTGTTGTTTCATGTACCCACCTCCATTGGTTATCTTAGCTAATCTTCTGCTATAACTTCTATATCAGCATTTAATGTTTCACTTTGCACTTTTATGTTTTGGAGATGACTTCTTTTCCTAAACCTTATGAACAAACCTGTGCTAGGAACATCAAAGATCACAGATCACAGTGCTGGGGCTGGGGCTTAGTTACTGTTTGCCTAGCACTGGGTTCGATCCTTAGCACTTCATACAAAAATAAACAAATAAAATAAAGGCAAGATATCCATATATAACTACAAAAAATTGTTTTAAAACACAGATCACTATAACTATATAATAACAATGAAAAAGTTTGAAATGTTGAGAGAGTTACCAAAATATGAGTTCAAAGCTGCCTTCAGCAATTTAGTGAGGCTCTAAGCAACTCAATGAGACCCTGTCTCAAAATAAAAAGGGATGGAGATGTTGCTCAGTGGTTAAGGGACCCTGGGTCCAATTCCCGGTAAAGAAAGAAAGAGAGAGAGAGAGAGAGATGGGGGTGGTGGAGGGATGAATGGAGGGAGGACATGCTATTGAGCAAATGACACCAAAAGACTTGCTCAATGTAGGGTTGCTACAAGCCTTCAAACCTTAAAAACATGAAATGTTTTGGGAGTGGAATAAAGTGAAGCACAATTTTAAAAAGTTATGTCTGTATTTTTTTTTTCCTAAACATACATACCTATGATAAAGTTTTGGTTTTTATGTTTTGTTCTGTTTTATTGCAGTACCAGGGATTGAACACAGGGGGGCTCTATCACTGAGCTACAGTCCCAACACTTTTTGTTTTTTTGTTTTGAGACAAGGTCTCAACAAGTTGCTGATCCTCAAACTTGTGATCATCCTGCCTTAGCCTTCCGAGCAGCTGGAAATTCAGGTATGCACTACTGTGCCCAGCTATGATAGAGTTTAATTTATAAATTAAGCACAGTAAGAGAAGAACAACAAGTGATAATAAAAATAGAACAATTATAACAACATACTATATTAAAAGTTATGTGAATGTAGACTCTCTCAAAATATCCTAGTCACCCTTCTTTTTGTGATGATGTGAGATGATACAGTACCTACATGATGAACTGGAGGGAGATGAATGGCACAGGCATTGTGACAGCACTAGACTGCTACATTAGGGTTACTTGAACACAAGCAGTATGATACCAATATTCAATTTGAGAACCAACAGCTGCTAAGTGAAATATGGCAAGGAAGGCAAAGGGATGAATCATGTCCTAGTCAAGATGGAGCAGGACAGTAAAATATTTCATTATACTACACCAATAGCATAAAATCTAAATCTTATTGTTTATTTCTGGAATTTTTCCTATCATATTTTCAGATCACACTTGAATACTGATAGCTGAAGGAAAAGTAAAAATATAGATAAGAAGGGACTGCTGCATAGAGAAATCCCGTGGAGCCATTCTTTAGCCTCCCCCAATGTTAACATCTTGCATAACTATGGAACATCAGTCAAGAAATTGACATCAGTGCATGTTGAGAGCCACAGCGGAAGTGGCCCAGCAAACTTCCAGCTGATTGGCTCCTCTGCGGTGACGCTCATTGGGCTGTTTCCCCGCCCTTTCAGACCACGCAGCTGCTCATTGGGGGACTCTTTTTGGCTCCGCCCACGTGACCCAGCCAATCAGCCTCAAGAGTGAGAAGAGCGGGTGGTGGCAGTTGGGCTCCGAGGGAATTCCTGGAGAGCTGTGTGGTGCAGAGTGCATTCTAAAAATAAAGTTAGCTCCTGCTTGACAAGTGGCTCGTGAATTGTGCCCAGCCAGACTGCGGCATTTTGGTGGCCTGTATGGGGAACAACTGAGGTTAAGTGATAAGGTAAACTGCTCGCCCCTGAGGGCAGGGTGAGAGGATGGGTAGCCATTTTAAGATTCTTCTTTCGTTTTGTTTCGCTTTTGTTTTAAGTTGCCTGTCCCTGGAGATGGAAGAAAAACTGCTCACATCTGAGGAAAAACTATTTGCATCTGAGGAACAGATAGGGAGAAAGGACAGATGGACATTTCAGGAAGATAGAAAGGCTGATATAATGAATTTTTGTTCCATTTTTGTTTCATTTTGTCTCGGTTTTGATTTGCATTATCTTAGTGAGGGGTATCTTTGTCACGGAAATATGGAATTAAAAATTAGTAAAAAACAAACCAAGAAAATGTTAAGTAAATTGTTAGAGGAAGGAGGCACCCCAGTAATATCAAGAACAATTAGGGCATACGTTGAAGATTTAAAAAGGATAGAAAAGGAAAGCCCAGGAACTCTGCCAGTTGGCACATTACTGTTATGGACGTTGGTACAATCTTGTTTACTTAGTCAAGGTGAAGACATTTTAGATCAAGTAAAAGAGTAGGCCTCTCAAGACAGTCAGAAAGGGGAAGAAAGTTTAAAGCAGAAAAAGCTATCAGGGGAGAAGTTACAACAGGAGAGTACTACTAACACCTTTCTATCACCAGAGGGCGTAAGTGTCCAACCAACAGCTCCAGCTATAGAGACAACATATGCTGGGAGGCCCCCCAACCCCTGTAGTGATAGGTGGGATCCTGAGACAGGACCTCAGAGATTAGCATGCCCTGTATTTGAGCAGGCAGGAGGGCAGCGAATTCACCATGCTTTAGATTTCAAAACAGTGAAGCAGCTAAAAGAGGCTGTAACACCTATGGTCCTCAAGCACCCTTCACTGTAAGCATGGTCGAATCCATTACCAACTTGAACATGACGCCAGCAGATTGGACTAGTATGTGTAAAGCTGTGCTAAATGGAGGACAATACCTATTATGGAAGATTGCCAATGAGGAATTTTGCACGGAGACAGCTAGGCGAAATGCCGCAGTCTGGCTGGGCACAATTCACGAGCCACTTGTCAATCAGGAACGAACTTTATTTTTAGAATGCATGTCGCACCACGCGAGCTCTCCAGGAATTCCCTCAGAGCCCAACTGCCACCACCGGCTCTTCCGGCAAGCCTCTCAACCGGCCTCTTCCCACTCTTGAGGCCGATTGGCTGGTTCGTGTGGGCAGAGCCAAAAAGAGTCCCCCAATGAGCAGCTCGGTGGTCTGAAAGGGCGGGGAAACAGCCCAATGAGCGTCACCGCAGAGGAGCCGATCAGCTGGAAGTTTGCTGGGGCCGCTTTGGCTGTGGCTCTCAACAAGTGCACTCTGTGGAGTTTATTTAAATTTTAGCAATTGTGCATGTTGTATGTGTATGTATGCAATTCTGTCACGTGTATGCAAAACCATCATCACATTCAAGATATTAAGCTACCCCATCACCCAAGACTCATGTCACTACTTCAGAGCCTCACCCATCCCCCAACTCTGCCATATCACTACTTTATAACCACACTCAAAGCCTCTCTACCATCCCTGACTTCTGGCAACAACTATTCTGTTCTTTATGTCTATTATTATGTTATTTTAAAAATGTTAAGTAAATAGAATCATCCAGTTTATATCCTTTTGAGAATACCTTTTTTCATTCAGCATAATTTTCTTGAGTTTCCTCCAAGGTGTTGTATTTATCAATATTCCATTCCTTTTCTTTTTTTTTTTTTAATTTATTTTTTAGGTGTAGATGGACACAGCACAATGTCTTTATTTTTATGTGGTGCTGGGGATCGAACCCGGGTCTCGCCCATGCTAGGCGAGTGCTCTACCACTGAGCCACAATCCCAGTCCCAATATTCCATTCCTTTTCTATTGCTGAGTAGTAGTAGTAGTAATAGTTCCATGGTATGGATATACCACAGTTCATTTAACCATTCACCCATTAAAGGACATTCGGATAGTTTATAGTTTGGGGCCATTGTAAATAAAATTGCATGAGCATCCAGGTAACAAGTTTTTATGTGGCAATAAGTCATATCTTTGTATATATGACCAAGAATATGCTGCTGGATTGTATGATAATCCCAACTTTTATTTTGACAGGTGTTGCCAAGTAGTATGGTCTGAATTTACATGTCCCCTTTACATTTAGTTGCACCTGCAGTTATCTCAGGAATTCTTAGTTGGGTCTGACTTCCCCCTTCCAAAGCCTGGTTATATATATTTATTTTAAGGAAAATAATGAAATTATTTTTTAAATTTTGAATTAATGTTTATTGTTCTAAATACTACAGAAATCAAACTTCAATATGGATATTTCACTTTTCTAAGTTAGTAACTTATAGCTCCAGTCCAGACCCTGAAGGATCCAAGGATCCAACTGGAAATGCCTACCTAGCATGTCCACTTGGCATCATAATGATAAACACAGTATTCAGAACTGAACTCAGTCATCTCCCACCCATCCATCCCCCTTCAGGTTTATTATGCCTTCCCACTATTGGCCCAGCAGAATTAAGCATCAAGATAGATTCTTCCCTCTACCTTATACCTTTTCATCCAAGCAATCAAAAAATTCTCTTGATTCTGCCTCCTTGATAGCTCTTACCTGACACTTCCTTTGTATGTACTCCCTGCTTTCCCTTATCTTGTCTTGTCATTATTTTTCTTGTGTAGATAATAAGTTTTCAGAGAATGAAACAGTAATTTCTCAAAGAATGATTTGCAATCTATAGTCCTTATAAGTGCCCATGAATTGATTTTTTAAAAGTCACTTTTTTCATTTATAAGAACTAATAATGTAAAATTGTATGTATTTTTATTCTCATATACAATAAAGGATTCATTACTAATAACCAATTAGGTGAGTTACTAATGGTTACCAAAATGTTGTATTAATAAGCTAAAGTTATATTAGTAGGATCCTCTCATTAAACTGTTACCCTACAAAGAAGTCTGGCTGAATGCAATGTTCATAAATAGTTGGAGTTTCCCTGATTTTCAGAAAGGATGCCTTTTGATTGTGTCATGGTTTTCAGTTTCTGCTTTTTTACTTTTTAATTATAACTTCCCATATATGTGGATTTATATACAATGCTTTATGCTTATACCTAAAAGATAAATTTTAATTCAAATATTAATCATTCATAACTATTAGGCTGAATTAAATGAATATATAATCCTCCCAAACTTGCTTTTTTTTTTAAGTAACATTTTATCTTAATGACTCAGTACTTTTTCCTCTGGACTATAACAATTGGTGGGGTATGAGAAGTTATGGGATCATTTCTTCCCCTTGCAAAATGGATCACAGTCAAAAAAGTGAGAGCCTCTGTCTATGATCATGTCATATTTAATTCCAGCCTTCCTTCTTCAAATGTATACACAATGCACTTTGATCTGTACTGTCAAAAAGCAATATGAGATTGCTAACACACAACATACAATCGTGTCATTCCCTCATTCTCCCTCCCCCCCCACCCCCCACCCCCGCTTTTTGTGGTACTGAGAATTGAACCCAGGGTACTCTACCACTGACCTATATCCCCAGCCCCTGAATCTTCTGGCTTCCCGTTTCACCATGTGATCTTCTTTCATGTGCTCCTGCCGTTGTGATGCCATCTACCTTGAGGCCCTCTCTAAAGGCCAAGCAGATGGTGTCACCTGATGTTGGGCTTTCAGCCTCCAAAACTGTGAGCCAAATAAACCTTTTTACAAATAAAGTATGCAGCTCCAGATATTTTGTTACAGCAACAGAAAACAGAGTAAGACACAGTTTATCAGATGTTCCTTACTTTTGATGACCTTGACAGTTTGAGAAATACTGAGTCAGGTATTTTTCAAAACAAATTTGGGGGAGCGGGAGTACCAGGGATTGAACTAAGGGGCACTTAAGCACTAAGCCACATCCCCAGCCCTGTTTTGTATTTTATTTATTTAGAGACAGAGTCTCACTGAGTTGCTTAGCGCCTTGCTTTTGCTGAGACTGGTCTTAGACTTGCGATCTTCCTGTCTCAGCCTCCCAAGCCACTGGGATTACAGGTGTACACCCCTGTGCCTGGCCAAATTTTTTAAAAATTGGATTTGTTTTATGTTTTTCTCATGATTAGGCTAGAGTTATGTGTTTAAAAGAGGAAGAACACAGGGGTAAAGTATTATTTTTATTGTGTCATAACCGGGAAACATACTGTCAATGTGCCTTATCATTGTTGATGTTAACCTCAATCTGTTGGCTGAAGAAGAATTTGTCAGTTTTCTCTACTATAAAATTATTCTTCTCTCTTTTCAAACTGTTCTTTAGAAGGAAGTCACTATGCAAAGCTCATACTTAAGGAATAGGGAATTATGCTCTATTTCCTTGAAGTGGAGTATCTATATAAAGTATTTAAAATTCTGCACAGGAATTTATCTATTTGCCCCTTCCTTTATTTTAAATATGTTTACCTCTAACTAGAATGCTAAAATAACAAAAACAATTTTAAAATTTTCCAATGGCTTAGTACACGTTCTATTTCTTGTTCATTACAAAATGTCAACTATGGTTCAGCGGATACCTCTGCTACACATAGTAACTCAGACTGCCAGAGGTTCTGTTAGCTTCAGGTAGCTATACACCGACTTTAATTTCTTTTCTTTATTTCTTGCTTTCTTGCTTGCTTTTTCTTTTGATACCAAGAATTGAACCCAGGGTTACTTAACCACTGAACCACAAGCACTTTTTAAAAATATTTTATTTAGAGATAGTGTCTCACTGAGTTGCTTAAGGCCTCAGCTAAGTTGCTAAGGCTGCCTTATAACTTGTGATCCTCCTGCCTGAGTGTGTGCCACAGCTCCTGGCTCAGGTAACTGCACCTTCTGAAACATACAACTTCATCTGTTGCCAAGGCATAGGAAGAGCTCTGGAATGTTTCACACCAGCACCTTCTGAAACATACAACTTTATCTGTTGCCAAGGCATAGGAAGAGCTCTGGAATGTTTCACACCAGCAAGTAAAGGTGTCAATTTAGCAATTCCATTTCTACCCATAGTTCATTGACCAGATTTAGCTTAACATGACTGTGCCTAAATACAAGGCAGTGAGGAAGTCTAATTCTGCCTGCTTCCCTCTGGCTCCCATTCCTGCAAGGAGAGAGAATCAGGCATGAGTGAGTAGTAGGAGTAAACACAAATCTCCTACCCCAGTTGCCCACAAAACAAAATCCTGTTTTTTCTCCAGTTACTATTCAGCTGAAATGCTATGAACCTTCACTATCTGTTTCATACTAACTTTGGGTCCACCTAAAGCTCCCTCAGCACTTTATATATCAATATTAAAATAACAGTTATATTAGATTATAGCCATGTTTTTTCACCTTGATTTCTCAGCATCAATGTCTCTTACATTAAAATACTCAATAAACCTTTACTATTTATTGAATTAAATAAAGAGGAGAAATGGAGGAATTCTTAAAATTTGTAACCAAATGTTTCACTGTAACTTCTTCTATAAAAAAAATTACTTATTTTGTAATTTATTGGCAATTCAAGTAGAACTTTTTCCCTTATTAATTTATTATTATTATTATTATTATTATTATTATTATTATTATACTAGGGACTGAATTCAGGGACACTCAACCACTGAGCCAAATCCCCAACCATATTTTGTATTTTATTTAGAGACAGGGTCTCACTGAGTTGCTTAGTGCCTCGCTTTTGCTGAGGCTGGCTTTGAACCCGTGAGCCGCTGGGATTAAGGTGTGTGCCACCACACCCAGCTCCTTATTAATTTGAAACGAAGTATTTAATTATAACTTCAAATAGATTTTTACCTAGATTGGCATAAGAAATTCTGGGTCTCAAACACAGAATCTTATTTCTAATTTACTTTAGAGGGATAAATTAAATGTATATTTAAAATTTTTTCTTTATTTTATTTATACTTATATTCTATGTATAGGTATTCTCTGCCTGATGAGTAATTATTTTCTAATTTTTCAGAAAGGACATCCTTATGTCATTCATGATTGGTTTTTGTTGTTGTTATTGTTGTTTTATTTTTTTTATTTTAATTAAAATTTTTTTCTTGTATTGGAGATAGAACCTAGAACCTTTACCACTGAGCTACATTCCCAGCCCTATTTTAAAATTTTGAGACAGTGTCTAAGTTGCTTGGGGCCTCACTAAGTTGCTGAGGCTGCCCTCACTAAGTTGCTCAGCCTCCCATGTTGTTAGGATTACAGGTATGTACCAGTGTACCCAAATTGTGGTTGGTTTTTTACTTGTAAATTTTTAACTTGCTTACCTCATTTGTAATATGAGAATCTTGTTTTAACACATGGTCAGGAAAAGAGAACACTTTAATTGCAGGTAGAATCATTTGGGGTTTTTTGTTTGTTTGCTTGAGATAAGTTCTGGCTCTGTTGCTCAGGCTGGCCTCCAACTCCTGGACTCAGGCAATCCTCCTGCCTCAGCCTCCCAAATAGTTGGGACTACAGGCATGTGCCAACTGGCCCAGCAGAAATGCATTGTTTTAGACAATGACTTAACCATATTTGTTGAGTGATTACATCATACCAATGCGTGTGCTTTCTACTGGAAAGGTAAAAGAGAAGATTTCAAGGAGAATAAGATCTTACAGAGCTCATTATGACAAATATAAATAAAGACAATATAAATGCAAACCACAATAATAGACAATACCGTCACAGATAACAAATTATTGATGTATCTGTGTCATAACACTAAGTCACTCTGAATTCAAGTATGGTACTCTCCTGGTGCAGTAGGGATCAGAGGGGAGAGAAACTGGAACTAAGGAGATTAGTCAAAAAGCCATGTTCATAGTCTAGTCATGAAATTCAGACCTAAAACAAATTCCAAACTCCATAGCACACACACACACACACACACACACACACAATGTTTAACTTGAAGTTTGACTGAATTCCTTGCATAAAGAAGATGTTTTAAGTGTAGTTTTTCCTGTATTTAGATATATATTATTCCTGTTGTTTTTCACAAGATTAGTAATTGTGTGTGTGTAAACTTTTCTAGAAAATAGTACATTTATGAGGAAAACAAAAATATCTTGACTTCCTAGATGCAAAACCATCTATTCTTTTGTGTGTGTGTGTGTGTATGTGTGTGTGTGCTGGGGATTGAACCCAGGGCCTTGTGCATGCAAAGCAAGTACTCTACCATCTGAGCTATATCCCCAGCCCCCATCCATTCTTTTTTTAGTGGATTAGAATTTATCGTAATTGAACATGAGTTTGAATTAGCAGTCAAAGAAACTATTTTCCAAAATAAATATATGAGACACTGATACCAGCCTTCCTCATTTGGGGGTCAGGCAAACTTCATTTGAAAGATCCAAGTGCAAATGGTACTGTTTGTGTGTTTGTTTATACTTAACTCAGTAGGAAACAGGCTGTCCCCTGTCCACAACCAGGTACTTCACAGAGGTATTCTATTGACTATAGAGTTGTGAGGCCAGGGAAGGGAAGAATAAGTGTGGCTGCATATAAAATAACTTAAAAGTGATGCTGAAGGGGAGAACAGATAGCACCCTCTTCAATTAAATGTGTGCATATCTTACTTGCTAAGGGGTGCAACAAAATATTTGTTTGTCAAGATGAAGGAAAATACAACCAAAAAACATGACCAAATTCCTTTACTTTTGAGAATTTTCCCTTTTCCCCAACTTTTTGTGATATTTTTTAGAGCTCATTTAC
The DNA here is from genome assembly GCF_021218885.2 of Marmota monax. NCBI lineage: Eukaryota > Metazoa > Chordata > Mammalia > Rodentia > Sciuridae > Marmota > Marmota monax. The sequence goes on from NW_026695212.1 coordinate 6,243,125, forward strand.
AAGTTGAAATCCCTGATTTTTAGTTTAATTAAAGAGAATTTAATGAATATACAGTTGAACAGGCAAAATAAGATTATATGGAAACTTAAACATCATACCTAATACAGAAATGAAATGCTGAAAGGAGGAAATAAAAATAGGAACATATCCATTTCTTTGCAAATAGCTGTATTTCATCACATGTTATTTCATTATGATTTCTCAATGTTGAATCACCAGTTATTTTGCAAACTGAGAAGGGATTTTTGCAATGTGGCCAAAGTGGGAAATAAATTATTTGTTTATAATGTAGAATGAGGAAGTGAAATCCAACCAAAATTCTAGTTGCTTTGACCCTGTTATCTTAAGGTGACAGAACTAATAGAGTATTGAAAAAACATTCACAGAGAAATCAAAAGCTCTCCAGAATTCCTTAATCAGCTGCTCAACAAAAAGGATTCTTGTTAATAAAATAGGCTCTAGGCTATCAGTGGTATTGTCTAGTACTAGACCAATCCCTTAAAGAACACTCACACCTTTAAAATAAATATGTGTATGTGTATATAAATGAGTTTGCACAACTATATCAGGAATTGAAATCAGAAAGGAGAAAAATGTGAAATTATAGTGTGCCAAGGAGTAAGAATTGGGTTTCAATAGAAATTATTCCCTTTTAACTTCCACTTTTACAAGATAGTGTAGTAAAAAGGAAGATGCAACTGACCTCAGCCCAAATCCCAACTCTTCCACTTACTGTGTTTCTTTGGGCAAGTTGTTAGCTCTATGAGGTGCAAATTATTCATTTATGAAATGGAAACAATACCTATTAAAACCCTTGTGAGAATTATACTGTGCTTTGTTTTGTTTGTACCAAGGACAGATCTCACTGAGTTGCTTAGGGCCTTGCTGAGTTGCTGAGGCTAGCTTTGAACTCAAGATCCTCCTGCCTCAGCCTCCTGAACCGCTGGGATTACAGGCGTGTACCATCCTCCCACCTCCCCACCCAGCTAGAATTATACTATTTTATTTAGAGACCAGCATTTTGTAAGCATTCAATAAACAAATCTAATATTATTTCCTTTGCCTTTTCCTTTATCTCAAGTCTGAGTCTCAATCACCAAGTTTTGGTAATTCAACTTCCTAAACATTTCCTGATCCCTCTCAGTTCTCTCCATACCCTAATATCATCTGCCATCTGGATTATTTGTCAGTTTTTTGGCAGCTCTCCTGGAGCCCAATCTAGAGAAATTTGCAAAGATTTTGATCCTAGTATTCCCTTATTTGATATGCATGAATAATTTCTCATTATCTTTGGGATTCAATTCTAAATTCTAAATCCCACTGTCTTTAGAATTAAGTACCTAACTCTGGCCCTGCTCCATCCAGTATCATTAGTTTCACCATTTGTCACTGTATATCCTAGACTGCTTTCAGTGTCTTCTTCAGCCTTACCCTTACCTCTTGCCGCGGGCCTTCCAAACATGTTGTTTTAGCCCCATTCATCCTCAGTTTCCCTACCCTTTCTCATTGGCTACCTACAATTCATCATTCAGGTCTCAACTAGAATCTCCTAGATAAATCTCCTCTGTTACTTTCTTCCATAAGCACTGTACTTCCCTTTCTGTAGAACTTGGCTGTTACCACTGAGCAGCATCCTCAGCCCTTTTTTTTTTTATTTTAAGACAGGCTATCACTAAGTTGCTTAGGGCTTCACTAAATTGCTAAGACTGGCCTTGAACTTGTGATCAATCCTCCCACCTCAGCCTCCCAAGCCACTGGGATTACAGGCATGCACCACCTTGCCAGGAAAGTTAGATTTCTGCAGTTTGGATGGTGTCAGAAGACCCAGGAAGGAAATTCTATTCCCCATTTGATCTAATTTTTCAATAAGCAGGAGCTTAAATTGGAGGGATATTGAACCCTAAAAAAAATAAAGGGATCGTCAATTCTTGGAGAAAAATACACTGGTCTGGATATTACAAACCCAAATTATGTACCATTTCCTAGCAACCCATGCATCTCAAGAGCCAACAAAATGCCACTTGTGGGTTGGGGTCAAGTTCTGCTCCTGTGGCAGAGGATGTTCTCGCAGGCAACTCTGACCTTTGCAGGTGCAGCTGCTTGGGGTGCCCTTCTGTTTTATAAAAGTCAGTTACACAGCCAAAGGGCAAGTCCACCAGTTGAGAGAGAAATTATTTCACCTTAACCTTTCTTCATCTGGTCTTCAATGAAGAGCCACAGTTGTTGTCCCACCTCCTGCATATTCTCCTAGCATCCACAACAGAGATGAAACTAGGTCCTCTGCCCCCACAGGGGCAGCACCAGCTGAGTGCTGAGTGAAATGAGGCTGCTGTAACCATGCACTTGAAGGTCCTTAATGACAAAAGAAGCATGCACTGCTCCAATGTCAAATGAATATTGATGCCTTGGGCAAAATATACTGTTAACACAAAATTATTTCCTCCACTAATACAGACTATTTTAATTTTCTTGGATCATCCTAATTAGAATAAACAAGTCCAGATCAAATAGGATGGTGGGTGTAAGTTTGCTAAACCGTAAGTGGATATAAGGAATAGCACTCTGCTTTATTTTTCTAAATCAAACAAAATTTGACTCTAAGCTCTATTTTCCCCTGAGTGGTGGCAATGATAATCTTTTAAAAACTTTTTAAGCAGACTTCCTGACCAGGAACTTCCAAGAGTCTCAAGAAACTACAAAGTCAGAAAACTCAGGGGAGACTTTAGAGCTTCAGTCTGCTGTGGTCATGCTTGAGAAATTCATTCAGTAGTTATTACCCAAAGGCTGGAAGCTCCTTTTCTGACCTCCTTGACTTGCAAGATATGTTTAGTCTCCTAGCAGCTACCTGCCTTCCAACAGACCTCTTGCCATCGCCCTGGATCACCTAGAATGGAATGGAGGCCATCTCTTAATTCTTCTATTAGATGTGTAATTAATGTGGCCTTATTTAGAAAGACCAAGGGCTCCATTTTTATTATAGTGTCTTTGTTTATTCCATGAAAGTGATATTTTCTCTTATTGCTCTGAGATATTAATTAGGGTTTTTATTTTATTTTGCATTGCCTCTGTTTCCTCTAAGTTCCTCTTCTTTAAATGTTTATTTTGATTTTTCTTTCCTATTAGTGGCTTTCATCAAGTATCTGATTGATTGTATATATGGCTTAAGCACTAAGGAACTAAGTGGAAAATCCATGATGGGTCGTACCACAGGCAATTGAGCAAAACAGGACATTTCGTCATGGGCTCCAAATATTAGTATCTATGGGTGTTTTCTCCTGGATCAGATATTTGCCCCAGAGAAGAATCCTATTGACTCCTGCCTGGGAAATAATTTGACAACCATATCAGTAGAGGTGGATAGAGAGCTAGGGGATTGGTTTCTGGTTCAGAAGGCAGACTTTGACTTCATCTCTCTGTTTATGTTATGGCCTGTAGCCCACCCCCCTAAGGTGCTGCTTTTTCCTTTTTTTCTTTTATTGTGGTGCTGAGGATCAAATTCATGGCCTCATGCATAACAGGCAAGTACTCTACCACTGAGCCACATCCCCAGCCCTTTTTATGTGCCTTGCGTTTCAAGTCCAGATTCTCTGGTTCATTCTCACCAAAGAATGATCATCGCATCTTTCTTTCCCTCAGGCTAAGAAGAAACAGCAACCTGCTTTACTGGTCAAAAGGAGAAGACCTGAGAATTAAACTACTCCATATAGACTTCCAACCAGTCTTACTGTTCTTAGCCCTGCCATTCACTCCTGCTTCAGAGTTGCCTAGTCTTTTCCCAGTTCTAAGACAAAAGTCATCTTGCTTTTTATTAACTTCCTCTTCTACAGGCTCTGGGTTCTCAGGTTTCCCCATTATCCTAAATTACCACTATCCCCTCTGGATTACAAAATTGTATTGAAGTTTCTCATTTGTTGTTGTCTCTTCTGCTTTTGCATTGCCCTTGTTGCTTTATGCCTTTTATAACTTCTACTGTTGATATTTTAATGGGATTTGGAAGAGGGAAGAGATAGTCCTGTGTTGTCTGCACACTATCTTTAACAGACATTCCATAGCACATTCTCTATAGTATCATAAGTTGTGCTAAGTCTTGGCCTTTAAGAATGATTTCACTTTGGGAGAGTAATCAAAAGTCTGAGAGATCCTTGGTCAAATTCCCTTTCCTCGGCCTGAAGTCCCCAACACTCACCATAATTATTTTTTCTCTATTTTTTGGGGAAATAACTTTAATAAATTATTAATTGTGAGCAATTAATAAGTTATTATCCACTGTAATAGGACAAACTTATCTGGGATCTACAAACACCTTTTGTTAAAAGGCAAAATGCAGATATTGCATCAAATAAAACATTTAGTATACACACAATTTTGGGGAAAAATATTTCTGCCCCCAAATCATACCTACTTGCTCTTTTATTTTTAAATATCTTGTTTTTTATTTCAAGTGAAATAATAACAATGTTTATCAAATGTTACCACTGCCCATAACTCTTGCCCTTGAGGAAATAACAAAAGGGGATTAAGAATGCCTCTTTCCTTTCAAGTAGTCACACTGTATCATTGTTATCAGCTTGGCTCTGGGTGGCAAGAAATCATAAGAGCATCACTGTTCAAACATTTGTTTAAGAAAAATTAATCTTACCAGCGGAAGGCAGAAACCAGCATAGATAATAACAGGGTGTTCTCCAAGTATTGAGTTAGGAAGAGTACAAAGGGAACCAAAGACTAACTTTTAACTGATTCCTATATCTTCAGTTCCTGAAAATCAGCCTATTATTATTTTTAATTTAGCTTTATTCTATTTTATTTTATTTTGTATTTGTGGTGCTGGGGATGAACCCAGGAGTGCTCAAACACTGAGGTATATCCTTGGCTCCTTTTATTTTTTATTTTGAGACAGGATCTTGCTAAGCTACTGAAGTTGGCCTCAAACTCCTTCCTTCCTTAGACTCTCAAACAGCTAAGATTACAGATATGTTCCATCACAAAAAAAAAAAAGAGGCATAGTTTAAACAATATGATTATTCTTGATTTTCTAATAGGATTGCCAGTCATTTAGAACCAAAGCTGGTAACCTGTAAAGGCCAGGTGGAAATATACTGTCATTGATGCAAAATAAGGATAACTACACCAAAAAATGACCTTTTATGTGGCTGAGAATCCTTCCTCATAGACATGGCCAGAGCATAGTTCTTTTTTAGTTCTGGTAGTGTTGTTTTTAACAATTTTTTTTTTTTTTTGGTACAGGGATTGAACTTGGGGCACTTGACCACTGAGCCACATCCCCAACCCTATTTTATATTTTATTTAGAGACAGTTTCACTGAGTTGCTTAGCACCTCCCTTTTGCTGAGACTGGCTTTGAACTCACAATCCTCCTGTCTCAGCCTCCCGAGCTGTTGGGATTACAGGTGTGTGCCACGGTGCCTGGCTGACAATTTTTTTTATCTTTCTCGTTTTTATGCATTTTATCACTGAGCCACATCACCAGATTTCTTATTATTTCTTCAGGAGAAATTTCCAATGATAGATTGCTCAGTAAAAAATTAGTGGGGCCAGGTGCAGTGGCTCATACCTGTAATTCCAGTGGCTCCAGAGGCTGAGGCAGGAGGATCATAAATTCAAAGCCATCCTCAGCAAAAGCAAGGTGCTAAGCAACTCAGTGAGACCCTGTCTCTAAATAAAATACAAATAGGCTGGGGATGTGGCTCAGTGGTTGAGTTTCCTGAGTTCAATCCCTAGTACCCCCAGCCAAAATTAATAGGCATGTCTTTTTTCACATTATTCAAAGAGGACCTTCTGTCATATTAATAATTCCAGAGCCTCCCCCAATGTAAGTAAATGAGAAACAACATGCTGTATTTCACATCAAAAGGAAAAGAATAAAGAAGAAGTTTTCCCCAACAATCACATATATGGATTCTTGGAAAATAACTTCTTGGTATGCTTTCCTCAGCCTAACAGAATAAAACTGGCTAATGGTAATGAAATTCCAGTGAACATCCTTTTCATTCCTCACCACCTCTCTTTCAGCTTTGTTGCAAGATGACATTTATCAAGCTGCAGCTTATGCAAAAAAGGTTATCAGTGACTAAGACATTAGTGCATGGTATGACTTAAGGATTAAAAGTGGGAATTGTTTTACCCTATTCTTGACGAATGCAGTGAGATATAACTTTCAGAGACCCAAGTGTTATTATGAAACTGAAAGTTGCAGTCTGGGGCATGTACTGCATAATATATTACCTCCATCTCTGAAGAGGCAATCTATTTTAACTGATTCCGAATCTTGCTCTTTTACTCCTCTATTAATTTTAGAGATTTCTAGAGTTTCAAACATTCTTCACTCTCTACTAGTCCTTTCTCTTATCTTGGAACTAATTTGTAGAATATGTAAATGTTCCATGCACATAATTCAACATTTATGTTCAGCATTCTGTGCCCTATGGAGGCCTCTGAGGAAGAGCAAAGCACCTTGTGTATTAATCTCCACTTAATCAGTAACATTATCTAGGTCTAGTTGTAGCCTGTATGATATTTATGGATAGGATCTTTTGTTCCCCAAAGAGGTTTAAGTATGTACACTACAATGCAGATATGTTTTAACCTTTGCTTGCGTGTTTCTCTTTTCTCTGCAGGGTGGCATGGAGAAATCATTGTCAAAACCATGACCTCACTCAGTATATTCAGGGGTGTGGATGTAACTGCAAAATTTTCCTTCCTTCTCCAGCTCATTTTTTCTCTTTGCCACATTAAGGGACACACTACCATTGTTTCCCCTTCAAACGAATAGCATTTTTACAGAAGTAGGAGCAAAACACAGCCTTTCTCATAAGAGCCATACTGTTCACTAATGTGCGTATTATTTAATAGTTACCCCCCCCATTTCCAGCTTGCTAATAAAGCTAAAGCTGGTGAAAATTTAACTACAACCTTGATTATTAAATAATCTCCAGCACATTCAGTTTTTCATTAAAGAAATTATCTATCCAGACTTAATCTTAAATGATACAAGTAGTTCCCAATATTACCTAAAATACAAAAAAAAAAAAAAAAGGCTATCTGAAATGCATTGATATTAGGCAAAATCCAAAGTGTGTAGAATCCAATGCTTCCCATCTTCATAGTTATCTTCAAAGATAGGAAAAAGAACCACTCTCTTGGACAGTATAAAATTTTTTAAAGAGTTGATGCCAGATGGCTAAAGATAGATATGGACTGAATAAAGAATTTTGTTGGCACAATATATCAATCTATTTTAAACCTCTAAAAAAACACTTACCTACATCTCACTCATTGTGAAGGTATTAAGAAGGGATTAAATGGGCTGTTGCTGTTCCCATTTCTATTAACTTAAATTCATTGGGCTGGAGATGTGGCTCAAGTGGTAGCGCACTCACCTGGCATGCCCAGGGCACTGGGTTCAATCCTCAACACCACATAAAGATATTCTGACTACCTAAAACTAAAAAAATAAATATTAAAAAAAATTTTCATACATTTCATCTAAATCTGAGATAGATAAGCTTGTATAACTAATAACCACAGGAGTGAAATTATGCATATTCTAAAATGTTATTATTAAGGAGTTCAAATCACATATTTTGTCTGCCCTTGTTTAGACCCATCTAGTGTCTATGGCGAAAAAACTTAAATAATTTGTAAAAACAAACAAAAAAAGATGTAGCACTCTTAATGCCTACTGTATCCTCACCTCCACTTAAACAGGTGGATATCGCTGGAGAAAAATCCACAAGCAGGCTAATAAATCTTACTTTGAATTCAAAACCATGAATCTCAAGTGGACCTCAAGTTAGCATGGTCACCTCAGTCACTTCTCTGGATTCCTTTTGTGTTGTTGTCCCCTCTCTCCAAAAGATTATGACAATTTTGTTTCTCTTGTTCTCTGTTGAGAGCCCCAACATGCACATCTGGTGCCTTGTCATCCCCCTCACCTCTACATCCTCTATTCTCAGAAGATAAACTAGCCTCATATTCGATGGAGAGAAAAGACCACTTCAAAGAAGCACTACAAAGTTCTCCCCCTGTCACAAAGCAGCACACCTTCCCCTCATTGACCCTTCCTTCCCTCCCACTATTTCTGGGATTAAGAGCCTTTGCTCCTGGCAAAGGCAGCATCTCCATATGCAGCCTCTGTCCCATGCCTCACAACTCCCAGCTAGACTGAGTTTCTCCCTCTCTGCTCCATCACCTCCACCTCACAGACTGTTTCTTCTCAGCCTATCCTCCCATCCTACAAAGAACATTCCACTGACCCTACACCACCCTCCAAGTACAACCTCAGCCTCTGCTCTCTCTATGGTAAGACTTCTAGGGGAGAAGTGCATCCCCATCTCCCATCTCTCTTCAGCTCTTTCCAGTCTGGCTTCTGTCTCACTCAGCCACGTCTGCTGCCCCAGGACTTCTCCCATGACTCCTGGATGCAATTCCAGTGATCATCTGCTCTCTGCTCTTTCTACTTGATCTTCATCAACATTTAGCTGAGTGAACCACTTCATCTCACTAGAAGCTTTTTCTCTCTCACCTTCTTACTTACATCCACCTCACAGACTGTTTCTTCTCAGCCCATCTTGCCTACTCTTTCTCTGCAAGTCCATTTCTTTATTTTTTAAAAAAATATTTTTAGGGCTGTGGTTATGGCTCAGCGGTAGAGTGCTCGCCTAGTATGTGTGAGGCCCTGGTTTTGATCCTCAGCATCACATAAAAATAAATAAATAAGATGAAGGTATTGTGTCCAACTGAAACTAAAAAAATAAACATTAAAAATATTTTTAGCTGTAGATGGACACAATATCTTTTTTCTCTTCCTCTTTTTTATTGATTTTATTATTTTTTTAAATACACAACAACAGTGGAATGCATTACAATCCTTATTACACATATAGAGCACAGTTTTTGTATCTCTGTATATAAAGTATATTCACTTCAACTTATGCCATTATACGTGTACTTTTTTTGCATTACAATTCTTGATACACATATAGACCACAATTTTTACAATATCTTTATTTTTATTTCTATGTGGTGCTGAGAATAAAACCAGTGCCTCACATGTGCTAGGCAAGCACTCTACCACTGAGCTGTGACCCCAGCCCCTCTGCTATTCCATTACTAAATGTATGAATGTCCCCAGGCTCAAGCCTATAACCCTTTGGTATGTAACAAATTTTACTTATTCATATACAGTAGTCCCCCCTTAACCATAATTTCACTCTCCATTGTTTCACTTATCTACAGTCACCTATGACCTAAAAATATTAAATGGAAAGTTCCAGAAGTAAACAATTGATAAGTTTTTATTGCATGCCATATGGAGTAACATGATGAAATCTCCCACTGTCCTGCTCTGTCCTGCTTGGGACATGAATCAACCCTTTGTCTAGCGCACCCATACTGTATTGCCTTCTGATCATTAGTTCCTTAGTAGCCTACTCGGCTATCCTACGAACTGTGGGAGTATCCAAGTGCTTGTGTTCAAATACCACTTATATTACCTAATACAGTAATTGTTCTATTTATTATATTATTATTAATTTCCTACTGTCTAGATCATAAATTTATAATTTTAAAATCATAGGTATGCATATAAAACTAAAAACATAGTGTGTGTGTATTATATATATATATATATATATATATATATATGTATATGGTTCAGTACTACCTATGGGTTCAGATATGCACTGCGCACCTCTAAATGTATCCCTCATGACTAAAGGGAATTATTGTATTAATCTCTGCTCAATAAAATGTAACTTCCAAAAAGATTATTTTTCCACTTGTTAAAAGCATTGCATTAGGCTGGTGGGCAGAATAGCTCAGTGGTAGATCAGTTTGGCTAGCAGGCAGGAGACCCTGGGTTTGATCTCCAGCACCACAACAAAAAAAAAAAAAAAGAAAAAAAAAGAAAGAAAGAAAAGAAAAAAGAAAGAGTGAGAGAAACACAACACACACACTCTCTCTCTCTCTCTCTCTCTCTCTCTCTCTCTCTCTCTCACACACACACACACACACACACACACACACACAGAGTTTTACTTTCCTCCCTGATCTTCCCATACTTCTTCTCCTCTGGTTGAGAAGGAAGAGCAAGCTGCCGTCGTGGCCTGGGGGAGAACACTGAGAGTTGAACTGCTCCACATGGACTTCCAACCAGTTTTCCTATTCATAGCCCTGCCTCAGAGTTGCCTTAGTCTTTTCCCATTTCTAGGACAAAAAGTCAGCTTGCTTTGTACTGATGTCCCCTTCTGCAGGCACTCACATATCAGCTTTATCCATTATCCTAAATTACCTTTCACCCTCTGGATCATGAAATTGTATTGAAGTTTCTTTTCTATTGCTATCTCTTGTGCTTTTTCCATGGCCCTTGATGTCTTATGCTTTTAAAATTTCTTTTGATGTTTTCATGGGATGTGGAAGGAAATAGAGACAGAACTATCCCATAGTATATGCTGTAGAATATCATTGATCATCATAAATCCTAAGTCATCCTACGGATGATTTTTTTTCGGGAGAATAATCAAAAGTCTGAGAGAACCTTGGTAAAATTCGCTTTTCGTGGCCTGATCCCAAAAACTCACTATAATTAATTATTTTTTTTTCAATTTTGGGAAAAATAAAAGAAATTAACAGTAATTAATAAATTATTATTCATTGTAAAGGTACAGAATTATCTGGGATCTATAAACATCTTTTCTGAAAGACAAAATAAATCTATTTTATCAATAAAACCTGCAGAATACACAGAACTTCTGGGGGAAAATTCTCTGCCCCATTATGCCTACTTGCTCTTTTATTTTTAAATAGCTTGCTCATTATTTCAATTGAAATAATAACAGTATTAATTGAATGTTATCATTTCCCTTAACTCCTGTCCCAGCTAAAGGAGTGTGGATGTAGCTCAGTCATAAAGTGCTTGCCTACTACTCATAAGGCCCTGCGTTTGATCCCTGACATAAAAAATAAAAAGACCCAGGGCATAGGGGTGTAAACACTTCTTCCCTTTGAAGTAGTCACAATATATCAGGCAGGGTATCATGGCTATCAGTTTGGCTCTTGGTGGCAAGCAAATATTTGCTTATTCTATCCTCAAAACATGTAAGTCCATAATTGTTCAAACACTTGAAAAGAAAAATTAACCTCATCAGCAGAAGGCTTAAACCAAGACAGATAATTTTATTTTTCCAGTACTAGGGACTGAATCCAGGACCTCCCACAGTACTAGGCAAGTGTTCTACCACTGGGCCACATCCCCAGCCCACAGCTGGGTATTCTCAAGTACTGAGTAAGGAAGAATACAAAGGGGACCAGAGACTATCTCTTTGAACCATTTTCATTCTCTTTGGGTTCCCCAAATCTGTCTCACTCTTTATTATTAAAGACTCAAAGGTAGGCCTCATCTGAACAATGTGGTTATTTTTTTATTTTATTTTGAACAGGCTTCTCAAACACTCATTCACAGCCAAAACTAGTAACCATTAAAGGTCAAGCAGAAAGAAACTTTCACTCATGCAAAATAAGGGTAACCACAAGGTGATAACCTTAATGTGGCTCAGAATCTTTCTTCCTAGGCAGATCCAGAGCACAGTTCTTTCTGAGTTCAGGTAGTGTTTGTTCATATTCTAAGAGTGTGCAGAGCCTCCTGACATGATTATCTTTGAAGGCAGCACTTGGTTGGATAGATGTGTTTCTGTAGGTTTCAGTGTTAAAGTCCTATTGCTTTATAAGTGACCTCTTATGTTCTAACATGGAACAGGAGTCAAAGCATTGTGGAAGTGGAGATAGGAAAGTTGTTCCATGAGCCTTATTTAAGATAGGGAATCACTGATTTTTAACAATATAAAGCATGGGATAGTGGTGGTAAGCAGAGGACTATCTTCACACATCTCCCAGCAACCCAGAGTAGTGGCTTAGAGAAGAAATGGAATGTGCTCTAAGGGACCCTATGATTATGAAAGACTTCTAGGAGAACTAGTACCTCCTCCATGTCATCCCAGTGGTGGCTACCATATAGTAAATAGTGTTGTGCCAAAGGAACCACCACTGCTAGACAAACCTGGTAAAGGAAGCTACAGTAGTCATTACAATCATGTTGACTACTGAGTAATGATGAGAGTCACAGGTTTTCTCGTGATCAAAGAAGTGGTCCATTGCAGGAAGTCATCCGTGAAATACATGAGGACATTCTCTCAGCATGGAAGCCAGGGAGGGATAGGCCTAGCATTGGGAACTTTTTGTGGCTCTCCCATGGCAATAGATCACCCAATGCATGTGACCTTCTCCTCCACACTGCTAGAAAGGTCCCTCATAGTAGTACTGGAGATGGGTGTGTCCCTTTAGGAACTGAAAAGCCCACCTCTATCCTATTTTGGTGAAGAACATTCTATGGAAGGCCTTAGATATTTCCCGCTATAAATAAAGCAGACATGGACTCCATTTTCATTTTATTTTTTTATTTGTATGTGGTGCTAAGGATCAAACCTAGTGCCTCACACGTGCTAGTCAAGTGCTCTACCTCTGAGCCACAATCCCAGCCCCTCAGGCTCCATTTTTTCACAGAAGCCTGATCCGTCTCAGAGCTTGCCTGTCCCCCCCTGCTGTTGACACTAGTTTCTGTGTTTTGTGCTCTTTTTTTTTCCGCTGTTTTATTTCTCTTAGCTTTTAATTCTCAGTGTCGTGATGGGCAAAAGGTGAGACTTATGCAGTTGAGGGGGAGAAATAAAGAATGTCCTCATGCTTCTGACCTTTTCAATGCTTTATTCACTTAAATCACTCAGTACAATTTCACTCTATAGGTTCTTAATCAAGAAAATGACAATCCTTTTTTTAAAAAATGTTTTTATACCTTTGTTTTATTTATTTATTTTTATGTGGTGCTAAGGATCAAACCCAGGGCCCCACATGTGCTAGGCAAGTGCTCTACTGCTGAGCCACAATCCCAGCCCTGAAAATGACAATCTTTAATGCTAGGCACTGCAATAGATATAATCAATTAACAGCAAAAAAAAAAAATGCTAGATTCATTCTAAGCACTGCAAACACACTTAATCATGACAGGCTCATGACAGACATTTCCTCTGCATGCTAAGTCAAGTATCAGATCAAAAGTCTCAAGCCTTAGGCTTTAAGTCCAGCAGATGCACACTCATTCAGACCATGGTGATCAGGTCAGGAGCCAAGGCAGACTTCACTTCTCAGGTGGAGCTGACAGCCGGGTGAGGAGAGGGTCGTAGTGAGAAGTTGAAGCTCTCACCAGGGTCAAGATGTGGCTGTAGAGTTTGAAAGCAGTGAGAAGGATGCAGAGGAACAAGCCAACAATGGGAAGAGTTGGGATGTCAGTCCAGGTCCTCATCAGGCTCTCCAGCGTGAGGACATCAGTGTCAGCTGGCTGAATGTCTATTCATTTACTCCATTATTTATACTAAATTTTGGGGCTTCTGACCACCCTTTCAATCCCTATCAGCTGCCACTGGATTTCTCAGTGATGTCATTTGCCCTGGGGTTAAAGCATCTGGTCTGGTGGTCCCCACTGATTTTCTTACCTCTTTCCCTGATGGGGTGAGGACAACATGACACAGATTTCACTCTGAGCTTGTTAGGGCGGGGAGAGGTAACTTGTTTGTGCCTGAGGGCCATACTGGAGGGCTCCATAGGTGTGCCTGTTGAGACTGCAGGTTTCAAAGTGGAGTTTTAAAATGGAGTTGCTTAGGCTCAGGCCTAAAGCCATCCTTACACTCAGCCACTTCTTTCCACCGAGGGGAACTCCATTCTCACTGCTTTTGCAAGACGTGGGAGGGAGTCCACCTCGCAGAGGAGATGAATCTGGCTTTACGAGGACAAGAGATGATTGTTCTGTAAACCCACAGCTTGAGGACAGGGACATGAGGGATGGATTTAGAAGAAAAATCTCCACTGTTTGCATTACCAATACACCAATCTCCTCATAAAAGAGAGGCTCCTGTTGCACACAGTCACTGGCAGGAAGAAAGGACCCTCCACACAGCAGATCTGGCTCTTGGCTCAATAGAAGCAGCTTCTCTCCAGAATGAAGCAAAACTTACTCTCTCCATCAGTGTCATAGAGGTGAAAAAAGACCTAACAAGTCTTTAAAAATTTCAAGAGACATTTGCCCGCAGGAGTTCCTTCATCGAAGGTGTTAGACAAACTCAGGAAGCTACATGAAAAGGAACTTACTGACTGCAAGCAAATGCACTGCCAAAAAGTTTAGCAATCAGATGAAAGTAGCTTGCCTGAAATTTCTGAGTTTGAGGCGGGATCCACAGCACTGTTTTTCACTAACCAGCCAAAGAACCAGAGTCACATCCAACAGATGGCATAGAACTATTTGAAGACAATCAGCTAACAGTTGCTCTAAAGCAATAGCATCAAAACCCAAAGAGACCAAACAGGTTGACCAACAGGACTGGAAGCATTTCAGATGGTGGTAAAAATGCTGCTTGAAAATGATTCTTCATTAGAGAAGTCTACAGAGTTTGCACTGAGGCAGAGTTTGATTGCAATAGATGAGTGCTGTGTTGGAAAACCCAGGCCTTTCACTGCAGAGTATGATTGTTCTCCTCAAGATTTTGTAGAGCCTTTTTAGAAGGTTTAGTGCTCAGGCAAAAAATAAAATAAAAATGTTTCTAAATTTTCCCCCATTGTTCAATCCTTAATATGTGGAATTTTTGTAATGAAGAGAAATACTTCATGCTAGCTGACCACATTTCCAGTATCAAATAAACATCTAAAACAATCTGCTTAAAGTATTTTAATTAGAAGTTTCTTGTTTTGGAATTTGTTTGTATTTTTTGAGGGTTTTTTTGGGGGGAGGGTGAACAATCTATACCCATCCCTCATCCTTGCCCTCCACCCAAATGATGGTCAATTAAATTTTTAAGCTTGAACAAAGCAGACATGGGGTACAGCTCTCTGTACTAACTCCTTCCTATTCCATAGTCTTCCATTTACAGATTAGAGATCATTTCACTCAAACATTACTAGTCTTTTTTTTATATATTTTATTTTATTTTTTTAGTTGTAGTTGGACACAATACCTTTATTTTATTTATGATAAAATAGGATCAAGCCCAGGGCCTCGCACGTGCTTGGCGAGCACTTTACGGCTGAGCCACATCCCCAGCCCCACATTACTAGTCTTTTTGCATTTCATAGTGAAGATATCATGTGGAAATGTTGGAATTCTGAATTGTGGTGTTATTGACTTGTGCTCGCTTTCCTTAGGCTTTGTAACTTTTAATAAGTCAATGTGTCCTATCCTGAGTACTTAAGTATCTTAGAGAAGATTTGCTTTGAAAATACGTCTCAATGATAAAATAGAGACACCTTAGAATAAAGTCTTTCTTTCCAAGTAAATGAACTCAATGTGTCTCTTCCAAAAGGCCCCTGAAACTTTTGCCTACTCTTACTTCTGGGTAGTCTTCAACAGTATCAAATACAAGACTAAGAGAAGGGGCAATTTTAGATGAACAATAAGGGATATTTTAAAACTGAGATTTTTCAAAACCCCTCAGATCAGTACAGTAAACATTTAAAATATACAGGAGAACAGGAGTTTTATTTATTCTAAGGTTCATACTACCTGTCAGGAAACAGATTGATAACATGCTCTTGATTAAGTCATTTTCAGAATTATTCTGTTTTTAATCTGTGTAATCTGATGAGTTTTTTGTTCTGCTGACTCTTAGAGGTTCTTAGACATTCAAGAGAAATCTTGAAAGAAAGAGAAGAACAGGCAGTAATCCCCCCACAGCCAGCCTTACCAAGCCAGGCTGTGTCATCAGCCCTTTTAGTGGGCCATTCAAATTACAGGTTAGTTGAAAACCTAACAGGGACCCATTAGGACACTCCACTCATTTTCTGGTCACTTCCAATAGCCCAGTGCCATTGAGCTAAAATATATAATCTGGTGACATTAGCAAGGAAACCTTAAAAATCATGTTTGTTGTTACTAGCCAATTTCATTATCCTCCCATCCTCCTTCCTTTTCTCCTCTATTCTACTTTAATTTTGGTATTCTTTTTATTTTTTTTACTTACCCCAGAGTACATCAAGGATATTCTAAAAGTAGAAATAGCAGTGTGAATAATTTCAATGGCTTCTCTCATGGGTGCCCCCAAATATGTATTGTGTCATTCCACGTATTTAAAAACTAATGAGGGAGTACATTTTTTTAAAATTTCATAAGGGAGAATACCTTGAATTTTTATTTTTCTCTTTGAGAGATTGTATTTAACTATCTTTTATAAGCCAAATGAAATCCCACATATTATCTCTGATATTTTTTCTTAAAGTGTAAAGTGATATATTTGTTACAAACCTTAAAAAGATTAACAAACTATTGATGTCATTTCTCCTGTCCCCAGTGTTTTGTTTTTCTTAAATATTCTAGTCCCAGGATTTAGGTTCTTTGGTTGGTATGTCACAAGTTTGAAAATAAAATCTTTATCCAGAGATGTAAGTTGTTTAACACACTCAAATTAATAAACATAATTCATCACCTAAATAGAATTAATGACAAAAATCACTAAGTCATGTCAATAGATGCAGAGAAAGCATTTGACAAAATCCAGTACCCATTCATGATAAAAACACTGAAGAAAGTAGGAATAGTATGAATTTACCTCAACATCATAAAGGCTATATATGAAAAAACCTAAGCCAACCTCATAGTAAGTGGAGAAAAACTGAAACCCTTTCTTTTAAATCTGGAATAAGATTTTAAAATCACCACTTTTATTGAATATAGTGCTTGAAATTCTAGCCAAAGCAATTAGACAAGAGGAGGAAATGAAAGGACTAAAAATAAGAAAGGAAGAAGTCAAACTGTCACTGTTTGAAGATGAGATACTCCTATACTTAGAAGATCCCCAAAACCCCAGCAAAAGACTACTCCAGCTACTAATCAAATTCAACAAAGTATCAGGCTACAAAATCAACACACAAAAATTAATAGATTTCCTACACAAATTGAATCTGCTGAGAAAGAAATCAGGAAAACAGTACCATTTACAATTGACTAAAAACAAAAAACAACCTAGGAATACATCTAGCCAAGGAGGTGAATAACCTCCACATGAAAACAATAGAAAAGTGAAGAAAAAAGTTGAATGAGGCATAAGAAAATTGAAAGACCTCCCATGCTCATGGATAAGCAGAATTAATATTGCTAAAATGGTTTAATTGGCTTAATATTGCTAAAATAGCTGGGCATGGTGGCACATCCCAGTGTCTCGAGTGACTGAGACAGAGGATCATGAGTTCAAAGCCAGTCTCAGCAACAGCGAGGAACTAAGCAACTCAGTGAGACCCTGACTTTAAAATAAAATACAAAGTAGGGCTGGGGATGTGGCTCAGCTGTTGAGTGCCTGGTACAAGAACAAAGAAAAATGGCAGAATTAATGAAGGCAATATGCAGATTCAATGCAATCCCCATCAAAACAATAATGACATTCTTCACACAACAAGAAAAAATAGTCCTAAAATTTACTTGGAAAAATAAAAGACCCAGAATAGCCAAAACAATTTTAAGTCAAAATAAGAAATGCTAGATGCATTGCAACACCTAATTTCAAATTATACTACAGAGGGATAGTAACAAAAACTGATACTGGCACAAAAACAGACACATAGACCAATGGATAGAATACACAAATATAAACCCACACATCTACAGTCATCTGATCCTTGACAAAGGTGCCAAAAACATACATTGGTGAAAAGATAGCCCCCTTAACAAACGGTGCTGAGAAAACTGGGTATCCATATATAGAAAATGAGAATAGACCCTTATCCCTCATCCTGCACAAAAATCAACTCAAAATGGATCAAAGACCTAGGAATTAGGCCAGAAACTATTCAGCTCCTAAAAGAAAACATAGGGTCATCACTTCAGCATAGAGACAGGCAAATACTTGCTCAATAGGACCCCTAAAGCTCAGGAAATAATACCAAAAGTTAATCAATGAGATGGCATCAAATTAACAAACTTCTGTGAAACAAAGGAAACAATTAAGAACATTAAGAGGGGCTGAGGTTGTAGCTCAGCGATAGAGTGCTCACCTAGCACATGCAAGGACTTGAGTTTGATCCTCAGCACCACATAAAAATAAATAAATAAATAAATACAATAAAGAATTGTGTCCATCTACAACTAAAAAATAAATTTAAAAAAAAAGAACATGAAGAAAGAACTTACAGAATGAGAGAAAATCTTTGCCAGCTACACTTCTGATAGGATTAATATCTAGAATATATAGCAAATTCAAAAGAATTAATAATAAAAAGACAAATAACCCAAATAATAAATGATCAAATGAATTAAACAGACATTTCACAAAATAATGAATACAAATAGCCAACAAGTATATGGAAATATGTTCAACATCATTAGCAATTAGGTAAATGCAAATCAAAACTACATTGAGATTGCACCTCATACCAATCAGAATGAGAGTTATCAAGAATACAAAAAATAATACTGTCATGTATATCCAAAAAGAACAAAAATTTTAAAAAAGGAAAAAAGAATACAAGCAATTATAAATGCTGGAGAAGATGTGAAGAAAAAGAAATACTTTACACTGTTGGTAGAATTGCAAATTAATACACTCTGAAAATCAGTATGGAGGTTCCTCCAAAGAATAAGCATGGGACCACCGTACGAACCATCCACAGTACTCTTTGGTATTTATCCTGAACAATTAAAGTTGTCATACTGTAGTGATACATGTATACCCATTATTTTGATGACAGCACAATTCACAATAGCCAAACTATAAAACCAGCCTAGGTGTCCAACAACAGACAAATGGATAAAGAAAATATATATATACACAATGGAGTTTTATTCAGTCATCAAGAGGTCAAAAGTAGGTCATTTGCAGGAAAATGGATGGAACTTGAGACCATCATGTTAAGCAAAATAATCCAAAGTCAAAAGGTCAAGTTCATATTTTTTTTTCTCATAAACATGGAAATTAGAGAGGACAAAGGAAAAGAAAGGTGGGGAGTGATAGCATGAAAAGCAAAGGGAGATATTAGACAATTATATTATTGTAGTATGTGCAGGTACTAATACGAGACAACAAATCCCACAATTATGTACAACTATGAAGCACTGAGAAAAAAGAAAAGATAAGAAAGCCTGAGAAAATACCAGAGACAAAGAAGTTCTTCACTTAAATTCATTTTTTAAAAATGTCTTACTAACAGATACGTTTAAATGTAGGATCAATGGGTAATCTCTGCCTCTTCCTTTCCCTCCAATTTCATTCAACATTTAAACTCTTTCTAAGCTTGCCATCAGCATTATTCTCCTAGGCTTGACAGTGTTGACTTTGTTGGGAATTTTCCTTTTCCTTTACTGCATTTTAAAGTCAAATTATAGGATATATTCAGATGTATACCAGAGTATGTATTTTGTAAAATGTTCTGGATTAAAGATTTATTTGTAAATTATCCACTGTTTTTCAGTATAGCTGACAGATGTGATAAAATTTTCATTTCCTTACCATGAAACCTTGATGATCAACATGGGGAAAGCTGATATTATAGATCTTTTAGTGAATTTTAAAAGTTCGAAATAAAGCAACCAAGTTTAAATAAAATTATATAGATATGTAAATATCTTACAATAGTAACAAAAACACACCAAAGTAAAAAATTGGCTGAATAATTTGGCATCATGCTATATAACTTTGAAGATAACAGGGATATGTGTCATGTCTATTTACTTGAAAAAATATATATATAAGAATAATTTTGCATGGAAAATATCAATAGAAATAGTGAAAACAGACAAAAGAATAGAGTAAAAAAATAAAGAAACACAGCTGATTTTAAGTTGTACAAAATAGTCATTGTCTTTTCTTTAAAGTGGTTCAAATTCATAGTGAAATTGAATTTCCTGTCTTGGAAATGGTGCTGTTTTCCCAATTCTTCCTGAGCCAAAGCTTTAAACAACATCATGACTTTATTTTCTTGTAGATTAATTCTCAGAACATCATAATATCTCTCTTCAAACATTAAAAAAAAAAAAACCATTCAAGGGTGGTGAACCAATAAGTAGTTCCTGCTCTGCACACAGCTCCAAAGGTATAGTAGCCCTTTGGAGAAGAAGGAAGACCAATGGATAGAAGAAGGAAGTTCTAAGATGTTAAATACTGAGGCCAGCTTCCCTAGGTAAGCTTAGTGGTCTGACTTTCCCATCAACATGAAGGCTTTTCTGATTCTGGGGCTTCTTCTCCTTTCTGTCATAGTCCAGGGCAAGGTCTATGAAAGGTGTGAGTTGGCCAGAACTCTAAAAAGACTTGGAATGGATGGCTACCGCGGAATCAGCCTGGCAAACTGTAAGTTGGGTTTTCCTCATTGTTTTTACAATGATTGAAAACATCATTTTGGTCCTCTAGAATTAGATACCTGCTGAAGGGATATGGGTATTATTCATTTTAAGTTGATTAATCTTCATTTTCTTGCACAACATTCAAAACATGCCATGACGAAAAGTTACTGTATAGCATACTCCAGATTCTCCAATCTCTGTACTTTTCAGATTGACCTCAAACATTTCCCCTTCCACAGCTATTTGTAAATGAATGAGCAAGTAAGTACATGAATGGGTGGTTGAACAAAATCACGGAATAGCCTTTCCTATTCCATAATTCTTGGTTTCAAGATTCAAACTTAACATCCAAATTCACCTTTAGGTATTACAAGAAAATCACTCTCAGAAAAATCCTTAAATGTTTCTAATAAAGCATTTTCCCATCAGCTGTGTATCTGCTATGAATTTGTACAACCTTCTCAACAGCTCCATTTTCTGTTCTAGGCTCAGTGTTGTCTGAGAGATGAGAACAAGGGGAAGGCAAAAGCGATGGAAAAATAGCAATTTAAAGATTTTTAAAAGTACCTTATCTTGCTTCACAGTCTTATAAACTGATTTGAGCTACAAAAGGATACTCCTAGGGACCCTCTATAACAAAGGTATTGAGGCAGGCAGGCATGGTGGCTCAGACCTGTAGTCCCAGCTACTTGGGAGGCTGAGGTGGAAGGATCACTTGAGACAGGAGACCACCCTGGGAACCCAGTGAGACCCTGTCTCAAACAACAAAACAACCCTAACCTGTTACTGATATTTTATCAATTAAATACATCTTGTACTTACAAAGTAAGTCTCTAGAAAAAATACAATTAGTTGTATAGAATTGGTTTTGATACACAGTATATAAATCAGTTGGTGTTGCTATTTATTACAAAAAACTATTTCTTTTCAGGGGTGTGTCTGGCCCAATGGGAGAGTAGTTACAACACCAGAGCTACAAACTACAACCCTGGAGACCAAAGTACTGACTATGGGATATTCCAGATCAATAGCCACTACTGGTGTAATGATGGCAAAACCCCAAGAGCAGTTAATGCCTGTGGTATATCCTGCAATGGTAAGACTAGATAATATTTGAGTGATGGCACAAGAACTACCTGCATATGTTTACAAGAACAGATGTTCAAGCAAATCAAATAGCTTGTAAGGGTTTGTCAGGGAGCTAGAAAAAAATCCATCTCAACTTCTAGAAAGTGATTGTTATCCTTAAAATTCCCTGTATAGAAACCTAGGGCTAGGGATTTAGCTCAGTGGTAGAGTGCCTGCTCATTTATTGTTAATGGCCTTATTAAAGCTTTTCCAAAACTTTGCCATTCCATGTATTCACTGAGAATGGCTTAGGGAATCTTTTGATTGTGTGATCCTTTTGATTGTTTTATGCGTTATTATGAAAGGTCCTATGTATGTAGAAAGTTAGATTTTCATATAATGAATATCCAGATGACTGTACACTTTCAACAATAATTGACATCTTTCCATAGATTCTTCTTGTTATTTATACATTTTGCTGAGAGATTTTAAGGTGAATTAGAAATGTTGATATTTTATTTCTAAATCCTCTAGCTTGAATCTCCAAAATACACAATTCCTAAATAATCATTATCACACCTAAAATATTACCTCATGTATTTATGTACTTGGGATGAAACATTGTGTTTTAATAAGAAAAAGAACTCTCAAGGTTTGTTACATATATAAGGTATGAGAGTATTAGACTCCTGAACTCATGAAAATAGAAATAGCATGTACAAATTTTAGTGTATAAAATAGTGCATACATATTGCAGACTTGATATTTTAAAAATATTAAATGTTAAAATCCCCAAGAGAAAATCAATTTTATAAAATTATTTTTAACTTAGCTGATTTACTTAAAAATTGCTTTTGTATTGTATAATAATCTATGGTCATTGAATAATATTTAGAAAAATATAAGCAAGGTGAAATAGCATGCACAGTCTTACTACCCAGAGATTTATAACCATGGATAATTTTTGGTGCATATTCTTTCTGAATGTATTTCAACATGTAAAGTTATATTAAACATATACATAGCCAGATACAACTGTGTTTTTACAAAAATTAAATTTTATTATACACCTTGCTCTACAAATATCATCTATTCACATAAATTATTTCCATATCAATGTGATTTTTTGAAAGGGAGAGAGAATCCACTGTTAGGCTGTTTCCACTTTTCCCTTTTAGGAATTGCTACAAATGGCTTTATGGATACATGCAAGGGGTTTCAATATATTTCTCTCTCTCTCTCAATTCTTTTTAACTTTTGTGCATATTGCCACTGAGACATATTCCCAGACTTTTTATTATTTCTTTGGGATATAACATCAGTGGTAGAATTGCTGAGTAAAAAATTTCGGGGCATGTATTTTTTCACAGTATGCAAAGAGGACTTTCTTCCATATTAATTAATAATTCCAGGTCTCCAACAACTTTAGTAATTGAGAAACACTGTGTTATTTCACGTCAATAACAAAACAAATTAAGAGGAAGTTTTCCCAACAAACACAGATATATAAATTCTTGGCGTGGTATGCTTTCCTCTGCCTAACATAATAAACTGGCTAAGTGTAAACTTCCAAGGAAATTGTTAGAACATCCTTTTCATGTCTCATCACATCTCTTCCAGCTCTGTTGCAAGATGACATCTCTCAAGCCGTGACTTGCGCAAAGAGGGTTGTCCGTGACCCACAAGGCATTAGAGCATGGTATGTTTTAAGGTTTGAAAGGGGAAACTGTTTTACTCTACTGTTCATATATGCAGTGAGAGGAAAAAAATCAAAGACCTAAGTGTTATTCTGAATGTAAAGTTGCCCTTTGAGGCCTAAGGGACACAATGTATTACCTCCTTCAGAAGAGACAATCAGCTTGAACTGATTCACAGTCTTGTCCATTTACTCCTCTATAGATTTTAGGGATTTCTAAAGTTTTAAATATTCTCCACACTCTACTAGTTCCTTGTCATATCTTTTTTTGGGGGGAAAGTGGGAGGCTTGTATAAGAGATAGAACCAGGAAACTTAACCACTGATCCACAGCCCCAGTCCTTTTTTATTTTTTATTTGGAGACAGGACCTCACTAAATTGCTAAGGCTGGCTTTGAACTTGCAGTCCTCCTGCCTCAGCCTCCTGAGCTGCTACAGTTATAGTCATGCACCCCATGTCGGCCTCCTTGTCATATTTGAAACAATTTGTGGAATAAGTAAATGGGCCATGCACATAATTCAACATTTGTGTTCAGCATTCTGTGTCCTATGGAGGCCTCTGAGGATGAGCAAAGCATCTTGTATACTCATCTCCACTTAATCAGTAGCAGTACCTGGGTCTAGTTGTAGCCTGTATGATATTTATGGATAGGATTTTTTGCTCCCACAAAAGGAATTGAGTATGTACACTACAATGCAGATATGTTTTAACCTTTGTTTGTGTTTCCCTTTTCTCTGCAGGGTGGCATGGAGAAATCATTGTCAAAATCGCAACCTCTCTCAGTACATTCAGGGCTGTGGAGTGTAACTGCAAAATTTTCCTTCTTCTTCAGCTCATTTTGTTACTTTGCCACATTAAGGGACACACTGCCACTAGTGTAGTGTGTCACACTACCATTGATTCCCCTTCAAACAAGTAGCATTTTTACAGAAGCAGGAACAAAATATAGCCTTTCTCCTAAGAGCCATGCCGTTCATAATTTGTGTTTTACTTAATAGTAACCCCCCATTTTCAGCTTACTAATAAAGCTAATGCTGGTGAAAAACTTACCTACAACCTTGATTATCAAATAATCTATAGTACATTCAGTTTTTTTTTAAAGATATAATCAAGACTTAATCTTAAATGATACCAGTATTTCCCAATATTAGACAACAATACAAAAAAGGCTATCTAAAAACCACTGGAATTTAGGCAACATCCAAACTGTGTAGCACCCAATGCCTTCCATCTATACAGTTATCTCCAAAAATAGGAAAATTAACCACTCTCTTGGGCAATATAAAATTCTTAAAGGATTGGAAAGCCAATGCCTAAAGTGAAGACTGACCGAAGGAAAAATGTGTTTGCACAAAGTGTGTGACATTTGGTTTAAGAATTTTCCATTTATGCAGCTTTACAAACAGACTCACAATTTATATATCAATCTGTTTTAAGCTTTGAAAGAACACTTACCTGCATCTGACTGATCATAAGCCATTAAGGAGGGATTTAAATGGGCTGTTGATGTTCCCCAATTTTATTAACTTAGATTCATGCATTTCACCTAAATCTGAGACAGATAAGCTTGCATTACTAATTAACCACAGGAGTGAAATTATGCATACTGTAAAAATACAAATGTTATCATTAAATGGTTGCATTGCATATTTTGTCTGTCCTTGTTTAGACCCATTTGGAGTCTGGGGGGAAAAAATAACATATATTAGAAAAAGAGAAAAGAAAGAACTTGGTATTCTTAATGTCTTCTATATCCTCACCTGCACTGAAAGCTAGCAATGGCTGGAGGAAAATCCACAAGCTGCCTAATAAATCTTACTTTGAATCCATAACCATGAATCTCATATGGCCTCAAGTCAGCATGGTCACCTCAGTCACTTCTCTGGATTCTTCCTGTGTTGTCCCCCTCTCTAAAACAACTATGATTATTTCACTTCTCCTATTCTTTGTTGAGAGCCCAACACACACATCTGACACCCTCTCTGCCCCCTAACCTTCCACTATCCTCTGCTCTTAGCAGATAATCTTTGCTTATATATACCATTAAAAAAAAAAAAAAGCCATTTCAAAGAAGCACTACAAAGTTCTCCCCCTGTCACAAAGCAGCAGTCACACCTTTCCCTCACTGATCCTTCCTTCCTTCCCACTGTTTCTGGGATGAAGGGCCTTTGCTCCTGGCAAAGGCAGCATCTCCACATGCAGCCTCTGTCCCATGCCTCACAACTCCCAGCTAGGCTGAGCTTCTCCCTCTCTGCTCCATCACCTCCATCATTGTGCAAAGGGCCCCCCAGCATTCTCCCATCGTACAAACAACATTCCACTGACCCTACACCACCCTCCAAGTACAACCTCAGCATCTGCTCTCTCCATGGTGGGACTTCTAGGGGAGAAGCACATCCCCACCTCCCATTTCTCTTCAGCTCTTTCCAGTCTGGCTTCTGTCTCACTCAGCCACGTCTGCTGCCCTAGGACTTCTCCCATGACCTGGGTACAATTCCAGTGATCATCTGCTCTCTGCTTGATCTCTCATCAGCATTTAGCTAAGTGAACCACTTCATATCACTAGAAGCTTTTTCTCTCTCACCTTCTTGCTTACATCCGACTTCACAGGCTGCTCCTTCTCAGTTCCTCTTTTCTACTCTCTCTCTCTGCTATTTCATTCCTTTTTAATATTTTTAGTTGTAGAGGGACACAATACCTTTAATTATTTTTATGTGGTGCTGAGGATCAAACTCCATGTTTCCCACGTGCTAATCAAGGGCTCTACCATTGAGCCACAGGCCCTCTGCTATTCCATTACTGAATGTGTGAATGTCCCAGGGCTCAAGCCTATAACAATTTGATATGCAAAAAATTTTACTTATTCATTTATGGTGTCCCCTCTTGTCCACGATTTTATTCTCCATTGTTTCAGTTATCATGGTCAACTGTGACCCAGAAATATTAAGTGAAAGTTCCAGAATGAAACAATTGATACATTTTGAATTGCATGCCATAGGGAAGTGTGTGATGAAATCTCCCACTGACCTGCTCTGCCCTGTATGGAACATAAGTCTTTCTTTGTTGCACCATCCTTTATTGCCTCCTGATCATTACTCATTTAGTAGCCAACTCGGCTACCAGATTAGCTGTGAGAGTATCCAAGTGCTTATGTTCAAGCTCCTTATTTTACTTAATACAGTAATTGTTCAATTTAATTTTTAGTTATTGTTAGTCTACTGTGTCTAATTCATATATTTATAATTTATAAATTAAGCTTTGTCATCAATAGCCAATAAAATAAAAAACATAGTACGTACAGGGTTCTGTACTGCCTGTGGTTTCAGATAGCCACCTGGGGTTTTGGAATATATCCCTCAGGAATAAGGGACAACCATTGTATTAATATCTCCTCAACAAATTACAACTTCAAAAAGGATAGTTTTTCCACTTGTTAAAGGCATTGAATTGGGCTGGTGGGCACAATACCTCAGTGGTAAAGCAGCTTGGCTAGCAGGCAGGAGACCCTGGGTTTGATCCCTAGTACCACAATAAAAGAGAGAGAGAGAGAGAGAGAGAGAGAGAAACACACACACACACACACACACACACACACACACACACACACACGGTCTTACTTTCTCCCTGATCTTCCCATCCTTCTTCCCCTCAGGCTGAGAAGAAAGAGCCAGCTCTGGTCCTGGCCTGAGGGAGAACACTGAGAGTTGAACTGCTCCACATGGACTGACAACCAGTCTTCCTGTTCATAGCCCTGCCATTCACTCCTGCCTCAGAGTTGCCTCAGTCTTTTCCCAGTTCTAGGAAAACAGTCACCTTGCTTTGTATTGAAGTCCCCTTCTACAGGCACTCACGTGTCAGCTAGACCCATTATCCTAAATTGCCCTTCACCCTCTGGATTATAAAATTGTACTACATTTCTCATCGTCATCGATTCTGCCTTTCATGGCCCTTGTTGACTTGTGCCTTTTAAATCTTCTTTGGGTGATATTTTCATGGGATGTGCAAGAAATGTGAGATGGTGCTATCCCATTGAACATTCTAACAATATCATAAATTGTGGCAAAGATTTGCTTTAAAGATGACTTAGTTTGGGGGAATAGTCAAAGTCTGTGAGATCTTTCCTCATCTCCTATTTCCCAGTCCTGAAGTCCCCAACATTCACCATAATTAATTATTTTTTCTCAATTGTACGAAAAAATAAAGACAAAATTCTGAATTGTGAATAATTAATAAATTATTATCGATTGGAATAGGATAAAATTGTCTGGGATCTAATGACATCTTTTCTGAAAAGACAAGAGACTCATATTTCATCAAGTAAAACATGCAGAATATACAGAACTTCTGGGGAAAAATTCTCTGCCCCATCATGCCTACTTGCTCTTTTATTTTTAAATAGCTTGCTCATTATTTTAATTGAAATAATAAAGTATTAATTGAATGTCATACAGAGTGCTTGCCTTGTTCATGTGAGGTACTGGGTTCAATCCTCAGCACCACATTAAAATAAAATAAACAAAATGAAGATATCATGTCCATGTATAACTAAAAAAAATTTTTAAATAAAAAAATAAAATAAAACAATCTGCTTAAAGTATTTAATTTGATGTTTTAACTCCCGTCCCAGCTAAAGGAGTGTGGATGTAGCTCAGTCGAAGAGTGTTCCCTGACATAAAAATAAAAAGACCTGGGGCATAGGGGTGTAAACACTTCTTCCCTTTGAAGTAGTAGTAGCAGGGTATCATGGCTATCAGTTTGGCTCTTGGTGGCAAGCAAATATTTGCTTATTCTATCCTCAAAACATGTAAGTCCATAATTGTTCAAACACTTGAAAAGAAAAATTAACCTCATCAGCAGAAGGCTTAAACCAAGACAGATAATAATGGATGTTCTGTTTTGTTTTTTCCAGTACTGGGGACTAAACTCAGGGCCTCTCACAGTGCTAGGCAAGTGCCCTACCACTGGGCCACATCCCCAGCCCACAGCTGGGTATTCTCAAGTGAGTGAGAAAGGATACAAAGGGGACCAGAGACTATCTCTTTGAACCATTTTCATTTTCTTTGGGTCCCCCAAATCTGTCTCACTCTTTATTATTAAACACTCAAAGGCAGGCCTTGTCTGAACAATGTGATTATTTTTTTTATTTTTGAACAGGATTCTCAAACACTCATTCACAGCCAAAACTAGTAACCATTAAAGGTCAAGCAGAAAGAAACTTTCACTCATGCAAAATAAGGGTAACCACAAAGTGATAACCTTGATGTGGCTCAGAATCTTTTCTTCCTAGGCAGATCCAGAGCACAGTTCTTTCTGAATTCAGGTAGTGTTTGTTCATATGCTAAGAGTGTGTTGAGCCTCCTGACATGATTATCTTTGAAGGTAGCACTTGGTTGGATAAATGTGTTTCTGTAGGTTTCAGTGTTAAAGTCCTATTGTTTTATAAGTGACCTCTTATGTTCTAACACGGAACAGGAGGCAAAGCATTGTGGAAGTGGAGATAGGAAAGTTGTTCCATGAGCCTTATTTAAGATAGGGAATCACTGATTTTTAACAATATAAAGCATGGGATAGTGGTGGTGAGCAGAGGACTATCTTCACACATCTCCCAGCAACCCAGAGAGGTGGCTCAGAGAAGGATGGAATATGCTCTGAGGGACCCTATGAGGACTTCCAGGAGAACCAGTACCTTCTCCAAGTCTCCCCAATGGTGGCTACCAGATAGTAGTGTTGTGCCAAAGGAACCACCACTACTAGACAAACCTGGTGAAGGAAGCTAAGTAGACATTACAGTCATGTTGACTACTGAGTAATGATGAAGATCACAGGTTTTCTCATGATCAAAAAAGTGGTCCATCTCACAGAGGAGATGAAACTGGCTGTACGTGGACAAGAGATGATTGTTCTGCAAACCCACAATGTGAGTACAGGGACATAGGGGATGGATTTAGAAGAAAAAATTTCCAGTGTTCCCATTATGCAACACACCAGTCTCATCAAAGGGATGTTCCAGTTTGTAGACAGACACTGGCAGGTGGAAAGGACTCTCCACACAGCAGATCTGGTTCTGGAAGTATTTGAAGATGGCACAGAAGTATTTGAAGACAGTCAGCTAACCAATTGCTCTAAAGCAATAGCATCAAAACCCAAAGAGACCAAACAGGTTGACCGACAGGACTGGGAAACATTTGGGATGGTGGTGGGTTTTTTTTGTTTTTTTTTTTTTGAGAGAGAGAATTTTTTAATATTTATTTTTTAGTTTTTGGTGGACACAACATCTTTGTTTGTATGTGGTGCTGAGGATCGAACCTCATGCATGCCAGGCAAGCGCGCTACCGCTTGAGCCACATCCCCAGCCCGGTGGTGATTTTTAACAACATAAAGCTTGGGATATTTGCTGCTTGCAAATGATCCTTCATTAGAAAGGCCAACAGAGGTGGGCTGGGGTTCTAACTCAGAGGCAGAGCACTTTCTGGCACATGTGAAACTATGGGTTCAATCCTCAGCACCATATAAAAATAAATAAATAAAAACAGAGGATTTGTGTCCATCTACAACTAAAAATATTTTTAAAAAGAAAAAGAAAAGCCTATAGAGTTTGTATTAAGCAGAATTTGCTTTCAATAGATGAGCACTTTGTGGAAGAACTGAAGTAGTTTCACTGCAGAGTATGATATTCTCAAGGCTCTTTTGTAGAGCCTTTTTAGTGGGTTTAGTGCTCAGGCAAAAAATAAAATAAAAACGTTTCTAGATTTGTTTTCCCCCAATTGTTCAATCCTTAATATGTGGAGTTTTTGTAATGAAAAGAAATAATTTATGCTAGCTGACTACATTTTTGTATCAAATAAACATCTAAAACCATCCGATGCAGGCTGGGGCTGTGGCGCTTGCCTTGTACATGTGAGGTACTGGGTTCAATCCTCAGCATCACATTAAAATAAAATAAACAAAATGAAGATATCATGTCCATGTATAACTAAAAAAAATTTTTTTAAATAAAAAAATAAAATAAAACAATCTTCTTAAAGTATTTTAATTTGATGTTTTTTGTTTTGGATTTTGTTTGATTGTTTGCTTTTGTTTTATTGTTGTTTTTCTGGTTTTTGTTTTTTGTTTTGTTTTGTTTTGTTGTTTGCATGTAGAGCCTAATCTATACCCATCCTTCATCCTTGCCTTGCTCTCAATTAAAATTTTTAAGCTTGGACAAAATAGTCCCGGGGTGCAGCTCTCTGTACGTCTTTCCCATAGTCTTCCATTTGGGCACATGAGTGTAATATACAGATTAGAGATCATTTCACTCAAATATTACTAGTGTTTTTGCATTTCATAGTGAAGATAGATACCTTGTGGAAATATTGGAATGCTGAGTTGTAGTTTTATTGACTTGTGCTCACTTTCCTTAGTCTTTGTAATTTTTAATAAGTCAATGTGTCCTATCCTGAGTACTTAAGTATCTTAGAGAAGATTTGCTTTGAGAATACATCTCAATGATAAAATAGACATCTTAAAATAAAATGTTTCTTTCCAGACTCAATGTGTCTCTTCCAAAATGCTCCTGAAACTTTTGACTACTCTCACTGCTGGGTAGTCTTCAACAGTATCATAAAAAAAGACTAAAAGAAGGGGTAGTTTTTAGTGGTCAATAAAAGATATTTTAAAGCTGAGATTTTTTTCAAAAACCCTTCAGATAAGTGAAAGAAACATTTAAAATATACAAGAGTTTTATTTATACTTAAGTCCATACTCCCTGTCTCAAAAAAAAAAAAAAGATGACGGATAACATGCTCATGATTAAGCCATTTGCAGAATTACTCTTTTATTAATTTTATAATCTGATGAGTTTTTGTTCTGCTGACTGTTAGAGGTTCCTAAACCTTTAAGAGAAGTCTTTTATTATTTTTTAATTTATTCTTTTAGTTATACATGACAGTAGAATGTATTTTGACATATCATACATGCATGGAGTATAACTCCACACTCGTGGTTTTACATGATGTGAAATTACACTGGTCGTTTATTCAGATGTGAGCATAGGAAAGTTATGGCCAATACATTCTACTGTCTTTCCCATTCCCATCCCCTCTCCCCTCCCTCCATTCCCTCCTGTCAAGACAGGTGAGCATCACCCCACCCCCTGCCACCACCCCTCATTGTCAGTCACATCCACATATCAGAAATATCAGAGAGAACATTAGGCTTTGATTTTTGGCTTATTTCACTTAGCATGAGAGTCTCCAGTTCCATTCAAGAGAAATTTTGAAAGAAAGAGAGAAGAACAGGCAGTAAGTCCCCCACAGCCAGCCTTACCAAGCCAGGCTGTGTCATCAGCCCTTCATTAGTGGGCCGTTCAAATCACAGTTCAGTTGAAAACCTAACAGGAACCCATTAGGACACTCTACTCATTTTTCTGGTCACTTCCAGTAGCCCAATGCCATTGAGCTAAAATATATCATCTGGTAATATTTGCGAGGAAACCTTAAAAATCATGTTTGTTGTTACTAGACAATTTCATTATCCTCCCATCTTCTTTCCATTTCCCCTTTAATTCTGGCATTCTTTTTAGTTTTTAGAGTTACCCCAGAGTACATCAAGGATATGCTAAAAGTAGAAATAGAAGTCTGAATAATTTCAATGGTTTCTATCATGGATGCCCCAAAATATATATTATACCATTTCCCAAATTTAAAAACTAATGGAAGCCTGGGGTTGTGGCTCAGTGGGGTAGAGCGCTAACCTAGCATGTGCAAGGCCCTGGGAGCACCACATATAAATAAGTAAATAAAATAAAGGTATTGTGTCCAATTACAACTAAATATAACAATTTTTTAAAAATTAATTGAGCCAGGCCTGGTAGCCCATTCCTGTCATCCCAACACCTTGGGAGGCTGAGGCAAGAAGATCACAAGTTAAAACCAGCCTCAGCAACTTAGCAAGACTCTGTCTCAAAATAAAAAAAATTAAAAGAGTTGGGGATGTGGCTCGGTGGTTAATTGCCCATGGGTTCAATCCCAGATACCAACACACACACACACACATACACACACACACAAAAAAAAAAACTAATTGAGGGAAACATTTACTTTTTTAAGTTTCTCAAGAGAGTCTACATTGAATTTTTATTTTTGTCATTGAGATATTGTACATAACTAACTCATAAAACATAAGCAATGTGAAATCCCACATATTATCCTTGATATTCTTCTTTAATGTGATTGATTTGTTATAATCTTAGGAACATTAAGAAAATATTTACGTCATTTCCCCTTGTCCTCAGTGTTATACTTTTTCCTAAATGTCAAGTCCCATGATTCAGTTTCTTTAGTCAAGATTTCACAGGTGTGAAGACAGAAACCACAAGAGGCAAAAGACTTGTCCACCTTATTGAAATTCATTAAAAACAAAACTCTTGGGGCTGGGGCTGTAGCTCAGTGGCAGAGCACTTGCCTAGCAGGTGTGAAGTACTAGGTTCAATGATTAGCACCACATAAAAATAAACAAATAAAATAAAGGCATGAGTCCATTAACAACTACAAAAAAGAAAAAAGAAGAAAGAAAGAAAACTCTTACTAACAGAGACATTTAAATATACATTCAACAAGTAATTTCTTCATCTCCTTTACCTAAGTTGCATTCAACATTTAAAGCTCTTTCTCCCTTGCCATCAGCATTATTTCCTAGGCTTGTCAGTGTTAAGCTAGAGTTTTTTTCCTTTTCTTTAATGACTTTTTAAAGTCCAATTATAGGATGAATTCAGATGTGTACCAGAGTATGTATTTTGTAAAATGTTCCGGATGAAGATTTGATGTGTAAATTATCCATTGTTTTTTCAGTATAGCTGACGGATGTGATAAAATTTTCATTTTCTTACCAGGAGGACTTTATGATCAACATGGGGAAAGCAGGCATTGTAGAGCTTTTTGTGATATTAAATGTGCAATTTAAAGCAATCAAGTTTAAATTTACATATACATGTGTGTGTGTGTGTGTGTGTAATTTATAAAAGTAACAAAAATACCACAGTAGGAAACTAGGTGAGCAACATGGCATCCTGCTGTATAACCATTAAGATGATAGGTACAGCCAGGCACAGTGGTACACGCCTGTTATCCTCACAGATCCAGAGACTGAGACAGGAGGATTGTGAGTTCAAAGCCAGCCCCAGCAACCGCAAGGTGCTAAGAAACTCATGAGACTCTGTCTCTAAATAAAATACAAAAATTGGGCTGGGGATATGGCTCAGTGGTTGAGTGCCTCTGAGTTCATACCCTGGTACAAAAAGAGAGAGAGAGAGAGATATGACAGGAATATGTGTCATGTCCATTTTGTGAAAAGTATACATAAAATAATTTTAAGTGAAAAAGATTATTAAAAATAGTGAAAGTACACAAAACAATTGAATAAAAAGAAAGGGGCTGGGGCTGTAGCTCAGTGGCAGAGTGCCTGCCTAGCATGTGTGATTCACAGGTTCAATCCTCAGCAAAAACATTAAAAAAAAAAATCAATAAACAAAGATACTGTGTGTCCCACTACAACTAAAAAACTATTTTTTTAAAAAATATTTATTTATTTATTTATTTTAGTTCTCGGCAGACACAACATCTTTGTATGTGGTGCTGAGGATCGAACCCGGGCCGCACGCATGCCAGGCGAGCATGCTGCCGCTTGAGCCACATCCCCAGCCCAAAAAAACTATTTTTTTTAAAAAAAGAAAGAATTAAAGAAACTCAAAAACCACAGCTGATTTTAAGCTGTACAAAAACAGTTGTTTCTCTTTCTTTATACTTGCTCAACTTCATAAAGAGAATTTAAACAATATTGTGACTTTATTTTCCTATAGGATAATTCTCAGAACATCCCAATCTCTGTCTTCAAACATAATAAAAATAAAATAAAAAGACCTTAAATAGAGACAAATCACTAAGTAGTTCCTGTTCTGCACACAGCTCCAAGGGCGTAGTCCCTAACCACTAGAAAAAGAAGGAAGTTCCAAGACATTAAATACTGGGGCCAGCTTCCCTAGCTCAGCCTAGTGGTCTGACTTTCCCATCAACATGAAGGCTTTTCTGATTCTGGGGCTTCTTCTCCTTTCTGTCATAGTCCAGGGCAAAGTCTATGAAAGGTGTGAGTTGGCCAGAACTCTAAAAAGACTTGGAATGGATGGCTACCGCGGAATCAGCCTGGCAAACTGTAAGTTGGGTCTTCCTCATTGTTTTTACAATGGTTGAAAATATCATTTTGGTCCTCTAGAATTAGAGATAGCAGGTGAAGGGATGTGGGCATGGGAGGGAAAGATTCTATACCATTCTGAGTCCAACAGGACCTGATGTCCTCTGCTAGTGCCACTAGGTGGGCAGTTGCCTCTGATTCAATCGCCCACATACACTAACCAAAAAACACACTGAAGGACCTGTTTGGAACTCAGGTTCTCAGCCTAGAGTACACAGTTATTTTTCTTTTTTAAAAAATTATTCTGCCATGCCAGACACCATGGCCCTCATGTGTACTCCCAGCGACTCTGGTGCCTGAGGCAGGAGCATCTCAAGTTTGAGGCCAGCCTGGAGACCTTAGTGAGATCCTGTCTCCAAAACCCAACATGTGAGGATGTAGCTCAGTGGTAGATCGCCCTGGGTTCAATCCCACAAAAGCCTACAAAACAAACCCCTTACTATGACAGCGTATGTTTCATAGCAAAATCTTTCAAAATTATGTTGGATTCTCCAGAAAAAGGTGGTAGGACCTCTCATTCCCCACCCCGTCACTATTTATATAACGATCTCTACAACTCGGGGCTGAGATTGTGGCTCATGGGTAGAGCACTCGCCTAGCAAGGCCCTGGGTTTGATCCTCAGCACCACATATAAATAAATAAAATAAAGGTATAAAAAATCACATAAAAAAGATCTCTATAATCCAACATGAAATGATTTATTATTCATTTTAAGTTGATTAATTTTCAATTTCTTCCACAACATTCAAACATGCCATGACAAATAGTTACTTTATAGCATACTTCATATTCTCCAATCTCTGTACTTTTCAGATTGACCTCAAATATTTCCCTTCCACAACTATTTGTAAATGAATGAGCAAGTAAGTACATGAATGGGTGGTTGAACAAAATCACAGAATACCTTTCCTATTCCATAATTCTTGGTTTCAAGATTCAACCAAATTTAAATTTAAATTTAAAAAATATCAAATTCAAGATATCCAAATTCACCTTTAGGTATTACAAGAAAATCTCTCTCAGAAAAATCCTTAATTGTTTCTAATAAAGCATTTTCCCATCAGCCTATGTATCTGCTTTGAATTTGTACAACCTTCTCAATCGCTCATTTTCTGTTCTAGGCTCAATGTTGTCTGAGAGATGAGAACAGGGGAAGGTAAAAGCAGTGGAAAAATAGCAATTTAAATACATTTAAAAGTAACTTATCTTGCTTCACATTCTTATAAACTGATTTGTGCTACAAAAGGATTTTCCTAGGGACCCTCTATAACAAAGGTGTTGAGGCAGGCAGGCATGGTGGCTCAGACCTGTAGTCCCAGCTACTTGGGGGGCTGAGGTGGGAGGATCACTTGAGCCCAGGAGACCACCCTGGGAACTCAGTGAAACCCTGTCTCAAACAACAAAACAACCCTAACCTGTTACCATATTTTATGAATTAAACACATCTTGTACTTACAAAATAAATCACTAGTAAAATACAATTAGTTGCATAGAATTGGTTTTGATACACAGTATATAAATCAGTTGGTGTTGCTATTTATTATAAAAAACTATTTCTTTTCAGGGGTGTGTCTGGCCAAATGGGAGAGTAGTTACAACACCAGAGCTACAAACTACAACCCTGGAGACCAAAGTACTGACTATGGGATATTCCAGATCAATAGCCACTACTGGTGTAATGATGGCAAAACCCCAAGAGCAGTTAATGCCTGTGGTATATCCTGCAATGGTAAGACTAGATAATATTTGAGTGATGGCACAAGAACTACCTGCATATGTTTACAAGAACAGATGTTCAAGCAAATCAAATAGCTTGTAAGGGTTTGTCAGGGAGCTAGAAAAAAATCCATCTCAACTTCTAGAAAGTGATTGTTATCCTTAAAATTCCCTGTATAGAAACCTAGGGCTAGGGATTTAGCTCAGTGGTAGAGTGCCTGCTCATTTATTGTTAATGGCCTTATTAAAGCTTTTCCAAAACTTTGCCATTCCATGTATTCACTGAGAATGGCTTAGGGATCTTTTGATTGTGTGGTCCTTTTGATTGTTTTATGCGTTATTATGAAAGGTCCTATGTATATAGAAAGTTAGATTTCATATAATGAATGGCTACATTCACTTAGCATATTGTACACTTTCAACAATAATTGACATCTTTCCATAGATTCTTTTTGTATGTATGTGTACATTTTGCTGAGAGATTTTAAAATGAATTAGAAATGTTGACATTTTATTTTTAAATCCTCTAGCTTGAATCTCCAAAATATACAATTCCTAAATAATCATTAACACACCTAAAACATTACCTTATGTATTTATGTACTTGGGATGAAACATGGTGTTTTAATAAGAAAAAGAACTCACAAGGTGCATTACATATATAAGGTATGGGAGTGTTAGACTCCTGAGCTCATGAAAATAGAAACAGCATGTTCAAATTTTAGTGTATAAAATAGTGTATACATATTGTGGACTTGATATTTTTTAAAAATTTTAAATGTTAAAATTCCCAAGAGAAGATCAATTTTAGAATTTTATTTTTAATCTAGCTAATTTACCTAAAATTATTTGTATTACATAATAATCTATGATCATTGAATAACATGTAGCAAATAAAAGCAAGATGAAATAGCATCCATAGTCTTACTACCCAGAGATGTATAAGCATGGATAACTACATACTCTTTCAGAATCAACATGTATATAAATGTAAAGTTATATCAAACACATACATAGCCAGATACAAATATGTTTTTACAAAAATTAAATTTTATTACATATCCTGCTCTACAATTTGCACTTATCACATACAAATCTGTTATTATTATTTGAAAGGGTGAAGAGAATTCCACTATTAAGTTGTTTCTACTTTTCCCTGTCATGAATTGTTACAAATGGCTTTATGGATACATGTGTAGAGTTTTGATACATTTTCTCTCTCTGTCTTTCTCTTTTTATAAAATTCTTTCTCATTTTTGTGATTTTGCCACTGGGCCATATCCCGAGATCTCTTATTATTTTGGGGGGATAAATCATCAATGGTAGAATTCCTGAGTAAAAAATTTCTGGGCATGTCTTTTTTCACAGTGTGCATAGGGGCCTTTTTTCCGTATTACTTAATCATTCCAGGGGTTAGGGTTGTGGCTAGCAGCAGAGCACTGACCTAGCACGTAAGAGGCCCTGGGTTTGATCCTCAGCACCACATAAAAATAAATAAAATGAAGGTATTGTGTCCAACTACAACTAAAAAATGAATATTTTAAAAAATAATAATTCCAGCAACTTTAGTAACTGAGAAACAATGTGTTATTTCATGTCAACAAGGAAAAGAATTAAAAGGAAGTTTTTCACAACAATCACAGATATATAAATTCTTGGAAAAGAACTTCTTGGTATGCTTTCCTCTGCCTAACATAATAAAACTGGCTAAGTGTAAACTTCCAATGAAATTGCTAGAACATCCTTTTCATGCCTCACCACCTCTCTTCCAGCTCTGTTGCAAGATGACATCTCTCAAGCTGTAACTTGTGCAAAGAGGGTTGTCCGTGACCCACAAGGCATTAGAGCATGGTATGTTTTAAGGTTTGAAAGGGGAAACTGTTTTACCCTGCTGTTCATATATGCAGTGAAAGAAAAAATTCAAAGACCTAAGTGTCCTTCTGAATATAAAGTTGTCCTTTGGGGCCTAAGGGACACAATGTATTACCTCCATCAGAAGAGACAATCTGCTCGAACTGATTCACAGTCTTGCCTATTTACTCCTCATTGATTTTAGGAATTTGTAAATATTCTCCACACTCTACTAGTTCT
This sequence comes from Marmota monax, assembly GCF_021218885.2. Classification (NCBI taxonomy): domain Eukaryota; kingdom Metazoa; phylum Chordata; class Mammalia; order Rodentia; family Sciuridae; genus Marmota; species Marmota monax. Next base: position 6,281,296 of record NW_026695212.1, read on the forward strand.
TTCATATCTTTATTTTTTTTGTGGGGGTGAGGTATAAAAGGGATAGAACCAGGGACACTTAATCATTGATCCACATACCCAATCCTTTTTTTTTTTTTTTTTTTTTTTGACTAATGAGAATTTTTTTTAAAAAATTTATTTTATTTATTCTAATTTGTTATATATGACAGCAGAATGCAATTCAATTTATATTACACAAATAGAGGACAATTTTTTTATGTCTCTGGTTGAATACAAAGTAAATTCACACCATTCATGTTTTCATATATGTACTTACGGTAATGATGTTTGTCTCATTCCACCTTCTTTATCACCCCCATTCTCCCTCCCTTCTCCTCCCTCCCCTTTTCCGTATCTAAACTTTGTCTATTTCCCCTATGCCCCCCTCTACATCCCCATTATGAATCAGGTTCCTTATATCAGAAAAGACATTTGGCATTTAGTTTTTTGGGCTTGGCTACTTCACTTAGCATTATATTCTCCAAATCCATCCATTTATCTGCAAATGCCATGATTTTTTCTCTTTTATGCTGAGTAATAAATATTCCATTGTGTATATATGCCACATTTTCTTTATCCATTCATCTACTGAAGGGCATCTAGATTGGATCCACACTTTAGTTATTGTAAATTGTGTTGCTATAAACATCCTCAGTTTACACCCACAGGACTTAAAAACAGCATACTACAGGGACACAGCCCCAGTCCTTTTTTATTTTTTATTTGGAGACAGGGCCTCACTAAGTTGCTAAGGCTGGCTTTGAACTTGCAGTCCTCCTGAGCTGCTACAGTTACACGCATGCACCCCATGTTGGCCTCCTTGTTATATGTGAAACTACTTTTGCTATAAATAAATGTTCCATGCACATAACTCAACATTTGTGTTCAGCATTCTGTGCCCTGTGGGTCCCTCTGAGGAGGAGCAAAGCACCTTGTATACTCATCTCCACTTAATCAGTAGCAGTATCTAGGTCTAGTTCTAGGCTGTATGATATTTATGGATAAGATATTTTGTTCCCACAAAGATATTTAAGTATGTGCACTGCAATGCAGATATGTTTTAACCTTTGCTTGTGTTTCCCTTTTCTCTGCAGGGTGGCATGGAGAAACCATTGTCAAAACCGCGACCTCACTCAGTACATTCAGGGGTGTGGAGTGTAACTGCAAAATTTTCCTTCCTTCTTCAGCTCATTTTGTTACTTTGCCACATTAAGGGACACACTGCCACTAGTGTAGTGTGTCACACTACCATTGTTTCCCCTTCAAACAAGTAGCATTTTTACAGAAACAGGAACAAAATATAGCCTTTCTCCTAAGAGCCATACCGTTCATAATTTGTGTTTTACTTAATAGTAACCCCCCATCTCCAAAAATAGGAAAAATAACCACTCTCTTGGGCAGTATAAAATTCTTAAAGGAGTGGAAAGCCAACCCTTAAAAGTGAAGACTGACTGAAGGAAGAATGTGTTTGCACAAAGTGTGTGACCTTCTGTTTAAGAATTTTCATAAAAAATGTTCCATTTATCCAGCTTTATAAACACACTCACAATTTACATATCAATTTGTTTTAAGCTTTGAAAGAACACTTGCCTGCATCTGACTGATCATAAGCCATTAAGGAGGGATTAAATGGGCTGTTGCTATTCCCCAATTTTATTAACTTAGATTCATGCATTTCATATAAATCTGAGACAGATAAGCTTGCATTACTAATTAACCACAGGAGTGAAATTATGCATACTGTAAAAATACAAATGTCATCATTAAATGGTTGCATTGCATATTTTGTCTGTCCTTGTTTAGACCCATTTAGGGTCTGGGGGGAAAAATCACATATATTAGAAAAAGAGAAAAGAAAGAACTTAGTACTCTTAATGTCTTCTATATCCTCACCTGCACTGAAAGCTAGCAATGGCTGGAGGAAAATCCACAAGCTGCCTAATAAATCTTACTTTGAATCCATAACCATGAATCTCATATGGCCTCAGGTCAGCATGGTCACCTCAGTCACTTCTCTGGATTCTTCCTGTGTTGTCCCCCTCTCCAAAACAACTATGATTATTTCACTTCTCCCATTCTTTGTTGAGAGCCCAACACACACATCTGACACCCTCCTGCCCCCTAACCTTCCACTATCCTCTGCTCTTAGCAGATAATCTTTGCTTATATATACCATTAAAAAAAAAAAAGCCATTTCAAAGAAGCACTACAAAGTTCTCCCCCTGTCACAAAGCAGCAGTCACACCTTCCCCTCACTGATCCTTCCTTCCCTCCCACTGTTTCTGGGATGAAGGGCCTTTGCTCCTGGCTAGGACTTCTCCCATGTCTTCTGGGAGCAATTCCAGTGATCATCTGCTCTCTGCTCTTCCTACTTGATCTCTCATCAGCATTTAGCTAAGTGAACCACTTCATATCACTAGAAGCTTTTTCTCTCTCACCTTCTTGCTTACATCCGACTTCACAGGCTGCTCCTTCTCAGTTCCTCTTTTCTACTCTCTCTCTCTCTGCTATTTCATTCCTTTTTAATATTTTTAGTTGTAGAGGGACACAATACCTTTAATTATTTTTATGTGGTGCTGAGGATCAAACTCCATGTTTCCCACGTGCTAATCAAGGGCTCTACCATTGAGCCACAGGCCCTCTGCTATTCCATTACTGAATGTGTGAATGTCCCAGGGCTCAAGCCTATAACCATTTGATATGCAAAAAATTTTACTTATTTATTTATGGTGTCCCCTCTTGTCCACGATTTCGGTCTCCATTGTTTCATGGTCAACTGTGACCCAGAAATATTAAGTGAAAGTTCCAGAATGAAACAATTAATACATTTTGAATTGCATGCCATACGGAGTAGTGTGATGAAATCTCCCACTGCCCTGCTCTGTCTGCCTGAAGCATAAGTCATTTTTTTGGTACACCCACCCTATATTACATCTTGATCATTACTCATTTAGTAGGCAACTCAGCTAACAGATTAGCTGTGAGAGTATCAAAGTGCTTATGTTCAAGTACTCCTTATTTTACTTAATACAGTAATTGTTCTATTTAAGTTTTAGTTATTGTTAATCTACTGTGTCTAATTCATATATTTTTAATTTACTAATTAAACTTTGTCATTGGTTGTCAATAAAATAAAAAACATAGTATGTACAGGGTTCTGTACTGCCTGTGGTTTCAGATAGCCACCTGGGGTTTTGGAATATATCCATTAGGAATAAGGGACAACTATTGTATTAATATCTCCTCAACAAATTATAACTTCAAAAAGGATAGTTTTTCCACTTTAAAAGCATTGAATTGGGCTGGTGAGCACAATACCTCAGTGGTAAAGCAGCTTGGCTAGCAGGCCTGGGTTTGATCGCTAGTACCACAATAAAAGAGAGAGACACACACACGCAGAGAGGGTCTTACTTTCCTCCCTGATCTTCCCATCCTTCTTCCCCTCAGGCTGAAAAGGAAGAGCCAGCTCTGGTCCTGGCCTGAAGGAGAACACTGAGAGTTGAACTGCTCCACATGGACTGACAACCAGTCTTCCTGTTCATAGCCCTGCCATACACTGCTGCCTCAGAGTTGCCTTAGTCTTTCCCCAGTTCTAGGAAAACAGTCACCTTGCTTTGTATTGATGTCCCCCTCTACAGGCACTCAAGTGTCAGCTAGACCCATTATCCTAAATTGCCCTTCACCCTCTGGATTATAAAATTGTACTACATTTCTCATCGTCATCGCTTCTGCTTTTCATGGCCTTTGTTGACTTGTGCCTTTTAAATCTTCTTTGGGTGATATTTTCATGGGATGTGCAAGAAATGTGAGATGGTGCTATCCCATTGAACATTCTAACAATATCATAAATTGTGGCAAAGATTTGCTTTAAAGATGACTTAGTTTTGGGGAATAGTCAAAGTCTGTGAGATCTTTCCTCATCTCCTATTTCCCAGTCCCCAGTCCCGAAGTCCCCAACATTCACCATAATTAATTATTTTTTCTCAATATGGGAAAAAGAAGACAAAAATTGTGAATTTGAGTAATTAATAAATTATTATCTATTGGAATAGGACAAAATTGTCTGGGATCTAATGACATCTTTTCTGAAAAGACAAGAGACTCATATTTCATCAAATAAAACATGCAGAATACACAGAACTTCTGGGGAAAAATTCTCTGCCCCCATCTTACCTACTTGCTCTTTTATTTTTAAATAGCTTGCTCATTATTTCAATTGAAATAATAACAGTATTAATTGAATGTTATCATTTCCCTTAACTCCCGTCCCAGCTAAAGAAGTGTGGATATAGCTCAGTCAAAGAGTGCTCCCTGACATAAAAAATAAAAAGACCTGGGGCATAGGGGTGTAAACACTTCTTCCCTTTGAAGTAGTCACAATATATCAGGCAGGGTATCTTGGCTATCAGTTTGGCTCTTGGTGGCAAGCAAATATTTGCTTATTCTATCCCTAAAACATGTAAGTCCATAATTGTTCAAACACTTGAAAGAAAATTAGGGTGGGGATTGTGACTCAGAGGTAGAGCGCTCACCAACCATGTGTGAGGCACTGGGTTCAATCAGCACCACATAAAAATAAAAAATAAAGATATTGTGTTTGCCTATAACTAAAAAATAAATATTAAAAAAACCAAAGAGTTTAAAATTTTTTAAAAAATGGAAAATTAATCTCATCAGCAGAAGGCTTAAACCAAGATAATAATGGATGTTCTGTTTTGTTTTTTCCAGTACTGGGGACTGAACCCAGGGCCTCTCACAGTGCTAGGCAAGTGCCCTACCACTGGGCCACATCCCCAGCCCATAGCTGGGTATTCTCAAGTGAGTGAGAAAGGATACAAAGGGGACCAGAGACTATCTCTTTGAACCATTTTCATTTTCTTAGGTTCCCCCAAATCTGTCTCACTCTTTATTATTAAACACTCAAAGGTAGGCCTTGTCTGAACAATTTGATTATTTTTTTTATTTTTGAACGGGATTCTTAAACACTCATTCACAGCCAAAGCTAGTAACCATTAAAGGTCAAGCAGAAAGAAACTTTCACTCATGCAAAATAAGGGTAACCACAAGGTGATAACCTTGATGTGGCTCAGAATCTTTTCTTCCTAGGCAGATCCAGAGCACAGTTCTTTCTGAGTTCAGGTAGTGTTTGTTCATATTCTAAGAGTGTGCAGAGCCTCCTGATGTAATTATCTCTGAAGGCAGCACTTGGTTGGATAAATGTGTTTCTGTAGGTTTCAGTGGTAAAGTCCTATTGCTTTATAAGTGACCTCTTATGTTCTAACATGGAACAGGAGGCAAAGCATTGTGGAAGTGGAGATATAGGAAAGTTGTTCCATGAGCCTTATTTAACATAGGGAATCACTGATTTTTGATAATATAAAGCATGGGATAGTGGTGGTGAGCAGAGTACTATCTTTACTCATCTCCCAGCAACCCAGACAGGTGGCTCAGAGAAGGATGGAATGTGCTCTGAGAGACCCTATGATTATGAAAGACTTCCAGGAGAACCATACCTCCTCTAAGTCACCTCAATGGTGGCTTGGTAGTTAGTGTTGTGCCACAGGAACCATCACTGCTAGACAAACCTGGTGAAGGAAGCTAAGTAGACATTACAGTCATGTAGACTACTGAGTAATGATGAGGGTCACAGGTTTTCTCATGATCAAAGAAGTGGTCCATCTCACAGAGGAGATGAAACTGGCTATATGTGGAGATGAACACTGTGTGGAAAAACCCAAGCCTTTCACTATAGAATGTGATACTTGTTAAGATTTTGGAAACTTTTTTAGAAGGTTTAATGCTCAGTCAAAAAATAAAATGAAAATATTTCTAGATTTCCCCCCTCCCCAATTGTTTAAATCCTTAATATATGGAATTTTTGTTATAAAGAGAAATATTTTATGGTAGCTTACCACATTTCCAGTATCAAATAAGCATTGAAAACAGTCTGTTTAAAATATTTAAATTAGAAGTTTCTTGTTTTGGATTTTCTTTGTGGGGTTTTTTTTTGGGGGGAGGGGTGGATTCATGTAGAGCCTAATCTATACCCTATACCCATCTCTCATCCTCAGCCTCCACCCAAATGATGGTTAATTAAATTTTTAAGCTTAGACAAGCAGTCCTAGGACTGCTTTGGGTGCAGCTCTCTGTACTTCTATCCCATAGTCTTCTACTTGGTCACATGTGTGTAATTTACAGATTAGAGATCATTTCACTCAAACATTACTAGTCTTTTTGCATTTCATAGTGAAGATACCATGTGGAAATGTTGGAATGCTGAGTTGTAGTTTTATTGACTTGTGCTTGGTTTCCTTAGGCTTTGTAACTTTCAATGTCAATGTGTTCTATCCTGAGTACTTAAGTATTTTAGAGAAGATTTGTTTTGAGAATATGTCTCAATGAAAAAATAGAGACACCTTAGAATAAAATCTTTCTTTCCAAGTAAATAAACTCAATGTGTCTCTTCCAAAATGCTTCTGAAACTTTTGCCTACTCTTACTGCTGGGTAGTCTTCAACAGTATCAGATACAAGACTAAGAGAAGGGGCGATTTTAGATGGACAATAAGGGATATCTTTTAGCGGAGATTTTTCAAAAACCCTTCGGATCAGGAAATATTTTCCTACAGGAAACATTTAAAATATACAGGAGAACAGTAGTTTTATTTATTCTAAGGTGCATACTACCTGTCTCGAAAAAGATTGATTGATAACGGGCTCATGATTAAGCCATTTGCAGAATTATTCTTTTGTTAATCTTTGTAATCTGATGAGTTTTTTGTACTGCTGATTGTTAGAGGTTCTTAGAGCTACAAAAGAGGTCTTTTTAAATTTTTTTTTTAATTTATTCTTTTAGTTATACATGACAGTAGAATGTATTTTGACATATCATACATGCATGGAGTATAACTCCACACTCGTGTGGTTTTACATGATGTGAAATTACACTGGTCGTTTATTCAGATGTGAACATAGGAAAGTTATGTCCAGTACATTCTACTGTCTTTCCCATTCCCATCCCCCCTCCCCTCCCTCCATTCCCTCCTGTCAAGACAGGTGAGCATCACCCCACCCCCTGCCACCACCCCTCATTTTCAGTCACATCCACATATCAGAGATATCAGAGAGAACATTAGGCCTTTGATTTTTGGCTTATTTCACTTAGCATGAGAGTCTCCAGTTCCATTCAAGAGAAATTTTGAAAGAAAGAGAGAAGAACAGGCAGTAAGCCCCCCACAGCCAGCCTTACCAAGCCAGGCTGTGTCATCAGCCCTTCATTAGTGGGCCGTTCAAATCACAGTTCAGTTGAAAACCTAACAGGGACCCATTAGGACACTCTACTCATTTTTCTGGTCACTTCCAGTAGCCCAATGCCATTGAGCTAAAATATATCATCTGGTAATATTTGCGAGGAAACCTTAAAAATCATGTTTGTTGTTACTAGACAATTTCATTATCCTCCCACCCTCCTTCCTTTTCTCCTCCATTCTCACTTTAATTTTGGTATTCTTTTTACTTTTAGTGTTACCCCAGAGTACATCAAGGATATGCTAAAAGTAGAAATAGCAGTATAAATAATTTTAATGATTTCTATCATCAACATCGATGCCTCAAAGTATATATTATGCCATTCCTCAAATTTAAAAACTTAGCAAGACTGTGTCTCAAATTAAGAAAATTAAAAGAGTTGGGGATGTGGCTCAGTGGTTAACTGCCCATGGATTCAATCCTAGATACCAACACACACACACACACACACACAAAAAAAAAAAAAAAACTAATTGAGGGAAACATTTACTTTTTTAAGTTTCTCAAGAGAGTCTATGTTGAATTTTTATTTTTGCCATTGAGATATTGTACGTGACTAACTTATAAAACATAAGCAATGTGAAATCCCACATATTATCTTTCATATTCTTCCTTAATGTGAATAGTGATTGATTTGTTAGAATCTTAGGAACAGTAAGAAAATACTGATGTCATTTCCCCTTATCCTCAGTGTTATACTTTTTCCTAAATATCGAGTCCCAGGACTCAGTTTCTTTTTTTTTTTTTTTAAGAGAGAGAGAGAGAGAATTTTAATATATATTTTTTTTAGTTCTCGGCTGACACAACATCTTTGTATGTGGTGCTGAGGATCGAACCCGGGCCGCACGCATGCCAGGCAAGCGCGCTACCGCTTGAGCCACATCCCCAGTCCCAGGACTCAGTTTCTTTAGTCAAGATTTCACAGGTGTGAAGACAGAAACTACAAGAGGCAAAAGACTTGTCCACCTTATTGAAATTCATTAAAAACAAAACTCTTGGGGCTGGGGCTGTAGCTCAGTGGCAGAGCACTTGCCTAGCAGGTGTGAAGTACAAGGTTCAATGATTAGCACCACATAAAAATAAACAAATAAAATAAAGGCATGAGTCCATTAACAACTACAAAAAAGAAAAAAGAAGAAAGAAAACTCTTACTAACAGATACATTTAAATATACATTCAACAAGTAATTTCTTCATCTCCTTTACCTAAGTTGCATTCAACATTTAAAGCTCTTTCTCCCTTGCCATCAGCATTATTTCCTAGGCTTGTCAGTGTTAGAGTTTTTTTCCTTTTCTTTAATGACTTTTTAAAGTCCAATTATAGGATGAATTCAGATGTGTACCAGAGTATGTATTTTGTAAAATGTTCCGGATGAAGGAGATTTGTTTGTAAATTATCCATTGTTTTCCAATATAGCTGACGGATGTGATAAAATTTTCATTTTCTTACCATGAGGCCTTGATCATCAACATTAGGAAAGCAGATATTGTAGAGCTTTTTGTGATATTAAATGTGCAGTTTAAAGCAATCAAGTTTAAATTTAAAATATGTGTGTGTGTGTGTGTGTGTGTGTGAGAGAGAGAGAGAGAGAGAGAGAGAGGATATATATATATATATATATATATATATATATATATATATATATATATATATGACTTATAATAGTAATAAAAAATGCCACAGGAAACTGGGTGAGCAACATGGCATCCTGCTATATAACCATTAAGGTGACAGGTACATGTGTCATGTCCATTTTGTGGAAATTTTAAGTAGAAAAGATCATTACAAATAGTGAAAGCAAACAAAACAATTGAGTAAAAATAAGAATCAAAAACTACAACTGATGTTAAGTTGTACAAAATAGTCATTATCTTTTCTTTATACTTGTTCAAATTCATAGTGAAATTGAATTTCCTGTTTTGGAAACAGTGCTACTTTCCCAATTCTTCCTGAGCCAAGACTTTAAACAATATCCTGAATTATTTTCCTATAGATTAATTCTCAGAACATCACAATATCTTTCTTCAAACATTAAAAAAAAATTAAACAGAGATAAATCACTAGGTAGTTCCTGTTCAACACACAGCTCCATGGGCGTAGCCCCCCCACCACTAGAGGAAGAAGGAAGTTCTAAGATGTTAAATACTGGGACCAGCTTCCCTAGCTCAGCCTAGTGGTCTGACTGCCCAGTCAACATGAAGGCTTTCCTGATTCTGGGGCTTCTTCTCCTTTCTGTCATAGTCCAGGGCAAGGTCTATGAAAGGTGTGAGTTGGCCAGAACTCTAAAAAGACTTGGAATGGATGGCTACCGCGGAATCAGCCTGGCAAACTGTAAGTTGGGTCTTCCTCATTGTTTTTACAATGGTTGAAAATATCATTTTGGTCCTCTAGAATTAGAGATAGCAGGTGAAGGGATGTGGGCATGGGAGGGAAAGATTCTATACCATTCTGAGTCCAACAGGACCTGATGTCCTCTGCTAGTGCCACTAGTGCCCACTGCTAGGTGGGCAGTTGCCTCAGATTCAATGCCCCACATACACTGAAGGACCTTTTTGGAAATCAGGTTCTCAGCCTAGAGTGACACAATTCTTTTTCTATTCTTTTCTTAAATTCCTCTGCCATGCCAGCCACAGTGACAAACATGTACTCCCAGTGACTCTGAGGTCTGGGTCAAGTATCTCAAGTTTGAGGCCAGCCTAGGGACTTTAGCAAGACCTTGTCTCCAAAACCCAGCAGGCTGAGGATGTAACTCAATGGTAGAGCACCCCTGGGTTCAACCCCACAAAAGCCAACAAAACAAACCCCTTGCTATGACAGGGTATGTTTCACAGCAAAATACTATAAAATTATGTTGAATTCTCCAAAAAACCCTAGGAACCCATTCCCCACCCCATTCACTATTTATATAAAGATTCCTAAAATTCAGCATGAAATGCTTCATGATTCATTCTAGGTTGATTAATTTTCAATTTCTTCCACAACATTCAAAATGTGCCATGAGGAAAAGTTACTTTACAGCATACTTCATATTCTCCAATCTCTGTACTTTTCAGATTGACCTCAAACATTTCCCTTCCACAGCTATTTGTAAATGAATGAGCAAGTAAGTACATGAATGGGCGGTTGAACAAAATCACTGAATATCTTTACTATTCCATAATTCTTAGTTTCAAGATTCAAAGCTAACATCCCAATTCACCTTTATGTATTACAAGAAAATCTCTCTCAGAAAATTCCTTAATTGTTTCTATTAAGCATTTTCCCATCAGCCTATGTATCTGCTATGAATTTGTACAACCTTCTCAATAGCTCCATTTTCTCTTCTAGGCTCAATGTTGTCTGAGACATGAGAACAGGGCAAGGTAAAAGCAATGGAAAAACAGCAATTTAAATATTTTTTAAAATACCTTATCTTGCTTCACATTCTTATAAACTGATTTGTGCTACAAAAGGATTTTCCTAGGAACCCTCTATAACAAAGGTGTTGAGGCAGGCAGGCATGGTGGCTCAGACCTGTAGTCCCAGCTACTTGGGAGGCTGAGGTGGGAGGATCACTTGAGCCCAGGAGACCACCCTGGGAACTCAGTGAGACCCTGTCTCAAACAACAAAACAACCCTAACCTGTTACCATATTTTATGAATTAAACACATCTTGTACTTACAAAATAAATCACTAGTAAAATACAATTAGTTGCATAGAATTGGTTTTGATACACAGTATATAAATCAGTTGGTGTTGCTATTTATTATAAAAAAACTATTTCTTTTCAGGGGTGTGTCTGGCCAAATGGGAGAGTAGTTACAACACCAGAGCTACAAACTACAACCCTGGAAGCGGAAGTACTGACTATGGGATATTCCAGATCAATAGCCGCTACTGGTGTAATGATGGCAAAACCCCAAGAGCAGTTAATGCCTGTGGTATATCCTGCAGCGGTAAGACAAGATAATATTTGAGTGATGGCTCAAGAACTACCTGCATATATTTACAAGAACAGATGTTCAAGTGAATGCAATAGCCTTGAAGGATTTGTCAGGGAATTAGAAAAAGTCCATCTCGGTGGTAGAGTGTCTGCTCATTTATTGTTAATGACCTTATTGATGCTATTCCACAACATTGCCATTCCATATATCCGATTAAAATAGCTTAAGGATTATTTCATTGTGTGGTCCTTTTTTGATTGTTTTATGCTTTATTATTAAATATTCTAAATATGTAAAAAGCTAGGTTTTCATATAATGAATACCCAGATGACTATGCACTTTCAATAGTTATTCACATTTTTCCATAGATTTTACTTGTATGTGTATGCAGATTTTGCTGAGATTTTAAAAGTGAATTAGAAACATTGACATTTTATTTCTAAATCCTCTAGCTTGAATCTCCAAAATATACAATTCCTAAATAATCATTATCACACCTAAAACATTACCTTACGTATTTATGTACTTGGGATGAAACATTATGTTTTAATAAGAAAAAGAACTCACAAGGTGCATTACATATATAAGGTATGGGAGTACTAGACTCCTGAACTCATGAAAATAGAAATAGCATGTGCAATTTTCAGTGCATATAATAGTGCATACATATTGCAGACTTGATATTTTAAAAATTTTAAATGTTAAAATTCCAAAGTGTAGATCAGTTTTAAAATATTTTTTAACCTATCTGATTTGCTTTAAAATTACTCTGTATTATATAATAATCTATGGTCATTGAATAATATTTAGAAAATATAAGCAAGATGAAATAGCATCCGCAGTCTTACTACCTAGAGATTTATAACCATGGATAACTTTTGGTATATACTCTTTCAGAATGTACATCAACGTGTAAATTATACACATCAAATCAAAGTTATATCACACATATACATAGCCAGATACAAATGTTTTTATAAAAATTTAATTTATCCTGCTCTACAATTTGCATCACATAAAATTATTGCCATATCAACTCATACAAATCTATGTTATTATTATTATTATTTGAAAGGGTAAAGAGAATTCCACTAATAAGTTTTTTCCACTTTTCCTTTTTATAAATTGCTATAAATAGCTTCCTGATTACACATCATGTGAGGTTTTAATATATTTCTCTCTCTCTCTCTCTCTCTCTCTCTCTCTCTCTCTCTCTCTCTCTCTCTCTCTCTTTAAATTCTTTTTCATTTTTGTGCATTTTGCCACTGAGCCATATCCCCAGACTTCTTATTATTTCTTTGAGATAAATCATCAATGGTAGAATTCCTGAGTAAAAAATTCTGGGCTTGTCTTTTTTCACAGTGTACAAAGAAGACCTTTTGTCATATTAGATAATAATTGAGGGCCTCCAACAATTTAGAAACTGAGAAACAATGTGCTATTTCATGTCAACAAGGAAAAGAATTAAAAGGAAGTTTTTCACAACAATCACAGATATATAAATTCTTGGAAAAGAACTTCTTGGTTTGCTTCCTCTGCCTAACATAATAAAACTGAATAAGGGTAAACTTCTAATGAAATTGCTAGAACATCCTTTTCATGCCTCACCACCTCTCTTCCAGCTCTGTTGCAAGATGACATCTCTCAAGCCGTGACTTGCGCAAAGAGGGTTGTCCGTGACCCACAAGGCATTAGAGCATGGTATGTTTTAAGGTTTGAAAGGGGAAACTGTTTTACCCTACTGTTCATATATGCAGTGAGAGAAAAAATTCAAAGACCTAAGTGTCCTTCTGAATGTAAAGTTGCCCTTTTGGGCCTAAGGGACACAATGTATTACCTCCATCAGAAGAAACAATCTGCTTGAATTGGTTCACGGTCTTGCCCGTTTACTCCTCAGTGGATTTTAGGGATTTCTAGAGTTTTAAATATTCTCCACCCTATACTAGTTCTTTATCATATCTTTTTTTTTTTTAGGGGCGGGGGAGTGGGAGGTTTGTATAAGGGATAGAACTAGGGACACTTAACCACAGCCCCAGTCCTTTTTTATTTTATTTTATTTTATTTTTTTAAATAGAGAACAAATTTTATTCTAAAAATAGATCTCAGTAACAATGATATACCAAAAGCTGGTCATTATAAAAGAAAAAAAAAAGTTAACAGGAATTTTAAAAAAATTTTCTGAGAATACAAATTTTATCACTGTATACTGCCAACTTTCTATTTGAATTATTCCTATTATGGATTATCCAGAGAAGTTTTAAAATCAAAGCATGGCTTCTGCCTGATATTTAAACATTTAATAAGTACATTTTAAAGGAATGCAAAGAAAATTAAGCATTTGTGTAAGTAAACAGAAGATAAATTTATGCTTACTGAAATGTGTTCCAAAGTAATATATTGTTTTATATTACTGATTTTTTCCAATTTCTGCAGATATAAAAAAAAAACTTTACTGAAAGTACTGATATTTGAAGGTAACAAATTATACTGCTTACAGACAGAAAGAACATAACTACAATATTCCCAACCTAAAAAGCAAACTTGCAAGGCAAAGTTTAAACACTTGGTACTTAAAAAGTGGTTTTCTGTTTTCAAAGTGCTAAAGAAGTAAGTATTCAAGAAAAACTTCAGGCTGGTAACTGAAATATCAAGAATGCAAGAGATAAAACAAGTTCAACTGAAAAGGCCCTCACCACTATAAAGCATATCATAACTATATGTTGCAAAGAAATGAATGCAGTGTTTGCACAACCAGTTAAGGCCTAGTAATAACATAAACTTACCCATCAGCCCACATTTCAAACTAATCTAACCATACAAGTTTCATAAAATTTCCTCCATATTGCATGTGTCACAGATCCAATGATATCCATATTTTGAATAGTTTTTATCCATATCACCACATTAGGCCAAAATGCACAGCAAGTAGACATGATCCTTTTATACCAAATTCTTGACATTGTCATTCTCTGCAAACCACAAGCTGATCACAAAAGTTACCTTATCTTTTGTTCCTATCATGTTCATTAAGAAATCTTAGCATATTTTTAACCTGTCAGAAATTGGTGTGATTTACTTTGGCCCTCTAAGATAGAAATATTATCTTAGTATTTAGTGACTAAATAACTCTTGTTAAAAGTTCACCCTGAGTTTGAGTGCTGGAATATAAACTGTAAAACTAAAAACACTCCAAAATATAATGTGTAATTAAAAAAAAATACTGTGCTTTTTTCCTCTTCATTAACATAGTGCATCTGAGAGTAACTCCTCTTAAATAGTGGAGTAGTCTAGGTGAATACCCAAAAGGAAGCAGGAAATTTCCTGATTAAAATAAGAATTTACTCCAACAATGTACTTAAGTATAAAAATGTCATTTCCCCAAATCTGAGTCAAGTTAACAGTGTATGAAAACGCAGTACTTTCATCCTGCAGGTTTAGTAGCCTGGGGAGAGCCCATAAACCCTGGTTTAAAACAGCATTAATCTACAGTTTTGATAATACAAGGTTCTAAATATTATTTTGGGAAAAAATGGAGCTTTTTAAAAGTTAGATGTTTTTACATTCTATTAAAAATTTCTAGGTTTTGAAAGCAGCTCTACATTTCTTCAAAATAGTCACTAAATATAAAATCAAGTGAATATGAAATAAAAGCAATTTCCAGTGGTGACAAAATTATCACAGTAGCAAATAATCTAGGTTTTTCCTATAATGCTAGTCTTACAACTGAGTTTTAAAAACATTGTGTTAAAACACTGCATTTGCCTAAATTACAGAGAAAAAAAGATTTTATCAAACTAACACTGAAAGTTCAAAAAGAAATTAATAAAAATACATGCTCTCTAATGAATCATCAATAGGGTGTTTAGGGTTTTAGTTGAAGATTTTATTTTGGGGGAGTATGTATTGTTTCTAGACTAACTACTATAAAACAAATGTTGATGCTTTCTTAAATTATGTTTCAGACCTGGTTTACTCAATTGTGTAATTTCTGCTGTGTGGCATCAGTAATTAGGATATATCCAGCTCCAGAAAAGCACTGAAGTTCTTTGTGTTGTGACAATCTCCTTATTTGTGCACCCAGATGGCAGCCTGCCCTTTGGTGATATTGTCTTTCAATTACTGGTCCCATGGAACCAATGCCACAAAAAATGAGATAGGTCTTGTCTTACTATGTATTTGCTAAAATTGAGTATGATCACTGTATAAATTATCTATAAGCTCCAAATATTTAAATACCTAACCAAGCCCTTTTTACCTATAGCAATGATGAAAAAAAATCTATGCACATTTATGTAACAGGTTTTGTATTATATGCATGGTGGTCCAATTATGCTTTTTTCTTATTTTCAAGAGAGCATTGTTTTAAAGTAGTAAAACCAAAGTGAACAGGGCTGTATCAATGTTTCTTCTTTCCTTGGTCCTTGTATTTCCTTAAATGATGGCATCATGTTCATCAATTGTTCTATATCGGATGCCTCTTCTTGAATAATAGATTTTGCAACCAATGTAAAGAACAGATAAAACGCCCAGTGTTAACACAATACCACCAACAAAGCTGCCAGTGTCAAATTTTGATTTTTCATTAAAATGAATGGTTGCTGTGATTGTTAATGATGTCGCTAAACTATTTTGAGTTGTGGTTGTCATAGATGTTGACATCTGGGATACGTTCTGTGAAACACTTGTTGCTTTGGATGTTGACTTTAAAGTAGTGGAAGTCGTATTTGTTGAGAACCCTGGTGTTGCCATTTTAGAAGTCATTACTGGTTTGATGGTGACATATGTCACATTTTTTGAGGCCAAGGAAACTGAAGTTGGTGATGGTTTCACAGTGGTGCTGCTGTTAGATTCAGATGTATAGTTGTTATGCATACTATCTGCTAGGGAGTTAGCACTGGAGTTCTGCAGAAGCACATTGGGAGACTCCGCCGGAGCTGAGCTGTCCGCGGCGGCCCCCGGCAGCGCCAGCACCTGCAGCACCCCCAGGAGCAGCGCGGCCCGAACACCTCGCGCGCCGAGTCCCATTGTTCCAAAGCAGGATGCGGCGGCCTCGTGGGTCCCAAACGTGCCGGGAGCCGAGGTAGCGGAGAAAGCGTTTCTTCTGCGCACCCGAGCGCGCCCCGCGTCCCCTTCCGCCGCGCACAACTCCACGGCCGCCTCCTGTACCCCGAAATCCTTTTTTATTTTTTATTTGGAGACAGGACCTCACTAAATTGCTAAGGCTGGCTTTAAACTTGTAGTCCTCCTGCCTCAGCCTCCTGAGCAGTTATGGTTACAGGCACGCACCCCATGTTGGTCTCCTTGTCATATTTGAAACAATTTGTGGAATAAGAAATGGGCCATGCACATAGCTCAACATTTGTGTTCAGCATTCTGTGCCTATGGAGGCCTCTGAGGATGAGCAAAGCATCTTGTATACTCATCTCCACTTAATCAGTAGCAGTACCTGGGTCTAATTGTAACCTGAATGATATTTATGGATAGGATCTTTTGCTCCCACAAAAAGAATTGAGTATGTACACTTTACAATGCAGATATGTTTTAACCTTTGCTTGTGTGTTTCCCTTTTCTCTGCAGGGTGGCATGGAGAAATCGTTGTCAAAATCGCAACCTCTCTCAGTACATTCAGGGCTGTGGAGTGTAACTGCAAAATTTTCCTTCCTTCTTCAGCTCATTTTGTCTTCACCATAATAAGGGAGTTGTATTTAATTGAAAGTTCACACTACCATTGTTTCCCCTTCAAACAAATAGCATTTTTACAGTAGCAAGAGCAAAATATAACCTTTCTCATAATAGCCATAATATTTACTAATGTGTCTATAATTTGGTAGTGAACCCCCATTTTCAGCTTGCTAATAAAGGTAATGCTGGTGAAAATTTATCTGCAAACTTGATTATCCAATACATCACCAGTACAGTTTTTCGTTAATGAAATACTAGTATTTCCCAGTACTATATAAAAGTATAACAAAAGGCCATCTTAAAATCAATTGATCTTAGGCAAAATCCAAGCTGTGTAGGCATCCAATGCCTCCCATCCACATAGTTATATCCAAAAATATGAAAAATAAACACTCTGTTGACAGCATAAAATTTTTTAAAGGAGTGGAGTGCCAAATGGCTTAGATGGATACTGACTGAATTAAGAATTTTGTTCGCACAAAGTTTATGGCCTTTTGTTTAAGTATTTTCTTGAAATATTGCATTTATACAGCAAAGAGACTCACAATTTATATATCAATCTTTTTTAAAGGGCACTTAGGTGCATCTTGCTGACTGTAGAAACATTATGAGGGATTAAATGGGCTATTGCTGTTCCCCAATTTTATTGCTTGCATTACTAAATTAACCACAGGAGTGAAATTATGCATATGTAAAAATTACAAATGTTATCATTAAATGGTTGCATTTCTTCCTTGTGTGTCTTTGTTTAGACCTATGTAGTGTCTCAAGAAAAAAATTACACATATTTGAAAAGATAAAAGACTTAAATTTCTTCTATATTCTCACCTGCACTTAAATAGCTGGCTATTGCTGGAGGAAAATCCACAAATTCTACAAAGAACAAGTATGCTAATAAATCTCACTTTAAATTCATAACCATGAATCTCATATGTGCCTCAAGTCAGCATGGCCATCCAAGTCACTTCTCTGGATTCCTTCTGTGGTGTTGTCTCCCTCTCTAAAATGACTATGATTATTTCACTTCTTCCATTCTTTGTTGAGAGCCCCAACACACATATCTGATACCCTCTCTGCCCACTAATCTTCCACCATCCTCTGCTCTTAGCAGATAATCTTTGCTTATATATACCATTTTTTTTTAAAAAAAAAGCCATTTCAAAGAAGCAATACAAGGTTCTCCCCCTGTCACAAAGCAGCAGTCACACCTTCCCCTCACTGACCCTTCCTCCCCCCGCCCCTCCCCACTGTTTCTGGGATGAAGGGCCTTTGCTCCTGGCAAAGGCAGCATCTCCACATGCAGCCTCTGTCCTATCTCTAGCGACAGATATTCCAAGCTAAGCTGAGTTTCTCCCTCTCTGCTCCATCACCTCCATTATTGTGCAAAGGGCCTCAGCATCCTCCCATCCCACAAAGAACATTCCACTGACCCTACACCACCCTCCAAGTACAACCTCATCATGACTCTGCTGTCTCTATGGCAAGACTTCTAGGGGAGAAGCGTAGCCCCACCTCTGTCTTCAGCTCTTTCCAGTCTGGCTTCTGTCTCACTCAGCCTGCTGCCCTAGGACTTCTCTCATGACTCCTGGGTGCAATTCCAGTGATCATCTGCTCTCTGCTCTTCCTACTTGATCTCTCATCAGCATTTAGCTAAGTGACCCACTTCATATTGTTGGGTGCAGAGCAGGCTGAACTGTGTTGTCTGCAGGGCAGGCTGAACAGATGTTGGCTGCAAGATAGCCCATGCACTCAAACCCCCCTCTATCTGGTCCTTTATCACCTGTTTGCCTCAAGTCTGAACATTCAACCCTGCTTAAAGCTGAACACTTAACCCCCCCTTTGGCCAACAAGGCAGCTTGCAGACCCAGAGGCCCCATTAGATTTGGGCTATAAAAACTCCCTCCTGCCAGGCCCCCCTCTCTCTTGCTCTTTCACTCTTGCTCTCTCTCTTGCTCTTTCTCTCTCTCTCTTGCTCTTTCTCTCTTGCTCTCTCTCTCTTGCTCTTTATCTTTCTTACGCGCGCTCTCTGTCTCTCTCTTGCTCTTGCTCTCTCCCTGTTCATCTCTTCTCTTTTCTCTCTCTTTCTTTCCTTCTTTCTTTTCTCTTTGTTGCACTGCTTCAATAAAGATCTTTTGGTTGCTCTGAGTGTTGTGGTCACTTTCCTTTCATTGGTGCCGAAACCCGGGAGAGGGTTAAAACCCACTTTTGGGTCCCCCTTCCTTCGGAAGTGCCACTCACCAGATGGCCTGAACCCAGGCCTGAACCCATTTTCTCGACTGCCAGAACTCCATCCACCACCGACCTTCGATTGGTGAGTTTCCCCTTCCTGGAGTCCTAAACCCAAAGGTGGTGTCAGGAGGATTTGGCCGTTGATTGTCCGGCAAACCTCTTTGCCCACCTGCGGGGAGGAAAACACCCCACCACAGCCTTTAAGGCTACGGTGGCCCTCAGGGACTCCTTCCTAGGGCAGAATAGACTCCTGGGTTCAAAATTATTCCCTTCCCTTCCCAGCTGTTAGTTACCAGCATAGGCTTTGTAGGTCTCCCTCAAAGGACTGTGTAACCTCCAGGGACACATAACAGAGAACTGAACATCACAGTCCACCCAGACCTTCACCATCTTGGTGGCTCTCCTAAAATCCTAGTCCTCAGACACTTACCCAACACATATCACCAGAAGCTTTTTCTCTCTCACCTTCTTGCTTACATCCCACTTCACAGGTTGCTCCTTCTCAGTTCCTCTTTCCCACTCTTTCCCTGCTATTTCATTTGTAAATTGTGAGTACTCCAGTGTTCAAACCAATAAACATTTGATACACTACAAATTTTCCTTATTCATATACAGTAGTCCCCCATTGTCCAGTAATTCACTCTCCATTGTTTCAGTTATCCATGGTCATCTGTGAGCTAAAAATATTAAGGGGAAAGTTCCAGAAGTAAACAATTGATAAGTTTTGGTTGCAGGCCATATGGAGTAGAGTGATGAAATCTCCCACAGTTCTGCTCTGTCCTTCCTGGGACATGAATCATCCCTTTGTCCAGTGAACCTGCACTGTACATGCCTCTGCTCATTAGTCATTTATTATCCAACTTGGTTATCAAATTGACTGTGCTTAGTTACAATTTCCCCTTTATGGGTTTGAGGTTTGAGTAAGGCCTATTGCTTTACAAATGACCTCTAACATGGAAATGGGAGACAAGGCATTATGAGAGTTGGGAAAGTTCACATGAATCTTATTTATGACAGCAAAACATTGATTTCTACCAATATAGGACTTACAGGTTAACAAAAAACAGAGAAGGAAACTGATGAGCAACATGTCATCATGCTATAAACCATTTAAGATGACAGATACATGCATCATGTCTGTTTTGTGGAAAAGTGTACATAAAATAATTTAAGTAAAAAAAATCAATACAAAATAGTTAAAGCACACAAAACAGTTCGATCAAAATGAATGTTACTCAAACACCACTGTTGGCAACAGATCCACCCTGGCCCCTGGAGCCCTACCTCCACTAGTTTGTTCTGCATGCCAGTGTGGCCAGCTCACAAGGCCATGGCGAACTTGCGGTTTTTCTGTTCCTGCTTGTCCGTCTGAGACATATGTATCCCACGGGAATGCCTTGACCTTTTCTGGTCTGATGGACTTATTGTTAAGGGAGGTTTCGGTACCTGACAATAATAGATGTTGAAACTAAATTTCTCCCCCCTCCCTCCTGCTTTTGGGTAGTTTTCCACTTCTGCTGCTTGGGGTATAAAAAAAGGTGTGTTAGCAATAAAGATTATTGACTCCTGGATGAAGAACCTTGGTGTCCTGTGTGTCTTTTAACCTCGCCGTCCCTCGCCAGACTCGGCTCCCTTGGCCGGACGCGGCAATTGGAGGTTCCCACCGAGATCCGGAAAGCAGGGGTAAGCGGACGGGGCTCACCTTCTAAGAAAGAAGGGGGAGGATTGGTTTAAAGATAATTTAAAGAGACAGGGTACGTACCATGGGTAACGCAACAGCGAAGGTTCGTCTGGCCAACGAACTGAAAGAGCTGTTAAATACACAAGGAACAGGAATAAAAACTAAGACTGCAACCGAATTCGTTGAAATTATTGCCCAGGCTTGTCCTTGGTTTCTGACAGGAGGATTTCTTAATAATAGTGACTGGGACCTGGTGAGACATGACCTTCAGAAATTATTGAGGGACCGGGGCTCAGACAGTGTCCCAGTTGCCACCTTTTCCTTATGGAGGTTGGTAAAGGATGCTTTATTAACAGATAAAGTAAAGATCAAGGATCAGCTTGCTGAATGTGAACAGGCCCTTAATCAGGTGCAGGAGGAGCAAATGGCAGAATCCTTAAAGGATGAGGGTCCTCTTGAGGACTCGGGCTCAGGGAGTAAGAAACGCCTCCAGATTTCTAAGCCCAAAAAGGATCCTGAGGACCTCAGTTCTCTCTCTGAGGAAGAGGAGGGATTAGAAAGGGAGATAGAGGAACTAGAACATCGCCTTAAAAGGGCAAATGTGAGGGTGCCTAGGGCCCCCTCAATTGCCGCACCTCCTCCCTATAATCCTGATTGGAATGAGGACGCCCCTACTAGACGGGCGGGGGTCCACTGGGGTTCTAGAGCGGCTCAAGTTTTTCCAATGATTGAAAACGCCGATGCTGATGGACAGCCGGCCAGAGCCCATGTCCCCCTAGCCTTCAAGGACATAAAACAGCTTAAGGAGGCGGTCATTAACTATGGACCTCATGCCCCTTTCACATTGACCCTCTTCGAGTCTTTCTCAGCCAGTCAACTGATACCTAATGATTGGCAGCAACTTTGCAGGGCTGTGTTATCTGGAGGGGATTCCTTATTGTGGAAAAGTGAATATCATGAAAGGTGCCGCGAGCTGGCTCAGATTAACCTGAATGCGGGCCATCAACGGCGAAATGCTGAAATGTTGACAGGAACTGGGCAATATGCCACCATAGGCCAACAAATTAATTACGACCCAGGTGTTTATGCTCAAATAGCCTCAGCTGCAGTCCATGCCTGGAAAGCCCTGCCCGTTTCTAAGACTGAAGCAAAAATTTCCAAGATCTCTCAAGGACCCTCTGAACCTTATTCGGACTTTATAGCCTGCCTAATGCAGGCTGCTGGAAAAATATTCCCTAATCTGGAACAGGCTATGCCACTTATTAGACAACTGGCATATGAAAACGCTAACACTTACTGCCAAAATGCTATTAAGTCCTCCCGGGCCAAAAGTATAGATGACATGATTCGAGCATGCAAAGATATAGATGGGCCTCATATTACTGGTCAGGTTTTGGCTGCTGCCCTTAAGACTGGAATGCAAAAATCTGATAACAGGGGAACCAGCTCTAAGGGGTGTTTTAAGTGTGGGAAAGAGGGACATATAAGGAGAAACTGCCTGGAAAGGAGCGAGGGTGCTGGCAGAGGGATGCCTGGAATTTGTCCTAGATGTCATAAAGGAAATCATTGGAGCAGTGAGTGCAGGTCAAAATTTGACATCCAGGGTAACCCAATACCGTCGGGAAATGGGAGCAGGGGCCCGCCCTGGGCCCCGGAAGCCAAAGTGTACGGGGCAGTGCAGGGACAGAACAGTGCCCCAGGGAGTGGGCGTCTCCGCCACCTCCCACTGACCAACCGCTTTCTATCTGGGAACTCCCCAGGGGAACACCAGGAAGCGCAGGACTGGACCTCAGTTCCACCTCCCGAGCGGTATTAACTCCCCAAATGGGACCTCAGACTCTGCCTACTGGGGTTTTTGGACCCCTGCCAGAGAGGACGGTGGGACTAGTGTTGGGACGAGGTAGCGCAACTCAGTGGGGCTTGAAGATTCTTACGGGGGTTGTTGATGCTGATTATCAGGGAGAAATAAAGATAGTAGTAGAAGCTACCCAAGGAATTGTTATTCTTCCCCCCGGGGAGCGTATAGCTCAATTGCTGCTGCTACCTTTAGTTTCCATTCCTGGGCACACCCTCCGTGGGTCCTGGGGAGATGGCAGCTTTGGCTCCACTGGAACTCCCCAGGCCTTTTGGGTAGCTCATTTGGATTCACGTCCCAACTTGACCATTGAGATACAGGACAAGGCTTTCAAGGGAATACTAGATACGGGGACGGATGTCTCTGTCATTTCTGAAAAACAATGGCCACCTGCCTGGCCCCTCCAGAGTCCCTCGGCCATATTACAGGGGATAGGACAAACCCGACCAAAAAGAAGTGCTTCCTTTTTAAAATGGAGAGATGGCAAAGGACATAGTGGCCATTTCCAGCCTTATGTAGTGACTGGACTCCCCACGAACCTTTGGGGGAGGGACTTGCTTCATCAAATGGGGGCTATTCTCACTACCCAGACTTTGAAAGGAAATAATGACTTTGTTAATGATGCAATGCTAGACATGGGGTGGATCCCTGGAAGGGGACTAGGAAAGAGACATGAGGGCAGAATATCACCCGTGGATCCAGCAGAACAGGTTACCCGGCGGGGAAGAGACCGGAGAGGACTGGGAAATTTATCCTAGGGGCCACTGAAGTGCGGCCACCTCCACTGTCCATTACTTGGTTATCAGATGACCCTGTGTGGGTAGAACAGTGGCCCCTAACTAAGGACAAATTACAGGCCGCTTCCCTATTAGTTCAAGACCAGCTTGAGTTAGGACATGTGGTGCCCTCTACCTCCCCTTGGAATACCCCTATTTTTGTTATACAAAAGGGGTCTGGGAAGTGGAGACTTCTTCAGGACCTACGAGCTATTAATAAAACTATGCAACCCATGGGACCCTTACAACCAGGGCTACCCTTTCCTACTGCGATCCCAAAGGATTGGCATCTTATTGTTATAGATTTAAAAGATTGTTTCTTCTCTATCCCCTTAGACCCACGAGACCGAAAGCGTTTCGCTTTTTCCTTGCCTTCCACAAACTTTAGGGAACCTTACCAACGGTATGAATGGACCGTCCTACCTCAAGGGATGACTAATAGTCCTACAATGTGCCAATATTTTGTAGCTGAGGTTTTGCGACCCTTTTGACAGCAGTTCCCACAGCTCTACCTCATTCATTATATGGATGACATCTTACTGGCAGGGCCCTAGAAAGAAAGGCTTCTTCAATCTTATGAAGTCCTCCAATCCCTTCTAAAAGGGGCAGGGCTGGTCATAGCACCCGAAAAGGTGCAGTTTCAACACCCTTACAATTATTTGGGATACATCATTAATAACATAGGAATCTTTCCCCAGAGACCCCAGTTCCAGATAAATCAGCTCAAAACTTTACATCAGTGGCAGACATTCCTCGGAGAAATACAGTGGCTGCGCCCGTCCTTTCATATTCCAACTGGAGAGCTCAAACCCCTGTATGACCTCTTGCGAGGAGATCCTTCTCCTACATCGTGTAGAGTACCTACACCAGAAGCCTTACGAGCACTGAGGCTAATAGAAGAGGCTCTGCAGGACATGCAGATTACGCAGATAGATTATTCTCTGCCCTTGTCATTTATAGTTCTACCTTCTAAAATTACTCCCACAGGAGTGTTCTGGCAAACGGGTCCCATTTATTGGGTCCACTTGCCGGCTTCTAACCCCCGGGTATTGACTCCCTTTTATGAGCTAGTTATTAACTTAATTTGGAAGGCTAAATATTTGGGTGATGCATTGTTTGGAAAAACCTTTGACATACTTATTCAACCTTACACTCAAGATATGGTACACAAGTTACAACAAGAACATGACCTTTGGTGTCTTTTCCTGTGCAGCTTCAAGGGTCAGATTGATAATCACTTCCCTAAACATAGACTTTTGGAGAGCTTTAAAAGGTGTCCCATTATCTTCCCAAAGATTATGAAAAGGGAACCTATTCCAAAGGCCCAAACTGTATATACAGATGGGGCCAAAAATGGATTTGCCGTCGTTTTTGATGGATCTCAAATTCTCCGACAACCTGTGTCAGGTCAGTCGGCCCAAAAGGCGGAAGTTGAAGCTTTAATCATAGCTCTCAAAGTCTATAGTTCTATTCCTCTTAATGTATATACTGACAGCTTGTATGTAGCCAATCTGGCTCTAGTCATAGAAACAGCATCATATATTGGAAAGCAATCCACCATCACAGAACAACTACAGGTAGTTCAGCTCCTCATTTGGGCTAGACGAGATCCTCTATACATTGGCCACATCCGAAGCCATTCAGGGCTCCCTGGACCTTTGTCAGAGGGCAACGCAAAAGCAGACGCTGCTACTCATGCTGTTGGCCTTTCCTGTGTGACGACCGAATATGATAAGGCCTTACAATTCCATAACAAATTTCATTTAAATGCACAGTCTTTACGCTTCCACACAGGATGTTCACGAGACCAAGCTTTACAGATTGTCTCATTATGTCCAACCTGTGCACCATTTATTCATTCTCCTTCCCTTGGGGTTAATCCAAGAGGACTACAACCTAATGATGTCTGGCAAACTGATGTTACACACTTCCCTAGCTTTGGTAAGCTCTCCTTTATACATGTTTCCACTGACACATATTCTGGCTTCATTTTTGCCACCTTACATACTGGAGAGAAGGCTAAGGATGTAATCAGTCATCTTCTAAAAGCCTTTTCCTCCATGGGCACCCCACGATGCCTCAAAACCGATAATGGTCCCGCATATGTAAGCCAGGCAGTTCAACAGTTTTGCACCCAATGGGAAATTAATCATAAGACTGGAATCCCTTATAATCCACAGGGACAAGCTATCGTGGAACAAGCCCATCAACATTTAAAAACTTATTTACAAAAAACAAAAGAGGGGGAGATATACCGGAATTGTCAGGGACCACAAGCACTTCTAAGCATAACCCTATTTACTTTAAATTTTTTACTCACTGACACTGGAGGGCGCACGGCTGCACAATGCCACTTTTCCCCTCCCACTGTACAAGATGCTCAAATAAGGTGGAAAGATTTATCCACCGGAAAGTGGCAACCCCCGGCTCCACTCTTAGCTAGAGTGAGGGGAGCTGTATGTGTTTTTCCCCCAGGAACTGAGAAGCCCATTTGGATCCCGGAGCGCTGCACCAAACCGGTGAATGAAAATTCAAGACAAAATGAAGTTCCCAAGATGGCTGATCCTGCCGCTGTTGTTCTCACCCCTTCAAGTGAGTGCCGAGGCACACCTCATGAGCTGGACCCCACTTGTGGCATTCCTTCTGGACAGGTTTGCTGAAGGAGGGCTTGACCCCCCACCTGGAAATATTCATGAATATCTTTTTGGAGCCCCTTGTGAGTGTAAGGGAGGGCCCCGGCACTCGGCCCCCTCTGGTTATATCCAGAGCATTGATTGTGGGACTAAAGTAGCCTATATGGCGGCTGAACTCAATGAAAACATCGGAGGATTTAAGCAACCAAAATGGGTATGTGTTAATAAGCCCGGACTTGTTGTCCCTAATCCGACCGAGACTCTTGGAAGCTGTCCCGCCACTTGTCATTACACCCCGGCAATGCACATCTCCTGTTATACATCGGCCTCAATTTGTGTTAATAATCAAGGAAAACAGTATTTTGAGGCCATCCTAACTAACACCCGTGGAGAATGGGGGACCACTTATAATTATATTCCTTTTCTTGGTGACCGGGGAGGGGAAGGCATCACGACTCAGTTAACGGAGGTGGGATGTGAGGGCGTCGTGGGTAAACCTTCCTGCTGGCCCATGCAGGCCCCCATCGGAATCTCTGATGGAGGGGGACCCACTGATGCTATCAAACACCTTCAGGTGATTAAGCTTTTAAAGCCAGAGATCCCTAAGCCTACATACCACCCCTTGATATTGCCCAAATCCCAGCTTCCTGATTTAGATGCCAATACATTAGATATCCTAGAAACTACCTTTTCTTTACTTAACAGTTCCAATCCTACATCATCCTAGATGATGTGCAAACCCTATCGGGAACCATTAAAGACTTACAAGACCAGATAGACTCCCCAGCAGAAGTAGTTCTTCAGAACAGGCGGGGTTTAGACTTGCTTACTGCCAATCAAGGGGGAATTTGTTTAGCCCTTGGGGAGAGGTGCTGTTTTTATGCTAACAAATCTGGCATAGTTCGCACAAAAATTAAACAACTCCAAGAAGACCTAGAAAAAAGGAGGAGGGAATTATTTGAGAACCCTCTCTGGACTGGACTTAATGGATTTTTGCCTTATCTTCTTCCCTTATTGGGACCATTGTTAGGCCTCCTTCTAGTAGTGGCAATAGGACCCTGCATTGTAAATAAGATAGTACAATTCATTAAGGATCAAATTAATATCTTAGCCTCTAAGCCAATACAGGTTCACTATCAACGCTTGAAGATGGATGATCGCCCCTCTGAGATATACTTCAGACCGATCCGAAGATGAGTGTCCTCCTTAAAAGAAGAACTCCTGCCATATCTTTTCTCTATGCATACCTCTCCCTCTTGCTTTCCTGTACTAGGATCTTTGCTGTCTAATCTCTCGGTCCAATCACATCTGCCATTCGGCGGTGACGGTCATGGGTCCCGTAGGTGGAGACGGTTAAGCGTTTACCGCAATAATGTCTTGATAGGTCATAACACCTTGAGCTGATCTTGTAGTACCCAGTGACGGGCAACTTTCACGCTTGCTGTGCGACCTAAGCCAGGGAATCGGGGCCTTCCCAGAGACGGGTAAGCATCGCAAGGGCTGTGAACGACCTAAGACAGGGGCTACTTGATTCCCACTGGCATGCAAAAAACAAAAGAGGGGGACTTGTTGGCAACAGGTCCACCCTGGCCCCTGGAGCCCTACCTCCACTAGTTTGTTCTGCATGCCAGTGTGGCCAGCTCACAAGGCCATGGCGAACTTGCGGTTTTTCTGTTCCTGCTTGTCCATCTGAGACATATGTATCCCATGGGAATGCCTTGACCTTTTCTGGTCTGATGGACTTATTGTTAAGGGAGGTTTCGGTACCTGACAATAATAGATGTTGAAACTAAATTTCTCCCCCCTCCCTCCTGCTTTTGGGTAGTTTTCCACTTCTGCTGCTTGGGGTATAAAAAAAGGTGTGTTAGCAATAAAGATTATTGACTCCTGGATGAAGAACCTTGGTGTCCTGTGTGTCTTTTAACCTCGCCGTCCCTCGCCGGACTCGGCTCCCTTGGCCGGACGCGGCACACCACAGTTGAGATGGAGGCAGTGGTGGACACCTGTAATATCAGTGACCCCGGAGGCTGAGATAGGATTGAGGGTTCAAAGCCAGCCTCAGCAACAGCAAGGCACTAAGCAACTCAGTGAGATCCTGTCTCTAAATAAAATACAAAATAGAGCTGGGAATGTGACTCAGTGTTTGAGCACCCTTGAGTTCAATCCCCAGTTCTCCCTGCCCTCTCCCATCAAAAAAGGCATTTGGGACTGAGATGCCAATATTATACCCAATGGCCCTAAATACTTCAGTGTGTAAGTTCTACGAAGACTTTCTGTTAGGGTAGCTGGTGCAAATATCCTCGAGAGGCACACCTCTGAGTCAAGAAAAGGTTTATTGACAGAGAATATCTGCCAGCCTGCCTTTCTGCAAGACTCAGCAACCTGCTGGAAAAACTTCTTAACTATATAGTCATGTACAATGAAGTAGTTTAAAAATAGCCCATCTAGTGCTATGATTATTAGTTGGTTTCTTTGTTGTGGTTTTGGTAGTTAAGGACTCACTAGGGGCAGGCCTAACGGGAAGGTCATGCCTGGGTGGGCAAGTGCTGATTTTCAAAATGGCATTACTTTGGCCTAAGTACCTAAAACTTTCTCCTACATAACCTCAAAATAACCAGCCTTATTAGGAAATTAACACTAATACAATACTACTCTAATAATTAGATCCCATTTTATTTCACCAATAAAGGCACTTTATAGTAGTGAAACCACAGATGATGAGAATCAATCAGGGCAGAGTTCTGTTTCCCCAGATGTGAAGATTGCCCGAGAAACACATAGGCAAGCAACATAGGCAAGCAAAGAAAACAGTTTTATTTAAAGGATACAACAGAAACCGACTTCTCCACGAGAAGGGTTCCCAGAGCTGAAAATCCAAAGAAGTGGGAGTGTCTTGACCCTTTTCTACATTTTAGAATTCCTTTATTCTCATGCCCTCCTTCCCCTTGCCTTGCTCCTCTCCCCATCTTGCATAGTGACCAGTGGCCAGGAGATGAGCCAAAAGGTGAGAAGGAAGCCCTCCAGGGATGCCTCTCAGGGTCTACCCAAAGTGGACACCCAGGAGGTGCTTCATTAACAACCCTTTGAGAGGAATATTTCCCTGTAAGCAGGTTACCTTGGTAACGGGTTGAGGAGGAGGGGGAAGTGCTCTGGAGGTATTAGCATTTCAGTCTTCCAGAGGCAACCCACATCCTGGCAGACCCAAATCAGGTCCCAACAATCGACCCTATTATTTATTATTTAAATTCACTGACTTTTGTCCCACAGCTTCAGTAAAATAGTGACAGAAGCAAAAGCCCTTTACTCTCCCAATAAAGTACTTAAAAACAATAAGATCTAATTGAGAATCATCGGTTATATTTGGTTGTCATGGTTTTTTTGTCATGGCATTACTTTGGCCTAAGGTAAAAATCTGCATAAGTTTTTCAGTTGTCATTTTTTTCTTGACTTTTATGTCTGAAAGCAAATGAGACAGACCTTGACAGATTGTTGTAGGAAAACTGGACACTGAGGAATTAGCAGGAAGCAGGTTTATCAGCTGCAGCCAGGTCCAGATGTTACTGCTGTTTACCTGTGAGTCCTTACTTTCCCCCCGCCCCCCACATGCTGAAGTATAACACCAAAGAAGTGCGTCCAGGCAAGTTTAGAGTGGAAAGTAAAAGCTTTATTAAAGGACAGTAGAAAAGACTTCTCCCTGGAGGAAAAAGGGGACCCAAGAGGTGGAATCCGTGGAAGAGAGAGGTCTTCCCTCTTTTATAGCTAGTCTTCTCTCAGCTTTCCTGCATTCCTGTCGCATTTCTGTCCTTAGTTCTGTTATCTTGCAGTGAGGGAATGAGGGTGGGGAAGCCCCAAAGTGTGGGGTCAGGTGGGCCAAAGGAGTAATCCCTGCAGGAAGGACTTTTGGATTAGCATCTCTGTGTTTGCTGGGAGCTGCTTCATTAACATTTCCTTGGGATGGGCTCTGGGCCTTGGGGACATTTTTAAATCCCCTTTTCCTGAACTCCATTCTCAATATGGCCTTCATTCTTGATATTAGACCCCATTTACCTAACCTCACTAACTACCTATCTGTAAGTCTGGCTTCACAGAAGGAGCTTTTGCCTAAATCAATTTGTCCCTCTGAACCCTGAATTAAGAAATGTTTAGAACTTTGTACCCAGTGTGTAGGGGGAGGAGGAGCTCAGAGGCTCACAATCTGTAGAAATCTACATAAAAGTAGTTTTTTTTTTCTACTGTTTTGGGCAATCAACTCAGGCCTGGAAAATAAATCAAGGACACTCTCAGTGCCTAGGAAAGGGACAGATTCCCCTCCCCTTTTCTGCCAGCTGGTTTCCAAGGAACCTAATTTGTATTGTTTACTTTTATCTTTTGGATTGTAAAGGACTTTCCCTAGGATCCAACTACTGTCCTTTGAAATGCAAACGCCTTTGTGAAGGCTCCAGGCTGCACTAAAGGCCTTGAGTTAGTCTCCCTTATTGTCTGCTTCTGTAAACACCCTTCCTGCCTGAAATTCTTGCTGATAGTTTAAGAACAGTTATGGTGAGGGTCTCTGGAGAAGATTAAGATTTTTCTGGGGAGGAGGGGGTGCCACTACAAGATCAGTGATGCTTTATTAAGCAAAAGAGGGGCACATTTTCAAGGGAAAAATGGTGATAGGCTGTAAGAAGGGTCTGAGTTTTATGGGATTTAGCAGAACCAGGTCCTGGGAGGAGTTGGTCAAACTCATTTAGGGTGGAACAGAAGGACAAGTGGGGAAGTTCCCTGGGGTCTATTTTTTCTATTTGTTTGTACAGGGGACAGTGGTTCAGCTAGGTGGGAGCCAGGTGTGAATTCTTCAATTTCCCTCCCTGCCTTAGCTCTAGCTGAGGACTGGGCTTCTAAATGACAAAAGCTCCAATTTACCACGGATAGCTCCCCACACACTGAAGGAAAACAGGTAGGGGAACAGCTGTAGATAGGGAAGTGCCCTGGGGGCCTATTCTCCATGTCCTTCAATGTCCTTGACACTTTTGAACACCACAGAGAAGTTATATTGTAGCATGTCCCTAAGGGTTTTTCTGATATTCTCTGGATTAGATTAAGAATGCTACAGAAACAGTGTTCTTTTCATTGCCTCCATTTAGGTAGTTTGGATTTGTCCTGTTATTGATGATGTTCACTTAGAATACTTGCCTTCCACCCGGTTCTGATACCCCTCAGGGAACTGTTCCCTCCCCAACACCTGGATGTCCTCTTATCCATATTCCACTTGTGACAAACTATACTGAATCACTGTTCTGATAGGAAGGAGAGCAGAAAATTTTTTACTTTCGTTCATTCCATATCCCAAAGACCTAGAACAGTGCCTTGAACATAGTACATGCTAAAAAAAAAAAAAAAAAAAAAAAAAAAGCTAATTTTTTTTAAAAAATGGAATGAATCTGTTGTTGATTATTTAGTATATCCCTCTATTTTGAGCATTCTAAGATTTTTCTTACTCTTCAAACCCACATGATTCCAATATAACAGCTTATGGGTTTCCAAATCATACCTCATATATGTAATGTAGTGTATAGTCCAACCATGGGGAGGCAGCAAGAGACCTCTACACAGGTACAGCCTTAGACTTTGATTCTTGGACCATACTGATGTGCATGATCTCATAAAGAATCTGAGCTGTGTAGCTAGGCGCTATGGCACAATCCTGTAATCCCAGTGGTTTAGGAGCCTAAGGCAGGAGGATCTTGAATTCAAAGCTAGCCTCAGCAAAAGTGAGGCACTAAGCAACTCAGTGAGACCCTGTTTCTAAATAATATACAAAAATAGAGCTGGGGGTATGGTTCAGTGATTGAGTGCCCCTGAGTTCAATCCCCAGTACAAAAAAAAAAAAGAGTGGTAGAGCGCTTGCCCTAGCACATGTGAGGCACTGGATTCAATCCTCAGCACCCCATAAATCAATAAAGTTAAGAAGAATATGAGCTTCATCATATCAGGATACTCGAAGATAGGTGAAGAACAACAATAACAAAAAATTCATCAAAGTAGAAAGTGACAGCTGAGAAACAGCACATATCCAAGAAGTGTCAGGCTGCCTGAAGAAACAGAGATTACAAAAATTGAGTGAAGAGGAAAAACAATGGTTGTGGGAGGTTTTGTTTTAGTGTTTTTGATAAATATCTCAATTATTTATCATATAATTAAACTCACAAGTCAATTTTCTACTCCTGTGTAGAGAGCAGAATTAAAATATCAATGGGGCTGCAGTTGTAACTCAGGGGTAGAGCACTTCCCTAGCACATGTGAGCCACTGCGTTCAATTCTCAGCACCATATAAATAAACAAATAAATAAAGATATAAAAAAGTTTGCTAAACAAATTATTAAATATATCAATGTTTGATCATTTTCAAAAGAAATTCAGTTCCTGTGTTGTTATGTGATATGAAATATCACAACTGAATTCTTTTTGTTAAACATTTATTTTTTAGTTGTAGATTGATACAATACCTTTATTTCATTTTTTTTTTAAATGTGGTGCTGAGCATCAAACCCAGTGCCTCACGCATGCTAGGCAAAGGCTGTACCTCTATAAAGCCACAACCCCAGCCCCACAACTGAATTCTTTATATGACACTAATTATAATTAATTATAATTAAGCCCTCAGCATATTTGTTGCACTTCTATTTAGTAGAATAATTTTTAAAACATTGTTTTAAAAGTTGCTAAATGGAATTATTAAAAATTATAATCAGTAATTAGTTTTTATTTTCAGTTATTTCTATGCTTTAAAATGTTGACCTTATATTGCTTTTTCTTGAATTTCCATTTTAGAATACTGATTTCCCAGGACAGAAGTTTAAATTCTATTTCCTTCCTTCTTACCCTTATCACACATGGCACCCTTCCCCAAAGTCCATCCTTCCAAATGTAATTTTTTTATTTGTATTTCTATTAAGTCAATTCTCAGTACTTAGGTAGCCCTAAATGCAAGTTTGTTTTCCCTAAAGCTAGTAACTGGATAATTCTTAAATCTGCTTAGTTTTCTGTGTATCTGTCACGCATTCAACTCCCAAACTCCAGGTCTAACTTATTTAAATTTCCTCTTGAAGCTTCAGAGATGGCTGAAATGTTTTCTATTCCATTCTTCTGAAGCAGTATATCCCAAAGGCTTCTAACTGAATCTCACATGGACTGGTTGCTATGTAAGTTTCTCCTTCGTGGTATGTTCCCTCATTTTGGTGTGTCACATCTCCAGGACCATTCTGAGAAAGGGTACATGAGATTTTTTTGAGATTTAGCATGTCTGAAACTTTCATTCTATGCATGCCCTTGGTTGATGATTGGCTAGGTATTGGAGACTAAATTGGTGGTGATTTTCCTTGAGAATATTGAGTAGTGCTTTACTTGCTCCCTAAGTTCCAATGTTTGACATTGTACCATTGATGCTATCCTGATTTCCTTATAACCTTGAAGTGTGTGGTATCTTCTCTTTAGCCCCATGCTCTAAAAGTTCACCGTGATATGTCATGGCGTGGATCACTTTTGTGCTGGGTGCCTGATATAATCTTTCAGTGTATAAACCCCTGCCCTTAAGTTAGGGAAAACTTTCTGAAATCATTTATTATTTCCTTCCTTCCGTTTTCCTAGTTCTCTCCGGAACTTCCGGACATAGCCTCTCCAGTTGTTATGGCAGCAGCCAGACGCGTGCGCAGTGTGCGCGGCGTGAGCGCGAGCCCATCGCGCCTGCGCACGGCGTGGTAGCCGCTCCTCCTTCCGCTCCGCTTTCCAACCGCGCGGGGCTGAATGGCCTACCCCTACGCTACCCGAGTGGAGGAGCCGGCTGTTATTCAGTGCCGCAAGTCTCGGTGACTTGCTCTCCTTCTGTCAGGACCCCTCCACCGGCCCGCGCGGGAGGAGCGGGGCCTTTGAGGGGAGCGGCGACCCCGCCGGCCCCGGTCTCTTTCCCTGGCGGCAGCGGCTTCTTCCGTGGGACAATATGTTCAAGAGAATGGCCGAATTTGGGCCTGACTCCGGCGGGAGAGTGAAGGTCAGTATGCAGCCAGCGTCTCTCCCGTGGGGGGCTCTCCCGCCCCGGCTCCTTCCTGCACCGGGCGGGAAGGACCGCTTGGTTCCCTTTAGCGCCTTCCCTACTCGGTCTTGAACCGTGTACTCAAGGCTGAGAGCGTGTCAAAACCTCTGAGCGAAAAGTTGGATGTTCATTGGCTCAACCTCCCTGCGTCACCGCCACCCTTTCATCTCCGCCAAAAAGTAAATCTTGTTGGGGGTGACTTGGGAAATGCTGAACCTGGCGGCTGAGGAAACAGTTCACGCTGAGGGCTGGGAATTCCTGGTATGCTGCACAGAAGCTGTCTGCCCAGGTCTTCGGTAAAGTGAGGGCGTCGCCCTCCCGATTGTGAGTATGATAAAGGTAGCATATTCTGTGAGCACTTAGCTACAAAATTTGCAAATCCTGGGCTGGAAGAATCTCCATAGTATTTACAAATAGGAGATCTGAGACACCTGGACATAGATTTACCAGAGTTCTGGCAATCACCGAGCTCCATAGCTATGGCCACGATGTCAAGACATACAAAGACCGTGATACTGTGCCTGGAACAAGGGGAACTTTTAGTAAATGTCATCTTTTGTTTTTAATGAACATTATCATAGAACCTAACATAAGGTTGGACATTATGACACTTACTCCCCTCGCTTTTATACATCCACCATCATGTTAGTTTTTAAGGCAGGGTCAGCTGGTTTCTAATAAAACACCTGGGTTTACTCTTCTGATTCTTAATTTATCACAGGAAGGAATTTTTCCTTTCAAAGAAAGCATCCACTTTTGCATCTGTCTACTTAGATTTTCTTAAGAGTCCTTATCTGTGTCATTATTTTTATATTAAAAAAATTTCAATTATGGTATGTATACAACTATCTGTTTTAATATTACTTGTAAAATGCAACCCTTTGAAAATTCCAAAAGCACTGAAATTTCATAAAAAGAGATGCCAGGTAAAAATTCATAGTAGCAGAGACATAATTTATACATTTTGCCAAAGCTTTAGGGCAGGGTTTTGGACTGATAGGAAACTACTACAAAACAAAGGGTCTAAGGGTTAAAACATTAGATTTTGAGCAAGACATTTACTTATATCATGTTAAATTCTAAAAGTTTCAATCCAGGACAACCTGAAATTAAACCTGTAGCCCTCAAGTGATTTTCACCTAAAAATAGTCATGTCAAGATGCAAATTAGGGATCTATTTCTCCTTGCTGATTTTCTCTTTACTCTTTTAGGCATCTTTTTCCAATTTAGATAACTTTCATCCAGGTAGTAAATCTATTGATAAGTGGTTCCTTTTTGTTTTTAATGAACTCTGCAAATTCCTAGTGAATAACTGGCAGCTGTGGGATCTATTGTACACTCACCAGGTCAACACCCTTGCACTCATTTGGTCAAACCTTGAACCTGTGGCCCCATCTATGGTTGCTACAAAACTCATTGGTAGCGCTTACTATAATTATTTGTTTGCATACAAGCTGCTTGGCTTCTTCTGAACTTTTTTTTTTTTTTTTGTACTGGGGAATAAACCCAGAGGCACTCTACAACTGAGCTACATCCCCAGTCCTTTTTAATTTTTGAGAAAGGGTCTCACTAAGTTGCCCAGGCTGGCCTCAAAACTTGGGATCTTCCTGCCTCAGCCTCCCTAGTAGCTAGGAGTACAGGTGAGTACCACCATACTCTACCTGCACTAAGTTTAGATTTATAGGTATTAGATTTTGTTGACTATTCAGCCTGAACTTGAAATTCTCCACTGTATTCACTTTTTCTTATTTCTTATTAATTATTGTTGATTACATTGGAATAGCACTTTTCACATACAGTATGTCTTGCTTTTTGTCCTTCAGGTACATTCCTTCTGTTGAATATTTGGTCTCCAGAGTCATGTACTACACTAAATATTTCCTCTTCGCTTGAAATTTTTAATCTATTTTCCATCATAATCTGAACACATTGCCATTATGCTAATCGAATGTGGCAGGAAATGTATTTACATTACAGAACTGAGTACAAATGTAGCAAACATGCCATTGGCCAGTGTTTACCAACCTTTGTTTTTCCAAGTGCCACTTTACCATTTTTGCTATATCTGAATCCAGTTATGATATTGATTGTAACATTTATATTAAAAGCAATTCAATTTTTAAAAGAATCTTCCTAAGCATTTTGAAATTGTGGATTTAAAGTTCTAGTAACATTTTTTCTAACATTTTAAAGTAAATCCATAAATAATAAAATGAAATATATTTTCTCATAGCTAAAATATTCACACATACTGCCTTTGATTTTTATTCTGTGCTTTGGTAAACACTGCCATAAGCTAATTAGTAAGGCCATTACCATCAAATGATGCCAGTTAATTTACAGTTTTTATTCAGATACTTAGCTTTCAGGTTTGTAAAGAAAAGGCCTTTTGCTTTTCTCTTACTAAAACTCTCAACTGCCTTACCTGGTGATTTAAATAAAAACATTTTCAAAGAGAGAACATGGTAATTAATCTGGTATTCAGTTATTTGTGTTAATATGAAATGAGAATGTCTGAAATTGATTTGAGAAAAATCCTGTTGTAACTAAGCTATATTGTGAGATTGTCATTCATTGAGACAAGTTTTCAGAGCTCTCATTCTATTTAAGTAATGGTACAATATTTACTGATTTTTAAATTACTTTTCTTTTAGGGGGTTACTATTGTTAAACCAATAGTTTATGGTAATGTTGCTCGATATTTTGGGAAGAAAAGAGAAGAAGATGGGCACACCCATCAATGGACAGTATATGTAAAACCGTATAGAAATGAGGTAGGCACTTGTTTTCAGTGTAACTTTCTTTGAAGCTACAGTTTGTTTTGTTTGAAGATAAATTGTAAAATTCTTTTATAGTAACTTTCTGCCAGAAAACTGGTCCATTATAAAAATGTTATCCTCCCCTCAAAATTGAAAGAATGAAGTAAGAACTGTCATCTTCATGTAATTAGTAGATTATTTTCTAAAAATGTTTTCTAATTAAAATTAAGGTAACAAGAATTGTCCTGCTATAAATAGTAAAAATAGACCTTCCAAACATCACATCTTAAGTTAACATAGTATTTAAGCAACTATTTCAGGAATAGCAGTTAATACTTAAAGTGATAATGTTGTAATAAAACAATCAAAGAATGTAGTCTGGTCACTGGTAATTTTGTTTTGCTTCCAAATCTGCACTTCTTCGAGAACAGCTAGATATTTATTGAAAGAACAAATTATTCAACTTGTTTATATGAATGTAGTAGCATTATTCATAATAGCCCAAATGGAATCAATCCAAACATCTGTCAGCTGATAAATGGATAAGTAACATATTGTATGTCCATTTAATGGGATTTTAAGTTAACTTTTTATTATACATTGTAATTATACAAAATAGTAGGAATCATTGTGACATATTTATATATACACATAACATAATTTGGTCAGTTTCATTCCTTGATAACTTCCCTTTCCTTCCCTTCCTCCCTCTGGCCCCCTTCCTCTATTGTACTGGTCTTCTTTCTATTTTCATGAGATCTACCACTCCCCACTCCTCCTTTTTTTCCTCTCTCTAGCTTCTACATAAGAGAGAAAACATATAACCCCTGACCTTCTTAGTCTAGCTTATTTCACTTTACATAACTTTCAAGTTCTCTCCATTTTCCTGCAAAAGACATAATTTTTTTCTTTTTTATAACTGAGTAAAACCCCATTTTGTGTGTGTGTGTGTAGAAAACATTTTCTTTATCCATGAATAGAATATTATTAGGCAATAAAATAAAGTACCGATAAATGCCAGCCCATGGATGAAAATTGGAAGCATTATGCTAAGTGAAAGAAGACAATACAGTGTTATATATTATATATTTTGTATATTTCACTTACATGAAATATACAGAATAGGCAAATTTATAGATGCAGAAAATAGATTAGTGGTTGCCAAGTTGGTGGGAATAAAAAGGAAGTTGGGAATGAGGACAGTATGGGGTTTCTTTTTGCGTGTTAAAAAAAAAAATGTTCTGGGCTGGGGTTGTGGCTCAGTGGTAGAGCACTCACCTAGCAAGTGTGGGGCCCTGGGTTCGATCCTCAGCATTACATAAAAATGAATAAA
Source organism: Marmota monax (assembly GCF_021218885.2). Taxonomy (NCBI): domain Eukaryota; kingdom Metazoa; phylum Chordata; class Mammalia; order Rodentia; family Sciuridae; genus Marmota; species Marmota monax. Next base: position 6,319,542 of record NW_026695212.1, read on the forward strand.
TAAAGGTATTGTGTCTAACTAAAACCAAAAAATAAATATTTTAAAAAATGTTCTAAAACATTGTGATGATGATTGTACAAATCAGAATATACTAAAAACCACTGCACTGTGTACTATACAAAGGCAAATTATATGGTATGTGAATCATTTCAGTGAAGCCGTGATTTTAAAAAACAACCCTAAGTGACTATCTAACCTATCTCTGCAGCCTTATTTCTGTCTATGCCTCATTTCCTTATATCTTCCATTCTACAATACTGTTATCAAAGGAATACTCTTGAATGTCTTCAAGCATTTTTTTTAACCACTCATTCTGTTCCTTAAAGTCTTGGTTCAAGTATTGTTTTCTTTGGAACTATTTGCTGGTCCTCCAAAGACTAAATTAGGTGTCCCCCCATCCCCATGAACTTGTACCTAATGCCCTCCTAACATGTTATGTTTAATGTGCATTTTATCATCTGTCCCCTATTTCACAGTGAATGTCTCATGCCTGAAGAAAAGGCCCTAGTTTTTTTTTGTATTTCATTTAGAGACAAGGTCTCACTGCATTACTTAGTGCCTCACTTTTGCTGAGGCTGGCTTTGAACTCTTGATCCTCCTGACTCAGCCTTCCGAGCCACTGGGATTATAGGTGTGCACCACTGTGCCCAGAAAAGGCCTTGTTTTATTAAACATTGTATAATTAGCATCTGGTACAGCAATATTGGTAGTCACTCAGGTATTTATAGAAGAAATGAAATCAAGTATTCCCAAAACTGGCTCCAAAGGTGCTTATGAAAATTTGCATCAGAAAAATATCCCTACACCATAACAAGTGACAAAGTATTAAGATTATTACAGTATAATCCCAATTTCATTTTAAAAATATATGTAGATATAAGTATATAAAACATTACTGAAAACAAAAAGGTTTGCATTTTTCTTTTTCTGTAAGGTTTTTTTCCCCCCAGTATTGTGGATTGAACCCAGGCCCTCACACATACTAGGCAAGCAGTCTACCTAGACCTTTTTTTATTTTAAGACAGGGTCTCACTAAGTTGCCCAGGATGGCCTCAAACTTGCAATCATCCTGCTTTAGCCTTCTGAGTTACTGGAATTACAGGCATGAATCATCACACTTGATTTTGAATTATATTTTTAAAAAGCCACTTTACCAAAGAAGCCCTATTATGTACTTGTACTAATAATAATAAGTATGCTTCTGTGATTCAAAATATAATGGAAAAAAAGGAAGTTTTATATCCATCAGTTTAAGTTGCTTTATATTATCTTTATTTCTGGTAATATTATTAAATGCATAAAGAAGGACATGTATATTTCTTTATGAATATGAAAGAATTCAGCCAAAAAAAAGGGGGGAGGCAAACCCCCACCTCCAAATATAATTGATTTTTTTAAATTGGATTTCATAAAATTTCAGGGAAGGTAGGTTTTATAAAGTTAGGTCCATATGCTAAATGTATTTCCATTCTAGTTTTCATATGTAGATGGTAGAACTAATTAATTTCTCTCTATTTCAGGATATGTCAGCATATGTAAAGAAAATCCAGTTTAAATTACATGAGAGCTATGGCAACCCTTTAAGAGGTATAGTATAATCTTTTGATTCATAACATGCAAAGTTAAAAGGATCTAGGAAACTAAATTAGTAATTTATAATTGTTTTATTTTCCCCTCCTCTCTTCAGTTGTTACTAAGCCTCCATACGAAATTACTGAAACTGGATGGGGTGAATTCGAAATAATCATCAAAATATTTTTCATTGACCCTAATGAAAGACCTGTGAGTAATGCTAATCTTTACAAATAGAAAATAGATTTTTTGGTAAATGTGAAAATGTCATAATACTTAATGAATAGCTAATGTTCATTCACATGTATTTTGTATAAACCTGTGTGGTGTGGTATATCTTAACATGAGTTATGGTTTTCTATTTTTAAAGTGGAATGCTTTTTGAAATGCTTTTTTTCCCCTTCAAATATAGAAAGAAGGGATATAATATAAACATGTTAGAAAGAAAGAAATGGAAATCAAATGATTGCTAAAAGGGAAAAAAAACATTTAAAAATCATGAGTATCAAAAAAAATAAAATTTCTAGTATCATCCAGTTATTGGTAGTAAACAATTTAAATTAATATGCTGTCTGAAATGAGTATCCAGGTTCTTTTTTTTTTTTTGGTACTAGGGATTGAACTCAGGGGCACTTGACCACTGAGCCACATCCCCAGCCGTATTTTGTATTTTATTTAGAGACAGGGTCTCACTGAGCTGCTAAGCACCTCACCATTGCTGAGGCTGGCTTTGAACCCATGATCCTCCTGTCTCAGCCTCCTGAGTTGCTGGGATTAGCTTCTGCATATTTGTGAACACACTCAACCTTTGACTTATTTATTTATTTTTATGTGGTGCTGAGGATCAAACCCAGGGCCTCACACATGCTAGGCAAGCACTGTACCATTGAGCCACAACCTCAGCCCCGTCCTTTGACTTTTTTGGACTAGCTTATTTCACTTGGCATGATAGTCTTCAGTTGCATCCATTTACTACCCACAAATGCCATAATTCCATTCTTCTTTATGACTGAGCAATACTCTGTTGTGTATAAATGCCACATTTTCTTTCTTTATTCATTCGTTGAAGGGAACCTAGGTTGTTTCCATAATTTGGCTATTGTGAATTGTGCTGCTATAAATATTGATGTGACAGCATCACAGTAGTATGCTCATTTTAAATCTTTTGGATATATACTGAGTGGGATAACTGAGTCATATGTTGGTTCCATCCCTAGTTTTTTGAGTAATTTCCATACTGCTTTCCAGAGCAATTGCACTAATTTGCAGTCCCACCAACAAATGTATGAGTGTATCTTTTTCTCTATATCCTCACCAACATGTATTATTTATTTGTAATCTTTTTTGGGGGGGAAGAGGGTGTTGCAGATATTACCCAGGAAGGTTTTACCATTGAGCCACATCCCCAGCTTTTTTATTTTTTGTTTTGAGACAGGGTTTCACTAAATTGCTTAGGGTCCCACTAATTGAACTTGCAGTCCTCCTCCCTTAGCTTCCTGAGTTATTGTGATTACAAGCGTGCATCACCATACCCAACTGTATTCGTGATTATTGCCATCTGACTAGAATGAGATGAAATCTCACTGTAGTTTTGATTTGCATTTCCCTAATTGCTAGAGATGTTGAATAATTTTTTTAATATTTGTTGATCATTTGTGTTTCTTCATTTGAGAAGTGTCTGTTTAGTTCTTTTGCCCATTTACTGATTGAGTTATTAGAGTTTGTGTTTTGGCGTGTGTGTGTGTGTGTGTGTGTGTGAAGTTTTTCTGAGTTCTTTGTATGTTCTGTAATTAATGCCCTGTCTGAGGAGCAAGTGGTATAGATCTCCCATTCAGTAGGCTGTATCTTCATGTTCTTGTTTACTTTGCTATGCAGAAGCTTTCTAATTTGATATCATCTACTTCATTGATTTTTAAAATTTTATTTCTTGTTTTTTTTAAAAGAGAGAGAGAATGATTAAATGAGTGAATCTTTTTTGTAGGTGGACACAACACAATGCCTTTATTTTTATGTGGTGCTGAGATATTTCTTGTTCTTTAGGAGTCTTGGTAAGGAGGTTGGTTCCTATGCCAAAATGCTGGAGTGTTAGGTCTACGTTTTCTTTTAGCAGTTGCCGTGTTTCTAGTCTCATTCCCAGGTTTTTTTTTTTTTTTTGGTTTTGTTTTGTTTTTAAGAGAGAGAATTTTTTAATATTTATTTTTCAGTTTTCAGTGGACACAACATCTTTATTTTTATGAGGTGCTGAGGATCGAACCTAGCGCCCCATGCATGCCAGGCGAGCGCATTACCGCTTGAGCCACATCCCCAACCTCATTCCCAGGTTTTTAATCCACTTTAAGTTATCTTTTGTGCAAGGGGTTTTAGATTTCATACTTCCTATGAATGGGTTTCTAGTTTTCCCAGTACCATTTGTTTAAGAGGCTATATCTTTTCTCCAACATATGTTTTTGTCAACTTTGTCTATTATTAGGTAATTGTACTTTTTTTTTTTAATTTTTTATTGTTGGTAGGTAATTGTACTTATATGAGTTTGTCTCTGTATCTTTTATTACATTGATCTTCATGTCTGTTTTGGTGCCAGTACCATGGTGTTTTTGTTACTGTAGTTCTGTAGTGTAGTTTGAAGCCTGGTATTGTGATGTCTCCAACTTCATTTTCCTAAGAATTGCTTTGGCTATTCTGGGTCTCTTGTTTTTCCAAATGAATTTCAGCACTACTTTTTCTACTTCTGTACTCATTGGTGTTTTGATGGAGATGCTTTGAATCTGTATTAGCACTTTTGGTAATATGGCCATTTTGACACTATTAATTCTGCCTGTCAAGGAACATGGGAAATCTTTCCAACTTCTATGATCTTCAATTTCTTTCTTTAGTGTTCTATAGTTTTTATTGTAAAGGTCCTTTACCTCTTTTGTTAGATTATTATCAAGTATTTTATTTTTTTGAGATTATTGTGAATGGAATAGTTTTCCTAATTTCTTTTTCAGCAGATAGATTTACCTTGGAGTATAGAAACACAATTGATCTATGAGTATTGATCTTGTATCCTCCTACCTTGCTGACTTCGTTTATGAGCTCTAAAAGTCTTCTAGTGGAGTTTTGGGGCTGCTGGGAGGCATCTCCTAAATATAGGATCATGTCATCAGCAAGTAGATAATTTGAGCTCTTATTTGTATCCCTTTAATTTCCTTCTCTTGCCTATTTGCTCTGGCTGGAGTTTCAAGGGCTACGTTAAATAGGAGTGATGAGAGTGAGCATCCTTGTCTTGTTCCTGTTTTTAGAGGAAATGTTTTCAGTTTTTCTCCATTCAATATAATATTGGCCTTGGGTTTATCATATGTAGCACAATATCATTTTTAACTTTGTAAGATTGCTCTATTTTCATTTTTATTTTGAAAATGTTGCTTACCTCTGCTTCCTAATTTGTTGTACTGCACCCCAATTGGAAAATATATCTATGAAAGAAATTATTTTTTATGTCATAACTTCTTTTTATAAGACAGCTCTGAGTCACTCTTAGAAGGGTAAAGTAATATCTATTATACTTCCATATTGACTAATCTGTTGCCTAGGTTCCCATACAGGTCTACTAGACTGTATCTCATTCTCTAAAAAATATTACAGGTCTACTAGGCTATATCTCATTCCCTAAAAAGTATTTTAGTGTACTTTAAGTATAATGAAACCATTGTACTTTTTCAGTAGCAGGCTTAAGTGATTTCTGATTTACTTCTGTTTTCTAGTAACCTATTAAAGGTTAAGTCACTACTTTAAAAAAAAAAAGTTGTATCTGAAAGCAGAATGATAAAATTGGGTTTTCATTTCTGGAAATTGGAATTTCTAGGTAGGCAAGACAGTTTTATTGCTCTAAGAATTGTCTAATACCACTCAAAGTTAGTTCAGATTTGTTATTGCCTGTATCTGCATTAATGCCTTGGGAAGTCGGAATAGTGAATTTAGAGGACAGTTTAATGGTCTAATTTTAAACTTTTTTTTTTATTATTATAAAAGTCAAATGTTTTAAAAGATTTTTAAAATAAGAAGTGCAAATTAGTCCTGAATTAGTTTCCTAGTACTACAACCTGGGTTGCTTAAAACAGTAGAAATTCATTCTCACAGTTCTGGCTGCTAGAAGTCTGAAATCAAGGTATTGGCCTTGTTCTTTCCAAAGCCTCTAGGAAAGGGTCTTTCCTTGCCCTTTCCAGCTTTTGGTAATCCCAGGTGTTCTTGGCTTTCAGCAACATAACTTCAAACTTTACTTCCATTTTCACATGGCCTTATCTCTCTCCCTGTCTCTATCTCATCTCCTCTTATAATGATACCAGTTATACTGGATTAGAGTCCATCCTAATGTCTGCTCGCTCACTTGCTCACTTGCTTTTTTTTTGTTTTTAGTTGTTGATGGACTTTTACTTTTATTTATTTGTATGTGGTGCTGAGAACCCAGTGCCTCATGCATGTCAGGCCACCGCTGAGCCACAGCCCCAGCCCTTGCTTGCTTTTTCTCTGTCCCCTCCCCTTCTCTCCCCTCCACTCCCCTCTCCTCTCTCTCCTCTGCCTCCGCTCCCCTTCCCTCCCCTCCTTCCTTCCTTCCGTCCGTCCTTCCTTCCTTCCTTCCTTCCTTCCGTCCTTCCTTCCTTCTGTCCGTCCTTCCTTGTTTTTCAGATGGGTCTTGCTATGTTGCTCAGATTGGCCTTTAACTCACAAGCCTCTTCCTCAGCCTTTCAGATTGCTGGGATTCTAGTCGCATTCTACCCGCCCAGCCATTTTAATTATATCTGCAAAGACCCAAATATGGTCATATCAACAAGTACTGAGAATTAGAACTTCAGTTTATTTTTTTGGGTGACACAGTTCAATTCATAACTTCTTCTTTTCTCCATCTCCTACCCGTTCCCCAGGAAAACCGCAGTTTTTCCCTCCAGTACTGGGGATTGAATGTAGGGCCTCGTGCATACTAGGCAAGTAGGTGAGTGTTTTACCACTAAGCCACATCCTCAGCCCTTATTTTATTTTGAGACATGGTCTTACTAAGTTGCCCAGTGATCTACCTGCTTTAGCCTCTCGAATAGTTGGTATGACAGTAATCCCCTGGAATTACAGGGCACCCAGCAGGAAAACCACTTTTTAACAGTGGTTATTTTCAGTTCCTCCAGAAATTAACCCTGTATATCTCATATATTTAATCTTTTAATTTTGGATTTCTCAACTATAGGTAATATTTATCAACTCCTAGTGATACCAGGTGATCCTTCCTTTTTCCCTCTCTTCAGGTTTTTTCATTTGCTAAAAGAATTTCTTCAGGAAGAATGCTTGAGAAATTAGCTTTATTTCTCCTTCATACTTGACTATTGTGGTATAAAATTCTAGATAGTTTACTTTCTTCATTTTTCAGTAAGTTTTTGGGTTTGCTCTGCTTTGGTTTATTATCCTGTATAGTAGTAAAAGCTCTATTCTTATCCCCAAAATTTGTCAAGTTATCTTCAGATATGACATATAATTCATGCTCTCTCATTTTCAGATTACCTGTCTATTCTGTTACTTAGTGGAATTCTGTGCATATCCCTTCTTCCTTTTAAACACACACTCCTAGTGCTGGGGATAGAATCTAGGACCTTGCATGTGTTAGGCATGCACTCCATCACTGAGTTGTGTACATCCAGCCCCATCCTTATTCTTCAGTATTCTCTCTCTTCCTCCACCCACCGCATGTGTTATCTCTCTCCCCCTCCCCCTCCCCTCCCCCCCCCACTAGGGATTGAATTCAAGAACACTCTACCACTAAGCTACATCCCCAGTCCCCACTCCTTTTTTGGGGGGGTGGGGGTTGTAAATGGACACAATACCTTTATTTTATTTATTTATTCTTATCTGGTGCTAAGGATCAAACCTAGTGCCTCATAGTGTGAGGCAAGTGCTCTGCCACTGAGCCACAATCCCAGCCTCCACCCCCCAGTCCTTTTTATGTTTTGTTTTGAAACAGGGTCTTGCTAAGTTGCTGTATCTGTTCTCAAACTTGAAATGCTCCTTCCTCAATCTCCTGAGTTACTGAGATTACAGGCATGCACCACCATGTCCAGCCCCATGAATTTTTTTTTTGTTGTTCAATAGTGAGCAGTCAACCACTGAGCCACATCCTCAGCCCTATTTTGTATTTTATTTAAAGACAGGATCTCACTGAGTTGCTTAGCATCTTGCCATTGGTGAGGCTGGCTTTGAACTCTCGACTGGCCTTTTTCAGCCTCCCAACCCTATGGGATTACAGGCATATGCCATCATGCCCAGCTCCCATGAATATCCTTTTTTTTTTAATTTTTAAAATTTTTTGTGGTGCTAGAGATTGAACCCAGGACCTTGTTCATGCAAGACAAGCACTCTACCAACTAAGCTATATCCCCAACTTCCCCATGACTATTCTTAATGCACCAACTTGAACCTGGAAAACATCTTTATTTTTTTAAAATATTTTTTTAGCTATACATGGACACAATATCTTTATTTTGTTTATTTGTTTTTATGTGGTGCTGAGGATTGAACCCAGTGCCTCACATGTGCAAGGCAAGCGCTCTGCCACAGAGCCACCACCCCAGCCTGGAAAACATCTTTAGAAAGGATACTTCACTGGCTAAATCATGTCCAGAGAAATCTGATATTTCTGTAAATTGAGCTTTATCTTTAAGGGGATTTGAAGATGGTTGTTCAAATTCATATGCAAATATTTATTTTCAGACTTCATTAGGACAGCCTTCCTATTTCATGATTATGTTAAAGAACTGCATTCCCTCATAATAATTTTAGATAACCTTTAGAAATTTCTTCAGTCTCTGAAATGGTTTCTGTAATTTCAGCTGAGCACTGATATTTTACCAGCTACATTCTATTTTGCTTAAACAATCACACATTGCCTGCAAAGCTTTTAAATATTTGAAAGCATGCTGCTCTTGCCACAGTGAATTATCAATGACCAACATTTTGTTTGTTTATTATGTCATTTACATAATAAGCTTACATCGCCAAGGAAAGTATCTTGCTCTCATTGAACATTTTAGTACTGGTTCTTCCTTTCAAAAGTATCAAATTTTTTTTTCTACAATAAATTCATAAACTCTAATCTTCACAGACAACTGTTAGAATTAATCTAATTTCACTTGTGTAAATGAAATACTTCATTTCTCAGTGGTTTTCCAGTTTAATTTCCATAGCTGTATTTTGTGTTATTTTTATATATAGTTAACTCTCCAGAGATGCTTGAATGGATGCTGTTTGCTTCTTTAAAATGTTCATCTTAGGTTAAGTTCAGTGTTAGAGCACTTGCCTAGCATGCATGAGGTCCTGAGTTGGATCCCCAGCATTGCCCACTGCCCTCACCCCCCCCCAAAAAAAAAAAAAAGTAAAAGAAGAAATTTTAAAAAGGATTCGTGTTAAGTAGATGTGAATGGATGATGATACCGAATAGGAAAATAAAAGATGAAGAGTTGAGTGATTTGACACAATAATTTACATTAAAACAATATCCTGAATTTGATGTTTGCTAATTTCAGTTCTAATTCAATTAAAGAAATGAGTGTCTCCTTATGGTGATGAAACTGTTGCACTGATGTGACATCTGTTTTTATTTTTCAGGTAACCCTGTATCATTTATTAAAGCTGTTCCAATCAGACACCAATGCAATGCTGGGGAAAAAGACAGTGGTTTCAGAGTTCTATGATGAAATGGTAATATTTTATAATGTGAGTTTTTAAAACATTTTAAATTGGAGAATTTTTAAGTTATTGGCTTTTTTCCCCTCCATTCTTCCTTTAAGATATTTCAAGACCCAACAGCAATGATGCAACAATTATTAACAACATCTCGTCAGCTAACATTAGGAGCCTATAAACATGAAACAGAATGTAAGTACCATGTTTTCATAATTAATCCTGAAAAATAATGTGTCCTACAATAGTGAAAGGATTGTTTGATTAGCACTATTAAACTTATTTTAATGATATAAGTCATTTCTTAGAAGTTAGTAAACAAGATATGATACTATAGAACATGTAAAGAGGTTTTAAATTTTTCTCATAGTAGCTGGGCACGGTGGCGCACACCTGTAATCCCAGTGGCTCAGCAGGTGGAGGCAGGAGAATCGAGAGTTCAAAGCCAGCCTCAGCAAATTAGCAAGGTGCTAAGCAACTCAGTGAGACCCTGTCTCTAGTAAAATACGAAATAGGGCTAGGTGGCTCAGTAGTCGAGTGCCCCTGAGTTCAATCCCTGGTACCCCGCCTCCAATTTTTTTTCCCATAGTAGGTCTACTTTTAAAAAGGTAAAAACTTACCACATTCTTTGAAGTTTTGTTTATTTTATTTCATAATTCCATTTTAATATAGCTTTTCATTAGTTTTACTTACCACTCATTGTCTGTTTACTAGTCTTTGCTAACAAAATTTTTGTGAAGAACCTGTTAGAATGTAATTATATTTTTGTGTACTGTTAACTAGTTTATCTTATATTTTTAGCTATGTTGTTTTACATATTGATTCAGGTTAGTACTTAAGTGGTGAATATCAGAATTTTACATTAATAATTAGTCATATTTCTAGTCTAAGCTGATATAGCCTCAGAATCCTTTATATATCACTGCATTTATCAACTGCCAGTCATTAACAGTTGGCATTCAAGATGAAACTTATTTGCCATCCCTGTATTAATATTTGTCAGTATTCAGTAATTTTTCTGACTGAATTAATAATATATGCAATATATAATATATATTGAGCACCAGTTATATACTGCTGTTCTAAGTGCTAAGGATAGGCCAATGTGTAGATCTGCCCTCATGGGTTCACATTCTGTTGGGGAGAAGACAGATGTTAAATAAATAGAACAATAAAGTACAAGGTAGCAGTTGGACCCTATGGAGAAAAACAAAGCAGAACAGGGAACTTCTTTGGCAAGAGGAAATGGTTAGAGTTTCAAATATGAATACTTCCTAGGATTATAACATTTGAGGATCTAGAGGAGTAAGGTAGGGATCTGGGACAACAGTGTTACATGTAGACGGAGCAGCAATGACAGGAGTCCAGTGTAAGAGCATGCCTGGCCTGTCTAAGCAGCAAGGAGGCCAGCATGGCTGAAGGGTGAATAAGGGTAAGAGGAATGGGAAAGGAAGCCAGACAAGTTAATAGGGGACCAGATCATACAGGGACTTGTGGATAACTGTGAGGACTTTAGATTATTAAACTGAGTAAGATATGAAGTCATTTTTTGAGTACTGAGCAGAGTTATAACTTTATCAGATTAATACTTTATAAAATGATCCACTAGCTGCTCTGTTGAGAATAGAGTATAAACCAGAAGTGGTGAAAACTCAATTGTTAGGAGGCTGTTCCAGTAATCTAGATATGATAGAATGGTGGCTTGGGCTGAAATGATGGCAACAGTGAAACAGTGAAAAGGAATCAGATTCCTGCCCAAACAATAACAACAAAAGAAAAGGATCTTTTGTTGTTATTGTTTGGGCAGGATGTTGAGGGTGGATGGGACAGGGCCTCACCAAGTTGCTTAGACTGGCCTTAATCTTGGAATCCTCATGCCTCAGCTTCTCAAGAAGTAACTGGGATTACAGGCCTGTGTCATCGTGTTCAGCTCTGGGCATATTTTAAAGAGAGGTGAAGTAGGATTTGCTGGTGGTTTGAATAATAAACTGTGGGAGAAAGATTAGCAAAGGATAACTTAAGGTTTTTGCTTAATGGACACCCCCCCCCCCCACAAATAATGTTACTGCCTTTTATAAGATGGGAAGTCTAGGGGGAGCAGATTTGGGGGAAAGATTAAGAATGTGATTTTAGACATGTTGAATATAGGATGCCTGTAAGACATGTAATTAGAGATCTTAAGAGAACTGTTTGCATCCTAAAGTGTCTGGTATTCAAGGAGAGATTCAGGCTGAAGATAAAAATGTGGAAAATTACTAGTGTATGGATGGAATTATAAATTGTGAGGTCAAATGGTATCATCAAATTAGTGAATGAAGATAGAAGAGAGGTCCAAGTACTGATCCCTGAGCACTCCAACATTGAGAGGTTGAGGAGATGACCAGCAAAACTAAGAATGAACAGCATATATGGTGGGATAAAAACCAGGTACATTGGGCTGGGGCTGTAGGTCAGTCATGAGTATTTGTCTCACATGCGGGAGGCACTGGGTTCGATCCTTAGTACCACTTAAAAATAAATAAAGGTATTATGTCCATCTACAACTAAAAATATACTTTAAAAAAAAAGTGCATGAAATGTCCTGAAAGCCAGTGAAAAAAGTGTATTAAGAAAAGTCATCAGCTGTGTTCAGTTCTGCAGGGCAAGAAATGATATAGCAAGATAGAGGTTTTGCTGGGTGTGATGGTGCACGCTTGTAATACCAGTGGCTCAGGAGTTCAAAGCCAGCCTCAGCAACAGCGAGGTGCTGAGCAACTCAGTGAGACCCTGTCTCTAAATAAAATACAAAATAGGGCTGGGGATGTGGCTCAGTGGTCACGTGCCCCTGAGTTCAATCCCCAGTACCAAAAAAAAAGAGGTAGAAGTCCTGATTCCCATAACAGGAGTAGTTAAAGTGGATAAGAGGAAATGAGATGAGAGAAATTATCGAGACAGGCCCTATAGATGGTTCTGTCTTGAAGCTTGGCTGAAATGGACCCAGTAGGCCTTATAGCAGAAACAGGATATGGGGTCAAGAGGATATTGTTTTCAGGGAGAAGTAACTAGTTTATTCTTTTTATTTGTTCTAATAAATTATACATGACAGCAGATTTGATTGATTGTACACAAATGCAGCACAGTTTTTCACTTCTCTAGTTGTACATGAAGTAGGGTCACACCATTTGTGCGATCATACATGCACCTAGGGTAATGATGTCCATCACATTCCACCATCTTTCCTATCCCTGTGCCCCCTCCCCTCCCTTCCAGCCAATCCAAAGTTCCTCCACTCATCCCATGCTCCCCCACATTATGGATTAGCATCCACTTATCAGAGAAAACATTTGGCTTTGTTTTTTGGGGATTGGCTTAGAGAAGTAACTAGTTTATTCATGGACTGGAAAGAATAATCTGATAGTAGAAGGAGTAGAAGAATGGTAATGTGGGGAACAAGGCAATTAGTGTTTAACTGTTAGTGGTTTACAGCAGGGTTTATCTTCATGAAACCCATGTCTAGGAATTAAAAGATCTGTATACGCCAGGCATTGTGCACACCTATAATCCCAACAACTCAAGAGGCTGAGGTAGGAGGATCACAAGTTCAAAACCAGCTTCAGCAACTTAGTGAGACCCTGTGTCAAAAGGGGCGGGGGGCGCTAGGGAGGTGGCTCAGTGGTTAAACATCACAGGGTTCAATCCCTGTTACAAATAAATAAATAAAAGATCTGGATACTAATTATAATTTTGGCAATTGGTAGCCGATTTATATGCACAAATTTCTGCATCTATAAAAATATTTGCCTGGCCCACTTTGTTGTGAACATAATAAGATAGGTGTGTACATGATCACTTTGAAAAGGTTTTAGCACTACTTATATGCTATTTAAATTGGTTTTTATTCACTTTCTCTAATACCACGAAGTACACCCATTTATAGAAAAAAATTCTCTTTTAAAACTTAAGTGCCCACATTTTTGTGTTTTCAGCAAAACTAATATTATTCATTTGTATGTAAATAGATATAAATTATATGTTTTATTAACTGTTCTTTAAGTCAATTTGATGTGTTAAACTTATGTATAAAGCTTAGTAACCTTGGAAAGTCTTGATCAGTAAATTACAGGTTTTATATTATTTTTAGTTCATTTTTTAAATCATCAAATTGGTAAGAAATTAAAAATTAATTCTATAAATAGTGTTGGTGCAATGGTAAGCTTCTGAAAGGAAACTTAATTTTAGATCATTGCTTCATAGTATTTACCAAAACAAATTCCAGTTTAGACCATCAAATATATTTTAAAAATCAGTCAATCTAAGCAATACCTAATGGGTCCCCATTTGCCCAACAGGAGCTCTTGTCTCTTCTCACTTGAATAAGTCCTATTCAAACTCTCACAAACACACACACATATCAACCTTTTTTGTTTTTTAATTAGATTACTGTTTACTGTGGCTAAGGTGGACTTGCTAAGTTTAAGGCATTAGAAGAAGTCACATTAAAAGAAGGGCAAAGAAAGACTTGCAGAAAATGTGGCAAAGGATCAATATCTTTATTTGGCGAAGAAAAAAAAAAAAACTATTGATAGTATGCCCAGGACTCTAGGTTTGACCCCCAGCACTGCAAAAACAAAAACAAAACCCTAAAGTTGATAAGCAGAAGAAAATGTTTAACTTTATAAAGTAGTTAAATGAGCAAAAGACATGGACAAGTCAAGTGGGTGGAAGAATATACAATAAAGATAGGAAACAGGAAGCTGTTTGCTCAGCTTTACTTAAGTAATTTTAAAAATGTAAACCAAATAATAATGAGTAATTATATTTTTCCTATCATATTAGCCGAAAGAATATTTTTTAAAGGAAACAATTACTTTTTTTTAATACCTTTATTTAGTTTTTTTATGTGGTGCTGGGGATCGAACCCAGTGCTTCATGCGTGCTAGGCAAACGCTCTGCCACTGAGCCACAGCCCCAGCCCCAGCAAAAGGAAATTTTAATAGTTGCACCAGCAGTGACCTTTATTCATGATTCTCATGAATCATTTCTGTGAGTCTAAATTGCTTTTAGGAAAATTATTTGGATGTATTAATCAAAGGCCTAAAAAAGATATGTACACTTGCACCAATTTGACGGCATGGTATTCAATTATATTTTGTTATAATATCTGATTTACTGATTGCTTAATTATTTCTACTCTTAGACGTCTATACATATATGTACTCATTATTTCTACAACCTTATTAGGTAATCCAGTTTAGAAAAAGGAACTGAAGCATAGGAAGGTTGGGAAACTTGACCAGGATCACTTAGCTGGTTGGTGGAAGAGCCATAACTCTACCTTAGATCATAGACTCTAAAATGCAAATCAAAACAACTCTTGAGATTCCATCTTACCCCAGTCAGAATGGCAGTTATCAAGAATACAAGTAACAATAAATGTTGGCGAGGATGTGAGGAAAAAAGTTCATTTACACATTGCTGGTGAGACTGCAAATTGGTGCAACCACTCTGGAAAGCAGTATAGAGTTTCCTTAGAAAACCTGGAATGGAACCACCATTTGACCCAGTTGTCCCACTCCTCAGTTTATACCCAAAGGACTTAAAATCAGCATACTACAGTGATGCAGCCACTTCAACATTTGTAGCAGCTCAATTCACATAGCCAAGCCATTGTGCCATCCTAGGTGCCCTACAACAGATGAATGGATAAAGAAAATGTGATATATAAACACAATGGACTATATTACTCAGCCATAAAGAATGAAATTGTGACATTTGCCAGTAAATGGATGGAACTGAAGACTGTCATGCCAAGTGAAATAAGACAGTCCCCGAAACAAAGGCAGAATGTTCTCTCTGATATGTGGATGCTAACTCACAACAAGGGAGGAGAAGATTAGAAGTTCATTGGACTAGACAAAGGGAAATGAAGGGAAGGGAGAGAGAATGGGAATGGAAAGACAGAATGAATTGGATATAACTTTTCTATTCTTATATATGTAACATCATGTACAACCACAATAATGGGATCCTAATTGGAACAAGTTACTCTTATTCTGTGTTGTATAATATGTCAAAATACACTCCACTGTCATGTATATCTAGAAAGAACAAATAAATAAATAAACAGAAATCATGCTGTACAGTTGCCCACCCCTATAGCTTTCTGATGTTTCAGCTACCTGTGATCAACCATGATCCAAAAATATTAAACAGGAAATTCCAGGGCTGGGGATGTGGCTCAAGCGGTAGCGCACTCACATGCCAAGAAAATTCCAGAAATAAACAATTAACATGTTAATTAAAAAAAAAAAAAAAAACCTTAGGTTTTAAAGTTTAGTAATGTTTTTAGATAATGATCACTATAGAGGTTCATTATGGAACATATTAAAAGATGTTTATACTAAAAGCCAATAAAAGTTTAAGGAATAATGATCTAGATTTCAATAGTAGTCATTGCTTTTATAAGGAATAAAGTAATGAACATAGAGTTTACTATATACCAGTAGACTTTACCATATAAATGTTGAAGTGGCTGCATCACTGTAGTATGCTGATTTTAAGTCCTTTGGGTATAAACTGAGGAGTGGGACAACTGGTAAACACTTTACATCTTTTAGCTTATCTAATATTATAACCCTAGGAGGAACATACTGTGATTAGCTCCATTTTGTAGATTAAAAATACTAGACAGATTTGGTAACTTTGAGAATTACCCAGTGGGGCCTGGATTTGTCTATATAAAAGCCATATAGTCTGTGCACCTAACTCTTAAGTTATACTGACTCTACAAAAGTAAAATTCTCTTTTGGATTGTTTTCTTCTGAATTGAAACTTCATTGGGAAATGAAAAGCAAACTTTTATATAAGCATTTAATATATAGGAAGCATAAAATTAGAACAAGCTGAAAGTTCTTCAATGGTTTCCTCCAGGATCTCATTACTGATTAACTCAGGTCTTCTGACTATATCATACCCTTTGCAGTCTTAGCAGTTGTCAAAAATAAAGTATCATGGTGGCATACACCTGTTATCCCAGCAGTTTGGGAGGCTGAGGCAGGAGAATCACAAGTTCAAAGCCAGCCTTAGCAAAAGCAAGATGCTTAAGCAACTCATTGAGATCCTATCTCTATATAAAATACAAAATAAGGCTAGGGATTTGGCTTAGTGGTCAAGTGCCTCTGAGTTCAATCCCCAGTACCATATAAAGTAAGTAAGTAAGTAACTAAGTATCATGACTAAATCGTGTAAGAATCAATGTAATATCTGCAGTGGATGCTGTCTTCTGACAACTGAGTTAAATCAAGTCTTTCTAACTAGATTTAAAACTAACTATTTACAATCATACAGGATTTCTTGTTTCCCAGGGCCTGCTTCATCTCCTAACTCCTTTCTTATCTCCTAACTCCTTTCTCATTCATCTCCTAACTCCTTTCTCATTCTTTCAAACTCAGTTCAGATTTTAACTAATGCCAAGAAGCTTTCCTTGGTCACACACACGCTTTCCCTTTGATGTGAATCCAGTGTACTGTTATGTCTCTCTGTGATTACCTCATTACACTGTACTGCATTTTTTTCCTTGCCTCTGTCCTACCTTTGTATCCCAGCATCTAACAAAGTATCTATCATTTAATATGATTTTTAAAATTAATATTGGAGGAGAGAATGCAAGGGAATAAAAATTTCTGCATAGTAAAAAAGCACTATGAACAAAGTCTATAGAGGGACAAGCCATGGAAAAATGCTGTGCTTGTGTCATAGATGATTAGCTCCTACAAATAAAAGAAAAAGGCCAGTAATTAAATAGAAAAATGAGCAAAGGAATAGAAAAGAAATGAGAACTTTCTCTTAACAGATAAAAGATTAGTCAGCCTGAGAATGAGAAAGGCAAATTTAAAACTAGTAGACCAAATAGTTGTGCAGTAGGGAAATTTATATACAATCCCAGTGGGATTATAAATGACTAGGTCCTTTATGAGGTACTTAGCATTCTTCCAAAGTTACAAGTGTGTAACACACATCACCTTTAGCCTAATGTTTCCACTTACAGGAACTTACATGCAAGTATACTGTAATGATTATGCACAACATACACATTGCTTTTTTATAATAGAAAAAAGTGGAGTAATTCCAGCAACTTGGGAGACTTTCAGGAGGATTATAAATTCAAGCCCAGCCTGGGAAATTTAGCAAAACCCCGTACCTGTCAAAAAAAAGGGGTGGGGGGGAGCGGAAATATTCTATATCAATAGAAGACAGACTAAATGGGTCATGTATATCCATTCAATGAAGACTTCTACAGTCATTAAAAAGAATAAGACATCTCTGTGATATGAAATGAACTTAACAAAGTATTATTAAATGAAACAGCAAGGTCCAGAACAATGTGTGTACTATGATACAAAGTAAAAACAGTTGGATATTTGCATGTATATCAACAGACTGTTCTGGAAAGATACCAAAAAAAACCTCACAGTGATTATCTGTGGGAAGAAGCACTAAATGGTGGGGGACAAGGGTAGGAGTGGAAGAAAATACTTTTTCACTCTCTGCCTATTTAGCCTTTTAATTTTATATCATGTATTTAATGCCTGTTTTTAAATACATATTTTAAAAAATAAAAGCCATGAAGAAATATAAGGATTGTTTTGGCAATACATGAGTTTGTGTTACAAAATGTATAATAAAAAGTAAACAACAAAAAGCAAAATAATGAAAGTACTCATATTTACTACCTGTTTTTTTAATGTGATAGATGCTTTGTAATTACTTTAGTTAATCCTCAAATCCTGAGAAATACCTAGTTTTCACTGAATCTCATAGAGGAAGAAATTGAGGGATACTTAAGAGATATATCCACATTTAGCTAATAAGGGGCTAAGGGTGTATTTTTGTATTTTGAACTCAATCAGAAAGCAGATTTCTCAGTTGTGTTTTTTCACCAAACCATCCTGTTTTCAACTAGTGACCACCCTAAATTTGTGAAAATGTGACTGTACTTTAATAATTACCAGCAACAATTACCTAAAATGTCCACAAGATGGCACTGTTGCATGCTAGCGGGCATTTTTCTTTGTGACATAATTTATGTTACACTGTCTAACTGGCATATTTAAATAAAAGTATCCTATTTTGCAGCAATTTATTATGTATCTGGATAGAATTTTTCAAATATTTAATGGTCCTTTGTCATCATAATAAGTGATAAGGCTTTTTATGAACTGGGCAGTTTTCTGGGTGCTTCATATACATTAATTCTTTTAAAACCCTCTCAAGAGCTAGGGATATAGCTTAGTAATAAAGCACTTGCCTTGCATACAAAGGTACCTAAAATCTTCTCAAAAAACAATGCCATGAGGTATTTGTTATTCTAATTTCTGTTTTGTAAGTGAAGAAATGAGCACAGAGATGAAATTGCTTCAGGTGTCACAACTAATAACTGGTAGAACTGGAATTCAAATCTAAACAATTATTGATACTTTTGTAAAAAAAAAAAAAAAACAAACAGGATTTTTTAAATGTAATTTTTCACTTGTACATCAATTTAAGTATACTTTTAATTGGCTCTTATTAGTTGCTGTCTCTTAGACTTGAATGCTCTCTTACTTCCAAATTAATGTGTATTAGGAAAAAAAAAACAAGAGTCTTAAAACCTTAACAAAGAGTTAGTGGCTAGAATTTCATTCTTAACTACAAAAAAACCAAGTTTTACATTCTCTCTTGGGAATTCAGACTTTCTTACCTTCCACTGCCCGTTCATGTTTAATATGATATGATATATCTGAAATTGTAACATTTCATCATGAAAGCATTGACCTAAGGAAATACCAAATTTATGAAACATCTTAGACTTGTGAGAAAAATTAATTCAGTATAATTATTTGTTTCCTTAGTTGCAGAACTTGAAGTGAAAACCAGAGAAAAATTAGAAGCTGCCAAGAAAAAAACAAGCTTTGAAATTGCTGAGCTTAAGGAGAGATTAAAAGCAAGTCGTGAAACTATAAATTGTTTAAAAAATGAAATCAGGAAACTTGAAGAAGATGATCAGACAAAAGACATATGAACAGTTCTGAGGAGAACGTGGTAGTAAACTAAATTGAAAGTAAGGTGGACTTCAATGGAGAAATGGACTTACTGCGAATGCTATGATGTTTCTTAGAGGGACTGTATATGTCATTGTTGACCATGAATTTCTCAGCAATGATGTCATTTGTTCTATTCAAGCAATCTTTAATAACAAATATATATGTACAATAAGAATGGATGCTGGGCGTTTTATAAACCCATTTTAGGGAAAGTGTATGATAAGCACAATTTTTAAAAAATTTTATTGGAATATATGTGTAGCTTATTTTCCTTTTGACAAGCATCAAAATTTCATTATAATGTATAACTTGTACAAATTTTGTACTTCTCTAGTTGTAATTAGTGATGAGTATGTATATTTCATTTATTCAAGTTCTTACTTGCCCCCTTCTACCTCTTTTGTATATAATATGACCAGTAAGTATTCAATAAATGTATCTTATAGATCCTATTTCTGCCTTTTTGGTATGTTTCTTCCTCTTTGAAGTCAATTAATATGTTTCCATAGTATTGTTGCCTCAGAGCATTATTTAAGAAATGCTTTGTTTTTAAGTTGTGGCATTTTATAAGAATTATGAAGGTCATGCAAAAGTTTATGTGGTTTGGAATTTCTGCAAGGGTCCTCTAGGGCTTGAGGGTGGTGGCACTTCTTTTAGTTGTGGCAGGGATCATTCAGTCTTCCCCCATATTTTAGAGGAATGCCTGCTAGACCCTTGAGGATAAAATTCCCCACAGTATAGGGTAGGGTCTGGTGATAGATCAGAAAAAAATAATGAGGAAAAATTATCATTCTACTTGAGAAACTTTGATGTGGGGGATTATCCCTCTATTCATTAAAATCAGGGTCCATTTAGGCAGATCTGACTGTGCATGCATGGATATATGGGTTCAAAATATGTTATGGCTCAGTCTTGCCCTCTGTCAGCTCTTATTACTATGTTAACTATAATCTTGAAAGGATCTCCCTGTGAGGTTATAAGGAACTCCTATAGCTCAATGATTAAAAAGTAGCCCAACTTAGAAATGGACAAAGTATTTGAATCAACTATTTCCTCAAAGAGGATGTAGAAATGGCCAAAAGCACATGAGAAAATGTTCAACATCCTTAGGAGAATATAAATAACCATAGAAAGATACTGCTTTATACCCACTAGCATGGCCATAATTTTAAACAAAACAAACACAAAATTAATGAGGTTGCAGAGGAATTAGAACTCTCATATGTTGCTAGTGGAGATGTAAAATGAGGAGGCCACTTTGGAAAGTAGTTTGGCATTTCCTCAAAAAGTAAACAGCCAAGCTTGGCTGTCTGTGGTTTCAACTACTTAAGAGGCTGAGGCAGTACAATCACTTGAGCCCAAGAGTTCATGGCCCCATTCTACAAATCTAAAAGTATATTTAGCAAGGAATAATTCCCTCATCAAGAAGAATTAATGGATACTCAATTAATTAGGTAGCTCACTTCTTTAAAGATCAAAATACCTATGTATATCAAGGTACAATTCATAATAGCCAAGTTATGGAATCCAGCCTACGTGCATGTCAATGAATGAATAAAATTACACACACACACACACACACATATATATATATCTGTATATCTATATATATGTAAATACACGTGTGTGTGTGCGCGTGCACGTATAAAACATTTCTAAGCTATGTAGGTAGTGCTGTTATCCATATTTTACAGGTAGATTCAGAAACCATAGCTCGATATTGGTTCACAGTGATCACTCAGATGGGTGGGTAATGTATAGCTGTGGGCCTCTCTGCCTCAATATACTCAATTCTCATGTTCAAAACATTAGAACTGTTAATTGTTGCTCATGCATAAATACTTCTCGAACTTCCTTTAAAACATATCCTGTAATTAAAGCTGATCTTGAGTGTCCATGTGCAGTATGAAATGTTCCCTAAAGTGCCAGCACATATTATTGCTTGGGCTTAAAGATGAGAAGCACAAAAGGGAATCTAAAATACTAAACCAAGAAGTTACAATTTAAATTTCCCCTTGGAAGATATAAGAAAAGGTTTAAACACTTTTCTGCATATGAAATTTTTCCATTTCAAATAAGAGTGGTGATGTACAGTCACGGTGACTCCGAATGGTTTCACATGTATATTTGGACAGTCAACTTTTTAGGTAATGGTCATAAGTGACTCCCTTACTTCTCCCATTCATACTGAGTTTGGGTGCCTCCAGTTGTATCCACTTCATACTCTGACCAGTTAAACATTCTGAGCATGCAGAGCAGGGGCTGTGATCTAGTTCTCTGCCTAGATAACTCAGAAAGGCAATAGTACCTAGATTTCCTTCAAGAATTGTTCTGAGTAGTAGAACTGTGTTCTTCTCAAAAAAAAAAAACAACTTTTGATTAGAGGCTGTGCAAACTGGAGAATCAGTCTTTGTAACTCTGTAATGTTTTTGGTCTTCTGCTGGAAAGAAAAAAAATGCTTTGAAGAATGAAAAAAAAAAAAATTAGGACAGTAAGAAGTAGCCTTTTTCTGTCTTCTCTACAGTGCTTGAAACACGCAGTATTTCGTATTAATCCGAAGCCTAAAGAAATAAACCAAAATGCTGAAGCAATTTTTGTACTATCGTGGTGAATCTTTTTCCTTTTCAAAATGTTTCTAATGTGCTTATATTTTATATTGGAAGCAATAAATGAGAATCTTAAATTTAAATAAATAAATAAAACATTAAATATGAACATCAGGTGACAAATACATAACACTGTAGATAAAAATCTTGCTAGGACTAATATCCAGAGTAAATGAAGAACTCAAAACACACCAAATATACACACAATAAATTGACAAATGAACTGAACAGATACTTTTTTACAGATGGCCAATAATTATATGAAAAAAAATGTTCAAAATCTTTAGCCATCAGGGAAATGCAAATCAAACTACACTGAGATTCCATCTTACCCCAGTCAGAAGGGCTATCATCAAGAATACAAGAAGCAATACCTTGGGGTTGGGGATGTGGCTCAGTGAGAGAGTACTTACCTAGCACGCGCAAGGCCTTGGGTTCCATCTCCAGCACCACCACCACCACAACAAAAATGCATTATTGGTGGAAAATGTCAATTATTACAGCTACTAAGGAAATCAGTATGGAGGTTTCTCAAAAAACTAAAAATAGAACTGATATCCAGCTATATCACTACTTGGTGTATACCCAAAGGAATTAATTCAGCATATTATGGAGGAAATATAAATATAGTATAAATATATATTTATATATATTACATATACTATATATGTATGTATTATATTTATATATTATATACACACACACACACACAATGGAGTATTATACAGCCATAAGAAAGAATGAAATGCCATTTGCAGGAAAATGGTGGAACTGGAAAACATCAAATTAAGCAAAATAAGTCAGACACAGACAGGCATTGTGTTTTCCCTTGTGTAGAATGTGGTGGGGGCAACAACATTGAAAGTAGAAGAAAGACTACCATAGAAGAAGAGGATGGAAGGAAGAAGGAGACATACACTAATAATTGTTTTAAAAATCTTGCCAACTGTACATAACATGTAAGAAAATTCTGATGTTGTCAGGGATGATGGCACATCCTTATAATCCCAGCAACTCAGGAGGCTGAGGCAGGAGGATTGCAAATTTGAGGCCAGCCTCAGCAACTCAAAATAAAAATGATTTAGGGATGTAGCTTAGTGGTAAAGAACCCTTGGCTTCAATCCCTAGTACCAAAAAGAAAGAAAAGTCTGGTATTAAATACTGTTAGATAAAATTCTAAAGAACAGATATTTGAAATCTCTTGTAGAAGACATTTCCACTACCTATTCCTTAATATTACCCCTAATATCTCTTATTTTCAACTTCAAACTCTTGAAATTAAAACCAAAGAAAATTAGATTATACATGTACTAGCTAGAAAAAAAGCACAAGTAAATATTTTCTTGAAGTTGGAAATAATTTTTTAAGGATAATATGAAACCTGAAAATCTCAAATTCAAATGAGTTTAGGAATCTCTTTAAAAAATAACCTGGGGAATGAAGGATGCAGAGGAAACAAAATTGCCCATAGATGGATAATTGTTGAAACTAGGTAATAAATATGTGGGAATTTCTGCCCCCCCCCCCCCAGTACTGGGGATTGAACCCAGGGGCACTGTATAATGAGTTATATCACCAGCCCTTTTTCTGTTTTATTTTGAGACATATTCTTACTAAGTTGTTGGGGCTAGCCTCAAACTTGTGATCCTTCTGGCTCAGCCACCTGAGTGGCTGGAATTACAGGCATGCACCAGGTTAGGTTCATGAGAATTTTTTAGTATATTCTCTATTTTTGAATATTCTTGTGGATTTCCATAATTCTTTTTATGTCACAGGAAATCATTACAATTTTTCTTTTTTCTTCTCTGTGAAGTCAGTAACTGAAAAAGCATATCATTTTGACCTTATCCCATCAGTGCACTCTTTGAAACGATGACAGTAGCTTCCAATTGCATCGTTAGCATGTTTACTTCAGTATTCTGATAATTTTAATAATTTTAGCAAATTCTTCAACACTGATCATTGGGTAATATAAAAGTTTGGAAGCATATATGAGAGGGAAATAGAAAGGAGGGAAACAGAAAAGGAGAAAGAAAATCCCCTGGGGAGCTTTGTACAAAAAGTACAGAATCCCAAGTTTTATCCCGAGAAATGAGCTGAATGAAGTCTGGCATAGAGGCTTGAGAATTTGCATTTCTACAAGGCATCCAGGGGATTTGAGAAACTCATAGTGACACAACTTGATAAATTGGACTACATAAAAATAAAACACTCTGGAAGGGAAAAAAACAATAAAAGTAATCTACAGGAACATTGGGACATATATAACAGTGTCTACTTCCACAAGATAACATTCTTCCAAATCATTAAGGAACACAATGACACTGGCGAAAGAAGCAAAAGACTTAAACAGTTCTCTAAAAGGACATAAAAATGACCAGTAATTATGCTTGACGTTGCTAAACCTTAAGAATATGCAAATTTAAATAGCAAATATACGTGTAGGATGGAGAAAATAAATACTGATGATACCAAAGAAAAGACTAGAAACATGCCTCTGGTTGATGTAGATGGTTGATTTGATTTTTTTAAATTTAAAATTCAAATTTACCCAGATATTCCATATTTGTGTTTGTTAACTTTACATCTTGGAAAGATTTTTAAAAACAAAATCAAAACAGACCCACCCCACCAACCCCACCTCCTCGCCAACCCCCCGACTTGCCAACCCCCCCACCCCCACCTCCACCACTCACTCCCCCACCACCCCTACCACCCCCCACCTCTCCACCGCAAAAAAAAATAAAATTAAATTAATAATAATCCAAAGCTAACCAGTGCTAGCAAGAGGTTCAGGGAAACAGCTACTCTCACACAATGATGGGGTTCTGGAGGACTATCTGGCAATATCTACTCAAGTACTCTCAGAATTTCACTTGTATATCTACTAAAACATTCTGACTCAACAATTTGACTTGTAAAGTTTATATTTGTTTAACTTTTCACTGAAAGCAACTAGACTTTCAAGAATAGAGTATTTAGAAGCATTTATACAAACATGCAAGATATGTACAAGAATGCTCACTGTAGCGTCATTTACAGTAAATAACAGAAAAAAATGGGATCAGGCAAATATCTACCAATAGGAGCTTGGTAACTATGATATATAGTGATGTAATGGAATTCTTTGCTGCTATCAAAATGAAAAAAAACAAATTTATATGCCCTGACATAAAAAAATATATATATTATGCTGGTTAGTAAGAGGAGTGGGGAAAGCAGTTTGAAAAAGTGTTCATATTCCCATTTTTGTAGATAATATTATAATAAATTAGGATATCCAGACAAAAATAACTTGGTGGAATTTTCACCAATCTTAACAACAGGAAGAATTATTACAGGGAATGTCACTACATTTTTGTCTAAGTGTTTGGATTTTTTTACAAAAGAATATTTATCATTTAAGTGAAAAGGAAGGGGAAGTAGTTTAAAAATTAAATGAAACAGGAAAACAGATGTCTTTATCAAAACATTGCCTCCTATGAACCAGATCATAACAAAATGTTACATGACAGTTCAAAGAAATGATGTAAGGGACCAAGGAGTCAAGACTTTATCAGTATTTTAGATAGGTACAGTGGCGCAGGCCTGTAATTCCAGCTGCTGGGGAGGCTGAGGCCAGAGGATCATGAGTTCAAAGCCAGCCTCAACAATAGCAAGGTGCTAAGCAACTCAGTGAGACCCTGTCTCTAAATAAAATACAAAATAGGGCTGGGGATGTGGCTCAGTGCCCCTGAGTTCAATCCCCAGTAACAACAACAACAACAAAAAGACTTTATCAGTATCTTTACTGGAGGTCTTAATAGTAAGATCCTTGCCCTTCAGTGCATCATCCAGGGAACTAGGATAACATTAGGATTCTCATAGAAAATAGGGTTAAATCCATCTTCTGCTTCAGCCTATACTCTCTGCTTTTTAATTAGATTTAGTTACTTTTAATTAAAATAAGTTTTAATTAATTGGCATGCTAGGTTCCAGTAGCCTTATGTAATGTGCCCTATACAAATCCCAACTGAGAAGCCCTCCCCACCCCCACCCTGTTCTGTTTACTTTTTCTCACTTTCACTGCCCACTTACCTTAAATTAACTGTCCTCAACAGGCTTCAATGCTTTTCAGTATTTCCTTCACCTGCCCGTAGTATGTTACTCATCATTGCTATTTGAAAATATCAGGTTAACTGAATCACCACTCCCCTAATTCACTAACTGAATAGTTCCAGAACTGTGAGGGAGCTCTAGGAACATCTCATTCCATTCTCTTATTTCATAAGGGACAAAGTCTTGAAGAAATTAAATTATTTCCAAAGTCACACTATCTGTTGGGGCCAGAGGTAGAATTTGAATTCAGCTTTCACCCCTAACTGAGCAGCTGTGGATACTTAAGTATCATGGTGTAGCTCCACCAGGACTTAGAGAAGAATATGTGAACTGGAAATCAACTTGGAAATTCACTCTGCAAGAAAAGGAGGAATCTGTAAATTTGGGTTTACTGTTACTCATACAGCCAAATTCTCTCTGCAAAATTTTGGTTTATTCTTTCTCCAATGAAGTTCATCAAATCATGTTTTCAAAATTAATGAGAGTTGTCACCCCCTACTTGGTTCAATTCTGTGCATGAATTGCAAACACAAATCTATTTACTCTGTACATCGGTAGATGCCCTCAGTTCTTACATCATTAAGATCACTGGCGCCATTCAATTGACTCCATAAACTTCCATCCACACAAAGTTTCTCTTTGTTCTCACCAAATCCTGAGCCTTCTTTCATCTCCCTAAATGCTCTCCTCGTCTGTAATTTTAATTCCCATTTATAGTATGCAGATTTATAATTAGGGGGAAATCAACTTTCTCGAGCCTCAGTTTCCTAGAGTGAATATGAGTATACTATCTGCCTCATGAAATTCTGTTTAAGAGTGAATGAAATAGCACATATAAAAGCGCTTTAGTGGGAATAAAGATAATCATGATATTCTAGCTATTTGCAAAACCCTTAAAGTAGTAGCAAACCAAATCCAACATAGAAAAGGGATTAAATGATCTTATCATCAAATAGGATTTAGCCCCAAAACTCAAGGCTAGTTTAATATGGAAAGTCAATCTATTTAATACACAGTTATGAGCTGAGTTATCCCCCCAAATTCATATGTTGAAGTTGAAAGCCCCAGCACCTCAAAACGTATTTATATTTAAAGTGTTGTTTAAGAGGTAATTTAATTAAAAAAAAAATTTTTTTAATTTTTGGTACTGGGGATTGAACCTGGAGCACTCACCGAAGTATATCCCCACCAACCCCCCCTTTTTTTTGATCTTGAGACAGGGTCTTGCTAAGTTGCTTAAGACCTTGCTACATTGCTAGACAGGCCTCAGGCTTTTGATCCTTGCCTCCTGAGGCACTGGAATTATGGTGTGCACCACTGCTCCCTGAAAGAAATAACTGAATTAACACAGGGGCCACAAGGGTGGGCCCTAATCCAGTATGATTTAGATCCATATAAAAGGAGATTAGGATGCATATATGCACAGAGGGAGGTCATCTGAAGATACAGAGAGATGACAGCCAGCCACAAACCACGTAGAGAGGCCTCAGAAGAAACCACCATGCCCACACCTTGAACTCAGAGTTCTAACTTCCAGAAAATAAATTTCTGTGCTTTGTTATAGCAGCCCTAACAAACTAATACATACACTGTAAAATAGAATAAAGGACAAAAGAACACATGATCATCTCAATAAATGCAGAAAAAACATTTGACAAAAATCCAACATTCTTTTAGGATAAAACATTGAACAAATTAGGAATATAAGGGAATTTTCTCACCCTATGATGCCTTACATAATGGTCTTCAGCAGGATTGTGTCAACGTTTAGTTGAATTTACAAAGACTTCCTGTTGGGCATAAGTGGAAGGGCCTTCAGGGTAAATTAAAAATAAATTTCCAAGTTAAAAAAAATGTTTATACACAACTTCCATTTCAATCAGTAAGATCTTCACCTCATTTCTTTTTTTTTTTTTTTTTTTTTTTTTTTTTTTTTTTTTGAGAGAGAGAGAGAGAGATTGATTGATTTTAATATTTATTTTTTAGTTTTCGGCAGACATAACATCTTTGTTTGTATGTGGTGCTGAGGATCGAACCCAGGCTGCACACATGCTAGGCGAGCGCGCTACCGCTTGAGCCACATCCCCAGCCCCTTCACCTCATTTCTTAAATGTACTCTGAACTTGCTTGAATCTCACATTCTTCATCTTTCCCTGGGTTAGAATCTTTCCTAGGCTGATGGGTATCTCACATGGTTGAACCTAAGCCATATGGGGTGGTATGGATGAATCCTATATATAATATATTGGAAGTATATATGGAAGTTGTTCCCTGCCCAAATGAGCTGGCCTTCCTCTGAGATTCCACAGCCTTGTGTTTGTCTTTTTTGTTGTGGTTCATTCCTCTGTAAAGGGAGAGCTAGAATCAATCCCAGGTCTAGTTGGGAACCTAGGTTTTTGGTTTTTTAATATTTTTAGTTGTAGATGGACACAGTACCTTCCTTCCTTCCTTCCTTTCTTTCTTTCTTTATTATTCTAATTTGTTATACATGACGGCAGAATGCATTTCAATTCATATTATATAGAGAGAGTGGGGCTGGGGTTGTGGCTCAGTGGTAGAGTGCTCACCTAGCAAGCACAAGGCACTGGGTTCGATCCTCAGCACCACATAAATGTAAAATAAAGATATTATATCCACCTAAAGCTTGAGAATAAATATTTTTAAAAAATACATATAGAGCACAATTTTTTATGTCTCTGGTTGTACACAAAGTAGAGTCACACCATTCACGTCTGCATACATGTACTTAGGGTAATGATGACTATCTCATTCCACCACCTTTATTTATTTTTATGTGGTGGTGAGGATCAAACCCAGTGCCTCCCACGAGCTAGGCAACCATTCTACCACTGAGCTACAGCCCCAGTCAGGAACCTAGGATTTTTAACTCTACTTTTTTCCCATCTTTCATGGCTTCTTAGTGAAAAAAAGGAGAGGATTCAATCTTGTTTATCCTAATAATTGCATGTAAAGCACGTGGCATGTCTTCCTTCTAATAAGTGTTCAGTAAATTGTTGCTGACTTTCCCCCACCCACCCCAGGGCAGTGTGAAGTGGGGGAGAAGGGGATAACCTGGGATTGAACCCAGGGGTGCTTAACCACTGAACCACATCCCCAGCTCTTTTTATTTTTTGAGACAGAGTCTCATTGAGTTACTTAGGCTCTTACTAAGTTGTTGAGGCTTGCCTAGAACTTGCAAACCTCCACCTCAGCCTCCCAAGTCTGTTGCTGGAATTTTATTTATTTTTCTCCAACACTTAATTCTGTTCTGCATCAGGCACAAGTCTAGTTGCAGATCTTGGCTTTGCCTACTGTGTGCTAGCCTGTCCCGAGGCTGGACACAGAGTCTTGTCCTTTCCTGTCCCTGTATCATAAATGAGTATCACATAGTTCCTGTGTCCAAAGTGAAAAAAACCACTAGATTTGGCCTAAAATGGGGCCATTCATGTGGATCTCATTCTGTATGCTAGGATTATTTCTATACCTAAGACTTTAGGAGACTACACAAATTTATACTATGTTTTTTGGTGTTTAATGACTATAACTAAGTTATTTTTATATCTGACTGATGCTTCTTACACTGATTTGCTAGATTCAGAATGCACAAGAGTCACTGACCCCAAGAGGGAGCTCTATGAATTCAGTCTGAGATCAGGTGCTTGTAAAAGTTCTGAATTGACTATATTAGTCCAAGTTACCCTTAAAAAGGAATTGTAGAACTATGAAGTACAAGCACACTGACTCATTTTCTATTTAATCTCACCCAATGCTCGTCGCCTGCCTGATTTTATGTGTATTGCAGAAAGATTCACTCATGAGAAATTCATTTCCTAACCTAAATACATTGCAGTTTGGCCTTGACTTGACCTTCATTATGCGGCCTACTTCATCAGACATCTTCAGGGCTTCTCTTAGCTAACCTCTTAATAACTTTTGTTGGAAATTGACCAACTTTTTTTTTTTAACCTGGAACTTCCTTTCTCTTTCCTTTCCATCACTATGATTTTTTTTTTTTGGTTTTGTTTTGTTTTTATTTCTCCCTTTTTTTTCCCTCTAGTCATTTTGACCAGTTTTTTTTTGTTTGTTTGTTTGTTTTGTTTTTGTTTTTTTGGTTCCAGGGGTACTTTACTACTGAGTCACATCCCCAGCCTTTTTAAAATATTTTATTTAGAGAGAAATTCTCACTGAGTTGCTTAGGGCCTTGATAAGTTGCTGAGGCTGGCCTTGAACTTACGATTCTCCTACCTCCACCTCCCTAGCCATTGGGCTTACAGGTGTGTGCCACAGTACCCAGCTTGACCAGTTCTTCTCAGTCTCTCTCAGCATTTCCACTTCCTCTGTTCATCTTATAATTTTTTATTCTCTGAGGGGTCTCTCCTGAACCAACTTTTAAAAAATTGTTACTTGCTCATGTTTTTTTTTTTTTTCAATTTTTTATTTGTTCTTTTTAGTTATACACGACAGTTGTTGCTCATGGTTTTAAATGCTGTTTTTAGGTTAACTATCCCAAGCCTAGATTTCTAGCCCAGATTCCTATGATGAGCTCCAGACTCTACATTTAAATACTTCCTAGAAGATGCATTTGGGTATTCTGTAGGCATGTTGATTGAATATGTCCAAAATTGAAGTTATCATCCCCTATTTCAATCTTCTCCCCACCATGAATTGCTTACCCTGGTAAATGGCATTAGTACCAACCCAGTTGCCCATGCTGTTAGCAGGAGATAGGATCTCCCAACTTAGACTCCTCTGGTGAGAACTGTAATCCTTATCCACTGAAATGAGTCCTGTGACCATGTTTCTGTTACGTGACCTCTCTCGCTCTGGCTGCATTAGATTTGGGTAGATGCTGAACCCAATTTGGACCAATCTGTCACCTGGGATTATGCTCAGCTATTCGTAATGCTGGAACTAGAGGTGCAGTTATGTGGATGGAGGAGAGTAAGGCTGGTTACAGAGAGAGAATGAGAAGCAGAGAGAGTAAAAGGAGGGCTTTAGATGGAAGTGAGGCTTTGGATAGAATACTGTGAGCCCTACCTGTGCCGAGACCCATAGGGCAGCCCCTGTCCCTGGATCACCACTCTCTGGATACAAAAAGTTGGCCTCAACTCTGATAATTGATTCCTACTTTAAGTTCCACCTATTGAATTACCTGTCGTAAGTGTTGTCTTCCCCTAGCTGGACCCTGACTAATGTACGTATTGTTGCAAATAAGCACAAGAAACCTGCGTAAATTATTTTAAGGGTTGCCTGTGTTCCATGAAGATTCTACCATTTATTTATTTATTTGATTATTGAGGAACGCTTAAGTTGTTTCTTTGTTTTTTTTTTCTTTTTTTGCTGTTATAATCAGTGCTGTAATGACCATGTATGTATTTCCATTAAAAAAAAAATTCTAGAAGCTATTAGGGAACAATGTATTAGGGGATTGTTATTGTTTGTTCATTTGTTGTTTTGTGGTATTGGGGATTGAACCCAGGTGGCTTAATCTCCAGTCCTTTTATAATTTTTTATTTCATTTAAGACAGAATCTCATTAAGTTGCCAAGGTTCAAGGCTGGCTTCAAATTTGCAATCCTCCTGTCTCAGCCTCCTGAGTCGTTGGGGTTACACACCAACGACTTATCATATACTTATTGTCTGTTTGCATTTATTTTTCTGTGAACTGCCATGTAACTGGTTTTATTTTTTGCCTTTTTTCATGCATCACCATGCCCAGCAGTGTATGCATTTTTAAACTTAATGATATTGGCAAATTTATTCCCCAAATTTGTACTAATTATTAGTTTCAACAAGTTTGCATTAGAATGTCGGCTTCTCTACTCCCTGGCCCACTTTTTGCCATTCTCTCTCTCTCTCTCTCTCTCTCTCTCTCTCTCTCTCTCTGTACTAGGAATTGAACCCAAGGGCACTTAATCACTGAGCCACATCCTCAGCCCTTTTTTGTATTTTATTTAGAGACAGGGTCTCATTGAGTTGCTTAGGGTCTTGCTAAATTGCTGAGGTTGGCTTTGAACTCAAGATTCTCCTGCCTCAACCTCCCAAGAAGCTGGGATTACAAGCGTGCACCACTGTGCCTGGCTCTTTTTGCCATTCTCTTGGGTGAAAAATATTTCATTGTTGCTTTGCATTTCTTTTTCTGTGACCTGCCATGTAACCGGTTTTATTTTTTGCCTTTTTTCATTGAATATTATATGGCATGAACTTTATCTAGAACAATAATTTTTAATTACTATTATCATCAGGGCTGGGGATATAGCTCAGTTTGTAGAGTTCTTGCCTTGCATGCACAAGGCCCTGGGTTCAATCTCTGGCACCACAAAAAAAAAAAAAAATCATCAAGTAGAACTGCCTATCAGCCAAGCACAGTGGCACATGCCTGCAGTCCCAGCAGCTCGGGAGGCTGAGGCAGGAGGATCAAAACCAGCCTCAGCAAAAGTGAGGTGCTAAACAACTCAGTGAGACCCTATCTATAAGTAAAACATAAAATAGGGCTGGGGATGGGGATCAGTGGTCTAGTGCCCCTGAGTTCAAACCCCAGTGTTCCCTCCCCCTCTAGAAAAGAACTGCCTATCATTTCATTCCATGACTGTGCTATAATTATTCTTTTATTATTGGACATTTAGTTTGTTTCCAGTTTTTCCTAATATTTATAAATTATTTTTGTCTTTTCTTTTAGAAGTGAGAATGATTGAAAATAGGAATAGATCAGAATAAGATGTTCTCAAGTATGGTTATAAATAGCTAGAATTTCCCCTGAAGATCAGGGGTTTAGTCATCAGACAGACCTATCAGCAAGGTGAGAAACTTCTCCAGGTCTGTTTCCTCCACTAAGGACTGAATGAGAAGAGGTATGCAGAGTATTTTGGACAGTTCCTGACACATTGTAGGTACTAAATACATATTAGCCAATATAACATGAAATGTAATACATGCCTGAAGCTTATGTTACAGTAAATATACCTTTGTTCCTGAATGATTAAATTTTCTTTTTAGGATTAGCATATATTTAAACTTGAAATTGTCTGTCATATCCCTATTTGCTAGATATTTGCTAGATAGTTCTGGATCCTGTGATAACCACTGGGTGGTGTACTGGATCACAAGAGGATTCCAAAGTATATTTTAATGTGGAGAGTCTTGGGCTATCCAAACTTCTGAGAAAACTACTGGGAAATGCTGTTAAGCATTACAAGATCATCAGAGTCATCAAAGTCTCTTCAGACTTCCTACTGACCTTCCCTTCTTAGGAAGTTGAGACTAATGAAAGAGTTGATTTAGTGCTGGTAGCATATTTTATTTCTTTAGATTTAATACTAGATTAATTTCTCAATTTCTTTCTTTCTTTCTATATATTTATATTTTGGTACTGGGGATTGAATTCAGGGGCACTCGACCACTGAGCCACATCCCCAGCCCAATATTGTATTTTTTTAGAGACAGGGTCTCACTGAATTGCTTAGCGCCTCACTAAATTGCTGAGGCTAGATTTAAACTCAAGATTCTCCTACCTCAGCCTCCTGAGCTGCTGGGATTATAGGAGTGTGCCACCACACCTGGCAAATTTCTCAATTTTTAGGCAAGTATATTCAGGGTGAACAGGAGAGAGATTTTAATAGTAGAGGTACATACTCTTTACTTGCTGTAAGTTGGATTTGGTTTACTAGTGTGTTAACACATACAGATTTTTTTTTTGCGGAGGGGGGGGTACTGGAAATTGAACCCAGGGGTACTCTACTACTGAGCTACATCCCATCCCTTCTTATTTTTTATTTTGAAACAGGGTCTCACTAAGTTGCCCAGGCTGCCCTTGAAATTTGTGATATTCCTGCCTCAGCCTCTCACATAGCTGTGTGCTACCACACCCAGCTAACACAAATTCTTAGATGAGGAATTATTGAGGCATAAGAGATGTGCATGTATGTGTGTGTGTGTGTGTGTGTGTGTTTAAGGTTTTTGATACATGTCACCAGATTGCCCAATGAAGTTTATCCCAATTTGCACTGGAACCAGCAGACTGTGAAGATGCCTATTTACCCAAACAAATTTATTCAGTCGAGGTAGCTTCTAGAGAATTATATCATGAACAAGATGATCCCTTGACTAGGCACAGTTACAGGCCATAGTCCCAGATACTGGGAAGCTGAGGCTGGAAGACTGTTTGAGCCCCGAGTTTAAGGCAGGACTATGGCCAGCCTGGGCAACATGAGGACTCTCTCTCTCTCTCTCTCTCTCTCTCTCTCTCTCTCTCACACACACACACACACACACACACACACACACACACACACACACAACTCCAGATGTATGTATGGCTCAAATAATCTCCAGAATCTCAGGCTATAGGCAGTCTCTTTGTCCATCACAGTAAGGTTGAAACTACAGACCACCCCTTTCCACTATGTTCTCATTCATTCCACAACTAATTTTTTTAGCACCATTTATATGCCAAGAGATTTTTTTTTCTTGTCCTAGAACTCTCACATCAAAAATGGTGAGAACCGGGCTGGGGATGTGGCTCAAGCGGTAGCGCGCTGGCCTGGCATGCGTGCGGCCCAGGTTCGATCCTCAGCACCACATACAAACAAAGATGTTGTGTCCGCTGAAAGCTGAAAAATAAATATTAAACAATTCTCTCTCTCTCACTCTCTCTTAAAAAAAAAATGGTGAGAACCACATTTCTACAAAACTAAAAATGCCATAATATTTAGAAACAACTTCAGTTTCAGGGAAACCCTGTTTTAGACTGCTCCAGCCTCTCAAGTCACTGGGATTATAATGACTCTGTGGGCAAGTTACTTAATTTCTCTGAAACTCAGTTTTCTCTTGCAGACAATTGAGATTTCAAAGCTTCTGAGAGAGGACTGATTTACAGTGTCTGCTTTATCTGGATACTGTAGGTGATAACATAGGGATTAAAAGTATGGGCTCTGGGAGTGAAACTTCTTAAATCATACTCTAATCCTTACAGGCTTTGTGACCACAGGCAAGTTATTTAACCTCTCTGTGCCTTTCCTCGTGTCTAATGAGGGCATAATTATTTACCTCATAGTATTATTGAGAAGATCAAATGAGATGATATATATAAAGAGCATCAGATTTAGAACTTAGAAAGTACACAATTAATATATATTTTTTAAAACCGCTTTATTAAGGTGTCATTTACATACTGTTAAGGACTGAATTATGTTCCCCTCCAAAATTCCTATGTTAAATTCTAGCTCCTATACCTCAGGATGCAACTGTACTTGGAGATAAAGTCTTTAAATATGTAGTTAAACTAAAATGAGTTCATTAGGGTGGGCTCTAATTCAGTATGGCTGGTGTCTATATGTAAGGATGGCCTTAGTCATTAAAAACCTGCAGTCTCAAAAAAAAAAAAAAAAAAAACCTGCAGTCTCCTCAGGCACAAACCTACAGAGCCCTCCTCTATGTCATCAGGCATAGCCTGGTAAACAAGTCATAAACAAGCCACTTGGTATAAACAAGTCATTTGCCTTCCCTCTGTTAAGAATCAAAAGTGTAAAATCAGGGCAGAAGCTACACAAACCATGTGTCTTGGAAAATGTCACTAAGAAACCTGGTAACAGCTGATAGGGACCCAAAGGGAGAGCAGAAGCTCCAAAAATTAGTATAAATAATAGAACAAAAGGACAGACATTCAGCCATCAGACATTGATGCACACAAGCCTGAGAGCCTGATGAGGATCTGGACTGACATCCCAACTCTTCTCGTCATCTGCCTGATCCTCTGCATCATCCTCAGTTCTCTCAAACTCTACTGCAGCCTCTTGACTCTGGTGAGAACGGGACATCTCCTTAAGATCGCTCCTCAACCAGCCATCAACTTCACTCCAGAACAGGCCTCCATCGGTTGCTGACCTGATCGCTGTGGTCTGAGTGAGGGTGCTTCTGCTGGACTTCAGATCTAAGACTTAAGACTTTAGACCTGGCACTTGAGCTTAGCAGAGGGAATGTCTGTAATAGGTCTGTCATGATTAAGTGTGTTTGCAGTGCTTAGAGTTAACTTAGAATTGTTTGCTGTGAATTGATTGTGTCTACTGCAGTGCCCAGCAATAAGGATTGTCATTCCTTGATTAAGAACCTATTGAGTGAAATTGTATTGAGTGATTTTGAGTGAATAAAGCATTGAAAAGGGCAGAAGCGCTTGGACATTCTTTATTTCTCTCCTTGACTGCAGATGTCGCACCTTTGCCCATCGAAACACTAAAAAAAGCAGAAATTTGGACGAGACACAGAGCGGGAAGACAAGTTGAGAACAAATGGAGGAGAAGGCTACTGTGTGCCAAGGAGAGGCCTGGAGTAGGCGCTTCCCTTACAGCCTCCAGAGGGAACCTGTCCTGCTGATACTTTGATCCCAAACTTCCAGAACTGCAAGAAAATTAATTTGTTGTTTAAGCCACCCAGTCTGTCATACTTTGTTATGAAAGCCCTGGCAAACTAAAGCACATACCATAAAATACCCATGTTAGTTTATAATCCAATGATTTTTATAAACTTACAGAGTTGTATACCATTACCACAATCTAATTATATACTTATTTATTTATATAAATATATACATAAGGTATAAATATATAAGGTATATATATATATGTGTGTGTGTGTGTGTGTATATATGTGTATATATATATATATATATTTTTTTTTTTTTTTTGGTACCAGGGGTTGAACTCAGGGACACTTAACCACTGAGCCACATCCCCATCCCTTTTTATTTTTTTATTTTGGGACAGGGTCTCACTAAGTTGCTTAGGGCTTTCCTAAGTTGCTGAGACTGACCTCAAACTTGTGATCTTCCTGCTTCAGCCTCCCGAGTCACTGGGATTACAGGCATGTGCCACAATGCCTGGCTTAATTTTATAATATTTTATTACCTCTAAATGAGACCTTGTACCCATTTGCAGTCACTCCTCATTCCTACCTTCAGCTCCAGGCAAGCACTAATTTTCCTTCTGTTTCAATAGATTTTTCTTTTCTGGACATTTCATATAAACTATCTCCAATGATAAGAGATTCATGTATTGAGAATCAATCTATTGTATATCTTTATCAACTTCTTAAAAATTCTTATAATAAGCCTGTAACTTCTTCTCTGTAATAACACATTCCTACTGTGGCTTATTCTCAAAAAAAGTAAAACAAAAATTATTAAGTGTGCCACACCTGTCATTCCAGCAATGCAGAAAGCTGAGGCAGGAGGATCGCAAGTTGGGGGCCATCCTAGGTAATTTAGCAAGACCATGTCTCAAAATAAAATTTGTAAAGGACTGGAGCTGTAACTCAGTAGAAGAAGAGCACTTGCCTAACATTTGCAAGGCCCTGGGTTAAATCCCCAGTACTGGGGGGGGGGGGGAATCACAGAGACTAGATGGGCCAGGCATGGTGGTACACACCTGCAATTCCAGCAACGTGGGAGGTTGAGGCAGGGGGATCACAAGTTTGAGGTCAGGCTCAGCAATTTAGCAAGGTCCTCAGCAGTGTAGTGAGACCCTGTCTTAAAAATAAAATAAAAAGAGCTTGGAATGTGGGTCAGTGGTTAAGCATCCCTGGGTTCAATCCCTAGTACCCCAGGGGGGGAGAGAGAGAGAGAGAGAGAGAGAGAGAGAGAGACAGAGACAGAGACAGAGAGAGAGAGAGAGAGAGAGAGAGAGAGAGAAAGAGACTGATTATTTGACTATGTGGGTGTGTATTTTTTTTTTTTTTTGAGTTGCTAGAGTATAGCAACAGCCCAAGAAGAATTTCAATAGAAATGCTAATAAAAAGCCACTTCTCCGTGGTAAGACCTGAACTGACAAGTTCTTCCCCAGAGCAGCTCAGGCACATCTGATAACTTGTGGGGACATTCTATCAAGATTACATATGCAGGGCTGGGGATGTGGCTCAAGCGGTAGCGCGCTTGCCTGGCGTGCGTGTGGCCCGGGTTCGATCCTCAGCACCACGTACAAACAAAGATGTTGTGTCTGCCAAAAACTAAAAAATAAATATTAAAATTCTCTCTCTCTCTCTCTCTCTCTCTCTCTCTCTCTCTCTCTCTTTAAAAAAAAAAAAAAAAAAGACCACATATGCAGAGCCACAGTCTAACCAGCACAGCATCTAAACTGCCAAAGGAAGTGTTGAGGCTACACACAAAAAAGGGGCTTTGTGCAATGCTCTTTTGTTGAAAAGATCCATCTAAATGAAATCTATCTGGTGTATTATGTCAAAAACACAATGACTGAAGCCTTTGCTTTGCTCACCTAGAAGTGTCAGTCTCTCCTAGCAAACTACCAAGCCAGAGTAACCATAGACCAAAATTATATGTAGGTATACATATTCATGTACCTCTGTGTCTATAGGGAACCATTATTTAACAATGCTTATTAAGTACCCTATGTGCACAAGACACTATTTATAAGCATTTGGCAATATGTTAATAAATAAACAAAGGTCCCTGCTATGACACTAGCATGTTAGAAGGGAAAATCAGAAAAATAGTGGGCATTACAATAAGTAAGTTGAGTACAGGGTAAAGTTAGAAGATATTAAGTGACACAGGAAAAACAAAAATTTTTTAAAAAAATTTGGTTGTAGATGGACACAATATCTTTATTTTATTTATTTATTTTTATGTGGTGCTAAGGATAGAACCCAGTGCCTCACATGTGCTAGGCAAGTGCTCTACCACTGACCTACAACCCCAGCCCAGGAAAAACAAAATTATAACAGGATAAAAGGGTTGGGAATACTGGAGGAAATTGTGGTTGAGATCAAAAATTGTGGGGCTGGGGATGTGGCTCAAGTGGTAGCGCACTTGCCTGGCATGTGTGCAGCCCGGGTTCGATCCTCAGCACCACATACAAACAAAGATGTTGTGTCCACCGAAAACTAAAAAATAAATATATATAAAAAAAAGAGAGAGATCAAAAATTGTCTTTCTTTCTTTTTTCTTTTTTGGTGCTGGGGATTGAACCCAGGACCTTGTGCATGTGAGGCAAGCACTCTACCAACTGAGCTATATCCCCAGACCTGCAAATTTTTTTCAATATTTTTATTGTATTTATTCATTTATTTTTATGTGGTCCCGAGGATCAAACCCAGCGCCTCACACGTGTGAGGCAAGTACTCTACCACTGAGTCACAACCCCAGCCCCGAGATTGCTAATTTAAACAGGGTGGTCTATCAAGGCCTTATTGAGAAGGTGACATTTCAGCAAGATATTAAGAAGCTGAAGGAGTGAGGAGGCAATTATCTCCAGAAACAGTGGTCCAGGCAGAAGAAACAGCCAGGATAAACCCCCTGAAACAAAATCATGTGGGCATTCGAGGAGGACCCAAAAGACCACCGAGGCCAGAGCCACATGAGCAAAGGAAAAGGAGTGAAGCCAACAGTGGGTACCAGGGAGTCAGCACAGAGGGTCTTGCTGTCCATGGCAAGGACCTGAGATTTTTGTTCCTAATGAGACTAGAAACCTGAAGCACAACATGATCTCACTTAAGTTTGCAAAAGATCCCTCTGGTTGGTCTCGAGGTGAGCAAGGGCAGAAGCAGAAATGGTGGTCAGGAGCCTATTTTAGAATCCACACAAGAGATAATGATGGTTAGGGTCAGGAGTAGTGGAAGTGCTGTGTTTGTACAACCGGAGATTAATTTATCCAGCAAATATTCATAGGCACGATGTCACATGCTAGGAGGCTCTGACAACATAGTCACAGCGCCTCTATTACTGTAAATGATGTCCAGAGTTAACACTGACAGAAGGCTTGCCAGGGTCAGGTTATCTGTAAGCTTGAAAGGTGTGTTTGCTCAGTGAACTTGAACCTACTTCAAGGGCTCAGTGGTCATTATTTTATTTATTTACTTATTTATTTTGCTGTGCCAGGGATCGAACCCAGGGGCATTCTACCTCTAAAAAACATCCCCAGTCCTCTTCCTTTTTTTTTTTTTTTCTCATTTTTGGTACTGTGGATTGAACCCAGAGGTGTTTTACCACTGAGCCAACCCTCATTCCATCCCCCCTCCTTTTTTTTTAGTTGTCAATGGATCTTAATTATTTATTTATTTATATGTAGTATGAGGATCAAACCCAGGGCCTCACACATACCAGGCAAGTGCTGTACCACTGAGCCATGACTCCAGCCACACCCTTATCCCTTTTTATTTTTTATTATGAGATTTGGTCTCACTAAATTGCCCAGGTGGGCCTTGAACTTGTAATCCTCCTGCCTTAACCTCTAGAGTAGCTGGGATACAGGTTTGCACCATTATAAATGTCTTGGGATGTAGCTCAGCGGTGGAATGCTTGCCTAGCATGCACAAGACCCGATTTCAATCCCTAGCACTACAAAAATTGCCGGGTTGGTCTCCCACAAAAAAAAAATAAATAAAAAACAAAGGCAAGGAAAGTCAAATGTGGAGAAAACCAGCAGGTGAAGTTACACAGCCAAAGTCAGAACCCAGGTGCACAGAATCAGGCCACAGAACGCCTCCCTAAAGGTGTGGGTATCCTGAGGGTTATAATAGGATGACACGGGAGAGAGCAGGGAGGACTACCTGAAGGAGGCGACACTGAAGCTGAGGCTTAACAGGAGTTAGCCACAGGAGAGCAGCTGTAGGGAGAGGAGGAAGCAGGGATGGGAGAGGAAGTCCTCTAGGTAAAGGGAAGAGCACGTGCAAAGAAAGACCTAGAAGTGAGAAAGCAGGACAAGGAATGAAAAAAAAAAAAACAGTGCTGGAGCTGGCTGTGGTGTGGGTTCCTCTAGCTACTTGGGAAGCTGAGCTGGAGGATGGCTTGAGCCCAGGAGTTTGAGGACAGTCTGAGCAACATATAAGACCCACCCCCGCCCCTGTCTCAAAACAAACAACCCACCCATAATATTGTTGGATTTCCAATATGTGAGAGGTGGTGACGTGGAATGAACTGAAAAAACAGGCAGAGGATAGAACTTTGGC
Organism: Marmota monax; assembly: GCF_021218885.2. Classification (NCBI taxonomy): domain Eukaryota; kingdom Metazoa; phylum Chordata; class Mammalia; order Rodentia; family Sciuridae; genus Marmota; species Marmota monax. The sequence continues at coordinate 6,360,528 of NW_026695212.1, forward strand.
TTAATAAATCTACTAGTAGTTCAAAAAGCGACTAATTATAGATGCATCTTTAAATTTTCTTCCTTGGGATCTCACATTGTACTGAAAGAAAGTGGATCTTCAAGCCAGAGAAGGAATGGCAGTCCAAGAAGCAACTTGCGGGGCTAAAATTCCTCTACTCTCCATCTCCCCCTCAGTCTGACCCAAATAAATGTTCTAAGTAAAGCAATGACCTAGTTACGCAAACTCAGCTTCAAGACGGGGCCGCTGCCCACATGTCCATGAAGCAGCTATCCTTAATCCTTCCAATACAAAAACCTTGAAGACACTGTTACAGAGGAGTTTAACTGAGGGGCTGGGATGTGGCTCAGTGGTAGAGCACTTTCCTAGCATGCATGAGGGTTCAATTCCCAGCACTGCAAAAAATAAAAATAAAATAAATTTAAAAGTTAAAAAAGAAGTCTAATTGAATCCTGCTCTCCTGTTTGATGAGCTTTGAAATAATGTGAGTTATTTCACATCTATAAACTTCATTTATTTACTTCTTTAAATGTACATGATATTGCTCATCTCAGAAGATCATCACCACTCTCAACTGAAACAATGCATACAAGTTGCATATCAGATACTATTTATTCATTTGCAACACTCAAATATCTAAACAACGATTGCACATTCTGACTAGAGTGTATTTTTTTTTTATCATCCCACGAACTGGACAGATTATTTAGTCTTAAGTGTACAGGAATAGAAAAAGATTCAACGGTTTGAGTTTTTACAAACTGTTCATTTTTGTCAGAGTTTTCTATTTAACCTACTTCAAAATAAGATGGGAACTTCTTAGCTTATGATATCTAGAATTAGGACAGTGCACCTAAACAGAGAATCCTCAGGATTTCCAGGGTGAGAGCTGGCTTGGCCTGATTTGGCATTAATCAGGGCAACGGAGCTGTTTGCTCCTCAGTGGCATTGGGAATGAATTTGCACTGTTTTGTGATTATATGGCTTTATTTATTTATTTATTTTTTAGTGGAAATGTTGCCACCAGTTTTCTAGAGTATCCACAGCTTAGCAAGGAAGAATGTCTACAGCAAACTGTGGTAGTCGTTGGGAGGGCAGAATTCGGAAATCCCACTCAAATTTTTTTTTTTTTTTGTATTAGGAATTGAACCCAGGGGCAGTGAGCCACTGAGCCATATCCCCAGCCCTCTTTTATATATAATTTATTTAGAGACAGGTGTCGCTCAATTGCTGAGGCTCTGAGCTCACCTTGGGTTTGATATCTTCCTACCTCAGCCTCCTGAGTCACTGAGATGACAGGGGTGCACCACCATGCCAGGCACAACCAAATTCTTGTAGGATACCTACAGTATTCACAGAGAACATGAAGTAAGCGATTCCAAAGCCCTGGACACATGCATGGGGCAAGCACACACTCACATACAGAAGGAGCAGCACTTTGGCCTCGGAGCCAGGAACCAGGAAGGCCAGTAAGAGAGGAATCGGGGGACTTGTTTCCTCAGATGGGTTTTAGACCTCTACTCAATATTTCTAACTTGAGTGGGCAAAAATCCAGTGTAATCAGTGGTTCAAAACAAACACTGAAGTGCCAAAAAAGTACAGTGCCATATAACAAAAGTTTTCGGTTAACAACAAATTGCATATATTACTGAGGTCCCTAGGATTATAATGGAGCCGAAAAATTCCTATCACCTAGTGACATCATAGCCATGTAATGTTCTAGCATAATGCATTACCCTTGTGTTTGTGGTGGTGCTGGTATAAACAACTCTACTGTGCTAGGATCCGAAAAACAATATTTTTCATTTTGCCAGCGGCAACCTCATACTTCTGTTGACCACATCTCTTGACTGCATCAAGAGGCATGTCAGGTGACTGACCTACGCCATCTAGGCTGGTGTAAGTACACCCTGATGTTTGCAGGAGGAAATCACCTAACCATGCGTTTCTCAGAACATATCCCTGTCCTTAAGCAATGCACAATTCTATCTGGAGCTAGCAATGGAGTCAGTGACAATTTCAAAGCAAGTAAGAATCCAGTGGCAAAAATGGGAGAGGAGTGGCCTTGATGATTAGTCGAAGGTGGCTACAGCTGCCAAAGCTAAGACTATGGGCAGTGGCAGAGGTGTCAGGTAAGGGGAAAGTGACCATGTGTGAAAGGAGAGCCTAGGGAAGAGAGCATGGCAGAAGGACTGGCCCAGGCTCCGTCCTTTAAGATGCCATGAGCTTCGCTGCCTGAAGGTGGCATCTCTCACTCTGAAGAATTCCTGTGAAGAATAAGAAGCCTTGAAATACATTTTTGGAAGGTCAGTCCACATCTGTTTTCTATTTGTCATCTTCTGTCAGCACTTATGTGAGAACAGAGCCATTACACCAGCCTTGGAAGCCAGAGGCAGCAGGATCCTCCAAGCCTGGCACTTCCCAAGCCTTGGTTCCACCTTGACAGGAGAAGAATGGCAAATGCCAATGCACCCCAGACTCAACTCTCAGTTTCTGTGGCAGCCACTAACTCACCTGCAGACTGCTTCAAAGAGCAAACAGGTACAAAGAATTCAACCTGGTTAAACAATTATCCTCCCTCCCCCAGTGAACAACACAGCATCAACAACAAACAGCTCAGAGGCTGTTCATCCTCTGACGTGTTAAATTTTTTATCTAGCAAACAAGAAAAAGAAAAATAAATTCTCCTGATTTTTAATACTATTTGCAGTCCTCTAGCTAAGGAAATGGTGTCTCCCCAAGAGACATACTGCAAGAGACATACTCCTCAGCAAAGTAGTTGGCTCCAGAGAAACACCCAGTAACACTGGCTGGGGCCTGGTGATGATTATCAGAATGGTGAAGGTTTCCAAACAGTGCTTATCTGAGTATGGAGGCACTTATCCTAAGCAAGGAGAGATTGCCCTTGATTTGGTTCAAAGGGCAGCTGAAGACGCACACTAGTCACATTCCCTGCTCATCTCACTGAAGCCATCCCGTCACCATGACCAGACTTCTCCAGCATTTGGATTTGACACTTCAAGGCCCCTAACACAGTTCAGTTTCCTTGTAGGTCAGTGTGTAACGACCAACTTCCAAAGCTTAATTTTCAGGATGAGAATGCATTTGGTGAGAGATGGATAGTTAGCACCCGCCCGGGTCAGGACTAAATCATTGAGATCTCAGGTGTGAATCCTTTTGAAGCATCTGAGCAGATGAAAAAGTATGATCAACTATTCTATAAAAGTTACCTAGGAGGCAGGCAAAAATCCTACGATGATAAACCTTTTGCCTTTCAAGTCTGATTACCTGTGTTTTTCCACTCGCAATTCTGTGATGTTTTGGAACTAGTGTGAAAGTGAAGAAATACTTAATTTTACTGAGCATTATCCATGTGCTGTGTTTGTTGGACTGCTTATTGGTGTTTCTGTAAAAACAAAGCAACCGTTTGTTATTGTGGAAAACAGTCCTCTGGAAATCAGCAGGATTTAGTTTGATGTTGGCATTTTTGTTGCAATGCCTCCCCAGAAATGCTTAACTTAATATTTTTGCAATAGAAAAAACTAAGCAATAAAAACGTTTGAAGCCAGATGTCCTTTTAAAAAGCTGCTGGGGAAATCTTGTCTCACATAGAAAGAGATTTTTCACTTAGGATGGTCAAATGAAGTAAGTTGCATTTAAAGTTTCTGGCCTTCTTGTTTATCTTAGTTAAATAAAGCTGTGTATTTTAGAGATGAAATCAAAGGTCATTCGTCTGAGGGAGAGAGAGAGAGTCAGGGGATTACCTTGTATCAGGGAAGCATTGCTAGCAGTAACTGCAGCCTTGGCAGGTATTAATGTTGCTAATGTTCAGGGGATAAGAGTTCCAAAATCAGTCATGTTTGGACTGAAGATACTGTGCTTGAGATATGTATAAGGTGTCATTTACTAGTTTTCTGATGGCACCAAATCTTTTTTTTTTTTTTTTTTTTTTTTGATACTGAGGATTGAACTCAGGGGCACTCAACCATTGAGCCACACCCCCAGCCTGATTTTGTATTTTAGAGACAGGGTCTCACTGAGTTGCTTAGCTCCTCAGCAATAGCTGAGTTGCTTAGGGCCTTGCTAAGTTGCTGAGTCTGGCTTTGAACTTGAGATCCTCCTGCCTCAGCCTCCTGAGCTGCTGGGATTATAGATGTGTGCCACTATGCCTGGCCGATCTGCACCAAATCTTGATTGCCAACTTTTTAAAATGTCTATAATAAATGCTCATCTAAAACTTCACCTGTGGATAAAAGGATGTATATATTGGAGGGAGCCAACAATCAACAATTAGAATGATGCAGGGTTTCCCCTCAACCTATTTCCCTTGCTAGAATTCTTCCCTGTGTGACAGAGTCAACGCTCACTTACCTGTTTTAATTCAAACTAAAACCTACATCATCTAAATACATGTGAGCTGACCCTATAACTCTCTGATAGTTACCATTGTTGTCTGATAAGTTGTAAGTTAAGTGTCACTTCAGTCATTTCTTGCCTGCCTTACTGGTCATTCTTTAGGGACCAATTCAAGTGTCACAGCCACCCAGACCTTGCTTCCCCACTCTGTCACCATCTTCCCTATATTTTGTGTCCACCTCCACTGTGTCCACCGTGCTTTATTGTCACATATGTATGTGTCACTCTCACCAGTTTGAATGAGACCAGGATCAGAGGGGCTGTGCCTTTTCCCTCATGGTCTGAGAGGACCTGGCTCAGTACCTGCCTTTTCAGAAAGCTTATGCAAATGTTTGTTGAAGGAAAGAATATTATGGGCTCTCTGATGGGATAAAGGATAGAGAAGGACTCAGTTCCTACCCTCAAGAAGTACCCAATACAGTGGGCCAGAGATTTGACCATGAAAATAATGCAATAATATAGGTGACAGATGGCATTATCAGTACATTTGAGATGCTGGGAAGACCTCCCAAAAATTGGAACTGTATCAGAAAGAAAAGAAAGTTATTTGGTGAACTTTAAGTTGTTCTGATATCGAGAGGTAGGTGTCGGGAAATTTGGGCCCAGATGGTTGAAGGTCCTAAGTTTCGGGTTTTCTTCAAGTGATAGCTACTGAAAGTCTCTTATGAACCAAAAAGAATGGTGTGGGGAAATGAGCTGTCATTGCCTCAAGATTTAAATATAAGTTGGATATGGTTGCACACACCTATAATCCCAGCGGCTCAGGAGGCTGAGAAGGAGGATCACAAGTTCAAAGCCAGCCTCAGCAACAGCGAGGCACTAAGCAACTCAGTGAGACCCTGTCTCTAAATAAAAAATACAAAATAGGGCTGGGGATGTGGCTCAGTGGTTGAGTGCCCCTGAATTCAATCCCCAGTACCCCCCCCCCAAAAAAAAAGATTTAAATATAACTGGACTGGGTCTGGGGTTGTGGTTCAGTGGTAGAGCGCTTGCCTAGCATGTATGAGGCACTGAGTATGACACTCAGCACCACATAAAAAAATAAATAAATAAGATAAAGTTTAAAATAAATAGTAAATAAATATAACTGGACTGCTAAGAAGGAATGCCAACAGGAGTCTTGACCAACTACCTCGTCTCATTCCCGAATGGAGAGCAGTAGAAAGACATCTCAGCAGTGTTTCAGAAAGGTGATTTTACCAGGGTGTGAAGAACAAGATTAGGATGCAGGACTGGAGGCAGGGAGGCCAACTGGGAAATTAGGAGTTATCATAAACCGAAGAAATGCTGTAGAGTCAAAGGCAAGGGGTAGGCAAAGTGATCTGTAGCCTGAATCACTGTGAGAACTCCAAAAACAGTTACTAGTTGCAGGGACCTGGTTTGGTCAGGGAGAAGGGTGGGAAGCAAGATGATGGGTTGTGTTTCAGATATATTAAATCTGTGGTGCTGGAAACATACCCAGAGGGCTATTTCTAGCAGATGGTTGAAGATGTGTAAAGAGAACAGCAGGGAGAGATATTTAGGACAGAGAGATTTTGGCAGCTCTTCGCGTAAAGGGATGGGTGACAAAAGCCACACAACTCCACTCATCCCATGCAGGTGAATGAGATTCCTAGACAGAAAATTCTAGGACCAAAACCTAGGAAAAAGGCTTCATTTAGGAAGCAGAAAAGAAACAGCCAGCAAAACTGGTGTTAGAATAACATTGAACTGTACACTTAAAAACAGTCAAGATAGGGCCGAGGGTGTAACTCAGTGCTAGAGCACATGCCCAGCATTCACAAGGCCTTGGGTCCAGTGCCTACCAATATTTAAAATAGAAAAAAAGGTCAAGATAGTAGTTTTGTTTTATATAAACTTCAACACAATAATTTATTTTAAATTAGGGGGAAAAAAGATGCCCTTCGCTACCTTTCCCTCCCTCCCCTCTCACCCTCACCTCAAACCCCTAGCCCTGAATGGATGGTAGTCTATTTTTCATCTCTGAATTTACCTATCTGGATGTTTTGTATGGATGAATTCATGATATGATTTGGGGACTTTGTATCTTTCACTTGGTATAGTGTTTAGGGGTTTGTCTATGTTGTGTTGTGTGTCAGTACTTCTTTTTTTAAATATTTTTTTAATTGTCAATCGACCTTTATTGTCGTTATTTATATGTGGTGCTGAGTGAGAATCGAACCCAGTGCCTTACACATGCCAGGCAAGTACGCTACCTCTGAGTCCAAGCCCCAGCCCCAGTACTTTTTGTTTTTAGTACTTAAGTTATTTTTTTTAAAGAATTTAACCTTTATCTTATTTATTTGTTTCTATGTAGTGCTGAGGCTTGAACCCAGGACCTTACCCAGGCTAGGCAAGTGTTTTACCACTAAGCAATAATCCCAGATCTTAAGTTATTTTTTAATTAACAAATAACATTCTGTTCTATGGATATATCACAGTTTGTTTATCCATTTGTCAGTTGATAGACATTTGGACTGTTTCCACATTTGGTATTATGATTAGTGCTGAAATAAACATTCTTGTACCAAAAAAAAAAATTATGAATCATCAGATGAAGTTATGAAGGATTCTGAAGTCAAAATTTGTAGGGAGACGGGCTGGGGATGTGGCTCAAGCGGTAGCACGCTCACCTGGCATGCGTGCGACCCGGGTTCGATCCTCAGCACCACATACAAACAAAGATGTTGTGTCCGCCGAAAATTAAAAAATAAATATTAAAAAAAATTTGTAGGGAGAAAATGCTACACAGTTGTATCAGGCAGTTACTTAATAAGAACATTTAATTTTTTAATCTTATAATATTTCTATATGCTCCAGCTATCAAAATGTTATATGAAACTATGCTTACTTTCAATGCAAACTAATATTCACATTTGTACCAAAAGAAAGCAAAATCTGGCTTTGAGAATCTAACAGAACCAGGACCATGAGGTGCTAAGGAAGCCAAACAAGGTATAGTTTCTAGAAAGGTGATTGAGAGGTACAGAAAATTCAAGGACAATGAGAACACAGCAAACACCCGTGCATCTCATAACTACGAAATCAACAGTGACTTTCAAGAGGACACTTCAAATTGAAAGGAATGAGACCACAAGTCTAGGAGATTGCAAATTCAAATGCTTACAAGGACCTGAAAGGCCACAGGAGCGAGAAAAAGGGCCAGCAGATACTTTGACAGCCTGGTGACCACATGCCCCACCCAAAGTTAGCAGCTGTGCCCACACTATTACTGCCCACAGAGAGGGTGGCCCAGGGCAGCCAGATGTCTGGTCTCTATGGAAAAGACTGAAATCTTTCTTTTTTTTCTTTTTTTCTTTTTTTTATGGTTCTGGGGATTAAACCCAGGCCTTATACATGGGAGGCAAGCACTCTACCAATTGAGCTATATCCCCAGACCTAAAACTTTATTTCTAAGTGAAATTTTCAATTTTAAAAACACTATTAGGGTCAAGTGAAACACCCTACGTGTTATGTCTGATTTTTTAAAAATATTTTTCAGTTGTTGATGGACCTTTATTTTTTATTTATTTGTCTGTGGTGCTGAGATGGAACCCAGTGCCTCACACATGCTAGGCAAGAGCTCTACCACTGAGCCACAACCCCAGCCCCCTATGTCTGATGTTTGAGCCATTGATTCTAGTAATTGTGTTCTCGGGATTTGGTTACTGATAGGGCAGGACTCTTTTGAGACATAAGAGTGCAAGAGTAGCTAGTCTGATGGGTATTTTAGGGTTGGGAGGAGACTGGAATGCTAGGAGGTGTCAAAGGGAAGACTAAGATCCTGGAGTGAGCAGGCCAAGGGCAGGGTGAAAGGCAGGCAATCCTTAGGAAGGGGAGGCTCCTTTCCATTTTAACTGTGAGGGCTGAAGAGAGTGAGCAACAGAGAAACAGTAGGTGTTAAGAAAGAGTTGAACTGGGTGTGGTGGTGCACTCCTAGCAACTCAGGAGGCTGAGGCAGGAGGATTGCAAGTTTGAGGCCAAATTAACCTCAGCAATTTAACAAGGCCCTAGGAAACTTAGAATCTTTCTCAAAATAAAATACAAAAAGGGATGGGGATGTGGCTCAATGGTTAAGTGCCCCTGGGTTCAATCCCCTGAACCAAAAAAAAAAAAAAGATTGAACTCAGGGCCTTGTGAGAAGTTGAGCTCACTCAGGTCCTGAATTCCAAGATGACAAAAAGGAAGGAACCGTTAGTTGTATGGAAAAGACCAAGGTCACCTGCAGCCTCTTTATTTCATCAGCTGCACCCCATGTATACCCCATAGTTATCACCAGATACACGTGGACACAGCTGCCAGGGCACTTCTGAAGGAAGGAGCTTCCACATGGGTGTTCTTCCCAAACAGTATGTGAAGGAGCAGTGCCATTGGCAGAAGGGTAGCCAGGAATCATTCCAGTGGATTCCAGGAGGACCCAACACCCTGCACAGATTTAGACATGTAAGTGCTGCCCCACAACCTCCGCCTTCCACTTAGCATGCATCAGGCCATGGATTTGACCCCTAGCACCTCCCCAAAAAGTAGAAGTTGAGATCACCTGCCAAAAATGAGGAAGACAGAGTAGACCATAAGCTCAAGGAAGGTGGGGAGGATTTGGAACCATCCCCGGATTGGGATGCAATTAGTGACAAATCAAATAAAGGCCTGGTTGAAGTTCAAAGCACACATTCACAGGGATTTTCCATTTAATCAGCACTTTTTAAGTGACTTTTGCATTCTGAGCACTAGGATAAGCCCTAGGGATTTCCAGTCAAGTGAAAAAGATAGATGAAGAAATAAGTAATCGCCACAGGGCTGTAGATGTCATAAAGGGTTATTAATAGGGCACTGTTGAGAAAAACAGAAGAGAAACATTCTGGAAGGCTTTCTGAAGAGGAGACATTTAAGCTTATATTTTTTGGTTTTTGGTACTGGGAATTGAACTCAGGGTCACTCAACCACTGAGCCACATCCCCAGCCCTTTTTTATATTTTACTTAGAGACAGGTCTCACTGAGTTGCATTGGGCCTTGCTAAGTTGCGGAGGCTGGCTTTGATCCTCCTGCCTCAGCCTCCTGAGCTGCTGGGATTACAGGCGTGTGCTGCCATGCCTGGCCTAAGCTTATGTTTGAAAGATGAGTCGAAGTTGCTATGAAGATAATGGGGAAGGCCAGAGGAGACAATGTGTACAAAACACCACAGGAAACAAGAAGCATGATACATTCTGGGAATTTCAGTAATTCTTTATGTCTGAAACAGAGTGCTCTTGGCACAGTGGGAGAAGAGGAAATTGAAGAGTTGACATGAAGAAGCATGAATGGTCATGAAACTTGGACTTGCCCTTTAGACAAGGAAGAACCATAGAAGAATTTCAAGCATGACACTGACAACATCTGTTTGTGAGAAAGGCTACTTGCCAGAAGAAAGAACGTCAAGAAGGAGGCCAATTTTTATTTATTTATTTATTTATTTATTTTTGGTGCTAGAGATTGAACTCAGGGCCTTGTGCATGTGAGGCAAGCACTCTACTGACTGAGCTATATCTTCAGCCCAAAGAGGCCAATTTTAATGTTCAATTATGTACTCAGAAACAGCAGATGTATCTTGATTGATCTGCGTGAGTCACAGCAATCTTAATCTCTTTATCCACTAATTGATCGAGGGTCTGAGGGTGCAACCCAGTTCAGGTCAATCAGTACAGTGATGTCTACAAGTCGGTAATTCTTTGACAAGACAGAAATGCTGAAAAGAAAGCTTCTATTACCCGCTTCCTTCCCTCTTTTTCTGGATATTGCTATGTGAAGATGTAATGCTTGAAGATGCAGCAATCACTTTGGAATTATGAGGCAATAAACCTAAAGATGAAAGCTATCAAATTAAAGATGGCAGAACAGAAGAAAAACCCTGGGTTCTTGGTGACACTTTTGATTTCCACAACCTCTCTGGGATGTCCTGCCTTGAAGGTACTAAGTCAATAATCAATGCTTTTATGGTTTAAATTATGATTAGTTGTATATATTTTATTAATTGCCACAATGCATCATTTGTGGCCATCTCAGTAGAAAGTTCAGGAGCAAGTAAGCCAAAGCTGCTAGCAGGGGTCACTCATATAGTCCTCTTTCCATGCTCAGGGGACAGGATGCCTACTCTTGGTTCTTGCTCTACATCTCCACCAGTCTTTCTTCCCTTTGTCACATGTCTTACATGAATTAGACGAAGCTACCTTATTCATTCAGGTTCTCTTTGTGGCATTCCTTGTTATCTCCCAGAGAGAATTCACATCTCTCACTTAAAGTCTGAGGCTGTTGGTATTTATTATATTAAATTATAGTTAATTATGAAGCCAGGAACCTTGTTTTCTTTATCTTACTGCCTGTGGCAGAAAGGCTGGCAAATAATAGGTTCTCAAAAATGTGATTTAAGTGGAGAGGCCCGAATAATAATAAAGAGAACATTGGACTTTTTTGCTGTTGTTTCAAGGGCTAGAGATGGAATCCGGGGTGGGGGGGTGCCCTTACGCATGCTAGACAAGACTCTACCATTGAGCTACACATGCAACCCCCAGATATTGGACTTTTTAATGCTCTTCCCCAGATTTGCCTTGCCAGCTCCCAGTCGGCTTGCTCAGTGGAGAGCAGTGGTGCTGGTCCCCTGGTGTGCGGACCAGCTCAGGCAGGGCCTCTGCAGCACCCACACAGAGAGCTGCTGCAGAACCAGTTCTCAAGCCAGTCAGACCTGACTGGTGGAATCTGAGGCTCTTCCCACTTTCTAGACTCACTGGCAGCGCTGCGCCTCAGGCTGTGGCTTCCCCAGTGGCTGCCTGGAGGGGCCTTGGATTGCTGCAACAGCCCAGGAGTGCCAGGGAGTTATCGCCCTGTGGGGTCTGCTTTGACCAAAGAGAAGCAGGAGGTGCATGGAAGCCAGCACGTGACTGCAGCCCTCTTGCTCCCTGACCCCTATGGCCTGATCATGTGACCCCCCATGTGTTCCCATGAAGCTGTAGCCTACTTCCTGTTGCACCAAGTAGGATCTGCTTTTTCTCCATCCCTGACTGACTTCCTTTTTACTCATGCCCTGGAATTGTAACCCCTCCCTCATAATTAAACGTCTGAACAGACCCTTGCCTCAACCTTTGTTTCACAGACTAGGACAAAGCCTTTTAGTGATTATTCAGACTCATTTTTTTTTCCCCTAAATGTGTGGGTGCTACTTCAGTTTAAATTCTCTTTCAAACTCAGGCATCCAGGGATGCCAAAATGGCATGGGATTTTAAAATTTTTATTTGTTTAAGTAAATCATTATTCATAAGGAGCATTTCTTAAAAATCAGTCTGAGCCAAGTACTGTAGTGCTTGCCTATGGTCCCAGACACTCAGAAGGCTGAAGAAAGATCTTCTGAGCCCTGGAGTTGGAGAGCAGCCTGGGCAACAGGGACCCTGTCTCAAAAAAAAAAAAAAAAAAAAAAAATCCAACAAACAAAGGAAACAGTCTGTTGGTTTGAAAGCACTCTTAAAGGAGGTGAGTCTCAAGGGCAGTCAGTTTACTCCTAGGATAAGCAAACATTTAATTGTCTTTGATTTTCAACATTGAGTTGTCAGTTTGAGCTCGATAATGATTCTTTTAAAGTGGCATTATTTCTTAATGCATCAAGCCTGTGTTGACAAGTTTCTTGAAAGAGTTAGAAGAATTGAAAAAAACACATAATTATCCTTTGCTTGATGTTTGGTTATCTTAATGCCATCTCATATCAATAAAATTTACAGCAAATTATGAGTGTCTGAGTTATTTTCTTTTGATAGATGTGAAATACTATATTACTTTTAAACATTATTCTGTTTATCACAGGCATCTTTTTGATGCAGTTGAATTTGTTTTCTATTGAATACATGTAGGAGTTATATATGATTAATTGAAAAATCCTCAGGAGAAAAAAATGAGGCTTGAATTGCAGCAGCAGCATAATCATCTTGAATTTGTGGATGCTTCTGCCTGTAGGGGTCTGGAATCATTAACCAAGATAATTGAAAAACATCATTTACAATAAAGATATTAACCTACATACTCTTATCTGACATAGGAAACAGAGTCTAAAATGTTTAGCATATTGCCAAACTACTTGGAACAGAAATATAAAAGCAAGCTGAAATAGAAAAAAAAAAAATTTGACTCTGCTCTGGGGAAAGACCAATAGGAGAACTGTACATGTTGAGAGGGACCCATTAAGAAAAAACTGGAGTACAATCAACCTGACAAAGATGACAGCATTGATCATTTGAATTTTAAATTATTCAATCATATTTTCTTTTCTTTTTTTTTTATCTTATTCTGACACTAAGTTGCTTAGGGCCTTGATTCGTTGCCCAGGCTGGCCTCAGACTTGCAATCCTCCTGCCTCAGCCTCCTGAGTTGCTCCCAGATTTCAACCATACTTTGAAAATAGAAAAACCTTCAAAACACACCCAACTAAGATTAGGAAATAAAAACATTCAAACTGTATTATGTACATATTAAACATAACCAACTCTCACCCATCCTGCTATTTGGTGAGAGTACAGTGGGCCAAAAATCAAACTCATTATATGCTAATGATGGGGATTAAAAAGGAGAATTTTTGGGAAAAAAAAAAGGAGTCTTTTGCCTAAAGACCATGGCCTACATTCCTGCAACCATACTCCCTGTTCAAACTGGAAATTGCTAGGATCAACTCAGACCTGCATCAACTCTGACCTACATTATAATTGAGCATGCTCTCTCACCAGGTCCTCTGGAGAAAAAAAGACAACAACATGTAGGAAGGAAGAGTTAGGTAGGTATGTTGGTTCAGGGGAGGAGAATTTTAAGAAGGCAGCAGCCAGTGACCCAAATGTTACCCTAAGAACAAGAAGAAAAAAAAGCCTTTGGATTTACCCAGAGAGGTTATTGATGTTCTTCAAAATACCAGTTCAGGGCTGGGGATGTGGCTCAAGTGGTAGCGCGCTCACCTGGCACGTGTGCGGCCCAGCTTCCATCCTCAGCGCCACATACAAACAAAGATGCTGGGTCCGCAGAAAATTAAAAAATAAATATTAAAAAATTCTCTCTCTCTCTCTCTCTCTCTCTCTCTCTCTCTCTTAAAAAAAAAAATACCAGTTCAGACACTCCAACTTCTGGCCATGATGGAATAACTGATCTGAAATTAACCCTGAATGAATAGGAAAATGGACAAAACATATGAAAATATGAAACAACTGCTTTCAGACTATGGGCCACAGGTAGTGTGATGCCTGAGAGAAGGGGGCTCTAAGATGGCTTTGGTTTTCTGCCTGAAAACACATGCCTGGCCACAGAGCAGGGAAGGAAATCAAGAGACTGATATTCTTTCAGTCATTTAGCTTCCAGAACTGAGAGAGAATAAATTTGTTATAAGCCACACAGTTTGTGGTACTTTGTTACAGCAGCCTTCTGAAACTAATACAAGCATTATAATAGGGGAATTTACTTCAAAATTGCTCTTTTCAAGTTTTGTTGTCATGGGAAGTTCTCAGCTAGGACTCTACACTGAGGAGAAACCTTGGAAGCTCTTCAAGTGCCTGCTAGGCCCACAGCCCACTTCTGAGAAACAAGCCCCTGTGGTTTGTTGTCTACTGTCTTTTGTTTCTTCCTTCCTTTCGTCCTGCCTTTCACCAATCCCACTCCTCCAGCAATATTTTTATTGATTGATTGATTGATACTGGGGATTCAACCCAGGGATGCTTTACCACTAGGCCACATTTTCAGTCCCTTTTACTTTTTTATTTTGAGACAGGGTATCACTAAGTTGCCGAGGTTGGCTTTGAATTTTCGAGCCTCCCCATTTGTTGGGATTATAGGCATGTGCCTGGCCCTCCAGACATATCTGGTTGGAGCCAAAGTCCACTGGAAGTGAGCTGGTAGAAGGACGCCAAAAAGAGATTGGTGTCAAACTGCCTAGGACGGACACTGTAGTGGACAGTAGCAAATCCACTCAACCTGGAAATACAAATTCTAAAGAAACAAAAAATAAACAGTATCCTTATCCATGCCAAGTTTTGATTTCCGTTCTCCATGAGGCTACAGACATCTCTGGGAAGCTCTGAGACCAAGAGCATCAGTGTAACTAAGGAGGCAAGGACACCCCACACTGTCTCATTAATCCTGACAACAAATCCCACTGTCATCGGTCCTTAGCAAACTTTAAGGATCTAACTAACATTGGCTAGGTCAAAGGTACTCAGGTATGAAGGTAATAACCACAGAGATGTAATATGTATTTTCACGGGGTAGAGGAAGCAAACTTTGTTACCACTTTCTCCTCCTTTACAGCCTGGTGGTACCACGTGAAATTCCCAGTCCTCTGAAGTCTCCTTTCCTGAATGTCTTCTGGGGAGCTTAGCTTATGAGAGGCCCAGCTTTGCTCGAAGACACAATATATTCTGGGTGTGTGTGTGCAAAGCCAAATTTATTTTTCCCCTTAATTTCTTGTTAGATTCTTTTCATCAGACAAATAACTGGCTCATTCATGATGCAAGGGTCACACAGAAAGATAATCTAAGAGAATTTCTGTCAACTCACAAAGACACAACATGTTTCTAATCATATTAACAAGGAGTATATATTCATACTTCCTACGTGCTAGGTATTTCTATGTACATGAACCCACTTCATCCTTTTTTATTAACACATATTAATGATAAAATTAATGGATTTATTTCTTGGTAGGTTTCTTTCCCATCATGCATTGGATAAAAGATAGCCTCTTCAACAAATGGTGCTGGGAGAACTGGAAATCCATATGCAACAAGATGAAATTAATCTCTCACCATGCACAAAACTCAACTCAAAATGGATCAAGGATCTAGGAATAAAACTAGAGACACTGTGTCTAATAGAATAAAAAGTAGGCCCCAATCTCCATCATGTGGGATTAGGCCCAAACTTCCTTAATAATACTCCTTATAGCACAAGAATTAAAATCAAGAATCAATAAATTGGATGGATTCAAACTAAAAAGTTTCTTATCAGCAAAAGAAACAATCTGTGAGGTAAATAGAGAGCCTACATCTTGGGAACAAAGTTTTACTCCTCACACATCAGATAGAACACTAATCTCTATGGTATATAAAGAACTCAAACACCAAAAAAAAAAAAATAATAAGTAACTCAATCAAATGGTCCAAGGACTGAACAGAAACTTCTCAGAAGATGATGTACAATCAACAAATATATGAAAAAATGTTCATCATCGCTAGCAATTTAGAGAAATGCAAATCAAAACTACAAGATTTCATCTCACTCCAGTCAGAATGGCAGCTATTATGAATACAAACAACAATAAGTGTTGGTGAGGATGTGGGGGAAAAGGTACACTCATACACTGCTTGTGGGACTGCAAACTGGTGCAGTCAATATGGAAAGCAGTATGGAGATTCCTTGGAAAATTGAGAATGGAACCACCATTTGACCCAGGTATCCCTTTCCTCGGTCTATACCCAAAGGACTTAAAAACAGCATACAACAGCGACACAGCCACATCAATGTTTATAGCAGCACAATTCACAATAGCTAAATTGTGGAACCAACCTAATTGCCCTTCAGTAGATAAATGGATAAAAAAAATGTGGCACATATACACAATGAAATATTACAGAGCAATAAAAGAGAGTAAAATGATGGCATTTGCAGGTAAATGGATGGAGTTGGAGGAGATAATGTTAAGTGAAGTTAGCTAATCCCCCAAAACCAAATGCTGAATGTTTTCTCTGATACAAGGAGGCTGATTCATAGTGGGATAGGGAGGGGGAGCATGGGAGGAATAGACAAACTCTAGATAAGGCAGAGGGGTGAGAGGGAAGGGAGGGGGCAGGGGGTTAGATATGATGTTGGGACGTGATGGTGGTCATTATCCTAAGTACATGTGTGAAGATATGAATTGGTGTGAATATACTTTGTATACAACCAGAGATATGAAAATTGTGCTCTATATGTGTAATATGAATTGGAATGCATTCTGCTGTCATACATAAATTTTAAAAATTAATAATAAAAAAGAAAAAAAATTAATGGATTTCATTTTGACATCTCCATACATACATACATCATGCATTGGACATGTTCACCCTCATTTCTACCCTTTCTCATTCTCCCCTTTTCATCCCCTCCCTCTGCATTTTGTCCTTGTCTCTAATAGTCCCTTCTACATTCAGGTCATTTTTATTATTATTATTATTATTTGCTTATTACATCTGAGAGAAAACATGAGATACTGGTCTTTCTGTGTCTGGCTTATTTTGCTTCATATGATCACTTCATCCTTACAACAGCCTTATGAAGCAGGCTATTAAATTCTCATTTAATAGGCCAGAAAATTGAGTCACGGAACGGTTAGGTAAGATATCACACGGTTGCTCAAGATATCACAGTTAGTAAGTGCTAATGATTGTGACCCACACAATATGGCTTCAGAGTCCTTGACTTTAACTATTATACTCTGCTGCCCAATTATTAAATCAAAATACCAGCTATTAGAAACTGCCAGTATCGTGGTTGGCATTAGGGACAAGCAAGGGGTGTAGGTGGGAAGATCAAAATGAAAACAAGCAACTGTGGTGGATAATGTGAAAAGTACTATGTAGAGATTTTTTATAAGATATATAGAGTTGGGTATAGTGGCACATGCCTGTAATCCCTGTAGCCTAGGAGGCTGAGCCAGAAGAATCATAAGTTCAAAGCCAGCCTGAGCAACTTAGCGAGGCCCTAAGCAATTTAATGAGATTATATTTCTTTTTTTAATATTTATTTTTTAGTTTTAGATGGACACAATATCTTCATTTTTATTTTTATGTGGTGCTGAGGATCAAACCCAGTGCCTCACCATGCCAGGTGAGCGCACTATACCACTTGAGCCACATCCTGAGCCCCTGAGACCATATTTCAAAATAAAAAATAAAAAAGGGATGGGGATGTGGCTCAGTGATTAAGTGCCCTGGGTTCAATCCCCAGTACACCCCCCTCAAAGAAAAAAGACATATGGAATCAGAAAAGTATTATGAGAAATATACTTAGGCTATTAGTCTCTATTGCTATTTTATTTTATTTATTTTTGTCTATTTTTGAGACCGGGTCTCACTGTGTTGCCCAGGCTGGCCATGAACTCATGATCTTCCTTCCTCAGCCTCTGGAGCAGCTGGCACTACAGGCTTGCACCACCATTCCCAGCCTTAGACTCTACAGACTTTGAGGGCTGTAGAGTAACTGATGGTCCCAGGAGTAAACATAACTTGCTTTGGAATATGTCTATATTAGTGCATGGCACCGTGTGTCTAACTCTGTCTCTGGACAGTGGGCAAGTTTATTTGGCCTATGTGGAAAGAAATGCAAAGTCTTTCTTGTCACATTCTGCCTCTCCTAAGCAAAGGTCTGGTCACCCTGAAGTTCTGTCCCCAGGGCAGAAAGCAAAGAGGATTGTGTTCCTTCCCATTGCTCTTACTAATCAAGTGCCCCTGTGTGCTCCAACAAGAGGTTCTTCTTGTTGGATGAATAGATGTGTAGAGAGGCAAGAGGCCAGGACTTATGGGCTCAAGAATGTGTAAGATTTATTGGGGCTGCCGGTTAGAACACTGCTGTTTTCGTGAACTGGACCAAAATGCTCTCACAACAAGCTTTCACCAATAAAATAAATAGCCTCAGGTGTCCATCGACCTAAGAGGGCCTGCTTGTAGTTGATAGAACTGCCAAACCACTAGCTGGGAACTTGACAGATGAGTCCTTTAACTTTCAATCCAGGGTGAGAATATACACCAAAAAAGAGACTAATGCCTTTTTTTTTCCCCTTGGTACAGGGGATGGAACCCAGGGCCTTTCACATGCTAGGCAAGTGCCGTATCATTGAACTACATCCCCGGCCATTTTTATTTTTTGAGACAGGGTCTCTCTAAGTTGCCCAGTCTGGCCTTGAACTTGTGATCTTCCTGCCTCAGCCTCCTGAGTAGCTGGGATTACAGATGTGCACTACCATGCCCAGCAAAACAAATGCTTTTAAAAGAGCAGTACAAATTCCTATTTTCTTGACCTTTTATTAATTCAACAAATATTATTGAGTGCCTGTTCTTGGGGATTAGAATTTATCACAAAACAATGCAAAGATTTATGCCCTAGTGAATGTTACACTCAACTGCAGGGAGATAGATGACCGGCAATAGACTAACATAGTGTATGCTAAGACGTGATAAATGTTGTGGACAAAGAAAAAAGTAGAGCAGAATTAGGAGGATTATAGGGGGCAGGGAACTAGTTGCAGTTTTAAACAGAATTGTCCGCTTAAGACTCATTGAGAAGCTGATATTTGAGCAAAGACTTAAAGATGTGGGAGAGGATTAGCCAAGTAAGCATCTGGAGAAAGATATATCAGACAAAGAAAACAGCAAGGCAGGAGTATGCCTGGTATGTTTGAAGAAGCTCACTAGAGTAGAGATAGCAGGAGTAAGATGGACCCAATCATGTGGGCTGTAGGCCATTATAGGGACTTCAGCTTTTATATTATAGGACTTACTCTGAATGCGATGAGACACTATTAGAGAGTTTTGAGGAAAGGAATGACTGCTGTATTCCAATCTGATTTTATGAGAACAAGAGTAGAAGTAGGAAAACCAGACAGAAATTAATTGCTGCAGTTGGGGAAAGCTGTTAGATATATGAATCCGGAGGCCAGGGGGCCAGATCTGGGTTGAAGAAACAAATGTGGGAGTTGATGGCATACAGATAGTATTAAAGTCAAAGGCTGGGCAACATCACCAATGAAGTGAGTATGGATAGAGATGAGGACCAAGAACTGAGCCTTCAAGCACTCCAACTGTAAGTTGGGTGTAGTGGCCCATGCCTGTGATCTTAGTGACTTGCTGAGGCATGAGGATTGCAAGTCTAAGGCCAATCTCTGCAATTTAACAAGAAGCTGTCTCAAAGTAAAAAATAGTTTAAAAGGATCGGGGACTTACCTCAGGAGTATAGTGCCCCTGGGTTCAATCCCCAATACTGCAAAAAGAAGAAGAAGACCAGGATACAGTGATCAGTGAGGTAAGAGGAAAACCTAAATGTTAAATTCTAGAAACCAAGTGAAAATGTCTCAAGGTGAAGGTACATATCAACTGTGTCAGATGTTATTGAGAAGTTAAATAAGATGAGGATTGAAAATTGACCCTTGGCCAGGTGCATACCTAGCTAATCCTAGCTACGTGGGAGGCTAAAGCAGGAAGGTTGAAAATTTGAGGCACTTTAGGAAGATCTTTTCTCAAAATAAAAAAGACCTGGGGAAATAGCTCAGTGGAAGAGAACCACTGGGTTCAACCCCCACTACTGTGAATGAATGAATGAATGAATAAATAAATAAATAAAATTGACCATTGAATTTAGCAATATGGATATAATCCTCGATTTTGCTAACAAAAGGTCATTGGAGTGATAGAGGAAAATCCAGATTAAAACATATTTAGATACAAATGTAAACCTTATAATTTATTACATGTAAGTTATACCTCCATAATATTTATTTTCAAGCTCAAAAAAGAGTGAGGTTGAAATAGGATAACTCAAACCTGGAAATAACACAAATATCCATGAACATTAGAATAGATTAAAAAACAATTATGGCATATACACTTGATAGAATTCTATAGATGAATCAGAGGTCAGCAAACTATAGTCAGAGGATCAAATCAGGCACAGGGCCTGTTTTTATAGTTTTACTGGGAACACAGCCTTGGCCATTTGCTTAAGTATTATCTATGGGTGTTTTGTGGACTATAGCAACAGAGTTGAGGGGCTGTGATAGACTTTATGGCCCACAAAGCCTAAAGTATTAACTATCTGATCTTTATAGACGAAGTTCGTTAATCCCTGGACTAGTGCAATCAGAATGAGTGAACCATTGCTATTTTATAACAAAATGGATCAATTTCCCAAATATAGTGTTGAAAGAATGAAGCCAGATACAACAGAGTTTACACTGTATGAATCTATTTTTATAAAGTTCAAAAATAAAAACTAGTTTATAGTGCTAGAAGTTAAAACTTTGGTCCCTTGAAGATAATGACAGAGGGTGAGCATCAGAGGGTGATCTTCTGAAATGCTAATAAGGTTCTACTTCTTGACCTGGGAGCTGGTTACTAGAAATGTTCCCTTTGTGAAAATTAACTGAGTGCTTAGGATTTTGCATACACTTCTAAATATCTAAATTAAATTTATTTAAAAATGGCCAGAGAGAATCTGGAGACAGAGTTTATAGCAATTGTTTCATGAAGTTTTGCTCTAGAAAGGAAGAAAGAAATGAAGGATCATTCACAGAAGTCAAGTTAAAGAAGGATTTTGAAGCTGGGGAAATAATAAGATTTTTATATGCTGATGGAAAGAGAAAACTGAAGATTTAGAAGGGAAAGGGCAGGTTGCTGGATTGTCATCCTTGAGTAGGGGAGAGGAGACATGTTCTGGTACACAGGTGGAGGGATTGGCTTTGGAGAGGACAGCAGGGAATTCATCTATACTAACAGTGCATTTTGGATAACTGAAACCTGGAACCTCCTTTTAAACATAAGAAAGAATAATTTTTGGTTTCCAGGGAATTCCTTCATGAGGAATAATGATCATTATTCACCAAGTGATGATCCCACTAATAGTGACCACTACACCGGGATGTTTGCAGAGATCTTACTTGATACTCATCTTCTAATGAATGCAACATATTTTCTGTCCTTCAGTTGGCACAGAGCAGCTCAGAGTGATAGCTTTCAGTCCTCATGAACGTGCCAGGATTGTGACCAAAGTCTATGTTTGTTAGCTAGGGCTAACATAATAAAATGGGTCACACAACAGAAATGTTTTGTCTTACAGTTCTGGGACCTAAGTGTTTATGGATTGGTTCCTTCTGAGAGCTGCGAGGCACAAACTGTTTTATGCCTCTCTCTGGGGTCTGGTGGTTTGCTGGCAATCTTAGGTGTTTCTCAAGTTGTAGATGTATCATCCTCATCTCTGCCTTGATGTTCATATGGCATTCTCCCTGTTTGCATGACTATTTGTGTCCAAATTTCTCTGTGTGCATGTATGTTTGTGTGTGTGCGTGTTACTGGGGATTGTACCCAGTGGCACTCTACCACTGAACTACATCCCCAGCCCTTGTTTTTAATGTTTATTTTGAGACGGGGTCTTGCTAAAATTTTGCTCAAGTTGCTCTTGAATTTGCCATCCTACTGCCTCAGCCTCCTGAGTAGCTGGGATTACAGGCATGCACCACCACACTGAGCTCTAAATTTTTCCTTTTTAAAAAGACACCAGTCATATTGAATTAAGGGAACACTCCACACCAATATAACTTCATCTTAACTAATCACATCCATGCAACAACACTGTTTTGAAATTATGTCACCTTCAGAGGCACTGAGGTTCAGGGCTTCAATGTGTGAATTTGGGGGAAGACATGGATTCAACCCATAACCATCTCCTACTGCCACAACTGGTTTCAGCATAAAGAGGAGTAGGTTGGGCAACTTCAGACCAGGTAGGATTTAAGGGTCCATGGGATTAAAAAGATTTTCCTTGGGTATCACTCTGATGTCTTTCCTGTCTTTTGAATCTTCATCTTTGATGTGACCTTTGGACCTGTTTTAGAAAGCATAAACTTAGAGAATAGGAAGTAAAACTGAAAAGGTAAAGACAAAAGAGATTTGCAGGGTGAGGTGTTCCTCCACGTCAGTCTTTCAGCCGATTTAGCCCAGAAAGAATCACATGTTGTTGAGTACACATTTGTCTTTTATTTCATGAAAACAGCTGCCCCAGGCTTTGCCACTGAGATTCAGGTTCTGGGCTGCATTTTAGCATGCTCTCATGTGATTCAAATGTCACACTTTCTTTTTTATCCCTGCGATTGTGGTGGTTGGTTGAATCCAGGGACACTCTACCTCTGAGGCCACAACTCAGCCCTTTGTGTTTTTAATTTTGAGTCAGAGTTTCACTATGTTGTTGAAACTGGCCTTGAACTTGCCATCCTCCTGCCTCAACCTCCCGAGTAGCAGGGATTACAGATGTGCTCATCATGCCCAGCCAGATGCTACACTTTGACAAAGACTTCCCTAGAGACTAAGGATTCATGGTGTAGGAAAACTGAAGTAACAAGATACTGTTTTGGAGCAAGACTGGGCCTTGACATCCAGTGAGAGTAGACAGAACCATAGAACCCCTAAGGTCAGAGCTGAAGGGCGCACAGATACCATCAAGATCACTGCCTCATTTTCTAGACAAAATAGAGTCCAGAACGGTGAAGTCAGGGCATTTTGAGTACTTAAGAGAGCAGAGAGAAGAAAAAAACAGGACTTAAATATAATAAGAGGATTACGAAGGATCAAATGAAAAGAGAGAAGAGAAATGTGAGATGCTGCCCCTTAAGCCAGTGTCTAGACTAGATAATGTCTCCTTTCTCCCTGTCAGGTCACATTGTCCTGCTTCAAGAGGAGACGGCTTTCATGCTTCTGAGGCAAGCCCAAGGTCCTCAAGCAGGTATATATTCACAGGACCAAGAATAGGTCCTTTTAAAATGGTTATTTGTTAGAGTTCACTTTTTCTTATGGCACCGGTACTATCCTTAGTATGTAAAGACAATATAAGAACCCCAAAGAACTTGTGTGTATGATTGATCCAATTAACTAATGATCTTCAATTAGTTGTGATTCTTCTGTAGACACACTCATGATAATATTCTGAGTATAATAATTTATATCAGCATCGTTCTTTATTGTGCTATCACCGTCTTGACCTCATTTGGTATTCACAATAAGTTGGTAACAGAACAGGTGTTACCCTCACTGGACAGACATTTTAACGATAAAAATCTGATGATGTCCTTTCCCCGTTTATAAACCTCAGTGATTCCTCATGTGCACCCTTTGACTCATTAGTTTTTCCTTAGGAACTTAACAACCTAAAAAGAAAGGGAGGCAACAAGGATGTACATAGCAGTTTTTCTTTTTAACTTCTTTTAAAAAAAATTTTTTTTAACTTTATATTTTATGTGGTGCTAAGGATCAAACCCAGTGCCTCACACACTAGGCTAGTGTTCTACCACTGAACCACAACCCCAGCCCAACACAGAGGTTTTAATCACAATATTAAAAATCTGGGCCTCTCTTGGTCTATGGAGAGATGGCCTTTATTTGTCAGCTCTGACAAATAAACTCTTGTATGTACCTCCAGAAAAAAAAAAAATTCTGGGGTCTGGGGATATAGCTCAGTTGGTAGAGTGCTTGCCTCGCATGCACAAAGCCCTGGGTTCAATCCCCAGCACACACATACAAAAAAAAATCTGGAAACAAACCAAATCCCAACAATAAAAATTAGAGTTAAGCAAACCCTGCTCAATCCATGCACTGGAATATTCTAAATAATAAGAGTCTAGTCTTCACTGAGGCATGAGTATGTGTCTAGATGTGTGTCGGATAGTAGTTTTAACTGTGGAATCAACTTAGTGGGCTAATGAACAACTAATTTCACTTCTGTCAAAATGTTAATGTATATAGTAACAAAGAGTATCTAAAAATGGCAAAGTATTTGATATTGTATGTGAATACATTCCTCTGTTTGACATTGACTCTGAATTTAAATGAGAAAAACAATGCTTTTGAAATTTTCATCAAGGGGTACTCATGATATTTTGTTCTGGGAAAACTAGATGTGGACTGAAAACCACCAAGTTTCAGTACAGCAGGGTGGGCTAAAGACGGGGTGACAGATGTATGTCAGGATGTCAGTGTTTAGGCCAATGTGAGTCAAAACAGGATGGGGCTGGGTACCACAGCTCATCATGGCTTGATTTGACTGCTCATCTGCTCACATGAGCACTTGGCCCATGGCTCCATCAGTGACTGCTGCCACAGCAGTTCAAGACCAGTAAGAAGTCACACAGCAGGAAAACTGGTCAGACTTGATCAAGTGGAACATTAGTACATGCTGTCAAACCTACCTCTGTATGATTTCAAAGAGGTTCCAGTGCTCTTGTCATATTTGCAGTTGAATACTCAAAAGCATGGCACCAAGGCTCACAACGAATGCACACCAATGGCTGAAGTACCTGAACTTTAGTATCTATAAACATATCTTCATTAAGTCTCTTTCAAGGTTCTTCCCCAAACAACACACACACACACACACTAAGAGAATTTGCCTCTTGTTCCTTTTCAGGGAACACTGTTAATGAACTGAATCTTCTGTAGACTTACTGTTGCACTGTGCACAGATGAGGAGTGGGTGAGGGCCAATAAAATGTTGCCCTTCTAGATTCTGTGGGTTTTCTGCCTTTGTAAGCCTGCAACTGCAAACTCGGTTTATCCTGAGTTGATCAGGCCTTAAGAAACACTGGCTTATGCCGGACGCGGTGACACACGCCTGTAATCCTAGGAGCTCAGGACTGAGGCAGGTGGATTGCAAGTTCAAAGCCAGCCTCAGCAACTTGGAGAGGCCCTAATTAACTTAGCAAGACCCTGTCTCAAAAATAAATAAATAAATAAAGAAGACTGGAGATGTGGCTCAGTGGTTAAGCACCCCTGGGTTCAATCCCTAGTGCCAAACAATAAAATAAAGAAAAACTGGCTCATGCATCCAAACTCATATGAGTAATCAGAAAATCAACCTAATAATTTGGAATGAGAAAGGTAGCTGCCAATAGGAAGAAACCAAACACAAATTAAAAGGTTGTCACTGTGAGCATAAGTTACTGGTATAGGGAAGAGACCTGGGTACTTATTAGAAATTGATCTACCCAGAATTCCCTGATTCTGCCATGTCCAGTGGTGCACTGGAAATCTGAGGCAGGAGGATCCCAAGTTTAAAGCCAGCCTCAGTCACTTAGCAAGACCTTGCCTCAAAATAAAAAATAAAAAGGGCTGGGCCTGAAGCTCAGTGGTCGAGTGCCCCTGGGTTCAATTCCTAGGTTGAAAAAATAGAAGAATTCCCTGATTCCTTTTTTAATGTTTGCTCCTCTGAAGGCCTGGCTCACACCTCACCTACCAGTTTTTTGTAACTTAATCACTAGGGAAAAACTAATCACTTTCTCTGCCAGGCTACCATAACTTTTATACCTCTATGATCACACCTGTCACTTTGCATTCCAGTAGGTGTTCATGCCTCCCTCACTGTTCTAGTAACTGCAGCAGGAATGCTCCTACCCATTTTTGTTTCCCCAGTGCCTAGTGCACAATTTGTAATGTGCATAGTTTTGCTGAATGAAGTTGTTTTTCCATCTTCTCTAATGTCCTTGTTAAAATCAGATTTTATTAAGTGGATGTAGATAGATATAAAATATAAATAAGACAGAAAGATAAAGAGGACAAATCCTGTCTTAACCAAGCATTATACCATGAGAAACCCATAAAACCCAGTTTACGTAGGCAATACCCAATGCTTTAAGTTCCCCCAACCCCAGACTTACCCGTTTTCTGCACCGTTTGTATTATTCCCTGGCCTCACCTTAGGCCCTGGGGCATGCGTGCCTTAAACTGCCTTCTTGTTTCAGTGAACAATCTGAGCCTCTTCTCAAACATGTTGATTTGGATTCTCCAAAGTATCCTTTTACCCATATTCTTTGCTCTATCCTTGGGTGCTTTACTCCCTACTTCTCAAAGGACCTACAGCATTGGCCTTACCTAGAATTTGTTAGAAATCTTGATCCTCAGTCTCCAGGACTACTGAATCCAAATCTGCATTCTAATATGATGCCCAAGTGATCTGAATACATATAAAAGTTGGAGAAGCTTGCTTTAAATCTTTAACAGTGACCGTTGCTCCTAGCTCATGGTTTCCTCTCTCCCTTGTCTCCTGTTAGTCTTAAGACATCAGTATCCATTGAATTAGTTATCTATGACTGTGTATAAAATCACCCCAAGGGGCTGGGGATATAGCTCAGTTGGTAGAGTTGGTTCAACCCCAGCACCACAAAAAAAAAAAAAAAAAAAAAAATCACTCCAATTTAGAAGCTTAAAACAACATACATTTATTATCTCACAGTTTCTATGAGTCAGGAATCTGAGCAAGACTTATCCTCTGACTCAGGGTTTCTCACAAAGCTGTGATCACTTCAGGCTCAACTGGGGAAGATCTGCTTCCAAGCTCATGAGTGTTGGAGGGCCTCGATTGCACAGTGGCTACGGCTGGAAGCTTCCCTCAATCCTTGCCTGGTGGTAGATCTCTTACCACTGGACAGCTCACAGTGTGGCAGCTGGCTCCATTAGAAAGAACAAGAGACAAAGCAAGAGAAAACAAACAGACGGAAACCAGTTTTTTGTAACCTAATCTTGGAAGTGACAGCCCATTATTTTTGCTGTTTTTTATTTTTTAGAAGTCCCTAAGCCTACCCTCAAGAAGGGAGGATTATATAGGATAGGACTAGTGGGAATGGGTATCTTTGGGGGCCAAGAGGCTGCTTACCACATCTATGTTCATTTGGAACATCCAAAACTTGACTGACTAGTTTCTGCTTCAGTTGCATGTTGAACCATGGCGCAAAAAGACCACTGACTCCAATTTAAACCAAATTAAAGCAAGCTTACATTGTGTACATAAGAGAGAGCTAGCTAACAGCTGCCTCACCCAGAAAAACAGGGCCAGAGGACAGCAGAAGCTCTCTTGGAAAAAAAGATTTTTATAGCACAAAAAGTTACAAAGGGAGGTGTCTTGGGAACTTACAGCTCACAGGGTTCTGGCAAGCATAACCCAAGGGCAGATAGCAGGTTTATGATCTACATTGTTTAACATCTCAAGGTAGGGAGCAAACTCAGATTCCAACATCAAAGTTAATGAGGAGCAGCTGGGATTTCAGGGAGGGTTGTTATCTGGTCAAGGAGAGCCGGGCAGGGGTAAGTTCAAAACACAGGCAAGAATCCCAAGCAAGTTTTTTAAAACATAGAACTACAGTCTGGCCAAAAAGAAATCTTAGTATTTTACAGTAAAACAGAAATGAACTTTTCATGACTTTGTGATGAGATGGCTCCCAATCTTAAGATGGAATTAGGCTGGTTTCATCATACACACCTGCATGGCCATTCCTGGGACCTCAACATCACTTGGAATTTTAGGTTCTTCAAACTTTGGCCTTGTATGCTTGCTTTAATGGTCACAACTCTGCTGGCCTTACCTTATTGCTCCTATTGAACTTCACAGAAAACCTGACTCAACTTACCCTTTACCCCTTTCAGTCTTCCTTTCTTCTTCTTCTTTTTTTTTTTTTTTTTTGGTATTGGAGATTGAACCCAGGGGAGCTCAACCACTAAGCCATATCCCCAACCCTTTTTATTTTTAATTTTGAAACAGGGTCTCACAAAGTTGTATAGGGCTTCACTAAGTTGCTGAGGCTGGCCTCAAACTTGCAATGGTCCTGTCTCAGTCTCCCGAGCCACTGAGATGATAGGTGTGTGCCACCACAGCAGGCTTGGCCTTTCTTTCTTTCTTTCTTCCTTCCTTCCTTCCTTCCTTCCTTCCTTCCTTCCTTCCTTCCTTCCTTCCTTCCTTCCTTCCTTCCTTCCTTTCTTTCTTTCTATCTTGTTAGTTGTCAATGGACCTGTATTTTATTTATTTATGTGTGGCACTAAGAATCAAACCCAGTGCCTCACACATGCTAGGCAAGAGCTCTACCACTGAGCTCAGCCCCAGCCTAGCTCAGCCTTTCTTGTATGTGGTCTGTTAGTGCCCTACCAGTCTTTCGCAAGGGTCCACACGGAGGGTTTCCTATGGTTGCCAGTTACATATGGCCTTGGGTATACCCACACTCATCTATTTGATTTGTGGGGTTGTCAATTTCCCTTCCTCCACTTTCAGGACAATCTAGCATTCATTCTCTGACTTTTCTTCCACTTCCAGGTTGATGAGTATGCCTAAAGGAAATCATAGTCATGCTGATTAGGTTCACTATAAACATATGCTAATATTCTCTAGGTACCACCTTTCTTCAGGAATGCATCCATACAGAATTTACCCAGCAACATTTCTAGAACTTTCTCATTCTCAAATCCACCGAACCACCACATTATCCTTGGTCCACCCTTGGCTTTCCTCCAGTCCAAGGCCATTCCCCAGTTTGGCTGTCTCCACATTAGAATGTTATTATCTCTTCACTCATTATTTTTGTTCTTGTTGTTTCAGAGAAATAGGCAGTGAGCTGGGTGCTGTGCTGCATGCCTGTAATCCCAGCCACTCAGGAGGCTAAGACAGGAGGACCACAAATTCAAAGCCAGTGTCAGCAATTTAGTGAGGCACTAAGCAACTCAGCAAGACCCTGTCTCAAAATAAAGTATAAAATGGGCTGGGAATGTGGCTCAGTGGTTAAGCACCCCTGGGTTCAATTTCTAGTACCAAAAGGAGAGAAAGAGAAAGAGAAAGAGAGAGAGAGAGAGAGAGAGAGAGAGAGAGAGAGAGAGAGAGAGAGAGAGGATTTGAACATTTGAACTTTTCACCTGTCCTTTTATTTGGGGGGGGGTGGTTACTAAGGATTGAACTCAGGGGCACTCAACTACTGAGCCACATCCCCAGCTCTTCACCTGTCCTTAATCATATTCCACTTCTTTGATTTTGCACCATTCATTCCTCCATCTCTCTCTCTCTCTTGCCTCTTTCCCTTAATCTTATAAACAGCCCACAGTTAAAAACAATCTTGACTCATTTATCCCTCAAACTACACCTTTATCACTTTCTTTTCAACACCATATTTATTTTTATTATAATTTTCAAATATATAGAAAAGCAGAACACCATAATAGATAGCAATATACTAGCACCAAGATACAATAATTGACCATGCTTGCTTTCTTTTCTTGAAGTATTTTAAATTAAATTATAGACATCATGACTTTTTCCCAATAAGTATTTTAGAATGCATCTCTTAAACACAGTATTACAGCCAGATGCAGTGGTGCACACCTGTAATCCCAGTGACTCTGGAGTCTGAGGCAGGGGTATGGAAAATTCAAAGCCAGCCTCAGCAATTTATCGAGGCACTAAGCAAATCAGTGAGACCCTATCTCTAAATAAAATACAAAATAGGGCTGGGGATGTAGCTCAGTGACCAAGTGTCCCTGATTTCAATCCCTTGTACCAAAAACAAAACAAAACAAAAAACAGTGTTACTACTAACAAAGCTAATAATAATGCCTTTGATATTTATTTGGGAATAGCATTGCAATGGGAATATGCATACCATAATAAACTATGGGCAAAGAGATTGGGGTAAAGAGAAGTTTTTAAAGGCAAAAATGAGGAGGACCATATCAGATGTTTTGAAACAATATTCCTTGGCCACAATGGTTAATAACAAGAGTGGCATCATCCAATATTAAACAGAGTTACTGGGCAGATGTCCTTGTAGGAGATTTTGTTTTTTGCTCTGTGTACTGGGGACTGAATTTAGGCAAATGCTAGGCAAATGCTCTACCACTAAGTCACAGCCCCAGGCCTTATTATTTTCTATTTTGAGACAGGGTCTTTCTAAATTGCTCAGGGTGGCCTTGAACTTGTGATCCTCCTGCCACAGTCTCCCAAGTAGTGGGATTACAGGTGTGCACCACCATGCACATTTGATATTTTTTGTTATTGTTTGTTTGTTAATGAGCAAAGGAACATGGGACTTCATCACAGATAAGTATTGTCTTTGAAACTAGATCCCAAATTCCCAGAGGATAAGGTCCACATCTTACACTTCTTTCTTTCCTCTATAGCATCTAATACATTACCTTATCAATGAAGCAGTGATCAATGAAGTGGGGGAATAAAGAGAGTAAAGAGTACACAGGGAATTCTATTGCAGAATGATAAAACAGGAGTCCAGCTCTTTGGTATCTGTCTGTAATGCCAGCTACTCAGCAATCTGAGGCAGGAGGATCATAAATCTAAGGCTAGTCTCAGCAACTTAGCAGGATATTATCTCAAAATTTTTAAAAATTAAAAATAAAAAGGGCTGAAGGTATAGCCCAGTGGTAGAGCACCCTGGGTTTGATTTCTAATACTAGTTAAACAGAAAAATCCCAAAATGATTCCAGTGCTCATTTTGAATTTTCTGGAGACAAACCAGTTGGACAAGGGTCACTTTTATCTTGCCAGCCCGAGGAGCTGCACCCAAACCCAATTTCTCATCTGTACCTGTTATTTACCTGTTTGCCCTTGGAAGAATATCTCACCCTTTCCCTGATTGAGACTGTCTCATAGGGAACTACACCTTCCAGGTGCTCTTACCCTTTAATTTTCAAGTAGTTTCAGAAAGCTTTAATATTGTTGTGTTGGGCTATAGTTCATTCATTTTCATTGCTGTAAAATATCCCTTTGTATGTATGTACCATATTTATGTGTTTATTAGTGAACATTTGAGTTTCCAGTTAGGGGCTATTAATAATGCTGACATGAACATTCTTGTGCATGTCTCTTGTAAAAAAGA
This sequence comes from Marmota monax, assembly GCF_021218885.2. Taxonomy (NCBI): domain Eukaryota; kingdom Metazoa; phylum Chordata; class Mammalia; order Rodentia; family Sciuridae; genus Marmota; species Marmota monax. The sequence continues at coordinate 6,391,367 of NW_026695212.1, forward strand.
CATGTTGGTACTGAATTCTCAGATTTACATCAAGGACTGGAATTGCTGGGTTACAGGGTATGTGCATTTCTAGTTTTTTAATAGATATTGCAAATCTCCAAAGTTATGCCAGCAGAATATGTGAGTTACTGTTCTTCTATTGCCAGTGCTTCAAATTCAAATTTTTTTTCCAATCGTGTTATTATGAAAAGAAATTTCACTTTGTTTAATTCACTCATTGCTTGGGAGATGGAATCCCTTTTCTTGAGGTTATTGATTATGTATTTCTTTTGTGAATTCATATTCTTAGCTAATAATATTTTTTTGTTTCCTTTAGACATGTAGTAATGCTTTATATATTCTGGATATCATACCTTGTTAGTTATATTGATTTGCTCAACAAACATTTCTTGATCACTTACTATGTTCACAGGGATACAACAATGAATAAAACAGACCAAAAACAAAAACCTCTTAGCTCATGGATTGTAAATTCTAGTGTAGAAAGAGAAACAATAAGCAAAATCTAGAAAATTATCATATATTAAATTTCACATACTCTGTGGTAAGTACTACAGAGAAGTAAAGAAATAAAGCAGAGAAGAAGGTAGGAAGTTCTAAGGCAGTTTAAAATGCAGAGGTCAAGGAAACCCCACTGACAGATGCCTTCTTCTTTGTTTTTTATTTTGAGATAGGGTCTTGCTAAGAGGGTCTCCGTAAATTGCTGAGCCTGGAATCATATTTGTGATTCTTTTGTCCTCCTTCAGGATTTTACTTAAAAGTCACCTTGTGGTGGGGCATGCCTATGATACCAGTGATTTGGGAGGTTAAGGCAGGAGGATGGCAAATTCGGGGCCAGCCTCAGCAAATTGGCAAGACCCTGTCTCAAAATAAAAAGTAAAAAGGGCTGGGGTTGTAGCTCAGTGGTAAAGCACCTCTGGTTCAACCCCCAGTGTGGGGGTGGAGGGGGAAATAACAATAATAATAAGAAGAAAACAAATGCAAAGGCCCTAAAGTGGTAGCATAAATGTTGTGTTTAAGGAACAGCAAGGATACCACTGTGGCCAAAGCCAAATGGGAAATAAAATGAGTCATAAGAGATGAAATTGGAGCAGTAAGGAGGGAAGTATATGTGTGTGTGCAGAATGTAAAGAAAGTTGTTGACCATTATAATGATGATTTTTTTGTCTTGGTGAGGTGGGAAGTTTGAGCAAAGGAGAGGTACAATCTGACCTACTGTTTTAAAAAGCCCACCGAGGAGGACAAACAGGACTCAGTCTTTCAGAGTAACCAAGGTGAAGATAATGGTGGGTTGGACCAAGGTATTTGTGATGGAGGTAAAAAGTGACTAAAGATAGTTAAAAGATAAACTGTTATCTATGATCCAGCTGAGGTGGAGTAGCATTTATCAAGTGCTTGTTGATTAACTTCTGGTTTCCTACTCTAGAGGAACATTCTCAAATAGCACTTAGGAGCTGAGACTGCGATGCAAAAAGCAAAACTGGCCGCCCCATTGGTGGGGATGGTTATTGAATATGTATTTCTTCTGTGAATTCATATTCTTACCTGATAAATTGTTTTGTTTCCTTTTGACATGTAGTAGTTATGCTTTATATATTCTGGATATCATACCTTGAGACGGCTTGGGCCAAGGTGGTACCAGTGAAGATGATGAGAAATTTCCAGAATCTGGATTTATCTTGAAAATAAAACCAATGAGATTCATTGATAAATATAAGCAAAAGTGACAAATCTGGATGAAGTTTCCACTGGATGATAATGGAAAGACTCAAAGACCACACTTGGTGGGAAAAATCAGGAGTTTATATTAGGACCTGTTGAGTTTGAGAAGCCTTTGTAGACATTGGAGTGTAGATGCCAAGTTGGCAACTGTATTGATACATGAGTACATGAGAGTTTAAAGGGAGTTTTATTAGTCAGTATTGTTGAGGCATCAAACAACCCAAAAGCAGGGCATGGTGGCACATGCCCTGGATTCTGAGCTATCCGGGATGCTGAGGCGGGAGGATAGCAAGTTCAAAGCCAGCCTCAGCAAATTAATGAGTCCCTAAGCAACTTAGTGAGACTCTGTCTCAAAGTAAAAAATAAAAAAAGAAGGGCTATAGGGGCTGGGGTTGTGACTCAGTGGTAGAGCGCTTGCCTAGCACATGTGAGGCCCTGGGTTCGATCCTCAGCACCACCTAAAAATAAATAAATATATTTTTAAAAAAATAAATAAATATATTAAAAGAAGAAGAAGAAGAGGGCTAGAGATGCGATTCAGTGGTTAAGCACTCCTGGGTTCAATTCTCAATACAAAATAACAACGAAAACAAACTAACAACAACAAATAACCCAAAAATTTCAGTGGATTACACCAATAAACATTTATGTCTTGCTTTTGTTACAAATGAACTACAGGTAGATTATAGCTCAGCCCTAGGCTGTATGTCACCTCTAAGGCTGATTCAAGTGCCTCCTAACTTTGGACTTAGATCAAAGTAACAAAACACAGTATGGTACCTGCTATGCTCACAGCAATGAGCAGAAGCAAGAGAAGCCAAAAGATTAACAATGCAATTAAATTTAAATCTTCTACTTCTGCATGCATGTAGCACACAACACATATTTCCACTCCAATCTCTTCCATTAGCCAAAACCAACCACACAACCCAGTCTTGCAATGGAGCAAGGACATACATTCTGCTTAGATGAGGGATTTTAAGCAAATCCAAAGAATGTAGATATACAATCTTCATAGAAGGAAAGGAGCAAATAGTTGTAAACCATAATTTAATCTAACACAGTGAGTGTAAACACTAAAGAGAAGGAATCCAAAGACTGAGATATTCCACTGTTCAGAGGTCATGGAGATAGGAAAAACCAACAAAGGAGACTGAGAAGGAGCAGGTTGTAAGATAGGGAGAAAACATTGGTAGTCAAGAAAGTGTCTCAAGAAGGAGAGAGGAGGGCTGGGGTGGTGGCTCAGTGATAGAGTGCTTGCCTAGCACAGGAAAGTACTGGGTTTGATCCTCAGCACCGTATAAAATAAATAAAATAAAAAAGGAGAGAGGGTCAACTATGTCACAGGATGCTAATGGGTCAATCAAGATGAGGCTTATATTGCCCATTAGATTTAGCAATGTGGAAATCTTTGATGATCTGGGCAAGAAAATCAGGGATATATTGGGGGGTGCTATGATTTGAATGTTTGTCCCCTCCCAAAATCATATTTAAATTTAATTGCCATTGTAACAATATTAAGAGGTGGAGCTGGGCATGGTGGTGCGCACTAGTAATTCTAGCAACTTTGGGAGGCTGAGACAGGAGGATTCCAAGTTCAAAATTAGCCTCAACAATTTAGTGAGGCCCTATGCAACTTAGCAAGACCCTGCCTTAAATAAATAAATAAATAAAAGAGCTGGAGATGTGGTTAAGCACCCCTGGGTTCAATCCTTAATACCAAAGAAAAAAAATAGGTGGTGCTGAGAATTGAACCCAGTGCCTCACACATGCTACGCAAGCACTCTGCCACTGAGCCACAACCCCAGCCCCAGAACCTTTTACTTTTTGTTGTTGCTTTTATTGGTACTGGGGATTGAACCCAGGGGTACTTAACCACTGAGACACATCCCCAGCCCTTTTTTGTATTTTATTTAGAGACAACATCTCACTGAGTTGCTTAGGGCCTTGATAAGTTGCTGAGGCTGGCTTTGAATTTGCAATCCTCCTGCTTCAGCCTCCCAAGCTGCTAGGATTACAGGCGTGCACCATCTGGCCTGGCCAGAGCCTTCTACTTTTACAGCTTATTTCTTGACTCCAATAATTTTACTGGGACCCTATAATCTATGGATTCTTCAACCATTTTATTTTTCCTAATATATGTCATGTTCCATAACTACTACTACTTCTCCTCCTCCCTCTCCTCCCCCTCCTCCCCCTCCTCCCCTCCTCACCCTTCCCCTCCCCCACCCCCCCATATTGGATAATGCAGGTCTAGATGTATGACCATGTTAGTGAGTTGATGTGATGAAAGACCACATTATGGAGGAAAAGGAGGTCAAAGAACTTAGAAATGAGGTCACTGGAAGGTCTAGATAAGTAAATCAATATTAAGTTACCAATAATTATGATAAGAATGATATTGGAATAATAATGGACCACGAGATAAATTAGGAAAGATGACTTTCTCAGGATAAAAGGATGAGTATAGTAAGGAGCAGAAGTCAGATGACATGTTAATCAAAATAGAGGATTTTAGGAAAGAAAGAGGAAGAAAGATTTATAATCACCACTACAAGGAAGATACCTCTACTGTTGTGAAATGGGTTTTGAAAATATCTTCTTCAATGCAAAAACAAGTCTGTGGATTATGTTATCACTTATTTATGGTATCAATAGTCAAATAAAGTTTTAATTGCTTAAATGTAAAAAAATGTATTCTTATTTGTTTATTTATTTTTGCAGTACTGGAGACTGAACCCAGAGGTACTCTACCCCTGAGCCACATCCCTATTCTCTTTTGATTTTTATTTTGAGACAGGGTCTCATGAAATTGTCCAGGCTGGCCTTGAACTTGGCGTTCTTCCTGCCTGTGCCTCCCAAGTCTCTAGGCTTATAGGCATGCCACCACAATGAATGGCTCATCTTTTTTCTTAAGAAATCCTTCCTTACTTCAAATTCATAAATATATTCTCTTATGTTTAAAAAGTGTTACAGGTTTGGTTTTCATATTTAAGTTTTAATACTATTTTTTTTTTTTTTGGTATTGAGGATTGAACCCAGGGGTGCTCAACTACTGAGACACATCCCCAGCCCTTTTTTATATTTTGTTTAGAGACAGGGTCTTACTGAGTTGCTAAGTGCCTTGCTAAGTTACTGAGGCTAGCTTTGAACTTGTGATCCTCCAGCCTCAGCCTCTTGTGCCACTCGGAGTGCAGACATATGCCACCACACCCGGCTATAAATTTTAATACCTCTTAAGCTTAGTTTAATATATGGTATGAGATAGGAAACAAATTTTGTCATTTTTACATAAGTTACCTTTTTTCCTAGCACATGTTATTGAAGTTTACCATCTCTTCCAGTGTTATCACTGTCATTAATTTCCACATGTATAGCTGGGCATGGTGGTACACACCTGTAATCCCAGCTACTTGGGAGGCTGAGACAGGAGGATCCCAAGTTCCATTGCTACAGTATCCTGAAGATATTATTACTCTATTGTCTTGTGGCACTATTGCTTCTAATGAGAAGTCAACTGTTATTCTAAATTACATTTTTTTAAAGTAATCAGTTTGCCTTTTTTCATTTTATATTAACATATATAGTTGTAGATTTATACTGATTTATTCTGATTGGTACTCAGTGTGTGTTTCAATTTGATAATTACTTGATTATTTTTTTTCTTTAAATATATTTCTCCACTCTTCCTGTCATTCTTATCTTCTGGAACTTAAATGTAGGTTGGAGCCTCTCTATCTTTTGTATTTCATAATTCCCAACATCAAATATCTATATGTAGAGATATATAAATATGTAGAATTTCTTTGGCTTACTGTGATGTAGCCTAGATGAATCTCTCTGTATGGTCTCCCAATTTAGTCAGTCACTCTCAACTGTACTTAGTCTAGAGCTTCTCTCATCTGTTGAGGTTTTGTTTGTTTGTTTATTTTGGTACTATGGGTTGAACCCTTGGGGCATTCTACCACTGAGCCACATCCCCAGCCCTTTAAAATTTTTCTTTTTTTTTTTTTTTTTGAGTACCAGGAATTGAACTCAGGAGTACTCAACCACTGAGCCACATCCCCAGCCCTATTTTGTATTTTATTTAGAGACAGAGTCTCACTGAGTTGCTTAGTGCCTCGCTTTTGCTAAGGCTGGCTTTGAACTTGCGATCCTTCTGCCTCAGCCTCCTGAGCTGCTGGGATTGCAGGCCATCGTGCCTAACATTGATTTTTAATTTTAATTTTTTTTTTAGTTGTTGATAGACCCTTTTTAAAAAAAATTATTTATATGTGGTGCTGAGAATTGAACTCAGTGCCTCACACATGCCAGGCAAGTGCACTACCACTGAACCCCAGCCCCAGCCCCCTTGATTTTTAAATTTTGGGACAAGTTCTCACTAAGTTGCCCAGGCTGGCTTCGAATTTGTGATCCTTCTGCCTCAGCCTCCTGAGTCACTGGAACTATAGATGTGCACCATGATGCCTGAGGAGTCTATTAAGTTTTTAATGGCTTTATAAATTTTTTAGTTCTATTTGTTTTCAGTTGCTTCTTTTGTTTCCTTCGTTATATTGTTTTGTTTGGGATGGGGTCTCACTCTGTTGCCCAGGCTGGTCTTGAACTCTTGTTCTCAAGTGATCATCTCACCTCATCCTCCTGAGTAGCTGGGTTAACAAGCAGGTTTGACACCATGCCCACTTTAGTTGCTTCTTTTTATATCCAGATAGCTTTTATTTTATTTATTTAATTTTTTTTTCTTTTTCATTTTAATGGAATTTGTTCCCTTATTTATATCTTCAATCATCCTAAAAAATGTCTATTTTAGGGATTCCATCTCTTGGGTCGCCTTCTTCCTCCGGGAGAAGTCTACTAGAAAAAGGATTTTGCAATTTCAGATGACATTAAATTATTAAACTGTATCTTAAGGGGAAGGACATCTGTAACCCTAAAGTTAAATGTTGTGTTTACATCCCTGACAATTCTGGCAATGTGACAAATATCCTTAAAGATTTACATGCTCAGATAGAAGCCATGTCCTCACCAACTTTGTCATGGGAACAATATCTTAGCTCCTGGTTCTCTGTAACTTCCTGGTGGAAAACATTGTTAGTCTCTGTCTTTGGCATCATACTCATTGGCATATTCCTGTGCTGTGGCATTTATTGCTGCATCAATCTGGTTCTAGTACTAATGAATTCTTGTTTCTCTTATAGATCACCCATCCACTCAAATGGCCCTCTAGCCTATTACTTCTCAATCGGACTTCTATCATGGACCAGTTGATAGACCTGATTTTTTTTTATTGGTTGTTCAAAACATTACAAAGCTCTTGACATATCATATTTCATACATTGGATTCAAGTGGGTTATGAACTCCCATTTTTACCCCAAATACAGATTGCAGAATCACATAGGTTACACAGCCACATTTTTTTTTTATTTTTTATTGTTGGTTGTTCAAAACATTACAAATTTCTTGACATATCATATTCCACACTTTGATTCAAGTGGGTTATGAACTCCCACCTTCACCCCATACACAGATTGCAGAATCACATCCGTTACACATCCATTGATTTACATATTGCCATACTAGTGTCTGTTGTGCTCCGCTGCCTTTCCCATCCTCCACCCTCCCCCCTCCCCACCTCTCCCCTCCCCTCCCCTCCTCTCTCTCTACCCCCTCCACTGTATAACCCTGAGGGTCTCCTTCCATTTCCATGCAATTTCCCTTCTCTCTCCCTTTCCCTCCCACCTCTCATCCCTGTTAAATGTTAATCTTCTTCTCCTGCTCTTCGTCCCTACTCTGATCTTAGTTACTCTCCTTATATCAAAGAAGACATTTGGCATTTGTTTTTTAGGGATTGGCTAGCTTCACTTAGCATAATCTGCTCTAATGCCATCCATTTCCCTGCAAATTCTATGATTTTGTCATTTTTTAATGCAGAGTAATACTCCATTGACACAGCCACATTTTTACATAATGCCATATTAGTAACTGTTATATTCTGCTACCTTTCCTATCCTCTACTATCCCCCCTCCCCTCCCCTCCCATCTTCTCTCTCTACCCCATCTACTGTAATTCATTTCTCTCCTTGTTTTATTTTTCCCATTCCCCTCACAACCTCTTATATGTAATTTTGTATAACAATGAGGGTCTCCTTCCATTTCCATGCAATTTCCCTTTTCTCTCCCTTTCCCTCCCACCTCATGTCTCTGTTTAATGTTAATCTTTTCCTCCTGCTCTTCCTCCCTGCTCTGTTCTTAGTTGCTCTCATTATATCAAAGAAGACATTTGGTATTTGTTTTTTAGGGATTGGCTAGCTTCACTTAGCATAATCTGCTCTAATGCCATCTATTTCCCTGCAAATTCCATGATTTTGTCATTTTTTAGTGCTGCGTAATACTCCATTGTGTATAAATGCCACATACAATCAATCAACAAGTACATGAAAAAATGCTCACCATCTCTAGCAGTCAGAGAAATGCAAATCAAAACCACCCTAAGATACCATCTCACTCCAGTAAGATTGGCAGCCATTATGAAGTCAAACAACAACAAGTGCTGGTGAGGATATGGGGAAAAGGGTACTCTTGTACATTACTGGTGGGACTGCAAATTGGTGCGGCCAATTTGGAAAGCAGTATGGAGATTCCTGGGAAAGCTGGGAATGGAACCACCATTTGACCCAGCTATTGCCCTTCTCGGACTATTCCCTGAAGACCTTAAAAGAGCGTACTACAGGGATACTGCCACATCGATGTTCATAGCAGCACAATTCACAATAGCAAGACTGTGGAACCAACCCAGATGCCCTTCAATAGACCCGATTTTTAAAAGGGGCTCCAAACTGCTTGCCCAACATCTGTCTCCTTTCAGCCTGAAGAAGCCAGAACGATCTTCGCCCCCTTTCCTTACAGCAGTAAGGAGTTCCCAAAATTAGAGGAGGGGGAATGAAGCCAGATTTAAAATTAGGTAGTCAGTGTAGTTAGGTAAATCGGGTCTAATATCGAGTGAAATCTAAATGGAGGCCATGTTGAGAATGAATTCATGGAAAAGTTGAGCAACTCTCCTGGAATGTTAATGAAGTCCAGGGAAAAACCCAAGGCCAAAGTCCATCCCAAAGAAATGTTAATGAACAGCCCCAGCAGATTTAAAGACAGCCCATTCCAAAGCAAACTTGAAGATGCTGACTCCTAAGTGCCCAGATTACTTCTTTGGCCCACCTGTGTCCCAACCCTTTGGGCCTTCCCACCTACATTCCATCACCGAAAACTATAAAATGGAGAGACAACCGCACTTCCACGGATTCCACCTCTTGGGTCCCCTTCTTCCTCCGGGAGAAGTCTTTAAGTCTTTTCTGCTGTCCTTTAATAAACTTCTAATTTCTACTCTTAAAAAAAAAAAAGTCTATTTTAAAAGAATTGTCAGGCTGTTTTATAAAATTAATTTCAGTTGGAGTGAATTCATGTACCAATTATTAGTTTATAAGTATTTTTTGCTTAACCTTAGTTTTATTGTTATATTTTAGAATTCAGGTTTTCTGACTCATTTTAAGTGACTCTTTTATTTGATGTTTTTCATTTTTGGTTTGGCTTACTTTCTTCCCCCTGTTCCTGGGCTCTTCCCCCATCATCTGGTTGTTTTATGGCTGCTTCCGCCCAAACTTTGGTCCCTCAATCCAAAACCAGGTCTTAGCATGGCATTTCAAACTTAATATTCTGGGTTCCTATCAGAGATGTTTCAGCACCAATCACTGAGACAGTGGTCAACTTGTTCAGTTATTATTTGATGTGTTTTTGTCCTTCTACTTTCTCAAGTCCACAGCTACATATAATGTCATGGTTTCAGGAAAAGAAATGACAACAGCTGTTTTTTTGGTTTTTTTTTTTAAAGCCTTGTATCATGAGTGGATTTTGAAAAGTGTCATGTTAACCAGAAATCTGGTGGTTTTACAATATCATTTCTTTTTATTTTTAATACTGGGATTGAACCCAGGGGCACTTTACTACTGAGCCCCACATCCCTAGTCCTTTTAATTTTTTATTTTGAAACAGAGTCTTACAAAACTGCTTAGAGTCTTGCTACGTTGCTGAGGCTGGCCTTAAACTTGAAATTATCTTGCCTTAGCCTCCTGAGCTGCTGGGATTGAAGGCATGCACCACTGTACTTGGCCTAGAGTTAATGTTGATATAATACTGAAATAAGGTTCTCTTTTCCTCCAAATATTTAACACCTTGTTCTCACATCATTTATGAAATTGTTTATTGAATTGCTAATTTTTGCCACGGCCACTTTTAAAGTAGCCTTGAAATCTTATTCTTTATATTCCCATTTTTACTATTCTAGTTTATATTGTCATACTGTCAACTTATATCTGGGTTGCTGCTATAGCCTCCTAACTCTTTCTTGGTCTTCAATCCCTTACACACAGTGCAGACAAAATGACCTTTATATAACACAAAACCAATCCTGTTACTTCCTGCAGTCAACATTCAATATCATACCAGTCCCCTCGGGATGAGCCATTTAACTAGGTTTCCCATCTATCAGCTTCTTTATCTAACTACACCTCTTGCTATGCATCCCCATCACCCTACACTCTTCCAGCTCTAAGCATTTTTTTTCCCTCATGCTGGGATTGAGCATCTAGCGCAAGCTCCACCACGTGCAAGCTCCACCACGCGGCTCAGCCCCCAGCTTGTCCTGAGGCTTTTAGCATGCCGAACATGCCTTGCTCTGTCTCATTTCCAGACACATGCTGTTCTTTGCCTCTACTCCACCCTGCTACATCTTGGATGACTGACTCAACCATTCTGCCAGTTTCATAAAGATATCACATCCTCTAAAAAAATTTTGTGATCTTCTTTGAGCCCAGGATAGGACTTTCTGTGATATTATACTGTCTTACACATACCTCATCATCACCTTAATTATGTAGTGTTGCAATTTCTTACTTACTTTCCTATTTACTTCTCTTCTAGATCAGAAACAATCTAAGATGAAATTTTACATTCAACTCCTTCCTCCCCTCAGAACTGGGGATTGAACCCAGGACCTTGCTTGCATATGCTAGGCGAGAGAGAGCTACATCCCAGGCCCTCTGTGTTCTACTTCTCACTCGCACATAATACATAGTAAATTTCTGTAAATATATTTCATACATTTTATTTATTTGTTTGGTTGGTTTTTAATATATATTTTTTGTTTGTTCTAATTAGTTATACATGAAAGTAGAATATATTTTGACACATCACACATAAATCGATTTTAACTTCTCATTCCTCCATTGTACTTGATGTAGAGTTACACAGGTCATGTAATCATATATGCATATAGGATAATAATGTCTAATTCATTCTACTATCATTCCTACCCCCATGCTTCCTCCCCTCCCTTCACTCCCTTCTGTCTAGTCCAAAATACCTCTGCTTTCCTCCCACTTCCTTATTGTAAGTTAGCATCCGTGTATCAGAGAAAACATTTGGCCTTTTGTTCTTTGGGATTGGCTTATTTCACTTAGCATATATTCTCCAGTTCCATCCATTTACCAGCAAATGACATAATTTTCATTCTTCTTTAAGGCTGAATAATATTCCAATGTGTGTGTGTGTGTGTGTGTGTGTGTGTATCTCACAGTTTCTTTATCCATTTGTCTATTGAAGGGCACCTAGGTTTATTTGTGTGTGTGGGGGGGGAAGTGGGGTACGGAATATTGAAACCAGGGCTGCATCCATACTAGCTAAGCAAGTGTTTTGTCACTGAGCTACATCCCTAGACTTTTTTATTTTATTTTGAGACAAGGTCTCACTAAGTTGCTCCTGCTAACCTCAAACTTGTGATCTTCCTGCCTCAGCCTTCCAAATCATTGGGATCATAGGCATGTCCTATCATGCTCAGCCATGGTTTTTTCTTTTTCTTTTTTTTTTTTTTTTGGTAGGGAAGTGAACCCAGGGCAAACAGTGAGCCACATCCCCAGCCTTTTTTTGTATTTTATTTAGAGACAGGGTCTCACTGAGTTGCCTAGGGCCTCACTAAATTGCTGAGGCTGGCTTTGAACTTGTGATCCTCCTGCCTCAGCCTCCTAAACCACTGGGATTACAGGCATGCACCACTGCATGTTTTTGTTTTTAATTGACATAGTCATACATATTGTGTGCATATTTTTTAGATCCAAGAAAAACATATTAACTATACACCATAGGTCAGACACTGTGCTAGGTGATGGGGATACAGAAGAAAGGCAAGATCATTTCCTTCACACACTTTATACTCTAGTGCAAGAGACAGACAATAAATCAACAAATAAATAAAACAATTTTAGCTTGTGTTAGGATTGGTTTTGCATTGCCTTTGATAGGGAATAATAGAAGGTCCTGCTTAATAAGATGGCCAAGTTACTCTGCCTTTGAGGAATTGACAATTGAAGCTAGGAACTGAAGAATAAAAGGGTGTCAATCATATAAAAAGTTGAAAGAAGAGTATTCCAAGTAGAAAGCAGAACAAGTGCAAAGGAAAGAGTTTGGTGTGTTCTAGGAACACTGAGTGCAGAGGACACTTTGACTACAGAGTTGCAACTAACAGGCTAAGTACATGGTATGAAGTTGGAGACCTTAAGCTGGTGTTCAGATCATGCAGGGTCTTTTTGACCATAGCCAGGCCCTTGTTCTGTTCTAAGTAGCTGGAAATTCTAGAAGGGTTTTAAAGAGGAGAATGGCATGCTCCAATTACATTTTAAGTGTTCACCCTGGCCGGGGGTGGTGGCACATGCCTGTAATTCCAGCTACTTGGGAGGATGAGGCAGGAGGATTTCAAGTTTGAGGCCAGCCTGAGTAACTTAGTGAGGCCCTAAGGAATTTAGCAATACCATGTCTCAAAATAAAAAGGACTGTGAAGGGGCTGGAGATGTGGCTTAGTGGTAGAGCACTTGTCTAGTATGTGTGAGGGTTTGATTCTCAGCAAAACATAAAAATAAATAAATAAAATATTATGTACTTCTACAACTATAAAAGTAAAAAATAAATAAAAAAATAAAGGGCTAGGGATGTAGTTCAGTGTTATAGTGTCCCTGAGTTCAATCCTCAGTACCAAAAAAAAAAAAAAAAAAAAAAAGTTCACTCTGCTTATGTTGATAATGGAATGCAAGCTTACAACAAAATTGAAGGGACCAGCTAGAATGCTATTGCATATTGCAGGAATTGAGGAGAGGAGAACGATGACTTAAATGGCATTGTTTCAAGTGAAGATGGAGAATAAATTCAAATTATATTTTGAACAATTTGGACTGACTGATGAATTGGCTATGAAGAGTAAGGGAGAGAGAAAGGTCTGGGAAGACTTATAGGCTTTTGCTTGAGTAGTGAATAATGTTAACATTTATGGAGAGAGAGATGATGGAGAGGAATAGCTTGAGGAGGTACAGGGAAGTCAAACATTCTATTTCAGCTGAGTTTGAGATGCTTGTGAGACAACAAAGTAGAGGTGTCAAATAAGAATTTGTATATATTAATCTGGTGATTAATTACCATGAATTTGATGAAAGGTGTAGTTTTCTCATATAAGTGTAGATGTCATTATTCTATGGAAGAAAGAGTAGTTATTTAAAACCAAGATCTAAACTATAAAGGTGCTTATTTGTTATTAGGAATGTTGCTAACCCATTAGCTAGGATATATAGATATTCATATTTTTGTACAAGAATATGTATTTCCACACATTTGTGTATATATATACATATTTGCATTTACTTCTGTATTTTGTCTCTATATAAATAAATAAATACACACACACACTTGTGTGTGTGTGTGTGTGTGTGTATAGTGGGGATACTGGATATAGAACCCAGAGTCTAGGGCATGCTAAACATGTGCTCTACCACTGAGCTATATCCTCAGCCTCTATCTTTGAATATTGAATATTGAAAACCATAAACTCAGGCTGGAGATATAGCTCAATTGATAGAGTGCTTGCCTACACAAAGTCCTGGGTTCAATCCCCAGTGCCACAAAAAACAAACAAACGAACTAAAGAAAATCATAAATTCACCCTGATAGGTTCAATTCTAATCCATTCTAGCTCTTCCTATCCATATTTATACCTTTCTTCTCCGACAGTGAGAAATTTGACTGTTAATATCTTCAATAGTCTACGAATTTGCTGATCTCCATGTCTAGCTTATCTCCTGACACTGGTTAAATTGTCACTTTGCTAAAATACCCTCCTTATATAGGCCCTGGACCCCATGAAGCTGCCTTGTAGCCAGGAGGGCAGGAAAGCTCATTTTATTTATTTAGGGTCTGCACATGAATTATTTATTAAGTATATCCTTTGGTACTTTGTTTTGTTGCAGTTTCTGTGTGCTGGGGATTGAACCCAGGCTCTCACACATGCTAAGCACTTAATCTACTATTGAGCTACACTCCTACACCCCCAGTTCTATTTTGTTGCTATTCTGAAAATGCATTTATTTTCAATTTATTACTTTTTTTTTCTTTTTGTACTAGGGATTGAACCCAGGGGTGCTTTACCACTGATATACATCTCCAATTCTTTTTACTTTTTATTTTGAGACAGGGTCTCACTGAGTTGCTCAGGGACTCACTGAATTGCTGAGGCTGACTTGGAATTTGTGATCCTCCTGCCTGAATCACAGGGATTACAGAGGTGCACAACCACACCAGGCTATTGCTTATATTTGAAAAGGCCACAAACCAAGCATTGTGGCACACGCCTGTAATCCCAGATGCTCAGGAGGCTGAGGCAGGAGGATCACAAGTTCCAGGCCAGCCTGGGTAACTTAGTGAAACCCTGTCTTGAAATAAAAAATCTGAGGATGTATCTCAATCGTACACCACCTCTGGGTTGAATGCCCAGTATTTTAAAAACAACAAAACAAAACAAAAAAATCCTCCTCTAGCTGGACATTTAATAAGCATACACTTACACTTTCTTTTTAATTTCCCTCTCCTTCCTCCTCGCTCCCCCCCACCTCTCTTTTTCCTTTTCCTCTTCCTAAGGGTTTGCTTAAAGGCCAGCCTTAAGTAACACAGAACACAGAACCAGTAGGACTACTAGGCTAGCCCCAAATCACTTTGGCCTCTTCGAGGGGTCTTACAGACCAAGAAAAATGTGGGGGTGGGGTGGGTTTCTCTATAACACAACCCCCACCCTTTCCCTTCTACACAGAAAGCAGTTCAGAGTTGAGCTTCTGAATAGCTGACAATTCATTAACTGCTGAAGTGAAAGGTGGCCTTGAGATACTTGGTATATAAATTTAGCCGTTTCTACAGAGAGAATGAAAAAAAAAATATGGCTCGATGCTGATCAGATGCTGCTTGTTTCTCCTTACACCATGGGGTTCTGTTCTATGTCATTTCCTTTGAAGTCAGTGGGAGCTCTGTGCAGGACAGCAACACAGCAACACGAACACCGGCCTCTATACATGAAGGTGAGAACTGCCATTACGATAAACTATTGGGCAATGTGGCGGAGGGAACATTGGTTTAACACACTTGGTGGCTACCCTGCAGATCCCACTGTCTGTGAGAGCTTTGTTCAACTGAAGCAAACAAGAACTTTTTGAATCTTGACATACAAGGGTTCATTCAGCAGAGCATCCTCTCTTATGAGAGGAGGCACAGTGCTGGGCAGACATTGCAGTTTTTAGCCAGCACACTGAGGGCATTTCTCTCACATTCTCTCCATCTGTAAAGAGTCTGTTTTCAAGACCCCAAAATGATTTTCTATAGATTGTGGAGATGTATAAATATTTTTATGGGTTTGTACTTACATAGAAAGGAGGGCAAATTGCAATCATGCAAAAATAACCAGGCCTTTTCAATACGGAAAGAAGTCATTCTTTGCAGATTTTTTTTTTCCCCTGAGGGGGTTACTTGGTGAAAAGCAGAGTTTGTGATAGAAACAATGAGAAAAACTTTAACCCCAAGAATGTATCTGAAATGGGGCTGGGGATGTGGCTCAAGCGGTAGCATGCTCGCCTGGCATGCGTGTGGCCCGGTTCCATCCTCAGCACCTCATACAAACAAAGATGTTGTGTCTGCCAAAAACTAAAAAAAAAAAAAAGTGTTAAAAAATTCTGTCCCTCTCTCTCCCTCTCCCTCTCTCTTTAAAAAAAAAAAAAATGTATCTGAAATGAAGAATCATGTACATTTGCTTTCTACCTCAGGAACATTAGTTTGTTAATTATCTACAGACTTTTCTCCTCTCTCCCCTGTCACAATTGACTTATGTGTCATTTATTAGAATCCCCAATCAAAGGATGGTTTCAGTTATTATTCTGCAAACATTGGCATGAGTAGAGGTCAAAGAGAAAATTTCCCAAAGTGATTTTTGTCCACCTACCCCATCCTCTCACTTGAAGTGTTTTTTTTTTAAATTTTTTTAATATTTATTTTTTAGTTGTAGTTGGACACAATATCTTTATTTTATTTACTTATTTTATGTGGTGCTGAGGATCGAACCCAGGGCCTCGCACTTGCTAGGTGAGCGCTCTACCGTTGAGCCCCAATCCCAGCCCCTCACTTGAAGTTTTTGATTCCTTCATTCTGCTCCTGTCCCCAGGCTTTTGCTTAAGCTGTACCACACACCCAGCTTTCAGGTCCCTCCCTTGCAAGCACCCCTTCCAGGGTAATGCCCCAACATTTTGTACTTGTGATTTATCCTGCCGGACAGCATTGGAATGGAACAGACATTTTCAACTTAAAATGTTGAATTCTTTTTTAGAAAACCTGTAACCACAGGTTACTGTAAAGACAATATTTAAATCTGCCAGACTGGATGAGATCCCCAAAGGAGGAAATGTAGATGGAGAAGAGCAAGAACAGAGTTCTAGAGTACTCCAAATTTAAGAGATTAAGGAAAAGAGGAGAAAACCAGAAAAACATTTCTTGGAAATCACTTCGTAACAGCAAATAAGGAGCAGCATCATTCTTTGAAATAATAGTTATAATATAATATTTATAAACTTTTCTGGTGTATAAACAGTCCTTAATTTATTCAAGCAGTTCTCTATTAATAACTTCTGTTTTTTCTTTTCTTTCTTTTTTTTGGTGATACTAGGAACTGAACTCATGGCCTTCAGCACATTCGCAAATGCAGGCAGGTACTCTATCACTGAGCCACATCCTTCAGTGATGCTATATTACTCAGGCTGACCTCAAACTTGCATTCTTCCTGCTTCAGCCTCCCAAATTGCTGGGATTACCCAACTTTAATAGTTTCTTAATTGGTGCTCCTCCCCTCAGTTTATCCTTATGTCAATTCATAATTCATTCCATATATTGTTCAGGTTAACCTTGGATTAATCTTAGTCATTTGTGCCTGGATGAAGAGCAAAAAATTGAATAAAATTGGATAAGTATAGTATATTTTATTTCTATGATGACATATGATATAGTTATTAAAAATCATGTTGAGGAATAATGTTGACTGAATAAGACAATCCCAATTTATCCACATAACAACATACACACACACACACACACCAAAAAAAAAAAACTGGAAAAAAATGCTATATGTTTATCCATCAAAAGTTTAAATATTTCTGGATGAGGGTTTCCAAGTGATTATTATGTTTGTTTTGATCTGTGTTTTGCATTTTAAAAAAAGCATTTTTAAAAGTATATTTTATTTTTTTGTTTGTGGTGCTGGGATCAAACCCAGGGCCCCATTCTTTAAAAAACATTCTTTAATTGTGTTGCTTTACAATCAGGAAACCAGTTTTGATTTTTTTTTAATTGCTTAAAAGTATAATTTTTAAATATCTTAATTTAGTAGTCAAGACCCTTCTGATTACATAACCAACCTACTTACTCAAAGTTTTCTCCTACTTGACACAAACTCTTTGTTTCAGTTAAATGAATCTGATCTGATCTGCTCAAGGTCTCCTAAATATACTCTATACATCTAGACTTTTTTGAAGGCTGGGATCCTTTTATATCCCACTTTTCCTATAATTTGTACAAATTCCCTAAAACATTAAGTTCCATCTGATATTTGTTCTTAAGAACATGAATGATGGAAAGGGTCTCCAAAAACTAATGATTGTTATTCATTCAGCATTTAGCACAGGATACTTTGCATTATTATGGTTCTTTTTTTTTTTTTCTATGAACCAGTAACTTATCTTCCCAACTGGCATTTTTATTCTCAAAGGATCTGTTCTGGGACTTTGAGTTCTTGGTATTCCCCGTGACGTCCTGTTCCTTGTTCACAATAAGCATGCAATAAACACTTGTAGTGGTTTAAATCCAGGAATACTTCAAATAAACATGCTTTTTAAAATGTGAAATAACTCTGGATCTCTACATATGTTTGTTATCTTCTAAGTGCTTGTTGTAGAAATAATAAAAATTCAGCAATTAATTGATTGTAAAAAAACATTTTAAATATATGTAATTACCAACTATTGCTTAAACATTATTTCTTCCTTCACCAAAGGTTATTGGTATTTTTTTCAGAGAATGTTCTTTTCTTATTGTCTCCTGAACAATGTAGCTTTTTTTTTTTTTTTTTATTCCCTGGTCCCAAATAGGACCTCCTCTTGTGCTCTACCTTTGTAGGTGAAATACCTCCTGCTTCAGTGAAATCCATTTTTCCAAGTGCATTTCTGTTGGTTTAGGGAGCAACTTGAGGATTCTGCACTTGGCACCATTCTATTTCCTTGGCATCTCTCCATAGTCACCATTTAAAAAGCTCCTGGTCTGCAGAATTTTTCTCCATCATATACTCTGTGGAGATTAGAAAAGGATTGTATTACATTGGGCTTGAAAATGTGATGGAAAATGAAATTTGCTTTACCAAGAAAGGAAGCTTTTGAAACTCAAATTATTCTACTAGGACCCTTACACAGGGATAGTTTCTAGTGAAGTAAAAATGTCAGATATGGTGTAAGTTCCTTATTTAGATTGTCACTAAGTAAATATCACAATGTTTAAAATCACTCACACTTTAAAAGGTACGGGGGTGGGGGTGCAACTGGGTCAGAGGAATTCTAATGTTCTATAGCACAGTAGGGTAACTATGGTTGACAAAAATTATTTTTAATTTTTTTTAATAATTATGTGGTACTGGGGATTAAATCAGGGTCTTAAGCATGGTAGGCAAGCACTCTATTACACAGTTACACCCCTGGCCCAACAGTTAATTTTACATTTCAAAATAGCTAGTAGAGAAAAATTTGAATATTCTTAACACAAAAAAGTGATAAATGTTTGAGGTAACAGATATACCAATGACCCTAATCCAATCATTACACATTGTATACATGTATTAAAATATCACACTATACCACACAAAGATATACACTGTGTTAAATTAAAACTTTAAAAAGATAAAAACACTCAAAATAAAGGCGTTTGTAAAACAATACGAATATGGATGTACATGTTTAGTACATATGTAGCTCAGTGGTAAAAAGCCCCGGGTACAATTCCCAGTACTCTCAAAAAAAAAAAAAAAAAAAAAAGTCCTGGATTGGTAGAGCACTTGCCTAGTATGTATGAAGCACTGGGTTTAATCATAAGTTCTGGAAAAAAAAAATTTGGGTCAGGGATGTCCTGGTTTGTCAGTGCCTTAAGCAGTTATCTTATCTACACATTAGGCTTTGTATATGTGAATGTAAATGCACAGATAAAGGCCTGATAAGCAGACCATCTGATCATTTACAGTGGTTTTATCTGCGTGGTTGACCATTTCATAGTTAGAGAAATAGATGCCAGCAAAGTCACACAGCTAACCCGTGGTGGAACTGAAATCTATCTCCAGCTGTCTAACTGCAGATTCTGCATAGAAAGAAGGAAGGCAGTGGAACTGGTCTGTGGTTTAGGATTTTTACTGTATTTCATCATTGGCATATACACTTTTGTCTAATTGGGAGGTGACTAAACGCATCTGGGTCTGGTTGATGTGTTGGTTGAAAATTACTATTATTACAAGGATGATTATTATAGTATTTAGTAATTATGCAGTGCTTTATACTTCAAAGAACTGTGCTTTATAATCATTTATTAGCTATGTCTCACAACTTCTCTATGGTATAAAGATGCATTTATCATGGGCATTTTGCAGAAAGAGAAGCTGAGGCACGGTAAGATGGGCTGCCATTTTGATACATAAAAAGAGTGAAGGTGAAATGCAACCCCTTAAATTCCTGACACTCATCAAATAGCTCAATCTGGACAACACAAGTTTAATTAATTAGTTTATGACTTTTAGAGGATAGGCATTAGTTCTAATACTTTTTTTTGAAATTTAATTACAAATTCAATGGAAAAGATGGTAAAAATTAATGACCATTCCCTTTCAGGTCTTCTACTTTTGAGCTTTCACTGCATTTGTGTCCATGGGATATTTTTGTTCAAATTCAACCTTGCTATCTCCTATTTCTCCATGCCAGCACAATTTGACCATAGATTTTGGTTTCCAGTGTCAATATTATATTGCTTCAGTTTGCTTTCATTGTCTGTGAAAAATGCCTCTGCTCACCACATGCTTAGCACTCTTCATGATAACTGCTTCTTTTCTTTTTTTGTTACTGGGGATTGAACCCAGGAATGCTCTACTGATCTATATAACAAGTCTTTTTTATTTTGAGACACAGTCTTGTTGAATTGCCAAGGCTGGCCTCAAATTTGTGATCCTTCTGCCTCAGTCTCCCGAATAGCTGAGATTACAGGCTACAGGCGTGCACCACTGTACCCAGCCTTCATGATAACCTTCAATAAATTCAAACTTCATGCAAAGATTATATGGGAATGATAGAGTGTTAGATGTATGACAGTTTGTACACTTCAAAAATGAATGTGATAAACATGTCACTGTGACTTGAGGTGGAATGGGGAGGGAGACGAGAAGGATCTGTGTGGGTTTATTACAGCTCCCTATAAAAGGTCTGGAGAAGATGTATGCATTCCTCTATAAATTGAGGGTCTTTCAGGTGGGAGGCAGTCATGGCTGTGGCACATGGGAAAGGCTCAATAAATATTAGTTTAGTGGTTAAGAGTGTGTCTCTGGAGACAGATTGTCTGGGCTCTAATCCTGGTTCTATCACTTGCTAACTACCTTTAACTAGCTGAGCTTGTGTACCTCCAACCAAAGCAAAGGAGAAAAAAGGAGGGGGAATCATACCTCATAGGGTTGGTTTTTGTATAATTTATCTAAGTATGTACTATTATATTTTCTATTTCTAAGGTAGTTGAAAAATATTAGCTTCAACTCTATTAAAATTGTCAGTGATAAAGACATTTATGATATGATGCCTGCACCTGCCTTGCTTGTTTTGAAATGGTACATCATACTTCACATGCTGCTAAGAAAAACAATTTAAAATCATCTCAGAATACGTTGGAATAAATAGTTGTAAACACATGAAAAATCTATAAGGCAAATTAATTTATTTTTATTTTTTATTTTTTTTTAGCGTTGGGGATTAAACCCCAGGGGTGGTTTACCATTGAGCTAAATCCCCAGCCCTTTTTATTTTTTTGAGACAGAATCTTGCTAAATTACTGAGATTGGCCTCAGGCTTGTGATCCCCAGCCTTGCGAGTTGCTGGGATTACAGGTGTGTGCTATAGGGAGTGGCTCAAATTTTTTAAATTGAGAAATGTCATGTTTAAGAAAATCCCAATTTCTGGCTGGGCATTGTGGCAAACAAAAATAACTAGGGACGTAACTCAGTGGTAGAGCACCCCTGGGTTAAATCCCTACTACCAAGGACAACAACAAAACATACTTTTTGATTTAAAACTTTGAGTTAAACAACACATTTGAGGGCTATTTTTCAGATCTTTGCCATATATACTTACAACTAAAACATATTCTATTCTGGTACACTGTGCTGTTATTCAAAGCAAACTTTTTTCGTTTTTCAAGCACTGTGTCAAAGAAGGGATAAAAGTTGAGGAAGAAAAAATATGATAGTCTTAAAAAAACTGTCAGGTCTGGGGAAATATGCAACAATGTCACAAAACTGAGTGAAAAATTCCATAATAAAGTGTGGAAACTAAGACTTAAGCTCCTGGTGAAGGATCAGGTCTATGTTAGAACAAACAAAGAATAAACAAAAAGCCCCATTATTTCAATTCTTGGGAAAGGGTGGACACCCAAGTAGATGCCTCTTTTGTTTAACAAAATGCCTTAATGGGTTTTGGGAGAAGGAGCTATGCATAGACAGGGCCACAGCCAGGCTAGATCCTTGGAGGCTTGGGGTCTGTGCAACTGGCACCCCCTAGAGCAACATTCATATTGAATTCTTTATGAATGGTACCCCCTGGAATTGTGCAACCTGGTGATTGGTGATTGTGTCAATAAAGGTGGCCTGGAGTCTGTCCTTAGGTGAGGATTGAGAACTAAATCCTTCTACATAATAAAATAACAGGAATTTTAAGTCTTTCCTAGAGGATGAAGGCCAGGGTGAAAGGTCCTGGAATGGAGGAAAAAAAAAAAGGGTTTGGAGAAAAGGTGTCTTTAGAATTAGGATGGGCCAACAATTTAACAACAACTTGGAGCCTATGAACTGGGTGAGAAATTTCTGGTAATATTATTACTTTATTTATCCAGGTATGTATTTATTAGTTGACGGGGATGGAACTCAGGACATTGCATATGCTAAGCATACTTCCTACCACTGAGCTACATCCCATCCCCTCAGAATTTTTAAATGAGATGCATAAAATCTTTATTTTTAAAGATTTAACCTCTAGGAGACACTGGCAGTTAAAAGACATATAACATTTTGGGGGGTCAGACTTTTGTGTGATTCAGGAGGTACCAGCAAAGACTTCTATGCTCAGGCTCATAGAGCAACACTTGCCTAAACATACAACATCACAATAACTTGCTTTTTTTCTTCAAAAAGCTGAAAGTGCTTATACT
Organism: Marmota monax; assembly: GCF_021218885.2. Lineage (NCBI taxonomy): Eukaryota > Metazoa > Chordata > Mammalia > Rodentia > Sciuridae > Marmota > Marmota monax. The sequence continues at coordinate 6,413,967 of NW_026695212.1, forward strand.
TTTATTTTCTCCCCTGACATTCCAGTGTGGGAGGGGCAGATTTATGATAACATTATTTATAGAAGGAGAAATTGAAAATAGAGATTAAATCACTTACTCAAGGTTGCATAGCTGGGGTGGTAGAGCCCACACTGGAATTTGGTTCTCCAAGCTCCAGCCAAAGTGGAAAAAATGTGAGTTTTGCAATTAAAGGGATCTTTGAACGATCCTGTTTCTGCTTCTTAAAAGAATGTGGTCTTTAGTCCATTACTTCACCTAAGTCTTGGTTATTCTTATCTGTAAAATAAGACCATAAAACCTCATAGCAGTATAGTGAAGATTAATTTAGTAAATGCATGTAAAGCTTTGGCATAGAGCAGTTTTAAAGATTTGTTACATTTCCAACTTAGTATTATCTGGTTAAATTTCAATACAAATTAATAAAAAATAATATAATAACAAAGTAATAAAAAATAATCTTCCATTAAATCTGATTGTTTTTCTAGCCTTATCTTCCACAGAGAGCAAAGCATTAAAAAAAAAAAAAACACCACACCAATATGTCATTTAATTATTGGGAAGCATTTTGCTTCAGTAGAGTTATTCCTGTAAGTAGAAAAACAAAAAGGAATACATGGAAGATGAGCTATTTGAGTGCAGTGGTTCTCAAACCTGGGGGACCTGTTAAAACAGATTGCTGGGTTCCACCCCAGAGTTTCTGGCTCACAAGGTCTGGGGTGGGGCCCAGTAATTTGCATCTGTAATAAGCTCCCAGGTGATGCTGAGCTGCTAGCCCAGGGACTACACCTTGAGAAGCCTTAGATGCTTCTGGGAAATGTTGGGGATGGGGTCCAGCAATTTGTTTAACAAGTCCTTCAGGGTGATTCTATATTACTCTCAAGTTTGAGAACTGCTGGCATAGTGCTGTAAAGTGTCTGAGAAAACAGACTCCTAAACAAATAAATTAATTAAAAACAAAACAAAACAAAAACTAGACTCCCTTTCAAATCCTGACTGTAGGATTTATCAATTAGGTGACCAGTTTAAATGACCAAAGGCTAGCTCCTCTGCATCTTCCACAGAACCTAGCAATGTCTGTGTCAGAATTTCTCTTCCTAGCCCTTTAGGCCTTGGTAGAAAGAGATGGCCTTAGTAAGTTTTGCCAAGGGCAGGCTGTTTTTCACTTCATACTCAAGAGGCATGAAAGGCTGCTTAATTTAGGTAATATGGAAGTATTTAAAAATACTTCTGCAATCACACACACACACACACACACACACACAAAATAAATAAAATAAATAAAAAACAACCAACCAACCAACCAACCAAACAACAACAACACAGCACTTTAAATAAATAAATCAGTAGTGGTGGCATTGTTTGCATCTTAACTTTTTTCTTTTTTTATGGTACTGGGGATTTAACCCAGGGCCTCAATGCATACTAGACAAGAGCTCTGTCGCCTAGCCACAAATCCAGCCGTTTATGTTTATAATAAGGGGTTCTCAAATATTTCTATTTCTCTTGCCTTTCTTAGTTGGAAGTTTTAAGAATCTTTTTCTTAGTATGTTTTGAGATATGCATGTGAAGAAGATTTTTATTAACTTCCTCCTGAATCTGGCCTAGGATACAGCTTCTGACCCTGATATTTAGTGTCTTTTGGATTTTGTGGCTGAGGAATGCTCCCCCCCCCCCCCCGCCCCCGCCCCTCTCTTTCCCTTGTCTGACATCTGACTCTGTGAGTCCTCCTAAGTATCCATATATAGGCCTTTCTTATTGCTGGTGAGGTATAAGAATCGTTAGCTTGTATTTGGTGCTAGATACTTCGAAATATCATTTTGAATTTCTACAACAATCCAGAGACGATCCCACTTACACACCAAACTGAGGCTGAAGGATTCATCCTCCAGGATAGAAAAGTGAAATAATAGGATCCAGGCAATAAGATTCTAGACAGTCTGGCCTACACTGCTTTTGTTGAAGTTGCAAGTGATGATGTAATATAGGAATATTATTTAGTTCCTCTCCTTAAAGAATTTAAAGATCTTGTTAGGTGTATATGAGATTATACACACAGCACTGGTTAAAGTAAAATCAAGAGCCAAGTATAGAATTTGGTATCTTTGACGGGTTTCCTCTGCTCAAGATGTAGAGAATTAGCACCAATCTCAAGGGGTTTGCACGTGATTAAAAGAGTTCATGTACCCGAAGCGCTTAATACAGTGCCTACCACGTAGTAAGCGTTCAGTTAATGTTAATTTTTAAGGGAGACGACTGGAATGGAGATTACTCTGGAGACAGTCGGGAAGCTGGATGAGTGCACTGAGCTCTGGCAACTAAATTCTTCGAGCCTCGGTTTCCTTGTCTGTAAAACCAAGTGGCTGGAGCGGGAACAGCCCTAACAACAGTTGCCGAGTGCAAAGCTGTAGCCTGGGGAACCGACCGACTGGTGGGGCCGAAAGGGTTAGCAAGGAGCCCGGGGGTAGGATTTGCGGGAGCCGGGAGGGAGAGGCCCCGCCCGGGAGGCTCGGGCAGCTCCAGCCTGCGAGCAGTTCCGGTGCCAAAACCCTTCCCTCTCCCGCTCCTCCGGAAGTGCTTTTCTAAGGTTCGGGCCGGAGAGAGGCCTGGTAGGCACAGCCGCAGAGGCTCCTTCGGCTCCGTGGACTCGGAGCAGGGGCTCCAACCCGGGTCAGAGTTTGGAGGTCCACGGCCACCCACCCGCGCCCCGTGACCTCCCTGCACCCGGGCGGACGGTGAGTGGACGGGGAAACGGACTGGGCCGGCCTCAGGCCTGGGTTGGGGCTGGCGCTCTCGGGCCCCGGCCGTCCGCTCCGGGCTCCGGGCAGCAGGCAGCGGACTCAGCTGTCGGAGTCTGGGGAAGGGGGTTGTTGACCGCCGCGGTCTTCGCCTAGCCGGCGGGGCGAGAAGAAACGGGCTGCGGGGCTGTGGGGTGGGCGGGGCGGGGCCGGGGAGGGGGTTCCCGGAGCTGTTGTTGCTGTTGGGACTCGGAGGTGGGGACGGGCTGGGCCTCGGTCCGCGCGCCCCCCTCGTTTCTGCTCCCCCAAGTCTTCTCGCCGCCTCCCCGCTTTGATTTTTCTGTGTTGGACCTGGCTTTAGGACTCTTGGACACCCGATTCAAATCCGGGCTCCAGTGCCCGACTTTTCGTCTTCTCTGGGTCTGCCCACCCCCGGGCTCAATTAGCAAGTATCCCGGGGGTGTCGTCTCTTCAGCTCCAGGGTGGGGCGCTGCCTGTGTAGATGCCCGGGATCTTTTGCGAGGCTTGTCCTCCGAGCCCGCTTCAGGGTAGCGTTGGGTCGGTTTGGGTAGCGCTCGGAACTGGGTCTAGAGACGTAGGTCACTGAGGCATCGGCGTGCCTCCGATGCTCTTCACTCACTTGGAAGCTTGCTGAAGCTGTTGCTGGAGTCAAGTTAAAAAAAAAAAAAGCTTATGGAAAATCGGTAGTGCACATAAATTCCCCTATTTTCTTGCTGACGTAAAAAAAAAATGCTATTCCCAGATCTGCACTCCTAACTTCTGTGGCTTTCCGAAGTCCCAGTTGTATGATGAGTGCAGTCACAGGTTATTGCACGAATTGATTGTAGAGGGTGGGAGGATTACTATATCCCCTTTCTCCCAAAGTTTGTTTACTTTCATATTTGGGACTGTCATTTTCCTTAACTTTTAAAGAAAAATGGTTCTCGGTTACTCTTGAAAGGTTCCTTAGAGTTGCCGCTACAGTGCAGAGAGGTTCTCGCAGGCGGGCAGAGGTGTTTTGTAAAATTTTAAACTTATAACATGAAGTATTCACTTCCGTTGAATTGATAATTTGCTAGAGGAGAAAGTGATATATGTAGTTATTTTAGTGAACCGCTTTTAGGCAATAAACTACTGAGGAAGATTTGTAGGAAAAGGGGATTTTTTTTCACATTGAATGGTGATTTTTTAAAAAAATTTTTGATCATAAGAAATACATTTACTTTATTTTTTAACAGGTAATCTTTGTTTTTGCAATGTAAAGTATACACAGATCATCTTCATGAAACCAGCGACATATCTGCACTTCTCATTTTACGCTTATATTAGGAATTACTCTGTAGTTTTTTGAGTATGTCATTCTCCCTTCCCACCACTGGAAGGGGAGGTAATATCATGAATTAGGAAAAATAGACTTAAGTAACAAATTTAGTGAGCTCTCCTATGTAAAGGAACATTTATTTCAGGGTTGTTGATCTTGAACAGGTAAAGGGTAGGTGATTTTTAAAGGGTAGATGATTTTTAAAGAAAAAATTCTGGACGCAAGATTAGTTGCACGACTTTTAGATTTAAGTAGAAGCTAGATTTTTAGACATTCAAAGTGTTGAGAGCATAAGTTTGGAATATTGGAATTGAGAAAATCTGGAAAAGCAGTCAAATTAGATTTAGTTATGGATTTGTATTATAGATATGATAATGTGTTTTGAAGGAAACTGTTACAGGAATGATAAGAGCAGAAAAAGGAAATGGGGGAAAATTGTATACTTGCAGGTACTGTAAATTGCATTATTCAAGTCAATTCAGTGATATAGATCATTTACTATGGATCAAGCGTGTTAGGAAGCCATGTAGGAGCAAATAAAGATAAAGCCACAATAACCAAAATTCATATTTTGGCAATAAATTTCTAAGGTTGTTCAAAATCATGAATAAATTTTATTATTTAGGCATACTAATTTTTTTTTTTTGAATTGGGATTTAACATAGAGGGTAGATGTTAAGTGCTTCACGAAATCACTTTGTTAGGTATTATAGGATACAAAGGTTGTCTTTGGCCTTTAGGAATCGAATGTAGTGAGGAATGTAAGATATTTGCACAAAAATTTACGGCATAAAGAAATACATGTAAAAATTTAACCACATGGTTGGATTGACCTAAAATTTAGAGTTGTTTAAAAGTGTTCATTTTTTGGCTTAAGTAATCATGGAAAGTAGTGGAGGTATAGTAATACTTACAAAGATAGTTCAGTGGTGTTTTTTATTGAAAATTTACTTGAATACCAGTCTGTATGCTAGTTGCTTCATGTACATTTTCTAAGCTTTTCAACAACATACAATCATATTTCTTTTTTTAATTTTTTTTTGAGAATTTTAATATTTATTTTTTAGTTTTCGGCGGACACAACATCTTTGTTTGTATGTGGTGTTGAGGATCGAACCCGGGCCGCAAGCATTCCAGGCGAGCGTGCTACCACTTGAGCCACATCCCCAGCCCACAATCATCTTTCTTAATGGGGACTCTAATATGTTAGATAATTTGCCCTGGCTCTGTGGCTAGCAAGTTTGCATTCAGATATGTCTGATGTCAAAGCCTGTGTGTTTCCACTATTCCCAATAAACTGTTATCTCCCAGTAAACTGGTACCTCAATTCAATATTTCACAGGGTAAAAGTTTTCTAAAACAAAGATTCAGGGTTTTGGATAAGGTGGGTGAAGGCCTTTCAAATTAAGAGAATAATATTAGTGGAAGGTTGGAGGTAGTAAAGTTAATTGTGTACTCAGAGAAGTTAGTTGACCAGGTTACCTAGAATATAGCATTCGCATTTGGGAACTGGTGTTAAGGTTGTCAAATTTAAATTGGGTTGAATTGTTGAGCATGTTTAAAATGCTGTATTTAGAAGTTTGACATTTGGAAGGTAATGAAGAGTGACTAAGATTTAATAGTGTGTAGAATGATTTGCTGTGGCAAGCTAGCTTTCTCTCTCTCTCTCTCTCTCTCTCTCTCTCTCAGGTTTTTTTTTTTTTTTTTTTTTTAAATAGTGGGGATTGAACCTGGAGGCACTTTACCACTGAGCTACATCCCCAGCCTTTTTGTTTCTTTGTTTTGAGACAGGTCTCATGAAATTGCTCTGGGCTTCCCTAACTTGCTGAGGCCAGCCTCAAACTTGTGATCTTCCTGCCTCAGCCTCCTGAGTTTCAATATAGTACTGTAAATACTGGGTAAAGGTAATAGTAATGGATGAAAATGAAGGCTTGACTGGACCTGGCAATTGATTTAGTAGTTGGGTAGAGGGAGGGATTGGTAGGAAAGGTTTGGAGAAGATAGAAGCTGGGAAAGTTACATTTTTTAAATGTGGGATATGTTGATGGTGATACTGTTACTAGAAATATGGGCAAGGAGTTGTGTAATGAGATCAGTTTTGGATATTTTTTTTTTTAAATATGTTAGTTGTAGATGGACAAAATACCTTTATTATATTTTTATGTGGTACACAGGATCGAACCCAGTACCTTCCACATGCAAGGCAAGTACTTTACCACTGAGCTACAACCCCAGCCCTGTTTGTTTTTTTATGTACTTGACAAACACTGGAAATGCCCAGAGGCTTTTGGAAATGTGAGTTTGCAGTTCAGGAGAGAGGTCAGGGTTAGGCATATATTAAACATGGTGTAGAGAATAATGCAAATAAAAATACTTAGAGTAATAAATAAATAATAATACTAATTTATTATACTAATAAATAATAATACAAATAAAAATAATAATAATACAATACACTAATAATAATACACTAATAATAATACAAATAAAAATACTGTAGAGTCCACTTAAGGAGATGAACATGCCAAGGGAAAGTGCTGAGGGGAAAGAAAAAAACACAAACTAAAACAAACCCTGTATTTTAGATAGCATCTGTTTAAAACAAGGAAAAGACACTAAGTAATCTATTTTATGCAATGGATAAAAAATTTGATAGTATGTATACAACTTCTTCACATTGCAGATTCAGATGGAGTAGAAGGAATCTGATCATTAAAAATCCAGCTGGGAAATAAATTTTTTTGCCCTTGCTAGTAAGAATACTATCCTATCATTATCCTATTTCAAGGAGGACAAGTCAGTTTTTGGTTACTTAAAAGCTATGTTTGGTTATTTCTTTTGAACATTTGCTTGGCAAGTGATATGTGAGGATTTAAAAGTAAATCTCTGATATTGTATTCCATTTATTTGTTTGCATGATTTTGATTTTGGTTTGGATATCAGGAATCTCTGAATATTCACAGATAATACTTGTGCCTTTTATTATAGCCAGTTGTTAATATTGCCTTTTATAGAAAATGGTATTTAATTACATATTTTTCTTCCTACTCTCTTTTGTAAGTATTTTTGATTAAAGTAAGTAGTTTTATCTCTAATGTTCTGATTACTCTAGTGGGATAGAATAAGGTACTTTCTGGGTGTGGGATCAAACCCAGGGCCTCATGCATGCTAGGCAAGCATTTTATCACTGAGCTACATCTCCACCCAGCTTAAGATACTTTTATCTATCATGTAATGATACATATGTGAAAATTGTTTTATGTTTAAGAACTATCAATTTATAGAATTTTATGTTTTCTGTTTAGATATTTAAATAAGGGGAATTTGTGTATTAAAATGTAAAAAGACTGTAATAGTTTGCAAAATGAGGCTTAGAGAGATAACTTTTTAAATACAGTTTATTATTTTTAGACTAAGTTACCATGGAATTGCTTGTTTCTTGAGAATTAATACAAATTCCTTTTGTTTTTCAGGAATATGTTTTTCACTGTACGCCAGCACTTGAGACTGTCCAAAGTGTTCTGCGTCAGTGTTGTTGGAGGCAGGGGGTTTTGTGTGTGCTTTGCCTGGATGGTTGGCTTAGTTTCAGTGAGCCTGGTATTAACGAAGCGAAGGTCAAGAGTTCCATTTAGCTTCTGTCTGAATGATGGCCAGGGAGTACACCTCTCACTCCCACCAGCTGTCTTGCAAATTCCTTGGTTGCCATTGTTGCAAAGGTGACTGCATGTGGGTAGATCTTTTACTATTGGAAGAATATTAGAGGAAACTTAGCCAAATGGTTAAGAACTCTGACTGCAGTTATGACAGATCTCTGTTAATTTGTGGCCTTGGGAGAGTCCCTAAACCTGTCCAAGCCTCTGTTTCCTCATTATTGGAGAGGTTAATATTTGGTTTGGGCCATGCACAGTGGAGCACACTGTAATCCCAGTGGCTGGGAGGCTGAAGCAGGAGGATCACAAATTTAAAGCCAGCCTCATCAAAGCAAATTAGTGAAATCCTTTCTCAAAATAAACAATAAAAGGGCTGGGGATGTGGCTTAGTGTTTAAGAGCCCCTAGGTTTAATCCCTTGTGCCCCCCCCCCCCCCCAAAAAAAAAAAAAAAAAAGATTGGTTTGGCCATGTCCCATGTCATTGTTTTCCTTTTGTAAGTTGGAAATGGCTACCTAGACCTGTGGTTCCTAAATGCTGGAATGTAGAGTACTGTTAGTTTATGAAAAAGTTTTCACCTGTTTGAGTGAAATGTGAATGTAGTTAGCTTTCATAAAACTAAATATTTTTTCTAAAATTATCTTTTATCCTTTTTGGTGGTAGCATATTAGTTCTTTTATGAAACAGCGGTGATGGTAATTGATAGGTTTTTAAAATGTCATCAGCAGAATAAAAGTTGGCAACCCTATGTTGGTCATCCTTTTGAGATTATGGTTCTGTGAAATCTCAAAAATCTTAATTTAAACTGTATCCAAGTGAGGGATTGAAGAGAGTGTTCATCCAGTGTTTATGCATGTTCAAGTTAGGTTTGGGGTACATTCTGCCCCTCTTTTACCCTATAGGAACTGTATGGTGATTCTCACCACCATTAAATTCAGTTTTGTCAAGTTTCACACTTAATACAGCATACTTCAAGGAGCAATTCAGACTCTTTTCAGTTGAGTTCATACAAAGTTGCTTCAAATTATTTGTTTAAGGGTATTTCTCAACCAGAGACCCAGGAGAAAACTGGTGAATCCTGGGGGCTGACTGGAGGTGCTGCTTTAAGTTAGTACTCTTGTTTATTAGCCAGCAAGATAAATAACTTGTCTGTGACATAGTAAAGTAGCAGAAATTGGCTTCCTTTTTTTTTTTTTTTTAACCCCTTCTATAAGAAAGACTAATGAAGCTGGAGTGAGTGAGAAGTCTTTTTATTCAAAATAGCAAGTAAATGTACAAATACCAGTATTCAAAATGCTTTCTAGAGATAGAGAATAGGGGAGCACTGTATAATAGGTTATGTAAGTAGAGCCACAGAAGTACTTCTGACACAACCAGTTATTAACATAAGCACTTATTGAAATTGCATCACTTGTCTGGATGAGAAACTTATTGACTCCCTGGTTTACTTGGAGTAGGGGAGGGATATAGGAATTTAAGTTACAAACCTAGTCAAGGCAACTGTCAAAGATTTAACATTTGTTTCCTTTGAGCATTCTTTGGTTAGGTAATTTAAAAAGTAGGGAGTCCTATAGAAATACTTAATAATTTATGCATTAGAATGCCTAAAGCAAGGGTTGGGGTTGTGGCTCAGCAGTAGATCACTCAGCAGTAGATCAGTAGATCACTCAGCAGTAGATTGGAGGCCCTGGGTTCAATCCTAAGTGCCACATAAAAATAAATAAAATAAAGGTATTATGTCCAACTACAACTAAAAAAAAAAAGAATGCCTAAAGCAAAATGTTTAGGTTAAGTTGAAATACCTCTGTTATATTTTTTTTTTTTTTTTTTTTTTTTTTTTTTTTTTTTAGTATTTATTTTTTAGTTTTCGGCGGACACAACATCTTTGTTTGTATGTGGTGCTGAGGATCGAACCCGGGCCGCACGCATGCCAGGCTAGCGCGCTACCGCTTGAGCCACATCCCCAGCCCCCTCTGTTATATTTTAAAGAAAACTGAAGGTTTGCTGCTTTAGATATTAAAGGTGATATTGGTTTATAGAGTATTATTGTATATAATTATTTCTAGTAAATAAAAAATTCATGTATAACTCATTTATTTTAACAATGTTTAAATTTTTCTACCAGATATTCCCAGTAGCAGAAGTGAGTTGGATGAGTACCCTTAAAAGTCTAGGGATGTAGTCCAGAGTGTGCCTTCTATCAGTTGAAAGGATTTTTTAAAAAAATATTTTTTTAGTTGTCAGTGGACCTTTATTATTTAATTTATTTAGATGTGGTGCTGAGAATCAAATCCAGTGCCTCACATATGGTAGGCAAGCGCTGTACCACTGAGCCACAACCCCAGCCCCATCAGTTGAAAAGATTTTGATGCCTGTAGGGTTTTATTTTTAACACTTGGAGGAATTTTGCATTTTGCTATATTTTATGTATGTAAACAGTGTTTCACTGTCAACTAAAACTGAAGCCCTAAGAACTGGTATGTTCATCTTATGGATAGTGCTAACCTATTTTTGGCCTCCTTTTTTTCTTTTTTAAATCCTCCTGTATCTGGTGACTGGTAGAACGTAGAAGACTGAACAATTTATTTTATTTTATTTATTTATTTTTTAAAATTTTTTTTTAATATTTATTTTTTAGCAGACACAACATCTTTGTTTGTATGTGGTGCTGAGGATGGAACCAGGGCCGCACGCATGCCAGGCGAGCGCGCTACCGGTTGAGCCACATCCCCAGCCCTGAACAATTTATTTTAAATACTAATGAGGAACTGTAATTTTGTAATTTCTACAATGAATGACTAAATTGCTGAGGCTGACCTTGAATTTGTGTTCCTCCCGAGTCGTTGGGATTATAGACATGTACCACCATGCCTAGCAATGAAATGACTTTAAAGGGGATCTTGCTGGTTGTTGCCTATAAACCGAGTGACTCAGAAGACTGAGGCAGGAGGATCACATATTTGAAACCAGCCTGGCAATTTAGAGAGACCTTATCTCAAAATAAAATAAAAAGGGCTTGGTGTGTAGCTCAGTGGTAGAGTACTTGCCAACATGTGTGAGGTTCTGAGTTCGAATGGCAGTATAGTTAAAAAAAATGTGTGTTGGGGGGAGTATCTGATCATTTTTAAAAAGTGTTCTTTTACATTTAAGGTTATTTGTTTATTTGTAATGTTACAACAAAATACAACAGTGTGTCTAATAGAGCTTTCTGCAATGATAAAAATGTTCTCTATCAGTGCTGTTTAATAGAGTGATCCAGGTGTAACTACTACTTAGCACCTACGATGTGTCTAGTGTTACAGCAGAGCTTAATTTTTAATTTTTTTCATTTTAACTAATTAAAATTTGAGTAGCCATGTGGCTAGAGGTTGCTGTATCAGTGCTGTTCTTTAGGGTTAGATAAAAGGGAGAAGAGGTTAAAAATCTTCATGTCTCCTCTCAGGTCAGGTTTAGGCAGGTTAGGCACTTAAAAGGCTGCCTTTCTTCCTTCTGTCCTTCCTAACCAGAAATTGAACCCAGGGGTGCTTTACCACTAACCTATATATCCCCAGCCCTTTTTGTTTTTTCAGACAAGATCTTGCTAAGTTGCTGAGGTTGGCCTTAAACATTTGATCCTCCTGTCTCAGCATCTTGAGTAGTTGGGGTTAGGGATGAGTGGCACTGAACTCAACTTGCCTTTATTTTTAATTTTACATGGATGTATTTTTTTTTTTTTAAATCCAAATTTCTTCCCTCAAATTTGAATGCTAAACTCTATGTAGTTTCCTTTATTTTAGTTCTCCCCAACCCCCAATAAATTGTTTCTTTGGTTTACGTATATATTTGCAAATATCTTTGATCATTATTCCCTCTCTCTGGGATCTGGGGTTGTTTTCTTTTTTTGTGGGGCAGGACTAGGGATTGAACTCAGGAGCACTTGACCTAGCCACATCCTCAGCCCTATTTTTGTATTTTTTTAGAGACAGGGTCTCACTGAGTTGCTTAGTGCCTCACCTTGCTGAGGCTGGCTTTGAACTTGAGATCCTCCTGTGTCAGCCTCCTGAGCCGCTGAGATTACAGGCGTGTGCCACCGTGCCCAGCTGTTTTCTTTTTGCTTGGAAGATTTCTTTCATTTTTTTTTTTTTTTTCCCTAGTGAAGGTCTGCTGGAGAACTTGTTATTGGTTGGAAAGTATCTACATCTCTTTCTGAAGATGGTTTGTCTGAATGTGTATTCTAGATTAGCAGTTACTTTTTTCTTTGCTCATTATAGATCTTATTCCATTCTCTTCTGGCTTTTATTGCTGTCAGAAAATCCATAACCTCTTGTAATTGTCATTCCTTAATAGGTAACTGTTGTTTCCTTATGGCTAGTTATAGAATCTTTATCTCTGTAACTTATATTTCTTGTATGTTCTTCTTATTCTATCCTACATGCCTCTTAACCTTTTATTTTCCATTTATTTACTCTTCTAAGTTGTTCAGGATAATTAGTGTCTTTTCTTGAAGTTAGCTAGTCCTCTCTTCACCTGTGTTCAACCAGTGTGTTGAATTAATTTTTTTCCCTTGATTTTACTATAGGGTCTACTTTTTTATTGTGGTAAAATGTGTGGGTGTGCATACATACATACATACATACATACATATAATAGGATTTGCCTATTATAGGCAAATGGTACCACTGAGGTACCATCCCCTCATACCTCTGTTTTAAATAGGAATATATTTATTCCTGTTTCGATTATATTTTGAAATTTTCTTCATTTTATTGTGGTGTCAGGGATTGAACCCAGAGGTGCTTAACCACTAAACCACATTCCCAGCCCTTTTTAACTTATTTTATTTTGAGAAAGGGTCTCACTTGGTTGCTTACAGCCTTGCTAAATTCCTGAGGCTGGCTTTGAACCTGAAATCCTCTTGCCTCAGCTTCCTGAGCTGGTAATTCCAGCATCTGAAGCCTTTGTAGGTGGTTTCTTTGTTTTCTTTTGTTTTTGGTACCAGAGATTGAACCCAGGGGCACTTAACTACTGGGCCACATCCCCAGCCTTTTTTTTTTTTTTTTTTTGAGACAGGGTCTTGCTAAGTTGCTTAGGGCCTTGCTAAATTGTTGAGGCTGTCCTTGATCTTGCAATCTTCTGCCTCAGCTTGGATCCTAAGCTGGTGGGATTTCAGGTGTGTGCCACTAAATGTATCATTTTGCTGGATTTTTCTTTTTTTGCTGGTGTTGCCCATGGTGTCATGCTTTGTTTGTTTCTTTCTTTTTTTTTTCTTCGTGTTGGGTCTAACACAGAACATCAAACATGGTAGGCAGGTGTTCTACCACTGAACTACACCTCCAACCCCTTGTCTTGTAATTTTTAACTGTGAAATGCCTTGGAACTTTATATTTTGTGTAGTGAATTTTAGTAGTACTTCAGAATTCTATAGTTTAGAGCTTATACATAAATCTCTGGGGGTAGTTCCCTGTTCTTCTAAAGTTTTTATTTTGAAATAATTTCAAACTTACCAAACTTACTTGCAAGAATAATACAGTAGACCTTGTATACCATTTGTCCATATTCGCCAATTTGGCTTAGGATATACACATTATTTTTTGTTAACTAATTAAAGAATTACATGCTTTTAAAAATTTTGTGCCTTTTTACCTGTATTTTCTAAGCATAAAGTTATTTATTCTCTTAGGTAATCATAGTATCATTATCAAATTCCAGAAATTTAACGTGCTACTTTAATCTACACTTTGTATTTCAATTTTGTCAAATTTGATCATGCATTTTAGTTTTCTTTAATTTGAAAGTTCCTTTTCTTTGTTTTTCTTGTAATTGAAGAATGTATTTTGTACGAAGTTTAAAAATTTGGGTTTATCTGGTTTGATCTGATTTGCCTAGTGATTTGATTCAAGTTACTTATCATAAGTCTGAATAACTGTAGAAGTGATGTTTCCCTGTCAGGATATCACATCTGAAGATATAAAATGTCCCTTTGTCTCTAGTGATTTTAGGTACCAGGGATTGAGATCAGGGATACTTGATCACTGAGCCACATCCCTGGCCCTATGTTGTATTTTATTTAGAGAAAGAGTCTCACTGAGTTGCTTAATGCCTCATATTGCTGAGGCTGGTTTTGAACTCTCAATCCTCCTGTGTTAGCCTCCCAAGCTGCTGGGATTTCAGGCATGCGCCACCATTCCTGGCTTACGATTTTAATTTTGGTTGAAGTATTGTCTGGTTTGCCTCTAGTTACTGTTTTCCCTTTGGCAACTAATGTACAATGTGTATGGAGATATCCTAGTGTTTTGTTTTTTATCTTAATGAAAAACTAAGTGCACTAATAACATACCTAATTTGTATAGTGCTTTTTAGTTTGCCAAGTATTTTTTTTATTTTGTGATTTTAATTTAATCTTCATGACAATAGTATTTTATAGTTCTGGAAACTATGACTTAGAGATGTAGCTAATATGATGTAATATTGGAATTCAAATTCTGCTGTCTTAAGATGCTTTTCATTAGCTGCAGTTGTCTTTTAAATTACTAGATAGTGGGGTTGTGGTTGTGGCTCAGTGGTAGAATGCTTGCCCAGCATGTGTGAGGCAGTGGGTTTGATGCTCAGCACCACATTAAAAAAAAAAAAAAAAATAAGCAAAATTAAGGTATTGTGTTCATCTACAACTGAAAAAGAAATCTTTAAAAAAAATTGCTAGATTGTACACTCAGGGTATGGTCTTTGTCTTTTTTGCTGTTACATTATTGTACTCCTGAATGAATAAATAACGTATAAACATGAGTTACTCTCTGAAATGCCTTCTTTATAAGGTAGTAATTCTAGTGCAATTGTCTTTTTATATAATTTTCATATACAAATATACACATAATATGTTTATGTAATTCTATATAATTATTGAGAACTTAAGAGTCATGTAGAAGGAGTGCTGGTATTTTATATAACAGATTTTTCATATTAAAAAGTTGATTGGTTTGCACATGGCAAATAAAATCTGAAAGTATCAGGTGGGAAAAGATTAGTGAGGCAGAGTTTCAAATGCTAGTTCAATTCTTTCTCTAGTTATTAAACAAGCTTTTAAGATTTGGCTAATCAGAGGAGATGACTTAAGGTTTTCCTAATGTTAACTTTTGCACTGATACCAGGTTATAGTGTTGGCTAATGTAATCAATCCTTTGACCTGGTGAATTGGTAGAAATTAGATCCTATCCATTCCTTTTCCTCCTACCTATAAATTTCAGTTGAAGCTGGAGGGACTTGGGCATTGCATCTTTGTTAGAATATGAGTTCTGTTGGGTGTGTAGGCACACCTGTTATCTGAGCTAGTTGGGAGACTGAGGCAGGAAGCTCTCAAGTTCCAGGCCAGGCTGGGCAATTTGGTAAGATGCTGTCTGGGGCTACAGCTCTGTGGTGAGCACTTGACTGGCATGTATGAAGTTGTGGATCGAATTTTCAATATCACAAAAAACAAAAACAAAATAAATTCATCCATTGGCCGATTGGTGTAATATTTAGTTATTGGGAGCCTACCTAGGTGTCTCAATTTCAAAGCCAGCCTCAGCAGACTTAGTGAGGCTCTAAGCAATTTAGTAAGATCCTGTCTCTAAATTAAAGAACAAAAACACAGGCTAGGTATTGAGGGTGAATAGTGAATTAAAACACACATGTGGCCAGGTGTGGTGGCACATCCCAGTTTCAGGAGGGTGAGGCAGGAGGGGTTGCAAGTTTGAGGTCAGAATGGCAATTTAGTAAGGCCCCATCTCAAATAAAACATAAAAAATAATAATTAAAAAGAAGGCTGAAAAGTAGTTCAGCGTTAGAGCACACCTAGGTTCAACCCACAATTTCAGTAAAAATCAGAAAAGTGGGGAGTAGGTGTGTGTAGGTGATTGATTGCTACTGTCAATCAATGGAACACCACCATCCAGAGGTAGTAAGCTATTAAATTGTCTGAAGTAGTCATTTGCATATTTAAATTGAATAAATATTAAAAAATCTCATATCTGTTGAAACTTTTTTGTCAAGGAAGAAACTTCTGAGGTTCTTAGTGGATTATGTAAGTATAGACTTTGAGTTTAAAACCATTCATTTGAGCATGTTCTGAAAATTTACTAATATTCATTTAAATGGAAGCTTTTATTAAAGCCTGAATTAAGTAAATTATGTTTATCCTTAAGACTGCCATTTGCAACCTTTGGGGTCTTGTGAATAGTTGATAGTAATACCTTGGAAGTACTTGTTACATAGCTCATTTTACATTCTCATTTCTCCCACCCTCTCACAAAAAATTTATATATTGCTGGGCGAGGTGGTGCACTCCTGCAATCGCAGCGACTCTGGAGGCTGAGGCGGGAGGATCTCAAGTTCAAAGCCAGCCTCAGCAAAAGTGAGGTGCTAAGCAACTCAGTGAGACCTGTCTCTAAATAAAAATACAAAATAGGGGTGGGAATGTGGCTCAGTGGTTGAGTGCCCCTGAGTTCAATCCTCAGTGCCAAAAAAATAAAAATAAAAAAGTATATATCTTATACATGCTAGTGTATGTATTTATATATTTTATTTAAAAAAAAAATTTTATTTAGTTTTTTTGGTACTGAGCTGTATCCCCAGCCCTTTTTATTTTTTGAGACAGGGTCTTGCTAAATTGCTTAGGGTCTCACTGTGTTGTGAGGCTGGCCTTGAATTTGTGATCCTCTTGTCACAGCCTCCTGAGTGGCCTGAATTACAAGCATGTACCATCACATGTGGCTGTTTTTTTAATTTCTTATTTTGAAGACTCTCAGACAGTTGCAGAAAAACATAGTTGTAGACCTCTATGTATCCTTTATTCAGTTTTCCCAGGGGTGACATCTATATATCTGTCAATTATGAAAACAATTTATTTTACTATCAACTAGACTACAGACAGTATACAGAATTCACCATTTTTTAAAGCTGCCTTTTTTTTTTTTTTTTTTTGCCATGAGAGATTGAACTCAGGGGCACTCCTGAGCCACATCCCCAGCCCTATTTTGTGTTTTTTTTAGAGACAGAGTCACTGAGTTACTTAGCACTTCAGGCTGCTGAGACTGGCTTTGAACTGGCTATCTCCTGTTTCAGTTTCTTGAGTTGCTGGGATTACAGGGCCCCTGGGATTACCGGTGTGCCATACTGGAGTGCCATCCAGTGCCCAGCTTTAAAGGCTGCGTTTCTTTGTGTGTGCTTGTATATGTAGTTCTGGGCTGTATTATTTTGAGAATGGTATAGATGGATGAAATCAGGCAGTGTATAATCTTACCTTTTTTTTTTTTTCTCAGAGTCTTGCTAAATTGCTGAGGCTGACCTTGAACCTGATCTCTGATTTAGCCTTCTGAGTTGCTGGGATTATAGGCATGCACTACTGTGACCAGCAGTGTCTAACTAGAGATGTGTGTTTTTAAAATGTTTGCTTTAATTTAAAAAGTAAAATAAATTTCTGAAAGATTAAAAAAGAGAAAAATAATTCTTGATTCTCCCACTCTAATAAATAGTCATTATTTCAGAGGTTTATCTCTCCTTTCCCCTCTTTGGTAGGGATCGAAACTAGGGCCTCTCATGCTATGAAAACACTATCATTGAGCTACATTCCCCAGCCTAGAGGTTTTTTTTTAATATATATATATATATAGTTTTAGATGGACACAATGTCTTTATTTTGTTTTTATGTGGTGCTGAGAATAGAACCCAGTGCCTCACGCATGCGCTACCATTTGAGTCACATTCTTATTCCCAGCCTAGAGTTGTTTTTATAGCCTTTTTCATAGGCATATTTTATATCATTGTAGTATATGTTCAGTGTTGTGTGCTGCTTTGTAAAAGCTTAGCATTCTGTTAAGGCTTTTTCTTTTTCTTTTTTTTCCTAGTGCTAGGAATTAAACTCAGGGCCTTGCTGTACCCCCAGATCAGTATTTAAGTATTTTCTGTGTAACTATTCATCATGTTTAGTTTTTATCATTATTAGAAATGTTTGAGCTGGTCCCCATTACCAAGAAAAAAAGTTTTTGTAGACGATACCTTTGAGCATATAGATTTCTTCATGTTTTTAATTATTTTTTAAGGGGGATTCCCAGGTGTATGGTTTTTGAGTCAAAAGATATATGAGTTTTTTTTTTTTAATTTTTGAAACATTTGGTTAAATTGCTTCTCAAAAGAATGGTACTATTAGTACTATTTCCTTAAATCCTTTTTATATTAGATATGAGTATTACTCTTCCAACTTAATAAGTGAAAAAAGGTACTTCTTTGTTCTAATTTTAGCATATATTAGTAGTTTTTCCATGAAGAAGAAAAATGTTCCTAATGATATGAACTTTTAAAAATGTGACTTTACTTTTAAGTAATTTGGAGAAGCATTTTGATATCTGTACCAGTGTTGAACAGTTCTGAGTGGGAGGTTGAATTACCAGATTATTCTCTTTAAGTTTATAAAGTTTGTTACCTGAAACTGATTTCCAGTTTCTATCTTGTTTCTCTTTGCTGTCTGCTGTTATCTCCTTTTTACTCTTTACAATCTGAATCTCCTTGAACTTTTCCCCTGTTTTGTGTTCAGAGACTTGCTGTTCTCTCCATTGGTACCATGCCAGCACCTCATTCATTTTTTCCTATTGTTTTGTCAGCTTCAAGTGCCTGGTCACACTGCCATGTTAATGCATTACTGTAATCTTATTGTTAAGTGTAACCCAGGAATACTTTAGTCTCCTGGAGCTCTCAATAGTTTCAGAGTTCACTTTTTTGATGGCCACCACAGAAGTTATATGGCTAATAATAGATGAAGTATGTGTAATGTACATGAATTTTAAAATACAAAATAATAAGAACTTTGTGTTTCTGGAGACACAAAGTACTGTGTTCTCCAAGTAGTAGACCATTGAGTTAATAAGATAACAAAACTTTTTTTTTTTTTTTAATTTTTGGAAATAAGTTTCATAATATTAT
Organism: Marmota monax; assembly: GCF_021218885.2. Taxonomy (NCBI): domain Eukaryota; kingdom Metazoa; phylum Chordata; class Mammalia; order Rodentia; family Sciuridae; genus Marmota; species Marmota monax. Next base: position 6,432,600 of record NW_026695212.1, read on the forward strand.
TTTAAGTTTGTTTTTGATTTTGTTTTAGTAATGGGAATTGGACTTAGGGGCACTTAACCACTGAGCCACATCCCTAGCCCTTTTTTGTATTTTATTTGGAGACAGGGTCTTGCCGAGTTGTTTGGGGCTCACTAAGTTGCTGAGGCTGGCTTTGAACTCAAGATCCTCCTGCTTCAGCCTCCAAACTGCTGGGATTACAGGTGTAAGCTTTTGAGTTTGTTTTCTTCAGTGAAAGCGAGTGAACCCAAGGCCTTGCATATGCTAGGCAAGTATTCTACCCTGAGGTGTACCCTAGCCTTAAAACAAGTTTTAGATTAAATATTTACTATGTGCTATGCAAAAGTGCATTATTTTACTTAGCCTTCACCGTAATCCTATAAGTTTCCAAGGTGCTGCATATAAGATCTCATGTGATATATTGAGTAGGTAATTGAAAAAATTGATAAGCAGGGAGTCAACGATACATGCTTTTAAATTTAACTTGAATATGTATCCCCCCCCCCTCCCCTCCAAGGGTCAAGGTTTTTCTTTGTGGACAGTCTGTTTGATTAGATTTCTAGATAATTTTTTAGCATAGTTTACAGTTTGGCATTACTATGAAGTATCCTAATAGTGTCTTTTTTTTCTTACAGAAGACCGAGAACATGAAAGCTCTTTCACTGTAATATATAAAATCCTTCTATCTCTTTTATATTTGTTTTTTTTTTTTTTTGTTCATTTGTTTATATTTTGAGATAGGATCTTGCTACAATGCCCAGGCTGGCCTTGAACTCCTGGGCTCAAGTGATCCTCCTGTCTCAACTTTTATCCCCCTGGGACTGGGACTATAGGTATAGCACAGCACTGTGCCTTCCTCTTCTGAAGTTTTATGCTTTCCCCTTGTTCTTTTTTGTTTGTTTGTTTGTTTGTTTTGTTTTTGGTACTAGGGATTGAACTGGGGGGGGGTGGCACTTGGCCACTGAGCCACATTGCCAGCCCTATTTTGTATTTTATTTAGAGGCAGGGTCGCACTGAATTGTTTAACGCCTCAATGTTGCTAAGGCTGGCTTTGAACTCTTGATCCTCTTGCCTCAGCCTCCCAAGCTGCTGGGATTACAGGCATGTGCCACTGCGTCTGGCTTCCCCTTGTTCTTATAAAACTGTTTTTTTTCATACACTTAATTTCATAATAATTTTTAAAAAGTAATTAGTCTTTGAATCTTTTTGAACTTTTCACAGAAACAACCTCTTTCCACTCATAATTCATCAGTTTACATAATCTTAAATTACATAATTACAATAATACATACAGTTGGCATAAACTGGTTTGGGAACAAACAGCTGGCACTTATTAAGCTTTCAGCTCATTTGGTGAGAGCAGAAGTGTCAGGACATAGTAATAAAATAGTCTACTTAATAGTCCCTACAAGGTGCAAGTGGTCAGCTTCTGGTGGGCATCAGTGAGTAATTTATGGAGAGATTTGAGAACTTCTATAAATTGATAACAAAGGTCTTTTGAAGAATTTATTTCCATTTTATAGTTGAGAAAACAAGCATCAAAGAGTTAAGTAACCATAAGTTCAAGAAGTTAAAATAAGTGATTGTGCATCAGGATTTGTACCTAGATCTGTATGGGTTCAAACGTAGCATGTCTTCTTACCTAGTTATGCAGGTTTTGAATGCCTTTCAGATCATTTGATCTACCTAGTCATTAAGTGCTTTCAAGTGGTCCTCAGGTCACATTTGGGGTAGCTTTCTTATACCTGGCCCATATCTTGGGTCCTAGTTTCCTTTTGCTGTTTCTGTGCTAAAAGTGAAGGTGCTTTTCAGGGTGTAAATTAGCTTATAATCATTTTTAAAATTTATATAGGCAATAGGTATGTGGGAGCTCTTGCTAAGACCTTGCAGTGTTACATATAGATGGGGTTTGTGAAATAAGAATATAAAGGGGAAAAATGGAGTGGAGAACATAGATATAACTATTGCTCTTCCTCCTGTTAAATTTCCTTAAATTTCTTTTGTTCAATTGGGATCTGATCAATCATCTTAATCCATGTCCTCTGTATTCATTTTTTTTAAACCAGGATTTAAAGGAAAGGAATATATATAAATAGACATGCCTTTTTTCCCCTAGATGAACTGTTTTGTTATTAGTTAGAGCTTAATATGTATTTTTTTTTTTTTTTAAAACCTCCAGTGCTGGGGATTGAACCCAGAGTCTTCTGCATCTTGGCAAGTGATACACCACTGAACTATATCACTAGCTCTAATTTTGCATTTCATTTTTCTAAAACATTTATAGAAACTGTAAATTAGTTTGTTTCCATTAGTTTTCAGATGTTGGAATACAAAAAAGTTTTTCAAAAAGTAGGTTTTCTTTTCATTTTTTTTTTTTTTAACTACTGAGGGCTATAACTACAAGCAAAACTTCTGATCATTTTGATATAATTGGTGTTACACATCACTTTGATTTTTTTTTTTTTTTTTTCATGGTACTGGGAATTGAACCCAGGGCTTTTCACCCATGCTAGGAAAGTGCTGTACCACTGGGTCACATCCCTAGGCTTCCCCTCCACCACCCACCCCCACTTTATTTTTTGGTAATCTAGGAGTGCTTTATCTCTGAGTTACATCCCCAGCCCTTTTTATTTTTATTTTTTTGGCATTGGGAATTGAACCCAGGAACACTTAACCACTGAGCAACATGCTCATCCATTTTTATATTTTACTTACAGACAGTCTTGCTGAGTTCTTTAGGGCCTCACTAAATTGCTGAGGCTGGCTTTGAACTCATGATCCTACTGCCTCAGCCTCCCCAGCTGCTGGGATTACAGGTGTGCACCACCGCGCCTGGCTCCTTTTTATTTTTTATTTTGAGACAAGTTCTTGCTAAATTGCCTAGGCTGGCCTTGAATTTTTTTGATCCTCCTGCTTCAGGCTCCTGGGTAGCTTGGATTACAGGCAAGTGCCATCATGCCTGACTCTACATTAGGTTTTAATTCTAATCCAAAAAAAGAAATTTGTCTTTATGTTTTTTTTTTTTTTAAACATTTTATTTATTTTTTAGTTTTCGGTGGACACAACATCTTTGTTTGTATGTGGTGCTGAGTATCCAACCCGGGCCGCATGCATGCCAGGCGAGCGCGCTACCACTTGAGCCACATGCCCACCCTCTTGTCTATGTTTTTTTCTTTGTAAATCAGATATGTAAACTCCACACATTAATTCTGTGTCACCTTTTACCTTCTGCTCCCTGTCTAGAATGCTAGGCAAGTGCTCTACACCCCCTGCTTGCTTTTTTCTTTATTTTCCCTTTTCTTTTTCCTCAAGGTACTAGGAATTGAACCCAGGGCATTCTACCACAGAGCTATACCCTAGAACTTGACCTTTGTTGCTGCTGTTGTTGTTATTTTGTTTTGAGACAGGATTTCATTAGGTTGACCCAGGCTGGCCTCAAATTTGATAACTTGTGCCTTAGCCTCCTAACTGAGATTACAGGGAGCTATCCCCTACAGCTGCTCCTTCCTACTTTTTATTTTGATATTTGGGATTGAACCCAGAGGTGCTTAACCACTGAGCCACATCCTCAGCCCTTTTTATTTTTTATTTTGAGATGGTCTTGATAGGATGCTTAGAGTCTCACTAAGTTGCTGTGGCTGGCTTTGAACTTGTGATCCTCCTGCCTCAGCCTCCTGGGCTGCTGAAATTACAGGTATATGCCACCATACCAGGTTCCCCCTCCTACTTTCTTAAGTGTATTTTTCTCTCATAAGCTCATAAACTTTTCATTTTTTATATTGGTCCAAGTTGAATCTGGCAAAGGAATGTACTGAATTATTTTATATGCCAGTTAATATCTTTAATTTACTGAGGTTATATTCTAGATCTATAAAACTGATTGGTTTGGCAACAAATATTTGGGCAGTGTAGTTTATTTTGTACAAAAAACAGGACAAATGCCAGGCGCAGTGGAGCACGCCTGTAATCCCAGTGGCTTGGGAAGCTGAGACAGGAGGATCACAAGTTCAAAGCCAGCTTCAGCAACAGTGAGGTGCTAAGCAACTCAGTGAGACCCTGTTTCAAAATAAATACAAAATAGGGCTGGGATGTGGCTCAATGGTTGAGTGCCCCTGAGTTCAATCCCCAGGACCCCCTGCCACACCCCCCCACAAAAAAAGTTGCTTTGGGTAATATCTCTTATATTTTGTCTAGATGTATACAAAGTTGCCATAGTTGTTAACCATTATATCCTAACCACATTTTATAACACTGGTAAAATGCATTCATTCTGCTGAACTAGCATAGTTTTCAGTTCTAATTAACATTGTCTACACATAAGGGAGCAGAAATATTATGCTCAGATCCAAGAGAGTGGCCTAAATTTCATTAGCAATTTAAAAAATTTCTCGTTTTTAACAAAAGGATAAAACATGAACATGATATAAAATTTAAGGACACAAAAAGATTTATTGTAATTCTCTTTTTCCTTCTACTTTCTTTTTAGTTTTTCTATTGCCTTGCCTTGGGTCCCCACCTGAGGCAAGTGCATATCAAGTTTTCATCCTGTATTTACAATCATATTCATTGTTTTAAATGGCTGCATAGTAGCCATTGTGTAGAATGTTGTAAATTCCCTTCTTTGGTAGACATTAAACTTGTCTTCGATTTTTAAGATAATGCCGTAGTGAATACTGTATACATATTTTACATCTGCACAAATATGTCCGTACTTAAAATTTCTGAAGTAGAACTTTGTGCCTGTGGATATACATTAAAATTTGGATTGATATTGCCGTGTTGTTCTTGGCATATTCATTTTTGAAGTTAGAATGTTAGTTTAATAAGGTGCTCCTTGAAAATAATATGATCACTATGTAGTTATATGCTATTTATAACTAGACTTATTTTCTGCTTATTAATTATGTATTTGCAAGTGCTGATCATTCATGTTGTACAAACAACTGCCGTTCACCAGTTTACTTTGTCAGAAAGGTTAGCAGTCACTGTCATTCCACTCTTTTACATAGGTAATCTCTTGTCATGTGAATAAATTATGTGTAAAAGGAATTTGGGAGCTGGGGATATGGCTCAGTTGGTAGAGCGCTTGCCTCGCATGCATAAGGCCCTGGGTTCAATCCTCAGCACCACACACACACACACAAAAGGGGGATTTGGCCAGGGTCTGGGGGGGAGGGTGAGGAGACGGGTGTTTAAAACAAGAAAAGGAACTTGGAATTTTCCCAGTAAGTCATATAAAAATGGTGTTTAGCTTGCCAAGTCAGGCCATAAAAATTTAACCCATTATATCCTAACCACATTTTATAACACTGGTAAAATGCATTCATTCTGCTGAAGTCCTGTTATAGGAAACTGGATATACCCAAAGTCTAGGACCTTGATTTTGAATTCCATTACCTGGGACCAGCGAGTAGTAGTTAGTTAGGGGGAAGCCTGAGGATTGGAATACTTGGAAAGGAAAATGAATGAGCTACAGATAAAAGAGTATGAAATGGTAATAGAATAAATGTGTTATTCCCACCCCCCACCCCCCCCTTTTCCATTGGTTGTTGTGCTAGGACTGGCAGGCCAAGGGAGGGATCAGGAAATGGGAAAAGATGTTACTGCTTTGACCCAGGGAATCACAATACATGGGATTTTGGTGAGTTGAGGTGAATTAGGTCTTTAAGGAGGTGACAGGGATTGAAAAGTGGAAATGGCTCCAATTGTCAGCAAAATTTATAGAATCTGAGAAAGGTGAATGGAATGGAAAATATTTCTAGGCATAAGAGAACCATCTGTATGTTAAGCATTTATAATTTATTCTTTTTGAAAAACGTGTGTACATTTTGGAGTCAAGTGGATTGAAGTCATGTTAAGGATTGTTTTGAGGAAAAGGACAGCAACATCTTGGCACCATACGGGTATTTTTAAAGGGTAGTCTAACCATTCTTCCCTGAAGTGAAAACATATACAAAAACTCTGACTTAGAAAATGTTCTGTCTGTTGTATCCCAGTTAGTTTAAAGGTATCTGGTGCTGTTCTCACTTGAAGGGTTGGCAATAATTCTTTCTATTTGGATCCGTGGTGGAGCAAAACAGAGTTGACTGTACAGCCGTTGTCCTTCAGACCCGTCTAAATTTCTCAGTCTATTTATGAGCATCAACAAACACTTTGTGCATGCTTTTGCCATGGGTTGAATGTGTCTATTTTCCTTTAATTTAGCTTAAAACTAGTAATGGAATTCCTGAGGTTTTGAAAGGAATAGCGTTGGCAAACTTAGTTTTAAAACTAAAGGCAAATTAAGATACCAAGCAAAACAGAGGGATACTATTACTTTAAAAAGGGCTCTTAAAACTCTGCTGACGTTTGCAAACTTAGTGTCTTATATTTATATAAGCTTTAGATAGGAACTACTCTTTTTCTAAAATTATTGGTTTAAAAATAATTGTTACATTTGTGCATTTTAAAAGTTGCTTCTAACACACTTTGAGTATACTTGAGCTCAGCCTTTTCTGCAAAATATTCAGACATTTGAGCATCAGCCCCTTTGGTCTTATTCTGTCTCAGATTATTTAAGATAATTAAGATGGATTGTGAAAGTCAGGAATTTGATAAACTTCCATTAAAATCTAATGTGCTTTAAAAAATTGCTTTAAATGGTATTTGTACCTGTTAATATATGCTTCCATCATCTGAATTAAGAAATTCTAGCCAAATATTACTAAAATGACAAATGATAGAACTTGTCATTTTGACTTTTTTTTTGGTAGTTGTAGATGGACAGAATGCCTTTATTTTATTTATTTTTATGTTATGCTGAAGATCAAACCCAGTGCCTCACACATACTAGGCAAGCGCTCTGGCATTGAGCTGCAACTCTAGCCCTTGACATTTGTACTTTAAGTGTACTGTTTCATTCCCTTTAGGAGATATTAGCTGCACATACAAAGGGTTATGTTAATTCAAGATATTTTTTTTTCTCATTAAGTCTATTTCATTGTGTTTGATCTACATCCATTACTGTTTAATTTGACCTCAGCTGTTGATATGAATTTTACCCCTCAATCCATGAGCTTGTTTTTGAGTGTCTACTATGTTTTATCTGTATATTTTGATTTGTTCTTGGGTATCTCTTAATATTTTAAAATTTCTTCAGGGTAAGAAATAAATTATGTTCCTTGGTAATTTTCTACAATACAGTGATGCTCTACTGTAGCACGTAGAAATTTAAGAGCTTATTTGCCCATTTGTGCTAGAGGCTGAGAAAAAAGTCCAATAAAATAAGAACTCTGTCTTCAAGGTCTATGGGCTTTGATAGAAGGTACCAAAAATAAATTAGTTGTATTACTATCTGTCATTTATGTTTTGAAATTATTTTTGAAAGGGCCAAAGCTCTGTCTCTGATGGAGAAGATTTTGCTCTGAAGAATAGTAAGTGGTGGTGCACACCTGTAATCTCAACTACTCAGGAGGGTGAGGTGGAAGGATCGAAAGTTCCAGACCAGCCTGGACAACTCAGTAAGACCCTTCTCAAAATAAAATAAAAAGAGTTGGGGATGTGGCTCAGTGGTAGAGCACTTGCCTAGCACGTGTAAGGCCTGGACTTAATCTTCAATGACCCCAGCAAAAAAAAAAAAAAAAAAAAAAAAGAATAGTAACTAATATTTTAAAAATATCTAATATGTTTTTAGGGCTTCTATCTCAGTTTTTACTCCTAACATTCCTTCAATATAAGCATAATATCCTTTTTATCTATGAGGAAACTGTTCCATAGAGATGATATAATTGCTGAAGCTCACTTAGCTAATAAGTTATAGAGCTGGAGTTTGAACTCAGTGTTCTTTCCTTTCAAATCAGACATTCTCAACTTGTATACTATTGGCATTTCAAACCAGACACTTCTTTATTGTAGGTGGGGGTTTGCCCTATATATTATAGGATGCTTAACAGTATTCTTGGTTCTATCCAGGATTAGAACTGGGGTAGGCAACAAGGTACTCATTCTTGGGATCCTGACGTGTCTTGCTTAAGTAAAAATAGCAACATAGTTTTGGTTTGGTAGAGCGTTTACAGGCTTCAGAGCAGATATACAAACCAAACCATTCACATATAATAATTACAATGTATAACTGTACTGTGACTTGCAGTTTTATGTGCAGTATTTTAGTGAAAAGTATTATCAGGAAACACTAAAGTCTGGCTTTTTACATAGCATAACTTTTGGTTAGAGAAGATTAGTTCCCTTTTTTTTTTGGCTTACAAAATAATTGTTTAAAAAATGACAAATAAGAACAATGCACTTGGGTTGGAATTGTGGCTCAGCGGTAGAGTGCTTGCCTAGCACGGGTGGGACTCGGGTTCGATCCTCAGCACCACATAAAAATAAAGGCATTTTGTTGTGTCCATCTACACCTAAAAAATAAATATTAAAAAAAGAACAATGCATTTATATACGAATGTAATTGAATCTAAGTGGATAAAATCATTAGTAATAGGTAAATCTGTGTGCTAGATACTGTTCTAAGTTATTTACATACACTCTTAGTCTTTACAACAACTCAAATGAGATATAGGTATTATTACCTCAAACTTAAGAATATGGAGATGAGAAAGCAATGATATAATGAAGATTGTAAATATAGGCACAGTCTTAAAATTGAAGATAAAATGTTCTAGAGTCAGTTAATTTAACCTAGATTCGTTTATTTCTACAATAAACCTTCATTCAGACTTTTGGGTACTGTTCCCTGTACTGACATAGCAATGAACAAACACAGGTTCCTGCTTTCATAGCTAGTTTTTTTATTTAAACTAACTATGGTGGTTAAAAAGAGACAATAACAAATAAACATATATGTAATTTGCAGGTGATAATAGGTGCGGTGAAGAAAGATCTGTGAAAGGCTAGGTGTGGGGTGAGCTTAATGCCATTCTATATAGTATATTATCCTTGTCTGTTTGGGGTACTGTAACAAAATATCTTAGGTTGGATAATTTATAAATAATAGAAATTTATTGTTCACAATTTTGGAGACTGGGAAGTCCAAGATCAAGGTGTGAGCAGATTTAGTGTCTGGTAAAGTCTCACTCTGTGCTTCATAGGAGGTGTACCTATGTATGTATAGATGCACGCCCACATAGCAGAAGGGGCAAGGTAGCTTCTTTCAACCTTGTTATAAGGGCACTAATCCTATTCACGAGGGTAGAACTCTTATGAATTAATCACGTCCCCTCTTTTATTTTTTTCCATTTCTTTCCTTGGCTGCCATCCTCTTAATCCGTCAAATTCGGTTTTAGGCTCAGCATATATTTTTATTTTTAATTTTTTTAGTTGTAGATGAACATAATATCTTTATTTTTTATTTTTTTATGTGGTGCTGAGGATTGAACCAAAGTCCTCATGCATGCAAGCACTCTACCACTGAGCCACAACCCCAGCCCCTCAGCATATAAATTTAAGGGGAATGCCAGCATTCAGAACATAGCAGATAGTAAGAGAAGGCCTTCTTTTGAGATTACCTGAAAGATTGGGTGGGGCGTGGGTATTGGAATGAGCTGTGTGGATATTTGAGAGAGAAGCATTTCAAGTATAGATGCTCCCCAGCTAATGACGGGTAAGCTCACCCTAAATTGAAAAATACCAATAAATCAAGAATGCATTTATATACCTAACCTACCAAACATCATAGCTTAGCAGTACAGTATACAATATAGTATAAGTTGTTTATCCTTGTGGTGGTGTGACTGACAAGAAGCTATAGCTCACCTGTACCATATAACTCAGGAAAAGATCAAATTTCAAAATTTGAAGTGTGGTTTCTATGGAATGTATGTGGCTTTTGCACCATTGTAAATTTGCAAAATTGGAACCATCTGTAGAGAGAAAAGCAAATGCAAAATCGCTAGCTGAACTAATTTGTTTCTTATTGTATTAAGGGAACCAAAAGGAGGAAAAAAGGGCTACAAATATCTTGGGAATAGGGAGATCATATTTTAGGTTATTGTAGTAACTTTCTCTTTACTTGGTAGAGAGAAACATTGGAGGATTTTGAGCACAGAAGTCACTTGATATGATAAGCCTGCTATATTCAGAATTTGTATATACTTAGTAGTAAGTAAGTGGTCATGACATTAATAACTGTTAACATTCTAATAGGGTAAAAAGATAATTCCACCAATATTTATCATCAAACCTGTTTATTTATTTATTTATTTTCCCCTTTAGTACTGGATATTGTACCCAGGGATGATCTCTACCACTAAGCTATATCTGCAGTAGCAAGTTTTGAGACATGGTCTTGCTAAGTTGCTCAGGCTAGTCTTGAACTTGCAATCCTCCTGCCTCTGCCTCCCGGGTCACTGAGATTATAGGCTTGTTGCCACCATGGCATGCTATTTAAATTTTTTTTGATATGCACATTAACTTCTACAGCAGAAATTTGATATCTTCTTTCTTATGTTTTTATGTGAAATTTATCAGTTAATGTGATGTTTTTTTCTGAATGTATAGTATGCCAGTAGCATTATACTAGGTATTTTGAGGATTACAAGGAAAAATAACATATCTTTGGCAAGAAGATTGTAACTTAATTGAAAAGGAAAAACTAAAATGTGCAAAACAATTATTTTATATCAATTATTGTATATTCTTTTCAAAGAACTGAATATTTCCGGATAAAAATAATTAGGCAGTTTTCATCCTGAGATTGCTTATAGTCTAATAGAGGCTAAGACAGAGAAACACAGAACTCTCCAAGTTTTGAGATGAATTGAATGTTAATTCAACTGCCACCAAACCCATGAGGAAGAAGATGTGAAGTCTGGCCTATATAGGGCTGAGAGCTTGTGTAGTTTGAAGAAGCAGAGGACTAGCAGAGGTTATTCTGGGGGCAGAAGTGACTCGTCAAGCCAGGCAGGAGTGCTTGTGATAGTGGGTAAACTACCCTTGAGCAGAGGTTGTGCATAGGATTATAAAGTAATAATAGCACCATTATTTATTGGGCTCCTACCAGACCCTTTATTAAACACCTAAAGTTCATAATCATAACAATGATATGAGGTGTTATTTGCCCTCTTTGATTTACTGTTATTATTTTTTGTAGTACAGGAGATAAAACTCAGGGCCTTGCCTACATTAAGCAAGTTGTCTACCACTGAGCTATATCCCAGCCCCATTATTATAAATGCATATAGCTTCGGTGTCCAGAGGTCACTTTGGTAGGGTCTCACAACTGGTAAGTGAAGGAGCCATTATTTGAATAGTTTGATCCTACATACTATAGAAATGCTATTATGTTGGTAAAATTGAGCCTAGGTTATAGGAGTTCCCAAAAAGTTGGCAAAAGAGGTAACTCCTAAGATTATAGACCATGGAGTACCATTAAAGGTTGTTGATGAAAGGAGTAACCTAGTAAAGGAACTTTTCAGGAATATTATTCTGGCAACTGTATGTGTATTATTGGGTACTAACCTTCACAAAAGTCAATTTAGGGGTCAGGTAGGAAGACTTAAATGGTCTGAACTAGCATGCTTGAATAGGAATGGAGAATTAAGTATAGATGAGAACATTTTTTGGAATTTTTTCCTGATTATAAAAATGTAGATAATGTATAAAATACAGAAAAATAATGAAAGAATGATACTTATCCTTATTTCTAGCTGTGTAAAAAATGACCATTGTTAATATTCTGGGGCATTCCTTTTCAAGTCTGTCCTAACTTATGTACTGTACTCTGCCCTTCTAGTTTTGGAGAAAGAATCCACCAGGCCACATATTTCCTTTCACAGAGTATGAAGTTTTTAAGGAAACTCTTTCTAATAAACTGTAGTTGCTGTGGTGATACACACCTATAATCCCAGTGATTTGGGAGGCTGAAGCAGAAGGATTATAAGTTTGAGGTCAGTCTCAGTGACTTAGACCCTTTCTCAAAATAAAAAATAAAAAGACTGGGAATGGACTCAGTGGTAGAGTGCCCTGGGTTTAATATAGAATGGTGGGGGTGGGGCAACCATGATTTTATTCACATAGTAGGAATTTAACAGGTGTTTGTGGAATAATTGAATTGGTAATGTTGGAATTCAGTGAATAGAGAGGGATGAGTCAAAGATAACTCCTGGACTTTGAGATTATGTGAATGGTTATAACACAGAATTTGCCTGACTTTTAAATTTTTTTTTAGTTCTTGATGGACCTTTATTTTATTTACTTTTATGTGTTGCCTCACACATGCTAGGCAAACGCTTTACCACTTTACTACAACCCCAGCCCTTGCTTGACTTTTGATTGAGAGGTTAGCAGTGGAGTAGGGATGGGGTGATTCAGAAGAGAAGAAAAGTTTTTTTGGAGTATTATTAATATTGCTGATTTTCTAAGTTGAAATATGGAGTTAGTTGAGAATTTGGGGTCATCAAGTCAGAAAATGTGGAGAAAGAATTCAGTTTAGAAATAGGGCACAGAGGCACATACCTGTAATCCCAGCAACTCAGGAGACTGAGGCAGGCAGATGGCAGGTTTGAGGCCAGCCTCAGCAACTTAGCGAGGCTCCAAGCAACTTAGTAAGACAAGGACTGGGGACTGGGGACATAATTCAGTGGTAAAGTGCTCCTCATTCAGTCCCCAGTACAAAAAAGAAAGCAAGAGTCATAATTTTGGTCAGAGTTTCTGACAGTTCAGTTTTTTTTTTTTTTTTTTTTGAGAGAGAGAGAGCGAGCGAGAGAAAGAGAGATTTTTTTTAATATTTATTTTTTAGTTTTCGGTGGACACAACATCTTTGTATGTGGTGCTGAGAATCCAACCCAGGCCGCACGCATGCCAGGCGAGCGCGCTACAGCTTGAGCCACATCCCCAGCCCCCTGACAGTTCAGTTTTAAAAAGAAAAATAATTTATTGGTATCATAAATGGAAAACTAATAATCACTTGTTTTAAATAGTTGGCAATGGAAAAATTAAAATGGTGACAATAATATAATTATATTAAATTTATCTACTGTTGATAGGCCCTTTATGTCTGCTCATTTTAAAAACCAAAATAGGTTTGAGGATTTGAATAAAGCTATCACTTTTCTTATGACATGATTGTTTATTATATAGATTGTTTATTATATAGATGTCACCTAAAAATCACATGCTTGGGGAAACATTGAAGTATTGCAGAGGTAATGAGTGATCACACAAATGAGAACCAGAAAGAGTGATAATGTTGTGCAAGTCTTAGAGAGATGGGAGTTTCAAGAAGGTGTCTATGAAGCTACTGAAAATTCAAGGAAGGGATTGTGATAATTTGAACATCAAGATGTGATTCTGCCTTCTGGGTGTGGTATTGGTATATATCTCTAATCCCAGCAATTTGGGAAGTTGAGGCAGAATTATGGCAAGTTCTAGGCCATCCTCAGCTATTTAGTGAGGCCCTAAGCAACTTAGCTAGACCCTGTCTCAAAATTAAAAAGAAATCTAAAAAGACGTGATTCTGGCTGGACACGTGGTACACATCTGTAGTCCCAGCTAATTTGGAGGCTGAGGTGGGATAATTACTTGAGCTCCCAAGTTTAAGACCAGCCTGGGCAACATAGTGAGACACTGTCTAAAAAGAAAGAAAGAAAAAGAAGATGTGATCTTGTCTATTAATATACATGTGGGGGCTGGGATTGTGACTTAGGGGTAGAGCGCCCGCCTAGCATGGGCGGGACCCGGGTTCGATCCTTAGTACCACATAAAAATAAAGGCATTGTGTTGTGTTCATCTACACCTAAAAATTAAATATTAAAAAAATATATATTAATATATATATACATATACACACATACATATACAAATACATGTGAAGATTGTAGATTCTGTGATTCTCATATATTTGGATTGACATATAGAAATTGATAAGTTTCTGGGTGTGTTAGCAAGTTTAGTCTACAACATAAAAGAGCGAATGAAGTGAATGAAGATGTAGAGAAGATTCATGTCAATGAGAAGTGGTGCAGCACTATGAGAATGTGCTATACCACTGAGCTAGCCTCTTTAACCAAAAGACAATGTAACCAACATTCTTACGATTGAGATTTATAGGTTTAGTTCATGCAATAATTCAATAAGTGAAATTTGTGGATAAAGGCATAAGCATGAATTAGGCTGCCATCTTACGTATGGACTCTTTCTTTAAGCAAAAGAATTACTCTAAGCAATACCTCAGTGTTTCCCCAAGCAAGACATGTATATACATTTTAGGTGGCATCTATATAATAAACAATCATGTCATAAGAAAGTTAATAGCTTTATTCAAATCCTCAAATCTTCTAATTACAAAGGCTTGGTCTTTCTATTTTTTAGATCCTACTTTGAGGAAATTCAATCACATATCTTTGAGCATAGAGTATAACTTTGAGGAGTAATTACTGTGCAGAATGTTTGTCTCTGGACTATATGCAAAGGTATGAACCAATACTGGTCACAGAGTGAAGTTCTTTTTCTTTTGGTGGATGTGTGTAGGGAATGAGTATATTAATAGTGTACTTGTACTTTTCTTACTCTTAAAATAAAAATTTATCTCTGAGTATATTTTGGAAGCTCTTAGGTTTTATGATGATAAAATCCTTCTCCTTTTCTGTGAATTACCCATAAGAGTACTCTAAATTATAAAATTCATTTTAAAGAATGTCTAAGTAGAAAATATGTGCTTTCCATGCTTTATTTTTCAAGCTCAATTTAGGTTGCCCCAATTTAAAATGAACTTTTTTCAATTAAAAAAAAAACCCTTTAGGAATTGGAGTTCTTAAAAAAGAAATCATTAAGTTGCTACATATTATTACAGCCTAAACCCTTCTTTTACAATAATGAGATAAGATATAGATAAAATACATAGTGTAGTTGCCAGGCCACAAAACCTTTGATGTACTTGAAGGTGCTGTACTTTTACCGAACTGCCATTTATAACAGTGATTCTGTGGGGCAAAAAAGCATTCATGATTTCCTGACCAACCAGTCATTTTGGAGTACACTATATTTAAATTGGGAATCGATGTAGCAGCAATTGGTTCTGGCAGAAAAAATATACTAAAAGATCATTTGATATCCCTTGCCATTTTCTTCTCTTGAAAGTGCCTGATTTACCTAGTAGGAGGTGTAATTTTTAATATATTTCTTTTGCATTATATTAGGGATTTTAAGCTTATTTTGAGCAACATTCAATTTAATACAACAAAGAAACTAGATGTAAATGTGGTTTACTCTGTAGCAGTATATTCTTGCCAATCTGGAGATTTTATGGTTCTAAATTTCTTCAAGTATATCAGAATTCTTGAACTCTGGGGAGTATGAGTGGTTATGGGTTGAATTGGCTGCATCAACTAAAATAAATTCTCTGTCTTAATCAGTTTGATGTTAGGATTTTACTATTGTTTATTAAAACGCCATTCTGTTGTTGTTGATATAGTCATCAGGCTACAAGCATTCTTTAATGAACAGCATTATTATAGACATTCATAAAAGCATTCATGAAAACGACTATGTATAGAAAAACACCCATCTGGTTTGTATTAAAGGGAAATTATTTGTTAAGATGGACTTTGTTGGATATAACTTGTTCAGCTGATAAGGTAGCCATCCTGAGAAACCTCATATAAAACATAATTTACTATGTGTCTTGGTTATTGACTATTCATTCATTCAGCAAATATTTATTGAATGTCTGTGTATCCCACATTTTTTAAGGTGCTGAATATTTATAGAGAATAAGAAGCATATCCTTATACTGATGGAGCTTTCATTCCAGTGACTGAGACAAGCAGCAAACAAATTAAATCACATAGCTTGGTAATGATTCATACGTAGAAAATGAAAACAGAGTACTTTTCAAGCATATACCCCATTATGGTGACCCTTTTTTAGTTATAAGGTAAATGTTCTGCCTCAAGTCTTCTATTTTAGAGTTTCTGTTGCTAAGATGAAGTCTAAAACAGCAACAGCAGCCTATAGTCTTTCCTTCCAAGGAATTCCTTAATAGTTTTATTGCATAACAAATTCCGATAAATTTAGTGGCTTAAAACAAGGGCCATTTATTAGTTGGCATTTCTTTATATCAAAAGTCTTGAATATACAGCTTTAAAAACGAGTGAAATTATGTCATTTGCCAGTAAATGAATGGAACTGGAGAATATTACACTAAGTGAAATAAGCCAATCCCAAAGAACCAAAGTCCAAATATTTTCTCTGATATGTGGATGCTAATTCACAGTAAGGTGGGGGAGGGGAGTAGAGAATAGAGGTAATTTGGACTAGACTGAGGGGAGTGAAGGGAAGGTAGGGGGCATGGGGTAGGAATAATAGTAGAATGAATTGGACATTATTATCCGAGGTAAATATATGATTACAGGAACTTTGTAACTTTACATCATGTATAACCAGACAAATGAGAAGTTATACTCCATTTATGTATGATGTTTCAAAATGCATTCTACTGTCATGTATAACTAATTAGAACAAAAATGTCTGAGTATATTGTGGCTAGGTTCTTTCTTTTTTTTTTTTTTTTAAAGAGAGAGAGAATTTTAATATTTATTTTTTTTTAGTTTTTGGCGGACACAACATCTTTGTTTGTATGTGGTGCTGAGGATCGAACCCAGGCTACACGCATGCCAGGCAAGCCTGCTGCCGCTTGAGCCACATCCCCAGCCCTTGGCTAGGTTCTTGTTCGGAGAATCATTTGGCTGAAATCAAGATTTCAACAGGATTTTTTTTTTTTTTTGAGTGGGGAGCTGTAGTATGTAGTCTTTCAGGGGGAAAATCAACATTCAGATTATTGGCAAAATTTAGTACCTTGCAGCTGTATGATTTAGGTCCCTATTTCCTTGCTGGCTATCAGCTGGGAGCCACCCCCATTTTATGGGTGCTTGTTGAGGGCCAGAGCCAAGTTGGGATGATGCATGGCATTTTGCCAGAAGGGAGTGGTTGAGAGGTGACGCCAGCAAGCCATTGAGATGATGATGGTTAAGTTAAGCTGTGTATTCACTAGTATATAGACCTTTGCTGTTGGGCATTAGGGTGGCTCTTGCTGCCTCAGGCTCCTGCTACTTTGGAGTTCCCCTTGAGTTCTTACGGGGAGCCCAGTGAAGTGGGAGAGTGTTCCCGGGGAGCGTGTGTGGGGTGTTGGTGGAGTTTGGGAATAAAGAGTTGCTGTTTGAACCTACAAGTGCTTCATGGCGGCTTGGTTATTTTGTGCCCAGCCAGACTGCGGCATTTGGTGGCCCGTGCGGGGGACACCTGAAGCTTGCGGGTAAGTAAAATTGCTCGCCCCTGAAGGAGAGCGAGAGAATGGGTGACCATTTCAAAAAACAATGTGTTTTTGTTTTGATTTGTTTTTGTTTCAAGCTGCCTGTCCCTAGAACTTTCTCAGGCAAACTGGGAAAAATGGTTGGCTCAAGGTTTGAAGTTGTTTGGTCCTAAGGAAGAGATAAAGGTAGACCATGAATATACATTTGAAGACAATAGGAAAATTAATACAACGATTTTTTTTGTTCCGTTTTTGTTTTATTCTGTTTCGGTTTTGTTTTGTGTTATCTTGTTGGGTTGCGTTATAGTTATAGTAGATTAGAAATTAGTAAAAAACAAACCGAAAGAGTGTTAAGTAAATTGTTAGAGGTTCAGACTATAGTAGAAGATCAAGTAAAAGAGAAGGTCTCTCGAGGTAGTCAGAGGAAGAAAATTTAAAGGAAGAAGGGCTATCGGGAAAAGTTACAACAGGAGGCTGCTACTAACACCTTTCTATCACCAGAGGGCGTAAGTGACCAACCAATAGCTCCACCTATTGAGACAACATATGCTGGGGGGGCTCACAACCCCCGTAGTTCATAGATGGGATCCTGAGACAGGACCTCAAAGATTAGCATGCCCTGTATTTGAGCAGGCAGGAGGGCAGCGAATTCATTGTGCTTTAGATTTCAAAACAGTGAAGCAGTTAAAGGAGGCTATAACAACTTATGGTCCCCAAGCACCCTTCACTGTAAGCATGGTCGAATCCATTACCAACTTGAACATGACGCCAGCAGATTGGGCTAGCATTTGTAAAGCTGTGCTAAATGGAGGACAATACCTGTTATGGAAGGTTGCCAATGAGGAATTTTGCACGGAGACAGCTAGGCGAAATGCAGCAGCCGGTTATCCTCAGAGAAATCTAGATATGTTGTTAGGAAAGGGATCTTATGAGGATCAGCAGCAACAAATTAGGTATGATCCTGCTATATATTCACAAATTGCTGCAGATGCAGTTAGGGCATGGAAGACTTTACAAGGACATGGAGATTTACAAGGTCAATTATCTAAGGTAATACAAGGAGCTAATGAACCTTACGCTGAATTTGTAGATAGGCTTATTCAAACAGCTACCAGAGTTTTTGGGGATACAGAGCAAGCAATGCCATTAGTGAAACAGCTAGCCTATGAGCAAGCAAACAAATGGAGCAGGGAGGTCATTGGACCATGGAAACATGAAGATTTAAACACATATATTAAATTATGTAGAGACATTAATGAACAAGGGCAAGTCTTGGCAGCTGCAATACAATAGGCTTTAGATGCCAGACCAAAAACAAGCTACAATTGTGAACAAACAGGACATTTTAAAAGGAATTGCCCCACAGGAGGAGGGTTTAACAAAACTAGGTATCAAAGGGGTAGAATACTGGGTATTTGCCCACGATGCCGTAGAGGGAGACATTGGGCTAATGAATGCCGTTCTCAAACCACCATAGAGGGTACTCCGTTATCAAAAAATGGACAAGGACCAAGTGTTTACCCATGATATCGTGGAGAAAGGCAACGGGCTCCATTGCCAAAAAACGGACAGGGGGGCCCAGTGCTCCGGGGCCCATGACCACAAATATACGGGGCACTGGAGGAACCTAGCAACACCATCAGGGTAGTGCCCAGGACACATTATCCATTAGATCTCTCATCAGACAAACCAGAGGGAGCGCAGGGTTGGACATCTGCGCCTCCGCCAGAGCAGTACTAACTCCAGAGATGGGAGTTAAAATCATTCCCACAGGGGTAAAAGGACCTCTTCCCCAAGGAACAGTAGGCTTATTATTGGGACGCAGTTCTTCTACTCTAAAAGGACTTATGATAAGTCCCGGGGTAATTGATCCCGATTATGAAGGTGAAATAAAAATTATAGCTAGCTCTCCAAGAGGTATATCAGTAATTTCACCAGGAGATAGAATAGCACAGTTATTAATAATACCCATCCTACATGATAAATTTTCCAGCCGTACTATAGAAAGAGGTTCCAGGGGATTAGGCTCCATAGGTGTAGATTGGGCTATGCTGTCTTTAAATTTAGATTCTTGCCCAATGCTAAAACTAAATATTCAAGGACATGAATTTAATGGGCTACTAGACAGAGGTGCAGACCTTAGCATCATCTCTCGGCAAGAATGGCCAAAACATTGGCCATTACAACAAGCCACTCAAACGCTTCGATGCCTAGGAGTGGCGACTAATCCTCATAGAAGTGCAATGGTATTAGATTGGAAGGATCCTGAAGGATGTGAAGGAACTATACAGCCATATGTATTGGATCATCTTCCTATAAATTTGTGGGGATGAGATGTTCTAGATCAATTAGATTTGACATTAACAAATAACATCAATTCAAATGTGCCCAATATTATGGCTAGACAAGGTTTTAGGAAAGGAAAAAGATAGATCAAGAAACAGATAGACATGGATTGGGTTTTCAGGAGGGGTCACGGAGACAATAAAAATTACTTGGAAATCAGAAAGACCAGTATGGGTTCCTCAGTGGCCCCTGACTAAAGAAAAGATACAAGCAGCCCATGACCTGGTCAAACAACAATTAGCGGAGGGACATATACAACCTTCCGTATCTCCCCATAATACTCCCATTTTTGTCATCAAAAAGAAATCTGGTAAATGGAGATTATTGCAAGATTTCCTATTCTGGTAAATGGAGATTATTGCAAGATTTAAGAGCCATTAATAATGAGATGGTTATTATGGGACCTGCTCAATTGGGGATTCCCCAATTGTCTGCTTTGCCAAAAACCTGGTATGTTTTAGCTATAGATATTAAAGATTATTTTTTTTAATTCCAATCCATCCTGAGGATAGTCCACATTTTGCATTTACTATCCCTGCACTGAATCATGAAGGTCCTGATCAGAGATATGAATGGAAAGTACTCCCTCAAGGGATGGCTAACAGCCCAACTATGTGTCAAATTTATGTTAACAAAGCATCCAGCCACTTAGAAATCAAAATCCTGAACTACAAATATTTCACTATATGGATGATGTATTATTAGCACACAAAGCTAAAAACACGTTGCTAGAATGTTATGCCACACTTACAAACTTATTAAAAAATTATAATCTAGAGATAGCAATGGATTAAGTACAATTAAATTTTCCAATTAATCGTTTAGGAGTTCTATTATCCTCAACCATGGTCCGTCCACCCAAAATTCAGATACGAGTAGATCAACTCAAATCACTTAATGACTTTCAAAAGTTATTAGGAGATATAAATTGGATAAGGCCTTATCTAGGCATATCAACAGGAGAGTTGGGACCTTTATTTGATATCCTAAAAAGGTACATCAGATCCAAATTCACCCTGCATGTTAACGCCTGAAGCAAGAAAGACATTAAAAATCATTGAAACATATATGGAAAATACGCATTTGGCTAGAATTGATATAAGTTTGCCTTTATTATTTATTGTACTACCAACAAAAAATATTTCTTCAGGAGTATTTTGGCAAGAAGGTCCATTATTGTGGATACATTTATCTTATTCTCCTAACACTATTCTTACTAGGTATCCTGAGGCTGTAGGACAATTGATACTCAAAGGAATAAAAGCAGCAAAGGGAGTGTTTGGAATTTCTCCCAATAAAATTATTACTCCATATACTATGGATCAAATTGATGAGTTAGCTATTGAGTTAAATACTTGGGCAATAATCATGTGTATATCTAATGTTTCATTTGGTAACCACTTACCATCTAACCCTTTGTTGTCTTTTTGGTCTTCTCATCCTGTAGTTTTTCCAAAAATGACAAGAAAAACAGCTCTCATGAATGCTCCAAATATATTCACTGATGGGTCAAATAATGGTACAGCAGCAGTAGTTACCTCTGATCAAACTTTTACATTTTTAGTACCCAAACAATCAGCTCAAAAGGTAGAGCTTAATGCAGTTTTACAAGCTTTTGTGATGTTTAAAGATTCTGTATTTAATTTATTTTCTGATAGTCAGTATATAGTTAATGCTATAGTATCCCTTGAAGATGCTGGTAGGATTTCTCCTTCCTCTACTGTTTTCTCTTTGTTTTCCACTATACAAAGTCTAATCTGGGACAGAAAAGATCCATTCTTTATAGGACATATCAGGGCACATACAGGATTGCCTGGAGCCCTTAGTTTGGGCAATGATTTAGCAGGTAAAACTACACATGACATACATATTTTCTCTACACTAGAAGAAGCTACACATTTTCATAAAAGGTTCCATGTCAATGCTAATACTTTACAAAAGCGTTTTAAAATAACTAAGGAACAAGCTAGACAAATAATAAAACAATGTCAAAATTGTGTGACCTTTTTACCACAAGTTAATCTTGGAGTCAATCCTAGAGGACTGATACCTAACCATATTTGGCAAATGGGTGTCACACACTTGCCAGAATTTGGAAAATTAAAATATTTGCATGTTACAGTTGATACTTCTTCTGGATTTTTGATGGGCTCCCTTTATGCCGGAGAAAAAACTAAAGATGTTATAGCTCATTGCTTACAAAATTTTGCCACTGTGGGCGTTCCAAAACAGTTAAAAACAGATAATGCCCCTGGTTATACTTCTACCTCTTTTAAACAATTTTGCTCATCATTTGGCATTACTCATATAACAGGAATCCCATACAGTCCACAGGGACAAGGCATAGTTGAAAGAGCTCATCAAACTATTAAAATGTACTTATTAAAGCAAAAAGAAGGAATTGGGAAGGGGTATATATCCCCCAAAGATAAACTTAAAATAACCCTTTTTACTCTAAACTTTTAAAATTTGGATTCATCAGGGCTTAGTGCTTCGGAAAGGCACGTGTGTCCAAAAAATGTACATAAGCCCAAGGTACTTTGGAAGGATATTCTAACAGGACAATGGAAAGGTCCTGACCCAGTGATTGTCTGGAGTTGGGGGTGTTTGTGTGTTTCCACAGGGAGAACAGCAGCTGATTTGGATTCCAGAGAGACTAACTAAATTGTTTTCTACAGACCAAAAAGAAGATGATTTGGCTCAAATCCATAACAGCTGATATCCTTACATCTACAACAGTGGTTCTTCCACACCTGGAGGCTAATGAATAATGAACACCATTAAAGCCTATTTCAAATGTAAAAAATCTTGGGGCTTGCTTGTGGGAATACTTTCAGACCCATTATGCAAGTTACAGGAAAAAGGATGGGATATCCAAAGAAGAGTCAGAGCCAGGTGGTAACCAGGATGCCTTTTTCAATATCTATTTTATTATTGCCTTTTCCCACATCATGAAGTTCTATTTTATTTTTTGAGCTCACACAGACCTAGGTTAATGTTTTTCTGATCAGTTCTATTTTTTGACTGGAGTTTTTAAACATTGCAATGGAGATTTCACCTGTGAAAAGCTACAAGGCCTTTACTATTATGTTATGTATTGTGTTATGTGTGCACACTTCTGTTTTGTGTTATATGTATGTGCGTATGTCCGTATATCATATATGAGGATCGCTCATGAAAAAATGGATTTTTATTTTATTCACGTGATTTAAATGGTTTAATTTAAATTAGGTAAACAGCTGTTGAGGATTGTTTTTAAAGGAGGCTAACAGATCTGTTTGTTTACTTTCATCTTTCCTTTTCATTATATCTAATTCAGGATACTAAATTGTTTAGAAAATTGCTTTCTTTTAGTGCCTGCTAGAATGTTACATAATTTTTTTTTTTTAGCCATCATTGCCAGAATTCCTATCTTCATTCCAGTGCTGGTGAAGACAAAGATAAAACCAAAATACAGCTTCTACGATAGCTATCACAACAAACTGTATAAACTGATGCATCAATGAATAATAACTCAACAAGTGATGCTCAATCAAGGAGTCGATTTACTTTGGGAGGAAATGGACATATTAATGGATTCCTCTGCTTTGAACTGCTTGCAGAACTTGCCTGGACTATGTATCACTTGTATGCATTGTGAACTATCTGTTGGTGCAGCCAATTGTGGTAGTGCTGGGGTATCTTTGCTGATAGTATCATCGGTGGTACAATTTTTCCAAAAAGAGCTGTCATTTGGCTTGGTGTCGTGGCATTTTGCATCCTCCTGCCTTCTGCTAGCAAAGGCCAAATTTGGGGGCCAACAGAGGTGAGGCAAAGAACCTCACACCCCCACTGGTTTTTGGGGGCCAACAGAGGTGAGGCAAAGAACCTCACCCCCCCTACTGTTATTTGGGGGCCAACAGAGGTGAGGCAAAGAACCTCACCCCCCTCACTGGTGCAAAGGCCTATCCACAAGTATGGCTGTATGCTGGACCGGTAGTCAATGACAGGTAAGATCCAGTTGCAATGCTACCAACCTAAGACTGGAGGCTGACGCCTTGAGGTCAGATCATCAGATGATGGGTAAGGACCATATGTGGTATTGGACAACCTAAGACAGGCACGGTTCCTAAGCCACATGCTTCTTGTTTAATTAAACAGAAGGGGGGAGATGTTGAGAGCCACAGCAGAGTTGGGATGATGCCTGGCATTTTGCCAGAAGGGAGTGGTTGAGAGGTGAAGCCAGCAAGCCATTGAGATGATGATGGTTAAGTTAAGCTGTGTATTCAGTTGTATGTAGACCTTTGCTGGCTGGCATTAGGGCGGCTCTTGCTGCCTCGGGCGCCCGCTACTTTGGAGTTCCTGTTGAGTTCTCGTGGGTTTCAGAGAGGGTGCACGCGTAGCCCGGTGACGTGGGAGAGTGTTCCCGGGGAGCGTGTGTGGGGTGCTGGTAGAGTTCGGGAATAAAGAGTTGCTGTTTGAACCTACAAGTGCTTCGTGGTGGCTTGTTTATTTTGTGCCCAGCCAGACTGCAGCAGGTGCTGCTTGTATTTTTTGCTGTATGGCCCCTTAACATCTTTGTATCTCTCATTCTAAATCTCTCAACCCACCAATTTCTGACTTCTCTGTCTCTTATGTCTAGACACAGATTTGAAGAGTTTATATGTTTGGTTCAGGATTACCCACCTGTTAATACCCCTTTATTTTTCTTTCTTTTCTCCATTTTGGTGGTGCTACAGATTGAACACATTATACAAGTGTTCTACCACTGAGCTATATCACTAAGCCTAGTAATCCTTCTTTCTTCAAGTAAACTTTCTTAAAATTTACCTAATCATAGGAGTGAAATACTATTATATTCATAGTCTTAGGGATTTTGGGAGGTGAATACATTAGGGAGCAGAGATCTTTATTGGTAGTGTTCTGTGTGTTACAGAAAGTTCCCATTGTATGGCTGCTAGTAAATGTTGCAGTTTGTCTATGAAAAGAAGCACTAGAAGTCCTCCTTCAAACATACACGGATGCCTACAGACTGTGAGCTTCTGCTGTGACAGTAATAAATTTCCCTTTGGGCTGCTCAAAGAAGTTAGGGCAGAAATAGTTGATAGGAAGTGGCTGCAGTAATAGTGCTGAAGTAGTTGATGGGAGCTAAAGTAGTGGAGCAGTTACTCTCCATGTACCTGTTAAGTGCTAGTAGTGAGATGGGGAATGATTGCTCAGAGAAAAAAGCAGAGTAGATAGATAGATTCTCATGCCCCACATTCCTCCTGAGGCTGAGAGAGAGATATGAGAAGGCCAATGCCCCCTCTCCCCCAAATGAAAATTACTGTTAAGTTTTTTAGGTTTTTGGTGGGGGGTGAGGAGGGGTAGTAGGGGATGAACCCAGGGGTGTTTCGCTGCTGAGGTACATTCCCAGCCTTTTTAATTTTTTTATTTTGAGACAGGGTCTTGTTAAATTGCTTAGGGCCTTGCTGAATTGCTGTGGCTGGCTTTGAACTTGTGATTCTCCTGCCTCAGCCTCCTAAACTGCTGGGATTACAGATATGTACCACTGTGCCTGGCTAACATGCAAAGTGTGTAAGAAAATTTAAAGCATAGAAGTAGAGGATGGAAATAAGTATTTAATAAGACTAAATGAAACATAGTACAAATTATAGAGTAAAATAACCTACATTTACTCAGCATATACATTCCATTATAAAACACTTTTACTGTAATCCCTATTTACCCATGGGGGATATGTTCCAAGACCTATATAGTACTGAATCCTATATGTGCTTTTATTTCTGCATACATACCTATGATAAAGAATAGTTAATAAATTAGGTTAATTAGTAGGTGAGTGACAACAATAATAAAATAGAACGGTTTTAACAATATACTGTTATAAAATTTGTGAGCTCACATTAACATACAGTATATTGTTACAGGGCATAATTACTCTCCCTCAAAATATCTTATTGAACTGTACTCACCTTTGTGATGACGTGAGATGGTATGGTGCCTACCTGATGAGATGAAGTGAGGTGAATCCCATAGGCATTTTGTAGCATTAGGCTGCTATGTAAGAATACTTAACACACACACACACACACACACCAAAAAAAAAAAAAAGAGAGAGAGAGAAAGAGTTACTTAACACAAACATTGTGATATTATGACAGTTGACCTGATATCTTAGGCTACTTAAGTGACTTAAAGATTGTAAAACTTACACAACATAACATGGATACGCTGGACAAAGGGACAGTTCGTGTCCTGGGTGGGACAAAGCAGGATGGTACAATATTTTATCAGGCTACTCAGAATGGTATTCAATTTAAAACTGAAATTATTTATTTCTGGAATTTACCATTTAATATTTTTGGACGATAGTTCAGTATGGTTTACTGAAATAAAGGGGGATTGCTACTTTTTTTTTTAGTTGTAGATGGACACAATATATTTTATTAATTTATTATGTGGTGCTGAGGATTAAACCCAGTACCTCATGCATGCGAGGCAAGTGCTCAACCACTGAGCTACAACCCCAGCCTGGGACTGCTACATTTAAAAAAATAAAACATCATAGTGTCTTAAATGTAATGGCTTTTTTGTTTAGTGTATGCGTTATTATAACTTTAATCCTTCCTCAAAGTAGACTCACCGAGTCTAATGAAAATAAGTAGATAACTAGCTTCAATACCTCACTTTTAAAGTTGCTTGCAATTGTGCATGTGGTGGTAGAAATCTTGTAATTCTTAATATGTTTTGGCTTTCTATTCCTTAAAAGTATTGGATATCATGTGATACCTAATATTACCAAATGAGAACATGGAAGCAAAAAGAGTATAAACCTTTTTTTTTTAATAGTAGACAGTTTTTGGCTTTATATTTTGGGAGTATAGTTCTGTGAAACATTTCTCTGCTTTAGTATTTATTCTGTAGCTAACCTTGGTATATTAATTTCATAAAATAGAGGGTATACATAATATGAATGAATCTGTTTAATGGTAGTAATCATCTGTTTAATGATAAGTACCAAGACTTCTCATACTAAAGAAAAATTGATTCATTTTATCAGTTAACAATGTGTCTCATAAGTTTTGACTTATATTGTTAAACATACAGGTGTTCTTAATTACATCTAAACAAGAATACCACTGAAAATACTTGTAATAGAGCATAAAAGTTATATTATGCATGGAGCCATGCTTGTGCTAGTAACTGGACATTTTGAGATAGAATCCTATTTCCAATGTGAGATTGAGTACAAACATTTTTTAGGGCAGAGAATAAGCATGTAAATTATACCAACAAAAGTATTTTGTATATTTATAATGGGGAAAACTCTATTGAATTTGCATGGAAAAACGTGATATAAACTCAGTATGTTTTAAACACAATAGATAGGACTTTGTGTTTTATGATGATCATGATGGTTTTTTTTTTTTTTCTTTTTGTTTATTTTGGTACTGGGGATTGAATCTGTGGTGGAGTACCATTGAGCTACATCTCTAGACCTTCTTGTTTTTTATTTTGAGACAAGGTCTCAATAAGTTGCCCAATCTTTTAGTGCTTTAAAAAATTGAGACAGTACAGTTGTCTTCATATGCTTTTATTTTCACCTTAACACTGTTTGAATTAGCAAGTAAAACTTGATTATTTTGCACAAATTTCTTTTCATGGAGAAGAGTCACATCTAGTATTAATACTTCTGGGAACTTTCAAATTTAAGTTATTGTCTTAATGCTAATTAGAATTTCAAAAGTCTGGTAGTGTTTTTTTCTTTTTTTTGTTCTTCTGTCCTATATCCCCAAAGAATAATATTTGATTTTATTGATTTAATTTGGTTCTATGACATTTGAATTGGTTTGATCCCAGATACTTTATAAAATTATAATCAGTTTGTAGTAGTTTTTCCAGTTTGTTCAATACTTTAGAATACTACTCCAAATACAGTTATGTTGACAAGTTTGGAAAGTACTGATATATGTACTTTAGAAATATTAATAAAATTGATGCTATTAATATCTATTAAATATTATGTTAAGTCGAAGGCTGTTTAATAACTTAATACTATATCTACCTATTAGATAAAACTTTATTGTGACAGTAATAATTTTTTTTTTTTTTTTACATAGGAGAGTTTATTTGTCAAAGCTGACAAATAAAGGCTATCTCTCTATAGGAGAGAGAGGCAAAACAGGCTTGAGTTCTGGGACTTTCATGGAGGAGGCTCTGGAATAAAAGCTGGGCTGTTAAGGGTTGGGTTGGTATGAGGAAGTGGTGAGCCTTTCTCAGAAAGGCCCTTGGGCAGGAAGTGAAACTTTTTTCTTAAAATGGCCATTCAGATGATAACCAGGGACCTTATATTCCCCCCCCCCCCTTTTTTTTGTTTTTAATTGGGCCCCTTTGGGATGTAGGTCAATCTTCTATAACTGCTGCCTGCTGGGAAGGGACAGCATTTGAATCATTGTAAAGATGACAGAGGTTGAGAGTTGAGTGGTGGTGGAATGCTGTGCTTAGGCCCAGTTTTGGAGAGGGATTGGTATTCCTTCAGCAGAGGAGAGCTGTTGTTTCGTTTCTGATGTTCAAGGTCCTGTTGGAGTTGTTTTATCTTGTCCTTTACTATACCAGATTGACATAAAAATAGCATTCCTCCTGTAGGTACAGAAGAAGTCCACCTTTTTTGGCCTTAAGAAGATCAAGGCCCTTTGGATTCTGCACACAGCAGCTAAAGAATCAAGCTGGGGTTGTATAATTAGTGTGGTTTGAGCAAGTTGCTGTAAGTCTCTTTGATTTGGAATGATAATCTCTAGTAGTAGTACCCCTGGGAGGTGAGTGCAGAATTAGAGAGGAGGGCAAAAATGAAAAAGGGAAGAATGGTACTCATGGTTCTGCAGAGTCCTTGTGGTGTCCTCAGAGACCGAAGGAAGATGGGGGTTTCTGGCCTTAGAGAAACGGCTTGAGAGGGCCTGTGGGTGTCACTGTATAAAAGGGTGGAGAGGACTGTTTTAAATGGGAGTTATGAACCCCATATAGGATGCCCTCAAGGTGGGCTGCAAAGGGAGTGGTAAGAATGACCCCATAAGGTCCAGCCCATTAAAAAAAAAATGTATATATAGATATTAGTTGTAGTTGGGCACAATATCTTATTATATCTTATTTTATTTATTTTTTTTTAATGTGGTGCTGAGGATCGAACCAAGGGCCTCGCACGTGGTAGGCAAGTGCTCTACCACTGAGCCACAACCCCAGCCCGGATCCAGTCCATTTTGTGGAGAATTGAGAGGAGAAAGGGGGTCTGTTGATGGGGTTAAAAAGTACCAGGTTGCCAGGAGACAGAGTGGGAGAAGGTGAAGAGGCAGAACTAGGCTTTGCCTGAACAGCATCTCTATATTGCCAAAGAAGGTTCCTAATGTATGCAAGAAGGGGCCAGAAAAGATGAGGAGCAAGGGGTAGTGGAGAATCAGAGGCTGGTAAGTTGAGCAGGGAGATAGGCTGTCCATATAGAAGCTCAAAAGGGCAGATGTTGAGTGGCGGCTTTGGGAGGGCCTATAACCTAAGAAGAGCCAAGGGAAGGAGTTTAGTCCAATCTAAATGTAATTCAAGGGATAGTAGACATTGAGGGAGGATCTCTTTGCCAAAGTGAAGGCTCTGATGAGGGCAACAAGTTCAGCCTGCTGATATTGGGAAGGGGAGCCACTTCCATAACCAAGGTTAGAGAGACTATAGCATACCCTTCCCAACAGATTTCCTCCTGAAGGAAGGAGAAGCCATCTGTGAACCATGTGTATGTTGCAGGGAGCAAGGGGCCTTCCTGTATGTGGGAGGGATGTGGAAGAAGCTCCTCCAGAGTTTCATTGTATGAACGGGTAAGAGGAGCGGGGAGGAGAGTAGCAGGGTTTAAAGGTGTGAGCACATGTGGAAAGTAAGACTTGGATCTTCCATCGGTGAAACCTGTTGAGTTAAAAGGTGACGGGGGGTAAGGAATGTAAGCCCTTGTAGGTGAGGAGTTCCTTTAAGTAATGGGGAGCCAGGATGGTGAGTGGGGGGGCCCCATAGGTGAGTTTCTTTGGCTCATTAATGGTAGAGAGGCTGTGGCCACCGTTTGTAGGCAAGGGGCCAATCCTCCAAAAAGTAGGGTCAAGACCCTTTGATAGGTAAGCCATAGGGGCAAAGGTTGACCTCAGCATGTGTCCGAGGACCTCTAAAGCAAATCCTTGCTTTTTAGCCACGTAAAGGTGAAATGGGCTTGTGAGATCAGGGAGATGGAGAGAAAAAAAGTTTTAAAGTCATTCTTATGTGTTGTAGCCAAGGGAAAAGTTAAAATGACACTTTTCTTTTTTTAGTCTTAGGCCTCTTATCAAGCCTGCTGAATCTGTTCATTGTATTTCAATGTTAGCTTCAGCATGGCCTTGGCTAGGGAGATTGCTGCCTAGGGCTTTACAATGTACTATGCCAATAGAAGGGAGGAGGGTTCTGGGTCCCTTGTTTGTCTAGAAGTAGGGTCTCTGGAGGAATCCAGAGCTTTAGTGGCAAGTGGAAGCTGGATGGGAGAGCAAGAGGAGCAAAGGGAAGCCTTAGAGTGGAGAAAAGGAGAAAGCCTGCACATAAGGGATTTCCTTCCATTTTCCTGAGCGCTTGCAAAAGTTATGAAGATTCCATAAAATATTGGGATTAAAGGTGTCATTAGGTGGCCATTGTCCAAGTCATAGAGGGGTCATGACCGAATGGAAAGTTGAATTAGGAGCTAAACGAAGTGGGGCTAAGTGGGCGAGGAGGCAGCCGAGAGGTGAGTCAGATGGGATTCTGGACTGGGAGTTCCCCACGGCGAGTTGGAGTGCTGGAATGGCTAGAGGCAGGTCTCCCTGGCTGTAGACCAAATCATGGTGAGAGAGGGGTCAGGAGTGAAAAAGGGTCGTCACCACATAATTCACTGGCCCTGGGGCTGAAACCTTTCTGAGACTGAGAGAAAGGAGTCATCATCCTCTGCTTCCCTAGTCCCAGACTTTGCCCATAGAGAGTCTTGGTTACTTGGCCAGGGCTTTCGTGAGCACTGCTGAGGAGCTGCCAAGACCCAAGAGTGAACTCCCAAGGGGAAGGGACAGGAAGGTTGAGAATCTTGGTGCTGGGCCAAGATCTAAGTTAACTTTTGTCTCTAGAGAGGAGACTTGTCATTTCTAGGGAATAGAAATTTGAGGAGGAGGGGAGGGGAAGGGAGAAGTCACATACCCAAATGAGGCTGGTGTGTGGGTGAGTGGATGGAGAATAGCGCTAGGTGAATGGAAGAAGGTTGTCTTGGGCCCTCAGGCCAGGATCCCAAATCAACTCAAATCGGCCTTAAAATCCCTGGAGGGGAGAGTAAAGCTGGTGAACAAGGCTGCTCAGCAAAAAGAGAGGGACAGCCGCAGTAAGGAGGGAGAGTAGTATTGTGATTGGGCCAGAAAATGGAGGGGGTTTGAGACAGATATGAATGTGATAGTGGTGAGAGGTGATAGAAGGACTTGAAACATCTCAGACTTTAGGGTTCACCTCAGAAGGGGTAATGGGAAGGCACTGGCAGATGGAATAGGGGATGGTCCTAAGGTAAGGGGAGCAGTAGGTGAGTCTGGATGGAAGCATATATGAGGGGAGAAGGAAAGTGTAGCCCCCAACTTTGTAAGGATGTCCCTTCCGATTATGGGAACAGGGCACTGTGGAATGACTAAAAAGGAGTGGGTAAAAATTAGAGAGTCAAAAGCACAAACAAGGCTAGGTGTCTATAAGGGTTGGTAAGGTTTCTGCTCTACCCTGACAATAGAGGTTAGAGTAATAGACCCCCAGAACTCCTTGAGGACAATATGTAGCCCCAGGATCTAGGAGGAAGGAGACAGGCCTACCTGAAATATGCAGTTACCCTGGGTATAGGAGAGTGATGGTAGTGGTTGGTTATGGGGTCCTGGGCCTCTCGTCAGTCCTCTGCAGCCAATCCTAAGAGTTGGAAAGGGGAACCAGAAGGGCCGGATGGTTGGATGGTTGGGGCCGCTATGAGCTCGGGGACTTTCAATGGCCCTATATCCCTCCTGATGGAATTTAGGACAAGGGCCCGGAGGCTTATGAGGCTTGGGACATGTACAAGCCCAGTGACCCATCTGACCACATTTAAAACAGGGTCCGTGTGGTCCCAAGGGACCCTTCCGTGGGCCAGTGGAACCAGGGACAGATGCTGAGGCTAGATAGATGGCTTGAGCGAACACCTGATATTTCTGCTTCTGGGCCTTCTCTGTCCCATTATATATCTTAAAGGCCACTCCCAGAACCTCATCTTGGGGAATTAGGGGTCCCCTTTCAAGGCACCTTAGTTTGGCCTTAATATCGGGGAAACTCTGGGAGTAAAGTAGGTTATTAGTAGTTGTCTCCCATTTGGAGCCTCAGGGTCCAGATTGGTATATTATAATAAAGTCTTGATCAGGAGATCTAAAAATGCTGAAGGGTTTTCATTCTTATCTTGGATGATTTCCTGGAGCTTTTCATAATTGATAGTCTTATGGGCTGCCTTTCTAAGTCCTTCCATAAGGCAAATAATGAATTGGTTTCTACTAGTTACTCCTCCAGGCAAGTTATAATCCCTTCAATGCCAATCAGATGGGCAGGGGAGGTCCAAAGTAACTCATCAGCATAATTTCTAGCTTGCTCCCAAACTCACCTGCGTTCCTCAGGCAGGAGGGTGTGAGACAAGATCATATGGATATTGTGGAAGGTCAAATCATATGATTGAGTCAGATATTGAAACTCTTTGATATATGTGGTAGGACTTGAAGTATAGGACCCAAGCTGCTTTTCTATCTGTGTAAGATCTGACAAAGAGAAAGACATGAACCTGGATTACACCATCTACCCCAGCCACCTCACATAGAGGACACAGAGATGTTGGTTGGGCAGCAACAGCCTGTGGGAAGGAGAGAAGGGCGGAGATGCTGAGGGGACAGTTGCTGTGGAGGCTTCATTAGAAAGAATTGTGGTATGGCGGGGGCTCATCCCCTGGGTAGGGGAGGTGAGAGCTAAGAGGACTTGAGTGGGAGAGCAAGAGTTGTAGAGAGAGGGCTTAGAGAGAGGAGAAGACCTGAACATGTGATATCTGTTTCCATTTTCCTGAACGCTGACAATCAAGTTGAAAAGATACCTGATAATATTGGGATCTTGAGTGCCGTGCCATTAATCGGTCATTTAGAGTTGTTATCCAAAGGATATTGAGATCAGCTCTGATTGCACAAGTGGATAATTTTGGGGGGTTTAGGTACACAGCACGCAAAA
Organism: Marmota monax; assembly: GCF_021218885.2. NCBI lineage: Eukaryota > Metazoa > Chordata > Mammalia > Rodentia > Sciuridae > Marmota > Marmota monax. Next base: position 6,465,439 of record NW_026695212.1, read on the forward strand.
CCTAGGACCCAAATAAAAGACCATCTATAGACTCTGTGGACAGTAGGGATCAGCAGTAGCGTGAAAGCTGTGGCTGGAGGTGCCCCTGACCACATAGTAATCCTGGGAATTCTGTATGTTCAACGGTCATTTCCCGGGGCCCGTAGGTGGTTTAGGTTGACTAGAGACAGGGTCTTACCTGAAATGTCTGGTGTTGGGTGTAGAGAGGGTGGTGGGCAGAATAGAGGGCCTGGTCCCAGGATGGAATTCAGATCAGGGCCTGGGGATGCCCAGTGACCTAAGAAGAGGGGAATGGGCATACCAGGGAACCTGATCCTGAGTTTTGGCACCAAAATGAAGGGAAAGCAAGGAACGAGAGACAGGTAAGCAAGAAATGAAAGACGGAGACCAGGCAGAGATACATTCGAGACTTTATTTGTCAGAGCTGCCAAATATAGGTCATCTCTTATAGAGAGAGACCAGTAATAAAAATTTTACTTTTAATATATAAAAATATGGTTTGGTAAGCTGTGGAAGTTTGTGTAGTTTTTTTTTCAAAACAGTTAATCACTGAAATGTTGCTAAAATTCAATGGCATCTAATTGCTTAGATATTTTCATTGTTGAAACAGATTAATAATTTAATACAGTATAGTCTTGCTGTGTATTTGTGTGTGTGTGTGTGTGTGTGTGTGTGTGTGTGTGTTTATACTGATGTATTTTCAGAGAATTAAAAAAGTCCTGAATGGTCAGTGAAATACTTCAGTGAATGTTACTATTTGTTACTGATTTTCTGAGTATGGTTATTAAGCTCTGATCAGAGTTTCTATTTAGAAACTTTGGTTTACTCTTGGAATCCTTAGGTTGATAAGTTCAGATGATATAATTTTGAATGTTAATTTAAGACAGACACAATCAGGATGATGTGTATATTAAAAAAATCATATAACATATCCAAAAGTAAATAGAAATAATTATCCATCCAAAACTACATGACTGCTTAGTGTAAGTGATGAAGAGCCTGGATTTTGGTGTCAGACTACCCGGGTTTGAATCCTATCCCCTCCACTTAACCTAGCTGTGTAACTTTAGTAGATTCATCCTTGAGGCATGATACTCATGTGATGAGGAAGATTAATTTTAAAGTGCTTAGAGCAGTTGCTGGTCTGCAAAGGAAGTATTATAGAAAGTTGGTTAAATAATTATGATTTAAAATAAGTTTGTAGAACAATTCATGTCCCCTTCCCCTTAGTCATTACCAAAATCACAGGAAGCTCTCCATGTTTCAGCCTTCTTTCAACAAAAGTTTATTAATTTTATAATCATTACTACCACTATCACCTACCACCACATCCACCACCTCTACTTCTACATTTACTACTACTACTGCTGCTGCTGCTGCTGCTACTACTACTACTACTACTACTTTTTCTTCTTATCATCAAGTACTCTAAGTTAAGGTACTTTTCCTGCATGTGCCTTTGAGGGCTGAATGTAGTAATTTTGAAATGATTGGTAAAGACTGGTACTATTCAATTAATGCAGGACTGGGATTAAGAATCTGGTATTCTACTTCAAATACATTGCTTTTTGTATTAGGCCACAAGTGTTTTAGCGGGTGGGAAGTCTTGGCACTTTTGTGTTTACTTTCAAAATTTATTTCCCTGCTCCACTCTTGTACATTAAACATGTAAATATGAATTGATGAGAAACTGAATTATACCTTATAGTAAGTATTAGTCAATTCACCAGTGGATTCATGTGGAAGTAGGAGGGAGCCCCTGGCTATTATTCAGGGGTGTTTGTGGTGGAAATGTAATGGAAGAACATAAGAATTGTCTGCCCTTAGTTGTGAGGAAGCAGAAGGAAGAATGTAAGGTACTATGTATGGCTTCTGGACATTGGACTAAAGAGTGTTTTCCAGTTAGTAGTGAGTTCTAATCTAGTCTGGGGTATACCACTATACATGGATACCATTAATACAGAAGATAATGCTAAGTGAAGTTAGCCGATCCCAAAAAAACAAATGCCAAATGTTTTCTCTGATATAAGGGGGGGGGGTGATTCAAAGTGGGATAGGGAGGGAGAGCATGGGAGGAAGATTACTTCTAGATAGGGAAGAGGGGTGGGAGGGAAAGGAAGTGGGAAGGGGATTAGCAAGGGTGGTGGAATGTGATGGTCATCATTATACAAAATACATGTATGAAGATTTGAATTTGGTATTAAGATACCTTATATATAAACAGATATGAAAAATTATGGTATATATGTGTATTAAGAATTGTAATGCAAAAAATGAGTACCTATATAATGGCATAATTTGGCGTGAGCATACTTTATATACAGAGTTATGAAAAATTGTGCTGTATATGTGTAATAAGGAGTGTAATGCATTCCACTATTGTCGTGTATTTAAAATAAATAAGTAAATACATGTAGAAAGCTAATAAGGTCTTAGTAGTTTAGAAGAGGGAAAATGTTATTTCAGCTGTAAAAAAAGTAGCATAATTTCTGAGAATGCTAATAAATTTGTGATTAACATAGTATGGTATAACTTCTGTATATCACTTCATTTGGATACAAGAAACATTTTACTTTGTTTTTGATCCCTATTCATGAAACTTATAGCCAAAATAATGTAGATAAAACTCTGAAAAAGTTCTGCGTATGAATTCCTTAGAACTGTGACTTTAACTCTACCTGGCACCAAGCTTTTCTCTTCTAAACATTAGAATGTCCTGTTGACTAGAGGACATACTAGGGCAATAACATGCTTTAATCTACTGAAAAGGCTATTTTTAGTCATAAAAGTTTATGATCTTAAGTGAGGCCTATTGGCTGTTAGCATTCTTACTTAAAAAATACTAAATAGCATACTTACTTAAAAATAAATACCTTTTAGAAATATAATATCTATAACATCCTAATATTTTTGGTTGATATAAGAAATTAAGTCTGGGCCAGGGGATATAGTTCACTCGGTAGAGTGCTTACCTTGAATGCACAAGGTCCTGGGTTCAACTCCAGTACCACCAAAAAAAGAAAAAAATTAAGGCTCATTAAGAGAGCAAGTCTAGTATGTCTAATATGGTAGCATTATAAAGCATCATGTATTACAGTAGATATATTACAGAATGGGGAATCAGGAGAAAGCTGCTATCCTTAATGAGGTTTTGATTGAGTTCTTTTTGTCTATGTATTATTCTGGAAATGGAATTTTTGTCAATTTATCATTGTGGAAATCGAATTTTAATAACTTATTCTCTCTAAAATGAAGGAGTGATGCTAATGAAAATGAATATTTATTGACATACAAGATATATAAGGTTGAAGGTGGATATATATGTATATATTTTAAACTGGGTAATTTTTCGTTTACCACATCACTTGTTTTTCCTTTTTAGGTAGTTTTCTTTCAGATTACTTTTCCTTTTTAATTTTGCATACATTTCCCTTCAGCTTTTCATTTTGAAAATGTTTAAGTAGGTAGCAAAATCTAGAGGGAGAGACTGGCATTGATCTTTCTCCCTTCTCTTCATATGCTTTTCTACTTTAAGACTGAGTTCAGTGCTTACTTCTTTCTTTCAAGTTCTCTATTATCTTCCCCTTCTCTGAATTTATAATTTTATAGGTTAGTTCTTAGTCATTTCACTGTTTTATATTGTTCATGAATTGAATTGTTTTCATGACTTAAATGTGGCAGCCCTGTATACCCACTTCTTGCTTCCTCTTTATGGGCTGCTAAATTTTTAACTTCTTGAATGCAGAGCTCTTGTCTCAGGCATTTCTCTCTCATGTTCCCTCACATAACAGGCATTTAGTGATAGATACTCAGGTTTTTCTTTAGTTGCTAGATCTCTGTCTCTATTTCTTGTCCGATTATCTGTGTATACAATGTGTAAAACAAATAGGATTTTAATGCCTTTAAGCCTTTAAAATAGTTGTTTAGTTATTTGCAAGTTTGTTATAGTCCATAGATGAAATTGAGCAGCTATATATTTAGATCAGCATAGTCCATTAATACTGCTTTAAAAGCAAATCAAGGCTTATAACTTTTATAAGAGCTTATTTAATTAAAAAAATCAATGGATGCTGATGTAGTTCATGGTTTTATTTTTTGCTTTGAAGCATTTTCTTTTTCTGGAATAAGATTCTTGGTTTAGACTGTGTAGAAGTAATGTTAATTAGATTATATTTAGTTGGTGAATTCATGCCTACAGAAATGTGACTTTAAAAAGTGGCAAATTGCTAGTTTTTTTTTAATTTAGTATTTTGTATATTATTCCATGAGGTTGCTTTTCAGTTTGTCTAGTTGTATCATTTGACATTCAAACTTAAATAAAGTTCAAATCTACCATCACTGGTGCTTATAAATGCTAGTCATTCAAAATGTCAAAATTTGGATTTAGTCCATGAATGGCAAATGAGCTTTTATAAAATATACCCAAGTTTATATTATTAGGAGAAATAAATAAAATACTATATTTGAGGAATGGTTTTAAGTTATTAGACTTTAGAATTGGTACCTAACCCAAACTATTTCTCTTGTAAATTGCATGTTGTATCAATTAATGAATTGTTACTTCAAGAGAGGCATTTAGTGTGATTGGTCCCCAAATCACTGAACATTTTAATTCTAACATGCTAATTCTTAACAAACACTGTGACAAAATATTATGCTTTTACCTTTCCAGATTTTAAAAATTCATTTTAAAAGTAAGGTGGTATTTGTATACATATAATTTAAAAAGTCAAATTTTATTACAGGGTTTAGAAAAACAGGAGTTTCCCCATCTCTTCTCTCCTTATCTCCAAATCCCAGTCTTCAGAGGCAGTCAGTTTATATTCTTTTAGCTATTTGTTCTGGTATTTGTCTTCAGTTTTTGAAGTCAGTTATTCTGCTTTAAGGGGGCCGGCAGTGGTACTAGGGTTTGAACACCAAAGCCTAGGGCATGCTAGGCAAGCATTCTACCACTGAGCTACCCAGCCCCTTTTTAGAAATTGTGGTGGGGCAGGGGGGTCCTAGGAATGTGGTTTAGTGGTAGAAGGCTTGCTTAGCAGATGCAAGGCCCTGGATTTGATCTCTGGTGCTACTACCCCCTCAAAAAAAAGAATTAGAAATTTTGTTTTTAGCCCAGCACAGTAGTACACACCTGCAATCCCAGAGATTTGGGAGGTGTGAGACAAGCAGGATCACAGGTTCAAGACCAGCCTTAACAACTTAGTGAGACCTTCAACAATTTAGCAAGACCCTATCTCAAAAGTCAAGTGCCCCTGGGTTCAATCCCCAGTATGTATGTATAAATAAATAAATATAAAATAAAAACCAAAGAATAAATGAAATTTTGTTTTGAGGTGGGGTCTCACCCAATTGCCCAGTTTGGCCTTGGATTTGGAGTTCCTAGTGCTTTGGCCTCCTGAGTGACTGGGATTATAGGCATGAGACATGGGCCCCACAGTATTCGGCATTTTATTGTTTTTTGATTTTGTTTATTTGTTTATTGGTACCCAGGATTGAACCTAGCAGGTGCTTAACCACTGAGCCACATCCCCAGCCCTTTTTATTTTTGTTTTGAGGCAGGGCCTCATCAAGTTGTATAGGACTTTGATAAATTGCTGATGCTGGCTTTGAATTTATGATCTTCCTGCTTCAGCTGTCCGAGTCAGTGGGATTAAAGGTGTGTGCCACCATGCCTGGCTTGGTTTTTCGTTTTAGACAGTAGCTACTAACTTTCTTTCTTTCTTTTTTTAAAATATTTTTTTATAACTTTATTTTACTTATTTAATTATTATTATTTTTCTAATGTGGTGCTGAGGATTGAACCCAGGGCTTCACATGTGCTAAGCAAGTGCTCTACCATTGAGCCACAACCCCAGCCCCCTACTAACTTGCTTCTATAAAAGATAAGAGTCAGTAATCATAATCTCTATTACTTGCAAATATTTATATATATTTCCCCCTTTCTCATTTTCTGTTTATATGATATCAGATTTTGGGGGGCAAATTATTAAGACTATGCAAATATTTTTTACAGTTGAGTTATAAAATTCACTGTGATTATATTTTTTCTTGTTCAACTTATTCTTTTTCAGGGTAATTATCCCAGTTTAAATTTCTTGTATTTTGTGCCTATTATTAATACATCTGCAGTTCTTTGATGGATCTAAATCACCTTTTGATATGATTGAACCTATTTGGGTCATCTGTCAGATACAGTTCTCTTGTTTTTCTAGTAGGCATTTTGTCTTATTCAGCTGTGGCTTATGTTCTTAAATTTGGGGTATCTTTTCTCTGGAAGGGCAACTCCAGACTTTAATCAGAGATAGAAGTTTGTTTTTTGCTGTGAGATCACTTATATCAATCTTATTTTTTTATGTATTTTTTTTTTTTTTTTTGTACTGGGGATTGAACCCATGAGCACTCTGCTACCTTGTTAGATCCCCAATCCTTTTTTATTTTGAAATAGGGTCTTACTAAATTGCTGAGGGTCTTGCTAAGTTTCTGTGGCTGGCCTGAATCTTGTGATCCTCTTGCCTCAGCCTCCGCAGTCCCTTCGACTTTAGGTGTGCTCTACTCCACCCCAGCTAAGTAATAAGACTTTGTGTGTGTGTGTGCGTGTGTGTGGTGCTAGAGATTAAACCCAGGGCTTTGTATATGCTAGACAAATGCTCTATCATTGAACTACAGTCCCATCCTGAACTTTAAACCAGTCATCTGGTTTCCAGTCCCAGCCTTCATTTTATCCTCATTGGGCTTCTGATACCCAAATCTGTCTAGCACCTGAATTTCTTTAGCATGAGTCAGCTTTTTTCCTTTTTATTATAGTTCAATATCATAACATAATTGTAACCAATTTAATGTGTACAGTTCAGTGGTATTAAATATATTAATGTTGTGCAGCTAACATCACTGGGACTTTCTCCAGAACTTTTTCATCATCCCAAACTGGAACTACCCATTACATAACAACTCCTTATTTTCTTCTCACTTAGCCATTAGTAACCATTATTCTATTTTCATTCTCTATCAGTTTGCTTTGGGTAGCTTCTCCCTTTCAGATTTATGATTCAGTTTTCTTGGGCTTGATAGGTTAGTTTTTTCCTTTCTTATTTCCAAAATGTTATTGATTTTTCTCATTTGCTACTATATCTTTTTCTATTTTTTTTTCATCTTTATGGCTTTTATGCATCTAAAAACTCTTAATTTTTTAAGTAAGTTTTAAGAAGTCAAGGTCATTCACTTATGCTTAACTGAAGGCTTCCCCCCTATTTTCCTGTTTTTTTTTTAAATTTAGATTTCTTTTATTAAGAATTTATTAGCAGCTGGGTGTGATGGCACATGTCTGCAGTCCCAGCTACTTAGGAGACTGAGGCAGGAGGATTGCTTGAGCCCAGGAAGTCTAGGTCCATCACCTGGGCAACATAGTGAGACTGTTTTATATAACAACAACAAAACCCCTGGAACTTAACATGTATGCCAAATAAAAGGAGTTTTGTAGCCACATTAACTGTAAAGTTAAGCTTGATAAATGGACTCTTTTTTTTTGTTGTTGTTGTTAGTGGGATTGAACTCAGGGGTACTTGCCACCACCGGCTTCCCACAAGCCTCTCTCTCCCCCACCAGCTTCTCTCCACCTCCCACAATCCTCCTGCTCTTGAGGCCGATTGGCTGGGTCACTTGGGCGGAGCCAAAAAAGTCCCCCAATGAGCAGCTCCGTGGTCTGAAAGGGCAGGGAAACAGTCCAATGAGCATCACCGCAGAGGAGCCAATCAGCTAGATGTTGCTGGGGCCGAGGAGCCAATCAGCTAGATGTTGCTGGGGCCGCTGTGAGCCAATCATCACCTGGCAGCTGGAAGTTTGCCCCATGCTAAAACTAAATATTCAAGGACATGAATTTAATGGGCTACTGGATACAGGTGCAGACCTTAGCATCATCTCTCATCAAGAATGGCCAAAACATTGGCCATTACAACAAGCCACTCAAACGCTTCGAGGCCTAGGAGTGGCGACTAATCCCCATAGAAGTGCAATGGTATTAGATTGGAAGGATCCTGAAGGATGTGAAGGAACTATACAGCCATATGTATTGGATCATCTTCCCGTAAATTTATGGGGACGAGATGTCCTAGATCAATTAGGTTTGACATTAACAAATAACATCAACCAAAATGCACCCACTATTATGACTAGACAAGGTTTTAGGAAAGGAAAAAGATTAGAAAAACAAGAACAAGGTATAGCAGCACCAATACAAATAGATCAAGGAACAGACAGACATGGGTTGGATTTTCAGAAAGGGCCACTGAGACAATAAAAATTACTTGGAAATCAGAAAGACCAGTATGGGTTCCTCAGTGGCCCCTGACTAAAGAAAAGATACAAGCAGCCCATGACCTGTTCAAACAACAATTAGCAGAAGGACATATACAACCTTCTGTATCTCCCCATAATACTCCCATTTTTGTCATCAAAAAGAAATCTGGTAAATGGAGATTATTGCAAGATTTAAGAGCCATTAATAATGAGATGGTTATTATGGGACCTGCTCAATCAGGGATTCCTCAGTTGTCTGCTTTGCCAAAAACCTGGTATGTTTTAGTTATAGATATTAAAGATTGTTTTTTTTCAATTCCAATTCATCCTGAGGATAGTCCACGTTTTGCATTTACTATCCCTGCACTGAATCATGAAGGTCCTGATCAGAGATATGAATGGAAAGTACTCCCTCAAGGGATGGCTAACAGCCCAACTATGTGTCAAATTTATGTTAACAAAGTAATCCAGCCACTTAGAAATCAAAATCCTGAACTACAAATATTTCACTATATGGATGATGTATTATTAGCACACAAAGATAAAAACACATTGCTAGAATGTTATGCCACACTTACAAACTTATTAAAAAATTATAATCTAGAGATAGCAATAGATAAAGTACAATTAAATTTTCCAATTAATTATTTAGGAGTTCTGTTATCCTCAACCATGGTCTGTCCACCAAAAATTCAAATACGAGTAGATCAACTCAAATCACTTAATGACTTTCAAAAGTTATTAGAAGACATAAATTGGATAAGGCCTTATTTAGGTATACCAACAGGAGAGTTGGGACCTTTATTTGATATCCTAAAAGGTCCATCAGATCCAAATTCACCCCGAATGTTAACGCCTGAAGCAAGAAAGGCATTAAAAATCATTGAAACATATATGGAAAATATGCATTTGGATAGAATTGATATAAGTTTGCCTTTATTATTTATTGTACTACCAACAAAAAATATTCCTACAGGAGTATTTTGGCAAGAAGGTCCATTATTATGGATACATTTATCTTATTCTCCTAACACTATTCTTACTAGGTATCCTGAGGCTGTAGGACAATTAATACTCAAAGGAATAAAAGCAGCAAAGGGAGTGTTTGGAATTTCTCCCAATAAAATTATTACTCCATATACTATGAATCAAATTGATGAGTTAGCTAATGAGTTAAATACTTGGGCAATAATCATGTGCAAATCTAATGTTTCATTTGATAACCACTTACCATCTAATCCTTTATTGTCTTTTTGGTCATTGCATCCTGTAATTTTTCCAAAAATGACAAGAAAAACAGCTCTCATGAATGCTCCAAATATATTCACTGATGGGTCAAATAATGGTACAGCAGCAGTAGTTACCCCTGATCAAACTTTTACATTTTTAGTACCCAAACAATCAGCTCAAAAGGTAGAGCTTAATGCAGTTTTACAAGCTTTTGTGATGTTTAAAGATTCTGTATTTAATTTATTTTCTGATAGTCAGTATGTAGTTAATGCTATAGTATCTCTTGAAGATGCTGGTAGGATTTCCCCTTCTTCTACTGTTTTCTCTTTGCTTTCCACTATACAAAGTCTAATCTGGGACAGAAAAGATCCATTCTTTATAGGACATATCAGGGCACATACAGGATTGCCTGGAGCCCTTAGTTTGGGCAATGATTTAGCAGATAAAACTACACATGACATACATATTTTCTCTACACTAGAAGAAGCTATAAATTTTCATAAAAAGTTCCATGTCAATGCTAATACTTTACAAAAGCGTTTTAAAATAACTAAGGAACAAGCTAGACAAATAATAAAACAATGTCAAAATTGTGTGACCTTTTTACCACAAGTTAATCTTGGAGTCAATCCTAGAGGACTGATACCTAACCATATTTGGCAGATGGACGTCACACACTTGCCAGAATTTGGAAAATTAAAATATTTGCATGTTACAGTTGATACTTCTTCTGGATTTTTGATGGGCTCCCTTCATGCCGGAGAAAAAACTAAAGATGTTATAGCTCATTGCTTACAAAATTTTGCCACTGTGGGTGTTCCAAAACAGTTAAAAACAGATAATGCCCCTGGTTATACTTCTACCTCTTTTAAACAATTTTGCTCAACATTTGGCATTACTTATATAACAGGAATCCCATACAGTCCACAGGGACAAGGCATAGTTGAAAGAGCTCATCAAACTATTAAAATGTACTTATTAAAGCAAAAAGAAGGAATTGGGAAGGGGTGTATATTCCCCAAAGATAAACTTAAAATAACCCTTTTTACTCTAAACTTTTTAAATTTGGATTCATCAGGACTTAGTGCTGCAGAAAGGCATATGTGTCCAAAAAATGTACATAAGCCCAAGGTACTTTGGAAGGATATTCTAACAGGACAATGGAAAGGTCCTGACCCAGTAATTGTCTGGAGTCGGGGGTCTGTTTATGTGTTTCCACAGGGAGAACAGCAGCCGATTTGGATTCCAGAAAGATTAACTAAAGCGATTTCTACAGACCAAAAAGAAGATGATTTGGCTCAAATCCATAACAACTGATATCCAAAACTCCAGTTTGGCTATTCTTACATCTGCAACAGAACCAGGATGCTTTTTTCAATATCTATTTTATTATTGCCCTTTGTCATATCATGAAGTTCTATTTTGTTTTTTGAGCTCATACAGACCTAGGTTAATGTTTTGCTGATCAGTTCTATTTTTTGACTATAGAGTTTTTAAACATTGCAACGGAGATTTCACCTGTAAAAAGTTATAAGGCCTTTACTATAATGTTATGTGTTGTATGTATTCTATTATGTGTGCACACTTGTGTTTTGTGTTATATGTTTGAATGTACGTATGTCCATATATCATATATGATGAGTGCTCATGATAAAATGGATCCAAAAATTTTTTTTTCACGTGATTTATATTGGTTTAATTTAAATTGGGTAAACAACTGTTGAGGATTGTTTTAATATGTAAACAAAAAAGAAGGTTAACAGATCTGTTTGTTTACTTTCACCTTTCCTTTTCATTATATTTAATAATTCTCTTAAAGATAATGTAAATTGTTAAGAAAATTGTTTTCTTTTAGTGCCTTCTGTAATGTTACATAATTTTTTCTTTAGCCATTATTGCCAGAATTCCTATCTTCATCCCAGTGCCGGTGAAGACAATGTAAATTGTTAAGAAAATTGTTTTCTTTTAGTGCCTTCTGTAATGTTACATAATTTTTTCTTTAGCCATTATTGCCAGAATTCCTATCTTCATCCCAGTGCTGGTGAAGTCAAAGATAAAACCAATCTACAGTTTCTACAATAGCCATCACTGAACTGCTTGCAGAACTTGCCTGGACACATTGTGAGCTCACCTGTATGCATTGTGAACTATCTGTTGGTGCAGCGAATTGTGGTAGTGCTGGAGTATTTTTGCTGATGGTGTCACCGGTGGTACAATTTTTCAAAGGAGCCCTCAATTGGCTTAATGTCATGGCATTTTGCATCCTCCTCTACTAGTGATGGTCTAAAATTTGGGGACCAACAGAGGTGAGGCAAAGAACCTCACCCCCCCACTGGTGCAAAGGCCTATCCACAAGTATGGCTGTATGCTGGACCGGTAGTCAGTGACGGGTATGATCCAATTGCAGTGGTACCAACCTAAGACAGGAGGCTGACGCCTAGAGGTCAGTTCATCCGATGACGGGTAAGGACCATATGTTGAATTGGACTGCCTAACAGGCACGGTCCCTAAGCCACATGCTTGTTGTTTAAACAGAGAGGGGGAGATGTTGAGAGCCACAGCCGAAGGGGCCCCAGCAAACTTCCAGCTGCCAGGTGATGATTGGCTCACAGCGGCCCCAGCAACATCTAGCTGATTGGCTCCTCGGCCCCAGCAACATCTAGCTGATTGGCTCCTCTGCGGTGATGCTCATTGGACTGTTTCCCTGCCCTTTCAGACCACGGAGCTGCTCATTGGGGGACTTTTTTGGCTCCGCCCACGTGACCCAGCCAATCGGCCTCAAGAGCAGGAGGATTGTGGGAGGTGGAGAGAAGCTGGTGGGGGAGAGAGGCTTGTGGGAAGCCGGTGGTGGCAGTTGAGGCTCTGAGGGTTTTTCCTGAGAGGCTGTTTTGTTTGGCGTGTGTGGTTCTAAAAATAAAGTTAGTTTCTTTTGACAAGTGGCTCCTGATTGTGCCCAGCCAGACTGCGGCAGGTACTCAATCACTGAGTCACATCCCTAGCCCTATTTTGTATTTTATTTAGAGACAGGGTCTCAGAGAGTTGCTCAGTGCTTTGCATTTGCTGAGGCTGGCTTTGAACGATTCTCCTGTCTCAGCCTCCCAAGCTGCTGGGATTACAGGTGTGTGCCACCGCACCTGGCTGGACTCCTTCTTTATCACTAGTTACTGTTGTGGTGGCAAGGGTTTGATTGCCCAGTCCCTTCATAACCTTGAGCACCATTCCCTTCCTTGCACACGTTAAGATGGTGCTATTGTGCTGAACTACATTTTGTACTGTACTGTAGTAGTTTTCATAGCAGTGAGCACTTGGCCCTTCTGTGGGAGGGATTTTGGGAGAGGCTGTAAGCCGGAGATTTTTGTAGAAGTCTGTTATTCAAGATGGAGTTGAGGTATTTTCTTTTCTGTAAAACTTCTCTGAGTGCCCTAGGCAGGGTTAATTACCCCTTCTGGCCCTTGACACCTGTGAATAACTATTTTCTTCTTTGTATGTTAGATTTGCCTATCTAAACTAGATACCTAAATTACATGATCTCTTCATCTTTTTTTCTTACACTGTCTTCTGAAGTTTTGGAGAATGTGCCTGCATTCTAAAGCAGTTCATGGTCCATGACAGATAATAATTATTTACTAAACGAATAAATATTTCATCTGGATTGATTTAACATCTTTTCTGGCAAGTGTATTGTTGTTCTGCCTGTAATCACTACTCTCCATTGAAAGCTGTGCCAAAAAGTGTATTAAATGCTTTTATTTGTTATTAGGAGTTAACACTGTATAGTGATTCAGGGGTGTGCCTGGGTTCACACAAATAAATCTCTTAATCTCTCTGTGCTTTAGTTTCTTTACCTATAAAATAGAGGTAATAATATTACCATGTAATATTGTGAGATTAAATGAATACATCTGAAGTGTTAGCTCAATGCTTTCCTACATGTACTTTTTTTATAGAATTCTGGGGGTTGATACTTAACCACTGAGTCACATACCCAGTCCTTTTTATTTTTTATTTTGAGACAGGATCTTGCTAAGTTGCTCAGGACCTCTCTAAGTTGCCAAGGCAGGCCTTGTTCTTGTGAGTTTTCTGCCTCAGTCTCTGGAGTCGTTGGGATTAGAGGTGTGGGTACCTCGCCTGGCCACATTGTCTTTTAGTGAATCTGTTTTTCATCTTTATGGGATTATTAACCACTATAATAGCATTAAAACCTGTGAGTGAAAATCAAGCTAAAATGACAAATCAATCTAGAAATCTGTGTATATGCACATTATGAAATTATTTCCAGGGACAATAATAGATTATGGCATTTAGATAATAACAAACTGGAAAGTAATATATATATAGTGTTACATACTTATTACTTAATTCTGTCATGTTGTTAAAAATTCTGTAAATATCAGGTTTTCAAAAATTTTTTTCATCTACCAAATGGGTACATTATCAATAGCTATGAAGTTTGTTCTGAAAACAACATTTGTTTAGTGAAGCAATGTATGTAACAAAAATAAATTTAAAAAACAGCTCCTTATACTGGCTTTTCTTATTGTTACTGTTTTCCTTGTACTTATTCATTCCTAACTGGATTTTCTGCACAGCCTTAATCCAGTCAAACTAAACCAGGGATGGTGTGTTATTTGGTGTGACAATTCGCTGTGCTTTGTAATAGCCATCTTGAGGTTTTTTAGGCTTTTAAAATGAAAAAAACAACAAAAAAAAAGAAACCCAACAAACTCTGGAAAGGTAAAGCACAACATTTTTTCAGTGTTTAAAAGCCTTTGCCAGACTCCAAAGAGCTATTACCTGTTTCCTGTGTCTGTCAGTTTTGAAGGAGGGGAAGTGGCAGTTACATGTGTCTTAGGTTTGCCATTGGTGCTGTAAACCTTCTTTGTCTCTTTATATACACATTCTTTCCCTGTTCTCTTCGGGTTTCATGTATTTTTTGTTCTTGAACCTTATTTTGATAGGAGTTTGATATCTCCATTTTTATTTTTAGTGTTTTAGATGTTCCTGTTTCTTCATAGCATAATTACTCTTCATAATAGAGTAGTAATTCAGGGACTAGCCTTAGGTCCTTTTTAGTCCTTCTTCTAGACTGCTCTTAAAACACAAATATAGCTAGCTTTTAAGGCTGACTTAGATATGTCTCATTTTTAAAGAAGATGTAGATTTTGTGTGAACCTTTTCCGTGAATTCCCTTGTAAAAATATCCTGCTGTGTTTAGTGTAAGCTAACCAACTTTCTATATGGGGCTTAATGGCATTCTTTTACAGGTGGGTGAATTGTGACCAGATTGTATTTGTTAATTGGCATTAATTTAAATTCAGTGTTTAATATAGAAGTTAAGTTCTGAGGGTATGAATAACAGCCAATATAAAATTGGTAATTTAAGAATGAGTCCCTAACACTTAGGCTAAAATGATTTTTTACTTCACAACACTTCCTGGGACTTAAATAAAAAATGAACTTATGGACAGTGTAAATTGTTTTTGTATTTCTTTATCATTTTTTCTATAGTCTTGTAACAAAGCTCTAATATATGATTGCCATGAACCCTATAATTCTATGACAGTCCCTGCTCCCAAATCTCTGCCAAAAGTCAGTGTTTGTCTTTTTTTCTTCTGACTTTAAGTACATTAGGTATATAGTAGACATACACACTTGTTTGTTTTTATTTTCTAAATTTTAATCTGAGAAGGTGATTTTAAAAAATTTTGTTCCAATTATTCTTTTATTTGCTAAAACATGAAGTAGTTGTCTTTCCTTTTCCTCAGATGATATGTTCCAGTAATATAGTGCAGGCTCGAAATCGTGGATAGTACCCAACCCTTTATATACTATATTTTGTCTATGCACATGTACCTATGTAAAGTTTAATTTATAAGTTGGGCACAGTAATACATTAGCAACATTAATTAATAATAAAATCCATCAATTACAACAATATACTGTAATAAAATTGCCAGCATCACTATGTGCTTTGGGGTTCTTATTAAGTAAAGTATGGGTTATTTGAAAATAAATACTGTAATATTGTGATAGTCTAGTAAATGAGACCACTACTAATAGATAGTATATACAGCATAGATAGCTGGATAAAGAGATGATTCATGTCCTGAGTGGGACAGATATTATCAGACTACTTAGAATGGTACATAATTTCAAACTTTTAAGTTGTTGGGCTGGGAGTGTAGCTCAGTGGTAGTATGCATTCTGAGCGTATGGAAGGCCCTGGGTTTGATTCTATTACCCAAAACAAAAAAACTTAAAAATTATTACTGCAATTTTCTGACCATGGTTCACAGATAGCTGAAACCATAGACAGTGAAATCATGCATAAAAGGGGACTACTGTAGTTTCAGTTCTACATGGTAACAATTCTGTATGGAAACTGACTCCTGAGAGTTCCAAAAAACAGGATTTAATCTCCCAGTTTCACTCTTCCCCACAAATCTTGTGTCATATACTGACAAGTAACAAAATTAACAGATTTGAAATTTAACATTTAGACACTGGAAAAAGTATTACCAAACTATAAAAGAGAACTTCAGAGAAATGTGGCAGAGAAAGAGGAATGTGTACCAGCCTGCGACAATCAGGCACTGACTTACTGGTACTATTTTACTAGAGAAGTGAATTGTTTTGCTGTGAGGCTCTTTGAGTTATTTGTTAAAACCAGAGAGGAGCCAGGCCTGGTGGTGCATGCCTATAATCCCAGCAACTTGGGAGGCTGAGGCAAGAAGATGACAAGTTCAAGACCTACCTTAGCAATTTTTGTGAGGCCGTAAGCAATTTAGTGAGACCTCATCTCAAAATAAGGAATATAAAGGGCCGGGGTGGGGGTGAGGGTGGGGGAGGGGTTCAATTTGTGTTTGTGTATTATTGTATATGCATAAAAATATTTATACGTGTGTGTGTGTGTGTGTGTGTGTTGTTTTTGTGGTTGGCAGTACTAGGGGTTGAACCCCAGGGTGCTCTATCTCTGAACTATATCCCCAGCCTTTTAAATTTTGTATTTTGAGACAGGATCTCACCAATTTGTTTAGGGCCTTACCAAATTGTTGTGGCTTGCCTTGAACAACAAGTAGTTGCCTAGACAACAAGGTTTCCAAGAATTCCTAGGATAAATCCATAAGTTGAAAGTGGACAGTAACTTCTTGTGTGTTTCCAGAGAAACTGAAAATAGATTTTTTTTTCTCTTTCCTGGTGGGGTGGGAAAGTGAGAATGGATGTCACCTCTGTCTGTGTCTGTCAGAATTCCTGGATGTAGTATAAACCAATTTAAGCTAGGTATGGTGGTGCACACATGTAATCTCAGCAACTCAGGAGGCTGAGGCTGGAAGATTCCAAGTTTGAGGCCAGTCTGAGCTATTTAGTGAGACCCTGCCTCAGAAATCAAAACAGCAAAAACAATTAAAAGGCTTGGGGTAGAGCTTCAAGATAGAGTACCCCTGGGTTCAATCCTTAGTAATACCAAAAAAAAAAAAAATTTAGGTCAGGTGTAGTAGGTGTGGTGCCATGTGATACATGTCTATAATCCCAGTGACTCCAGAAGCAGAATCAGGAGGACAGCAAGTTCTAGGTCAGCCTTGGCAATTTAGTGAGACCCTTAGCAACTTAGATCCTATCTCAAAAAAAAAAAAAAAAAAAAAAAAAAAAAGACTGGGATGTAGCTCAGTGGCAAAGCATCCTTGTTTCAATCCCTAGTACCAAACAAAAAACCAGAAGAAACAAACAATTCAAGCATATCATGTATTTTAAAAGGATATTGGGTTGAAATCAGTGGCTCAACAAATTGTTGTAAGGGCTAAGCAGCCAGAAACAATGCCTAAAATCACATTGCACAATGATTCCTGCTAGGATGCCAGTACCATCTAGAGACAGACAGACGCCACAAACTGCTCCAGATGACTCTCAATGCTGCCACCAGTGCCCTGGACTTGACCTTACTGCCATTTTTCAGTTAGTATGAAAACAAATTCCTTCTGCTCTCTGCTTTTCTTGCTCACTTGTTGCCCATTCCTAGCCTGAGCTAGATCTATATTTGGCAAAACACATGTCTTAGATATAAAGGAAATACGGGAAAGTGTTGAACCTTATGAAAACATAAGATGGATGAAGTGTTTGACCTTCTGAAATTATAAGATGGGGAAAGTTCAAGCAGACAAAAAGAATGATAAGATTTTCACTGCACTTGTTGTTCTGAATATACTTGTTGAGCCTTTACTATGTACTAGGCACCATGTCAGTGTTTTACAAGCAGTATCCTCAGAGCTTCCTTACCTCCATTTTACAGATTAAAAAATACGTCAAAGTAGCCTGCTTAAGATCACAGTATAATTGGAATACAAGCCCAAAACTGTGACTCCAAAGCTTGTGCTCTTAACCACTGTATTAAACTGACAGTAATTGTTCCCTTTTGGTATATTTAGCTCAGACTTCTATAAATTAATCTGTTAGATTGAGTTCACTAAGCTTAAGATACTGAGCATGTTGTATGTATGTGTTTTGGTATTTTAAAGAAAGTCGAAAATTTGTGGCTTTAATTTATCTTTCAAACCAATGATCGATTAATTTTTATTTATTTATTTGTTTGTTTATTTGGTACTGGAGGTCAAATCCAGGGCTTCACACAAACTAGGCAAGTACTCTAACACTGAGCTATACTCTCAACCTGATTTGACTCTTTATCTCATTTTGTGACTTTTTATAGTTCATTTTGCTACAAGCTACAACTTAATAAAATGCTTTCTTTCTGAAAATCAGTGCTTAGAACCTAGGTACTAAGAGAAAGATCATGGACATGAAGGATAGGGGAGATGGAGAGAACAAGACTGAGAGAAGCGTCATACACACACAGAGGTTTAAAGGGAAGATAAAGAAAAATACATACGGAAGGAAGGGGATGCACATATGATACCCTATATACTACAAACAGCGTTATAACACACACACACACACACACACACACATTTTGTTAGTTATAATGGTCAGTTGAAAAATGATGGGCCTCTTTCTTCCTCCCAGTTTTAAAATTTGAATCAGTGCTTTTCCTAGAATAAGCTTCTCTATCAGTTTGCATTTTAAATTGACTTATGTATTTTTAGTTCAAACCTAAAAAGTTTAGTGGTATCTAGGAGTAATAAACAGAAGCTAATATTTAACTTGCTGAGTATACAGCTTGGTCCAAGGGGGGGAAATCATAAAAACAAACCCACATACATTCTATTATGTCACCCAATCTAGAGTATTTCTTCATAAAGTATATCTCTTGTTAATTATTCCTTTAAAAGTACAAATCTGCCCTGTATATTTTTCTGTGTTACCAAATAGCTATTTTTTTTAATTTTTACTTTTGGGATAAAATGGAAGCTACACTTTTTATAAAACTTGAAGACTGAGTGCCCATCTATACACACATTCATATAGACTGTCAGAATGTGGACTGGTTGCTAGAAAAATGCTGATGTAAATATCCTTGAAATTAAAAGTGATCGTTGTTCTCTTAAAGTATTAAAATTTCAGTAAGGAGTATACTGTGTTTTTTTGTCCTAATCTCTGTCTGATTTTTCCTATTAAGATGTAAATTTTATTTGCTGAGAATGGCTTTGAATTTGGGATCCTCCTGGCTCAGCCTCCTGAGCCTCTGTGATTATAGACATATGCTAATGTCCAGGGGTATTAATGTCCTAAAGAGCTACACCTAAAATATAGGTTACTTATTTGGATTTCTATAATTTCTTTTAATTTTAATTTTAATTTCTTTAACTTATATAGTGTAGTCAGAATTCCTGTGTTCAGTTCAACTCTTCAGCATTGCAATATGTTTGGATTTAAATATCATATGTATATTAAACTAAAATATCATAGATTTATTGGAATGGATAATTCTGGGGGAAGGGAAATCAATATTTATCTATTTTTTTATTTATACTGGAGATTGAACTCGGGGGCACTCGACCATGAGCCATATCCCCAACCCAATTTTGTATTTTATTTAAAGACAGATTCTCACTGAGTTGCTTAGTGCCTTGTTGCTAAGGCTGGCTGGCTGGCTGGCTTTGAATTCTGAATCCTCCTGCCTCCACCTCCCAGGACTCTGGTATTACAGGTGTGTACCACTGTGCCCAGCGGATATCACCATTTATAATGTGAACTTCAGTTCTTTCCTTGCTCATAAGCTGCTTCAGTTTCTTCACCTGTAAACATTGTTTTCCCCCTGCTTTCAAAATTATTCTAGTATTTCTAATATGGCCAATTTATAGGGTTTGTCCCTTTTTTGCTCTTCTTCCTAGCATTTTTTCCCCTTACGTGGCAGTTAAGTGTAGAATTTTAAGCAAATTCTTGATAAATAGTGAAGTAGGCCCATGTTAGAATAGCCAATGAATTCATTTGGATTGTCTTATGACTATAAGCTTTGTGAATTTCAAGAGAAATAATATTTCATAGCAGTAGTTCAGAGGAAACATATAGCTTATGTTGTGGTTTGAGTTGTATCCCAAGAATTTATATGTTAGAAGCTCGGTCCTCAATGTGGTGATACTGGAATGTGGTGGAACCTTGAAGAGCTAGTGCTGATCAAAGATAATTAGGGCACCGAAGGCACTGCCCTCTAAAGGAAGTAATGTCGATTTGGGGGAACCCTGGTTTGTTTTTACAAGTAGATTGTTCTAAAAGAACAAACTGGACCCTTCCTGATTTCAGGCTTCCTGTTTTGCTGTGTGATCTCTTCCACATACAGTCCTTTCATTACAGTATCATCTGCCACAAGCCTATCACCAGAACTAGAGCCACCTCTTAAAGCCTTGGAATTTCAGCCTCTAAAACTGTGAGACAAAACCTCTTTTATTTTATTTTTTAAATAAAGTGCCCAAGAATCAGGTAATCTGTTACCTGAAAATGCACTAAGACATCTTGTTTGGGGATTTGATTTGAGACATGAATTTGCTGGAAACTGGTTAAAGACATTGGGCATTCCTTCTTTGATTGCCCCTTGTACAGTGCCCACCATGAGAAATTATTTTAGAGTTTGGTGGTGGGAAACATTGTCTCTATATCCTGTACTTTGCTGAAAAATCCTTAAACAGTCTACCAGAAAAATGAAGACACCATTTTACTCCAAGCAGGAGGAATTCAGTGGGGGGGAAAGTCATAATTTTTTTTTTTTAAGTTGTAGATGATACAATCTTTATTTATTTCTTTTTATGTGGTGCTGAGGATCGAACCCAGTGCCTCATGTGTGTGAAGCAGGCATTCTACCACTGAGCTACAACCCCAGCCCCTCATAATGTTTTTTGACTTGTTTCTGAAGTTATGGATTATCCTCTGGAAAATAAAGGGGCTGAAGTGTGCTTTATAAAAATTGTTTCACTTCTTTCTTTCTTTTTTTCCCCCCCCAACTTTTATTTATTTATCTTTATGTGATGCTGAGGATTGAGCCCAGTGCCTCACACATGCTAGGCAAGCGCTCTACCACTGAGCCACAACCCTAGCCCTGCTTTAACTTCTGAGGAAGTTAATGGACTAGGCTGACAGTTTCTGGGGGGGGGGCATGTACCTATGAAGATGGCCTCTTCAGGAAGTGGCTATCAAATGCAAAGGCATTTTGGTAGTCCAGTAGAAGAGATAATATTAGAAGCAAACTCACTTTTTTTTTTGGCCGGGGGGATTAGGTATTGAACCCAGGAGTACTTGACCACTGAGCCCAGCCCTTTTATTTTTTATTTTGAAACAGGCCTTGCTAAGTTGCTTAGGGCCTTGCTAAATTCCAGAGGCTGGTCTCAAATTTGTGATCCTCCTTTCTTAGCCCCACAAGTCTCTGGGATTACAGGCCTGCGCTACCACATCTGCTTTAATGCCAAGCTATTTTTCATAACAAACATTTTGTGTATTGTATTAAAATTTGTGAAAAATAATACAGCTAGACTCTGATGGTGTTTATTTATATTTTTATACATCCTTTGTGCATATTGTTGAAAATATGGAGGAAAACTTCTTCTGGAGGTAAGAGTAATGGTGTTTTAAGAGTTGTATGTTCGGGCTGGGGTTGTGGCTCAGTGGTAGAGCACTTGCCTCATAAGTGTGAGGTGGACTGGGTTTGATCCTCAGTATCACATTAAAATAAGTAAACAAAATAAAGGTATGTGTACATCTACAAATAATTGTATGTTAAGACGTAAAACTGTTTCTTACTAAAAATACATTTTATGCCTTCTTAGAGTATGAATAGCTAATCTGTATACAGAAGTTTTAAAATATGACAGTCATTCATATTGTGTATGAGTTTGCTCAAAAGGAGGGGAGAGATAAGAGATATTGACTGTAGAGAGACTGTATAATGAAGTTTTAAGAGACAGTGTTTATTCTGTATGCTGTGAACTTTGATGTCTTTCAACTACAAAACAAAAAAGCAAATGCTTCAGGTGATAGTCCTAGTATTGATTTCAAAACCATACAGACCATTCCATTATCTTTTTTTAAAAGCATTCTTTTTTTAACCTTTATTTTATTTATTTATTTTTATGTGGTGCTGAGGATCAAACCCAGTGCCTCATACTTATTAGGCGAGCACTCTACCACTGAGCCACAACCCCAGCCCCCATTATCTTTATTTGATCTTAATTACCAATCTGCACAGTTATTTGTTGCTGAGAAACACTAAATCCTAAATTATTATTATTTTTTTTACAAATAATGTTTTGTTATTTATAATTGTTATCTTCAGAGAATGTGTCCTCTTCCTTTCTCCCTCATCCGTTCTCTCCCTCTTCATTCTTAACCATCAGTGCAATGAATTAAGATTATGAGGCAATTTTTTTTAAAGTGTTAATTTTGCTGAAAATTCCAGGACAAAAGTGTTTATAGAACTAGCATTTGTTTTTAGTCTTTTGGGAAACTTTCATCAGTCTGTTGAGTTTCTCCTTTGTGTAAATTAGAAAGTTGTCTTGATGTTAAATGGCATAGTTTTTTCAGTTATGGTAATTTGTTTCAAGGAATTTTCACTTTCTCTGGATAATTGATGACATTTCCTGGATAATGTATTCTGGTAGTTAAGGAATCATTTTGATTTTATTTCAGAATAGATATATTGTTTTACTGTGTTATAGGTTGTAGTCATATCAAATAATAATGCTAAGTTTAATGTTCCTATACAATATTTTCTTTTTTGGTACCAGAGATTGAACCCGGGGCACTTAACTGCTGAGCCACATCTCCAATCCTTTTTATTTTTCATTTCGAGACAGGGTCTTGCTATGGTGGTTAGTGCCTCACTAAGTTGCTAAGGTTGGCTTTAAACCCCAGATCTTCTTGCGTTAGCCTCCCAAACTGCTGGGATTACAGGTATGCCCAGTTGTAGTTCTTCTTTTGTGAAGTGTTTAATTTATTTGCCCATTTATAAGTGTTCTTTTTTTTTTTTGGTGGGGGAGTGTTAAGTGTTTTGAGTTCTTTTTTTTTTCCTAATATTTTTTAAGTTGTAGATGGGCACAATACCTTTATTTTATTTGTTTATTTTTATGTGGTCCTGGGGATTGAACCCAGTGCCTCACGCATGCTAGGCAAGCGTTCTACCACTGAGCCACAAACCTAGTCCCCCCACCCCCCTTTTCCCCTTTATTTCCTTTGCCATGCAGCTTTTTAATTGGATGCCATCTCATTTATTAACTCTTGGCATTATTTCCTGAGCTTTAGGGATCCTATTGAGAAAACCATTGCCTGCCCCAGACAAATTTGAACATTTAATTTCATCATCTAATTCTTGACACTCATGCTGATTGATTTCATTTTACTCTTGGTTTATGTGATAGGCACATAAGAAGTACTTTGTGAACTTAAAGGGAAAATATATTGTTCAGATGAAAGGTATGTGGATAAGTTAGTTTTGGGACAGTTCTAGAGATCTCTTGCCAGAAGTGGTATCTTTGTTTTGGTCTTCAAAGATTGTTTCATATGATCACTGAGTCATACCTGCTCTTTTCTCTATCCCCTGGTTATCTTTCTTAAGACTCTGAAGATTGCCAGCCACAGAATACTTAAAGACACAGTAGACTTCAGCCTAGGGGGAGTCAGTTTATTTAAAATAACAATAATTTGAGCTCAAACATTACTACCATGTTATAGGTGGTTTAGTGAGTTAAGAGTTAGTGAGTTCTTTTGATTTTCTTTAGTGGTCATAGACCTAAAGGTAACATAAATTTCAAGTAAACTTTTCCTGAGGTTACTTTAAACTTTATAATGTAATCACAAACAGAAATCCCTAAAAGAAGTAGGAGGAAAGGGAAAGTATTTTTGTTGGTAATTGTTTTTAAATGAAACTTATTTGATTAAAGTCTTCTACTACTCCTTTCTAGAGTTGTAGTATAGTTGATTTAAAGACAAAACAACCCAAAAAATAATTTGTGATAGATATGTTCTTCATTAATTCATTTAAATTTGGAACATACAAATATTTTAAAAGGAATAATAGCCCTATGGATGTTTAGTTTAGACACAAAGATCTGAAAATTGATGATGATGACGTTGTGTTTGGAGATTACTCTCTCCAAAATTTATAACTTATTTTTCCTCACAAAGCTTAAAATTTATAACTTAAATTTCCACATAATATTCTCTGTCAAATAAGGAAAAACTAAGCAGATACTGTGGACTTGCCCAGGGTACCAGGGCAGATCTCTTTGATGATATGGTTTGTAAAAAACAAGTCCTAAAGAGAGAAGAGGAGAAGTAAGCCAGAGAGAACTGGTGTTTCAGACAGAGAGAAAAACAAGTCCTATGGCCAGTGTGACTTGAATGGAATGAACAAAAGACAGGAGAATTGTAGGAGATGAAATCAGAGAAATGGGGAAGGTGAGTGGGTGTCAAATTATAGTTCTTAGAGGCCTTTGTAAGCGCTTTGGCTTTTGTGCCAATGAGCTGGACTCAGTTGGATGGTTTAAGCAGAGGAGTGACATGATCTGACATTCTTTGAAAGTCAAAGTCTTGAAGTCTAACTGACTTGTTAAGGTGACTGAGAGAATCTGGGATATTTGACAGGGAATGATTATAATAGTTTAGATATGGAATAAGGTGGCATGGACCATGGAAGAACTGGTAAGAGTGGCAATATTATGGATATCTTTTGAATTGGAGTTCCCAGGAGGAACACTTCATGAATTGGAATGAGTACTATGCACACAGTGTCTACTTGTCTTATCTTTTTTCCAGGGATTGAACTTAGCTGCACTCAACCACTGAGCCACATCCCCAGCCTTTTTTTGTATTCTATTTAGAGAAAGGTTCTCACTGAGTTGCTTAGAGCAAGTTGCTGTGGCTGGCTTTGAACTCACAATCCTCCTGCCTCAGCCTCCAAAGCCGCTAGAATTACAGGTGTGTGACACAGCACCTGGCTTATCATTTTGTTTAAATAATTTTTTTAAAGATGTAGTTGAGAACATACATTTATTTATTTATTGATGGTGCTGAGGATTGAATCCAGTGCCTTACACTTGCTAGGCAAGTGCTCTACCATTGAGCCACAACCCTAGCTCAGGCTATCATTTTTAATGGTAAGATTAATCCTGTGTTCAAATTTTCTTAGCTTAATCCATGCATTATGTTTCTTTTTAACCCAATGGTTTTGGCAACCACAGCTCATTTTCTAGGTTGGTTATTTCCTCAGGACTACAAAATGGTGATGTTTTAATCCCAACATTTCTTCCACAGTTGATATTTCGAGACCCCAAAAAGAAGACCTGTCATTTATTGACTGCTTGATTACTCTGGAGTACTGTTCAACTAATGTGTGTGCCTTAGCAATTTCCAAAAGTGAATATATTTTTAATGTATTTAATGTTTCAGTCAGTGGTAGTCATTATCTTTTTGATGTTCAAGTTGACTCACCTTTGGCTAGTGGTGGGTACCTTTTGTCCTTCAAATTGGCTTTATGTCATTTTTTCCTACAATCCTAGTAGTCTTTGGTAGCTAGCTTCCTAGTACAACAAATACCCCATAGTGTTGGTCACTTTAAGTGGGAAATGATATGGAGAGACCATAGTTTACAATAGGAGTGGTTTGTGACTGAGTAATATCTGTTTTAAGGCTTTTTCAAGGGAAAGAGCACGGAATGGGTATTTATTTATTTTGGTACTGGGGACTGCACCTAGGGATGCTTTACCTCTGAACTACATCTCTAGCCCTTTTTATTATTTATTTAAAAATATTTTTTAGTTGTCAGTGAACCTTTATTTTATTATATGTGGTGCTGAGAATTGAACCCAGTGCCTCACACATGTTAGATAATTGCTCCACCACTGAACTATAACCCCAGCCCTCCAGCCCTTTTTATTTTGAGACAGGGTCTCACTAAGTTATTTAGGACCTTGTTAACTTGCTGAGGTTGGGCTCTGACTAGCAACCCTCATTCCTCAGCCTCTGAGTCTCTGGGAGTACAGGCTTGTGCCTGTGCACTCAGCTAAGTAGTGGGTGTTTATGAGGTAAATGAATCATAAGTTTATTGATACTCCAGTTCAAATTTCAGATTATAGAATTTTACCATGATTTTTATATTTGAATCTAGTTTTCTTTTGACGCTGCAATTCTTGATTCCTAATGATAGATATTACCTATTTGCCAACATTTGTAGTAACAAGACTGACTACTGGATATAGTTTTTGAGGGTTTTGTTTTTCCTTTCTCTTACATTTGGCTAAGGATATGTGGTTAAATGTTGTGTTTTATTTATTTATTTTTTTGTATCAGAAGTCTATTTTCCATTATTTTATTTTTTTTTTAAATTTTTATTGTTGGTTGTTCAAAACATTACATAGTTCTTGATATATCATATTTCACACTTTGATTCAAGTGGGTTATGAACTCCCATTTTTACCCCGTATACAGATTGCAGAATCACATCAGTTACACATCCATTGATTTACATATTGCCATACTAGTGTCTGTTGTATTCTGCTGCCTTTCCTATCCTCTACTCTCCCCCCTCCCCTCCCCTCCCCTCCCCTCTTCTCTCTCTACCCCCTCTACTGTCATTCATTTCTCCCCCTTGTATTATTTTTCCCTTTCCCCTCACTTCCTCTTGTATGTACTTTTGTATAACCCTGAGGGTCTCCTTCCATTTCCATGCAATTTCCCTTCTCTCTCCCTTTCCCTCCCACCTCTCATCCCTGTTTAATGTTAATCTTCTTCTCATACTCTTCGACCCTACTCTGTTCTTAGTTACTCTCCTTATATCAAAGAAGACATTTGGCATTTGTTTTTTAGGGATTAGCTAGCTTCACTTAGCATAATCTGCTCTAATGCCATCCATTTCCCTGCAAATTCTATGATTTTGTCATTTTTTAATGCAGAGTAATACTCCATTGTGTATAAATGCCACATTTTTTTAAATGTTGTGTTTTAAAAGTGGCTTGAAATAATTATGTGTGGTTATGCCATCGACTTTATATCTTGTTCACTTGTTTCATTCATTCATATATATATTTCATTCATTCACATATATATGTAGTATTTTCGATTATCTTAAAATATGTCTCTAAATAAAAACAAGGTATAATCTGAGAAATTTTTGCTTCTATCCTATCTCTTCTACCCTACTCTCTATTTTCTGCATAAGCAGCTACTTGGTTTTAGTTTATCATTCCATTGTGGCTTTTTTTAAAGCAAAGGAAGAAAAGCAAATGTGTATTTAAATTTGAATTCCCTTAAGTTTTTTACAAAAAGAGTAGCATTTTATAAAATACCATTCAGCTATAGAATAGAAAGTAGAAAACTATTATTAAGATCTGACAGAGCAGCTTTTTTCACTCTTTATATAAAATTTCCTCTTAGTTGTCTCCACAACAAGCTCCTCAAAGAATACACACGTTTAAAAAGGACAAGACTACCACCCAACACATTTGCCAATATTTGGAAAAATTGAATATTCAGTAATTCCCCTTCTAGAAGTCCTTACCAAAAGTGCACCTAACAACATGGCACAGTAACTTAGTGCTTAGGACCACATCATCATTATCTTTTAAGTATATATATATATAAATTTATATATATATAATTTTTTTTTGAAAACATTGTTGACATTGATATTGTTGGCATTAACATTATTGGTTTACAGAGAAACAAAGAGCATTTTGAGATTTTACTGTTCTTTTTTACTGTTTTATTTTGCTTACTTAGGGTTTTTTTGGTTGTTGTTTATTTTTTGTTTTTAATGTGGTGCTGGGTATCAAACCCAGTGCTTCTCGTGTGCTAGGCAAGCTCTCTACCACTGAGCCACAACCCTAGCCCCTGAGATTTTACTATTTTAAAATACTGTTAGGTTAAATATTTTATCAATTAAACTTAAGTAGTTCATCAGTTTACTCATTTTTTCAGTAAATATTTACTGAGCACTTAATGGCATGATTGTCATTGTTTAGATACCAGTAAATAAAACTGACAAAATCCCCTTCTGGGGTTTTTATTCTAGGTATAATGGGTAAATAGACAAATAGGAAAAAAGTAGCTTATGTACATAATCTGTTGATTTATTGTGTTAAAAACTGCATTTTAAGGACTCCCTTATCAATGTCTACCTTATTTTCCTTTTTACTTGTTCCAGTGTCTTAATTCCTGAGTCCACTCAGGAATTTTAACACCCAGCTGGGTGAAAGGCAGTGAGGACTGAAGTATTCTGGTCCTGTGGGACAACAGTTCATTTTATATTCCTCCCACCTCATTCTCAGTCTTCTTCATACTTTGTTAGGAAGTTACTCAAGAATTTTGTTTTGGGGGGGTGGGGTGGGTGGGTACCAGGGATTGAACCAGGGACACTCGACCACTAAGCCACATACCCAGCCCTATTTTGTATTTTATTTAGAGACAGGGTCTCACTGAGTTGCTTAGTGCCTCACTTTTGCTGAGGCTGACTTTGAAATCGCAATCCTCCTGCCTCAGCCTCTCAAGCCGCTGGGAACTCAGGCATACATCACCGTGCCCGGCCTCAAGAAGTATTTTGATATTTCTCTATGGTCACTAAAAATTTAGATAATTGTCCTTAAAGATTTTAAATATTTTTATAGTATATTCAGTAATCACATTCTTAATAACTGTACCTTTATTTCAGAAATGGCCATTAAGAAGTAGATGCCCAGATACAAAGGTGATGAAACAGTCCATTTGTCATAAAGTAAGATGCATCTGTGGCCTTTCAACCATATTAGTAAGTATAACCAATTTATTTTAACTTTATGGGCATTTTATCTACAATGAAAAATGTTGAATAAAAACATGGTAGACATTAAAAGTATCACCTTGTATTTCTTGATTTAATATATTTTCTAGTATAATTTCAATCATATAGTTCTAGAAAGTCTGTGCTGTACCATTTTAAGAATCATAAAGGTAATATCACTGAATCACAGTTTTTCTTTAAAATATCTTTTTTAGTTGTAGATGGACACAATACCTTTGTTTGTTTATTTATTTATATATTTTTATGTGGTGCTGAGGATTAAACGCAGTGCCTCATATATGCTAGGCAAACACTCTACCACTGAGCCACAACCCCAGCCCTGAATCATAGTTTTAGAGAAAATATATGGAAAAGAGTCATTATAATACTACTATCCAAATACAGCTACTCATAATTTTTGGATATTTATTTTCCTTCCAGTCTTTTGTTCTATAGTTTTTTTTTTTTTTTTTTTTTTTTTTTTTTGCTAATTTTTATTTATTTATTTTTAACGGGGGGTTGAACCCAAGCGTGCTTGATCACTGAACTCAGCCCTTTATTTTTTGTTTTGAGACAAGGTCTTGCTAAGTTGCTTAGGCTTTGCTAAATTGCTGAGGCTGACCTCAAACTTGTAATCTCTCTGCCTTACCCTCCCAAGTCACTGCAATTACAGATATTTGTGTTTTACATATTTTTGAAATGTAATTATGATCATAGTATTGTAAAGAGTATGGTTCTTGAATATTTCTTCAAATCAAATTTTGTTTCAGATGTTTCTACCTGGAATTATAAATGCATCCTTCATTATGGGGTTTCTTATTGGGGTTATGAAAAAAAATTGGGGAATTAGGTGGTGATAGTGGTTACGAAGCTTTGACTAAATTAAAAATTTCTATTGAAATGGATGAATTTTATGTATGTGAATTATGCCTTAAAAAGCTTTTAGACTATCAAGTCCTGAAAAGAGTAATACTTATTCAATTGCTGATGTTTTAGAATACAAAAATGTACCACAAATCATTTTGTACCTAGCAAACAATTTGATATTCAGTCAATGGAATTGTGTTTTTGTAATAATTAGAAATAAAAAGTTTTTAAAAAGTGAGATAAAAAATGACACAATTTAAAAAAAAAATGTTTTTTAGTTGTTGATAGACCTTTATTTACTTATTTATATGTGGTGCTGAGAATCGAACCCAGTGTGTCATACATGCTAGGCAAGCGCTCTACCACTGAGTTACAACCCCAGCCCTGATAAGTATTTTTATTAAATGAACTTTCAGTATTAGAGATGTACTTTCTCAAGCTTTTATAGTATTGATACATAATACTCTGAATGTAGTATATTAACATTTTGTAACTTCATTTTCAAGAGGCTATTTTGAAACTAACATCTCAACTTTTTTTTTTACCTAAAATTGTTTTAGGAACAAAATTGTATCTGTTTTCCTCAGAAGAGAATTCCACAAGGTAAGAAATTGTTAATATAATATGACTAAATGTAGTTGTATCTAGGCTTAATAGCTCTTGATTTTTGTAGGCTATTTCCCATAATTATTTCATATCTTTTTTTGATTACTATTTGCATAAATTTATTATTCTTTTTTTTTTCCCTCAGCATTTGTTAGGAAAATACTGTCCTCTTGTTTGACGTTAGAATTAGAAGGGTATGATAAATATGGTCACCTTTAAAACTACTGCATTCTCATTTATGGAAATTGTATAATTAATGTGTTTATTTTAAAATATGAATTCTTCCTAGTAGATTTATGAAGAATAAAATGTTAAGTGATTAGTTAGTAAAGTCTTATGTGCCCAAGAACTTGAAATCAAGTATTTGGCAGGTTTAAGAATTTTGTTTAATTTTCTCAGGAACTTCTTTAGATAGATTAATTCAATCTGTTATTAGAAATGCTTTTATAGTGAATTTTTGAGATTGATAACTATTTCTTAGTATTCACTTTTTTCCTCACCACAAGTTCTGAGTGGTATATGAAACTTCCAAATATATCTTTTTCTCCATTTTTAAACTGCTTTAGTTAATTGGGTCAATTTCTATACTGGTTTGTAAACAAAGAGTTAAAATAAAGGGACCCATTAGCTGAAGGGAGAGCAAATCACTAAGATTTTTTCCAGTTTTTTGTGATACTCCTTCCCCCTATTTTTTCCCTTACTTCTAAGAGATGAAAGGAAGAGGTCCTGGAACCCTTGTGTAGCACTGTTTGATCTTTGTTGTTCAAAGGTGGAGAGGCAGTACTTCAGGAGAAATATAGATCTCTTTACTTGTATCACCATGCATAAAGCAAAAACAAGTTTAAAAAACTTTAATCTCAGTAAACTTACTGTTAGATCTCTATCATTGTCCTTTTGGTAAATGAAATTTAAATCTTTCACATTAGTACAATGCATGATACATCACGGTGATGAATCATAATGTCTGGCACTCTTGGGTTCTCTTGTAAAGTGTTTGTTAAATATTTATTTTTGTAAGCATTCAGATGCTTTTATAGTTTATTTTATTTTGTTTTTTGGTGCCAGGGATTGAGTCTTAAGAGCATTTAACCACTGAGCCACATCCCTAGTTCTTTTTATTTTTTATTTTGAGACAGGGTCTCACAGGTTGCTTACAGCCAGCAGAGTCTGGCTTCAAACTCACAAGTGTTTGGTATATCAGCCATGTGCTCGGCTATAATTTTATTTTTAGGGTAGAAATTTTCAAGGGAAAATTGTCCCCCCCACCTCTCTTTTTAAAGACACCAAGGATTGAACTCAGGGGCACTCGCCCACTGAGCCACATACATCCCCAGCCCTGTTTTGTATTTTATTTAGAGACAGGGTATCACTGAGTTGCTTAGCACCTTGCTTTTGCTGAGGCTGGCTTTGAACTCACAATCCTCCTGCCTCAGCCTCCTGAGCCCCTGGGATTATATGTGCCCAGCATAACCAGTCATTCTTCACATTTGTATAGTATTATCCTGCTTAGAAAGCGAGGTATTAAAGGGTCAGTGACAATGTTTAAAAAAATGTTAATTATGCATACACTTTAAAAAATGGTTGAAATGGTAAATTTTGCATCACATAGCATATTTTACACAATTTTGTTTAAATTTGGGGGTAACTTATGAAGGAGGAGGACTCTGATGTAACGTTTTTAACATCAAGTTACAGTAATTCTTTTTTTTTTTTTTAAAGAGTGAGAGAGAGAGAGAGAGATACATTTTTAATATTTATTTTTTAGTGGACACAACATCTTTGTACAATGTGGTGCTGAGGATCGAACCTGGGCCGCACGCATGCCAGGCGAGCGCGCTACCGCTTGAGCCACATCCCCAGCCCCAAGTTACAGTAATTCTAATAATGTTGCTCAATTTGTGTTATACCCATCATCATTGATTCATTAAAGGATTGTTCTTTTATTTTAAGTCTATTTCCCATATATATAAGACCTTTAAATATTTTAATGTGTATTTTGTGTGTTCTTTTATGTGTGTGTATATATTATTGGCATCATCATTGTCATTATCATTATCATTTTGTGATACTGGGGATCAAACCTAGGTGCCTTACCCTGGAGCTATATCTCTAGCCCTTTTTATTTTATTTTTGAGACAGGGTCTCACTAAATGGCTGAGAATGGTCTTAAATTTGTGATCCTCGTGCTTCAGCCTCCCAAGTCACTGAGATTACAGGCATGTCCACTAAGCCCAGCCCTTGTGCCTATATCGTAATTTATATAGAAGATAGACTGTCACCCTAAACCATGCCTAATATAACTTAAGGAACCCATAGAGCATAAATTACTCTTTCTGACCTTAACAAACCTTAGAATGAAATGGTTTAACCTCATAAATTTCTTTCCTTCCCTTCATCTCTCCTTTCTTCTGGTACTAGGGATTGAACACAGGGCCTTGTGCACGCTTGGCTAGAGTTCTATCACTGCACTACTTTACGAACCATAACTAAATTGGGTACTGTAGAAGCTCCAAGTTCATGGTAATAGTATTTACCATAATAGTTAAAAGAAGACAAAGAAAGGGAGGGGCTCTTGTGAGAGGATGGTATCCTTCTTGACATTAAGCAGAAGATAATGACAGTAGTGATCAGATCTGAGAGTGGCTGCTATTTGTGGAAGAAATTGAAGGCACCTTGTTAGGACAATTTCTTGGTGTGGAAGGAGGGTCATGGGGCACTTAGTTCTGGGGTCTAGGAAGAAATGTGGAAATGATTCATAGTGGAATGGAGAAGGGGAAGTATCTTAGTCTATTTGTGATGCTGTGACAAAAATACTACAGTGGGTAATTCATAGAGAATAGAAATTTCTCATAGTTCTGGAGGCTGGGGATTCTAAGATCGTGTTGGTAGCAGGTTCCATTGTCTGGTAAGGGCTGCATTCTCCAGAAGAGGAGTGCTATATATTTGGTAGAAGGTGAAAGGGCTTTATGAAGCCCCTTTGGTAAGGGCCTTAATCCCATCTACAAGGGAGAAGCCCTCATGCTCTCTTGTCACTGTTGTTTTGAGACAGGGTTTTGTTATGCTGCTTAGGCTGGCCTAGAACTCACAGTCCTCCTGCTTTAACCTCCCAGATAATTGGGATTATAGGTACTTGCCACCATGTCTGTCCCTAATCACCTCTTAAAGACTACCTCATAGTACCATCTCATTGATCATTGTTTGGACACCTGAATGTTGAAGGGAACACATTGAAACAACAGCAGGAAGGGAATTCACATAAAGTCAAGGTTGAGGATTTTTGAATGTAGTTATTTATATGTCTTCACATTTTATAAAATGTTTGGTGGGAAGACCAGAAACTCTTGTTGAAGTTGATATTGATATGCATAGTTCATGCTTCCTTGATTACTTCTACCCTTTAAAAATGTAAAAATTTAGAGAGTTAGATATCAAGTCCCTTTCTCCAATGTCTTTAATTTTTGAGTCTTGTATGGCAAAATAATTTTATGACTTTCACTTTGATATATTAGCACATAGCATAAGCAAAATAGATAATATTTACGTTTTACAAATAAGGAAAACAACTGTAGAGTTGGCTTTAAGTTCTTTTTACTAACCTATATTGCCACTCTATCAATTGATACTTTGTTATATATAGCAAATATAATTGCTAGTTTAGTAATTACATTGATGTTGGGAGCTGCCACATAGGGGCTGAGCACCCTTATCCTTGAGCTATGACTTCTGCTGTACAAAAGCAAGTGGATCTCGCCTTGGCTGGACAGGGGAGTGAAGCTCTGGGAGTGGGCCTTCCCTAATGGGAGTGGGCTGCCTCCACATTCTTTTATAATACTACCCTTTACCTTTTTTGGTTGGGATGTTCTATCAAACAGCTCTCTTCAATAAAAACCAGTTTGAGGCATGCTCACTTTCTTTCCAGTGGACCCTTAAGGTCGAGAGCCATCCCTGATTCCTGCAAGCAGAAGGTATTTCTTTATGTTGTATACTTCTTTCACTGTTTTCTTAGTTTTTGATGTAGACAGCTCCTGTGAACCCAGTTCAGGTCACCAGCCTGGCTAGCTGTCGATACATTGAGAGAAGTGTTTCTAACCATGAAGAATCTCATGGCCTGAGAAGTTTAAAAAACACCTAAAAACAAAAATGAAAGCAACGAATAATGGAGGTGGTAGTCCTTATCTTAAGATTCACTAAATCAGCATTTATTAATTTAATATGGATTTGGTTTAACTCTGTTATATAGAGAAGTATTTCATGAATATTTTTAATTTAGAGTGACTATCATAAATTTAGGTAGTTTTAGTTTACTTTACTTTCCTTAAAGATTAGGGGTTTAGTTTTTTTTTTTCCTTTTGTTTTTGATACTGGGGGTTGAACCCAGGAGTGCTCAACCACTGAGCCGCATCCCCAGCCCTTTTTATTTTTTATTTTGAGAAAGCTGTCTCCCTGAGTTGCTCAGGGCCTCTCTGAGTTGGTGAGGCTGGCTTTGAATTCAAAATCCTCCTGCCTCAGCCTCTCAAGCTGCTGGGATTATAGGCGTGTGCACACCACTGTGCCCAGGTAGGTGTTTAGTTTGATGCATTTGAGATTCAAATCCTTTCATTGTAATGAAATAAGCAATTTTGTCTCATATATGTTGGCATATAGCAATTCTTTCCCCCCAAATTATTTGTTTATATTGTGAAAATCAGGTGCACCGGGTTATAAACTGGTATCTCTTATCCTAAAAAGCTTAATTTGGTTCAGTCCCAGATACAAGCAGAGATTAAGATTGGTTATTAGTAATTTTGTGTTGTCCTAGGTCATTCTGGATCTTCAGATATTCTAACCGCTTTGTTTCATGTGAGCCTATGGAAAGATTGTGAAGAATTTCACATGCACATGGTAGAATAAAAGAATGACAGACTGCTTAGACTGCTTAATGCCCTGGAGTATGGGACTTTGATGTTTAACTTTTAACTCAATTTATTTATTTTTGCTGTGGTGGGGATGTAACCCAGGGCCTTATGTATGCTAGGCAAGTACTACTGAGCTACATCCCTAGCCCCTAACAGTGTTTTTTTTTTTTTTTAATCTGTTTCCTTTTTTTATTTAAAATTTTTAAATTTGTTCTAATTACACAAGACAGTAGAATGCATTTTGATATATCATTCATAAATGGAGTATAACTTCTCATTTTTCTGGTTGTACATGATATAGGTTACACAGGTTATATAATCATACATGCACATAGGGTAATAATGTCTGATTTGTTCCTACTTCCATACCTCTTCCCATCCCTACATTCACCTCCTAGCAATGTTTTTGATAGTTTAAAAAAAAAAGGCTATGAAATTGATACAGGTCTTCTGACTCCAGTTTTTCAATATATATTTAAGATGTCAGCTATTACCATTCAGTTTAACTGAAGTCGAATGTTATTCACAAAATGTGGAGTTCATAGTTTATAAAAGTATATAATTATTTCAGACACCGTTTTGTTTCATGTTCCATATGAGCTGGTTTGATTTTTTTTTTTTTTTTAGCTACTTACTATTAGATTAAAACAAAACAAAAACATAAATCACCACCACCACCACCAAAAAAAGAAAAAAAAGAAAAACAACAACAAAAAAACACCCTCAGAATAGGTTGAAACTCCACACAAATTGCTACCCCAGAACAAAAGTGCTGGTCAAGTTAAATGAACCCCTGTAAAGTGTATTGAAAGGAAACGTTCTCCTCTCTCCCCCAATTTGAAGAACAAGCATTTTCCCTGCCAAGAAGGACTGACTTTAAATGGACCAGCTGTCCATATTAGGAGCATAGTGTTGCTAAGGTGACCATGGCTGTTTGGAGAAGAATGCAGCTGAGAGGGCAAGTTCTTGATGTGTGAGCTGAGGGAAAGAATGTGGTGTGATTGTGCATCATTACTCCTAATCACATGTTACAAAGTACTGTGTGGGCAGCATGTCGAAACTGCAAGTCTGAATGCTAGAGCTTGTGTTTCAAATCATTCTGTTTTCACATAAGCCAGACACTTACAGTTTAGAAGAAAATGTCCTACTTAAATGTATATGTGTGTTTGAAGTGAAGGGGAGGGCACCTTGGTGCTGGTTGAAATGGGAATAAATTTATGTGACTTCATGACATGTACAGTGATTATTTTTTAAAAATGTGTTTTTCTTGGAATAAGTATTGATTTTTTTAACTCATCCTTTTCAGTAATACAGTGTCAATACTTCCCCAAGTCAATGGTGTTTTTTGTATTTCTTTGGCAGTGTAATTTCAGTCCTAAAAATGTTATCTATTTGCTCCATTTCTTTTTTCTTTTCTTTTGTTTGTTTAAAGAAATTACTGCTTTTTCCAAGGGAGCTCTTACCTCTTATTATTTTCTTAAATTTTTACTTATTTATAAGAAACAGGATCTCACTATGTTACTTAGGTTGGCCTTGAATACCTGGGCCCAAGTGATCCGCTTGCCTTAGCCTTCCTAGCTGGTACTAAGTAGTCAAAAGCCACCACATCCATTTAGGGTGATCTTATCTTAATACATTGTTTCTTTCCTGAAGGATCCAAAGATAGATTCTAGTATCACATCTGACAAATAAGTAGCCCATTTGGTTAAAACATAACGATCCAATGATAGTGGGAAGGGAAAACCACATCTCACTTACCTGAGACACTATAGGGATTTGACTATGGACATCATTATTAATACTTCAAGTAAGATGTAGATAGAGGCATTAATATAGACACTTATTGAACCATGTTGTTGTTTTTTTTTTCTTTGTTTCATAATTTCTACAGTGATGTTTTGATCTTATTTATTGCAGGCACAAATGTGTAGTATTTAAGATATGAAGTAGTTGAAACAGTGACAACCCTGTATTAGCATCAAGTTATTTTTTCTCAGATAATCTACTTGCTTCAACAAGACTCATACTTGATTAATTTTATTATTATAAAATATGGAGGAATATTAAAAGAGTTAATAATTTGATCCTTAAATTCAGTTAGTTATTTTGACATTTCTCATTTAGACTTCATGATAACCTTTGGTGGTATTCTCTATAACTTGTCCGCTTCCCTGAACACAGCAAAATATATAATAAGTTTATATATTTACCTTTTGGAGTCCTTAATTTTTTTTTTTTTTATTTTTCAGAGAGAGAGAGAGAGAGAGAGAGAGAGAGAGAGAGAGAATTTTTTAAAAATATTTATTTATTTTTTTTAGTTTTCGGCGGACACAACATCATTGTATGTGGTGCTGAGGATCGAACCCGGGCTGCACGCATGCCAGGCGAGCGCGCCACCGCTTGAGCCACATCCCTAGCCCATGGAGTCCTTAATTTTAATATAGTTAAATATACGAGTTTTTTTCCAAATTTTTTTTAGTTATACATGAACACAATATTTTTATTTATTTTTATGTGGCATTTAGGATCAAACTCAGTGCCTCACATGTGCGAGGCAAGTGCTCTGCTACTGAGCCACAATCCCAGCCCATGAGTTTTTTTCTTTATAGTTTAATTTTTTTTTTTGTCGGGGGGTACTAGGGATTGAATTCAGGCACTTGACCACTGAGCCACTTCTCCAGCCCTATTTTGTATTTTATTCAGAGACAGGGTCTCACTGAGTTGCTTATTGTCTCGCTGTTGCTGAGGCTGGCTTTAAACTTGAAATTCTCCTGTCTCAGGCCCTACCCCCTCCCCAGGATTATAGGCGTGTGCCACCGTGCTGGCTATAGTTTAATATATATTTTTAAAATTTATATATGACAGTGGAATGCATTACAACTCTCATTACACATAAAGAACGTAATTTTTCTTATCTCTGATTATATACAAAGTATATTCACACCAATTTGTGTCTTCATTTATGTACTTTGGATAATAATGATCATCACATTCCACCATAATTTATAACCCCATGCCTGCTTCCTTTTCCTCCAACCCCTCTGCCCTATCTAGAATTCATCTATTCCTCCCATGCTCCTGCTCCTTATCCCACTATGAATCAGCCTCCTTATGTCAGAGAAAACATTCGGAATTTGGTTTTTTGGGATTGGTAACTTCACTTAGCATTATCTTCTCTAACTCCATCCATTTACCTGCAAATGCCATTATTTTATTCTCTTTTATTGCTGAGTAATATTCCATTATGTATATATGCCACATTTTTAAAAATTCATTCATCTATTGAAGGGCATCTAGGTTGATTCCACAGTTTAGCTATTGTGAATTGTGCTGCTATAAACATTGATGTGGCTGTGTCCCTGTAGTATGCTGTTTTTAAGTCCTTTGGGTATAGGCTGAGGAAAAAGATAGCTGGGTCAAATGGTAGTTCCATTCCCAATTTTTTAAGAAATCTCCATACTGCTTTCCATATTGGCTGCATCAACTTGCAGTCCTGCCAGCAGTGTATGAGTGTACTTATAGTTTAATCTTAAAACATCTTTTTGTAACCACAGGTTATAGATATTTCCCCTTACATTGGCCATTAGAAAGCTTTGTTTTACCTTTTGTATTTAATACTTAAATCTCCTAGTAATTGATGTTTGTTTTTTGAAGTGAGAGGCAAGTAATACAACTTCATTTTTTTCATATGAAATAATTGGTTATCCCAATAGCTTTTTATTGAAATGGGCCTTCATTTCCTCTATAATCTGCTCCTTGTATCATAAATCAAGATTTATATATGGATAGTTTTGTTTCTATAGTCTTTTGAGTTTACCATTGGTCTGTTTGTCTACCTCATACCATTATTACTATATTAAAATGTAGCTATTCAGTTTTGTTTCATGTCTTGTTGTTGATCTCAAAGGAAATTCTTTCATATTTCACCATTAATAATGTTATTGTGGCCAATTCAGTGGCATATGCTTGTAAATCCCAGCTGTTCAGGAGGCTGAAAAGGAGGATCACAGGTTCAAGGATAGCTGTGGCAACTTAGCAAGACCCCATCCTTAAAATAAGAAATAAAAAGGGCTGGGGAGATATATGTATATATCATTGTGGTTTTGAATTTCTTTGGAATTTTAAAAACTTTTCATCTGCATCAGATATGTGATTTGCAAATATTTTCTTCCATTGCATAGAATACCCATTTGTTCAGTTAATAGTTTCTTTTGATGTGCAGAAGTTTTGAATTTCTATGTAATTAAATTCTTGTATTTTTAATTTTGTTGCCTGTGGTTTTGGCATTAGATACAAGATATTGCCAAATTCACTTTCAAAATGTTTTCCTCCTATGCTTTTTCAAGGAGCTTTATAATTTTAGTACTTAACCTTAATTCATTTTGAGTTAATTTTAGTGTATAGGGTGATATAGGGACCCTGCTTTGTTGTCTTGCATGTGGAAATCCATTTGTCCTAGAATCCGTTGTTGAAGAGACTGCTTTTTTCACATTGAGTTATTTGGCACCCTTGTTATTGAAAATTAAATATAAATGTATGGGTTTATTGTGGCCTCTCTGAACATCTCTCATTTTGCCAGTACTATACTTGATGACTTGATGCTTGGTGATGGTAGCTTTGTAGAAGTATTGTCCTGTTTCTTTTATCAGTTGAGTCTCTGCAACATTTGTAATTATATTCCATTTTCATTCTTATTATTGGTGTAGTTGGACACAATACCTCTATTTCACTTATTTATTTTTATGCGGTGCTGAGAATCGAACCCAGGATCTTGCATGTGCGAGGCGAGCACTCTACCCCTGAGCCACAAACCCAGCCCTGCTGTTAATTTTTAACAGTTTTTCTGGAGGTCTTTTTAATTTTTTAGATTTTGTTTTGTTTTTGTGATGCTGGGGATCAAATCCAGAGTCTCACACATTCTGGGCAAGCACTCTACCATTGAGCCCTACCCCCAGCCTGGTTTATTGTTTTAATTACTCTTTCAAAGAGTATAAAAATTTGTTTTGTTTTGTTTTGTTACCAGGGGCACTTAAACAAAGAGCCCATACCCAACCCCTTCTGCTTTTTTTTTTTTTTTTAATTTGGAGACAGGGTTTTGCTAAGTTGCTGAGGCTGGCTTTGAATTTGTAATCCTCCTGCCTCAGACTCTTGAGGCTCTGGGATTACATGCATTCTCCATTGCATCCCTCAAAGAGTGACTTTTTTACTTTGTCAATCATCTCTATTGATTTTCTATTTTTAAAATTTCTGTTGTTATTTATTATTTCTCCTATATCAGATATTTTAGATTTTTTCCCCCTATGTTAAAAACTTTAATAATAACTTTAATTAATAACAAAACTATAATCAGATTTAAAATTGCTTTGCAGTATTATTTTAGTTGCCTCACCAGAGGTTTGGATATATAATAGTCTTGGGTTTGTTAATTTTACAATAGTCCTTTTTTATCCCATGAGTTATTTAGAAGTAGGAGTGTACATTAATTTCAAAATAAGTAACTTTGGGGGGGCTATGGATGTAACTCAGTGGTAGAGTGCTTGCTTAGCATGCTCAAGGCCCTAGGTTATATTCTCAGCACCACAGAAGTAAACAAATCCACTCTTTAAATATAAAGTATTTTGTAATACTATTTCAATTATTTTATTATTATCAGAGACCATAGTGTCATAATTTGTAGAGACTAACCTGAAGACTTAGCTCATGGCTTGTTTTCTTAAATGTTCTTTGTGTATTTGGAAAGAATATAAACTCTCCATTTTTAAGTATAATGTTGCACATATATCCATGCTCTTGTTGGTTGTTCTAGTAAAATCTTGTGTTTGTCCTTTGTTTGATTTTGGTTTTATTTTGGGAATTGACAGCTGTATTTGTTTCTCTCCTGAGAAAGATACATCGGTGTTTCTTACCAAGATGGTAGTCTTGGCAGTTAGTTTTTCCTTATAGATTTGTTAATTTTTACTTGACATATTTTTCAGTCTATGTTATTAAGACATTAATAACAAACTATAACAAAATAACAACAATTTGGAACTTTTATTGCTATGAAAAGGTACTCTATCTCAAAATATTTTTAATGTATATTTTTTAGTTGTAGATGGACACAATACCTTTATTTTAATTTTTATTTTTATGTGGTGCTAGGCAAGTGCTCTACCACTGAGCTACAGCCTGAATCTCTTTAAAAATACTTTAAGCTTTATGTTTTTTTATGTTGTTTTTCTTTTGGGTATTTTTTTTTTGGTAGGGGGAGGCTGCTGGAAATTGAACTCAGGGGTACTCTACTACTGAGCCACATCCCAGCCCTATTTTGTATTTTATTTAGAGACAGGATCTTACTGAATTGCTTAGCACCTCACCATTGCTAAGGCTGACTTTGAACTCTCAATCCACCTGCCTCAGCCTCCTGAGCTGCTGGGATTACAGGTGTGTGCTACTGATCTTGGCTCTTTTTTGTTGTTGTTATTGTTATTGTGTTCTTGGATTAATTAGTCACTCTGGCTTTCTTTTGGAATGGTTTTTTCATTCTGTAGCTTTTCATGTACCTATATGCTTTGGCTTGTGACTCATTGATGTTGAATTTTGGTTTTGTTCTGCATTTTTTGGGGGGAGGGGGAGGCCCCAGAGATTGAACCCAGGGGTGCTTAACCACTGAGCCATATCCCCAGCCCTTTTTTAAATTTTATTTAGAGACAAGGTCTTGATGAGTTGCTTTTAGGACCTCACTGAATTGCTGAGGCTGGCTTTGAACTTGTGATCTTCCTGCCTCATCCTCCTAAGCCACTGGGATTACAGGTGTGCACCACCACACTCAGCCTTGTTTTTTTTTTTTTTTTTCTGAATGCTGGTCTTTATTTTGTAACTGGAGAATTTCAGTCAATGGTGGTTACTGATTGATTTAGATTTATTTGTATCCTTTTCTGTTGCCTATTTGTTTTACTCTTCCTCCCTCCTATTGTTTTCGATTCCCCCCAGTGCTGGGAATCAAACCTAGGACTTAACAGTTGCTAGTAGATAAGTGCTCTCCCACTGAACTATGTCCCAGCCCTCTTCTCATTCTTTATTGAATTCAGAATGTGCTGCTTTTATGTGTGCAAATTTTTTTTCCTCATTCCATTTTTCAGTATCTTCCCTGTATGCAAATTAACTTGTTTTTAAAGTTAATATATTTTTAATTCTTTTAGTGGTTATTCTAGTTACTTTTAACATGCATACTTTTCTTAGGAAAGTTTAAAGAAATTATTCAGTGACTTTAACCTATCCCTGAATAATAAAGTAACATAGAATACTCTTGATTGTCCTAGTTTCAACTAGTAACACTACTGTTCTGCATACATTGAAAGTTCTAGACAAATGGTTGTTTTAAATAATCAATCTTTGCTTAAATTTGTTTGCCTACTTTACCTGGAGATGTAGCTCTGTGATCAAGTACTTGTTAGGCATTCTTTTTTTTATTATTATTAGAGAGAGAGAATTTTTTAAAAAATATTTTTTAGTTTTCGGCAGACACAACATCTTTGTTTGTATGTGGTGCTGAGGATTGAACCCGGGCCGCATGCATGCCAGGTGAGCACGCCACCGCTTGAGCCACATCCCCAGCCCCTTGTTAGGCATTCTTGAGACACTTAGGTTCAATACCCAACACTACCAAATTTTTTATTTTAAAATTTATTTAATCACTTTACTGTTTTCTTGGCTCACTGTATCTTTTTGATTTGACTTTCCTTCCCTGATAATTTGGTTTTCTATGTAAACTACATGCATAAAATTTCTTTCAGTGAAGAACTTTTGGCGAAAAAGAGACTGTTTTGTTTTTTCTTTGAGGACCTACTTATTTTTTCTTTACTCTGTTTTTTTTTTTTTTTTGGTTGGGGGGAGTGGTACTAGGAATTGAACCCAAAGGTACTTTGCTACAAATCTAGCCCTTTTTATTTTGAGTCAGGATCTTACTAAGCTGCTTAGGGAATCATTGGGTTGATGAGGCTGGTTTTCAATTTGCAATCCTCCTGCCTCAGCCTCCTGACTTGCTGGATTATACTGCTTGCTTTCTTCTCTTTCTTTCTTTTTTTTTTTTTTGGTACTAGGGATTGAATCCAGGGTCGCTTTTACCATGGAGCCACATCCTTAGTCTTTTTATTTTG
Organism: Marmota monax; assembly: GCF_021218885.2. Taxonomy (NCBI): domain Eukaryota; kingdom Metazoa; phylum Chordata; class Mammalia; order Rodentia; family Sciuridae; genus Marmota; species Marmota monax. The sequence continues at coordinate 6,508,656 of NW_026695212.1, forward strand.
AGACAGTGAACTTGCTAAATAGCTGAAGGTGGAGGGTAGGGTGGCTCGGGTTGTGGCTCAGTGATAGAGTGCTTGCCTAGAGCACATGTGAGGCACTGGGTTCGATCTTCAGCACCACATAAAAATGAAATAAAGATATTATGTCCACCTACAATTAAAAAATAAATATTAAGATATATCGGGGGGGGGGAGAGAGAGAGAGAGAGAGAGAGAGAGAGAGAGAGATAGAGAGATGAGGGTCCCACTGAGTGGCTGAGGCTGGCTTCATACTTGTGATCTTCCAGTTTTAGCCTCCCAAGTTGCTGGGATTATAGGTGTGTATCACTATATATGGTGCCACCACCAGTGCACCTGGCTCGTTTTTATTTTGAGATAGGGTCTGCTAAGTTGTCCAGGCTGGCATTGAACTTGTGATCCTTCTGTCTGAGCCTCCTCAGGAGCTGAGACTGTAGGTGTGTGCACCCAGTCTTTTCTGGTCCTTTGCCTATATTGCTATTGAAGTTTTAATTGCCCTTCCTTTGTAAGTAATCTCTCTTTTATTTATTTCAAAGCTTTTTTTACCCTTTCATGTTCTGCAGTTTTATATTGTATGAAGGTGTTCTTTTTTTTCCTCAATTCATTATTGTCATTGTAAAATGTTGTTTTTTTCCTCATTTCATCATTGTTCTTGTTAGTATTATTATTTTGTAATCTTACTTGGGTTTCTTTAAAATTCCTGCAGCTGAGGATGATGATAATGTCTGAATAACCGTAGAAAAATCTTGAATAATGTCTCTTATTTTTTCTATTTCTCTTTCTATAACTCAGTAGATTGAGTTTAATTTATTTAAGCTTGATTAATTCATTACTTTTTATGTGTTTATCCTAAATCACATGAAGTGTGTTATTATTTATTTACTTATGCATGCATACATGCTTGGAATTGATCCCTGTGTCTCATACATGTTAAGCACATGTTCTTCCATCCCTGAGCCTGTGTGTGTGTTAATTTCGTGCTTTAACCAACTGACTTCTGGTCTATTTTAAATTGGAGTAAGATGGAGTCTACTGAACTTTCTTAATATCTGTCCTAGTGGAAATAGTAGTGCTTCCTATAGTAGGGAGCCCTTTCATGGGTGGTAACAAGGTAGGGGGGAAGTTAATTATACACAGATATTCTGAATAAGATTAAAAATAACACATGTGCCATTCATCTCTCCTTAAATGCAGATGATTAGTTATAAGTGGTGGTAGGTTAGGGAGCAGTATCATAGGTCATCTTTGTCTTATACAGAGATTGTTAAAAGACTATTGGTAAGCTGTCATAACAAATGGGTGATAGCACACCAAGTATGACTACATGTAATATGAAATATAAGGAAAGCTTGGTTAGGATCCTTGACTTTCTCTCCCCCCCTCCCCTGCCTTTGGAAGCAGTGTTTTAGGAAGCACCTTTGTCATTTAAGAGAGGTCTTCCCTCTGTAAGCATAGCAGCTTGGATCTGGGGAGCTGTGTCCTACTTGAGTATTTGAACATAGCTTATAGTTCTGCTTTTCTCTTGAGAGAAACCCCTGAAAATGTTTCTTTTCTTTGAATCTATTAATAACAATGGATTTTTTCTCCCTTTTAGTCTGCTAATGTGAACAATTAACTTTGGTTTTGCTAATATTAAGCCAACCTTTGATTTCTGGTATGCTCACATTCTGTTCTCTAATAGTTTAAATTTTTTTTCATGAATTACTACAAAGGAGATCAGTGTGTAACTTTATTGAAAGTTATACTAATTCTTCCAAGGAAGGAAGGATTCTCCTCCTGAATACTTTTATGTAAACTTTTTTCTTTCACATATTTGACAGAATTCATCTATAAAACCACCTGGACTAGACTTTCTTTTCTTTTCCTTTTCCTTTTTTTTTTTTTTTTTAATTTTGGGCATACTTGGGACAGAACCCAGGGGCATTTACCACCAAACTACATCTACATACTCCTTAAATTTTTATTTATTTATTTATAACCAGGGGTGCTTTACCTCTGAGCTACATCCTGGCCCTTTTTATTTTGAAACAGGGCCTTGCTAAATTGTCCCAGCTGGCCCTGAACTTGGCGATTCTCCCACCTCAACTTCTCAAATTGCTGCGATGATAGATGTGCATCACCATGCCTGGCTGTTTTTTTTTTTTTGTTTGATAATTTTGAGACAAGAGTCTCAGTAAGTTGCCAAGGCTGCCCTGGAGTTTGTCATCCTCCTGCCTTATCCTCCCAAGTTGCTGGGATTAAGAGATGATGAGTTCCATTATGCTCCATTTTAAGTATTTTGTAAATGTGTAAAAAGAGTACAAAGATGAAAAAGCTGGTGACCTACTTTTTAACTTACAGAAACCATGTTTCTTTTTTATTCCTGACATTATACATTTGTTATTGTTTTCTTTTTCCAAAAAAGGGTATGTTTTAATTGTATATTAAAACTTGGTCCCTTTTATATTTTTTTGGTATGTTTTCAGAATACATGTATTAAAAAGTGATAATGAATACCCTATCTACAATTGTATTCATTTAAAAATTCCATGTAATTAATCTGGTTTTTATGAATTTATTTCTATATTATTCATTTTCCTAGAAAAGTTAAATAAATTCAGCTAAAAAGCAGAGGCTTTTCCTAGAAGCAATGATATCCTTGTTAGAAGCAATTATATCCCTGTAACAAAAGCATACCTACACCCTAGATCTTGGTTTCTAAAGCTTTTCTTCATTAAAAGGAACCAGGATTCCTTGGGAAAATGGCTGATTCTAGAACTGGGAAAAGAAATTTATAAGATCCGTTCAGAGCATACTATTGTGCCAAACAAAAACAAAAACCCTCCCAACATTAATGGGAAAATGTTGAAGAAACATAGGAGCTAAATGAAAGAGCTCCCAGTGCCCACAATTGAAATAATTTGAGCAAGAAAATAAGTAAAATGTAAAATATTATTGAATGTTACCCAGAATATTAAAAAAGTATTCATGGGTTCATACTAGCATAAGTAAATGATTAAGTAAATAAATGAAGAAGAGACCAATTTCCTATGCAGAAGAACTCCAAATAATTTGTCAGTACTCTGTCTTCATTAAGGTGAAACATACCTCTCATTCCTTAAAGTATGGATTTAATATCTTCATTTAAGACAAATACATCCTTCCTTCCACAGAGTACAGTGTGGAAAAGGAGAGTGGGCAGGAGTAATTTCATAGAAAAGTAACAAATACTACCTTAGATGATCAGAGTTATTAGCCATGAGAAGTCATGTTTATAGCATATTTCAAGATGTATAATATGATGGAAATGGAAATTTATCCCAAACCTGTAATCCTATTCTATTTGGGAGAAAAACATTTCAATAGAGGAATATTCTACAAAAACTTGGCTTGGGCTGGGTGTGATGTTCATGCCTGTAATCCCAGCAGCTGGGAAGACTGAAGCAAGAGAATAGCAAGTTCAAAGCCAGCCTCGGTAAGTTAGCAAGGCCCTAAGAAACTCAGTGAGACCCTGCATCTAAGTAAAATACAAAAAAGGGCTGGGGGTGTGGCTCAGTGGTTAAGTGCTCATGAATTCACTCTCCAGTACTAACAACAATAACAACAACAAAAACTTGGTATATCTCAGAATAGTTAGCAGGGTCATTAAGAACAGGGAAAATATGATGGGCCTTGTGTTGCACATCTGTAATCCCAGCAACTCAGTAGACTGAGACAGGAGGATTGCAAACTGAAGATCAACCTTGGCAATTTAGCAAGAACTTGCCTTAAAAAAAAAAAAAAGGACTTGGGATATAGTTCAGTGGTAGTGTCCCTGGGTTTAATCTCTAGTAGTACCAAACAAACAAAAACACAAGGAAAATCTGATCAAGAATAAGGTAAGTCTTCCTGCTTTCATCACTTATCTTAGTATTAGAAGTTTAAACCAGAGCAGAAAGACAAGAAAAAGAAATAAAAGCCTTTCAAATGGTAAAGGGAGATGTAAAATCGTTCTGTTTGCATATGATATATACCTTATATGTAGTGAATTCTAAAGATTTAAAAAATAAAAAAACAACTTGGAAGTAGTACAGTTAGATAAGGAGCAGGGTACAAAGTCAATGTATACTAACAATGCCCATTCTGAAAAGGGAATGATTTACGATAGCATCAAAAAAGAATAAAATATTTAGGAAATAACAACCAAAGTGGTAAAAGACATACAATGAAAACTATAGAATATTACTGAAAGAAATTAATGACATAAATAAATGGAAACATACCTCACATTTATGGATTGAAAAAATTGTTACTGTTAATATGATAGTCCTGCCCAAAGCAATCTCCAGACTCAGTAAAATTCATATAAAAGTCCTGATGACAGCTAGGCACGGTGGCATATGCCTGTAATCCCAGTGACTCTGCAGGCTGAGGCAGCAGGATGGCAAGTTCAAAGCCAGCCTCAGCGATTTAGTGAGACCTTGTCTCAAAAAGAAAAAAATAGAAAGGGCTGGGTATGTGGCTCAGTGCTTAAGTGTCACTGAGTTCAATCCCCAGTACCAAAATAAATAAATAGAATTTTAAATTTCTGATTACATCTTTTCACAGAAATAGAAAGTCCATCCTGAAATTCATATGAAATCTCAGGGGAATTCAGATAGCCAAAGTTAGAAAAAGAACATACTTCCTTATTACTGTTACTACAAAGTAACAGTAATCAAAACAGTGTGAGATACTAGCATAATAACAGACATAGACCAATGGAATAGAGTAGAAAGCCCAGAAATAAACTGTCACATATGGTAAAAAGAAAAAAAAAAAAAAAGACTTTTGACAAGAGTGCAAAGACCAATGGAATATGTAGCCTTTAAAAGGAAGGAAATTATGTAACATGTTAACAAGTGGATGAATCTTGAGGATATTATGCTAAGTGAAATAAACCAACCACAATCTAGGCATGGTGGCATACACCTGTAATCCCTGCTACTCATGAGGCCGAGGGAGGAAGAACACAAGTTTGATGCCAGCCTGGGTAACTTAGTAAGACCCTGTCTCAAAATAAAAATTTAAAAAGAGCTGAAGGTGTAGGTCAGTAGTAGAGTGCTTGCCTGGTATTGCCCCAGGACCACCACCAAAAAAAAAAAAAAAAGCCACAAAAAGACAAATACTGTAAGATGATTCCACTTATATGAAAAAGATGCAGTGTCAGAAAGTAGGATGGTGTGGTTGCCAGGGGCTGTGGGTAGGAAAGAATGGAGAATTATTATTTATAATTAGACCATTATTTAATAAGTATTGAGTTTCAGTTGTACAATTTGGGAAAACAGTTCTAGAAGCAGATAGTGGTGATGGCTATAGAACATTATGAATTTATTTAATAACAATGGTTAAGATGGTAATTTTTATGTTAGATATATTTTAATACTACCATAACAAAAAGGAAATAATCAAAATGTAAATTGTATCCAGTGGAATGCAGTTGAATTCTGACCCTGTGATTATACATATTTTGCATCAGTTTATAAATTCATTTCAGAATTCCCTATTTTTTTTTTCTTTAGTACTGGGCATTGAACTGAAGGGTTCTTAACACAATAAGCTGCATTCCCAGCCCCCCCCCCCCCTTAAATATTTATTTTTTTAGTTATAGGTGGACACAATATTTTATTTTTATGTGGTGCTGAGGATCGAACCCAGTGTCCCATGCTTGCCAATTGAACGCTCTACATCTGATCCACAACCCAGCCCCTCCCCAGCCCTTTTTTTTTTTTTTTTGCATTTCATTATTTATTTAGATGTTTAAGCTCTCGCACTAAGTTTTTACAAGCTGGTGAACACTGACAAATTATTTCTCCCATTTTGTATTTTGAGACAAGTTGTTTAGGGCCTAGCTAAATTGCTGAGGCTGGTTTTGAACATGAGATTCTCCCACCTGAGCCTCCCAAGCTGCTGGAATTTACAGATGTACACCACCATACCCAGCCAGAATTCCCTATTCTTCATGTAATGTGTGTTTTTTGGAATTTTCCTCTGAACCAGTTCTATCATTAAAATTAATTAAATATCTTTGGAATATGTTCATTTTACTATCTTTATGAGAATCATGATTTTTACCATTTAAAATGTGTCCAAATGGAGCACAGTGTGCATGGCTATAATCCCAGCGACATGGAAGGTTGAGGCTGGAGGATCACAAGTTCAAGGTCAGCCTGGACAATATATGAGACCCTGTCACAAAACAAAACATAAAAAGAGCTGGAGGTATATTTTAACTCCTCTGGATTCAATCCCAAGTACTGGGGGGAAGAAAAATGAAGAAGAAAAAAGTGTCCATTAACACTATTTTCTCTTTCTTGTGTGCCACATAGGCAAGCATATGCTCTATCCCCAACCTGAGCTACCCTAATCCCACTCAGGTCTCCTAGGGCAGGGTAGGGAAAATGTTAGAGAATGGATTTGGAGGGAAAACAGAAAATATCCACATTGTAAATCACTTTTAAACTGCACTTTAAAACAAACATATTTATGTGCCCGAACTTTAAAAAAAAGGTGGGGGGGAATAATGTAGAAACTTAAGTAGAAAAATTAGGAAAACTAAGTTGAGTAGGTTTTTGTTTTTTTTTTTTAATATTTATTTCTTCGTTTTCGGCGGACACAACATTTTTGTTTGTATGTGGTGCTGAGGATCGAACCCGGGCCACACACATGCCAGGCAAGCACGCTACCGCTTGAGCCACATCCCCAGCCCCATTGAGTAGGTTTTAATGCCATTTAAAACCACTCTAAAATTTGGTGGAAACTTAAAAAAGTTTTATATCATATTAAATATTTTACTTTGGACTAATGAGGTTAAAAATGCCTTATCTTTCTTATGTGCTTTATTTAGAGTTAATTGACTAATTTTTAAAACTTCATAGAGCTGTTAGTTAATATTTATAAATTTTAAGAAGCATTTTATTGTATCTTTCTCTTTATTTCTTTTAATGCTAAGTATTTCAGATTTAGTTTAGTCCTTGAAATCACTTCATTTGGAAGGGAGCTCAAGTCATCTCATTCATCTTCTTACCTAGTAGTGGAATCTACTATTGAGACTCTGTTAGTGATTGGGAATTCAATTTTTAAAAAGAGAATAAAATCCTTGTTAGTTGGAAATTTGTTTTACTTCTTTTTTAAAAAAAAATTTTTTAAAAGATGGGAGGGAGGGAGGGAGGGGGAGAGAGAGAGAGAGAAAGGAGAGAGAATTTTGTAATATTTATTTTTCAGTTTTCGGTGGACACAACATCTTTATTTTATTTGTATGTGGTGTTGAGGATGGAACCCAGCGCCCCGCGCATGCCAGGCGAGCGCGTTACCGCTTGAGCCACATCCCCAGCCCTTCTATGTACTTCTTAATAGTCTGTTTCAGGAGCAAGTCAGGACCATGATTCCATAAGACAAATTTGAAGACAGCTCTCTCTCTCTTCTACTCTTCCAAACTCATACTAAATATTATTTTCTCCAAACTAAGCCTGGTTTCTGCAATCTTACCTTACTGATTTTGCCCTATTCTTCCTTTGCTCTTTCTTTCCTAGTCTTCAGATACCACACTCTTGGGAGGTTTTCCTCTTGCTGCTTCTTTCTTGCTTTTTTTCTTCTCCTCTTCACTTCTCCACCTTCTTATTGGGGGGGAGGGTGTTGGTGGTGCTGCTTCTGGGTTGTTCTTATTGTCATCAGAACCCGGAAAGGACATATTAGACAAGAGCTCTGCCATTGAACTAGCTACATCTCCTTCCCCTCCTGCTTCTTGAACAATGAGTGTCCACCTTAAGTGTTTCTGAGTTTCAGTAAGTCTTACTTTCCTTCTCACTCTCACATCTTTTCTTATATCTTGAATCTGTAAGCCGAATGGCTCCCAGATATTTCTCTCACCTTCAATCTAGTATTCAGTTTGTCCATTAAGCATCTCCATTTATATATCTCACAGGTATCACAGTGCATTTAAAACAGAATGTATGTACTTTTTGTGTGTGTGTGTGTGTGTGTGTGTTGCTGGGGATTGAATCCAGGGTCTTGTGCATGTGAGGTAAGCACTCTACCAACTGAGCTATATTCCCAGCCCATGTATGTGCTTCTCTAAACCTTGTCTTTTTCTTGTGTTCCTTTGCTCAGTGAATATATGCTTATCTAAACTGTTTTTTCCTTGACATCTACTTTTCTTCCCTGTTTAATCAATCATCAGATGTTATTGATGCTAGCACCCAAGCATTAACTCTAATTCATCCTCATTTCTCCATTTTCATTGTTCACTCCTCTAATTTGACCCTCATGGTTATTACTACAACACCTTTCAAACCTGTAACAAACATTCATATGAAGGGGGTGGTAGGAAGTGTTTTTAACTTGCCTGTAAGGAAATGTAGAGTCAGAGAGGGTAAGTGAAAACTTAGATCTCTAGTCCCAAAGCCTATATTTTTACTGTATTGTGCTGCCTGCCAGGTTGGTGTTATTAGATTGATAATGCCTCCTACTGGAGAAATTTGAATATTTAAACAAATCATTTTATTTAGATTCCAGTGTAGTATTTAAAGTACATTTAGGTAATAGACATGTTATATATACCATTGGTCAGTTATGTTAAAATGAAAATCTTGCCTGAGTGGTATTGTACCTTCTATTTAGAAAGTTGAATAGTTTGGGGGACTTCAAAATTGTAATTTGCATGTGGAAAATGTAAAAATCTTAAGGCTTTGGCATGAGTATTTTATATGAATAATTGTATGAGACTTCAGTACTTTGCAGCTAACTCTTGAATTAAGCTCAAAGATTTTATAAAAGAGGACTTAAAGGAGTAATGTAGTAGTCTTCATACCCAAGAATCACTTTTTAAGTAATCTCTATTTTCTTAAATATGACTAAAATGGAAAGTAAACACAAAGGCTTCTGATGCTTAAAATGACTATTATAAAACTCATGAAGTAAAAACCAAGCACTTTAACATGTAAGACCCCTTTTGGCTCTGAGTGTAGGCCTTCATTTTTGCACCTTATTATGTATATTAGCTGGGGTGTCTGATTAGAGTCCATAGGATTCAAAATAAAAAAGAAGGCACATACATGGTTATTGGTAGCAGTTCTAACACCTTCCTATACTGTGAGCTGAGAATGAGAGTGACTCATAAGCAAAGAATTAAAAAGTATTTTAAAAATATTTTTAAAAAAACAACATAAAACCCAGAACTGACTCTTTAGAACTATTTCAGGAGGAGCAAACAGATTAATCCTTATCAGTCACCCTATCTTCCCCATTATGGCTTGGAAGAGATTCTTTGTCACAGTGTAATCTGTCTGATCCCTTGTAATGAATTGCTAAGACATTTTGCCCTGAAAGTGTCAGGAAAAAAAGTTTGCTGATAAATATGTGTCACAATCTGTAATAGAATTTGATTTTGTAATTCCAGTGATCTGTAATACTATGGTAATTTTTCCCATGTTGATAAAGGACACCAGGTTGCCATTTTTAGACCAGAGGGTTGATGAATGGGCATAAGAGGTAGAAATGTGGGGCTGGGATTGTGGCTCTGCCGCTCGCACGGGCAGGACCCAGGTTCGATCCTCAGCACTACATAAAAATAAAAGCATTGTATGCCCATCTACACCTAAGAAATAAATATTAAAAAAAAAGAGGATGAAATGTATTAGGAAAAGAGATAGGGAGAGAAAAACTTAGGGAACACATTATGATTCTAAAGAGTGTTTCTAAAGTTCTCAGTAGGCAATTGTGCATCAGGCTTTCAGCTGGATTATTTTTGTTTGAAACAACAACAAAAAACAGTGTGTGTAACTTTATATTGGTGGGCTTTTTCCGGATATTCCTGGAAGACTCAGCATAATTTTGCTGGCTCTGAGCACCCTGAGCCTGAGAGTAGATGTTGCATTTCTGCATATTGGCAAGTTTCCAGCATTTTACTAATTACATTGTGCCTAAATTCTTCTGGCAATTTCTCTTGGCTGCTATGTTCTTCATACTTTGTCTTAACCTGTTTTGTGCAGTCTGCCTTTAGCCTCTGCTTAGACATTTGTAGATTTTCTTTCTAAAGAAACCTTTATATGTATATTATTTAGTTAATAATTTGATCATGAAAGTAATTCACCCTATAGAAAATATAAACAGAAAAAAATGCTTTTTATTCTACTACCAAGTGAACCAATTTAACATTTTCCTCCATTTAGGTATGGGGGTGGTGCTGGGGAGAGAAAAATAAATGTGTGATTTCTTTAATGCAAAGTCCCCAAAGTTTGCTACTGAATATGAAGAGTAATTTTTAAAGTAAACATTTTTAATTTTTTTTAGTTGTTGATAGGCCTTTATTTTATTTGTTTATTTGTATGTAGTGCTGAGAATCTAACCCAGCACCTTACACATGCCAGGCAGGTGTGCTATTGCTGAGCCATAGCCATAGCCACAGCCCTTAAAGTAAACATTTTTTGGAACAAATTTAGAATCATAGAAAGGTTGCAAATACCATACATGTATCCTATATATTCTTCACTCAGCTTCTTTTAATGTTAACCTCTTATTACATAACCATGGAACATTTATTAAAACTAATAATTAATACTAATACAGTACTGTTAACTAAACTACAGACAATAGTATTTGAATTTTACCAGTTTTCCAACTAATGTCCCTTTCTAGTCTCAGGATCCAACTTAGGATATCATATTGCATTTAGTGTTTTGTTTTAATAACAAGTCTTTTTTTTTTTCCTGCTTGTTTCCATATAATGAACATTTTTCTTGTCATTAAGTAGTCTTTGAACAATGAATATGATCCTCCAAGTTTGGAAAAACAGATTTATAGTAAATTTTACTTTATGTACTTTTGGAAAATATTTTTTTTATTTACTTTAATGTTATCTTTCATTAATGTTTATTTAGTTCTAGGGTAAGTATATTATATAAAAAGTGAAGATACCTAGTTATTTTCTTATATCTTTTAGTATTCTGTCGATGGGTATTGGGCGCAGTAGCATATACCTGGAATCCCAGAGGTTTGGGAGACTGAGGCAGGAGGATCATACGTTCAAAGCCAGTCTCAGCAATTTAGTGAGGCCCTAAGCAACTTAGCAAGAACTTGTCTCAAAATAAAAAGGGATGGGGATATAGCTCAGTGTTTAAGTGCCCCTGGGTTCAGTCCCCTGGCACCCCTCTTACCAAATATATATATATATATAATGATTTGCACATTTAATATAAAGTTTGAAATTAGAGTAACATTTATAGTTTTACTATTTTAAAGAATAAAGCCGTAGGTAAAATGTTTTTTGTTTGTATTTTTAAGAAATACTAAGAGTACCATGCTAAGGAAAATATTGTAAAATTCATACATGGAGTTTTTATCTCTTATTATCATTTAGTTCAATAAAACTTCATTAGCTAAAAATGTGAGTATGTTAATGTAATAAGCTAAATTGATTTTATTTCTTCCATGAGTATAGTAAGAAGAATATGACATTTATTTGGGAAACAGCAGTTTTGTTTGTATTTCACAATATTTTTTTAGTAAATGTTGATTGGATTAAAGATTTTGTGTAATGTCTGACTTTTCCTAATTTAAATTTTTATTATGCTATTGTTTAGTCTTGCTAGGAAGTTAGTGACTATTAGTAAGTTTATAAACTAGATGCTCATTATGAAGATTAGTCACTTGTTAATTTGACACCTTTGTAAGAATTAATATATAGAAATCATTACAGAGTCAAAGAATATAAACATGAGGTGTTCGAATACAATAGTTACAGAAAATTTAAAGCATTGTCTCTATAACAGCAAATATATTCATTCATATTTTCAGAGTTAGTAATAAATACTTTCTGGAGAATGCCTCTATTTTTTTTTCTTTGTGTGTGTGTGTGTGTGTGTGTTTTGCTGGGGATTGAACCCAGGGCTTTGTGCATGTGAGGCAAGCATGCTACCAACTGAGATATATCCCCATCCCCCTCTATTTTCTTACTACTACTTTATAATCACATCTGTTTTTTGTGTTGCAATTTGTGAGAGCTACATTATCTGTCTTACACTTTGATGCTGGAGGACAGTTTGATTGTGCTATGCTAACTTTTATATTGCAACCACTTAACTAAGAGTTTTGTTGAATGTTTCAAAGGTTGATGATATTTTTTTCTTGGAATTGAAAGTATGGGGATTGTTGCTTCTGGTATCAAATACATTATTGAATTAGCTAAGGCAGAGTGAGTTATTACTGGGTTTGCATATATCTTAGGGCAGAGATTATGAGTACTCAGATTTAATTGTAAATTTTATCATAGTGTTTCTGGGCAAAGTAGTGTTTCCCTCAAAGTTATAGACGACTCCAGGATTGAATTGTGACCACATTATAAAAGAGAGAAATTATATTTTGTATCATGTTCCATCTTAGCTTTTTTCTTACTTTATTTTTGGCAAGCCATTGTGATAGTATTTTCTCAATATTTGTTAAAATATACACACGAAATTGTCTTGTGTATGTATATATATATATATATATATATATATACACACACACACACACACACACACACACACAAACGTGTATCCCCCTCACACACACATGCATACGTACATATATACTTACAGAGGAATCTCTATTTTCTTGTATTTCTAGCCTAAAAACCAAAATGAATGATTGAAAGTGAAAGATTTATTGTAAAAAAGGATTAAGATGGATTACTTTTCTAAATTTGGAGGGGAGGGGAAATCTGAGGCTCCAAGCTCCTGGTTATTATCTGTGATGATATTGCAAGTCTAGGTGCTTGCAGGGCCGGGGGCGGTGTGGGGTGGGGTATGTGTGTGGGTGGTAGTATGTTTATAGATGGATGCTCTGTCTTGAAGATTAGACTTTGGGCACCACAGATAGAAAAGCAACACAATTAATTTTATTCTTAAATAATTATAAGTTAAATTGTCAATATATATAATCTCGAAAAATATTTGGTAGGACATTAGTGATATCTTTTAAGATTGTAAGGGAAAAATGTGAACTGCCCGCAGTAGTGCAGACCTGACTCTTCATGAGATGTTCACATGCCTACCTTTCTACCTATTTTGTAGTACTTTCCCATACATTCCAGCTTTAAGGAAATAGAACCAGTACACAAGTCACCAATTCTGCCAGATATTCATTTTCTTGTCTCTCTCTGTCTCACTAGATAGTAAGCCCCCTGGAATTAGGGAATGTGTCTTTTATCTGTTCCTGACAGAAAGTAAGTATTCAGAAAATACTGTTAGAAGCCAGACAAGGTGGCACATGCCCATAGTTCCAGCTTATTGGGAAGCTGAGGTGAGAGGAGTTAATACCAGCCTGAGCAACACAGTAAGATCCTGCTAAAAAAGGAAGGTGGGGTGGTGTGGGGGAATACTTGTTGAATGTTGCAGTGTGGATGCAGAAGTGAATGAATTAATTTTTTTATTCCTTCCTTAGCATTGATAATTGTTTACAAATCACTTATCTACAAAGTAACTTTTTGTTATCTTCATTTAAGCAACTTTATCTGAACTAAAGAAATACTACTTTAATGTTTTAGATTTATCCACCCCAAAACGAATTGATGGTAGTTTATTTGTAAACTTGTGTTTGATCTTTCTTGATCATCCTGGTTTTATTTGTCCCTTACAGAGAAAACAAATGAGAGGAATCTGGTTTAACTTCAGTACAAGAAATTTAGATTAGACCTAAAGAGTGTCCAAAAAATAAACGACCAAATATTGAAATGATTTATAAGTAATGTAATTAATTTTTCCACAAGTTAAAAAAAGTTAGGTAGGTATATGGAGGGTTATTATGAATTGCAAAGTGGCTCACCAACATTGCCTTTAAAATACAAAATGTAAATGAAGGGAGATCTATTTAGGAATATGCAGACACAACTAACTATACTAACAGATGCTTAAAATTACCCTTTAATTTGTGTGTATGCATATACTATAGAATTTCAGCTAACACGGAAACTTTTGTATGTGTACTGGGTTTTCACATAAGGATCTCTTCTCCTTGGCTTTTTTTGTTTGACTCTTCTTCAGAATAATATCAATAAATCCTTATCGATGTTAAGAATAAATAGAAAACTAGCTGGGTGCGATGGTGCACGCCTATAATTGCAGCAGCTTGGGAAGCTAAGACAGGGAGGATTTTGAGTTCAGAGCCAGCCTCTGCAAAAGTGAGGCACTAAGCAACTCAGTAAGACCCTGTCTCTAAATAAAATACAAAACAGGGCTGGGGATGTGGCTCAATGGGCAAGTGCCCCTGAGTTCAATCCCCGGTGCCTCCCCCAAAATTGGGGGGTGGGGAGATGAAACTAATGTATACAAATGAAAACGACCTACCCAATGGTTTAAAAAAAACAGCCAGATAAAAAAAACAAAGAGTTTTTGAGTGCTATTCTTATGAATTTTAAATCCATGGCAGTTAGCTCTTCCAAAATCTAGAGTTACATTTCTGTCCTTCTAACTATAGATATTCTGTCCTGGCTGTATTTGAACAGAACTACTATAGTATAAGCCAAATTTACCCTCAGTGCTAGTGAAACTGAAAGAGCAAATATGCCTTTCTAAGCACCAAATATATAATCACACTTGTGAATAGAGTTCAGTGTTCTTGGCTTGTCATTCTGCAGAAATCTTTTAGAGTAATTTAGGACAGCTTTACTAAATTTATTAATGTAACACTTGTTATAAGGAAGGTGCTTAATTCCTAGGCTTTTGGTGCTTACAGTACTAAAGGTTGCTTTGTGAGTCAAGAGACAGAATTTTACCTTGAGTGGTGATACAATAATGCTGTCTTTCTAAATGTCTTTTTTCCCCTAAATATCTTTATATCCAAAATTTATTTGGCTTTCATAGTAATGCTATGAACTAGGTGTTCTAACCTTAAAAATGAAGAAATTTAGGCACAGAAAAGTTAACTGACTGCCAAGGGCTTACAGCATTGTTTTAGATATTATTGTTATTTCAATAGCTAATATGTACTGAATACTTAAAATATGCTAGGCACTATTTTAAGCTTTTTACATATAAAGTTAATTTTACATATATAATGCTAGGGTTTTGGAATGTGATCAGGAATTAAGCTTGGCTCTTCCTCTTATCAGTTACTGACCTTGGGAAAACTACTTAACTTTTTAAAGCCTTAATTTCCTCATTTAGAGCACACTAATAATATTATAGTGTCTATTTCATGAGGTGGTTCTTTGGATTAAATGAGCTATATGAATGACCATATGCCCAGCATACATTAAAGAGCTTTAAAATCAGTTGCTATAGAAAAATAATAGTGGTTGTAGACAGTAGTTCTTGACTTCTTTATAATTTTCTTGGCAAAATCATGTATTCTTTTTGAGTACACATTATAGTTGATGTTGTATTTATACCTATTTTTACAGAAAAACATCCTTGTTACAACAATAAGATTTTTTAGCTCCAATTCTTCAAAAAACTAGGATGAAGCCATCCAGCTATCCCACTGCTTGGTATTTTCCCCAAAGATCTAAAACCAGCATACCACAGCAGCACAGCCACATCAATGTTTATTTATAGCAGCACAATTCACAATAGCTAAATTATGGATTCAACCCAGATGCCTGTCAAAAGATGAATGGATTAAGAAATTGTGGTATATAATGCAATATTTATACCTACTCAACCATAAAAACGAATGCTATGAATGCATTTGCCAGTAAATGGATAGAAATGGAGAATATCATGCTAAGGGAATTAACCAAATTCAGAAGCTCAAAAGTTGAATGTTTTCTCTCATAAGCAGAAGCTAAACTAAAGAAAATGGGGAGGGAAGGTAAGAAAACATAAAGAACCAGTTGAATACAAATTAATAAATAAGTGAAAGGCAGTCTAGTAAGAGTAGAGGAAAACAAATGGGAGAGGGTAGGGAGAATGGGAAGGAAAAAGGGAAAGGAAAAAGAAGGGAATCATGAACTGAAATCGATTTCCATGCATGAATGAGTTTGTCAGGATGAACCCAACATATGTGTAATTATAAAGCTCTAATAATAAACAAACAAAAAAAGATTTAAGCTCTAGCTGGGCTCGGTGGCTCTTGACTATTATCTCAGCAACTCAGGAGGCCAAGGCAGGAGGATTACAGTTTTAAAGCCAGCCTCAGCAATTTAGGAAGGCCCTAAGCAATGTATCAAGACCTGTCTCAAAAAGGGCTGGGGATGTGGCTCAGTGGTTAAGTGCCTCTGGTTTTAGTCCCCAATATAAAATCAAACAAACAAAAAGATTTTAGCTCCAAACAGTGCCTATAATGCTTATAACTATCTCTCCCCTTTCACCTTTTGGGAACCAAAGATGAGCAAGAGTATCTGAGGCATCTATAATCAAAGCCCAAGTCAGGACACCCTTTGCTCCATTGTTTATACCAGGAGTGCTTGGCTATATCAGTTTGGAACTCAGAAAAATGTGTGTTCTTGAAGAAAGAATCCTTAAGGCACAGGAAGTCCTTTAAATCCTGATTCAACTGACATGCTGGATATTTACCCTGAAAAACAGTTTAACCAAGCAAACACTCCACAATACTTTGGCAGTGCTAATAGTGAAAATAATTAAACAATGAACTAAATAAATGTTGATCCTCAAAAAGAGGTCAGAATAAAAATTTTATGGATTCAATGGGGACATTTTAATATTTTTAAGAACTTTATAGGTTAGTACACTGATTTTTTAATATGTTTAATTTCATTTCAAAACCTTCTACTTTTCCTTGAGTTTGAGTTATAGTTGACTAACAGCTTTGCAAGAGGGAACTGGACAAAAGGTGTATATTTACATAAGAGAAATTATATTGTAGGCTTATAAGCATGATATATATTTAAGCTTTTGGAGAGTAGAAGGGGATACTATAGAAGAGGTACTAGGTTGCTGTCCACCTGAAAGTGAGGTGTAATAGCAGTTCACAGAGGGTGTAAGCAAGCACCTGGCATGCTGATTTTATATATAGGGTATTTGAAGTCCAGAGCTGAAAGTTGGTTATATTGGTGCATGATTTTGAAAATATTCATTTCGGATATTGATCATATTTGTTAACTCTATTTAGTAAGTAGGTTGAAGCAAGACTCTTCCTGTAACTCCTAATTCAGTGCCTGTGTTTGAATGAGTTTGGTTAGTTTTTCTTTGTTGTAGAGAGTGAATAAGTTGGCTGAAAATTTCCCAAAGCTATGTTGAATTGTCTTATAACTTTATTTTTATTTATTTATTTTTTTAAAGAAGGTTTATTGCTTTGTTAGCAAAAGAGAAGAGCAAGGGACTCCTGTCCCAGAGGCTGTGATTCTGCCCATTAGGGAAAACAAAGGGAGATATATATTTTTTAGTGTAGATGGACACAATACCTTTATTTTATTTATTTTTATGTGGTGCTGGGGATCAAACCCAGTGCCTCACGCATGCTAGGCAAGTGCTCTACCTCTGAGCCACAACCCAGGTCCTTGTCTTATAACTTTAAACTAATCTATTGATGTAATGTCACTATGCTGTGCCTCTCTGATATGCTTTTTTTTTTTTTTAAAGAGAGAGAGAGAATTTTTAATATTTATTTTTTAGTTTTCGGCGGACACAACATCTTTGTTTGTATGTGGTACTGAGGATCGAACCTGGGCCGCATGCATGCCAGGCGAGCGCGCTACCGCTTGAGCCACATCCCCAGCTCTGACATGCTTTTTATTATTGTTTTCTGAATGACTTTTCTGGTTCTAGGGGGTCATGTGGAATAGGAAGATACAGAGCATGGATTCTAAAAAGAGTCATTCCTTTGCAGGAAAAATGATGGCACATGAGGTTTAGAAAAAGTGTGAACAGAGTTGGAGAATTAGTCTGCCCCTTGGCTAAAATATAGGGATTTAGAGCTGGAGTGGGATCTTGAAGGTGGTTTAATCTAACCCTTATTTATGGCTTAGGATGTAAGTATGCAGAAGTGAGTTATCCAGTGTCATTAGCTATAGTGGAGAAGCCAGACACATCACAGAATTTGGACTGTTGCATTTTTACATTTTTTTTCAAAGAATGCTAATATGTACAAATCATTAATTTTAAAAATTTATCTTATTAAAGAATTTTCGATCAGTTTTTGGACTTTTGAGTTTGTTTAAATAGGTTAACTGAGCTAATATTGCTATCAGAAATCTCATAAGGAGCTGGGGATAGTGGTGCATGCCTATAATCCCAGTTGATTTGGGAAGCTGGGGAAAGTTAAGTCCAGCCTTAACAAATAAGTGAGGGCTTAAACAAATTTAGTGAGACTCTGTCTCAAAATAAAAAATAAAAAGGGTTGGGGATGTGGCTTAGTAGTGAAGTTCCTCTGTGTTCAATCTCCAGTAAACCCCCCCCCCCCCACAAATCTCATAAGGAAAATTAATATTTTAAAAGAAATAAGAAATTCTCAACTTTTTTCTACTATTTCTAGGTTAAGTCAGCAAACAAATAAAACATGGTATTTTGAAGTATGATTAAACTCCTGATGCAGCAGCAGAGGCTAAGAATATTAATGGCCAGATCTAGGTGAGTTAAAATTACCTTAGAAAAAAGGGCCCAAGCCCACAACTTAATAATTTTTCTTTTTAAATTGGAGAATTTAATGTATTTGTTGTTGTTGTTTTTAGATATACGTGACAATAGAGTATATTTTGACATATTATACATACATGGAGTGTAACTTCCCATTCTTGTGGTTGTACACGATGTGGAGTTAACACTGGTTGTGTATTGATTTTTGAACATAGGAAAGTGATGTCCGATTCATTCTACTCTTTTCTATATCCATTCCCCCTCCCCAATGTTTTCTTGAAAGCAAGCACTTTGCCTCCTATTTGCTGACTCTTCCATCTCCAAAGAATAAGGAAAAATGGTTTTAATTAAACCAAGAAAATATATATGAACTTAAAATATTCGGTAGACTCATTGAAATATCGATCTTCCCAAACAGGGGCTATCTTTGTTCTTGAATATACCCTAGTTCCTTTTTTGAGGGTGCATAACAAAAGCATTTGCATTTTTGCTGAGTTATTGGCTTGGAAGAGTGATGCTGATGAGACCACATAGTTTCTCATTAAATGTTTATACTATTAGTGCATATTATTAAGTCTCAAATAACTCAGATGTGGTCTCCAAATATTAATCTGGTGGTCATAAATGCAGAATAGTTAGTATTTAGCCTTTCCCATTGCCTAGGATTTTATGGTTCAAGAAGAATCTGGCAGGGGGGGCACTGTGGTTGTAGCTTAGTGGCAGAGCATTTGTTTAGTACGTGTGAGGCACTGGTCTGATCCTCAGCACCACATAAAAATAAATAAATAAAATAAAGGCATTGTGTCCATCTACCCCCCCCCCCTTAAAAAAAATAGAGGAGTCAGGGGAAGTGAATAAATTTGACATTAAAAAATCTCTTTTGAGAGCTGAGGATGTGACTCAGTAGTAAAGTACCCCTGGATTCAGTCCCCAAGAGCAAAATAAATAATGAGTGGATAAAGTAAGTTAGCAAGTAAGTTTTTGAAAAAGGGTGTGAGGGTTCCTCTTTCTAGAAGTTGGAAGATGGACAACTGCCTATATTCTAGCAGTTTCAGTCCCTCACTCATACCAAGCCTGTTAGATTTTGTTTTTTTGTACTGGGATTTGAAAACGTAGGGTCCTTTACCACTAAACTGTATCCTCAGTTCTTCTTATTTTGAGACGGGGTCTTGCTAAGTTTCTGAGCCTGTGTTCTTTTTCTTTTTCCATTTTCTTTAGTTAGCCCTCATCTTTCAACTTTTTGTCCTAACAGTCAGATGATCTATCACTTCAAACTCATGTATTGCCAACATCTTTTAATTTCTTTGTTCTCTTATCTCTGACCCTGGACTGCAGAGCATAGCTAGCAAACTGCATAATCTTGATCTCTATCCTTCACTGAGCTCTCATCACAGCCTACTTAGTCTAGCTACCTTTTGGGGGGGTAGTACTTTGATGACTGATCTTACCAGTCTCCATAAGTCCCTCATTCTGTAAGCCTTTAGTTCTGTTTTATAATAGAAATTTAGGATGATAAATGTTATCTGCTTCAGGTTGTCTTTATGCTCTACCCATCCTTATTTCTTCACTGGGCCCTCAGAACTCTGCTCATATTCTAATAGAAGGTTGATTATGGTGCATAATCTATTTACGTCTCTTTCTCTCTGTTTAGACTTACTGCTCTTCAGAAGTACAAGCAGTGACTTAATCATCATTGCACCATGATACTTTTTTTTTTTTTTTTTTTTGGTACCAGGGATTGAATTCAGGGGCGCTCAACCACTGAGCCACATCCCCAGCCCTATTTTGTATTTTATTTAGAAACAGGGTCTCACTGAGTTGCTTACTGCCTTGCTGTTGTTGAGGCTGGCTTCAAACTTGCGATCCTCCTCCCTCAGCCTCCCAAGATGCTGGGATTATAGGCGTGCACCACTGTGCCTGGCTGCATCATGATACTTAGTTGTCATATTAGTTAAGAGTAAAATATCAACCATCATGGATCTTAACTAACTTTACTGGATAGTATACCTTTAATCTTCTTAGTGCTTAAATCTGCCAGGCATTCTTCACTTTTGTTCAGTAAAGCCCTGTTCAGCTCACAAAGGGACTGAAGCACCTACTGTGTGCTAGGCATTGCGTTGGCACTAGCAATGCAAGAACAAATGAGGTCTGCCTCTGCAAACTGTGGCAAGAGAACAACAGATAAACAGCCTGTCACAGTTCTACTAAGAATTGTGTGATAGGTGCTTTGGTATGGGAAGCCCAGGTTGGTTGGAGCCATAAAGAGTTCCTAGAGGCACTGGCTTCTGAAACTTGAGAAAGAGAAGCAGCAGAAGGAGAGTGGTTATAGAATGATGTGAGAGAATAAAGATTCTCTGGGTAAACTGTAGCTTGTTCAGTCTGATTAAACTAAGGGTAGGGCTTGAACAGAGGGCAGGAAGAGTTAAAACTGAACCTTTTAACCAGATTTTGAAGGACCTTATGCTATACTGAAGATTTAAAATTTTATCCTGAAAGTGGTGGAGAAGCACTGAAGAATTTTAAACAAGTTTCAATCAGATTTATGTTTATATTTTGTAGCTCCCGTGTTCCCCTCCCTCTCCCTTTTCAACTGTTATCATATTCATTCTGGTTCTTTCCCAAAATTAGAAGTGTTAATTTTGAATTTTTCCTGTTTGTTCATTTGGAATGCTGTTGAACACTTAGCATTGCCTATATAACTTTTTATTGCTAATCTTCTGTGGAAAAGAACAATTATGTAGACATACCTATCCATTCTGCCAATATTCTCTGTGTAACATTACTGCTTAAATTTTAAGATGGTCTTCTCTCTTACTAATGTACTATTCCAAATTGATATTGTATCTTATTAATAAACTTTTGTCTTGAGGGTGTATAAGAGAGCCTACAGTGACTAATAAGAACCAAAGGCAGCTGGGCATTGTGGGACATGCTGAGTACCAAGAACTCGGGAGGCTAAGGCAGGTGAATCACAAGTTCCAAGATCAGCCTCAGCAATTTGGTGAGACCCTGTCTCACAATTTAAAAAGGACTGGGGATGTAGTTCAGTGGTAAAGCTTTCCTAGGTTTAATCTCCGATTACTGCCACCCCCACCCCAATCCTGCCAAGCTAGAAGTCTAGCAAGGTTTGGCAATTGTTTTTTTTTTTTTTTTTTTTAAAGGACATGAAATCCCTGTTGTGATAATAAAGGATTAATTATGTGATTAACTCTTAAATAACAGTACATTAATTATTTAAATAGTATTATATATCAAGATTATAAATTGCTTTGTTTTTTAAGTAATTTTAAAATATGTGACAGACTTTTGTAAATTAAACTGGAAATTTGAGGTTTCTGTCACATCTGCTTTACAAAAATTTGTTTTTATTGTCACTAAGCAAAGTTGACCAACTTGCCGAGCACAGTGGCACACACCTATAATCCTAGTGGCTTAGGAGGCTGAGACAGGAGGATTGCGAGTTCAGAGCCAGCCTCAGCAAAAAGCAAGATGCTAAGCAACTCAGTAAAACCCTATCTCTAAATATAATAAAAAATAAGGCTGGGGATGTGGCTCAGTGGTCAGGTGCCCTGAGTTCAATCCCTGGTAACTCCACCCCACAATTGACCAATTAGTTATTTGAAATTTAGCTTCAGCCATAAACCTTGTTGGAGCTTAATTTTCTTCTGTATGAAAATATTATACTTTGTATGGAAATGAGACAATGAAACTCATTAATTTATACATTCATAATTATAATTAAAAATATCATGCTTGTGTTAGATGATTTTTTTTTCTTTTCCCCAGCACTGGGGATTGAACCCAGGGCCTCATACATACTAAGCAGGTGCTCTACTGATGAGCTACATCATCAGTCCTTTTTAAAATTTTTATTTTGAGGTAGGGTTTTGCCAAGTTATCCAGGCTGATATTAACCTACAATCCTTCTGCCTCAACCTCCTGAATAGGTGTGTGCTACTGTGTCTGGCTATGTTAGATGATTTCTAAAGCCCTTTTCTGTTTTGTGGTTTTTATATCCTTCACCAAATAATTTTCTCCAAATTATTTTCCATGTAGTGCTCACATGGTCTTCTGAAGAAGCCATGGGTAGCTGTTGTAGCTGTCCAGATAAAGACACTGTCCCAGATAACCATCGGAATAAGTTTAAGGTCAGTAAAACCGGTTGAGCTATATATCTCACCACCTACTTGGATGTACTTCTTTTACTTAATATATCTTACCTTTTCACTTTTATCACTAGACTCTCATTTGCTTCCCTCCCCCTATCCTGCCTTTTTTTATGTGAATAAATGATGACATTTTCTTACTGACAATATGAAATTGTATTAGTCCAATTTTCATTAATATGACGAAATATCTGAGGCTAAATAATTACAAAGAAACTAGGTTGTTTTAGTCAACTTTTGTACTGCTGTGACCTGACTAGAAAAATTTTAAAGGAGGAAAAGTTTGTCCCCTGGAGTTTCAGAGGTCTGAGTTCATAGATAGTCAATTTTGTTGTTGTGGACCTGAGATGAGGCATAATAACATCATGGCTAAAGAGTGGAGGAGGAAACAGTTCGAGACAAGGCCTCCAGGAAGCAGAAAGAGAGACACTGCAGAGCAGGGACAAAATACATATCTTAAAGGCACATCCCCAGTAACCCACCTCCTGCAGCCACACCCTGTCTACAATGTACTGATTAGGTTAAGAGTCATGACCAAATCATTTCACCTCTGATCTTTCTTGTGTTGTCTCAAACACGAGCTTTTGGGGGATACCTCGTATCTAAACCATAAAAGAGGTTTATTCAGCTCACAGTTTTTGAGGCTTGGCTCTGGCCCACTTGACTATACCACCTCATGGCAGATATAATCACAATGCTGGGAATGCATGCAAGAAATTTACTTTCCAAGACTGAAATCTAAAGAGTCACTGAGCACTAACTGAGGTCCCTCAAGAACTACCTTAATGCCGTCTGAGGGCATGCCCCAGTGTTAAGGAGCACCTCAACATCGCCACACTGTAGACGAAGCCTCTGACGCATGAACCCTTGGGGACTAGCAACATCCTAACCATAGTAGGAATCCTTTTTTATTTTTCATTTGGTCTTCTGTATTCAATTAACCATACAGTTCTGGTAATACTTTCTTTAAAATGTCATTTTATAAGTGCCTTTCAATTTCATCACCACCTGTTATTGTAACAAATACTTGAGATAAATCAACTTATAGAGAATAGGTTTATTTTGGCTCACAATTTTGGAGGTTTCAATCCATGATCTATTTGCCCCCTTGCTTTGAGATTGTGACAAGATAGCAGTCCATCATGGCAGAGTACATGGTGGAGCAGAACTACCCACCTCATGGCAAAGAACAAAAAGAAGGAGGAGGAGGAGGATCTCAGTAATTTACTTCAAGGGCACACCCTTAATAACCAGAAGATCTCCCACTAGGCTCTACTTCTTAAAAGGTTCCACTGCTTTCCACTTGTGCCCCAGGCTTGGGTCTAAGCCTTTAGAACATAGGTCTTTAGGGGACACTTAAGATCTAAATTGTAGGGCTGGGGTTGTGGCTCAGCAGTAGAGTACTCGCCTAGCATGTGCGAGGCCCTGGGTTCAATCCTCAGCACCACATAAAAATAAATAAATAAAGATATCCAACTTAAAATATATATATATATTCATATTCTGACAATATGAAATTGTATTAGAAAAAAATATATAAAGAAAAAGATCCAAACTGTAGCACCACCTTTCCATTATAATTTTCATGCATACCTAGATGATTTCTTAATTGTACTTTATTCCAATCACCCTGTGACCCATCCTATAGTTGCCATCCTATTGATCCTCTTTCATCATTCATTAACCTGTTTGCTGCAATTCCTGTGGTATTTTGTTACATATAGGCTGAAAGCACCCATAGCTATTAAGTGTCTCATAATCTCTGCTCTAAGTCATAGCCTCTGGATTACACTAACCTAGTTTAGGTCACACCTCTCCTACTTTATAGTTTCGATCTTGGGCAGGGTACTTTATCACTAAGTCTTAATTGCATTTTAGTTTAGGGTTGTTACAAGGATTAAATGAGAAAAATATACATAAAGCACTTTACCTTGTCCCAGGGCAATAACTTCTCTATAAATGTTACCTGTTATTCTTAGTCTTGGACATGCTCAACAGTACAATACATTTCTTTACCTGAACTCTGTGCCAGTCTTATTTTGGTCTCTTTGAAAGGTATCTTCTTTGTTCTATTTTAGCATTACATATTCATTTTGTGTCCTACATCTCCTAAGCAACCAGATTTTCCCTCTTATTTGATTTCCTGTCTAAATTTAATTTTACCCCATGTCCAACTAAAGGCCCTCCTTTTCTTATATAAAGGTTTCTCCAATAACTACAGATGACAGTTGCTACCTTCTACAGTCTCTGTTGCATTCATTTGTCAATTAATAATACAGAGTTTTGTAGTGTCAACTTTGTGTTTGTGTATCTTGTTTCTCCAGTAGGAGAGTAAATTCCTAACAGATGTGAACTAGGCATTATGCTATTACACATTTCTGCCCTATACACACACATTAGTTGATGAATGAACAACAAGCAAGTAACTGAATCAATCAGCAACAGTGCATTTTCCTGATGAATTGGTGAAATGTTTGTATGACTGTCATCTTCTTTTAGGTCATTAATGTGGATGATGATGGGAATGAGTTAGGTTCTGGCATAATGGAACTTACAGACACAGAATTGATTCTATATACCCGCAAACGTGATTCAGTAAAATGGCACTACCTCTGCCTGAGACGCTATGGCTATGACTCCAATCTCTTTTCTTTTGAAAGTGGCCGAAGGTGTCAAACTGGACAAGGTATTATCATATTTGAAATATTGTTTTTTAGTTATTTTATATACAGTTTTGAAATTAATATTTACTTTTCTCTTAAAAGAAAATTCCCCAAATAGGTGGGTTGTTAAGAAAAAATATAACAAACTTTGTATTTATCAAGCATGTATTAAGCACATTTTCTATGTCAGAAATTTTGACTTGTGTTAACTTTAAGGGGTAGGCCAGTAAGTGATTTTTTTCCTGTTAAATTGACTCAGTATCTATATTGTTTTTATTTGGGGAAAGAACCTAAACTTTGAGTTGAACGGAACAGGTTTTTTTGTTTGTTTGTTTGTTTGTTTTGTTTTG
Source organism: Marmota monax (assembly GCF_021218885.2). Taxonomy (NCBI): domain Eukaryota; kingdom Metazoa; phylum Chordata; class Mammalia; order Rodentia; family Sciuridae; genus Marmota; species Marmota monax. Next base: position 6,534,356 of record NW_026695212.1, read on the forward strand.
TTACTTACTACTTAAATGGTCTTGGCAAGTTATTTGTCCTCTCCTGAACTTTATAAAAGGGGAATGGTAATACTTATGTTACAGATAAACAAGATAACGAAATAACTCTTAACAAGGGCTTGTTAAATGGTAAAGGATTACCTTGTTAATGGTGAGCTGAGCTCCCCCTGCTGTAAAAAGCAGAGTGGAGTAAGTGTAAACATCTTGTCTGCTTTGTTTTAGGTCATGTCTTTTAAATAAGTGAAAACTTTTCTGAGAACTCTATTATTGGGTTTATGTTTTGAAAAAGGGAATATCATTAATTTATCAAATTTATTTAGAAGGCCTTTTTTGCTGTTGGCAAAAGAAATGTTTTCTTGACAATTTTGTTTTTGACAGATGCTCTTATAACTTTTTTAAAGGTGTGGTTGCCATTTTTCCCTTTGGGCTTATATTTGTAGGAATCTTTGCCTTTAAGTGTGCCCGTGCAGAAGAATTATTTAACATGTTGCAAGAGATTATGCAAAACAATAGTATAAATGTGGTAGAAGAGCCAGTTGTAGAAAGGAATAATCATCAGACAGAATTGGAAGTACCCAGAACACCTCGAACACCTACAAGTAAGTAGCATTTTTCCCTCTCATAATTTGAATATTAGACTATGGGAAATATCAGATATAAGCTGTATATTATGAATATTTTTATAGCACTAGAAATCACTATTTATTTATAGAAGCATGTTTATCGATTTTTAAAAACTGTTAGCTATAATTATAAGCATTTTAAATATGTTTAAAAAATGTTTATCTAAAATATGGGTGGGGGAATGTTGTTTTTGCTCTAATTTCTGTATGTCTCACAAGAAACCTCTTTCTTAATCCTTAGTCAGATTAGATTCTTATTCATTTTTATTCTCTCTGCCCCTACCCCCGTATCCCTGCCTTCTTAAACCAATAAACAAAACTTAGCTCCAGGGTTTGCTGCTCAGAACTTACCTAATGGATATCCCCGATATCCTTCATTTGGAGATGCTTCATCTCATCCTTCAAGCAGACATCCTTCTGTAGGAAGTGCTCGCTTACCTTCAGTTGGTGAAGAATCTACACATCCTTTGCTTGTGGCTGAGGAACAAGTAAGCATGTGCTCCTGTATAACAGTGATGATGATTGTATGTAAAGTGTTATGCTAATTCTTGAATATTTTTCTACTTTTACAGTCAACAGTTGAGGAAATTAACGTATTTGCTGTCATATCTCAAACATGTACAGGTTATCAGGGAAATAGCATTGTAGTAGTTTGTGGGTTCATAGAAAAGGTGTATCTGTAGATTGAGAAACTTGTACTTAACAGTCAGTTTCCATTGTAATAATCTCCAATGGATCAAGAATTTATGTGGCCTGATATGGTGGAACATGTCTGTAATCCAGTTGCTCAGGGGCTGAGGCAGCAGGATTGCAAGTTCAAAGCCAGTCTCAGCAATTTAGTGAGTCCCTAAGCAACTTAGCAAGACCCTGTCTCAAAAAAATATATAAAAATGATTGGGGATGTGGCTCAGTGGTAAAGCACCCCTGGATTCAATCCCCAGTACTAAAGGGGAAAAAAAAATTATGCTGCTTTTCATATCTTAATCTTATAATCACTGAACTACTAGTAGAAAGGTAGATATTGTTGATGTTGTTATGGAGCTAGGTTTCTGACTATTCTAATTTTCATTTGTGGAATGAAACATCTGGTTGACCATCATCTATTTATTAACTCACCTTTTGTAAAACCATAAGATTTTTCAGCATCAGAGATTTTTAGTGTTTTTAAAGTAAATTTCTTTGTGTTCTTTACATAGTAAACAAGTTCTTACATTGTTTATTTTGATTATATTTTTCCCCAGTGTTGCCTTTCATTCTTAAATCTTAAAAAATTTTTTAGACTTCCAAATATTTTTATATCATCTCTCCAAAATGCCATTGAGCTTTTTAAAGAAGTGATTCTTTCTTTCTTCTTTTCTTTCCTTTTTTTTTTTTTTTTTAAATAGTGATGATTTCTTACTGTGTGTTATTTATTTTATATCTTCATTTTAGGGTTTTTCTCTATATACAATAGTCAGATAATCAATAAATAGTAATAATTTTATCTTTTCCTTTTCAATACTTGTTATTTCTTATTCTTGAATCATGTTTAATGCACTGATAAGAATTCGTAGAACAACAGCAAAGTGATAATCCCTATTTTATTTCTGATTTTTTTAATAGAATGTTTTTCATGTTTCACCATCAAGTGTAACACTGCATGTTAAAGTAGTTATTCATTTACCAAAGTAGGAAAATATTTTAGATATTTTTATAATTCTCCCCTCTCCCTACCTGGTTTGTTTGTTTTTGGGGGGATAGTACCAGGGATTGAATCCCAGGGCATTTAGCCAAGAAGCCACATCCCCACTTCTTTTTATTTTTTATTTTGAGACAGGGTTTTGATAAGTTGCTTAGGTCTCAGCCTCCCAAGTCACTGGGCTTATAGCCACCATGCCTGGCTCTCTGCCTTTTTATTAGTTAAAAAAAAAAAAGGTGCAAAAGTCTTAAGAGTAGATTTGAGAGCTGGGCATAGTGGTGTGTGCCTGGTAATCCCAGCAACATGGGAGCCTGAGGCAGAAGGATGGCATGTTCGAGGCTAGCCTCAGCAAAAGTGAGGCCGCTAAGCAACTCAGTGAGACCCTGTCTATAAATAAAATACAAAATAAGGCTGTGGCTCAGTGGTAGAGTGCCCCTGAGTTCAATGCCCGGTACCAAAAAACTTTTGGTAAAGTGATGGGGTCAGACTTTTAAGTTTTTAGTTATTTATTTTTAAATAAGTTACTGATTTACTTTGTTTCATTTTAGATACATACCTACGTCAACACTACAGGTGTGCAAGAAGAACGGAAAAATCGCACAAGTGTGCATGTCCCATTGGAGGCAAGAGTTTCTAATGCTGAATGCAACACACCAAAAGAAGAACCAAGTAGTATTGAAGACAGGGACCCTCAGATTCTTCTGGAACCTGAAGGAGTCAAATTTGTTTTAGGACCAACCCCTGTTCAGAAGCAATTAATGGAAAAGGAGAAACTGGAGCAACTTGGAAGAGATCAAGTTAGTGTAAGTGGTGCGAATAACACAGAATGGGACACTGGCTATGACAGTGATGAACGAAGAGATGCACCCTCTGTTAACAAACTGGTATATGAAAATATAAATGGGCTATCTATCCCTAGTGCCTCAGGGGTCAGGAGAGGTCGTCTGACATCTACCAGTACCTCGGATACCCAGAATATCAACAACTCAGCTCAGAGAAGAACTGCATTATTAAACTATGAAAATTTACCATCTTTGCCTCCAGTTTGGGAAGCCCGCAAGCTAAGTAGGGATGAAGATGACAACTTAGGACCAAAGACCCCATCTCTAAATGGCTACCATAATAATCTAGATCCAATGCATAACTATGTAAATACAGAGAATGTAACAGTGCCGGCAAGTGCTCACAAAATAGAATATTCAAGGCGTCGGGACTGTACACCAACAGTCTTTAACTTTGATATCAGACGCCCAAGTTTAGAACACAGGCAGCTCAATTACATACAGGTTGACTTGGAAGGTGGCAGTGACTCTGACAACCCTCAGACTCCAAAAACACCTACTACTCCCCTTCCACAAACCCCTACCAGGCGCACAGAGTTGTATGCTGTGATAGACATCGAGAGAACTGCTGCTATGTCAAATTTGCAGAAAGCACTGCCACGAGATGATGGTACATCTAGGAAAACTAGACATAATAGTACTGATCTGCCCATGTGAGCCTGGAAAGCATTATGTTGTTTGCACCTTTGTGAAGTTTTTTAAAATGAAGATGCAAGTGCTTCATTTTCATTTCTACACTAACTCCTTTTATAGACTGATAAAATTTTTTTCTGAATATTTCATGCGCATCTTTAACTAAAGGGAATTAATGTAGAGCAGGTACTCCTTAAAGAAGACTAATTTCATTATATACTACTCATTATTGTATAGCAGCATTCCCATTTTCACAGTGCCTATTTAAAATGAGAGTTGAAATGAATGACATGCTGGTTGATTTTTATTCAACATTCTGGACTTATGTGTATCTTTCATGTCTAAGTCATGGTTGGCATTTAAAACTTTTTATAAAGCCTCTTGATAATGTGCATTGCTAACACATAACTCTAGGGCTTTGAAAGTAATATTTGCAGATTCACTTCACAGTATGTGGCCTCCAGCATGTTAACCTGAGGAATCCTTTATTTCACTAGTTAAAGGCTTTTTGACTTGAGCCAAAACATATGAAAAGGAAACAGAAATACCACACCTCCTTTGATAGCAGTCAGCTCCTTTGCCTTCAGTGTTACTAGAAAGAGTCTGTGTCATGAATATAGTTTGCTGTTGGTGTGTGCTGAAAGACAGGCAGGAGATAAGATTTTCTGTTTACTCATCTCATGATGTGATTTGAAGGGCATGTTTGGGTATCTTACTCAGAATTACAGTAGGCTTAAGAATCAGTCTCAGGTCACTTTACCCAAAAACATTTTTTGAAAATCTGAACCAAGATCTGTTGAATTTTCTCTCCTATAGCTTATTGGTGACACATTGTTTTCTGGAGGCTTTTGTGTCATTTGGTTCCCATTTAACTTCAATTTCTTAGTGTTTGGGATGTCATATTTTGTTGTTTAATGTCTTTATCAATTTAAAATGTTTGAGTTTGTATATAGTTTTGAAATTGGATTCTGTGTTCATTGTTTCTTAGTTTGCATTTTTGTCAACTTATGGTTTTGAAGGTTCATTTGGAACTTACTGTTATTCTATAACAGAGTTGTCCTTGTCCAGTATTTATTTATATGCTATTTACTTTTTAAGTTGAAAAAACCATTTTCTCAATTTTAAATTTCTCTTCTGTCTATATGCGATATCTTTAGCAGCTGAGAAAAAAAGAAAAATCCTTTCAACATGCAAAGTTCCCTAAAGGTACTGTGTTTTCTCTGTGGACACTCTCCTCAGCACTTTAGCAGGGATTCCCTCAGCTACATTGCTGCAGTTGTACTCTTGCTCACTCTGCTGTTCCTTGGCTCTGCTGTCCTTTCACTTGTAGTCAGATTTCTGATTATCCCTTGATTTCAGTGGAATGTTAATATTGTTGCCAGCATAGCAGGTACAGTGGAAGTCTTGTAGTAATGAGATTGTGTCATAATTTAGAGTTTAAAATGAACGGAAGTTTATATATATTGAGGAGAGTTCAGAAGTCAAACTATTGGAAAATCAATGTTCCATATTCCAAAACACTAGAAAATACAAGAGAAGATTGAGTAGAAAGAAGGTTGGGTAACCTTGCAAAATATTTTATTGTTTTTCTCTAAATATGAGGAAGTTTGAGATTGTGGTCTGGATCTACCAGATGTAACTAAGGTTAATTTAGTAAGAAAACATTTCAGTTATATAACATCCAATTTATCCAATAAATAACCTAGTGATAGAAGAATGAATGGATTAGCAGAACAATAGAGTGGGACCATTATTAAAAAAAAAATACTACAGGTATCTTTTTCGTCATTTTCAGTGCCATTATTTTATTAGCATAGCAAGAATTTTGTCATCCCCACCCCCACCCCCCCACCCCCCGCACCGTGAACTTGGTGCTTATTAAAAGGTTCACTGTTCTCTTAAAAAGAGCAGTGGTGTAGATGTTCAGTTTTCCTGATTCCATTTTTAATATGTTGTTCCATTTTTATCCTTTCTTCTGAGTAGATTGCTAATTGTGCCAAATTTATGTACTGGTTTTTTGTAATATGGAAGAAGAATTATTATGGAACCAATGCACATGGTTTTCTCTGAAACAAGCAGTCAAGGCAGAATATAAATCTCTGTTTATTCATTTTGGAGGTTGGTTACTTTATTTTTTCCCTCATCTTTTTTACTTTTTCCTCCAGATTCTAATTTAGTTTTTATATTTTTTTAGGTAACTAAGATAATCAGTACAATTTATGCTTTAAATGCTGTGTGCTTTAAAAATGAAAATGGGACCAATTTGTCTGCTAAGAAGTTGATTTTAAGGTACTATAAGAATATTAGGAAGAGATATACAACTGGTGTTAATTCTGGATGTCTTCTGGAAGTCACCTGTAATCCTATTTAATGAAAAGTAAGTTAGAATACTACTTGTCCTTCACAGTAGTCTAGTAATGGGTAGTAAGCCCTGTCCTGGAAGAATGTACCTATTACCAGGTGCATTTTAGATTGCAATATTTTACTGGCATATAATTATGGCCATATGTCTCTGATTTTCTGAGACTAATCTAATTTTAGATATATGGTTTTGTTCATTGAACATGTGATTCTACTTTTTGGCTTTGGAAATATAATCATTGTTCATTTGGGTTTCCCAGTAGAACCCTCTTTTATCCATATTGATCATAACAACATTTATCCCAGACCAGGGTTGGAAGCTGATATGGGTATTACCTATGTTTTTCTTAGTGTTTTATTTCACAGTTTGATTTTCCTTTTAAAAATGAAAATACGGTGCCTTCCCTCTCTCCAGGAAGATTGGCAAAAAGTTCCTTTTATTGACTGCTGCTGTGGAGTGATGAGATACGCACTTTACTCTTGAAGACTCAGTAAAAAGCTTTTCACTTCTCAGTATATCCAGAATAGATTGCATGTGGGACTTAAAAAAATTTGCCAAGCAGTTTTTGTTTTTATAGATATTAATGTTGACCCTCCCTGCCCCCAGTTCAATGTTATTAGAATAAGTCAAACTGATGTTTATCTTCCTACCCACTTCCCAAACTTTGTGGCACAGTATATAAAAATGTACCTCAGTAATGTTCTGTTAAAAATGGGACAGGGGCCTTATGTTTTCATAATTTACAACAATGTGCCATCAGGTGTTTGCCTCAAGTTAAAGATTTTTAACAAACTGACAAGTGCTTCCCAGTTTCCCCCTGTGCTGTTCCTAACCCATAATGCCTAAGTGTTTTGTGCAATGTGTAGTGTGTGTATAAATACATATATTTGGGAAATAGACATACCATCAAAGGCATCATTCAGAAGTAACTGATGTATTGGCATCTCATTCATATTTCTGATGTGTGAGGTATGTGGTACTAATTACCTTTTCCTTGATGTTTGCCAAATTTGAATAAAGGCATTGGTACGAAATTACAGAATGTATAGAAAATGTTTTTGGCTTGAAAAATTAACAAATATTTTATGACATACCACAATATACTCTGCCCAAACCAGCACCCTATCTATCTTTTCCCTGTTCTTTACATCTCTGTTCCCCATCCTTACTTCCTCATTTTTTGGGGGTATAGCATTTCTTTTGTAGCATCATTATGGTTGCAATTTATGACAATTGGGCGATATAGCATGGAAACAGACTGGTATCAATAGTACAGTAGTCACCAGTGTGCCACATTTGCATTAGTAAATGCAAAATATACGTTTTATAAAGGACAAACTTTGTGTTATGTTTTTATTTGCATTGTATAATATTGTAAGATTATTGTATGTCCTAATTTGCATAATAAATGTTTTTTTCCTACATAAAGGCATAAATATAGCAACTTTGTATAAAGGTAGCTTATTAGATTTTTAATTTTTTCTTTTATAAAAATTGTCTAACAGTGGGACTACCATTGCCAAATTGTATATGAAATATGAATTTTACCCCCATAATTAATTTCTTTTAAAAACATTCCATATTTCTCTAATAAAAGACATAAGTGATACTGTACTATGCACAAATTGTATTTTAATGCTGTTTCATATCAGCATTTAAAATTTTGGTTTGCATTTTTAATCTTGGCAAAACTTAACCACTGTTAATTTAAATAAAACTTTGTTGTATATGTAACATCATTTGCCCTCTGTCCCTTCCCACCCTTTGTTCTCTATTTCTCCCTATCAGTGCCAACTTCATACATTTTGTAGCATGGCAATAAAATACAACTTTTACACTGAGGCCGAGTGTGGCTTTTTGGAGGAAGTGGGGTTGGGAGGATTGCCCTCTAGTTGTTCTTTGCATATAACTTTTTGCTATATAAGCCATGTTATCAGACATGAGAAGTTATATATGATGTAAACATGCTTTTAAGGACAAGTGTGAATGTGCTTTTAAGATTAATTTTTGTCATAACAAATAACTAATTTTTTTATCTTTGGAAAAGTCAGATTCTTGAAGTACAATCAAACCTTTATTAACTGGAGTACTTAAAGAATAAGCTAATAATTGAATTTTGTTCAACAAGGGCTAAGCAACACATTTTTAAAATCCTTATTTATTGTAGAGTACTAGAAGACTTTACTGTTCTAAAAATTATAATATGTAAAATGTGGTTTAATCTTAGATGATGTAGCATCTTGCAATGCCTTACTGTTGTCATTCTGGCATAAATATCCACAATGAGGTACTCAAGTTGATACTGGAAGCTGAGCTGACTATACACTGACCTTAAGCATTCATGAAAACTGCTTTGTTGAATAAAATCTGATCTGAGTTCTTATGGTCACTTTCCCCTTCTTGCCAAAAGTAGATTGCAATAAAACCCAATAAAAGTTTGGTTGGATACCTATTTAAAGTTTTATTGTATTTCTATTTCATGCATTCCTTGAAACTTTATGATAAAGGTTTTATTTCTTGGTCTTATATCACTGCCTTCATTTTCAAAGTAAATATATATCATGTTAAAGATTAGGTGGTTATTTGATGTGCTTTCTCACAGTTTTGTCTCCATTTTTATGGTCAAACTTGTGGTTCTGTACTCTGGGATTCTAAACCTGATTTTTAGCCATTGAGTGAGATTGCAAAGCCTAGTTGAGTACAGCTCTGAGATGGAGGTCATTTTATATGATGTAGGGGGTAGACAACCTAACAAATGATTGGGTGCTTATACTTTGTGCCACACACTAGAGAATGCTTGAATTGTTTACAGTGTCGTAGTAAGGATTGCATCTTAGAAAACCAACACATTCTTAGAATTTAAAAATTTGGCCAGGTGCAGTGGTGCACGCTTATAATTCCAGCAGCTCTGGAGGCTGAGGCAGGAGGATTGAGAGTTCAGAGCCAGCCTCAGTGAGGCTCTAAGCAACTCAGTGAGACCCTGTCTCTAATAAAATGTTAAAAAGGTCTGGAGGGGCTGGGGTTATGGCTCAGTGGTAGAGCGCTTGCCTAGCAAGTGTAAGGCACTGGGTTCAATCCTCAGCACCACATAAAAACAAATAAAATAAAAGTATTATATCCATCTACAACTAAAAAAATTTTTTTTAAAAAGGCTGGAGATGTGGCTCTAATTACCCCTGAGTTCGATTTCCAGCACCCTCCCCCCCAAAAAAATTGTTTGAATTATTTATGTATTTTACCTTTGAAACTCTTTTGAGGAGAGTTGCTATTCACATGCCCTTACTTAATGAATGTGAGCCAGATCCTATGCTAGTTAGATAACAGCCTTTGTCCTTAAAAGAATTTACAGTTAGTCATCCTTGTTTTAGTCAGCTGTGTCACTGCTGTGACTAAAGGACCCAACCAGAACAACTATAGAGCAGGAAAAGTTTACTTAGGGGCTCACAGCTTCAGAGGTCTTAGTCTATCGAAGGTCCGCCTCATTCAGGGCTCAAGGTGAGGCAGAACATCACAGCAGAACAGTGGTAGAGGGAAGCAGCTCACATGGTAATCAGAAAGCCAGAGAGAGAGATGTCACTCTCCAGATACAAAATATATACCCCCATAGCCAAACCCCCAATGAACCACTTCCTCCAGCCATACCCCAGTCACCACTCACTCAATCCCATTAGGGATTAGTTCACTAATTAGTTTAAGGTTATGACCCAATCATTTCTCCTCCAAACCTTGCATTGTCTCACCTGTGAGCTTTTGGCAGACACTACATATAAACTTCATTGATTGTTTCTTTTGCTAAGAAACTTTTTTTAGTTTGAATCTGTCCCATTTATTGATTCTTGATTTTATTTATTGTGCTTTAGTAGGAGTCTTGTTAAGGAAGTTGGGGCCTAATCCAACGGGATGAAGATTTGGGCCTACTTTTTCCTCTATTAGGCTCAGGATTTTTGTTCTAATTCCTAGGTTCTTGATCCACTTTGAGTTGAGTTTTGTGCATGGTGAGAGATAGGGGTTTAATTTCATTTTGCTGCATATGGCTTTCCAGTTTTCCCAGCACCATTTGTTGAAGAGGCTATCTTTTCTCCAGTATATGTTTTTGGTGCCTTTGTCTAGTATGAAAGGATAACTATATTTATGTGGGTTTGTCTCGGTGTCTTCTATTCTGTACCATTGGTGTACATCCCTATTTTGGTGCCAATACCATGCTGTTTTTGTTACTATAGCTTTATAGTATAGTTTAAGGTTTGGTATTGTGATGCCTCCTGCTTGTGAAAAATATTCTTGCTAAGGATTGCTTTGGCTATTCTGGATCTCTTTATTTTTCTAAATGTGTTTCATGATTGCTTTTTCTATTTCTATAAGGAATGATGTTGATTTTTTAAAAAATATTTTTAGTTATAGATGGACACAATACCTTTATTTATTTTTACATGGTCCTGGGGATTGAGTGCCTTACACATGCTAGATAAGTGCTCTACCATTGAGCTACAACCCCAGCCCATGATGTTGGGGTTTTAATTGAAATCCCATTGAATCTGTATAGCGCTTTTGGTACTATGGCCAGCTACAGCCCCAGCCCCATTTTGACAATATTAATTTTGCCTATTCAAGAGCATAAGAGATTTTTCCATCTTCTAAGGTCATCTTCAGTTTCTTTGTTTAGTGTTCTGTAGTTTTCTTTTTTTTAAAGATATTTTTAGTTATAGATGGACATAATACCTTTATTTATTTTCATGTATTTGCTGAGGATCGAATCCGGTTCCCCACAAGTGCCATGTGAGCCCTCTACCACTGAGCCATGGCCCCAGCCCCATGTAGTTTTTGTTATAGAGGTCTTTCACCTCTTTTGTTAGTTTGATTCTCAAGGATTTTTTTTTTTTTTTTTTTTTTTTTTTTTTGGTTAATGTGAATGGGTTGTTTTCCTAATTTCTCTTTCAGAGGATTCATCACTGATGTATAGAAATGCATTTGATTTATGGATATTGATTTTATATCCTACTTTGCTGAATTCACTTATTCTAGAATTTTTCTGGTAGAGTATGTTAGGCTTTCTTGAAGGCTAAACTCAGAATTGGCACAATGTCGGTTCTCCTGCATTCTATGAAATTATGAGTCCTACCCGAATTCTCAGACAGGATTATGTAAAGGTGTGAATATACAAAAATAGTTTATTCAGAGCTACCAATGTAACAGTGCCTTAAGGAAAGAGAATCAATACCTGCAGGTTTCAGCAGCACATACACTAAAATTGGAACAAAACAGAGAATTAATACTTGATTGATGAGAAAAACAGGAATGGAGCCATCAAGGATGACCCCGATCCCCACCCCAGCCTTTTAGCTTGGGTTACTGGTTTGTTTATGGCTCCAGTTCACTGAGATTAAAAATATACTCCGGGTCAGGTGCAGTGGCACACGTAACAGCAAGGCACTAAGCAACTCAGTGAGACCCTGGCTCTAAATACAAAATAGGGCTGGGGACGTGGCTCAGTGGTCGAGTGCCCCTGAGTTCAATCCTCAGTACACTCATATACATACACACACACACTTGGGGGTATAGGTTTGGAGAGAAAGTGGTGGGTTACCCACATGGAGATAGATGTCTAGTAGTTGGATAGATAGTTTCTGGTTATAAATTTTTTGCAGCACTGGAATTGAACTCGGGACCCCACATATGCTAGGCAAGTGTTCCAGCATGAGCTACATCCCCAGCACCCGCCCACCCCACCTTTTAAATTTTTTTAAATTTTGAGACAGGGTCTTCCTAAGTTGCCCAGGCTGACCTGGAACTTGTGATACTCCTGTAGTGGTCTCCCAAGTAGATGTGATTACAGGTGTGCACCACCAGATCTAGTTGATTTCTGATTTTTTTTTTTTTTTTTTTTTTTTTTTTTGGTGCTGGGGTTTGAACCCAGGGCCTTGTGCATATGATGCAAGCACTCTACCAACTGAGCTATATCCCCAGCCCCTGATTTCTGATTTTCTATCCACAGCAATTTCCCCAGTAACAAAGATGAGTGATCCTTTCAAAGACAATTTTTGAAGGTGTTATGACAATTCTTAAAGAGTTTCCCATTTTATTATGACAGTTCCCACAACTTAATAAAGGTTTTACTCCAACTAGCCAGGCCCAATGTACAGAAATAGAAGACTATATTTCAAAATTATTGGTCTGAGGTAAATTAGGATTAAAAAAAAATCATTCACCATAGATGTTTGTCAAGGGCTTACTTGGAAATCCTGGAGAACCAGGGCTTGCATGACATCTAAATCTGGAACTGAGGAACCATCTAGGTTATTTACAGGTTTGTAGAAGGCACTGTATCCCAAGGATGGAATCAGGAAATATTTATGATCAAAAAGCTGTGAAAATGGAGTATGCCTGTAATCCCTGTGGCTCACGGGGCTGAGGCAGGAGGATGGCAAGTTCAAAGCCAGTCTCAGCAACTTAGCAAGGCCCTAAGCACCTCATGGAGACCCTGTCTCTAAATAAAATACAAAATAGGGCTGGGGATGTGGCTCAATGGTCAAATGCCCCCAAGGTCAATCCCTGATACCAAAAAAAAAAAAAAAAAAAAAAGTGAAAATACAGGACTGTGCAAATAAATAAATGGTTATTATTAGGACCCTTTGGGAGAGAGGCATAATGTAATTTTTTCACTCTCTCCTTACCCTGAATGGAGGAGCATTAAAGTTTAATCTCAATGCTTTTCAGTCCTACTAGACCCCCCCCCCCAGTTTTTTATAGTATTTTGTAAATCAACATTATTCTCTTCAAGGGAAAACTAATGATGATATAACCTATTATATGTAATCTCAAAAAATAATACAATGCCTTGTAATATAAAGAATAAATAAATAGTTGGGCATGGTGGTATATGCCTGTAATCCCAGCCAAATATGGCAAGATGAAGGAGGATTGGAAGTTTTGAGGTCAACCTGGGCAATTTAGTTAGACTTAATTGGAAAACAATTGGTTGGTTGGGTGTTCACATTTAAATTTAAACTTGGAATCAACATGAATGCAACAGTCAAATGCAGACTACAAAGGCAGTTATTCAACAATAAAATAGTTTATCTTCAACCTGTATCTTATAAATTGGGGTGGGGGGTACTGGGGATTGAATTCAGGGGCACTCAACCACTGAGCCACATTCCTAGCCCTATTTTGTATTTTATTTAGAGACAAGGTCTCACTGTGTTGCTTAGCACCTCACTTTTGCTGAGGCTGGTTTTGAACTAGCCATCTTCCCTGCTTCAACCTCCCAAGCCACTGAGATTACAGGTATGTGTGACTGGGCCCGGCTCTCTTTTACATTTTTTAATATTACCTTTTCTAATAAAACCTTTTTTAAATGTCTATGTTGTGTGAGCGTATTAAGAGATTTAGGTTCTAGGCTCATTATGAACAGGTTGTTCAGCTGTGTGAATAAAAACCTGTGTGGGACCTGAAAAATTCGCATAGGATGTGAAATAAATCTTTGTTATAAGGATTTCTTTGTGCACTGTAGGATATCTAGGGTCCCTGGTCCCCTCCCCCACAAATTATAGTAGTGATTCTCCATCATTTTGATAGCCTAAAAGGTTCCACGTATTTCTGAAAATGTCTTCCCCATTCACCACCACCTGGTCAATACCATTCCCACTGAGAACGACTGGAACTGGAAGCTAGACTAACATAAACAGAATGAAAAAAACAACAACAACTACTACATAATCTAGAGCAATGTATTGCTTGAATACTGGTAAATTCTTTTCATAGAAATTGGAATTTTGAATTATATTGGTGTTTGACATTACCACTTTTACAAACATTAGTTTACCTTGGCCTTATTTGCTCAGACTCAAGTGTCCTGTTCCCAGTGGCAAACTTTACCGAGTGTCAGAATTGTGTGATATCTGGATTTTATCAAGTTTTCCAACCTTTTCTTTACTACCTAAGAGTCTGATGGACTCTGACTCAGCATGACTGTGGACTTCAGATCCTTTATATGGTTTTTCTCCCCTGATAGTTTGAGTGTTTTTGAGAAATGTTTACAGGTCCCATAACTGTTCTAGTCATCATTGTGCCACTTCAGTTAGTTATTTCACTTCAGATAATGACTCCTGGTCCCCAATCATCTCTAGCCATCAAATAACATTATGCTATAGTGCTTTCCTTATCATGCCAAGCACATCCAAACTTAGTAGGCCACAATGTTTAGCAAAGCTTATTGGAATAATAACTAACTTAAACTGAGAGCTTATTGTAGGCCAAGCACTGTTCCAAATAATTCTGTCTTGGTGATGTTTATATGACATAGGTACTATTATTATCTCCCTTTTGCACAACAGGAAATACAGGCGATGTAACTGGAAGCTGGCCAATGTCAACTCAATGAAGGCCCGTATCCCGTGAAGGAGAAAGAAGAGGAGAATGAAGGTGACAGAAAAGAGTTGTGAGGCAGGGAAAGGGAGAGTTGAAGAGAAGTAGAGACAAAGGGGCAGAGAGGAGGGGAAATAAGTGAGGAAAGAGTCTATCATGGAAACATGGTATTCCAATATCTCGCTACCTCCTTAGCCTCTTAATCTATTTTATTTTTTTTTAGAGGGAGAGAGAATTTTTAAATATTTATTTTTTTAGTTTTCGGCAGACACAACATCTTTGTACGTGGTGCTGAGGATCGAACCCGGGCCGCACGCATGCCAGGCGAATGCGCTACTGCTTGAGCCACATCCCCAGCTCCCTTAATCTAGCTAATACAAATTGCTGTACAATTTATAAAAAGCAAAGAGACACTTTTTTTTTGGTAAACTTGGTAAATTCAGCTAATAGATCACTCTCTGAAATCCATTACAAAACTAGTATATAAAAAGAGTTGTGACCTGATTCTAAAGTTGAGTATTTTAACTTCTGGGAATAGTATAAATACCAAGAAAGGGGAGTAGGAAAAGAGGAAGAACTGAAAGATGAAATAGAGAAAAGACATATTCTGAAGGGTCTGATCATAGACTGCTTTTAGTCCCAGTTCTGTGAGATGACAGGGCCTGCCTTCCAGTGCCATCCAAGTGCTTCATGCCATATTCATCCCACTCCTCCAAAGTATTAACAGGAGGGGACATTGATTTCCCCATCACTCACAATCTTAGGTTTACCTGCAAATTACAGGTATGTAATTTGCCCACAGTCCTTTTTAATACTATGCAAGGCATCTTAGTTTTTCATTGTGACTCTTGTCATTCCCAGAAATGTCATCTGGAATCTGATCCTTAAAATTCATTTCCAGGTGGGCAGAATGGCTCGTGACTGTAATCCTAGCTACTTAGGAGGCCAAAGCAGGAGGATCAAATGTTGAGACCAGCTTAGGTAACGTGGTGAGACACTGCCTCAAAATAAAATAAGGGTTGGGCATGTAGCTCACTGATTGAGTGATTGCCTACCATGGGTTCAATCCCCAACACAAGAGGGCAGGGGCCTGAGGGAAGAGCAAGTATTCTAGCAAATAATAGAGAACTCTTGATAGATTTAAAATAATAATCTGTCCACCCCAAACACTGCTTTTCACAGTGGACCTTAGGAATAATGTAACTAGGGCGAGAAGCTTTTTCTATACAGGATGAGATGGTAAATATTTTAGGTCTTATGAACCCATACAATCTGTCATACCTACTCAACTCATCATTATGTAATTCTGCCATTTTACTGCCACAGTTTAAAAATAAATGATTATGCCTGTGTTCCAACAAAGCTTTCTGAACACCCAAATATGAATTTCATACAATTTTCAATGTGTCATGAAAAAAAAATTTTTTTTTTTTTTTTTGCAACCATTTAAAAGCATAAAAACCAGGGGCTGGAGTTCTGGCTCAGCAGTAGAGCACTCACCTAGCGTGTGCAAGGCCCTGGGTTCAATCCTCAGCACCACAAAAAAATAAAGATATGTGTCCAACTACAACTAAAAAAATATATATATTTTAAAAAAAAATTCCTTGCTCTTGGGTCATACAAAAACAACAGGTTGGATTCGCCTCTGTATAGCTTGCCAACCCCCAGTATATATCTGAGGGTAAAAACAACTAAAAATTGAAACCTCTCACTGTCAAAATCCAGGCACTTGCTAAGTGATTAAAAGAAGAAAAGTGGGTATCCATAGATGCTAGAAAACTAAATTTTTAAAGCACAGTTTTCTCTGGTCATCTTAGGGGGGGTCAACTCACAGAAAGCAAAAAACTATTTTTAGTAAACTGAAATATTTGGAATCTTGATCTCTATAGAGACATCATGTAAGAACATGAATTACCTCTATTGTTGGAGGGGAAAAGAAATGAACGCACAACCTCCTGAAATGCGGAAAAAAGGGCAAAGACAATTAAATGTTTTGCCTGAGTTCTAAGACCTTGTCCTACTAGGCAATCCAGGTCCAATTAGAAACAACATTTTAAAACTCAACAAAAGGAAAGAAATCCTCCCTTGTAATATTCAGTAAATAAGTATTACTCAGTAAATAATGCTTAAAATTAAAATAACAATAAATATATCATTTAGTAATATGTCCGTAAATATCGCCTCCCCCCCAAAAAAAATTTAAAGTAGCTGCTTCTGGGAAGAAGAAACAATAAGTTCAATTGTTTTTCATTATTAGTATAAAATATTTGAAACTGTACATATGACTTTAATACAAAATTTTAAAGATTAAATATTTTTTGCATTACTGAAGATTGAACCCTCAGAGGCGTTTTTCCGTCGAGATACTGCCCCCGTCCTTTTTAAATTTTAAAGACAGGGCCTGGCTAAGTTGTCAAGGCTGGCCTAGAACTCGCGAGCCTCCAGCCTCAACCTCCGGAGTCGCTGGATTGTAGGCACGAGCCAAAATGTCCGTCTTAAAGATTAAATTTTAAAATAGAAAAATTAAAGATGTGTGAGGTGGAACTCCGTTGCTGTGGCAACCCCTGTAGCGCGGCGTCTCTTTGTTCTTCGGAAATTCAACCTCAAGCCGCCCCGCCCCTTCCTCATCCGGAGCTGTAGGCGCAGCAGTGGCTGAGCGCGAGCCGATGTCCCGCCTTCCCACTGAAGAGCTACGTTTCCGGCCCGTGAGGCAACTCTTGGAGATGCTCCGGCGGCGGCAGCGGCTGCAGGCCGTAGCGGTGCGCAGCTGGGCCCCGCCCCCTGCGATAAAACGTCTCGTCACTTCCGGCTTCCTTTTCCCTGCTGGCTGCCGGGCGCGTGAGGGATTTGCTTGTGTGCCGAACTCCTCAGAACCATGGTGAGCCTGGCCTCCTGCTCTCTACCTCCTACCCCTGTCCCAGCCCCGCCATGCCCGGCAACACCTCTGCTCCCTCCGTGTTCTCAGAGTCGCGGGCTGCCCTTGTCTTGTCTTCTGGGCCCACCGCACATGGCGCGAGTCGCGGCGTGAGGCCTGCGCGGGTTTAGCCGGTAGATTCCTCCATGCGGGCGGGAAGGAGGAGTGGGCCTAATGAGGCGTCCTTTTTCTGTTCGGCCTTTCAACAGTCTGGGGACTACGAGACTCGGGTCTTATCCCTAGCGAAGAAGTTTCTAGTGCCCGCACAGCACCGCCCTCCTCCTGGAGGCGGAGTCTGGAGGGCCGTGAAGGAGCCGCCCTAGGGTGGAAGATGGAGGGCGCCCTCCTGGCCGTTGTCGAACGAGTAGCCTTACACCCTCTCACTACTCGTCCTTAAGTTAATATTGTCGCTAGTTTGCCCAGACACTCGATCTCTCTGACTTTACTATTTATACTTGGCGTCCTCATGTAAGTCCTTGATGATGGATGCTTAATTTGTTTTAAAATTACTGTAAATGAATATTCTCTTAAGATGCCTACTTGTATATGTATTGGAAGGCACTAAAATATATATTGTTAGAGAGTATGGGTATTCATCGCAGTGAGCAAGCTTGTAATTCCAGTAGCTCTGGAGGCTGAGGCAGGAGGATCACAGGTTCAAAGATATCTTAAGCAGTTTAGAGACCCTAAGAAACTTGATGAGACCCTGGTCAGAATAAAAAGGGTTGGGGATATGACCCAGTAGTTAAGTGCCCCTGGGTTCAATCCCTGGTACCAAAAAATAAAGAGCATCCGTATTCTTGATTTTCCTTTTTAGGCATCCCTTTCCCTTGCACCTGTTAACATCTTCAAGGCTGGAGCTGATGAAGAGAGAGCGGAGACAGCTCGTCTGGTAAGCCCTTTCTGCCTTGTTCTTATAAAAATACAATTATATATTTTTTCTATGATCAAAATTCTGACAGTCTCAGATTTTCATTTCAGTCATCATTTATTGGTGCCATCGCCATTGGAGACTTGGTGAAGAGCACGTTGGGACCCAAGGGCATGGTAAGCAAAAATAGCAAATTTTTTTGTTTTGAGATAGGGTCTTGAAATTTTGCCCAGGCTGGCCACAAATATAAGTTTTAATATTTTTTAAAGCTCTTATTGGAGATATAGTTAGTAACTTTTTTTTTTTAATCTTTTAAGACTTAAATTTTGTAAGTGGTAAATACGTTCTTTTTTGCTAAGAACAAATAGTCCTGGATCATTATCTCCAGTTCCATGCCTTTCCCTGGTGGCAACCAGTGTTATTTGTATGTCCATTTTTTCAGTATTTTCCTGTTATGTTCTGACATAACATACATACATGCTGTTTGTGTGTACTTTTTCTGTAATTACTCTCTTAAATTCCTTTCAGAGTAAGTAAGTAGATACACCATCTCCTCTTTAACTGTCAAATAGAATTCTGTAGCTTGATTATAACTTTACTTGATAGACGCTTCTGTTGTTTCCATTGTTTTCTGTCACAGTGCTGAAACAAATCTAGGGAGGTCTGATTCTCCTTGTGTTTCTAATGCCTCTGGGGATAGATAATGAAGATATGATAGTGGGGTGTATGCATTGGAAACATTTGATGGCCAGTAGCTATGCGAGGTATTTAAATGTCAGCAGTATACTGCTGAGTATGCTGATTGATTCATGCATTCTTGAAGGTGTATTTATATCTTAACTTGAAATAAATATGTTCTCTTTAGGACAAAATTCTTTTAAGTAGTGGACGAGATGCCTCTCTCATGGTAACCAATGATGGTGCCACTATTCTAAAAAATATTGGTGTTGACAACCCAGCAGCTAAAGTTTTAGTTGGTGAGTCTGAAGATAATACTATTTGGTTAACATTTTGAAATGATGTTTTCTAATAGGTTGTGTTGACTGATACTCATCACTTTTTAATTAATTGTTACTATTAAAATACAGTTTCAGAAGTGCCATGTAATTGTTGATGATTATCTTAGTCCATTTTGTGCTGTTATAACAGAAACCACAGATTGGGTAATTTATAAACAGTAGAAGTTCATTTGGCTCATGGGTCTAGAGGCTAGAAAATCCAAGGTCTGGGAACCATGTCTGGGCCTTCTGCTCTGATATAACATGCTGGTAAGCATCACAAGAGAGAGATTGGGGATTATGTTTCCAACACATGAACTCGGGGGGGGGGGGCATATTCATACCACAACAGTGGTAAAAATTTTTTTATTTCAGACCTAAAAGCTTCCCCAAATTTGTCAGGTGAGGAATCTATGTTAGTGAGAGTAGATTGGTAGTGGGTATTTTTGTATAACTTAGTAAGCTACAGAGAAATAATTTTAACACTTTTCTTTCTAGATATGTCAAGGGTTCAAGATGATGAAGTTGGTGATGGCACTACCTCTGTTACTGTTTTAGCAGCAGAATTACTAAGGGTAAGAGCAACTGAGAACTCTGACCTTGTTTTTTGTTACTATGGTTTTGAATAACACAAGTGATTAAGTCCTTTGTAACTATTATTTGTATAACTGTTTATTAATAGGAAGCAGAATCTTTAATTGCAAAAAAGATTCATCCACAGACCATTATTGCGGGTTGGAGAGAAGCCACAAAGGCTGCAAGAGAAGCTCTGTTGAGTTCTGCTGTTGATCACGGGTTGGTATACCAAAATACTACTGTTCTAAAATTCTGGCCTAAAGAATGCTGAAAAGCATACACAAGTGTGATTCTGCTTCACTCCACCCACCAGTCAAACCCACATCAGCCTCCAGAGACAGCCACTAAAGTGGAAAATTTGTGTTTCTAGTCTTTTTACATGTAATAAAAAATAAAAATGCCCCTAAACCCCAAATACATCGTGTAAAGGGTATGTTAGCATCTTTTTAAACTAGTTGGATAACAATTACATTTCTTAAGTGTTGGTAATCTCTGTAATATTACTTTTAATGTTTGCATATAGAACTAATGGAATTTCCTTAACCTATTTATGGTTGGAGATTTGTGTTCTTGATAATTTTAGTTCTAAAATAATGTGACCAACTTGTTATCTAGGAACTTGTTTATACAATTGCTGGGTCCAAAGGTGAGTAAGGCATTTTATGTACATTACCAAATAAATGTTCAAAAAATTTTATTTATACTCCCAGTACACTAATTGTGTGATAATGCTTGTTTCCCCATGCTCTTGGTAACATTTGGTTTTTTTTGTGTGTGTGTGTGTGTGTGTATGTATGTATGTATGTATGTGTGAGTCCTGGGGATCTAACTAAGGGGCACATCCCCAGCCCTCTTGTATTTTATTTAGAGACTGTGTCCCTGAGTTGCTTAGCCCCTCGATTTTGCTGAGGCTGGCTTTGAACTCAATATCCCCCATCTCAGCCTCCTGAGCCACTGGGATTATGGGCGTGTGCCACCGCACCCAGTACATTTAATATTCTTTTGATTGTCCCTCCATTCCTGCCCCCTTGGGCAGTTTGGTGGAGAAAACGTACCCTTTAATTCACTTCTCTGGATTATTGGAGAGAGGTTTAGTCTTTTCCTGTGAATTTTGGAGACCTGGCTAGGGTAGAAATAACTATGGATTAATGGTTATCTAGATAAACTTTGAAAAGTAAAATAGTGTTGTTTACTGTGAGCAAACATTTTATAACAGGGTTGGTTTTCTTTTTGTTTCTTTTATTGCTTTTTATTTAGTTCTGATGAAGTTAAGTTCCGTCAAGATTTAATGAATATTGCAGGAACAACATTATCCTCAAAACTTCTTACTCATCACAAAGATCACTTTACCAAATTAGCTGTAGAAGCTGTTCTCAGACTGAAAGGTTCTGGTAATCTGGAGGCGATTCATGTCATCAAGAAGCTAGGAGGGAGTCTGGCAGATTCTTATTTAGATGAAGGTATGTATGGGTGTCCAAATATGGGAAAGAAGTTTGGATAAGCTTCTGAGAGGCTGAATACTGAATGAGTCTTGATTTTAGTTAATGGGAATTTGTGACAATTTACAGAGCCAGAAAACTTAACTTTGAGGACATATACATTTCAACCATTTTTCATTTTAATCTATTTGTTAAATACTGACAGTGTGCATCATCTTCTTATACCATTCCTGTATTTTTCTGATAACTTCTAGATTTCACTTTGTACCATGAAATTATTTGCAGTCTAGTGAAGAGTAGTTGTAATTTTCTTTTCTTTTTTAATTTTCTTGATGGACCTTTATTTTATTTATTTGTATGTGGTGCTGAGAATCGAACCCAGTGCTTCACACATGCTAGGCAAGCGCTCCACCACTGAGCCACAACCCCAGTCCCTGAGTAATTATGATTTCTTTTGCTGAAAATTAGCTACTCTCAAATAGCACTTTTTCTAGTATTATGTGTATCATCCAGGAGGGATCTGGGTAAGTCAGACCATTTAGTAGTTAGCAGGTTACTGAGGAAGTGTTCTTTCTTGTTTTAAGAAGATCCTTCAACTGACAAATCTATGTGGTTTATGTCCTGATAGATAGGATTTATAGATTATTTATTTATTTTTGATACTGGGGATTCAACCCACGGGTACTTGACCGCTGAGGTACATCCTCAGTCATCCTTATTTTTTGAGACAGGGTTAAGCTAATTGCCGAGGCTGACCTTTATATTGGGATCCTCCTGTATGACGAGGATTGTAGGCATGTGCCATTGCCCTTACTAGAGGGTACAGTTTAGCATGGTGTTAAAAAGCAACTTCACGTTGTATTTGCTTCTCAAAATGTTATAAAGAAGATGTATGCATTCTCCTATAGGGAAGAAGAAAATTATTACTTTAAAAAATATTTTTAATTGCATTTTATATATAGGGACTAGTATTTTTTTTTTGTAATTTTAATTAGTTATACATGACGGCAGAATGTATTTTGATTTATAATACACAAATGGAGTATAATTTTTCATGCATCTGGTTGTACACAAAGTAGAATCACACCATTTGTGTCATCATACATGTACCTAGGGTAATGATGTCTGTCTCATTCCACCATCTTTCCTACCCCCATGCTTCCTCTTTCCCCCCTCCCCTTTGCCCTATTCAAAGTTCCTTCATTCCTCCCATGGGCGTACCCCCCCCCCCCATGATGGATTAATATCTACTTATCAGAGAAAACATTCAGCCTTTGGTATTTGGGGGTTGACTTCACTTAGCATGATGTTCTCTAACTCCATCCATTTATCTGCAAATGTTATGATTTTATTCTCTTTTAATTTTTTTTTTTTTTTTGAGAGGGAGGGAGAGGGGGGAGAGAGAGAATTTTTAATATTTATTTTTTAGTTTTTGGCGGACACCACATCTTTGTATGTGGTGCTGAGGATTGAACCCGGGCCGCACGCATGCCAGGCAAGCGCGCTACCGCATGAGCCACATCCCCAGCCCCTTATTCTCTTTTAATACTGAGCAATATTCCATTGTGTATGTATACCACAGTTTCTTTATCTATTCATCTATTGAAGGACATCTAGGTTGCTTCCACAATTTAGCTATTGTGAATTGAGGTGCTATTAATGTGGCTGCCATTGATGTGGCTGCATCACTGTAGTATGCTATTTTTAAGTCCTTTGGGTATAGAGCCAGGAGTGGATAGCTGGGTCAAATAGTGGTTCCATTACAAGTTTTCTAAGGAATCTCCTACTGCTTTACAAATTAATTGTACCGATTTGCAGTCCCACCAGCAATGTATGAGTGTGCCTTTTCCCCCACGTACTCGCCAACAGTTATTGTTGCTTATATTCTTGATAATTGCCATTCTGACTGGAGTGAGTTTTTTTTTAATGTATTTATTGATCAGTTGTATATCTTCTGAGAGTGTCTGTTCAGTTCCTAAGCTCATTTATTGTTTGGGCTATTTGTTTTTTTTGGTGTTAAGTTTTTTGAGTTCTTTATATATCCTGGAGATTAGTGCTCTACCTGATGTGTGTGTGGAAAAAATTTGCTCCCATTCTGTAGGCTCTCTCTTCACTTCACTGATGGTTTCTTTTGTGGAGAAGCAATTTTTTAGTTTGAATCCATCCCAGGACCTTGTGCATGCAACCATTTATTGATTCTTGCTTTTATTTCTTGTGCTTTAGGACACTTGTTAAAGGAAGTCAGGGCCTAATCAGACATGATGAAGATTTGGGTCTATTTTTGATTCTGTTAGGTACAGGGTCTCTTGTCTAGTTCCTAGGTCCTTGATCCACTTTGAGTTGAGTTTTGTGCATAGTGAGAGATGGGGGCTTAATTTCATTTTGCTGCATATGAATTTCCAGTTTTCCCAGCACTATTTGTTGAAGAGACTATCTTTTCTTCAATGTATGTTTTTGGCGCCTTTGTCTAGTAAGAGATAACTGTATTTATGTATTTACTTATTTTGTCTCTGTGTCTTCTGTTCTGTACCACTGGTCTAAATGCCTTTTTTGGTGCCAGTACCATGCTGTTTTTGTTACTTTTGTTCTGTAATTGTCTAGTATTTCTTAACAGGACCTGATAAGTAGTGGAATTTTATTTAAAACAAGGTTAGAAGGAGGGGGAAGAAAAAGGACAGTAGCACAAGTACCTGCTGTTCTTTGTTGTCTGCCAGGCAGTGCAATAGGAATTGTAGTTCTTTAGTCCTTGTGATGATGACCCATTGAGTGAATAGTTTGACTGAAAAGAGCAGAAAACTGAATAAGGGAAAAGTTTCTTATGCATTCATTTCAAAGAAGCCTGGAAAGATAAGCAGTACTGAGTTCATATATATGATGGTACCAAATCTCCACAGCTAGGTTAGTAGCTAGTATTTCTTTGTCTGATTCTATTTCTATTTGACAGATGTGTATTTATGCTTGATGCTTAACCGTAAATCAGTATGCATCAGGGACATGATTGGACAAGTTTGTCCAACTCATCTTTTATCCATTATTTTTAAATTTTACTACCAGCTTCAAAGTTTTAGGTTTACCTTTTACTGTATGTGCTGTGCTCTGATGTTTTCTGTAATTTAAATAGCCCACTAAATTGATTTTTTTGATAATTTTTCTATGGGATGGTTTGTAGGTTCTAGGAGCTTGGTAAATTGAACTTGAATAAATTCCTTGAATTAGTCATTTCATAAATGAAGCCTTTTAATACTATTATGTTTATTGTAGGATTCCTATTGGATAAAAAAATTGGAGTAAATCAACCAAAGCGAATTGAAAATGCAAAAATTCTTATTGCAAACACTGGAATGGATACAGACAAAATAAAGGTATGTAACTATTTTTCTTGAAGTTGTAATTGCTGGTTGCTATAAACTCAGGCTGGGAATCAGATGCATTAAAAAGCTTAAAATGTGTGTATGAATATATACACACATGTACTTTTTTGTATTTAGAGACATGGTGTCTCTGAGCTGCTTAGTGCCTTGCTTTTGCTGAGGCTGGCTTTGAACTTGGGATCCTCCTGCCTCAGCCTCTTGAGCCATTGGGATTATACATACCACCACGCCTGGTTTATACATAGTTTTTGGTAGTTCATAAAAATGTTGAAATATGCAGTGGGACTTAAAAAGATTAATAAAACTGATTCTGTGTACATGTACTGATGTGTATTTCTTTGTTTTAGATATTTGGTTCCCGGGTAAGAGTTGATTCTACAGCAAAGGTTGCAGAAATTGAACATGCGGAAAAGGAAAAAATGAAGGAGAAAGTTGAACGTATTCTTAAGCATGGAATAAACTGCTTTATTAACAGGTCTGTGTTTGTATGTGTTAATGATACTTTTTTTTTGGTGCTAGGGATTGAATCCAGGGCCTAGTGCAAGGCAAGCACTCTACCAACTGAGCTATATCCCCAGCTCATTAATGGTATTTTTAATGTAAAAAATGATTTTTTTCTTACAAAAATTATGGAAGTACTTCATATTGAATTACTTGTATTAGTAATGTTATTTAGAAACTGTAGTACATATTATGTTTACTTTTTAATCTCTTTTGGTGCTGGGAATTGAACCCCGGTCCTTTCTTAAATTTTGAGACAAGTTCTTCCTAAGTTGCTGAGAGTCTCACAAAATTGTCTAGGCTGATATTGGACTTGGGATCCTTCTGCTTCAGCCTCCTTGGTCTCTGATTATAGGAGTACTGTGCCTAGTTACAGTACATATTTTTAATATTATAGATTTTCATAATTAGATGTGATTTACACATACTCTTAGCAGGCATAGAAATCACTCACATTTAATCTTTACTTTCTTGGCTGACTTGGTGTGGCACAGATGAAGAACATTGTACAGTAGTTGCCCCTGCACGGCGTTGGATATATTCATAGACCCCTAGAGGATGCTTGAAACTACGGATAGTACTAAACCCTTTAGATACTGTTTCTTGGTTTTCGGTTTTTTCATTACATGTTTGGGATGAAGTTTAACTTTCGAATTAGGCACAGTATGAGATTAACAACACTTAATACAACAATAATAAAGTAAGACAGTTAAACTGTACTTTCACATGTTATGTGAAGGTGTTCTTGATTGTCCTCTCTCAGTACCTCATTGTACTGTACTTATCTTTCTTGTGATGATGTGAGATTTATGATAACAGTGCTTATGTTTGAGATGAAGTGAGGTCACTTAGGCATTGTGCCTTAATGTTTGACTGCGATGTAAGGTTACTTATATAGAGATTTCTTGATTGTTGATTTAA
Source organism: Marmota monax (assembly GCF_021218885.2). NCBI lineage: Eukaryota > Metazoa > Chordata > Mammalia > Rodentia > Sciuridae > Marmota > Marmota monax. The sequence goes on from NW_026695212.1 coordinate 6,560,446, forward strand.
TAACCTAGATGGCTACTAAGTGACTAAAGACAGGTAGAAAACATTATGGAGACTTGGGACAAAGGTGTGATTCACATTCTGGGCAAGACAGCAGGACAATGCAAGATTTTAGTAGGCTATTTAGAACCAAACTATTGGTTTTATTTTTGGGCCTCAATTGACCATGAATAACTGAAGTGTGGAAAAATGAAACCACGTAAAAAATTCTTTAACATTTAAATTTTATTGCTGTAGATTACCAGGAGTTAACGTATATGGACATCAATAAGGTTTTTGATGCTTTTCTGCTAAATTAATACATTTTCTTTCTTTTTTTTTTTTGTTTTCGTTTTGTTTTGTACTGGGGATTGAACCAAGGGGCACCCAACCACTAAGCCATGGTCCCAGCCCTTTTTATTTTTGAGACAGTCTCAATAAATTGCTAAATTTAGCTTTGAACTTGACAATCCTATGTTAGCCTCCCATCTTGCTGGGATAAGTGAGAAATGGTAACTTGTTCTAATTTGTGTGTCTGGTAAAAAAAATATCTGCATTCTTTTTAGCTTGTTTTGAGAAACAGCAGTTTTGAGCATAATGATTTATATGTTTTATTTGCAGGCAATTAATTTATAATTATCCTGAACAGCTTTTTGGTGCTGCTGGTGTCATGGCTATTGAGCATGCAGATTTTGCAGGTGTAGAGCGCCTGGCCCTTGTTACAGGTATGTATAAGAGGCATTAATTTCTTTTGGGTTTTTTTTTTTTTTTAATGGTGCTAGGGATCGAACCCAGGGCATTGTGTTTGCAAGGCAAGCACTCTACCAATTGAACTATATCCCCAGCCCAAAAGGCATTAATTTCTAATAAACATAATAGTCACTCAGATTTATTAAACATTACTATATGCGGTTCATTGTTGAAAATATGAAGAAATCCCTGTAAGGAGTTTAGAGTTTTAGAGTTATTCTGAAATCTTATTGAAGAGTTATTCTGAAATCTCATTTATACTTTTGGAAGTTTGTAATTTAGTTACTTTTAACTGCTGAGTTGCATCCCAGGCCCTTTTTATTTTTAATTTTGAGCCAGAAGCTTCCCCAAGTTGCTGGGATTATAGGCATGCACCACCACACTTGACTAGTTACAGTATTTTTAATACAGGTTGAATATTCTTTGTCTTTGACTTTGAAGCCCTTTAGATGTTGGATTTTATTTTTTGATTTAGGAATATTTGCATATATATAATGAGATAACTTGAGGATGGGACCCAGTTGTAAACATGAAAGTCATTTGTTTTATGTACATCTTGTACTGAGTCTGAAGGAAATTTTATGCAATATTTTGGTGCATCTGTGATCCATCACATTAAAGTTTTGCTGTTGTGTTCATGTTCAAAAGTTTATATTTTGAATTTACAGCTAATTTAGGAATGCTTAGCCAAAATAATGCATACTGCCATAATGCTATGCCAAGTTATATACAAGGTTCACCATGGCTGTAGATTTCTTTTTGTTGGTGTTACTATTTTAAAGATAAATCTTTTTTTAGATGTTAATTAACCTTTGTTTTAGTCATTTATTTATATGTAATGCTGAGAATCAAACCCAATGCCTCAAACTTGCTAGGCAAGTGCTCTACACTGAGCCACAACCCTAGCCCTAAAGATAAATTTTTTCTTAACAGTTTATAAGTTTAATTTTAAATATAGTCTAAACAAACTATTGCTTAAGGAGTAGTTGAATGCTTCATACTCTGTGTAATACAGTTACAGTAGTAACCTTTAATGAACACTTTGTGCTAAAGTATGTATACTTAGTTTTCTTAATTTTTAAATTTTTCTGGAAGTAATAAATGTTGAAATAAACAGTTCAGCATCATATGATGAAAGTGTATGCTTAACACTCTTGAGTGGAGATTTGAGTGATATAATCCCAATTGTGTCAAATAGAAATTGTGTTTACAAATCAGATAGTAATCTGTGTCTTACTTGTTTGTTTCTTGTTGCAATAATGATTTCTACACTTAGTCACTAAGTAGCCCTAGAAAAACTTTTTATTTTTATCATCTAAATTTCATTTGGGTCCAATAAGTAGGTTGGAAAGTTGGTTTGGAATCTGGGAATGAGAATTGAGAAGACCTGAATGTTGGAAATATTAGAAGAAATTAGGTGTACTAACTTGGAAAGTATTTGTCACCTCATCCCAGAATGATTTCTTGTTTTTCCTTCCCCCTCCCTCCCTCTCTTCCTTCCTTCCTGCACTGGAGATTGAACCAAGGGCCTCATATATGCTAGGCATATGCTCTAACACTAAGCTGCATCCCTAGTTTTTTATTTTTTATTTTGAGACTGGATTACTAAGTTGCTGGGCTGGCCTCCAACTAGCAGTTCTTTTGCCTCAAGCCTTTCTGATAGCTGGGATTATAGGCATGCACCACCATGCCTGGCTCAGAATGATATGTGAAGCCATTTTTAGTAATTTGAGAGGCATAATCTTCCTTTGACCTAGAGACATTATCCTTTTGTTAATTACTTGGAAGTGGGTTTACCTGTTTTTAAAATTCTTTATAAGCCATGGTAAACTTGATGTGTAAGTTAACACATAAAACTATAATGTTCATGTTGATGTAATTGATCTTCTAATGCAAGAAAATAAAGACATTTTGAAATACATGTATGATATGTCAAGATCAATGTAATGTTTTGAGCAACCAGTAAATTTCTGTTGTTTAAAAAAAATAAAGACATAAGAAATATGGATGATAACATAATTCATAGAGCAAATTGATATCATAAGGACTTAGTACATGAAATTGTCACATATATTCAGAAGAAAATTTACTGCAACAAGCACAGCTCTGGCTGTGAAATTGACCTCATAATCAGAGCTAAGTATCAATGTATGTGAAAATGATTATTGCAAATGTCAAGAAATGTCTCATAAGCAGATATAAAAAGATGAAATGAATGTTACCAAAAGTAAAGTTAGATTATTTTTGGATGTGATGTCCCAGATACTTATTGTCTCACATCTATAATACAAGCAGTCTCAAGAATTGTCAACCAAAAGTAAAAAGATTATATAGATTATGAGTATAAATTTGTAGAATTTAGAACAGATTCTTTGTCGCTTCTTGGTAAGATAATAAGATAACAGCATTGCTAGTCATGGTGGCACTTGTCTGTTTTCCCAGTGATTCAGGAGGTTGAGGCAAGAGGTCAGCCTCAACTTAGCAAGATCCTGTTTCAAAATAAAAAACAAGTAAAAAGGTCTAGGGATATAGTAAAATGCACCTGGTTCAATTCCTGGTACCCCAGTCCCCTGCCCTAAAAGAAAAAAAAAAAAAAAGACACTATTTAATCAGGAAGTTGATCCAAAAAAATAGGAAAAGAAGGTTTGATTGATAATACATGAAATCCACATTATTAAAAGGGAAAGAACATAATTTTTAAAAAAGGATTTTGAAATGGAAAACTAGCTTGCTTTGATCAGGAACAGGAAATGAAGTAGCTGAAGTTAAATTTATAGAGCATGGAAGATGGAAATTAACTTGAAATAAGACATAAGAACTAAAATGAATTCACTCTTTTTTATACCTCGGTAAGTTTTGCTGTGGGAAATTCTCAGTGTGCATTTCTCCATTTTCTAGGCCTTACTGGGGCTTTTTGACGTTTCAATTATTGTGAGAATTAGAGCTATCAAATGCCCATATTGTAAGCAGTTCAAAAATACTTGTCAAAGTTAGTCAGGTGCAGTGTGTTACCAGCTTGGACGGTTGAAACAGGAGGGTTGAGAGTTCAAACCCAGGGCCAGCAAAGAGCTCGGCACTAAGCAACTCAGGCCCCGTCTCTAAATAAAATATAAAATAGGGCTGGGGATATGACTCAGTGGTTGAGTGCTCCAGAGTTCAATCCCTGGTATCCCCCTGTCCCCAAAAATAGTTGGGGATATGACTCAGTGGTTGAGTGCTCCAGAGTTCAATCCCTGGTATCCCCCTGTCCCCAAAAATAGTTAACATAAATAAACTACCTGGTCAGATATTTTTATTGTGTCATGGGAAATTGTTTTATAAAATTTAGTATTCTGGATTGGATTCAGAAGAGAATTAGAATTTAAGTTCAGACTTTTAAAGGTAAATGTTTTTTTTTAACTTTTGATTTAACCTTTGGGGAATCGTATCCCACAGCGTGCATACAGGTCTGAAGCGAGACTACTTGGATATGAATCTCAGCTTCAGTTTATACTAGCCATGTAACTTTACATAAATCATTAAACCTATATGCCTTCTTTGTTTTGTTTTTGTTTGTGGTGCTGGGGATCAAACCAGGGCCTCACACATGCCAGGCAATCTGTCTACCATGAACCACATTCCTAGCTTTCTGCCTCTTTTTTTGCAATGTGCAAATCAGATAATTAACCTGTTGCATACAGTTGATGTGAAGAATTAGTGTATAGTGTAACTGATGTATAGTAAGCAATCAGTTTTTATTTTTTTTTTTTTCAGTTGTAGATGGACACAATTTATTTACTTTTATGTGGTGCTGAGGATCAAACCCAGTGCCTTATACATGCTAGGCAAGAGCTCTACTACTGAGCCACAACCCCAGCCCAGCAATCAGTTTTTAAAATGTAGTTAATACATTATTTATAAGTCTATTACACACATCTAATGTTTATGTTCATAGGTGGAGAAATTGCTTCTACCTTTGATCACCCAGAACTGGTGAAGCTTGGAAGTTGCAAACTTATTGAGGAAGTCATGATTGGAGAAGATAAACTCATTCACTTTTCTGGGGTTGCCCTTGGTGAGTTATTATGCCCTTGGTGTGTTGTTATTATGTGTCTCATGGTTCCTAAATCTTTTCTAGGCTCCATTGAAGTGGAAAAAAAAAGTTACTATAGTACTAGAAAATGTTATTAGTCTAAAATCTTTTTTTTTTTTGTAGTGCTGAGGATTGAACCCAGGGCCTTATGCATGTAAGGCAAGCACTCTACCAACTGAGCTATATCCTCAGCCCCAAGCCTAAAGTTTTGAAAAAGCATATTTTGAAGTAAACTTCATATTTATTATGCCTTTTATGAAGAGTACATATTCAGCTTTTAGTTTTCTCTATTATTTAGAATCACTATGAATATAAGTTAGGAAAGAAAATGCGTCACAGAATATATCAGCTTTCAAAATCCAAGAATGTAAACCACACCTACATAAATCATAGAGTGCATAATTTTCATGTTTGAGTAATTTGTCACTATAATATAAGAATATTATGTTTTAATTTTAGGTGAGGCTTGTACCATTGTTTTGCGTGGTGCCACTCAACAAATTTTAGATGAAGCAGAAAGATCTTTGCATGATGCTCTTTGTGTTCTTGCCCAAACTGTGAAGGATTCTAGAACAGTATATGGAGGAGGTAAGAATTTGGAAAACATTAAACACTTTAAGAAATAAAAGTATGATATGGTTCATAGATGGTTTTATTGGTTCTTAGAAACTAAATGTATTATCTTTGCATTTAGAGTTTTTTAAAATTTTTCTCCCCACTTGCAGTACTGGCAGTTAAACCCAGAGGTACTGTACTACTGAGCTACATCCCCATCCCTGTTTTTTTTTTGGAGACAGGACCTCCCTGTGTGCTGGGCTGGCCTCCAACTTGTGATTCTTCGGTTTTAGCCTTCAGAATTAGATGGGTTTACAGGCAGGCACCATTGTGCCTGGTCTTTGCACTTAATTTTAAAGCACTTGGCAATATCTGAAGGGAAGTCAATAATTCAGTACCATGAAGATAACATTAGCAATATTTTAATGGAATTTTTATTCATAGGCTGTTCTGAGATGCTGATGGCGCATGCTGTGACACAGCTTGCCAGTAGAACACCAGGCAAAGAAGCTGTTGCAATGGAGTCTTATGCTAAAGCCCTGAGAATGGTAAGCTAGTAAAAATGAGAAATTTCAACTTAAATTTTGTGGCTATTGATGATTTTAAAATGAGTACATTTTACATCCTAGACAGCAAATAGTCACTGCCTTGGCTTTTTTTTTTTTTTTTTTTTTTAAAGTTGTAGACAGAGTACCTTTATTTATTTTTATATGGTGCTAAAGGATCAGACTCAGTGCTTCACATGTGCTAGACAAGTGCTCTACCGCTGAGCCACAACCCCAGTGCCTGCCTTGGCTTTAAGAACATGAATTACCATTTTCAAATTTGATTCTGAATTTTATACCCTTAATGAGCAATAACTAAAAGCAGATTTTATATTGTTTCTAAATGTAGTTTTTAAAAGCCATCTTTCTAGATAGCAGTAAGTTAATGTTTTGTATAGTAAAGTTAATTTATCTCCTTCATTTCATAGTTACCAACCATCATAGCTGACAATGCAGGCTATGACAGCGCAGATTTGGTGGCACAGCTCCGAGCTGCTCACAGTGAAGGCAATATAACTGCTGGACTGGGTAAGAAATAATGTGCAACTTTTGTAGTAGTTGACAAAAGTGTCTATCTCCAGGTTTTTTTTTGGAAGAAGAAAAAGTAGTTTGATGATAACTGTATAAGATTCCTTTGTTCCTTTTGTAACTTATTTGGGGAAATATTTAACTTCATATTCTCAACATTACCCTAGGAAGTATAAAACTAGTTAGAAGATTGGTAACTAGTTTGGTATATAATGATGCATAAATAATGCTCATATTCTGAAATAAGTGTAAATTCTGCTACTACTATTCTCTTTTTGATACTGGAGATTGAACCCAGGACCTTGTTAAGCAAGTACTCTACCACTACCACTGATCTATATCCCTAGCCCATCTACTATGATTTCTTAAAACTCCCTTTTCTTTTTTTTTGATGGGTGTGTGGGGGCATACCTTGGATTTAATCCAAGGGCATTTAATCACTCAGCCACATCCCTAGTCTTTTTTTTTTTTTTTTAATTTTAAAATAGTGCTGAGACTGGTCTTGAACTTGTGATCCTCTGTCTCAGCCTCCCGAGTCACTGGGATTACAGGCATGCACTGTCATTCTAGCTAATTCCTAATTTTATAATAAACTTATTGAGACATTCTTGAAGGCAGATCTTTACTCCATAGATAAGTGTGGCCAACAAGCAGATTTAATTCAGATTAAAAATTTCTAATAAGCTCTGCAACGTATTATAGGAACAATCTTAGAAAGTAGATAATCCTGTCATTGAATAAGAGCCAATTAATCATCTGTCTGAGAAACAATGAAAGGTTGGATAGGTGACTTATAAATTTCTTCCAGGTGTATGACTTTATAGTAGTTAGCAATAAGCAAATTTTCTGCATTAATTTTATATATAGGTATAGATAAAGAGAGAATATTAATGTAAGTGACCTAGTGTTTTGTACAATTAATTGTTCTTTGACATTGTTGCCCTCTGTTAATACAGGTGAATAGTAATTGAATAGAATAGAAGTGCCTCTTTTTTGGTACTGGGGATTGAAGTCAGAGTTGCATTACCACTGAGCTACATCCCAGTTCTTTTTTTTTTTTTTCCTTCATATTGAGACAGGGTCTTGCTGTGTTGTGGAAGCTGGCCAAAAACATGCCACCCTTGTGCATTGGCCTCCTGAATCACTGAGATTACAGGTGTATGCCACTGCACCTAGCAGTAATTGACATTGGAAACTCCCCCCCCCCCCCTTTTTTTTTTGTGGTACTGGAAATTGAACCTAAGGCCTCATCCATGCTAGGCAAAACACTCTGTCAATGGGCTATATCCTCAGCCCCCTCTCTATATTTTTTAATTGGTACTTTATTCTTAATAGTGGGATTTTCTGTTACATATTCGTGTGCATACAGATAATGATTTATCGTTCCCTGGTACCTCCCCCTTCTGCGTTCCCTGCCTCCCTCAGTCCCCTTCCTCTACACTACTTCACTAATTGTCTGGTCTCCCTTCTGTTTTCATACGATCCACCATACACACACAAATGCCTTTTTACCCCCTTCCTCTTTCTTCCATTTATTTAAAAAAAAAACATTCAGCCCTAGGCTTGCTGAGTGTGACTTATTTCACTTCACATAATGTTCTCAAATTCCATTCATTTACCTGCGAATTCTTATTTATGGTTGAATAAAATTCCATTGTTAAACATACTGCATTATTTTTATCTAGACATCTGTTAATGGATACCTAGGCCGATTTCAGAATTCAACTGTTGTGAACTGTGCTGCTATAAACATGGGTATGCCTGGTTAGATCTTTTAATTTTTTTTTTTTTTTTTTGAGGACCTTTATTTATTTGTATGTGGTGCTGAGAATTGAACCCAGTGCCTCATGCATGCTAGGCAAGCCCACTACCACTGAGCCACAACCCCAGTCCCTAGATCTTTTAATTTTTAAAAAGGCTTTCCTGAATTCTTTTATGAACTAATTTGCTAACTATATCAAGTAGTTGGGTGTTGTAATCTTAGACTGTTTTTTTAAAACAGGTTTCATTTTATTTATTATAAATCATTAAAGATGTTTTAATACTTCAGTTGTTAAACTACAAGTTTTTCTTTTCAGATATGAAAGAAGGTACCATAGGAGATATGGCAATATTGGGCATCACAGAAAGTTTCCAAGTGAAGCGGCAAGTTCTTTTGAGTGCAGCTGAAGCAGCAGAGGTGATTCTACGTGTGGACAACATCATCAAAGCAGCACCAAGGTATCAGAGTACTTTTAGGTTCTAGAAAAAATTACTAACACTGAGACAAGTGGAGCACTTTTACTTGATACTATAGTTAATGGGACACAGAACCATTTTTGCCTAGTTAAAAGAGTCCCTAAGTTATTTAAAGTAGTCTCAATTCTTAAGAATTTTAAGTCAGGAAAGCTTTTGGGAAAGGGAGCATGAACAACTATGCTAGCTTCTCAGGATTGAAAGGGCACATAAAGAGCCAGATTTAGAAAGTTTAAATATCAGGGAGCTTGGGGGCTAAGGGTAGCAGTGTTGTAATAACCTATAACCTATGTTTTTTTTTTTTTTAACCAGGATGAATAAGCTTCCATTGTTTTCTGTCCTGGGTATACTTCTATTTAGACATTTTTAAGCACACATTGTATAAGGTTTCTTTATAGGTTTTATTTTAGCAACTTAAGTTCTTTTAAAATCTCATTCACATAGAAATGGTTAAGGACAAGCTGGGCCCAGTGGTTTATGCCTTTAATTGTAGCAACTCAGGAGGCTAAGGCAGGAGGATTGCAGATTTGAGGCCAGCATCAGCAACTTAGTGAGGACTGTGTCTCAAAGATAAAAAGGGCTGGGGAGGTAGCTTGGTGATTTAGGGTGCCCTGAGTTTCATCCCCCTACTCAGTGCTCCCCCGTCCCCTCCCCCCCCAAAAAAAAGGGTTAAAGGGAAAGATGAAGATTCAGTTAATGATTTTCACTTGCTCTTAGTAGTTATTAGTCATTCATATTTACTATTAGTATTGGTTCAAGGAGATGGGAGAGTATAATAGTTTAGACCAGGATATTGTGGTAAGGGTGATGAGAAGGGATTGATTGTGGATCTGTTTTGAAAGTAGAACCAGTAGGGTTTTAATTATGAGTTGGATGCAGGGTGTGAGAGGAGAGAGAATTAAAAAATATTTCAAGGATTTTGCCTGAAGAAATGAGTTTTGTCTGAAATGCAAAGACTGAGAGAAAGAGGGAACGCAGATACGGGTTTCAAGACAGGAGACTGCTTGAGTCTGTACAAGTGAATGTTGTAAATAGGGGAAGAGTTTTTAAGAACTGAGTGCTGCAGAACTCCTATAATAAGTTTGGAAAGATGCAGAGCATCCAACAGAGGACATAAAGAAGGAATAAACAGATGTAGAAAATTATTAATCCTGGGTAAGGTGTATGAGGATTTGTTATACAATCTACTTTTATTTACATTTGAAACTTTTTTACAATAACAAAATTTAAAAGTGGGTTGGGAGGGATGTCACTTAGGTAGTAGGACAACCAAGGTAATTTGTATCTCAACTAAGTGAAGAAGTGGGAAAGGTTCAGGGGCAAGATCACATAGCCAAACCTACACATAGAAATCTTCACAGTAACTCAGTGTCCTCAACCACATTTGAAACGTATATTTTTGCAGTAAAGAAACATGAATACTTTTACTTTTAGCCTTGCCAAACTCATTTTTCATATTTCTTTTTCTTTTTTTTTGGTACCAGGGCGCTCCACCACTGAGCTACATCCCCAGCCTTATTTTGTATTTTATTTAGAGACAGGGTCTCACTGAGTTGCCTAGCACCTCAATTTTGCTGAGGCTGGCTTTGAACTCAAGATCCTCTTGCCTCAGCCACCCAAGCCAACGGGATTACTGGTGCATGCCACTGCGCCTGGCCATATTCTTTTCTTAACCAACAGAGAATGTGCTTTTCAGATTAGTGCCCAGTGATAAAACTGGTTAATAAATTTTTTTTGACATGGTTAGGAACCTAGTTTGCCCATAAACTACTGAGTTGGAAGGTGTTTATTTCTGTATGACCCAATTTAATACTATGTTCTTTGAGTCTGTTCTTTTACTTTTCTTTACTGTTTTTTGTGCCTTTAGAAAGAGTGTTTCTGAATCACGAAGTTAAAAATTTCCCTGTATCCTTACCATCTTTTCTCCTCAAACGATCCTTATATGTCCTCACTGTGTGGTCATTAGAGAATAAAAGTTGTGAGGGATATTTTTGTTATGATTCTAGATTCATCTAGAATAGAATCTTCAGTGTCCTGCCATTTTTTGGACTTCTGGTTAAAGTAATTGTGTCTAGGGCTAGGGCTGTAGCTTAGTGGTAGAACACTTGCCTAGCATGTGTGAGGCACTGGATTCGATTCTCAGCACCACATACAAATAAATAAAATAAAGGTCCATCAACCTTATTAAAAACACAAAAAAAGTAATTGTATCTAATACAGTAAAATTTCCTAACATGTATTAGTAAAAAACGTGGATTAACCCTTTTTTCTCGAATGTTTTTTTGTTTTTTGTTTTAATTTGTTTTTTTAGGTATACATGACAGAGTGTGGAGTGTGTATCTTAGGTAGGGTGTTTGGATGAGAAGTTGAGAATAGCAAATATCCCACAGGCCTTTGCGTTCCACAGATTTTCTAATGGCCTCTAATAACATGCTACTTGAAGAGTGTTAGTCAGAGGTAGAAACATCCTTTGTAGGAAATTTGAGTTCTAATGATTTTAATAAAATTAGAATTCTGGTTGTCTGTATGTAGTATAAAACTTTGGTTAACATCATGCTTTTCACCTTTGACATTTTTCTTAATTGTATGGTTTTTCCTTATAGGAAACGTGTCCCTGATCATCATCCCTGTTAAGCATTCCCAAATGCTGTTGATCTCTGGACCAGTTCATAACAAAGTTCTATTCGAAAGATTTCAACCTTTAGAAGAAACCTGTGGAATCGATGGCTGGCTGTGCCCATTATATCCTTAAGTTTGGACATTAGCTGACCTTCTGTTTTAACGTGGGTCTAATTTATTTGCTGTTTCATTTCCATACAATTCAGTTGATTTAAAAGTTCATTTCTCATAGCGTGCATTAAAATTTTGAACAATTACTTAGTTCTTATGTCTTATGCTCTTTGTGTACCCTATTTGAAATATGCTTAATGGAAGTGAATGATTGCATTTTCAGTATAGAGTTGATCCACTTAATGATTAACCTAGTGTGTATGAGGCCTTGGGTTTGATTCCTCAGTACCACAAAAACTAAAAAGACAAAACCCGAGATTGAATCCAGGAGTGTTTTACCACTAAGCTGCATCCCCAGTTCCTAGTTCTTTTTTATTTTCAGATGAGGTCTTGCCAGGTTGATGAGTTTCATGATGAGTCGCTGAGATTGTCTTTGAACTGCCTCTGCCTCTCAAATAGCTGGGACTGTAGGTGTTTGCCATTGTGCCTGGCTTTGAAACTTAATAGCAATTTTTAAATGCTTTGATGATTTTTGATTTCTAGAATAATGGAAAGGGCAGAGAATATTCACTTAAAATTTAAAAATGAACTCCTTAAGAACTAGGTATGTTCTATACAGGTAAATCAGGAGAATTTGACACAATGTTGTGGTTATATTTTTTACATTAAGTACAATAGATATTATAGTTGAAAAATGTTTTGATGGTGAGGGAGTGGTCTATAGCAGTTTATACTTTTTCCTTTAAGCAAGGATTTATATTGATTTTAGGGTAAATTTAAGTGTTGTGCTTAGAAAAAGAATATGTTATGTAAACATTTACTGTCACATGCCAAGCACTGTTCTGTTCATTTTATACACAGTAATTGGTTTAATCCTTACAATGCCCTATTTGATAGAAACTGTTTTTCTGATAAGGAAATGGGACAAAGGTGGTAACTGACCAGTAAGGGCAGAGCCTGGATTTGATCCCAGATGGTATGAAGGACCATGCTCACAGCTATGATGCTATACTGTTTCTGGATCACTCATGTGCTTTTAGTTAAGGTTGAGTTCAGTTGACTTTTTAAGCATAAAATTACAAATAGTGATGTTGCATTACAGTATAAAATAAAAAAGGAAATTTGGTTGCTGATTCATTTCTGTGGGATTTATGTTAAAGGTTAGTTGATATCTCTCTTACAGAAGCTAAAATCCAATTATCAAGTTTTAAAAGAAAGCTAAGGTGTAGCTCAGTGGCAGAACATTTGCATGGCATGTGTGAGACTCCGGTTCAGTCCCCAGCACTGGGGAGAATATAGTTCTAAAAAAAAGTCTTTTCTTTCCTGGCGGTGGGTGGGTACCAGAGATTGAACTCTGGCACTCAACCACTGAGTCATATCCCCAGCCATATTTTGTACTTTATTTAGACACAGTGTCTCACTGAGTTTCTTAGTACCTCACCGTTGGTGAGGCTGGTTTTGAATTCAAGATCCTCCTGCCTCAGCCTCCCAAACCCTTGGGATTACAGGCATGTGCCACTGTGCCCGGTGAAATTTTCATTTTAATAATAACATGAATACTAAGGAGTAAAAAAAGTTGTATTTGTTGCTGTAGTATTTTTCCATTACTTTACTATCTAATGATGTCAGCATCTCCAAAATATCAGGGTTTTAGAAACACAAGTAGGCAGATGGGCATCGTGGTGCACGCTTGTAATCTGGAGGTTGAGGCAGGAGGATCACAAGTTGGAAGCCACCCTGGGCAATTTAGTGAGACCCTGTCTCAAAAAGGACTGGCAGTGTAGCTCAGTGGTACAAGAAATATTTCTGGCAAATGTGAGCCTTTCTTATTTTAGAACTAATCTTTACTGGTTTAACATCTAGTAGCCCTGCCCCCAAACAAAAAAAAAGTATGTATGTGTATTTATGTATATTTATATTTATACACACAGTTACATGCTTTATAAAATTGAAAAATCTACACTAAAAACATTTTTGGACAGCAAAATCACAACTATTAGTTTGATATAAATATTTATTCGTTGTATATTGTTTTAGAACAACAAAACAGCTTGACCATAGGCCAAAATGTTTATAATTTTAACATTTTGACTCAGAATAGTAAGTTCATTCAGTGAGAACTTTATATGGATAATAACTTCACTCAGTTTTATAGTGTGTAGCCTGCAGCTTACACTGGAAAATGTGGGCCCATTAAACTGGGGAGGAGAAAGACAATTCAAAACAAAGTCAGCACTAGGTGTGTTGGGGAATGCCTGTATCCCATCTGCTCAGGAGACTGAGGCAGGAGGTTCTCAAGTTTGATGCCAGCCTCAGCAACTTAGCAAGACCCTGTCTCAAAATAAAACAGAACTGGGGATGTGGCTCAGTGATTAAGTGCCCCTGGGTTCAATCCCTGTTATCCCCCCTCCCTCTCAAAAAAAAAAAAAAAAAAAAAACTAATCCATAAACTGGTACAAAGTTTAGAAGGTAAATTCTGTTGGGCAAACGTTTTTAACATCATTTGATTTTAATTATTAGGAATAAGAAAATAGAGAAATTCTGTTTTAATAGAGATCTGGACTCATTACTAAAAACTTGTATATAGTACAAATTTAATGATTGAAAGGGTTCCTTGGATGACTGATCAGTGGGTTGCAAATGGTCTACAGATGGAAGGTGGTGACACGGTACTTAACTCTGTAGTAACAAGAAATATTTCTGGCAAATGTGAATCTTATTTCATTTTAGAACTAACCTTTACTGGGTTAAGGTGCTTTTATCGGAAAAAGTACTTTTTTTTTTTTCCTTAAACGCTCAATACATTGTGCTTCAGTTTAGATAATTGACCTAGATTGCTGAAAAGTTTATTAAATCACCCACTGGCAGCAATTTCTTTAAGTTTGTATATTCATGGGAAGGTCACAGTTGAGATATTTAACAAAATAATGGCCAAAATACCTAGGTTTGTACAATGTTGAAAAACTATCTACAAAAATTAAACTGGAACTAAAGCAGATACACTGAGGATAAAGAGGCAGAGTTCAGGGCTGGAGTTGTGGCTCAGCGGTAGAGCACTTGCCTAGCATGTGAGAGGCACTGTGTTCAATTTTCAGCACTGCATATAAATAAATGAATAAAATAAAGGTCCACCAACATCTAAAACTTTTTAAAAAGAGGCAAACTTCCAACATATTCTACAGTCTGCAATTCAAATTTCAAAGTACTTAGTTCAAATGCCAGCTTTCTCACCTATTGCCTTTAATGATTCTGAAGATGTGCTTTTTCTCCAGTGATGGGGGATTCCATTCAGCTCAGTTTCTTAGTGTAAATAAGCAGAAGGGCTTTGCTGGTGGTGGGGAGGGAAGTAGTGGGCAAAAATTCGAGGTGTGCGGGGCACTGTGGTGCATGTGTATAATACCAAGGGCTCAGGAGGCTGAGGCACTAGGATCACAAGTTCAAAACCAGCCTCAGCAACTGAAGGCACTAAGCAACTCACTGAGACCCTGTCTCAAAATAAAATACAAAATAGGGCTGGGGATGTGGCTCAGTTGTCCAGCATCCCCAGGTTCAATCCTCGGTACCAAAAAGAAAAAAAACCAACAACAACCCAAGGTGTGACTTAAGTGAGACTGCAAGGCAAAGGAAAGAGGTTCTATTTTGTAGGTGATGTCTAAGCTCCCTAAACAGATGGTAGTAGACCTTGAGTTAAACCTTTGGGGAAAATAAGAAATCGGCATGAAACACTATTAAGTTTAAAGTAACATCTGAACGAACCCCAAGAGAAATTCTCCATCTGAGATCTTCAGCAGGTGCTAAAATGGTGGGGGAAATGTTTTATTTTGAGCCTCTGTAACAATAAACAACTTTTTTGTGTGTGAATCTGCTAGATAAAAATGTCTTTTGGTGGCCTGCATTAGAAACAATACCTTGTTACAGTTCGTTGTTATTCATAGTAAAGAAATATGTCCTGCCAGGGTTAGATCATCTGAACAGTTAGTGGGTTCTTTAACAAATACCTTATTTGAGGATTTCATGAGCCTCATCAGTCACTTTTGGAGTGTGAAAGAGGCAAATGTGAGCCTTTCTTACTCAAAATAACTGCTTGGAGAAGCTTTTTTTCTTGCAAAGAAGTTATGAGCACTCTGGGTTTCCAAGGAAACTGATAGCACACAGTTTTTCTTTGGAAGAGATGCTGTGGTCAGAAACTTCTTAGTGTTCCTTTATTGCTTTGCATCAACCCCTCAAATGACACAGAATAATCCCACTGTAATGAAGAAATCTTGAGAACATGCAGTTGGGTCCTTGACATTGATGGACTGCAGCTCCTTAAGAATTGGGAGAAAGAGAAGGACATAGGGCAGGGGCCAGTGGCTCCTGGCTTTCTTCCTTGGCCAATGCATAGCGCCTGGCTTTTCTGGGGTCAGGCTCTGGTGTCTCCTCTGCCCATCTTCCAACACGGCGCACACCCTTCCCCACCTTGGGCGCATTTCTGCAAGGATTATGGTCATAGATAACCAGCTTCAGACCTGACAAGTGGGCCAGACTGGGAAAGTAACGGATGCTGTTCCGGTCCACATCAATTACCTCCAGTAAAGGCATATGAAGCAGCACAGTGGGGAATTCGGTCAACAGGTTTCCTGAGAGCCAGATGGTCCTTAGCTCGCTGAGGCGCTGGAGCTGGCCGGGTAGGAGACGCAGGGCATTGGAGCCTGCATGCAAAGTCTTAAGGAGACTCAGCTCACAGACCACGTCTGGCAGCTGGGTGAGGCAGTTAGCTTCAATCCAAAGGGTCCGGAGGTTCTGGAGCAGCCTCAGCTCATTAGGGAGGTTGCAGAGTTTGTTGTTGCCCAGGTAGAGGATGCAGAGCTGTTTTAAGGTACATACCACTTGAGGCAAAGCCTTGAAGTTGTTGAAATCCAAGGCTAAGATCTGCAGGTTCTGCAGCTGCTCCAGCTCTGGAGGCAGGCTATTGAGGTGGTTGTCACTGAGGTAGAGCTTGACCAGGTCCGTGAAGGAGCACACATGCACAGGGAAGCGGCGTAGCTGGCTCCCACTCAGATCCACCATCTTGTCCAGCGGCATCTCCTGGAGGTCTCCAACCACGTAGTTTTGGCAACAGTCACCAGGGATGAAGGCCACAAGGGCCTTGATGGTGTTCCCCATGTAGAGCCAGACGCATGCCTAACTTCTACCCACAGACTCACCTGACAAGGCAGTTTGTTCTACTGACTGCTCTGGGGCTGTCCTGCCTTCCCTTTATTAGTGAGGATTGCATGACAAAAGCCAGTCACTTTGACAGAGAAAAGTGCTCCTGATAGCAACCTGAGTGTTGGGTGATAGACCTAACAGACTGTCTGGGAGGCCGTGTCTGACACACTTGCCTTTAATCACTTAAACTGCAACCCTTTAAAGCTGAAAAGAACTGCTGTTTTTTTGTAATGCTAAAATACTGAGAGATTACATTAAGGGGCAAAAAAAAGGGGGGTAGATGGGTGGGGGAGACACCCACATTACTACTCTGCAGGTATAAATATAAACATCTGGCTCAGCGATAGAGTGCTCGCCTAGCATATGTGAGGCCCTGGGTTCGATCTTCAGCACCACATAAAAATAAAAAAAATAAAGGTATCCAACTCAACTAAAAAATATTTTTAAAAAGATGATATTGGGTCAAAGGATGTATGCTTTTTTTTTTTTAAAGAGAGAGACAGATACAGAGAGAGAGAATTTTTTAATATTTTTCGGCAGACACAACACCCCTGTTTGTACGTGGTGCTGAGGATCTAATCCGGGCCGCACGCATGCCAGGCGAGTGCGCCACTGCTTGAGCCACATCCTCAGCCCCAGGATGTATGCTTTAAAGGTTTTTTTAATTGATATTCTTCTTATCCCCACCAAACCTGAATCAGGGTACATACCCAAGAAGCAGAGAGGGGTTGGGATTGTGGTAGAGCATTTGCATACCTAGCATGTGTGAGGCACTGAGTTTGATAAATAAAGGTATTGTGTCCATCTACAACTAAAAAAAAAAAGCAGTGGCTACTGGTGTTCTTTTCTCATTTTCTTATTTTTTCATTCACCAGATAATATCTTCACACACTTAAAACTTGCCTTTGGGCTGAGGATGTCACTTTGTGGAGAGTGTTTCCCTAGTGTGAGCAAGGCCCTGGATTCAATCCCCAACACTGTAAAACAAAACAAAACCCAGTTTTCTTTTGAGAAAAGACAAGTAGAAAAGCAGAAGGCAGGGTTTAGGGTGGAGAACACTTGCTTTCTAGAGCTTAAATGAATTGAGGATTCATTCGTATAGTGCAACTGTGTCACATATGTTTAAATTCCTATTTCATGTAGTGCCCTGTTGTAGGGAAGCAGTGATCAGTCAGAACATTTCTTAGTGCTAGTCTAGAATGGGATTTTCAAATTCTGACCAGTAGAAATGTGGGCAGAAATGTTTGATGTCACCTCTAGACACGGCTCATTGTGAAAAAAAGTCTTGTCCTCCTCCACACTCTTTCCCCACTTTTTGGCTGGATATTGATACCTGGGGTGACTTCAGAAGCCACCAAGCATGTGTTGAATTTGGCAGGGCCTCAGGTCATCCTGGATTCCTGAATAAGAGCAAGGTGCAGAACACCTCCCTTCCCCCGCCCCCCTTCACTCAGTCACTAATTGGATTTAGGTAAATGAGAAGGAAACTTAAGTCATTGAGATCTGGGGGCTTGTTTGTTACTGCACCTTAAGAATATAGTAGTTAAAAATAAGGAGGTAAATCTACATATCCTGATTTGGAAAGCTATTTAGGATAAATGGCGGAGAAAAGAAAAGCAAGATTCAGAACAGTTTTTTATGATTGCCATCTGAAAAATATGCATAAGTCCTTGTGTGTGCATAAAAATATCTGCAAGAAATACAGTGATACACCCTTTTGTACTGTTTGATTTAAATATATATAATGGCACATATTATTTTAAATGTAGCTAGGTGCAGTGGCACTTGCCTGTAGTCCCAGTGACTCAGGAGACTGAGGTAGAAGGATCACAAGTTCAAGGCCAGCCTTGGCAACTTAAATCATGTCTCAAAACAAAAAATATGAGGGCTAGGGGTGTAGCTCAGTGGTAGAGTGTGCCTGGTTCAATTCCCATAAACAAGTACATGTCCAGGAAACAATCCAGCAGCCTGCTACTGTCTGGAAAGAATGTCTGGACCTTAAGGGAAGACGGACGCACTGTTGAAGCTCTGCCAATGTCTTTACTATAACAAATTTAGCAGACATAGACAAGGAGCAGCCACATGAATGGTGTGGTTCTACAGAGCTACTTGGTGAAGCAGTGTCACTACCCACTTTCTGCTCACAAGACGAAGACCGAAACCCATGTTCTTGGGCTTTGTACAAGTTGAATGTCAAGGACTATTGAGCCCTCTCCTTGCTTTGCTAACTTGTATCATAATAACTAGCCTCTCAACAAGTACCATGCTTTGCCTCTATAGCATGGTCCAGTGGCAACTACAAACAATCATGAAGCAGCTGCCCTATTTTCTCTAGAGTTGATAATATTGCTAACAGCTGATTGAGCATCTGCTCAATGTTAAGCACTATGGCCATGTGCTGTAGGTATGTTATGTAAATTTAGGTGTGTTATGTGAATTCTTATCACAGATAATGTTTTACCCAATTTTTCAGATGAGAAAATAGTGGCTCAGAGAGGTTTAGTTTACATCAAATAACTAACAATAGAACCCTGCTTTCACAGAACATCCAATTCTACCACGGTGAGGGAAGTGGAACTCTTTCTTGTTAGGTCACACCAGTTGACAAACTTTGCCTCCATACGTAGAACATTAATTCAGCACCTTAGTGCCAGTCCCTAGATAGCAGGTAGTTAGGGTTTGGATGTGGTTTGTCCTCTGCAGGTTCATGTGCTGAAAGTGGTCCCTAGGGTGGTAGTGTTGAGGTGGAGAATCTTTAAGTGGGGCATAGGGATCACTGGGGCTCCACCCTCATGAATGGATTAGTGGTGTCTCTTAGAAGCGAATCAGGTCTGCTAGGAGTAGATTAGTTAAACAGTAGTTTTTATAAAACTCAATGGTCTCTTGTTACCTGGGCTTCCATGTTATTTCTCTTTCCGTCCCACCTGATGTGCTGCCACCTTGATACCATCCTTCAAGAGGTCCTCACCAGAGCTCACCATGCTCTTTAACCTCTAGAACTGGGAGTTAAAATAAACTTCTTAATAAAGTATCCTGTCACAGGTATTTTGTTACAGCAACAAAAAACATGATAAGACAATAACTAAATACCAAGAAGTTTTCTTACGTGAAAAATGGAGATAAAAATAAGCAGAAAAAAAATCAAGAGGCAAAAACAATGTAAAGAGCTGAGGAAAATTGCAATTAAATATACTATGATATTCAGAAAGTTAACTATAGTACTTATTTGCTAGGCATGATAAGATTTTATAGCTAATGTAATGCTTACTATAACCTTAAAATGTATTGTTCATTATTGTTTCCATTTGATACATGAGGAAATTGGGGAATAATGAGATTCTGAGTTTGAACAAGCTAGTTGGAAGGAGGGCCATGGTTTGAATCCAGGTATCTTGCTCTACAATTTATATTCCAAATAATCTTGAATAACATAACATTCATGAAAAGACTAAGATGCTATAAAAGAAAGGAAGGAAAGAAGAAATGAAAGTATAAAAAAAATTACAATAAAAAGTGCAATAGAGGGCTGGGGTCATAGCTCAGTGGCAGAGTGCTTGCCTAGCATGGGATTCGATCCTCAGCACCACATTAAAATAAATAAAAAAAATAAAGGTTAAAAATGCACATAATATTTTGAAAAAAAAATCTATAGAGTCTGGTGTGCATTCCTTGAATCCCAGCTATTCAGAGACTGAGGCAGGACGATCACAAGTTCAAGGCCACCCTGTACAACTTAGTGAAACCCTGATGCAGAAGGGCTCAATTTCCAGTATCTATCTCCTCACTCCCCTGACACAAAAAAGTAACAAGGAAAACAATATGGTGTTTACATAAATTTTTATTTTCTAGTGAGTTAGCTTTGAGGTGTGGTTTGCTTTTCCTTTAAGTTCATGGTGACCATGATGCTAGATGTAGAGAAGAATGCCCACAGGTTGTGTTGTGGTGTTGTACTTCCTGGGCCTTCCGGGAGAACAGTCCAGAAGCAACCCTGTCTCACCCAGACCATTTGACCATTTGCACCTTCTGGTTTTTAACCCAGACTCTGCTACCAAGGTTCAGAACTAAGTGATGGATCTTCACATTTTTCAAGGTGCAGTTCTAGTGTTGTGGTTCTTAATTTCAGTGTAGTAGAAACTTTCATCCAAATCTGGGAAACCAGCTGAGCTTAGGTGCCATAGCTAGGGTCAATGCCCTAAGCTGCAGAATCAGAGCTTGTCCTATGAGAGTGTCATTGTCAGTGTCCTGGGCCCAACTCCTGCTGCTTCTGCCTCTCACTGTACCTCTCACTGATGCTGGCTACCGCCCCTGAACCTAGGTGCTGCTGCTGCCACGGCCAGCTCCTCTTCAGAATGGATTTTGCCTATGTCCTTCCTGCTTTTGCATCACCAACAGTTGAATCAGGAACCCACTGGGGCCCATTGGTTGCGTTTTTAGAATTGATAACTAAAAAAAAAAAAAAAAAAAAAAAAAGTGGATTTGTCTACCACCAAGATTTATATAGTGAGAAATTCTCCAGAGATGGAAGATGAGTTGTTTACTGTCAGCCAAAAAGAATCACGAGTGTCCTCCACCACTAACCTATGGTCCTGTTCCCACTCCCTCTTATGGCTGTCTGACCTTGCACAGGTAATTTTTCTTCCTGGATCTATGGGACTATTGTGAACAGTTTATTAAAACAGAATTAATATGGGATGTATGATGACTCCCAGAGCTGGGACATGACTGGTTTTCTAAACAATTATAAAGTATTAAAAGATCTTGAATGGAATTTTTATAATCTTAAGACTCTTTTCAAAAGAATTCAGTTACATTCAATGTGACAGCTGTATCAGCAGTTGACAGTACTATTTAGGAAAAGGTATGTCAAATTAACCATTAGTAATAAACCCTGAAGTGAAATGAAAACAGTTCATCAAAACAGAATTTTATGAGGTTGCATTTGGTTAACCTGGTTCCATGATTTTTAAAGGTAAAAAAGAAAATAATTTATTTTTACTATATTCTATAATTTAGGTTTTTATGAATTCAGACTCTTACCATCATGTCTTCTTAATGAGGTGGCAGTATAAATTTTAGTGTTAAGAGCAGTAAAATAACATTCTACAATTTGAAATGGGATTCTGCCACATATTTGTTTCAGGGTTTTGGATAAAGTTCCTTTACCTTGGGCTCCTCATCTTTAAAATGAGGATCATCTCAATCATCCATCTCACTGAATTTCTTTGAGGATTAAATGAGATACTATATTTAATTAGAACAGTGTCAGACAGAATTGCTAACTATGAGCTCTCGTTATGCTTAAGGGCTATTTACTTATGTTGCGTTCATTTAAGAGCCAGTGAGCTGGGAATCTGCTAGCCATTAGAAAACAATGAGAATTGTGCAAGTGCCAGGATCAAACCACTCTCTGTGAACTGGAATAGAGCTGGAGTTTTATAAAATTTCATTGAGGTGGGGCATAAACACAGCCAGTACATAAATTGGTGCTTGGCAAATGGCGAATTATTGGAAAGGGTATATTACATTTTCAATGAGAGGCACATGTATGCTTATTAAGCTGAAATAACTTGGGACCTTGTTTTGGTAGTGCATTAAAAAAGTCATATGACACCCCCAAAAATCAAATTCGGTTTAAATCCTTATCACTGTTAGTTGGAAAATGATATGTAAGTTACTCTTTTGATGTTCCAGCATCTCTTCCTGACTTTCTTACTTGCTGTTATCTGCCTCTGTTTCCCATCCAACCAGAATGGGTGCCCCAAAATCCTCTCCCAGAGTACTGTGCAGGGGATGGAATGAGCTTCAGGAGCCAGAGGCACCAGGAGCCTAATCTGACCCACTTGCATGCTGTCTGGCCTCTCTCTGGCCTGGCCTTCTCTTCTAGCCACTCTTCTCCTCCAGACAACTCTCTCTGCTCTTTTGAATTAGACTCAGGTAGCCCATCCAGGCCTTTCTCCAGACTGCATTATCTCAGTTTGCATAGTGGAGACCTAAGGTCTATTACTGGAATCTTCTTGTAAGCACTCCCCAGCTGGCAACCAAGACTGAGGAGTCCAGACAAATCTCAAACATCCAGTTGCATGTCTCAGGTGATGGTTTCCTCCTCCAGAGCCTCCTCCCTTCCCTGGGTTACATAGCCATGATTACCTAGGAAGCTACTTTCTGGCACAAAAAGGATCCATCCCTCTGTCCCTGTGAGCAGCATTTTACTGAGCATATGGGTTGCCACCACTTCCCCTTCCCAAGGAGTAGCCTGTGCAAATCAAAACAGTTCAATGCTTCTAGTGGATTATATCAGTCATAAGGGTCCTATCCTCACATTCCATGGTATTTCATGGATGCATGTGACCATCTTCATAGTCATTGGAAGAGCAGAGACCTCTCTGCCCACAGACATCTGTGAACACATCACTCTTGGTACTCCCTGGGATATCACCTGGATGACTACCTATACCCAATTTTCCATGCCCAGACCTTAGAGAGATCTGATCCTTAGTGGCACAGGGCCTGATCAGCCAAGAACTGGAGGTGGAGCCAAGAACTCAAAGGCTCTGAGGAGTGACAGAAGTGGTCCTAGCCCCTTGGACCCACTCTCAGTGCATTGAACGTGCTGTAGTCCTCCCCACCCGGCTTCGCTCCAGCAGGCCCTGTGCAGGGAATGCTCCTTCTTCACTAGCCAAAGTGGCACCACCCGACTGACCTTTAGACTGTTTGTGATTTATTAGATGCAGAATAGTTCTCTGCAAATTTTTGATTTTGCATCTTCCCTACTAGACTGTAATCTCCAGGAGGGTGGAACTCTGGGGGGGGGGGGGCGGTTGGCTTAATGTCGGAATTGTCCAGTCTCTAGCTCAGGGCGTGGTGCATGCAGGTCCTCAGCAAGTGTGAACAAATAATCTGATACTAATCGGCTAGTGAAGTAGCCATTGATTTGTACCCAGAAAACTATTTTTTAAATACTGAAGTCCTTTTTTCCCTCTGCCCTGAAATGTTCCCTTGAAGCAAAGTATTTGTGCCTGTGGTGTGTGCACATATGTGTGTGTGTGTGTGTGTGTGTGTGTGTGTGTGTAGAATGTGGGTTTATGTGTGTGTGAAACACTTTCCAGGCCAACTCTTTAATGGGCATCTTTTTGAAGAGGGTCTGGCAACCTTATTTAACCTGTTAAGTTCCATCATCCCAGATGTAGGGCAACCTATAAAAACTTAAATTGAGCAAAATTACCACATATGGTAACTTTTGAAATAAAAATTATGTTTTTAGAGTTCTGTTCTTTTGAGAAGAGTAATAGATGAATGATTAGAACATTTAAAAATGTTTCCATACATATTGTGAATATATATATAAAAGATGTATAAACTCTAGATTATGATTTCCAACTTATTTTAATTCATCCCTGTCAATTTCACTGAAATATTCACAGAATTGAAAACTTGTGACTTAATGGGTTAGACATGCTGCCTCTTTTCTCAGTTTCTCTCATTTTATCTCTTAGCTCAGTTTGTGATTGCTTTATTTCTTAGTTCTCTTGCTTCCTTGATGGTCTGTAAACTCCCTGGGCGAGGGATTGAGCCAATCCTGTTCACTGTTGCATTCTCAATACTAAGGACAGTTCCTCAGAGTGTGGGCTTTCATGTATTCAACAAATAAGGCTGAACAGTGGACAAAAATTCCTGTCCTTTTAAAGCATTTGAGTGAGTGAATGAATGAATGAACAAATGATCGACTATTCTCAGTTTGCTAATCTAAATTCAAATTGCTGGGAGCCAGTGCCTTAACAGTGTATATTTATGAATAAGTACTTTGGTGTGGGGGGGGGGGGTACCAGGGACTGAATCTGGGGCATTTAACCACTGACATCCCCAGCCCTTTTTAAATATTTTATTTAGAGATAGATTCTCACTGAGTTGCTAAGTGCCTCGCTAAGTTGCTGAAGCTGGCTTTGAACTCATGATCCTCCTGCCTCAGCCTCCCAAGCCACCGGGAATTAAATACTTTTAAAATAAAACTATTTATTATTCTGAGGTAAAGGAGAGTGGTTCTTACAAGAATTCAAAATTTATTCAGAAGCACTAACAAGATATATACAATGTTGGAAGAACCCAGGATAGAATTTAGTTTGCTTGGCAGCTGGTGGGATAAGCTCCAATTTTATTCTTTCCAGAGCTCACACTGGGGGGAAAGCTGGGGGTTCCCCCTGAGATTTGAGCCTACCGCTATGAGTGTGTGCTGAGTCTGCTCTGTGGATGTATCCAAAGCTGGATATCAGAGAAGTCTCCCAAAATATCCTGTGAAGTTAATTAGATTCTCTTTTAGTGTTGAACTTCTGGAATCTGTTCAATAACAACTGCTGTGTGAAGACAATTATTCTGAGAAAAGGAGCTTCAACAATGAACAGTGAAATGAAAACAAACCCTGAAGGAATTCCATTGACTCAACTCTTGGGGTGCAGTTAGGGAAAGAACGTGCCCAAGTGGGAGAGGCAGCCTTTTTTAGCTTGAACGTGAGCAAAAGGAACCAAGATCAAGAAAATGGGCTTTGCTGGGATTCTGCTTCAGTCAGGAGGAACTAGCTTCCTAGAACTAGCATTCTTTTTTTTTTTTTTTTTCAGTTGTAAGGGGACACAATATCTTTATTTCATTTCTATGTGGTGCTGAGGTTTGAACCCAGTGCCTCACATGTGCTAGGCAAGTACTGTACCACTGAGCCACAACCCCAGCCCCTAGAACCAGCATTCTTAATGGCCTGGAGGATAGCCCTTGCCCAAAGACCCTCTGCTCCCTACTGTACAAAGCTGAGATTTTCTTTCAGAACCCAGATCAGTACTTCATTGGAGTGTTCTCTTGGCTCTGTCAATGTCCTCTTGGAAGAGGTCCTCCCAACTTATCAGCCTCTGCCATTGGTTCTTAACTAGTGGCAATTTTACCCCTTCAGGGGATGATTACAATGTGTGAAGGTGTTTTGGTTGTCATAACCCAGAGAGTGATTCTGGTCAGTAGGGCCAGGGATGCTGTTAAGCATTAGGAAAGACCCCCGTGACCAAGAATTACCTAGCTCAAAAAGTCTCTAGAGCCAAGACAGAGAAATCCTGGTACTGATGCCAGTTAGTCCTCTTACAGGGACTAACTGCATTGCCCTGATCATAAAATAGATAAAACAACTAGCATTTTATGTTCTTGAATGGAATTGATTTTTTTTCCAGTAAAGGAAGATTTTCTTTCAATTTAATAATGGGGGCAGGGATAGTATGGAAATAACCCCAAACACAACTATACTCTTCAGAATTTCCTTTGGAAGTCTTGATATTCCTAGCACTTTGTGATAAGTGAAGGATTGATACTATGAAAGCAGTTTTAGGTTTGCACCTGTGAAACTTGAATTGACTGAGACTTATAAAGGACTCATGAATGAAGACTTGTTTATATTTGGCTGGTTGGGGGCTGGGGCTAGGCTGGTGAATCTTGCAATGCATTTTCCAGTGGAAACAATGCTATGAATGGTGGAACCCTGGACAAGCCACCAAAGTTGGCTTAATTCCTAGAGCAACAGTGATATGGTGATGCCCAGTGATTCCAGTTATTACCAACTGCTGTGTGTAAGATGGATTCTATGTGGAAAAGAATTCTGAGCGGAAGCTCAGGCATCAGAGCCTAACTAGAGGTGATTTCAGAGGATGGTAGATTCTAACTAAACTCAGATCACCTGGAGCTGAGCACATTGCTGCCTTAGTACAACCAGGGTCCTAATAGCATGAAAAGGAGGTTAGGCAGGAAACCCACAGTCCTTCCCCCAAATGCCTGGTACATGTGGGTCCATAGTTAGGTGAAACTAGTTTGGAATTTTATCTTTTTTTTTTTGGATGTTGAAGATCAAACTTGGAGCCTTGCATGTGCTAAGCACATATTCCATCATTGAGTTACTCCCCAGCCCCAGCTTCTACCTTTTTTTTCCTTTTCTTTCTCCTCCTCCTCCTCCTTCTTGACTATACAGCTTTAGAAAAGTTGCTTAATCTCTTTGAAAGTCTTCCCACATTTTTAAGTGGGGATACTAATAATGGTATTAAGTGACCATAAAAACTCAAAATATAGGATAAACTTAATAGACATCAATTCTTTTCCCCTCCAGACTTTCTTTCTTGTCAGTCCTCCTTTAAGGAATGTAGGTATTTGCCCAAGTCTGTGATCAGGTCCATTTGCATCAATAAAATAGCTGCCACTTGAGAACCTTTTGGGATTGAAGAATCAGTCTCACAACTTTGGTAACCATGAGCCATCAAAAAGTCTGGTGGGTATAGGGACAACATGGAATAAGGACAGTGAAAGTGACCTTGGGCTGGTGTGCTTTCAGATTGTTAAAGCCAGGAGAAGATAAGATAACCTTGGCACAGCCTTGATTTT
This sequence comes from Marmota monax, assembly GCF_021218885.2. Lineage (NCBI taxonomy): Eukaryota > Metazoa > Chordata > Mammalia > Rodentia > Sciuridae > Marmota > Marmota monax. The sequence continues at coordinate 6,587,422 of NW_026695212.1, forward strand.
TGACACTGTCTCCTCTTAATTGTCACCTCTCATCCCTCACATATTACTGAACTGACATTAGAATGAGATAAAGTGATATTGGGGAATGGGATCTATACCATGAACTCATGCTTCCTCTCTGTCATTCATTTTTTTTCTTTTGTGGTACTGGGGTGTTATTGTTTGGATGTGAGGTGTCCCCCAAAAGCTCATGGTGAGACAATGCAGGAAGGTTTGGAGGAAAAATGATTGGGTCTTAATAACCTGATGGATTAATTGAGTGGTAACTGAGGCAGGTGGGGTGTGGCTGGAGGAGGTGGGACATTGGGGGCATGGATTTGGGGTATATATTTGTATCTGGCAAGCGGGAGACCTCCCTGTCTGCTTTCTGATCATATGAGCTGGTTCCCTCTGCCACACTCTTCCGCCATGATGTCCTGCCTCATCTTGAGCCCATAAGGAATGGAGTTGGCTGTCAATGGACTAAGATCTCTGAAAACTTGAGCCTGCAAATAAATGTTTCCTCCTCTACTATTGTTCTGGTTGGGTCTTTTCGTCACGGCAGCAAAAAAATATGACTAAAACATGGGGATTGAACCCAAGCCCTTCCACATATTAGGCAAGTGCTGTGCCATTGAGTATATCCCCAGCCCTCCTTCTGCATTTTCAGGATTTAATCCAGTTTTTGTCCAGTGAGCATCATCTTTGGACCCTGGAGGAGTTCACAAATGTTACCAGCTGGAAGTTTTTACTTGGAGACATCCACAGTGCTTCTCTCAGAGGTGGGGCGGGGGTATTTATATGCCAGGATGATGAAAGAGCAGTTATGTGATTACATGAGTAGATTTTGTGAGTCCTTTGGGGATCTGACTACATCTGGCTCTGAAATGCCAACCTGGACTTTTCGGAGGCCCTGGGGTGAGCTATGTCTTTCTCTTGTTCATTTTTCATTTACATTTGGAGGGAAGAATGGCAACAATTCAATGGCATGGCACTTCTGGGGTCTGTAGGACAGTAGGGTTGTTTGAATCCCTGCTGAATCCTGCCTAGCTGGAGTGAGGTTGATGGGTCGGGGTGGCATGGAGGAGGTCCTGGATTGGGACTCTGAAGCTCTGTGTTTGCATTCTTTAAATTGCCATGTGATATCGAGCAAGTTGTTTAGCTTCTCGTGATCTCCTTTCTCTTATCTGGAAACAAGAGTGTTGTCCCTAAGAACTTGGCAACGTGGACTTTCCACAGGGTGACTTTGGTGTCACCAAATGTTGTATCTCTTAGCTGCAAATGTAGGTTAAGGGTGGGGTAGGTGGGGCAGGGGTTGTGCTTGAGGAAAATATTGTTTTAATTTTGATTTAAATACTGGACCACAAAGTTAAGATTAGCAAAGACTTTGATCCAGCCTTCCTTTTGTAACCCCCAAGATGTTTAGAGGAACCAGCATAAGTAGACCAAGACAGCATGAGCTTTAGAGCCACAAAAATTTGAGTTTGAATATCAGCTCTTCCATTGATTAGGGTGAGTTAATTTCTCTGAGCTTCGGTTCACTTACTTGCCAAAATGGACTAGTGACATGAGGTTGTCCTGAGGTCAGTAAGATAATGTGTTCAAAGTATCTTGCACACAGAAGGTGCTTGTTGGGCAGGTCCAAAATGGCTATAGTTAGGCTCCCTCATCAAGACTTCTGGTGGCCTGTTTTATGTTATGTTTTAGTGTGTAGCTAGGGCTGGGAACCAGCTATGTATGGTTAGTCAAGGCCAGAAACACTGATTCAGCGTGTATACTCAAGGTCAGAAACACTTAGCTTGTTAGCATGCACCCTCTTATGTAACCTGTTGGCAGCATGCCTTCTTTATTTGGCCTGATTATGAAAAAGGCCTAGGGAAAAGACTCAGGGGCTAAATAGGGGCAAAAAGGAGCTGGCTTAATGGCTGTGGCTACCTCTGAATAAAGGATGACCCATATTCCCACTGTGCCTCACATCTTCTTTCAATTGCCAGATCCTTGAACCTTGGTTCATGGGCCTGAGTCTCTCCCTCACCCTGACAGCACTTGAAAAATGGTTTGTCTCATTATGCTTGTGAAGTCCTGGTGGACACTGAGACTGGACCAGCTAGCTCTAGGGGTGTCTCTCCCTGTTCCTAAGCCTTATCCAGATTCCTGGCTTGGTGTCAGGACGACCTAAACCTGCTTGGGTTGGCTTTATACCCTTCTGGTTTACTACCCACTTCCTGCATCCTCCTCCATGATATATAAAAATATACATTTTCCTTTGGTCTCCTCTATAGTTTGAATCTGAATTGTACCCTGAAGTCTTGTGTGTTAAAGGTTTGGTCACCAGCCTATGGTACAATTGGAAAGTGGTGGAACCTTTAGGAGGTGGGCTCTAGTGGGAGGAAGTTAGATCACTGGGGGTGTGGCCTTGAAGGGAATACTGCGCCCTGGGCTCTTCCTCTTTTGCTCTTTGTTTCCCAGCCTCCATGTACTTCTGCCATAATTTTCTGCCTCACCACAGGTCCAAAAGCAATGGGACCAAGCAGCCATGGACTGAAACCCCTGAAACATGAGCCAAAACAAGTCTTTCCTCTTTTTTTCTAACTTTCTTCTTTTAAGTTTATTTATCACAGCTATTTTATCACAGTCATAGGAAGTTAACAGTTTCTTATGCTGATATTTTCTTCTTTCATGGTATTCTTAGAAATGTCAGCAAGATGCTCTTTTTTGAGCAACATCTTGCAATGTCTTTAGTTCCCTTTACTGGGGCATAAAGCTCTATTATGCTGGGTTCCTCCAGCTGGGGAATGAGCAACCAAAATCCTTTAGTTGAATGCTTTGGAGGGTGGTCCACAAATCTGCAGAAAGGAGTGGCTTGATCTTCATTGCCTATGTCTTAGGACAGAGTCCCTTGTTCCTTCATCAGAAAAACAGTCCTGGAAGGAATGACTCTGTCTAAAAATAGGACATTAGAGCTGCGGCTGCACCAGCAGATGGAGAGCCTCCCCATCAGCTTTGGGACAGGCCAGCTGATAAAGCTTTCTGCTCCCAGTGCCCAGATAACTCACAGCTGTTTTCCAGATCAAAGGGCCCTGGGGATGCCAGCCTCACGCCACACGTCAGGTGCTTGTTATCAAATGCTTCATGTGAGGTGGGAACAGCTGGGTCAGCCTCCAAGCCTTGCCTACCAGATGGATTAGGAAGGGTGGGCAAGATGAACTGCAGCCATATTCTAAAACCCAGCAACCTCCTCACTTCACTCATATATATGTATTTTTTTTCTAGATTGTATCAAAAGTTGGATTTTCCCTTCCATTATAGCCTAGGTTGGTGTAGCACAGGGGTTAATGGAGTGTATTCTGGAGCCAGACTTCTTGGGTTTGAAGCCTATTTTGTTTTAAATTAATACACTTTATTATTATTATTATTATTATTATTATTATTATTAAGAGCAGTTTTAGGTTCATGGCAAAGTTGAGCAGAAAGTACTAAGATTTCCTACATGGCCTTTATCCCTTCCACTCCAAACTCACCCACAATTAACAAGTCCAATCAGAGTGGCACATTTGTTACAATCAATGGAGACTGATATCATTATCACCCAAAGTCCCCAGTTTACATTAGGGTCCAATCCTGCTGATGATTTTTGATAAATATATAATGACATGTACCCACCACTGTAGTATCCTACAGAGTATTGTTACTCCCTGAAAATCCTCTGTACTCTGCATAGTCATCCCTCCCGAGTGGCTGGTATTACAAGCATGCACCACCATGCCTAGCCACAAAGTTAATTTTTTAAAAATTTTCTTTCTGTAGTCGTTTATAGACAGCATGACTTTATTTTGTTTATTTTTATGTGGTACTAAGGATTGAACCCAGTGCCTCACACATGCTAGGCAAGCGCTCTGCCACTGAGCTACTGCCCCAGCCCCACAAAGTTATTTTTAATAATAAGAATGAACCTCATGTCATTTATCTTGCTGAGGGCTTTGTATATTATCTCATCTAAATATCACGACTGGGCTGCAAGGTAGAGACCAGAATTGTTCTCCATTTTCATTTGGGGAAGGAAGCCTCCTGATGCAGGAGGCTCCAGGACCCCATTCCGCACCATGCTTGGCATCCTATGGATTTAGTCCAAGCATTTACATAATTGATACTGTTCCTGGTGTAGCCCTTCCTGTGTTCTTGGAATATGGTGCAAAGAGAGAGACGGGTGGAGCAGGTGGGCACTCAGGCAGCCTCCTTGTTTCCCTGATGCTTCCCAGTACTAAGGAGATGTAGGAATCTGGACACTCCAGAGGACTGGTGCAGCTACCTGCCACACAAACAGCTGCACTGTGCCTCCCCTCACCAGCCCACTAGATGGAGAAAATTTCGAGCACAGCCGCCATTATTAAGCCCTTGCTAACATGTTGGGTGCTCAGCAAAGCGTCCTTTTGATCCTCCTAGCAACTCTGCAAGAATGTTTATCAACCTTATTTATTTTAAAATATTTTTTAGTTGTAGATGGACATAATTCCTTTATTTTATTTTTATGTGGTGCTGAGGATTGAACCCAGTGCTTCATATGTGTGAGACGAGCACTCTACCACCGAGCTACAACCCCAACCATCATCCATATTTTTTAGATAAAGAAACAGGTCAGAGAACCTAGGTGGGGCCCAGGTCACAAAATTAGTAAGTGACAGAGCTGCATCCTGCAGTGTGTGGGATTGAGAAGAGGCTGAGGCTTCTGGCAAAGGAGAGACATTCTTTAGGAAACAGTGCAAGAAAATGAAAAGGATTCATGGAGAAGGCTGCCACATAGCCTCATCCCTCTGGTGTCTAGAGTAACATTTCCCCAGAATCCCAGGCCCTGTGTATGGCTTCCCTAGGGCTCACCAAGCTCAGCCTGAGGTCAGGCTCTATAATAACCTCTGCTGGAAGACAGACAGCCACAGATTCCCAGACGTGCCCTCTGGGACACCTGGCCTGAGTGCAGTGCACTCGGACAGACCCTGTGACCTGTCTTGAGGTTTCAAGTTTGCCCTCAGTCTCCATAGCAACCCTAGATCTCTGGGCTGTGTGTGGGATAGACATGTGACATATGACGGAAGTACTGGCACGGGCTCTAGGTCAGACTGCCCTGGATGCCCAAATAAATACTGCTGCCTTGAAACTCAAATCTGTGGACAACACACTTAAGAATAGAAAGTACTGTGGAAGGAAAAAAATCTTTTAGACTCTTCTACAGTGAAGATTTGATATTTATATTGACTATGACAATAAAAAAATAAAGGAGAAAATAAAGTTTGGAAGGAAGCATGTTAAAATGTGATTTTGATAATTGGTCATTTATATTTTCATTTAAGACGTAAAACATGCCTGCTTTTATAGTGAAAAATAAGCATTTTGAAATTCCCCCTTTCCTTCTAGAGTGGCTTATGTGCACCGTGAGGCGTTAGAGGGGATTGGATGTCTAGGAGCACGATCTCCTCTGTAAATTTTCTCCTTCCTGGGACGGGGAGAACAGTAGAAGGACCGTAGAGCTTCACAGAATTAGTGTGAGCATTCAGTGGGACAGTCTGGGTAAAATTTTTCATTACAAGTGTGGCTCATAGTAAATGGTCAGCATTAGTGGTCATCATCAAAATCACTGTGACTATGACCACCAGAGGGCACACCTGGCCGTGGGAGTTCATGGGACACCATAATTCATAGGTAGACAGATGTGAGAAGTCAGAAATGCCACTTGCTTTCTTGCTTATCTTGCCAGCCATGTGTTGAGAAAGACTCCAACTTTGGAGTCACAGTGGCTGCCTTTCCATAGCAGTAGCAGAAGCTGACCTTGTCACTCCTGGGAATGCACATGTCACAGAAATAAAATATCCCCCTGGGTGAGAAGGGCAGAGATACAGGGTAGGACCAGTACCTCCCTGGAATGGGATGGTGAGCATAGGGAAGGGACCCGTGTGGGAGCCTGAGGACACTGCTGTGTGGGGCAGAGGTGGACATTCTCTTACGACTAGTCATTGGCTCTGGAGGCCGTGTGAAAAGAGGGTGGAGTCCTGGGTCAGTTGAGTGTGTGGGCAAGTTCATCCAGTGCCCAAAGAAATGGAGACTTAAAAAACTCTCAGGGAAAAAGGGACTCAAGCCAGCTCAGGAGGCTGAGACACGAGGATCGTGAATTCAAAGCTGTTGCTGAGGCACTAAGCAACTCAGTGAGACCCTGTCTCTAAATAAAATACAAAATAGGGCTGGGGATGTGACTCAGTGGTCGAGTGCTCCCAAGTTCAATCCTAGGTACCCCACCCCCCCACGCACATACCCCCCAAAAGAAAAAGAGAAACAGGAAAAGGGAACTCAGGAATCTGACCTGTCACAGTCTCCCTTATCTGCCAAAATCCCCCTACTCAGCCAAAGTAAGCCTGCCAAAAGTAACTGACCAACTCCTCCCATGACCTGGCCTTGCTAAACCCTATAAAACTCAGAACCTTATTGTAGCTTGTTACCATTTTTCCTCTTGAACATGTGCCCCTCTGTTGCTTAATAAAGCATTGCTCATCCATCGAGGTCTCTCTCCCTTTCTTTTCCCTTTGGATTCTCTTTCATTTGCTTTCAAGCGTCATGGCTGCATTCTTCTAGTTGATGACTCCACAATCCTATCCAGCTCTGGCATCTAACTCCAAGGTCCAGATTGTCTGTATATCTCATTGTCTCTTTTGACTTCTCTACTTGCATGGGGTTTAATAGGCCTGAAACAAGAACTCTGTTCTTCCTGAGCAAACCCCAACCTATAGTTCTTTCTATCTTTTCCATCTCAGAAAACAGCATCCCCAACCACCCCAGTCATTTGAGGGAAGGAGTCATCCCTGATTCCTCCTTTCCCCTGCCTGCTCATATCCGAGCCACTGAATGACTCTGCTGTGTATCCTTCATGTTCCCCAGCCCCATCCCCCACTCCCTACCTCCACTGCCGTATCCAGGCCAAGCCTCCACTCTGTCTCCAGAACAGGCTGTACACAGCAGTCAGAGTGATCCATTAACAAGGTAATCAGACATAGAGATGGGCATGGGGACCTCCAACAGCTTCATATTGCTCCTAGAATAAAATCCAATCTCCTCACTCTGGATTGCGGGATCTCTCTCCCACTCACCTCCCAAGCTCTGTATCCAAAATACTGGCCTCTTTCTGTTCACCCATGGCAGGGCCTGGCAAGGCCTTCCTCTATCTAGAAAACCCTTCCAGCGACTAGTGCTTTCTACCACTCAACCCTCAAGTCAAGTGGCACCTCCTCAGAGAAACTTCCCTGAATTTCCTAAACCCCATTACCCAAGGGGAAGATGCTCCTTTACTCCTCATGGTCACCATAACATGGCTCTGTTTATTCATCACCTTTAAATTATCTTGTTCTTTTTTTTTTTTTTTTTTTGCCAGTTTCTGGCTGTTATCCCTATTAGGGTGGGTGTTGTCCACCTTCTTCAATGTTGTATATCTTGCTCCTGGGACAGGGCTTGCACATGTTCATTGCCAGGTGTGAAAGGGAGGCAGGGCCAGATAATTTGTGAACACATGGGAGGCCTGTTTGGGGACCGAGGTGAGTGGGATCTGATGCCGGATAGGATTGTCATGGCTGGTAGCTGTAGCTTATACATCAAAACCCCCAACCAAGATGAACTCTGAAACTTCCCCCACAGCCTGATTGCAGCCAGCAACCTTCTTCCTTCCTGTGCTTTCCCCCCACTGACCTTTGTCACAAAGAACTTGATAATATTAGCAGCTGGGAACAAGAGTGAGCAGAACTAGAGCTATCTTTGATCCTGGGTGATCTTTGCTCAGGCACACACAGTAGGTGGTGTGCTTGCTAGGCCAGTATGCAGCAGGCTCAGTGGGGGGAGCCATTCTCTTGTTTAACAACAAGAATCAGCAATTGGTGAAGGGACTACTTTTCCTTTTTCAGGGAGGTTTTTAAGATTGAGCAAATAGATCTGATGACTGGAAAATGATCCCCTCACCTCAGGACTGTTTTTGTTACTGGAACACTCTCATATATTGCATGACTTGCTTTCCTGTTTTTTACATTGTTGCTCAAAGATGGTGAAGTCGTCATCTATGATCTTTTCAAAAATTGTGCTTCCTATGCTCTCTCACACCAACTGTGTAGTATTTTTCACCCGAGCACTATCACCTTCTACCAAGCTATATTACTAATGTGTATGCTGTCTGCTGTTTCCCTCCTCAAAGGCAGGCTCTGCCAGTGAGGGGTCTTCGTCTCTTTGGTTCACTGTGAACCTCCAGCATCCAGGCCAGCACTGCCGTAACACCATGCTCACTGGGTATCTGGCAGATGAAGAAAAGTCTGAGCCTTGGAATCACTGTTTCTTGGGATGGGAAGAATTTCTGGGTCAAGATATCCCCGTAAGAAATGGCATTGAACCTGAGCTATCACAGAAAGGTGAAAGATAAAAGCTTTTTTTTAAAAGTCCTAAACCAACCGAAATAACAAAACATATTGAAGTTAAGTACATGTCCCAAGGTTACAAAATTATACATTTATTAGATTTATTGGAAATGCAACCAAGGCTCTTGAAATAAAAGATTAGCATCTTTTTGGATTGAACCCTGAGCCTTGTGCATTCAAGGCAAGCACTCTACCAACTGAGCTATATCCCCAGCCCAAGAGTAGCACATTTTAATTTTTTATTATTTTGGGGATTTTTTTTGGTTCTTTTTAGTGATGACAGTAGAATGTTTTTTGACATATCATACAGACATGGAGTATAACTTCCCATCTGTGTGGTTGTACATGGGGTAGAGTTACCCTGGTCATGTATTCATTTATGAACATAGAAAAGTTCTGTCCGATTCATTCTACTCTTTCCTATTCACATACCCACTCCCTTCTCTTCATTCCCCTTTGTCTAATCCAGTGAACCTCTACCCTCCACCCCCACCAAAATGAAAAGACCACTGAAGTATCCTACAAATTTTAATTTCCAAACAAGTACGTATCGGTCTCCATGACCCTCTAAAGCAAAAGACCTTCCAGAGTCCTTTCTTATTCTTATTATGAAAGTGGAAAAGGTCATGGAAGCCCAAGAGTGAGATGAACACTGGGGGGTTTTACCCAGGTATAACTAGGTCATTTCTTGCTCTTACCCCACAAATGGCAATTTTGAGGGAATTTCAAACAGCAGGCATATAAGCAAGTGGCTGCAGCTGGGTTTTTGTCCCTAAGTACAGGAAGCTCTTGGTGGTGACTTGTCAGACTCCCAGATAGTGGTGGTCGGTGGTTGGTAGCTGGTGGTTGTGGTCTTTGGATATTGGATTTTCTATTTGGGTTTTTTCCCATTTTTTTTGTTTATTATTATTATTATTATTATTATTTTAGCTAGCATCCTTGTTCCAGTTCAGGACGAGCTATGAGAGTAGTCAGAGCAGTTTGGCGGTGCAGTGGCAGAGCTCCTGCTGTGAGCTTGCTCTTCACAGGCCATCATATGGTCCTGCAGGACATTGGGGAAGGGGGCTTCGCCCAGGTGAAACTTGCCTGCCATCAGCTCATGGGACAGAGGTTGTGGTGAAGGTCCTGGCAAAAGTAGCCTTGAACTTCCCATTCCTGACTGAACCGGAGATGATGGAGGCCTTGGACCATCAAAATATGATCCAGCTCTTTTAGGTCATTGAGACCGTTGACTATATCTGCCTTATCATGGAGCATACAGGTGGGGAACAGCTATGGGACCTCATCCTGGAACCCGATGGCATGCAGGAGCAGGAGGCCTGCAGATCATTCAGGCTGATCTTGAGTGCCGTGCATACTGCCACTAGCAGGGTATCCTGCATCTTGAAGGCTGAGAACATCATGGTGGATGCCAGCAGCAATGTGAAACCCAGCGACTTTGGCCTGAGCTGGGGAGAAGCTGAAGAGGATCTGGGGCACTCTCCTATGCTTTGCCCCTGAACTGGCCCAGGGGAAGGAATACAAAGCCCACTCCCTCCCCCAGACATCTGGAGCCTGGGGGTCATTCTCTATGCTCACTGGGAGATGCCCATTCATGGCAGCCAGCAGAAAGCAGCTGAAGAAGCTGATGACACAGGGAACCTATGACATCCCCCGCATGTGTCTGAGGGAGCAGAAAGCCTCATCAATGGGACCCCAACAGTGGCCCCACACAGAGGCCCACCATAGAGCAGGTCATGGGGCACCCATGGCTGAGCCAGGGTGGGGAAGCTGCTTCGCCCAGTCCTTCTAGTGAGGCACTCCCCAAACTCCCGGATCCCACAATTATGAAACTCATGATTGACGTGGGTCACCACCCCTATATACCTGGGTGTCTGTGGCCAGATGAAGATCTGATGATGGGATGGCCACCTACCTCATCCTCATAGAGAACCCAGCAGGCAGGCCCTATGGATCTTCCCAGGGTCTGCTCCAAGAAGTGTCCCAGTGAGCCTGCCCTTCCCTTGCCCTGTGAGCAGCAGCAGCCTGAGGAGGCTGAGCAGTCCCAGCAGAAGGGTGCTGGAAGTGCCAGAGCCTGCCATCCCTCTCTGCTTCCTCCACATAGACACACCCCCTCCCAGCCCAGCCTCCCAGCGGGAGACCCTGTGCCCAGCAGGGGTTGGAAGAGGGTGAAGAGGAGGATCGCCAAATGCTCCCAACAACTGTGCTGCTTACCCTGCCTCCATGGGACAGCGTCCAGAAACAGAGTGGCTCCAATGGAAATGCCCAGACAGAACTGAGGGACAGCCACAAGACCCTGAGCTCTCTGGAGGCTGACGACATGGTGTGGGATGAGGTGTGCAGAGGGCTCAGGCTTCTCTGCAAGGATTCCAGGCAGCAACTCATCTGCATCCACCAGGAGTCTCCTCTGCCCCGCCCCCCACTACTGCGATGACACATCATAGAGACTTTTCCCTGGGACACTTCCCTCTGTCCTGCTTTTTGTCCTTTCTCCCATGTTTTGGGAGAAATTTATTCTTAATTTCTTTTCTCCCCCCACAAATTGTATAATAAAATTGATGTTTCAAAGATGAAAAGGCAGGTTTTTGTTTTGTTTTGTTTTGTTTTGTTTGAGAGAGAGAGAGAGGCTTCAGGGAGAGGACCAGAGCCCAGCAGCCATCCTCTCCAAGGCCTGGACACTGTGCCTCCTTCTACTGCTCACTGTGTATACACACTCACTTTGAGCCAGGGTAGATGGGGACTCACTTGCCTTAAGCCAATGTAGCGGGGACTTGGTTCCCTCGGCATAGTGTAGAAGAAGATGCTCCCCAGTGTAGACTTGATTCACTTTGAGCTGGTCACTTTGGCCAGAAGGAATCCTTTTCCTGGTCTTCAGGGCCCTCCCTGAAGTGTGTGGGGATGGTGTTTGCAGCTGTTGGAGAAGATGCCTCTGGCAAGACACTGGAGATTCCAAGGTGTTTTGTGGCTTCATCTCCATAATCCCACATGCAGGGAAGCAAGAGCTAGGCCAGTGGCAGGGACAGGCCTGCCTGCAGGGACGAGCCATGACCAGCTCCTCCTGGTTGCAGCTGAAGGTCATGGAGAGTGAACACATGGGATTTTGGGAATGGACACGTGAAATCTCAGGGATGCTACTTACATAAAAGCATAGTGCACCCACGTGGAATTGCTCTTATCTTTGGGTTTCTGTTGACACTGAATTTTGTAAGGTCAGGTGCACACAAAAAGTAAGAAATGCTCAGGTTAGGACAGGAGGCTTCCTGCACCTTCCAGCCCTGGCATCTCTGCAGCTCTGGGACTCCCAGAGCTACTCTGGCAGCTTCTTCCTGCCCTTCCCTTTAGTGGTCAGAAATTGATACATTTTTCTCCAATTAATTTTATTTTTTAAAAATTCCTCTCAATGTGTAAAATGTAGCTGTGAGAATTTTAGTTTTTGTGGCATTTGAGAATGATTTGGGATGGAAGAATTCTATATAACTCCAAGTTGTACAGTTTTAAAGCTTTAGTCTCATAATAATATGGCTCCACTAATAAATTTTTGTCCGTAGCAAAATGTTTCCAAGGATCTCCTGAAGAGTTCCTAAGCAGGCAGCCCTATCGTGGGCCTCGTGCTATTTCAGTTGAAAATGCAATATGCTTCTCAAGCCCATGGTCCTACAAATGGCAATTAAGCTCTAAAAATGGTAAAAGAATTCCTTATTAACACTGAAGACTCTGGAAGCTAGGCTGTGGGAGCTATAATTCTTGCTTTAACCTCCTTGAGTCTCTTCTTCACAAAAATGAAACATGGGCAGTAATAGGTCCCTCTGACAGGACTAAAGACTCAACTTAAGGTATAAGTTGGATATTGCTCAGACCCAGGATTGCCACCATTCTGCATGTATTCATGTATATAATTTAACAAATAAATGATGATTTATAATAATGTTATTACAATATATTCAAAGTAAGCCTTGTTTTTAGGAAATGTTAAGTTTAACTAAAGCTACCTTTACATTATATGATATGAAAAGAAATTTCCTACCTGACCCGTCTGTCACAAGTTCTAAACATATGGTCAATTTTAATCTGATCGGAATCACTAGAGATTTAAAAAGATGTGAAATATTTTAATCACAAATGGGAATTCTTCAAAGGGCATTTGGTGGAATGACTGTGAGGTTGTATAGAAGATGTATAAATGCTGTGAAAACATACTGAAATATTTTGATGATATCAAGGAGAAAAGGAAAGAAGGGTGTGTTTAGGACACAAATTAAAAAAAAAAAAAACAGAAGGAGGGTTAGATTGCAGTTTGTATGGGTCCTGGGGTGTCAATATACTAGTGGCTTTGGTCCTGGGCTTCATGGGCTGCTGCACTCAGGGAAGAGCCTTCCACATTCTGGGAGAAGGCGTACACAGCAGAGGGGGAGCCTGGGAACATCTCAGAGGCTCAGCATCTTTCTATCTTGCACATGTGACTGGGAGTTAAAAGCAGATGAAGCTCCTTGTTCCTGTGATATCATCACAGACTTCTTTGGAGAGTTTTAAAGTAGATGCCACACTTCTAAGAATAAACCAGAGCTACCTTCAGGAATCACTGGCCATCCATGTATGTCATGAGTGTTTATTTTCTAAGACAATGGCATGAGTTCCACCATGGTGGCTTAAACTCTACCTACTTCTAAATGCTTCTTAGACCACTCCTCATAGGACACCATGTTTTATGTTGGTTCACTTGTATACCATCTGCTCAAGCTTCAAATTTGTGTTAATTAAAATACCCAGTTACTCCAAGTTGCTCCATGACTAAGTAAGTTTGGAAAATTCTACCATGTGAATGCCTTTCTTGGAAAATTACAATTTATATTAGTTTAGACTATCTGCATTTTCCAAATTCATCTGTCACCATGTAAAACCAATGAATATTTAGCAGTACTAATGTTTGGGATACTTGATAGTTGAGTTCAGGATTGCTATGTTGATTAAAACAAAGCATGCACAGCTCTTCTAATGCATAAAACATAATAAGGACCCAATAAAGGTAGAGTGATTATTATCAAGCTTAGCTAAAGGTCCTGCTGTATCCTGAGCACTGCACACAAAAGAAGACTACAACTGGTTCTGGCAGCTGCTGCTGGGTGACATTGTGGGAGCGGAGATGTGGTTACATCCTTTTTTTCTTACATGGTAAGACATTTGGGGCCAGTGGATAAGGAGATGTGAATCCAGATAAGCACAGGGTTACTGGCCACAGCTGATGGCCTACAGGACAGATGGACCATCTCTGGCACTCAGTCCCAGGTGTATACACCGGTTGAACCAGGACACACCTCTGGTTCTCACGGCTCACTCTGAGTTGTTTGATGGGAGGTAGGGTGTCTTGGAATCCTGGCATTCCACATTGTAACCTCTTCAACTCCTTGGTGCCTGTGGGTCTCAAGTCCCAAGATCTCTGTGCCCTGACCCAAGGTCCTGGCACCCACCCACCTATTTTCTAAAAACCCTGATGAGACTAAGGAAGAGTCTCTCGCAGGAGTCCTTTAGCCCAAAACAACATATCTCAAACAATCTGAATTGACAGGAAATTTCTGCTTTTCTGAGTCTTTCCAGAAAGCCGTTGCCCTCTGGAAGAAGCATTAAGGCCACAGGACAAGATCCTATGGAGAAGGAGTGCTGTGGGGTAGATGGGAGTTTGGGGTGGGTCACTGCTGTCAGCATGCTTGCCCAGTTGTGGCCTGTTATTCTGTGCCCTGCTGCTTTGCCCTAACAGAGCATGGGTTCTGTTCAGAACATCAGGAAGATTCCCTGCCACTGGTCCAGCCAGTGCCAAGGGTTCCTCTATCTAGATTGGCATAATCCATGAAAAGCACTGAATTTAGGAAAGGAGGTAGAGTTTTCTTGCCCCCATATTGCCAGCACATTCTGGGCATGACAGGGAGGCTAGAAATCTGATTCCTTGCAAAAAGTGAGGTATTATATACCTCAATGAAAATGAGGTCAAGTAGACTGGGGTTGTGGCTCAGGGGTAGAGTGCTCACCTAGCACATGGGAGCCCCTGGGTTTGATCCTCAGCAACACATAAAGATAAATAAATAAAATAAAGGTATTGTGTCCAAGTACAACTAAAAAATAAATATTAAAAGAAAAAAACAAAGAAAATGAGGCCAAAAAGGGTGATGAAATGAATTAAGATAAGATGGCTGTCTTTTTCCAGTGAATGTTTTTGGTATGTTTGTCTGGTATGAGATAACTGTATTTATGTGGTTTGTCTCTGTGTCTTCTTTTCTGAACCAAAACAGACATGGTCTATGTGTCTATTCTGGTGTCATTACCATGCCATTTTTGTTACTATGGGTTCTGTAGTATAGTTTAAGGTCTGGTATTGTGATGTCTCCTGCTTCACTTTACTTGCTGAGGATTGCTTTGGCTATTCTGGGCCTCTTATTTTTCCAAATGAATTTCATGACTGCTTTTTCTATTTCTATGAAGAACCTCCTTGGAATTTTAATGGAATTGCACTAAATCTGTATAGTGCTTTTGGTAGTATGGCCATTTTGACAATATTAATTCTGCCTATCCAAGAACATGGGAGATCTTTCCATCTTGTAAGGTCTTTTAATAATACCATCAGTTTCTTTCTTTAGCATTCTATAGTTTTCATCGTGGAGGTCATTAACCTCTTTTGTTAGAGTGATTAAAAAAATTTTTTGAGGCTATTGTGAATGGGATAGATTTCTTAATTTCTTTTTCAGTTGGTTCATCACTGATGTAGAGGAACACAATTGATTTATGGTTTTTATTCTTATATCCTGCTACTCTCCTGAATTCATTTATGAGTTCTAGAAGTTTCAGATGAAGTTTTTTGGGTCTTCTAAATATAGAATCATGTCGTTGCCAATAAGGATAGTTTGAGTTCTTCTTTTCCTATTCATATACCTTAAATTTCTTTCTTCTGTCTAATTGCTCTGGCTAGAGTTTCTAGGACTATATTGACTAAAAGTGGTGAAAGAGGGCATCCCTTTCTTGTTCCAGTTTTTAGAGGGAAAGTGGCATATTTTTAGAAAGAGGGTTACTGATTTTGCAATTTGTAATTGCTATGGACTGAATCTTTATTTTCTTCTTAAATTCATATGTTGAAACACTAATTCCCAGTGTTTTGGTATTTGGAGATCGGGCCTTGGGAGATGATTAGGGTTATATGAGGTCATGAGGGTGGGGCCTCTGTCATGAAATTAGTGCCCTTCTAAAAGAAGGAAGACAGTGAAATTGTCCACCAGGTGATACTATTAGGTGATGTGGTCTACAAGTCAGAAAATGGTCCCTTGTCAGACACCAAATCTGCCAGCCCCTTAGTTTTGGACTTTCTAGCCTCCAGCACCGGAAGAAAATCATTTTTGTTGTTTACAAGCTCCCCAACTCCCAGTCATTGGTATTTTGTTATAGCAGCCTGAACTAGGGCAATAGTGCAGCATCACAGGTGTTGTGACCTACTCAAATTGTAGGGTTAATTGTAGGACTAGACTGTAGGAGGCAGGGGTGTATATTCTGAAGAACTTTGTTCTCTCTCAGCTCTCCCAGGACTCAATGTGTCCTTGTGCCAGCCACTTTTCAGCCTTGAGCCTTTGAGTCATCATCTGAAATGCGGAGGAAGTAGATGAAACATACTTTGAGTTCCTTAGTCAATGCTAACATTTTATTATGAATTCAGTGTGCAAGATGATATTGATTTGCCTGGTTCTTTTTCAACTAACATTATCTTTTTGTTTATTTACCAAATGTCCTAGCTCTTGGTGTAGAATAAATTCTACCATCTGGAGCCAGTGCTGAAGATTGCTATCTTAGTGGAAAATAATTTGTTTCCATCTTTAGTCCTCCTATTTTCCTTTTTAACTCCTTACCTTTCCTATAATATAAGAGTTGTATGAAAATAAATATTAGATCAATATTTGACTTGGCTATTTGGACATCATGGTCCAGCCTATTTGACACATAAAATTGACCATCACATAGTAACTAATATTTATGCTTTACTTTTCTACCATTGGTAGAACTGAAATATGTGGCTGGAAATAGTTGCCCACAAAAGGAAAGAACAAAGTGAGGCTGGGAAATGGTTGGGAGAAGGATTCTGATTCCTGATGGTAACATTAGGGGCTCGTCTGGGATCCCCAACCCCCATAGAGGTAAGTTATTTGCCCCTAACACTCTTTGCCTTCACTATCTTTTTGAGGAAAACTGGGCACCCACCAGCCACTTCAAAGCGATTAGTGTGGCTGCCTGTCTCAAGTCTCAGGTGACAGGTTCCTCAGTTTCTGTAGTTCCCAATCACCTGCCCTGTGGGTCAGGCACACTGGACTCTATGGAGCTGTTTCTTACTTTTCTTTCTTGACTCAGGGTGTGCCTGGAGCAAGTAGACAGTGGTCCCCACTCCTGGCCTGCCTTTGGATGCAAGGATTTGGGTGAAGTTGGGAGGTAACTGTGAGATCCTGACCGAGGCTGCTCTTTGGTGACTCTCAAAGGCTCCTCTTCTGGCCCCATTTCCCGATAGCTCCTTGGGGTATCCCGTGGTAGTTGGTTGATCATGGTGCTGAGCCAATGTTCTGCTAGGCTGGCACCTGCATATGAGCCACCCATCCCTCCTCCCTCAAACTAGATCCTCCTGAGTGCTTTCCTCCTCACAGAAGAGGCGTATACTATGTAGAGTGGTTTTTAGGAATGGATTTGGGCTGCCTCCTCCACATATTGAAAGGCCGCAGACTTACCAAGGACACCCTGTTGTTGTTTCTGTGCCCCCAGAGGACTCCCCAATTTCTTTACCTGAAGGGAAGGGGAGGTTCCTAAGGGAACTAGGGAGACACATTCTCACCCCCAACCCCTTGGAGGAAGCTGCACTTTGTCCCGCTGGGTATCTCCAAGCCCACTGGGCTCATAGCCTGTTAACTTCTTCCTCAAATTTCTCCACGAGGAAGGCAGCAAATCCTTTGAGACAACCTGTCCTTTTTGTTCTACTGGGACTCTTGGGATTCAGATTATAGATGCAAAACCCCTTTAGAATGATCCTTTGTCCTTGATGACCCTGACCTTATACAGTCTCCTCAGACCTAGCTTGAAAGAAGGCGAGTTTATACTCACTAGGCTCACCAATTTTGTTGATGTAGGATATAGGAATACATCCCACTGTGAGCAGACATTTAATTATCAGCCATTATATCTGGAAAGTCAATCAATAGTAGCCAGGGGAGACCAGTAAGTTCCACTAAGTCTGGTCCCCTAGGGTCTTTGTCATGTGAAACCAAAGACCTGTGCAACTTAGTTGGTAAGGAGGCAATAAATCCAGCAAATCATGTAGAGTTAGAGTTGCCAACCATGGAGAAGCTCGTTCAGGGAGTCAGCCCTATGACAGGGGGCAGTTCTTCTGGCATAGGCACCTGAGTTGTTTCTCTCATCCAGGTGGGAGCTTCAGCCTCAAAGGAAGTGCCACACTCACCACTAGGCTTCCTGCTGAAAAACTGAGACAAGTTTGATCCATAGACACTTGGGAAAAGTACCTGATTTTCTCCTGCTGTCAGGCATGGCTGCAATACAAACTGTCCAATGGAGAATCATGGCCGCCAGAGGGAAGTATAAACTTTAATACTCTCTTGCAGCTTAGTTTGTTTATAAGAAGGAGGAAAATGGTCTGAGGTCCCCTATGTTCAGGCCTTTTTTGCTCTTGGAGAGAACCCCAAATTATGACAGCAGCATAAGCCAGACCCAGGTATGATTGCTGCCATGATGGAAAAGAAATCTAAAGAGACACCTTCCAGGGTAGAAAACCCAGAGAAATCCCAAGAATTCCCAACCCCTACTTATAACCTCCCTCATGTCCTCCCTACCCAGGACCCCCATCATCCACCCCAAGAGGAGGACAAAACATACTACCCCTTCAGGAAATATCAGGAGGGGAATTTGGGCCAACCAAGGTCCATGTTACTTTTTTCCCTTCAAGACCTGAAGCAAATAAAGGTGGACTTAGGGAAGTTCTCAGAGTATCTAGATAAATACATTGAGGTGTTTCAAAATTTATGTCAGGTGTTCAGTCTTACCTGAAAACATACTATGTTACTGCTTAACCAAACTTTGACCTCTAATGAAAAAGAGTGTCTTAAAGGCAGCTGAGCATTTTGGAGATGATGTGCATCTCAGTCATGCCCCTGCAGCACAGACTAGGAGTAAATCTAATTATCTGTGTAAAGCACTGGCGGTTCCTAGGAATGATCCCAGGGTTGAACAGGATGAGTGGAAATCAGGCTCTGGTCCTTGTAGGTCTCAGAAGGTCAAGGTAGAAGCCTATCAATTACTCTAAGATATCTAAAGGTCAAGGTAGAAGCCTATCAATTACTCTAAGATATCTGAAATATATCAGGAGAATCCTGCAACCTTTCTGGAGAAACTCAAGGAGGCATTGATAAAGCACACCACAATGAATCCTGAATCCACAGAGGGTCACATTGTTTTAAAGGATAAATTTTATTAAGTTGACCCCAGACATTTGGAAGAAGTTACAAAAATTGGCATATGACCCTGATCAGTCCTTAGGTGATATCCTTGGGCTTGCAACATCTGTCTTTAAAGGATCAGGAGGGGAGGAAGGAAAGGGAATGTAGATCGAGAAGGAAGGCTGAAGTACTAGTCATGGCCCTAAAGGGAGCAAGCTTTCAGGGTGTTAAGGAGGTAATTGGGATGGACCTTGAATCATAAAAGGAAACTGTTTCTGCTGTGGAAAGGAGGGACATTACCAAAGGGAATATGTAAGAATGGCCTTAACCTAAGAAGGACCTTAGCCTAAGTAACTCCATTTTAAAATAAACCTGCAGTCTCACCAGGCAAGCCACAGAGCCCTTCAATATGTCAATCAGGTGTAGTCTGATAAAAGCAAGTCACTTTCCACAACCTGGGTAAGAGTCAGGATGAAGTCCCATGTCTGATAAGAGTTAGAAGTGTGATATCAGGGAGGAAATCATCAAACCACATTTCCTGATTCTAAGAATGAAAGATGTCACTAAGAAACCTGGTAATAGCTGATAGGGACCCAAAGGGTGGGCAGAAACTCCAAATTTAATGTAAATATTGGAGCAAATGAATAGACATTCAACCAGCCGACACTGATGCACACAAGCCTGAGAGCCTGGTGAGGACCTGGACTGACATCCCAACTCTTCTCATTTGCCTGATTCTCTGTGTCGTCCTCACTTCTCTCAAACTCTACAGCAGCCTCTTGACTCTGGTGAGAAAAGGATTTCTCCTCAGCCAGCCGTCAACTCCACCCTGGGAGAAGCCTCTATTGGTTCCAGACTTGGTCACTGTGGTCTGAGTGAATGAGCATCTGCTGGACTTAAGATCTAAGACTTAAGACTTTAAAATCTAGCTCTTAAGCTTAGCATGCAGAGGGAATGTCTGTAATAGGTCTGACATGTTAAGTGTGTTTGCAGTGCTTAGAACTAACTTAGAATTGTTTGCTTTGAATTGATTCTGATTATTGCAATGCCCAGCATTAAGGATTGTCATCCCTTGATTAAGAACCTATAGTGTGAAATTGTCTTAAGTGATTTGAGTAAATAAAACATTGAAAAGGGAAGAAGCGCATGGACATTCTTTATCTCTACCTTGACTGCGGATGTCGCATTTTTTGTCCACTGCGATAGAATGTCAACAGGTTGAGTGACCCCCATCAAGGCCCTGTCCTATCTGTCAAGGCAATGGGGGAATGAATGTCCTTGAGGGTGAAGGCTCATAGGGCCAGATTCCCCCAAGTCCTGAAGGGGTCCAGGGTCAACCTTAATGCCTCCCATCACTACCATTATTATGCATGAACCCTGGGTATGCTTCTCAGTAGGGAACCAAAAGGTCAGTTTCCTTCTGGACACTGGAGCCACCTTCTCCATGTTTCTCTCTTACCCTGGACTCCTTTCCTCTGATACTATGGCTGTGCGAGGGTCTGGATGGCCTACCGCTAGACATTTTGCTCCCCTGTTGTGAATGGTATGGGGTGATGTTTTCTCATGCATTCCTGATAGTTCCAGAGTGCACTACTCCTTTTTTGGGAACAGATATACTCTCAAAACTTCAGGCCTCCATCACCATGAATTTGGGACCCAAGGGTCCACTATGCCTACCTTTATTAGAATGTGATATAAACCCTGAAGTGTGGGCCACTGAGGGAAAAATCGGGTGAGCATAGAGTGCAGTTCCAGTTAAAGTAACTTTGAAGGACCCCAATGTCTTCCCACACCAGGGACAGAACCCCTGCACCCAAAGGCAGAGAGGTTACTGGAGATCATTCAAAACCTTAAACAATGGGGACTCTTGGTAGTTTGGAATAGCCCCTGCAATGCGCCCATTTTTGGAGTCCAGAAACCAAGTGGGGGATGGTGCCTAGTCAAGATCTCAGGATAATTAATGAAACAGTCATCCCTCTTCATCTTGTGATGCCCAATCTTTATACTTTGTTATCTGAGATCCCAGCTGCCACTGCTTGCTTTATTGTATTAGATTTAAAGGATGCCTTTTTCTGTGTACCCCTGGACAATCAGTCACAATATCTGTTTTTTAAAAAAATATTTATATTTTAGTTGTAGTTGGACGAATACCTTTATTTCACCTATTTATTTTTATGTGATGCTGAGGATTGAACCCAGGGTCTCACACATGGGAGACAAGCAATCTACCGCTGAGCCACAATCCCAGCCCCTGTTTGCTTTTGAGGAGCCAGGCAGTGGATCTCAACTGACATGGACAGTGTTACACCAAGGGTAGACATAGTCCCCACTTATATGAGCAGGTCTTCACCAGGCACCTAGCAGAACTCAAGGACAGGTCATCTGTAACCTTCCTGCAATATGTAGATGACATCCTCCTATGCGCTATCACCCAGAAGGAATGCCAAATGGTTACTACAAAGCTCCTGAATTACTTAGCTGACAGAGGATATAAGGCCTCAAAAAAGAAAGCCCAAGTATGCCAACCACAGGTTCAATGTCTAGGATTACAATTGTCTCAGGGAATCTGCAGAATAGGAGAAGAAAGGATTGTACCTATAGGACGATACCCTCTACCCAGAACATAGGGCAACTTGGAGGATTCCTGGGGATAACTGGATAGTGCAGGCATTGGATCCCTGGGTATGGAGAGATATCCAGGCCCCTTTATCGACTCCTCAAAGAAACCCAGTGTTGATGGACAGCTGCCCAGAGTATGTTAAAGATTTCAAAGCCCTAAAAGAGGCCTTACTTCAAGCTCCTGCTCTCAGCTTGTTACAGAACAAAAATTTAATCTGTTTGTGACTAAAAGGGGAGGAATGGACTTAGGAGTGATAACACAAAGGAGTGGGCGAGCTCAACAGCCAGGAGCATATTTTGGCAAAGAGCTTGATATGGTATCTCAAGGATGGCGCTGCTGCCCGAAGTGGTGACTGCAGCAGTCTTGCTGGTCGCTGAGGCAATTAAGATAACCCTAGGAAGGCATCTTATTGTGTGCACTTCTCACTTTTCAGGAATTCTGAATGCTAAAGGGGGATCATAGCTCTCAGAGAGTTGCCTTCTCAAATACCGGGCCTTGCTCCTAGGAGGGCCAGTGGCTCAAGTAAAAACTTGCTCAAATTAAAACCCAGCCACCTTTCTTCCAGAATCACCAGAAGGAAACCTTGAACATGATTGTCAACAAACCTTAGCCATAGATTACTCAGCTGGGGGAGGCCTCTCAAGTTTTCCCATATCCAATCCAGATCTCATTATGTACTTGGATGGAAGTTCTTTTATGGAAGAACCCAAAGCTGGATATGCCATGGTGACTTTTTTTTTTTTTTTTTTTGTAGTTGTAGACGGACAGAATGCCTTTGTTTGTTTATTTTTCTGTGGTGCTTAGGATTGAACCCAGTGCCTCCCACATGCTAGGCAAGAGCTCTGCCACTGAGCTACAGCCTCAGCCCCACCATGGTGACTTTTTAATCATAGCGCATGGGGTATTAACCATGGTAGGGTGCTGCATTCAGAGATTAATCAAAACTGAACTCACCAAACAAACGCCTGTCTCTTATCAACAACAAAATCTCTTCCTCTTAGACCAAAGGAACCTCACATCTATCAGGGACCCCTGGCCACAGAAAACCCTTGTTGCTGCTTCTCAATGCTCCTTAAAGCAGGAAGCAGCTACTGAATGGTTGTTCCAAGATGGCTTCTACAATGAACCCGATCAACCTGATCATCCCTGAAAGGGAAACCTGGATATTTTACTCCTCCATACCTCCTCTCAGCTTGAAGCAGCTAGGGCAGTCATTGCCCAATTCCCCTTATCAGGGGGGAATGAGACAGAAAATGATAGGCAATGGAGGGTAGAAAGGGACAGCAAACACCAATAAGAGGGCAGGTATGGGGACAGCCATTCTTTTTTTAGGGGGGTACTAGAGTTTGAACTTGGTGGCACTCAACCATTGAGCCACATCCCCAGCCCTATTTTGTATTTTATTTATTATAATTGAGACAGGGTTTCAATTAGTTGCTTAGCACCTCACGGTTGCTGAGGCTGGCTTTGAACTCATGATCCTCCTGTTTCAGCCTCCTGTACCACTGGTATTACAGACGTCCACCACTGTGCCTGGCTGGGACAGCCATTTTAACATGTCTGGCATGTCCTAAAACAGTTTTTGTTTCTCAAAGTGCACAAATCTCCATCTCACAGTGAGCAATGGCATAATCTGGCCCGTGCCCACCAGGGGACAATTGAAACCAATCGAGAGGAACTATCAACTTTCCCTTATGTCCCTTTTAAAGTTGTAAGACTTAGATGGCACACTTGCCCCTTCCAGGCCTATTGTGCTGGGAGTTCTGTCTTTTTCTCACCTTAAATAAAATTCCTGTTCTTGCTCACCTTGGTGGAGTTCATGGCGTTCATTCTTTGACTCTGTGGAATATGAACCTGATCCCAACTCTGCTGGTAACAAAAGCATTCACTCTAACAGCCTGGAGCCTCAGCAACTCTGAGGTCTGTTCCTTGATGTCCTGCAAATGAAGAGCTCTCCATCCCATCATTTCCCATTGATTTGAAATGAGAGGACCAGCTGGAGCTGATGGGCCCAAGATGAGCATGAAGTATTAAGCTCCCTGTCTCTGCATAGGCTGCTGCTGTGTTATACTTTTATTGGCAGCCTCACTTTCTCTGTTCCCTTCCTGGTCCATCTCAGAAAAGTCTGAGATGTTCTGAGTTAAGTTACAGGTCAGAGACTGTGGAGAGGAAAGAGATAAGAGAAGTTCATTTTCATTCAACAAAGAAAATGCAAACAAAACAAAACAAAAACCCCAACATCAAAACAAAAAACTCTGAACATTGCCCTTCTTGCATGCTGACGATCACACTTCAGTACCACACTGCATTCTGTTTTTGGAACCAACAGCCAAGAAGTAGCAAAAACCTCTCTTTATGGACAAGTTTCCTATCCCAGGCCTGTTCCCATTTCTCTTATGCATAGCTAATGTAAACCGTTTCTTCAGTGTAAACAATTTGTTTCTTTTCCCCCAAATTCCATTACTAAAATCCTGACCCTTTAGGTTCAGTGGACACTTTTCCAGTTTCTATCTGGCCACGCTGGTGGCTTAGAGAATTTGTCCCAGGACTGCGTCCATCCATCATCTTTCTTTTTTTTTTTTAATATTTTTTTTTTACTTGGGCTGGCGTTGTGGCTCAGTGGTAGCGTGCTTGCCTAGCGGGCACGAGGCCCTGGGTTCGATCCTCAGCACCACATACAAACAAATAAAGGTATTGTGTCCAACTGCAACTAAAAAATAAATATTTAAAAAAATATTTTTTAGTTGTAGTTGGACACAATATCTTTATTTTATTTATTTTTATGTGGTGCTGAGGATCAAACCCAGGGCCTCGAACGTGCTAGGCAAGTGCTCTACCACTGAGCCACAATCCCAGCTCCCCATCCAACATCTTTCAGCCAGCATCTGTAACAGCTCAATCAACTCTTTATTTCAGAGATTTCTTTTCTTTTTTTTTTTTTTTATTTTTATTTATTTATTTATTTTTTTTAAATTTTTTATTGTTGGCTGTTCAAAACATTACATAGTTCTTGATATATCATATTTCACAATTTGATTCAAGTGGGTTATGAGCTCCCATTTTTACCCCATATACAGATTGCAGAATCACATCAGTTACACATCCATTGATTTACATATTGCCATACTAGTGTCTGTTGTATTCTGCTGCCTTTCCTATCCTCTACTATCCCCCCTCCCCTCCCCTCCCCTCCTCTCCCCTCCCCTCCCCTCTTCTCTCTCTGCTCCCTCTACTGACATTCGTTTGTCCCCCTTATATTATTTTTCCCCTTCCCCTCACTTCCTCTTGTATGTACTTTTGTATAACTCTGAGGGTCTCCTTCCATTTCCATGCATTTTCCCTTCTCTCTCCCTTTCCCTCCCACCTCTCATCCCTGTTTAATGTTAATCTTCTTCTCCTGCTCTTCGACCCTACTCTGTTCTTAGTTACTCTCCTTATATCAAAGAAGACATTTGGCATTTGTTTTTTAGGGATTGGCTAGCTTCACTTAGCATAATCTGCTCTAATGCCATCCATTTCCCTGTAAATTCTATGATTTTGTCATTTTTTAATGCAGAGTAATACTCCATTGTGTATAAATGCCACATTTTTTTTATCCATTCATCCATTGAAGGGCATCTAGGTTGGTTCCACAGTCTAGCTATTGTGAATTGTGCTGCTATGAACATCGATGTAGCAGTGTCCCTGTAGCATGCTCTTTTTAGGTCTTTAGGGAATAGACCGAGAAGGGGAATAGCTGGGTCAAATGGTGGCTCCATTCCCAGCTTTCCAAGAAATCTCCATACTGCTTTCCAAATTGGCTGCACCAATTTGCAGTCCCACCAGCAATGTACAAGTGTACCCTTTTCCCCACATCCTCGCCAGCACTTGTTGTTGTTTGACTTCATAATGGCTGCCAATCTAACTGGAGTGAGATGGTATCTTAGGGTGGTTTTGATTTGCATTTCTCTGACTGCTAGAGATGGTGAGCATTTTTTCATGTACTTGTTGATTGATTGTATGTCCTCCTCTGAGAAGTGTCTGTTCAGGTCCTTGGCCCATTTGTTGATTGGGTTGTTTGTTCTCTTATTGTCTAATTTTTTGAGTTCTTTGTATACTCTGGATATTAGGGCTCTATCTGAAGTGTGAGGAGTAAAGATTTGTTCCCAGGATGTAGGCTCTCTATTTACCTCTCTTATTGTATCTTTTGCTGAGAAAAAACTTTTTAGTTTGAGTAAGTCCCATTTGTTGATTCTAGTTATTAACTTTTGTGCTATGGGTGTCCTATTGAGGAATTTGGAGCCCGACCCCACAGTATGTAGATCGTAGCCAACTTTTTCTTCTATCAGACGGCGTGTCTCTGATTTGATATCAAGCTCCTTGATCCACTTTGAATTAACTTTTGTGCATGGCGAGAGAAAGGGATTCAGTTTCATTTTGTTGCATATGGATTTCCAGTTTTCCCAGCACCATTTGTTGAAGATGCTATCCTTCCTCCATTGCATGCTTTTAGCCCCTTTATCAAATATAAGGTAGTTGTAGTTTTGTGGATTGGTTTCTGTGTCCTCTATTCTGTACCATTGGTCCACCCGTCTGTTTTGGTACCAGTACCATGCTGTTTTTGTTACTATTGCTCTGTAGTATAGTTTGAAGTCTGGTATCGCTATACCGCCTGATTCACCCTTCCTGCTTAGCATTGTTTTTGCTATTCTGGGTCTTTTGTTTTTCCATATGAATTTCATGATTGCTTTATCTATTTCTACAAGAAATGCCGTTGGGATTTTGATTGGCATTGCATTAAACCTGTAGAGAACTTTTGGTAATATCGCCATTTTGATGATGTTAGTTCTGCCTATCCATGAACAGGGTATATTTTTCCATCTTCTAAGATCTTCTTCTATTTCTCTCTTTAGGGTTCTGTAGTTTTCATTGTATAAGTCTTTCACCTCTTTTGTTAGGTTGATTCCCAAGTATTTTATTTTTTTTGAAGATATTGTGAATGGAGTGGTTGTCCTCATTTCCATTTCAGAGGATTTGTCGCTGATATACAGGAATGCCTTTGATTTATGCGTGTTGATTTTATATCCTGCCACTTTGCTGAATTCATTTATTAGCTCTAATAGTTTCTTTGTAGACCCTTTTGGGTCTGCTAGGTATAGAATCATGTCATCTGCAAATAGTGATAATTTAAGTTCTTCTTTTCCTATTTTGATGCCTTTAATTTCTTTTGTCTGTCTAATTGCTCTGGCCAGTGTTTCGAGAACTATGTTGAACAGAAGTGGAGAGAGAGGGCATCCCTGTCTTGTTCCAGATTTTAGAGGGAATGCCTTCAATTTTTCTCCATTCAGAATGATGCTAGCCTGAGGCTTAGCATAGATTGCTTTTACAATATTGAGGTATGTTCCTGTTATCCCTAGTTTTTCTAGAGTTTTGAACATAAAGGGATGCTGTACTTTGTCAAATGCTTTTTCCGCATCTATCGAGATGATCATATGATTCTTATTTTTAAGTCTATTGATGTGGTGAATAACATTTATTGATTTCCGTATATTGAACCAGCCTTGCATCCCAGGGATGAATCCTACTTGATCATGGTGCACAATTTTTTTGATAAGTTTTTGTATCCGAGTGGCCAGAATTTTATTGAGGATTTTTGCATCTAGGTTCATTAGAGATATTGGTCTGTAGTTTTCTTTCTTTGAAGTGTCTTTGTCTGGTTTAGGTATCAGGGTGATGTTGGCCTCGTAGAATGAATTTGGAAGTTCTCCCTCTTTTTCTATTTCCCGAAGTAGCTTGAAAAGTATTGGTATTAGTTCCTCTTTAAAGGTTTTGTAAAACTCTGCTGTATACCCATCTGGTCCTGGGCTTTTCTTAGTTGGTAGTCTTTTGATGGTTTCTTCTATTTCCTCAATTGATATTGGTCTGTTTAGGTTGTCTATATCCTCCTGACTCAATCTGGGCAGATCATATGACTTAAGAAATTTATCTATGCCTTCACTATCTTCTAATTTATTGGAGTATAAGGATTCAAAATAATTTTTGATTATCTTCTGTATTTCTGAAGTGTCTGTTGTGATATTGCCTCTTTCATCCCATATGCTAGTAATTTGAGTTCTCTCTCTTCTTCTCTTCGCTAGCATGGCTAAGGGTCTGTCGATTTTGTTTATTTTTTCAAAGAACCAACTTTTAGTTTTGTCAATTTTTTCAATTGTTTCTTTTGTTTCGATTTCATTAATTTCAGCTCTGATTTTAATTATTTCTTGCCTTCTACTTCTTTTGCTGTTGTTTTGCTCTTCTTTTTCTAGGATTTTGAGATGAAGTATGAGATCATTTATTTCTTGGTTTTTTCTTTTTTTAAGGAATGAACTCCAAGCAATGAATTTTCCTCTTAGAACTGCTTTCAATGTGTCCCATAGATTCCGATATGTTGTGTCAGTGTTTTCATTAATCTCTAAGAATTTTTTAATTTCCTCCTTGATGTCTTCTATAACCCATTGATCATTCAGTAACCTATTGTTCATTCTCCAAGTGATGTATTCTTTTTCCTTCCTTCTTTTATCGTTGATTTTCAGTTCCATTCCATTATGATCAGATAGGATGCATGGTATTATCTCTACTCCTTTGTATTGTCTAAGAGTTTCCCTGTGACATAATATATGATCTATTTTTGAGAAGGATCCATGTGCTGCTGAGAAAAAAGTGTAACTGCTTGATGTTGGGTGGTATACTCTATATATGTCAATTAAGTCTAGGTTATTAATTGTGTTATTGAGTTCTATAGTTTCCTTATTCAACTTTTGTTTGGAAGATCTGTCCAGTGGTGATAGAGGTGTGTTGAAGTCTCCCATGATTATTGTATGGTGGTCTATTAGACTCTTGAACTTGAGAAGAGTTTGTTTGATGAACATAGCTGCACCATTGTTTGGGGCATATATATTTATGATTGTTATGTCTTGTTGGTGTATGGTTCCCTTGAGCAGTATGTAGTATCCCTCTTTATCCCTTTTGATTAACTTTGGCTTGAAATCTATTTTATTTGATATGAGTATGGATACTCCTGCTTGTTTCCGAAGTCCATATGAGTGATATGATTTTTCCCAACCTTTCACCTTCAGCCTATGTATGTCTTTTCCTATCAAATGCGTCTCCTGTAGGCAGCATATTGTTGGGTCTTGTTTTGTGACCCATTCTACTAGCCTGTGTCTCTTGACTGGTGAGTTTAAGCCATTAACATTTAGGGTTATTATTGAGATATGGGTTGTTCTTCCAGCCATATTTGTTTATTTATGTTACTAAACATGGTTTGTTTTCCTCTTTGATTATTTTCCCCCCTTTAGTGTCCTACCTCCCACTGTTGGTTTTCATTGTTATTTTCCATTTCCTCTTCCTGTAATGTTTTGCCAAGGATGTTTTGAAGAGATGGTTTTCTAGCTGCAAATTCTTTTAACTTTTGTTTATCGTGGAAGGTTTTAATTTCATCTTCCATCCTGAAGCTTAATTTCGCTGGAAACACAATTCTTGGTTGGAACCCATTTTCTTTCAGTGTTTGAAATATGTTATTCCAGGATCTTCTAGCTTTCAGAGTCTGTGTTGAAAGATCAGCTGTTATCCTGATTGGCTTACCCCTAAATGTGATCTGCTTCCTTTCTCTTGTAGCTTTTAAAATTCTCTCCTTATTCTGTATGTTGGGCATCTTCATTATAATGTGTCTAGGTGTGGGTCTCTTATGATTTTGCACATTCGGCGTCCTGTAGGCTTCTAGGATTTGGGGTTCTGTCTCATTCTTCAAGTCTGGGAAGTTTTCTCGTATTATTTCATTGAATAGATTGCTCAATCCTTTGGTTTGAAACTCTGTCCCTTCCTGTATCCCAATGACTCTTAAATTTGGTCTCTTGATGTTATCCCATATTTCTTGGATGTTCTGCTCATGGTTTCTTAACAGTCTTGCTGAGCTGTCTATGTTCTTTTCAAGTTGAAATACTTTATCTTCATTGTCTGATGTTCTGTCTTCTAAGTGTTCTACTCTGCTGGTAGTATTCTCAATTGAGTTTTTAAGTTGGCTTATTGCTTCCTGCATTTCTAGGATTTCTGTTTGTTTGTTTTTTATAACCTCTATTTCCCTGTGTAGTTGATCTTTTGCTTCTTGGATTTGTTTATGTAATTCATTGTTGAAGTGATCTTTCATTGTCTGATTTTGCTGTCTGATGTCTTCCTTGAGACTCCAGATCATCTGAAGCATGTATATCCTGAATTCTTTATCTGACATTCCATCTGCTGCAGCTATTACCTCTTCTAACGTTGAGTTGACCTGCATTGCTTGTGGTCCTTTCTTTCCTTGTCTCTTCATACTGTTCGCGTTCCTTTCTACTTAGTGAAACTGTTGTGCTATTGAATTTCCCCCCTATATATTTATATTGGTCTTGTATAGTTGCAAAGTCTCCCTCGCAGGCGCGGGAGGCGGCTCTGTCCCTCTGCGGGCCGCTAGGCTTGTTCTGTGGGTGGTCACAGTTCTGTCTACTTTGCAGGTGCAGGCAGCGGCACTGCCCCTCTGCAGGCCTCTGGGGCTGTACTGCCAGTGGGTCGCAGGTCCGCCTACCTTGCAGGTGCGGGGGGGGGGGGGCGGCTCTACCCTTCCTCAGGCCACTGGGCCTGTTCTGTCTCTCGGTTGCAGGTCTGGCCTGTTCTGATGGTGGTCCCAGGTCCACCTACCTGGCAGGCGCGGGGGGTGGGGGGCAGCTCTGCCCCCCAGCAGGCTCCTGGGCCTGCTCTGTGCGTGGTCACAGTTCCCTCTACCTTGCCGGTGCAGGGGGAGGGGGCGGCTCTGCCTCTCAGCAGGCCGTTGCTCCTCTTCTGCAGGTGGGTCGCAGGCCCGCCTACCTTGCAGGAGTGATTGGAAGCTCTGTCCTGCCACGGGCCACTGGGCCTTTTCTGTCCGTGGTCACAGTTCCACCTACCTGGCAGGCGCGGGGGGTGGGGGGTGGCTCTGCCCCTCAGCAGGCCGCTGGGCCTTTTCTGTCTGTGGTCACAGTTCCCTCTACCTTGCCGGTGCAGGGGGAGGGGGCGGCTCTGCCTCTCAGCAGGCCGCTGCTCCTCTTCTGCCGGTGGGTCGCAGGCCCGCCTACCTTGCAGGAGTGATTGGAAGCTCTGTCCCGCCGCGGGCCACTGGGCCTTTTCTGTCGGTGGTCACCTGGCAGGGGCGGGGGGTGGTGGGTGGCTCTGCCCCTCAGCAGGCCGCTGGGCCTGCTCTGTGCGTGGTCACAGTTCCCTCTACCTTGCTGGTGCAGGGGGAGGGGGCGGCTCTGCCTCTCAGCAGGTCGCTGCTCCTCTTCTGCAGGTGGGTCGCAGGCCCGCCTACCTTGCAGGAGTGATTGGAAGCTCTGTCCCACCGCGGGCCACTGGGCCTTTTCTGTCGGTGGTCACCTGGCAGGGGCGTGGGGTGGGGGGTGGCTCTGCCCCTCAGCAGGCCGCTGGGCCTGCTCTGTCCGTGGTCACAGTTCCCTCTACCTTGCCGGTGCAGGGGGAGGGGGCGGCTCTGCCTCTCAGCAGGTCGCTGCTCCTCCTCTGCCGGTGGGTCGCAGGCCCGCCTACCTTGCAGGAGTGATTGGAAGCTCTGTCCTGCCACGGGCCGCTGGGCCTTTTCTGTCCGTGGTCACAGTTCCCCTACCTGGCAGGCGCGGGGGGTGGGGGGCGGCTCTGCCCCTCAGCAGGCCGCTGGGCCTGCTCTGTGCATGGTCACAGTTCCCTCTACCTTGCCGGCGCAGGGGGAGGGGGCTGCTCTATTTCAGAGATTTCTTGGTCTCAAAATTTTGACTTAGCATTTGTCGACCTGACCATGTCCCCAGATGCACCTGGGAGAGAACTGTTGTGTCAACACCCTGATCTCAGATGACTTGCTCATCTTTGTCACGTCATTTTCCCTTCCTCATGAGACCCTCAGCTGCCCATTTCTTGGATTCTGACTTTGGTGAGCCATCCATTTGGAAGGGCTTTTAAACATTAGCAGTTGTTTTAAGAAATAATGTGTGTGTGCTGGGATTGTTCTTAATCCTGATCTGGTAACACCTGCCCTTGGATTAGTGGGGGTGGTTTGGCTTGCTGTTCAGAATTTAAGGAGAGCACTGGGGTTGCTGAGTGGGCCTAGGGGAGGTCATGTGGGACCCACCTCCCCATTTTGCCTATCCCTTTTTTCCCACTCCACCAGGTGCTTCCTGCCTCTACTTTCCCCTCTATCACCTTATACCCAGGATACAAGATCCCTGCCCCTAAATAATTGGTTCCCACCCCAGGCCCCTCTGTGATTTTGGAGCTCTTTCCCTCTAAGTTTCTAATGTTCAAGTCCCTCTCTGTGTCTGGGACTGGGGTAGGGGTGCAGCACAGTCCGGTCAAGGTGCCCTGAGACTTCTGGCATTGTTCTGCATGCCATGGCCAGGTTCTGGTTCCAAGAAGTTCCTGCCTGGAGAGCGAGACTGTGTGGTTTTTCTGAGCGGACATGCTGATTTGGGCTGACTCAAATTGTTTACAGAGAGAGGCCCTTTCCCCAAAAGCCTAGGGGTGGCTCTGACTACTCCCAGTCCTACGTCCCAAATTTTCCCCAGAGGCAACGTCAAATGCATCTGGAAACTTTGATCACCCTCAGGGATGAACTTGATTTCATGATTCTACCCTTGTTTTCAGATGGATTTAACTGGAAGGTTGCTCTGGGGATTAAAAAACTTAGCATGCTAAAGTGCTGCCCCCTGCAGGCAGGCTGGGTCTGGCCTCCTGAGAAACCTCTGCCTTGCGGAGTTTGCTACGCGATGTTTTGCCAAATTGGTCCAAGGTAAGAAATTTACGAAATTATGCATATAATTTGATTCAGCAAAATAGTAATTTTCATGCCTTTAGGGAAGAACTATTAATTCTCAAATCTTATTTTTGCTCTAAAGTCAGGCCCATTTTGTTAACCAATACAACAAATAGTTAACAATTAGTAAGCCATAACTTTGCATGAGACTCTGTGTTACTTCTTTTATATGCATAATTTTATTTAATATCTTAAAAACCCAGGGAGGTAGGTCCTGGCCAATTTAATGCCAAATTGTAGTTGATGAAATTGTGGCTAAGGGACATCAGATTACTTGTCACTGTTTCACACTGAGTGTGAATAGAACACAGAGCCTTGGCTCTTAATCACTATACTACTTTATAATATGATGATATAAAGTTAGTAGCAAATATTAATAAATGTTTGCTATATGATAGGCAATGTGCTTTGAGTTTTGTGTGTATTAACTAATTTCTTTTCTTTTTGAACACAGGGATGCTTTATCACTGAGCTACATTCCCAGTCCTTTTTTAAATTTATTTTTAGACAGGAGCTTGCTAAGTTGCTCAAGTTTCTCAGGTTGGCCTTGAACTAGAAATCCTCCTAACTCAACCTCCTGAGTTGCTGGGATTACAGGTGTGTGCCACCATACCTGGTTCTCTATATGAACTCATTTAATACCCACAATAACAGATATGACTCCATTCCCATTTTATCTGTAAGGAAACCAAGTCATAGAGAGGTTAAATTACTTGTACTAAGGAAAGGGTGCTCCAGGATGTGACCCATTCAATCTGAGTCCAAAGCTCACATTGTTTTTAGTTGTCAATGGATGTTATTATTTATTTATATGTTGTGCTGAGAATCAAACCCAGTGCCTCACACATTCTAGGCAAGCGCTCTACCACTGGGCAATGATCCCAGCTCCCCAAAGCTCACATTTCTTATCATGTGTGTTCAAAGCCTTTTCCTCCTGACAAAGATGGACTAGGCTGCCTTTGAAGTCTGGTTTTAAGCATGGAAAGTAAAATGAAATCAAGAGCTTTCTGCTTTCTCTGCTCCTGGTATATTCGGAATGGCAGGAAACTGTTATGGTTGTTGATCATCTTCAACCTTATGGGTACCAGCCACAGCATGTCAGGGTGGCAGAGATGCCCATGCAACCCCTTGTGAGCTCTGTGGTTTGTAGGAGGCCCTGAGGGATGGAATCATGTGCACGAGCAGTTTTAAGTTTTAGGTGTCCCCAACTCTAGAGAGCTCTGAATCCTAGGAGCCATGTTCGTATTTGAATTTTACTATGTGTTTAATTGGGGTCACACTGAATGGGATATGCAGATGCTGTGTTCAGGGGTGGCATCAACCCTGAGCCTTGGGTAGTGGAGGCTGGCAGCTGCAGAGAATTGCCCAGAAGGCTGGGGCCAGGCCATTTGGATGTTGCTGAGAGAGTTGAAGGAGAGGGTCATTTCCAGATTGCTGGGCTTTCTGCTCTTGCTCTCAAACACCTCAGGGTGCATCCCAGAGGTCCCTGAGTATCCCCAGGAGTATGTTCTGAGGAAAGTGACTCTGGCCTTTGTGTTGGCCACTTCCTGTCAGGGAGAGAGCTCAGGAACAGTCCTGCCTCTTATACTCGGGGGTTCTCGACAGTCTTATCAACTTCTGACCCCTCACAACTTTTAGAAGCTTTGTTTCCCAGCAGTGAGTGGATTTGATCTCTTTTCAGCCATCTCTTCTTCACACCAACAGAGTTCACTAACTCTGGTTTGCTGCTTCTATTTCCTTCACCTATGGGCTTGCCCTTTTCCTCAGGAGAGTAAAGCTGGTTTTAGAAATTCCACGACGTTTCATCTCCCGACTGTGCAGTTGCCCCTATCGTTCAGCGCTCTGTGCCAGTTACCTAAGGGTTGACCTCAGAGTGACTGATGGGTCCTGAGGCTGATGGATGGAAATAGCAGAATGGCTTCCGGCTGCCCCTCCCCATGGCAAGTGTCAACCAGCCTGCTGGGTACCATGAACAGCAGCTGTGGGCATGCTAACCTGAGCAAAGAGGCTCAGGTTTCTCCAGTGAAAATAACACAGCAATGACATGCAATTCCTGGGTCATGTGGGATGTACCAAGGGCTGGTCAAGCAAGGCTGGTGAGTGCTGGGAGTCCCTGGGTCTTGGATGATTCTCACTGTTATGGAGCCAGAGAGAATACTAAGACTGTACATTCCACCAGAGGCAGGTCAGAAAGAAAAAAGCATACAGATTTAATGTCTGAGAGATAGGAAAGGGCTGCTGAGAGTTTATAGTAATAGTTTAATAAGTAAAAAGGTGATCTGAGACTTTAATTCTCTACATTTACATTTCCTTTTCCCACATTTATGGATCTCACGGTGGAGCCAGTGATGCTTCAGTAAAAGAATTGCAAAGAGGCTCAGGTTTCTCCAGTGAAAATAACACAGCAATGACATGCAATTCCTGGGTCATGTGGGATGTACCAAGGGCTGGTCAGATGAAATGATTGGCTTGGGTTTAGGAGTTGAGTTGTTTGGAACATTCTAGTGTGCCTTTAAAATCAGAATCATTCTTAGCACGCTGGAATTGGGGCTGACTGAGTCAGATTTATACCTGTGGTCTCCTACTCACTCTGAGGCACATGTTCCCTAGGGAGAAGGGTGGACATGAGATGGTCTCTTCTTTAGGCATGTGAACAAGGGTTTCTCTTTCCTTTGTCAAGGTCACACAGTCGAATTCACATAGGTACCACACATTTAATGTGGTTTCTGTATTCTGAGAGTAGTCCACAGAACTAAAAACCTCACATGTGCACAGAAGAAGGAACAGTGATCTTGCACTGGATCCAAAGGCTTGCTTCAAGCAGCCAAAGAAGCTTTGATTAGTGACAATGTACAGTTGTATGTTATACACAGAAGTTTAGGTTGTTGCCAATGAAGGAAGGGGTCACAAGGAGAACAGGTGTAACTGTGTGGAATACTTCTATAAGGAGAGATATACTTGGGGCTGGTGTTGTGGCTCAGTGGTAGAGTACTTGCCTATCATGTGTGAGGTATTGGGTTGGATTCTCAGCACAGCATATAAATAAATAAAGTAAAGGTTCATTGAAAACTAAAAAAAATATTTGAAAAAAGAGATCTATACTCTAGGGTTGGGCTATCCTTCAAGGAAATGATATATATGCCTGATAGTTTATGTGAAGACCTGAATTTTTGAATTTCAGCTCTGCTAATTATCAGTTCTGTGACATAGGTACACTATTTCACTTTACTAAACGCCAGTTTCTTTATCTGTATGGTTCTAATTTTAGTAGTAGGTGTGCTGTCAAAGCAAAAGTTAACCATTCATTTTAGAAATATGGAGTCCAGAGTCCAGTTTTGATTGAGACCACACAGTGAAGTCTGTGGTCACATTAGATTGAGATCTTCAGGTCTCTTGACTTTGGATCTGGGGCTAACTTGGTTTTATTTATTTATTTAGTTATTTTAATAGTAGATGGACACAATATCTTTATTTTATTTGGTGCTGAGGATCAAATCCAGTGCCCTCCACATGTGCCACGAGCACTCTACCACTGACTACAATCCCAGCCTAGGTTTTATTTATTTATCCTTTCTTTTCTTCAAGCATTCATTCATATAATTTTTTTTTTTTTGGTTGGAAGAGCTAGAGAATGGAGCTCACATTCCAGTGGAAGGGATATGGCTGCCTCCTGAGATAGGAGAGCATTCCACTCTACCCTCGATAATGGCATTATCCCACCTGGCCTCTCGCCAGCTAAACTTCCTTCCCTGCAGAGTACCAGGAGGCATAGTCTCTGAATTGAGACCAGGAGGAGCAAAACTACATTGAATAGGTGAATGAGTGCACCACTGAGAAATCTGCCACTTTGTTAAGTTTCAAAAGTAATTGAAACCCATTTTTTTTTTTTTTGTACCAGGGATTGAACTCAGGGGCAATCCACCACTGAGCCACACCCCCAGCCCTATTTTGTATTTTATTTAGAGACAGGGTCTCACTGAGATGACTATTTCCTCGCCTTTGCTGAGGCTGGTTTTAAACTTGTGAACCTCCTGTCTCAGCCACCCAAGCAACTGGGATTACAGGAATGCACCCAATTGGGAAAAAAATGACTGATTTTTTTGTTTGAAAATGTTTTCTAGTCTTTGAGAGTGCTTTCCCTTTGGAATTTTTAGGGTCCGATGACCCTAAAAGGAATAATGAACCTATCAGTGGTAGCCAGGAGAAAGCCTCTTCCAGAAACTCTTGTTCTTTGGCAATGAAGAATACTGAGAATGAGGGCAAGATGAGATTAGTTTGCTTCTGAAACCATCTGTGACCATTCCACATGGCAGCTGATTTGTAAGAACAGGCAATAAACACCTAATATTCACTCATCTCTGAGCACAGCCTGTTTCAAGAGTAAGTACTGGGGCTGTGGGAAAGCCCTGCTCTATGGGCAGATGGGAGCCAACAGACCCAGTGGTGCTGGCCTGGAGTAGTGCCTCAATTTTTGCTGATCTGGGGTCTAAATGCAGTTGAATTGTGGACTCCATGTCTCTGGATCTGATCCTGCTTTCTTCTGAGTGGGGAAGGATTCTGAACTCTCTGTGTAACACTATCTCTGTTTCTTGTTCAGCAACAGCTCCTTATGCATCAAGCTTTCCTGTTGTAGCTTAGTGTCTCTCTGATAAAAGAGATGGCCTATTTTTAGTGGGCTATTGTGCAGATAAGTGTTAAAAGACTTTAAACACCCTGGGCACTGAAGGGGGAAAAGTTGCCAGTCAACAGACAGAAGGTTTGTACTTGGTAGGCAGGAGCCAGAGCTTGCAGAGTTTAGGGCTCATCTTTTTTTCTGTTTGTACCACCCTGTCATCTCTCTCAGAGGCTATTTGTTTCATACCAGGGTTTCTGATTGGCATGAAATGCATGGAACTTACAAACTGGTAATTTAGTAGGAGGGACTGCAGAGAAACTGGCTAATTCTGTGGAAAAAATAAAACTGCCCCCTACCTAATGTTGTAAAGGTAACTGAACAAGATTGTAGGCAAATACCATGACAATAGGGATGGGAAGGATTTCTTATTTAAAACTTCAAAAGCATGAAACAATAACTTGACAAAATTAAATCAATTGAAGGATTCTATTCAACAAATGATACCATGGATGCTTATAACAGACCTGCAAAGGATTGGACAAGACCATTGCAATGTATCAACCCAACAAAGGTCTGCTATCATTCTAGAAAATCAAAGGAATTCTTAAAAATCAACAAGAAAAAATATAGAATTCCTTTTAAGAGCAAAGAATTTGAAAAGGTATTTTCAGAAGAGGATCTCGAAAGAATGAACTAGCATAGGAAGAAATCCTCACATGCATTTGTGACCACATAAGTAAATGCCTATTAGACAACAGGTGGGTGTCACTTTACACTTGTTAGACTGGAAAAATCAGAAATGGAGGTGATGTCAGCTTGAGGTGGGGAGTAAAGATGCAGGATGCTTTTGCGCTTCTGCGGGAAGCCAATCTACTTTCAGGTCTACACACTCTGAAGAAATGCTTCTGTGAATTTAAGAAGAGACTCATGTAATAATGTCTGATTCATTCTACTATCCTTCCTATCTCCACATCCCCTCGCCTCCCTTTACCCCCACCTGTCTAATCCAAAGTACCTCTATTCTTCCCTAGGCCTCCCCATCCTTTATTGTGAATTAGCATCTGCAAAGAAGAGAACTTGAGGCCTTTGGTTCTTTGGGATTGGCTTATTTTGCTTAGCATGATATTCTCTAGCTCCATCCATTTACCAGCAAATCCCATAATTTCATTCTTTTTTAATGGTAATATTCCATATATATATACACCACGTTTTCTTTATCTATTCATCTGGACATTATTACTCTATGTGCATATATGATTACATGACTGGTGTAATTCTACATCATGTACAACCAGAATAATGAGAAATTATGTTCCATTTATGAATAATGTGTCAAAAGGAATTCTGTCACATATAATTAATTAGAATAAATAAAAACAGAATTAATAAACAATGTTATTGATGAAAAAAAGAGAGAGACTCCTGTAGAAGGGTGTGAGGCAATTGGGGAAGTGGGTAAGATATAAGACTTCCTGGAGTATGCAGCAGTCAGAAGCAATGGATTAGACGTACACAATTGGGGGATCTTAAGACCCTAGTACTGAATGAAAAACAGAGACAGATGAGACCTGTAATATGAAAACATTTAGTAAGTTAAAAACACTTTACCAGGTGTGGTGGCACACACCTGTAATCCTAATGACTCAGGAGGCTGAGGCAGGAGGATGTCAAGTTCAAGGCTGGGCTCAGCAACTTAGGGAGGCCTTGTTACAAAATGAAAAATAAAAAGGGTTGGGGGTGTACATTAATGGTAGAGTACATCTGGGTTCAATCTCCAGCACTGCAAAAACGAAACAAATAAATAAAATAAAAGCAATAGTTAAAAAAAAACCAATACTTACACACAAAACCATGACACACATACCCTTTGTCAGAATTTATACAGAGGATTTCACATTAAGCAAACTAAAATAGGAAGGAGGGGGAATAGGATTGGGGATGAAAGAAACAGAGAGCAGCAAACATTATTGAACTCTGGAAGGCATTTTATTACTAGACCTGCAAATCAGTGAGGGAGACTGGGTGCAGTGGAACTTCCTGGGGAATCACCTTTAGCTGAATGCCTGACACTAAGTATTGGCTTAATGAAAGACTATGAATAAAGATCTAACTGGTGACATCATCCAGGACTTCATGGATTCCTTGATGTTACTCTCTTGGATGTGCCGGGGAATCTATGAGTTTGGCCCATGAGAAGGAAGTAAACTCATCCTATCCATTGTAACTATTTTCTACTAAAAATCCCTCTTATAAAAAAAATAAATAAATAAAGTGCCAAATTGTCTGTCAAGAAGATACAGTTTATTTGTTTGGTCCTAAGCAAGACATTCTAAAAAGCTGAAGATGGATCAGTTGTATATCTATCTATAGCCTAGAAGTTCATTGGTACAGGTTCTTAAATAATGTTTGGCAGAATATATTATTGTCACCCTTTAAACAAACTACAATCTCCAAAAATTCCTATTATGCCAGCAATGGCACTTATTCTTACTGGTAACAGCATCCAAGGAATTCTCTAAGAGTGAACCTCAGGTTTCAAATCCAGTTTCTCTGGATTTGAGATATCAGATCCTCCAGCATCAAAAGAGAAATGGTGATTACTACACAGCTTGTGTGTGGAATAGGGATTTAGCAGCTGCTGGGTTCATCTGTTCTCTTAAGTTCTATTTCTTTCCGTAGTTCATCTCCCATCATTAATCTCCTGGATAGTTGTCTCATTTCTACTTTCCCTTAGCCTAAATCAGATTTCCTAAGCTTGCTGTTTGGGGCCAGACAGCTGTGGTGTCTATCCTGCTCACAGCAGGATATTGAGCAGCCCTCTTGGCCTCTACCTACCAGATGCCAGGAACACCCCCAGTATGACAACCAAAACCTCTCCAGACTTTGCCAAGGGTCTCCTGAGTGCAAAGTTGAGAACCACTCGCCCACACAGAACCAGGGACACACCAACATTTCTGCATAACATCTATTTTAGAAATGTTCTTGTTTTCAGGATACAAGATGCAGAATTCTCTTTTCTTCTTCTGTTAGGCAAATCTAAAACTAGAAGCTCAGAGAAGATGGTTCCAGGGAACTATCTGGCTAAATCCAAGTGTGGCAAAAGGAAGATTTAGGACAATTTCTGAACTGATTCAGAAATAAAACAAACAAAACTTCCTGTCTAATTGAATATTTGGGCAAATGTGGTATTCAAGACTGTATTTTACAGGGAAAAGTTCTTCATGTTCAACTTTCCATGGCCAGAGACTAGCTGACTGCACATGTGGAGGTGCTGATGGGAATTGAGAGATGTGAACTTTGGGGTCAAGCTGCTCAAGCTTTATCAATGGGTTGGAATCCTTCTGGGTTTTGTAAGATTTGTAATCAGAGAACAGTCCTGGTGTTCTTGAATTAGTTCTTTCAACTCAGTGGCCATATCAGTGGAAAAGACTTCTAAAAATTAGGGTTCATAGAACTAAGAAAAACAAAAAGTGTGTAACAGAATTGAGAACCTACCTGAGACAGTTTAGAAGAAATGAGTAAGTCCTTGGCTTTCTCTATCTGTAGCACAGAACATCAGGAAATGTTTGTTGTTGATCATGTGATGGCTGTGATGGGGGAGGGCAGGTGGAATTAGGTTATAATTTGCTTAGGAGTTTTTTGTTTTTTTTTAAACAGTTGTAGATATTTTTCCTAATTAGCTGACTGAAGACCAGGTTTAGGGAGAATAGAATCCCTAAGAGGGTCTTCTAATCTTGAACCAGGGGTTCTAAATCCTCTAGATTTATAGTGAAAAGACCAAGTGCAATTAATTTTTTCTACTTCCACATTTTCATTGAGGGATGTGCATAATTGGTTAGGGAGGAACTCATCGCCCTGTGATGAGGCCTGGGATACTGTGGCGAGTGAAGGAATGATAAAATATGCCAGAGAGAAGGAAGATATGGAAGTTGGGAAGCATCTGGAAGAAAAAAGAAGCCCAAAGGGAATGATACGATTGATAAATTGGAAGCTTAATGCTGTGAACGTTAAAAGAAAAGCTTCATGAAGAAAGAGATTAGAATCTCAGAGAATAAATTGCCAAATGAATTCAGGGTGAATCCCAGGGGATTGATGCCAATCTTGCCTATCATCCACACAGCCCAGCCTGGGGTCCTTATCTTCTCCCACCCGTTCTCAGAATGCCTCACAATGGCCTGGGGATACAATCCAGACAACAGCACATTTTACAGACAAAAATACGAAATCCAGGAGGATGGGTGCTTGTTCAAGTCGGAATTCCCATGCAGGTTGTGTAGTACTTACTCCGTTATACCACACGGCTGCCCAGGCAGCACAGATTCTCAGTGAGCAAAATTTTATGGCTGTAAAGTCTCCAGACTGAACCAATTTCTCTGGAGAAGAAAGAAATTAGAGGAGTAAACATTGAAAAAGAAGAGGTACATGTTTAAGTGAGCCTTTTCTTTACATTTATGGTAAATTTTCCATTTTCCATTCTCCATTCTGTTTAAAATGTTTTCTATAGCTTAGCTGAACAGGGCTGGAAATGGATGTGCAGGGTAGTGGAGGTGATGAGTCGGGAAGCTGACAGATAATAAAAGAAGGAAAGGGAACGGCTGTGTCTTTGTTTTGCCAGGGACTAGTCTTCTCTAAATTCTTGGAAAACAGAAAACATTAGTGGGCCTTTACCTTCATGAACTTGGACCCCAGTTCAGGGCAGCATTGTCTCTGGAGAGCAGGGAGAGAAGGAAACAAATAGGGCTGGACCCCACTGCGTTTTCTGGCTTGTAGACTACAGTTAAGCTGAGCCTGTTCTTGGAATGGTCAAGTCCAAAAGACTAAGGCTCCAGGCCATGGGACCATGCATCCAGGTGCATTTCAGTGCTCAGGAGAAAATGAGCTAGATAGGCAATGAAATCAGGCATATGAGAAGAAATTCTTGTTTTTGCAACCTTGGTCTGTGCTGGGTAAAACTTATTTTAGAATGAATAGAGAATCTCTTCATCTGCTCAGGGAAATTGCTGGCTTGAATTTATAGTTGATTTCTTCCAGATGGGCTCATTGAACAAGTCATAATTCACCTTTCTGTGCAAGGAGAAAATGGGAGGTCATCTCAAATTGTGAAGAAATATTGAGGAAATTAAATAATTTTTCTGGATGAACATGTATAAGGCAAGGATGGAAGTAGAGGTAAATGAATGCTCTCATATTCCTCCACAACAGATATTATTTGATTTGTGTATAATTTATCACCTTGGATTTAGGAATGAAATTGATTATATTTCAAAAGCAGCTAAGTGGAAATTTATTTGAATTTGAATACATGGAGCCAAAGAGAAGGAAAGGACATAAGTTAAAACACTCAAGAAAATTGCATGAAGAGGCTAATGACTGGAAGGAGCATAGGGTTCTGGCCTTTTAGAAGTCTCACATTGGGGCTTGATCCCATAGTTTGTAAGTAATGTTTTGGGAATGTCAGTGCTCTCTCAATGCTCTATCAACTGATATAGAGAACCATCAATGTGTAGCATTTCTTCTAATATTATTTCCATTAAGTGCTTTGAGAAAAGCTAGTTAAAGTAAAATCATTGCTCTCATGTAGCTTAAAAGGCCCACTGAGATTGGATGTCTTATGGAAACATGCTAATTATAACACTGCACATTAGGAGGAGTGGGGCAAGGGAAAGAAGGATCCTGCCAACTTTCTTCTGTCATGAAAAATGAAGAGGCCTGTGGCTAAGGTTCAAAATTGGAGTGTTGCTCTCCTCTTAGAATGCATGAAAAGATGCAGGTAGACTTAGGCAGGCAGGACCCACAGAGTCCTCCAAGGCTGGAGAGATTCAGCATGAACTGAATTTGGGCAAAGTTCCTGTTTTAGTCAGCTTTTCATTGCTGGGAACAAAAGACCTGACAGAACAATTTTAGAGGTGGAAAAGTTTATTTAGCGCTCATGATTCCAGAGATCTCAGTCCATAGAGGACTGACTCCATTTCTCTGTGTACAGGATGAGGCAGAACATCATGGTGAAGGGTGTGGTGGAGGAAAGCAAATCAAGAGGAAAGCAATCAGGAAGCAGAGAGTTCTCCACTCACCAGACAAATTATAAACCCCAAAGCCATGCCTCTAGTGACTACTTCCTCCAGCCACACCCTACCTACTTACAATTACCTCCCAATTAAGGGTTAATGTGTTGATAAGGTTAAGAGTCTCATAGCCCAATCATTTCACCTCTAAACTTTCTTACATTGTCTCACACATGAGCTCTTGGGGGATACCTCATATCTAAACCATAATAGCTCCCTTGGAGTAGAACACCAGGCAAACTGCAGGCAGATTCAGGGCTTTACAGACAGCACAGGGTAGTGAGGAAGCACAATGGTTAAGAGTGTGTGCTTTTGAGCCAGATCCTCCTGGATGTGAGATTTAGACACATTACTTCACTTCTTCAACCTCTTCTTCATCTTCAAAATGAATATAATAGTATATTGATCCCACAGGATTCCTATGGGGATTAGAGACATTATCTGTGAACTTTACATGCCACTGCCTGGAACACTGTGAGCACCCAGTAAGTTTCAGCTTAGGATGATTTTATTTCTTAAACCATAGGTAGCCAGGCTTTATCAGACAACAAATACTGAGAGTGGTAAGCCTCAGGAAGTCCTTGCAGATATGGGAGGTTCAACAAATGGTCACCTAAAAGAGGGACTCAGTCAATATCCAATCCCCATCATGCAGTCCTGGACCCCATTATCTACCCAGCTCCAATATCCTCTTTCATTTCAAATGACCTATTAGACACAGTAACTGGTCCCACATTGTAACACAATTGGGATTTTTGTTTCAGAGTTCAAGTTAAACAGATTTGAGCCATGTTATACTTTGGTTCCACAGCAATTGATTATGCAAGTTTCATATCCTCTTGGCTTTAGTTTCTCCAGTGTCCAAGATCAAAGAGTAGAAAAAGAAAGAAACAGCAATGGCTTTGAGAGAATGGTCACCATCAACTCCAACACCCCTTCTACAATGAGACTGGAAGAGTGGGAGATCTGTTAACATCATTGATTAATTGGTAGGATGTTTTGCCAGTTCCTCATATTTTGAATACCATAGCAAGAAGCAAGCAAGCAACAGAGCTGGAAAGAGAAAATACTATAAAATACTCTCACCTGTAAAACAGGTGAGTCACTGGAGAAGGAGCAAGACAAGGAAAAGGGAAAGGAAAAAACAGAATAACAGAATAAAAGGGAAAGAAAAAAAGGAAGATTGAAGAGAAATGAAGCTTTCTAACATGGATGGAGCTTAAGAATTGGAAAACGTTAATAATAACAGTTATAGAAAAGTGGGAGTGAGGTCAATGGAAAGCCCCAAAATATTGTAAATACAAAAGAGCCTTTGGCATTCTGATACATCTCCCATCTTTAAAGAAAAGAAGGGAAAAAAGGAAGAAAGAAAAAAGAAAGAGAAAAGAAAGAGAGAATCCTGCCTTGGATTTTGTATCTAGGGGATTGGACTGTGATCTATAAGGCCCTTCCAAAGATAATAATCTGTGAATTTCTAAGTCATATATATTTATACAAGACTCCTTATTGGTTAGGAT
This sequence comes from Marmota monax, assembly GCF_021218885.2. Taxonomy (NCBI): domain Eukaryota; kingdom Metazoa; phylum Chordata; class Mammalia; order Rodentia; family Sciuridae; genus Marmota; species Marmota monax. Next base: position 6,631,932 of record NW_026695212.1, read on the forward strand.
AATTCAATATGGTGTGCATAACTTCCATGATAGCAATTTGGGGATGATGTGAATTTGTTTGATTTTCATGGTTTTCAAAAAGGATCCTAATGCCCTTCAATGTTCTAAGTAGCTTATTGTGTGATTAAAAAAAAAAAAAAAAAAGACCAGCCCCTTGGGTATTCTGGGACTAATGCTGAGCTTTTGGTAAAGTACGAATCTAGGCTAGAACTAGGTCCTAGAACTTTGTGGCATTCCCTCTGTTTGCTCGTTGTTAAATTCTAGGATATCAGTTTCCTGGGTGTCCAGGTTTTCCATCAAGTACAGCATATCAGGAGAGACTCCAGAGCCGACCCCATAGTTGGTTCCACTGGTCTCCGAGGACGTTTCCGTGTCGATCAACAGGGCGGGCACGGGGCTCAGGGGATCTGGACCTAGGTTTGCCAGGGAGGTGTGGTTAGACTCGCGGAACTCTGGGAGACTCCACCTTTTGGGGAACCTATCCTCAATTGGGTCTTCCTCGAACAGAAAAAGGTGTCTCTCGTCGCTGTCTGGACCAGTCTGAGGACTAGGCCCCAGAGGAGGTGTCCCCTTTTCGGAGGGGGCCAGGAGTCCCGCTGGGTCCTCCTGCTGCCCAGTCCTGCTGGGTTGAACCCCAGTGAACTCTAAGCTCAAGATGGAGGTAGCGGAGTCGTGGTGGTGGCCCTCGTAAGAGGGCTCTGGAGCTTCAGCATCGGTGACCAGTACCTCGGGGACCTGTGGCATTTTGGTGGGGGAGGCCCGCACACTGGACTGCGGGGTCAGGCTCTGCAGAGTGCTGGTCCGGCTGGTCTCCCTGATTGTGGACAGCTCTCCCATGCTGGAGTGCACCTTGGGACTGCTCTCGAGGGAGTGGGACTGTTTCCGAGTCGGCGAAGCTCTATGGGGGTTTCTTGAGGGCACGTCCAGCAGGTCGCGAGCTGGGCTGAGCGGGAATAACATGGAGCTGTCGCTGGCCTGCCTCCCAAAGCTCCTCCTCTTGGGGCTGGCGGGGTGCTCGTGGGTACTCAGGAACCGCTTGACTCTCCTGATCACCGAATGCCGTTGGCCGTGCTTCTCATAGTCCCACAGCCACTCCTCGCCAGGGAAGTCAGACTCAGAGTGCCTGAAACAATGACAGAAGGCATTGGGGGCAGAATCTGACGTTAGGAGATGGGTTTGACATTTTTGCATTACAGATTTTGGAGATAGGGAAGGGAGACTTTAACTTGAGATAGTCTAGCCAAGGTTCTCCAACTGTTTAGTCTGAGGCCCTTTCATTATTTTATCTATCTATCTATCTATTTATTTATTATTTATTTGTTGTTGGGTACTGGGGATTGGACTCAGGGACACTCGACCACTGAGCCACATCCCCAGCCCTATTTTGTATTTTATTTAGGGGGAGGGTCTCACTGAGTTGTCTAGCACCTCACTTTTGCTGAGGCTACCTTTGAACTCAAGATCCTCTTGCCTTAGCCTCCCAAGCTGCTGGAATTACAGGCCTGTGCCACTGCACCAGGCTCTGAGGACCCTTTAAACTTTCAAATATTATTGAGTACCCCAAAGAGACCTGTTTATTTAGGTTATGTCTATTGTTCTTTACTGTATCTGAAATTATAACTGAGGAATGTTAAAAACACAAGGAAGTAGAACACATGTTCTATTTAGTGGTTAAGTGATGACATCATCACCTATCTTATAGTTTCTGGAAAAATTCCACTTTATAGTAGCCCCACTCCCTTATCTGTGGAGACATATTCCAAGACCACCAGTGGATGCTGAAACTGCAGATACTGACCCATACACATACATTGTAATGCTTTTTCCATCTTACCTAAGCACTTGCACACTACGTCAGTAACTTTTGCAATGTGAAGTGTAAGAGCAAATCTAGCATGAAATTTCTTTTTCCTTCTTCACAATTTCATAAGTTCAAGATTCATTCTTATTGTAGATCTTAGAAACCTTATTGTAAATCAAAAACTTTCACCTTTCACTTAAAGGATGTACTTGGCAGTTTCTCTTTGGCATATCCAAATTGCCAACATCTCTATTCTTGTGTTCTGTGATCATTATTAAGTAAAATAAGAGTTACTTGAACACAATTACTGTAGTAGATACTGTACTATCTGATAACTGAGTTGGCTAATCTGTGACTAAAGGCAGGGACCACATACTGCTTGGATGGACAGGCTGGACAAAGGGATGATTCATGTCCCAGGAAAATTGGTGTGTGGTGCTCAGAATGGCATGCAATTTAAATTCTATAAATTGTCTATTTCTGGAATTTTCCATTTAATATTTTTGGACTACAGTTGACTGTGGGAAATTGAAACCTCAGAAAGTGAAATGGTGGATAAGTAGGGATTTCTATACACTTATGAAAGACTGAGAATGAGAAAAGGCAAATAACTTTTTGTTTTTTTGAGTGGGGGGAGAACGGTTACCAGGGATTAACTCAGTGGCATTCAACCACCGAGCCACATCCCCAGCCTTACTTTGTATTTTATTTAGAGACAGGGTTTCACTGAGTTGCTTAGTGCCTCGCTTTTTGCTAAGGCTGGCTTTGAACTTTCGAACCTCCTGCTTCAGCCTCCCAAGCTGCTGGGATTACAGGTGTGTGCCACCGTGCCTGGCTGGCAAATAACATTTTAGTGTTATTATGAAAATAGTTTTGATCTTAAGGACACCTTAAAAAGGTCTTGGTGAGGCTGGGGTTGTGGCTCAGTGGTGGAGCGCTCGCCTAGCATGTGTGAAGTTCTGGGTTCAATCCTCAGTACCACATAAAAATAAATAAATAAAATAAAGGTATTGTGTCCATCTTAAAAGAAAAAAAAAAAATATATATATATATTTACAAACCTTCAAAAGTAGAGTAGAAAAAGAAATATATATATATATATATATATATATATATATATATATATATATATATATGTCTTGGTGATCCCTAGGTGTCCCCAGAATATACTTTGAGAATCACTGATTTAGAGACTTGAATATATATTGCATAGATATATTTTAAATAAGGTCATGTTTCCCCAGGACTCATAAAACATACCAAAATAATTAATCATAGCCAAATTCAAGAGAGTAAAATTAAGAGCTGACATTCATTTAATTATCACAATAATCATGTGAGTTGTTATTGTTATTCACATTTTACAGAGGAGGAAACTGAGGCCCAGAGAGATTCATTAATGGTAACAGCCAGTAAGAGCCAAACAAGAAGTCTGACTCCAAAGCATTTGTTCCTATTTGATGAAAAGCCTGCCACACAGATGTCAAGGCATGAGCCAGAGCCCAGGGCAGTCCTTTCCCAAAAGTAATCCATAAACATTTCTGGTGAAGGCTTTGCATTTCTGTCTGTTCAACAAGGAAAAGTGTGGAAAGAAGCTCTTTATCAAGGTGATTGTGATTAGGTCCTTCTTTGGAGTGAGTTTGATGGTTTTTCTATGGTCAAGAATTTCTTGTTGAATTTTTAACATTTTAAAAAATAAAACAAACAATCCTACCATTCTTAGTCATGTTCAAGGCTGAAATAAAATGAGTAATTGAGATAATGATAAGCCTGTTTGGTACTAAGGTCTACTCCTGTCTTGGATTACATGGTTGTCTCACATCTCTGTGTGCATTTTTAGTCTTAGTGGGGCTCAAGGAACTACTTAAATCCTTGCCCTTAAAAGACAAACACTCATGCTGTCTCTGAGATCAACAGTAATCATGCTGTCCCAGTCCAGTGTTGGTATAGACAAGATGCTTTATGCCAGCTACATTTTATGTGACGTAACAGAAAAATATACCATGGTATAATGTAGGTATAACCTGAAAGGGCAAAAGGAGCAACCAAAGAAAATGTATTCCCTGTGTTTATGAATAAAAGATGGATGATTGAGATGATTAGCAGGGTAAGTGTCCTGGGATGGTGTTCGATTACAGCCTCGTGCTGTTACTCTAAAGCCCCAGCAGCGCTCTTGGCTACCAGATAGCCTCCTGACCCACCCTCTGCTGTGCAGATGCAGATTCTGTTACAGCGACTTGGGAAACGCAGACTCATGCTTCAGTGGCCCCGGTGACCCTATTCGTTGGATTTCATTAGGTCACATCTCCAGTCACACTTCACAGGAATCCATTTAGCTTTACAGGGCATCAGAGGAGGGACAGCACAGTTGGTTATGAAGATTGCCACATTGGATGTGCTCTGGGATTTGAGGTCAAGCTGGCAATCTCTCTTTATAGGACACACATCTGTCCTCCATTTGGGATCTTGACTACTTATTTGGGATTTATTTTCCTTAACTACTTCTTGTTTTTAAATTTAGGACAATCATATTTATTTTTTTAATTTTTATTTTTTTTTCAAATATTTATTTTTTGGTTAGACACAATGCCTTTGTTTATTTATTTTATGTGGTGTTGAGGATTGAACCCAGGGCCTTGTGCACGCTAGGCGAGCGCTGTACAGCTGAGCCAAAACCCAAGCCCAAGCATAATGTTTATACATAATGTGATGAGTTGGAGATTAAGTAATTGGAATATAAGACAGATAAATATACTAATTACACCAGTCCATCTGAGCCAAAACCCCAGCAAAGTGGTCTCTCAAGCATGGCAGACAGTGTTCTATGTTAAATTGGTGGGGAAACAGAGCAGTACTACTTTTATTCTTGACTGTGATCCTTAAACATTTTCTATGCTCTATGATATATATTGGCACCAGTCTCTCTAGTCACACTTGCCAAGAATCCAGAGTCTGTTGAAGATCTAAAATGCGCGGCAAGCAGAGCAGTGAGAACAATGTTTATACTGGGCCTAGACTAGAAGATTCTAATGTCTGCAGGTGATGGGAGTTCTGTTGCTTTTGAGATAACATTCATGAGTTCCTCCAATCTGTGTATACTTTGGGCTATCTCCCTTGCCAGGGTGTAGGCACATGATCCAGACTGGGTTTAGATCAAGTGCACCCATCATAGATCCAGTTACTCAGGAGGCTGAGGCAGGAGAATCACTTGAGCTCAGGAGTTTGAGGTCAGCCTCAACACATATGGCAATTCCACAGCTAACATCATACCGAGGTAAAGGGGAATATTTTTTCCTATAAGATCAGGAACAAGACAAGGTTGCCCACTCTTACTGGAGCAGTGGTCCACTTTGTGCTTTGAACATAGCCCTTCCATATTTATTTTTTAATTATAGGTGGACACAATATTTTATTTTATGTGGTGCTGAGGATTGAACCCAGTGCTTCATGCATGTTAGGCAAGTGATCTACCTCTGAGCCACAACTTCAGTCCTTCCTTAACTACTTAGACACAATCTTCTAGGAAAAATAATTTATATTATTACTACTTCAAAACTTTGTGACTCAAAAGGAAAAAAAACTTTCAAATTGGTATAGTGGATATGTACATTCAACTACAGTGAGAGAAATACTTTCCTAATTCATAGACTGAAGAAAAATTAAGTGCAATGGACAAATGGCAAAGAGGCTAGTGTTCTCGCTAATGATCTACTGATTGACATGGGGTAGACCTTCTAGGGAAAACCTCTTGCACCTTCCTGCCTCAGGAGAGTGTGCTGTGGATGCATGATATTTATCTGCTTATTTCACATCCCCCCTAATTTACTGATCATCTACCATCAACAATTTGTTGCACTAGATGCCTAGTGTGCTAGATACTAGATAATTATAATTTAAAAGGAGGCAGAAGGCATGCATATGAATTACATTTGGGGCAAAGTAAGTTTTTGAGCTGGACTTTGCCATTAAATCAGAATAGGATAAATGGAGAAGGAAGGACAGTGGACCAGGTGGAAGTGATGATGAGCAAATAAGGCAGGAATTAGCGTATTAGTAAGGAAGAAGAAGAAGAAGAAAAAGAAGTTTTTTGAGACACAGGGGACAGTATCAAGCATAGGCTGGAAAGATTGTCCTGGAGTGTGTTGTGAAGAGCCATCTGCCAGGCCGATGGATTTGGACTTTCTTCCAGAGGCAGTGGGTGGCCACGGATTGTCTTGGAGAATGGAGGGCACAGAGTTGCATGGTATTAGTGTCCAAACTGGAAAGGCTACATGAAAAGCATGTAGCTTGATTAATGCTTAGGATAAGAAATACGACTTGAAAACTTTCTATACTTTTAGTCTGGATCTTTGGAAGAACACTTGGTGTCCAATGTATCTCAAGAAGTGACAAGTGGTGTCCTTCAGGTATTTATGCCATGTGGGAGCAATAGTCAAACTCTCCAGCATGATGACCAAAGGACCTTTCTTTTTAATACTTCCCTGTAAGATCTCTAACACATCATGCCCACCTCTTAATTTTTCTAAAAGTTATGATTTTCACTATAACTGTGGTTGATAACAAAATGGTTTAAAGCTTAGAGCACATAATAGAATACTTTAAAAGAATCTTTATTTAGAGAGCAACTAAGAACAGAACAGGGAGGAAGAGCATGAGGAAAAGATTAACATTAAACAAAGACGAGTGGGGGGAGAGAAAGGGAGAGAGAAGGGAAAGCATATGGAAATGGTAGGAGACCCTCAATGTTACACAAAATTACATATAAGAGGTTGTGAGGGGAAAGGGGGGGAAACAAGGGAGAGAATTGAACAACAGCAGATGAGGTAGAGAGCGAAGATGGGAGGGGAGGGGAGGGGGGATAGTAGGGGATAGGAAAAGTAGCAGAATACAACAGTCACTAGTATGCCATTATGTAAAAATGTGAGTGTGTAACCGATGTGATTCTGCAATTTGTATTTGGGGTAAAAATGGGAGTTCATAACCCAATTGAGTCAAATGTATGAAAGATGATATATCATGAGCTTTGTAATGTTTTGAACAACCAATAATAAAATAAAATAAGAATCTTTATTTCATTAGGTATGGTGGCACATGCCTGTAATCCCATCTATTTGGGAGCCTGAGGTTGGAGGATAGCAAGTATGAGAAAACTCAGTGAGACCCTGTCTAAAAAATAAAAAGGGTTTGGGATGTAGCTCAGTGGCAAAGTGCCCCTGGGTTAAATCCTCAGTACTTGGCTGGGGGTCAGGGGCAGTCTTCATTTCCCATTTGAGGGGCTTGGGTGTGTCTTTTAGGTTTTTTTTATACTTTCTGCTTATTCTTATTTGATTTAAAAATGTACCCTTAGTTTATATAAAGGTTAGTTCAATTCTGAGATCCAAATATAATTCCATTTAAACAACTATAGCAGAAACATTATATGATGGAATGTAAGCACCCTCATTATATTACTATATACTATAGATGGTCAGCTAAAAAGGTGAGGTTTTATGTTTTGGAACTCATTTGGATTGAGATAGGTAGGTAATTAGAGATAGAAAGACAAATGGAAAATGCCTCGTAGCCATTGTGTTTTAGAGATGGAATAGGAAAATTGTCTCTGGTGAGACAGAAAGATTCATTTTGAGAGCTTAGGGAGCCAGGATCGCTGTTACCCTGGCTGACACTTACTGTGTAACCTTTGGAGACTCATGTAACCTCTCTGTGACTTAGTATTATAGTTTATAAACTGGTGATCATCGTACTTTATTTGCCTTTCAGGTTGTTTGGGAGTTTAAAGAGGGTAACCTCTGCCAAAAAGCTTTGGACAGTAGAAGATATAAAGAGGACTCTTGCCAATGACTGGCAAACTTTCAGAAGTGGTTTTTAAATCATTATTGACTTCTTGCAGGGTTGAAGGAAATGACAGTGTCTGCCTGAAGGTCACTCCATTTTCTCCGGTTAAAGTGTCCTTTAGCCAGGTGTGGTGGTGCGTGTCTGTAACTCCATGACTCAGGAGGCTTAGGCCAGAGAATCACAAGTTTGAGACCAGCCTGAGCAATTAATGAGGCTCTGTCTCAAAGTAAAAAATAAGAAAGGGCTGGAGATGTAGCTCAGTGACACAGCACCCCTGTGTTCAATCCTCAGTGCCCCCCAAAAAAATCACTGTACATTTAAAATCTTACAAGGGATGACTTAACAGCAATTTCATAGTAAGTTGGGGGCCCTGGGTAAATGGAGAGGAATATAAGGACTGGCAGAAGCTGAGATATTTGAGGAAAGGAAGATAGGGTTGACTAAATAGTGGACCTTCACCACTTGCCAGACATTGCCAACCCTGTTATGTACATTTATTGTACACTGTAAATCATCACTTCAGACATACAGGACACATGAGAATAAGAAAGGCTGTGTAATATATTGGGCTGTTTTTGAAAAGGAGGAGAAGAGTCAGAGAAGGAGAGAAAGAAAAGGTAATGTTAAGCCAGTCAGACTTGTTGCTTTGGGTTGGGTTTAGGAGGGACAGTGTGCATTATTTCTACAGGACAGATAGATGTCTAGATTGTATTTTTTTTTCCCCTGATGTTTAAGGAAAAACTCAAACCCAGCATTTCAAAATACACACTGAGCTCCCAATAAAACCGTCATCCCCACAGACCCCCTTGCCAGTGACAAACAGCTGAAGGCATAAGCAGCAGTGGTTTAGTGAAGGGCTCTTTAAGAAGTTTGGGCTGGTCAGGGTGCAGGAAATTTCCCACCGCAGAGATTGGCTCCTGAGGATATTCAGCACATTTCCACACTTCTTGGTGTGTGTCAGATACAGAAAGACCAAAATAGTACTGATGACTTAGAGAGTTAATGCATTTGTTTAGAGATTTTTTTTTTTTAGTTGTAGATGGTCATAATACCTTTATTCTACTTGTTTATTTTTATGCGGTTCCGGGAATCAAACCCAGTGCCTCACACATGCTAGGCAAGCTCTCTACTGCTAAATCACAACCCCAGCCCTCAAAGTGAGCCTTTTGCAAAACAACTTCCTTTTCTCTAGTGTGATTAGGTAAATATAGAGCTTCAAAAAGATTGAAGGTTTGATGAAACCTTATGATGCTTGCCTTTCTTTTTCTACTCTACTTTTGAAGGTTTGTTTTGACAATTTAAATTCAAACAATAATATTGAGGTCATTTTAAAAAAAGTGAAATGAGGAATTTAGGAAAAAGATATTTAATATGGTGAGTTCTCATATCAGGTTTATTATTTTAAAATTGCTAGTGTACTTAATATTGTGCAACTACATTAGAGAGAGAGCTGATAATTTTTGCCTGAGAATCTATCTGGGCAGAGACACAGGCAGAGGAGCATTTAAACACTGGCAAAGCAAAATGTACTCTTCAAACACATTAGAGGTGAACACTGTTATTTTTGACCTTCTGTAGTGCAGAATCACCATCAAAGCTGTTGTCTAGTATTTATCAAATGGTCAAGGTGAGGTGCTGAGGATCAACCCAGTGCCTCACGCATGCAAGGCAAGAGCTTTACCACTAAGCTATAACCCCAGCCCCCAATTGTGCTTTTGAAAAGGCATATCTAGCTTCATGCTACCACCTTGGTTATACTGTTCTGGCCCTTGCTGGCTGACAAACAAAGAAAAGTGGAGGTTTACTTACCCTCACCCTAATACTATTATATTCTATGGTAGTTTCATTAGAAAATGAAATAAAGCTATGTTCACCTCTGATTCCATTTAAAAAGTAAAAACTGAGCACCAGTGGTGACCCCAGATCAGCCTGGGAAAGACTCCGAGGAGTTCTACAATTGTGAGCCGAGTGCACATTCCTCTCTTTGGAAGGTGTCTCCTTCCTTTTTGGTGTGTTAAGGGGAAAAAAACCCAAATCAATTTTCTAAGAATACATTTTTGTTGAAGCTGGTGATTCAGAGTTTGAGATATTTTTAGTAGTTTATAACACAATCCTTCACTAATATATATCAGACTGTATTTTCTTATAAAGCTAAAATGTTTTAATATAGTTGGCTAAGAAAGGATTACTGAAGAAAAAAATCAACCTAAAAGTATATTAAACCAAATTTTAATATGATCTTTGCTTGCTGCAACATATATATTCATATATTTAAACCAATATCACCTACGGTACAATTCTAAAAACTCTGTGTACCCTAGGTACATCTATGTATAATTACAAGAAAGTAATTATACTACTGCTACATATGCTTAGAAGTTTTGGAATAAGCAGATAAGTAAATGACATTATTTCCAATAGTTATAGTTTTACAATAACAAGTAAGCTTTAAATAAATTCTTCAACTCCTAACTAGAAGGAACTCTTAAAATTTTGAATATTTCTTCTTTTTACTAACTAAGTGGATCCTTAATTGACCTCAAGGAGCCCTTCCATAAGATTACTGTAAATGTGAGGAGGTTTTGATATATATTTGAGTAGTGATTGAAAAGTTCAATAAAGCAATGTTCTTTAAATGGGATTGTAGTAAACAGACAGTTTACAGGCTTGAGCATGCTTTTAGATTAACAGGCAGTTAGTTACAGCAAGCACCTCAAGACACACTTAAGTGATCCATTTCATAAGCACCTCCCGCTGTCTTTTCTAGGATTTGGAATCCTCTGTTATGGATGGAGAGTTTGTTGGTGTTCTTCTAATGCTTTTTAGGGATTATTGCTCCTTTACTGTTGGCTGTTTTGAATTTCAAGACAGGATTAAAGGGAGTTATGAGAATTCAGGTCTTTAATTTCCACGTACTCTATTTCTCAGTGTTATATTAATGAGTAATTGCTAGTAAATAAAAAACTGTATGAATTTTGAAGTGACTTATGATGATCTGGATTAGATCCTGACTGTATTTTTTTAGCAATGATGGCTGAGGCTGGCCTGGGACTTGTGATCCTCCTGCCTCAGCCTCCGCAGTTGCTGGGATTATAGGCCTGTACCACCATGCCTAGCAAGAGGTGCTTTTTTCTGTTCTTTCATTTTTTTTAAGCCTATCTGTAGCATCTGGCATAAAACTTACCACAGAGTAGAACTCTGAAAAACAATTGAAGGTATGAGCAAAAACATATTTTAAATTTGTAATTAAGATTAGAAAAAGGGGGCATAACTTTATTTCAGTTACATATATCTATTAAATATATAGAAAATAGTGCCATGCTTTGAACATGTTCTTAATATTGAGAACAAAAGAATTTCCTTTTTAAGTAGAAATGGATAGTGTGCTGAATGTGAAAGTCACTTCTGAGTGTGCAGAATATGAGGCAGAATAACTTCTCAGGTTGTCCTTGGATAGTACTTTTGCTAGATTTTTGAAGGGCATTGCCTTGATTTTAGAATTTTTGGGTCATGGGAATTGTGACTACAAATCTGAAGTGTTGATATAAAAAGATAAAGGGACTTTGATTTCTGAATTAAGTATGTTGGGAAAATATACTCTAAACAGAATAATAAAATAAAAATTTACTCATCCAAAAATAAAAAAGAAGCAGGGGTGTTTTATATGCTTATCAAGTATGAACATATAACCAGCCTTGGCTAATCAGTTGTGCCTCCCTATCAGTAGTGGTTAGTTTGGGAATAGATATGTCAGCCAAACTCAGTAATCACAGCAAATTCAGTACTGCAGCTTTAAGAGTTGGAAGGAGTTGTGCCCTTTGCACAGGGTCTGCTGAACCACAAGCTTGGAGCTGCTGGCTACCATTTTGCTGTTTTGCCCCCTGAAGGGAAGAACCTGCCTGAGAACTGAGCCAGAGGAGAGAAATGCACAACTGAAAGACAGGAGTGGTCAGCTGGGTTACATTAGGGAGCCTCTGGATCCAGCTTTTTTTTTTTTACTGTATTTTTTTAGCAAAGCCCAAAGCGAGCCTGTCCTCTGAGTATGACCCCAAAAAACCCCTTTTTGCTTTTAAGTTAGTTTAAGGTTGGTTTTACTGTCACAGGTGATGAGAAAGTTTTCTTGAGTACCTGAATCATGAATTCAAAAGGCCTTTCTGGGAAGGCTTGGCTTTTCCTACTTGTGCTCCTGCAGGGCTTTCTCTGAAGTGTGAGCCTCCCTCCCATTTTATGTTCCTCATTCATAGAAAAATCAAGACCAACTGAGCTTTTGCCTAACTGCTTCTTTGGTCAGTTGGTTCTAGCAGAGTCCTGCTAGGCATCTCATACAAAACCTCTTCACAGACCCTGGCCTTCACCTGGGCTCTTCCCTGTCATCCTGGTAAATAGGCCTATCTCATAGCTAATGTATTTTTGCTGCAGTCTTAATGTATCTTCTGGTTCTGTCTCAACTGTTTTATTTTCTGTCCCAGATTTCCAGGTTACTTTAACATGAAAAAGCTTAGGTTTATTCAATCTTTCTATGCCTCAGTTTGAAATCAACAAATAAAAGACCTGAATAGCTGATAATAATAATGCTCTATGGTTATATTAGATTGTTTTATGTTTATAATATCGTTTAATCATCCCTGTAATTATTAAGAAATTGTAAATCTGTAATGTTGTGTTTCTGTGTTTACAAACAGGAGAAACATATATTTAAATATTTTATTTGCTATTATTTGGGGAAGTGGTTATTTGGGATTGAATCCAAGGGCACTTTGTCACTGAGCTACATCCCGGCTTTTTTTTTTTTTTTCTTTTCAGTTTTGAGACAGGATCTCACTTAATTGCTTAGGGCCTCACCAGGTCGCTGAGGTTGGCCTTGAACTTGTGATTCTCCTGTCTCAGCCTCCTGAGTTGCTGGGATTTTAGGCATGTCCCCAATGCCCCCTATTTTAATATTTTCTAAAGAACATGGATATTTAGTTAGGCATTGGAAATTATAATGATTAGTATAAATACGTAGACCAAAATAAAAATCTTGAGATTCCCTCAAAGTCATTTTAAACATTATATAAAATCAACTTAATGGACATTAGAAATGGAACATAGGGTGTCTAAATAGAATCACCACAATGACTCCCTGATTTTATCAATGGTGTTGGTCTCACTTCTTTTACAAGTTAGATCTTTAAATATTTTTGCATTCAGCAGTTGTGGGAGTAGGGGGAAGGATAAAGCATACTTAATTATTTAAAAACAAACTCAGAGAAAAAACATCTCTTATTAATTTTCAAAATTGAGAAGGTTGCCAGATGTCCATGAAGCTCTGCCACTGCAGAAGGAATTACACAGGTTGCCAAGTGTCAGCAACAGGAAATTGCTACTCACAGACTGAGCAATAAGCTGGGCTAAGGATAAGCAACCTGGCCTGGAAGGACCCTGGATGAAAAGGTTCAGTCTTAAAAGGCCATCTAGAAGCAGAAGCAAGTCTAGCCTGGCATGGGCAACCTTCTCTGAGGTGTACTTGGAAGACACCTGGTTCTTAAATCATTTTCCTCATTTGCTATCACTCCTGAAATTCCACTCTGTCACCCTTTGCTTTGGACTCTCAAGCAGACCCCTTTGGAACAGCATCATTATTTTTGAAGATTAGACATTTGGCTAAGAATGACACTTTATAGGGGTAGGACAGAAGCTAGATATCCTGTAAGTAGGGAAACAAGAAGCAGAACCCTGAGTGAGGAAAGGTGGTTACTTTGGCAACTAGACATGAATCTGCTCCACAATCTGCTTAGATTGACTTCAGGGAACAGCCAAAGTTTTGCCATTAACATTTTCCCTTTTTACAGTTTTTTTTTTTTTTTGAGTGAAGGGGCAGGGGGTTATTACTTTCTAAATTTTCTATGCTTACTTTAAGCTACTTAGAAACTGGCATCTGCTGTTAGCAAATATATATAAACTCCCCTCCCCCATTCACACATTTTTCCAAAATCAGATTTAATAGACTTATTCTAGAGCTGTGCATGAATTACTTCAGGCCTCAACCTGTTTATTTAAGGCTCATGGTACATAAGGATAGAGACTGACTTGTCTATTGAGCATGGTTAGAAAAGAATCCCCCCCTCGCCCCCCCACCAATGTCAAAAGATCAGTGATCACATTATTTTTTAAATACTGAAGATTTAAACACACACACACACACACACACACACACACTTACCCCATTTGGATTGTTGACCCTAGAAATGAGGGTATGCAATAATCAGCTGCTGCCAGCGTGTATGGTGGTCGAGCAGCAGAATCGTCCCAGTAAATGTCCTTCTTCATCTTGGGTAAGCTCATATGCATTTCATCCACAGCTAAAAGAGAGACCTAAAATCATTGTCATATTGTTAGGCTAAATCAGATGTGAATTATATAAAAAAAGAGAAGAATTTTCAGTAGGGGGACTGGAGTTTGAGAGCAACAGGACATAGTCCAAATGAATGGATGCACAGATGCCTACAGCATATATTTGCTGCAACCTGGGCTGCTGCAGAGTTGCACCTGTTGTTCACTACTGGAGAACACTGGTCAGTGGTATAAGTGAGACTGTCAAGCTGCCCACCCTCTGTCCTTATGCCCCAGGATGGAGCTGCATCTCATCTGGAGGGAGGCAAAGCACCTTTTCCTTTTTTGTTCACAGTTCTGGTATTATCTTAGTGCCTGCCCTGTCAGCAACCACCTAACTCCAGGTAGTGCAGCAAGGTGGAGAGCCTCAGTATTCATTCTGCTAACCCCATAAACACCTTTTTACTTGACATCACTTCTTACAATCCCTGGTTTCTTGTTTATTTAGAAAAGCACACCAGCAAGCCTATGCTGTTTGAAGCTATAATCATCTTTCCCCTTGGCTTTGACTGAGTGATACATAAATAAATTACTCTCTCAGAACCAATTTTTGACAGAGTGATTCAGGCATTGCACTTCTTACCCTAATAGACTGACAATGTAATCTCTGTGAAACGTTTGAACCTGTTTAAAAGCCAAGTTAGGCTTGAAACAAATGGACAAAGTGAAGGAGAGTTTTAGTCTGAGGAGAGTTTTGCCTAACATTGTCCTCATGCTGGTTCTTCATGGAAAACTCACTGAGAAGAGGGTCCATTTTATGCATGTCAGGCAGATTTGAGACACAGGCCTGTGTGGCCCAGGCTCCCAGTGTCCAGCTGCTGGACAACTGACTGTTGAGGTCTGTGAGCTGTGAGTTTGGAAAGTCACATCAGATTGTATCTGGATGCTATTTTATGTCACTGTTAATATCTTTGGGTGCCAATTAAAACAGATAAAAAAATGAATTAAAATACTGCTTTGTTCTAGATGGAAGAGGCTGGTTAAAACTGATAGAGAAACTTATAGAGAAAATTGATTTGAAATTCTACCTAAATTTCACTGGAACTGAGATCCAGGACCTGTGAGGCTCCAAAAGGATAATATACTGCATAGTCAAACTTTTTAATTTGTGACTAATGCTCTGAAGTCCAGGGGCCTGCATCCAGAATCTGTTTAAATGAGAAACATCACAGGTGATTTATTGTTAAGGTTTATAAAGGAAAGAAAAATTCTTCTAACCTGCAAATTTCTATCAATGCACCAGTTAGTTTCAAAATCATCATCATCTTCTCCAAAAGGGTTGATAAGCTGCTCAGCCACCTGCAGTTGGAAACACAGAACAAATCTATCATGATACTTGTGAAGACTAAGAACAGAGATTGAAGTTGATTCCTATTTTATTCTCGCCTTCTTTTGTCACTTTCATAATATGAAGCCTAGAGGGGAGTGGATTGTTTTCCAGACAGATACTTATTAGAATATGAGACTTGATTCTCTAGTCATAAATGATGCTCCTTTGTGGGCATGATCTCCAAGTGGATCTGTCTATTCAACTGGTGACAGTGTAGGCCCTATCACAGAGAAGCTTTGTGCTGTTTGGGCGCTCACTCAAACCAGTGCATATTGAAGAGTCATCAACATGTGAGTGGCATATAGCTTGTGCTTTCAAGGAATTTATAAGGGCTAGGATGATAAGACAAAGTTAAACAGCAGAGGAAGACTTAAGTCATAGTTAAAGAAAGTGCAAGGTGGTTTCACAGTTATTAGACATAACCGCTAAGTGAAAGAGCAGGCTAGTCAGTCATCAAGTTGGAATTTGAGGCTTACTTAGCTTTACCCTAGATTGGCTCTTGTCTATCTAGTAAGCTAGATTTCCTGTTGAAAAAACTTTAGGTGGTTTCTTATCACATTTAAAAATATTTGACAGATATTAAATATTCTTATCATATTCCTGAACTGAATAGCTTTTTTTTTTTTTTTTTTTAAGATGGGGTCTTGCTATGTTGCCTAGGCTAGTCTGAAAACTCCTGTGCTCAAGGGATCCTCCCATCTCAGCTTCCTGAGTGCTGGGACTATAGATGTGTGTTACCTTGCCTAGCTTCTATAGCCTCTTGATGAGAGGTTTTAAATGTCTAAAATGACTTGCTTGTCATTCACTTTTTTGAATAATTTACTTTGATTTGTGTGTGTGTGTGTGTTTTTATTTTTTTTTATTTATTTTTTAGTTCTCAGCGGACACAACATCTTTCTTTGTATGTGGTGCTGAGGATCGAACCCGGGCCGCACGCATGCCAGGCGAGCGCGCTACCGCTTGAGCCACATCCCCAGCCTGTGTGTGTGTTTTTACATTGAATCCTCTACATAGGAAAAACTTACAAGTATATAAAATATATTGTTTGACTAGTTATATACTTGTAATATCACCATATACTTAGAAGTATATAAAATTTTATTTACCTATTCCTTATTATATACTTAAAATATTACATACTTATACTTATTATGTACTTATAAACATATAAAATATATCATTTGATTAGTATCTAGATTTTTAGATTCTGAGACCATTGGTAGGAGCTTTACTTACTTAAGTTTTTAGTATTTAAGTCAAATCATTTACAGCAGTTATTTTCAACCTTAGCTATGCACTAAAATCACCTGGGGAGCTCTTAAAAAATAAACAATAATGCCTGAGTCCCTCCTCTCAATATTCTGACTTAACCAGTGTGATGCTGGGCCCAGGAATTGGTACTATGTAAAGCTCCTAGGAGATTTTAAAGCATAGGCAGGTTGAGATCCACTTATATAAAGAAGTGTATCTCCCTTGTTCTAAGGGACAGTCCTGGGCAGGGCAGTGTCCTGTGTCAGTAATTCTCTCAATGACAGCTGTGGTCAGAGTCCTTCATTGTGAGTTGTGAGGGTTGCCTGGGTTTTTTCTCAAATTAAATGAGTCACTGCTTATTCTTGAAAATATTTTTGTTATATATAAAATTTCAGTTTTATGGTGTTAGTCCTGTGTATATTATTATAATCTACAGTTATTAAAATGATACCTATGTTTGTGAATTTACAATCTCACAAAAATATTAGAGGCTCCATTTTCAGCAAGTAACTGAGTAATATACTGTCTAGAAGGTCCAGATGGTTTTCTACATTTTGGAAAGATTTATAAATATCTGAATTGTCAGGCTAGAACAGCTCTTTAGAAACTGAAATGTAACTCACTGGATTGGGAAAACTCACTCTGTTAAGTTTGCCTGTCTCTTAGCAGAGCTATGAATATACCTTTTCATATTTTTAAAAAATATTTTTAGGCAAAGGATGTTAATATTTTAGAAAGTGCATCAGAAGAAAGGAACCATTAATGCTTTATGGGCCAGCTGAACACCTTACATGGACATAAAGCAAATGTCTTCTTTGATATAAGGAGAGCAACTAAGAACAAAGTAGGGAGGAAGAGCATGAGAAGAAGATTACCATTAAACAGGGACGAGAGGTGGGAGGGAAAGGGAGAGAGAAGGGAAATTGCATGGAAATAGAAGGAGACCCTCATCGTTAGACAAAATTACATATAAGAGGAAATGAGGGAAAAGGGGAAAAAAGGGAGAGAAATGAATTACAGTAGATGGGGTAGAGAGAGAAGATGGGAGGGGAGGGAAGGGGAGTGGGGATAGTAGAGGATAGGAAAGGCAGCAGAATACAACATACACTAGTATGGCAGTATGTAAAAACGTGGATGTATAACCGATGTGATTCTGCAATCTGTACATGGGGTAAAAATGGGAGTTCATAACCCACTTGAATCAAATGTATGAAATATGATATGTCAAGAGCTATGTAATGGTGTGAAATATGATATATCAAGAACTATGTAATGTTTTGAACAACCAACAATAAAAAATTAAAAAAAAAAGAGCTATGTAATGTTTTGAACAACTAATAAAAAAATAAAAAAAAAAGAAGCTCAGCAAAACTCAGGGAAAGAACAACAACAACAACAAACAAAAAACACAAGAATGATTTACCTTTGGGCCACCTGTGTGAATTTTATGTTGATAAAGACAAAGTCTACTTTTTTCTTTAATGGGAAATGAGAGCCATTAACTCTCCTTCTCTTTCTTACTCGTGAGTAAAAATAATTAACAATCACTGTCATTTGGTTAAAAATATTTTTGCCATTTGTAAAGGACAGCCTTTAGTCCTTGGAGTATAATTTGAAATGCCAACATATTTATTTTTCCTGGGTAAAAGTCAAACTGGTGAAAAGACTTCTGCAGGGAAAAATCTGCTACAATCTGAAGGCATGACAATGTGGCTATTTGGAAGGCCAGACATTTGAAAATTCTATTTCATGAGTCATCTTTAAACTGTTGTTAGATTTCAGTTGACTTAATGATGCCATTATCTTTGACTTTCTTCCTATCACATACTTCCCATTTGGACATTCACCAAAGTGATGGAAGAATCAGGCCTCTGGTCCTTACACACATGTACCTGGGGAGGGTTGAGAGGAGCAGGGATAGTGGTGGAGGTGGTGAAACCAATAAAATTCTTCACTGATAATCAGACAAGCTGTTTTTACTGCTCTAACCTGTTTTTAAACTCCTGCAAACTCAATGTCATCATTAATCCTGGTGTTTCTGATTTTGATTCTGATGAGTTCTGAGTCTAAGTTCTGGTTTTGAAAATTGGATGCACTTAATGGTGTGGAACAGCTAGTAGGATTTCAAGCAATAATTTACAGAGTTGAGCCGAACTAAAACACTACTACACAATTAATGCTTAAATCTGATTGATATCCAAAGCTGCTTCTTTGCCCTTGCTTACTCTTCCTAGTTGCTTATTGTGGTATAAAAATGCAGGCACAGTTATTACTTTAATTACATTATTGTAATCCTAATGGGAACAAATAGACACTTAAAAAATCAATAGCTATGAAAAAAGTGTTCTTCTAATCTCTTTACATAACAAACTGTTTCAGACTGCTGCAACACAGTTGAACTACATCTCTGTCATTTTAATCCTTGATGGAAAAGTGATCTCATATCTGAGCTGTTACATGTTAAATCTGTCTTTGATTCACTGATTAATAATTTTCTAAAGACTCATTATAGGAGCAGTGTGGAGTTTGGAACGTGATAGATTAAGAGTGGATCTTAGCCAGCACTTGTTGTTGTTTGACTTCATAATGGCTGCCAATCTAACTGGAGTGAGATGGTATCTTAGGGTGGTTTTGATTTGCATTTCTCTGACTGCTAGAGATGGTGAGCATTTTTTCATGTACTTGTTGATTGATTGTATGTCCTCCTCTGAGAAGTGTCTGTTCAGGTCCTTGGCCCATTTGTTGATTGGGTTGTTTGTTCTCTTATTGTCTAATTTTTTGAGTTCTTTGTATACTCTGGATATTAGGGCTCTATCTGAAGTGTGAGGAGTAAAGATTTGTTCCCAGGACGTAGGCTCTCTATTTACCTCTCTTATTGTATCTTTTGCTGAGAAAAAACTTTTTAGTTTGAGTAAGTCCCACTTGTTGATTCTAGTTATTAACTTTTGTGCTATGGGTGTCCTATTGAGGAATTTGGAGCCCGACCCCACAGTATGTAGATCGTAGCCAACTTTTTCTTCTATCAGACGGCGTGTCTCTGATTTGATATCAAGCGGAAAAGGGTACACTTGTACATTGCTGGTGGGACTGCAAATTGGTGCAGCCAATTTGGAAAGCAGTATGGAGATTTCTTGGAAAGCTGGGAATGGAGCCACCATTTGACCCAGCTATTCCCCTTCTCGGTCTATTCCCTAAAGACCTAAAAAGAGCATGCTACAGGGACACTGCTACATCGATGTTCATAGCAGCACAATTCACAATAGCTAGACTGTGGAACCAACCTAGATGCCCTTCAATGGATGAATGGATAAAAAAATGTGGCATTTATACACAATGGAGTATTACTCTGCATTAAAAAATGACAAAATCATAGAATTTACAGGGAAATGGATGGCATTAGAGCAGATTATGCTAAGTAAAGCTAGCCAATCCCTAAAAAACAAATGCCAAATGTCTTCTTTGATATAAGGAGAGTAACTAAGAACAGAGTAGGGTCGAAGAGCATGAGAAGAAGATTAACATTAAACAAGGATGAGAGGTGGGAGGGAAAGGGAGAGAGAAGGGAAAATGCATGAAAATGGAAGGAGACCCTCAGAGTTATACAAAAGTACATACAAGAGGAAGTGAGGGGAAGGGGAAAAATAATATAAGGGGGACAAACGAATGTCAGTAGAGGGAGCAGAGAGAGAAGAGGGGAGGGGAGGGGAGAGGAGGGGAGGGGAGGGGAGGGGGGATAGTAGAGGATAGGAAAGGCAGCAGAATACAACAGACACTAGTATGGCAATATGTAAATCAATGGATGTGTAACTGATGTGATTCTGCAATCTGTATATGGGGTAAAAATGGGAGCTCATAACCCACTTGAATCAAATTGTGAAATATGATATATCAAGAACTATGTAATGTTTTGAACAGCCAACAATAAAAAATTAAAAAAAAAAAAAAGAGTGGATCTTAGGGCACCAAAACTGATGGCTACCTTGAGCCATCCTGCATAGAAGAAGAATTGTAGGAGAGTAAAGATTGGAATGTAAAGATCTAAGTCATGCCCCGCGTAGCCTTTGGTGGGATCCAAAAACTGGCGTCCAATCAGGCATGCAAAGAAGAAGGTGTAGACAGCAAGAGTGACAACCTGGAATAGAGAGAAACTGGAGTGAGAGGACAGTGCTAGCTGCCCACAGGGAGCTAGAGTGCCAAGGTGGGCAAATAGAAAATATCACATGCAAAGTGTTTGATACCTGGGTGTAAACCAGTGGAATCCCAACCCAGTCATAACCGAATAAGAGGCTGCACCAAGAGCGGTATCGATTCATTTCCTAAGCCAGAAACAAAACATGATTTAATATGATGATGAGTATGGTAATAAACATCAACTGGGATTCATAACATGGGCACGTCTTTTCCAAATGGGTTTGTAAAGTGATGGGATTGCCTTTGTGGCTCATAAGTTGGCTACCAAGACTACTACAAAAAGAAAGTTCTGAAAATGACAAGCAACGAGAATCACTGAACAATGTGCAAAAAGGGTGAGAACATCTGGACATACATATTCTTTAAAATATTAAAATAAGACAGGACTTTATAGAAATATCCCTTATTCTATAGGATCCATAATTTCCAACCCATATATTAGGTGAAAGTGGTGATAAGAAAGCCATGGTTGATATTTAAATTGTAATTTCTAGTTAGCAAATTTCGAGGGTATTTTTTCCCCTTCTTATTTAAAAACATGCTTAATATAGATCTTAGAAAAGAGATGCAAATATATCCTAAATCTTCCCCTTGCTACAAATGGAGACTTTTGAATGCTCATATAAAAATCCATCTTTGTGTGGCATAGGAATTGGCATAGAAAGGACTGTGTTTCATTGATTTCTTTCCTCTATTGAACATACATTATTATCTAAGACTGGGATGAAGAGTTCACCTTAATTTGAGAGCTGTTTTTAAACTATGGACTCCTTTCAGCCTAATCCAAGCAGGAGACAGTTGTGGCACAAATGTATCCAGTTCTTATGTAAATTTGTTCTCAGATGAACTCAGGGCTCTTTTGTGTAGTGAAAATACTGCTTTTTCATGTGAATATTTGGAACACCTGAAAAGCTAACTTAAGCTTGGGATAGTCCAGTTTTGGGGAAATGGCTTAGGAGGTTTACTTTTCCTCCAGATTTTATCCTAGGGGTGGCAAATATGCTGTGTGGGCACCAAATCTTTCAGGTCTCTTGGCAGCCCTTGGTTAACGAATCAAGGAACACTTTTGGGATGGGAGTGTGGTTCAGTGATAAAGCATTTGCCTACATGTATGAGACCCTGGGTTTGATTCCCAACACTTCGGGGTGGGTGGGGGAGCACTTTTTACAGAACCTATTACAAAGGATTCTGTTGAAACACAGCTTCCAAACAGCCACTAAAAGAATCTGAATTCAACATGTATACTATCTCTGTCCTGTACACTGTAGCTTCTGATACTACCCCAGTGTTTCTAATTTCATGGAACCAGGATTAAACAAAGCAGATTCTTTCTGGTATGACTTGTTATATCTAGGTTCTTTAGGGGATCTAAATGGCATTTTTTTTAACTTATGGGTTTATGATGTACTTACAGTCATCAATGATTGAAGATCAACACTGTCTCTGATTCTACCTTCATCTCGGGCTTTAGTTGCAAGATTACCAAACCAGATGAATGGAACCCAGTATTTCAGATGAGGAGATTTGAGGTGGTCAAATATTTTCCTTTCATCTGCTGTCATAAAACCTTTATGCAAAATAACAATAGTGAGATTATACAAACTTAGCACTTATGCATCAACATATTCTGATATTCAGCAATGTTTGAAAATCACTGTCCTAATAAATGAAGTTTCTGTTTATTCAGTATTTGGAATAAACAGAGTTATAATTACAAAGACAATATTTACCAACAGAAGACAAGTTTAATATTACACTCAAGTTATTCAGATTACCTTAGGAACATTCTGCCAATGCCTGGAAATTAGTACTCTCTCTGGAGGTAAAAATGAAAATAAGCTTGGAAATTCTTTTCTTTCTTAGTGCAGCTCAAAGTTGTTACATGATCCAGATAATCTACTTTTTTTTTTTAAGACTTGCAGAGCATGATTAAATGTTATTACAAGAGGTTAACAGCTAAATTTGACTGTCTTGGCTTAATGCTTTCTTTTTTTTTTTTTTTTTTTTTTTTTTTGTGGTGCTGGGTTTTGAACCCAGGGCCTCATAAATACTAGGAAGTCACTCTACCAATAAGCTACACCCCAATTTTTTAAAAAAATTTCATTTTGAGAGGCAGGATCTTGCTAAGTTGTTTAGGCAGGTCTTGAACTTGTGATCCCCCTGCCTCAGCCTCCTGAGTAGCTGGGGTTAATAGGCATGCATACCACACCTGGCCTGGCTTTATGTTGAAAGACTTGCTGCAGCAATTCTTCCTTTAACTGGAAGCCTATTCTCAGATATTCTATATCAATTTTCTAACAGATATATTCTTAGGATTTATAGTTTAATTTTCAAAAATGACCCTGCTTGTATGTTGGTTGCAATCTCTGTAATTTGACCAAAGAATTACTTTGTCTCTGGCTATTTTTTATTCAGGAGTATGGATCAAATTGTGCAAGCAAGCCCTTTCTTGGCTTCTAAGCATTAGGCAAATATGCAGAGTGAGGGTTTATTTAGTGCAAACAATAAGGCAAGAGTTAAGCCCTTCTCTCAATGTAGGACATCGGTTGATTGGAAGGGGTCATGTAGAGAGAAGAAAGCTAATGGTTTTGTTTTTGGCCTAAATTCTTGATTACTAAGAAAAATAGATTGTGAATCAGATGTTAATGTATCGCTCAAGAGTATGCAGGAAGAATTTGGTCATTCCCTGAAGGGTCAAACATCTTATCTAAAGTAATTCCATCTTTGGAAATCAAATTGTTGGTCAATTGAAAAAAGTCTCTAGATTGTCAAATCAATTCAAAGAACATTTGTTATGAAATGTAATGATATTTTCATCAGCACTTGAAGTCAATTAAACCAGAGACCAATGCTTTTTTTCCCCCCAGAACAGGGCCATTATCCAAGGCTGTTTAATTGCAGTTATTGATGTGCTACAGTTTGGCAGCATGATCAGTTGGCTGGTCTCCCACCACCCTGTCTCCTTCACATGTCTGTCTCCATGCCATGCTTCCTCAGGCCCTATCCACAGCCCTGGCTGGCATCGCTATTTTATCCTGCTACTGCACATGCCTAGATTTCTCTTGGTAGCTCTTTTCTTTCTGACTAGCTCAGCTCTGCTCAGTGATTTTCATGTTGCCTATCCCCCCAAAATATTTCTAACCAGAGTAAAATATTTATATCTGTCAATGTAGGTGTATGTTTGCATTGACTTGCAACTTGTAGTTTTATGGAGCAGGATCTGCTTGCTACTTTAAGGCAAATTTTATTGCCCTCAAGGCAGAAGACTAATTAAATACATTGACAAACAACATTCCAGTCATCATAGATTTTGTCTGCTGTACACTTGGCCTATTTTTCCTTGGTTGAAGCTGAGACAGATATCTTTTGCTTTTACAGCAGAGGCTCTGTTAGCAGAAGAACTAAAAGCTCTGCACCTCAAGACTTGAAAGCAGAATGGGTTCTTTTTGAAAAAGAAAGCTGTGCATTCAGCATCTGAGCCCTTCTCAGAGGGATGACTTGTTCAGGAAGATTTCAACGTGCCTGGCTCGTTTTCATCTCTGTTTTCCGAATGTATGCAACAAAGCCACCACTTCAATTATAGATCTCCTTTAAATATAATGGGAGAACTTTTGAAATGCCTGTTGACTGGGAAAATCAAAGAGAGGCAAAATAAGATTGAGATGGATGGAATCACATTACGACAGCATCCTGCAGGGCAGTGTATCAAAAGTTTTCCACCATAACCCACAATTATGTGTTCTTCCATTCCAATCCATTCCATTCCATTCCATTCCATTCATTTTAGTGTTCCCATTCAATCCCAATAAAAATGTTGGTTACAAACCATTAAGGTGGCCACAGGGCAGAAACATTATGCAAAAGTCAATTGATTTTACTTAGGGAGAGAAGAGAAGATCACAGATTAAATGACACAGTTATACCAGAAACTCAAATGGGGCTAGGCTTCCAGCCAATGAATCTGACTGAAGTCAGGACTTTAACTCAACAACCACTTAACAACTGGGGGGCTTGCTTGGTTGTATATGTCTGTTAACCATGACATTCACTAACAATTAACCCAACAATGAATTACAGCTCACAGCACAGAGAAATATAGCTTGGAGAATATAGAGGAAGAAAATCAGTTTCTGGGGTAGCAGTGCTGAATGGACACCAAGAGACTCCTTTATTTTTTCTGATATGTGCAAAATATCTCTAGTCATCCCTGTACTTAAATTAGTATCCCATTTTGTAGTTTACTGCCTTCTACACAATACACACAAGAAATAGCATGCACAAAATCAGTGTTTTTAACTCCTCACCTGTGCATTTGGCCCAGAATTTCATTTGCCCTGAGGCAATTGCAGATGAAACTGGAAGAATTAATTGGTATGCCCTAGTGCAGTAGTTCCTAAACTTTGCTACATATTAGAATGGTATTGAATCCCAATGTGCTAGGGTGGGAGCCAGATATCTGTGATTCCAATGTGCAGCAGAGTATGGGAACAATTGTTCTAGTGCTGAGCATTTCAACATCCTGCAGTGCTGCTGGAACTTGTTTAAAATGTGCATTCCTAGATTCCTAAACCCCAGAGATCCAGATTCCTTAGGCTGTCTAGGAACATGCAATTTAAATAAGCACTCTTAATAATGTAATGATTATGGTCTGTGATCATACTTTCAGAAACACTAGGTGAATAGACTGTCACTCCTAAAAGAGAACTGGATGGGGAAAACTCTATACACTGACTAAGTGAGACTGTCTATTCATGGCATGAATTCCAGGAGGGCTGGTTCTGCCTTGAGCTTTCTCTCCTGTGGGGAGCAAGTGCACAGAGGTGAGTCAAGTTTCACTCACAGGATGACATTCTGTCTGTTCGGGCTCATCATGTGAGACTATAGAGGTAACTGACTCAGCCTCTAAAAGTTCAGCCAACAGGAAAAACTGGCACAGCTGTGAATTCCACTGTCCCCTTGATCATCTCTTTCATGGCACAGAGCAGTTGAACATTTTAGAGACCCAGAAGTCCTGGGGCTATGGAGTGGAAGGGGGCAGCAGAATGGAGACAATGACAAACCACAGAGCAGAAATGTTCTGCAAAATTCAATTGATTTTACTTAGAGAAAATCACAGATTAAATGATGCATCTATGCCAAAAAATCAAATGGGGCTAGGCTTACAGCCAATGCAGCTAAAGTCAGGACTTTAATTCAACAACCACTTGACAACTGGGTGGCTTGCTTAGTTGTATGTCTGTTAATCATGAGAGTCATTAAAAATTCCAGTGGAGTCTCATCATGTTCCCTCGAGTTATAAAATAGCTCAAAGAACTTCATGTTAAGATTTTAGGACTTTAAGAAAAGGAAAGATATCTTTTTTTTTCTCAAAGTTTACTGTCTTCTAAACACTCTTATAAGCTACCAAGCATAGGTGGAAATCATCCATTTTAGAGGCAATAAAGCAATGTAGAGATGTAAAGAGTAGAGTCAGGTGTGGTGGCACAGGCCTGTAATCCCAGCAACTCAGGAGGCTGAAGCAGGAGGATGGTAAATTTGAGACCAGTCCCAGAAACTTAGGAAATCTTGTCTAAAAAAAATTATAAAATAAAAAGGGCTGGGATATAAATCAGTGGTAAAGTGCCTCTGGGTTTAATTGCCATAAATAAATATATAAAAGAGGAGAAATACAGTGTACCTGTAAATATATTTGTAAAATGATTAATATTATTAGACAAGATTTATGGTGTTTTTATTGAACTTGTAGACAGGGACCACACCTGTTTATGCCTGTATTCCCAGTGCTCAGTATGGTGCCTGACATATAGTATACATTCAGTAAAGTTTTGTTGAATGAGCAAATGCATGATAGATTTAACATCAGTTTTGCTAATGTTTCTTTTAGGGGAATGTATACAATTTCCTATTACCCATCTTTGTGCTTGTGGTGAGTAATTCTGAAGATAATTATTTTCTTTTCCTTATGCCTGTGCAATACTAGATAAAATGTTTTGGTCTGATACATGCACTCAGCTAAGGTCATCACTTGAATTAGCAGAAGTCTGGAATTGTGCACTTGACTTGGAATGAGTGACATTTTCCAAGGCAGGTGATCGAAATAGTTAGAATTTTCCAGAACAGGTTTGTAAACAATAGACAAAATAACAGAGACTATCTTGTAGTCCCTCTGATAAATAATTGGTAACATATTAGTTCAGGGACTTTTCAGCATAATAGACATTATTTTGAATTCAGTTGTTACATTTCTTTTGTATAAGCAAAAATTTTAAAGTTTCATTTTTTCATCTGAGAAATTTAACCTGTAAAATTTCACCTATAGGTAAATCGTATTTTCCTGGCAGCATGTGTTGTGGCCTTTTTACTTGCCAGAATAAATATAATTTGACTGTCCAACTTAAAAGCAAGGAAAGTTTGGGGACTAACAGGTAAGTGGCTGGGTTCTCTAGCTCCAATCAAGGAACTGCCAGATGATCCAAAAGAAGCTGCTAATACTCATTCTCCTGGCCCTCTTATTTACTTCCTCCTGGCTAGCAGTGAGTCTATATAGGCAAGAACCTTTCCTGAAGTAAGAAGGAGAAGAGGTTGAAGGGAAACTTGGATTGCTTTAGGGTCCATTGTTTCTCAGAGTGTGATCAAGGGACCACCTATCTCAGTCCCAAGGAGTTTGTTAGAAATACCAATTCCTGGATTCCACTTGAGAATCTTTGGGGGTGGCACCTTAGGATGTACATGTTTAAAAATATTGATTTTAACAATATTGATTTTAACAATATGTAATGCACACCAAAGTTTGAGAACACATATTTTTCCTGATATGTGAGTTTATATAAGGGAGTCAACTGATGAGGATTTTTGTGCTCCCAGCATTGACTCCTCTTTTGCCACACCCTATTGGGCCCCTGGTGATGTATTTGCCAATCCTCTCTGCCCTCAGGCAGGAGCAGGTGCCCTGGCTCTGGAGTCAGGCCATCTGCCAAACATTTTCCGCCATCCCCCAAACATTTTCCGCCATCCCTGAACTTCCTATTCTTCCCAGAAACCTTGGCACAGGCAAAGGGCAGTCAGGGAGTGGCAGAGGCATGTGCCCAGTTGGGAGAACTTGGAATAGACTCCATGTGCAGCCTCTGAGCCAGCCTCTCTGCAGGGGAAGGAGCAGCAAGTTTGGTGAGTCAGCGTTATCATGGGCAGAGGGTGCAGGCCCTGGAGCAGCTTGGAGGAACCTGGCTTCTGAAGTGTCTCTCCTAGCTTAGAGAGTAGTGGCTTGGAACATTTGCCCTACTCCCTAACACAAAAGCCTTGTATTCCTGTGGGCACAAGCTATGCCCTGTACCCCTTTTCAGGCTTTTGAGAAAACACTTAGGAGTTATAGCAGTAGAAGCTTTTTATAGAGGTCATTAGTGATGATCTCAAAGGGCACCTGGAAAAGCTTTGGCATCATATCATCTCCCTCAATTCTCTTCTTCCTTCAGTCAGTCCATCTCTAATTCAAATCCTCTGACCAGGTTGCTGCCCCCAAATCCCCTTTTTATAACTCTGGAGACACTAGCCAGGTTAAAATCTTAAATCTTTCTTAATTGTCGCTACTTTGCCATTAGAAATGAGTTTTTTTTTTTCTATGAAAAGCTGAAGTCTTGCACAAGGAGTGAGAAAGAGTTTTAAACATAAGCATCCCAGGGGCTGGGGTTGTGGCTCAGTAGTAGAGTGCTTGCCTAACATGTGTGAGGCACTGGGTTTGATCCTCAGCACCACATAAAATATAAACAAATAAAATAAAATTATAAATAATTAAAATTTATAATTTTTATTTATAATTTTTAAATATTTTAAAAATAAGCATCCCAGAAAAGATTCAGTACTTCTCTAACCTAAGTGGAAGTACATTTAAATGTAGGTATTTAGGTTCTACATCCAATAGTTCTGATCCAGCAGATCTGAAGTGGGGTCCAGGAAAATGTATTTTAAATAAATAACTCTGGTTAGTCAAGATGCAGGGGTCTGTGAGTCAGAGGATTAAATCTTGAGACACATGAATTTAAATATACATCAAGGAAAAAATGTATATCAAGGAGTGAATGACTCACTTCCAGATTCCTTGAAATAGTCTGGGTTTCTGTAGTTGGGGAAAAAGAAGTATTCCAATATTCCAGGCACCCTCAAAAGAGAAAAAGCCTGGATACAAGTCTGTGCAGACATCTATCCACGTTTGAAAAGGAGTAAACCTTGTTATTATAAAAAAAAATACACCAAAAGGAAGTGAAATTATGTCATTATCTAATTGCTGCCCTTTATCTACTTGCCCCTCAGACCAGGGCACAGCTCAGCTTTCTGAGTTCATGTCTGACTAGACCCCAGAGCTTTTCCATTGCCAGCCATCTTGGTTTCTTGAGGTGCTTTGTATATGAAGGTGACACTAAAAGGTTAAGATTTTCTTTGAGAAATGGGCCCAGTATCTGATTCCTGGCAGAATATACTCTCTTCGTTCCAAAGATGTGTCCAAACTAGAGAAATATCACCTTTATTCATCCAAGTACACTTATCAATTTGGATGGGTTAGACTTTTCTTATTTGTCTTTAGGTCTTTCTTTAAAGGTGATGTTGTTGTTTGTTTGTTTTTTTTTAATCCAGTATTGGGGGAGTTGAACCCGAGACCTTGCACAGGCTGGGTAAGTGCTCTACTACTAAGATACTACAGTTCTTTAATTTTTTTTTTTTTAATTTGAACATAGTTTCACTAAGTTGCCAAGGCTGGCCTCAAACTTGTGATCCTCTTATCTCAGCCTCCCAAATTGCCGGGATTACAGGTGTGCATCACCTGACCAAGCCCATATGTAATTTTTTAAAAAATATTTTTTTAGTTATAGATGGACACATATATTTTATTTTATTTTTTATGTGGTGCTGAGGATCAAACTCAGTGCCTCATGCATGTGAGGCAAGCACTCAACCACTGACCCCAACCCCATATGTAATTCTTAACATATTTGATTCTTTAGATATTAAGATAAAAAATTAAGTTGTCAAATAGCATTTTTAACTTGATCATTCTGAAGCAGATTTCTACTTTAAATGTGGAGGACAGGGGGAACTAACTTTTTAAAAGTTCCTCTAGTCATACATTATATATACCTATGCATTTGCCAGGCCATTCATCCCCACACTTAAATCCTTCATTAACTCCTTGCACCTTGTGACTTTCTTGCATCTCACTCTATATTCGAAAAAACATCATTTACACCCCTCCTTCTTTACTTCCATCTTGACTTTCACAACCTTCTGGTCAAAGTGGATCAAGAAGACTCAGGATGTCATATCCACAAATGACCAAGATGCTATTGTTTTAGATGATTTCAGTAAAGTAACAAGAAATGCAGCACTTATAAAATGACAGACTTTGTTCTGAACACTCTGCAAATATTAAGTTATTTAATTTTCATAATTAGCCTATACGGTACTTAAGGTAGGTGCTATTATAAGTTACTATAAGCCCATTTTATAGATGAGGAAACTGAGGCACAGGTAAGTTATAGAACTCACATAAGGTCATATAGCTAGCAAGATTCCAACACTGACACTATGATCTTGGTCACTACTTATGTTGCCCATCAAAAAAGACAAAATGAGCTGGGGCTGTGGCCTCAATGGTAGAGCGCTTGCCTGGCACACGTTGAGGGCACTCAGCACCACACAAAAAATAAAATAAAGGTATTGTGTCCACCTACAACAAAAAAATACATATTAAAAAATAAAGTATTTTGCCCATTTTAATTGTTTTTTAAAAAAGAAGACAAAACAATACAAGCCAATGCAAATATTATTCTTCATCCAAAAAATCTATTTTCAAG
Source organism: Marmota monax (assembly GCF_021218885.2). Taxonomy (NCBI): domain Eukaryota; kingdom Metazoa; phylum Chordata; class Mammalia; order Rodentia; family Sciuridae; genus Marmota; species Marmota monax. Next base: position 6,662,554 of record NW_026695212.1, read on the forward strand.
GACATTTCAGAAAAGAAAACTGGAGATTGCAATCTAATTTGAGACCATACTCAATGTATCAATCCTCTCATGGTTCTTATATTGTCTGTATATGCCAAGAATTATCTAATTTAATCCTCACCCTATTGAAGGCTGATTTAACAGAGCCTTTGCTAAATATTTACACGCCAAAGAGAATCATCCCTCAAACATAATTTGTTCTCAGCATACTGTATCCAGTATCCCAGATAGAATAAGTGTATCTACTTTGAAGATAGGAGAAAACAGATCTACACTGAAACAGCCTTTCACTGCCATTTCTTAGGATCTGCTTAGATGAAAACCCACATTGCTGATTCTTGCCAGGATCTACTTATGCTTTGGGAAAAGTATTAACTAGAATTCCGGCCTGAATTTTAATTCTGGCTCTTCCACTAATCAGCTGTGCAATTCAGGACAGTTGATAATCTCTCCAAATCTGTTTTCTAGAGGTCCAAATGAATAGCTATAAAAGGAAATAAGCTATAAAGTACTGGAAAATTGTATGGTAGCATTACAGGTTTTTTTAAAAATAAATTGATGATTGTTACATTTATTTTAAATTTATTTTAAAGCAGCCTCCTCCCCTCCCCCTCCCAAGTAAAGTTCTCGAGGGTAGGGCCCATGTCTCATTCATCTTTGTTTCTTAAGATTGCTATGAATGGATAATTATGATTGCAATGAATTCCACTATTGTCATGTATGTAAGAAATAAAAATAAATGAATTTTAAAAAATTGCTTCTGGTATATAATAGATAAACAATGAACGTTTCCTGAGTGAAAGAAAAAGAGATTTTCCCAGAGTTTTGGAGGACCCTAACTCAGTTGAGAAGTGCTGAGGAAGGTTAAGCCATTCACAATACCTGCTTCAACTACGTGGTCCATTGTTGGAAACCTTTTGTACACAGCCGTGCTCACAGAGCGGAAGATGAGCAGGGATGTGAGATTTACATAACGCATCAGTGTCCTTCTGAGAAGGCGTCCATGCTGGTCACTTCCGTGGACACTGCTGGAGATGAGGAACATCAGCCTGTCAGGCCAGGGCAGATTCACAAACTGGTTCCACCATCGGTTCACTACTAGAGTAACATAAAACCCTGTAAAACAAGAGGAAATAATAAAGCAATTTCTTAGCAGCAGACATATTGGTGACACTGATGCTTTTACAGAATTTTAGCCTTTTTAGGGGTTGGGAATACAAAAATATGTAGTTATCTATACCTTAAGATTTTGACCTCCAGAAAAAGATGTCACTTGTGCCTGGTAATGTCAGGCACCCAGTAAGTGGGTATTAGAACTATAATACTGATCACAAAAATGGAGAGTTAGTGAAGAGAAGGCTTACAATAGCAAATTATTACCTCAAACTTGCTTGGTGTTAATTTAGCGAAAGCAGCCCTGAAGGCAAACTTTATGGATGATTCTGGTTCTAGTGCAAGCATTGGCTTTTCAGGCATGCCTCTCAGCTTGGAAACACTCTCATGCAGAGTCATCCGTGTCATCCTAATGGAGACAGTTGTGTGGCTGCATTCTGCGTGTGACCTATACTTACCAAGCACAAAGGTTACTGGAATTTGTTCAGCATATCTGTCACAGTAAATTGATAATTTTTCAAAGTAACGTTTTTGGGCTCCTGTAAGTAACAATCTGGAGCAAAAATAAAATGCACAGCCCTTTATGATATTATACTTCTGCACCTGCTTTGCAAGTGACATTAAGTGCAAACAATTAAGCACAAATATTCTCAGTTTTTTAAGGAGCAGTAACTTTTTCCTTTTCCTTAAGCTGATATGCTCAAAAGCTTTTTAATTGCTTAATGTTTCAAGTACTAAAGTTTTTAGTACATAAACATTTTTGGCCATTAAATTGTGGTATTTATTAACCATTTTATTTTTAAAATTTTATATTTTTAAAGTTTTATATAATTGGCTGACTCAATTTGGAGCAAGGTACATTATAAAATAGCCCATCTTTCAATTATTCATCAGGAATACTTAAAAAAGAGAATATTGATTAAATGGATTAGTTATTAAATCATTATTAAGTAATAACATTTGATATCTTGACCTTACTTTCTCCTGAATATGCTACTTAGCACATTTTGGATTATATATATTGTAATTCAAGGGATCTGAAATTTGTTTATTTTAAAGCCTACAATTATTTGAAATATAAACAAAACAGATTTAGCAATCAGAGGTGAAAACTTTTATTATTACATTTAGTCAATGTCTTAACCTTGCTATTAAGGATCTGACCCAACCTGGCCAAACTCATTTTCTGGTATTGTTAACATAATTGCATCTAATAAAACCATTATTAATATTTATGCTGCAGGGAGGGGATTCAGAGTCAGAAGAAATGTCCAAAGGTAGGTTAATAATCAAAATACAGAAAGAGAAGCCACACACATGGTGAATTTGCATAAATCAGTGAATGCAGCTGTTTCAAAGGACAAAGGACCCCCAGGAAAAATCTATTATAACAACCGTCAAAGTCCCCTTTGGGTGAGTAGAAAAGAAAGCAGAGGGGTTTTGAAGTAACAGTGAGAAACCAATCAGATTGCAGGTGGAACACTGACAGAAGCTGTTATTGATGAAGAAATGTTTGAGATGGGCTTGGAGTTCCTGTCCTGGCTTTAGAGGAGGTGACAGAATTACTAAAGTAAGGTGAAGCTGACAAGAGAGGCATTTACTGATTGGACAGGCCTATCAGAGTCTTACTGATGACAAGTCACAATCAGATGATTTTCCAATATGTAAGTAGAAGTGGTCAAAGAGTATTTAAATATGGAAAGTATGGATCTTAGAGTCAGACAAAACCCAGTTTTAATCCCAGGTCTGCCATTTATAGATTTGGACTTTGAACATGTTTTAAAGTTTTTGTAAGCCTCAGTTTTCTCATTTGTAAATGGGGATAATAATACTACATATCAGGGATGTCATAAGAATTAAAAAATATTATATAAATAAATAACTTTTTAACATATGGCTTCATACTTAAAATAATTTGTATTATAGCTAACTGGCCAAAGAAAAATATTTATTATAATAGTCATATAGAAAATTTAAATAGCTAGAAAGTACTATAGAGATTATTTTGCCAATTTCCTCAGACAATAGGAAGTGGTAAAATCAAATCAATGAATCCTGGTTCTTCCTTATAATTTTTGTCAAGTGTAACTATTTGCTTATAACAGGATTCATAAAAAACTGAAGTCATTAGTAGACATGAGAATGAAACTATGTTTACATTTTTCTACAGATATGTTTGATTTTCTTGACAAACTCATCCTATAGTTCTTGGTAAACTTTTGATTAAGATAAAACAATCTACTTTAACAAACTTTTACAGTTGAACTTTAAAAATGAAGGGTAATCATTGAACTAATGGTTAATAAATGTAACTGCTCTTTGGCCTTTGGAAAAATATATGCATACAATTTTGAGGGGAATAGGTATGCTATGGGGGAGAGGCTGAGGGCCCAAGGAACATTTCTGGTGACATTGCAACTGTTCTAAGGACTTTTCTATTCTAAGCAGCAGCAGCAGCAATAAACTCACATTAGTAAAAATAAACTAATGAGATAATTATCTTGGAACATCATTGTGTCTTCCACCATTTCATATTCTGAAGGCTTAAATGTCATAAATAAATTGTCAAAATAGTATCATGTAAAACATATCTGAAAAAATTATTAGGGGTTTTTAGTAAGACTTTCCCTCTAAAGATATTCTGCCAACATGTACATAAATATGTACACCTGCTTGGAATGGTAGTTTTGATACACAGCAAAATAGCTCTTCACATTTTACTTTTTATAATAGTCAACCAGATAAATTAATGTCCTCTTCTCCAAACGGAGTCTTATTGCTGTAAGGAAGAATGTAGATAAGAGCAATGATACACAAATTTGTCTATCTGTATGCAGAGGAAAAATAGACTGATGTATATGGAAAAGGTGGAAATACAGCCTCAAAAATCTTTAGCTTTCTCATTTCAAGTTTTAGCTTCCTCCAGAGAAGAAAGGTATACATTCAATTTTTAATTAAAAAAGACTCATAAAGCTTCCCCTTATCATTCTGATAAAATTTTATTAATGCTATAATTTTTAGTCATAAAAGCATTTCTTAGACATGACATTGTTTAAATTTTCTGTCAATATGACAGACATAGGTTGTGATGTTACAAAGAATAAATACCTCCTTTTGTGAACATAACATGCCCTGAAATCAGAAGGTATAAAGAAGATAAATTAGGGGAGGGGCTGTAGCTCACTGGCAGAGCACTTGCCTACCATAGTGTGAGGCACTGAGTTCAATCCTTATCACCACATAAAAAAATAAATAAAATAAAGGCATGATGTCCATCTACAACTACAATTTTTTTTAAAAGAAGATAAATTAGTGTTTAGGCCTTAATTCTTTAGTTGGGGCAGTGGTAAGATTGAAGGGCACGATCCTGGTTAAGATTTCATCTTTCCAGGCAAAAGGAAGGAAAGTTGCCTGATATGCACAATCACAGACATGTTAATTACATGTGGAACTGCAGCAAGCTGTCAAATCACACTGTCAAACTATGAATGACATCATTGAGAGAAGTATACATAATTATACCTCTGTGGACTTTGCCTATTCAAAATCATCACATAGTAAGGATCTAAGTATAAATCTTCCAGTTTATGTCTATAATAATATTCTTGAAGTGCAACTAATACCACATCACATCATGACCAATTAATGTCGGGCTGGAATGGGAGCCCCTTGACCCTGACAGGTACAGTTTGTTTAACATCCTAAAAAATGGTTAGGTATTGGATTAAAATACCCTTTCCTGCAGAGAAGACAACAAAGACGTTCATGCAAAGGAAGAGGTTACATAATGCAAAAGTCAGCAGCAATTAAAGGGTTTGGATTTTTGAGACTGTATTCTTACATAATATTTGATGGCCATAAGGAGACATGCAAGGCAAAGTACCTGTACACCAAACTTATTGCTGTGTAAAGAACAGCAAAAACAATAAATTCCCTGTATAGGAGTTTGTAGATGCTGCCTCTCCACTTGAGAAGTAACCTATGAAATCCAAAAAAGGTCGCATTTGCTACTCTACTGGAGTAAGTGACAGTCATCTTGGATAGTTTTTTTCTAGAAGAGCAAGAAGACAAAAGACAAGTGAAAAGTTAAGTTTAAGATTAGGCATAAATCTGTGTATCAAAGGAAACTCAAGCCAGTAGCCAGCCAGTTATATCCTTTTTTTTTCCCCCTCCACCTTTCTCAGTTTGTACAATTTGAAACTTGGGGATAAACAACAGCTCAGAGATAGGTCTTTTAGAGGAGAAGGGGAGGAAAGGAGTCTCTGGGAAGAATAGTGTTAAAAAATTTTTAAATTGCCTTTCTAAATATTATTTTCAGACTATATAGCTATTGCTCAATAAATATGGCATATGAGATATGTTGTAAAATTACCAACATAGTTTCCTAATCCATAGGAGGATTTAGGGTATTGATATGCTAAATTAACTGACATCTTCAAAACTCGTGGCAAAACTTATTGTTTGGGCTTTATCTGGTAAAGTATGTAAAGAGCTACTTATTTCACCTTAAACTTTGTACAGGGTTGTTATGGCTCTCTTAGAAATCAGGATATATTTTTGAAAAGAAGCAAGGCCCTCATGGGAACTTAATTGATGGGTCACTTTTGGTGGCTTTATTTGCAAGTCAGTATCTCTCTGGTGGTGTTTTCAGTGCATAGCACTCTGCTTACTTCAAAGGTAGCCCAAAGAATGCATTTTTGGGCTGAGGTTGTGGCTCAGCGGTAGAGCGCTCACCTTGCACACGTGAGGCACTCGATCCTCAGTACCACATAACGATAAAGTAAAGGTTATTGTGTCCACCTACAATTAAAAAACAAATTAAAAAAAAAAAGAGAATGCATTTTCCCCATGAAAATTCTCACAAAATGCTTAGGGATGGTTGAATTTCTGTTTGGAGCTGAAAAAAATGAGGCTATTATGGAATTCTTTCTACCTGGATCTGTTGCATGGATGTGGACTGGATGAAAATGGGGCTCCAAAGCCTAGTTTTCAGCGAGTTCTTTGGCATTCAATCACTTATCACTGTTAAATATTTAGGGTTTGAGATAGATGGTCAAAAGCTAATCTTTGAAAATCCTGCTCAACTACTGGCTAAATGGATACCCTGCAGATAAAATGAAATTTCTCTAAAATCTTGGCTTTCTTAGGAGAATCTATGAAGAGAGTGTTACAGAGCTTCTTACACTGACATCATAGAGCAATCAGGTAGAAGTATAGTAGACGCACACACACACATACACACACACAAATTCTGTAATAGTTTATCATATAAAGCAACTTGCATTGTATATTTCAACATAAACAAGGAAATTTTGTCTTTATCTTGACGTGGGAAAACAACTCTAATTCACCCATTTTCTCTATAAATGACACAGCACTTTAAAAAAATTACAAATATTTCCAACATTACTGATTTTAATAAAGAAACCAGGGTCTAAATATGTGGCATTATGAAAGGATAGGACTCATGCCACAAAACTGGTTTCATTTTTCCATCTCTGCCTTGTCTATTTGTATAAAGTGAACACAGCCAACATTGAGAAAGGAGCATAAAAAACATTAAGCTCATTTCATAATTTGTTCTCATAGCTATGGTAGTTTTAAATGTTTCTTTCATTTAATAGTTCAGCTTTCTATTTAGGCTCTAAGATCACACAGAGTAGAGATCAGAGTTAAAATGCATAGGTTGATCTGTGCACTAACCTATTTATTTGGAGTCTCCAACAGGAAAGAAAATCTTCAAATTTCAGGCTCCGCCTGAAGAGATGCCTTCAGGTTGGTGCTGCACTCTTGGTTTTACCCTTCGCTCATGGACAGTAAGATTTTCTTTCTGTTTTCTGGCTACTGAGAGGATCCAGAGTGTAACAAGCAGAAGGGTTAAATGTCTTTCCACTTGTGGAGGCCTGTTTATGCCAGTTTGCCCACTGATGACAGTGATAGCTGGAACAAACAGAAGTGACAGCTGCTGATGGTGCTTTTTTTCTATCTATAATTATAACTCCACCTGCCGCCCAAAATACTCCTTTGAATGAGAAGTCTGGGGTGATGTGAAGGATGTTGGGTTTTTTAAGTCTGTTAGATTCACTTCAACTCCATCCTGGGATCAAGGAAGAAAGGTTCATTTTCCCCCAAAGTGTTCTGAAGAGATTCTACCAACCAAAAGGGGAATTAGAACGGTCTTTTTGTACTTGAAATGAAGAATACATTCTTATGTAGCCATTAACTGGGGAAAACAAGAATATAAACAGGATTTTCATTAATTTGAGAGGTATTGAGAATGTTCCTCCATAAAAAGCAATAAGTATATGAGAGAAAGAGAAAGAGAGAGAGAGAGAGAGAGAGAGAGAGAATAAGAGAATGTGTCTGTGTCTTGAAAGACCATAGAGAATTATGATATGTGATGGCTTAGTGTAATGGAAACGAGTAACACACTGATTCATTATGCTTATTATCTTTCCATGGTTAGCCAGGAAAATTTTAAATTATTCAAAATGTTTTCTACTAGATTGATTATACATGCCTATCTTCCTTCTTTTCTTTTCTTTTTTTGGTACCAGAGATTGAACTCAGGGATGTTTAATCACTGAGCCATATCCCCAGCCCCTTTTTGTATTTTATTTAGAGTCAGAGTCTCACTGAGTTGCTTATTGCCTCGCTAAGTTGCTGAGGCTGGCTTTGAACTCTCAATCTTCCTGCCTCAGCCTCCCAAGCTACTGGGATTACAGGCCCAGCCTCTATTTTCCTTCTTAAAAGAGACAGTTCAGCAGCATTCTTTAAATAATAGATTAATTAATTTTAGGGCCAATTCCTGAGACCTTTTCAACTTTCTAAAGTAGTGTGTACCAATCATTGTACATAAGTGAAAAGAAAATGACTTTAAAATAACATCTATTGTCATGGAGAAAGATTTGGAATAAAATGTTGGTTTTAAAGTCAAGAATACATATAATTATTTTTCTATTACTAAGTTTTATATGCATTTGGCTGGTTTCTTTGTTAAACTGAAGTACATTAGATCAATGACAGAGTAGTAGGGGTCTGATTTCTTGCCCCATCTCTGTTTATGGTTTCAGTATGAGGCCTATAAATAATGGATATTCAATATGTATTTGCTATTTATCATCACATCCTCACTATATTCCTTCTGTTAGTACATTTGGGAGAATTTTTGAAAGTATATACACAGTGCTGCACATCCTCTATTTGGGTTGCCATGAAAAGTATGGATCTGGATGGATCTGATGTTACATTTACAAAGGCTTTTAAGACTGATCAATATTGGGGACTTTGAGCAAATGTAAGCTTCAGTGATTACAAAATAGCTGGAAGTATTTTGTAAAATTCCAATTCCAATGTTGGAAGTATTCTGTAAGATATTTCCTTCTCCTGCATTCCCTATTGGATGTGTGGTAGCCCCGAAACACCTCCTCTGTGGGGCGCCATAAGCCACTGTAGTCAATCTCATTTTTAAACGAACATAATTAGGTTCATTTCTACTATCAGGTTGTTTTTCTGGAATGACTAATTAATGGTTGAAAAGAGCATTCTGAATGCAAATTAGTCAATAATAATTAAACTGAATGGACAAACTCCCATTGTTTAGCTTTACTCTTGTGGCTATTTCTAACAGATATGGAATTATGCCATTTAAAAATTAACTCCTTAGAGGAGGCAAGCCACTATAGATCTTTTCAAAATATCTAACAACACATCAAATTGTAGTTTATCTTATGTAACTTTTGAAGAAAACTTTAAACTTTTTTATTTAAAATGAACTTTTCTTCAAGATTCTAAATGTAACCTCATTATAAAAAGTAAAAAGTAAAGAAACATATAAAAAAACAGAATGATACTCTCTCATGCCACTATAGAGGGGTGTTATCATTTTGCCTAAGGTTCATCCTTCTAGATTTTTGTGGAAAATATTTTATCTCTATAGTTAACAGCAAATGACATGATAAACCCTGAGGCAATCTCAAAGCTCTGTGGAATAACGATACCAAGATTTTCTCTTGACAGCAAGCATCAGGTTATGTGATCTCTTGGGTTTTTCTGTTTACTGACTGCCATGATGCGTATTTTTTTTAACAACCACATCACAAGCAGCTAGTTGGGATAAGTCATGTGGGACCCCAGGTGTATGGAGGTTTCTGATACATGTTGTTGGATATAGAATTCTGCCCCATATCAAACCAAACAGGATAGAACACCTCTGCAATTAATATTCTCTCTTTGATTTCAGGGGAGAAATAGCAAACCCCTAGGACTAGAGGAATTATTGAGTTTTATAGCTTCAGCTCTAAACCCATAAGAGACTGCATATTTGAGGAGTCATCATTGCTTTTCTTGCATAGAGTAACTGCCAACTCAACAAAACAGCAATGCATTAGTTCAAATTCTGAAGGTTATGTTTTTCTAATGGAAGCTATGGAAACTTTGTTCTATTTTAGTGATAAAAGCTTAGAGCCTAGAGAGTTATTACTAGCTGAAAGTGTATCCTGCACTCTATAATCAATGACATTTCTTAAATGGATGGTACTGCTTGGCTCAAATACATTCCAAATTGCTGAAGAAAAAATATTACAACATAGAACAGATTACATATAAATTCAAGTTCACAGAAGAAGCTTGTAAACTAAATACATTGTGTAAAATAGCTGTGAAATTCTACTTTGCCACCAACGGTAGATGGTGATAGAAATTATATCATTGTGTGGGTAAAGGGAAGACATAGGTACATAAAATTTTTATGCGTAAACATGGATGTCTTTACATGTTTTCTTATGCAGTGAAATGCATGTGAAAATGAAGAAAACACTTATTGACTCTAGTTCTCTAATATGATAGATTGAACATTCTTCAGACAACTTTTTAGGTTCATAACACATAATAGCTCCTTAAGAGTGATACTGATGGACAGAGCAGTGGGTTTGGAGTAAGGGAATGAAAGAGAAACTTCAGTTTTTGCTTCACATAATTTTATATTATTAAAATAATATATTTGCATATTTAATAATATGAAATAATTTTTTATTTTATTGATTTTTTAAAAATAAATGACAGTGGAATGCATTACAATTCATATTACACATATAGAGTCCAAGTTTTCATATCTCTGGTTGTATACAAAGTATATTCACACCAATTTATGTTTTCATACATGAACTTTGGATAATGATGTCCATCACATTACACATCATAGCTAACCCCCTGCTCCCTCCCTTCCCTTTCCACTTCTCTGGCCTATCTACAGTTTGTCTATTCTTCCCAGGCTCCCTCTCCCTATCCCACTATGAATCAGTCTCCTTATATCAGAGAAAACATTTGGCATTTGGCTTTTTGGGATTGGCTAACTTCACTTAGCATTATCTTCTCCAACTCCATCCATTTACCTGCAAATGCCATGATTTTATTCTCTTTTATTGCTGAGTAATATTGCATTGTGTATATATGCCACTTTTTAAAATCCATTCATCTACTGAAGGGCATCTAGATTGGTTCCATAGTTTAGCTATTGTGAATTGTGCTGCTATAAAGATTGATTTGGCTCTCTCCCTGTAGTATGCTGTTTTTAAGTCCTTTGGGTATAGACTGAGGAGAGGGATAGCTGGGTCAATGGTGGTTCTATTCCCAGTTTTCTAAGGAATCTCCATACTAATTTCCATATTGGCTGCACCAGCAATAAAAATTTTGATTTGACATAACTTCCAAATTTATACCTCCAGCCTGGATCTTTCACTTAACTCCATGAATACCTCAAACCCAGCAGGTCCCAAATTGAACTGATCCTTTTCCTCAAACATGCCTGCAACTATTCCCATCTGAGTTGATGAAAACTTTTTCCTTCCAAAAGGCTGAAAACCTCATGGTCATCCTCACTTCCTCTCTTCCTTTCATACCACAACCCAATCTTTCAGCAACTCTGTTGGCTCCACTTTCAAAACGCACTGTCTCCTCACCAACCCTTCTCCCTAGCTCCCTTACCCTTCCCTCTTCAGAGCCACCATTATTGTTCTCCTGGGTTACTCTAGTAGCTTCCTGACAGGTCTTCCTTCTCCTCCACCTGCGCTTTTCAATTTGTTCTAACATGAAAGCAGAGGGATCTTATCAAAAGGTAAGCCAGGAAAGCCATGTCATTCCTCTGATAGAAACCCCTCAATGGCTTCCTGTTTTTCTCAGAGTACTAGTCCAAGTCCTTCAATGGCCTGCAAGTCTCATGTGACTTGCTCCCATTTCCTCCCTGGTCTCATTTTCTATTTTTCTTACCTGCGGATTAATCTCTTCTACACTTGTGTCCTTTTCTTTTTTTTTCACAAACACATCAGACATAGTCGCAGCTTAAAGGCTTGGTGATGGTGGGTGTTCCTGCTTGAAATGTTCTTCCTCTAGATATCCGAGGGTCTCCTTTACTTCTTCCAAGCTTGTTCACCTGTCTTCTCAATAGCTGATCACCCTACTTAAAACTGCATACTGCCCCTGCCCGCCACCCTCCCAACAGCACTCCAGATCCCCTTACCCTGCTTGGCTTTTGCATTTTCTCTACACCACTGATGGGGTTTGAATATACCCCGTGATTAGCACATTTATCGTGTTTACTATCTGCCTATTCTATTCTACTAGGATAGAAGTTCCATGAGGGTAGAGAGCTGTCAGTTTTGTTTGCTGATGAAAATAAAGTACTTCAAATAGTGCCTCATTGAGTGAATAAATTTTAAAAGAGTCCAGAGAGGCTCCCACTGTTTCTCATAAATGTGAATTTCATGAGGACACATGCCATGGTTATTATGGTTTATATCCAGTGTCCAGCAAAGTGCTTAGCATCTAGAGACACTCGAAATATCTGGGGAATCAGTAAGTGAACATATATTTTTATTCAGACGTTAAACCTATCTTTTTCATATAAATTGTTTTCATATAATAGTTTTTAAAAGGCAATGTTTTCCCTATGAGGTATGGGTTTTTTAGCACTCTGGAAAAACTAAAAGACAGACAGACCCTTGAGTACTGAGTTCACATTCTTTCCATACTGTGGAATGCTTTATCTGCATTCTGTGATACATTTCTTCTGAGTTTCTGCATCCTTTGCTAATTCAAATAGGGAATACAGGGTAGGGGTATGAGTGCCCTCTCCTGCCAATCCACCTGAAATGCTGCCTCTCACCTTCTTTCTTTTCTTTTTTTTTCCTTTCCTTTTCTCCATCTTCTTCTTTTACTGTCCTTAGGAGACTAAGACTAGGAGATTACTGCATTAGAAACAGCAATATAATATCTGAAAATGGATAGAAACAGAAATAAATTGATTCCTTCCACTTCCTCTTCACTACTCCATTGCATCACTATATTACAGATGTAAGACTGAGCACTCCATATGATGCTTCACAAAAGCACCCAACACCCCTTTTAAGATAACATTAAATAATGTCAACGGAAGAATGACACAGTAAATGATGATGGTTTACAGGTAGTAGTGACTTTCTTATGGCTCATAAGGTACCTCAGAGTTCTTGACCTTGAATGCTTTTCTAGCAGAGGGGATAAGAGAGTTGGTAAAGATTAAATTATAAAGGTCCTTTAGTGGAATTTTAATGACCAACTTCCAGCAGCAAAGTAATAGTATAGATGTGCAGATGTTCATATTTACTGCTTGATGGTATCTCAGAACACATTCTGATATATTTTAATATATCTCTGAGAGAAAAATGGAAGTAAATGAAGAATTATGTATACTTCCTTTTGTTACTTTTTACTACCCTCTACGTACTCTGATAGTTTGGGGATGACTTGTGTTCTCCTTCATCCTGTTTTCCTCATAGATGACTAGATTAACTTAAAACAACAACAACAACAACAACAGAAATGAGTTGCATGAAGCACACACAGAGGATTCAGCTTGAAGTACACCTTACACCGTCCTATAAAAACATAAAATCCTGCTTTTAGAAACATAAGATGCTGTTGAGTAATGACAAGGCTACTTTATCATTTAAAACATTCCCTTGTCTTAAAAAGGTAAAAAAAAAAAGTAAGTTTTACACAAGTTTCTTTTCCTCATAGTAAAAATCCAGGTGGTTGTTTCTTTCTCTTAGGCTTCTCTTTGAAAACCCTTTTAAGAACTTTTTCCATATTTTTATTTATCATTACATTATTTAAGAGAATCAGAATTCTTCCTTGCTAACTTCATTAATATGCAGCAAAATTACATATAAAGTGATCTTTTAACCCAGTAGTTTCATTTCTAGGAATACAACTCATGTACACCTCCAAAAACAACAACAGAAAACCAACCCACATATGTGCCAATACATTAATTGCAACCATGCTTGTCATCTCAAAATGTTGGAAACAACACAAATGTCTGTACTTAGGAGAGTGGCTAAATCAACTATGGTACATCCACAAAATGGAGTACTATGCAGCTACAAAAAGAAACAAGAAAAACCCTTATGAATTGATAGGGAGTGACTTCTAGGATATATTAATGGTGAAAAAAGTGCAAAAAACTACTCATAGTAAATAAACACATGAAAATATGCTCAACAATATTAGTTACTAAGTTAATACAAATCAGAGTGACAATAATATGTGACATCACACTCAGAATAGCTATAAAAACAAGCAAAACAGAAAATTACAATTGTTGGTAAGGATATGAAGAACTGAAACCCTTTCACACTGCTAGTAAGAATTTAAAATGGTGCAGCCACCGTGGAAAATGGTTTAGTGTTTATTCAAAAAATGAAGTATAAAATTGCCATATAATCCATCAAATCTACTCCTACGTATATATCCAAACATACTGAAAAATATTCAAACCAATACTTGTACATGAGTGTTCATAGCAGTACTACTCACAATAGCCAAAAGCTGGAAACAATCCAGATGTCCATTAACTGATGGATGGAAACAAATTGTGATATGTCCATATGATAAAAGTTATTCAACTACAGAAAAGAAATGAGGTATTTATACATGCTATAGTGTAGATGAACCTTAAAAACATTATGATAAGTGAAAGAAACCAGATATAAAAAGTCACATATATCATGATTCCACTGATATTAAATATCTAGAATAGGTACATCCATAGAGACAGGAAACAGATTAGTCACTACTGGAGGCTCTGGGTAGGGGGAAATGAGGAGTAACTGCTTGATGGGCTTTAAAGTTCCTCTTGGGATGATGAAAATGTTGTGGAACTAGACTGATGTTGTGCCACATTGTGAATATGTTAAATGCTATTTTGGAGACATTTAAAGTGCTGGATTGTACACTTTTAAATGGTTAAGTTAATGTAAATTGAACGTTAATTTAAAAAAGAGTGAGGGCCTATAGTGTGCTACTTTTCAGGAAAGAAAAGGGACACAAAATATACTTATATCTGATTACTTGTGCAAAAGAAATTTGGTTATTTGGGAAACAGGTGGAAAGAACGAGGAAGTGGGAATGGGGTAGGGTGTGACATTGACTTAATATACTTTTTGTACAGCTCTGACTCTTAGAATGACAGAAATACTTTACATACTCAGTCCCCTAAAATAGTTAAAAACAATCAGGATGCAGAAGGAGCCTAACTAGAACACAAACAGTAACAAATTGATTTAACTCTATTACAAATGAATATCATAACCATACTTAAGGAGTTGGAGAAGAACCAACTAACTTTGGAAAGCAGTATTTTGACTATATAAACACAAAGCTAAAGACATAAAGAACTGGACCCAAATAGTATACTCTAGTTAGTGAATTTGCTTTCCCCAGAGGTATGGGTTAGCAATTCTGAAACTACTTTATATGCATAATAGTATTGAGCAAATAAGGGTTTTTCAGAGAATTGATGATTCTAGAAAAAATAAGAAGAGCCTGAACATTTTGTCATGCCAGAAAGTAGGTGTCTTAGTCATTTTTCTGTTGTTATTATAGAGATCACAGATTGAGTAATTTATAAAGACAGATTTACTTGGCTCATAATCCTGGAGGGTGGGAAATTCAAGAGGATGGCACTGGCATCTGACAAGGGTCTTCGTACTGTGTCAACATCAAGTGAGCGGCCCGAGAGAGCCAGCATGAGGAGCCAGGCTTGCTTTTGCAGCAACTCGCATTCATGATAACTAATCTACTCCCACTAGGACAGCTCCATTCACAAGGCTCTGCCACCCACCTACTCTTACTAGGCCCTACCTCCTGATGCTCTTACAGAGGGGATTAAGTTTCCAACTTGTGAATTTGGGGGGACACATTCAAACCATAATTGTAAGAAAATACTAAAAAATGATGGGGTATGTCCGACTGACACAGAAGTCAAACAAAAGGAGCTCCCAAGGAAATTTGGGGCAAGTTGAGCTCAATAATAAGTAATGATAGTAATGGCTTATAGTCAGATAATAAAGTAAATATTTTTGAGTCTATGCTGATGTGAACAAATAAACGGAGAGAAGGATCAGCTTTTATTTAATAAATACAGAAAGACTTATGGATATTTTAAAAAAATCACCATTTGGAATCATAATAAATATTAAAAAGTAGTGAGAGAAAGTTCTGCTGAGAAATGGGACAGTCACATAGTCTCAAAGTTATCTCCCCACAAGATACATGTAGTTACAAAGAGAAAAATAGAAACATTACAGAGATGAAACTTGTCCAGTCCCACATAATCAAGCAACCGAAGCTAACTTTTCCAGTTGTAAGTCATATTGATGTTATGGACCCTTAACCTGACACACTAAGCAGGCACATCACTACTGTGATATTGTTGCCCAAAATGCATAGTCTCAATCAAGTCACGAGCAAACACCAGACAAACATGAACTGAGAGGCTACAAAATGACGAATCAATACTTTTTAAAAGGGTCAAGGCAATGAAAGGCAAAGGGAGAGGACTGTCACAGATTGGAGGAGACTAAAGGGACATGACAACTGTATGTTGGATCAGTTAGGAAATTCATAGGACAACTGGTAAAATTTGGATAATTAGTAATACTGTATCAGTGTTGGGGTTATAGCTCTGTGGTAGATCACTTGCCTAGCATGGGTGAGGCCCTAGGTTTGCCAAACAAACAAAAAAGTGGTAGTGTGTCAATGCTAACTTCCTGGCTTTGATGGTGGTACTAAGGTTAGGTGAGATATTAACATTAGAAGAAGCTAGGCGAGGGTATATGGAAACTCTACTATTTTTCCAACATTTTTGTCTAAAATTTTTCAAAATAAAAGTAAAAGTGTAACAAGGGGTTCCACTAAAATTTTTTGTTTATTTTATTTGCATTGATACTTGACTGGGCCAAGATTCTGAAACTATATTTACAGTGACATTACTAACTGTTTCTTTCAAAAAAATTTAAGGGCTTAAGGAAGGACTTTGAGAATGTGGAGCTGCCTGTGGTCCTTCCCCATTCGTAGAGAAAAGATAAACAGGGAAATGGCAGGACTGGAAGTGCATGGGAGGATCCAGTATGGATTCACTGGGGTGGAATTATCTGAAAAAATGTTACCACCCCATGTCTGAATGGGAGAGGGGAGTGAGAAATTACCGAAACCCAGAAAGGGCAGTTGAGTGAAAAGAATGCCAGACAGGCTCTGTGACTTCAGTGACAGGACATTACTAATCCACAGTATCCAAGCAAGGGAGCTAGTTAATAAATAGTTCAATTTTATTCCCCTTCTGCCTTCTAAGCTCTTGCCGGGGACTCCGTGATTGAGTATACCTAATCAGAAGCCAGAGATCAAGGGAGCCTGTTATTGTAGTTTAAACATATTCACTTGTATGGGTCTAGTGTAGGGTGGGGAATTTTAGTAGATCTGGAGGAGTGAAGGAAAAGTATTCAGCATGGAGATCACCTACTCCACCCCTCTTATTTTGTAAATGAGAAAAATAAGGCTCTAAGAAGTAAAATTATTTAACACAAGGTCACAATAGAAGTATGGTAGAGTTGAAAACTCATTGGTTTGCAAGTTGGAAGACCTAGGCTCTAGTCTTGCCTGGGTCACTACACTAGGCTTCAGTTTCCATATCTGTGAGGAATGGGGGTGACTAAAACAATGCTCTTCAAATTTGTGTACACATATCTCTGGGTAAGCATAGAAGGTATATGAGTATGGATAATTTTAAGAGAATAAGTTTCCAGACCCATAACTTCCTTTTACATGCTCTCTCCTAGAATTAATCTGCTTTTGCCATTCATAATTGTCCTTCTCTTACTTGACAAAAGAAAGGTACGCCTTGCATTCAACTTACCTAACTCAGGGCATCAAACTTTTGGGGCACCAAACAAAGGAGCCTTTTGAAAATGCAGAAGGTTTTTTTTTTTTTTAAGTTGTAGATGGACACAATGTCTTTATTTTTATTTTCTTATTTTATGTGGTGCTTAGGATCGAACCCAGGGCCTCACGTGTTCAAGGCAAGTACTCTACCACTGAGTACAACCCCAGCCCCAAAATGCAGTTTTTGAGGCAGATTCCTTTGATAGCACACCAGAGAGCTTCCATTAAGAGATATAGAAAGAGTAGCACTTCTCCTGGCAAATGTATGTGTACATAATCTTTCTCAGAAGGGTATGGATTCCTTGAATGAACATTTCACATTTTAAACATAAGGTGGAAAGTGGGGTTTTGTCCACTTAAGGAGAAAGAAGATTTTAATCTGATTTAGATGATGAGCCTTAAGCTTTTCCAGGAACTGGTTGTGCTGCATACCAGGCTGACTGGCACAACCACGAGTGATAATATGCAATTATCTCTATCTACCTCTTAGACATGTGGTTTTATTCTTGTACAGACCTCTGCATCTTCACAGACAAACTAATTCACAATGAGCTAGATGGAGCCAGAAGCTTCCAAGACCAGTTATCACTTTCCTTTGAACATGTTTAAACTAGGACACAGGAATTGCTACTCTGGGTCAGCCTTATTTAGGATTCCTCCCACTCTGTTGTCTAGTTGGAGAGCTGCAGCGCCTTCATGATGCCAACCTCAAGGTTAATAACTTTCAAGTTACTATTCATTGCCAGTTATGGTTCTGCCTTCCATAAAGTTCTCTAAATACTATTATTTAGATTATTGAAAACACTATCTCATTGAAACTAGATCTCCATCTCTCACCCTGTGTGAAACTCAACTCAACATGGATCAAAGACATAGGAATTAGGCAAGAAACTTTGAAACTGCTACATGAAAACATAAAGTCAATATTCTATCATATTAGTGCTGGCACCAACTTCCTCAATAAGACCCCTAAAGCTCAAGAAATAAAACCAAAAATCAATAAGTGTGATACCATCAAATTAAAAAGCTTCTGCACAGCAAAGGAAATAATTAAGGGTATGAAGAAAGAGTCTACAGAACGGAAGAAAATCTTTGCCAGCTGCTTCTCTAACAGGGGATTACTATCCAGAATAAACAACAACAACAACAACAAAAAAACACCTGAAAAACCTTAACACCAAAAAACTAAATAACCCAATCAATAAATGGACAAAAGAATTAAACAGATGTTTCTCAAAAGAAGAAACACAAATGGCCAACAAAAATATGAAAAAATGTTCATCATCTCTAGTAATCAGGGAAATACAAATCAAAACTATACTAAGATTCATCTCATTCCAGTTAGAATGATAATTACCAAGAACACAAACAATAAATGCTGGCAAGGATGTGGGGAAAAGAGAACACTTCTACATTGCTGGTGGGACTGAAGACTTGTACAACTACTTGGGAAAGCAGTAAAGAGATTCCTCAAAAAACTAAGAATGGAACCACCATTCTGACCCAGTTTTCTAACTCCTTGGTATTTATCCATATTTATAGTATGCTGACCTAAAATCAGCATACTATAGCCATGATACCGTCAGTTACCAGTAACAAGTCCTGCTTCCCCACATGTTGAAGCGTAACATTAGAGAAGCACACTGAGGCAAGCATATAAAGCAGGGTTTATTTAAAAAGGGGTAACATAGACTTCTCCTGGGAGGGAGAAGGGGGCCATAGCTGGTATCCTGGTGTCCCATAAAGTGAGCACGTTCTGTCTTTTTATATGTCCTAGGCATCCTTTGTTCTCCTGCTCTGTTTACCCTCTCTCTCTCCTTCCTGCTGGTGGGATGGGCAAAAGGTGAGAAGCTGATGGGCCAGAGGGGCCAACGCGGAGTGATCCAGGCAGGAAGGGGAACCCGGTGCATTAATTAACAACTTTTACAACTCCCTGTAGGGAAGGACAATTCCTGGGACAGATTACCTTAGCAACAGGTTGGAGTAGGGGCAGGTTATTTTGATAAGGGTGGAGGAAGGGCTCTGAAGGAATTAGTGTTTCAATTCCTCCATTCTCTGGATCTGACCCTTACCTATCTGCCTGTCTAATTCTGGCTTCATTTATACAGCCATCTCAATGTTTATAGTAGCACAATTCACAACAGACAAATTATGAATGGATAAATAGATAGATGGATGGATTAAGAAACTGTGGTTTATATATACAATGCAGTGTTACTCAGCCATCAAGAAAAATGAAATTATGGCATTTGTGGGTAAATGGATGAAAATGGAGAACACCACGCTAAGTGAAATAAGCTAGTCATAGAAAATCAAGGGTCAAATATTTTCTCTCATATATGAAAACTAGAGCAAAATAAAGCAAATGAGGAGGAAGGACTGGATATCATAAATAGATAGGGAAAATTGGTAGAATAGAAGGAGATCAAGAGAGAGAGAGGAGGGATAGGATAGGAAAGGAAATGCAGAATAAATTTTTAAAAATCATGCTATGTACATATATAAATATATCACAGGAAATTTTGCCTTTATATGTAAGTAGAAAGAACCAATCAGAAATGAATAAATAAATGAACAAAAAGGAAGCCTAGAATAGTGGAAGAAGGAGAACAGGGAAGGGGAAGGAGAAGGGAGGGAAAAGAGGGGGAACGTGAACAAGAACAGAATTCCATGCATGTACAAATTTGTCAAGATGAACCCAACCACTATGTATAACTATAATGTTCTAATAAAAAATTTAAAAAGAAAATATTATTTTAAAAAATGACAACATGCCCACTGTAAAAATTCGAACAAATTAAAAATTCTAAAAAGGAAAGACAAACATCCCAAATTCCTCACATGACAATAAGTTTTTTTGTGTGTGGTATTGGGGATTAAACCCAGATCTTTTTCTTTGCACATGCTAGGTAAGCATTCTGCCACTGAGCTATATCTCCAGTCCTTGACAATATTTGTTAACATTTGGTCTATATTCTATGCCTAGAAATACATGCATATTATTTCCATAAACAATACACATACAGTATGACAGCCTGTTTTTTACTCAAAAATATGTTATACATGTTATATATTATATGTGTTTTATATACGTGCTCAATACTCCCAATGACATTCTTCATAGAAATAGAAAAAACAATTTTGGAAACTCATTTGAAAAAATAAAAGACTCCGAATAGCCAAAGCAATCCTTAGCAAGAAGAGTGAAGCAGGAGGCCTTACAATACCAGGCCTTACACTATACTACAGAGCAATAGTGAAAAAAAAAAAAGGCATGGTATTGGCACCAAAATAGACATGTAGACCAATGGTACAGAATAGAAGACACAGAGACAAACCCACATACATAAGTTATACTAGACAAAGGTGCCCAAAACATAACATTGGAAAAAGAGCCTCTTCAACAAATGGTGCTGAGAAAACTGGAAATCCATATGTAGCAAAATGAAATTAAACCTCTATCTCTCACCCTGCAAAAAATTAACTTAAAGTGGATCAAAGACTTAGGCACTAGAAAAGAGACCTTGCACCTAATAGAAGAAAAAGTAGGCCCAAATCTCCACCATGTTAGCTTAGAGACTGATTTCCTCAGCAAGACTCCTAAAGTGCAAGAAATAAAAATCAAGACCCAATAAATGAGATGGAATCAAACTAAAAAAGGTTCTTCACAGCAAAGGAAACAATCAATAATGTGAAGACAAAGCCTACAGAATGGGAAAAAAATCTTTATCACATGCAACTCAGATAGAGCGTTAATCTCCAGGATAATATAAAGAACTCAAAAAAACTTAACACTAAAAAAATCAAATAACCCAATCAATAAATGGGCAAAGGAACTGAACAGATACTTCACAGAGGAAATACAATGGATCAACAAATATATGAAAAAATGTTTGTCATCTTTAGTAATTAGAGAAATGCAAATTAAAACTACACTGAGATTCTATCTCACTCCAGTCAGAATGACAATCATCAATACTCCCTATTGAAATCTTTTTGTGTTATTTCCCATTTTTTACTCTCTTTAACATACGGATGTTAATGCTTTGATTAACATCCGTATGCATATTTCTTTTCATGCTTCTGCAACCATCACCTTTTTGGAGTTATATGTCTCATTACTGTTAGATTTTAAACCCCTAAATCTAATGAGAGGTATAAATCATCTCCCTTTCAAAATGCACATATTCATATACCCCATGTTTGTGGTTCATAGATATGCCCCCCGCCTTGCCCCAAGTTCATCCTTGAACCTGCTAAAGATCCATGCAACTTTATCTTATTTTATTTGTGGTGCTAAGGCTCAAACCCAAGCCAGGCAACACTCTACCATTGAATTTATACCCTCAGCCTCTAGGGACCCATGGATTCTATATTAAGATTCTCTACTTTAGGGTAAGTTCCAAAATTTTAAAGACATTTACATTAATTTATCATTTGTGCAAAGCACCCCTATGTCTCTCTGCCTTTTTCAGTTGTTGGTCCATCCTCCAGTCTATGTCAAGATCTGGAGGTTTGTTGACTAACAATCAGATTACATAAATTTCCATTGACTACTCAGGGGCTGAAGGGATTGTGAGCACAAAATTATGGATTCTTACTTTGGAGCCTTTAAGAAAGTTTCATAAGTCAAAAGTTTTTATTAGGTAACAAGTTTCATTAGATAAAACAAAACAAAACAACATCACACCCCCCAGAACCCCCCCCCCCAAAAAAAAAAAACCACCCATTTGGCTCATTAAATAAAAAGATATTGAGAAATAGCTATGTACCAGGTCCCATGCTAGGATATAGGGATACACAGATGAATGATATTTGATCCCTGTCTTCAAGGAATTCACTGTTTAGATGAGAAGACAGACATATAAACAAATCATTGTCAAAAAGGGTGAGATAACAGTCTCCTCTAATGAGCAGCATTAACCCAAAGATGTCAAACAGCGTGATTTGAAGGGTTAGGAATAAAGAGACATCCTCTCAAAAAAAAAAAAAAAGCCATCTTCTTGAGCAATATTAGCAAATCTTCTCCCTTCACATGGTCCATTCGCTGTCCCTACCCATCTGAATTTTCTTTCCCTATTATGCAATGTTTATTTCACCTCTTAGGCAGACTCAATATTAACTTGAAATGTGTTTATCTCTAAAATGGCTAATAGTAATCTAGGAAGCAAAAGGGTACCAAAAATACTCAGAACACATCCAGTCATGTAGCCAGGATGTTTGATGATAACATTGATTTCTGCAGATTTGCAAATATATATGACAAGCAGACGACTCACAGTTCAGGTTTATATATGTAAATATTGCTTGATGATCATTGTGTGTAATTATTATAATCACAAAGCAAAAGACTATCTAAGAAGATTTTATATCTGTTTTTTAATTTCATTTTTTTGTACCATATTTTATACTTTTCAACTCACACTAACAGTTCAATGTCCTTAAAAATAAGACATTTCCTTTATACCACAGCAGGAGATCTCTTTAATAGTTTGATTTCCTTTTGAGATAGGTGAGTTTAACCTATCTGTTGTAATTTTCATGTCATTTTGGTCTACTACCTGAATCCATTCCTTTCATTACCCCTATTTCTGTATTTTTTTCCTTGCTGTCCTTCATCTCCTCTTTCTCTAAAATAATCATATTTAGACTGCCAGTTCACTGATAAATTTTCCTAGGTCTCAACATTTGCACTAAAATTTGACCTCTGCCTACATGTTTTTGGATCAAGGCCCTTGGGTTCCAAAGACCCAGCAGGAGATTGTCTTCCCTATATCTGGGAAAGAGAGGAAGAAGATGCATATAACTTGTTTCCCCTAATGGTTTATTTCTTGTAAACAATACTCAGAAATATTTTAGTTAAATTGACTTTTCCTAGGATTTTGATGCAAGGTTCTCAAGAAGGATTGATTTTTAAAAGAAAAATGTTTGGAGTATGTGCATTTTTCATTCAAAATGAAAGTGTATATTGGTACATAAAATATTTTTAATATGTGTATTAATTACTTATGAATATGAATCACAGGCATTTGAAACCAACCATTCAAGCCTATCAATAGGCTAAGTGGCATTTAAGTAATACAAAGAGAATGACTATAAAATCTGTCAGCATTTCTGTCATTCCTCTATGTTAGAGATAGTCTTTTTCTAAGGTTTCTTTGGGATTCAAATAAAGCCATTTAAAATCTTTATATCTGCTAATTCATTGTTGCCAAAAATCTTCTTTAGCGTCTAATGTTACTTAATTTTGTTTTTTATGCAAACTGTAACTTATATCCCTTAACTTTTTATATTTCATTATATATTGTGTTTTTTTGGCTCTGGTTCACATCTGTAGCCAGAGATCCTTTTTCTTTTGTTTTGAATAGGTATTATGCTTTTATAATTAGTATAATTTCTGTTTTATCATCAGATTAGTAAAAGGAGGATTACAGTAGGGTTGTCATAGAATCAAAAGTGTCATGAGGTTAAATGAATTAATACACATAAATAGCAGCAACAACTAACATTACTTGAGTAGGCAGCCCTTCATGTGATTTACAGTATTGGTTCATTTGCTCTTTCCTCCAACTCTATGTGTAAGTACTGTGATTATCATCCCCTTTTTATCATAGATGAGGAACCTAAGGGAACAGAGCATTTGAGTCACACTGTTAGGTTAAAAAGGAGCAAATGTCAAAGCTGGGATTAAAATTCAGGCAGATGGATTTCCAAGGCTGCACTCTCATCCACTGTGCTATATTGCCTTTCAGGTAAAATATTACCTAAAAGAACCAGGCTTGGATAAGTAGAACATTTATAAAAAATTATAAAGTGAAATCCACAGCAATGAAATAAATGCTTTTATGTTACTGGAGCTCAGTGCAGTCTGCTAAGGCATAACTAAAACTTAATGGCAACCATTTTTCAGCTCCCTTGTTTCCTCCTTTGCCTGAATACCTTATCTGTATGAGTTCAGGAAAAAACAGTAGTGGAAGGAACATGAGGTTTTCAAATAAGGAAGGGTTCAACTTCTTACTACTCTTGAGCAAGTCAAATGTCTCTGTGAACCTGTTTTCTCATCTGTAAAGATGGTAGTAACATCTGCTTCAGGTTCTATAACAGGAGGCATGAGATAACATTAAAACACAGAGGAGGGGATTCAGGAAACTCACACTATGAATACAGAATATGACACATGCCGACCAGGACTGAGAACTCTGCCTTAGTTGCCTCAATACTTAGGGTTTTACCTTTGCTCTATGAGTGTGGAAATTAATATCAGATCTCTCAAATGTCAATACTTTGTTGCTTATATACTTATGTTTGAAGTTCTCTCTGTGAAAAAATGTATATTGGGGGCTGGGGTTATGGCTCAGCAGTAGAGCGCTTGTTCGCCTAGCACATGTAAGACCCTGGGTTCGATCCTCAGCACCACACACACAAAATAAATAAATAAAATAAATAAAGGTACTGGGTCCAACTACAACTAAAAGATACATATTTTTAAAAAATGTATATTGTTTTCATTCCATGTAATAATTCTTAGTGGGCGTATTTGTTTTTGTCAAGTTGGAATATAAGGAATTGTTTCAGGTATGTTATAGATACTTGTAATTTGTACATTTAGTAACAAATCCTATGTACAATTGATATGAAGATTTGTGCAATAGAAAATATTGATAGCTAGCCATTATATGGGAACAGCTAAGCTTCTCTAGATAAATCAAGAAATGCAAAACAAAACCCCCCAAAAAAAACCATATATCATGTTTCTATGCAAATATTCAGTTCTAACAAGGGTCATTTTCCTTGTTGATAGATATGTAAACTGTATTAAAAAACTTGTTGGGGGAGTTCATAATCCGCTTGAATCAAATGTATGAAATATGATATGTCAAGAGCTTTGTAATGTTTTGAACAACCAATAATAAAAAAAACAAAGAAATAAAAAAAACTTGTTGGAAGGCAATTTTAATATGTAACAGGTACGTTAAATATGTTCATATATTTTAAGAGAAATTTCAGTTTTTGCCACCTAGCTTCAAGAAACAATATGAGCTGGGCTGGGGATGTGGCTCAAGCGGTAGCGTGCTCGCCTGGCATGTGCGGGGCGCTGGGTTCGATCCTCAGCACCACATAAAAATAAAAATAAAGATGTTGTGTCCACCGAAAACTAAAAAATAAATATTTAAAAGTTTTCTCTCTCTCTCTTTAAAAAAAAAGAAACAATATGAGCTACAGAAAATGCTTTTAGAACAAAGTGTTCATTGTGACACTGTTTGTAATAATAAGAATGTGAAAACAACCTAACTGCCCTATAAACTAGGGAATAGTTGTTAAGTAGACAAGATGTTTCCCACACAGTATATTACATGCAGTTATTTAAAACGACGCTTATAAATAATTTATAATGGTATGGGGAAATACATGTAATATAATTTAAATTTATAAGTAGTATGATTATAATCAAGTATAAAATAGTTATACCAAATTTTAAATTAAACTCATTAACAAAAAAACATAGTTATACCAATACAACTATTTGGAAAAACAAATAAACCAGAATCCTAATGATGGTTATTGGTGAGGTGATTATGGTTTTTTCCCTTGTTTTTTACTTTTCTATATTTTTTCAGGCTTTTTCTTCACAATGAGCATATGTTGTTTTACAAATGATAAAAAACAAAACAACCTTGATATGAATAAAGACTAATATTCAATGCTGCTAGTGTGGGCATTTCTATCTATTCTAGTAAGATACCTTAATGGGGCAGATGCCATCTGGGTGTGCTCCATATTTTAACCCTTCACGGGGTTTCTACAATAATTAGATGTTCTACTCTATGTAACAGTGGCCAATGTTATATTGCCATTTAAAAGAAAGCATTACAGAAAATTTATATTTTACAATCTCACATAAGAGAGGGGAAGGTGTTTTGTGACAAGATTTCTTTCTTTTCTTTCTTTCTCTCTCTCCTTTTACATGTCCTTAGCTTTCTTTATGCAGTTTCCTTAGCTAACTCTGTATCTGAAATGTTATTTACATAACAAGCAACTTTTTGGGATTTCTTTTGTGTGAAGTAGGATACATTTGTACATGCTGACAACTTGATCTAGAGTGCACCAAGAAAGATAACAAAGTACAATTCAGCTTTTTCATTTTTTTCAATTTTCATCTTTTATTTTGGTGGTCATAAGAAGGGTTCTGGTTTATTTGGGACTGTTTTGGTTTACACCTGTTATCCTGGTATAGTTATTAAAAGTGCCACCCTTTTTTCTTTCAGATTTGATCTGGTTCAGTCAATAAATTATATGGTCACCCTACCAATATCAGGAGCCAGTGGTAGGATCTGGAAGTTCACTCTTGAGCGGAGGTGTGACTAGGAGTGGGGCAGGGTGGGGTCAGCCAACAGGCAGACAGAAGGAGCTAGCAGCTGCACTGAAAGGGACAGAAAGTACCCTGGCTGCCCATAAACACAGGTCTGTGGGCTGTTTTACTTGATCTAATCAGTCACATATCTATTACTTGATAATGATTCTAGAAGCATTGGCTCTTCCTGAAGGGGAAAAAGAGAGCTATCCAGTTAATTTAAGATACCCAAGGCACATCTGCCCAGGAGATCTTTTCTTTTCCTTTTTTAAAAAATATATGCATGTAGTTTTATATATAATGCAGCATCACCCCATGTAGGGCATTTACTCTTATTTTGTACATTCAGATATGTTTGAAACACTTTTTAAGGCTACAAAATAGAACATAGAAAAATAAACAGGAATCTATTAAACACTTACAAGAAGTGATATGATAAAGAATATAAGGTACTATTTTCCTTTCAACCTTCAAAAGATATGTGTATGTACTTTTTTTTTAAAAAAATAAGTACATCACAAATTATCACATCTTCAGGGGGTGGGGAGGAGAAAATTCCAGGAGATCTTTTCTACCAGCCTTCTCTGGAGCCCAGGATTTCCATCACAACTGTTATTAGAATTAAATGTTCTGAAAATAAATTAAAATTGAACACAGTGAGCAAGTCTTGAGAAAATGACACCAACTGATGGTTATGAGGAGAACTGGACTGAAGCAGGTTTGTTGATCATCAGACTCATCTGGAGAGCTTTTGAGAAAAAAATGGAGATTCAGTTGACCACACACATGGTACAGAGTAAGTCATTTGGGGAGGGATGTAAAGGGAAGGTGCTAAATACAATGCAAAAGGAACCAGAGGGAGCTAAAAAGAATGATGGGGGAAGAAAATGACAGAACTCTATTGCTTTGACAAGTTTTTTCAGAGATGGCCCTGCTGGAAAATTAAGGGATAAAATGATTTTCTGATATTTTTGGTTACTATTTCTCCCAACCCACTCCTCCCCAATTCTAGAAAATAAACTCCATGTGGGAGAAGATTTTTGTCTCTTTATTTCACTACTGAATTTCTAGCACTTAGAACATTTTTGGTACATAATACCAGGATAATAAATATTGCACAAATACATACCATTTGCCTATGTCAACTCTTTTCCTCCTTCACACTTGCAATAAAAGTTGGCTAAGTTTTGTTATTCTGATTCTGAACTACTTAAGGGGAGAGTTAGACAAGTTTAGAATACAAGGCTTTGTTCTAGGTCACAAAATAGTGGCTTTCACTTGTAGCAAATGCAACTTCTACCACCACCACTTGACAATTCTTTGTTGGTGGACTTGTTAAATTCTGGTGACAAGCTTTAATTATCTTGTTGGTACTCTTCTTTTCAAGCAGTAGGATTTCCCTACCAAGAACAGAATTATTTTTTAAGTCATGTTTAATTGGTTATATCTAGAAATAATATGGTAATAGGAGAATCTTTCAATTCTCACTCCAATTTGTTTCTATTCCTTGGACACTGCAATATGATAATGATTTACTGACAGCCTTAAGCTTTTGGGTGAGAGATAATTCAGACTGTATTTTGTGTTTTTTTCCACCCCTATTACTTAACCTCTTACCAGATATGTAATATATGAATTTCAAATTGAGATGAATGAACCTAATCAGTTCAAGAAATGTTTGCTGAGCTCCTACTATGTGCTAATATTTATGAAATAAATATTATCTCTTAGTCTCTGGTGACCTACATGACATCAGAAATCTGTATGCATGCATGCATGTATATACTAGTATACTGTGTTGCCAGAGGCATGGCACCTTGGCTGCCAAGCCTACTGGTCCCTGTCAAGAAGCAGCAGTAGAGCAGCAGAATGGAAGCTCCAACCAACAACCTCACTTCCTGACATACAAGGAGAAAATGGAAGTAAGGCAAACCTGAATGGGATTCAGGGATAATCAAAAGTATTATTGCTTTTCTAAACCCTAATTTAGCATAAGCTTGAACCAACAGCTTTGGTACTTCTTCCGGATCCTAATTAGCATAAATTTGGACCAATCATAGTGACCCAAGCACTATTTAAACCCACAGACTCCACACTGGATGGAGAAAACCTGCTATTGTGTCCCCTTTTGCATTGCAAGAGTTCTGGTCCTGTTTCTCCTCTTTAATAAATCCTACTCATAACATTCATTATCCTTGTCTGTGGATTTCATTCTTTGAATTAATGAGATAAGAACCCTGAAAGAAGAAGAAAGTGACAGTGAGCTGCTGGGGTCTATTGCAACACTGGAGGGCATGGCCCACCATTAAGAGCTGCAACACTTCTCAGCGGCAGAGGCCTATAGCTTGTTCAGACTCTACCTGCCACTAGAAGCAGTGAATCGAGTTTTATCTCAAAACTCCAGTTTCACCAGGCTGCTTTTGGAGGCAATTAATGAAGTGCCTAATTTACAGTGTAAGCATATTTATTATCTCATAAGCCAAAAATTTTGGAGGTAAGAGTCCCTGTGGTTGCCTAACAGACTAATTTGGAGATATTACGGTGATTATTTGGTGATATTATGACATCTGCTAGTAAAAAGTGTGAGTGTGTGTGTGTGTGTGTGTTAGTATGTGTGTATACATGTGCAAATACTGGGGATAAGACTGATTTTGCCCTAGAAATGCAATGATTTAGTGATAAACCAGAGCCTGCAAAGGTGTAAAGTAGGAAAACTTGGTATGATTTTTACAATATTAAGTTATTGTTTAGTTAAATATACAAAACTAAAGCATATTTGTTTAAAAATAAAAGCAGCAGAGGCAAACCATATTAAGGTGCATTGGGTATCCTCCCATTTCTAAGCATTTACAAACAAAGTCTTACATGTCTGTGCATATGTACATTCATCAACAGTTTATATATAACCTCAGTATTTAATTTGCTGTGGTCTCAGCCTGGGTCCTCTAGACAGGAGAACTAGAGAGAAGGATTAATGTGTGCTGCTTTATTTGGGAAATAAATAAAGACTGGTGAGGGGAAGTTGGAAAATGGAAGTGAGGCAAGAAGTATGCAAAGCTATGCACTTGATATGTAACTACTTTCTTTTACAACAGGTCTTGCAAAGACGTAGCAGATGCTTGGCACATGTGTCCACTAGTATACAGGATTTCTGTGGAAAAGCTGCAAAAAGAAACCCCACTACATAGCAGTCAACCCCAAGGTGAGAGGGGAGAGGATTTTTCTCAGATCCCTTCTGCCTCTCCTTTCCCATTGGCCAAGTTTCACCCCATAGGGAGGTAACTTCTCATATCTACAGCCCTTTGCAGCCACTTAGGAAGCCAGATTCTCGGCTCCAGGTTGTAGCATTGCATCCAAATCTAGAAATGAGAGTGGGGTTGGTAGATCAGTAGTGGAGCGCTTGCTCCTAACATGTGCAAGGGCCTGGGTTCAATCCCCAGGGTGGTGGGTGGGGAAAGATTAGAAATGAGAGTAACACCTTGATGCTGCTCTCAGCATGCAGGCCCAGGGATCCAATTCAATTCCAGCCAGCTCAGGGAGCTCAGCAAAGGCACCAGTTGTGGTAGGGGTACAATAGGAGTGTTGGGGTTACCATCAGAACAAAAGAGACAATAGAGGAAACTTGAGAAAGTGCACACAGATTGCATCCAATACATTTGTTTTGCAAAATTTCTGCTTTGTAAAAATGGCATGTGCGCGCATACACACGCACGCACACACACACACACACACACCTTTGTTTTTGCAATACTGGGACTGAACCCAGGTGTGCCCTACCATTGAGTTATATCTCCAGTCCTTTCAAATTTTTTCCTTTTGAAACAGGGTCTCACTAAATTGCCCAAGCTGGTCTTGAAATTGGGATCCTCCTGCCTCTCAGCCTCCTGAGTAGCTGAGATTATAGGCATGTGCCACTGCACCTGACAAAAATGAAAAGTTGTACACATTGTTCTATTTACTTTTGTTAAAAAAATCATAGCTGTTTTTCTGTGTTTTTTAAAAATTTTTTTAGTTGTAGATGGACACAATATCTTTATTTTATTTATTTATTTTTATGTGGTGCTGAGGATCAAACCCAGGGCCTCACACATGCGAGGCGAGCGCTCTACTGCTGAGCCATAACCCCAGCCCCATGTGTCAATATTTTGAGATCAAACTCATTCTTTCTGACAAATGCCCAAGAATCCAAAGACTAAATATGTCAAAATTTGTCATTTCCATATTGATGCACTTTCAGGTTGTTCCCCAAATTCACAGTATAGTACAAAACTTTTGGAAGGACAAATTTAAATTAATAAGAGTAATTCTAAAAGAAAGATATTATTTAAAATCAGTCACCACACCTGCTGGAGATTTACTGATCTGATCCTGTGATTGAATTAATCATGTCCCATTGCATTTTGCCTGGGGTCTGGCAGTTTGAGTTTAGTTTGTTCCTGACTGGGATCTGATGACTTTTCAAATGGATGTTTGTGACCTTGATGAGGTTTGCTACTCTCCTAAGAGGCTCCCAACTCTGAAAGGAGATAATTTTTCATTTTTGCATATGCCCAAAGCCTTTCCATTTGAGTTATTTTGCCAGTGAATAACTTCATCTTGAATAAAGAAAGAAATGAACTTCCATGAATTCTTACTTTTCTCAGTATGGGTTTTTCGAGTCCTATTAGTCAGGCAATGGCTAAGGGTAAGACACTGGGGAGACACGTGACACCATGCTTTCCTTGACAAATGTTCATTGGTAAGAAAAATCTATCAAAGGGAATTTTGCATGTCTTCTACATCAAAAAACACCATCGGTTTCAGGCACATTTTTGGAGGAAAATACTTTAATCTTGTGTTTTTATCTTGTTAATGCCTGGATGATTTGATAGTTTTGTACTTAATGACCCTAGGGAACAACAGGAATTTTATCTGCTTTTCCTCTTTTCTAGGTAACTCTCAGTCTCCAAAGCTATGCTAAGCTTTGGAAGATCACTTTGGTACCTTTTCTCCATTTACTCTAAAATGGTGGACTATGACATTTTTGAAATCTGACAGTTTTTCTGACTTTAAGAAACCCTCTTACTTTATTCTGAAAACCTAGTAACCTCATCCAGTAATTTTATTACAAATAAAAAAATTGTTTTAGTGTCCTTTTGGTTTCTGTCTCAGAGAAGCTTAATAACATAGACCTTCTACAAAACACAAAGTAAATTCTCCATTAAACCATTTAAAAATTGATCAAATAAATAGAAAAAAACAAAATTAGAAATGTAACCTAGCTCTTAAAGACTCATGACAACTTATGTTGAGTAAATCAAGGAGTACTTTTTGAATCTTAAAAAAAAAAAAAAATCTAACCTGATAACTGAAGCTTAATTTAGGTGAGCAAACTGCAAATTTCAGCAATTATCTTAAGGTATGATAGTTTAGTACTGGGCTATGTTTTGTGAATTTTAGTGGTAAAACAATCGCACAAATTATAAACTGTACTTCCTGAATTCAGTAACTGTCTAAAATGGAGAAAGACCCAGAACTTTCATTTTTTTAGAATATGCACTTTGGGCTGTTTGTATCTTCAAAATGCTGTTCCTTTATTTATTAATCAGTTGTATAAAACCATCTATTCCAATTCTGATCAGTATGAGTTCAGTTTGCTTATACAGTCTGATAAAGGATAGATGTACAATTTCTATGGGATATTGTTTTAGTCAGCTTTTTTTTTTTTTTTTTTTGCTGCTAAAAGACTAAAGACTCAACCAGAACAATTGTAGAGGAGGAAAAGTTTTTTTAGGGGCTCATGGTTTCAGAGCTCTCCGTCCACAGATAACATGCTCCATTCCTCAGGGCTGAAGGTAAGGCAAGACATGATGGTGGAAGAGTGCAACATAGGGAAGCAGCTCTCACGATCAGAATGCAGAGAGACTCCACTAGCCACATACAAAATATATATCCCAAGCCATGCCCTCAATGAACCACTTCGCCAGTTACACCCCACCCGTCTCCAGTTACCACTCGGTTAATTCTATCACGGATTAATTAATTGATTAGGTTAAGGCTATAAACCAATCATTTCTCCTCCAAGCCTTACATTGTCTCACACATGGGCTTTTGAGGGATACTATATCTAAAATAACAGATATGTTTTCTAAAATGTTGAAAAGTATTCATTGAGCCCCATCTCTACTTTTGAGATCCCTGAAAAACCCAGAGAGTCATAGATTAGGAACTGGTTCCATAGGCAGGAATTCTCAGATGATACTCGTATTGTGAGATTATACCCTGTTTAATCATAGGAGCTGTTTGATACCTACATCTTAACAAACTGGCCTAAAAATGACAATTTGATAATTAGTATTCAATTTCTAAATCGCTAGCAAAAAACAGGAGAGAGTGATAGAGGAGAGGCTGGATGTTTATTTCTGTGGTTCCTCCATTTGCTGAATCACCACAGGCTGGCTGCATCCTGCCTGAAGGTGACAACTCCTTTCAGGCAGCCCTCTCCGTACAGTTTTTTATTCTCTGGTTCAAGTAACTGTTCCTTTCGTTAACTACTTTTTTTTTTAAACTAGGACTTTAAAGTTTATATTTGGTTGTTTCCAATATTCTTCTATCAAGAACAATGCTGCAATGAATAACTTTGTACATATCAACCCCCGACCCTTGGTTAGGGCTCTAGGGTCATTGGGAGATCAAATGAAATAAGTTGGGAAGACAGGATATGAATTTTCATGAAATAGAACAATGAAACTAAACTTGTAAAGTTATTAATAATAACAAAATATGGAGTATGAACATAGGGATGAGTGAGGAATCGTTGAGAACATGGTCATTTGAGCAAAGTTAAAAAAAACTGAGACTATGTTGTTGGAAGGACACCTACAATATTTATTGAAATCAATAAAAATTAAGTTACAGAGAGAGATTATCAGACTAGAACTAATTATCGCTTAGAAATGAGAAGGCCTGACCCAGGCATCAATAGATAGAACATTTTTTAATGACTTAAACTGATAAAATCAGATTCAAAGCTAGAGAAGTTTAGGAAGAGGAGAAAATCTGAAGGTAAGTAAGCACTGGGTATATGGTCCCAAGTATACAAGAACTGTGGGAGAAAAATTGTCATAATTTATACTGTCTAGAGGTGAGACAGTATCCTCAGGGCAGAGCCACTCCACTGGAGTGAAGAGGTGAATGAAAGGTTCAGAGAAGAGGATATAGGGTATTTGGCTGATGATATATGGATTATAGGGGAAGGGGTACAAAGGAAGGATTTCATTAGTTAATGACAGAATGTTCACTAGGAATCCTTTTGCCATAGTTTCTCCACTTACTTTTTGCTGCCTAAAGTTCATCTAAAGTTTTCCTAAGGGCTAATGGGAACAACGCCACCTGGGTTTTTTGCATATTTAAAACTCTGTAGTCTTTATACTTGGAAGACAATTTATCTAGATATAAAAGCTTTGTGTCTTACTTCTTCTACTTGAGTATCTCTTGTGTATGTTGCTCTGTTTTAGTTAGCTTTTTCATTCAAAAGACTCAACAAGAACAACTGAAAGGAGGAAAAGTTTATTTTCTCAGGGTTTCCAAGCATCAGTCCATGGTCAGTTGACTCCATAGCTCTGGGCCCAAGGTGAGGCAGAACGTCATGGTGGAAGGGCAAGGAAGAGGAAAGGAGTTCAGAACATGGCAACCAGGAAGCAGAGAAGAGAGCTGTGCTTACCAGAGAGAAAATACAAACCCTAAAGGCATATATTACCAGTGACCTACCTCCTTCAACCACACCCTACCTGCCTGCAGTTACTGCCCAGTTAATCCATATCAGTGGATTAATCCACCAATTAGATTAGGCTAAAGCCCTGATAATATAATAATTTATCTCTGAAAAATTCTTGCATTGTTTCACACATGAGCTCTTGGAGGATACTTTTTTGAATAAGAAAGGCCCCAGTGGTAGGAAAATGGAAGAGTGAGGCAGATCCAAATGGAGGTTACAGAAAAGTTCAGATTCAGGGGCTAATAAATAGCACTGGTAATTTTCCAGGACCTGATGAGCATAATTTTGGACCAACAGTGTTGGACCAAGAGCTATATAAATCCGTAGACTAGTGCACTCAATGGCAACTCCTATTGGGTTCTCCCTCTTCTCACTTGATTAACTCCTACTCCTTTTATTCTTGCCTTCCGTTACTGTCCACGGATTTTATTCTTCAAATTTGTGAGACAATAACTCAAAAATAAACTGGCAGTGAGTTGCTGGGGTCTGTTGTGACAATAGAAGGCACAGCCCACTATTAAGAGCTGCAACACACCACTTGATAGTAGTGAATAGTTTGGCTTTGCTGGCTGTACCCCTCAGAGCTGATGCTGACAGACATCCCCTGCCTTGATTAGCTGCTAACATTAAAACAGGTTTTCTTGGCACCACAGGCCTGCAGCTTACACAGACCCACTCCCCAGCAGAAGCAGAGAATCAAGTTTCACCTCAAACTCCAATTTCAATATTTAAGCCATTATATGCTCCAGTCTCTTTTAGGAATGAATATTGCTGTGCAGAAATCTGAGACCAGCTTGATATTTCTACTTTATAACTGATTTGATTATTTTCAATCTCTCTAAAGGATTATTATTTTCTGTTTGTAGTCAGTAGCTATACTAAGGAAAATGTTCCTCACATGTGATATCTCCTTTCAATTAAGATATGTACTTTTTTTTGAGGAAAGTTTCATTTAATTATATCTTTAAATATTTATTTGTTCCATTATTTTGGATCTTTTCCTTGGGGATACTGCTTATAAATTTAAAAAACTCTTTGGCTTATTTTCTATATATATTATTTTGTTTCTAATCCTTCCTGACTCCATTTTTCATTTTATTTTGCTTGTTTTCCTCATCTGTTTTCTATATTTCTTATGTATTCTTTTCTTTTGCAATTCCCTTCTAGTTTTGTTTTCAGTGATTTTTTTTCTACAACTGCTTTTCTGAATTCTTTCATCTTACATTTAATCACCTCCTGTTATCTTACTATATCTTCTTTTCATTCCTACATTTCTGATTTATGGTTTTATTTTTTCAGAGAGGTGATTGCCTCATTTTTTTCCTAATTCAGGGAAATATATTTTTTAAAAATTTTACTGGTATTCTTTCTGTTGTTTTGTTTCTTTTTCCAAAAATTTTGTTATAGTTTATATACTGGTTATATGCTACTTCCTTTCTTGTTCCTTTCTCACCATCTTCTTGGACAAGCAAATAGCAAGAGTTTCCACTATGGGTGAGAGTATGGATAAGAAAGAATAATTTGTAGTTAAGTATAGACTCACTCCTCTACTGCCACAAAAATAGATTGCTTCATGTAAACATGTCTTACTACGTGATTCTTTGTACAACCTCACTTGTACTGTTTTTCTGAATCAACTTGGTACAGGTAAATTTTCTTGCCAACATGACTTACCAGTTTCCTATCTCCTTTTTAAAAAAAAAAAAAAAAGAAGAAGAAGAATGTGCTGGTATGGTGGAACATACCTGTAATCCCAGCAACTAAGAGGCTGAGGCAGGAAAACTGCAAGTTCAAGGCCAGACTCAGCAACCTGGTGACACCCTAAGCAACTTAGAGAGACCCTGTCTAAAAATAAGGAATAAAAAGGGCTGAGGATATGGCTTAGGTGATGAAGTGCACCTGGGTTCAATCTCTAGTTTAAAAAAATGATAATGTTTCAGTAACTCAAAATCTGTTCATTACCTTCATGGGCAATATTTCTTTAAAAAATTTAAAAAAATATTTTTTAGTTGTTGATGTACCTTTTTTATTTATTTACATGTGGTGTTGAGGAACGAACCCAGTGCCTCACACATGCTAGACAAGTGCTCTGCCACTGAGCCACAACCCCAGCCCCAATGCGCAATATTTCTTTAGGTACTATCTAGCTCTGCTGAGAGCTGTTTTTCCTCCCACTGCTTTCCACACAATTCCTGCTCAGTTTGTTTTTGTCAACTTTTACATATGTTTGGGAATCTAGGCAGTATATTTGTGTACTAGTTAGCAAAAGAACAACAACAAAAAATGGGTTTGTGGATTTTGGGACACAGGGTTTTTTTTTTTACTTTTTAAGTTCCTTTTTTTTTTGGTACCTGGGATTGAATCTAGAAGTGCTTAACCACTGAGCCATACCCCCAGTCTTTAAAAAAAAGAAAAAAATATATATATGTTGTAGTTGGACATAATACCTTTATTTTATTTATTTATTTTTATGTGGTGCTGAGGATCGAACCCAGCACCTTGCATGTGCTAAGCGAGCACTCTACTGCTGAGCCACAACCCCAGACCTTTTTAAAAAATGTTTTATTTTACTTAGAGACAGGGTCTCACTGAGTTTCTTACGGCCTCACTAAGTTGCTGAGGCTGGCTTTGAACTCGTGATCCTCCTACTTCAGCCTTCTGAGCTGCTAGGATTACACGCTTGCACCACTGTACCCAGAATCCTTAGTTCTTGAATTGTAAGGATAGAAAGAGAAAATATTAATATACCCAGTTATGTTCAAATCAGAAGTCCTTCTTTAGAATAGTGATATCTACATTCTAGGGGTAGTTAGAAATCTATAACATGTGGCATGAATTCTCTCCTAATGACATTCAAAATTATGGATTTTTAGAATAATATAAGGAGTCCTTCAAAATTGTTTAGTCAACTCTGTTTATATAAATGCAATAATATAACCTACCTAAACTAGGGATGACTCATATCTTTTGGCTGGGTCTTATTTGAAGCCTCATAATTATAACATGCTGGAAATTTTAGAACCCCAAGAAACAGAACAATATAAACAATTAAGTTTATATTATTCATTTACTCCTTATAAAACACCATATATTTCTGAGGACCAATATTCAGATATTTCTTATATAGGATCTAGTTCTTTCCTAAGGTCAGATTCTAGAATTATCTGAATCATCTGGGCCCCTGTGCTGGAATTGCTTGCACTGAATTGGGGCAGATGCTTATTTTTTGCAGCCAAAAGGGTCTGCTTGTCTGGCAAGAATTATTTCACACAGGGATGATGGCAGAGTATTTTTGATCTGGAAAAATATTTACTTAAAACAGAAACTTGTTGATTAATTTTGATTATAGTTAGGTATTTGACTAAATAATTTTTGGGATGTCAGACACTATATACTTGAATTTCTACTCCAAATTTTTGTTACTGATGATATGGTTACTATCAGCCTGGATTGCAACAGTTTCATGACAGAAAGCCATGCAGTGTGAAATTTAGGACAATTTTGTGATTCATATGCCATTTCTCAAATTCTAATTAAGTTTGTCTTTTTGATAGTCTATTTCCCTTTCAGGTGTGTGAAATTTAATTCCTTTTGCAACCAAGTTGCACAGACAGGAGAGATACTTGGTAATTTAAACACATCTTGAGGTTTACTCACCAAAAGCAGCTGTAGGAACTTAACATATGATTCATGTTCATCATGTCTTCTGAAATTTGGACTTCATTTCTACCAAAATAGCACAGCAACTCCTCAAAAGTCTATGTAATTTTAATTCATATGCCTGGCTTAAATCTGAGATTTAAGTTTGTCTGTGAAACAAAAGCCCTTCCTTTTCCCTGTGGTTTCAGTAGGTAGTTCAGTATTTTCAAAGGTTTTGTCAGAATAAGAAGAAAGCCCAATCTCTTGGGCCCCTGCTTATTAGTACCTTGGGCCTCTGAGAGCCCTTTATTTCCCCAAGTCTTTGACCTTAAAACATCTCATTAACAAGTTTCCATAATCTACCTTCTGACTGCATTAAAATAAACCCAAACTGCATACACTGCTTTGTCTATGTCCAGATGGTTGATGGTTAAGAGCAAGGCATGAAGAATGTTGACAACCATGATAATTTCTATTCTTACATCAGGAAAAGCTTTCTTACAAAGCTTAAATCACAAACACACCCAATGAAAGAAGCAAGATCAGTCCACTGTTTTTTTTTTTGAATTAGTATTGAAAAATTTCCCCCTTCTTTCACTGCTGGTTCAGTAAAGGATCCAGTCAAATCTGTATTAAGCAAAAAAAGGGGGGGGGGTTATTTTAAGGACATAATGATTTCTCACTGAACATGTGGGAAGGAATGAAGGAAGATTAGGAATAGGTTGAGGCCTGGGACTGAAACACTTTGGAGAAGCTGGGATGTGCTCTCATTGTGTTTCATCTCTTCTCTTCCTCCTACTGCAGATTATTTATATATCTGGCACAGAGAAACAATAAATAAACATTTGCTTAATGGATGGCAATTTGAGTGTGTGTGATAAACCAGATCTGAAGTCAATTCCCAAAACATTTTCTTGTATATTTGGAGTTTGTTAAAGTGATTTTTTAAAAGAGAAACTCTTTATAGTCTAACCTCTCAACCCTTTCTGTCAGCCTCTAAATTTTCCCCACTCCGTTTATTTTAACATCAGAAAAGGGGCCTAAAATGTCCAGCTGTCTCTAATTGATCTAATGAAGGACAATGCAGAGACAATGCTTTTTTCTTTTTCTTTTTGTACTAGTGATTAGAGCTAGGGCCTTGACCATGCTACATATGTGCTTTACCACTGGGGTGTATTCCCAGCCCCTAGTTCTGCTTTTGTACAGGAGTTGCAAAAGCAATTTTTTTTAAAAAATGGGAATACAAGCACTAGACTACATGTAACTATTGGGCTAGACAAGGAAATTATTGTTGTTCACACACTTTCCTCCATAACCAGTTTTTTTTCATTTTTACATTGTTATTATTTATTGTCTGGATTTCTACTTTTACATAGTTTTTGCCTTTAGGGTCATTTATGTTCTTACCAACTCACTGATATGTTTGATAAGGTGTTTTATACATTTTATTCAGTACTTTGAATTGCTATTGGTGGGAGATTCTGCCAGAGTCTCTATTGTGCCATACTGCTGTTCATGGAAGTTAAATCTGCTTTTTTAAGAGTTTGAACTGAGTTTGTAAGATATAAACCTGTGTTCTAAAGACCAGGACCTTAACTCTAAGTTCCCCACCTGTAAATGACTACTTCTCACCTGTGTCCAATTGTTATTTTGGTAAAGGATTCTATGCAAAGTCAATTTGAAACTACAAAGTACCATGCAAAATATAAAAAATTTTTAATTTTGAAACAAACAACTAGGGTAACAATGTTAGGATAATTTGTTTAATTTAAAATTTCTCTGTACTTCATTATTTTCTGGCCTATGTATGAATGGGAAAATCTTAAGATAAAAAATTAATCAATATTATTTTATATATTGTATTTTACTACAATTGTATATTTTTTAATGAAAGGGAAAGAAGTCAAATGAGCATATTACAAAATCTATTTTTTTAAAGTTACATTTGTCCCTTAATATGGGTAAGCCACCTAACTTAGGATACTCACAATACTTAATATACTTTACAGGTTAAGATTCTGAGTGTCTAACATTATGTAATGTATTTTGGTCTCTGTGTTACAATGGTGAGGCATTGTTATTAACAGCAACTACCCATATTACTCTTCTCATTCTCAAACTGCACTAGCAATTTAAATATCTAAAGGGAAACACCTCTAAGGACATTTCAAAAGGCTTATAGATGGTAGGTGATTTGCAAATAGACCAATGTATGGCTCAGGCATATGGCTATTGCTTACTGTTTCTTGTAGATGCATTGTTTTAGATTGCTGTGACCAACAGACCTGGCAAGAACAATTTGAGGAGGAAAAGTTTATTTTGGGGCTCATGGATTCAGAGGTCTTAGTCCACAGAAGCCAATTGGGGGCCCAGGTGAGGCAGAACATTATGGTGGAAGTGTGTGGTAGAAAAACAGCTCAAGACATGGCACCAGGAGGGAGAGGGAGAGGGGAGAAGGGAGAAGGGAGAGGGGAAAGAAAGACACCACTTTACCAAGGACAAAATATATCCCCAATTATCCACATCCTCCAGCCACACCCTACCTACCCTACCTGCCTTCAGTTATCACCCAGTTAATCCCTAGCTGGATCAGAAGATTTATGTACTGATTAGGTTAAGGCTTTTATAACCCAATCATTGCACATCTAAACTTTCTTGCATTGTCTCTCACATGAGCTTTTGGGGGACATCTAATATCTAAACCATAACATGCATGATGTCTTAGGTCTTATGTAGAACCAAGATAGTGAACTCTGCATATATGTCATTCATTCACTCTGCACTTATTGGCCATCACTACTTCAGTCAGGCCTTGGGCCTGTCTTCAAGAAGCTCACAGTCTTGTTAGGAAAACCGAGAAATAAAACTACTATCAAAATTCTATATGGAAAGTGCAGGGTGAGATGGAGTTGCTGCGGGTCCTGAAGTGTGGGCTGCAGCAGGTTAGTGGCCATGATGGTCTCTGTGGCTATTTATGAATTTTCTTCAGAGCAAATGATGTGAGAATTGGTACATTAGTGGGGGAAGACAAGTATGGAAACAAATACTACAAGGACAACAAGCAATTTTTTTGGCATCATTGGCTTCACTGTATGACTGATGATCCTCCAACAACAAAACCACCTACTGTTCATAAATTCATTTGGAAACCAGAAGTTCAACATGAGTGGCACTCCAGAACAGTATGTACCTTATTCCACCACCAGAAAGAAGATTTCAGGAATGAGTCCCACCTTGAACACCTTACAGGTAAAGACAGTGAAAAGCGGTTTCAACATGTAACATATGGAACTTTTCATGGACTTGTACTTTTTCTGCTTACCATTAACTTGAATAAATTGTTTAATCAAGTTAAAAAAAAGAGATCAGGTGTTATAGACTCACAGGTAGGAGCAATGAGCCCATATTGGGATTGGTGGGACAGGGCTGAGTGGCAAGCAACGGTAAAAGGTTCACAATGGAATTGATGTCTGGAAGGATAAGCAGGAATTATCTAAGTAAAGAGAAGGCCAGTGACCAGAACATAATTTTATGAAAAGAAAAAGTGCAAAGACAGTGACATAATGAGGATATTGCAAGACTGGGGAACCCAAGAAGTTTGTTGTATGTTGAGTTTATTCATTCCACTTGTTATTAACATACTTGTCTTCTGAGTCTTTGGATGGGAGGGGGTGCTATTTGTAATGATTTTTTGCCCCCACACCAAGCAGAAGGCACAAAAATGGAGTGCAATAAATATGTGCTGAATGA
This sequence comes from Marmota monax, assembly GCF_021218885.2. Lineage (NCBI taxonomy): Eukaryota > Metazoa > Chordata > Mammalia > Rodentia > Sciuridae > Marmota > Marmota monax. The sequence goes on from NW_026695212.1 coordinate 6,704,418, forward strand.
ATGGCCAACCATATAATATAAGGAAGAAGAGTTAACAGTCCATGAATGAGGAAGGTCATACTAGCAGGCAGTGAATGAAACGAGAGATTTAAGAATTATTTGGACATTAGAATGCATAGGACTTGGTAATATTACTAGGCAACTCGAATACTGCCTTGGAAAGAAATAAGCTAGGCCATGTTGCTTGCTACTCCAGAAAATTTTGGAGTTAATTTGGTAAGAAAATACATTTTATTCAAAGCCAGCTTTGAAGGAAGATAGACAAAACCTAATTGTTTCAAAAGTTCTGTCTTGGAAATCCCTGAAAATTAGCAGAGACTTTAAAGGAGAAGAGGCAGGGAAGTGTAAAAGGCAGGAAATGTATAGATGTAGGTTTAGTTAGCCTGTGTTGGCACCAAGGACAATTTGTACTCCCATCATCTTTGATGCCTTTCAGGGTGGGGATTATTAGCCTCTCCAGCCTCACTTTCAGCATGAGAAAGCCATTCCCAGTTTCAGATGAGGGCCCCCAAATTCAGTTTTTCAGTAATATACTGCAGATGGAGTAAAAATATACTTGACTGGAGTATAAAATGACTTCCTAGGTCTTTATTGGATTGTAGGTAGATGATAATAGTAACGTCATTAATAATAATAGCTAATATGCAGCACTTTGTGTAGTACACTGAATGTTTTACATGAATATATTTCATATCATTTAAACTCAGCAATCCAGGGATGTAGGTATTTTTATTATACTCATTTATTAGTGAGAAAATTGAGGCTATTAAGAGATTAATTTGCCCAACATCACAGGGGGATAGTGATGGTAGTAGATTCAAAGCGAGAAATTCTGATTCTAACAGCCATATACATAACCTCCTTTTCTTACTTCAAAATGTGACCAATACACGGAATGATGGTCCTGTTCAATATGGATCAATGGATTGTATGTATTTCTTTATACATAGAGACCAGATGGTGACGGTCTCTCTTTTGTCACACTTTTAAAAGCTTGGTTCTTGTCTGTATTTTCACTTTTCCCACTTGGAGTTCTTAAAGTAGGGTGGAAGTTTAATAAAACAGTTCACACAAGAGAGAGAAGGCTGGCACAGAAACGACGTTCTCGAATACTCTGGAAGCGGCTGGAACGAGGGGATGTGGGTTCTGGGTTCTGTCAGGATTCCCTCCCCCCACGCCCGTTATCAGGTGTGTATGGGAGCCAAGTCTCAGGTTGATTCCAGCAGTACTCAACTCACAGTGAAGGTGCTTCTTCCGACTCCTAACGAGCCCAACACGCTGGAAGTTACCCAGAGGTCGCCTCTTTCTTCGGGAAACATCCCGCAGGGTATCTGGCGGTCTTTCCCAGGGAAACCGCCTGCGGAGGCACCTGGGCCAGTGCCGGGGAACCTGCGACGAGCCCGCCTGGCGCCAGGGGGCGCGGAAGCGCGTCGCCCCCGAGGCCCCACGCCCCGCCCCTCCCCGCCCCAGCCCCGCCTTCCTTCCCGGGGGACCGGCCGCTCCCGGCTCCCGGTCCCGCTCCCGGCGCAGGCGCAGTCCCGCGCTCCCTCGGCGGCACCCAACGCAGAGCGCCCGCCGCCGCGGGGTGTAGCGGCGTTGGCCCGCCTTCCCTCTCGGCTTCTTGTTGCCTCTCGGCGCGCTCCCTGCAGCTCTGCGAACGCCCCTGAGCACAGGCAGCGGCCGCCGTGGGTTCGTCAGGTGAGTGCGGCCGCGGGAGGGAGAGGCCCGGGGCGTGGAGCACCGCCCCCCTCGGCGCCCGCGCACCTCCTCCCGCGAGCCGGCCGGGAGGGGCGACCGCTGCAGGTGCAGGTGCCGGCGCGGCGGAGGGCGCGGGTACACGGCCCTGCTGCCCTGGCCGGGCGAGCGCCTCCTCGCCTGGGCACGAGGGCCGTAGGACCTTCCCACCCCAGCAGCGGGATTGGGGGCTTGGTCGGCCGGCCTCCCCCTGAGCAGCGGCTGGACGTCGGGGTGCGGCTCTCCCCTGCTCCTAGACTCGGGCGCATTACTCATTAACTGCGTGGTCCCGAGCGCCAGAGGCTGAGAGCCCGGAACCTAGTTACCTGTCGGCGGGCGGGAGCAGCCCTTCTTGCTGTCGCGGAGCGGGTGAAAAGACAGTTCCCGAACTAGTCGGAAGCGGGTCGCATTACGGGACGCCGCGCGGCAGCTGGTGTGGAATGAACCAGTGGTTGTGCAGCGAGGGTTCTACCATGCCCCCGTCTTAGTAAAAGACTTGCGAGGCACGGTGTCGAGGCGTAGAGGTCACCCTCGGGAGGTTTCGATGAAACCCGGTGGAGTCCCGCCTTAGCAGGGAGCTCAGCTCAGCCTCACTTTTCTGGGGAATTGAGACGAGCTGCCCAGATGTAGTTGTAAGGACACTGCCCTCCTAGTTTTGACAGCTCGCCCCCACTGCCCGCGGAAAAGCCAGTTTAGTGGGAGGAGAGGTGATGTTGCTAGATGGACTTTGCAGCAAGTGAAGAGTTTCCAGTTGTTACGGGGATTAAAACAGTATCTGTAATGGCAAAAGGATAAGGTCTTGAAAACCAAGAGGCGCTGAGTTAATATCGATTCCCGAAAGACAATTTAATATCACGGAAATGTTGCCTGTTCCCGGGCTACCTGTTAAACACTCCACTGTTTTCCCCAACCTCCTTCCTTTCAGTGTGTGGAAAGAGCCATGCAATCTTTTGCTGTGAAATGATTGCATAATTGGAGGAGAGACCGATAAGAGGATTTAAACAAAACTGTACCATTGTAAATCTGTTGAAAGACCTAGTTTCTGCTAGTTATCCTTGTTTTATTCATGCAGTTTCTTTTTAAAATGGTGAATGACGAATCAAGGAGAAAAGATGCAGAATAGGTTTGTAGATAATCAGAGTAAATATTTGATACTGTTAAATATTTCACCAGTTTTATGGGGCCTTGTTCTATTAACATTTGTTATTTATTTACTAATACTGTGCATTTTTATAGGACTTTTCATGTTTGGACAGAAATTGTATTCCGAATCTGGTTTATGTGATCTAATTCTAAAACCTTTGTAGAATTTATAGAAATAAAGTCAACAGTTACATAATTTTACTACAATAGTGTATTTCTTACTATTAGAGGAAGTTTTTACATTTTTTCTAGTACAATAATGTTATGTATTAGTGAATACATACTCTTGTGAACCAAAGTGTTTGATGTAACTCTTCCTTTTGTGTTTCATTAACCACCTGCTCTGTGATGTATTGAATACATCTAACCTTCCATCAAGATGGTTATTTGATGTTCACTTGCTTCATGGAGTTTCTAATTAGTGAGGTTTCTAATTAGATCCAATTGCACCCTTTGAATTAGTGTAGTTACACACATACTTCCTTTAATATACCTTACTGCTGATTTTCTCTAAATCTGTTACCTCCAACACACACATAGATGCTCTACAAATAATTTTGTAATTGAAAAGATTTTAGAAATAGTTCATTTCTCATTTTTAATATGGTAGAACAAAAATTTGTGGGTTATGTTAGCTTTGCATGTATTATAGTGGTTAGTATACATTTTCTCCCTTTGTCAGTGTCTCTCTTTGAAAAAATTAGTGAGGTTGGCCTAATGAAAAATTATTTAACCATCACTAAGCATATAATGTTTAGTAAATCATTCAATCTCTATGAGGTTATTTTCTCCATTTGTAATAGTGCCAGGTTGAAACATATGAAATTGCCAGTGTTTGGCAGTTTTAATGTTTACTGTCTAATAGGAACTTCATAATGGTGGTGTGAGGATTTATTGGGATATTCCTTGTGAAATGTGGGAAAGAAGGAACAGACATTAGCTTGGCAGAATGCTGAGCATGTGTTTGATATTTATTTCTCAGGACATTCCTGGGATATAGGTGGTTTATTAAATTTTGGGAATTAGGAAATTAAAGTGTAGAGTGTTGAAATAACTTGCCTATAGTTATTTAGTTGTCATTGATCATATCACTGGCTGATGGCAAAACCAAGATGAAAAATTATGTGCTCAAAGTGGAACTTTTAGTTCCTTATGTTACTGGTCTGCACCTGTGGAAAAAGAGCTTTGTATCTATAAGGAGGCAATGAATGAAAGGTGTTGTTATTTTTATTTCTATTTTTAAAATACCCAAGGATTCTGATGATAGTGGCACCACTGCTGCTACACTGTTGACTCAAGTCTAGTGTTTCTCATGTGCTAAGTCCTGGTATACTCACTATACTAACCTGTTTACTCTCACAGTGAGTTAGGAGATAGGTAATATTTTATGTCACTTTTATAATTGAGAAACAGACACTGAGAGGGTATATAAACTGTGCCTAAGATTATGTGGATAATTATATCATAGACCTAGATTAGAATTCAGCTGGTTGTCTCCAGTACCATTACTGTTATTCGCTATACTCCATCACTTCTTTGGGTTTAGTTGTAAGACTGAAAAATTGTTTGCTTTTAATCATTCTCCCATATCATGTGTTGTAATACTGAAGAACTGTTTTTAATATAGCTTTTATGAGATGCTTATTAGTGTAATATGTAATTCTCATGTCACCAGAGGTTTTTTAATCAAATATTCATTGAACATCTATTCCGCAAGTCAGTGGGGGTTGAAGGAAAATATTCATAGAGAGTCTGGAAAGTAGGTGGAATATAATCATTCCCATATCTTTTATAGGCTTCTCAAAATTTGGATGCATATATATTTATGTCATATATACATATGGATAGATAGTTATAGAGAGCTATAGGTTTGTTTTAATGAGTGCCAAATAAGAAAGCAAGACTAGTTGGGAAAGAAGGCAGGATAAATAGTAGGTAGAGACATTTGTGTGTTGAGGTAACGAGGGAAAGTTTTAAGGATGTTCTGAAGGTGTATTAATTTTCAAACTAAACTTTTGTCCAGTATAATTCTGGTTAAAATGCAGTTCAACAAAGGACAATAATTCATTTACTGTACACTTGATATCCTAAAAATGAAATGTCTTGAGTTTTTGAAAAATTCTTTCTAGCTAGTTTCTCCCTTTTTTTTTTTTTGGTACCATCTTTAGCTATACAGGTAGTACTTTTTAATTTTTCCCTTTATGCTTCCATAATTTTGAGTACATGCTTATATTTTGGTATTTATTAGTTTTGGTATTTGTGCTGTATTTGTAACTGCTTCTAGCACACTAGAATGGTGTTTGACAGGTGATCTCTATAGTCTGCCAGTGCTTGGAGGGCAGGGTTTAAGTTATCTCCATCTATTTTGTAACTTTAGCATTGGGCTTGATACCCAAAGATCTGTGCTGTGTTTCTGATGATCACTGAAATATATCTAGATCATTCAGAGTGAGAATTGAGGGGACTAAAGAAAGGAAGAGGGAAATACTTAAAACAGGTTGCATTATCTTATTATCTCTATTTTTCCTTCTGATTTTTCTTTTAATTATAAAACTGAGCAAGATAGTTTCATAAGCTTAAATTGTATATAGTCTTAGTTAAAAAAAGTGAAAAAGTAGTCTTTATTTTAGAATATTGGCAATACAAAACTAAATAGCTATAGACATAAACCAAGATTACTTACAAGAGGAAAAAAAAAGAATTGTTGAAATAATTCAAGTTTATGAGAGATTTGTTACTTGTAGTTAACACAGGATTGTAAATCTAATCATAGTGGAAGTTGATGAAATTCTGCTAGTGGATGTGAACATATACACACAGAAACTGACAATCTAGTAAACATTCTATTCAGGAAGATCAAAGTGCCCTAGATACATGAAGGAGCATGCAAATGATAGCTTAGAACCAGTTAAGTAAATGAATTATTTTTTGATCTGTCCAGATAAAAGTAATAGTATCATTTTGGGGGCACCTTGTTGACATATGGGGATAAAGTGTAAAAGGACAACCAGAATAGGTTTGAAAAACAATGAGTAAATGTGTATTGATTCACTGTTGGGAGGAGTATCATATTTCCTATGTTTACCTCAGAAAGACTAGTTTTCCCCCTTTGGTTTTATCACAAATAATAATCTGTAAGATAATATACTTAATGATTTATAAGATAATATACTATCAGTATATTTTTGCTATTTTCCCATCACTTAATTCTTAAATTTTTATAAATATTTCATTTATATTCTATTTTACAGTCTGTAAGACATTTTTATATTTATAACTAAGCCTTTTGATTTTCTTAAATATATACAGGAGAGACATTATCACCACCACTGTAGGTGTTAAAACTAAGGGTTAGAGACATTAAGTGACTTGCCCAAGTTCATACATCTAGTTTATGATTGAATCTGAATTAGAGGGAAAGTTTAATGAAGCTAGTCTGAGATAATGCTTAGTTTCTTCAAACTTTAAAAATGCAGTTTCTCCAGTCTTGATGCTATCTTAGGTTCTTATCATTTTATCTCTTACCTTTTTCAACAAAGGTAGCCTGGAATAGCTGTCTCCACTCTTTACTGCTTCCCTCTCTAAAAGACTCTTGTATATTTATCAAATCAGTGCATATTGAATGTGTATTGACAAATATTCTTTTATGTACAGAATAAGGCTTCCATTATTAGGAAGAAATTTAGAGGACTTGGGTTGTAGCTTGATGTAGAGTGCCTGCCTGCCATGCGTGAAACCCTGGGTTCAATCTCAGTACTGAAAAAGTTTTTTTTTTTTTTTTTTTTTTTTTTAAGGGAATAATTTTTTATATTTATTTTCCAAAGATTTGTAATTAAATAGTATAAACAATATGCTGTTAGTAGCCAGAAAGTTCAGAGCATTTTCTGAAAACCCTGAATATAAGCCTCTGCAATAACTAATATCACTAAACATGTCAAGAATACATTCAAGTGGTCTGTTTTAATAAAAATAGAAAGATGCCTTTTTCATTAAAATAGAAAAATGCCTTTTTTTCATTAAAAATATTGATACATAATACATATTTATTGGGTACAGTGTGGTATTTCAATACATAAATACAGTGTGTAATGATCAGAAATGGCACATCCATTTCCTCAAACATTTATCATTTGTGTTGGGAATGTCCAGATTCTACGAGTTATTTAGAAATATACTTAATTGTTGTTGATTGCTTGTTGATTGTAGTTACCTTACTGTGCTATAGAACATTAAAAGTTATTCTTTTTTTTTTTTTTTTTGGTACCAGGGATTGAACCTATTGGCACTTAACCACTGAGCCACATTCCCAGCCCTTTTTATTTTTTATTTAGAGGCAGGGTCTCAGTAAGTTACTGAGGCTGATCTCGAACTCGAGATCTTCCTGCGTCAGCTTACCGAATTGCTGGTATTACAGGCAGGTTGCACCACTGTGCCTGACTTTATTCCTTTTTTAAAGTTGTATCCCTATACCCATAAATTGTCCTTTCTCATCCTTGTTAACCTTACCCTGACCCTTTCTGGACTCTGGTAATCATTTGTCTACTTCTACTTTTCTGAGATCAACTTTTTAATCTTCCACATCTAAGTGTGAACATATCACATCTTTTTGTACCTGACTTTCTTATGATGACCTTCAGTTCTTGCCATGTGATTTATAATGATCTCCAGTTCCAGCCATGTTACCATAAGTAACAGGATTTTATTCTCTTTTATGGCTGAATAATATTCCATTCACACTTTTTTAAAAAAAAATACATAGAGATAAGATTATTTGGTAAAATTGAGCTTCTATGTATTTTGATTTATGTGTTTTTCTAAGTCCAATAAGGACCTGAATAAATATTTCAAATCTCAACATAGAGTCAAAATAGGACATAATGATAGCAAAAACAATAACTTAGAGGAAAAGAACAGAAAGGACACAGTGAAATAGCAGATATCTAGTTCAAGAACAGTACATTAGAGATTTCAGGTTTTTTTTTTCCTCAAAGAAAAATGTTCAGAGATTAAATAGTACTTCCCTTTGGATTTTTACTTTTTATGGTTGATACGAATGAGACCTACTTAAAGATTCTTTGTCTTCATCTAACCTTTATCTGTCACTGCTCCCACCCCGCAAGTTTGTCCTAGTTTATCTTAGATGTAGTGCAGTCAGATGTTGAAGTCAGTCACACCAGGCTTGAATCCTGCCTTTTATTTATTGGCTGTTTGATCTTGACTAAATTAATCTCTATGAGCCTCCATAAAACAGGGATAAGAACCATTTCAAAGGAATGCTGTGAGAATTAACTAGGTGTGTGTGTGTGTGTGTGTGTACAGATAGAAATGAAACTTTTGTTCTGAACCTTTCTATAGATTTATATTCCTCCCCCACCATTCCCAGGGTATTACTTACTGTGGCATTAGATCAAACCTTCTTAATTTCTTGTGTAACCTGTTGCATTAACAATTCTCTCTAGTTTTTACTCTGTAGCTAAAGCCCTTTTTGCCTTGGGAGTCATTTTTTCTGATTATATTACAATATACCTATACTTTCTAACATAAGGATGTGATCATCTCTTCGTGATAAATTCCAGGCAACATTTTCTATATTAAATCAGGGTTTTAATGGTCTGTCACTTAGCTGCCTCTCCAGCCTGACTTTTTCCTGGGAGTCTCATGTACATTTTACTTCTCCTTAAAACATTCCTTTCCTTCCTTCTTTCCCCATACCCTCAGGGTAATCATTCAGTGGTTCACAATAGGTTATGTGCTATCTCTTTAGTTCATTATTAGAATTTAGGGCTGGATTTTATTTATTTTTTATTATTTTTATTCTACTTAGTTGTACATGACAGCAGAATGCATTTTGTCAAACACAAATGTACAACATTTCAATTCTCTGGTCGTACACAATGTAAAGACGCACCATTTGTGCAATCATGCATATACTTAGAGTAATGATGTCCATCTCGTTCCACCATCTTTCCTACCCCCACAGCCATCTCCACCCCTTTGTCAGTCTAAAGTTCCTTCATTCTTCCAATACCCACACCCCTCAATCAGCATTCATTAGTCAGAGAAAACATTAGTTTTTTGGGATTGTCTTACTTTGCTTAGAATAATATTCTCCAACTCCATCCATTTACCTGCCAATGTAGGACTGAATTTTAATCTTAGTGTTGGAGTTGCTCTCAGGAGTTGAACCTGTTGATCATCCTTCCATTCTAACAAGAATATTTGATAATATATATGCCATAAAATAAATGTATTTGATAAATATAGATAGTGTTTTTAAACAAGTGAACTAATTAATGAAATTTTTAATGCTTTAATTCATTAGACACTTTTGAAGTAGCAATCTAATTTTTAATGCCAGGAGGTGTTTCTTCCATAATTCATATTAAATTTAGGATGTTATTTGGTAATTAAAATGTATCTGGACTTTCCTCCTAGTCCCCTACCTCCTACATCCCCCAACAGTCTGTGAATAAATTGAAAGATGAAAATAATACTTATGTAATCTTTAAACTTTTCTTTTAATCTACCTTTGAATATTTTTTATTTTTGTGACAGTAAAAGTAAAGCATTCTACATATGTAGTATAATATATAGATGTTTGCTTTGTTAAGGAGGAATATTTCAGAATAATAAACTTTTAATTTTTAATATTGTATTTAAACAACCAAACAACCATTCCTTTTTTTCTCCTTATTGATGATGTTTGTACCGATATATTGTGATAAAAATATTTGGCAAATAGCCATTAAATAATGCTTTACAGATCTTTATAAAAATTCTATTTTTTATTATAAAAACTATTTTAATTGATAGGTGTCAGATATAATGCTAAGCCCCTTATGTGTATTGTCAAACTTAATTCTCATTTCAACTTTATGAGTAGGTATAGTTATTCTATCCAGCTTTCAGATGAGAAGTTGAAAATTAGATTCTGGGGTTATGTTATTTGTAACTGGTCAAGCTAGGATTTGAGCCGGATTCCAGAGTATAAGCTTTTTTGGTGAGGTAGCAAATACCATTGGGAAGTCAAACCCTGGCCTTCCTTTTAATAGAGGGGTACACTCACCACTTCATCCCAACAGAATCATTGGGTCCAATTCCATCACTATATATATATATATATATGTTTAGAGAAGGTAAATGACTGCCCAAGTTCCTAGGAATAATTTAGAGCATGGTGAAAACCAGAACCTTAGCTTTCTTCTTTAGTTACTGGTGTTTCTAATTCATTTGTGATTCTATATAACCTCTTGTGTTGGAAATGATTTACTTTCGATAGTGTAGTACTTTGAATAATTTTAGTAAGTACAGAATTCAGATTGTTTAATTTTCAGATATATTAAATTGGCTTGGGAAAAAATAAAAATCACAGCTTTGATTTTTTTCCCCTAGACATAAATTCTGTGTTTCCCACTTATCAAAGGTAAATTAAATAAGAGGAATGTGCTTTTTGTGGGAAAATAAATTTAATTTATCCATTTAGACTACTTATAATATTAGGAGTAGATAATTTAAAAGTTTTAACTAGATTAGTGTTAGATAATATGCTGAGATAGATATATTAAGACTTTTCTACGCATTTACTTAATATATGTTAAAATATATGTAAAATTCATATCACTACTTCTTGACACATAGTGAACCTTCAGCAAAGATTGTTATTTTTGCCATGAGAATACTGATTTCTGGGAGAAAAAAATAACATGAAATACATATTAGAAAACAGTGGCATTGTTTTGATCAGTTTTTTCCTTATGAGTGGAAATCAGCTTTGTTACAGTAATAAGGCAAGACAAGTTGTGTTGGTGATTAATCTGTAAGAATTTAATGTGGTCATCTTTTTCACCTATTGGTTGTCCAATAGACTTATCCTTGCCAAGTTTAATTTATGAATTGGGATAATCTCCAATTGAAATTAATTCTTTTTGAATCACTCATTGCTTACTGCAAAGAGTACTATTACTTAAAAATAGTAGCTTATTTTACTCATAAAGACAAAGTGAAATCGATCTTAACATGTCCATAGATTTCAGAGAGCTAAAGACTTTCAGATCAGTGAGATTGGCAGCTCATTGCCAGCTAAATTACATTTTCTAGGAATTTCACAGACTTGAATGAGAGGCTAACTTTAATTTGAAAAGAATCTTTCCACAAGTGACTGGAATATAAACAATGTTGAAATGTATCCCCTAGAATAGAGGCATTGTAGGTAGAAGCTCAGCTAAGAGGTGCTGTCCAAATGCTAAAAGCATTCTCTCTTCATTTATCCTTTGAGCTAGAAAACCAAGATGCAGATTTCCTGATGAGAACTTAGACACAGGTTGCCCCAGTAATTTGACAGAAGCAGGATTCAAACCTACCTCTCTTGGAGTCTTATCTCTTGTATTCATAGTCTGTGCTTCATCTTATGGAATATTCATTATTTCCATAAATGTGTTGCTTTTATACTTAGGCATACTTGGAAAATGCTTCCAAGGGCTTTGTCTTTTTCAATATTTCCTATTTTTTGTTGAGGACTTTTCTTTGATTTTCTTTTTTTCTGGGAGTTCTTTGCCTATGATTTATTTGTCTCTCCTGTGTGATTTCTTCGTACCTTTTGCATCTTCTGAGGCACTTATCACATTATTATTGCTTCTACTTGTCAGTCTTTCTTGCTGTATTGAAGCTATTTGAGGAGGATTGATTAAAGAAAAAATTTTCCCCTCCAGAGCCTGGTATGTAGTAGGTCTTCAGTAAATACTTGTTAAAAGGAATGGCTGAAATATTGTATTTATGTATAGGAAAAATAGGATTGGTGTTTCAGGGATGATGGATTATAATTCCACATAAAAAGAAACATTTCTACTAGAATAGTTTAGTAGTGGAATGGGAAATAGTTCTAGTGGTTAAGGATTTGGACTTTGGAGATCCAGACAGAATCCACTGAAATATCCCAGAAGTGCACTGAAACGATACCTAATATTTAATAAATTCTCAGTAAAATCAGCTGTTATTATCATGAGAGAAGCCACTTTGTCTTTCTGTGTGACTGGGACTGGTAGTTGGATGGCTCAGCTCTCCAATTCCTCCATCTCCTCCTGGGCCCTTTTGTAGTTTTCTGCTCTCAGTCTCCTTTTGCTGTGCTGGAAATAGAACCCAGAGCCTCTGCGTGAAAGCATGCACCTACCACTGAGGTGCACCTCCAGTCCCTGCTTCCCCTCGATTATTTTGAACAAATAAACCAAGTAATCTTACTTCATATATAAATACTTTAGTGTATATCTTTTAAAAAAAACAAGGATTTTTAAAAACAAAACCATAATTCCTAATAATATCATTTGTTTGTACTGCTAGTTTACTCAAATAAGAATCCAGAGTCTATACATTATAGTTATGTCTCTTGTATCTCTTTTTAAAATTAACCAATTTTCTCTCCTTATCTACTCCACACCCTCTTTTAATAGTTTTTTTTTTTTCCCCCTGACAAAACCAGATAGTTTGGGGCTAGGGTTGTGGCTTGTGGTAGAGTGCTTGCCTAGCATGTATGAGACACTGGGTTGGATCCTCAGCACCATATAGAAATAAATTTTTAAAAAGGTACATCAACAATTAAAAAATATTAAGACACACACACACACACACACACACACACACACCCCAAAACAAAACAAAAACCAAAAAACAGATAGTTTGTCCCTGAGAATTTACCAAAGTCTGGATTTTTCTGCTTTGGGCCCTACAATATTATTTAATATGTTCCCTTTTCTTCTGTATTCATTACAAACTGATGAAGATGTAGAGGCTTGATTGTTTTGGGGGTCTTTTTTTCCTTGGGGTAATGTTTTGTGAATGGTAGTGGTATTCATTTCTTATTTACCACATAATACACAGCATCTGGTTCTCTCCCTTTTTGTGATAAGATGTGCTCAGTACTGTCATTCTGATTCATTAACTATAAAATTCTTCAAGCAGCCTTTTCTGTTATGGTTTTAATAGCTATTACTAATTATTTCATTAGAATTGTGAAGGTATGTTTGGAAATAGATTTTTTTCTTTTTTTTTTAATTTTTTTTTCTCACAAACTGTTTAGCTCCTTGATATACAGGAAGGTAGGGATAAATACATCATTCTTTCCTTTTATTTACCAATTTTGAAAATAGTGAATTGGTTCCATAGCAGTGATCAAAGGAGACCAGTGAGGGTTTCTTTGTTTGTTTGTTTTATTTTTAGTATCATTATGAACTCATGGACTTAAAAATATTTTGAATTTCAGTTCTTTGAAGATGTTCTCCTTTTTGATGTTCAGATGTCCCATCTTTGGTTAGTGGGAGTCCTTATATTATTCCAGTAATTTTTGATAACTTTTTTGCTTTCTAGTGTAAGAAGATGTTCTAGGGTCCTTTTGTAGGTTACTGCCCCAGGCTTGTAATCAGCTGTTTTTCCAAGGAGCTCTTGTTTATGTTTTTTTTTTTTTTGTTTGTTTGTTTAATAGAAAATGGTATTTCTCTGAGCATGTGGGTACCCAGTGCTACTGAGTTTGTCAGTGTTGCTGTACTTTTTCATCAGATATAAACATGGGACTATTTTTTAGTAGAAAGTTTTTCTGCTATTTTTGATTCAAATTTAGAGCTATGAGATTTTTAACTTCTTTGATTTTATACTTGTGTCCTTTTTTCTCAGATGCTGAAAAATCTTAGCTCCAAGTGACATTAACAAAACATTTGCTTCATCTTATATGTGTAATAGTTTCAGAATAACAGTACCAATGTTACCACTCATCACTGAAAATAGTTTGAGTTTTTTCCACTTCCTTTTGTCCGTAAACATTCCACTAGAGTTTTATACTTATATTACTGTGTTTTAAAATAATATGAAATAATTCTTTTGTATATGGTTAAGGTATCACCTCAATATATAGTTAGGTTTCTTCTATTTTTAGGGACTCTTAAAATTTAATCTTGTTTTATTATTTTTATGATTTTAAGTTCAGTTCAAATCTGTCAAGCAAGGTACAGTCAGAAAGATCTAGATTTCATGCCTGTTCATTCCTATCTGTTTTCTTCCTCCTATAGATAACTATTTTTTATTAGTGTTTGGTTTGCCCTTCCATTTCTACAATGTAAACATATATACATACAAATATATATCATATACATTTTGTGTAAATTTATAAATATATAAATAAATTGTACTTTTATTCTCCTTTCCTAGATAAAAAGTAGATTATAATACCTAGGTACTTATCCTTTAAAAAAATTTATCAGAATATCTTCAGGGTCTCTTCATAGCAGTGTGTAGATATTATTTATTTTTCTATAGCTATATAGTGCTTCATTATGAGAATGTACCCTGGTTCAATAAAATAGTCTTTTGCTCTTGCAAATAATGCTGTTAGCCTTATGAGTATGCATTTTTTTTTTGGAGGATAAAGCTTTAAGAGTGGCATGATGGGCCATGCACTAACTGAATATGCCATTTTTCTAGTTATTATCACATTTTCTCAGGATTTATATCATTTTTCATTTCCAGAAATGGAAATGCGTTTATACCCTATGATTCAGTTAAATCTTCAAGGTATAGATAGGTGAATTAGAAGTATATGGGATAGCTGGGCACAGTGGCACATGCAGCCTCTCTAGAGACTTGGGAGGCTGAGACAGGAGGATTGAAAATTTAAGGCCAGCCTTGGCAATTTACTAAGACTCTCAGCAACTTAGCAAGAACCTGTCTCAAGAAAAAGGACTGAGGATGTGGCTCAGTGGTAAAGATCCTGGGTTCAATCTCTAGTCCCCCTGCCACTCCCCACCAAAGTATTTGGGATAAAGGAAAGGAAGTGTCACAAATAGTTACTGATAAAAATGTCAATTGAATGAAAACATTGCAAAGGGGTTCTACCTTAAAATGAACTGATTAATGATTTAATATTCAAGTGAAAAGAAATATAGATTTTCCTTGGGGTATGTGTAATTATGAATAAAGGTGAAATTTATTTATTTTGGGTGAAAATAAATTATAATGGAGTATTAAACACTTTAAATTCCTTGCTAATCTGAGTTATGATTTGACATAGTGGATATTTTGCATGAGGAAACAAGGGTTAGTTAACATTTTGAGGACTGAAATTACCATTTGTAATTAATAGTTTATTGCATTTGAAAATGGCATTTGTAGATGCCAAACCAACAATTTTGGTCATTCATGTATGTCCTAGAGATCTGTCATGTAGTAATCTGTACTTTTGAGAAAATATATAAATATTGAGTCACCTCTTTCTCAACTTCACTGAAACCTTTTTATTCTCTACTTGAAATTTTAAACATTTTATTGGAGATATGAGAGTTAAATTTTTCATTTAGTTTAACATGTTTTTGTATTTTAACGTGGAAGAAATTATATACTCTACTGATGCTTGTATTTGGGAACTTTAAAGTTCTGGGAAGTATAATTCATGATTATCAAAGTACAACTGTAGTAGAAGTTGGGTTTAGATTGTAGAGGAATTTACTTTTCAGGCTAGTAAGTTTAGACTTTATTCTGTAGACAGTGGAAACTAAAGGGTTTACAGAATCTTGAAATGAAAAAGTTGAGTGGATATGTCTTAGTTTTCGTGTAAACTTTGTAATGTAATTGGGTAGTTTTATAAAATGTTTTTGTTAGCAGAGAACCTACATATACTTGTTATTGTTAGTGGCTATTATAACAATATTTATTTAGGTCGTGCTGTGTGCCAGGCATGTAGTATTCTACTAAGCACTTTAATGGATTGTTTCCTTTAATCCTCACAACAAGCAGAACATTGGAGGAAATTTTTTTGTCCTCATTCTCATTCCATCAGAGAAGAAATTTTAGGTTTAGGGAAATGGAACACATTATCCAGGATTGGATCCTGGTTCTATTTAGGACATTGTTGAGTCAATCAGTAAAATTTGATTGAGGTCTGCCCATAAGATGTTAATTTGATCAGAGTTAATATTCAGATTTTGATGATGATTATGTGATTATGTAGGAGATTGGCCTTGTACTTGGGATACAGTTTTATATATACTGAGATATTTAAGGGTTTATGGGTATCCATCTGAAACATTCTCAAATGGTCCAAAAATGTCAACAGTTTGATAATATGAGTGAATGAGCATATAGGAGCTCTGTAATATGTAGGTAAATTTAGAGAGAGAGAGAGAGAGAGAGAGAGAGAGAGAGAGAGAGAGAGAGAGAGAGAGATTGATTGTGTGTATCTTTACTGCCTTTTTAACTTTCTGTGATCTTGGTTAGAAAAAATATCAAGCAGATTTTTATGTATTCTTCATACTTACTTATCAAGTGTATTTACTTTAGCAATATTAGTTACCATTTTCAAGTTTCTTCCAAATCAGGTGGTTTACCTTTGGTAGTATGTATACTCTAAGGTCATTAAGTATTAAGTGATTGTAGGTCTTTCTTCTTTAGTCTCTCTTAAGTTTTTACTTTATTATGGACTATAAACACATAATTTATGCATCTTAATTTAGTTTTAAATATCAGCATCAAAAATAACAATCTGCTTTTTGTTTTAATAGGTTATCTTATGATGAGGCTTTTGCTATGGCTAATGACCCCTTGGAAGGCTTCCATGAAGTAAACCTTGCTTCACCTACTTCACCAGACCTTCTTAGTGTGTATGAATCAGGAACTCAGGAGCAGACTACCTCACCAAGTGTCATCTACCGGCCACATCCTTCAGCTTTATGCTCTTCTATCCAGGCTAATGCATTGGATGTTTCTGATCTTCCTACACAACCTGTATATTCATCCCCCAGACGTTTAAATTGTGCAGAAGTATCTGGTATCAGGTAGGATTATTTAGGATTATAGTTTTTAAAAGATGGGCAATTTGCTTAGTTACTTTTAAGTGTAACTATTTTTGAAAATTTGAATAACATCAGCTTCACTGTGTAGAGTGATGTATAATGCTTCAGAACAGGGGTTGAAAAACTTAATGTAAAGTGACAGATAGTAAATATTTTAGCCTTTGTAAGACATATAGTTACTGTTCCACCTATTCATTTCTGCCTTTATAGAGTGTAAAAACCACCATAGACAGTATGTAAATGAACGAGTGGGCTGTGTTCCAATAAAACTATATGGACACAGAATTTTGAGTTTCATATAATTTTCACATGCTATGAAATTGTATTCTTTTGAGTTCTTTTCAACCATTTGAAAATGCAAAAGCCATTTTTGGCTCATGTGCCTTATGAAAACAGGTGGCAGGCTTGATTTAGTTTGCAGGCTATAGAGCCGACCCCTGTTCTTAACATTATCCAGTAGAACTTTTGGTAATGTTAAAAATGTTCTGTTTCTCTGTTAATCTGCAGGAAAGCTATTAGCTTCATGTGGCTGTTGAGCCCTTCAAATGTGACTAGTATGATTGAAGACTTGCTATTAATTAAATACAGAAGCTACCAAATTGGATAATGCAGTTTTAGAGATATGGCTTATGCCATTTCTTTGGTGCTTATGCTAATACTTTCTGAAAACTGTTTCTTTTCTTTATAGCATTCATGTTACAGACCCAGCATCTTCTGTTACCTCTGGAGCTGCAGCTGAGTTCACTAAATTAACTACAAGGAAGGACAACTGTAATGCAGAGAGAGAGTTTTTACAGGGAGCTACTATCACAGAGGCTTGTGCTGGCAGCGATGATATTTTTGGGTTGAGTACAGATAGTCTGTCCCGTTTACGAAGCCCATCTGTTCTTGAAGTTAGAGAAAAGGGCTATGAAAGATTAAAAGAAGAACTTGCAAAAGCTCAGAGGGTAAGGAAAAAAAAATATTCTTCCATATATCATGTTAGAAATTACTGCTTCTCCATGGGGTAGGGCAACTAATTAATAGGTATCTTTACAGTTCTAAACATACCCTTCACATGTGCCCAGCCTCAGCTTCTGTGTTTTCCTTGCAGCATCAAGGAATATGAAATTGGCTGGGTAGTAAAGAAGCCCATCTAAGAGGACTTATTAGGAAAATGTGATTCTAAAACTCTTCTGGTCTCCTGTATTGACTAATCTCTGTATTACATTATCTGTAAGGCAAATTTAGTGGATTATATTCCAGATGCCTATTTTTTCCTTCTTATGTCTAATTGGCTTGATACTCATTTATTTGAAGTCATCTGGTCTAATTCATATTGTTTTGAGAATTGTTTTAGTAATATCACCTTTGTTATTCTGCTGTTTTTGAATATTTTCTGTATTTTACCTTGGAGAATTTTCTTTTCTTGGTAGATTATTCTGTTTCCCATTTGTTGTTCTTTAAATTTTTTGCTATTTATTTCCAAATTTGTGGCCATATATTACTTTCTTATGAGACAGTCTTTAAATTACAGAGGGAAATATATAACATTAAGAAGCAAAATATCTCAAATGAACATCTAAGTTCCCACTTTAAGAACCTAAAAAAATGAGAGTAAAATAAAATCAGAGCAAGTTGAAGGAAGGAAGTAATAAAGATAAGAGTGGAACTAAATGAAATTGATGAGAAAAAATAGAGAAAAATGAATGAAACAAAGTTCTTGTTCTTTTAAAGAGCAATAAAATTTAACATACCTCTGGTAAGCCTGACAAAGAAAAAAGACACAGATTATCAGTAGCAAGAGTGAAACCGGGATATCACTACAAACCCACATGTCTAAATACAATAAGGGAATAATATGAATGACCTTACATATTTAAGATTTGATAACAGTGGTGAAATACTGATTTACACATATAAATTAAAAAGGTAGGGCAAATATTCTATAGACATATAACTTTCAGCGTACTGTGACATTTCACAAACATGTATTTCACCTTTTCCCAACTATACTTGTCTCTCAAGAACAAGAACATAACTTTTTTTTTAATCCCCACTTCCTAGCATAAAACAATATAATGCTTACTGTATATGCCTCCTTATTAGTGCCTCAATAAATAGATGATTGTTAAACAGCCATGAAGATATGTCAAACTATATTTTAACAAAGAATGTTATCAGGAAGAAAAATCAATAGTCCTTTTAGTCTTTTCCCAAAGAGAAGGGATGTGGTGAGATGTGATTGTGTTTTGCTGCTACCATTTGGCTCAGACTTTATTTAATATACAGTATTTTAGTGAAATCACAGATACAGAAGTAAACTGTTAAACATATATATCTACCTTTCAAAGCACGTTGTGTTTACTTATTGATCACAATAAATCTCTTAGCTCATTTAGGAAATCTTTAGTTGTGTTTAGAGGTTGTTGAGATAATTGAAATAATAATGATGTATATGCACATATATAGTGAATTTTATTGTGATGAGTACAACATAGTTTTAATGTTAAAATTCTAGAAAGGACTCTTGAATATGAAAATATTTTCTGAATTATGGCAACTGTGATTCAAAACTTACGTCAACAGCCATTCCTGTTATTCCAATTTTTTTTTAAGAGAGGCCAGATTTTTTTGACATTTTTTTCTTTCTTCTACTTTTATTTGTTTCTATTTAAAGTGAGTTTCTTATAGGCAGGATATAGTTACATCTTGATTTTTTATCCTTTCTAATAATCTCTATCTTTTTTTTTCTTCTTCTTCTTTTTGGTAGTACTGGGGATGGAACTGAGCTATACCCCAAGTCCTTTAAAAAAATTTTTTTTTTTTTTTTAATTTGAGACACGGTCTCACTAAGTTGCCAAAGTTGGCCTTTAAGCTTAGAATCCTCCTGTCTCAGTCTCCTAAGTCACTGAGATTATAGCTGTGCACCCCCATAACCAGCCTTTTAATTGACATGATTTGAGTATTTACATTTCATGAATGTTGATATGGTTTTTAAAAAACTTCTATCATACTATTTGTTTTCTATTAGTTGCATATGATTCTTCTTTCCCCCTTTCTTCCTTTTATGATTTCTTTTGTACTCTATATTTTTTATGAATTGATCTTTTCTTTAGCATATTGGCTATGTATCTTTGTTGTGTTAATTCAGTAATTGCTTTAAGGGTTTATAGTGTACATATTTAACTTGCACTATCTTCAGTGATAGTATCCTACTTCACATACAGTGTAAGAATCTTTAAAAAGTATATTTCTGTTTTTCCCATCCTATTTTTGTTGTTATTGTTGTTGCTGTTACGTAATAATTGTATAGTATAGTGGTTGCATGGTGGCATTTTTGTATGTGAACATAACATAATTTGATCAGTTTTGCTCCCTGATACCTCCCCTTATCCTTACCTTCTCCCTCCCTAACTCCCTTTCTCTACTTTTCTGCTTTCATAATGTCCTCTACCCCCACCCCCCCACCCCAGCTTCCACATATGAGAGAAAATATTTAATACTTGTCTTTCTGAGTCTGGTTTGTTTCACTTAACTTGATGCTCTTCAGATCCATCCATTTTCTGCAAAAGATGTAATTTTGTTGTTCTTTATGGCTGAATAAAACTCTATTGTATATCTCATCTTTTCTTTATCCTAGTCTAGACACCTAGACTGATTCCATAACTGGGCAGTTGTGAATTGTGCTTTGATAACATAGGCACACATGTATTACTAAAACATGCTGACTTTAATTCTTTTGGGTAAATACCAAGAAATGGTATAGCTGGGTCATATGATAGTTCTACTTTCAGTTTTTTAGGAACCTCCATACTGATTTCCATAGTGGCTGTCCTAATTTGCATTCCTACCAACAGTTTATCTTTTTTCCTGAATCCTTACCGGCATTTTTTGTTATCTATATTCTTGATGATTGTCATTCTGATTAGAGTTAAATAGAATATCAGTGTAGTTTTGATTTGCATTTCCTTGATGGATAAAGATGTTGAACATTTTTTCATTTAGTTTTTGGCCATTTGTACTTTTGAGAAGTGTCTGTTCATTTTATTTGCCTATTTGTTAAATTGGATAATTCATTTTATTAGTGTTGGATTTTTTGAGTTCTTTATATATTCTGGATATTAAATACTCTGTCAGAAGAGTAACTGACAAAGATTTTCCCCCATTCTATAGGCTGTGTCTTCACACGGCTAATTGTTTTCTTTTGCTGGGCAGAAGCTTTTGAATTTGATGATATTCTATGTATTGATTCTTGATATTCCCTGAGCTACAGAAGTTTTATTCTAGAAGTTGTTGCTTGTGCCTATGTGTTGAACTCCTTCCCTTATGTTTTCTTGCAGCAGTTGGAAAGTTCCTATTCTTATACCTAGGTCTTTAATCTAATTTAAGTTGACTTTTGTACAGGGTGAGAGATAAGGTATTGCAGGGGGACCAGCACCCTGCCAGGGTAGATTCCTGCTCAGGAGATGTGATCCACCTGAGAGAAGTAGAAAGTCTGAAATAATTACTAAGAAATAGAGGCAGAGCCAGAAATTAAATAAAAAGGAAGCAGAGTTAGATCTTCCAGTCCTAATAAGAGCTAGAACTGAACAACTAAAAAATGGCTCCATTTTTAAAAAAAAAATTTTGTTGTATTCTATTTATTCTAATTTGTTATATATGAAAGCAGAATGCATTTCAGTTTATATTACACAAATATAGCACAATTTTTCATGTCTCTAGTTGAACCCAAAGTAAAGTCACACCATTCGTGTTTTGATACACGTACTTAGGGTAATGATGTTCGTCTCATTCCACCATTGAACCCAGGGCCTCACACATGCTAGGTGAGTGTTCTTCCTCTGAGCCACAACTCCAGCCCATCCAATTCTTTATTTAAGGGGAAGCACATCAAAGGCAAGGTTAAGGTTTCAGTGGAAACTGTGGAAACCTTCTCTGTGTTGCAGGGGTCTTGCAGCAAACAGGTTGATTGGCATCTTGGCAAGCCATACTCATCTCCGAGAGGCTGAGTGGCTGTGTGGCTTCAGGGGGTCACCCCATCTCCATTGCACTGCTGAACTTAGAGGCAGCTAGGTAGGAAGCCACGTGAACCAAGTATTCTCAAACCAGCAATATTGCTGCTGGGGGTTCTCACTGGGAGTTCTCCATACCAGGCTTTCCTGCTTAATGGCTTCCTTGTCTTTTAGGTTCTTGCACAGTTCAAGGATGGTTCCTGGCAATAGGGATCTAGTTTCATTCTTCTACACATGTATATTCTGTTATCCCAGTACCATTTCTTAAAGAGGCTATCTTTTCTGCACAACATGTTATTTGTTTGCATTAAACAGTTGATTATCGTTTATAGGGATTTAAATAATGATACATAGGTACCCATGTAGCTGTCATTTCTAGTGCTATTCTTTTCTGCATATGTATCTAGATTTTTAACTGATATCATTTTCCTTCTGCTTAAAGGACATTCTTTAACATTTTTGTTTTCCATGTTTGCTTTTGTCTTTTAACTTTTATATATATGAAAATGTCTCTTTTTATTTTTGTTTTTGAAAGCTATTTTCTCTGGATAATGAATTTTACATTGATAATGTTTTTCTTTTAGAACTGTAAAAATGTTGCTCTAGTATCTTAAAGCATTATTCATTATTTCTTACAAGTAGTCTGCTGTTATCCTTACTTTTATTCCTCTGTATGTGATGGGTTTTCCTCTAGGCGTTTATGAGATTCCTCTGCAAGTATTTTGATAATGATTTGCTTTGGAGTAGTTTTTTTTCAGGGTTTTGTGTGTGTACGTATGTGTGTGTTTGGCATTTGTTGAGTTTCTTGAATCTGAGAGTTTTAAGTTTTGTAAAATTTGGGACATTTTGGCCAGTATTTATTCAAAAGTTTTACATTTCTCATAATCTCACTCCTCCTTTCCAATTCCTGTTACACATACATTAGCTTACTGGGTTTTTGTTTTTGTTTTGGGTACCAGGGATTGAACTCAGGGATGCTTGACCACTGAGCCACATCCCCAGCCCTTTTTAATATTTTATTTAGAAACAGGGTCTCACTAAGTTGCTTTGAACTCATGATTCTCCTGCCTCAGCCTCCTGAGGTGCTAGGATTACAGGTATGCACTGCTGCGCCCAGCTAACTTACTGGGGTTCTATTTATTCATTTAAAAATCTTTTTCCCTCTTGGTGTTTCATTGTGGATAGTTTCCTGTGCTGGGTCTTCAGTGTCACTGTGCTTTCCTTCTGCATTTTCTAATCTGTTAATATCATACAATGTATTTTAAAACTTAAACATTGTAGTTTTCATCACTAAGAGTTTGCTTTGGATCATATACATTATGCTTATCTATGTATAGGATCTCTATATATGTATATGATCCAAATATATATATATATATTTATATATACATAAATATATTTTAGTTTTGCATAATTAGTCTTACCTCTATTCACTCTTGAGCATGTGAAAGACAGTTTTAAACTTCTCTAGTGTTTAATCTCTTCAAATAGCAATCTAAGGCTCGCTTGATTTGTTTCCCATTTCTGGAGGATCACTGTCTTTTGTTCCTAAATGTTCAATATCTTGAAGATTGTTGTTTCATATATATTACCCAGTTTCTTAGTTGTGTCAGGTGGTGGTAAGTTTGACCTTTGTTACTCTATCTTGATTTGAAATGAAAGTTGTATTTCCTATTTGTATTATTTGATTTTCTGTCCCGTCCTATACAAGTACACCCCCACATAAAAATTTACACTTCCACATACATGCTTTAGTTATTATGTTTGTGCTTATGATTATGTGCTGAGCATATAGTGAATTCTCAATATATTTTGTTAGTTAAATCAATAGTTCACATGTATACAGGTATAGTGGTGTATGAATAGGCACACATGCATAATATATTATTAGTTGAGGTGATTCTAGATGTTTATAAGTACCTCCAAAATTTTAGTGACTTGACCTAATAGAGGTTCATTTTTATTCATTTAGTACTCTGAAACAGGTGTTTGTAGTTGATAGGCACTTCTTTGTGAAATGGTTTTTATAATCTCTTAGAGCTGAACTACCTCTTCCCAGCAACAAACCCATACACTGTGAGTAGGGGAGCCCCCCATGTGACCACTGGCTTTTAGGTGCAGGAATGCCAGAGGTAATGGTGTTGTCCTTTAGTTGTTTGGACTTCCACATGTTAGTGCTTAAGACTGGCTTTTGGTGGAATTCTCATGTGTAATTTGAGCTTTGGTATGTCCTTATGAAAATGTAGACTTTTGTGCTCCATTCCAGACCTGCTGAAACAGAATTATTTTGTTGAGGCTTGGCAGTATGCATTTTCATCAAACTTCTCTGTTGATTTTTTTTACATTCACTAAAGGGTGAAACCTGCTGGGATTATCTTCAACTTTTACTCTTCCTTAAAAGAGAATTAAATGGTGTGAAAATAAAATGCAGTAGGATAACTTGCAGCCATAGGAAGTTAACTCAAAAACACATACCTAGTACCAATTAGCATGGGCCTACTAACTGTAGCCAAGAAAGTTTGTAAACATTTGCCATGTTCATTCATCAGCGAGTGTTTCTTTTTTTTTTTTTTTTTTTAAATTTTTTTTTATTGGTTGTTCAAAACATTATAAAGCTCTTCACATATCATATTTCATACATTAGATTCAAGTTGGTTATGAACTCCCAATTTTACCCCAAATACAGATTGCAGAATCACATCGGTTACACATCCACATTTTTACATAATGCCCTATTAGTAACTGTTGTATTCTGCTACCTTTCCTATCCTCTACCATCCCCCCTCCCTCCCCTCCCATCTTCTCTCTCTACCCCATCCACTGTAATTCATATCTCTCCTTGTTTATTTTCCCATTCCCCTTACAACCTCTTATATGTAATTTTGTATAACAATGAGGGTCTCCCTCCATTACCATGCAATTTCCCTTTTCTCTCCCTTTCCATCCCACCTCATGTATCTGTTTAATGTTAATCTTTTCTTCCTGCTCTTCCTCCCTGCTCTGTTCTTAGTTGCTCTCCTTATATCAAAGAAGACATTTGGTATTTGTTTTTTAGGGATTGGCTAGCTTCACTAAGCATAATCTGCTCTAGTGCCATCCATTTCCCTGCAAATTCTGTGATTTTGTCATTTTTTAGTGCTGCGTAATACTCCATGGTGTATAAATGCCACATTTTTTTTATCCATTCATCTATTGAAGGGCATCTGGGTTGGTTCCACAGTCTAGCAATTGTGAATTGTGCTGCTATGAACATCGATGTAGCAGTATCCCTGTAGTACGCTCTTTTAAGGTCTTCAGGGAAAAGTCCAAGAAGGGCAATAGCTGGGTCAAATGGTGGTTCCATTCCCAGCTTTCCCAGGAGTCTCCATACTGTTTTCCAGATTGGCCGCACCAGTTTGCAGTCCCACCAGCAATGTACAAGAGTACCCTTTTCCCCACATCCTCTCCAGCACTTGTTGTTGTTTGACTTCATAATGGCTGCCAATCTTACTGGAGTGAGATGGTATCTTAGGGTGGTTTTGATTTGCATTTCTCTGACTGCTAGAGATGGTGAGCATTTTTTCATGTACTTGTTGATTGATTGTATGTCCTCCTCTGAGAAGTGTCTGTTCAGGTCTTTGGCCCATTTGTTGATTGGGTTATTTGTTTTCTTATTGTTTAATTTTTTGAGTTCTTTGTATACTCTGGATATTAGGGCTCTATCTGAAGTGTGAGGAGTAAAAATTTGTTCCCATGATGTAGGCTCCCTATTTACCTCTTTTATTGTTTCTCTTGCTGAGAGAAAACTTTTCAGTTTAAGTAAGTCCCATTTGTTGATTTTTGTTATCAACTTTTGTGCTATGGGTGTCCTATTAAGGAATTTGGAGCCCGACCCTACAATATGTAGATCGGAGCCAACTTTTTCTTCTATCAGACGCAGAGTCTCTGATTTGATATCTAGCTCCTTGATCCACTTTGAGTTAACTTTTGTGCATGGCGAGAGGAGGGGATTCAGTTTCATTTTGTTGCATATGGATTTCCAGTTTTCCCAGCACCATTTGTTGAAGATGCTATCCTCCCTCCATTGCATGCTTTTAGCTCCTTTATCAAATATAAGATAGTTGTAGCTTTGTGGATTAGTCTCTGTGTCCTCTATTCTGTACCATTGGTCCACCCGCCTGTTTTGGTACCAGTACCATGCTGTTTTTGTTACTATTGCTCTGTAATATAGTTTTAAGTCTGGTATCGCTATACCGCCTGATTCACACTTCCTGCTTAGAATTGCTTTTGCTATTCTGGGTCTTTTATTTTTCCATATGAATTTCATGATTGCTTTATCCATTTCTACAAGAAATGCCGTTGGGATTTTGATTGGCATTGCATTAAACCTATAGAGAACTTTTGGTAATATCGCCATTTTGATGATGTTACTTCTGCCTATCCATGAACAGGGTATATTTTTCCATCTTCTAAGATCTTCTTCTACTTCTCTTTTTAGGGTTTTGTAGTTTTCATTATATAAATCTTTCACCTCTCTTGTTAGGTTGATTCCCAAGTATTTTATTTTTTTTGAGGATATTGTGAATGGAGTGTTTTTCCTCATTTCCGTTTCAGAAGTTTTGTCGCTGATATACAGAAATGCCTTTGATTTATGCGTGTTGATTTTATATCCTGCCACTTTGCTGAATTCATTTATTAGTTCTAGTAGTTTTTTTGTAGACCCTTTTGGGTCTTCTAGGTATAGAATCATGTCATCTGCAAATAGTGATAATTTAAGTTCTTCCTTTCCTATTTTTATGCCTTTAATTTCTTTCGTCTGTCTAATTGCTCTGGCCAGTGTTTCGAGAACTATATTGAATAGAAGTGGTGATAGAGGGCATCCCTGTCTTGTTCCAGATTTTAGGGGGAATGCCTTCAATTTTTCTCCATTGAGAATGATGCTAGCCTGAGGCTTAGCATAGATAGCTTTTACAATGTCGAGGTAAGTTCCTGTTATCCCTAGTTTTTCTAATGTTTTGAACATAAAGGGATGCTGTACTTTGTCGAATGCTTTTTCTGCGTCTATTGAGATGATCATATGGTTCTTATTTTTAAGTCTATTGATGTGGTGAATAACATTTATTGATTTCCGTATATTGAACCATCCTTGCATCCCAGGGATGAATCCAACTTGATCATGGTGCACAATTTTTTTGATGTGCCTTTGTATCCGGTTCGCCAGAATTTTATTGAGGATTTTTGCATCTATGTTCATCAGAGATATTGGTCTGTAGTTTTCTTTCTTTGAGGTGTCTTTGTCTGGTTTCGGAATCAGGGTGATGTTGGCCTCATAGAATGAATTTGGCAGAGCTCCTTCTTTTTCTATTTCCTGAAATAACTTGAAAAGTATTGGTATTAATTCTTCCTTAAAGGTTTTGTAAAACTCCGCTGTATACCCATCCGGTCCTGGGCTTTTCTTGGTTGGAAGTCTTTTGATTGCTTCTTCTATTTCATCTATTGTTATTGGTCTGTTTAAGTTGTGAGTATCCTCCTGACTCAGTCTGGGCAAATCATATGACTTAAGGAATTTATCAATGTCTTCACTATCTTCTATTTTATTGGAATATAGGTTTTCAAAATAATTTCTAATTGTCTTCTGTATTTCTGTAGTGTCTGTTGTGATATTGCCTTTTTCATCCCGTATGTTAGTGATTTGAGTTCTCTCTCTTCTTCTCTTCGTTAGCATGGCTAAGGGTCTGTCGATCTTATTTATTTTTTCAAAGAACCAACTTTTAGTTAATTTTTTCAATAGTTTCTTTTGTTTCAATTTCATTGATTTCCGCTCTGATTTTAATTATTTCTTGCCTTCTGCTACATTTGCTGTTGTTTTGCTCTTCCTTTTCTAGGGCTTTGAGATGAAGTGTGAGCTCATTTATTTGTTGGTTTTTCCTTTTTTTGAGGAATGACCTCCAAGCGATGAATTTCCCTCTTAAAACTGCTTTCATTGTGTCCCATAGATTCCGATATGTTGTGTCTGTATTTTCATTTATCTCTAAGAATTTTTTGATTTCTTCCTTTATGTCTTCTGTAACCCATTGATCATTCAGTAGCATATTGTTCATTTTCCATGTGATGTAGGATTTTTCCTTCCGTCTTTTATCATTGATTTCCAGTTTCATTCCATTATGATCAGATAAAATGCATGGTATTATCTCCACCCCTGTATATTTACTGAGGGTTGCCCTATGGCATAATATATGGTCTATTTTTGAGGAGGATCCATGTGCTGCTGAGAAAAAAGTATATCCACTTGATGATGGTTGATATATTCTATATATGTCAGTTAAGTCTAGGTTGTTGATTGTGATATTGAGTTCTATAGTTTCTTTATTCAGCTTTTGTTTGGAGGATCTGTCCAATTGTGAGAGAGGTGTGTTGAAGTCACCCATAATTATTGTGTTGTGGTCTATTTGATTCTTGAACTTGAGGAGAATTTGTTTTATGAACGTCGCAGCACCATTATTTGGTGCATAAATATTGATAATTGTTATGTCTTGTTGGTAAATGGTTCCTTTTAACAGTATATAATGTCCTTCCTTATCCCTTTTGATTAATTTAGTCTTGAAGTCAATTTTATTCGATATGAGGATGGCCACCCCTGCTTGCTTACGAGGACCGTGTGCATGGTATATTTTTTCCCAACCTTTCACCTTCAGCCTGTGTATGTCTTTTCCAATCAGATGTGTCTCCTGGAGGCAGCATATTGTTGGATTTGTTTTTTTAATCCATGTTACCAGCCTATGTCGCTTTATTGGAGAGTTTAAGCCATTAATGTTTAGAGTTACTATTGATATATGGTTTGTACTTCCAGCCATGTTTGATTATTTATCTTCTTTTTTTTTTTTTTTTAATTTAGTTTGTTTCTCCATGGTTAGCTTTCCCCCCGCCCTCTGTCTTTATAGAGGCACTTCCCACTGATGGTTTTGGTTATTGTTTTTCATTTCTTCCTCGTGTAGTGTTTTGCTCAAGATGCTTTGCAATGCTGGTTTTCTGGCTGCAAATTCTTTTAGCTTTTGTTTATCATGAAAGATTTTTATTTCGTTATCGTACCTGAAGCTTAATTTTGCTGGATACAGAATTCTTGGTTGGCATCCATTGTCTTTCAGTGTTTGAAATACGTTGTTCCAGGATCTTCTCGCTTTCAGCGTCTGTGATGAAAAATCCGTTGTTAACCTTATTGGTTTACCCCTGAATGTAATCTGCCTCCTTTCTCTTGTAGCTTTTAGTATTTTCTCTTTGTTCTGTATATTGGATATCTTCATAACAATGTGTCTTGGCGTTGGTCTACTGTGATTTTGTGTGCTCGGTGTCCTGTATGCATCTACAATTTGTATATCCGTTTCCTTTTTTATTTCTGGAAAGTTTTCTGTAATTATTTCTTTCAGCAGGTTACTCATTCCCTTGGTTTGAATCTCTGTACCTTCTTCTATCCCGATGACTCGTAGGTTTGGTTTCTTTATGTTATCCCATATCTCTTGGATGTTTTTCTCGTGGTTTTTAACCAGCCTTTCTGAGTTGGCTAGGCTCTTTTCAAGATGATATATTTTGTCTTCATTATCTGATGTTCTGGCTTCTACTTGCTCCACTCTGTTAGTGATACTCTCAATTGAGTTTTTAATTTGGTTTATCGTTTCCTTCATTTCTAGAATTATTGTTTGGTTTTTTTTTATAATCTCAATCTCCTGATAAAGATGCTTAACTTCTTCTTTTATCTGTCTATGTAATTCATTTTCAAAGTGTTCTTTCACTGTTTGGATTTGCTGTCTCGTATCTTCTTTAAGGTTCCATTCCATCTGTCTAAGGTATTCCTTGAGTTCTTTATATGACCATTTTTCTGCTGACTCTAGGTCCTCCTGAATATTTAGGCTGTCCTTCATTGTTTGTACTCCTTTTCTTCCTTGCTTTTTTATGCTGCTCATGTTACTTCTTGTTCTGTTTGACTGCTGAGTTACTGTTTACTCTTATAGATTTATTTGATGCTTGAGAGGAAAGATATTAGAAGGGAAGGGAAGAAGTCACTAAAGAGAATGAGAGTAGGCAGGTAGAATTCAAGGAAGGGGGAATAAGAAGATTGAAAAGAAATGAAAAGACAAAAGAAACAAGAATAACAAAGATTAGATAATAAAGAAAGAAAGAAAAGACGGAAAAAAAAATTTTAACAAAAATAATAGTGATAATAAAAAATGAAAATTAAAATTAAAAAAAAAATAATAATAAAATAAAAAAAATTAAAAAAAATAGAAACATTGAAAAAAAATTAAAGAACAACAACAAATAAAAATTGAAAATGAAAGAAAAAGAAGAAAGAAAAAAAAAAGAAAAAGAAAAGAAAAAAAAATGATAATAATAATAATAATAAATGCAGTCCTAGAGTTCTATTAACTTCTCTTCCAGTAGGTGGAGCTGTGCCCACTGGGCCAAGCTTCTCCTCTCAATAGGTGGGAACCATTCACTGTGCAGCAGCTCTTTCTCCTAGACTGGGCGGGTCTCCAATCCTGAGTGTCTAGGGCCTTGTCTTTTGTTTCCTCAAGCCAGGCCGTGCTCACCTGTGGCGCTCACCACAATACTGTCTACACGCCAGGTCTGCTGCTCCTGGGAGCCCTGTTTTCATGAACACCTGGGCTCACTCTCCCTGTTTGCCTCCCTCAGACCCTAAGTTTGTAGAGCTTGGGGCTGAGATCCCCCAGCGAATTTGCTTGCCCTCCTGTAGCCACGCCCCCGGTAGCTGGTGCAAGAGACCTCAGTTGTCAGCACTGGTGGGAGCGGTAGCCGGGAGTTCCGCGCCGCGA
Organism: Marmota monax; assembly: GCF_021218885.2. Classification (NCBI taxonomy): domain Eukaryota; kingdom Metazoa; phylum Chordata; class Mammalia; order Rodentia; family Sciuridae; genus Marmota; species Marmota monax. The sequence continues at coordinate 6,734,922 of NW_026695212.1, forward strand.
GTCCCGCGCCACTCCTGGTTCCCTCGGTCTGGTTATTGCGTTCACAGGAGAGCTGGGAGTGGCCCTTAAGGTTTCCCCGCTGTGTGGAGAGAGATGGCTAGGGGATTACACACCTGTCGCGCTGGTTTCACTGCAGTTATCTCCTCCGCCCATGACGCCATTTCTCTGCCATGGTGATATCCCATGCAAATGGTGACCGTTTGTTCCCTTTGCCGGATGACCAATGCAACGGGTGGGTCCTGACTGTCTCTCCCAATCCCCGTTTCAGTCCTGTGGCCACTGCCTATGAAGGCTCGGTTGGCTTTTACCTCTGTAAGTTCCTAAGGGCCGGCCAATTATTTCAGCGGGATCGTTAGTGCTGAGTCACATGAAGCAGGCGAACCGGAGCTTAATTGCCTCCGATTCGGGCTCTGTGTGTGTGTTCTGAGGGGCCCAGCCTGTACACCCCAGATCCACGTCAGCTCAGCATTGCCTAGTGATCCTGAGCAAACAGCATTTAGACAGTTTACGGCTCCCTATGCCCTCACAGTTGAAGATGTCAGAGACTTGATCTCTCTGCGCCTGCCACCATGTTACATCTCCTCAGTAATATTCACGTTGCCCTTACAGCTTCCTGGTATAAGCAAGTTCTTGGGATTATACAAACTGCTGCTTCTGTTTCCAGTCCAGATTTCTAGAAATGAAACTCTGGGCCGCGCTGACGAGCGTCCGCGCTTGTCTGCGACCGTAGCAGAGCCGCCCTGGCAAGCGTCCGCGCTTGTCTGCGCCCGTAGCAGAGCCGCCCTGGCCTCCGCAGCTCTTCAGCCCGGTGCCAGGCCCCAGGGCCCAAGCGGCTGCCGCCGCGGCTCTCCGTCCCCCTCCTCCGGAGCACGGGTCCCCTGGCAGGGGGGTGCAGAACGACCCCAGAGCAGGCTCTGCCCGAAGGTGCAGCGGCGAACAGGCCACAGAGACGCTCGAGGCTGCAGTCCAGCCTTCGGAGGACAGGGCTCGGCACGCAGCCCAGCTGCAACCTCTAGGTGCGGCTGCCGGACAGTTTATACGGAGCCATCAAGACAGCAAGCAGAAAGCAAATGGCGGCTCCCGCGGAGTGGATTTTCGGCACAGAAACCACAGCCCCGCCAGCAATCCCAATCCACAAACTCTCCCTGTATAAAAAATATTCAAAAAAAAAAAAAAAAAAAAAAAATAAGGCGGGGCGCACTGAGCTTTCTTTGCCTCGGGTACTTACAATCCACTGCTGATTGCACATTCAGCTTCTCCGCCCGGAGCGAAGCGAAAGAGGAAGCAGATGGGAGCAAAGCGCCCGCGGCTCTGAGCAGCCAAGCGTCTCTTTTTCGATTTCTTTGTTCTTCCTGCTCCTTGGCAAAGTGGTCCACTACAGATTAACGGTGAAAGGAGCTTTAACAGACTGTGCGAAATCTCTATTAAAGCCGCTGCTTTGAGCACCACGCTCAGCACTTCAGCAACCCCCGTACGCAGCGGCCATCTTCTCTATCGTAGCTCCAGCGGCTGTAGCGAGTGTTTCTTGAGTAACCAGAGTATTTACAGGATTGTATTAGGCTGTGTTGTATGCAAAATGTTAGATATGAACCTGAGTTTATTAGGGAGAAAAGACTTGTTTACATGGTAGTGTTTTATGGATTCTGAGCTGTACATTTTTTCCCATTAACTTTTCTGAAATCAGTGTGAGTCTTCTAGTTGCTGTCAGCTAGGCAAAGATTGTGGCAGTTGTCATTGCCTACTTGGGTGCAAACTTGTTCACTGTTGTTCATGTTATCAGTTTAAGACTTTTTCCCTCTGGTATACTGGGGATTGAACCCAAGACTTTATGATTGCTAAACAAGCACTCAACCAGCCCTCTTGTTATTAATTTAATTGAATTATGTGAATTGGGTGCTCTATTTTTTTTATCTTAAATACTGTGTTAAAAACATCTTCAGAAGGATTTCACTATAATATGACATTGAAACAAAAAGAAAGAGACAAAAAAGCAATGTAACATGATAAAATTCTGTTTATCAGTTTAGAAGAGTATTCCTTATCACATAAAATGGATATTCTAAGAGGAAAAAAGCATGGTGTGATAGTTTTATTAGCAGTGTATTTTCTTTCCTGATGTATAAAATGTTTATCTTAAGAATCATGAAGTCGCTGGGTGTGGTGGCACACGCCTGTAATGCCAGAAGCTCGGGAGGCTGAGGCAGGAGATCGTGAGTTCAAAGCCAGCCTCAGCAACAGTGAAGTGCTAAGCAACTCAGTGAGACTCTGTCTCTAAATAAAATATAAAAAGGGCTGGGGATGTGGCTCAGTGGTTGAGTGCTCCTGAGTTCAATCCCTGTACCACCCCGCCATACACACACAAAAAAGAATCATGAAATCTTAAATTTGTTGAAATATACTTCATTATAGAGTCCTGTTATTCTCTATTCTTAATACCTCTTGAATTTTCTCTAAAACCATTTTAAATCTGTATCTCTTGCCTAAAATATTACAGGAATTACTGTGTTCTTTCAGTCCAGTTTTTTTTAACTTAGCCAAACTCTAAAAGTCATCATTCTATATTACAAATTTGATTGTTGTTATATTAAAATCTTTCATAATCTTTTAGATAATTTCCTCTTGCTTTTAAGGTAAGTCCCAATTGTGTAAAAAAAAAAGCCTGCCATTTAAGGCTTTTCAAGACAGATCATAAACCTAACTTTTTTTTTTTTTTTGTGGCATCTACCCTCTTCATATTTGGCTATATAAAGCACACTTCTTAATTTCTTCCTTTGCATTTGGAAGATTCTTCTAGTACGTACACATTACTATTTATAAAATTGCCTTTGCAACCCTCATTAGGCAATGATGTCATGAATTTGGTCTTTTTTCTTTCACATCTCTTTACCTAGATGAATGCCTGATGTGTTGTTAACAGAAACAGTATTTATTGAAAGTATGAATTTTGAATAACTATATTACAGTACAAGGTTTTGATAATGAAAAGTACAAGTGAAGATCTAAAAAATATTCACATGAAGTACACATTTTACTTCATATTAGTAGATTGAATTGAACCCGGAGGCATAAAGAGAAAGTTATCAGCTGGGTGTGCTGGTACATGCCTGTAATCCCAGCAACTTGGGAGGCTGAGGCGGGAGGATTGAAAGTTCAAGACCAGCCTCAGCAAGTTAGTGATACCCTGTCTCAAAATAAAAAATAAAGAGGACTGGGCATGTGGCTCAGTGGTGAAGTGCCCCTGGGTTTATCTTGGTAACAAGAAAGAAAGTTATCAGTTATTCATGGGGAAAGAATTCAGGAGGATGGGATCAGCATGGCAATGAATGGAGAGCAAATAAGACCAGTTTAACTCACCTTAGAGCATGGATCATGGGAAGTAACTCTGAAAAGGAAAACGGCATATGTTGCAGAGCGTATTAAGGTGAGGTTTACTCTACTTTGGTAGATAGTAGGGAACTACTTGAGAATTTTGCTTTCATGAATGACATATGAATTGATCTGTTGGTTTGAAAGCTTCTCAAGGGTATAGTATTTTATTTGTTTTTGTATCCTGGAAATTACCATACTGCTTACGTAGTAGAAAATGTTGAGTGAAGTTAGATTTCACATAAAGTTGTAAAAATTAGGATTTGAAAGGACCTGACATTAAATTTATGCATTTATTAATGTGTAAATTAATGTAGGGAGAGCTGGCATTTAAAAAAAAATTTTGTGTTAGATGGACAGCATGCCTTTATTTTATTTGTTTGCTTTTATGTGGTGCTGAGGATTGAACCCAGTGTCTCACACGTGCAAGGCAAGAACTGTGCCACTGAGCTACAGCCTCAGTCCCAAGAGAACTGGCATTTTAATGATGTCTTTCTGTCCAAGAACATGGATTTTTCTTTCTATTTGTTTAGGTCTACTTTTGTGTTTTTTCATGACTATTTAAAAGTTTTCATTGTGCCTTGTAGTCTTTAGCATTTTAAATTTCCTTTGTCATCTTCAGTGATTTCAGTCCTGTCCTGTCCATTTTATTTTTCTTATATTGTTTTTGGTATAGTTCTGCCCATCCTTTTATTTTTAATCTGTCTGAATCACTTCACTTTAGGTATGTCTGTTGTACAGAGCATAGGGATGGATTTTGCTTCTTTGCCAGGTCTGAATGTCATTTTCTTTTAATAGATGAGTTATATCCACTTAAATTTATTAATAAAGATGCTGTTTGGGCCTTTTTTGTCACATAACTTTCCGATGTTTATTGTATGTGTATATGAACCTTTTCACTATGTACCCGGTTTGCTTTGTATTTTCCTTCAGTTTTTCTTTTTGGTCATTTGGAAGGCTTTTATTTTCATTCCAGTTGTTACTAAAGTGATAGTCTTTGATGTATCTAACAAATAGTTGTGACAAAACATGAATATTACTTTTATTTTTTAAAACTGGAACGCCCATAAGTACGTGGAGAGGTTTGTGTGAAATATTGAAAGACTGTTTGGGCGTTAGGTGTGTCATTAGGAAATCAAAGATTTAAGATAAATTGGCCCTTCAGTAGAGACTGTCTTTGGTCCCCACCACAAACAATACTAAAATAATTTAATAACTATTTCTTTCCTTTTTCTCTATAATTTAATTTTAGTTACAGGTACCATCATAATGTTAACCTCTGTAATCTGAACTATGTTCAAGTTTATACACATTGTTTTGTGAGCCTCAAGTTGTATCTGTTTACTTTCAGCTAATTTCTTAAAAAGTTAGGAGACTTAGTTTCATCTTTCACCTATTTTTTCATTTCTGTATTCTCAAAACTTATGTCATTTATATACTGTTTTGTTAGCTTTATCCCATTTAAAATATAGACACTTTTTTTTAAGAGAAATTTTAGGTTCATAGAAAAGAGGAAAGTACAGAGTGCCCATTCAGAGCCCTTCACCATAAGCATCACCCACCAGAGTGGTACATTTGTTATAATTGATAAAACTCTGTTGACTCATTATCCCTCAAAGTTCTTTGTTTACGTTTGGGTTCACTCCTGGTGTTTTATATTCTGTGAGTTTTGACAAATGTAAGATGTGTATGTATCCACCATTATAGTATCATAGAGAATAGTTTTATTGCTTTAAGAATCCTCTGTGCTCTGCCTGTTCATCCCTCCCCCCCCCCCAAAAAAAAAAAAAAAACACCCTGGTAACCACAGATATTTTTTAAAAATTTTCATAGTTTTACTTTTTTCTACTATGTAAGACAGTTGGAAGTATGTATGTAGTTTTTGAGTTTTTCAGATTTTTCACTTAGTAATATGCATTATAGGTTCCACCATGTCTTTTCATGGATTAATAGCTCATTTCCTTTTAGCACTGAATGATGTTCCATTATCTGGATGTAATTTAATCATTCACCTACTGAAAGACATCCTGGCTACTTCCAAGTTTTGGCGATTATGAATAACGCAGCTATGAATGTCAGTGTACAGGTTTTTGTGTGGACATGTTTCCAACTTGTGGGTACTTACCAAGAAGTACGAGTGCTGGATCGTATGGTAAGAGTTGTTTGGTTTTGTAAGAAACTGCCAAACTATCTTCCAAAGTGGCTGTGTTGTTTACATTCCTACCAGTGATGAATGAGAGTTCCTGTTGCTCCACACACTCACAATTTGATGTCATTAGTGTTCAGAGTTTGGCCATTCTAATAGGTATGTGGTAGCATCACTTTGTTGCTTTAATTTGCATTTCCCTAATGAGAAACGATGTTGAGCATCTTATGTGCTTAGTTGTCATTTATGTATCCTCTTTGTGAAATGTCTATTCTGGTGTTTTTGTCCATTTTAAAAATTGGATTGTTCTTGTCTGAATGTTGTTTTAAGCGTTCTTTGCATATTTTGGGAGCAGATATGTCATTTACAGATATTTTCTCCCAATCTGTGGGTTGACATCTCATTCTCTTGATATCTCCATCTTTTAGTCATAGTACTATGGTTCAGTGTGATTCCTTCTCATCTCCAGTCCTTAATTAAAGCTTCTGTAGATTTTTTTTTCCTTATTCATATTCTCTGCTCCATCATTCAGGCAGGCTGATGAGAGATTTTCTAAGGTCTTACAGATTTATGATACTTTCTGGCCTTATACGTGGAAAACACTTTGGCTGAATATAAAATACTCAGTTTACGTTTTTTTTCTTCAATATCTAAAAAATGTTACTTTGTTTTCTAGAGATGTTGCTGTAAAACTTTGATGTGATTTTTTTCCTCCTTGTATTTGGCTTGGCTTTGCATTTAGCTTTTTAAAAATTTCAACTGATAAACATAAATTGTTAAGTATTAATGGGAAACCATGTAATGTTTCAACACACATATAGGTGGTAGTGTGTTTAAGTCAGGTTAAACATATCTCCACAAAAAGTTATCATTTATTTTGCTGCAAAAACATTCAAAATCCTTTCTTAAAGCTTTTTGAAATGTAGAATTTATTTTTATATTTATAGTCGCATGTTTTTGTGCACCAGAACATCTTATCTTCTAACTGTAAGTTTATGTATTTGTGTTTTTTTCACATATTAGTGTGAATTGGATTTTCCTTGGCCCTTAGGAGGAAGTTCCTGTGAAGGAGTAGGATAAGCCTGGATAGCTTTCCCCTCTGTTGATATTGGCATATTTGTGTACACTTCCGTCTCTCAGAGGTATACCTTGTTCAAGCAGGTTTTCTCCTCTAGCTCAGTGTTTCTAAATGTTACAGGTGTAACATTTCATTACAAGATAGTTTTCTCTTTCCCTCACACTCTGTGATCTGTTTCTTTTTGTAACCTTGCCACCCCCTTTCTCCTCTTGTGTCGGTTCCTTCTCTCTGCTTATCGCCATTGTTTTTGTCTGGCAGTTTGGTTTCAAATTCCAAGCATTTTTCCCTTAGTATGAGACTCTGTCCTTGGCCAGGAGCTCTTTGCAGACTTCCAAGATCCTTAAGAGTTTAGAGCTTCTCAGCACCATTTGCTGCCTACAGAGTGGAATATACATGTTTGTTTTGTTTTGTTTGTCTTAATTCATCTACAGATGGGGCCTGTGAAAACCTTTCTGGTTTTCTCCATTTGTCCTCAGATTTGTTCTCTCAACAGCACTTTTTGAGTTATTTAGTGATTTTGGGGTTCTGAGATCCTTTCATTTCCTGTGATTCCCTTCTGATCCTGCATTGTGGGCAATATGAATCATTCTCTCATATTCTGAAATTAGTGGGGATTCTCTTTTACCTAGTTTTGATGATGATATAGTCATTAGGTTCTTCTGATTTTCTAATTGATATATTTGGTTTTTAGGAGTTATCTTTAGGAGATTTAAAAACTGTGCTCCTACTACAATTACAACACAACTATCTTGTATTTTGTTTCTGTAATTGTGACTTTTGTGTGTGTGTGTGTGACTGCTGTTTAAGGAGCTTGCTTTTTTTTTTTTCAGTGTTTGAAAGATTAATTTAGAGCTAGTTAGACATTTGAAATTGCATATTTTTAGCATCTTAATAATTTTTAGACATCTGTTTGTGACCTGTAGAGAAGTCACATGTAAATATAGGTTGTAACTTTTGTCATTAACATTGTTTTTGATTTTAAATGCTAATATGCATTGTTTACCTCTGGTTACTGTGTTAAATGGATAATCTAATAGAAATTTTAGATTTATTATAGTATGGCACATAGGTATCTATATGTAAACAACTTTTAAAATAAATGTGAAAAAACCACTGAACTTTAATTGAAATTAATAAGCATAATTAAAAACATTCCTTGCTGGATAGAAATAAATATGTTCAAGAGAAAAACGAAGGGGAAAAAAAGAGTGAAATCATTTTATTACTTATAATATATATTCATATTTAATCTTTGGGTATTTTATGAAAGAAATGTGAAATTTTAGTATATGTTAGTTGGATTATTTGTGATTTTAGACTATGTAAAATTTTAGCCTTTCATGTAATAAGTACTAGATAAACATTTTCAATGTGAACATGTAGGAGAAGCTAGTGTTAATAATTTGTAGTTTTATTAGCAAACATTTATAGCCTTTTGAATCAAACTATATACTGTGGAGTCCCCAAATAAAATTATTAATTTTTCACAGGAACTGAAGTTGAAAGATGAAGAATGTGAAAGGCTTTCAAAAGTGCGAGATCAACTTGGACAGGAATTGGAAGAACTCACAGCTAGTCTGTTTGAGGTTGGTCTGTTTACATCTTGGCCAACAGCAGCATCTTGATTTTTATGTATTGATAGAATTGTTTTTTGAAGAAATCTTTCAAAGGATATGCTTAACTTCATGTATATTCATAAGTCCTCTAAGCAAAAAAAAAAAAAATTCTTTAATAAATGTACAATCTGTAACTTAAAGAAAAACAAAATAAATAAAACACTATAAGCTACCCGTATCAGGTAATTTAAAATTATATGTGTTTAAAGAAAGGAGATAAACTTAAATTTTAAATATTTATAGGCTACTTTAGAGTAACTTTTTCTGATTCCGCAACAAAAATGACCTCTGATATGGGGTAATGTGAGGAATATTAGAGAGTATATTTGCTATGTCTAGCCTGCCACCAGGACCAAAATTTCTACCCAGCTGAAGCATTGATTCTCAGTAAGAGTATCAATGGCCCCTAGAAGCAGAAGTAATAGTGTGTGTGAAAGGGAGAGAAAGACAAAGATACTCAATATTATAAAGAATTTGCGCATGGAATTATGAAAGGTGGCAAATCCCAGGAGTTGCAAGGTGAACTGATACTCTAGAAACTCAGGTAAGCAGATGGTGTAGTTCCAGTCGAGTTTGAAGGCTTGCAAATCTGGAAGAGCCAATATTCTAGTTAGAGCCTGAAGGAAGAACGAGTTTTCATGCTCAGGAACTTTTTGTTTTATTTTGGACTTCAGCTGATTGGACGAAGCCCACCCATATTATAGAGAGCATTTGCTTTACTCAATCTGATAATTTAAATGTTAATTTCATCTAAAACAACCCAAAACCTAGAATACTGTTTGACCAAATATTTGGACATACTGTGACCCAGTCAAGATGACAATAAAATTAACCATTATAAGGAATTGCCACCAAAATGCTAATAATAGTCCTTGGTCATTTTGACAACTTTTAGTATCTCTAGGGAAAAGGATAGTACTTACATGGTAAAGAACCATTGCCATGAAGTGTCTCCTTTGGTAAGACCGCCAGCCTTTAGAAGTTTCTTAACAAAAATGTTGATGTGTTACCAGAATGAATAATGCCATCATCATCATTTAGCAATGTTTTTTACCCCTAAACATTTATTATTTATTTATTTATTTATTTACTGTGGTGGTGGGGATTGAACCCAGGGCCCTGTGCATGTGAGGCAAGCACTCTACCAGTTGAGCTATATCCCCAGCTCCAAAGATTTCTTCTTAAATTATTTATTATAATAAAAAAAATTGGAAAAACTCCATTCCATTCCATTCCAAATATGTACAGAACTCTAAAATTGCTTTTTGTTATTTTTATTCATGTGACATTTATTTCAGTTTTAGAGGTATGCATATTTTCCTACATATAATATTAATATATTTTATATTTTTCAAATAACACTTTCATTCACTAGTTGAAATGATAATCTATGATGTGCATGTTTCATAATTTGTTATTTTCTTGAATGGACATTTTAAAATGAATATATTTATTTCTTCAGTTACCTAGTCATCAGAAATGAGAGGAAACTAAATTTAAGAATGGTGGTCAATGGAAAGTTAAAAATCTAGAACAGGAGTATTTGATGTTATATTTTATAGTGAGACCAGGAAAGAAAGTATGTTGATAAAAGATGATTTTAGTAATGAAATTTGTATTCAAATTATTTATGAATTATGAAAAAAGTGCTGACAGTTTTTCTGTGGCCTTAATTGTGCCTTGCTAATCTTAGTTTATCATTATCTTATGAAAATATTTTTTTCTTGCATTTTTATGTGTGTATAATTTTTAAAATATTAAAATTATTCAGAATAAACTCCATTTGTACACTTTTAATAAACCTGACATGTAATTTCAAATTAGGAGTTCATTATTATGTTTGATGAATAATTTTGAATATTAATTATAGTTTATATGTAGCAAAATTGAGTCTTAAAATAACAAATATGTACAAAACTCTAAAATCGCATATATTTGTACTGTCTTCAATTTTGAGATAAGATAACAAAATTGTCAGTTGAAAGAATACTTTGCACTCAATATGGAAAAAATATAGGTAGTCATAAGATTTTTTTGTTTTGTTTTATAAGCCAGTTTTTTTTTTGTTGTTGTTGTTATGCTTTGTTTTCTTTCAACGGTAAAGAAAAATAAGATATAGAAAGTCTGTTGAGCAAGGCTAGTATTCAGATTTATTACCCTGACTCTTGCTTTAAATACTATTAAAATAATAACTGGCACTTCTGTTTGTCTCAGGCCATAACATTGTAGTCATTATGAGGCCTCTCTTTCCTTCATCCCACATTCAGGTTATTAGTAAAGTCTTGTGGTGCTACCTCTAGACTATAAAGCAAAGCATATTCCAAGCCACTGTTATTTACCTAGATCAATATATGTTGAACTTTTTGATTCTGTACCCAGTCAGTGATAGAGAAATTTGAGCATGTATCTCATATTTATTGCGGGCTCCCTATGTGCTGGGCTCTGTTATAAAAGCACGTAGACTTTTTATAAGTTGTATACATATGCTAACATTTATAATAATATATTACATACATTTAAGACAAAAACAATAATAAAACTACTTAAATTTTTATAATAGTACCAAAATATTTTATTCTCACCAAAGCATTATATGTATTTGTATTTTTATATGTAGTGAGGAATGTGATTGAATGTTACTTTGTTTTTGAAAATTGATTTTAAAAATTTATGACCCAGATGAAAGTCTAGTCTGAGTTTCATTTTTAAAATTAAATGTAATGTTGCTGGTAACTCACAGATTTATCAATCCATCTGTCATCAGTGTAGTGGCCCCTGTAAATCATGTATATGTTTTTTTTTTTCAGTTCTATTACCAGTTATGGGAATTTTTTTTTAAATCCTCCAGCGAATTTCTGTCTTCCCCAGTACTAACAAAGTATTATTATTATTTTTATTAGCACATTATAGTTTTATATAGTAGCTGGGTTCATCTCAACAAATTCTTACATGCATGGTATCTGACCCACTCCATTTCAGTCCCTGTTTGTTGCTGCCTCCCCACATGTTCCCCATTCCCATTCTATTCCACTGTCCTCCCCTTGCTCATTCCTCATCCATCCTTGATGGGTGCCTTTCACACACACTTAGTAAAGGTAAAAATCCTTGTAGTGTGTTTATTTATACACATAATATGATTTCTTTTCTTTTTTCTTTTTTTTCTACTGGAGATTAAATGAACCCAGAGGTACTTTACCATTGAGCCACACCCGCAGCCTCCCACGCTTTTTTTGAGACAGGATCTCATTAAGTTGCTTTAGAGCATCTCTAAGTTCTTAAGGCCTCAGCCTCCTGAGTCGCTGGCATTACAGGTGTGTGCCACTGCTCCTGGCTGTAACAGATTTTTTTGCAAACTAATCAGATGTTGTGTTTAAACATTATTAAAAACAAACAAATGAACAAAACAATAACAACAACAACAATAAAAACCCTGCCACCTCCTTTATTTGAATCACTACTGACCAGGTAGAATAAAAAATCTGTTTTCACAGTTTTTAAATACATACACAAATTGTTTAGATCAGAAGTCTACAGATAAGAGCCTCAGGATAAAAGCACCCTATGTTTCCTTTTGTCTAGCCTGTGCTAATAATGGGTTTTATATTTGTAAATGGTTGGAGGAAAATGTAACATTTTGTGACATGAAAATTTTAATATCAGTATGTAAATTAGGAGACAAGTATAGTAAGAATAGAAATTTGTTAGTGGAAACACAATATAGGAAGGAATAAAATCTGAGATTAATTATGTAAAGTGTTTATATATAGGGTGTACAAATTAGAGTGTTTGTGATTGAAATTAAGTTGTTATCAGTTTAAGATAGTGTTATACCTGGAAAATGTTCAGTGTAAACCCTGTGGTAACCAAAAACAAAACAAAACAAAAAACTAAACAAAATTTAGATACACAAAAGACAAAAAGAAAAGAATCAAAATATATGGCCACAAAATATCATCAGACCACACTAAATAACAACAAAAAAGAGAGGAGCAAGGAAACTACAACACAGACAATAAACAAACAAACAAATAAATAAATAAAAATAAATTTAATAAAATGGCAAGAGTAAACCCTTACCTTACAATAATTGCTTTAAGTGTAAATGAACTAAACTTTCCAATCAGAAGGCTAAGAGTGGCTGAATGGGTAAAAAACAAAATGCCAATTATATACTGTCTGTAAGAGACTCACCTTAGATTTAAGGACACATATAGTCTAAAAGTGAAAGGCTGGAGAAATAAAACTGGCAAAAGAACAGAAGTGCCAGCATTCCATTGAAAACCAGGTAAGCAAAGACATGAGAAAACAGCTATGGGTCAATATTCCTGATACACATAGGTACAAAAATTTTCAATAAAATGATTGAAAACTGAATTTAGCAGCATATGACAAGAATAAATATACCATGACCAAATGGGATTTATCCCTGTGATGAAAAGATGGTTGAACATGGGTAAATCAATCATTATAATACAGTCGTGTTAACAGATGGAGATCATGTGATCATCTCAATAGATGTAGAAAGACCTCTTTACAAAATTTAATATCCATTGATCATGAAAACTCTCAACAAAATAGGTATTGAAGCAGTGTAATTCCACACATTAAGAACTATATATGAAAAACTTATAGCTCACATCACTGTCAATAGGAAAAAAGTTGAAAGCTTTTCCTCTAAAATCTGGTACAAGGCAAAGGTTGCCTGCTCTTTGCCACTTTTACTTAAGACAGTACTGAAGTCCTAGCCAGAGTAATTAGACAAGAGAAAGAAAAAAATCATATATTTGAAGGTGATATTAACATATATAGAAAGTCCTAAGGATTCATTAACAAAAGTTAGAACTAACAAATGAATTTAGTAAAAATGCAGGATACAAAAATCAGTGGTGTTTCTATACACAGTGAACTATCTGAAAAGGAAATTAAGAAAATCCTGTTTGCAAAAATACTAAAAAGAATTAAATACTTAGGAATAAACTTAACCAAAGAGATTAAAGATTTGTATGCTGAATATTATAATATGTGGATGAGGGGAGTTAAAGAAGACAGATACATAAAAAGATATCCTATGTTCATGGCTTGAAAAAATTAATATTGTTAAAATGTCCATAAAACCAAAAGTGATTACAGATTCAGTGCAATCCCTCTCAAAATCCCAATGATTTTTTTTTCAGAAATAGAAAAAAAAAATCCTAAAATTCTTTCAGATCTGCCAAAGAGCAAAAGCAGTTTTCTTTTTTTTTGTGTGTGTGTGTATGTGTATACACACATACACACACACACACACATTTAAAAAATATAAATATATATAAATTGTTGATGGGCCTTTATTTTATTATTCATTTATTTATATGTGGTGCTGAGAATTGAACCCAGTGCCTCACACATGCTAGGCAAGTGCTCTACCACTGAGCCACAACCCTATCCCACAAAAGCAGTTTTCAACAAGAAAGAAAAGCTGGATATGTCACACTTCCTTATTTCAAAATATATGACAGAGCTACAGTAGTCAAACCAGTGTGGCACTGATAAAAAGACAATTGGAACTAAGTAGCCCCCAAATAAGCCTATGCATTTATGTGAAGGGTGCTTATAAATACACGGTTGAGAAAGGATAGTGTCTTCAATAAATGGTGCTGGGGAAACTGGATATACACATGCAGACAAATGAAATTGGATCTTTATCTCATGGCATAAACAACAACAATAACACAAAATAAACTCAAATTGGATAAGGAAAACTTGAAACCACAACACTACTATATCAAGAGCACAGGCAACAAAAGCAAATTAGACAAGTAGAATTGCATCAAACTTCTGCACAGCAAACTGAACAAAATGAAAAGGCAGCCTACTAAGTGGGAGAAAATATTTGCAAACTATGTATCTGATAAGGGGTTAATATACAAGGCACTCAATAACCAAAAGGAAAAGACCTCCTTCCTCCCCCCCAAAAAACCCCACAATTGAAAAATAGGTTAAAGACCTGCCTAGATGCTTTTCCTTAAAATCAATACATATGGCCAACAAATATATTAAAAGGTGCTCAGCATCTTTTTTTTTTAAGAGAGAATTTTTTAATATTTATTTTTCAGTTTTTGGTGGACACAACATCTTTATTTTATTTTTATGTGGTGCTGAGGATCGAACCCAGCGCCACGCGCATGCCAGGCAAGTGCGCTACCGCTTGAGCCACATCCCCAGCCCTGCTCAGCATCTTTTATCATCAGGTAAATACAAATCAAAACCCAATGAGATATCCAAAATATAAAAGATGTTGTCAAGTATATACAGAAAAAGAACCCTTGTACACTGTTGGTCGGTGTTTTAGTTTTGTGTTCTGTGACCAAAAGGCCAGACAAGAACAACTCAGAGAAGGGAAAGTTTATTTTGACTCATGGATTCAGAGGTTTAGTCCATGGTCAGCCAACTCCATAGCTCTGGACCTAAGGTGAAGTAGAACATCACGGCAGAAGGATGTGACAGAAAGAAGCAACTCAGGACATCACAACCATGAAGCAGAGAGAGTTCTGCTCACCAGGGACAAAATAGTAAACCCCAATATGAGGCAAGACATCATGGTGGAAGAGTGTGGCAAAGGAAAGCTACTTAGTTTGTTACAGCCAGGAAAGAGCTGGAGAGCTAGTACGAAATGAATCAGGGATAATATAATTCCACCGGCATACCCCTACTGGTCTACTTCCTCCAGCCACACCGTATCTGCCTTCAATAACCACCCATTAATCCATTCAGATTATCAATCTATCAAATGGATTAATCCACCAATCTGGTTACAACTCTTATACTCTTAAAACAATTTTGCCTCTGAACATTAATACATTTTCTTACACATGAACTTTTGGCAAGACACCTCATATTTATACCATTAAATTCTGCCCCTGGCCTCCGAAAGCTCATGCCTATCTCACAATGCAAAATACATTTAATTCATTTCCAAAACACTCTATCGTCTCATATGTTGCCATTTTATTTTGTTGACTGCTGTGCAGCATTACTCAGAAGACCAAGTCCAAAATCTCATCTGAGACTCAAGGCAAACTCTTTATCTGTGAGCCTCTATAAAGATCAAAAGCAGGTTACATATGATGGCACGAAGTACTTCCATTCCAAAAGGGAGAAGTAGGGACATGGAAAGAAGATGAGACCAAAGCAAGAACTAAGTCCACCTGGGCTAACAAGTCCTGTAGCTTAGGTCCAGCATCAAGGGGACATGGCATCATGATGTTTTCTCCAAAGGGCTTGTGTGGTTCTGCCCCCATAATATTGCTGGTTATAGCCCACGTGGCATTTCTCTTGGTTTGTTTCTGCTTGATTTCTGCAGCTTTGGCTTTCTTCTTACATCTTCATGCATTGCCTTCTCAGGGATTCCAACTCTGCTTTACTTTGCCTGGCTTCCCAGGTCTTCCTTTGACATTTTGGTGGAAGCCTCCATGACCCCGTGACTCCATCATTCTGCATTCATGCAGAACCAGCACCACATGGATGACACCAAGTTTTGCTGCCATGTTGAACAGTAGCCAAGCCTTCTGGCACCGTGGCTATAGTGGCCTGTGAGTGGCTGAGCATGGTGAAACAACTTTTTAGGCCACCCCTTGTGCAAGCAGGGTGCTCTCATTGTCTGGTCTCAAAGGAGTTTTTATTTTTACACCCTTGAGCCTGTGATAGATGTGGCCTTGCCAATTCCCAGTATGCCTTCAAGCTGTCTTTTCTATTGTCTGGCTGTGTGAAGTATTTAGCATTTCTTCAGTAGTTGTAAATTCTTCAACAACCACACTTCCTTGATCCCAGTTTTACTCACAATTTTCTGGCCAAATTGCAAGTTTTTCAGATCTTTCTGCTTTGCTTTCTGCTGCTGATTATCACTGTAAACTTGGCTAAAGGGCATCAGCAGTGTCCATACCAGTGCCTGAGTGGTCCATTCAGCCTTTGCATTTAACCTCATGCTAAGTCTCAGGATATGGGCAAAATGTAGACAGCTATTTTTGCCAAAAGTTACATGAATGACCTCTAGTCAATGACCTCTAGTTCTCTAAACTTGAGGACTCAATTTTAATAGAGTCCTCCTTCCCCTCTGAAACTTGAGCCAAATCTTTACTGTCAGCATTCCTATTGACATTCTGGTCTTCTGAGATCCCATCAGTCTCACCCATCAAGCTCTGCTTACAACATTCTAAGGCTTCTGCATCCTGCATCTCCAAACTTTTCCAAAATCCCCCTGCAAACCAGTTCCAAATACTTATGGACCACATGGTCAGGTTAGTCACAGAAATGGCCCCACTCCTAGAACCAAATTCTTGTTTTAGTCAGTTTTGGGTCATTGTGACCAAAACCCCAAAAGGATGAGGAAAAGTTTATTTTGGGTCATGGGTTCAAAGGTTAATTCCATGGCTGGCTAACTCCATAGCTCTGGGCCCAGTGTAAAGCAGAACATAATGGCAGGAGGGCCTGGCAGAGGAAAGCTACTCAGTTCATGACAGCCAGGAAGCAGAGAAAGAAAATAAGTACAAGGAGCAGAGCATAATATAATCTCCAAGGGCATGCTGCCAGTGACTTTCTTCCTTTAGCTGTACCCTGTCTGCCTAAAGTTACCACCCATTAATCCATTTAAACTATTAACTCATCAAATGGATTAATCCATGGATGAGGTTACAGCTCTCATAATGTAATCATTTTACCTCTGAACACTACTGCACTGTTTTACACATTTCATATCCAAATCATAACAGTGGGTATGTAAATTGGGATAGCCATTATATAAAACAGTATGGGGGTTCCTCCTCAGAAAAATTAAAAATTACCAGCAATCTCACTTCTAAGTGTATATCCAAAGGAAATAAAATTAGTATCTTGATGCCTGTACTTCCATGTTCATTGCAGCAATGTCTCAATAGTAAAGATATGAAAATAAAATCTGATGTTTCTGTATATCTTGGAGTATTATTCGACCTTAAAAAGGAAATTCTGCCATTTTAGATAACATTGATGAATCTAGAGGACACAGGTTAATTGAGAAATGCCAGATACAGGAAAATGTTGCCCAGTCTCCACTTAGATAAAATTTAAAATAGTTGAACTCATAAGCAGAGTAGATTGGTAGTTGTTTGAGGTTGAGGATTGGAGAAATGAGAGATGTTGGTCAAATGGTACAAAATTTCAGTTATGTAGGATGAATAAATTCTGAAGATCTAATGTGCAGCCTGGTGGCAGACTATATTGTATCTTTGAAATTTGGTAAGGTAGCTGCCATTGCAACCATATCCCTTAAAAGGCAACTTTTGCAAGTGGTAGCATGTTTAAAATGAAATTATATGAAATGTAACTTTCATTGCTCATAAATTTTTATTGAGATAGGCACATTCATTTGTTTATATATTACCCATGGCTGCTTTCACACTGCAAAAGATAAATTGAACATTTGCAACAGAAACTGTATATGGCCCTCAAATCCAAAAATACTATTTGGCCCTTTACAGAGAATGTTTGCTGATTCCTGGTATAGATGATTTTTTAATATCACTTTGAGCTTCAGAAGGACAAAGTGATGAAAAGTTCCAAACCTTTGAAAAATCTGCCTTTTGATGACTTTTGTCGATTTGCAAAATTTTGTGCATTATCTCTTTAGATACTGCTTCTGCCTCAGCCTAGTTCTTCTTTCCTTTTGGGACCCCAATTATGTGCAGAGGTATTTTTCATTATCACTTGTCTCTAGTGGAAAGGTCACCTCAAATTCCACCTCGTTTTTTTGTGTTTACTTTTTCTGGTCTTGACCTCTAATTGTTCAGTTTTCTTAGCTCTCAATGTTTTCAGACACATTAAAAACAAAAATAACCAACGAAACCTTGTTAGCTTTGCTAATTGTTCTCTATATGGTCCAAATTGTATAGTCCACTATTATTGAAAGTAGAGTCTATTTCCAAATATTTAAATATATTTTCCCCCATAATATGAGTTACTTTTATAGCTAATGTCACTTATCTTGAAAGGTCAGATTAGATTTGTTCATTATTTTGAAAATATCTGCCAGATAGTCTTCAGTTCACAGCTACTTATCCTGGAAAATTTTGGCAAATCTGAAACAATTATTTTTAAAAAGAAAATGTTCAACTCATTTAGTTATTAAGGACCTTGCCAAGAAATCAGCATAATGGTGCATGGAATATTTTTGTGGTTAATTTCATTTCATATAAATCATTGATAGTGAAGATTCTTATATTTAAACTAATGTGATTTATGAGTTCATAGGCACACACAAACCACAACTCTTTACAGTACTGTAAGAGCAAGTGGATGAATGGGATCACCATTGTAGGGAACTTCCACTCTTTGACCCAGCATTTGGCAGACCTAGTGAGGTGCAGTTTCAAACTACTTTATTTACTAAATGTCTTTAAACCTCCCTACCTTCTGTCTTTCCCTTAGAGAAAGTATAAGTAGAAACTCTGAAATATAAATTCTTATATTACAGGGAACTATATAATCCCATATTTTTCTAATCTTCCTGAATCCTGAGAATCATTCCATACAACAGCATAATTTTTAAAATATTTTTTGTTGTTGTTGATAGACCTTTATTTTATTTATTTATATGCGGTGCTGAGAATTGAACCCAGTGCCTCACACATGCCAGGCAAGTGTGCTACAGCTGAGCCACAGCCCCAGCCCCATGGCAGCATAATTTTTAATTGAGACCATGTCATACCTCTTCTTAAAATAAAAAAAGCCTTCCTTTTACACTTAAAAATAAAATCTGGAATTCTTGCCCTGATGTTTGATTATTAGAATGTAAGCTCTCTAAGAGCAGGGACCTTGTCTCTCTTCCCAATGTATTATCAGCACTAGAATGGTACCTCACAAAGAGATGTCATGAATAAATGCTCAATAAGTAAATATTGTATGTGTGGAAAGGAATTAAATACCTAGAGTTTCATATTTTCTGATTTTCCCTTTTTAGGTTGCTCTGTACAAAATTTTCACTTAGTACTATTTTGTGAATGTTTTTATTGGAAGTTCTGAGGCTTCTCAATTGTCATCCCTATAAACTACAATATTATTGATGCATTAATATTTTTGTCCCTTATCTTTGCTATGATTAATATGAATATATATATACATGTATGTATACACACTTATACATACACACATGTATACATATCATGATCAAATTATAAACACCTAACTGCAAGGAAGTTGGCTTTGACCTGTGAGCCATTATCTTTTTTTTCATCAAAGTCACAATCCTTATAAAAGCATTATCAGAATGATTGAACTCAACTTGGCTGCCTCAGTGGTAATAGGTACTAAATGGAGTGTACCTGTTTTTAGTTCCTAATAATTTGTCTCATGTCAACTGCTGTTTTGGTAGTTGATATTGAATTCTTAGTTTCAGGGTAAATTTTGGCAGTATGCATTTGCTTCAATTATAGATGCTTGGCAGTTGGCTTTTTTAGATTTTTTTTAATAGATGGACACAGTATCTTTATTTTGTTTATTTATTGTTATATGGTGCTGAGGATCGAACCCAGTGCATCACATGTGTGAGACAAGTGCTCTGCTACTGAGCTACAACCCCAGCGCTTGTCAATTGATTTTTGAAAACAAATGTTAAATCCTTTGTTTCCAAAATTTGAGATATTAACTTTTTCAGGAAGCTCACAAGATGGTGAGAGAAGCAAATGTCAAGCAGGCAACAGCAGAAAAACAGCTGAAAGAAGCACAAGGGAAAGTAAGTTTTTATGGCTTTTAATAGAATGAAATTTAAAGAAATTACTAATAATCATTTTAAGGATACATTAATACTGATTAGATTTTTGTTCTGGTTGTAAAAGTAGTACTTATTCTAGCTTTGAAAGCTATAGAAAAATGTAAAGAAGAAAATAGTTGCTACCTAGATATAATTAATAGTGAACATTGGTGTCCATTTATATTAGAACCAAATGATTTAAAGCCTTGTAAATCACATCTTAAAGTGAACATTTATTTTCTTAGCTTACTGAAAAGCCACATAAATGTTAGATGTTACTATTTTAGTAAGATCTATTTTTTACTATTAAAATTATTAAAATCTACTATTTTAGGAGTGAACTACAACTGATCATGAGTTATTAAATTTTGAAGATTTCAAAAGTTTATATACATTAAATATTTTGTTTTTGATCATTTTGATGACTAGTAATTGTATTCAGACCTTGTAGAAACATCAAAAAACTTGGATATACTTTCATTTTATTACTCCACAGGAAAGACAAATTAGGCTTATTTTCCATCTTTGAAAGTGTCTTGAGCAAATTGCTAGCATTTGGCTACATATGTCATAAAACATATTTAGTGTGTATTACTGTTGGTTTCTCTTCAAGATTGATGTACTTCAAGCAGAAGTAGCTGCGTTGAAGACACTCGTGTTGTCCAGTTCTCCAACGTCACCCACACAAGAGCCTCTGCCAGGTGGAAAGACACCTTTTAAAAAGGGGCATACAAGAAATAAAAGTACAAGCAGTGCTATGAGTGGCAGTCATCAGGACCTCAGTGTGATACAGCCAATTGTAAAAGACTGCAAAGAGGTAACTGGTCAAGGACTGTCCCCTCTGACTCTATTGATACTTGTTAATTCTCATCACTGAGGTCAGTTATGATTTTTGCCAGCAAAACTTTTAGTACAAAATATGAAATATTAAGATGGGGGAGGCTTTATCTAGAGCTGGCTGCTTTCAGGGATTCTTCACTTCCATTTTCTACTTGACTGCCCTTGGAGTACCTGCTGGAAACTTGGTAAGTTTCTTAATCTCAATTTTTCATTTAGGGAACAAACTGTCTTGTGTTATATAAAGGAGAGTGGGTGGCTTTAGTAACCTAGTTCTTAGGTTACTAAAATGTATTGCTAGAATGCTCTTGTAAATTACAAATATAAGAAATATGTGAAAATAAAACAAGGTGTTTTTGGTTTTTTTTTCAATGTTGGGGATTGGACCCAGGGTCTAGTGCATGCTAAGCAAATGCTCTACCACTGACCTTCATACCTAGCTTTAAGGTGATTTTCTTAAAAATTAGTGTATTGCTTTTATTTAATTCTGAGAAAAGTAGAATTTTTTATTATTAAGAGATTCTTAGAGTTAATTCAGATACTTAAGCAACAAAAAATAGAAATAATGGCAGCTTTATCATTTTAGAAGACATGTTATAAAGATAACTGAGTTAGTGTGCTAATGTTTTGAATACTTAAGAGTAAAAATTATGTTATTATAAAATATTTTTAATTTTATCATTGCAAACGATGGCAAAGCATTTCCCAGGGGATTCATCAATAATTCATGGAGCACCACTTCCTTGTGTTTTCTTTTCTTTCTTTCTTTTTTTTTTTTTAGTTGTAGTTGGACACAATACCTTTTTTAAAATTTATTTTTATGTAATGCTGAGGATCGAACCCAGTGCCCCACACACTCTAGACAAGTACTCTACTACTGAGCTACAACCCCAGTCCCATCCCTGTTTTTTTTCCTCAAGAGCTATATTTTACATTGTTGAATTCAAATCCATCATAATCTCGAAGAAGCTATTTATAATTTTTCAGTTAAATTTTTTCATGGAAGCCAGGAATTTATTAAATTATCTTAATTGAATTGCATTTTGTTTTGTTATTAATGAAAATGCTAATTAGAAATACTTGGTCAAATCTGGATGTTACAAAATATAAAATATACATTGCTTTCTTTGAAATATTTAACAAACATTTTTAGTCATAACTTTAATTTTGATTTCTTTGAACTTAAATAGCATTTTTAATGGCTTGTTCCCACTTGCATTTTTGCTATAGTTTCTCACTCATGTGTAATTTTGTTCTTTTCCCCTGTGTTTATACTGACAAAATTTAGATGTTTTCTCATGGAATATTTTAAAGGTTTGTTTTTTGGTTTTTGAAATTCCTTAAAATAAGAATAGGCAGCATATAACTTCAAAATAATAGCTTTTTGCTTTTTTAGGTATTATCTTATATTCTGATGTGTTATGAAAAATGTCAAAAAGTTTTAATAAGACAAAAAATTGGCCTAATGTAACTCTTAGAATCAGATGTGACTATCTCAAACAAAATATGCCCGTGATTCTGTAGAAAACCTGATGGGACATGCAGTCATGTTATTAGCAACCTATCTTCTGAAAGCCTTTAAAACTCATTTATGCATGCAGACACACACTCAAGGCAGTCTTTAAGATCATACTGCTCAGATTTTTTGAGTGTAGACTTTACTATTTTCTTACTGTATAGCCTTGGGCAAGTTACTTTATTTAAGTCATAACTTCCTTATCTATAAAATGGTGATTGTAATAGCTGTCTCACACAGTTCTGTGGATTAAATTTATAAAATGCTTACCATAGTTGTTGCAAGAGTCAGCTTTTAAGAAATGGTTTAAATTACTGCCTTTACATTAGACTCTTTCCTTAGAATACCATATCTGCCTTGGGGTTTATGTTCATTTTTTTAATAAACTTACAAAGAAAATGAATATGAAAACATTAAGTATTTATCTGCTAATATTCTTTATCCTTTTGCCTTTAATTTGATTCAAGGAATTTATGAATTGGGATGAAAAAATTCACATTGAGATTGTCATTATACATCTTAAAAGAAAGTCTGTAGTAAAGCTTGGATACCCTCAGCCTTTTGTTACTTTCACATAAAGAAACTGCACCTCTGATTAAGCTACTTAGAAGCCAGCCACAACTGTAGTCCCATGTGTCATACATAGGGTATTAAGTGCATCTGGAGAAGAGTGGCTTAGGATTGTAAAAGAACAAGGGAGACACTTCTCTTTGGGTGGCTGGTGTAGGTGTAGCTTTGTCTTCCAGCAGATGGTGTTGAATAGGTAAGTAGAGGGAATATTAGGATCTGCAGGGAAGAATACTTGGGGAAATTTTGTTATAGGGAGAAGGGAAAGAAGAGGAATAGCTAAAGAAGTGGTTAGGAAAATGAGTACCAGAAGTGGATTATTCTCAGTAATTCAAATGGTAATTACTAGATGTTGATGTACCAGAAATATCTAAACATATTTTAAGATAGTCAATTTAGCAGCCTAATGTGTGCTTCTTTTTGTCTTTTTGCTAATACAATGAACATTTTGGCAATTCTTCTAGAAATATTTTCAGGTAATAGCAGAGCAATTAGTGTCATTTTTTACCCCATATTAAGTTTCACAGTTTAGTCTCAGTTTGAGCAGTTTACTTCGTTAACTTGGCTCCACTTTATCATTGTTTTCAGAAAAGACTTACCCGTTTTTATATTAAAACAGTGTGCACCTTTGTCTTAAGAACAGCTCCAATGTTAATTTTGGGGGACCAGAGTTGAGGAAAAAGGTAGAATCATTGGATACCATAGTGGATACATTAAAAAGGGTCAGTCAGTCATTTCAGAGTCATTTTTTTTTTCTTAAAGAAAAATTGCTAACATGTTTTAAAACGAATCAGGGATGTTTCAGTTCATTATTTTAAATGAGCGTTTACTTTTCAGTAATGTTTAAATTAGATTTTTGTTTTATAAAATGGTTTTGTGTTTGTTCTTTTTATAAAGTTGTTTTGTGCTTTCTTTTGGTTTGTTAGGCTGATTTATCTCTGTATAACGAATTCAGATCTTGGAAGGATGAGCCCACAATGGACAGAACATGTCCTTTCTTAGACAAAATCTATCAGGAAGATATCTTTCCATGTTTAACATTCTCAAAAAGTGAGGTAATTTTTTTTTCTTTTTTGTAGGAATGCATTAAAGTTGTTTCTGTTCTTTTTACTAAGTCATGTTACATATTTTCATATTTCTTACATTAGTAAGTTATTATAAAATGTTATGTTTTGCCATTTTTTCCATTCCATATTAGAGTCATAGTTGTTGGCATTCAGTTACTGAACATCTTTTCTTCTTTGAGCAGAGGATCATTCACACTGAAGTGTGTGTTGCACTGAAGTGAAGTGTAAATACATTTAGGGAGGAGGGCTTATTTCTTGATCGGCAGTTCCAGGTTTAGTGTAAGGGAAGTTCTCTATACAGTCTTGTTAAAAGTTTTGTATGTGATAAAAATCCATGTTTAGTTTCTGCATCTTTTTAAACAGGAAAAATAACGCCTTCTTTGCCTTTGCCACAGGGTTAAGAGAAAGAAGTGAAGTAGATTATATATAAAAACTTTTTAAAAATACAAGTCATATACAAATGTAAAGTCATAATTTTACTTTGTTCTTCCATATAAAAGGTTTGTCTTCAGATATTCTGTAAATTAATGTTTAAGAAATTTAATCCTAAGAGTTTTGTATTAAGTCTTTTAAGGATTTAGTTATAACATTACTTTTAAGGAGAACTTAATATGAACATTGTAACACTTTTGATATGAATGTGTGTTTATTATAGCTCTGTAGCTGGTTTCAAATAGGCCATTCAGTATTAGTTATCTTGCTAAGCTGAAGAAGCTTGCTTTTTTGTGTGTGTGTGTGTGATGGTGGGGATTGAACCAGGCTTTATTTAGGTTGTCAAAATGCTCTGCCACTGAGCTCCATCCTCAGCCCTCAGAAATTTACCTTTGTTACCTACTAATCAGTTGTTACCTTCTCCATCTGGAGACTTAATATTTGATAATGCAATTATTTTTTGCAGTCTTTTATAAATATAAATACATATTGAGAAAATATATTGTCTAAAATTAGTATATGTTGCTGTGTTATAAATGACATGTATGTAAATTAGCAGAAGAAAGCATTAGGATATTCATTCTGAAATGGCATTTACAGTGGGGGTTAATTGTAGGTAAGAAGTGAACAGAGACTGGAATTAATACCTTAGATAATGAAAAAAGTTACTTCACTACAACTAAATTGCCTTTCATACCAGTATCTGAATTATAAAAGAAGTTAAATCGAGAATATGTATTTTTTTTTCCTTTTTGTTAGGTAAGGCCAAGTTAGTGAAACTTGGGGAAAGATTAATTCATAAAATTAGTTAACCATAGAATATAATTTGGTGCTTTTCTGCCAGCATGGCATCTAATACTTTTATTTTTTTTTTAAGTTGGCTTCAGCTGTTCTGGAGGCTGTGGAAAACAATACTCTAAGCATTGAACCAGTGGGATTACAACCTATTCGATTTGTGAAAGCTTCTGCTGTGGAATGTGGAGGACCAAAGTAGGTTTTCACATTTGTAGCTTGTAAAAATAATGAATTTTTGTGTGTGTGCATTTGTTAATTTTTTTAGTTTTAATTGTGGTTACATCTCCTTGGGTTTCTATTCAGAGCCCCAAAACAGATTCCCAGACAGTGTGGGAGATAACATTTCAAATTTAGCATCAAGAGAGTCTTTTAAATTACAAAAATATACATATATGATAGGGATCCAGGTAGACTAATGATTAGAAACATGGTTTTTGTTTTTTTAACCCCATGTTGTGACCCATTTAGTGGATTGTAGGCAGATTTTTATTTGTTATACTTGTGTATAGCTGTGTACACTGGGTGTCTGTGTGAAATATTTCTGAGGGTTACCATAAAAATAATTTGAGGAGATACTGAATTAGACCAAGTCTTATCAATAAAAACAGGGTGCCAAAGAAATTGGTTCAATCCTCACCTTGCATATTGCTAATATAAAGTGTTCTCACTTTTGTAAATAATCAGTTCTGTCTTTCATGTGTGAAAAGTATTTGGGATTTACATGTGTGTGTGTGTAAGTATGTTTTTTTGTGGTGTTGGGGATTGAACCCTGGGTCTTCTTGCACCTGGTGGACATGCACTCTACTTCTATCCCCAGCCTGCTGTTTGGGGTCAGAGGTAAGACTGCCATATTTCATAGCAAGGCAAGCTGTTTTCGTCCAATCCCATGAGTAGGAAAGATTAAAACCAGTTTTTAGATAGTGCTGGTTTTAGATAAAGGTAAATGTTTGGCCTAAAACCAACACTGAATTGTACCCTGTTTTATGTTTTAAAAATGACTTGGAAAACTTTTGAGGAAGGTACTTAGTTAGTATATAAAAAGCAGATCAATATGGGAGACTGGAAAGCCCAACAGAGCTTGTAGAAAGCAATAATTGACTTTCCTCAGGATTATTGTGAAGTCAGAAGATGAAAAGACTGGTTGAAATTAACTAATAAGTCTGTTAAAATCTGTTGTAAAAGTTCTGTTCTTCCATTTCTCACGATGTGCATACATTCTCAGCAAGCTTAGAGAATGATTGTATTCATGTGACTGTTTGTGGAGTCTGTCTGTGAGCCACACATCTACCCAGAGTCTGTCCTGTGTCACACTCCCCTTGTGACACACCTCTAGCACAGTGGCCCCTGAATCATAGGAAAGGATTTAAATTCTACAAACACCCAAGTATTTTTAACTTAGTCCTTCAACCCCTCAATTGAAGAATCAAATTTTGTGATAGCATTTTTTTATACTTTGAAGCTCTATGTCATACTTTATTTTAAATATAGCATATAATAGTTTTTATTGTATAATTTAAATTTTGTGTCTATGATATATCACACATATAATACATTTGCAAATACCATCGAATGATGACAAATAGGGGTATTAGTGAAAATGAATTTACAGTGTTTTAGTAAAACAGTTACATACTTAGAGAACAGTTTGCCAGTTTAAGGATACTGTGCTTGTTGGCATGAGCTCAGAAGCCAAGGAGTTTGTAGGATATATCATGTGGAAAAACTGAAGGAAGAGGTCTTTTTATTATTTTTTAAAATATTTTTTTAGTTGTAGATGGACACAATACCTTTATTTATTTTTATGTGGTGCTGAGGATCGAACCCAGTGTCTCACACTTGTAGGCAAGCCATTTTCCATTGTACTACAGCCCAGCCCTTTTTATTTATTTATTTGTTGGTATGAGGGATTGAACCCAGGGACACTTAACCACTGAGCCACATTCCCAGCCTGTTTTTATTTTTTTGAGACAGGTTCTCAGTAAGTTGCTAGGGCCTTGCCAAGTAAGTTGCTGAAGCTTGTGATCCTCCAAGTAAGTTGCTGAACCTTCTGATCCTCCTGCCTCAGCCTCCTGAGCCTCTGGGATTACAGGTGTGTGCCACCACACCTGACATATTGTCTTTTTAAAATGAAATGTAAAGTGTGGCCTTTACCAAGATTCTTGTGGTCTGGTTATGAAGATAGTGACTAAATAAATGTCATAGTGCTATAGGAATTTTGAGGAAGGCAAGATTATTCCAAATGTGATCAGGGACTCTTGAAGGGAGGAAGATTTGATCTGTTTTTATATCTATTCCCAGAAGAATAGTGTATATAAAAATAATTTTTATCAGCTTGATGCTACTTTTTCTTCTTGGGTAAATTATAATTACAAGAACTTCTAACACTGGAATCTTAAATTTATTGACCTTTTATTCTCCCCAAGTTAGTAATTAATACTTTGAAATAGTTATAAGTCATTAAAACAATTTGCTAATAAAGGAACAATGGAGACAAAATCCTTAAAAAGATCAAAAGTGTTTTGTGATTTTCATGGCCACCTCCAAAATTATCCTGTTCCAAATAACAACAAATTCCTCAGGGTGTTTCCTTACTATGGAGGTACATTTGTATTATGTTTCTTATAGAGCTGATATTTAATGTTTATATAATACATTTTTCTTTATTATTATATAACTTACAATGTAATATAAAATGCCATTTACCACTTTATTTTACTTAGAAAAGTGTTAAATTTTTTAAAAAATACCTTTATTTTTATTTATTTATTTATTTATTTAATGTGGTGCTGAGGATCGAACACAGGGCCTTAGGCATGCGAGGCGAGTGCTCTACCACTGAGCTACAACCCTAGCCCCATGCAGTGTTAATTTTATATTGATAAGAGTAATAGTTGTATTTAGCCAAATTCTTAGCTTCCTAGGGTGGCAAGTCTAGCCTGATAAGCAAGTGAGCTTCATCTCATGGAGCAGTAGTGACAAGTGGCTCATTACTGATGCATCAGTCACTGAATGTCAGCTGTGTGCCAGGCACGTGCTTTGTGCCAGGCACTTAAAGATGAATGAGACACTGTCTCTGTCCTCAAGAGGCTTACAGTCTCATCCCTGACAGGGAAGTCCTTGTGCCAAATAGGAAAGATGGTACAAAATGCAGTGTGCTGTTTATATGTGTGTTAAGATTCAGTATGTTTGTAATGTGGCTTAGTCCTTTCTACTTCTGCATTAAGTGCATATAAGCCAACCAATTAAACAAGGAAAAAAAAAAAAAGTACCTCATCCAGAAGTTGTTACCCTGCAAGCTATTGAGAACAGGGTTTGGGGGGTTTTTGTTTATTTGTTTTAAGACAGGGTTTTGCTACATTGTTGAGACTGGCTTCTTTGAATTTGTGATCCTCCTGCTTCAGCCTCCCAAGCTGCCCGGTTTACAGGTGTGCAACACCCTGCCCAGCAAGAACAGGTTTTGAGACTTGAACAGTCATCATTAAGTTCTCAGCTGAGAAGTTGAAGTCCTTGTACTAAGCTGAGCACTGTCCTAGGGCTGATTACTTATTTTAAATTTGTTCTAGGATAGGACATATCACACAGAAATATTTGGTTTCTGGTTCTAGAAGCATTTAGTGTTATGGTATTAAGCATATATTAGAATATAAACTCCTTAAGGACACAGATTTTGTTCTTTTCATCACTATAGCCCAGCATTCAGAAAAGGGTTTGTTACATAGTAAGTTCTCAAGTATTTGTTGTTTACTGAGTGAATATATAACTTATATTAAGGGCAGGAGCAAAATGCTTTTAATTTTAAAAAGTGATATTTATTATTTTACAGAAAATGTGCTCTCACTGGCCAGAGTAAGTCTTGTAAACACAGAATTAAGCTAGGGGACTCAAGCAACTATTATTACATTTCTCCTTTTTGCAGATATAGGGTAAGTGACTTAACCACAGTTTATTAATAAAATTCACTTTGATGCACGGCAATTGACTCATGACATTTTTTCCCTTTCTGCCTAGATCACTTCTGTATGTAATTTTTTTACATACATTCGATATATTCAGCAGGGACTCGTGAAACAGCAGGATGGTGAGTGTTCTTAATTTGCTGTAAGTATGTATATGAAGGTTTAGCAAAATGTATGACAAGTAATATCAAAAAAACTTTATTTTTTTACATTTATATTGAATCCCTTTTGTAGTTCTAATGAAATGTGTAGATAATTTGGGAATAAATCTCTCTTTAAAATATATATATATATATATTTAGTTGTAGATGTTTGTTTTTTATGTGGTGCTGAGGATCAAACACAGTGCCTCACACGTGCAGAGCGTGTATTCTACCACTGAGCCACAACCCAAGCCCCCAAAGTGTCTCTTTTTAAAAATAAAATATTCAATCTCTTTATTTGCCTCATTTTACACTCTTGAATTTTAAGCCAGTCCAGTTTTAATTTGTAAGGTATATGCGATCAATCAAGTGGTAAATGTTGAGGAGAGTACAAAGATTATTAAATTTGATTCTTAAGAGATGAAAATGAGAAAGCTCTAAAAGTGGTCAGATTTGTTTAAAACAATTGTTGGAAGCCACGAAGGAGCTCACGGTAAATTTTTTCTGTATTTTCTACTTTCACGTGTGAATTAATAAAGCAATCATGAGATGATTCTGAATGGAATAGATTGCTACATTCTAAACCAGCAGAAAGTGCACATGATGTTCCAGATGAGCCACCTCATACAAGTGTGTTAATATTTTTAATACAGTCTTCTGTGACTGCTCATGGTTTTATAGTCCAATGTCTTAAATATCAAGCATAAAAACTCATATGGCCTGACAGCTTTGAAGCAGTTTTTCTTGAGCACATGTAGTTTAGGGACAAGTCTATGCCAGTTTTGCATTTGAAATTGTGGGAGATTTTCCCATTTATATATTTTTAGGTACTGAAAATGTCTTTCAGTCACATAAACTAGTGAATCTCAATTCTATAGAAAAAGTAGTCACGCTGGGTGTGGTGGTGCACACCTGAAATCTCAGTGACTTGGGAGGCAGAAGAATCACTAGTTTGAAGCCAGCCTCAGCAAAAAGCAAAGTGCTAAACAACTCACTGAGAACCGTCTCTAAATAAAATACAAAATAGGGCTAGGAACATGGCTCAGTGGTTGAGTGCCCCTGCGTTCAATCCCTGGTACCCCCTCAAAAAAAAAAAAGAAAAAAAATTCATATCAACAAAACTTCAGTCTTTCTCAAACTCTGGTTTGTTGGAAAAATTGTATTTATTTAGAATCCCATATAATTGAACTTTAATGCCTAGAAGAATAGGAATGAAACCTGCCCTTAATTAAGCTGAATTTCAAAAGTCTGTGTAACATTAGTCTTTGAGCTGTATAATACTTTTTATGACTTTAAGAACACTGAAATCTTTTTAAATAACTGCTGGATAATATGATTTAAAATGGAGAACAGATGATTTATGTTGTTAAATTGTCAGCATATTTTTTTTTCCTTGTTAAAATAAGATTTGTAGGAAAGTCTGAAAGATAATTTACTTTATGAAAATAAGAAGAAAATGACATGAGTTATGGCGGCAAAGGTGATGCCTTCTCTGGTTTCTGTCCTCTTGGACTTCACATATTTGGTACTTGTCATAGACTGTGGGTTTATAGTAAACAAGTATTTTAATTTTAAAATCTGTTTTCTATGCCTTGTATGAAACAAGGATTAATGGCATCTAAGTCTAAGGCAGGGTTTCCTGACCTTGATACTACACCTTGACATACCAGATCTAAAAATTTAAAATGCTCCATGAAATGAAGCATTGGGGCAGATATGATGCCACAGGAAGAAAATCCTACACCTGACTTCATGCGTTAAGTTGTAGTCACAACACAGGCAAACTAAAAATACTCAAGCTATATGGATAAAGGGGTATGTAAGACATGAGTGAATTCATGTTTAGACTTGGATATCTTCCCCAAGAAACCTTATTTATATGTAAATATTCTCAAATCCAAAAATATCCCAAATCTGAAACACTTCTGGTCACAAACATTTCAGATAAGAGATACTCAGCCTGTGTTGACATTTTGAACTGAATAATCCTTTGTCAAGAAGGGTATGTGTTAGTGCATTGTAGAATATTGAACAGTATCCCTGGCTTTACTCACTAGATTCCAGCAGCAGTCCTTAGATGTGACAGTGAAAAATGTATGCTGACTTTGCCAAATGTGCCCTGGGGGACAAAGCTCCCCTGGTTGAGAACCACTGATAAATCAATCCCATCTGACATAGACCTTGTATTATTTGAAATACTAAATAGATTTTTCTACTTATAGTGGAAAATTATAAAAGAATATAGAGTTGAAATTTACAGATAATCCTTTACATTTATTTTTAATTTGAGCCCAACACAGACTTTTCCCTATTATTACAAAGAATGTTACTGAGTTTTCTGGTTTGTATCATTTTCCTTTTTTCTAGTTCACTCTCTGTTAGTGTTAACGAAGACTAAAATGCTAAAATATAGCGTACTAAAGCAAGAAGATCTATAAGTTTAATTATAACTTGAAAAATTGAACATTGAATTATACTCACTTCTGAGGGAACAAAATTGACAGTTACTCAAAACACTGAAGTATATACCTTTTGGGGGCTAAAATAATAGTATTTGAAGTATTGAACAAATAGTTCTGACAAAACATGAATATTACTTTTATTGATAAAACTGGAATGCCCATAAGTACGTGGAGAAGTTTGTGTGAAATATTGAAAGACTGTTTGGGCATTAGGTGTGTCATTAGGAAATGCCCAATTTGCATTGTTACCTAATCTTAAATTTTTAGATGTTTTGTTATGATTTACACAACTGTCTTCTCTGTTTGTATAGTTGATCAGATGTTTTGGGAAATTATGCAGTTGAGAAAAGAGATGTCATTGGCAAAGCTGGGATATTTCAAAGAGGAACTCTAATGCTCTGCGTGGGACCATGCATGAACCTCCCGGAATATCTGAAAAATGGCTGAATATTTTTATGGTTATTTGATATTTATTTCTAAGGAGTGGGCCCAAGACTTTTTCCCCTTATTGCAGATTACACCAAGAAGTACTGTGATTTCTTTTTAACTGACCTATGCTGTTTCTGCTTATTCTTTAGTTGAACACACTATAAAGAATTGCAGGTGTACTAGTGATTGTAATTTATAGCTGCAAAAAAAAAAAACCAATAAATAAATATTAGATTGAATGTTTGTGTTCATATGTGAACAACATGGCAATAAACTTGAAAATTAAAGTAAAGTGGAAAAAAAAATCCTAGGAGAAAAGTTTTGATTAAGAAGAAATCAGAGGGCTGGGGCTGTAACTCATTGGCAGAGCATTTACCTAGCATGCATGAGGGTTTGATCCTTAGCACTGCATAAAAATAAACAAATAAAATAAAGACAGTCTGTCCATGTACAACTACAAAAAGTAAATTTTTAAAAAAAGAGGAAATCAGAAACTTGAGCATTGCTATTACTATTAAAGGAAATACTTAAAACTTTACCCACAAGAAAATTCTAGGCCCAGGTGATTTTACTAATCTTTAAGGAATGGATTATTCTAATGTAAATTCTCTTCCAGAGAATAAGATTCTCCTATATCAAAAACAATATGACCTTGATAGTAAAACATAGGGATGATACAAGAAAGAAAAATCATGGGTCCATGTTAGACATGGATATAAACATGCAAATGCCTATAGAATATACCACACTGACCACGTGGCATTTATTCCAGAAATGCAATGCTGATATATTAGAAAACTGATAAAATCTCATTCACCATATTTGCAGAATAAAATTTGATCAGTAGTTGAAGAAAAACATTTAATAAATCAATGACCACTAATAACAACCAAGTTAAATATAAGTGAGAGAATACTTTTCAACTTGTTAAGGGTATCTACAGAAATCTTATAATAAATATCCTGGGGAGGAAAGTGCTAGAAGCATTCTCTTTAAAATGCACCAGAGAAGGGTAATAATTATCCTCATTTTTTATTTCATATTGTAGTAGAAGTTAGCCACTGCAGTAAGATGAGAAAAATAAAAGTGTGATAATTAGAAAGAATAGAGTAAAAGTATCATTTTCTACAGATGGTGTGATTGTCTGCATAGGAAAGTAAAAAAAGGTGTTCCATCAGATTATTAAGCATTAATTGGAGAGTTTAGTAAGATAGCTAAACATAAGGTCAATATATAATTGTGATTTACACTTTTATACACCAGCCATAGAAAATTTAAAAAGAAAAGAAAATTAGAAAACTGTTTTTTACAAGATGCCAAACAATTGCAAGAAGAATTCTAAAGTGCCTAGTAATAAATCTAACCAAATATATGCCAGACTTGGTTATAGAAAGTTATAAAACTTATAAAGATAGTAGGAGGATTAAAATGATGTTATGGTTATGAGAAGATATATATAGGATTAGGATGATATATCATTATATCATTTTAATATAAATAAACTGTCAGTTCCCACCAAATTGGTCTATATAGAGATTTGATATGTCTTCCAACTAAATCCCACCATTTCTCCTAGGTTTGACAAACTGATTAAAAAAAAAAATTTTTTTGACAAAGTTAAGGATGAAGAGTGAGCAAGGTATTAATGAAAAAGGAGCAAGAATTTTACTCTATTAGAAGGACTTTTAATGAAGCTGAAGTATTGGAGTGTGCTATTGGTGCAGAAACAGACAAAACGACCAAAACAAATAGAAAGCTCCAAGTTAGACTCTCACAAATATAAATCTTATACTGACTGGAAGCATGGTAGAATCAACAGTAGAAAAGACTTTGTAAAATGGAGACAACGAAAAAGAAATGAAGATAGGAAAATTGGATCTCTTCCTCACACCATGCACAAGAAAACCCTGTTTTATTCATCTTTTTCTTTCTTTTTTTTTTTTTTTTTGTGGTACTGAGGATTGAACTCAGGTCCTTACAAATACAAGGCAAGCACTCTACCACTGACCCACATCCCTAGCCCATCAACTCTTGTTTTGAGTGCCCTTAAACATTAGAACTTTTGATGTAGAAAACATTCAACTATGAGAAGGTATTTGTAACACAACTAATAGTAGATTGGAATCAAGTATATACACAGTTCTACAAATGAACAAGAATAAAGCAGACAACAGGAGAATGGGCAAAAGACAAGCAGGTCTTCCACAAAATTAGAAATACATAAGGGCCAATAGACATTAAAAATTTTTCACCTCTGTTAAGGAAACATGGAGACTGCAATGACACCTTTAAGTTTATTCAATTGGCAAAAATTAAGAAACCCAACAAAATCTAATTTTTAAAATTTCAGTCAATAGACTCATTTATTGCTTTTGGGAGTGTGAATTGATATATCCATTGTGAAAAACCATGCATTTGAGAGGCTGAACATTTGTATACTCATGGGCCAGCAAATCCTCTTCTAGGTATATTTTCAAAAGAAATAACTGTACAAAATGCCCCAGAATACATATGTAAGAATGTTCTGGAAAAAAATCCAGATATTTGTCTATAGAATAATATAATGTGTTCACTAAAGAACTGTTGCATGGCAACAAATGAATGAATTCCAGGTACTAGCAGCACAGTAACCTAACAGATGGAACAAAAAAGGCCACTCCCAGAAATCACCATGATGATTCTCTCATAAAGGTCAAAACCTACTACAACTACACAGCTGTTTAGACATACATATATATATATATATATATATATATATGTCTAAATATATGATAAAACCAAGGTAGTAACAAAGTTCAGGGTATCTTTGGGTGTGTGGGAAGAGACAAAGGTAGGAGAAAACAAATATCTGAGTAAGTCACCATTAATGTTCTAGTCCCTGGGTTGGGTTGTGGGTTCAAGAATGTTCATTTGTCATTAAAAGTAAATGCATGAATGAATAAGACACTTGGTGCTGTTACGAACCAAGGACTATGATTAGCTCATTTTGTATGCACCTACATTCCAAAACAAGACATAGCAGGAACTCTATGAATTGAATTTCAGAGAGAAGAAAGAAATCACATTTAGATCCTAGGTTTTTGGCTGGAGCTTTTGCTGCAGTTTATTCAAATGGAGAAATCTATGGATGGGGCAAATTTGATATGTGTGAAAAAGACAAGAGTTCAGTGTTTGACAGAAGTGACAGGCCCATTAAGCATCAGAGTGGGATGTTAAGTAGGTATTGGATATATGAGTCTAAATTCAATGATAAGCCAGGTCAAGAGATAAGTTTGGGAGTCATTAGCTAAAGGACCAGAGGAGCTGTAGGGGATACAGAAGTACATAGTA
This sequence comes from Marmota monax, assembly GCF_021218885.2. Taxonomy (NCBI): domain Eukaryota; kingdom Metazoa; phylum Chordata; class Mammalia; order Rodentia; family Sciuridae; genus Marmota; species Marmota monax. The sequence continues at coordinate 6,770,423 of NW_026695212.1, forward strand.
ACTTGAGCCCTAAGTTACTTATGTCAGTGGTAAAAGTCCTCAGAGACGAATGAGGAACTGTTAGGAGCATTACTGCAAAAGAATTACTGTGTTAGTCAATTTATGCTTGGCAGATTATTTCTACACAGGATTTAACTGCCAAGATTACTAATCCTTAAAAAGAGGAAGACTTTTGACAAGTCTTTATCTTGGTTAGAGCTGGGAGGGGACCTGACCTTATATAAAGGGCTCTAGATTGTGGGGAGAATCACTCAGCAGACTTACACTCTGGCCCAGACTTGGCTTTCCTAAAACAAGGAGGTCATGAAGGTCACCACTTCTCTCTGGCCTCTGTAAAGACTGAATCAAGCGTTCTTCATCATCTCTCCCAGTCCTAAGACAATCACAGCCTTTGACTGAGTATGTACATTGAAAAAAAGAAAAAAAAATGTTTCTAAACATTGAGTTGTGGGAAGCCATTCTCTCACGTGATTTGAGTTACCTCTCTGGCTGGGTGAGAGGCGCTTAGACAACTGTGTCAGAGCCTTCACCACCCTGTCCCAGATGTGAGGGCTTGTCCCTGTGGAGGTGTGCCTGGCCACTGACCCGAAGACCAGTCACTGACCCTGACCTTGGAATGCTGCCCCCCTCAACCTTCATTGGATGGGATTTTCCCTTGAATTTTTGTTCCCTAATAAAAGCTCACTCCCTGGCGTGTGCGCTCTCTCTCTCTCTCTCTCTCTCTCTCTCTCTCTGGCTAGCCTCTTGTGTTAACCTCGCCACAGCATTAGGTGGCTGGAGGCGGGAGCTAGGAAAAGCCGTCTCCGGAGCTGGGCATTAAAGGTAACGAGAATTATGTCTGTTTAATTTTAAAACTCACTAGTTAATTTTTATGCTTCGAACCTCTTTTATGAAGCTCGCGTGCTGGTCGCGTGGCAGATTGAGTCTTAGTTCTTAAATGAACTTGGAATCACAGATCCACTGACCACCATAGCCACTGAATGGACCCCGTGTGTTCTTGTTTTGTGCATCCAGCATCTTAAAACAGATCTGCTTTTATCCAGAGATTTGTTTTCAAAAGCATTTTTTTTGTAGTGTTTTCCTCTAGCTGTGCTTTTTTTTTTCCTAAAATACACACAAGAATCCAAAGCACTATGAATCTGTTTTTATGCTAGTAAAAGGTTCTTCATTTTCTTCATGGAATGCAGCATGATTACCATCTCAACAGACAACTGGGTTTCTTGTCTTTTTATAGGTAGACAAATAGTAGTGGGTATGACTTTTGTACAGGCTTTCTAGAAAGAGAAAATTCCTCCTCGCTAAATTCATTCATTCTCTACACAGTTGAGAGGCTTGGAGGTGCTACTCTAGGTGGGGATACAGCATTGAACAAGATAGGCAAGATTCCAAGGCTCATGGAGCTCTGCCTAGTGAGAAATGGACAACGAATTTTAAAAGATGGGGTAAATGTGGTATAGGTACTTAAAATAGGGTCCAAGGCTAGAGAGGGAAATGAAAGATGACTTCAGATTTGGTGGTCAATAAAAGAAATATTAGGAGGTGACATTTTAAGCCAGGCTTCAAAAAGCTGGGCCCAGTCATGTGGGGGAAGAGAGCAGGGAGAACATTCTGAAACTGCTGTAAAGTTCCTATGGAGGCAACATGCCTGACATATTTAAAAAATGTGGAAGAGGGGCTGTGGCTATAGCTCAGTGGTAGAGCGCCCGCCTAGCACGTGTGAGGCACTGGATTTGATCCTCAGCGCCACATAAAAATAAATAAAGAAAAAAAATGTGGAAGAGTCCTGGAGTGCAGTCAGTGTTAGAAGAGTGGTCAGAAAAGTAGGAGAAGTGGACAGGGGTCAGACCAAGTAGATCTTTATAAGCCAAGGTTGGGAATTTGGAGTCTTCTGTGACAGCTCAGATGACAGTTCTGCACTTTGCTGGCTCTTTCTTAGCTTGGCCTTCAAATACTGGTATCTCCAGAGTTTTGCCTGGATGTCCCTCCTGTTTATCTAAATGTCCTTCAGATTTCACCTAGGGCTATTGCTTTAAAAACTATCTACATAACAATTGCTCATAATTCTACATCTTTAATGACATCATCCCTTACTTAGCTCCACAATTTTGTGTCTATCTACTTGCCAACTCAGCCTTCCCACTTGAATTTCTAATAGGAATCACAAACCTGAACATGGCCAAACTCACCCAGTCACTTAAGCAAAATTCTGAGGCTTGTTCTTGTTTCTCCATGTCTATCATCATTAACCCCAATTCCATCCCTCAACAAATCCCATCAGTGCTCTCCAGAATTTATCTAAAGTCCATTCACCCACTCAGCCCAGCCTTTCACCCAGACTTCTACCGTAATCTTTCATCTGGGGTCCTTGCATCCATTTCTGCCCTCCTACAATCTGCTACAGCAACTGAAGTGATTATTTCAAAACAAAAATCAGATAATGTCATTTCTCTACTTAAAAACCTTCAGTGTCTTCCCGTCACACTTAAAAAAAATATTCAAACTCAACAGAAAATCTTGATCAAGTTTTTACAGTGGTAGTTATTAATAGATAACAATAAAAATTAGCTTTAAAAACAATTCATAAATCTTTTTTAAAAACTGTAGAAGAGGATCAAACTTGCCAAAATTTAAGAAGACTAGAAACACTTCCTAAAGATAGTCTTTTAAGGAAGTTCACATACAGTTTACCTCAAGGACTGTGGCTTTCTGACTCAGAAAATCGGGTCAAATGTTTTCTCTTCTGTGAGGAAGTTAAAAGTAAGGACTTAAAAATAAGGGGGAGGAAAGACAGTGGAATGAGATGGACATCATTACCCTGAGTACATGTTTGAAGATGCGAATGGTGTGACTACTTTGTGTACAACCAGAGTTAGGAAAATTGTGCTCCATTTGTGTAATGTGAATTGTAATTCATTCTGCTGTCATATATAACAAAATTTTTTAAAAAGTGGGGAGAGATCTAATGATCTCTATAGAAAGGAGGTAGTGAAGTCAGAGAAACAGTAATGAGGGAGAAAAGGGAATGGGAAAGAGGAGGAATAGCAGAATGAAATTAACCAGACTAATATATCAGCGAATTCACTTTTATCTGTAACCATAATGTACCAATTAAAAGAAAAGAAAATAAAATAAAGGGACAAGGTCTGAGTGCTGTATTATAGAGCTGAAGGCCTCAGGGACAGCCTCAGGAGGGAGACAAGTTCCCATCACCCCATTCCCACATTTACCACATCTGTAGACTTAACTATGGTACCTCATCTTTTCTTTCTTTATCTTTTGAAGTTCTTTAGGAAACAGTCAATACCAAAACAAACCCAAACCACAGCTAATTAGGTTGCTATTCAAGAAAACAAATCCCTACTGAATTTGTACAAATGGGAACATCAAGAGAATAAGAAAACGTTAGCAATGTAAAGACAATAATGAAGGTAATATTTGTTACTGAGTGGAAGAAGTTTCAACTTAAAATTCCATTTGTCACCAGATGGATGGTACCCTCAGCTGGTTGCTCTGGACTCTAAGCAGGTATATTTCCATTCCCCTACCAACTTCCTTCTAAATTCCCTTGACTTTCCTTAGACCCTACTGAATGTCCAAACTGCTGGTGCTTGTACATCAGCCTCCTAACCAGGGGTCACATCCAGACAGCTTGCAGGCTCAGTAGTGTTTTCACATGGGTGCTATTCACCCTTGATGATGTTTTGGTTTATTTTTATGTTCCTTTTGCTTTAAAACAAATCAGTTTCCAACTTTTATAAATGAGACTTAAAATCTGCATTTCAAGTTTCTCTTAAAATTAGCCCTTTGGACAACACTTAGATGAAATTGTGATCCCACCCCCTGCATTTGGAAGGCTCTACCTATTAGCAGGACATGTCCTCTCTGGTTTGCTCTGTGCTCTGATTGTCTCCCTGACACCAAGGCTCAGGGTCGAAGGTCTGTGATCAATATGGTTGCATGGTTACTTTTGCTTATTTTGAACCATTTTACTCACTACCTGACCCCAGAAGTGTTTGAGTTGAGGCTCCATTTCTCTCTCTCTTTTTTAAATCAAGCTTTTTAATTTTATTTTTTATTTTTAGTTGTAGTTGGACACGATACCTTTATTTTATTTATTTATTTTTATGTGGTGCTGAGGATCAAACCCAGGGCCTCATGCATGTCAGGTGAGCAATCTACCACTGAGCCACAACCTCAGCCCCGAGACTACATTTCTAACCTTAGCTTTTCACCTCATTAAATGGAATCTAATTTCGTTCTCTCTGATGTTTCTTGTCATTCCTTACTCTGCTTCTGAGAACTTGAAGTCTCTGGGTGGACTGTTGGATAGGATCCAGAATTAGCATTTGGCCATGGATTATATAGTGTGACGACTTACTTCTAGTGGCCATAAAGTGTGGCTTGAAGCTTCCCTTGAAGTCTTAGATTTAGCTAGAAGCTCCACATTATAGTCATGTTAATTCATATTTTACCTGAAAGTATAAATCCTTCAAAATTTCACTTTTTGTCTCCCCAGTCAGAAGCCAGTTCTTGGTTTACATTATGTTACTTCAAACTTTACTACTGCCAACCTGGATTCTTTACCAGCCCTCAACTGGTCTAACCCGCACCAGCCAACACATTCTAACACAGCTATCTCTCCAAGTTTGCTGTAATTATATGCCCCACACCCAGACAGAAAGCATTAATAGATAGAATGAGGGGCTGGGGTTGTGGCTCAGTGGTAGATCGCTCACCTAGCATGCATGAGGCACTGGGTTCGATCCTCAGCACCACATAAAAATAAAGAGAAGTAAATGAAGGTAAAATAAGATGTTTTAAAAAAATAGAATGAACATGCATGGGATCATATTACTTTAAAAATCTACCACTCTTTTTCTCCAGCCATTTCCATTCTTCTCTTTCACTATCTGGGCACACAGCTCCTGCACTTGTGCTCTCTCCCCTCCAGGCCATTGCTCATGTTTTTAAAAGCATATTCATGAAGTCTCTTCAGATCCCAGTTCTGTGTGGCACCTTGCCAGATCCTCCCAGATTAAAGTGTTCTTTCCTTCCTGTGTTCTCTTGGGATATTTTCCCAAGATTCTATCAGTCTGCCTTGAGCTTTAGTTCCATGTGATTTTCTCATACCTGAGATCTGAGCTTGTGGAGGGTAAGGACCATTATTTACAAGGACCCTTTATTTTCTGTAACCAGCGGATAGCTCCCTGCAAGTTGAACCGAAACAAATTGAAAATTCATTCCTTTAAACAACTCGATTTTAAACCCTTATAGATCTGGGAACCAATGTGACCTTAAAAAGAGGCTTCTAAACCTCTTTTATACCCCCAAATAAAATGTTTGTTCACCTTCAAGGAACAACATATAAGTGTGAAATTTTAAAGTACATGTTTGGAAGTATATACTACATCACCTAAACTAATTCTAATAATGAAACAATAGACAAATTCAGAAAGAGGGACATTCTCCAGGACAAGGGGTCTAGACTATAGAACCATGAAAAACTACCCAACCAAGCAAATGAAAAAGGCAGTCCATGAACATTTATTGAATCCTGATCAGAAAACAAAAAGCCATAAAAGATATTTTTGGGAATGGTGGCAATTATAGATGAGATGATGGTATTAAATTAATATTAAATTTCTTTGGTATAGTAATGATTTTGTTATGTGGGAGAACGACCTTAATTGTTAAGAATTGTACACCGTGTTATTTAGGATGTCATGTCAAGACATTGGCAACTTATTCTCAAATAACTCAGTCTCTTCCACCCCCCAGAAATTTATATATTAAGAGGGGAAAAGCAAAAGTGTCAAGATAATAATAATTAGTAAATCTAGATAAAGAGTATGTGGATATTTTGTGGTACTATTTTTGAGTTTTCTCTAGATTCACAATTTTTTTTCAAAATAAAAAGCTTGGCTGGGGGGATGCCAGGTATGTGGGCACACACCTGTAATCCCAGAGGCTTAGGAGACTGAGACAGGAGGATCACAAGTTCAAAGCCAGCCTCAGCAAAAGTGAGGTGCCAAGTAACTCAGTGAGACCCTGTCTCTAAATAAAATACAAAATAGGGCTGGGGGTGTGGCTCAGTGGTTGAGTGCCCCTGAGTTTAATCTCCAGGACCAAACCAAATCAAACCAAACAAAATGGTAAGTAAGAGGGTAGAAGAAACTTTAATTTCCTAATTGTATTATTCTTAAGCTGTTACTAAATAAATAATAGCTAAGTAGTGAAGAAAACATTTATTTTGGTCTAGCTTTATATTTTGTAGTGGAATCAACTAGTAGCAAACCATATATTCAGTTGTAAGAATTATTAAATTGATAATGCAGATTTTGTTACTTTTAAGATAGACTTTTCATACTTGCTTTATGCTTTTTTAAAGAAAATCAACTAGAAGAAGTAGATTAAAGTATGTATTGAGGAATATAAGTTTTCACTGTAGGTTTGGAAATATTGGACAAATCCTAACTTTTCATTATCCCAAGCCTTTCTAAGTCATCTACTATTTTAGGTATCTAAAAGTAGATACCCCCTTTTCTAGGTTAAATGAAATTACTGTATTTTCTTGGTGCTCGCTAAATGGATCTGGTCGATAAAGGTGGAGATATAAATATATCAGTGTAAAAGGACAAATAAGAGATAAGACCATGCATTTATTGCCCACTTATGTAATTGCATGTGTCACTAAGGACAAAGGTCCTTAAAGCAAGACAAAAGGCAAAGTAGAAACTGCTCTCTGCATGAAGATAGATGGGCTTGCTGCCACTTCCCTCTTTGGGATTTTTTTTTCTACATGGTTGTATATTCTTCTAGTTTTATAATCATGTTTGAGAACTTAGCCATTTTTCTGAGCACGAGTTGATGGCGGAAGAGATGCTTTGCTCCAATAAAAAGAAAACAAGGATCTTTCGAGAGCATTCATAGACTGGGTCCAGAGGACAGCCCTTTCTTCCTGAGCTCTGACAACCCTTGCTTTAAGAGGAAATATTGACTAGGACCACAGCACCATGGATGTAGTAGGTGAAAATGAGGCCCTGCAGCAGTTTTTTGAAGGTAAGAAGAGTCTGGTTTCCAACGGGAAGTTACCACTTCTGAGAAATGTCACTTTCGCAATTGCAATTGCACCTTCCCCTCATTTACTTAAAATTTGTCTTGAAAGAAACCCTATCATATTTAGATAACTCTCCTGAAGCTGGAAATGGAGCTTGTTTGCTTCATTGTAGGAAAAGTCGGTAGAATGGATACTGATTTTAAAAAACAGAGAATTTCCATCTTACAGCTTGGTTGTTAAGAATCAAAGAGTCAGCATATTTATTATTTATTACTTGTGTCCTCTGTGTTTTAAAAAATGTCAGATTTGTCTTATCTCTAAAGTGACCGAATAAAGCCCAAGAAAAATGTAAGATTTAACTTAAAATATTTTTAGTTAGTATAAAATACAAAACAGACTAAAACAGCAAAGAAACACCTCCTTCCTCATTCCCATCTTTCTGTTTTTCTCACAACATTTTAAAAGTATGTAACTGAATAGGATTTGTTTTTTCAATCGAATATCGTTTTTTTCTCAGGGGAAAGACATGCTGTGGACTATTACACAGGTTTTCTTCCTAGTGAGATCCTAAATGGCAGGACACCTGTTCCTCTTTTGCTGGGTTGATATTGATATTTGCTGGGTTGATATTTTGCTGGGTATGCTGGCAATGTCTGTGAAGCCTCGTCCTCTGTGCTGTTCTTCTATGTGCCAGAGGGAGGCTCCATGTCGGGTGGCTTCAGTGTGATACAGGTTAGCCGTGCTCAGACTCCCCGTGAAAGGACATGTGGCTGTAGGTGTTTCCCAGGAGCGAGAATGAGGAGAACTGAGGGTGCTCCAGGGCAGACGTGCTAGAGGACAGTCAGCAGTACACCAGGGACGTGCACCTGGCAATTCTTGTGCTTAGTAAAGTGCCTGGCAAATAACAGATGTTCAGAGGTTGAATGGAATACAGAACAATAAGGAGTGACAGGTCATATAAAAAAAATAGTCATTCTAGTCATCATTAGAAGGAATCAACATAATGCGGTAGTTTTCGTGGTTTGGATTTTGCCATAAGTGGCAAAAAGGAACATAAGAATAAGAGAATTATCATATTCCCTCCATCCCACAGTTCTGCTCGACAGTGGCCAAGTTAGCATTGCCCACCGGGTCATGTTTGAGTTGTTGCTTCGTTGTTATTGCCTGATTTTACATCAGCTGTAACTGTCATTTGACCAGCAGGTTACAAGCTCCAAGCTACAGTTGCATCTGCACTTTTTTTTTCTTTTAAAAAAAGAGAAATTATTAATGTAGTTTATAAATGCAAAAAGTCTACTTCACTTCCTTCCAGAACAAGGACAATTTAATCTATCTTCTGTTTATTTTTTTCTGGAAGAGTTATTAGATCCTGTAGGATTCCTATGCTGTCCTTGTTTGTAATATTTTCAGAGATCGCTATGGTTTCTATAAATTTCCTCTGTAGCTTGTGGTAATACCTGATTATTACAAAGTATATTGATGGGGGAGGAGTCCATTATCTACAAAAGAAAAGAAAATGCTCAGCGTTTTTCTTATTATCTTTGAGTGTATAGCTGGGATAGGTGGCAGACTTTATGAATAAAAAATACAGGCATTAGCTTAAGTGACTCCCTTCCCCTCAAAATCACAGAGCTAATTGTCATCTTAAAAAAATTTCTCCACTATTCAGCAAGCATTAAGCACCTACTCTATGCCAAGTCTGACGATCACCTCCTTTAAGTGGTAGCCCGTAGTGCTTTGAAACCTCTCCCTTGGATTTTAATGATTTCCTTTCCCTGGACCATTTTCAAATCTTCCTTAGAAGGAAGGCAGCAAAATTAGATATGGTGTTGTGACGAGAAGGGACAGTTGGTGCCTGTCACGCTCCCGTTGATATTCTGCTGTTTCTAATCAAAAACAATATCATGAGAAATTTTTAAAAAACAAGGTCCAAAAGCCAAGAAAACTTTTGGCAAATTGTTATACATCTGAAAGCATTTTTCTCCATTTCCTCGGACTCTTTGTTCTAAGAAACTAAGCTCTAAATAATGCATTTTTCCTTAAGAACATTTTTGTATTCAAGAACATCTGGATTGAAAAGCTCATCTTGAATTAGCTCATTCTGACTTTAGTTTTTGTTATACAATGGCCAACTGAAACTCCAGCTCCCTGCTGGAGTCTCTCTGGGTAGCTCTTAGGACCAGAGGCCGAGGAAGGGCAGGAACCTGCACACAGGTCCTCAGAGCAACAAAGAAGACCTAACCAGGAAGCTGCTATCAAACAAGCTTTGGACACTTTCTTTCCTGTCTGTCTGCTAAGATTTACATTCTCCAGGTAGCTGTTATCAAAAGAAGGTGGTGGGGATGCAGGGAAGGTGGAAACATTTGCTACCCACAAGCTGTCAGGAACACCACGGCAGAGTCCAGTGTTCAGGGAAATGCTGAAGACCTTGGAGCAGAAAAGCAGTGATGAAGTGCCCTGTCAACATGGGACGAATCAAGAAAGACTTCAAGGGAGGCGAGGCTGAACTGTTGTAGAAGAGAGACGTAGCTTGGGAAAAATGTCTGCATGGCATCAGTAGATAGCAGGCATTCAGTAGTACTTGTAGAATCAATGAAAGAAAAAAGCAGTGCAAAGAACTACACCTTTCAAGAGGTATTGAATTCTAACTAGATTTGGGTCACTCAACAAGTTCAAATGTAGGAAAAAAGAAAAAAAAAGTGATTGATAAATGATCTAATGCCACCTTCTACTTTCATAGAGTCTTGTGTTCAGAATGCTTTCACAGAAAATGTCAGCAGTTTTGATGAGTGAGAAAGGTTACTTTCTTCAAGAGTAGGTTTGGTTCATCTCTAAAGATGGAGTTAGACATCTTGTTGCATGTAGCACATCTAAACTTCCCCCGCAGGGGTGGGAGTTTGTTCATCTGTGAGGCAGCTTCTCCTGTGTGGAGACAGCATGGACTTTCAGAAGGAGACTGGGAATAAGAATGTACCAACATCAAGAAGAACCAGACAGATCTTGCAAGAGATTTAGGGTTATTTCAACATTTCTACCTGATGTTGGTAGTTGGTTAGAAACTGTGTTGCCTTGGAACAGAACATCCAGAATAAAGAGGCTACTGGCTTGGTGCCACCAAGAAGAAACCCCTTCTTGCATGCTGGGATCCCCAAAATGAAGGTGGTTTAATTACAATTTAATATGTGCCATGATGAGATCAGAGCTGACCCTGGTCACCTTCACACATGCTGCTGCACTAGAAATCTGCCAGCCTTATTGCCATCTTTAGGGAATCCTGAGACAAAGTCACATGGACAAACCCTTCTGAGAGCAGGTTCCTCCCACCTTCTTTGATGTTATTAATGTGGTCATCATTTTCAACTTTGGAGTTAGGATGGAACTTCTGGCCAACTCAACAGTGTCTTGGAAGCTAAACATTCAACATAATGGCAATTTTGGAAAACATATAAAAGAAAATGATAGTCATTAGTATTAATCTCTGTTTGATTTGGTGTTGACCTTATGTGTTTTTTAAAACAAAAGTGGGGATTATATTATTTGTACTCTTTAGTAATGGTCTTTTTCATGGAACATAGAGTGAATGTCTCTTATTATTAGTTATTCTTGCTGATCTACAACAGAGATCCACAAGCTATGATCCATAGCCCAAATTTGGCCTGCGGCCTGTTTTTACAAATAAAGTTTATCAGGACACATCTAATCATTCACATATTGTCTATGGCTACTTTGATAGTGCAGTGTCAAGAGTTGAGTGGTTGCAACAGAGGCCATATGGCCTGAAAAACCTAAAACATTTACCATCTGGCTCTTTACAGGATATGTTGGCCAACCCTTCCTCTACAACTGAATGACTGTTATTTATTGAATACTTAGTATATGCTGGGTATAGAATCATAGTTAGGAACATGGATTCTAAATCAGCCATCCTGGGTGGGAATCCTGGCTCTGCCATTTATTTACTACCTCTGGATTAGAGACCAGTCCTCTGCAGGACTTAGCTCCTTTATTTATAAAATGGAGATAATTGTATTATCTCAAAATGTGGTTGAGGAGCCTTATGCATGGCACAAAGAGGTCAGTAACTGTTAGCTATTATTATTCTCATTGTTAATTATCACTTTTCTCCACTTACCATCAAAGCAGCTCTGTGCGGTTTTTATCCTCCCATGAGAAACACGAGGCTTATGGAGGTTAAGCAGCTTGCTGAAGGGTCATCCAGATAGTAAGTGGCTGCAGGATCATCATTGATTCCTTCCTTTTTTTATTCACTCAGCCAATCAAAAAATACTGGAGTGTCTCTCATGAGCCGGATGCTGTCCTAATGTACAGAGTATCAGTGGCCACAAACAGACCCCTGGCCCTAAAGGGGCACCTTTTCTAGCTGAAAGAATAAGAAGGAGATAAGATAACCTAGGGAGATACATAATAAAGATGATTTCAAAAATTCCTTAATTATAATAAAAATAGATGATGAGAAACTGAGGCAGGAGGATCGCAAGTTCAAGACCAGTCTCAGCAACTTAGGGGAGACAGACTGATGCATGGAGAGAGTGGGTTCCTAGAGCTATAGTGATCAGGAAAGACTTCTGAGAAGGTGACAGTTGAGGAGCTGGGAACTGAATAATGATCAGGAGCAAGTTATGCAAAAGTTTGGGAGAACACTCACGCACAGTTACTGAGTGTGGAATGGTTTGGAGTGGAGTGCGGAAGGAACAGTGAGGTGCAGGTGGTTGGAGTGTAGTGAGTGACAGTGGGGAGGGCGACAGCAGTAGAGTTTGACATTAGTTTGGGCTTTTATTGTCAGTGTCATGGAAAACTAGCTGAGAGTTTTAAGCAGTAGAATGGGCAGAACTGACAGATGAATGGGACGCGAGACTGAGGAAGACAGAGGAAACTGTTAAGGACGACGCCTCCATGTTGGATGGTTCATAGTGATAGGAAGATTCAGATGTGGAAGATGAAAGGAAGCACAAGTTGGTGTTTGTGTGTGTGTGTGTGTGTGTGTGAGAGAGAGAGAGAGAGAGAGAGAGAGAGAGAGAGAGAGTAATCATTTGGAACATTTTACATGATACCTTTTAGATAGTGAAGTAGAAATAGGGAGGAGGTAGTTTGATCATTGAATCTGAAACCCAAGGAAGGGGTGGTGCTCCTTATGTCAGTCTGGGAGTCCTCGGCATGCAAGGGGTGCTTAAAGCTTCTGAGATTGGACGGGATCACTGAGAAGTTAGTACAGGCAGGGAGAAGGATCCTACAATGATGTTGAGGATCCAGTGAGAGCAACTAGCAAAGGCATGTTAAGTAAGGTGACAGGAAACCCAGGAGAGTACAGTGTTAGCTAGGATAGTGTTTTAGAAAGTATAGGCACCAATGGTGGAAATGTGTCTGCAGTACTACATAACTGACCAAAAAACTGGGGCAAAAGAAGTTTGTGGGTGACCTTCCTAGGTGGGAAGAAAGCCCAGTCACTGGGTTTGAAGAGAGACTGGAAGGCGAGGGGCTAGAATTGATAATACTTTGGAGAAACTCTGCTCTGGTATTAACAGAAAAATGGGGCAGCAGCTGGAAAGTGCAGAGGTCAGAGGGGTTTTGTCTGATCATTGGTGTGGTTTTGATTTTAAGACAGGAGATGTGAAGTATGGTTTGCTGGTGGAAATGATTCAGTATAGAGGACAAATACATGAGGCCGAGAGGGAAGTGGGTAATGGTGGGAGGGGAACCCTGGGAAGGTAGGTGTTTTAGTTAGCTTCTTTGCTGTTGTGACTAAAACCAGCACAACCAGCAATATAGTAGAGGGGGAAAGTTTATTTGAGGGCTCACAGTTTCAGAGGTCTCAGTCTGCTGACAGCAGGCTCAATTCCTCAGGGCTCGAAGTGAGGCAGAACATCATGGTGGAAGACTGTGGCAGAGGGAAGTGGTTCACATGATGATCAGAAAGTAGAGAAAAACTCCACTCACCAGACACAAAATATATACCTCAAAGCCATGTCCCCAATGACCCATCTCCCCCAGCCATACATGACCTGCTTTCAGTTTCCACTCAGTTAATCCCATCAGGGATCAATCCACTGATTAGGTTAAGACTCATCACCCAATCACTTCCTCTCTGAACCCTCTTGCATTGTCACACATGTGAACTTTTGGGGGACACTTCACATCCAAAACCATAACAGTAGGCAAGGACTGCACCTGAATGCCTGGCAGGGAGAGTGTGCCCTTGAGAAGCAGGAACACCTACTCTAGTAGGAAGAGGAGAATAGCAATAGCTGGGAGAGAAGTCAGTTTGGTAAATATCAAGGTGAGAACCTGAGATTGATTAATTCTGCTTTACCTATGAAGTGGAGATGTCCTAAGAGGGAACTGGTGGTGGGAGGGTGGCAGGCGACTATTTGAAGACTTAAAGAAGGACTAGTTGAGAACTTGAAGAAGAAGGAGAATAAGTTACAAAATTATCGTCTTAGAGAGCATATTAACTTCCTAGGGCTGCCATAACAGATTACCATAAACTTGGTGTCTTAGCACAACAGAACTTTATTTTGTCACATTCTGGAGGCCAGAAGTCTGAACTAGAGATGTTGGCAGGGCGGTGTTAACTTGGAAGGCTCTGGGGGGAATCTGTTCCATGCCCGTCTCCTGGCTTCTGGTGCTGGCTGGCAATCCTTTGTGTTCCTTCACTGATCTCTGCTTCCACCTTCACCTCTCTTTCTCTGTGAATCTCTTTCCCTTCTCTTTTCTTTAAGGGACACTTGTCATTGGAGTTAGGGCACATCCTAATCCAGGATGATCTCAAGATTCTTAATTACATCTGCCAAAAATCCTTTTCCAATGAGGTCACATTTACTGGTTTTGAGAGGACATAACTTTTGGAGGGGTAGCACTCTTTCAGCTCACTAAACACAGTAGAAAAGCCAGTTTGCCAGGGCAATAGTAGGGTTGCTAGTCAGTGCAAAGTCCAGACTCAAAGTCAATGACTTTAATGGAGATCAGTCATAACACTTGTATGATTTTCCCAGCCACGTTCAGCTACCTAGGTGCAGGTTGAGCGTAGGTGAAGGGCTGTGCTTAACCAAAGTTGGGCTTTTCCCAGGTGATGCCACAGAAGGAGAGACAGGAGGAATGACAAGAATTTGCATGGGAGGGATTGGAAGGACGGATACTGGTATCTGAGTTGGGTAATAAGAGAAGAAGTAGTGAGAAATGGAGTGAAATGCAAAAATATGGGAATAAGGTCAACGGAAGGGGATCTGTGTGTGTGAAGACCTGTTAGAGCAGGGGCATAAGTGTCAGTGAACAGAGGGGTGAGCTAGGCAGAGGATACAATACTGATGTCAGAGGGTTATTGGTGATGTTAAGGACTTGGAAAGGGGTCATTCGAGGCGGTGTCTCAGGTGAGGTGGAGAAAAGATAGAGGTGAAGAGCTTGATGGTGAAGCAACCAGCAGTGATGGCAAGAGTAGTGTTGGAAAGGGGAAGAGAGGAAGGTGCTTAAGTATCCAGTGGAAAAAGGAGAATGACCAAAATGCTGATAGTCGCCATTAGTAGGAGGTGACCTTGTTGTTTGGCATATGGTTCAAATGAACTAAAGCTTATGAAGAAGAGAGGAGGAAAATTAGTCTGGAAACAGTACCAGAGACTAAGTAGAACACATCACCCTTTTTCAGGATCCAGGAACTTGTGAGAGAAAAGAAACCTCTAAGTGAGGTGCTCCATAATTTATCCATTTCTTATTGTCACACACTGAAGCCAGAACTAAACTTTTTACTTGTTCCTTGTAATGGAATTTCCCCTCAAATCTTTAATTACCTTGTATGAACCTCCCTAAAATAAAATTGATGACACACAGGATATTAAAAGCAATTAGGTCTTTGATTAGTTAATTATTGCCAAATTATTTGCTGGAAATTTCTAAAAAAAAAAAAATCAATCTGCAGACTGTACTTTTGCTACTACCTGGTATTAATTTGCAGTTTTTACTTAGAAAAAATTACTCTATGCTTAGAGTCCTTAACCTGAGATAATAAGATTCTCAGGGGAAAGAGGACAGAACCCTGTGAAATAGAGTAGAAATATGGATTTATGAATAATCAGTCCTACCTACAAGGAAGGCTCCATAGCCTCCATCAGATGCTCAGTGAGATCCATGACCCAGAAGAGGTTAGGAATCGTGGCAGTTGTCCCAGCTATTGCTGCTGCTCTCACCTGTGTCAAAGGAGGAGGAGTCAAAGCCTGAAGCCCTTGACCGGGAGGGTGTTCTCAGAATCAGGTGGGAGATTCTGGGCTGGGGCACGTTTCAATAATCAGAGTCTAGAAACTAGAGGCGATAGTCAAAATGTTGTTGAGGGATGGGAAAGGGTGATGTAACAGCATGATTAAAGGCAGTGATGAAGAAAATGCTAGCTGGTCGCAGTGACATATGCCTGTAATCCCAGTGACTTGAGAGTCTGATGCAGGAGAATCACAAGCTTGAGGCCAGCCTGGGCAATTTAACAAGACCCTGTCTCAAAATAAAAAATGAAAATTAAAAGGGCTGGAGATATAGCTCAGTGGAAAAGCATCCCTAGGTTTATTCCCCAGTATGAAAAAAATTACTGTTTCCTCTTTATATTCTGAGTTGTTACTATATGAGTAAACACTTATACCCAAACCATATCATAACCAGAAACGGGTGGCGGGGGAAGAGAAGGAATGAATTCTCTGTAGTCTGCTCCCAGTTTTCCTGGTTGAAAAAGAAAACCAAGTGACCTATCCCTGAGAGATTGACCTGACCAGGAAAAGATGACTGGTTTCTTTGATCTGGGTTTTTTTCTATTTTCAAGGATTATTGCTGAAAATCCAAGGCCAGAGGCACTTGAGGAGATGCTTCCAGGGACTGAGCTGGTGCCTAGGCTGCTTCTAAAAAGATCCTGGGGGATAATTAACATTAAAGGAGACTATCAAAATTGATGTAAAAGTTAATAGAAGGGAAAGGAGAGGGTAATAGAAACCTTGAGGGATAATAGTGAAATCAAGGTATTGATGGGTCAACATGGAGACTCCATATTTTTTCCCCCACTCTCCTCCAGACATTCTCCTGTCTCTTCCAGTTATCACCAAACTCTCATAAATACTCTCTTTATTCTTTACACATGTTCTCTTTTCAACCCACTTTAATCTGGCTTATGCCCCCATATGTTCTTTTTTAAAAAAATAAATTTATTTTATTTATTTATATGTGGTGCTGAGGATCAAACCCAGTGCCTTGCACACACGAGGCGAGCGCTCCACCACTGAGCCATATCCTCAGCACCCCCACATGTTCTTTATTCCCCTATTTTTAATTGGTGCCTTATAATTATACATAACAATGGGCTTTGTTGGTATATATTCATACATGCACATGACACAATAATATAATTTGGCCAATATCATTCCCCAATATTTTTCTCTTTTCTGTTCCTCTCTCTACCTTATTTCTAATCTCCTGACTTTCCATTGATTTACATGAGATACCCTTCAACCCACCTTCCTTTTTCTTTATCCTCTCTAGTTTCCACATATGAAAGAAAACTTTATATGACCCTTGACTTTCTGAATTTGGCTTATTTTGCTTAACATGATACTCTTATGTTCCATCCATTTTCCTGTGAACAACAATTTTGTCCTTCTTATGGTAAATAAAACTCCATGTTATATATACCACAATGTAATATCACGTTTTTAAATTCATTCATACGTTGATGGACACCTAGGCTGGTTCCATAGTTTAACTATTGTGAATTGTGCTACTATAAACATGGGTATGCATATATCACTATAGGATGATGACTTTAATTCTTTAGGAGGAAATACCAAGGAGTGGTATAGCATGGTGGTTCCATGCCTAGTCTTTTGAGGAACCTCCATACTGATTTTCATAGTGGTTGTACATTCCACCAACAGTGTAATAGTGTTACTTTTCTCTCACATCCTCCCCAGTGTTCATTATTGTTTGTATTTTTGATGGCTGGCATTCTACCTGAAGTGAAAAGAATCTCAGTGTGGTTTTGACTTGCATTTCCCTAATTGCTAAAGTCATTGAGCATCTTTTTCATTTAGTTTTTGGCCATTCGTAGTTCTTCTTTTGAGAAGTGTCTCCTTAGTTAATTTGCCCATTTATTAATTGGGTTGTTTGTTGTTGGTAAGTTTTTAAGTTCTTTTGACATTCTGTATATTAACCTTCTGCAAATTTCCTAATTCTTAAGCCTTTGATCCATTTTAAGTTGACTGTTGTTCAGAGTGAGAGAGAGGGATCTGGTCTAATTCTTCTACACATGGATAACCAGTTTTCCCAGAATCATTCGCTAAAAAGCATGTTTTTTCTCCAACGTATGTTTTTGACACCTTTGTCAAGGATCAGATGACTGTAGATGTGTGGGTTTGTCTTTGTGTATTCTGTTCTGTATCATTGATCTATATGTTTGTTTTTACACCAAGCATTTTTTGTTATTCTAGCTCTGTAGTATAATTTGAAGTCAGGTATTGCAATGATTCCAACGTTGCTTTTTTTGGCTTAGAATTGCTTTGGTTATTCTGGGTCTTTTGTTCTTCCAAAGGAATTTTAGGACTTTTTTTTTAAGTTCTGGAAAGAATGTCATTGGTATTTTGATGGGTATTACATTGAAGCTATATGCTGCTTTGGGTAGTATGACTATGTAAGCAATATTAATTCTGCCTATTCATAAATATGAAAGATCTTTCCATCTTCTTGTGTGTTCTATAGTTTTCATTATAGAGGTCTTTTACCTCCTGGGTTAGATTTTTTTCCCTAGATATTATTTCTATTTCCTAGGTTTTTTTCCTTTTGAGGCTATTGTGAATGATATTGTTTTCCTAATTTCTTTCTCAACAGATTCATTATTGGTGTATAGGAAAACTTGATTTCTGTATGTTGATTTTCTAATCAGCTACTTTGCTGAATTTGTTTATTAGCTCTAGCAATTGTCCAATGGAGCTTTTTGGATCTTCTAAATATAGGATTATATCATCTGCAAACAGTGATAATTTGACTCCTTCCTTTTCTATTTTCATCCCTTTTATTTCCTTTCTCTTTCCTAATTGCTTTGGCTACAATTTCTAGTACTATATTGAATAGGAGTGATGAGATCCTTGTCTTGTTCCAAATTTTAAAAGAAATGCTTTCAGTTTTTCTCTATTCACTATGATGTTGACTTTGGGTTTGCATGTATAGCCTTTATGATGTTGAGGTAGGTTCCTTCTATCCATAGTTTCTTCAGTGTTTTTTTTTTTAAATCATGAATGAATGCTTAATTTTGTTGAAGGTCTTCTCTGTATCTATTGAGATGATCATATGATTTTTGTCCTTGATTATATTTATGTGGTGAATTACTTTTGTTGATTTGTGTATGTCAAACCATCCTTGCATCCCTGGAATCAAACCAACCTGGTCAGATGTACAGTCTTCTTAATATGTTGTTGAATAGGACTTGCTAATATTTTATAAAGAATTTTTGCATTTAAGTTCATTAGGGATATTGGTCTATAGTTTTTTTTTTCTTGGTGTGTCCTTATCTGGTTTTGGTATCAATCCATATATTCTTTTGAATTTTTTTTTAATTGCCACATCACATTAAAAAAACAAAACAAAAACTTCCTCCCTCATCCTCCTGGAGTTCTCACTGGGTTTTGCCACTTTCACCTACTGTTTACTTATGGAAATTCTCTCCTATTTCCTTCCATCATATCTTTGCTCCTGGTTCTCATCCAGCCTCTCCATTTCCCCTCACTCTCTTTCAGTCCTCCTCCTCTGTGTCTGCCCCATAATCCTGTTTCTGAAATGCTTTGATTGAGCACCACAAGCTTACCCAGGGGTTCCCATAGATCTATAATCCAAACCCCATCACCAAGTTCTAGACCTATGTTCACAGTTGCCTAATGTACACACATGTCCTCAGCTTCCCCAAATTAGTATAGTCAAACTGGAACTCATTAACCTTCCCCATCCAGATTCCCATCTTCACTGTCTGCTACATGTTGCCACTTCTCCAACAAATCTCCTGTCTTGTTAGTCCATTTGGTACTGTTATAAAAAAAATGCTATTACCCATAGGTAATAGGTAATTTATAAAGATCAGAATTTTATTTCTCGTGGTTCTGGAGACTGGGCAGTCCAAGATCAAGGTCCCTGCACCTAGTGAAGGCCTTCTTGCTGCATCCTCACATGACAGAGCAGAAGGGTAAAAGAGCAAGCTGGCCAAATGCTGCATGAAGCCTCTTTTGTAAGGGCCTTAATCTCATTGCCTGAGCTTGGAATAATGGTCCTAATGTAGCATTCCAAGTAGTCTTTTCTCTGGGGACGCCTCCATATTCATATCTGTGAGAGGCAGTTTGATGTAGTGGTAAGAGCATGCCTAGGGCCAGAGTTCTAATCTTTTTCTTTTTTTCTTCAGTAGGGAATGAACCTAGGGTCTTGTGCACGAAAGTATTCTGCCACTGAGCACATCCCCAGCCCCGCCAAGTTCTAATCTTGGTACCACTTCTTTCTAGCTGTGTGATTTTGAAAGAGTTCTTTATTCTCTTGGACCTATAGATCTGTATCTATAAAACTGAGACAATACTAGCATTGACAGTGTTATTGTGAAGGTTAAATGATAAGGCTCAAACTAATACCTGGATTAGTGCCATGTTTGTTGTCATCATCATCAGTAGCAATACAGTCATTATTGTCATCTATGTACCAGCTACATTGAGCTTTTCATAGAATCTTGAATACACTTTGCTTTCTCATAACATGAGGCTTTAACTCCACCCACTCAATGCACTTTCCTTCTTCTTCATCTAGCAAGCTTCCCTGGCAAAGTTAGAAGCAAAAATTCATGTGCTTATTCAGTGCTTCATCTGTAGTTTTGGATTAGCACCCTTCACATTTGATACCTGTGAGATGTTAATTCATGTGTTTCATGTCTCTCTCTCTAGAAGACAGTGAGTACTTCAAGATTAAGACTTGGCTTTCTCTCACTTGTCTTTGCAGGGATGGTGTCTTACAGGTAGTAAGGTTAATGAGTTACTCAGAAGATCTTTGTTAAAGTCTTGACCACTACTTCTTGTGGAAAAGCAGGAACCTTGATCATAATATACATAGTATCTTGGTTTGTGCTTCTTTTCTTCATAAATATTTTAATATTAGAATCAACCAATCTGGGGAAGAAGTTGCAGCTCCTCATCAATTCACATTGTTCAGGTTCCTCCTGGATCTGTTAGCCATCATGGTGATTTTCCTCTGTTAGGTGATACTATTTCTCTTTAAAAGGAATTCTTTATTGGCAGGTAGTAATGGAGGTAGTGTGATATCCAACATAAAACATGGTAGAGATGCAAATTGGGGATGGAGAAGGATGGAAACCAGAGTCCACAGGGAAAAGTTCAGGTTGGAACTCAAATTGGGTCATGAGCTGAGCTGAGAATCAGGATCAATACTTGGAAGTCACAGGATAATAGTAATAATCAAACAGAGGAGAAGAAGCTGCATTCCTGAGTGAAATTAGAGGCTCTAGTGCTAGGAAATATTGTTATGGTAATAAACCTGGGTTGTAGGAATGATATCGGGAATGTCTGATGACAGCATCTTTCCCATCTGAAGCTGCATTTAATAGGCCACCCACCTCAGCTCTGAAAACTGAATACTATAAATCACACACATTAAACTTGAGCTCCTGATTTCCCTTGCATATGCGGTGATGAATGAAATTAGTGCTTAGGCTCAGACCTAGATTGCCCTGGGTTCAAATCCTGCTTCTATTGCATAGTAAGACACTGCCTCGGGTCTGGAGTGTAGCTCAGTGGTAGAGTGCTTGCTTAGCATGGGCAAGGCCCTGGCTTTAATACTCAGTACCAAAAAAATAAAGGAAAGAAAGATGATGTCTTGGCAAATGACTGGGCCTGTTTCTTCATCTATCAAATGGGAGTAATAATTACATCATAAGAGAGAGACGTGAGAAATAAGTGAGATGAAATATATAAAGTCTTTTGCACGGTACCTGACATATAGTTATTGATTAGTGAATGAAGTAGTAGTAGTACTATTCTATAATTTGGAAAGAATATTTCTTCTTATGAAGGAGCTCCACTAAGCAGCCTGTGATAAGTAAGAAAACCACTACCACATAACAGATGCTTGACTTTATGTTAGACATTATCAACAACACAATCAACAAGTATATGAGATGGTCACTATCTTACAGATGAGGAAACAGGTTCAGAGGAATTTCCCACCTTGTCCAAAGTAACACTTATTATATATTTGAGCTTGGATTTTCACAGAAATCTGTCTGACTTTGAAGGCCTGTGCTTCTAGCTGTTTCACATGCTGTTTTCTAAACAGGCTGCAATGGAATATCTATAGGGGTAACTGTAGAACTTAACAGTTTCTATTAAAATAACCGGTTGTATCTTTCTCTCGGTCTCTCTCTCTGACAATTTGCATGCATTCTGGACTGTGAGCAATTGGTACATTACTGCCATCTGGCATTTTTTGGCAAATCCCAGCTCTAGCACCAAAAGATCAGGTGTTAGTGGTAAAAAGGCAATGGTTTATGTTTACAGAGAAGATGGATAGAAACTCAAATGATAAGGCCACTAATAAGGACACAGAGGTAAAAGAACACCAACCCTGATCTGTAGTACTGCTTGGTGTATAACAAGGGAATTTAGGCAGCAGGTTTGCTCAGAAGTGTAGTGGAAATATTTACTCGTAATCTTGTAATTTTGAGTAGCCAGACTCAGGACAAAAAGGCCCAGCAAGAAGACACCCTGATATATTTGATGCCCTGGTGTTAGCAATATAAGAAACAAATGTTGCATATAGCAATAGAAGAAATATGATCTAAGGAGAATATCATCTGACCTGGTATTTGGAATTGATGTCACTCTCATAGGGTTAAAGCTATCAGTAGCTTTAAATGTTGAGAGCTGGGAGATGTACTTCCTAAGAAACCCTATAGTGTGCTGGTTAATCGAATAAACCTTCATTCACACTGACTTGGCTGAATCTTGGTTCTTTTGCTTCTCATAAGTATGACTTTGGGCTATTACTTAACCATTTAAAGTTTCCCATTTTTTCCCCATCTGTAAAACGGGGATAATAACATCTATCTCTTAGGGTTAAGAGGATTGATGACAAAATGTTGAAATGGTGAAATAAATGAGAGTTATTGATTTTTATTGTGACACTTCCAAGTGTGAAAAACCAAATTGCTTCCCTTATTTATTTTAAAACATGAATGTGTACAAGCTGTCCATACATTTCTTTCTTAAAGAAATACTCCTGTCACTGGGGAGTTATTACAACTTTTACATGTTCACATTAATTCCAGAGCCCTTATAATCATAAAATCCATTTATAGCCCTTAGTTGCCAAGCAACAAAGGACAAAGTACTGAGTATTTCCTTTTAGTGCAAAAGGTTCAGCTTTTCCATGTTGCTCTCAAAATCAACATTTTTCAGAAAAGACAGAACAGTGAAACTTAATAGCATATTTCTAAGGCTTAGTTGGCATTCCTTGTATGGGGATAAAAATCAAAGCTGAAAGGAATAGATTGTTATTATTGTTCTGTTTGGCATAGCCTAAAGCATTTTGTGCTAATTATGCAGCAAATCTACAAGAAGTTCTGAAGTCAGACTGCAAATTCATTTGAGGAAGAGAACTCTTTTCCTTTTACTTATGTTCTGTGATGCTCTGGCTTCCAAAGCATTGGTTCTTTTTTGTCTGTTGTTAATGATCTTGCAGGAAAGGCTGAGGTGGAGTTAAATTCAAATGAAAGAATGTTATCTTTTGACCTTGGTAATCACCAACTTCAAATAGGTCATTCACCAGTGCTTTGGCAAGGTCTGGAAAGCGGGCTTTTAAGGCTCATAACTGAACTAAATTATCTACTTCCTTAAAAGGGATCAAAACTTGCAATCACTTCGGTTGTTTTTATCCACAGATAATCAGCAGGTAAAGGTTTGGGAGTCCAAAATAATCAAAAGAATATTCTTTGCTGGATATCCTGTAAAGAACTCTAGTATAACTTATATTTTTAAAAGCTCATAAAAGCATGTATGCAAAACAGTTTTTAAATTTGCATAGCCATTTCTCTATTCATCTGTATTAAAACAGTGCAAAAGCAGATTCAAATGTTTTATTGGGTGTTTTACTGCCCTTGTCCCCATATGTCTCCTATGTATGTAGTGGGCTTCTATGGAATGCAAAGACTGGAAACAATGGTCTTCTTCTTTCTTCCCTTGTTGAGTTAGGACACTTGTTGCATTGAAACAAATCTATGGATATAAGTCATACTTAATGTTCTACCTATAGGAAGAAGCAGAGAGGAGACTTATAAGCTATTATAATTCCAGGAGGTAACAGTCAAGTCTCTTCTGCTGAGAGTAAATGTCCTTTGGAATGATTTTCATGCATGAACCTAAGAGTAAGATTTAGCTTGTTAGCATGAGCAGTCTGATTCCAATTGATGAGAAGTGGGAGATTTTGAAATCGATTATCCATGTGTCTCAACCTTTGAGTACCAAGAAGCATTTGAACTACCACTTCCTCTTATTATCTCCATGAGGATAAAACAAAGACCAAAGGGGAAAAAAAATTGCTTCCCTTCCCTGGGAGAAGCAGGTTTCTGTGTGAGAATCTGAAATAGCCTGAAATGAGGTTGAGGAGGGCAGTTGTGTGAAACAATGCTCCAAATTTGTTCTCTGTTGGATGCTTTTTATGGAAATATGGAAAAACCAAAAATCCCAAATCTTACATTGCTTATTCTCTGTTTCATTCCTAACCCATCTTTAGTTTCCTTCCCACTTTTGTTTGTATTATACTGTTTATAGAGCTTAATATTTCATATACTTTTATTTCTATCAACTCATTGCCCTAAAAAAATGGCAGATGTGTCTAAAATCACTTTGACTTTAGACACTGCCTTCTCCACACTGCCTAAAATCACCTTGATAAATACCAGGGTTGAGTTGAAATCCTGGTTCTTTTGCTCCAAATGCAACCCCATCTGCCCCTCACCCTGCCTTCCCCAAAGAAAAAGAAGATAGATACATACTGGCTTACGAGCTTCCATATTCTGGGGCTAGATGTCAGAAGAACATAAAGTAAAGATGCCCAGTCTTTGGAAAATCCTCTGGCTTTCTATCCCCTCCCCACTTTACCCCGGGCCCCTCATAATCTCTCACAGACTGGTCATGGGATGCCCCAATTCACCCCCTCTCCCAACAGAGGCAGCAGTTTCTAACTTTTAGACCTCACTGAACCCCCTCCCTGCTTTGATGAAACTGATCTGCCTGGAGTTCAGCAACTGGTTCACTGTTGAGTCTTGTCTTATGGGGAATACAGGTAGGGGGAAGAGAAGGAATAAGAGGAAGCACACTTACCATATGCAAGCACCTTAGTGGGATTATATGTGCTATTGTGCTTAGTCTGCAAATAGCGCTCTAAGGTGTGAAACCCACCCCCTTCCTCCTGATGGTGAAATAGGCTCCATGAAGTTAAATAAGGCTGGAATTTAACCCAGGTCTGCCTGATTTGCGGTTTCCCACATCTCATGTTCTTCTGACCTCCAGGTCAACCAGGGTCCCTCCTTCTGAGGCACTCCTCCCTCTCTTGTTCACAACTGTTCTCTCCAGGTCCTGGCTTTGGTGTCATCCCCTCAAGTCTTTTTCTGTGTCTGTCTTATATGGACAGAAGGAAAGAACTGGGTCTCATTCACTTTGTAGCTTCAGTACCTGGAGACTGGCACACAGCAGCCCCTCCAACATATTTGTTGAAACAGCAGGTGAAATCCCAAGCCTAGGCCCTTCCCAGGATTCCAGATCACCTGGATTTTCTTCCCTTATCTCTTGTATCTAAGAAAACCAGATCCTAATAATCCTAAACCTGGCTGAAGACTCAGGCAGTGTTCTGTTGGGCTGTTCCTCCCTCTCTGCTTGGCTTGGTTGGACCGGAAGGCAGTGCTGAGGCACTCCTGAAAGCCACAGGTGTGCAGCTTCCTTGTTCCATTTTCCTGAACTTGCACCACACAAGGGGCAAGATTGAATTTTCAATACTGTATTCCAAGTGAGTCGAACTTGTGAAAAGCCTGTGGCCTCTTTAGCTGTCCTTCCTTCAGGAAGGTTTCCTCCTCCTCCTCCTTCTCCTCCAAGAATAAACTTGGAGTGAGGATTGAGAAAATAAATAGTAAAATTTTCTTCCTCCTCCTCCTCCTCCACTTTCTACTCCTTTCTTTTGTCTTCCTATTCTCCCTCTGTTTTGGCTTTTGGCAAAATTAGACTTTCTAACAAAACAAACCAGAATAATTCTTAAAAACCTTGGATATAAAATCAGTGAGATTACTTGATGTGTTCCCCTGTCACTTAATTTTTTTTTTGTCAGTTTCTGTTTCCTAAATTATCTTCTATGGTTCTGTGGTGGAATCATTGATACTGGTTAATAGGCAGTCAGTTGTGTTTTATTTTTCTTCTGGTATTTTATTTACTCCTGTATTCATTAACAGTAATGTGTGTACTGAAGAGAAAAATGAATGAGGCATGAGAGTCTAATCCTCGTGTTGTCGGGCTGGGAGGAAGAATAGTTTTAAGTATTCAAAACTAACAAAAATGGATTCCCAGACTCCCAGGAAGGCCAGGGGAATCTTGCTTAATTTATATTTCAAATACTAATGTAAAGGGGAAAGATAAATGAGCTTGATAATCTATTAGTGAAGACAATGAAACTACTTCCATCAAAATAGAGGTCACATGATACAGCCAAGAGGCCATCTTCATTTATTTATTTATTTAGTTAGTTAGTTATAGATGGACACAATACCTTTATTTTATTTATTTATTTTTTTAGTTACAGATGGACACGATACCTTTATTTTATTTATTTATTTTTGTATGCGGTGCCAGGGATGGAACCCAGTGCCTCATGCATGATAGGCAAGAGCTCTACCACTGAACCATAATCCCAGAACCCCCGAGAGGCCATCTTCTCTTCTTTGAATCCCACATAAATTTTTAGATTGTTCACTAAGAAGCTGTGCAAATACCACAGGGGCAGCTCTCCAAAGATATCGAGCCAATCAGCACTCATTTATTATTTACTCTGAGTGACTCTTGAGTTTGTGAAAAGGCAATAAGGAACACATTCCTGTGGAATTTTAATAACATTAATGCTAAGAGAACTTAGACTCAGCATTTTAAAGTTATAAATATGGCAGACACTATCAGCTGACACACCTACCTTCAGAAGCCTGATCTGTTCAGTTAGAGGAGAGTCCTTGAATCCAGGAAGGACAGCTCTGACCCAGCTCTATCAGATGAACTGTTATTGGTTTAAACCCGTTTTTATAACCTCCATTCTCTCCTCTTTTTGATTTATAATTCAGGGATTGCAACTTTTTTTTTTTTTTTTTGCAACCAACATCTGTTTTATAAAGGGAAAATGCCTACATTTGCTGAAGTTTAACATTAATAATAATTTAACATGTTGTTTATTTTTTTATTAGGAATAATAATAAAATAGTTTTTACTAACTTTTTGTGGATTTCTTCAACCCTGCCTTCTTCTATTACTTTTTATGATTCTGCAGAAAGTAAGGAACACATATGTTATTTTATAGTAAAAACACCCGAGCCCCTGCAATGACAGCTGGGTTATTGCAATCTGGGTAATACTTAAGCTCAATAAGACTTTTTGCTTAAAAAAAATGTACTTTTTGCTTCTCTGAAAAGTGGAGATAATAATCATAGTGCCTATCTGATAGAATAAGCTTGGTGTGAGGATTGAGAAAATGAATGTAAAATTCTTAGCACAGTATTGGTACATAATATGTTCCCTAAATTTACCAAGTATTCTTCCTCTCCATGCAGCTCTCAATGAGTTGCTTTGTGATTCTTTTGCACCCTGCTGGCCTTCCTCTGGGCACTCCACTCTCATCAGCATTCCTCTTAAGTTTCATGTCTCGGAGGCTTGATCTGCACCCAGAGGAACAGGGATCTTACCTTCTGATTTCTGTACTCTCTGATTTTAGTATTATAACCTTACATCAATTTCTTTGTCTTTCCAACACTTCCTTATCACAACACAACTTAAAGACCTATATCTTTATTATCTATTCATTCATAGACCAGGTTTCTCTATATTATAT
The DNA here is from genome assembly GCF_021218885.2 of Marmota monax. Classification (NCBI taxonomy): domain Eukaryota; kingdom Metazoa; phylum Chordata; class Mammalia; order Rodentia; family Sciuridae; genus Marmota; species Marmota monax. The sequence continues at coordinate 6,797,631 of NW_026695212.1, forward strand.
TTACATAATTAGCAAAAAAACAACAACAATGTAAAGCTGCATGATCAACCTACTGAATTTCATCTTGTCACAATCCAGTCATTCAAGATTAGATGCAACATATACTGTGCCTTGCCTGCCTCCTTCTGGCTGGCTGCATACCTGGACAGTTTGCATTCTCTGTATTTATCCAAATTACAAATAGCATTATTCTGAAGGATGAGAATAGTGTTTTTACACTAAATATTAAGATTTTTTTTACCAGGTTAGCATTCTGGGGAACAGTTGTTCTCCCAAATACAAATTCACTTAATTCTGTGAAATACTAATGTAATTCCCTCTCCCTTTTTTGGTCTGAGTTATCATTACTAGACAACCATGGCCATCCATCTTCGACCTACCCTAACCTGCTGCTCTTCCAAAACGTCTCCTTAGGTCTGACTTTCACACTCTGCTGTCACTGTCTGTTTGTGCTCCCCTTCCCTACCTTGAAGGTGAGGCTGAGTGTTGCTCACCATTATATTTCCAGTGCCTGGTGCACAGTACACCATTAAATATTTATTGAAGGTAGAATGAATGAGTGACAGATTTTGTTAGGTGTCTACTTGAGATCAAGGCACACGTTTCCATTGAGAGTCTCCTATCAGCTGGTCAGGCAGCTGAACAGGAAGGGGAAGGAGGTCCATCTGCTAGGCTAGTTCTTGATGCAGCACAGTCTCCCTGATGTCTTCTACTTTTCTCAGAGTCCAGCAGCCAAGTTTATAATAGTTTTTTAGAATTCTGCATCTTCGACAGTCATAGAAAACCCACGTGAGGGCAGATCCTGTTTCACAATGTGCTTGAACTATTTTTTTTTTTTACTCAAGTTGGATAAAGATTAATTTTCATTTTATCTCTCAATTATCAGCCAATAAGTTCCAGGTGATTCATATCATGTTAAAGTCCAGAAAGAACCTTTGAATTCAGTCACTCTTTGCAACAGTGGGTCGTGTTACCTCTGCTCCATGAACTAATTAGATTCTTCCTAGGTCAATGTAAGACTCCCTATTAGGAGAGCAGGAAATTCCCAGGATTCTAGGACACTAGGTGGAGTTTTCTTGGGGGCACTGCCCTGCTGTTTACTTCTGTCTCCAAGAGTGCACATAGCAGGATTGACATGACATGGCCTTGAGCAGATGAACTCCTCCCCTCCTTCCCAGACTCCTCACCCAAATCTCATTCCTCATCTCAAGGAACCAGCATGACTATCAAGATAAGTCCTGTGGAATTGCCTAGACTCCTTCTAACCAGTCACAAAATCCAGTGTTTTATCCTCCCAGGTACTACTCACGTATGATGTGGTACTGGTCATTGTTTAATAGCCAAATATCTGTAGGGGGGGGGGTGGAAACCTGAAGGTTTATTTATCGATGGCCAATTTACAAGGTGTAATTACTCTCTCTGTGACTAGTTTCCAGCTACTAACATGATGTCACAAAATAGGAAGTTGGGATGCGATGCTCACAGGTGCAAGCTGGCTCCTGTTGAGTCATTTAGGTGTCCTGTACTGCCTTGTGTACATTTCCACGATCACCTCAAGTTGCTTTGGAAGATTTTTATGTTATTTTGCTCATTGACCTGTGAACGTCTCAAATATAGAAAATAACGATAGTGACAGAGTACAATTTATTATGTTGTTATCTTTGCTAAGCCCTTTGTGTGCATTATCTCATTTGGTTCTCAGAAAAAAACTCTGAGTAGATGCTCTTACTAGCCTTATTTTACAGATAAAGAAACTGAGGTACTGAGAGGTTAGATAACTTGCCCACAGTTGCTCAGCTGAGAAGTGTTTCAGCTAGGATTTGAGTCCAGGCCTGCCTGTAGAGCCAGGACCCTTAAATACTGATGCTCCTTTGCCTTTGTGTCTCTAGTTCCTGGCACTGTGTGGCCCATAACAGGTGTCCACTGTGTGGAGAGTGATATCATCAGGAAAGGCTAACACTGACAGTGTTCTCACCTATCTCTGCCCTAGCCTTGCATGGCTGCAGTCCAGTCGCCCAACTGTTGGCTGAATGACCTTTCAGAATTTTAAACCTGATCATATCACTCTTCTGCTTAAAATCTGGTGTCTTCCAGTCTCTAGATAAACTGTTCACCATTCATAAGTACATTTATTCCTTCAAAGTTCTACGTATCATGCAGTAAATGAAATAACTACCATATTCTAGATGCTTAAAATCTGTATACTCAAAGAGAATTTCAACCCTAGAGGGGCTTATTGTTGAGTGAGAGAGGCAGACACACAACACACAATTGCTACATGGTTAAAATGAAAGTCGTACAGCTGGTAGCAGGTCCAGGAAGGGCATCGCTGTCTCTGCTGTGTTCTTCACCCGCCTGCTGGATTTGGCCGGACTATTGGCACACTTTCACAGGAGTCCTGATGCTAATTATTTGAATTTATTTGCACCCTTTCTTTTCTGTTCCTAGAATGTTAATCATTCCCTTTCACCTTGCTTGAAAGTCCTCTCAAGTGTCACCTGCAGAAAGTCCTTGCTCCGAACCTGCCAGCCTGGTTGAAAGGCCTCTGTAGTATTCAAGCATATGTTCATTCGGACACTCTAGCTCATTTTCTCAGCCTCTCACTGTTTCTGATTTTATTCCTGGACACAGAGACGACACTAAGTAAATTTGCAAATAAGTGAATGAAACATATAGTCAGTTAATGATTGGAAATGTTTCTGGGAAATGTTATCCTTACTCATCTAACTCTAAGCTGGTTGTGCTTCTGAAATGTTAGATTTTAGATCCAGTTCAACTTCCAATGGATTTTCAAGGCAAAATTCTCCTTGGCAAATGTGAGAAGGGGAGTATTTTCTTTCCTCTTCTCCCTATTCTTCTTCCTCCTCGTCTATTACCATTTCTGCTCTAGTGTCTCATGAACACGGCACGTCAGAGGGTAACTATGTTTAAGTCCGAAGAGTAATTATTTGGGAGATCCTCCTGATTGCTTTTGAGAATTCTTCAACAACAACAACAACAACAACAACAACAACAAAAAACAACTATAGTTGTAACAACACATGTTGACATCTTGCCTGTCTTCTGGCATTGTTGTGTGTCACAGAGGATGAAATAACTGATGAAGAAAGGAACAAGAGTATGTGTTAAGCTTGTAGAAAGTGATTTGGGAAGGGGACCTATCCAAAGGAAACCAGAAGGGTCTTTACACAGGACTTGTGGGTGGTGGATGGGCAGGTGGGTGGAGGCGGCAGGGAGAATGAAAGGTCTTTGCAGTGCCTCCCATGCTCACACCTTGGAGAGGCCCCAGAGGCATATATATGTTTATTAGTAGGTCCTGTGAGTGCAACTTGGCTTTGCCTGTGTACTCCCTCATAACCTCACAACCCAGTACTTTACAAGGTGGCAGGACAGGTCAGCCTACTGCAACTGTTTCTGTGCCTGGAAGAGGAGGTATAGAACTAGAGTGAAGAAAGGCCTTACTTTTCAAAAGCAACCAAATTCAGCTGCTCCATACTCCCAGGGGCCCTGGGAAGCTTCTCTTGTGAGCAGGACTGTGGCAGCCCTTCCCAGCCTCAAAGGCATATGTAGAAAAAGGTGGAATCAAGGTATGCAGCTGAGCCTCCCAGACAGGAAACAGGATGTCCAGGGATGCACTCATCGCAGGCTTGGGTGTTATAAACAAGTGTTTCAGATATTTAGAGCAAAAGTGATTATTTTTAAAAGCACAGGATTTATTTTAAGAGCCAGTTGAGAGTTGCTCTCTGTGTGTAAAACCTCCTGAAAATAGTTTTATCTGACACTGTAGATTTATTTTGTTGAGTATTTCCTCTGGGTTTGGAAAGTGCAGATGTGATTTTAGAGTCCTAGACAAAGCCAGTTACTGCAGGGATCATCCTCCTTGCTCATGAAGGTGCTTGGTCAGCTCATGCCAGGAAGGCCCTGGGAACTGGGGCCCATCTATTTCCACCTGGGGAGTGTGTGCAAGTGACACATTGGTCAGGTCTTAGAATCTATGAGCCACCTATTTCTACCTAGGGAATTTGTGTGTGTGTGCACGTGTGTGTGTGCGCGCGTGTGCATGCACATGCATGTGTGTGTGTATTGGGGTGGGGGTGCTGTATAAAGCAGATGGGACACCAGCAGGGGCTTCAGTGGGAAACTAACCAGATTCCTCCCTCCATCTGTTTTTCTTAGCGATTGGCTTGCCCAAAGCCCAGAGAAGCAGTGGGAGCAAGCCAGTCCTCTTTGGTTGCTTGCATTGCTGGCAGAGGTGGAGGGGTACAGTGTGGAGGCAGGGGGGAATAGGGGTGGTGGTGAGAACATGCTCAGGATTCAAGGCAGGACTGGGTTGGCTTTCCTGTGTGTCACTTATAAACTGTGCAATTCTGGGCAAGTTAGTTAGTCTGTTAATCACTTGGCTTTATCCCTAAATTGGGATCAATACTAACATCCACATCCTGAGACTATTATGAAGATTAAATAGGAAAATGCAGGGAAAGTGCTTATCCTTTTGCTTAGTCTAGAATAAGAAATCCAAACTCTAAGTGTCCCTGTCTGGACAACTGCAGTAATGTTCAAATTTATCTCCCTTCTGTTCTCGTCCCCCTATAACACTTTCCCACGAAGCAACTACAATAACCTTTAAAAACATGTAAAGCATACCTTGTTCCTTCACAAAGGTTTTCCTTTGCTCTCACTTCCTCTCCTACTCCCTTGCTTTTGTGATCTAGACACTGGAATGATTCCTTTCTCAATATACTGAGCACAGTCCAGACCCGGCTGATGCCCTTCCCATTCCCTCTGCCTGGCATCCTCTGGGGCACCTCCTGCCTGACAAAGGCCACCAAATCAAAAAGAGTCTATCATACATACCACCTGCTTTATTTTCATCAGTATCTGGATGTATCTGTTTACGTATTTAATTTTTCATGTCATGTATATCCTACCTTACCCTCACTGTTGCTACCTTTCCCTCCCCCAGAATGCAAGTCCCTTATAATATTCTTTTATTTTTTTCACTGCTGTGTCCCTGGAACTTGGCACAGTTCTGGGCACATGGTAAGTGCTTAGTAAGTATTGGCTGAGTCAAGGAAAGGATAATGCGTCTTGTCCTGCCATCTCTACCTGATCCTTTCTTCAAAGTTTAACTCCAAGACTAAACTCCAGGGCAAGGTCATTTCCAACCATCACAGTTTTTAGGGATCTCCTTTTGCGAATTTGAGAGGCACTTGGGATATGTTCCATCTGTTTCCTTCTTAGCACATGTCCCTAAATACAGTTGGTGGTGTCTCTTCTCCACTTTCCCACAATTCTAGAACATAGGTAAAGAAGAAAATCCTCCAAATTCTTTTTTTTTAATTTTTTATTGTTGGTTGTTCAAAACATTACAAATTTCTTGACATATCATATTCCACACTTTGATTCAAGTGGGTTATGAACTCCCACCTTCACCCCATACACAGATTGCAGAATCACATCAGTTACACATCCATTGATTTACATATTGCCATACTAGTGTCTGTTGTGCTCCGCTGCCTTTCCCATCCTCCACCCTCCCCCCTCCCCACCTCTCCCCTCCCCTCCCCTCCTCTCTCTCTACCCCCTCCACTGTATAACCCTGAGGGTCTCCTTCCATTTCCATGCAACTTCCCTTCTCTCTCCCTTTCCCTCCCACCTCTCATCCCTGTTAAATGTTAATCTTCTTCTCCTGCTCTGATCTTAGTTACTCTCCTTATATCAAAGAAGACATTTGGCATTTGTTTTTTAGGGATTGGCTAGCTTCACTTAGCATAATCTGCTCTAATGCCATCCATTTCCCTGCAAATTCTATGATTTTGTCATTTTTTAATGCAGAGTAATACTCCATTGTGTATAAATGCCACATTTTTTTTTTATCCAATAGTCTATTGAAGGGCATCTAGGTTGGTTCCACAGTCTTGCTATTGTGAATTGTGCTGCTATGAACATCGATGTAGCAGTGTCCCTGTAGCATGCTCTTTTTAGGTCTTTAGGGAATAGACCAAGAAGGGGAATAGCTGGGTCAAATGGTGGCTCCATTCCCAGCTTTCCAAGAAATCTCCATACTGCTTTCCAAATTGGCTGCACCAATCTGCAGTCCCACCAGCAATGTACAAGTGTACCCTTTTCCCCACATCCTCGCCAGCACTTGTTGTTGTTTGACTTCCTAATGGCTGCCAATCTTACTGGAGTGAGATGGTATCTTAGGGTGGTTTTGATTTGCATTTCTCTGACAGCTAGAGATGGTGAGCATTTTTTCATGTACTTGTTGATTGACTGTATGTCCTCCTCTGAGAAGTGTCTGTTCAGGTCCTTGGCCCATTTGTTGATTGGGTTGTTTGTTCTCTTATTGTCTAATTTTTTGAGTTCTTTGTATACTCTGGATATTAGGGCTCTATCTGAAGTGTGAGGAGTAAAGATTTGTTCCCAGGGTGTAGGCTCCCTATTTACCTCTCTTATTGTTTCTTTTGCTGAGAAAAAACGTTTTAGTTTGAGTAAGTCCCATTTGTTGATTCTAGTTATTAACTTTTGTGCTATGGGTGTCCTATTGAGGAATTTGGAGCCCGACCCCACCGAATGTAGATCGTAGCCAACTTTTTCTTCTATCAGACGGCGTGTCTCTGATTTGATATCAAGCTCCTTGATCCATTTTGAATTCACTTTTGTGCATGGCGAGAGAAAGGGATTCAGTTTCATTTTGTTGCATATGGATTTCCAGTTTTCCCAGCACCATTTGTTGAAGATGCTATCCTTCCTCCATTGCATGCTTTTAGCCCCTTTATCAAATATAAGATAGTTGTAGTTTTGTGGATTGGTTTCTGTGTCCTCTATTCTGTACCATTTCCAAATTCTTTTTATTGTGGCCAGAATAAAGCATGAGCGATATTGGCGTGAAAGTCAGTTGATGTATTGAATATCAAGGTACCTGGAAAACACTTCATAAGTTCATGAAGAACAAGACAACATGCCCATCACACAGTGTCCTTGACATCCTTCTAAATAATGGGTTTGAGTGCGTTTGTGTATCATGGCATTTTAGAGAGCAGTTGACTTCAGCGGAACTGGCTCCTGTCTGCATTTTGCACAAATAAACAGTCTCAGTTTTTCTCTTTCTACAGTGGCATGAGGTGCTCCCATACAATTATTTGGGAATTGTATGGCTGCAGGGGAGGTTCTCATGCCACTCAAATGGCAGTGATAAGACAAAGCTTAGTCAGAGGGCTCTGAAGGAGACTCAGATTTCAAACTCCTTTGTTGTTAGGGTGCAAATATGTTTGCCCACCCACTAGAAATGGCAGAAAGGATGGGGTAAAGAAGGACACACAGAACAGGGAGCATATGCCCCATTTAGGTCACTGCTGGTTTTTTTTTTGTTTTTTTTTTTTTATACGGGGGATTGAACCCAGGGGTGCTCTACCACTGAACCACATCCACAATCCTTTTTATTTTTAATTTTTGAGAGAGAGTCTCACCAAGTGGCTGAGGCTGGTATCTACCTTATAATTTTACTGCCTTGGCCCCCAGAGTCCCTGGAATTGAGGGTGTGTGCCCCTTTGCCCGGCTGTAACCTTTTAAGTCAAGGACCATCGGTCCAGTCCTTTCAAGTAATTCATTCACTCATTCAGCCAATACACTTTGACAGTCCACTGTGAGCCAGGGAACAGGGCCAGGTGATGAGTTACAGTGATGAATGAGACAGCTATGGTTTTTGCCCTCTGAACTGTCTCTGTTGAGCAAGATATTGGCAATCATTAAGAGGTTTTGATTTGGGAATTATTAATTGAAAACTTTAGAGATAACATTTGCTTTCAACCTTGATTTTTATGTGGTCTGAAAAACTCGGTTTTTATGTAGTAATTTTGTGTGGGTGCTTTTCATTGTCTCCATCATGGTTTAACAACTCTCCTTCCAAAATGTACAAACATATGTCCCTTTTTTCTTCAAATAATGTTATGTTTTATCTAAATCTTCCATATATGTAGGAATTTATTTTGATTCAGGGTGAGATTATAGTATGTAACCTATTCATGTTTCATGAACATGAAATGATGCATTTATCATAACCTAACTACCTATAAATCTATTTGACTTTATTTATGGACTTTATTTTGTTCAAAAGACTGGTCTGTTTATTGCTACAATAAGAAATTTATATTACTTTCGAATATCTTTCTTATTAATAAAAATCCCTTATCCTGCTGGGTGTGGTGGTGCACGCCTATAATCCCAACAACTCAGGAGTCTCAGACTGGAGGATTGTGGGTTCAAAGTCAGCCTCAGCAAAAGCGAGGTGCTAGGCAACTCAGTGAGACCCTGTCTCTAAATAAAAATGCAAAATAGGGCTGGGGATGTGGCTCAGTGTTCGAGTGCCCCCGAGTTCAATCCCTGGTACCCACCTCCCCTCCCAAAATCCCTTATGCCAGTAGTGGTGGCACACACCTGTAATCACAGCAACTCTGGAGGCCGAGGCAGGAGCATCAAAGCCAAGCTGGGCAACTTAGTGAGACTCCTCTATCAAAATTAAAAAAAAAAAAAAAAAGGACGAGGATGTAGCTCAGTGATGAAACTCCCCTGGGTTCAATTCCCAGTACCAACAAATAAATAAATGCTGCTTATTTACTCATCTATTTTTTTCCCTAGGAATTTTCATATAAACTGTAGATTCATTTTGTTATTTTAAGAAATTTTAAAGTGTGGTTGTATTAAATTTATAAATTAATTTAGGAACATTTACATATTTATACTATTACCTCTTTTTGTTCTACCAAAATATGATTTTTATTTACTCAAGACTTCCTTTAATTATATGAGAATTTTAGAGCTTTCTTTTGATTTTATCAAGCTTATTACTAGGAATTGTATTCCTATTCTAAACGGGATTTTTCTGCATTAACTTTCCCTAGTAGCCGTTGTTTTGATTATAGAAATCTATTGATGCTTTTAAATGGTACATTTGTCTTGGCCTCCTTATTGAAGTCCATTATGTGTAATACATTTTGGTTGGTATTCTTTGGCTTTATAAATTTAAAGTTATTGTCCTCTGCAAATTGCTTTCACCTTTCTGACATTTATCCCTCTCATTTTGATTTCCTGATTACATCAGAAGCTAATGTATTAAATAATAACATGGTAACAAAAAGGCTTTTTTTCCCCAATACTAATGGAAACAATTCTAGCTTTTAAATTATTAAACATGACTTTGGTTGTTATTTGATGTGTGTTTTCTAGCACACACATATATATATATGACAAATATTATGTGTATATGGATGTATATAATCTTAAGGATCTAGTCATTGGAATCCATGTGGAATATTCCGTGCCTATTGGCATTGATCAAGAAGGTCAAATACTTTTTACTTTTAGAATGTGAATGGTAATATTGAATCATCCTTGTGTTCCTTGATGATAAATTCTCTTAATCTCAAATTCCACTTGGCAACATTCCATTTAGGACTTGAGTGTAATATTCACAGACAATATTAGTCTGTAGTTTCCTTTATATATTTCACCTATGTCAGATTTGGGCATTGGTTTTCTGCTGACTTCATTAAAGGTATCTGGAGACTTTTCTTCTTTCTCTATGTTCCGAATTGTGAAATTAGTGGAGGAATTATAACATTGCTGAAGTTCTAAAAGATGACATATGCCATTGGATCTTGCTCTTTCATGTAAGTGTAGGGTGAGGGCCATGGGGGAACATTTTCTACGTTTATTTCATGGATACTAGTCATTTTAGACTTTTTTTTTAATCTTTGAATTTATTTTGGCAATTTTGTTTTTAAATTATCTTAGAATGTCATTTTGTACAAAGTTGTACAAAATATTTTTCCAACATGTAAAATGATTATTTTTGAAAAATGTGAAATAACTTTGAATTCTATAACCTAACCAGTGTTGGTAGTGGGGGAATATTATTTATCACCTATGAATATTTACAGATAGAAGAATAAATAGGTGGATGGATAGACAAACTCTAGATAGGACAGAGGGGTGGGAGGGAAAGGAGCGGGCAGAGGATTAGCAAGAATGGTGGAATGTGATGGACATCATTATACAGAGTACATGTATGAAGACACAAATTGGTGTGAACACACTTTATATACAGAGTTATGAAAAATTGTGCTGTATGTGTGTAATAGGAATTGTAATGCATTCCATTGTAATTTATTTTTTAAAAATCAATAAAAACCTTATAGTACATTAATGTACTATAGTAATTCACCATATTAATTTTACTTGAATTTAACAGAATCAAAAGAAACTCTAGGGATTACAGAATTTAATATAGTTGCTTATTTACCCTTAGAGATATCAGTTCCAAAGGATTCTTCCAAGGTTAAGAACTGAGAAAGTTATTAAAAATTTGGAGTAGTTTTTTAAAACCTGAATGTACTGCCTACATTTGAACATGTAGGTAGTACCGTGTTTGAATGTGATTTATTCCCCTGAGCTCCTGCAGTTCAATCTCCAAATCCACGTGTTAACGGGATTAAGAAGTTGGAAACTTAATCCAACTGTGGTATTGAGGTGAGACCTTTGAAAAGTGATGGTTTAGATAAGGTCATTAGATTGGAGCCCCCGTTATTAAATCTGTGTGGCTTTATAAGAAGAGTCCGAACATATCTAGACATATATATTCCCTGTCTCTTGCTGTGTACTACCTTGGAACTCTGACGGCCAGAAGGTCACTAGTGGAACTTAGCCAATGTCAGCACCATACTCTTGAACCTCCCCAACTGCAAACTAAATAAGCCTCTGTTCTTTATAACTTAGCTTGCCTCATGTAGTTCATTATAGTTAAAAAAAAAAGTGACTAAAAAAGGTGGTGAAGATGCACTCTGAGATGTGAGGACACGATTAGTATTACATATTCTACTTTCAAACTCCTAATTTTTATTGCTTATATTATTCTTCCTTAGAGTTTCTTACTTTTAACTTTCCATCTGTAGCTACTCTTTCCTAGATGTTCAGTCAAAATCCCAATTTATACGAATTCATGGTTCATGAGTTTATTTCCTCTTCAGGTTCTGTTTTACCAAGTTCTTTATTTTGAATTATTCTTGATTGGTGGAATTTCATTGTCAAGGAATGATTTTCAAGAAAGGCTCATGAAAATTTTATCCCCTGAACTTTTTTGTTTTGAAATTGTCTCTCTTTTGCCTTTATCTTTGGGAAAAAAATTCCTGGGTACCTGATTTCTTTCTCTTGAACCATTGCAGAATTTATTAAATGTCTGCATAACATTTCATGGAAAGAATGTCAATTCTATATTCACAGTCAATTATTCCCAATCTTCTGTTATTATAAAAAAGCATGCCATGATATTCTTCTGCACATTTAAAAAAAACATTTATGTGACTTTTCCATTAGAGTAAATTTAAAGTAGAACTCTAGGTCAATGTAAATATGCACATTAAGATATTTAGAAACGTACTAAATTACTCTCAGAGAGATTATTTAATTTATGCTCCTTTCAGCCAGCCGTGAACAGAGGGACTTATTATTTCCATTGTCATTACCAGTGGGTTTTAGTAGTTCTCTGAATATATGTGAATTTGGTAGGCAAAAAATATTTTTCTGATCTTTTAAATTCTGTTCCTTAGTAAGATTTAAGATTTCGTACTTTGTAAACTGCCCTTTATCATTCTCTACTATTTTCCTAGGGGAGGTGTTGATGTTGATGGTATTGTTGAAAGAACATTTTATATATGAAGAATTTTGATTCTTTTCATATGTATTAAAAATATTTTACAGTTTGTCTTTCATTTTTTTTCTTCTATTATACTTATGATAATCAAAGAGTGCTAAATATTTTGGGTAATAATTTTTATAAGAAACAAAATATTTTCCCACTTTCAATTTTCCACACATTACAAAAGGAAAAGTAGTACAGTAGAGAAAGCTGGCAGACGTACCATAAACAAGGGATGAATATTAACATAAATAATGAGGCATTATTATCTTCCTGGTGTAAGTCACTAAAAAGGACATAATATCACTTATGTAATAGTCTTGCCAAACACATGTAATTTGAATGTAACCATTCAAATGAGAAAATATGAGGCAAACTAAAGTTGAATAGAATTTTATAAAACATCTTTTTTAAAAAATCTAAAAACTCATGGCAACTGAATGAATTGTGTTATCCTGGATTAGATTCTTTCTTAACATTATTAACACTTTAGACAACATTATTGAGACAATAGGCAAAATTTGAATATGGAATGTAAGTTATAAAATAAAACTGTATCACACAATGGAATTTTACTCAGACATAAAGAAGAATGAAATTATGGCATTTGCTGGCAAATATATGGAACTAGAGAATATCATGTTAAGTGAAATAAATCAGTCCCCAAAACCCAAAGGTCAAATGTTCTCTCTGATATGTGGATGCTGACTCACAATAGGTGGTAGGGATAAAGAGGGGAGGTTCCTCCATGGAGTGGAATGGGGGAAAGGGAGGGAGGATGGAAATGGGAAAGACAGTAAAATGAATCAGACCCGTGAAACTCCACATGATGTACAACCATAAAAATGGAAAGTTATACTCCATGTATGTGTGATATGTCAGAATACATCCTACTGTCATGTATAACTGAAAAGAACAAATAAAAAAACTGTATAACGTTGACAGTCCTGATTTTTATAATTGAATTATGATTGTGAAAGTAATGTTTTTGTACTTGAAAACACACTATGAAACATCAGGGATAAAAGCAACATATTTTCAATGATTCAGAGAAGTACGATAGGAGAGTGTGTGGTATGTGTTTATATATGTGCATGTGTATGAGGCGAGGAGGGAGAATAGTGCAAGTGTAATATAGTGCAAGTGGTGAATCTTGGTGAAAGGCATATATGAATTCCTTTGTTTTCTTATAGCTTCTCCATAGGTTTAAAATTAATTCAAAACAAAATGTTAAATGTTCCTTTTTCCTCAAAAAAAAAAGTGTAAAGTGAAATTTCTCAATCTTCTTTATCATTTCTGGTTTTCATATCTTTTCATAAGAACTTTTTTTTTCTATGATTTCATTTTCACATTGATCTTTGATCTATCTGAAATTTGATGTTGAAGTAAGAAAATGAACCAGGTTTTCTTACCTAAATGTCTAGCCAATTTTCCCCACAATGTCTACCGAATAATCACCCTTTTCTTGCTGGTGGTCAAAGTATATACATAATACGTACGAAAATTCCATATGTCATACATATATGTAATATTTCTCTGCCTTGGATTTGCATTCCTTTGATGCATTCATTTGTGTATCTCAGTACTCATTACTCCTCCTGGTCATTCTTGCATATGTATTCTTCCAAATGTTAAATATTTCAGAGAATTGTTTCAAAACATCTAAATGTGGGGATTATTTTATTTGAGCAGCACGCAAATCAATTAGAAAGGCTTTGCAATATTGAACTTTTCAACCAACAGTGTAGGTCTTTCCATTTTTTAAAATCTCTTCTTAAAGCCCTTCATGGAGGATTTTTTTAAATTATTTTTTTTAGTTAAAAAAAAAATTGTCCCTAAGTATACATTTAAATTTTTCATACTCTTGTAATTTTGAATGGAACCCCTACCCCCACCCATGATGTCCATATAAATAGTTGGCTGGTTATTATTTTTTAATAGCATCAGTTTTAACATTTAATTTTGATCAACCAATCTATTTAATTTTTTGATCATTTCTAATTGTCAGTTATTTATCTGGTTTGCTAGGTATAAAGTTATGGTATCAGCATATAAAGATGGTTTTGTCTTCTTTATAATATATATTGCCACATTACATTTTAGATTCTTTGAAAATTCTAACAATATATATTATAATCAGGCAGAAACCAACAAATTTATTTTCATTTTCCAAATTAAGAAAAAGGACAGAACAGTTGTATTATATTTTAAGAGGTCTACAAAAATAAAGTGAGATGTTGAACTTTTTGTTGAGCATGACAAAATTATTCATCAACCAACAAACCAGCCATATAACTGTTCGTCTGTCCATCCATCCACCAAACCTATCCAATAAATGATTACTGCTTGTCTCTTCTATGCCATGGATCCTTGTGGATACAATAAGGAAAACATAATCCTTGCTTTTATAGAATTGAGGGGCAGGGAGAGTAAGAGAGAAAAGCACAAGTGCACAATTTTTTTTTATTAGAGTATTATATTTATACATAGTAGTTGGGTTCATTTGGACAAAATCTACATGCGTGGGATTTTATTAACTCTATTTGAGTTCCCATATTCCTCTTTCCCCCCTTTCCCCCTTTCTCAATTCTCCTTTCTAGACTCTACTGATCTTCCTCTCGCCCATTTATTTATTTATTTTTGATTGGTGCATTCTACATATACATGAAGGTGAAATCCCCCATGGTGTATTTACATATGCACATATTGTGATTTTGTTGAATTCTGGATTTCCTTCCCTTTCCCATCACTCCTCCCTCTCTATTGTCTTCTTCTACTCCACTGATCTTCCCTATATCTTTATGATTTCTGATCCCTCCCTTCATCACCACCTTCTTCCCCTTAATTTGTTAACTTCCAAATCTGAGGAAACATTTGACCCTTGACTTTCTGAGTCTGACTTATTTCGCTTAGTAATGATATTCTGTGTTTCCATCCATTTACCCACAAGTGCCTTAATTTCATTCTTCTTTATGGCAGAGTAAAACCCCATTATGTATATAAACCACAATTTCTTTCTTTCTCTCTTTTTTTTTGAGGATTGAACTCAGGGGCACTGGACCACGGAGCCACATCCCCAGCCCTGTTTTGGATTTTATTTAGAGACAGGATCTTGCTGAGTTGCTTATTGCCTCACCATTGCTAAGGCTGGTTTTGATCTCATAATCCTCCTGAGTCACTGGGATTACAGGCATGCATCACCATGCCTGGCTAAACCACAGTTTCTTAGTCCATTCATCTATTGATGGGTATCTGGGCTGAGTCCATAATTTGGCTGTTGTAAATTGTGCTAATATGAACACCGAAGTGATTGTATCACTATAATAAGTGATTGTATCAATATAATAATATTTTAATAGCATTTAAGGTAAAGAAAGCATTCAGTGTTTTGGAAGCACATAAAAGGGGCACCTACCCAGCCTGAAGACTTGCTGGAGGAGGGTGGCATCTAAAGAGATTTCTGAAGGAAATTCTTAAATGGAAGAAAGACAGACCACACTCTCAATAAATGCATTGTGCTATGTTGTTGCTTTGAAATCTTGGGGTATGAGTTTGTCTAAGTGTTTAACAGTCATTCTGAAATCTTCATGGCTCTTAAGATTTTCAATTTGCCTTTGCAGCTCAGGGGCCCAATGGCACTCTGGAGAACCCAGCCCTGGACACGAGTCTGCTGGAAGAGTTCTTGGGCAATGACTTTGATTTGGGGGCCTTGTAAGTAATGAGAAAACTGCTCTCCCTGTAATGTTTAAGAAATTATGAAATAATTAAATGAACTGGGAATGATCCCTCCTTTTCCATTTTTTTTCCCAAAAGAGTTTGGTAGGATCGGTATTATTTCTTCTAATTATTATATAATACCAACTTTCTATTATAATATCAATCTTCTTTGGCAGATTTCACCAGCAAGGCCTAGAGTTTTCTTTGTGGGAAGTTCCCCCTGTTCCCTTCAACCCCTGCCCTTGCAACTGATTTGATATCTTTGGGATATGGAACTCTTCAGGTTATTAATTGGTAGTTGTCAGCTTAGGCAGTTTGTGTCTTTCAATGAATTTGTCTGGTGCATATGTCCATTGGTACAAAGTTCTTCATATTTCCTTATTATATTTTATCTATCTATCTATCAGTACCAGGATTGAACTTAGGGGCACCCAACCACTGAGCCACATCTCCAGCCCTATTTTGTATTTTATTCAGAGACAGAGTCTCACTGAGTTGCTTAGTGCCTCACTGTTGCTAAGGCTGGCTTTGAACTCACGATCCTCCTGTCTCAGCCTCCCAAGTTGCAGGATTATAGGCATGCACCATCGTGCCCAGCCCTTATTATATTTTAATGTGGTGATGATTCTCTTGTTCTTAATATCAGTAGTTTGTACCTTTGTTTTTCTCTATCAATCTAACAGGAGGTTTATCAATTTTCCTAGCTTTTTCACAGAACCAGATTAAATTTATACTCTTAATTGTTTTTCTGTTTTCTATTTCACTGGTTTCTGCTTTCATTCCCTTCCCTTCTTTTTTTTCCTTCCTTTTAAAATTTTTTACACAGGGTCTTGCTAAGTTGCCCAGGCTGGCCTCAAACTTGCAATCCTCCTGCCTCAGCCTTCCAAGTTACCGGGATTGTCACTGCACCTGGCTACTGCCCTTATTTTCTAATGTTAATATGGATAGTTCTTTCTTTTCTTTTTTATAGTTGTAGATGGACAGCTTGCTTTTATTTTATTTGTTTCATTTTTATGTGGAGCTAAGGAGCGAACCCAGTGCCTCAGGCGTGGTAGGCAAGTGCTCTGCCACTGAGCTACAGCCTCAGTCCCTATGTCTTTCTTTTTTATTCTTAATTTAGACACAGTTAAACTCAATTTTTTTTGTATATAATTCTGTAAGTTTTGACAAATTCATAAAGTCACATCACTACTCTCCCAGTCAGGACACAGAACAGTTCCTTCACCTGCAAAATTTCTTTTCCTTTTCCCCTTTGTCGTCAAACCTCCTACCCTAACCCCTGGTAACCTCTGAATTGTTCTCTATCCCTATAGTTCTGCTTTTCTCCAGGATATCACATAAATGAAACACACAGTATATAACCTTTTGGATCTTCCATTTCTCAATGAACAGATTGTCTTCTTATCAATAGTTCATTCCTGTTTATTCCTGGGAGAGAATTTGCTTATCCATTTATCCATTGAAGGATATTTTGATTATTTCCACTTTATGGCAATGATGAATAATATTTCTATAAACATTCATGTACAGATTTTTGTGTCATCAAAAGTTGAAATTTCTCAGGGCTGGGGATATAGCTCAGTTCGTTGTGTGCTTGCCTCACATGCAGAAGGCCCTGGGTTTGATCCCCAAAACAAACAAACAAAAGTTTAAACTTCTCTAGAGTAAGTACTTAGAATAAGGACTGCTAAGTCATAATGAATGATCCAATATATGATCATTCATATGTTAAACTGTAAAACTTGCCACCTTTTTCAGAGTGACCATACTGCTTTATTACCATTAGTCATGATGAGGTTTCTAGCTGCTTCTTTCCATCATTCATTCTTCATATTGTCAATTGAAAAAATTTTAACATAGCCATCCAAACAGGTTTGTAGTGGCATCTCGTTGTGTTTTAATTTCATTTCATGAGCTTATTTGCCATTCAGACATTTTCTTTGGTTAAGTTTCTGTTCAAATCTCTTGCCCATTAAAAAAAAGTTAGAGTTACTTTTATCTTATTGTTGAGAAAATTTAAAGTTTATTCTGTATATAAGAATTTTATTAGATATGTTATTAGTGAGTACTTTTTGCTGGTCTGTAGCTTATGTTCTCATTCTCTTAACAGTATCTTTTTTTTTCAGAGCAAAAGTTAATTTAATTTTAATTTTAATGTTCAGTTTATAGAATTTTTCTTATATGATTTGTGCTTTATATCTAAGAAATATAGAGTTTGCCTGATCCAAGTCCCCCAATTTTTTTTCTGAGTTTTAGAGGTTTACATTTTACATTTATGTCTGTGATTCATTTTGAATTAGCTTTTGTTTAAATAAATAAATAAATACACACATAAAATGTGTATACATGCAATGTTTTATGTATATGTAATGTATTTTATATATACACACAATGTTATATGTATCTCACTACATTTGTCTATTCATCCACTGGACACTGAAGTTGACTATGTGATTCCATCATCTTGGCTATTGTGGATAGTGATGCCATAAATATAAAAGTACAGATCTTTTCAAACTACTGATTTCATTTCCTTTCTTATGTACCAATGGTGGGACTGCTGGATCATATGATAGTCCTATTTCTAGTTTTTGAGGAACTTCCATACTGCTTTCAATAATGGCTGTAGTTACTTTTGACCCATAGTATTTGAGTTCTCCTTTCTCTACCTATTTGCTACCATTTTTGTTGTTGTTTGTTTTATAATAGTTATTTTAACTAGGGTGGGATGGTATATCATTGTGATTTCATCTGCATTTCCTTGATGATTAGCAGTGTTGAGATTTTTTCATCTATTTGGCTATTCATAGATCAATTTTATCTCTCTTTTCAAATAACCAGCTTTTGGTTTCATTGATTTTGGTCTGTTGGGCTTGTTTTCAGTTTCACTAACTTCCATTCTTATTCTCATTCTTCTGTTTGCTTTGGGTTTAGTTTGCTTTTCTTTTTTTTTTTTTTTTAGTTTCTTGAGGTGGAAACTTAGTTCTTAACAGGAGACCATTCTTTGCTAATTTAAGCAGGTGACACTATACATTTTTCTTTCTGTTTGGTTTAGCTGCATATCTGTGTTTTGATATGAGCGTACTGTAGCTACATACGTTTAAAAGTTTTAGACACTGTTATAATTTTTGCTTTCTACTTTCATACATGTTGAAGAATTTAAGAAGAAGAAAAATCGTTCATTATAGTGACCTAAGCATTTATCATTTTTGTTGGTCCTCTTCATTTGGGAAGCTCTAATATTGTTTCTGGGGTTGTCTTTCACTGTAAGAGCCCCTTAGCCTTTTTTTTATTTATAGCAGATCTGTTGGTAATGGGTTCTTTTAGTCTTCCTCCACTGAAAATGTATTTATTTTACTGTCATTCTTAAAGTAGATTTTTTTTTTAAAAAATCTTTTAGTTGTATATGGGCACAATACCTTTATTTTATTTATTTAGTTTTATGTGGTGCTGAGGATTGAACCCAGTGCCTCACACATGCTAGGCAAGCACTCTACCACTGAGCCACAACCCCAGTCCCTTAAAGTATTTTTTTTTTCTAGATGTAGAAATCTTGATCAAAAGGAGCTTTTTCTTTTTAGCACTCCTAAAAGGTTGACCCACTATCTTCAGGTCTCCATGATTTCTGATGAGAAATAGACAATGATTTGAATTATTGTTCCCTGTACAAAATGCCCACCCCCTTGGTAGAAGTTTTCTTTATCTTGGATTGTAATGTGTCTGAGTACAAGCATGGTTTTCTTTGAAAGTGTACTGTTTGAGACTTGCTCAACTTTGAAACTGTAAACTTGTACTTTTCATTACATCCGGAAAGTTTTCAGCTGTTATGTCCTTATATTTGTTTTTTCTGTACCAATGTCTTTCTTTTCTCCTTCTAGGACTCCAACAATCCAAATGTTAGACCTTTTGATATTGTACACAGTTTTCTGAGGTTCACTTCATATTTTCAATTTTCTCGTCTCTTTTGTTCATATTGGATAATTTCAACTGATCTGTCTTTCTGTTCACTGGCCCTCCTCTGACATTGTCATCTCTGTTCTGTCACTGAGCCCACTTTGGCATGACTATAAGTGTCCCTGCCAAGACAGAGAGCAAAATCAGGCCAGAATCTCAATAGTCAAGGGGAAACCTATTTGTGGATATTTCTAGTACCTGGCTCTTACTACTCTTTGCCAATGGAAACATCCTTGCCAACAGACTCTGGGAAGAAGAGAGCCTCAACATTTTGTAAGCAGGTGAGTTAAACACACACACATCCCTACAGAGCTAGTGTGCTGCCAAGCGTCTGAGCCCATATACTCTGAGCCAGCTCTTTGGCTCCAGGAACACCAGTTGCCCCTGCACTTACCCTCACATGGCTCACTCTGTCCAAGCAGCTGGTGTGAATTCAGGTGATCAATGTTGTATTCTTTGTGTCCATAGTGATAACAGGCATTCCTGCAGGCCTGCAGATATCCACTTATAGGCTTCCCTGTTGCAACTGAGTTCCAGACTTAGTTTGCCCCAAAATATTTCCTCCTTATCTTTGGGGGTGTTTTGAGGGGGCAGGTTGTAGATGATGTAGAGAAGGAAGTTAATATTGTTGGGCATTTACTAAGTGTTGGGCCTTGTTCTTTGCACTTTATACAGTCATTTATTTAACCTCATATTTGATGTTACATATTTCCTTCTCTTAACAAAGCAGCCAAATAGATAGTATTTTTGTAATATTAAATTTATTGTGTATATTTTACAGAGGAGGAGTCTGAGAGGTTAAGTGAGACTCCCTAGCTCAATCAGTAGCAAAACTGGGATAAAAATCTGCCTGGCTCCAGAAAACATGCCCTTTCTCCTGCATATAGTTTGTAGATTAATGAATATTTTAGGAAATGTTTTGAAGAAATCTGAATCTCAGGGAAATATATTTTATTTTATTTTTTTCCACATTTTTATTAGTGCATTTAAATGATATATAACAGGATTCATTATTACATATACATTCATGTACATGGTATAACAATATAATTTGGTCAGTGTCATTCTTGGGGAAATATTTTAAAAGTGTCTAAAATTATCTATCAAAAGGTTTGATTGGGCTCGGGAGGCTGAGCCAGGAGGATCAAGAGTTCAAGGGCAGCCTCAGCAAAAGCGAGGTGCTAAGCAACTCAAAGAGACCCTGACTCTAAATAAAATACAAAATAGGGCTGGGGATGTGGCTCTGTGGTCTATTGCCCCTGAGTTCAATCTCTGGAACTGCTCCCCACCCCCCAAAAAAGGGTGTGATTCAGAATGGATCTGAGCCTCAGTTTTGTAAAGATTGACGGGGAGTTCACGATCATTAAAGTCCTCAGATCAGATAACCTGTCTCTACTTGGTAAGTGCTCAGGTGCAGGCAGGGAGGTGGGGCTGCAGTATGTCTCTGTGGGAACAAGCAGAAACAGGTCTAGTCCCGGGCCGCAGGGATGCTGGCTGGTTCAGTGGTCATCACAACCTGCACAAACACTCTGTGTTCTGAGTATTTCTCACACCAGGCTCTTTAGGCAGGTTGGCAGGATTTCTCCCAATTGCCCCCATGGCCAGGGTTTTCTTGGTTTTTGCCTGAGGGAGCCCAGCTGAGATTCCAACCTGGGTTTACTACAAATCCTTACTTACTTACTTTGTTCTAAATTGCCCTGTATTGTGCCTTTAAACAATGTCAGTGACAACTCCTTATCTAAATGATCTAAAATACCACTAGGCTACAAAATTACCAGGAGCTGGATTGAATGTCATAGACAGATTTTTCAGAACTATATAAATGCATTAAAAACAAGAAGTATTGGTTTTGTAAAGCAAATTTCCCCCTAAATGCTCTATAGGAAATTTGTTCCAGGAGCTGCTGTGGGGAAAGAAAGAAAATTCCATAATCAGTAAATAAACTTGTGGCTCACTGGCTTAAACCAAATTAAATGAGCATCTTTTTGTTTTTTCAGAAGCACTTCTCAAAGCTTTTGATGCGCTAATGAGAAACTGGAGAAGGGAAATGATATTTCACATTCCTCAAATTTATTTAGCTACAGACCCCTTTTAGTAGGCAAGTATTCACATATGAGATTGGGATTTGCTACTTAGGACTTTCTCATCCTTCTGTGAAAATCAAATTGTCAGGCAGAGTTGGGACCAGTCCTATCAGCATGTGAAGGTTCCTGCAAATTGCCCTTAATGCTTTATCTCCACATGTGATAGAGTCCAGGTACCTAATTGTCTAGAGGAGCAGGCTGAGGCCCTCTTTGATTTTCTAGGTTATTCTACTAGGTACACCGGTTGTAAGCGCAAAATGATAGGTGCAGACCTCAACAGATTCAGGGAAGCCATTTATTGTTCTTCAGGGACTTGGGCAGCGTGGGAACTCATTTTCTGGATGCGAAAATGGCCATCGATTACAGAGGGGATTTTGGTTTTATAGGGAACAATTAGGGAGTTTCATCATTGGAACTTGTGGGTGTGCCGTTTGTTTGGCAGTCAGGGGCTAGTTATGAAGGTTAAAACTTTTGTCTCTGGAGGGCAGCTGTAAAAGGTTGAAATTCATTGTTACCTGGAGAGATAGGAGTCCAGATTGTGAGGGTGGGTATTTCTTCTTCTGGAATTTATTGTCTTCCAGAGTTTCAGTATATGCCTCCATCCTTCAGGGCCTATTGTTCAGTATTTACTGTGTATAAATAGGACTAATTTGCAATGGGGGAAGGTCAAAGTGCAGAGCCTAATATTCAGTATTCACCCGATGTTATCAGGAAAGGATTTACTGGAAGGTCAATGCTTGGCTAGTTTCCACTCCCTCCTCCTGAGCTGCATTATCTCTCAGCTTCTCTTTGGGGGTTGTTTTGTAGGATTATTATTTTCCATAACTCTTCATAGGTGAGCTGGAGTGATGGGATATCCTGGGAAGTGTCCAGATGTGGAATGCTACTTGGAGAGGGGGAGCAAGAAATGTAAGGGGCAGTATGAAACTCCAGAGGGTGCAGTGGAAAATACACAAGATTGGGTGTGAGAGAGAGTGTAGAGAAAGGAAAGTTCTGGGAGAAAAAGGCTAGCAGCTATGCAAGACAGGCTTCATTTCCTTGAGGGAAAAAAAAAAATTGCCCAGAGTTCACCGGCTGCTTTCCTGTACTCAAAGTAGGAGCCAGAGAGCCGTGGCATTGGTATCTCCTGGGTTCTAAAAGTGTGGCATTTCAGGCCCCACACAGAAACGCTGAATCAGAATCAACATTTTGACAGGATTTCTGTGGGTTTCATATCCACATTATGGTCTGAGAAGCTCTGCATTAGGTCACATGAACACGCCTCCCTTGCCCACCTCTCAAGTTCCAAGCCAATACAGTCACATATCACTTAACATTGGGGATACATTCCAAGAACTGCATTGTTAGGAGAGGTCTTCACTGTGGTAACAACATGGGGTATACTCACATCAATCACTCACAGGAAAATTTGAGCATCATAGGTTGCTACGATGTCTTTAGTGGGTATAATCTTACAGAATCACTGTCAACGACAGGTAGAAAGGATATGTAGCACATGTATAATTAGTAGTTTGGTTTGCTTAAGTATGCTGGATGGGGGTTGATATCCTAATGAGCTTTAGGTTGGCCTTGAGGCCCTGCATACAGGGTAAGAGGGAACCAATTGAGTACACTGAGTTACCTGGGGGGAGGGTGTTTGAATAGGTGACTTCCTAAGAAGGGGTTATGTAGAGACACATGAAGTCATGAAGGAATCTGCTCTAGGTTTCATTTTATTTCGTCCTAATGGATGAGCTTCAGCATCTGATATTAGGATTTTACTTAGGACCTAGCTTATTGGGGTTGGATGACATAAAGAGTTAGGAGCTGATTACCAGCCGCATGTCTCAATTTTGCCACCTGTGGAGAGGGCCAATAAGCTCTTTAATGTGATGTTGCAAGAGGGCGTGAGGTACAAGTTGTTCTGTGAGAAGAACTTGTTAACAGCTGAGTTCATTGGCTGACTTGACTCCTGGGTTCAAACTGATGTAGAAAGAGGAAGATTGGGCCAATGCATTACCCTGTATTCCTCCACTCTAAGGATATATTTGTGCAAAACAAAATAACCTGTAATGATTAATTGAATTAGGATGGTCTGCATTTACATCCTGATATTTAGGGGGTAAACTCTAGTGGTGAACCTCCATCTCCAGTGTGGAGAGTAGTGCAGGATGAATAATCTTAACCTGGGTTTCATCACCTGTGGATTAGAAACAATAACAGTACCCTTTTACATGGAGGTTGTAAAGAGGAGGCGAGATTACACCTGCAAGACTCAGCACAATGGTTGTGAGTCTGAGTCCAGAGGACTCAGCAGGGCAGAACAATCTCAAATAATAGCATTTTTCTTGAGGTTCATCAACACCCTTGATTTTAACAGTTTGCTTAGTTTTGAAGGAAACTATCATTAATCCTTCCTTCAAATTCTCTGAAAAGAACTGCAAAATTTCTTTAAATATATTAAATTGCATTGAGAATGGAAAGGATTAAATTACCATGAAATAAAAAAGAAGCTGTGGTTAAGTTTGGAGAGTAAATTATAAGGAAAAGTTAAAATTTTTAAATCTCAATTTTAAAACCATCGATATACACTGCTGTCCCGGAACACAGGGATTCTTTCATATTTCTCTGAAGAGTAAATTTCTTGTTTTAGTAGGCAACTGCTTTGCTTAGACCCAAACCATAAACGGTCTCTGGGGAAGTAGCCTACATTTCTGTTCCTGCCCCACACACATATCCATAGTTCAGCTCAGCAAGAGACTTGGGCAGTTACGCACAGAATCCGAATTCCCTCTTTCTGTACCTCTGTTTTCCAATATTTCCCTTGCAATTTTTTTTTCACCAGCCATGACTGTCCCAAACTCTGTCTTCTTGTTCTTCAGGCCAGAATAATTGTGGGTTTTTATTGATGTTTTATCTATTCTATATTCTAACATTGATCAGCCTTCAGGCAAAAAGCTATAACCAGGTAACGCACTCTCTGCCATTGCCTTCTTCAAAATTTCAATGCTCCTCCAGAGTCTTGTTGCTCTTTTTTCCACTTTCCATTGTCTTTGGATATATATATTTGGTACTGGGGAGTGAATCCAGGGGGGTGCTCAATCACTGAGCCACATCCCCAGCCCTTTTTTGTATTTTGTTTAGAGACAGGGTGTCACTGGGTTGCTGAGGCTGGCTTTAAACTCTCCATCCTCCTGCCTCAGCCTCTCAAGCTGGTGGAATTATGGGCGCGTACCACCACGCCTGGCAGTATTTTTTTTAATAGTTTTTTCCCCTTTTCTGGGAAAATCAGGTCTGGTAGGAGCCATATCAGAGCAGTTGCTGATTCTTTTTTTTTTAAATATTTATTTTTCAGTTGTAGTTGGACACAACACCTTTATTTTATTTATTTATTTTTTATGTGGTGCTGGGGATGGAACCCAGGGTGCTCTACTGCTGAGCCACAATCCCTGCTGATTCTTTTGCATTCGTATTTATCTAGTTGTTGGTTCTCTGTCTTTAGGGTTAAAGGCTTTCTGAAAATATCTGGTTTTTTATGTTTGTTCTTGTTTAAGAAGTTCTGTGTGCTCACCATTATTATGAAAGGATGGATTTCAGTGTAGAGTGATCAGATAAGGGTTAGCAAATTCCTTGGTGACTTCAAAATATTTTCTTCCCTCCCTGAATAATTTTTCTTGAGAATGATATTCCAATTTCTTTTTTGGGAAATCTGCTTGGATGCATGCAAAGCAGAATTGAGGAAGGGTCTCACAGTTCTACATTTAGATTTTTTTTGGTGGTGGTATCAGGGAGTGAACCCAGGGGCACTTAACCACTGAGCAACACCCCCAGCCCTTTTTATCTTTTGAGACAGGGTTTTGCTAAGTTGCTTAGGGCCTCACTAAGTTGCTAAGACTGGCTTTGAACTTGTGATCCTCCTGCCTCAGCCTCCCAACCCACTGGGATTATAGGCCTGTGCCACTGTGCTTGGCTACATTTAGATTTTTAATGCATCCCTTCATATTCAGCCAGCAGCTGGTCTTAACTGTGCCTGGTCACCCTGTACTACTGTGTCCCTGGTTCCATTTCTCCAAAGAATAAACCTTTTCAACTTATGTTGGAGTGATGGGTGGGGAAGCTGATCTAAAAGCCCAATTGTTTCTTAATCAAAACTTCAACTAAGCTTTCTGTTTTCAGCCTCACTCTTATCCCTTACTTAAGAGGCTCCAGGTACCTCTAGTGTCCTGGGCTTTTTGGAGTCCTCTTTGATTGGGTTACTTATCGTTGACTCCCATGTCATTCCCAATCTCCAGGCATTTTTATTTTTTGCTTTTTTCCATTCTGCTAATTCATTTCCCACCCATCCTATTTGTCCACTACCTACCCTATTTTTTAAATATGGTCTGCTGTGGTCTCTATTCAAGTTCTCTATATCCTTTTGTGTTTATGCTTCTGTATTTGCATTTATTTGGATGGTGTTTTATAGGAAAGTAAATGTATATTTTTTCATCCCTTATTAGTAGGGAGTAAATAAATAATAAGGAATCAGTTGGAGGAGTCAACTTTTCTAGTAAATGGTAAAAACAAACTTTTCTCTTTGTATTTTACTGGAATCTTAATCAACTGGGAAAAACAATATAGCTTACTCTTCAAGCAAGAGAATCTAGCAGAGGTGGTGATGCTTGTGTGAGAGGTAGAATAAGAGGTTTTGACTGTAAAGAACTCGTAGGTCTTTCATAACAGAGGTTTTCATGGTGAAAAATGAAATTGCACTTCACCTTGATATATAAAACAGAAAAAAGTGATTATTTTTCCACCAGAAATATTTACAAAATGTTCTTTTGTAAAACCTGTGAGCTCCTTCCAAAAACTTTGGGATTCTTCAGATATAGATGGAAAGCCACTGCAAAAAAATGGCATTAGCCCAAACAGTGTGAGCAGCCCTCTTTATGGTGTAAGCATGTCCAGAACAAAATGACACTCATTAAATTTTCTTGAACACCGTTTCTGTTCCCGGTATTATGTCGTGGGCTTTAGGGACATCATCTCAATTCTCACAACTACACTGTGAAGCAGGTGTAATAATTGGTGCCGTCTTGTAGGTGGGGAAATGGAGTTTTGGAGAACTTAAGTACTTGTTCATGGATACACAGTTAGGGAGTACAAAAACTGGAACTCAAAGCCTGGGTCACCTAGCCACGACACAGGACACTGGGCATGTTCTGATGGGCTTTGCTCCTCAACCCCCGGATTCACCTGGAACCATCACGTGGATTCTGTTCACTGAGGGCTGCCTCTGTTCTTGACAAAAGTATCATAGAATAGTGTAAAACAAAACAAAACAAAAGCAACCCATGTCTCTAATCCTCAGGCAACGCCAGCTCCCAGATACCCCACCCTATTCTGCATCAGACCCCTGCTCTCCTCCGCAGGTCAAAGGTGAGTGCGACCCACCTGCCGCACATCTTGTGCTGTTCCTATTCTTGGACTCAGAATAGCAAGAAAACTAGGCCCTTGATTGTGTCTTCCCCTAGGCGCGTGCTCCTGGACCCTGAGGCCTGCAGTTGTGCAGAATCGGGCTACCTTCCTCCACTCAGGAGCTGCAGCTGCCCCTGGGATGCTGCCTGCGCACCCGAGCACGTCTGCAAGGAGCGACTCCGGCGGAACCCCGGGCAGCTTTCACAACTGCTACCCAAACACGGGTCATCCAGCTCAGGACCAATCCGGGTCTTCCCATCTGGGGACAAGTTGTTCTCACCATCAGCAGCTGTTGTGCCACGTCTCCGGGTAAAGCTCAAGATATTTAGTTACAAGAGACCTCGCAGGAAGCCTCAGAGCAGCCCGCTGCCCTGTGACGTAGAGAACCGGCAGCCCGAGCCTTTCCAGCAGATGGCAGTGTTGAGACGCAGATAGGCCACGGCGGGGCCCGGGTTCTTGGCTTAGAAAGTCTTTTAATTAAAAACCCACTAAAACCAAGGTCCTCATTCAACAAAAAGCTGAAATGTCAGAAATCTATAGGGAGATTCCAGGTAGCGGAGGGAGCCGTGTGCTTATGCAGGCTCAGCCAGACGACTCAAGGGGATTTGTAAATGAGCTCTCAGAAAACTGTCAATCAAACATTAAGAAATATTCTTTTCTTTTGCTTTTCTCCTTTTTATTCCGTCTTCTGGGTCTAGAAGGTGGCAGAGAGAGGAAGAGTTATCAAAAATCGTGGTAAAACTCTACATTGAAAACATGCTCAGGTGTAAAACCTGCACCTGTAGTTGAAGTCTCTGAGTCCTCTGCCTTTTGAAAGTTGTAAGGTTATTTTTTTTTTCAGGGAGGTGAATATCAGGTTCATTGGATAAAACAAAATTAAGTTTCAGACTAGTAGGGTTCAAGTCATCTTAACTAACAGGCATTAGGCTTAGGAAAGTCCAGAGTAGAGACCTGGGAAATTAAGTGGGATTTAATGTAACATGTTGAGCAGAGAAGCCTAACCTCCCTTTTGGTTCCTTGATTTTAGAGCCTCGTTGCCTCCAGCCAAGAAGAGAAAGTACACACAGATATTGGATGACTCAGAGGACTGCAGAGTGTGGGCCCACCACTCCAGACCATGTGAGCAAATCTGGCTGTGACAAAGTCAAAGCCCTCAGTGTCTTAGCCATTGGATCAAAGCTTTTTACAAACCTTTGAGCAATCCTACAAAATTATGTTCTCTCTCACGGAGGGCAATGATAGGCTCTGGGAGTTAATTTCTTCCTTCTTGATGTTCTTCATGCAGGTGGGGTCACATAAGTGCTCCCAGGAAAGGTTGACCTTCTGGTGCAAGTGAAATGCCAGTCTTTCAATTTCAGGAACAATGTGTCTAAGAAGACAGGCTGCAGGCCTGCTGGTGTGCCCACTGCTTTCTTGAGTGCAGTTCTCCTCAAGTTTAATGTGCATAGATTTACCCAGGGGTCTTGGTAAAATGAAGATTCTGACTCAATCCATCTGAGCTGGGGTCTGAGACCTGAGTACCCAGATGAGGCCAATACTATGGGTTCACAGATGACCTTCCAAAAAGCAAGACTTTAGAGTATTTCTCCAGTGGAAGGAAAATGGAGAGTTGAACTTTCTTTGCACTCAAACCACATTGGCAGGTTTCTGATTGATCTTTGAAGTTATGTAAAATCATCTTAGAAGTCTTCCATCTGAGGCCCAAGTGGTCAGCTTGGTTTTTTTTTTTTTGTTTGTTTTTAAATCTAAAATGTGATGCATTGTGCTTTGAGCTTAGAGACCTGATCAAGTTGGGAACAATCTGGTCTTTGGGAGTCTAAGGACTTGAACTTTCAGAATTTTCTTTAGCATTTGCCATAGCATTTGCTAGGGAAAAGTATAATACTCCAGGCCAAATTTGTTAGTTACTGTAAATGCTCATATGCAGGCAGTGTGAACGGTGCCCCAAATTCAGGGATTAGGAATCTCTTCTCTCCCCATGAGTCATCTTGGCCAGGACAACAAGTTTTCCTCTTGGGGCTCCTACTCCTACTCCTGTCCCTGAGCTCTAGAGGATTACACCACTCTGAAAGGTGGCTTTCTCACCACCTGACGTTGCTTCCTTTGTCTTTAGCCACCCCTGGTTGGAGCTGGTCCTTTCAGGGATGTCTGGCTTCAGCTTCAGCGTGGGCTGGGGGCGTCCTTCAGTGGACAATGATGTCACCCCCTCAGCCAAATCCCCCATATCACCATTCCCTGGGAGTGCTATGTCATGACTGTGCTGGGTACCCAGCCTTGTAAAAGGTGAACCTCTTACATGGATCCACCTTTTACATGGATCCACCATAACCGACATCTAACCCCTCCCTCCTAGAAAAACAAAATGCTAAGTAAAGCCCCACCTTTTGATGACATAGAGCTCTTTGTCCACCTTCCTAAGCAAGGATACCCTAGTTTCTTCAGGGATCCCTGCATCTAGCCTGCAGCTTCTTTATGATTCTTAAACATAAAGCCTGAACAAGTTCCTAGCCAGACAAGGGAACCATCTGTTCACTTTCCTCCAGATGCACCAGCTCACTGGGGGATACGGGGCAAGTCACTCAAACCTTCCAGGAGTTTCCTCAACAGACTGGATTGTTGCTCTGGCCACTCCCAGAGTTAAGCTCCATCCTGTGATGGTTTTTCTGCTGCCCGTCCCAGACAGGGCATTGATTTTTTTTTTTTTACCATCTTCAAGTCCTGGGAGAGTAACTGAAATGTCTCAACACATAGGAAACCCTGAAGTCCCATTTAAAGGTCAGTAAAAAGGCTGGCTAAAGATAATTGGTTCCAGACAACTGTTCAAGAATGAAAATGAGCAGGTTCCCAGGGCCAGAGGGAGGCAGGGAGACAAAGGCAAAGACTTAGTTAATCCAAATGCCATGTTTTCATTACAGTTTATATTTTTAGCACAAGTTTTAGTGGCGATCTCCCACTGATGTTGCAGAGGATAGGAGTTTTTACAAGGTCCTGGGAAAAGAACACAGTAAGAGAGGAAGGGGGGAACTTCTGCAGTCTTATAAGCAGCAGAAAGTTTGCCAATTATTAATGGGAGATTTCTAAATCAATCATTTAGGCTTTTCTGGATCTTTTCCTAAGAGGTACATGTTGGCCAAGGGTTCCAAGATCCCATTTATTGAGGTCTGAATGTAGAATTCTTGGGTTGGTAGGAGCAGATGTAAAATCTTGCTTAGAGAGAAAACCACTTGTGGGCAGGCTCCTGTTAGCTGGTGCTTGGCCTCACTCAACCAAATAAAAGAGGTTCAAGGTCTCCCTGAGAGGCTTCAGCCTTCTTATGTTTTGAACCTCAAATGTGAAAGGGGTTTCCAGCTCCAAAGCCAGAGCCGTTGGCCCATGATGAGAGGTACATTGGCTGTGTTCACCCTCTAGAATCAGGAAAGTGCCTGTCTCATGTCTCTGGCATCTGGGAACTCTCAGATAATCTTTCTTGATTATCAAATGATAATTATAATTTCCACTTATCTCAGAGATTTGTTTAGAGCAAAGTACACACAATATTTTGAAAGGCGTCAGAGGCAAGCTTTCCATTTCCTCCACGGGGTGGGACTCAGGCATTTGCTGCCTTCACATTTCTGTTTCTCTCTGTGTTAGGTTTTCTCAAGAGATCTTGCATGAAGGGCAGAGGAGTGTTCAAACCCTAGCTCTTCCACTCAGCAGCTATGACACAGGGCAAATGCTGTCAGGACTTAGAATCTCAGTTTCTACTCTGGTTAATGAGATTAAGAAACCTTGCTTCACAACCACTCTAGAAATGTTTGGTGGCCTCTCTTCAAGCATATCTGCCAACCCGAGAGTAGACCTGGAATAGAACATATCATATCATATTATTCCATTTCTATAAACTCCTCTGTACGGTTAGATTTCAGGACAATTATCAGTTTTTGACAGGAGAAATTACTGGAAGAAGGGCTTTGGGGGGGGGGGGTCTCCTAGAGGTCTGGAAGCAACCTGTTGCTTGATAAAATGGTCATTACACAGAATTCATTTCATAAGAAAATAAAATTGTGTACTCATGATCTGTGTACTTTTCTTTATATGTAAAATACTCAGATAAAAAAAAAAGTTTATTGAAAAAGAAAAGGATCCTCACCTTGGAGATGACTTTAGGAGCTGGTGAAATACTAGGTGAAATGTCTGGGACCTTGCATGAATACAAAAATCAATCTTATTGTTAGTAGTAATAATAAGTCCCAGCATTAGGCTCAGCTTCTGTCTGGAACTTCAGCGTGGGCCTGTGGTCTCTGGGGCCTTACCAGTTGATAAACAGCTCACAGGAAAGCTATGACTGTGTCACTTTTACTGTTTTGAAACCTTTGCTGTTGTGTTAGGCAGGGCAGGAAGTGCTATGATTTCTGAGGATGATGCCAATAGTCCCAGTCCCCTGACCACCCTCCCTATCAGTGTCTGGAGGAGTGGAGCTGGCCTTTGGCCCTGTACCTGGGCACACTGACCTTGCTGCCAGGCTTGAGTAGGAAGCTGGCTGTGTTAGCTGGTTTGTGGCCAAGTACTGCCAATAGTTACATAGAGTTATGTGGAGGCCAAGCAGCATTTCCCAAGCATATCTGAGTCCCCTCGCTGCAACAAGTATAGGTGATAATGACAGGGACACTCATATCCAAAGGCAGTGTTGTTTAAATGCTGTGGTAGCAGTTGCTGGACTAAGCACTTCACAGACATTATTCCCTCATGGGATCCTTACACCACCCCTGGGAGGTATATATGGCTATTCCCACCTTGCACATGAGGACATGGAAATTCAGCTTAAATCATTTTCTTAGGAATGTTCAGCCATTAGGTAGTTGTGATTCAAACCCTTTGACTCTCCGTTGACCTTCTCTCCATTGTAGGAGAAATGAAAGAAGAAAGGAAGTACTGGTTTCCCCCTTTCTCTGAATTTGATGGAAGCAGAAATGTGGAAGGGCTTTATTTATTTATTTACTTTTTCAAAAAGATTTTAGGCCAGGTAGCTTTTTGAGGAGTGAGGGAAGGAGAAGATCCCAGCTTTGCCCACCTCCAATGTCCTTAGATGGGAAGAAGTTTTTCAGGATTTTCCAAAATCTCTCTAACATGGGAGATTTGGCCTTATAAAAACCAAAAAATACATGTTTCACTTAGGTGACATTTGATGATGATACGCCAAGAATATCTCATTTTCTGTGACATTTGAGATCAAAAGCAACTGGAAGCAGGTCTATTGATTTACTTATTTCAAGAAGACCTCAATAGAAGCCTAAAGAAAGGAAGAGTTAGATGAGCAAAAGAAAACCCAGCCCTTTGCTACTGCATTTCCCAAGCTCTGGGCTAAGTGGCACATTCAATAGAAGTTAATGTCCTATTTCTGGGTTATTGCTGACAGCCTGCACCTGGTCATACCAACGCCCACTGTTTCCCTTTCTCTCCTGACGTCAGGCATGAGTGATGGTAGGGGGTGTTAGAAGAAAAGGGAAACAGAAAATGTACCAATAGCATTTTACATAAACACAATCTGAGGTTGAATTGCACAGTTTGGGAGGCATATTCAAATTAAGACAGAGAGCTTGCAGGGATTATTCAAAAATAGTGGTCATCATGTGAAAAGGCTGTTATTTGACCATTTTTGATGAACAAAAGTGGCAATTTCATAGAGTTGATATTACATGCTAACAAGAACTCTGTTACTTTATCTTGGTTTGAACTTCTCAAGGTGTTTTCACTTTATCATTTTATTCTCTATCTTGGAAGATGGGCAGCACACATTTTAATTTCAATTCTACAATGGAGAGAAGTAAGATAGTAAGTGAATAAACAACTCATCTAAATTCAAAAGGGTGGTTAAAGTCACAGAATCTTGGTGCCACCAAGACCTGTAACAAATTAGGGTATTGGTTGCAATTAACAAAAACAAAAACATCAAATTGCCTTATACGCAACAAAGCAAAAGAAAGAAAGAGCAACAAAACAAAACAAACCCTTTAAAACCAGTGGCTCTATTGGCTCCTGTAACTTAGGAGGGTACAATTGGATCACAGAACTCAAATCAAATCATCTGACCAGGTGCGCCTCTTTATTAACTGCTTCTGCTGGCATAACTTCATTCCCAGATGGGCTTTTCCCTCATGTTCCAAAATGGTGCCAGCAGCTCCTGGACATGTTATCTCATGGGTTCAAACTTCATGGAGAAGAGCGAGCATCTTTGAACCCACATTTCCCAAAGTGCTGAGATCTACTCTGCTTGGGTTGGATTAGCCCACGTGGCCACCTCTGATGCAAGTACTAAATATTTACTTTGATCCATTTAGACCCTCCTAGGGCTGAACATAAGACTTCTCTGAATCACATGGTAGAAGTAGTAGATTGATATTAAGGATGAAATTTCCTACAAGTGTCCACCACCTCCCCATAGCGGTCACTGATCTCAAGTTACTTGTCTTACTGATGATGACACAGGCAGCAACATGCCTCCTGCCTCCAAGCATTTGACACCTGTCCCAAGGTCACTCTGCCTCACACATGGCCATGCAGCTGTCTATGAGTCTAGGAAGAAGAGTCTAGTAGGAAGAATCTAACTCACCTGTTTCTTTGCAGTGACAGGTAGGAGTCACAACAATGAAGTACAGGACCTTGACGGCGAGGGACAGAATGGGATGCCTGTAGACCAGTGCTCTCCTTCCCTGAAGTGGCAGCCATACCAAAGTGTTCCTTGGCATAGTTTATTAAACAGTCATTATGAAAAACTGTAAGTGGCCTCCCCAATGCCTGGGGGGGTAGAGGGCTAGAGGCTGAGGGGGAAGGGCAGTGCTGGATCTCAGTACTGAACCCAAGTATTTGGGCTTGGGTGTCACCCCATCAAATGGGATGGGTCAATGAGAAAGTGTCTGTCATACATCTGTTTTGCATCCTGGCTGAAGGATAGTTGGAACATGGGCTTCTGGCCTTCAGGACCCAGACTTATAACTCTAACTCATTATAATTTACCTACTAAATGCTGGGGAGAGAGGGAATCTTTCTGGGATCTCATGCCCAGTTTAAACTAAAAGCTGGAAGATTGAGTTTTCCCAATACACTAACATTTAGTCCAGCAGTTAATTTATAATACCACAAAAGACATTTTTGGGGTCACATAAAGTTGTTATCCAATGACCAACTCTAAAATCAGTATTGTCAACACATTGCATATTTTGAATGTTTAGCCTGCAACCATAGTTGGTGGTTTCTTTATATTAAGAGACTGAAATCAAATCATACAAATTATCCTAAAATTAGAAAAATTTCACCTTATTTTATAACATTACAGTTAAAAAAATAAATGTGCACTCATGCATTATTGTTTTTTAACATGCTTCTCTTTATTCCTTAGGGTATAATTTATCAACCCAAGGCTGCTGTTATTTTCCTTCGTTATAAATACCTTATTGAAACACTAAAAAAAAGTCAATGGTTAAAAAAATAGGATTTTGAAGTAATAAATATAATATGAAATGAGATACATTGAGCGATAAACTTGAAGACCTCCTGGTATTTTCCAAATTCAAATATAGCAAAGTTTATCATTAAGATGTTTATGTTGGACTAGAAGGAAGAAATATTTCTCTTAAAACAAAGCCTAAGCCAGGGTGTGATTACAGGCACACCCTTGTAATCCCAAGACATCTATTGATTAAATACCCCTATAATCCCAACAACTAGGGAGGCCAAGGCAAGAGGACTGTGCATTTGAGGCCAGCCTCAGCAATTTAGCAAGGCCCTAAGCAACATAGTGAGACCCTGTTTCAAAATAAAACAATAAAAAGGGTTAGGGATGCAGTTCAGTGGCTAGGTGCCCTGGGAGTTGGTGTGTTTAATAGGAGGCAAAGGACACCAGTTGTTGTATAATTGAAATGTCATGACTTCATATCTTTGCTATTGTGTGAGATCAGAAAATGAAAGTATGAAGCTATGGGTTTTGGTTTTGAGTCTCAATCTTTATTTGATTTTCTTGGGGCACAATCCACATTCTCTCTGAAGCATTAGTACCAATGTATGATAGTGTCCTACACAGGCACATGATTTTTAAAACCCTTAATACTTTTCCATCTGTATGCATCTGAGTTGATTGATCTTTGAGGTATTATCTCTCTCTTTTTACTTGAAGAGATTTATTTAAAACTTTGTTTGAACTGCTTATCTCTGCTCCAACAAACTGGAAAAAAGGGAAAACAGAGATGATATCAATTCAAAGGTAGAGAGGCAATTTTATTTTGAATACTTTGCCATAACTCACTTTTCCTAAGCAAAAAGGAAGCAAATTTATCCAGATTATAATTCAGGCTCTCTTGATTTTACTAGTCATGCCATTGAGAGAGAAAAATCACTTGTTTTTTCTTTGATAATTATGTAGACTATATTACAAAATATCTCCCTAAATTATGTAAAAGCAATGGAGTTAGGGATTAAAATGTATTTAACTTTAGTTCTGAATGATGTTTCAAAGTTGTGCTATAAAACAGTTTTTTAAAAGTCAGTTTAATTGACTTGATGTTTAACTTTTGATGTCAAAAACATAATTGCCCCATAATTCCAGTGGCTTGGGAGGCTGAGACAGGAGGAACACAAGTTCAAAGCTAGCCTCAGCAACAGTGAGGTGCTAACTCAGTGAGACCCTGTCTTTAAATAAAATGCAAATAGGGCTGGGGATGTGGCTCAATGGTTGAGTGCCCCTGATTCAATCTCCGGTATATACACCTCCCCCCAAATAATAATAATTGCATTCTCAGGTAGATTTCTATAATCAGAGATTGGCCTTTAAGGCCCAGAATCATCTTCAGTATAATTCTTGTTGGTTGATTCAGGCTTTCTTAAATTACAGACTAATGATCATGTCTGGGGTATAAACCTTACCTTCTTCTTTCAGAATTTTTGACAGTTAAGCATGGAACATCACAAAAAAAAAAAAAAAATTCCTTTTTTCTTCAAACAAAGACAGTTTTTTTTTTATTACCCTTAATAGTAAGTTTATACAATTCCATCCATCAAGGCCTTAGAGTGTAAATTAGCAGATTAGTTCTAGAAACCTGGCTCAATATAAATTTCGCAGATGGCCTAACACATACAGGTTTATCAAATTCTTCATGCAATGAATTTGCCTTTTGCTATTGGTGGGCACTATGATTGTGAAGCCTTTAACTTATTAGCTACTGAAGGTAGTCAATGACTCAGTGACTTGATCCATTGAGGAGGTGCTTAACTTACAAAGAACATGAACATTCTTTTCCTGCAAAACCCAATAATGGTTTCTGTTTCTGGAACTAGAGTAAAATTTAGAAACTCTATGTTGTTATTATAATGGCAGCCATCCAAATTGAGATCCCAGGAGGCAAAGATCCACAAAGTAGTGTAGTACTCATGGTTCCGTAGTACTCAAGTTTCTTTCCTGAGAAAAGAAATCCATATTTAGGAACCCTGAATTAAAAATCATTCCATATCTACAACCTGTATGGGAAAAAACTCACCAACTTTTATATTCTCCTCTCTACTTCATAATGAACACACTTAATTTGTTTCCTTTGAATTAACATTTTTAGAATATTTCATTAAACATCTTACACTCAAAGGATTGCTATTAAAAAAGAGCATGAGGAGCTGGGGTTGTGGCTCCTTGGTGGAGCACTTGCTTAGCATGTATGAGGCACTGGGTTCCATCCTTAGTCCCACATAAAAACAAATAAATAAATGTATTTGTGTCCATCTACAACTAAAAATTGAAAAAAAAATTAAAAAGTAGCAATGATAAAACAAACAAAGCAAAAGTCTGATTAACTATGTGGGCATTATCCCATTCCTTCTTCAACAAGGAAAGTCACTATGGTAGGTTTCTAGCACTATTACCAGATTGGAGAATAAAAAGGAAATGACTATACTCTATTAAAAAACAGGTTTCCAGTTAGCAGAGTAACTGGATTTGATGACTTTGGTTTAAAACTATTCCTGGTAATTCTGACCAGTTTGCTTTTTCATACCTGTACCAATGGACTTAATATTCACTCATTTGAGTAATGATGGCAGAGCTGAAGAGACTTTTTTTTTTTTTAAAGGAGGAAAGAAATTAATTCTATACCAGATATTCCTAGTAACACGGTGATTTCTCAACTTTTCGCCTACATCTTTGCATTGTGTTGTGGAGTCAAATTAAGGGTTTAGAAAGCACAAAAGGGATAGGGAGTCTAAGGAAACAGTGCTTCTATTTGGCAATAATTGAACTGCTTCCTTGTGAGAAGAAGATTAAAA
Source organism: Marmota monax (assembly GCF_021218885.2). Classification (NCBI taxonomy): domain Eukaryota; kingdom Metazoa; phylum Chordata; class Mammalia; order Rodentia; family Sciuridae; genus Marmota; species Marmota monax. The sequence goes on from NW_026695212.1 coordinate 6,834,798, forward strand.
ATCTGGGAGAGAGCCCACTGTGTTTTGAAAGATTATTTTCATTTCCTCAGTAAAAATTCAAGACATCTATTGATTAAATATAGCAAAAGGCACCTCCAACACTATATTTTCTTGAAATGTTTTTACAATTGATATCATCAGTGAAAGAAAATGTATAGAAAATATTTGTAAAATTGGTTTTTTTGATTCCTCTTTTCATAGACCTGATGTGGGCTATCAAGTTGTCACAGACAAAGGATTTAATTTCTCGCCAGCAGATGAAGCTTTTGTTTGCCAAAAGAAGAACCATTTTCAGATAACCATTCACATCCAAGTTTGGGGAAGTCCAAAATTTGTTAAAACCCAAATGGGCCTAAAGCCAATAGAAATGTTTTACTTGAAAGCTTTTGGAATTAAGGTAAATTTTTAAATTTAGCTTAATATAATTCAGTCAACATTTATTAAGTGTTCCATTTATCTATTGCTGCGTAATATACCATCTCAAAACTGACTTAAAATAATAATTATTTATTTGGGCTACAAATGGGCAACTTGGTCCAGGGTTGGCTTTATGACAACTCTGTTCAGGAGTCGTCTGCTGGGCAGCTCAGCTGGGCCATTTCCAAGATGGATCACTCACATGCCTGTCACATTTGGGCTGGCCACAGTTTGGAGCTCAAATGGGACTGTAGCTGTGGGGTCTTAGCTTTTCTCCATCTTTCTAAGAGATAGTTTGCACTCCCTCACTGCATGGTGAATGGGTTTAAAGAATAAGTTTTCCTAGACACAGGAAGTGGACCCTGCCAATTTCTGAAGACTGAGCTCAGACACTGGCACAGCATCACTTCAGACTATAGTTTTTGTAGTTTTCAGTGTATAAATCTTGTCCTGCTTTTACTTTTATTTTTATTTAATTTATTCTTCATTATTTTATTCTTATTGATGCTGGTGCATTTTTCATATGGAGTAGACTCGTAGTTTTTACCAGATTCTCTAAGAGAAGTCTGACTTTAAAAAAGACAAAGAACCAGCCAGGCACGGTGGTACATGCCTATAATCCCAGTAGCACAGGAGAATAAGACGGGAGGATCACAAGTTCAAAGCCAGCCTCAGCCTCGGTGATGTACTAAGCAACTCAGTGAGACACTGTCTCTAAATAAAATATGAAAAAGGGCTGGGGATGTGGATCAGTGGTTGAGTGCCCCTGAGTTCAATCCCTAGTATCCCCAATCCCTGCAAAAAACCAAAGAACCACTAATTTAGACAGTGTCCCTTTTCCATGGTTTAATAGAGGGGAAACTGAGGCCTGGTGATGTTATGTAATCCATTCAAGTAAGTAAGTGACAGAGCTGAGTTTAGAATTCAGGTAGTATGACTTCTGAGCAGTCAAAAGGTATTTATTAAATTATCACTTCATAGCCAGCTCCTTAGCAGGCACGAGTATTCATTATCTACATATTTCATTCTGATGGTCAGCTTGGGCTTGGGTATGGGATATCCTAAAATGAGGCTTGGTTACTGAATACAGTGGTATGGTTGGGATCTGGAATGTCTCCCAAAAGCTCATGTGTTGAAGGCTTGGTCCTCAGTGCAACAGTGTCCATGAGTGGGGTGTGACCTGCAAAAATTCTAACATCCCCAATGAGATACTCGATTGCATGGATTAGTAATTAAATGGACTACTAGGAGGTGGTGGAAATTGTAGGCAGGTGGGGCATGGTGGGAGGAAGTAGGTCACTGGGGCCATTAGGGATGTTTCCTTGTCCCTGGTCCTTTCTCCCACCCTGCCTCCCCTTCCTCTTTCTCTGCTTCCTGGCTACCATGAGGTTTCTGCCTTGACGGCAGCTGAACATGGACTGAAACCTCTGAAACTGTGAGCCAAAATAAATCTTTCTTCCTCCAAGTTGTTTTCCTCGGGTATTTGTCACAGTGATAAAAAGATGATTAACGCACACATCAACTCTTGTGCTCCCAACACAGCTCTTAAAACAAACAACAACAAAGTAAATAAATACAAACAACAAGGAAATAAATAATAAATAATAAAACATACTTTTCTTACTGTGGAGTAAAATATTAATAAATTAATATTTTATATTGTTTCTTCATATTAGAAAAATTGAAACATAATAGAAATGTAAGAAGAAATAAAACTCACTCATATTCAGGATGCATCATTTGGTAGCTTAATTTTTCTTGTTATTAAAATTAATCTTGGCTGGGGTTGTGGCTCAGTGGTAGAGTGCTTGCCTGGCATATATGAGGCACTGGGTTCAATCCTTAGCACCACACATATAAATAAATGAATAAATAATAAAGGCTCATTGACAACTAAAAGTAACACATAACTTTAAAAAATTAAATGAATCTCATTGCTAATATTATGTTTTGAAAATACATGATATTATTAAGAACCCCATAAAATATTGTTTACAAAGATGATTCAGTTTTATATCCTAGAGATGCATAATGTAAATTTCTATACTATTGGAAGTTTCACTCACTTCCAATATTTTTAGGGTTATTAATAAAACTGCACTGAACATCTATCTATATGCACCCAGCTTTGCATGAGGTCAAATTCCTAAGAGGAATCAAAGATGTGAACCTTATGAAAACTCTTGACGTAGGCTGCTCAATTGCTTTCCAGAAAGATTGTTAAAATGCAAGTACCCACAAGCTACATATTACATGCCTGGTTTCATTAGGCTCTTGCCACTATTCATGGAAATAAGTATGCAGTAGGAAAAAAAGTATGTAGTAGGTGCTGAACAAATGTCACTTTCTATATTCTACTTATTTATATTTTATATTGTTTCTTCATATTGGAATATAAGCTTCCCCAAGAGCAGGTATTTTTGTTAATTTTGTTCACTTCTTATTTCTAATGTTTAGAGCAGTCCCTGGAACCTAGTAGGTGCTCAATAAGAGTTTATAGAATAGATGAAAAAAATGAAGGAATGCATGCCTTTGTGCTGCCTAGCTCCTGTATTTGCCTCCCGATGTTTCAGCCATCTATAGCCTACTCTGTGTTCACTGCTTACCTGAAATACTCTGTTGTCTTGTGTTGTCATTGTTTAACCTTGTAGGTCTTTGCTTGTTGTGTCATCAATGGTGCACTGCTTTAAGGCAGGAACCATGATTTTATATGTTTTTCCAGTGATTTACAATCCCTGCCCAAAGTCTAGCACGGTGCCTTGAAGACCTTTTTAAGTACTGAAATATTCTCTACTAGTGAACATTTTTATTAGTAAATAAATTAATTTGTTAACTCCTTAAGTAATTTACTTTTTGTTGTTCCATATAGGTTGAAGCCACCAATCAAATAATTGCTATTGAACAGTCCCAAGCAGATAGGAGCAAAAAGATTTTCAATCCTGTTAAGTAAGAATTTCTTTTCTGAATTCCTAGGTGAATGTTTTGGGAAGATCTATCATCTAATTTGTTTTGCTTATTTAAGATGAAATTCACTGTTAGAATCTAAATTAGTAATAGTATGTCAATATTATAAGTGCATATTTACCAACAAAAATAAGATTGGTAAAACACATTGAAATAGTATAGAAATTCTTTATTAAAAGATCCATTTAAAAAATAATTCTTTATTACTAAAAACCTTACTAATAAATTTGGTTCCGTAAAGTAGATTATAGCTATATCTTCCTTTCAATTTTTTATTTAAATTAGCATGGTGCTGATTGGATTAATTTCAAGGTTCCAGATCCAAGCTGTGTATACAATTCATTTTTCTTATTTTTTTAAGACTACATTGATAGATGGCTGAATGGATTCCAAGATAGAAAGCATGCACCACTGGTAGAATGCACAGCAATATGGCAGTCCAAAGTTAGAGTTCTGTCTCTAGAATGATTCAGAGTGGGGTTTGCTCTTTGGTTCATTTGGCTGGGAATGCAGTCAAGACCAGCTCAGGGTTTCAACCCTCAGTCAACCCCATTGGGCTGGGAAGAAGATGGTCCTACCACCAACAAACCAGGCACTTGGACAGACAGACTCAGATGGCTGGTATATCTGGTTCTCCGTTGCCTGAGCAGGCTGGGCATAGCCTTCCTTTGGAGGAGGCTGCCTCCTGTCACTAGACTAGGGAAGGACAAGTACTTAACGGGAAACCAAGGCCTTCAGGAAGAGCCTAAAGAAGTTGCTTGCTATGGAGGTGAGTGCTATAGCAACAGCACAGATGAAAGGCATCTTTCCTCCCCGCTGTGAAAATAACAGAACTCATGCGCAGTGTATGGAGAGCACAGCCCTCATGCGGCACAAACTCTGGGCGGAGCTTGTGCTGAGTAAGCATTTCTTGGTGGCTTGAAAGTCATTCCCTGGCCTTCCCTGGCAGCCACTCCTGACCCTGCTGTGGAGTGTTGACTAGTAATTGGTGGTTGGAATAAACTGTCCTTCACGGTGTGATGAGCCCTGGGCTCTAAGCACACTGGACCCACTTGAGAGTTTAAGGAGTGGATTGGATATGATCAAGGACTCTGTGTTCTCTCATGATCTCTTGGTGTTTCTGCTGTTCATTTTAGAATTGACCTACTGGCTGACCAGGTCACTAAAGTAACGCTGGGACGTTTACACTTCAGTGAAACCACGGCAAACAACATGAGAAAGAAGGGGAAGCCAAATCCTGACCAGAGGTATTGGTGCCCCTGCACACACCAGGTGGCCAGTCACACTATTTGACCAGGAAGTAGCCTAAGGGCTCTCTGGCAAACTGAGTCTCCTTAAACTGCTTTCCTCCTTTCTCTGACTCTTTCAGTTTAATAGTATATCCCATTTACCATCGGTGTCTTTCTTCTCCCATCCTCACTCCTCGTCATGCCCACCCTCCTGACCAGCCTTGATCCCACCATGTCTCATTGCCATCTTGAATGGAAGACTGATAGCATTTCTCAAATGTGTGTGCTGGTCATGAAGCACAGCTGTAACTTTTTTGATTAAAAAAGAAAATAAAATTGCCTGCATGATTTAGACTTGGGATTCTCAAAGTGTGGTCCCAAGAGTAGCAGAGAGAGCAATACCTGGATGTTAGAAATTCAAGGTCTCAGGTCTCACCAAAAACCTACTAAATCAAAAACTCAGGAAGTGGGCTTAGCAAATTGTTTTTTTAACAAACACTCCAGGTGACTCTGATACAATGCGTAAGTTTTGAGAGCCACTGGTTTTAGAACTGAGGTTTTGGTATTGGGCAGAATTGAGTTTAAACATTTGATGCTGCCATTTACCTTGGGCATGTAACTTAGACTCTCAGAAACACGTTTTCCTGTCTTATAAATGGTGACACTAACAATTCCTACTTGAATAAGGTTGTTTTAGGGACCCAAGTGAAATAACAGGTAAAATGCATACCCCAGCATGAAACATTTTGAGTTCACAATGGCAGTAGTTAATAACAATACTTGTGATATTTATTATTCTTACTGATTTATTTTAGATACATGAGCAGACTCTTGTTCTATACCAATCAAAGAATCTATGTAGTGTTATAAAAGAATTTGTTAGCTCTTTTTTTTCATGCAGTTTTTAAAGCCAAAACTTTTCTAGTAGGGATAGTCTTTGTTTTGATTGTCAAGCAACAGTTTAATCTTTTTTTTTTTTTTTTTTTTTTGGTCGTGATACACAGTTTATTTATTTTTTTTTAAATTTTTTATTGTTGGCTGTTCAAAACATTACATAGTTCTTGATATATCATATTTCACAATTTGATTCAAGTGGGTTATGAGCTCCCATTTTTACCCCATATACAGATTGCAGAATCACATCAGTTACACATCCATTGATTTACATATTGCCATACTAGTGTCTGTTGTATTCTGCTGCCTTTCCTATCCTCTACTATCCTCCCTCCCCTCCCCTCCCCTCCCCTCCCCTCTTCTCTCTCTGCTCCCTCTACTGACATTCGTTTGTCCCCCTTATATTATTTTTCCCCTTCCCCTCACTTCCTCTTGTATGTACTTTTGTATAACTCTGAGGGTCTCCTTCCATTTCCATGCATTTTCCCTTCTCTCTCCCTTTCCCTCCCACCTCTCATCCCTGTTTAATGTTAATCTTCTTCTCATGCTCTTCAACCCTACTCTGTTCTTAGTTACTCTCCTTATATCAAAGAAGACATTTGGCATTTGTTTTTTAGGGATTGGCTAGCTTCACTTAGCATAATCTGCTCTAATGCCATCCATTTCCCTGTAAATTCTATGATTTTGTCATTTTTTAATGCAGAGTAATACTCCATTGTGTATAAATGCCACATTTTTTTTATCCATTCATCCATTGAAGGGCATCTAGGTTGGTTCCACAGTCTAGCTATTGTGAATTGTGCTGCTATGAACATCGATGTAGCAGTGTCCCTGTAGCATGCTCTTTTTAGGTCTTTAGGGAATAGACCGAGAAGGGGAATAGCTGGGTCAAATGGTGGCTCCATTCCCAGCTTTCCAAGAAATCTCCATACTGCTTTCCAAATTGGCTGCACCAATTTGCAGTCCCACCAGCAATGTACAAGTGTACCCTTTTCCCCACATCCTCGCCAGCACTTGTTGTTGTTTGACTTCATAATGGCTGCCAATCTAACTGGAGTGAGATGGTATCTTAGGGTGGTTTTGATTTGCATTTCTCTGACTGCTAGAGATGGTGAGCATTTTTTCATGTACTTGTTGATTGATTGTATGTCCTCCTCTGAGAAGTGTCTGTTCAGGTCCTTGGCCCATTTGTTGATTGGGTTGTTTGTTCTCTTATTGTCTAATTTTTTGAGTTCTTTGTATACTCTGGATATTAGGGCTCTATCTGAAGTGTGAGGAGTAAAGATTTGTTCCCAGGATGTAGGCTCTCTATTTACCTCTCTTATTGTATCTTTTGCTGAGAAAAAACTTTTTAGTTTGATTAAGTCCCATTTGTTGATTCTAGTTATTAACTTTTGTGCTATGGGTGTCCTATTGAGGAATTTGGAGCCCGACCCCACAGTATGTAGATCGTAGCCAACTTTTTCTTCTATCAGACGGCGTGTCTCTGATTTGATATCAAGCTCCTTGATCCATTTTGAATTCACTTTTGTGCATGGCGAGAGAAAGGGATTCAGTTTCATTTTGTTGCATATGGATTTCCAGTTTTCCCAGCACCATTTGTTGAAGATGCTATCCTTCCTCCATTGCATGCTTTTAGCCCCTTTATCAAATATAAGGTAGTTGTAGTTTTGTGGATTGGTTTCTGTGTCCTCTATTCTGTACCATTGGTCCACCCGCCTGTTTTGGTACCAGTACCATGCTGTTTTTGTTACTATTGCTCTGTAGTATAGTTTGAAGTCTGGTATCGCTATACCGCCTGATTCACACTTCCTGCTTAGCATTGTTTTTGCTATTCTGGGTCTTTTGTTTTTCCATATGAATTTCATGATTGCTTTCTCTATTTCTACAAGAAATGTCGTTGGGATTTTGATTGGCATTGCATTAAACCTATAGAGAACTTTTGGTAATATCGCCATTTTGATGATGTTAGTTCTGCCTATCCATGAACAGGGTATATTTTTCCATCTTCTAAGATCTTCTTCTATTTCTCTCTTTAGGGTTCTGTAGTTTTCATTGTATAAGTCTTTCACCTCTTTTGTTAGGTTGATTCCCAAGTATTTTATTTTTTTTGAAGATATTGTGAATGGAGTGGTTGTCCTCATTTCCATTTCAGAGGATTTGTCGCTGATATACAGGAATGCCTTTGATTTATGCGTGTTGATTTTATATCCTGCCACTTTGCTGAATTCATTTATTAGCTCTAATAGTTTCTTTGTAGACCCTTTTGGGTCTGCTAGGTATAGAATCATGTCATCTGCAAATAGTGATAATTTAAGTTCTTCTTTTCCTATTTTGATGCCTTTAATTTCTTTCGTCTGTCTAATTGCTCTGGCCAGTGTTTCGAGAACTATGTTGAACAGAAGTGGTGAGAGAGGGCATCCCTGTCTTGTTCCAGATTTTAGAGGGAATGCCTTCAATTTTTCTCCATTCAGAATGATGCTAGCCTGAGGCTTAGCATAGATTGCTTTTACAATATTGAGGTATGTTCCTGTTATCCCTAGTTTTTCTAGAGTTTTGAACATAAAGGGATGCTGTACTTTGTCGAATGCTTTTTCCGCATCTATCGAGATGATCATATGATTCTTATTTTTAAGTCTATTGATGTGGTGAATAACATTTATTGATTTCCGTATATTGAACCAACCTTGCATCCCAGAGATGAATCCTACTTGATCATGGTGCACAATTTTTTTGATAAGTTTTTGTATCCGAGTGGCCAGAATTTTATTGAGGATTTTTGCATCTAGGTTCATTAGAGATATTGGTCTGTAGTTTTCTTTCTTTGAAGTGTCTTTGTCTGGTTTAGGTATCAGGGTGATGTTGGCCTCGTAGAATGAATTTGGAAGTTCTCCCTCTTTTTCTATTTCCCGAAGTAGCTTGAAAAGTATTGGTATTAGTTCCTCTTTAAAGGTTTTGTAAAACTCTGCTGTATACCCATCCGGTCCTGGGCTTTTCTTAGTTGGTAGTCTTTTGATGGTTTCTTCTATTTCCTCAATTGATATTGGTCTGTTTAGGTTGTCTATATCCTCCTGACTCAATCTGGGCAGATCATATGACTTAAGAAATTTATCTATGCCTTCACTATCTTCTAATTTATTGGAGTATAAGGATTCAAAATAATTTTTGATTATCTTCTGTATTTCTGAAGTGTCTGTTGTGATATTGCCTCTTTCATCCCGTATGTTAGTAATTTGAGTTCTCTCTCTTCTTCTCTTCGCTAGCATGGCTAAGGGTCTGTCGATTTTGTTTATTTTTTCAAAGAACCAACTTTTAGTTTTGTCAATTTTTTCAATTGTTTCTTTTGTTTCGATTTCATTAATTTCAGCTCTGATTTTAATTATTTCTTGCCTTCTACTTCTTTTGCTGTTGTGTTGCTCTTCTTTTTCTAGGATTTTGAGATGAAGTATGAGATCATTTATTTGTTGGTTTTTTCTTTTTTTAAGGAATGAACTCCAAGCAATGAATTTTCCTCTTAGAACTGCTTTCAATGTGTCCCATAGATTCCGATATGTTGTGTCTGTGTTTTCATTAATCTCTAAGAATTTTTTAATTTCTTCCTTGATGTCTTCTATAACCCATTGATCGTTCAGTAACCTATTGTTCATTCTCCAAGTGATGTATTCTTTTCCCTTCCTTCTTTTATCGTTGATTTTCAGTTCCATTCCATTATGATCAGATAGGATGCATGGTATTATCTCTACTCCTTTATATTGTCTAAGAGTTTCCCTGTGACATAATATATGATCTATTTTTGAGAAGGATCCATGTGCTGCTGAGAAAAAAGTGTAACTGCTTGATGTTGGGTGGTATATTCTATATATGTCAATTAAGTCTAGGTTATTAATTGTGTTATTGAGTTCTATAGTTTCCTTATTCAACTTTTGTTTGGAAGATCTGTCCAGTGGTGATAGAGGTGTGTTGAAGTCTCCCATGATTATTGTATGGTGGTCTATTAGACTCTTGAACTTGAGAAGAGTTTGTTTGATGAACATAGCTGCACCATTGTTTGGGGCATATATATTTATGATTGTTATGTCTTGTTGGTGTATGGTTCCCTTGAGCAGTATGTAGTGTCCCTCTTTATCCCTTTTGATTAACTTTGGCTTGAAATCTATTTTATTTGATATGAGTATGGATACTCCTGCTTGTTTCCGAAGTCCATATGAGTGATATGATTTTTCCCAACCTTTCACCTTCAGCCTATGTATGTCTTTTCCTATCAAATGCGTCTCCTGTAGGCAGCATATTGTTGGGTCTTGTTTTGTGATCCATTCTACTAGCCTGTGTCTCTTGATTGGTGAGTTTAAGCCATTAACATTTAGGGTTATTATTGAGATATGGGTTGTTCTTCCAGCCATATTTGTTTATTTCTGTTACTAAACATGGTTTGTTTTCCTCTTTGATTATTTTCCCCCCTTTAGTGTCCTACCTCCCACTGTTGGTTTTCATTGTTATTTTCCATTTCCTCTTCCTGTAATGTTTTGCCGAGGATGTTTTGAAGAGATGGTTTTCTAGCTGCAAATTCTTTTAACTTTTGTTTATCGTGGAAGGTTTTAATTTCATCTTCCATCCTGAAGCTTAGTTTCGCTGGAAACACAATTCTTGGTTGGAACCCATTTTCTTTCAGTGTTTGAAATATGTTATTCCAGGATCTTCTAGCTTTCAGAGTCTGTGTTGAAAGATCAGCTGTTATCCTGATTGGCTTACCCCTAAATGTGATCTGCTTCCTTTCTCTTGTAGCTTTTAAAATTCTCTCCTTATTCTGTATGTTGGGCATCTTCATTATAATGTGTCTAGGTGTGGGTCTCTTATGATTTTGCACATTCGGCGTCCTGTAGGCTTCTAGGATTTGGGGTTCTGTCTCATTCTTCAAGTCTGGGAAGTTTTCTCGTATTATTTCATTGAATACATTGCTCATTCCTTTGGTTTGAAACTCTGTCCCTTCCTGTATCCCAATGACTCTTAAATTTGGTCTCTTGATGTTATCCCATATTTCTTGGATGTTCTGCTCATGGTTTCTTAACAGTCTTGCTGAGCTGTCTATGTTCTTTTCAAGTTGAAATACTTTATCTTCATTGTCTGATGTTGTGTCTTCTAAGTGTTCTACTCTGCTGGTAGTATTCTCAATTGAGTTTTTAAGTTGGCTTATTGCTTCCTGCATTTCTAGGATTTCTGTTTGTTTGTTTTTTATAACCTCTATTTCCCTGTATAGTTGATCTTTTGCTTCTTGGATTTGTTTATGTAATTCATTGTTGAAGTGATCTTTCATTGTCTGATTTTGCTGTCTGATGTCTTCCTTGAGACTCCAGATCATCTGAAGCATGTATATCCTGAATTCTTTATCTGACATTCCATCTGCTGCAGCTATTACCTCTTCTAACGTTGAGTTGACCTGCAATGCTTGTGGTCCTTTCTTTCCTTGTCTCTTCATACTGTTCGCGTTCCTTTCTACTTGGTGAAACTGTTGTGCTATTGAATTTTTCCCCTATATATTTATATTAGTCTTGTATAGTTGCAAAGTCTCCCTCGCAGGCGCGGGCGGCGGCTCTGTCCCTCTGCGGGCCGCTAGGCTTGTTCTGTCGGTGGTCACAGTTCTGTCTACTTTTCAGGCGCAGGCAGCGGCACTGCCCCTCTGCAGGCCTCTGGGGCTGTACTGCCAGTGGGTCGCAGGTCTGCCTACCTTGCAGGCGCGGGGGGGGGCGGCTCTACCCTTCCTCAGGCCACTGGGCCTATTCTGTCTCTCGGTTGCAGGTCTGGCCTGTTCTGATGGTGGTCACAGTTCCCTCTACTTTGCCGGCGCAGGGGGAGCGGGCGGCTCAGCCTCTCAGCAGGCCGCTGCTCCTCTTCTGCGGGTGGGTCGCAGGCCCGCCTACCTTGCAGGAGTGATTGGAAGCTCTGTCCCACCGCGGGCCACTGGGCCTTTTCTGTCGGTGGTCACCTGGCAGGCGCGGGGGGTGAGGGGTGGCTCTGCCCCTCAGCAGGCCGCTGGGCCTGCTCTGTGCGTGGTCACAGTTCCCTCTACCTTGCCGGTGCAGGGGGAGGGGGCGGCTCTGCCTCTCAGCAGGCCGCTGCTCCTCTTCTCGCAACAGTTTAATCTTAAAATCACCTCATCAGTTTTGAAGAAGCAATTGGAGTACAGAAGATGAAAATTGCCTTGAGAGCAAATGGAAGGAAGGTTCAGGTCTTTGACTAAAGTTAAAACCTGAGAAGGTGCCGGAGGCACAGTCCAGAGGTCAGAGTGGGTATGGTGGGCTAGTCCTGCTGAGACCAAGCCCAGGACAGGGTGACTTGTGTGTCTCTGGACACAGGGACCTCTGGTGGCTTCCTGTTGTGTTTGTGAGGGGTCCTGTGCTGAGGGCCCAGGAATGGTGAGGGAGGCCAAATCAGCACAGGTGGGCTAAGCCCATGTTCCCGCCAGTATCTCTTCCCACAGAGGGCCTGCAAAACAGCTCACAGCCACCTCCAACTGGACATGGGGCAAGTGGGGGACAATAGCATAGATCAAATAATTGCTCTCTCATTTCACCCGGGGACGAAGTTTAAAGCAAAAGGGAAAAGACAGTCTCTAAATCAGCAAACTCAGCTAGGTAAGTTCACTACTGATTAACTGTTGCATGAATTGTGTCTCTGTTCCTGATGTGTTGATGTTGGTCTGCTGTTTCTGAACTAGATACTTCATGTTGGTGGTTGGACTGTATGCTGCTAACCAAGATCAGTTCTATCTGTTGTCAGCCCATATCTCTGAAAGGATCATTGTAAGGGTAAGCTCAATTCTCTAATTATTCTGCATCCTGGCTTCTTTTCTCCTTTGTAGAAAGGATTTGAATTTCCAATGACATGCTTGAAGTACTCTATGTCTTAATTGATGATAATGATGATGATAATGATAACATTAGAAACTACTACTTTTGTTTTTACACAGTGGCTCTCAACCAAGGCCAATTTTGACCCATAAGGATCATTTGGCAATGTTTGGAAACATTTTTAGTTGTCACAACTGGCATCTAGTAAGGTGTTGCTGCTCAACACCTTACAATGCACAGGACAACCCTTACGAAAAGAATCATTCTTCCCCAAATGCATATGATCCTGAGATTGAAAAATACTGATTTTTGCTCTGTGTTTTAGGCACTGAACTAAACAATCTATACATGACATCATTAGACATTGTTAGACAATCTACATTATATTCTTGAAGCCCAGAGGAATCGAGGCTCAAGAGGGTAAATAACTGACCCGTGATCCCACAGCCTGTAATGATGGAGACTGGATTATAACCCAGCTTTCTCTGACTCCAAAGCCCACAGGGTGAGCAAAGTGCCAGGGGGGTTGTCAGTTGCCCCAAAGTAACTGGTGACCCCAGGGAATCTGGGCCACTGTCTAGCTCATAGGAATGGCTCAATGCGTTTTGCAGAAGGATCACAGCTGTGGACAAGAGTCTTGGCAGCCAAACCCAAACATCAAGCTGTTGGCAGCTGCAGCAGCAGCTGCGTGAGGTAAGGCTGGCCACTGCCGAGAATGCCAGGGCATGAGTTAACAGGTAACCACAGGCCCGGCAGCCCTGGGAGGGGCCGTGTTGTCATCACTCTTTTGAAGTGATACAGGGAGGACGTGCAACTCCAGCAGGGAAAGTCATCAGGGACGCTGTTCATCTAAGGCCCTGGGGGACAGATCTGCCCACTTGGGAGTGGTGTCTCTCCTTGCCTGCTGTTCTGAAACAAAGGGCCCTCTGTAATTCTTTCAGTCAATTAAAAATAAAAAGCCACCTATTAGTGGAAATCCTTCAATGACCTCTCAGAGTTTTAGTGGAGGTGAAGTAATGATACGGAGTCAACACCTCATGGGTTTGGATGGCCCTGTGAAGGCCACCATACATGCCCCAGGCTGTTTTTTTGGGGGACTTGACATCATCTGAGGCAAGTGAGGTGCCTCTGAGCAAAGGCAGACAGAGACCTGTCCTGCCACAAGCCCAGCACAGAGGTGCCTGTCCATCCCTCACAGAGGTCAGGGTGTCTTAGGCATCTGATGTAATCTGGGATTCCCTGGCTGTTGCAGCAAATCTGATTTAAAGTCTGGAAATTGAGATTGCTTATTGTTTCTGATGTTGGTTTGGAAGAAATAAAGACAGTGTCATTGTTTTCTTTCTTACTACCCGCCCCCTTTTTTGGTACTGGGGATAGAATCTAGGGGTACTTTACCCTGAGCTACATCCTCAGTCTATTATTATTATTATTATGACCATCATCATCATCATTTATTTTGTGACACGGTTTTATGATCTTGCTAAGTTGCTGAGGCTGGTCTGAACTTAAATCTTTCCTGTTTCAGCCTCCCAAGTCACTGGATCACAGGTGTGTACCAACACGCCCTATGATGTGTCACTATTTTCCAAGTTGGCATAGACCAGGTATTGTGATGGTGCTGTTCTGAGCGGTGTGACTTGTGCCTGAGTCAGACAGGCCACTAGTTACCTTCATATTTTGAATAATTTACCTGGCAACAAGGTCTCTCCATTTGCTGCTGGCAGCTCCTGCAAAGCTGAACTGCAGCTGCACAAGTCCTCATTGCACAGGAGCAAGGAGAGGGAGAGGGAGGAGGTTTTCTGCTTCCTGGCTTTCTGTTAACCAGAACCTCTTGTCTAACTGGCACCTCCTCATACCAAAGCACAGTGACAACTAGCATATGTGATGACTTTGAGAAGTTGAAAGTTTCTGTAAGTCACCTTCAATATGAATATGAAAATCATTCAATTGCACTCAGCATAGATCGGGTGTATTGTTATTTACTAAAGTTTTATTTTAAAAAGATGATTGGGCCTCTCTCTCCTATAGAGAGATGGCCTTTATTTGTCAGCTCTGACACATAAACTCTCGTGTGTATCTCTTAAAAAAACAAACAAACAAACAACAACAACAAAACAAAACAAAAAAAAAACAGATGAGTGTAAGGTGTTTCTCTAGCTATAATTTTTGGTTAAAGAGAATATTCTGTAGTTGTGTTGGGCAACACAAGGTTACTCTAATATTGATACAGAAACCCTCATACACTCAACTGAAAATATCTCATGGATATTATTTCATTCTAACTCCAAAAAACACACAAGTGAAAATGAATGTAGAAATTTCAGTCTATTTAATTAATATTTAAACCAACCAACCAAGAGAAAAGTTGAATTTAAGGAACGACATTACTCTTTGATTCAGTGAGTTTTAGAGGTGTCCACAGCAAACATTTCCCTATGCATATGATTTGGGCAGAGGACAGATCAGTCTATATTCTGTACAAGAGTCAAATATGGTCCTAAGAGCCACGGCTCTGTTCTGTTAGTTTGACCTTCAGAATAAAGACAAATTCAATAATTAAAAAAAATTACAGGACCTGGCTACATTAAATGAACCTCAAACTGCATTTAGCAAATTGAAATTCATTTTGTGGACTAAGGACCACTTCTCCAAATGGTAGAGATAAATGTTTTACTCTTTGGTAGAGGGTGACGGTATGAGGGCCACACCTTGATGAGATTTAGGCTCCAGGAGATGTCCAGGAAGGACACACCATGTTTGTCACAATTCTCCTTGGAGAGAGAATGGCAGGCAGTACCCAGTAATTGTTCATCTGCATTGTCAATCAAAACAGCTTTAGAAATACATTATGTTCCTGTGGTGTAAATTGACCAATTTAATGGAAATTAAGGTTTATTCCAGAGAACAGATTTATTTCCCAGGTCTTTGTTTTTAGGACCTTTCTCCAATGGAGTTCCTTCAGTTTCCTTTGTTAATGACTAGGTTTTACTTCAGCTCCACTTTCCTTCTGAAACACTTAATTACACCTGGTTTGGAGTGCTGTGTTGCAGCAGGAGGGCAGATTATGTTTGTCTGCTTTTCAAAGACATGCCTAGATTTCCTCATTTTGATAACTAACAGATTATTCCAGTTCCTGTCCCAGAATAATAGAAATGGCCACATCCCCAAAACCCTCCTCCTTTACTTCTCTGCAAACCAAACTGAAGGGGCAAACAAAAAAGACCCAGGGGTAGGGAAGATGAGAGGCACGTTGTGGTTGCAAGGATGGGGATAAAGCAGAGCCATCTGGGTCTCTCAGCTCATTTTCACTGGCTCTTAACTATTTCTGACCACAGACCTACCTTCCCTCTCTTAGCACGCATGCACACATCCACCCACCCATCCCTCTTTTAGAGATTAGATGAATTTTTATTTAACCAAAGGCATCAGTTTTTGTGGAGTAATGTGTATTTTGCCCTGTGGTTGGACATGCACAGATGTCAGCCGTGGAAGGGATAACCAGAAATACAGAGTAAAGTCCTCAAACCACATCAGGAGTAAGCATCCCCTACAAACACCACCCCCTGGGTCCACTCCCAGTGTTTTTGGTTTAACAGGTCAAGGATGCCTGAGAAGACCCATTCCCCACAAGCTCCTGGGAAGCGCTGATGTGCTGACCTGTGCACCACACTTTGAATGGCACTGGTGGAGAACACTTCTAGACCCATTTTTGGAACCCCTTTAAAAAGTGCCAAAACCAATTTCCTAAGAGCTGCCTTCCTTAGGTCAAGCCCTCCTATTAACTCCTTGCTGCTGCTTTAGAATCCCACGCAATGGTCAAGCAAAGAAGTTCCAATCCTTTCCAGACTTTAGGACTTCAGTTACTATACTGCTGGCTCCTATTCCAAGCACCTGCAGGGGGCACTCTTTACATTGCCTACTTTACATTGCCCAGGGAATGGGGCAGCTCTGTGGGTTTGCTGCTGACAAGGGCAGATTATGTGATTGCAGGTTAAACAGAGATTGCTTTGTCTAGTGGAGCGTGACGAGGATGCATTTGTGACTCTTTGTCCTCATTTTTTGCTAACTATTCACGCACGCATGATTTCAATCAATTCCACAACAACCCTGAGATGGGTATATGATTATCTTTATTTTCCTGTACTCTGGTACAGAAAGATTAATGACTGCCCCAAGGTCACATAACCAGTTGATGTCATAACATGGACAAGAATGTTCTGGTATTTCCAAAATAAATGAGGCTGTGAGACAAATAACAAAAATATTTTAGAAACATTCGTGAATTCATTTTGGTGTTTGATATTCATTATTTACTATTAGGGCACATGTGAATACAAGCTTGTAATTCTGGAAAGAGAAGCTACATTACAGTTGGCATTGACACTTGAAGATTGTGGATTCCAGAGAAGGGAAAATAAGTTCCTAGATCTTATAGTTTTCCTCTCCTGATGAGGACCCTTCCCTAGGTCTATATATTTAGAACATTGTAAATCTGGTCCTTTTTCAAATATGATTTTAACATATTCTAGGGATTTGAGTTTTCATGTGATGAAAGTCAAAGGAGAGAGAATGTTGCAATTGTTTCAAAAAATTAAATCTACTTATATCTGCTGTTCCAGTATCAAGTTACCAAAATGATAATAATTATTCCAAAGCTCATTAACATCAACAAAAAGATCCATCACTGTCCTATTTTGTTTCCTTGAATTGGCTCATTATAGTCAGCACAGAGCAAAATACATCAGCACTTTATGTGGCATACCTTTGGATTTAGTTGGCTGCCCACTCTAAAAGGATTTGAGTCAAAGCCAATTTGCCATTCACATCCAAGGGGGCTCCAGGGACCTTGCAGAAAAGCCCTTTGTTCAAGTGAATTTACAGAGAAATAATGTTCATAGTTGTTACTTTATATTCTTTCACTGTTCTTGTCTATCAAGTGTCAGTAGATGAGTCTTCTAAGCAGCTCAGGGCTCAGAGAGGTGTGAATGAAATAAGAAGTTGAAGACACCTGAAAAGTTCTTCCACTGAAACCAAATTAAGAACTAAACTTTGCAACTTCTTCCAGTTATTTTAATGAGTAACACATGGCTATGGTAAAGCAGTAAGTACCAAGAGAGTATGTAGTGAACAGTTAATCTCCTTCCCACCCTGATTTCTTAGGTCTCCATCATTATTAGCTTCAGAGACCACCCATGCGTACTCAGATGCCTAGCTTGCAGGGTCTCATGACCACCAGAAAGGCAAAGAGTGAAGTCACTCTATTTGTACTGACTTTTTAAATCATCAGGATCCCAAATGTTTGTTTGGATGTGTGATAACCTTCCACAAACGCTCAAAAATCACAGAATATGTCATTATTTTAAAAGCAAATTAATCTTTTAATTTTAAGAAGTTTGAGGGAGTTAGAGACCCTTACATAAAGCTATTTGAAAATAAACTCAGTAGCTGCAGGGAAACAGGGAAGAAGGAAAACAGTGTGATGGAGAATTCTTTGGCAAAGAATTTTAAGGATAAAGTCTCCAGAATTTTGGCTACCATAATCATTTCACTTGGTTGTTTAGAAGATTTCCCAGGCTACTTCTAGGCCACACCATGAAATAGACAAGTTAGCGCCATTATGTATTCATCAGAGGAAGTATAGCTCCAGGATTTGTTAGCTGTGTGTTTTCAGGCAATTTTTTTACCCTTTCAGAATGTCAGCATCAATAAAATGAGGATAATAGTTCCTATATCACGGAATTGCAGTGCAGATCAGCACACAAAAGTGTAGCTATTATTATTCTTCATTACTATCGATGTTTAGGGAATAGTTGAGGTGTATTAAATATATTTGTATCATCATTTGCTTGTTGCTTACATATGAAATCAGTGCTTTGGTGAAACTACAAAGGGCTGGCTAAATGAAAGTTACTTTTATTCATCTGAACTTTCATAAACTTATAAAGCATCCTGATTTAATGTTCTGATTGTTGCATTATTATTTGTTATTATTATTCATGGAAAAAGAGTCATTTTTAGTTTTCTTCTACTTCTTCACCATCCACCTGGTATAATCTAAATTCCAGAGAAATATAGTAGAGACGGGATATTCCAAGCCATAGCATATAGAACCCCTGCTATGGGGGTCAAAATGGCTAGAGATGCCTCCCTGGCTCTCCTGGGGCCCTAAAGTTATTCCGTTATGTCAGAATGTTCTATCCAACATAGGAATCTTATGTGAAAGCCTAAGATAACATTCTGTTTTCCTTTGCTCCGAAGACTAACCATCGTGTATTCTTGATACCATAACTTTGGTTGTACCATGTTTATATATTTTTCCAGGCCTCTAACCCTGGGCAGTTTGAAAATGACAGTGATGCATTATGGCAGCGAGGACAAGTTCCAGAATCTGTTGTCTGTCATGGTCGAGTAGGAATAAACACAGATGCACCAGATGAAGCCCTGGTTGTCGGTGGCAACATGAAAGTGATGGGGACAATCATGCATCCCTCTGACAGCCGGGTGAAGCAGAATATCCAGGAGGTGAGCTCCAGGGCAGGCCGAGGGCTCCTCCTCGGACACCTTAGGTGTGCTCCATGCTCCTGGCCTCTGACCTGCGTGCTTGGGGCATCTTTACGTGTTGCCTGTGAGACTAGCATGCTGCTTAAAATTGATGACTGTTGGTGCTGTTGGGTGTCTCTGCTGAAACTGTGAAGCAGTTCCTACCCAAGAGACTGGATTTACCTGACAGGAGCAGTGAGCAGTGACAGCATGTCATTGGCTTCACACATGGCAAGGTTCAGAGACGTTTTCTACGGGCCATTGCCCTTCCTTCTATGCTTGTCAACTGCTTAAACTTGCTTTCTCCTTTCCATCTCCCTGCCTGAGCATGGCCTCAGTCCAGTTCCGGATCATGTTTCTTCTGGACCTCTCTAGCCTGCTCCTCCCAGGGTGTTGGCCCTGCTGGCCATTATCCGCTGCCCCCCCCCACCCCTGGCCTCTGCATCATCTTTGAGGAGCAGTTAAGAAGCTATTGGGTGAATCCCATGACCCAGGGGATCCAGGTGAGATCCCCTGGGCCATCAGACTGATCTGGTACCTTTCCCCTCTGTGGAGAGGCAGTAAGCCCAGTAGAAATCAGAATCAGACCTATATATCAGGAAGCCACAGCTCCACTTGGGAGTCTCCCCAGCTGTGTGATCCTACATAAAACACTTAACCTCACTGAACTCAGGGTCTTCTGTAAGATGAAAATGTGCCTTCCTACCTGACCCTCCTGAGTCTTTATTGAAATTTTTAACCAGTTAAGATAATAAGTACATAACTATCTTGGAAATTTACAAGTGCTGTGTGAACCAAATGGATTAGGATGAGGATTCCAATCCCTTGGCCAGGCCTCTCTTGGTTCCAGTCCTTCCATCAGTTTCCACTCACTACTTCTGTCCCTACCCTGCCTTAGCATTTGTACTACTCCTCCCAGAAGTATTTCTGAGGCTGTGGTAGAACTGTGTTTTTAAACCTCCTTTCCTCATTCTTTTTTTTAGCTAATAGGAGAACTAATCTGTAAATCGTTGGCCGTTGTTCCAGACTGCATTCCTTTCCCAGTGCAAATCTGCACTGGTTTTTCTAAACCAGCCAAGGAATGTCCTTTGCTGAGAGGATTCCAAAGAATGGTGGTAATTGTAGACTTTCACACTGCTTGCGAAGCTGCAGTTCATGTTAAAAGAGCTGTGACCCGCTGGCTGGTTGGGAACTCAGGACTAGAAAGTTCTCACATGTTTCCAGATATCAGTACTAGAGATTGAGCCTTTGAATTTTAGAGAGACGTGAACTGCATTTCAGATAACAGCAAGTCAAATATACCCTTGCAACTGACTGTACAACTCCCTACGGAGTCTCATTGAAATTTAAGTGGAATATAATAAGCAGGGACTGTCCTCTAGGCTTACAGAATCCTTTACCAAAGTCTTCAAGTTTTGCTTCTTGGTTTGAAGGAGAAAAAACAAACAACAACAAAACAAGCTTCTGTGGAACTTCTTAAATATGTTCAAAGAAGCCTTCATAAAAAATGAAATGTCACCCCAGTCCAGATTCTAAATGTGAATTTCCTCCATCCCCTTCCTGCTCACAGTACTCTGATAGAACAAAGAGATTTCTAGTGCATGGTTGGAAGATTGGAGACTTATTCTGACCCTACCAGTCCAAGGCTTTAGCCCAGAGATATTCTATGTCTCTGTTATCTGTGAAGAGAGAATGCTTATATTCATTTTACCCATGTTAAGGGAATTTTCTAAAGTCATATATGTGAAGCATTTTTTTAGCCATATAATGCTAAGCAAACGGTATTATTAATTTTGCTTGTACAAAATGCTCCATGCTATGTAATTCATTTATTAAATTATTTCATACTAATATATTAGTTCTATGCACATTTATGAAATGTATATTCCCAGAAATCTCATCTGTCTCACTTGCCATGTTTTACAGAGATGAGAGAGATGATGGTAATGTTGATGATGGTGCTCATGGTGATGTGAGCTTCATCTTCACCTCTCCCTTAGTCAGTTTTTCCCAATTAAAAAAAAATTAATTTGTTCTAATTAGTTATATTTTTTAAATTTTCAATTTGTTCTATGTTTTTCCAACTTTTAATAAGAGGACTATTCTAAATTCTCTGAGAGAAGAGTTGTCTTAGACCATTTGTGCTGCTATAGCAAAATACCATACATTGATAGAATAGAAATTTGTCACAATTCTAGGGTCTAGGATCCAGCTACTGGCAGTATGGGTGTCTGGTGACAGTCTGATTCTGCTGCCAGGGAGGTGCCTTCAATGCTGTGTCCCCATGTGGTAGAATGGATGGAAGAGCAAAATGGGCCTGAGCTACTTCCCATCAGCTCTGTTAAAAGTTACTAATCCATTCACAAGGGCAGAGACCTCATGACTTAATTATGTCCCCAAAGTGCCTTGCTTCTTAATTCCACCACAATGGCAATTCGATTTCAACATGAATTCAAACCAGAGCATTGACCTTGGTTGATATAATTATGTGCAGAGGACTGAAGACATTTTCTCCTCCTCTAAGGGTGCCTGCCCACTAGAGCTGGCTTGTGGATGAGCTGCTGTACAACATGGTGTCCCAGCATGTAAATCAATACTGTAACTGGGGACAATGAGTCTAGGTTGCTACCTTGCCCTGACTGTGTGCTCACACAAGGCAACAAAAGTTGCTTTGTGGAGAATGAGCAGACATGCGTGTGGGATGCAGAAGGGAAGATCTCTGGTGTTCACCCAGGCACACATCCAAGACGCAGGGAAGAAAACACAGAGGTGACTGAGACCCTGGTGGCTGCAGCGCTGGGAAGATGAGGGCGCAGCAGTTTAACTTGCTCAGTGTCATTGTGTCTACTGACGTGACTGCAGATTGGAGAAGGAAATGAATCTCTGACAGCGGAAACTGAGTGGAATCAGGTTGAAAAGTCAAGCCAGAAATCAAAGGGATGTGAAGAATATTCATGTCAATGCAAAACAAAACAAAAAACCATGAGGAAGTTGAGAGCTGAATTGCATCAGTCAAATTCTGTGGTGGAAGAAATTGTGGCATGATATTTAAAAATAAAATCTAAAAAAAGAAATCCGTTAAGACGAAAGCCTCAGAGGTTGTTTTGTTTTTCTCCCATGCATACCAGCCAGTGTACTAGTTGAGGACAAAATTGGACATGTGAAAAGCTTAAGAGAGTCAAGCATGCAAAATCTCCCCCCGGGCCACAAGCCAAGTGCAGAAGCTCCTCAGCTTGGTGAGCTGGTGTCCCCCATGCTGCTCCTGCTCCAGGCTGGGCCAGGCTGAGACCCTGACCAACTCATGGAGCCCAAGACCACCTTCCCTGAACACATGGGAGTCCTGTGGCCTGAAAGTTCTCTGTGATGCAGTCCTTGAGTTTATGACAAAGAGACCTTGGATATGACACAGCCTGATGATGGCAGCCAATTCTTTTGTGGTCAAAACTTTCCAAAGCTGCTGTGGGCAAGATCACATCAAATACCCAATTCCAAGCTCCTTGCTCAACACACACTGGTGCATTACATGCTCACCTGTGTAGGGCTCCTGTGCCGAGAAGGCACAGTTCTTGCCTCAAGGGTTTTTCAACTGGACACAAGGGGAACAGGCAATCCGGGCTGTCAATATTTGGCTTTGGGAAGTTCATAAACCAGCATTAGCAATCCGAAGAGGTATTCTTTGAAGAACAATGTTATAAGGTGTTCAGTTCTCCGAGTTAACCCTCAACGTTTTCTTTGGCTAAAAATCCATTTAAGACAGCATGGTAAAGTACTAGAGAACCCAATTGCCATGACTATGATTCTTAGCAATGTCTTTGGGGGAAATATAGTCAAGGATCCATGTTAAAAATCAAGAGCCATTTTCCCTCTCTGTGGTGTGGACAGGCTAAGCAAGGGCACAGCCTCTTTGGCTTCCCATCTGCAAGAAAGGAGCCCACCCTCCCTCCATGTTATTCTCTGTGGGGGTTCATGCAGGCTGTGCAGGATCCAGGAGATAATGAGAAGAGGGCACAGGACTGCCAGGGCCTCAGAGGGTGTACACTTGGGTAAACAGTGCCAGGCCAGTCCTAGATAGCTCCTGATTGATCCCCTTTCTTAAATTCATTCTCTCTTTCTCTCTCTCTCTCTCTTTGGTGCCAGGGATTGAATTCAGGGTCACTTAACCCCTGAGCCACATCCCCAGCCCTATCTTGTATTTGATTTAGAGACAGGGTCTCTCTGAGTTGCTTAGCACCTTGCTTTTGCTGAGGCTGGCTTTGAACTCTCGATCTTCTGTCTCAGCCTCGGGAGCTGCTGGGATTACAGGCATGCACCACCACGCTCGGCCCCTTTCTTCAATTCTGTCAGTAATTGTCCTTTCACGTCACTACCTTCCTTCTTTCTATTTCTTTTTTTTTCTTTCTCCACGGAAGATTTTTTCAGACTCTTTGTTAGGTACTGCACGGACCCTGAAATGAGTAAGACACAGACCTGACCCCAAGGAAGAGAACATTTATTAAAATCTAAGCTCCAAATAAGAAGTACTCATTGACTCTCCAGTACTGAGGATAGTATCAGCACATAGTAGCTACTTAATAAATATTTGTTTAATGAGTAAAGGAGCTCACAGGGACACATGTGCAGACCATAATGTAAAATTGTGATTACCGTATTTTACCTGACCTGGAAGGCCCTCCCTGCTCTGGCCTCCACCTTTATGATCACATTCTTAATGACACACTCGGCCTTGTGTAGACATCTTTCAGGGGATTTGCTGCCTTGGGCCTTGGTTTCTTGTGTTCTCTCTGCCTAGCATTCTCATCTTGGGTTCATTCCTTCCACCCCACCCCCTCTACATCTTTTCCCAACTCTTAAAATTATTAAGGTATGTGGCAACTATGAGTTGAGCACCCACAACATGCAAGGAGTTGTACTGGAAATTGGTCACACAGTGATGCACAGAAAATCATGGTCTCAAGTGTGTCTTCATTCTCATGGGGTGTGTCTCCAACAGGGAAACAGAGGACAGAGTGGACATAACTAGTTGTCTGGTGACAACTGTGACTGGTGCCATGAAAACGAGCAGGGCAATGAACACATCAGAGCATAGGGACCCTTCCTAGTCTTGAAGGCCAAGAAATCTTCTGAGGAAGGGGTATGGGGGAGATGGGGGTGTAAGATGTTGGGCTTTTAAGGCAGGGTCAATGGCACAAACAAAGGTCCTCAAGGGAAATCAGAACATATTTGAGGAGCCATATTAAGTCAAGATCTTAGTTGGACTTGACCATCTCTAGGAAGCCTCTCATTTTGATCTCCTAAAAATATTTTGGGTACCTTGGAGCATCTCTGATTTACTAATCATAATTCCATCATTGCCTGCATTTCTCCCATTGTAATATAATCCCGTGATATGCTTATCTTCCTGTCGAAGCCACAGACTTTTAAAAGACAATCATTTTTTTCAAGTCCCAACACTTAATAAGTCATAATATGTCCAAGGTGATTGGTAAATATTGGTTGAATCAAACTAATAATAAATGAATGGAATTTACTTCTCGATAACAGTCATTATAAAAACAGTGGTTTGCTTAAAATTATACTCCTGGATAAAACTAGGTAAAACTAGTCCATTTAGCCAATTAGTCGCTAGCCACTGTCTTCACAACCAGCCAAACTTATGAAGGTCTAGGAGTCCTAACTGATGGTAGAGGAGCTGTCCTGCCACCTCGTGGGGTGGTCAAGGGAGAAGTTGACAGTCATGGCAGGGTTTCTGAAAACAGCAACTATAGGGGCTTGGGGTTGTGGCTTAGCGGTAGAGTGCTTGCCTAGCATGTGCAAGGTGCTGGGTTTGATCCTCAGCACCACATGAAAATAAATAATAAAATAAAGGTATTGTGTCCAACTACAACTAACAAAAAATTTTAAAAACCCAGCAACTATCAAAAGCATTTTTGATTCTTCTATCACATGGATGGATGCCCCAGGCAGTATATTTTGATTGCCAGAACACCATTGGTTTTATAAGTAAATTTGGGGGACAAAGAGCTGCCAGTTTTTTATTTGCCAGATAAGGGCATTAGATAATGTTCCTGCTATTTTCATCAATTCATTAAAAAATAAAAAAAAAAAAACTCAAAAGGGGAATCCTTTTATTCAAATACATTTAACTTTGGGGAAAGTTTATTCTATTTTCTTGATTTGTTATCATTTTTTCTGAGGTCAAGTGATATTTTTTTGAGTACCTCACAGTGAGTTGAGAATACCTTTAGACATAAGAACACGTATCTCAGAGAATGATGCCATCATTCCCCAGATCTCAGAGGGATGGGGAGCTCTGGGTCCACAAGGACTCGTGGTTGGTTAAACCAGGTTTTCAAACCACTTGGAGAATTTTTCTCCAGCAAAATGTTCAAAGGCAATTCAATGATTATAGGAGGGGAGGCTTCCTAGAGATGGTCAAGTCCAACCAAGATCTTGACTTATTATGGTTCCTCAAATATGTTCTGATTTCCCTTGAGGATCTCTGTTTGTGCCATTGACCCTGCCTTAAAAGCCCAACGTCTTACTCCCCCCAGTATGGTCCCCCCATACCCCTTCCTCAGAAGATTTCTTGGCCTTCAAGACTAGGAATGGTCCCTTTGCTCTGATGTGTTCATCACCCTGCTCGTATCATGGCGCCAGTCACAGTTATCACCAGACAACTAGTTATGTCCACTCTGTCCTCTGTTTTCCCTGTTGGAGACACACTTCTAATGAATGAAGACACACTTGAGACCATAGTTTTCTGTGCATCACTGTGTGACCAATTTCTAGTACAACTCCTTGCATGTTGTGGGTGCTCAACTCATAGTTGTCACATACCTTAATAATTTTAAGAGTTGAGTGGGCTGGGGATGTGGCTCAAGCGGTAGCGCACTCGCCTGGCGTGCGTGCGGCCCGGGTTCGATCCTCAGCACCACATACAAACAAAGATGTTGTGTCCGCTGAAAACTAAAAAAAAAAATAAATAAATATTAAAAAAATCCTCTGTCTCTCTCTCTGTCTCTCTTTCAAAAAGATTTTTTAAATTGTAAAAAAAAAAAAAAAAAAAAGAGTTGGAAAAAGATGTAGAGAGGGGTGGGGTGGAAAGAATAAACCTGAGATGAGAATGCTATCTATACCTAAAGGTCAGAACTAGAACTAAGAACTGCATTTTCAATTTATAAATACAATTTTTGCTATGAATCTGTGCACTCTTTTGAAAATGATTCCTTGTGATTGTGAATAGCCATTTGTTTTTCTCTAAGTAAGGAAGCTCTTCTCAGAGAGGGTTCCCTACTCAGAGGAGAGAAGTAAGGCAAGAGCAGTACTAATGGAGCATTTACCCTGAAATTTAAGCTCAAAAACTCTGGATTCATTTATTAGTCATTAAATGGAAATCACTAATATAAACCATAAAAATTTGGCTTCTCTGAGAAATCCAGAAATTCCTCTTAAACTCATTTGGAAGAGAAGAACAGTGCCATTGTCAATATTCCAGAATTTCTCTGTGTCACTCTGGGCATTGATTTGAATAGCAAATATCTAAACGGTGAAATCTGCTCTTTAATTAAATTAGGTTGACACAAATGAACAGCTGAGAAGAATAGCACAAATGAGGATTGTTGAATACGATTACAAACCTGAATTTGCATCTGCAATGGGAATAAACACTGCCCATCAAACAGGTACACACACAAATTCCCATTTTAATTTTGGATTGTCAGCTATTAAATTTTTAATTCTCTCTTTATTTGAGATTGTGTGCTATTGCATTTGACAAAACCCTGATGATGTAACTCACCTGCTGTGAAACCCATAGTCACTAGCATAGGAAAGGTTAAAGGATTCCTGTGTCATCTTTACAAAACACCCACACTTTTGCAACCCAAGGTTCTGGTGGAGTATTTTGAATATGTTGTTTCTTTTTCTTGGAGTCCTCTTGCTCATGAGATGAGGGTTTAGGGGCAGATAGCAGCTCAATCTGTGGGAGGCATAGCATGGGGCAGTCTTGGGATGGAGAGAGGAGGTGGAGTGGGTCTAGGTAAGAGAAAGAGTAAGAAGTGATGTGTGCTCTCCACCCAGGAATCTTAAAGAGGAAAGGAACATTTAGGAGCAAAGACCTATAAGAAAAAGGAAATCAAGCCAATGCCCCACCCTGCCTTGTATGTACAGAGATTTTAAGGTGTTTAGTTAACCTTTCCAATATTTGGCAGAATTTAAAAAAAAAAAAGCAGAGAAAATGACATTCCTACTTTAAATCCTGTAGTGGTTCTTGGCTCAGACTTTCTTTGCCTCAAATGTATTGTAGATCAAAGTGAAAACTGAGAAGGGATAAGAATCTATTTCCAAAGATGCCCCATGGCCATCAGTATTCTATTCTGATACAGACCTGGAGCTTTTTCTCCTGGAAGGTCTGTCTGCTGTGGATTAAAACTTTTGGAGTGTTTTGTACACAGGAATGATTGCCCAGGAGGTGCAAGAGATCCTGCCCAGAGCCGTAAGAGAGGTTGGTGATGTCACCTGTGAAAATGGAGAGAAACTGGAGAATTTCCTCATGGTGGATAAGGTAATCAGCCACTCAGTCTACATGTGCGCTTTGGCGGTCACCCCACAGATTAAAAACCCCTTTTAATCAGGAAATAGAACATTGAAAAGAGTTCTTCACTGAGCTGTGGAGTGAGTTGGTATCAATTATCCCACAATGGCCACAGGCACCAAAAAGAAGGGACATAAGGAGGTTTCTGCCACAGGAGATGTCAAATGTCGGAGGCGAGGGGTCACCTGGTGGGTCAGCTTGAACTGGTCTTTCCACCTTATCTTAAAAAAGTCATAACATCGTTTTGGACGTAATACATATGGACAGCTATACTTTGTTAACACGTAATAATAAAAAGTAGAAGTCCCATAAAGGAAAAGAAAAATGAATATGCCATAGTAAGGATTCCTCTTGAGCAAGTGTTGTTGAGGGGAAACCAGCACTGGAAAGTCCACTCAGCACGAATCCTCTTAAAACAAGGGCCAGACATCATGATAAACACCAACAGAAAGTTTTTGACTAGACTTCATTTTGAAAACAGGACTAGCCAGTCACAGTGGCTCACACCTGTAGTTCCAAGTACTCAGAAGCCCAGGAGTTCAAGGTCTGCCTGGGCAGCATAGCAAGACCCTGTCTCAAAGAAACAAAACAGAACTAAAACTTATGAAAATCTCTCTTATGGAATACAACTTAAACCATAAGTACACAATGTGCTCCTTCTCAGAATGATGAAAGATTGAATAGAGTGTTGAATTATTTTAAAGTAGTTTTTTGATGAAATTAGGTTGGACTTTCAGAGTACAGTCATAAAGTAGGTCATTTTTATAAAGATACTTATTCCCTCCTCCCCCCACAAGGGCCTGTCTTAATCCCTTCAAATCATTCTCTTTTGAAGGAATGTCATCATGCCTCTGGCTTAGCTCCCCTTCACTGGGTGACAGGTCTCAGTCTGCCAGTTCCTTGCTTGTGGCCACAGTGTGTGTGATTTGTGAGGTTCCCTGATACTATGCTGTTGATCCTGTGAAATCTGCATTTTTTGCAAGGTTGGCAAATTCATGGGGCTGCCGGCTTGCTTTACATTACCTTTTTATACTTGATGCCCAGAGGAAAGACTGATTGTCATAGGGATTTTGTAGTAGAGGAGAGATGTTTAAGTGGAGATGAATTTATAAATGGTCATTTCATGGGGACATTGCTTCCCAAACTTCAAAGTGCACACACATTAATGGGATTTTACTAAAATGAAGATTTTTTATTCAGGGAGATCCTGCCGGTCTCACCAGCCTCCAGATGAGGCCGGTTCTGCCAGCCCTGATGGTCAAAAGGCACACTGTGTCTTTTCATGTTAGACCCCCTCCATTGTCTTCTACCTGCAAGCCACAGACAGCACTTAGATTAAGAGCGTCTCAGAGGCCTGCTCAGCTTTACTCAGCACTGGGCTGCAAGAGTTGAGTGGCAGAAGTTCACTTATTGCCTTCCCGGGAACATCTTTTAGGTAAAAGAAATTTTCCAGTTGCTCTCTCCTAGATCTAGGCTCTCACTTCATTTGACAGGTATAACATGAGATATTTATTTACCTATTTTCCAAATTTTTTTTTTGTACCAGAGATTGAACCTAGGGGTGTTCAACCTGTGAGCCACATCCCCAGCCCTGTTTTATTTTCTATTTTGACACAGGGTCTTGCTAAGTTGCTTAGGGCCTCACTCAGTTGCTGAAACTGGTCTTGAACCAGCGATCTTGATGCCTCAGCCTCCTGAGGCACTGGGATTACAGACATGTGCCACCTTCCAATTTTTTGTTAGAGTAAAAACACATACAACATAAAAACTATCATCCTAACCATTTTTGAGTGTACAGTTCAGTGGTATTAAATACATTTATAATGTTGAGCGACCATCATCACCATCCATCTTCAGTACTCTTCTGATTTTGTAAAATGAAGCTCGGGACCCATTAAACAATAACTCCCCATTCTTCCCCTCTACTTTATACCACCTACCTTTCTACCTTCTGTCTCTATGATTTTGACAAAATCTAAATACCTCATGTAAGTGGAATCGTACAGTATTTTTCTTCCTGTGATTGGTGTATTTCACTCAGCATTCTACCCTCGAGGCTCATCCCTGTTGCAGGATGTAGATTTCCCTTGTTTCAAGGCTGTATGTAAAGCCATCCATTGTATGTGTAGACCACATTTTGCTTATCCATTCATCCGTTGGCGGATGCTGGGTTGCTTTCACATTTTAGCTACTGTGAATGATACTACTATGAACATGGATGTAATATCTTTTTGAATCCTTGTTTTCTATTTTTGTGGCTATATACCCAGAGGAAGAATTGCTGAATTGTGTGGTAATTCTATTTTTTAAGTTTTTGAGGAACTGCTACGCATTTTCCAGTGAGTGTATCATTTTATCCTACTTACAGTATCCAGGGATTCCAATTTTTCCACATCCTCACCAACACTTGCTGTTTTGTTTTGTTTTTATTTTTATTTTCACGGTAGCCATCTTAATGGATGTGAGGTAGTGTCTCATTATGGTTTTGATTTGCATTTCCCTAAGGATTAGTGACACTGAGAATCTATTAATGTGATTTTTGACCATTTTTATATCTTCTTTGGAGAAATATTTGTTAAATTTGTTGCCCATGTTTAGACTGTTTTGTTGTTGTTGTTCTGGTTCAGTTTTAGAAGTTTTCTATTTATTTTGGACATTTGTCCCTTAATGTAATTTGAAAATATTCTCTCCCATTCTATGGGTTATTTTTCATTTACTTGATTGTGTCTTTTTATATACAAAAGTTTTTAATTTTGGTGACATCTAATTTGTTTTTTCTTTTATTATTTGAGTCTTTGGTGTCATATTCAAAATTGCCATATCTAATGCTACGAAAGTTTTGCCCTATATTTTCTTCTAAGAATTTTAGGTTTTACATTTGGGTCTTTGATCCTTTTGAAGTTAATTTTTGTTCACGGCATTAGACAAGAGTTCACCTTTATCCTAATACATACAGGCATTCAGTTTTTCTGGTACTTTTTGTTGAAAAAATACTTAGAAGTATTTGTTTGATAAAGTCACCTTTCCCTTAGTAAATGATGTTGGCACCCTTGTCAAAATTATTTTACCATATGTATGTTTATTTCCAGCTTGTCTATTCTATTCCATTGGTTCATTATGTCTGTCTCTATGCTGGTTTCACACTATTTTGATTATTGCTCCTTTGTAAATAAGTTTTGAAATTGAGAAGTGGGAATCCTCCAGCTTGGTTCTTCTTTTCAAGATTTCTCTTCAGGATGTCTTGAGATTCCTTTTGAATTTTAGATTGGGTTTTCTCTTTCTGCAAAGAGCACCATTGGGATTTTCATAGGGATTGCCTTAACTTGCAGATCACTTTGGGTATTATTGACATTGTAACAATGTTAAGTCTTTCAATCCATAAACATGGTATATATTTCCATTTTTTTATATCTTTCCTAATTTCTTTCAGCAATATTTGGCTGTTTTCAGTATAAATCTTCCACCACTTGGTTAAGTTAATTGATATTTTTTATGCTATTATAAATGGAATTGTTTTATAATTTCCTTTTCATACGTTAATTGTAGAAAAGAAACTAATTTTTATTGGTTGACTTTGTTTATTGCAGTGTGGCTGAGGAACTTGTTTTTAAACAATAAAATACTAAAGTTTTCCAATAATTTACTTTAAAAAAAAACAACATAGAAAATACTTAGAAGTATTTGTATGATAAAGCCACCTTCACTCTCTTGCATTTTTATACATCCTCTGGAGTGAGTGCACAGGTGTCAGTCACAGGTGCAGTTTATCATCAGCCTGCCAAGGTGGAGTCTTGTGGGGTTACCTATCTTATAGCAGCTATGTTTCTTCTGAATGTGATCCTTCTCTAGAATGCTCAGGAAAGAAGTGTTCCTGAGCAGGAAAGTATAGGTAATATCATCTTCCCAGGGCCTTACGACTGTCATTATTCAGCAAAATAATTAGTTCTCCTCTCTGTCCTCCATAATCTTCCCATTCTCCAGTAGAGTTGAATGGGAACATTTGGAAATTATTAGCAACAGAAGTTCTCTGGGCCACCCTGCTTCTCCCAGGAGAGGTTACAACCCAAGTTCCTTCCTAGGAAGGGAAACCCAGAGCTCTGGGAAAGTAAGGGACAGCATTCCTGTTCCAGGCAACCAGGTTCATAGGTCACCTGAGGAGAAAACCATGCCAAACCAGGATTCAGTGTATAAATAGAGTTTTACAAAATGGAAAATTTGCAATCCTTTCCATAGCAGAACTTTGTAGTGATGTAATCTATGGGGTTGTTGCTAAGGCCATCTTCATTGACAGAATCTGCAATACCAAAAGCAGGTGCACATTTCCCCACTTTGATGAGATAGGAGAAGCCCAGGATTGCTCTAGGACTCTCTTCTGAGGATAGACTTCATTTGCTAGTTAATCCTCAACATTGGAATCCTTTACAACATTGTAAGTGCATCATAGAGCATCTCCTTTATTCTTTCTCATTAGGAATACAGGGAATTTGGCTCCTCTTCTGCCATGATCTTTGTTAACTGTAAAATAAGCAAGATGCATAGAGAGCCACTTGATTTCCTGGCCTCCTACCCATTCATGTGGGCCATGTGGTGACTTTGATTGACACCTCCACGGCTGCTTGTTTTAAGGACTTTCTGGGCTTCATATGATGAAGTAACTGGCACAGTTCAGATTCAGATAGTCTCTCCAACCTTCTCTCCATTTCTTTTTCACCACCTGATTCTTTTTTATAAAGAAATTTTCATTGAAGCTAAAGTGAAAACTAGAAATGCTTATGAAAATGTTGAAATGTTGTTCTTCATGATTGCTATATCAGTTCCATGAGTACTTTGCTACTTCATTCCAAAATAGAAAAAAGAATAGCTGGATCTTCATAGACTATCCATATAACTAACCAAAGTTGAAAATTAGTGATGTTTGTCATAGTTGGTATGAGCAGCTTACTTCTTCCCCTTTATAGGACATATGACCTTGTAAGATAAACTTTTCTTATTGGGGTACTTTGCTGCTTATTATAAATTTCACTTGGCTGCCATGTGCCCCAGTGATCGCTCAGTGATAGGAGATGGATTCCAGTAAGAGAGTTCAAGGGTTGATCTTGAGAGCAAGGGGACCCAGGAGATTAGCAATGGGGAATTTTCCTGTTTGCGTGTTCATTTACCATTTTACTAGAAAACTTTGTTTCTTTGATTATTTGGGAGCAAGTGGTTATATTTCTTAAGCTTTATTATCAAGTGTGATCAGTATAAGAGCAATGTACTCCATACAGGTAAGAACTGCCTTAAAATAATTTACAACTAAGCTTATATAAAGATGAGGTGTATCTTGAACAATTAGTCCTCAAATGATTTATGTTTCTTTTTCATATAAGATTGCATGTTATAAGCCATCCTATTATGACTTAGTGTGTGGCTACTTTTTACTTATTTATTCTGTTTTTTCCTTCAATCACAACCTACCAGGAAATTGTCTATTTGGATCATGTTATGATTAAGTAATAATTGGTTCCTGTCTTCATGTAGCTTCTAGTTAAACAATGGGTGATGAGATAGGTACACATATTAAAAAACTCTAAGTGACAATGTGAATACTGTGAGATACGCAAAGCATTCTTTCAATTCAGAGAAAGGAAGAGAACATCTGGACATAGGGATTCATGGAGGGAAAGGAATGGAAAGAGCTTAGACAAGCAGAAAGACACTGAGGACTGAATGTGTGACCAAGAGAGAACAGGAGACCTCTTGAGCTTCCTGTTTTCTCATCCACCACATCCAAAGAGACACCAAGTCATATTGTCTTTCTTTGGTAATATCTGTTGTATCTCCGCTCCCATCTTTATTCTATCCATTTTTCTCCCAAACTATCATAATGACTTCCTAACTGACCTGGCAGTTGCCAGTAGACTTATCTTCCTTAAAAACCAAACCAACCAGGTTGAGGATGTAGCTCAGTGGTACAGCACTTACCTAGCATGCATAAGACCCTGGATCAATCCCCAGTACTGCAAAAGCAAAACAGAACAAAACATCAAATCAACCAATACAAAACAAATGTCCGATCATATAATCTTCCTTTACCAGTTTTGGCTCTTTATTCGCTACAGAACCCTCTACAATCTGATTTGAGTCTTTTATTTCTGACTCAGTTTCTAACACTAACATCAAACTCTTCACCCTGCATACCTTCATGTGAAGCTACATTGAGCAACAGGTTTCTCAACTTTTGTCAGGTAGGCAGGGCACTTTTTAGAACAAGGTGTGTGTGCACATGTTGTATCCCTAACTTGAAAGCCTTTGCCACCTCTCACCACTCACCTCTCACCTCCATATCCTTTCCAAAGTCCAGCATTTCCATCTCCTTGTAGGGCTTACCTTCCCTCCCTTCCAGGAGCTTCTGTTGCTTCCCTTACCTGGACCCACAGGCGTGTGTTGTTGGTGACACCTTCCCATATCAGCCTTTTTCTCTGTTTCTCAGATCTGCCATTGAGTGTTATCTGTCCTAATAACTCTTCCTTTGGACAAGCTCATCATTAGGATCTCCATGCACAGGCCTTCTCTGAACACCCATCTGAAATCATCTCTGCATCTCTCAGTTTAATTTTTTTTTTATAAGGTACAGGGTCCACTAAATTAGAAAACAGTGCCCCTCTGGCTGCAGACACCATCCGTCCTCTCAGCTGGGCCTTGGTGCTGTGAGCAAGCTGCAAACTTGTTCACAGAAGCTTGGAGAATATTTGTTCCATACTGAAATTATCTGCTTGTTTGCCTACTTGTTCTTTACTAATCTCCCCAAATAGCTGTGTGAGAAAAGAAATCTCATATATTTTTCAAAATTGTTTCTTCAGTACTTTATTTTGTTTTTTATCCCAGAGTTTCCAGGACTGTGGGAATTCAACAGATATTGGTAGAATGAACTAATGAGTTCTGTAATGTCTTGGTTGATCCTGTCTCTACGCTGCCTCTGAGGACACATCTTCTAGAGGATTTATCACATTGTGTTGTCATTCTCTTGCACTAGATCGTGGGATTCTATGGTTAGAGACTATGCCTCCTCAACCCAGTGCTGATTAGGACAGGATCTGATTTGTTGTAGATTCCCTTTGTTATAGTTGGGAATAACAAATTCCTTCAAAGCCTCATATGTTGAAGGCTTAATCCCCAAGACAGAAATATTCTGAGGTGGGGGCCTTTGGGAAGTGATTGGATCATGAGGATGCCGACCTCATCAGTGGATTAAGTCACTGATGGGTTCAAAATTGAATGGACTACTGGGAGCTGATGGACCCTGTAGGAGGTGGGCCCTATCTAGAGGAAGGAGGTCACTGAAGGCCTTCCCTGGAAGGGTATACATTGTCCTTGGCTCCTTATTTTCTCTCTCTCTCTCTCTCTCTCTCTCTCTCTCTCTCTCTCTCTCTCTCCCTCCCTCCTTCCTAACTGCCATAAAGTGAGCATCTTTCCTTCACCATACACTTCTGTCAGATGTTTTGCCTTGCCTCAGGCCCAAAGGGATGGAGACGGTTGACCATGGACTGAGACCTTTGAAACCATGAACCCAAACAGATATTTCCCCTCTTATTTTCCTTTTTTCATTCATTCTTTCTTTGGGGGAGAGGGTAGTAGGGATTGAACCCAGGGACACTTAACCACTGAACCACATCCTCAGCCTTTTTTAATATTTTATTTAGAGACAGGGTCTCACTGAGTTGCTTAGGGCCTCACTAAGTTGCTGAGGCTGGCTTTGAACTTGTGACCGTCCTGCCTCAGCCTCCCAAACTGCTGAGATTAAAAGGCATGCACCACCATGCCTGGATAAATGGTCTAAGATAGTTCATCACAGCAATGAAGATCTGATTAACACTCTTGACAAGAATTTGTTCATGTTAATGCCTAATGTTTTGAATCTCAATGAAAGGGAGAGAAGTAATTCAATTACATAAGGAAGTCTGAAGGAAAAGTGATTTTTCAGTGGGGGAAAGATGAGTTCAATTTTGACTTTGAAATGTCAACTGAACACTCAGATGAAAGTGTCCAAGGAAGTGACCGGGAGTGTGGAACTTGAGGGAGCAGTTGGGGATTGAAAGGAGGCTGCAGCCATGGATGAAAATATTAGGAAGGGGAAGATTAGGGATGAAGGTTACAGATGGAAAACCTGTGGCCAAGTCTGGCTTGCCGATAGTGTTTTCCCTCATGCTATTTAAAAACTTTCAAATTTGTTGCCTATATTAAAAAATGAGGAGATCTTCATACATTTCGGATTTTTGGCTTCCTTGAAATGTCAGAAATTCTGGGGACATGGTGCTGGGGCAAGGCTCTACCAATAGGGGCTTCCGGCACCTTCCTGTTGCTGGTCCCTGTTGTGTAACAGGCCCTATGGCCTTTCAGGCTCATGTAGAATGGGAAGCAAAGGAACCAAAGCAAAAATCCTGAGGACACATTCAGTTAGAGATAACAGAGGAGGAAGAGGAAACCTGTGAAGGCTGAAAGGATTGGGCAAAAGAGGAGGAAAACCTGGAACAAGCACAGTATTGAAAGCCACGTGAGCTGAGGATCCAAAGGAAATGGGGAAGAGGTAGATGAGATCCTGTCTCTTCCTGGCTCTCTCTGGGACCTACACCAGCCTTAACTTAATGAAATACTGGGATTGTCAGTCTTATTTCATAATGGCAAGCCATTTTCCAGATCCCCAACAATACCTGGCATTATCTGACATTCCGTTGTGCAATTCTGATGGACTTAAAGTAACATCATATTGTTTTCCATCTGTCTCTTTCTGATTACTAATACAGTTGTGTATCTCTTTCTTGTGTTAGTTACTTAGGTTCCTTCTTCTGAGAATTGTTTGGCCCAGTGTTCCATTGGTTTGTGTTTTTTTTTTTTTTTTTGGGGGGGGGTACGGGGGATGAGAATAAAACTTTTCACTTGGCTCTATTATTTTATTCTTTCCCAGCACTCTCGAAAATAAAACAAATACACTAAATCTATAGCAATAGCTTGAGAGAATAATAATTATTTTCTATTTCAAGGCCTTGGCTTACTTCCTAGTGTTAATTACAACTTCAAGCTCTATTATTTTACTTGTTGTTTATGATTATTATTAGTCAGTCTTCCCCATTAGAAAATATGCTCTATGAATGCAGAGACTGCATCTACTTTATCTGTTTTGCCTACTATTATTGTTTAGGAGAATTCTTAGGTGTTTGAGAGGTGCATCATAAAGAAATATTAATTCTATTCATTAATTGAATATTGAACTACATGTGTCAGGTTACAAAGCTGGCCCTGGGGAATCACAAGACACCACCACTGCCCTCCAAAGGAACTCAGTTGGGAAGCCAAGAAATCAAAGAATCACAATAAACTGAATGTGTGCTTGTTCAGCTGGAAATTTGTTTCAGTCGAAGGATTCAATTGCATTTAAACAGAAGTAACAAATATTAAACAAGAATTCTAAACTAAAAGAAGGGCAACAACAGTACATATAATTTGGAATAATTTTGTGAAGCTCATGCTCATCCCATGTGAGGCAGAGGTCAATATATGACCTCCCAGGAAATGAGCCCAAGAGTCATCCTCTTTGCAAGAGAAATATGTTTGGGAAGGAAGGCTCTCCTTCAGGGACCTGTTAAAAATTCACCTGGAAGCCAGAGCTTCATACCATCTCAAAGGTCTGCTTTTCTGGTTTGGGGATTTTATTATTTTAAAGCCATGTTTGGGCCTGGTAAGATCTCTACAGAATAAACTCATGGACAGGGATCCAAAGCTGAGTTTATTCAAAGCCCAAACAATGACCAGACACACCCATTGGCTAATGACAGTTTCTCTCTCTTCAGCAAGCATTTTTGTAATGCTCAATTAAGGCTGGGTTATTCTCATGATTGTATTATAAAACATCAGTCCATGCAACATCAGGTGCATCATTTACCAGAAGGAGAGATTTTTCAAGTCTGTGGCTCCTTTTTGGGGAAGACATAAAGACCTGTGTTAGCAGGGCTCAGTAGCACATGACTGTAATTCCAGCGGTTTGGGAGGCTGAGACAGGAGGATCACGAGTTCAATGCCAGCCTCAGCAAGATGTGAGGAGCTAAGCAA
Source organism: Marmota monax (assembly GCF_021218885.2). Lineage (NCBI taxonomy): Eukaryota > Metazoa > Chordata > Mammalia > Rodentia > Sciuridae > Marmota > Marmota monax. The sequence goes on from NW_026695212.1 coordinate 6,872,366, forward strand.
CTCAGTAAGACCCTGTCTCTAAATAAAATACAAAATAAGGCTGAGGATGTGGCTCAGGGTTGAGTGCCCCTGAGTTCAATCTCTGGTACCAAAAAAAAAAAAAAAAAAGATCAGTGCTAGTGTTTGTTAATTCACCCACATTTCCATGGGCATTTCCTGACATGGAAAAGAAAGTGTATATTCCTTCCTTTTTTTTTTCCTGAGAGGAAACCTTATATAAAAGATGAAGGAGAAGTTAGTAACTCTCTTCATTTCACTAGAGAGCATTATCATGACCTCTCAAAGCCTCATGGCATAAACCACAGCTGTGACAATATTCATTCATGTGATCATCAAATAGGTACTGAGTTATTGGTCTGCTAGAGAATCACCCACAGGTGAGATATGGGCCCTGTCCTTGGTGAGCCCCCTCCAGGTGTTTACTATTAGGCAATTAAGACACTAGTGTAAGGAAGGGAGGAGGAGGAGGGCTTCATGTTGAGGGAGCAGCCAGTCCTACTTCCAGGCATTAGAGGAAGCGTACTATGCTCAGCGATTGGAAATGGTTCAGTGTGGCTAGAGCATAGGTTTGAAGCAGACTGTGGGGAAAGACAAGTTTCAGTTAAGATCCTACTCTATAGAGGAAGAAGAATGGGGGGCCAGGGAAAAGAGGGAAAGGGGCCTGAAATAAAATTTCATGCATGTGTGACTTTGTCAAAAAGGAACCCAACTATTATGCGTAACTACAATGCTATAATAATAATAATAAAAAAAGATCCTACTCTAAATAATAGCTCTGATGTTACAAATGCCTGTATTGTTTTCCTGTGCACACAGACTTGCCAAACTGCCCCAAGTGTTCATTTAGAAAATGTGCTCATGCTGTCCATATGTATGCTGACCAAAAAGCAAGTATTTCAAACAGGAAGTAAAAGATTCTTGTGTGATTTGGAACATTTGCCACTTTTTCCTCCACAGTCTCATTAGTAGATTTTGGTGGTGAAAATTGGTTTGATCATTTTTTCCATCCTAACTGTAAAGCTGTGTTTCAGCAGAGGCAGTGGGCCCCATTTAAAATTGTTACTATCTGGACAGAGCTGAATAATCAAATTAGGTTCAATTATAAAGAATGTTTATAACCAAAGGTGGTCATCAAGTGGGGAAACTTTTCAAAATGCCTCAGTGTACACCCATCACAACCCTACTGTATTAAAAAAAATAATTTCTCAGGCATTTGTGATGCACATTCCTGATCATACATTTGAGAATGTATCACCTTTGTAGAAAAGGACATTTTTAGAAAAATATAGATTATATTTTTTAATATGCTGGTCTCACTGTGGTGACAGAGGTCAGAAATAAGAACATTTAAGTAATCTAGCAAGAATCAATCCCTATAACGTGTTCTTGGAATTTATTTTTTAGTAATATTCCATTGCATCCATAAAGTCAGGACAAGTCATAATTATAATCAGAAAAGTAGTAAATTCCCTCTCCACCTTTATTTCCCCTTGAATAGGAAAACACATGAATTATCTCCTTGTCTATCGGACCTACCTGGAAGACATATGATGCTGGCAGATTTGAGCTGAAGAAATTAGAGCTGGCTTTTTATCATTATTGACAAGTAACTGGACAGTTGCAGCCACTGCTCATATCTCATGAGACAGTATTAAAAGTCCCATTGAAGAAGACACTGCAGGAATAACTCACTGTGGTTTAGTGGGGACTTTATCATCATTCTTTATGTTCCACTTTGGTTGGGGCTAAATCACAAATTAATGTATCAAGCAAATATTTAACTTGAAAAAAGGAAGAAGCCAGTTGCTAAGAAATAGAAAAAAGTAGAATTAGTTCCAGAAAGGATGGGAAGGAGCAGGCAGATGTGGGAGTGTTAGGACATGGAGCGGATAGCGCTGATAGATTGCCTGTCAAGGAGCAGGTCACAGGAAGGGGTCAGAGAGGATGATTGGGCTTCTGTTTGGGACTGCTGGGTTGACATTAACTGACCATGTGATCCACTGTAAATAATACAGTTATAATTATAGAATAAGGCTGTCTACAGTATAAACACAGTAAATAATCATTTAATGTCCGTTATGATTTAGAATCACAGACTGCTGTTCTTATCTTCATGATTTATGCCTTATTTTTATTAAAACAAATTTAGAAGTCAAGAAAAATTTGAACCAGGATTCAAACATTTAGAAGAACTTTTTTCAGGAGATTTTTGTTTCTATGTTTTGGCATTTATTTCTGTTAATAACCTTTTTAGTGAAAAATTTCAAATATATATAGAATTGGAGATGTAATGAAATCCCAAGGTATGTCTCACTCAGATTCTAGTTACAAATTCTCATCCAATTCTGTATTATTTAAATCCCCTGCCGACTACCTTCTTCCAACAGCTGGATTATTTAAAGTGAACTCCCAAGTTGCTAAAGTTGGGATCCTAAATGTCTCCAGAGGCCATTGGTCGCCAGTCTGTGACACTTGGCTGGGGCAGGTGGCAAGGGGCGGTAGAAACTTTAGAGAGCAGGGTCTAGCAGAAGGACATTAGGTCTTGAAGGGTGTGACCTTGAAGGGGATATTGGGACCTCAACACTTTCCTGCCTCTTTTTTTTCCCTCCCAACTACTGTGAGTTGAACTGCTTTGCTCTACCAGGTACTTTCCCACCATAGTACTGTTCTGCTTTGCTACAGGTCCAAAAGCAATGGGGCCAAGTGACCATGATTTGAAACCTCTGAAACTGTGAGCCACAATAAACCTTTCTTCCTTATTAGTTTATTTTTCTCAGGTATATTTGTTATAGCAATGAAAAGATGACTAACACAAATATCATATCATATTCTTATAGATGCCTTAGTATTTTTTTTCTAAAAGGGAAGAACTACCTCTTAAAAACAGAATCACTTATCATACTAAAAAACTTATAGGAATTCTTTAATATCAAATCCAGTCACTGTTGAAATTTCCCCAATTGTTTTTATAGATGTATACATGAAACAAAGAAACAAGCATATACTTATGGTTTTATCATCCATTGAGAATCATTGCCTAGATCCATTGTTTTATTAAGAGTCAGAAAATATTGATACTCTGTCATTGTTTTAGTCAACTTTTTTTTTGCTGCTGTGGCTAAAAGACCTAACAAGAGCAATTTTAGAGGAGGAAAAGTTTATTTGGGGCTCACAGTCTCAGTCCATAGATAGCAACTCCATTACTCAGGACTCCAGGTCAGGCAGAATCATGGCAGAAGAGTGTGGCAGAGGGAAGCAACTCACATGATGATCAGGAAGCAGAGAGAGACTCCGCACTTGCCAGATACAAATAACATACCCCAAGGGCACACCCCCAATGACCCATCTCCATCAGGGGATTAATTCACTGATTGAGTTAAGGCTCTCATAACCCAATCATTTCACCTCTAAACTTTTTTTTTTTTTCGTCTCACACATGAGCTTTTGGAGGACTTCTCATATCTAAACCATAACAATCATTTTTTATTCATTCTCTGGAATTCTAAAATGAAGAACTTTCTCTTATTAAATAGGTAGCTGATATGCAGGAAAGGAAAGATAAGCTTCACTCTTTCTTTTATTCATAAGCTTTCATAAAAATGAGTTAAACCTCTGCTATCCTCCAAAGGGTAGAAATAACATGTTTCAAAAAATTGAGTAGGATTTTGGATGCTTTTTAAAACACATTTGGTTCTTTGATATATTACAGTGATTGGTCCTTTGATGTCCCATCTTTAGCCCAGGGGACTTTCTCCAGTTGCCTCTGGAGTCATTTTGACACAACCTCACGATTCTCGTAGTTCCCTTACCTTCTCAGTTGTAAGTCATTCCAGGAATCACCAGTTTCCCAGAGTCCTGGTTCCTTTCAGCAAGAATGATATTTACAGACCACATGAGAGTGCTCATTGTTAGTAGTTGGAAATGTTTTTTTTTTTTTTCCTATTCTTTTTTTTTTTTTTTTGTGAACATAGCTAGGGATTTTTGTTTTCTTTTAAAAAATAGACTGTGTCAGGAATTCATAGTAATATTTCTAACTTAAATTTAATATTGCAAAGAATTTTACTTTAATGTTTGGCTTTATATTTGTATCTCTCTCTTAAAATGTTAAAACTTGCAGTTTCTAACATAATTAACTTAGCTATGTATTTGTTTCATCCAGTTATAAATGGGTATAGTGTATGCTTGTGTATTATCCATTGCTATTTTTTCTGGCTCTATGATTATTGAAAAGTTTAAGATCTCTGTTTTTTTTTTCTTTCTTCCTTTTTTTCCCCCTCTTTTGGGATACATCGCACTAAGAATAGACAAATTACTGTGCTTTCAAGACACTTAAAATAAGTCCTCTCTGTGAGGTTCATCCAGAAACTCAATACAAAATTGCTTCCTTTGTTTGCTTTTGCTTTTTATTTTTAGAGGATGTTTTGTAGTTTAATTATGTTTCATAATTATTTCAAAACTCACATTATTCTAAAGGCAAATTTATAGAACAAGGTATATTCCGAGAGCCTGGATTCTATTCATTTCACCCACCTCATTTTTTCCTTCCCATTATGTGTAAGAATTTTAAATTAGTTTTTGGTTTATCCTTCATTTTTTCCAACGCAAGAAAATTTGTGCATATTTTTGTATCCTCCCCTTGTTTTAAACAAAAGGTAGCATACTATACACACTTTTCTATACCTGTTGTTTTCTACCCATAGTATATCCTATACTTTGCCCCATAACAGTATATAGAAATATTCTTCATTTATTTTTCAAACAGTTCCATTATATGCTATTATGTAAATGTATCACAGTTTATTATAAAAACCCCTTATTGGTGTACATTGGGTTGATTTTAGTCTGTCCTCTTCCTCTTCCTCCTCCTCCTTCCTACCTTTCACCAGGGGATGAGGTCTAGAGTAGATTTCTAGGAGTGGGATTACTGGCTTAAAATATAAAAACGTAATTTTGTTAGATACTGCTGAATTCCACTCCATAATGATCTTATTAATTTGCAAGATTTGGGGGGATAGTTAAAGGGTATCTGATAAGACTTCAGGAAAAATTTAAGGTTTGGGGGTAACTTTTGAAAATTCAACAGAGGGATGTCTTTATTTATTTATTCATTTTGAGTTTTCTTAAACTAAGCATAGTCCTCAGGGATCAAGCTTTCAGCCATTGTGCTTCCCAAACAGGAAAACATTCTATTTTTTTTTTTTTTTTTGCAAGCTCTCAGTACACCCTTCAATTTACTTTCCTGTGGTCCAAGGGCACAGGCATGTGCTAAGTACTGGTAAGACATGCGCATAATCAACACAGTGGCTGCCCTCCACAGACTCCTACTGAGTGGGGAAACTGGCGCATAACACCTGGACACCACAAATGGCCAAGTGACAAAATCTAACATGTTCTGAGGACACTGTAGAAGAGAATGGTGTATTCTGGCCAGTGGCCTCTGGGAAAGTCCTGGCAACAGTGGGATGTAGACTGGCCTTGAGAAAGACATCTCTAACAAAGGTAACTACTAGAATTAGGAAAGGTTTCAGACCCCAGGCATGGAGACATGGGGCTCTATTAGAGCTCTGTGACTCTGGGACTTTAAGAGTCTCCAACGCTTTCACAAGACCTACCTGTCTTTAAGCCACATGAACTAAGCCTTAGATCTGTAAGGTTCAGCTTTTGATTCTACTCTGACTGATAGCTTCCCAGAGTGTTTCCCCTTAAGCTTGATTTTACGCAATGAGAATCTCAAAAACATGCAGCCCTGAGTTTGACCTCCCAACCACAACCACTCTAGAGCCATTGGCCTGGGGCTCATTTCTTTAGGCAGTGGACTAGCCTCTTAGAGATGCAAAGAATGTTTTGGCAGAGGAGATATCAGGGTGTCAGGATGCCAGCTGACAAGAATGTCCCAGTTTTTGTTTGTGTGTGGCTGAGAGACAGATATTTATGACAACTGAAGAATCTAGGTGTTGGGGAGGATGGCCTGGGTTCTCTGGTTTGGCAATCTCTCCTTTCTCTTTCTGATGAGTAAGTGTATTTCTTGGAACTAGAATAAGTGTGTGTGTGTGTGTGTGTGTGTGTGTGTGTTTAATCTTGTTTGAGAGTTCGGTTAAAATGTAAATTGTTCATGATAGTGATTGAGAGGTTAAAGCAGACATTTAACTCAAGACTTAGCCTCTCACAGAGAAAGAAGCTTATTACATTTTACCTGGGGCCTCACCTCTACAAAAGGTGGTAGTATAAGTTCCTTGCTTAGCATCTGGATGCCCATTCTAAGTGACAACTGCCATTTTAAGGAAAAAGTTTCACTTTCTCGCCCAGGGGTGTTTCTGAGAAAGATTCCCCACTCCCTCATACCAACCCAACCCTTCAAGGCCTGTGTTAGGACCCGCCTGGCTCTGATTCCTGAGCCTACCCCATAAGTCCTGGAACCCAAGCCTGTTTGTCCCTCTCCCACTATAAAGAGATGGCCTATATTTGTCAGCTCTGACAAATAAACTCTGCTATGTATCTCTGCCTGGTCTCTGTCTTTCATTCCTCCCTTACCGTCTCTCCTTTCTAGCTTTCCCTTCAGACAGGACTTCGAGAAAAGCACAGGTCTTTCTTCCTCCCTGCTTTGCCTCAGCAATTGGATAAACATTTTACTAGGGAGAGAGTTGGAGTCACTTCTTATGGGGATTTAGTGGTGAACACACAAATCAACATTCGGAAGACTGTTCTGACTCTTTTTATGACTTTTAAATATAGCATAATAGCTATTGAAAATAAATCTTTGGATCTTGAACTTGACAACGTCCTTCAGCTCCATTCTCTCTTAGGTTACAAGGACATATTTCCATTTTATTGCAAATTGAACAGAAGCAGTTTTACTACACAGCCAACAGTTTAGCAGACTGCTTTCAGTTTCAAACCTCTCCAGATTTATCTAGAATGAACTTGAAGTTGTGGGTAAATAACCGTTTCCACAGGGTGTTCTGACGGTCTTAGGATGGATATGGACAGTTACCTGGTGGCCTGAAACTGTATCTTTATGTACTTTGTATCATTTCCCTTTTTTAGGACCAGATCTTCATGGAAAATGTAGGAGCTGTGAAGCAGCTCTGCAAACTAACCAACAACCTTGAAGAAAGAATAGAAGAATTAGAAATATGGAACAGGAAGTTGGCCAGGTTAAAGCGACTCAGTAGTTTCAAGACATCAGCCAGTGAAGCGAGTTCCATCAGGTGTGTCCAGTGTGTCCACTAAAATTTGGGGGAAGGAGAGAGTGGGCTCTTTAAATAACTACATCAATATAAAGATCGGTCTTTCAATCAAGCAGCAATCATTGCTTTCTGATCACGAAGTCCCTATTTTTCCCTTAGAGTGTTTCGAACACAATGGCCTTATGTGATACTTTTCTTATTTTTTTCTGTTGCTGCTTTAAAAATCAAACAAAACATGAGCCATCTGTTTACTAGCGCTCGTTATAGGAAGTGCTCAATTTTAGCAGAAGGATGGCTTCTCCTTTATGAAGAGAGGTGGTTATTTCCAAATTTAGAACACCAAGGTTCGTCCACAGGGGAAAAACTTCTTATTCTTTGTTTTCATTACTTAAGGAAGTAAATGCACATTTTCTGAGATCTATTTCTGAGGAAAAGAGAAATGTATTTCTTAATGCATTCATTTATGCTCACAAAGGTTACTTTTTTTTTTTTTACAAGTGCCACCCTCCCACCCCGACCAGCCCAACTGCTTTGACTTTTCTCTTTTCAAGTTATTACTGCATTACAAAAGAAAGTCCTGCTGATGTGTTAGCGACAGCTTGGGCCTTTGTCATATAACTCCTGGAGAGGCATTTGAATAGTAATCAATTCTTTCTCTCTCTTTTTAAAGCAAATTTAGTAGAGCTGTTAGTACATCTTCTCCAAGAAGGGCCATTCCCAAAAAATCCAACAAGGTAAATATTTTTAAATTTATAATAACAGAGGTGATATTTTCTATATGAAATAAAAGTCTTTAGAGAAATTGATCAAGAATTTTTTTCTCCCATTTATTTATTTGCTGGTGGAATTCTCTAATTTGTATCTCATATACTTTAGGTCTTTGCACTAATGGTCATTCATACTAATGTTTTAATGGATATTAACTGTTTTTTAAAAGAGTAGAAGTTGAGAAAAAAGAATGTAGAACATGTCTATTTCAGAAATATGATTTGGCCAGTTTTGTTTATACTGTCCTGGTCAGGTAAAACTCAGTAGCCCCTACTTGAAAATGGCCATATGCTATAAAATCTATGTGTTTGCCTTGACCTCACCTAGTTCCTTATGAAGATCTCAAAGGGACTTCAGTTAATCCTCAAATCCCTCTTTTCCCTTCTAAATTTAATACTAAATATGTTAATGGGGGAATAGCATTCACTTGCTTGCAAAGGTTAAAATGTGATGGTTTCATTAATTAAGACAACTCACATCAAGTAAGATAATATTTCCAATAAAAAGTGAAGGTTAATTGTGTATTGACTTGAAGGATGCCCTCTCCATCAGAGACCTGTGAGCCAGTAGCTTAGTCCCCTCCTAAATTACTCCTCCACTCCGTGCAAGTCACAGAAAGCTGTGAAATTCAGCTTCCTCCCTTATCCACCACTGGTCCAAAGGTAGTGCTTGCCAGGGAAGATATGCCCTGTTAAAGGCTGACCCCATGTTCAGGCCACTGCTTCAGCTCACTCTCTACTCCCCTTGCTATACTGCGTTGAAGTATTATAAAAGGACTCAGAAGTATTTTACAATTCTTCTAAAAACTATTAAATTATTATACTGCTGACAAGCTTCTTGGTGTACCAATAAACATAAATACATGGGTAAATGTATTTATATACACATTTATACACACATACACACATTCTGAGCAAGTTACTTAATCAAATTGAGAAACATAATTCTAGTCTCCACCTTACAAAGATCTTTGATAGGATTAAATGTGCTAAATAGGTGCTAGGTACATATTGCTCTATAAACACAAAGCACTAAAAACGTGGGAAAAGTGCCCCTTTATACTAACTAATTTGCAAAAAGAATGAAGGAAATAATATCTACATCCAGGACAGTCCTTATAGGTACAGTTTGGTTACTTGCAATCTCTATAGCTCCCGTCTTAACACCCAAAGCTTCTCTTTATTTTGTAGTTATCTCAGAATGTTATATATGTCCATGAGAGTAGGTCCTGGGTTCACCTTCCTCACTCTGTGTCCTTAGGGACAAGTACATATTAGTGGCTCAAGAAATACTTGCCAGATGAATACATGAATGGAAAGTTCAGTCTGAGGGTATTCCCTGAAGGTTCACAATTTAAACTAAAAGCATAAAATGATTGAGTGTTTGAATGTGTGGATGGGGTGGGAGTTGGGGTGTGGACAAACTCTTTGACTCTTGCAGTTTTTCTAAGAGGCCAGTTGGTAGTAGATAAGTCAGATGTGATCTCTTCTTCTAAGGAACTACAAGGCACTCAGGGAGATGGGGAGAAAATAAAAAGAATGGTTTTAGCTGGATGTGATAAAAGTTGCAGAGGCTCAGGACACTGCCCTGAGTATATTATGAGAGCCTGGCTTCATAGACAGTATGTTTGGGCAACAGCAATGGATCTGTAGGAGAGGTTTCAGATGGAATGGCAGAAGCAAACCCTGGGAGCTGGAACTGGGTTCACTGAAGGACTAGGTGGGAGTTGGTTAAGGAGGATTGTGAAGATAAGTCTGAAAAATATATCTTAGGCTCAGAATTCCTGGATCACTGGAAGGGTTAGTACATTCAATAAGCCATGAAAACTTTTCAGATAATAACAACAGTGGCAAAATGTTTCCTTTTGTTTTTAGGGACAGAAAAATGGAGACAGCATAGCATTGTGTTTAAGAGCACAGATTGTAAAGCCGGATTTTAAAAATTCAAATCCTGGCTCTGTGACTTATTAGTGTGTGGTCTTGGGGTGAGGCATTTAGCCTTCCTGTGCCTCCTTTTCCCTGTCTCTAAAATTAGGATGATAAAAATAGCTGCCTCACAGGGTTATCAAGGGTGCTTGTGAGGATATGGGCATTGGTGTCTGCAAAGCACTCAGAAGAGCGCGTGGATCGTAGAAAGTGCTGGACACATGCTCACTGAAGTTGATGTGTTCAGACCTGCTGTTCTAGATTCTCATATGTTGGTGTGTAGCAGACTCACCCAGGGAATTTAATAAAGTACAAATAATGGGGAATGTTTTGCTCCTGCTGTGATGTCTTGGTAGGACATCTCAGCCGTGTCTGTGAAGTTGACTCTCCCTTCTAGGCCATCACCAACCCACTAGGTGACTTTTCTTCCTTGGGGCCTCCTTGAGTTATTGGGTCACTGAAATACATGTGGGGTGGGGAGTGGTACTCTTGGGTTGGTGGGGACGTTAATAAGCAAAGTGCTTTCTGTGAGCAGTTGATGGGCCTTACCAGATGGTAAGAAGTTTAGCTGGGAGGGGCCTCGACTTCCACATTGCTCCCTGTGCTGGCCAAGACCCATTCTGGAGAGAGCTTGAGGTCACCTGATCTAGCACCATCCAGTTGCTCTTCTGTTCCTCTCTTCTGCACCTCCAAGAGCTAGGGAGGTGCACCTCCAAGAGCTAGGGTGGGGTGAGGTAGAAAGGACTTAAGAATTCAAGTTAGAATTCAAAGTATGTGGAGGAGAAGGGAAGAGGGAAGAAATAGCCACAGATAAATATTTCAATTATCTTACTTCTCATAGAATCCCAGCCCCTCCCCCTTTTGGATGAGGCCTGTTTAAACAGAATTTTCCAGGGCCTTTAGGTTTTTAATAGTAATTCTTACACACATCTGAATTGGAGAACATTACATTGTTAATTGGAGCCACCCAATGACTCCAAAATATTGGCATATATTATTTTATTATTCCTGTCTTATTATTGATAAGGAAAATGAGGATCAATGACATTTAGATGATTTGTTCAGGATTGACTCCAAGTTGTACTTCAGGTCTTGGGTTATTTCCCTATGCTTGGTTAAAGAATTTTGAGAAAATCATGGAGATTTAAAATAACCAAGCCCCCGTGAAGAGTAGGATAATACTACTTAATTTAACAATAATACAGCATACTGTTAGGACATACCCAGAACAGTTCTACTAAGACACAGGAATGGTATATACCATTGACTTTTTGATATTCAGACTAACTTCCAGGGGCCAAATGGATGACTCAGTTATAATAATCCAAAGGGTTTGTGTACTTGTTGAAAAGTGTATAGTTAACCTCACCTTTTTACATTGAAGAATATTTTCTTTTTTTTTTTTTTAAGAGAGAGTGAGAGTGAGAGAGAGAGAGAGAGAGAGAATTTTTTTTTTTTAATATTTATTTTTTAGTTTTCGGCGGACACAACATCTTTGTTTGAATGTGGTGCTGAGGATCGAACCCGGGCCTCACGCATGCCAGGCAAGCGCGCTACCGCTTGAGCCACATCCCCAGCCCCAAGAATATTTTCTTTAATCAGATAACAAGCTCAAGAAATTCAACCTAAGACCAAATCGAAGCTATTTCTTAATTGTCTCCACTCTCCAATATGCTTGCAACTGAAATGTGAGCTTCCTATTCATAATTCCCAGTGCAAAGCGAGTATTATATATTAGCTTTCTTCTGGGGATACAGGGTAGGAAACTCATATTTAATGGGCAGAGAACTTCTCAGCCAGATTTCCTACCAGTTCCTCAGCTGTCAATCCTGTAATTCTCGACCCATTCCTTGTACACAAGTTTTTATGCCAACATGTATCAGTCTTTAAGGTTTGTCTCATTCTGTAATTTACTGATTTTATTTTATTTTATTAATATTTATTTTTTAGTTGTAGTTGGACACAATATCTTTATTTTATTTATTTATTTTTATATGGTGCTGAGGATCGAACCCAGGGCCTCACATGTGCTAGGTGAGCGCTGTACCGCTGAGCCACCATCCCAGCCCTGTAATTTACTGATTTTAGTATCTTCTATAGTGTTGTACACAGCAGAGCTCAATAAACACGTGTTGAATAGGTAGATTTTTGTAAGAATAAATAAGACACAGGTCCAGAGTTGTCCCCTTATAAATAGGCAGAAGAATTAGATACCAATGAGAGAGCTCATTGGAGAGCTTAGTTGGGTTTTATGCCATAGAATCTTTTTCATGTTCTGTCATGGTGCCTGAAATTCTTTGGTGGGGATTTATTTCTTTTCATCCTGAAGATACTTTGATTTTTAAAAGTATTCTAGTAAAAGATGGACGTTTGGGTTCTCACAGTGTCTTGTCATATAGGTGGTCTTCTCTGGGAACACTGCAAGAATAAGTGCCTAATGAATGGCATAGACTATTGTCTGCAGGGTATGGGGAAGGGAGAATTCTGCAGCTTGGAAGGGAAGGAAGGGCCTGGGGCTGGGCTTTGAATCAAAGTTGTTTTCAGAGAGGCGAGTGGGGGTGGGCATGGGGTGGTGTCAAAGACCCCTGCTGGGAGCAGCTCTTCCAGCTTCCTCCTTACAGTTCATGTGCTGATGTATCACTGTTCATTAATGAACTTTTTTGTAGGTTTATTTTTCAGGAAAAAAACAGTTTTGTCCTAGCTGGGTTTTCCAGACCTTGGTTATAATTCTCATTGCTGTGATGGCATTTTGGTAAGAAAAACTTCGATGTTATGTTATGTCAAGTCTTCTTTTCCTTCTCATCTTTCTTTTCTCACATGTGAGCTGGGTACTGACCTAATTTACTTGGAAGACAAGGAAGGAGGGCTTAAAACTAGGCACTGACCTTCAATAGCTTAGAGTGAGGGAGCCCCCTTTAAAATTCATATTTTTAAGAAGAAAGCACTGGCTTTCTGCAATTAAATATGAGCTGAAGGATGACAGGTATTTTTTCTATCAACTGTTATGTTTTAGCAGCACGTTCTTTAGTGTGTGTCTGTGTGTTTTTCTTAGCTTTGCAAATAACTTTCTCATATGGGGAAGAGGAGTGTAGGAAATCATCTGTAATCTACTCTCTCTGGTTACCCATGATCATTAGAACTTCTGGATTTTTCAGTGAACACAGTGAACCAAAGGGTTACCAAGATGTATAAAAAGGCAACCAGCGTGATGAAAGTATGACCAAATCTCCTGAGCAGTTGAATCAAGTGAAAGCAGTAAGGATGACAGTGTTTGCTAAGCAAGCTGGATGGCTTTTGACCACTGTCCCTCTGCTCGGAGGTGGGAGGAATCCCTTGTTGGGATGCAGGGTGCTTGCTCAAGCCTGTCTCCAGCCTCCTGCTACTGCCCCAGTGGCCCCCTGGCCTTTGATTACTGGTCATCTTGCCTGTGTTCTCTGGGCCTTTGAATACTCCTTTTTTGTTTTTAGTCTGACTATTCACATGGTGAAAGAAAAAAAAAATGCTTTGTGAGTGTGGGAAAGGACTGGGCCTTGTCTTAGGGAAGATAACCAACCGTTCAGAGGGAAAGCAAGCAAAGGCCCCAAGGTTTTTCCAGTTTCTTGATCTAAAGAAGCTTCCCAGCAGATCTCTTTGTGCCCTTTGCTCCCCACAGCATTTCACTCTCTCTCTCTCTTTTTTTTTTGGGGGGTGGGGGGGGTACTGGGGATTGAACCCTGAGCCTCAAGCTTGCTAAGCATGAGCTCCACCTCCAGCTTAGCATGACTTGGTACTGCCCACTACGAAAGAGGCCCAAGAATTTGATGCTACTATACAGAATCCCCATTAAGTGCCTTTACAGGTTTCTCACTCTCCCAAGTGCTTGTCTTCTCCTGGGATTTCCAACTCAGGAACAGACACACTTACCATGGTCAGCCCAGTGGAAAGGTGATAGGAAACCTAATTAGAGGTGAAGAGACTGCTTTTAAAACATATTTGTTGGATCTTATGAATTCCAATATTGTTGACCACTGAGACCATGAGTGGGAGGTATTTGGCTTCTTGTTTCTGGCCTGTGGTGTACCTGAGAAGAGTCTGAACCAGGGTTTACCCCAAAGAAAGGAGCAGATGTCAATTTCATTCTATGACCCGGGAAAACTGCTGGCCAAGTTTGGAGAACCAGGTGTGAAGTCAAGTTGGCAAGAAGTCCATTCAGTAGACCCTGCTTCAAGAAAGTACACAATGGAGACTGAAAAGACATCAGTAGACTTTCTTGTGTGGCTCTTGAGAATGCTGGAAATAGCCCTCAAAGAGAACCCAAAGTCTTTGGATGCCTGAGCATTGTTGGTATAGTGTCCCAGAGCCTAGACCCTTCAGGGAAGCCTTCCATTTGGATATGCAAGTTCTACTAATTGGAGGGGAAAGCACCTTTGTTATTTCGAAGTCAGTGTGGAAATGGGTGCTTAAGACATTTCTTTTCCTTTCTCTGCCCAATTTGGATGTGGAAAGACAGGCAGCAGGAAGAAGTCAAAGGTGGTCAAAGGGTTTGGCCTCCACAGCTGGCTACACCCGTGCCTCCTTCCATCTCCCTGTACTTTGAGGTAGATGGTCTTCACCAGCAGGAAGTGAACTTTGCCCTGGCTATTCCCTGCAAGGAGCCAAGGGCTGCCTCCTGCTCTTTACATGCTTCCTCTTGTAATCTTCCACTAGTGACAGCCGCATCTGAGACAGCTTGTCAGAGCTGCTCTATGGAAAAATCCATCAGTGTGGATACCCCAGGAGCCTCTGAGCGGCAGGAAGCCCCGGGCTTTTTCTCACCAGGGCAGAAAAGCCTAACTGTGCTGGTTTCCATGGTGTTTTTGTCAGCTATGGCTGCCCCTCCCCCTCGTGCCCATCTGTGTGGCCTGTGAGAGTACATCTTTGGCCAGCTGGATGTGTGAGATATATATGGAAACAAATCTTTCAGATAATGCTTTTTTTCCCCTCTCTTAACAGTGCTTTGATGATAGTCTCCCTTTACATACTTAGCTTGAAAGATCAAGACCAGCGTGTCCCAGATCTCCCTCCAAGGTGAGAGTTCAGATCTTATATTCCTTTGGGAGAAGGATTCTTGAAGGTCTGTCTCATTAATCCTTGCATTCTCTTCCAGCAATATCACAAACTCTCAGGAGGCAACTCTGCCACCCACAGTCTCCCCCTCAGGTAAGGTCTTTGCATTCCTGTCTCCCATGTGAAATGTCAATACAAGAAACCCGCCTTTTGGTTAACGGTTAACATGGATGCTTCCCTCCCCTCTGCTACATGCCCAGCAGTGCTTCCTACATCACTGGCAACCACACAGACCTCCTTACAAGTACCTGAAATTACTTTCTGTGAGATCCTGCCATGCCAGGAAACTTACTGCTGCCCCATCTGGGCAATGAAGAGTCCTGTGCTGAGACAATCCCAAGAGGAGAAGAAAATCCAGCAGAGGCGAGGGGCAGGTAAATGATGTTAAAAGAGAAACAAGGAGGGCTTTGAACTCCAGGTTTCTTCCCTGGTCAATATCTACTTGGATGTCTGTTAATGCTTCCGGATATAGTTTCGCTCTCCTGTTTGGAGTGGCAAAATCTTTCAAAATGCAAATACCCAAACTGGCAATCGTCAATAATATTGAGTTCCTTGTTCAGGGATGACATTTTGGTAGATTCAAGTCTTTATCATTTTCACCAAGTGGAAAGGGTCTCATTTGCCTGTTGCTGGCTAAGATGGTATAGTAGCCATCTTGGATGGTAGCCATGGACTGGTCTAGTCTTCATTTTCAAGGGGTTTTTGACCCTGTAAGTTCACTCCAAGTGAAATAATTATATGCAATGTGGGTTGAAATTTTGGTTCATTTAGGACTTAAAAATTGGTGTGGTATTTGGGCTCTCTGTCCAAGCAGACTATGGCAAAATATTGAGAGACTTTGGTCACTCTAATTTAGAGTTTTTAGGGCAGGCTCTAAGATAGTGAAAAACAAGGTTGGCATTCTACATTCAGAGAACCTTCTTCCTTTTACTTTTACACACAAACAGTTGTATTTCAAGTTAAAAAAAATTATAGAAACTTGATCAAGGATTATCGGTGTTATTATCTCTGTAAGATCAAGTGCAATTCTTCTAAATTTATACTAAATTATTATTTTTGAAGTCTCCCATATGCATATTAATAAATATCTAAAATAATATCAATAATAATGCTTCTAACAGTACATATTAATATGGCTTACTTATTAGGATGCTGTCAAAACAACAACACTCAAATAGTAGTGTCTCCATGTGGAAAGAATTTCTTTCTGACTCACTCTGTATTTCAAATGTGGATCAAAAGAGGGCTCTGGGTCATCATTCATTCAGGATCTAGCTGATGGAGATTCCATCTCAGTACACATTCCCACAATCTCTGTAGTAGTAAGAAAACAGGTCATGTTGTACACTGGCATTCATAGCTTCCACCCAGACACAACACACATCACTTCTACTCACACTTTATTGGCCAAAGCAAGTCATATTAGTCCTATCTAATTTAAAAATGGATGGGGAAATGAAAACCTAACTCATGCCTGAGAAGATGAACCAAAATATTTTTAGGCAGTTCTAATACCTGACACACTGAACATGGTCAGTGGATAAAGTTTTGAGGCACTAATGTAATTTCCTTTCTTTTTGATATTATTTCATACCCTAGTCTTGGATAAATAACTCTTACAAATCACTATGACTATGGCATAAGAAGGTTTTACTCTAGTGTCATGGCAACTTGCATCAGAAAATCAATCAATCCCCTCAAACCTGCAAGACAGGCCCTGTAATTGTCCCCATTTTTTTTCCCAGTGAGGAAGCTGAGGCAGAGAGTCCTCCCCATCACCCTCAACACCTATAAGAGGCAATGCTTGTGCTGCTTTTCTCATGAAAACACTGATTTGAACAGATACATCATTACAGAATGAAGATAAGGCTTCATTTTGAAGAAAGAAATTAGTTTTAGTCGTCATCATCTTTATATTTTTATATATTAAAAATAAAAAAACTAGTACTATCACAAACATTCCTAAAGCCTCCATCCCTTGTGAAAAGTATGTGGAAACTTGTGGCTGGCAAGCCTTTTTCTCACCTTGGGTGTCCTTACCAGGGACACTTGATATCCTTTTTTTGAGAGCAGTCCTTAGAAGGGACCATCCCACCTATGAAAGATGTATGGATAGCAATGGATTCTGAATAAGGAGAGGATGTGGACTGGCCCAGTCTTCATTTTAAAGGGGTTTTTGACCCTGTAAGTTCACTCCAAGTAGCAATGGCATCAAGAGAATATTGTGAACTGAGCTTATTGACCAGATAAAGATTTGCTGCTTTCCTTCCTGGGACAATGAGTGCCTGCTGATCTTGTTTCCGTATCTATGGAAATTCCTAAAGAGGGCTGGGATTGTGGCTCAGCTGTAGAGCACTCGCCAGCACAGGCAGGACCTGGGTTTGATCCTCAGCACCACATAAAAATAAAGGCATTGTGTTGTGTCCATCTACACCTAAAAAATAAATATTAAAAAATGAAATAAAATATATTATTAAAAAAAAGAAATTCCTAAAGAAAGAAGATCTGCTCCAAGGTGCCTGGCTATATTCATCTAGACAGAACTAGCAGCATCTCTAGCTAAAAATGAAATTTAAGTTCAACTTACCAGGCTCCCTGACACACTGGGAAAATTGTTCTCTCTTCCTTTGTTCAACTGGAGAAAAAGAGAGTTGAAATGTTTGATTCACTTTCATCTTCAGGGAACCTGGAAACTTTTAAGGACTTAGAGTCACAGATGACAGAGAGCAGATAGACCAGTGATATTCTATCTTTATGACCTTGTGGAGCCATTATTAACATGCTTTTACAATGATTTGATTGAGAAAAACATATAGGAAAAATTCAACTGTCACATCCGGCACAACAGTTTATTCAGGACTACATGAACCAGTTGATGAGAGGATTAGGAAAAAGACCAACAGACACAAGTAGAGAAAAGATCAGGGCTTGGTGGAGAGAAACTGACCATGAGCAAGCTTGGCACCTTTATTATATAGATTTAAACATCAGAAAGATTTATTATGAGAAAGCTTCTTCAAGATAAACAGAATCGAAGCTGAGGGTAGAAGCAGCCCAATTAGAACTTATCAGCTTGTGCCCATAATTCTCTACCTCCAGGCCGCAGATATTTTAGCCCAAGGTTATGAACTAGTAAAATTCCTTGGCTAGCAAGGAATTTCTCTTTGAATAGGGCATCACCACCCAACTGGGTGGTTTTGGATGGGTGCTTTTGCACCAAACAGTTCCCTAAGGGAGGTGTCCACCTTGGTCTTTGGACAGTTCAAAGACCCATAATTCATTCACTGCTCCTGACATGTAACTATATATCCAGTTAAGTATTGAATTGAATTATGTTTATTAATCCAACTACTTGACAAATTTATGGGAGAGATGTCCACAGACAATATCATAGACCTTTTATAGAATCCCTTAGGGTTTCAAAGGCCTCAGATCAGAAGAACTTTTGATTTATGTTAACTTACCCATTTTACAGCTGATAAAATGGAGGCAAAGGATCTGGCTTCAGATTCCCCAGTTGACCATGTTTAGTTGTATATTTCAAAGAGAGTAGAAAGATTTTGATTGTTCCCGATACAAAGAAATGATACATGTTTGAGGTGGTGGATATATCATACCTTGATCAGATCATGACAAATTGTATACATGTATCGCGACATCACACTGTACTCCATAAATATGGACAATTATTATGTGTCAATTTAAAAAATTTTGAAATCCAACCAGAAATAAACAAACAGACAAAAGATTCCCCAGTAACGAGCAAGGTCAGAACTGGAATCTGGTTCCCTTATTTCCATGTCTTGGTTTGCTTCCCATTCACCAACCTACCTCCATTTATTTGGATACAAGTTGTACACGTAACTGAGATTAACTCTAGAAGATGCAGAAAGTACCTACTCTATGGTTCTAGAAAGCTCCTGCTGTGTTCTCTTCCCCTCCAAGTTTGTCCATGCCCATTGAAATGTCCCAGAAGCAGGGTATTTTGAGGGTCTGAGCAAAGGATATTTGCTCTGCTGCTGGTACTTATTTCCCCTCTTCCCATGGCACTGTATAACTGTGGGGCTCCTCAACACAAAAGAAGAGAAAGTCAGGCAACTATTATTTCCAAACCAGATGTTTCTGAAACATTAAAGACCAATTAAAAATTAAGAAACAAAGATAAAAAAGAAATTCAAGGAATAAAAAAGAACTTTAGAAAAGCTCTCAGTGGGATGCAGAGTAATATCTAACAGTTTACTGAGCCCCAAAACACATTATCAAACTTCTCCCTGAGGAGCAAGATTACAAATAAAATAAGTGAGAAGAAATCAGCATTTTTATGACATGATGAGCTTAAGGTATTATTTTTCTTTTGGTTCTAAGTTGATTGTGGAAGTCTGTGTGAAGTCTTCAGAAAACTTATCTTTGCCCTCTTGCCCTGGTCTTACCTCTACCACACACACTTAGTTAAAGGTTTGGGTAAGACTAGTCAGGATTTGGAAAGTATTTTATAATATTGAGCTTCTACTCTGAGGAACCAACTGAATGCAATGGATTTTATTTTAATCCATAGAATCAATAAAGACTTACATAGACAGAAGAGTTGGATATTAAAAAGCAAAGATCCTGTGGGGGGAAAAAAAATCTATGGGATTCTCTAGATTGCAAGAGTTGATGAGATTAAAAAAAAAATCAAAAGACATCTGGAATTCATGTACTTTTTTTTTTTTTATTTTGTGAAAAAGCTTTTTTATTCTAAATCAAATTAGTTCACCAATCTAATCATAACAATGCTCAACATTTCCCATTTTGGCAATTTCTATCACTCTCAATTTTTGGTAAATCTGCCCTGTGTTCCCAACATCATCGAACCCATGGCCCTCAGCAACCATTCCAGAAAACAAAGATGATCTAATTATACTACCTGTTCTTAATTTCATCTAGTAAGTTTAAAATTCTTTCTCTACTAAGAATCATTAATAAAGTGTCCATGCTTCTTATGAAAGGCTTGCTATCATATAATGCTCCTGTTTGTTTGAAAGCAAGAACAGTTTTCCACTCTAGTCTTCATCATATAACTGTTAAAGGGGAAAAAAAGAAGGAAGATCCATATTTCTTGTTTTTGTTTTCTTATTCCCCAAACCCTGAATTTCTTCTCAATCTATAATGAACGAAACACAAAATCCACATTTCTTAGTGGAACTATTTTTCTTATTTGAGGTTTTTTGTTCAGATCCTGAATTTCTTCTAAATCTACAATGAAACAACCAGTGGATTGACAACATTGGTTCTGAGATAGACCCACTTGGTAACGAGAAAGTCCAATTCCAACTGGGGAAATTTACCTGAGTCCCAGCCTTTTCAGTTTAACATTACACCTACCACCTAGAAAAATAAATCCAAGTACCCATCTGGGTTGAGAAAAGAGTTACTTGTGACTTTATAAAAAATGGAACTATGTAATGTAAAATTCCAAAAAAGTCAAATGGTGCTACATAAGACATTTTTCTTTTTCTTAGGAAAAAGGAGTTATATGGAAACTTCTCATTATCTTTTTCTTCTCTTCTATGTCCAAAGTTCAAAGCAGGTCATACTATAGGGTCCATCTCACCTTCTTATCTAAAAAACTACTCGTGCTACTTTTCTTCCAGTTTTGGCCACACAGAAAACTAACTCTACTGTGCTATATGACTCCAGAAAACAGGATGAATAAAACTGTAATACAGCAGCCTCTCATCTTAGGAAGGTGAACAGGGTTCCATCATGGACTCAAACTGGGTTGTTCGCTTTTACCATTCTTTTAACTAAATGTAAGCATGCACTCACTTAGCTGCTACACAATCTGGTCCTTCTGTAGAAGAATGAAAAAATTTAAAAAGAGCAAATGTTCCAAGACTTGAAAAAGTAAATAACAGGTTCTGTCTCCAGGAGAAAAACCCCTCCTTTCATCCAAAAATGTGGATTTACACATGTAAAAATATGTATTTGTTCAGATTCTCTTTAGGTATCAGATATGAAATCAATCTTGATATCTTGTCTTTATGCTTCTTTATCACACCAAAGGGTTAACTGCAAAACTGGACCTTCATTTCTATCCAGTAAATCTGTCACAAGATGAACCAGGATATAGAGATATATGTAACTTTTTAACATCTTTTTCTTTTCAAATTACAACAAATATTTGGAATTTACTGCTGCAGTCTCAAATGTGCTTATCATAATAGTGGCCGAAACTGGAAGACATTTTTTTAAAAAACCTGAAGTCATCCATACTTGCCATTTATTAGTCTTCTTGTTTGGAGCAAAAGGCTAAGAATTCACAAATACCACAACCTAAGCACCTGTTTCAAATTACACGTCAGCCTTCAGCTTGCAAAATAATTTTTTGATAATTAAGCAAATTGCAGAAGACCCATCAATTGCTTTTTTTCTTCCGGGAGAAGTCAGCAGGATAACTGCACCCTAAGGGCTTCTTTCTGTGTTGAATTTGAAAGGTGGAACAAAAGAAAAGCAATCTTTTCCAATCTAAACCATGGAGGTAATGTGTAGAAAGGTATCCATATTTCAGTAGGGAAAGTGGCTGGATAAAAGAAGCAGGACTACCCGCTCTAGAAGACAACATAGAAATACCGGCCACATCCTGAGTTCAGAATTTTGTTTTGAGATGAATAAAAAGCACCTAAATGTAAGGAAAGTGTTCATCCTGTGTGACAAGAATTCTCACATGGTCCATCAGACGCAGTCTGCTTCCCGGGGGCCTGCACGCCCCCGGCCCAGAGGCCAAATGGCCAAATGGCCGAGGCGCTCCTCACTCCGCCATCTTCGCTTCTCCACATTTTATTTTTGAGACCAGAACTCTGAGAAGAGCAAATGGCCAAAAGAAAATGGCCTTCTGTGTTAAAGGACTCAGCAACTGATTGGTGGGTTCATGGACTTTTTTTTTTTTTCCTGTGGTGCTGGGAATCAAATCCGTGGCCCTGTGCATGTGAAGCAAACACTGTACCCACTGAGCTAAATCTCCAGTCCCTGACTTCTTCTTAATAGGAATCTGACTTAACAGGACAAAAGAAGGATATCCAAGATGCTATATTGGAACTCAGCCATCAACAGAGTTTTATGAGGAGTACAATATCCACCTTCTACCATGGCAGAATATACTTTGGTTGAACACCATCTTAAATCTCTCGTCTGCATAAGTTTCTAATTTAGTTTATGGGGAGGTCTCAGCTGCCAATTGTGAATTATATCTCCAATTTTATAATGAAAATCACTGGGAATATATGGTAAGCTCAAAGTGAATATTGCTGGAAGACATTTGTAAATTGAGAGTATTCCTATGATTCCAGGAAGATTTATAGCTTTCCCATAACCAGCCTTTCAGAGTTGAAGAGTCTTGCTCCAGAGAAGTAACAATTTGGAGGTGTTTTTAGAGGATTTAAAATTTATTTTCTACTTTTGAAAAACAATTTTCATAATTGTAATCTGTAATATTATCTCTTCTGAGCCTCACTGTTTTATTCCTGTTTAAAAAAATACTTTATCCTATCAGATTCTAAATTTTTAAAAAATATATATTTTTTTCAGTTGTACACAATGCCTTTATTTTTTTAATTTATTTTTACGTGGTGCTGAGGATCAAACCCAGGGCCTCGCATGTGCTAGGCGAGTTCTCTTCTGCTGAGCCACAACCCCAGCTCCACTAAATTTTATTTATAGGGGGGTCTCTGTCTCCAAGAACCTGAAAACACAGCTCAGTGGAAGCAAGGTGGATCTGTAGTT
This sequence comes from Marmota monax, assembly GCF_021218885.2. NCBI lineage: Eukaryota > Metazoa > Chordata > Mammalia > Rodentia > Sciuridae > Marmota > Marmota monax. The sequence continues at coordinate 6,895,092 of NW_026695212.1, forward strand.
CTATTGCCAGAGTTTATAATGAGCCCCTTCCCTGAAAATTGAGCAGAAAAGTAGAATCCTGAGATGGTAACACTAAGGTACACGAAAACCCCCCCAGATAATCTGTATTTAATGATTTTGATTATCAACACTACTGATCAGAAACTAAATAATAAAACTAACATTAGCTTATTATTAATCAGAGAAAATTGGTTTACATAATATACACAATATGAGCAAGACCTTGTGCCAGGAGCTTCAGAGGATCAGAGTATTAATAGAGGTTCCCCATTCTGAAGTGGTCAAAAAAGGACCAAAAAAAAAAGAAAAGAAAAGAAAAAGTTAAGTGAAAATACTGAGATACTCTTAAGTCTAATGCACTTGAGTATAGTGATCGATACATCACTGATTGATGGCCACATGGGTGGTTCAGTAATAAATGCTACCATATTTCACCACATAATTGTCGCCACTGCATAAATGTTGCACCTACTTTTTCAGTCTAAAAATTGTCAGTGTATTTCCGGAAGCTGACTTGTGCGCTGGTACCAATGGTAGACCCAATTTACTCAAGTGATGATGTCAGAAAACCAAACCAAAGACAATGGTGCAGAATCTTCTGACCCGGAAGATTAAGTTTTGTAAGTCCACACTTCACAGCACTGTTGTAAATTTTCTCAAATGTAATATTTTGACAACAATACAGCACATCAATAACAACTAATGTGTTAACTTTTTTTTCCTTTTTTAGACCAGAAAATTATAAAGAAATGATGTGCATTGATTTGGACTATTCAGTTTTAACATATATTCATGAGTATTCTGTGCATCCTAATCTTGCACCAAAGCCGGTTTAGTAATAAATGATTTTTAAGTAATACTGGCACCAAACTTTTTGGCAAAAAATCTGCGACAATTATGCAGTAAAATGTGGTATGGCATTAAAAAGGAGGGAACTGTGAGCTACAGAGTCAACGTGGGATGGTGTCTTAGTTTGCTACTGTCACATAAATTACCCTTGATTTATTTTCTCATAGTTCTAGAGGCTTGAAGTCCAAGATCTTGTCTGAGGGTCTGGTTTCTTCTGAGATCTTGCTTCTGGCCTGCAAATGGTTGCCTTCTTATTATGTCCTCTGGGCATGAGTGCCCTGGTGTCTCCCTGTTTGTCCTAATCTGCTCTTAAGGACACTAGTCAGATTGGATTAGGCCACCCTAACAGCCTCATTTAAACTTAATCACCTGTTTAAGGGCTCCATCTTCAAATAATGTCACATTTTGGGAAATGGGGTTAGAATATACGATTGGAGGAATGGGCATTTCAACTCAAAACAGAGAGAGGGTGGGAAAACATTCAACTTATAAAGATAAACTAGGGCTTACAGGGTTTATTCTCATCCTGAACAAACCCTCTAGACTGACAGATGTTTTTCCTCTTTAGAAGAAAAAAGCAATTTGTTCCCGGTAAGAGATGAGCTCATCCGCTCTGACTGGCAGAGTGACTGTAAGTTGACATTTAAATGACACTCTTTTTGGTTTGTGGGGCCAGGTAGAATCATGAGCTGTAAAAGCATTACTGGAGTGGGAAACAGGAACAAAGGCTGTAGCCCACCTGCCACACACCCATCCGCTGCACATACCCATGGAGCTAGGTTTCTGTAATCGATGCTAGCTTGACCAATAATGAGGCATTAATAATGATCACCCACCAGCAGACAAATTGTGGTTGATCTTTGTGGGTTTAAATAATTTATTTGAAGTTCTCATTTTCTTCTTTTATTCTGACTATATTTTTAGTTTTGTTTTTTTTTTCTGTTTTCAGAATCGAATTGTGTTTCATGTTTCATCTTCATTTTCAAAATTTGGACTTAGTAGGATTTCCATGGTCCAGAAATTCTTCTGGATCTTATGGAGGCTGTTTACTGGAGCCTGTATTTTTATAGGCTTTCTTAAAATTTACTATCCCAAAAAACAAACAAACAAATCTTGGACCCTTCTCCTCCTCCTTTTTCCATTTGAATGTAAATAGAATCCATTTATCTGGGAAACTCTTATTTTATATTCTGCAGTTTGGGGACTATGCTGGTACACAGTCCTCTTTCCCTGTACAAGAGTTTACTTTGTTTTCTTTTTCTTCTCAATTCAGGGATTGATACAACCATTACTTCTATTCAGATTATGGAAATCCAGCAAATAATAGATCATCGGTATTGCAGTAGAAGTCTTCTGTGCGGGTAGGTGAGCCTCCCCATGATGCGCTCGTTGTTTCCAGAATTTATTCAGGGCTTCAGTTTTGAGACTGGAATGAAATCTAAAGCTACATGTTGAAACCAATGTGTGCTTACATTACTCCTTAAGTGAAAACACATTGGTTACATGGTGGAGAAGGGAATCATAAAATGGTTGGTATTAGCAAATGTCAATAAATCACAGCCCCAATGATTCTAGTCTCCTGCTTTAATGGACAAGTCCAAAGCAACATGTCTAGGAAGCATCTCTGTGGCTGACTCTCTGAGGGCACATGCCACAGGGACAGAGATGCTCATTAATTTTATAAACCACAAAGATAGACATGGCTACTCATGGCTCCAGGTTATAAGTGAGCTGACATTTTTATATTTTAGTAACTAGGGCTCTCATTATTTTAATTGCTGAAAAACATACGACTTATCTTAGCTTTTCAGTAAGGAGGAAAAAAAATCTAGATTTTGCAAAAATTATCAGCAATATCCATTTGCAGTGCCATATGCCATATCACCTGTATGGGGTGATGATACATCTAGGATAGAATGCAAGCCCCTCCAGCAAGCACAAATGCAAGTTGTTGGCATTAAGAATGGGGAGTGAGGTTTTCTTAATTTGTTAAATGTTTTACTGGGCGTCTATTGGGTTTAAAGGCAAGGCCTATATTTTGAACTGGTATCACAAATCCTGTGGATTTTCAGCCTTATTTATTTTTCAACCTGATAGAATTTGGCTCTAAGTTGATGGTCCTGAGTTATAAGAATAACCTGTTTGTTGCTTTCTGATTTGTTTATGATGCATCTATTTGTATCACATTGAATTCTCACAAAAGCCCTAAGAGTTTGGTCTTATTTATACCTATTATGTAGTTTTCAGAGAACTTGAAAAAGTTTGTCTAAGATCACTCATGTAATAAGTATCAGAGATCTTAATTAACGTAGCAGGACATATTGAAGAAGAATTAGACGATACAGGCTCAAATCCTAGGACTTGGGTAAAATGTCTATTCTCTTTGCATATTCATTTCTCATCTATAAGATGAGTCTATTATCAACTGAGCTGGTTGCTGTGAAGCATGCAGATATTGGGAGGCACATAATAGGAAATGAATTCCATTCATCTAAGCTCCACAGTGGAACAAAACACTCTTCATCCCAAGACAGTTCTTCCTCTCTCTATTTTTAATACACTCATTCACTGAAAGAACACTGTTCTTAACTTGGTATAAAAGTAGCACTCTTATCTTTCTTTTTTTTTTTTTTTTGAGGTAAAGTAAAAATTGTCTGTATTCAAAGTGCACAATGTGTTGTTTTAATTTGATATTTATATTCATTGAAATGGATATAATTTTGAAATGCCAGTTCTTTTAATTCCGTATATTTTTGCTTTCACATTTTTAACAACTTAGTTTAATCTAAAATGACTGACTTTTTTCCCCACTTACCTGATTTTAAGTTGTTTCTTCATATAATTCATGTAATTAAGTTGGTTATAATTTATCTTAAGTTATTTCTCCATATAATTCACAGGAAGACCAGTCATAAGGAACACTTTGTTTTAGATACAAATATGCCATTTTTTTTTCCTGGGATTTTTCATTATAATGTGAATTAGTGGAACTCTCCACTCCCCCAAGTATCTCTTAAATTTGGGAAGTGAGAAGAAACTTATGGATAAACAATTCTATCTTAAAATTTTCTCATTACTAAATTGTAATCAGGGCTATGATAATTGTAATAGATTCAGGTTCTAAAAGTACGTATTTTCTTTTCCTACATTTCCATATAGGTCGTTTTTATAACTCAGGACCATTGACTTAAACTCTAAGTTCTATCAGGTTAAAAAAAAAATAAGGCTGAAAAACATATTCATTGTTTTAAAGGAAATGATTTAAGGTTAAAATTGTATTTATTATTCCCAGTCCTCCTTCCCTGAGTCTGAAGCCTTTGCCTCATTTGTCTTCTGAAATCTGTATCTCTGTACTGGGGACTGAATTTATTTCTTCTGTTTTTAATTTTGAATATTTGGTCCGGGATTTGATTTTTTTTCTTGTATGATCTAAAAAAGTATAATCTTTGTAGTATGTTTAATATTAAGATATGAACGAGATCATTCTGAAATTTGACAAGCAAGTCTCTGAAAATCAAAACATTATACCAGGTTAAACTCGATTGCCTATATTTATTATTTATTATATAATATTTCACAGTTTACGTATAAATATTGAGTGGCAGAAAGCCTTTTAACATCTTTCTTGCATATTTTGATTTGTGGTTTTAATTTTTTCATATTTAGACCTGGAAATTATAATTACAATATTCCTGTTAATAAGTACACACCTACCAATGTCAAATTCTCTCTGGAAATCAAGTAAGTACATGGTATAAAATACAAATTTGAACAGTAAGTCTGAATTTAGTTCACAATTTAATCAATAAGTTTGGAGATAGAAAGCCATCAGTCAGCATTTACTAATGATAGGTGGAGAGGTGGCAAGTGGAGGGAGGGTTTTCAGAATGAGAACTGGGAACATCCATGTCCCTCCAGGAATGCAAGGGCTATACTCACCCCTGTGCGGCAGGAGTAGCTTTAGTTCCAAGTTCATGAGCTGCAAACTTCTGCTGATTTCTCTTCAGATTGGGGTGGGAACAATGGTAATAACTTGACCCCTGAATGGGGGGGCTGCATATTTTGATGAGATCCTGGTAGCAGTGCTAATTAATGCAGGTGCCACCCCTTTGCTCCAGGACAGGAGAGAATAAAAGAGGAGCCAGAGTTTGGAACTGGGCAGACCAGGGTTCAGATTCTGTCGCTGTCACTAATCCTATGGTCTTAGAAAAGTTACTTATTTTCTCTTAGCTACTATTTCTTCCTCCATAAAACGAGTCCTGCATTATGCCATGGCACATAGAGCTGCTGGGGGAATTAGGGTTAATACTGGTGTAGTGAGCAGCTGCCATTTGCTGAGCACAGGCTGTGTGCCAGGTACTGTACGCATTAATCCTGGGTCGTAGAATCCTCAAAACAGTTCTCCCAGGATGGCATTTTTTCAGTTTATGTTTTATAGATGGGAACTCTTGACGTATGGAGATTTAAAAAAAAAAATGTGCTCTAAAACACAGCTAGTATGTGGCTGGCCTGGGCTTCCAACACAGCCCTCCCTCTCCTGCCTCCCCTGGGAGAGGAGATGTGGAAGGGCATTGCCCTTTCCTGACTCATAGTACCACTCATAGAACTCAATTAATGGTAGCTTTTAATTATCTACCTTCCCTTCAAAATCACAGAACTCTAGTGTAACCTATTCTTATCTAATATTTTAAGTAATTATGGTACTTTGATTTTCAGCTCACTTCACTCAAAAATTGTGCCATGAAGAAATCATGTCTCTTGATTTTAGTCTCTCCTTTTTCCTCCTCCATGTCCCCCCAGCCCCGCTCTTTATCGTCCCTCTGTCCTCCCTACTCTGCCCTGCTCCTACCTCAGTTATTTCCCCCTCCATCATCCTCCATGGCCCCGCTGTCTCACTTGGGCCCCACTGTGTGTCTCACTGTATGCCATCTTTCATCTGCTTTGCCCACGTGAAGAGGCTCAGTCCAGCTGCTTACCTTGGAAAGATTTGTTTCAAGCAGCCAATGTTTCATGACAGAATCCACCATCTTTCAAGGCACACACAGAGAGAGAGAGAGAGCTAAATGTACTATTCTTACAAGCTAAATGTACCATTCTTACAAGCTAAATGTACTATTCTCTAGCATTCCTTGAATAACCTGGAATAGCATTTCCTTACTCATTTCTAGCTTTCAAGGAAGGAAATAAGATTATATGTTATAACTTCTGAAATGGCAAAAGATCACCTTGAGCCATTAAATCAGGCCTTTTGGCTTATGAACCATTTAAAAAATATGGTTCATTTTTAAAATAACACATATAACAGTCCTGCCTTATCCACCGTTTCTCGTTCTACAATTTCAGTTACCCTTGGTCAACCACTGTTTTAGTCAGCTTTTTCACTGCTGTGACTAAAAGACCTGACAAGAACAATTTTAGGAGGAAAAGTTTATTTGAGGCTCATGGTTTCAGAGGTCTCAGTTCATAGTCCATTCAGAGGCAGAACATCATTGTTGAAGAGTGTGGAAGAGGAAAGAGGATTCAGACATGGCCACCATGAAGCAGAGAGAGAGTTCACTGGCCAGAAACAAAATATTTACTTTAAAGGCACACCCCCAGTGACTCACCTCCTCCAGCCACACCCCACCTGCTTTCAGTTACCACTCAGTTAATCCCTGTTAGGGGATTAATTCACTGATTGGGTTAAGGCTGTCATATCATTTTTCCTCTAAACCTTCTTGCATTGTCCCACACGTGAGCTTTTGGGGGATAACTCACATCCAAACCATAACAACCACAGTGAAAAACTATTCAATAGAAAATTCTATAAATAAAACATAAAACTTAAACAATATATTATTATGATTATTCTATATTATTGCTATCTACTATTGTTAATCTCTTACTATGCCTAATTTATAAATTAAGTTTGATCATATGTGTATATGTGTAAGAAAAAAACAGTCATACATAGGGTTTGGTACTACTGTCTGTAATTTCAGGCATCTACTGAGGGTCTTAGAATTTGTCCCCCCATGGATAAGGGAGGGGATTACTGTAAACTCAACTGAGATTATAAATTGTTCCCATTTGAGCAAAAGTATTGTTTCCAAAGAAGGATGGATCTCATCCTTTTAGTGATGATTCATGAGTCAGTCTCTAGAGAGGAACCATCCTTTCTTGCAGGGCTTCTACTCTGATAACTTTAAAACCTGGTAATTTCTCATGGGATTCACCCCCAAATCTTTACTTATGTTTGTTACTTTGTTATTTCAAATAATATCTACCTAGACCAGGAGTTGGCAGAATCTAAAATCTTAGATACTTCGGGTAAGTGTAAATTTAGCTGCAAGTGTGAAGAGAGGGGATATGTCCAAAGATTATTTAAAAATCTCTGGAAATATTAAGTTCTGAAGTGAGGCAATCTCAGTCTTGACATTAGATTTTACAAACCATCATATGGTGTTTCAGTAGTTATCTGAAGGTGGCTTGCTTTCTATAATAATGAGATGTAAGCTAGTCTATCAGTATCCCTGAGCCTTGTATAATAAAATGGCTATGGTGAACTTCAGAGGGATTTCTGAGTTACATAGCCAATGGGCCCTCTTTGTATCTAATAGGAGCTGGAAACTGCTTCTTCAATTGTCCTCTCTTTCCTTTGTGTCTTGAAGCACAACAGAGCCATTGATAGTCTTCCAGTGCAAATTCACCCTTGGAAATATATGCTTCAATAGTAAAAGGGAAACCAAAGGATTCCAAAACCAAGGAGAAGTCTTCCAGGAGATGACACAGGTAATGTTTTCTGACTCCTTGACATTAGTTTGTTCCAGTGAAGGATGGTTAGAACTGTGGCCTCTGTTCCCTGCTGAGGGAGGGACAACACTGAACCTGGTCACAGGGCTTGGCTCAGCCTTTTTGTGTCCTTTAGAAGCTACAGACTGTTTTAGTGACACCTATCTAAAGCTGTTATTGCAGACACCTCTCCTGCAGTCGCTAAGGAAATGCCTCCTTGGGCTGTGCTCCTTCTAGTGCAGTGTGGAGTGTGGTTATGAAATGGATCTCTCTCATTCATTATTTAGGGATACCAGCACATTTGGAGCCTCCCTGTCGCCCCATTCTCTGACAGCGCATACCATTTCCGTGTGGCTGCACCAGTAAGCTTGCTTTTTTTCTTCTTCTTCTTCTCTTTTTAATAAGAAATTGATCCCTAAATAAATAAGTAAAATACTTCACAGTTAATTTTTACATTCATCTTTCTTTTCTCCTTTTCTGATAGGATCTGGCTGACTGTTCAACAGATCCTTTTTTTGCTGGGATATTCTTCACAGACTACTTTTTTTATTTCTATCGACTCTGCGCCTAATTTATTCAAGTTTGGGGATTTCACCAAAGAAACATGCTCAGAAATTCAGTCAACAGACACAGAGATCCCCTTGCAACATTTTTTCGTCTTTTTCTTTGAAACGTTTTACATTTATTGCTGAAGGACTCTTTTAGGCTTTGGCTTCCAACAGTTTGGAGACATTAATGAGGAGAATAAAGTGTTTGCTGGAACCTGAGAGAATGTGGTGTTTGATTGTGTCATGACGCTGAAGAAAACATATCCCCGAGAAAACCGTACTGTTGCATTTGAAAATACTGCTTCTGGTACTAAGGATGCTGTAAAGTCAAAATAAGCAGGTCTAGTACTACTTTGGTCTTATTGTGTTTTGAGGCTTATGGGAAAAAACAAAAAGCCATTTCAACTTGGACCTGCTAAACAGAGATTCTGGAGAATATGTGATGTGGTGGGGGTGGGAGTGAGTGGTATCTGATGCTAAGCTCACATTGAGGCAAATGTGTGTGTGCGTGCTTGCAATACTAGAGTACAGATGTAGCTTGCCAATGAAATGGATTTAAGAGAAAGAGTTGCAACTCTTCTTTACAATGCTCCATGGGCCTAAACTTGCTGTGTGGGTGGGATATGCCCTCTTATGAAGATGGAAGCCCAAATACCACAGGGCCTGCTGAAACTGTTCAAACTAGCTAATCGAGCATATACTGCCTTGCTCATGCATTCCTTGGACACCACAATAAAGGTTCAAACCTGCAGTTCTTCCCTCTCCCTCTGCTCCTGAAGGACCTGTGTGTTTTCCCATCTGGCCTCCTAAGATATAACATGGCCTCTCTTTTTGGAAAGGTAAGCAAAACGTCTTTTGATGTCTCCTGATTTGTTGGCATTATAATACTTCCAAGCTTCTGTTCCTGTGCTCTGGTTTAGAACTTGGAAAATCAAGCTCCTCTCCCTGTACTTCAGGGAATAGGGCAGTTGAATGGCTATTCTTCCCTTATCTTACTGTTGGTCAATTTGAATGAGGCTATTTTGTTTTTTACCTTCACAATGGTAATCAGCTGTAAGAATACACCTTCCTCTTTCTTATTTTTAGTTATTACTAGATAAGTACCATGTGGATAGAAATTAATTGTGAGACCTCAACATTAAGAAAAGACATGGTTCTTTCCAGGCTTGGTGATGCATGCCTATAATCCTCAGGGTTCCAGAGGCTGAGGCAGGAGGATCACAAATTCAAAGCCAGCCTCAGCAACTTAGCAAGGGCCTAAGCAACTTAGCGAGATCCTGTCTTTAAATAAAAAAATAAAAAAGGCTGGAGGTGTGGCTCAGCGGTTAAGTACTACTGGGGTTTTAACCCTGGTACCAAAAAAAAAAAAAAAAAAAAAAGACATGGTTCTTAAGATTTTTTTTTTTTTTAATTATTTTTAGGGCTAGGGCTGTAGCTCAGTGGCAGAGCACCTGCCTTGCACATGTGAGGCACTGGGTTTGATCCTCAGCACCATATAGAAATAAACAAATAAAATAAAGGCATGCTGTCTACCTACAACTACAAGACTTTTTTAAAAAAATATTTTTAGTTGTAGATGGAACAATGCCTCTATTTTATTTATTTATTTTTATGTGGTACTAAGGATCGGACCCAGTGTCTCACACGTGCTAGGCAAGACTTTTACCACTCACTGAGCTACAACTCCAGCCCCATCACAGAAGATATTTTGAAATAAATTTCTTAACACAAAGAGTTTAACCTCTGAAGCCAGGTGGTCCATTCCTTGAGTTCAAATCCTGACTTTATCTGTGTCTCCTCTGGCAAGTTATTTGAATTCCTTAAACTTCCATTTCCTCATTTATAGACCAGAACAGTGAGTATTTACAACAGACAGGATTAACTGAGATAAAGTGTGTAAAACATAGAAAGCTTCTTACTAAATATGAGCAATTATTATATCCACATAGAACAGAATCAGGAAGATTACAATGGGATTATGAAGGGATTGAGTAACTAAATACACATAAATCAAGCCATTTTTGTAAAAAATAAAAACCAAACAGCACATAGAACATATGCCTTTGTATTACATAACATTTATAATTTTATTATATTTTGAAAAACCATTTCTTCTTTCATGTTTAACAGCATAGCCTTTGTAGAAAATGGAATAGGGTAGTTAATTCTTGGGAGGAGTATTTCAGATTCCTCCAGTTTCTTAACTCAAATTCACATTTGCTTCTCCTGAGCTATAGTATTGGCCTGTCCCAGCATGACTTGGGGTTAGATACTGGAGTTGTCATTCCATGTCTTTTGTTCCCCTGGTGCTGGGGATTGAACCAGGTATGCTTTACCACTCAGCTACATCCCCGCTACTTTTTATTTTTTATTTTGAGATAGGATCTCACTAAGTTGCCAACACTGGCCTTGAACTTGTGAACCTCTGGCCTCAGCCTCCCAAGTCCCTGAGAGTATGCACATAGAACAGCAGGTGATTAGTGTGGGAGAGAGAGTCCATTAATCTGACTCCTCTTCTCCCAGTTCTTATTCATATGCTTATGCTCAGGACAATATGGAGGTTTCAGATATCTACTGAAGTTCAGTCATATTTGCTCTAAGGGGGTTTCCATACAGTATTCCCAGTAAATTCCATTAGAAGACTAGATGTTGAAAGTCTTCCAGAAGATAGTGAGCCACCTGTGGCACCCTGTGTCATGCTGGGATTAGTTAAACTTGCTGGGAGAAGAGACCTACTAGAAAATTCTCTTTGTATTAAGAAAACTAAGATTTCATCTCATTCCAGTCAGAAAGCAGCTATTATAATATAAGCAACAATAAGTATTGGCAAGGATGTGGGGAAGAAGGCACATTCATACATTGCTGGTGGGACTGAGAATTGGTGCAGCCAATATGGAAAGCAGTGTGGAGATTCCTTGGAAAATTGGGAATGGAACCACCATTTGACCCAGCTATCCCTCTCCTCGGTCTATACCCAAAGGACTTAAAAACAGCCTACTACAGTGATGCAGTCAAAACAATGTTTATAGCAACTCAGTTCACAATAGCTAAACTGTGGAACCAACCTAGATGCCCATCAGTAGATGAATGGATAAATGGCATATATACACAACGGAATATTACTCAGCAATAAAAGAGAATAAAATCATGGCATTTGCAGGTAAATGGATGGAGTCAGAGAAGATAATGTTAAGTGAAGTTAGCCAATCCCAAAAAACCAAATGCTGAATGTTTTCTCTGATATAAGGAGGCTGATTCATAGTGGGGTAGGGAGAGGGAGCATGGGAGGAATAGACGAAGTCTAGGTAGTGAAGAGGGGTGGGAGGGCAAGGGAGGAGTAAGGGGATTAGCAAGGATGGTGGAATGTGATGGACATCATTATCCAAAGTACATGTATGAAGACACGAATTGTTGTAAATATACAACCAGAGATATGAAAAATTGTGCTCTATATGTGTAATATGAATTGTAATGCATTCTGCTGACACATATAAATTAAACAATTAATTTAAAAAAAAACACAACACTTTCCCAGCTGTGAGATGTCCACTGTGGACAAAGCTGCTTCAAGCCTAAAGGCTTTTATTTTTTTATACCAGAGAATTATGACTTCAGTGGCATGACTTCAGATTGAAGTAATTTAAATGCCTGTCTTCCCTCCAAAACTCATAACCCCAGTGTAATCATGAGAAGACTATTAGTCAAATTTTAACTGAGAGACAGAAATTCTACAAAATATCTGATCAGCATTTCTCTAAATTGTCAAGGTCTTCAAAAACAAGGCAATGCTCAGAAACTGACACAGCCGAGAGGAATGTCAAGAGACACAGACTAACTATAATGTGGTATCCTGGGTGGGACCCTAGAATGGAAAAGAATAGGTGGTGAAAACTAAGGGAATCTGAACAGAGAATAAACTAAAGGATAGGCTTCAGTTAATGTGTCAACATTAGCCTATTAATTGTGAACAGTTACCATACTAATTAAGGTAAGATGTTTATAATAGGGGAAGAGGCATGGAGTTTATGGGAATTCTGTGTACTTTTTACAATTTTTCTGTAAATCTAAAACTGTTCTGAAATAAAAAGTTTATTTTTAAAACATTCAGAGAATGTTTTAAAACATCTTAAGGAAGAGCTGAGCTGAAATATCACATGCCACCAGGTGCCATTTGTGATAACATAGGGTAAGTTCAGCCATGAAAAATAGATACTGTTTTTTAACTTCAGGTCATTCAAAGTACCTTAATTCCCTGCTTTGCCAATTATTTAAGATCACATTCTATATAACACTTAATAGCCCCATAATATAGAATATTGTAAAATAATCACATATCATAAACAAATAGAATTCTAATAATTTCTATGAGTTCTAATAAGATACTCAAATACGACTTTGAAATCTCTGACAGGTTTTTGTTAAACAACTGAAATATAAAACTCCACTTACAAAAACTTGCACGCAGGTGTTTAACCCACCAGTGATTTTTTTTTGTTTTTTTGTTTTGTACTAGGGATTGGCCATTTTAAAAAATATTTTATTTAGAGACGGGGCCTTGCTGAGTTGGTAAGTGCCTTGCCATGTTGCTGAGGTTGGCTGTTATGGTTTGAATGTGAGGTGTCCCCAAAAACTCACCTGTGAGACAATGCAAGAAGTTTCAGAGAAGAAATGATTGGATTGTGAGCCCTAATCGGTGAATTAATTCCTGATGGGATTAAGTGGTGACTAGAGGCAGGTGGAGTGTGGTTGGAGGAAGTGGTTAATTGGGGGCATGGCTTTGGTGTATATATTTGGTGGAGAGCGGAGTCTCTTTCTCTGCTTCTTGATCACCATGATGTGAGCTGCTTTCCTCCACCACCCTCTCCCGCCATGATCAGTCTCACCTGGAGCCCTGAGGAAAGGAGCTAGCTTTTTTGGACTAAGATCTCTGAAACTGTGAGCCCTCAAATAAACTTTCCTCCCCTTTGGTTATGCTAGTTAGATCCTTTAGTCACAGCAGCAAAAAAAAAAGCTGACTAAAACAGAAATTGGCATTCGTTGGGGCTCGAGGTGAGGCTGAACACCAAGCCTCATTAATTCACTGATGAGGTTAAGACTCTCACAATCCAGTTATTTCTCCTCTGAAACTTTTTGCATTGTCTCACATGAGCTTTTGAGAGACATCTCACATCCAAACCATAACAACAGATTTGAACTCAAAATTTTCCTGCCTCAGCCTCCTGAGTCACTAGGATTACAGCCCACCAGTATTTTTAAACAAAAATCTCATAATATTCTTAACATGCCTTTTTAAAAATTTTTATTCTAATTTATTTCTCCTATGCTATTTTTGAATTTCATCTTTAGTGATAAATTTCCAATAACACATTGTTTGAGTCATAGAATTACAAATCTTCAAAAGAAAAGCAACAAAACTCCCAATTCTGTTGACAGTTTATCAAAGCACTTTCAAAGACCTTTTCTCATTGGATACTGACAACCCTGTGATGTTAAAAGTAAAGGCAATTATTCCTATTTCCCCATTTTACAGATTAGAAAGCAAAGGCACCAATAGGTCCAGCAGGAACAAGAGGTCCCTTTCCACTACACTACTTCTCTCATCCTTGAGAATTTTTTCCTTTCTTGTGACTCTTTGGAGTTGGAGACCGCCAACTGAGATATGGACATCCCCTCCCCTCCCCCACCAAAAGGCACTAACATATCAACGACCCTGGTAACGGATATTTCTTTAGGAGTAAGCTGATTAGAGGCCATTTAGTCATAATATAGAATAAGGGGAGGGCAGAAGGACAGTCATGGTGGAATCTCCTGCCACCAGCCACTAAGTTACATGTATTTGTGCCAGAGCTTAACAGCTCACTTTAGAGTGCTGCATATCAGCCTCACTCTGAGGAGCATGGCAGTGAATTCTTCCCTTGGCAAAGCTAAAAGTGTTTTGGCTTTCATTTCTTCAAGGGCATGTAGCATTGATTTTTGTGTCTGATTCTAAAGAGCCAATTGAGCTCTTAAGAAACATCTGAGGATTTAGAACCTAGTGCATTTTTGATGAGTGGTTGTTTAAAGCTAGTGGAAACACAGCTTTGGAGACTTTCAATTTACCAGCAGTGTTGAGTACACAAGTCCATCTTTTCTTGGCTGGATTCTACAAAGGAGACAGTCTTTGTCAGTTCTTATGCAGCCCGATGAAGGGATGGGAGCCAAAGATCACAGTCTCAATTCTTCAATTTCTTTATGGTCCCCCACAAATATGAAGTTAGATCCTATTTTAGAAAGACTCTCGATGACTTGTCTTCACCAGAGTCAATTTCTCGAGCCATTTGTAAGTTACACCAGTCTGACCTACAGTTTAGAATGCAAATTAACCGGGAAGAGAACTAAACACAGGGTCAGGAGACTTGGTGCTAGTCCTGGTGCAATTATTTGTCATTGGTGTCACCCTGGATAATTCTCTTAATTTCTCTGGATTTCACTTTCCCAATTGCAAAATTGGATTCATGATAGTCTTACCTACCACCAAGGATTTTTGTGAACATTAAATGAGATGATTATGTGAAGACTCTTTGTAAAGTGGTTTGATACTGTAAGAATACAGGAAGATACTGTGAATAGGAATCACTAAATTTGGTCTCTGGGATGTTGTTGTTGTTGTTGTTATTATTATTATTATTATTATTATTATTATTATTATTTGTGTGTGTGCGTGTGTTGCTGAGGATTGAACCCAGGGCCTTGTGCTTGTGAGGCAAGCACTCTATTAACAGCTACATCTCCAACCCCTGGGAGATATTATTTTGAATGAATAAATAAGACATTGACAATTCTCTCCTTTTGAGTTTCAGTCCATTATGCTTAGGGTAAGTTACCTGTATGTCTAATTACCATCTTCTCCACCTAGAAAACATGTTGCCTAGCACATAGTAGATGATCAGTTAACATGCAGTAGATGAGAAGTACATAAAAAGAGAACCATTGTCCTCTTACCAGGGAGGAAGGCAAGAAGATATAGTTAAAACAAATTTGAGTTCCTCTTACTCTTTCACTGCGATTATTTTTTATTGTTACTACTTGGGCTAATAGGATTATGATTATGTTATTATTATTTGGAATAAGAAGTTATTATTCTTTTCTTCAAGCACATTTCAAAAACCTCTGAGCGACTTCCAACAGAAACTACAGAAAATCAAATGGCTTATTGCCTGTTAGAGGATTCCAGAACCCTGATAGTCAGCGATAGCTTATTATTCATCATTTATATTTATACTGCTGCACTTAATTCTGTACAGCACAACTGCATAAGCATCTAAATTAATTGCAGATTAATCAGAAAGCATTTAGTGAATGTTTCCTTTTGTATCCAAACATTGAGCGCATTATGTCAGTAATTAGGCTGCTGTAGTCTTTCCACTGATGTGAATTTTAAGATCTCAGGCCCATCATCCTATGCAGTTGCTGAGAAACACTTCCTGTTAAGTGTGGACACTCTAGGCTGTCAGGAGCAGTATCTGGAATTATCTACAGTAGAGAAGCTACTCAAGACTATGTGAAAAAGAAAAGGCTGTTAGTCACACCTCCTAGAGGTAAGACAAGAAACAGAGTAAAACAACCACACACACCAGAACACCCCAGTGCAGAGGACCCTTCAATGTTACCTAGCTCTGCAGCACTTAGCTCATTTTCACTCACTCATTTCATGCATATCCCTGGGGACTTTCTATGTGCCAGACTTTGTGTGAGGTGCTAGGGAACAAGAGAAGCATGGGGTCGGCCCTGACCTTTTTGCACCATTGTGGACTAGCCAGACAGCCACACAGTGAGCCATCACCTGATACTGCCAGGTAACCATGGCATTGACATTGTGCTGTGAAGGAGCAGAATGTGAAGGAGAAAGAGGAAGGTGAAGGGTAAGAGTAAGGTAAGAGTAAGCCTGGTAAGAGGATGGAAGGGAGGAAAGAGAAGGCTGCAAGCCCAAAGAGACACCTGAGCTATCTGGGTCCAAAAGGTAGAAGTTACATATGAAGCCACTTTTTATAATTAAAAAAAAAAAAAATCTGATTTTAAGTGCACCAGAAACTGCCAAATGAGTAATTCCCACCCCACCCACCTTATCCAGGGCCTCTGCTGGCTTTGCTTATGGGAGAGGTGCTCTTGTTTCTGAAAGACACCACTTCTTTTCCTCAGCTCCCAGAGCCATCCATCTGTCCCAGGAGAGTCAAGGAAACTGTGGGGAAAACAAAACATGCTGGGTGGGGCCCTGGGTGACTCAGTGAGCTGGCAATGAGACTGTGGGTGGGGAAGCTGGGCCTCAGGACAGTGACTGACTCATCAGCAGGTAGTGCCCTCTCCCTCTACGGTAGGGACTTTTTTAAAAAAAGGTTTAATTTCTAAAGAAAGGTCACTTCTCATTTGTAAGTCTCAAGCGATCATGATGGGAAAGGTTGGAGAACTTAAAAGCCCTCCTGGCATGCCTTCCCCCCTCTGTGGTAGCAGCACCCCGATTTTTCTTCTAGTGAACTGCCATGCTTGGGCTCTTTACTTCTATGAATCAGGTGAGGCTGATGCCATCCCCATACTCCACCCAATACCCAGGTCTTGGCAAAGAAAAGATCACATTCCCTTGGCAACAGTGACTGGTTTAGGGTAAACATATGTCGCCAGTTAGGCCCATCAGAACGCCCCCTGAGACTAAGCAAAGAGATCCTCTATGTGGGAATGGTTAAGCTAGTAAGAGTAAGCCTGGAGCTGCAGGAGGCAATCTTGCCATCATGTTGGACCGCCTGCCAGAGAATGAAGCCAACATAAAGAAAAGAGCTGAAATATTAGAAAGATTTCTAAGTCAGATATGCCCCCATGGACTTAGGTGGATGCATGCATCTTCATTTTGCTTTTTAGCTAGATTGAATTTGGATTCTCCACATTGCCAAAATGATTCTGATAAATACCAGCCCTTTTAAATGAACATTTTCAATGCAGAATGCCCAACTGACTGATTCTTGATACCTTACTTGTGAGAGTTTTTGTTGTCACTCTGCAGGGTTTGGAAGGAATCTCATGGAACTGCTCTTGCCTGGAAGGCCATGCTGTGTATCCATTTCTCCTTTTTCCTACTGGGTGGCTAAATTCAAAGTGAAAAAAAAAATCAAAGACAAAACTAATCTTGTGTTTGTATGGTACTTTCCATTTTACAGTTTTACAATTATTTCTGTCTTCCATTCTCTTTTTTCAAGAAATAAAAAATTACACAAAACAAGTAAAGGACATCAGATTTATTGTATAATGATGCAGAAGAATTCTACACCGAAAGCAGACGTATAGCCAAGCTTCATGGGAACTAGTCAATCACCCCAGGCTAATCCCACCATCTTTATCTCATCTGGGGACCACATGGCATCTTGCCTAATTCTTTCTGCAAAGCTGCTTCATTCTTCTTTCTTCAGACTAGCTCACTCAGATCTGCTCACTCATTTGCTCGTACCCATCATGGCTAATCCCAAATGTTCTCTTGTACTCTGTTATGGTTGGTATATAAAATGTCCCCCAAATGTTCATGCATTGAAGGCTTGTTCCCTAATGGAGCAGTGTTTAAAGGTGGAGTTTTGGGGAAGTGATTGAATAGTGAGGTCTCTGACCTTACCAGTGATCAATCTATTGATAATTGAATGGACTATTAGGAGGTGGTGGAAACTGTAGGCAGGTGGGGCTTGATTGAAGAAAGTAGGTCACTGGAGAATGCCCTTGGGGACTGTATGCTGTTCCCATGCCCTTTCTGACTGTTATGAATTGAGCAACTCTGCATTGCTGTGCTCTTTTGCCATGATTTTCTACCTTACATTAGGACCAAGGCAATGCAGCCAGATGACAATGGACTAAAATTTCTGAAACCACGAGTCCAGATAAACCTTTCATCCTTTAAGTTGTTTGTGTCAGGCATTTTGGTCACAGCAACCAAAAGCTTGTGTTAACTTTTTACTTGGTTCTCCAAATCTAAATGTCTCAATCTCTCAAATTTCAAAATCCATGAAAAAGAATCTGAGGGTTAAACATGGCTCCACTGTCTACCTGGGGTTTAATCAGCTGCGGCCAGGTAAAAGGGTCATATGGTCTGTAGTGTTGCCCCTTACAAGATGGGGGTGGCGGTAGATAGATTCTCTAAGGAGGAAAGAAAATTAAAAGCACCTTCAGTACAACCTTTTTATCTCATTTGATCCCCTTATTTATGTGAAGCAGAAATTATTACTATTTCCATTTCATGTAAGATTTAGGGTAAGTGGCTTGCTTCTCTGAGGCTATGCAAACCAGGAGGTAACACACATAGGATCTTAAACCCACCACTTTTCACAGCAGATCTCAAAATAGTTTCCTCAGCACGGTTCTTTCTACTGTGGAATTGTATGGCCTCACTTTCTGGAATATCACAATGATATCTAGTCTTGATTTCCAAGGTTTGTTTTAATAGCACTAACACGTTGTTTTAAAGAAAACAGTGTGGGGATCCAGAAAAAGGTCAAGAAAGAAACTCTGAACTATGGATCTTGAACACCGCTCTGCTATCTAGCAATAAAGAAGTGAGAGCGAAAATTCTTCTAGGAAAAGTTCAAAGGAAAGCATAGGGGGAGAATGGGAGACCTGTGCTTGGGACCTGTATGTGGCTCATGGGCAGCTGCAGAGGTTTGGCTAAGATGGCTGGCAATTTGCTTTCCAATTGATAGGTTTGAGCAGTAAAGATTGCCAGCAGAAGAGTGGTTCTTGGTATGAACGGTCCTGCCTGGGGGTTCTGAAAGCCTGGGTGGTTCAAATCCAGATGTACAGCTCATGCTCCCCTAAACTTAGACATTTCTATTCTTCCTTTGTTTTCCATATCCCACCAGACAGGGTGGGAAGAGCAAAGTGAAAGCTCATTAATACGCTCACAAAATTATAAAATTTTCATAATTTTAGAGTGGCTTTTCTTCCCCTTTTCTCTTTTGTGGCTCCCTGGGAAGTTATTTTTAGTCATGTACCATGGCCAAATTTAGTGGCCCACCCACTGACACCTACCAAAGATGTCACCTACCTACCATAGCTGACACCTACCATAGCTGCTCAGGGTGCTGCTGTTACTGACCCTCAGTGGCTGCAGCTTGGTTGCCTCTGTCAAGCCGCGTGGAGGACTCTGTCCCCATCACCAATACAGGGCTGGATCTGATGGTGTCAGTGCTGAGACAGATCTTTCTTGGTAACATCATTTTCCTGGGATTCAGCCCCGTTAAATGCAAGTCACTTGAATCAGGGCATGATCTGAAAGTTGGACCCTGGTATTAGAAATGTCTCCCATCCAGAATTTGCTTCTTGTCCTAGAGCCAAGCTTCTGGGCTTCTCCTTGCTTCCTCTAGGTTGAGTCCATGGGTTTTTCATGTAAAAGAATATAGGGATTCACCCTCTGGCCAGCCAGGCTTGAATTCCGAGTGAATATAGATTTCAGAGCAAAATATAAATAAATACGTGTAAACACATGGGCACCTTCTGCCAGATTGTCCACTGGTATCAAAACAGTGTTTTACAGAATCCTGTCTCTGAGGGAGAATAAAACCAACTCATATGGAACTTTTGGGAAATGCAAATGTATCTTAGGACACACAGTTTTTCCTCAGCCCTCATGTTTCTGGGCTTGGGAGGACTTGGTGGGGACCAAGGACCAAGGTCCTCCTAGGAAACTCTACATCTGATACCGAAATGGTTGGTGCTCAGCAGCTAAATTCTCAAGGAAGGGGTGCCACTGTCGCTTGGATACACTCATTTCTTTTTTCTTATGTGTTCAAATAATTATAAAACCCAAAATATCACTATTTCTAAGGGGCACGATAACCCAACTGGAATATTCTCCAGTCGAGACAATCCTTCAAGTAGAAGATTTTTCTCTTCTTTGACCCACTTCAGCACACACAGATCCCTGACCTTTAAAGTTTTAGAACAATGCACAATTATTTAAGTCTGTGCACTAATACTCCATTGATGGGTTTTAATTTTATTTTATTCATGTCTTAGTCATGAACATTCTGGAACAGACTGTTTCTTAAACCAAATTTAGGACATCTATTTAAAATACTTGTGCAATGCAAAGAGGTTTTTGTAGATGGTGATTTGCAAATGGAATCATCCCTTTTCTATTATGGCACTTTGATGAGTTATTGAAGTATATGTGTTCCCATGGTTAATTTTTGATCAGGAGAATGGAAATTTCATATAATGATAACTATTCTGAAAAGAAGGAACAATGGTAACAACGATGCGTGTGTGGGAGTGTGTGCATACGCGTATGCTCATAAAATGGAGTCAAGCTAGCCCAAAGTCAAGAAGTTCTTACATTCTCTCTATCCAACCCCTGGTAGGCTAACAGGTTCAAAATTGTATTAAAGACCTGATAGTTAGGAAGTTGATACTGTGATCAACTTAGTTAAACAGGTATTCTTGAAACACCATATGTGTCTCTTGTACATAAGTAGGGATTTAATCAAAGACAGATTTATGATAAGAAGCCCTCTCATTCTGAGTTGCTTCCTTTAGTTGTTGCTCTCAGGCACATTGAGCAGGAAAGATTAAAGTCCACTTCAACTCCACTTGAGCTGTACTTATAACCAGTTGCAAATTTAACATTCTTTCCAAAGGGCTGAGATGGTTTCGTATATGTGGGTTTACATTTCATTGTTTCGCCCACCTCAAAAATGGTGAAGGACTTCATAAGGTGATAACTTTCTCAAGTGGTTCCTCCTTGAGCAAAGGGAATGACTCCCTAGAAATGCATGTGGTTGGAGTCATCCTCCATACCTGTGAGCCCACACAGGACCCACGGAAGGAGGACTATGGAAACCTCTAAGAAGGCCCTGTCCTTTAAATTTGGCCATCTTTTATTTCCTTGGCAGTCTATGAAAAGGAAAAAGAGCTCCAAATCACAACAGGCTGTATTTGTTTAGTGTTTTAGAGCCGGGCTCCTCAAACTTGAACGTGCATACAACTCACCCAGGGATCATGGTAGAATGCAGGTTCTATTTCAGCGGGTCTGGAGTGAGGCCTGAGGACTGGTCTTGCTAACAAACTCCTGGGTGGTGTTGATGCTACTGGCCTGCAGACCCACTCAAGGATCAAGAGAGTTTGCTAAGCAATTCCCTCTGTCCCCTGTTCAATCATTATCATATGCCGGTGAGGTGCTTGGCTCCTCCCCATTTCCAGAAGTGGAGGCAGGTTCAGTGAGACCACTTCCTTAGAGCTGCACAGCTGGTAAGACTGAAGCTCAGCCATCCGAGAGTCCTGTGCTTTCCCTCCCACAGTTCAGCAGCCTTCTCAGCATTGTCTGTGACATTGCAGGGAAATGCTACCTAGCAGAGCTTTTATTTTCAGAGAGCTTATTCACCAGCATACCACTATATTTATTCCTACTCCTTGTGTCTTGTTAGATAAAATGTTTTATGTTGCTCTTTAGCAGATTTGGAATGGCGATTCCGACATCCTGCATATTGTTAACCTTCTCTACTTCATACCATCCACAGGTTGGCCTAAAATCCCTGGTTTCTCGTATTTAATGATAAATACAGGCTTTTAAGTGATGTTTGGAGAGTCAAGTGTTGATGAATATATAGAGGACCAAAGGATTATATAAGCAGTATCTATGGAATTGGAATAAGAAATTAAATATCTTCTCACTGATAATAACAGCAACAAAATGATAGGAATAAAAACAGCATAAGCTAACGTTTATTAAAATATAGTGGATAAACACATGGACTTTGGAACTTTTAATCCTGGTTCTGCCTCTTACCAAATGTGTTACTTTGGGCCAGTTACTTAACTTCTCGTGCTTTGATGTTAAGAGGAGATGATATGATTTTTGTGACAACTGAAAGATTTGAGAACAAAAGGACCAGTACCTATTAAGTGCTCAATACATATTAGCAATCATCATTACCCATCATAGTCCAGTCTTCTTATTTTTAAGATCAAAAAGCTGCAACATTCTTTGCAGGCCCGAGGTGAGGCCGGACATCATGGCAGAAGGGCAGGGTGAGGAAAGCTGCTCAGCTGTGGCAGCCCAGAAACAGAGGGAGGACAGATGTAGAAACTGATATAGTTCAAGGTCATGCTTCTAGTGACCTGTTTCCTCCAGCCATGCCTCACCTGCCTTACAGTTTCTACCCAGTTAGTCCATTTAGCTATCAGTGGATTAATCTAGCAAATGGATTAATCCACAGATGATATCAGAGCCCTAATCATTGCCTGAAACCCCACCTCTAAATCCTGCTGCTCCGGGGACTGTATTTTCAGCACAAGTTTTTTTTTGGATATTCCAGATCCAAAACACAACAGAAGACACGTCGCCACACTTACTACCACCCTTGGTGTGCAATGGTTCTCTGATTACAGGCAGCATTGCACTTGACCCCAGTGACTTAAGTAGCCACCACACTTTATCTTCTTTCCTAATTTGTCCCAGGAGGAGTCTTAGAGTATGGAATGAAAGACAAGGAACCTTAAGCTGAGCCATAGGTGCTGAAGAACTGGTTAAAGGGGTGCCTGGCTAAATAGGTCAGGAGGGCTCTTAAAGTCCCAGTGCTTGGGCTGCTCTCCCCAGGTACAAGTGTCCAACCCCATCCAGAGATTGTTGGTTTTAGAACCAGCATAGTTCAACTGGCTGATATGCTATTGGCATCTCTGACCCTGAGAACCATAAGGAATTTGGTTGTCCTGGGCAGGGGGTTGGGGGACACTGGTTAGTAGCTGACCCTCGGACTGCATTAGGAGGTTCTGTGTTTCAACTGCATCTAAAATCCTTTGTCTTCAGAGAATTCTCTGGCTCTGAGCTTTGGTACTTTTGTTTGGAGCAGACTCTCCCTGGTCTTCAAATTTCAGGTAAGTCATCTGATATATAACTAAGGGATAAACACAGAGAGTAAAAAGATCTTTTATTACTTGTGTGAAGCCAGATATGTGCAAATAAACAGCAAAGAAGTGCAAATGAATTTGAAAGAGGAATTGTAAAACTCCAAAGGGACCATAACCCATATTTAAAAGGCACAAGTTACTGAACATTTCACAGATTTGTATTTTCATCTCCATTTAGAACACAAATTTATGGTCATTGGTAGCAACAACAACAACAACAAACCTAAGCCTCTTATTGCAAATTATCTCTTACAGCAAATTATTTCTGTTATTACATAAATCCTTCCTTCGACAATATTATCAATGAGGCCTCCTGTGGGTAAAGCCTGTGTGCACAGAAAACCCAGAAATGTTGAAAATGGACCTTCATGGTCATTCATATCAAGGGAGTTCATTGACCTCAATACTGTTTTTGGGGTTACAGCGGATAAAGGACTTCAAATTGCAGTGTGTAGGATGGATAATGTTGTGAATCTTTATCTTGAGACAAGGAAAGAAAGTAAGTGTTACTGGCTTCCCCATGCATAGACTTGAATGCATTTGGAATTAGACAAAGTTCATTTTAGAAGAATGTTGTCCTATCAGAGTGATATACATACGAGGCTTCAGATGTTGAACACAATTAGTAAGCTTACTGCTGAAACTATAGTTCTCTTGTACAAACTTTTTCACTCTTCAGAGGCAACTATTTTCTACTGTTTTAACTCATTGTTCTTGTACGGGGTCCATATTTCTAAATAATAAGCGTTTGCTGTCTTTGTTCATCAATTGTAGACATTAAAGTAGAGGAGGACTTTAGCTCCTACCTCCCACCCCATCTTTTAATATATTTACATCAAAATACTGTAACAATTCATTATTCTGGTGATACAAATATCACTCACAGTGGAGCATGAGTATGATTATAATTTCTGTAAATGTTTGTTGCTATTGCTTTCTGGACTCTGTTTCCTACAGCTGTGGGGACATTTTTCACCAGGCACACTTACTTACTTTGTTAAGTCGATGACTAGAATTTGACAGGCACTGTGGTCAACGGGCATCTCCACCCTCTGCACCTTTTCTGGCAGCACATTCATCTAGATTGATTCCTTCTGGCTTCTGCCCAACCTCAATGAGCTGCAAAACGTGAGGCCCCACCACAGTCCAAGAATCATATGTAGGATTTATAGATGGCAAGAACAGAGAGCAACATAAATAAAGGCAAGGGGAAAGCTCGAGCATGGGGTTGTCTAGAAAGAGCCTTCTGAGATCTTTGGATGCTGCATGCGCAGCAGGGTAGATGTGACACCAAGTCAGGGAGTAGCTCTAGAATCACAGTGGGATCTTCCATTCTTTTCACAATAAGTGATGTCCATTGGTACAACCTAAAATTTGATTTCATTCAGAAACATGCAAAATTTGCGATCACCTACCCCGCATTTAGCCATCAGGCCCCTTTGGTCTCCTTTTCTTGCCACTGGTTAAAAAAAGTCAAGCACCTGTGTGGAATTGCACTCCAGCCCCCATCACAGATCCGAGAAGAACTGAGCACAAAGGGAATCAGCATAGGCAGAGACACACACTCACACACACTCACACACACACACTCTGAAGAACTGAATATAAATGGAGACACACACACACACTCACAAGAACTAAGCACAGAGGGAATCAGAGCATGTGTGAGTCCACACTCAATGCTGGTCTTCACTGGGTTTTTAATTACCTCTTTCCGGTTTTTAAAGACCTTGAATACACACATCAGAATACATTTGAAACTTCGAGATGGAGATATATGATAAATGGTATTTGCCAGACTCTGTTTTTAAGTCTTGTCCATGAGCATGAGAACCACTCTGATTGCTGTGACTGCTGCTGCTTTATCCCTTTCGTTGTGGCTAGAGAAATAGAAAAGGGAATCAAAGAGGGAAGCATTGGCAGGCTAGGGATGGTGGGAAGCCTGATCCTGTTGGCATTTCTGCTTTCAAACCTGGATGTAGAAAAATAATCACCAATGCAAGTTACTTTAGATCCTAAGCCAAAGACATGAATAAGAAAATGCTGGGAAGTAATTATGATAGAAATTGAAAAGTTCCATTTCAGTTTTCTTGTTCCATGCGCCTGCTAGGGACAGAGACTACAAAGTAGTGAGGCTTCTCATGGCAAATGAGGTGACCCATCTCAGTGCTCCAAAACTGCAATTGTTTCTAACAGAATTTATTTTTCCAAAGTATGGTCTAAGGAGATTTGACTCAAGACTGTGGATTTTAATCAAAGTGGTATCTTGTTTGAAATCGCTCTCCAGAGAAATGGAAGTAACTTTGGAGCTCTCTATCAACATTTATTTAGGTTCCTCAGATTGCAGTCCAGGATCCGCTGCCTCATTTGTTTTAATTCCAGGGTCAAGGACAGAAAAGATTTTACTTAACTGCTAATGGAAATCCTTAATCTGAATGAACCTGAACCATTTGGCCCAGGAAAATTAGCACACCATGTCAGCAAATGACGTTCAAACAGTTTAAAATAATCTAATCTTCCAGAGCTCTGTGCTTGACTGATGGAAACGAGAATTTGAAGAGAACAAAGTGGAACCTACGTGCTTATAAATGTGCTTTGGGGCAGAATGGTTGCAAAAGCGATCACATTTTGTTCCAAGAGGTTTCACTGCACAAATACTTCATCTGGCCTTGCTTACAGAACAAAGCCATAGAGCAGCATTAAATGTGGGACAAAAAAGGAATTTGATCTACTTAGCCAGCTGGTACATCTCCAGATTATACAGAGGGAAGAAGAAGAGAAAAATGTAAAGCATAATGTGACACACAGCAATTTCATGAGATTACCCAATAAAAGATGCCTTAAATTTAAATGGATAAGAAAACAATAATGGCAAAATTTGGGGTGGGATGATATTTGGAAAATATAGAAAAAAAGACTACAGAGGTATGACCAGGGTAGGAACTGGCCTCTTTGGCTGTTCATACAATTTTATTTTATGTCAATCATTCATTCAGCCAATATTTAAGTACCTGCTAAATGTAAGGTCTTGTTTAATAGGAGACTATGTCTGTGGATACTTTTCCTTAATCTCCTTTCTTATTTTTTCTTCTATACTATAAGATCCCTGCTTAGTACCTGGACAGCCATCTTAAGTGACAGCTGCTGTTTTAAGAAAAATTTTCTTTCCCTCCCAAGGGCATTTCTGAGAAGGGCTCACCACTCCCTCATACCAACCCAACCCTCCACTGACTGCTTTAGGACCCGCTTGGCTCTTATCCCTGAGCCCACCCCATTAAAGTGCTGAACCCCAAGCCTGTTTTGCCTCTCTCTGTCTATGAGGAGATGTGCCTTTATTTGTCAGCTCTGACAAATAAACTCTCATGTGTACCTCTGCCTGGTCTCCGTCTTTCACTTCTGGCTCTCCCATCTCCTGGTTCCTCACTTTCCTTTCATATACCCCATTTTCAACTGCATTGCCCCCGAGGTAGTATTAACATAATGGTCATACTACTAAAAGGCTATGTAAACTTGGGGGAGTTATTTCACATTTCTGAGTCTTGATTTTCTCATCTGTAAAATACCAACATTATTAGTGCCTATCTCACTCTAAAATCCCCCACTAAATGTTAAATATGAATGATATTATTAGAGAATAATAATTTGCTTCATAAGTTGCCAAAGATAATTTAGAATACATCATTAGGAAAAGCAGCCTTAGTCAAAAGGGAATCTAGGATAATGTCCATACCTTCCAGTGATTTATATTTCTTGAGCATAAAAAAAAAATCATTAACATTTATTGAGCATGTGCTATACAAGGATATAAGAAAACCTTTTTCAATATGAAATAATCCTCTGGGGGTGGGATGTAATTATCCTTAGGTTCAGTTGCTGTGACTCTATAAAAGATAGATTAACAGGAAAGAAGTTTTATTTCATATGCACATGGCGGGAGTGCTCACAGAAATGAGGTGAAACCCCCAAAGAGGCAGTCAAACCTGGAGACTTCTATACCATTTTAACAGAGAGTGATAAATTATGGAGACATGACAAGACAGAAGAAAAGATGTTTACATTTCTATAGGTGGTAAATTTGGAGATGGAAAATGTATGGGGAATCTAATGGAAGATAAAGTTTGTTACGCATATTTATCTGGTGCTGTCTCTTGGCTTATAAGAGTCAAGAGTTTTCTCTCCTAAGTAGAAATTATTTTGCTCTTCTTGGTATGAGAAAAAGTGAGATGACTTCACAAAGGCAAATGAGGAAGGTGGAGGATTTTTCTTGGTCTGCTGTTTTTACTTTATTGCTTTCATCATAAAATAATTCTTATGCCAAATGGCATATTTTGAGGTGATTTATTTTGATCCTCTTTATTCTTTACTTGTCTAATAACCTTCATGCCCATTATAGAAACTTATAGACTCTTTGCTTACAGAGATTTTTTTTCAAAAATCATCAAATCTAAATTCTCAAAGCCCAGTTTCAACTCCTCAAATCTAACTTATTAAGCAATTGGCTCTATTGTTTTGCCTGCAAATTTGTCACAAGTATAGATTATTTGGTTTACCTTGTTAACAGAGCTCCCCTCAGAGTTCTTTGACAGGTTCTTGGTTTCCCATTAAATAGCTCTAAGTGTGTTTTCTTTTGGGGAGGAGATTCTAAAACAATTTTGGGGTTGATGAACCCAAGATTGATTGATATGTGGTCAAAAATGTTCAGTTCCTATCAACTCTTAAACACATAGAGGCCAGAGTAGCTTGAGGCTGTGGCAAGTATGAGGGTAAATCTAATATTGAAATATAGAAATATACAGTCAGGGTTAGGGTGTATAGCTCAGCCATGGAGCACTAACATAGTATGTACAGAGTTCTAGGTTTAATCCCCAGCACAGCAAAGACAAAAACAAACAAATAAATAAACAATCACTTTAATATTTTCACACAAAATCTTTACCTCTTAGGATATAGTCTAAGCTCATTTGCACAGGGGGAAATCTGGTGCAATGGTTGGGTATGCAGGTCTAGAGACAGCCTACCCAGCCATTGGACAATGGCAGCCATCTTGCTGCTAGGGGGAAGACTGGCCTGAAGGAGGATCCAATATGGTGAACCTCAGATATAAGAGAGTAAGAAACTAAGACCTGACAATGATCAAGCTGAGCTCAAAGCCAGACTTATCTTCCCAGTTTTTCAGACACATAAGCCAAAATATTTCCATTTTGCATTAACCATTTTAGGTGTTATAGGGTCTTTGTTTCTTTTGTCATTCACATCCTGTACTTCATATGTTGAAATTTTCTCTAATCTTCAAGCTCAGTTTGAAAGTACCTCTGTAGATGCAAAATCTTTCTTATTTCCTGAAGTTTTTCTTATTCCCACCAAAATGGCGTATGCCTCCTTCTCTCCCTCCCTTTTCCTGTAGCACTCAATTGGCACCTCACTTAAGATCCTTATCAATTATGCCTTGGGACATTAAGTTCCCCAGGGACTCTGGAACTCCTAGGTTGCAATCCTGATTTAAAACCCTACTAACTGTATCATATCATGGAATAAAAACAGCTCAAAACAAAGATTTGGGCTTGAGCCATTTTCCTGTTGTGTCACTCATATTGGTATCCAATTGTCCCACCCATGAGGAACAAACATTGTTTTTAGACCTAACTTTGTACATTGCCTTGGTGTCCTCCCACTACCTCCTTACTCCTGTATGAGGACTGATATTCCTTTTGCCTCCCTCTTATGCTCAAGTCTTCAGCCCTGCAAATAAGTTGGAATCTGGAATTCTTGGATCTTCCCCATTCTGTGGACACTTAATCAGGGTTACAACATAAATATACAACTTCAGTAGCTGACTTCATCTCTCTGGAGTCTGGAAATGGCTAGGGCTTGAAGACAGATAAGTTTACTGCAAAGGTTTGTCTTGACTGCAAATGATTCATTTTGACACAAAGACACCTCTATTCCCCATTCTTTGTTACTAAAAACAAAATAACAACATCAACAACAAAACAACAAAAAAACTGCTCCTTTTTAACCTTACCATTTGCCTTTTCTTTCCTGAGAGGCAGTCCAAAGGGTTAACTGTTGACAAAAATCCTTCATTTAAATGAACAAACTCTGAAGAGTTTATGGAAAGAATATTGTATCCAGATGTTCATCTAAGATATTGTCCTTGAGCAAATGGGAAAATAAAACAATATGATTTAATAGAGTCAAGATGCATATAAGCAGAGAACAGAAAGGATTAAAGACTTTTAGACTATGGCCTGGGTTATGACTCCATTTCTGCCACTTAACATATATGTGACCCTGGGCAAAGCACATAATTTCTCAGTGATCTCTTAGGAAAAAAGGATTAATAATAAGCTACTCTATCTCTATTAAACTGAGCCAAGATGACAAGCAAGCTGGCTGGAGCATAGTCACTTTGCTAACTAGATAAGCTATCCTTGTTGTTAGTACTATTACCAAGTGGTCCAGGGTGTGAAATCTAATGTTTAAAATCTTAGTGAGAGTTTTATACAACACTTGGCAAACATTGAAATCCAATGTTATTGAGAAACCTAAGTGTAATTCTTTATGAGTTGGCCACATTCATTTTGTGGGTAATGTAAGGTCTGAATAACTGAAGTTGGTTCCTGCTATTGTCATGTTTAGAACTGACAATTACAATTAGATTTGGTAACAATAATATAATCATATAAACATAATTCTTGTGCAGATGAATAAAGTAGAGCATAAAAGCAAGTAGAAAATCAATTGGTATTATTGAATAGGGTGTTAGCTCAAAGGTTCTTTAAGGCTTATATATTTGGACTTGAGTTTATCGAATTATAATAAGCATTGGGTTTCCCTGCTTTAGCATGAAGTAGCTTTTATTCAAACTCCTTGCCATAATATGAATTTAGATTCTTAGGTGCTATTGGATTTGTCTCCCTAAAGTGTCCCTTTAGCAAGATACTTTAGCTGAGGTCTTCCTGCAAATAATCACCATGTTGACTTTAGCACTAATGTTGCAAAAGCAATCTGGGTAAAATTAATGGTGCCTCAGCACAAACCAAAGCCATGGCATCACACCTGTTGACCATTGACTATATCTTCACCACCAGCAACTCTCTACCTTGGCTCCCTAAACATCTCCATGTATGCAGGACCTCTGACAGGATGGCCATGTAATGTCTTTGGGAGGCTAGGCCACTGAAATATTGAATGCAAGCAAAGACACCCTTCCCACAGGCCTAGCAGGGAGGTCCAGAGCCTCTGGACTTAGGTTTGGCAACATGATACTCAGGATGAACTAGGTCAAACTTGAGATTAGAGACCCTTCCCCTGGTTCTGGATTGCAAGAATTCTCCTGCAAACTTTCCACCAACCAGGTGGATTGGGGACTTAACCCATCTTGTCCTATCATCCCAGATATGAAACACCTATACAAATTTAAATTGAGCAAGAAATATACCATTTATTTATGGTAACTTTGAAATAACTATTATGTTTTTAGACATCTATTCTTTGAGAAAAGTAGAAGAGGAAAAGAAAAAAATATGTATTATATATACATACACTGTAGATTATGATTTCTAATCTACTGTAATATAACTGCATCAATTTCATTGAAATAGTCACAGAATTGAAAACTTAGAACTTAATGAGTTAAAAGAAAAATGAAGTTGATTTAAAAGAAATGAGGAAATGCAAAAGGAAAATTCTGGCACCTTTGAGATTATGGACAGAGATGAACATCTAGTACAATAATAATGAGCATGTGTTTGTCTTGTCACTGTCTAGACTGTTTATTCTGTGGAGGATGTGTCATTGAAGTGTACATCTGTATGGCATATGTTTTGTCCTAAAGCCAATTTTAAGTTTATTATGCTCTGCTAAGCCCTTAATGACTTGCAGGGTAGAGGTGCTTTTAATGCAATTGATGATACCATAGAAAAAGCAGGATCAGAATTTGGAAAGCCTTTGGCACGTTCTTTGGATAATGGATAAATATAAGCAGAAAGAAATCTAATAGGGAAAGAAGCAATTCACTAAGAGAGAAAAAGCAAATGAGGTAGAAAAGATTGATTTTGCACACATATTATCCACTTAGTCATTGGATCAAAGGACACAAATCAACAATTCCAGTGAACTCTTTGAATTCTCATTTTCTCCAAATAATACTCCTCATTTCAAATCCGCCCAGGTCATTACTTTCCTTTAATTACAGGGATCCAGTCCATCCTAATTATTCTACCTCATTTATGTGGCAAATATTTATGGAATACTTCTTACATGCCAGCATCATATACACAAAGAAAACACCATATGATCTTTAATGTAACGGAGAATATACCAGTGCAGCACCAAACCCTGTTTCCTATTCTTTCTAGGTAAACAGCTAGTTAGGAACAAACTAAAGGAATTTTTAAATAAGTTCCCTAGGGTCATACAGCTAAAAACATTGCAGAGGTCTCAAGATTAAAGTTCAAATGCAGGCAGTAGGCTGAAAGCAGACCATTAGTTGACATTCTCTGCATAAATCCCATGCCTAACTGATTTTCAGGAAGGACTTCACTTGAAGTCAAAGCTTCTAGTGGAGGGTTGGAGACCTACCCTGCAGTTATGTAAGGTCATGTGATAGAGCCTAATTGTAGAATGTGGGTGGGAATGGTATTTGCTCTGACCCCTAATAACCTCTCTCATAATCCTTTGTGGGCTCTTCTTCCCTTGTCTGCCAGCCAAATGCTGATGAACTAGAGGAAAACTCCAAGACTATCAGGGATGAGGAAATCACAGGATGGAACAAACTGGAGACCTGAATGACTGTGTGGAATAAATCACTCCAACTGACTCCCATCGGATTGTAATAGGAGTACCAAAGGGTACTAAGAGTTGAGACTTGTTTCAGCAATTCAACTACCGTGACTAATACATGTGTCGTAAAAGAAGAAAAAATTCATAGTACAGTTGGAGAAAAATGTACAAACATCACACCCCATAGTAATTTGTTCTCCCAGAAACATTACAGGATTCATGAACATGCTCCATGAAGATATTTATAAAGTCATTGTCCTAAAAAGAGCCTGGCAGATCTTCCTACATGTGATGCTTGGAACAAGAATAAAACACACAGATGTTTCAGGGGTCAGCTTCACATACTTAAGTGTGAATAAGCTTGAGAAGTAGTCAAATGTGTACCACTGGGAAGTTTTAGGAAGTGGGCCCAAACTAGAAACCAGAACACCTAGAACAAAAAGCAATCAGACTGACTCTTTTAAAAACTTTCCTGGCTAAACACTAAATCTCTACAGGAAAACTTTATTGAAGTCATAGTACACATGTGGGAGATTTTACCTAGCTGTCTCTAGGTTACCCATTCTAGTGCTGATTGTCAAGAAGTTCTTGGATATATAATATTTCCCTGTCCATTTTCCCTTAGAATTATCATTTGAAGGCAAAATTTCTGGTTCAAAATCCTACTGCTATCTTAAGTGCTTTATTCCTTTGATATCTGAAAGTATTGACCTCCAAGAGTCCAAATTATTTATTGGAAAGAGCCAACTATATAAATCCTGGAGCCCTTTACAAAATGAAAAAGGTGAGGCCTGCATTTAAAAAGCAAGGGGAAAAAGTGCTGTTTTGGTGCTAAAATAGGAACTTTTAGCATGCCAGCAGTGTCACGCCTTGGTTGGGAAGAGAAAGTTGTCCAAGACACTGCAAGCCACCCCCCATGTACTTGGCATCTGGGCTTTCACCTGCTGAGTTGCCCACTGAATGAGCTGGGGAGCTCCCAGTGCAGGGTAGCATGGCAGCAGGTACGTCACCCTGTACAGGTGCCCAACTTGCACTCTGCCAACTCCCACACCCAGACTGGGGCCAGAGTCCTCCCTGCTCTCCCCATGAACTGTTGGTCACCAAGGCTACCACAGGTGGAGTGTGAGCAGCTAAGAGCCCAGGAAGGGGGAGGAAGCACCATCTCTGTCCTATCAGACTTCATCAACAAAACACTAATTTGAAGATAAAATTTACTAAGACTCTCAAGTCAGTGACTGCACACTAAATCCAAGTGGAGAGCCTTCTGAGTGGGGGCCCTGCGCCACTGTACTACTCATAGACCCAGGAGTTGGGCCCTGATTGCCCAGCATGTTCTTCATGCTGAGCACCAGGACATGTTAGAAAACAAAATACAAGTCCCTCCTCTGGTGGAGTTTGCATTCTAATAAAGTCCTTACTGGAATGCTGATAAGTATGGGATGGGTCAGACTTCAGTGAACAGCTTTACTGGAGGGAAAGGTTCGCTAACAGTCAGTTCTGAGCCTACCATAAAGAAGTGAACTCTGGACCCTGTTCTTCCACCTTTCCTCGCACTCTGGTGATACTAGGAAGTTAGCACTCTCCAAGCCTGTTCCCTCATCTGTATCACGGGAACAATGACACCACTTCTACAGGCAAAGAGCCTACATGGGCACATGCTCATGTTTTCTACGATTGCTTTTCAGTAATAGTATTGGTATTATTAATGTAGATGAGTTGTAGCTTAAATGAACAGAAATAAAAATGCACAGAATTTGGGAAATGGGGGAAGGAGAGTAGGCAGGTGAAGGCAACACTTAACTCGTTGCAGCTAATTGACCCCACTTTGGGTTATGCTCACTTATTTAATGTCAGCTGAATTAGATTAGATTCTCTTTTCTTTCACTAAAGAGATTAAATGATTTGGTGCTGGGTGAAAAAAAACATCAAGTAATACAGCATCTTTCTATTTTTGTTAAATAAAACAGGTTTTAAAGTTAAGTGGAGCTCTGTTTATTTCTGATTGTTAGACAAGAGGAAATGATTGCAGGTGATGGACTCCTCACTGAACCATGAGTCATGAAATTCAGGCTTTATATTCATTTCCACCATTGATCTGAGTGCATGTGCTTTACTCTCTGGAGAATTCTATTTTGAGAAGTAGGTAAAATTCTCAAAACACTAGCAGTTTGTAAAAAAGAGAAAAAAGCAATGCAGATGCTGTTTCCTGCTTTA
This sequence comes from Marmota monax, assembly GCF_021218885.2. Lineage (NCBI taxonomy): Eukaryota > Metazoa > Chordata > Mammalia > Rodentia > Sciuridae > Marmota > Marmota monax. The sequence continues at coordinate 6,929,168 of NW_026695212.1, forward strand.
GGAATGTATCCAGAAATTGTTTGAAATACAGCTGAATTTCTACATATCTTGATCATGACCTTCCAGAAAGGCATTCGTAAGTCTGGAATTTCCCAGGATGCTTTGCCAAGAATTAGTGTTGAGTTACCAGAAAATCAATATGACACGTAGTACACATTTATCTAGATAGTAATTCAACACACACGCTTGCACAAGCATTCTCGTGCACACTTTTCATTGTTTATGAAACTCCACTAAGGAAAAAGGGGGTGCCCTAGCCAGAGATGAAAAGGGTTTATTTTATATATTGTTCCCAGCTAGAACGATACCTTTACTTATGATAAAAAACAAAACCAAACCAAGCCAAAAAAACTTTAGTTTTTTTTATGTCCATCCTGGAAAATAGATTCTGTTTTTCCTTTCAGATCTATTTATATGACTCATCAAGCAATTCCCTCGAGCCCTGCCTAATATCTCATTAATATGGACTGTACCCAATTTAAATCTTGTCCATTTTTCCCCTCCCTCCATTTTCTTTTCTTCCATTCCGTGTGTGTGTGTGCATGGGGTAGCGGGTGGGGGGATGGACAGATACCTTGGCCATTTCCTTTCAGCATCAGTCTTTATTATAGAGATTCAACCCATAGCTCTTTTCTGAGAACATGGGCAAAGTCTCCACAATCTTGTCGGGAATCATTCCACACTGTCTGATTCTTCTTCCCTGGGTCTGCATGTTTCCATACTGTCAGAGGTCTTTTCTGTGCCTGGCGGAAAGCCCAAGATATTTAGACTGTCTTGTATAATAAATTCTCTCATCTCTGGTTATTGTACTCCCTGAAAACACACACATTACAAGGGGATGCCAGGGTTAAAATCTCAAACATGCTGGGGGAGGAGAGAAAGGGACAGAAGCCTGGGAAAAGTGGTTAGGAAACTTGGCTCTTCCTTCATCTCAACTGTTACTTAATCACTATACCTTCAACCAGATCCTTAAGAGCACTCAAGAGAATTCTTGGTCTCTCTCAGGAAACAGATTACTCCCTCTGTGTGAAATCTTCCTTGGAAAATAAATTAGAGGGGTGGCGGGGAATTGGCTGGGGGGAGAGAGAGAAATGTTTCAGGCTCCCATATGTCTATTTCAAATAATTTATCCTCTCCCTGGAGCACTTGAGCTTCTTCATTTCTTGGGTTTATTTAAAAGAAAATCCCAGTAATTACCAATATTCAACAACCTAGGTTCTGCCCAATTTTGGATCAAATAGGTGGTGATTATCAGGCACCACGCTGGAATTTTCTCATTTGTTCAACGAAAAGTGAGGAAGTGATTCAATATCTTTTTATTTAAATCATCTCTACTTTAATACAAGGCTTAGGAAATCCACCAGTATTTGTCATTGAGGTTTGGAGCGCCCAGCAGTGAGCTGGATGTATTCTGTTGTGTCAGTTTAGGATGTTATAATAAGTATGGCCCGACACATTTGATAGCACCATTTGTAAGTTCTGTGTGTGTAACATATGCTATTCAGAGGGATACTTAGATGTCCTTTTCCACCAACATTCTGTCCACACTTGAATGCCTTTATGGAGCTCCCCATTGCTAACTATTCTTCTGAGCAAAAAGCCGAAGGGTAGGAAGAGAGATGAATGGGAGGAGAAGCTGACAGGTATTTTGAGGGCTGCTGTGTGCCAGCCATCACCCTGGGCATAGAGCATGGAGGCTAAGATTCTGTTTGATGTTAGTTCTGCCACTTATTCAGTGTGATAATTTGGGGAAGTTGTTAACCTTTCTAAGTCCCATTTCCTTATCTGCAAAATGGGGATTCTTATGTGACAATAGTTACCACTTTTTGAGCACTTTTTGTGTCAGGCATCATTACGTGCCCACATCAACTCTATGAGACAGACACTAGGAATAAAAGAGAGAATTCTAGTAAAGTGCTTAGCACATAAGTATTTAGTAATAGTTAGCTATTATCATTATGATATTTTATTATTATAATATAATATACCTTACCTAAAATGTATCTTATTTAATTTTCTTTTAGCTTCTATTAAGTTGGTAGCATCATCCCTAATTTTTAACCAGGAGGATATCAAAGGAGGCTAACTAACTTGCACATACTTGCTCAGCAGTTAAGAGAGAGCAGTAGGATTCAAGTTCAGGTCTTTGGGATTCCAAACTTATTCTCCTTTCACAATGTTGCAAAAACATTATTTACCAGTCCATTATATAGAAATACTGTCTTCTGCCTTGTGGCTGCATCCATGACCCTGCTTCAGAGGTGTGAACTTTGTCCCAATAGCATTGTTACAAAGAGGAGTTGGCATTCCAGGGCTCAGGCACTTGAGGTAACATTTGAGAATCATTTGTTGTCATTATGAGTCCATCCTTGACTTCTCACCTGGGAGAGCTTCTGGGATCCCTCCTATTCACCACCACCACCACCATCTCTACCATCATCATCATCACCTCCACCACCATCACCATCATCACCACCACCAGCATCACCATCACCATCACTATCACCACCATCTCTACCATCACCATCATTACCACCTTCACCACCATCACCATCACTACCACCACCACCACCATGCCCTGGCTAACTCTTGCTGATCTTGCAGAGCTTGATTTAAATATCATGTCTTAAGGAGCTCTTCCCTAAGCCCCAACCTTCTATTCTTTTAGTCACTCATTCAGCAAATTTTTAGAGAGGGCCTACTGTGAGTCAGTTGGTCTTCCAGAAACATCAGTATTGAACAAAGTTAATGAGACTCACTTCCCTAATTTTACTTTTGTTCTTGTTTGGGTAAAGTTCTCCATGGCATCCTGCAAGTCGACCTCACAACATACATTCTTATGATTATTTATTTGTAAGAATTTGAGTTAATTCAATTCTTCTCCATTAGTTTCTACATACAAAGAAGGCATAGGTCATATGAGATTTTTCTCCATTAACACAAAGCTATGCACTTATTAGACAATAGATACTGTCAAATAACCGTCTAGCAGAGGGGCACATTATTTCATCATTCCTCCAGGGATTCCTAGTGACAGGCATTCTCAGTACCAGCTCCTAGGATTTCCTCAGGTTCTTTGAGCTCAGGCAGTCAACCAGTGAGAAAACAGAAAGTTTAAAAGAGAAGGGCTCCATATTGTGATCTACTTGTTGAAAATAGTTCCTGTTCTGTGGGTATGAAAACACAAATCTTTGCACAGTGCTAATGGAAGTATAAACTGGTGCTTCCATTCTGGTAAGCATCTTGAAAACTTTAACCAAATTTAGTATTAATGCAATGTTCCCAACAAATATAGCTGCCATCCCAGGGATATTTACATACAGGTGCATAAAGGTATATATAAGAATGTTACTTGTTGGCTGAGGATGTGGCACACTTGCCTAACATGTACAAAGCTCTGGGTTCAACCCCCAGCATGGTAAAGAAAATGTTAATTGCAATCTCATTTGTGAGTGTATTCTATCACTGAGAACCAGAAGGGTGAAATGTTGTGGGTGCACACAATTGAGTATTATACAGTAGTTAAGAATAATGGATTAGATATGCATATGGCAATATAGAACCTAGCAACATATAGCCACACTAATGCTTAGTGGAAAAATTAGGTAATAGAATAAGATGATTAATATAACCATTTGCCTAAGTTAAAAATCCATGCATACAAGACATTACATGTTTTGCAAAACATGTGCAAACAAACAAGAAAAAACTCACATGAAACACATTAAACTGATTGCCTGTGGTGAAAGAAGACTGAGGGCGGTGATGGGAATAAATGTCAATTCATTTAATAAGTTAACTTATCAGTGAAATAAGGAAGAGACTTGCACAGACCAATGATGTCACTGAACAGAAAGTTCAAAAGCAAACAAAAAAAAAAAAACCTCTGTTTGCCAGAGCATCCACCCTGTTTATAGCACCACTGGTGAGGCTTGTCTGACAGTTATGTCTATGCCCTGATGCCAACTTTAGGTCACATGGCTTGCACAGGTGTTTTGGAGTATCATAAATTTATTTCTTCTTCCACGATGGTCACCCTAGTTCTGTTTTCACCATTGCAGTAAGTCAGCGACTCTGAATGCCCAATGTCTGCTCCTTTCCATCTGACAGGGGACTTTGGCAACTCAAGGTATGTCACCGAGGTTGGCTCAGCTGGCTCTACTGAGTTTGTGAATCCCTGTGGATGATCTCTCTCTGCCTTGCTGTGAGAGCTGAAGTCTCATCTGCTCAATATTTCAAATGTGGCATCTAAGGCAGGCCCTGGTCTCCCAGTCATGTAGAAACATTGTCATGACTACTGTTTTTAGTTTGGTGCTTGGTGCCACTTTAGTACAGCAGGGGCCTTTGACTGTATCCATTTTTCTGAACACGGGCATGATCCTTGGTCCATCCACCCCTAGCATTATGATCCCCCATTATGGACACTGTTGTTTTGCTACAGCTCCTGAGTCACTGTTTCTAGAACTTTTGGCTCTCCAGGCAACAAGCCACCACAGAGAAGCCCCTCCACCATGGTGTGGTATTGAGCCCTTATTGTACTGCAAAAGATAACAACTGTGCTTCTCTTGTGGTGGTTGACAGAGGCTGAACTCTCCAATGTAAAAGTCGTTGGATTGCAATGACCCAAGGGACATCCGGAATGTATTTTGGGAACTGTGAATCCAGAAAATCAGAGTATAGCCTGGGAAAGCCAAATGAGGGAACTGTGGGCTGGATGGAATTGAGTATGCTGAACTCTTCCGACTTGGCAAAGAGATAGGGGCTATTACAAGAAAGCCAGACAGATCATTTGTGAGGCACAGTCACAGAGAGCCTTGAGTTTTTATTTTTTTATTTTGGTTTCTGATATTATATCTAAGGGAGTATACGTTTAGTCCTAGAGATTGGGTTTAGGCCTAAGGTTGGAAGAGGAAGAACTTCATCACACCACTTTAAACTTGTGGTCTATTATAGGACCATAGTCAATAGTGCTCTGTAAATGAAAGTTTCACCACAAATCCTATTGATTATATAAAATATTATAGAATGTTTCTTTTTAAAAAATTTTTACTTGTTTTAATTAGTTATACATGACAGTAGAATGCATTTATGCACTTTGATATATCATACATAGATGAGATATAATTTCTCATTTTTTCTGAGTGTACATGTTGCAGAATCATATTGGTCATGCAGTCACATATATACATACAGTAATAATGTCTGTTTCATTCTACTATCTTTCCTATCCCCACATCTCCTCCCCGCCCCTCCCATCACTTCCCTCTACCTAATCCAAGGTAATGCTATTCTTCCTTAGTGCCCCCTGCCTTATTGTGTAGAATGTTTCTTTGATGACAACATTGATTTGTAAAATGTAAACAGTTATAGTAAACTATATATATATTGCCATTTCTTTTATAAATATATATGATATATATATATATATATATATATGTTTGTATATATCTGTCTTATATATGCTAAGAGACTCAAAAAGTGGAATTAGCATGACTATATATATTTATAAATATATATGCATATATTATATATTACATATGTGTGTGTGTGTGTGTGTGTATAGCCAGCCCTTCCATATATACACTTACACAAGTACATATGCTAAGGTACTCAAAAAGTGAAATTGGCATGACTATTTCAAACTCTGAGAAGCCTATGATAAAGTACACACACACACACACATGCACACATACACACACACACACACTCTCTCTTATCCCCCACCTCACAAATAGAATCAGAGGATACAAGGGGTTTTTCTTTTTAGCAAAATAAAAATACCTACCCTTCCATATGTATAAATATTGGTCTATATTATCCTTGTTAATGGTTTCATGGTTTTCATTATGTGGATATGCTATAATTATTTATCCAATTCCTATAGCTAATTAGTCAAGTCATTTCCAATTAATCAATATTGTAAGTTCCATAGTAATTTGCACCTATTTGTTCCTCTTAGCACATTCTCCCAACTATTTGCTTTGGGTAAATTCCTAGAGGAGGGACTTCTAAGTCAAAGGTTATAAAAAGGTTTTTCTACATGTTGCCAAAATTTTTCCAGAAGATCACACTAATTTACACTCCAACCAAAAAGATATTGCAAGAGCCAGGTTCCTCAAAGCCTCACCATTCTGACACGGGTTCTTTCTTTGAGGCCTGGGCTCTGTCACCAGTAGTTTGACCTGTTTCAAGGTTAAGTGTGTGTGACATCTTATGACTTTAATGCTGGCTTCCCTATCTCGGGACAAGTCAGTTTTCTCCATAAGCTAGTGAGTGCTTATCCTGGTCTTCAAGGTTGAACTAAACTGTCCTTTAAGTGTGTGTTTGAAGTTCTGAGTTTAACTTGCAAGGATAAATTGAGCTTATTTCCATGCTGAGTAAAATTGATGGCCAGGTGAAGGATCATGTGCCATCAGAGCCAACCTAGATTGCAAAATCGTTGTCAGACCACCACTGAATGACATCCAGGTTATTATCACTCATCTCAGAATTTAAGATAAACAAAGTTATTAATGTTCTTAAAAATCGATCTACTATTCAATCATACTATTTGTTTTAAGCATTTGAAAAATTTTGTTAGTAACAAACTATGTCACTTGTATTTAATAATATTAACATTTTTTTAATATTGGAAAATCATTATTTATTTGACGGATAACTTCTGAATTAATATAAAGAAATGACAGCAACTTGTATTTATATTCATTCAAAACATTTTCATTAAGCACCAAGTAGAATAGTTTCTGATCTTTTATATTTAATAATATTAACATTTTGTATTTGCTTCATCAGTTTTCTTTGCTGAAGTAGTTGTAAAATAGTTACAGAAATTATGACATTTAATCTCCTAGGAATAATTATCTTATAATTTATGTTGTTTTCCATTTCTGAATATTCTGGTTATTATTTCTATAAACACACACACACACACACGTGCACAAAACTCAAATAATTTTCTTCCTGCCGGGACTTACTTGTCCTCTCAAGAATTCATCTTCTGTCCCTTACTTTAAAAAATGTTGAGAACAAGAGCTCCTAGCTTTGTCCTTCCAGCTATGGGGATAGAGAAGCAGTTCATTAGCTCAGACTGGGTCTTCTGTCAGTCAAGGACAAAGTCCTGTCTAGAGATTCTGCCTTGATCCTCATGTGACATAGGTGTCTCTTTTTAGCCTGATTTTTGGAAATTTATATCAAGTGCTACTCAACCTACTTCCATATTTTATGGAGTTATTTTAAAAAAAGACAAAAGTGCAAATGTGACTTAGCTCATCTTATTGTTCTGGGGTAAGTTTGTTGGATAACTTTTAGTGCCTGAGAATCAGGAGACCATGGCTGCTTCACCCCACAAAGTAAAGAAACAGGGGTTGGCTCAAGTAATGGCTGAAGAAGGATAAACATATGAGTTAGTGGCAAATGCTGAGGATTATACCTGCAAACAAGGTCCAGGGTTTGGCTAGGGTGGCATGGGCTAAGAACACTTTCAAATTAGGCAAAAACAAGTCCAAACCCCAGCCAGCTCTGCCATGTTCTGAGTGATATTGGCCCTATTGTTTTTCTTCACTAAATCTCAATTTTAGTATTCATTTTGGGGTCATTTTTAGGATGAAATGAGCTAATGTATGTAAAGCTCTTAGTATGTGTTGCATAAACTACTTAATAATTTAATCTGTTATTATGATTGAGACAGGGGATCATCTTTCCTGCTTTGACATAGCTTAATATACTATTAAGGCAGTGTTAGGGATTCTACAGCCCATGCACCTAATTCAGTACTGCTTATGAGCAGTTTTACATTTATAAATGGTTGCAAGATGATCAGAAGAATGCAAATGATAGTGTCCATTAAGAACATTCTGTTGAAATGCAGCCACATTTATGCATTGAGAATGGTTGTTTTTGTGTTATAAAGGCAGAGTTGAATAGTAGCAATTCCCTCCCTTCTCTGTGCTTCCTATGGGCCCTGACCTTTCCAGTCTGGCCTTACTTTTGGAAGCAGTGGGTTGCTTGTTTACACATTGATTAGACAGTGGGCTCCTGGAGGCTGCAACTTTCTTATTTGTCTTTGCATCTCCAGTGCTTAACAGGATGCTGGTCACCTAATAAGGGTGTAATAAAAGGACATACAATACCTGATTGCAGAGAAGCAGAGCAAGAGTTTTTAAACAAGTGCACAGAGCTTTAGAAGAGGATCTGCTGCAATTTTCCACCTTCAGATCAAGTTGGGGGCCAGGTGGATGGGGGAGGTGAGGGAGGAGACAGACTGCAGTTCTCTCCATTTGATCAGTGTGTGAAAATTAAAGAAGATCAACCCTGATCATCGAAAAACTTTTGAAGAGTTTTTATTTGGTCTTCTTTTATTTTTTCTTCAAATCAATTGCCAATCAAGCCTCACACCCATTCCTGTCTTTCCTTTCCCTTTCTGCCTCTTTGCTTCCCTCCTTCCCCCTTCTCTGCCCCAAGGCATTTTTTGTTTTTATTTTTAATTATATTTTTGGTGGTTTGTGACTTGATGCAGAGCCAGGCACTGAGTCTGCATGGTGTGGAGTTCCTTCTAGGCTGTTTTCCCAGGTGATCAGGACTGGCCAGAGCCTGTCATAGTAAGAACCTATTTTGGGCAGAAAACAACATTGACTCATAAGGTGCTATTTTTACATTCTTTATTTTTCTGATGGTAACCATACTCCAGAAACATACTTGGATTGAAGCTTAAGCATGACGCACAGAAGCCTAAGGAGCATTTGGAGCAGAGTATAATTTTAGTTCTGACCACCGGTCATGCTAATAAGCAAGGAAACCTCCCACTGAGCAGTAAGCAAACTTCTGATTTGTCTGTGGTTTCAGTGCTAGGTTATTTTGCTCAGAAAACTAGAAGGGTTTGCTGGGTAAGGGAGGTAAACACTTGGTTCAAATAGACAGACTAACCCAAAAGAAAGACTAATTTCCTTGGGGCCAATCTCAAATGGCTTCCTCCAAAAAAGGGGTCACGCAGGGGAAGAAAGTTGTGTGTGTGTGTGTGTGTGTGTGTGTGAGAGAGAGAGAGAGAGTTAATTTTGATACTATACAATGAAGGATACAGAATGTCATTAGGCCTGTAGACCCATCTGAGGGTTATCTTACATTCATGGCTGTCCAATGTAAATGCTGTGTTTCATCAACCCTAATGCATATTTTTTTTCATAATTTAGTATCTCTAATATCAAGATGAGCTTTACAATCTATAACATACTATAATTTAATTGGTAGTGATTTTTATTTTCCTAGCAATACACAAAATTAATGGTGTGTGTGATGACCAATGATGTCCTAGATTCAAGGACATAATATCTGACTTGGGTACTTTCTCCATGCTTATAGCTGGAAAAGCAGAGTATACCTGTCAAAGTCTTCCAAGGTCAAAGAGCCAAAGTACTCCATGGAAGCCCATCCCTGGCACCTGAAGTATTGCTAAATTCTTCTGTGTCTCTCTATGTTACACAGTTAGCATTTATTGAGTTCTTACTACAGCCAGACAATATTCTAAGCACTTTACCTACCCATCTGTTTTCACAACCCTGCAAACTAGATGTTATTTACCTGTTTCTATCAGGGTCCATCCAGGAGACAGAGCTATTTAACCAGGAAAAACAAAACAAAACCCCTGAGGTCTGCATCACAAAGAAGAATACCTGGAAGATAAGCAAAAATAGCAAAATACATAGAACATGTCCTTATTTTTACATATGAAAAAAATCAAGATTCAAGAAATAGTAACGGTAGTGAGTACATTATCTAAGATGACATGACTCTGGTGAGCTACAAAACCAAGATCTGAACCTCAAAGTCTGCTTGATCCTTTACTCTATATGCTTGTTGACTACATAGACCTCTTTGCCCTCTGCCGCCCTTCAGCTGTTTACCTATCTATCTTTTTCATGTTTTTAGCCAATAGCTATCTCTTGAGTAGCTACTGTATTTCAGGCACTGTGCTTGCTCTGGGGAAAATGCCAGCAAATAAAATAGACCTTGTGCTGTGCTCAGGGAACTGGCAATCTATCTCTACTCAATACTGTGGGTCTTTCTTTCTCTTTTGCCAGTCTGTCTCATCTGCAATTGTGTATTCTTTTTTTCAGTTTTTTAATGTCTGCCCTTCTTTGCTTTGTTGTCTTGGTCTTTTAAGCTTTTAACCTATTGTGATCCTTTTTCCCTTTCCTGTTATATTCTTTTTCCTTCTTCATATTTCTCATTGTGTTAATTGGCCAACAGGTAGACCTAAGTCTAGGTTCCGTTTTGTTTGCTCTTATGACAAGTTTCACAAGATTTGTTCTGAAAAACTTGTAAGCGGATGAGCTAAAGAGTTTAGAGTTCTCAATCTTCAAACACAGATGAATAAAATATAATGCATTAGGCTTTTACTTAATGACCTTTGATTTGCTTTGTGTGGCTAGCTTCTCTGAAGGAATTAGTCATTGAGAATCCAAAGGAAACAGATCTGAGAAAACACAGCATTTGTAACAGTTCTTAGAAGCAGGATTTCCAATCTATCAATCATGACCAGCCAATTTCTTTCTGTTTGAAGAGACACAGTATGTGTAGCCGGTAAGGCTACAGAATCAGATTACCTTGACTTTGAGCTCCAGGTCCTCTAGTTCCCTGCTATGAAGCACTGGGCAAGTTGTTCCTTCTCTCTATGCCTTGGTTTTCCTCATCTGCAAAATAAGGACAGTAGTACTTGCACTACCTCACCAGCTTTGGGGAGAATTAATATACAAAGGCATTTGGTAGAGTGTCTTGCTTGTAACAGATGTGATTAGTGATCATTATTATTTATAGCACAAATTATGTCATGGAAATAATGGTCTTCATTTCTGTTATCTTTTTATTCTGTTTATCTATATACTTGATTATGTTCTCTACCCTTTTGAGTCATAAGCTCTGCTTTCTGTGGATCTGCTCATGTAAGTGCTGAGAAAATATGATGTCAAAAAACAACCAAGTTTCTCAGTTCTTTTTGTTTGTGACAGAAAACCAACTTGATTGGGCTTAACCAGAAAGAGTTTCGTAACTGGGAAGACGAGGAGCAGACCTGGCAGCCATGAGCAGGTCCAGGGCCTCCAGGGTGATCAACTAGGCGACTCCCCAGGTCAGTCTCTCACCTGGGTTTTTATCCACTGACTTCCTTCCCTTCTCCTATAGTCAGGCATTCTCCATGTGATAACCATGATGTCCTCTGTCAACTTATGATCTTCAACATTATAGCTACTCTGGGGAACCATACTCAAAAGCCCTCCTCAGGCCAGGTATGGTGGTGCACACCCGTAATCCCAGCAGCTTGTGAGGCTGAGGCAGGAGGACTGCAAGTTCAAAGCCAGCCTCAGCAACTTAAACCATAAGCAACTTAATGAGACCCTGCCTCAAAATAAAACAACAAAAAGGGCTGGGGATGTGGCTCAGTGGTTAAGTGCTCCTGGGTTCAATCCCTGGTACCCATACCCCGCCCTCTAAAAAGCCCTTCTAGTTCAGTGGCAGAGCACTTACCTCACACATGTGAGGCCCTGGGTTCCATCCCCAGCAAGGCAAGAGAAGAGCGAGTCACTCTTCTTACTGAGAGTCTATGCATATCTCAAGTTGAGACCTCTTGTAGTCCTTGCCGTCCTGAGTAACTTTCCCCAGGGATTGGGGCAACCTGGGTCTCTTATTTATCTGAAATGTTAAGTCCAGCATAACCAGGGCACAGGTAGCCAAGCTGATGTTCTTTTTGCTATTTCTTTCAGGTAAATTTGGGTGCCAAAAGTATATATAGGACTCTTAGTAGCTGGTTATGGTAACCCAGTATTCCAAGGCTGGCCTGCAAGTTAAGCCCTCACTGTGACCCCTCTGCACCACACTGACACTGTACCTGCCTAGTGACTGGTTGTGTGTTAAGGAAGGCAGTATGTGATAGCACTGGGCGAAGAAATTATTAGACCATGGGTTATTACCTACCAACTTAGTCTCAGAAACATCATATTTTCTGCCATTTCTTCTAGCATCTTATTTCTTATATTTGTCTTTTCAATAGACCTTTTCCAGCTAAGCAGATGATGGATTCTGGTGAACATATTTTCCAATGATCTACTCTAAATCCCTAAACATCTTTAGTCACTGAGCTAAGCAATATGAAGAAATATATTAAGCTCCTTAGGTTTCTAAAACTATGTAGAGACTTGTGATGTACTTCAAAAGTCTTTTTTGAAGTACATCAAATAATTTTTTTTAAAAAAGCAGTTATTGACAAGCAAGGATTAAAACATAAGTATCTTAGTCACACAGGTCATAGCTCTGGAGTATAGCTAACAAAGAGGCCACTACAACGTTCCTGATCCTAAAGAGCCTCTTGGACTCTGGGGCCATGTGAGCTTTTCCTGTTCTCTGTTCTCAACACGGATTCCCTGGACACAGTCTCTTTTCAAGGTGTCCCCACAGTCCAGCAACTCCTTGGCCCTGTGCACAGGATTCTGGCAAAGGGAGAGGGGTGGATTTGCCGGGAAGGATGAGGTTGAGTTTCTTAAAGTGAGGCTAGCCACTGAGAAACTGGGTGGAAATGGAGGAGCTTGCCTTGTGGGACCTGCGAGCTGAGGGAGGGGACAGCGAAGGGCCAGCAGGGGTGGCTGGGCTGGGAGCAGCCACAGGCGTCTGATCCTGAAAGGTTGGAAGCCATGGTCCCGGAGGCAGGGGCCTCTGTTTAAGGACTGTGGTCCTGGGTGGCCAGGACAGATGTTCTGAGCTCTGAAATCTTAGGCATGGCCAGGGACGGGATGGTGGTGCCCTGGAATCCAAGGAGGCTCCCAGGAGGCCCTCTGTAGGGGGCCCTAATGAAGTGCCCTGGGTCCTACTGTGCTTCTGTGGCTGTTACCCCAGAAACTCCCCAGGGTTACTGCTTGTGCTGCCGGGAGGGACAAAGGCTGCCCGTGGGCGGTGGACAGGCTGAAGCAGGCAGGGTGGGATGGCCTGGCCGCAGCCTGCTGTAGGGAGGGAGGAGGAGCCTGTGTCCCTTCACTTCTCAGAGGCCTTGAAGGTGCCTGAGGAAAGCTTGTGTTTTATTTCGGACAGAAAAAATTGGTCGAGGGCCATGAAAGTAATTCAGTTTTATTCCCTTTTTTGGTGTGATCTTTTTGGAAGGGAGAAATACAAAATGTTCTCATTTATCTGCTTTAAAATTAAAAGCAGGGGCCACTCGAGTGAAAACAAGAATTAATGAGAAACACATCTAGCAGTTCCCCATCTATTAAACTTCAGACAGGGATGACATGCTAAAAAAATTTTTTTTAAATGTTCCATAATGCTTTTAATTTTTTTAAAAATTACATATCTCTCTGAATTCTTAACCAGAGGATATGGAGTACAATCTAATCATCTTTGGGTGAATCAGCATTGTACTTATTTAGACATCAATTTCAGTAAATGTCTCCAGTCTCTTATGCTTTTTCTAATTTTCTTTTTCTCATCTCTGTTAAGTTCTCATTTGTTGCTCCTGTGAATTATTTCTTTTAGAAGCAGACTACAGTTCCTTCTTTTTTGTTCTAATTTTTTGCTCTTACAGTAGGTAGGAAAATAGATGAGTTTACCGGAATCCCCTCTGAAGTGAAGGCAGATGAATGACGATTAAAGCCTTTGCACCCTGACTTCTAGACACAGGTGCGGAGATCCACCATGAGTTCATGTGGACGTGCTTGGTGGTGGTTGTTTCCCAAGGAATTTAGGCCAACGCATTAAATATTTGTGGACTTCTTTTTATATGCCAGGCACTAGGCTACACACTGAAGGTCAAGAAGAAATCCCAGTATCTTTCCTTGAGACCCAGATAGTTCTTGGGGCATGACGGTCCTGACAACCAGATTCCCCTGACAAGACACTCAAATCTTATAAGAAAGTGTCAACAAAGTGCTTCTAGACCACCAAAGAGGGTGGTCTCAGCCAGATCTGAATAGATAGGGAAGGCCTCAAGGAAAAGTGGAGGCCTTAGATGGAGTCTCCAAAGATTTTATTTATATTTTAATCTTAAATAAAATTGAAATTTATCAAGCAAATAATACCATAAAGCAGATACAATATTGAGTCATAAAAGCACCACCAATCTTATATACATATTTTTACATGGAGCAAAAGAATCAAAACTATAAATGGGAAGGAGACCAGGCAGCTTTAGAAAAGTGTTGATCTCTGGGAAAGAGGCAGAATAATATTAGGGAGAGAGCCAGGTGCAGTGCAGCATACCTGTAATCCCAGCAGCTCGGGAGGCTAAGGCAGTAGGATCACAAGTTCAAGGCCAGCTTCAGCAAATTAGCAAAGCTTTAAGCAACTTAGTGGGACCTTGCCTCAAAATAAAAAATAAAAAGGGCTGGGGATGTGATTGAATGGTAAAGTGTGCTGGGTTCTAGTCCTCAGTTTTAAAGAGAGAGAAAAGAATTAGGGAGGGGTTTCAAAGGGCTTACAGCTCTGTAGCTCTGTCATCAGAAACAAAGTAAATATGCTAAAATTGTTAACAATCATTAGATCCAGGGGATGTGAATTAAGGCTATTTGCTATATTGTAGTCTGAACCATTCAAATGTTTCATAATAAAATAGGACACTAAGGGGAGAGGGATAGTGGGAACACTTTCTATTAAAATACAGTATGGTTCTCCCTCCATCACCAGGAGCCTGGAACCCATCCACCTACTGCATTCAGCTGTGCTGTCACTGCAGTGTGAGAAACACTGGTGTTTATATGTGTCTGGCTCTGCAGTAGGTTTATTTATGCCTAGACCATCTCTTCTTTCTCATTGATTATAAACTCCTCAAAAGCAGGAAGCAGAACCGTTGAGGTCTCAGGGGACTTCGGATCTTTCAGAACAGGGACAGTTTAGGTTTTCCTTTTGTATCCCCAGAACTAGAAGTATCTTGCTTGTGGTTGGAGTTGAATAAAGACTAGTGAGTCCAGGCTGACTTTCCTGAGTTGCACCTGTGGAGCTCAGACACTGGGGGTGGAGAGAGGCAGACACAGACACCTAAGTGGACTGCACAGGAGGGTGACCCAGAGTGGCAGGTGTGCCACCCAGGTCATTAAATCTCAAGAGGATGGCTGGGGTGGGCATAGTACAATTAAATTTCCAACATAATGTTGTCCCTCTTTGGGTAAGAGATTGTTCACCTTGGAGACTTGACTGAAATATGAATCTTCTACCTAGAGGGAGTAACTCATCCCCCATCATCACATTGGCATGTTTAGTTTATCAGATTGGCCCCAAGACTTGGCTAAACTGAGAAAAGTCAGAGTAGTACTATTGAAGATTGGCTTTTGAGACACAGAAACGTCTAGATGTTTGAATGGAGGCTGGGAAGCAGAGTTTGGAAGGCGCTTTGGGAGGTCCTACCTATGGGAGGTCCTAAGGCACTATGAAGGCACCGAGTGGGACCCGTGATGGGAGGGAATAGTGTACATGATAAGAAGAAGGTAAGACAGGGTCTCAGGTTTGGGCACAGGCAAGCATTGACTGGTTCACTAATCAGTTCATACAACCTGATTGTGCTTTTGGTAGCCTTGTAAAAGCTGTCAGAATCAAAATGGAGTCACTTAAGCTAACAAAATGGAGTCAGGAAGCCATAAAGGAGGGACTCTGAGGCACACATGTCTGAAAAATCGCAGCCTTCACAAAGGCCACAGCAACCTTACACAAAGAATACTGCTGCAAGGACATCTACCCAGCAACTGCCTATTCAACTTTGGACCAGTGCCACCCTTGCTATTGATCCTTGTAACCAAGGATAGTTGTTGCAAAACAACTTATGTAACCTTTCTCATTTTTGCCTTTGAAAATTTCCCCTTGCCTCAGCCTCTCTAGATATGCCTACAACCTGTTATAGGTTATGTCACATAACCCAGATTACAAACCCCTGGTTATTCTTGAAAGAACTTATTTCTTTGGAGAGCCTCTCTGTTGTGATTTCAGGTAGGCAGCCTCAATAGCTTCTAACAGAGTAATCTGTGAGTACCCACAGTCTGCCTGGAAAAGGTGCTGGTGGTACTCATGACTCCAAGGTCCCAAGGAAGCCTCTTGGTTCCTGCATTAAGCCCCCTAGGGAAAGAAGCTGAAATTGGTATCTGGACCTGCTTATGCCTCCCCGTGGCTAGGTAGGCTCAGATTAAATGCCTTGGTTGTGCCTCTGGCTTTTCATAGTTCCCTCTGATATGGCCTGTGAATGGCTGTCTTGACAATGGCATAGATAAAAGCAGCTTTGCTGAGGGTAAACTTCTAGAAAGGAATGGTAATCCTGCTCACATTCTCTGGCATACTTCACACACCCTGAATTTTTCTTCCCTTCCTTCTCACTCTTCAAGACGTGTAGAGTTGTATCGGCTCCTCAAGGAAGGCTCTGGTGTGTCCACATTTCTCCTGGGTGGGTCAGGAGGACCCTTTCCTGGGCTCCCCATAAAACCCCCTTGCGTTGCTATCCTTCCACTTACAACACTGTCATTCATCATTGGCTATGTGCTTGTGTGGTGGCTGAGAGCAGCTAGTTCTCTCCTTATTCACTTTGTCTATACTGTATCAAGTGCACAGAGGATGCTTAGAAGATTAGTTGAATGGAATAATCTGATAATGAACAGGAGACTCCTGTCCTCTATTTGCTACATTCTATTCCCCTGATTTTCTTTTTCCTATTCATTTTATTTTGTTGTATTGAGTACATGAGCAGTACTTAAAAGTATTTTTTGTTAAAGATTCAAGCAAAAATACATAGGGTAAAAGGCACAGGTCCACATGTATTCCCCCACCCCACTCTCTTCCCCAGAGATTGCCACAGTTACAAGCTGAGTTTGTTTCCTCTGCCTTTACAAACAATGTACATATGTGAAGAGGTTCAACATTTGGTTTTGTGAGTCTGCAGTTTGCTCTTATCACATAATGATGTATCCGACACTCCATGTCAGTGCATATGAGCCTATTGAGTTCTTTTTAACTCCTGTGTAGGAATCTGTAGAGACTAGAGAGAGGACTGGAATTGGTTTACATAAAATATGCACATATTGAAAGATGTTAGCTGGTTCAGAACTTGTGAGGGGCCAGGAGACCTAGAGCCTGAAGCCACACAGGCAGAGCAATGGCCCACCACACTCTGAGCACGTATTCGGGATACAGTGGAGCTTCTGTAATGAAGACCCCACTGTTACTACTTCCCAGTCAGAGAGGCTGAACTCCCAGAGCCCCCCACCCAGAACTGCACTGAAGAGCCCAAAGATCTCTGGCCACCCTTGCTGGGAAAGTGCTTTCCTCTCTAGGAATCTTCTCTGGCTTTATTGTCCTCATGGTCACCTTTGCAACCTCAAAGAGAGGAAGTAATAGAATGATCTCTGGGAACAGCTCAAATCTTGGGCTGCCAAATTGAGCCATGCATGTAGCGGTACACATGAACAATAGACCAGTTAAACCATTAAATCAGAAAATCGATTTCCCACACAATGGCAACAAGGATTGAAATAAGTAGGAATGAACCACCCAGTTTCATTTGAATCCTGGTTTCTAATATTCGGATGTCATAGAGTCAGAGAGAGGTCGAGTCGGTGACAGGCGGGTTTGCCCTCCTTTGCTGCTGTGCCAGGGAAGGTGAAATGCAATTCCACTTCAGTGCTTCTCCCAGGCACTAAAATTTATTGACAG
The DNA here is from genome assembly GCF_021218885.2 of Marmota monax. Lineage (NCBI taxonomy): Eukaryota > Metazoa > Chordata > Mammalia > Rodentia > Sciuridae > Marmota > Marmota monax. Next base: position 6,946,826 of record NW_026695212.1, read on the forward strand.
AATCGTAATTAAAATGACAGGTGTGCTCTTGAATTAATTAAGTGCTCGTGTTTATGGAGGGTATCCTGCAACGCTGAGCTTATTTTACAGTCTAACTACTTATGCTTAGTATTCTCTACTAACCTCCACCCCATCCCACCCGGTACCCCCCCTGTGCCCCCCCTTACCCTCCTCTACTCCCCACTGGCATGTGGTTTTTCCAATGTGGCAGTATGTGTAAAAGCTCAGCTTTATTAAGCTCTTTTGATGACTTCCTATAATATTACATTTACAGTGATCATGTGCTCTGAACCCAAACTCAAATACATGCTTTGAGTAAAACAATTCAGGTGTTTTCTGCTGGTTTTATTGGTCCTCCTCTCCCATAATCTCAAACTCGGTAATTTGGTGAGGATGACTCGTTTTGACTGTATTTTGTGGTGATATATGTACCTTTGAGTCGCATTCACTTAAAAAATATATGTTCCAATTGGGTGTGAACCCTTGGCAAGTACTTGGAATCTCTTAGTCTCTTGGAGACAAGAAAATATGAGAAGAGATTGGGAAAGGGGAGAAGAAGGTAAGATTTGAATGAGTTAATATTTCAGAGAACCTTTTGGGGAAGAGTAAACTAAGCTGTCCAAATGCAACAACTTTTCTTTAAACTGAACTCTTGGGAGATCTGGAAACCCATTTTGTTTAATTCTGTCTGGAGGTCTCACCCTGGCTAGCCCAGTGCCTGGTACAGAGAGGCAAGGCTGAATCCTAACAGCCATCACAGTAGCGGGTGACATTTATCAGTCATTTTGCTATGTGGCACTGGGCTAGACATATGCACAATTCACTTTAAATCTGAAAAATATTTTGCATAGATATCATAATATGTATTTTATAGATTAAGAAAATGATGATTTTTAAAAAAATCCAAACACATGCAAATTCTTCCCCTACAAAACTCCTTTAAAGAGAGTCTCTTTCTAACGATGCCTAAAAATTGCACGATTCAAGGTTGCTTCATTTGAGTGAAGCTCTGAGCCTTCTTAACACACAAATGCTTTGGGAGAGGAATAACACAGTGGTGCCTCCTCAGTGTGAACAGGTTTATCAGATCTCCTGGGAACTGGTTGTGATAAGAGGCCAGACAAGTAGTGTAAGGACTAGAGAGACCCTCACAGTGGGGAAGAGATTGCCTCTGAGGAAATTTAGGAGTCAATGCACAAAGAAATGAATTTTTCTCAGAGATGCTTGATCAAATACCCAAACCTACTGGCAGGAATAAGATTGGAGAAAAGTCATGTGGTCAGAAAGGGGCTCTGGGTCTTTGAGACACCCTGTGGAAAAGGTCCCACAAGGGTAGAAAATGCACAACAAGGAGCAGAAGGTACAACAAGACCAGAGTCACTGACAGTTGCCATACAAGTGTGTGAATGCACTGTGTGCACACAGTTATATGTCCATCTCTGAGGCACGGGCCTGCGATGCCAGCCCCTCTGTCTCTAGGTGAGGGGTCTCATCCCTCAGGTACCTAGACCTTCCCTTCCTGCTCACGGAAAAATGTTTTCCTTTCCTTCTGTTCCTATGACTTTTCCTAAAAATAGATTTGAGGTGGGGGGCCAGGTTTGAGGTGGCAGGCCAGGTTTGAGGTGGTAAGCCGAGTTCCCTAGAGAAGTTTCATTAACTCAGGCTCTAGGCCACCGGCAGGCAACTGATCTGCCCAAGGAGCAAAGCACAGTTAAAACAAGTCTCCACACGAATAGCAGTGAGATGCCGGCTTGGCTTGCTCAATACAGTTCCTGCAAGGCCAATTAGATAGGAGGAGATCCTCTTGGGCCAAGCTTCCCACAGTAAAGTCTTCCATTTGCAATGAAGATTGTATGTTCAGTCCAAAGGCTACACTGTCAGGCCTGAAAGAAGGGGCTGCTTACCCCATACTTCAAACTCAGAAAACCACATCATGTGTATTAATTGTTTTAAAAAGTAAATCTAGACATTTCTTACAAAGAACACAATTATATGGTCCCGGTTTTGCTGTTATAAGCACTGAAGTGTGATATATTATTAAAACTCTTGTTTTGGCTTTTTTTTTTCAGTTTTTGTTTGTTTGTTTGTTTTACAAATAGCCTTGAGAAGCCCAGCAGATACTTTGGGTAACTCCATTTTTCCACTTCAAAGTTAAGATAGGAAAGAGATTGACCATTTGTTTGCTTGCTTTTCTTATCACTTAATGTTTGGCATCTCTTCTTCTTTCAAATACAACAATTATTTTATTATTTTTCTTTTCCCACCCATAGTATTCCCAGGTCATTTCCACACCCCACTTCATCCAGCTGTGTTGTCATTTATTAGCTAGAATGGACATATTTATCCAACTTTTTAATACTCTTTCAAATCATTTGGGGATACGAAAATTTTCAAGGGCTCTTCCACTCTTGTGTCCTCACTCTATGGACAACCTAGGGTTCCTATTCCCTTTGCCCCTCCCTCTTCCTGAAGCCCCACTGGCCCTCCTCCTGTAGAGCCCAGAGAGCCAAGATCTGGGTGGAAAAGTTATTCAACTTTGATTTTATTGTTTGTTTAGTCCGTTGATTCATTTCATGATGCTCCCAAGTAGTTCCTATCCAATATTTAGAAGACATTATATCCCTCTCCCAAGAGGAATAGTCTGAATAAGTTGATTGGTAGCAGCTGTTGCTAAACTGAGTGTGGGAACACACCTCCTTGGGAAGGCAGTTCAGGAGCCCTAGAGGAGGGAGGAGGTAGCATTAGGAAAAGAAGAGACAGGGAGGAAGCCTGGGGCCCCAGGCTGTCTATGGATTGAGTATTTGGGGTGAGAGGGCCTGAGGCCTCTGCAAGACTTCACATCTCAGAAAGATTTGTGCAAGAATTTCTACAAAGCTAAATTCCTATATTCTGCTTAACAGCTGAGAATATAGCTGAAGTAGGCAGGACAGACTAAAATGGATGGCCTGGGGGAAGCCTCAGTGGGAGAAGATACATGATAAAATATTTATAGATCTTGAAAGAAGAGATGTTAAAAGTTAAATAAGAGCGTAAACAAAGGATAGTTCTCCCAGCTTTCTGAATTCTAAAGTGCACAATGAAGATAGCCAAAGTATATGGGGCTTCTTAAAGGGGCTCTTTGTATAGAAAAGTGAAATAATGCCAAAATGGAATTTCAAAAAAGTGCAATGTACTGTAATTGACTACATTTAACAAATGCAAACCTAAACAGGATGACTGCCAGCAAAAATGAAAATTAAAGGGGAAATTTTATACCCCAAATGTCAAGATACATTTGAAATCACTCATCATACAAAGAACCAGAAAAATCTCAGCACGAGTTAGAAAAGGCAGTCAACAAATGTCAACAAGGAGATGAGACAGGCTGGTAGAATTTTAAAGGAGCTATCATAAAAATGTTCTAGCAAGAAATTATGAACATACCTGAAACAAATAATAAGAGAGAAAGTCTAAGCAAATCTAAGAAAATCTTTTAAAAATGAAAACTTTAGAAGTGAAAATTTTAATTAAAAAAAAATGCTTCATAAAAAAATGTGCAAAGGAGGGGCCAGGGTTGTGGCTCAGTGGTAGAGCACTTGCCTCGAACGCACGAGGCACTGGGTTCCATCCTTAGCACCACATAAAAATAAATAAATAAAATAAAGAATATTGTGTGCATCTACAACTAAAAAATATTTTTTAAAGAATGGGCAAATGACCTCAACAGACATTTCTCAAAAGAGGAAATACAAATGGCCACTAAATAAATGGAAAAAAATGCTTAATATTACTAATCACGAAGGAAATGCAAATCAAAATCACCATGAGATGGCACATCACCAGAAAGACAAAAAATAACAAATGCTGGTGAAGATTTAGAGAAAAGGGAACTCTCATATACACTGTTAATGGGAATGTAAATTAGCATAGCCATTCCTGAAAACAATGTGGAAGGAGGTTCCTTGAAAAACTAGAAGCCAAACCACCACATGATCCCATCATTCTGCTAGTATGTCTCCAAAGGAACTGAAATTAACACCTCAAAGAGAAGTTTTCACCCCCATGTTTTTTGCAGCACTGATCACAATAGCCAAGATATGAATCAAACTAAGTGTCCACTGGTGGATGAATGGATAAAGAAAATGTGTTACATACACAATGGAGTGTTATTCAGCCATATAAAAGAATGAAATCTGTCATTCGCAGCAACATGGGTGGAACTGGAGGACATTAGGATAAGTGAAACAAATCAGTTACAGACATACTGCAAATGTGGAAGCTAAAAAGTTGTTCACAAAGAAGTAAAGAATAGAATGGTGGTTATCAGAGCTTGGGGAGGTAAGGAAGGGGCCTGAAAAGCAGATGATTAACAGGTACAGGAGTGCATTAAGATAGGAGAAATATCTTCTAATGTTTTATAGCACAGTAGAATAACTATGACTGAGGATAATAAATTGAATATTTCAAAATAGTAGAGAAGACTAAATATTCCTGATACACAAATAAATAATATCTAAAGTGATAAATATGCCTATTATTCTGATCTCATCATTGTATATTGTATACATGCATCGAAGTTATCTTGCTGATATGTGCAATTACTATGTGTCAATTAAAAATAAAAATATATTTAAAATATAATTTTAAAAAAAAACCTCTCACTGGATGGAATCAATAGCAGAATGAATAACACATGGGAGAAAGTCAGAGAACTTGAGGCTAGAAAAAATAGAAATGACCTAACTTGAACAACAAAGAGAAAATTGAATGAAAAGGAATAAACAGAGCCTTATGCATCTGGGACTCAGTATAACAGGTTTAACATTCATAGCATAGAATTTCCAGAAGAGGAGAAGGAGGGTGGGGAAGAAAAGGCATTCAAACAAATAACGGCTAAAAACTTCACAAAGTTGGTTTTGAAAGACACAAAATTTCAGATTTAATAAGGTAAGTCAATCTCCATTGGGGTAAAGTGAAAGCAGTGCATGCCCAGAGACATCAGGATCACTTGTTAGACAGGTTCAAGCAAAGAAAGCAAAGCACCATCTTCAGAAGACCAATGATTCAAATGACAATAGATTTCTCATCAGAAACCAGAAGGAAGTGACAAAACATTGCTCAAGTGACAAAGGAAAAGAACCATCAATCCAGAATCCCGTATAAGTGAAAATATCCTAGGGAAAATAAGTGAAAACATACCCAGATGGAGAAAAGCTAGGAGACTTTGTTCCAGCAGACTTAATGAAATTTAAAATCCTTCAAGCAATAAATGAAAGAAAACTGGAACAGCAAGAATAAAGAAACAACCATGTAAACAGTAAAAATATGGGTGAATAAATTATCCTTTCTTTTGTGTGTTCAGAGTTGTGTTAGATGATTGAAGCAGAATTTTAACCTCATATGGTATGGTTTTTTAAATGTATATCGTGGAAATATTTACGGTAGCATAAGAAAATTATTTAAGAGAATATTGAAGATAATTATTACACTATAAAGAGGAGAAGATAAAGTGGAAGGTTTATGGTTTGGATATGAGGTGTCTCCTGAAAACTCATGGTTAGATTTTGAAAGCAGTAGCCTACTCAGTGGATTAATTTGATGGATTGGTAATTTAAAAGGACTATTGTACTAGGTGATAACTGTAGGCAGGTAGGGTGTGGCAGGAGGAAGTAGGTCACTAGAAGCATGACTTTAGGGTTTATATTTTTGTCCCTAGTGCCTAGATTTCTCTCTTCTTCCTGGCTGCCATGGACTGAGCAGCTTTGCTTCTCTACACACTTGTGCCATGATTTTCTGCCTCATCTCAGGCTCAGAACAGTGGAGGTGGTTGACCTTGGACTTAACCTCTGAACCCGTGAGTCCAAATGAACTTTTCCTCCTCTAAGTTGTTCCTATCAGGTGACAAAAAACTGACTAACACAGGAGGTGAAATTTTATACTTTACTTAAACTGGTGAAATCTTGACATGAGAAGGCTGTGATGCATTCCATATGTACAGTGTCATATCTAGAGCAACCACTAAAATTTCTACACAAAGAGACATGCTAAAAAACTCTATAAAGTTTTTAGAGAAATTAAATGGATGAATTAAAAATATTTTAGATAAGAAGAAAAAACGTGACATCATTTTTTCCATCTTTTGGTGGTCATATAGTATATCTGCAAGGTCTAGGACTATCTATATATTTATTACAGAGGAAAGTTTGTCACACTGAAAAGGTAAAGGGATCATAAACCCTTTTAACAAACATGAGATTTCAAAAAGCAGGTAGATCTGGGACTGTTTGGATTAATAGCAGAGACTAAGCTATTGTTTTAGAAATATGTGACTGTCACACAAATGCATTGAGGCGGATGTCTTCATTAAACTGAATCCTGGGGGAATTCATCACAGTGAGAATCTCTTCAGATGTTCCCTATGTTATTAATGAAAAAGTTCACTTCTAGCTTTCTCAGGGACACTCAACAAGGTTGTGTTCATTCTGGGAAGTGTGAGGTTTACTGTTCTCAGTTATTTTAGGAATAATATATGGTAGTTTTACAAATGATGTAATAAATATACTTTGAAACACACACATACATATGCATAAATGCATGTTATGCATGATAACATATATACTGGGAGTTTAAAGAATAATAATAATACTTCTTTTTCTTTTCTGATATCAGAACCACTTGAGAGGAAGATATAAAGTTCACTTAGATGAAAATCAGATACTATTTTTTATTATTGAACATACATTGGAAAACACAATTAGGGTATATAGTTACAATGAACTTCTCCTTAATTAGACAACATATTCTTCCAGTCACAGCAGGATGAACAATTGCAGACCTCCCCACGGAGAAAAGTTCCTGAGTACTAAATGGCATGTATACCTCTTATAGATGGGTTGTATGCAAACAGAGATGGCAGAGTGTGCAAAGCTGAGCATGAATGTTTCTTCTCATAAGATTCACCCATCACATATTCAGTTTTCTTCCTGTGGAAGAAACAGGCAAAAAATGAGATGAGAGACAGGAGTATTACTCTAGTGGATATTCTTTCTTCACACACAAAAAATTAGCCCAAGAGAGAGCTGGATAACCCCTAATAGAACAGCATATAATCCACAGATGGATTCTTTTCAAAAACTAAATAGTTCAAACATTTCAAGTTTTGATCCTTTCAGGAAATTGATTAATAGTTTAACGTGTTGACCCATCATTGTTATTAACTATAGATAATTTAATCTGTTCTCGAATCTGTCCTTGGTTCAATGTTCCTCTGTGGCATTCCATTAATACTTTTTTAAAATTAATTCTTCAAAAATGTCTTACTCAAATATAGACTACAATTAAATTTCTCAGAATTGAAAGAACTTGAGTTTCGGATTGAAAGGGCCAACTATGCACCCACCGCAAGGATGTAAAAAGAAACAGCAGTATGCTCTCTTATGAAGGCATAAAGCTAGAAGAGAGAAGAATATCTTAACATTTCTGATCAAAAATTATTTTCACACTAAAATTCTATATTCATCTGGTGTGAGGGCTTAATAAAGCATTTTCAGATAGTGAAGATTCCATATTTACCTTCCATGCATCATTTTTCAAGAGGCTGATCAGAGCATGTGCTTTAGCATAAACAGGAAGTAACGCCAAAGTAAGAAAACCCTGGCGTCCAGGGACACAGGAATCCCATCTGAAAGGTCAGAAACCCATGACATCAGCTGTGTCACAGACCTGGACAGCAGGTAAGTCAGTGGAGGGAGAGCTTGAATGGAACTGATATTTTCTGACATGTTTGAGCACTTGAACAATTATATATTTGAGTACGTAACAGATGTTTGAGTATGTGGGAAAAAATGAAGGCACAAAAAACACTAAGCAAGTGAATTTATAAGACATGTATTAACTTTCAGAAAGATCAAAAGTTTTACCAAAACTAATAATATACTACTTGACTTACTTAGAAGATAGCAATATTTACATTGTCAAAACAAGGGGTACCCTAAATTTTGGTTAAAAAAAAACACCTTTTTTGGCAGTTCTGGGAATTGAATTCACGGGTGCTCTACCTCTGAACTACATCCCCAATCCTTTTCAATTTTTCTTTGGGACAGGGTTTTGCTAAGTTACCCAGGCTGGCCTGGGTAAATTTCCTGCCTCAGCCTCCTGAGTAGCTGAGGTTACAGGAGTGTACCACCGTACCCAGCTAAAAATTTTAATTTGGTTATACTGTGAAGATAGTGAAGGAGGAAAAGACTTGGAGAAGAAAAGGAAAAGAGCTTAATCTTAATCTTCTATGATAGGAAGTCAGTAGATAATGTCTGTGTCAGTTTCCTGTTGCTGGGACAAAATACCTGAGAAAAAACAATTTAAAGGAGAAAAGATTTATTTTGTCTCATGGTTTCAGAGGTTTCAGTCCACAGTTGTTCAGGCCCATTGCTATGGGCCTGAGGTAAGGAAGAACATCATGATGGAGAAGGTAAGGTGGACCAAAGCTGCTCAACTCCTGGCAGCCCAAAAGAAGAATGGGGAGAAAGTGGTCATAGGGGTGAGGTAGGGTGGAGGAGTGGGTAAAGGGGCTGGGGGCAAGATAGGGGCCACAAGGGCATGTCCTGTCTCCCTTCAATGAGGTCCCACTTCTTAGAGTTTCTATCACCTTCCAGTAGTCCATTCAGCTATAATGAATTGATCCATTGATGAGGATAGACCCTCCTGAACCAATTACTCCCCAAAAGCTCCATCTCTGAACATTGCTGCCTTGGGGACCAAATCTTCAACACACAAAACTTTGGGGGACATTCCAGTTTCAAATTAAAACAACATCTCATACGAGAAAATCCAAAATGTCAGCAAACACATAACATTCAGAAGTTTGGAGGTAAAGATCAAGTCAACCATCTGGAAGAATTAACTGTATTTTGAAAATAAAATTGTTGGGGAAACAAGAGTGAAGGACAAATCCACACAAGCCAAACAAAATAAATTAACAGAACCCTTTAACCTGAGCTCTACCAGTTGTGACTGTACCTGCAGACTTCATTCGTAAGCTTCTACCAAGACCCTTGAGCGCTGTTCCAGGCATAGGAGCAGAGGATAAGGGGCTCTGAGGTACCAGAATAACCTTTTACAGTTTACTTTTTAGGCTACGGTGTAATATTGTATTTGAAGATAGCCTTAAACTGCCTTAACAAATGTGTGTTTGAAAATAACTGGCCCAGATATGTGGCACTAGAGAACACTCCAGAGCAGATATACAAGCCAATAAACCACCCAGCTTTTATTACTGCTTTCTGGAGTGTAGCTTTTAGATTTGCTAGGGACAGGAATGAGGAGAAAACACTGTTGGCTACAGGCAATGCCCCTGGCAGTTAGGTAGTAATAGTCACAGGACATGGGGTTCTTGGTGAAAAAATATACTGGCCCTCAGAGTTATTCCCTAACAGGTTTGGAATATGGAACAACAATATAAAAAAGTGATAGACTTGCATCCTGGGATATACATTTAAAGAACAAAGAAAGTATACACAAAGAGAGAGCAACCACCTACCGCATCCAGGTGGAAAAATTCATACATGTAAGGGAATGTATGAAAAAAAAAAAAAAAAAGAATAACTTTTGCAATCCTGAGCTGGGGCAAAGCACTTACCTAGCATGTGCAAGGCCCTGGATTGGATTCCAGCCCAAGATTTGATCCCAGAACTGGAAAAACAGCCCTAATCCAAGGATGCTGGGAAATGTTTATATTCATAGCATAAATAAAAAATGTGATCAAAAATATAAAAGGCCAATTTATACATGGAAGTTAAACCAGACATGAACTGAAAAAACCCGTTTCAAATCATTAGAGGATTAAAAATTTCCTGAGATAGTCCCAATTTCATGTTATTTACTCTTTTTTAGAAAAAAGTGGCTTATGAAAAGTTTAATAATATGATTTGATTGTTATGTTTTTATATAACTTTCTGTATAAATAAATTCACTAATTTGGGTAGGGTTTCTTTTATCAGACTAAGAACTGGAAGTTGGTGGAAATGGTATTGAGTTGCTTCTTTTAGGGTCCATTGCTTCAAAATCCAAATAAACAAGAAGAAATTTTAATATCTTCTATTTACAACAAATGGCAATCCTGTTAGCATTAAAGCTTCTTCCATCAGCCAGGGTGATTGTCCCTGGAGTCTGAGTTGGAAAGTGGACAACATGAAACGGAGGCAAAGCTGCCAAGGAGGAAAGGTCTGCTCATGGTGGAAGGATTTATGAAACACTTGGGATACGGATGAACTCTGAGCCAGTTCTGTGGTTCTGGAGAGTCAGAACGTCCAAAGTCCTGCTTCTGAAAAAGCTCTTCTTTCAGATTAACTTTGGGGTAACTTGATATTTTTCACATGGATGAAGTAGCTTTGGAGCTCTGAAATTTCCCAAGTGCATCATACATTAGGCCAGATCATGAATCACATATTGTGAGAACTTACTAGTTATTTTAAAAGGGAATGTATGGAAAATGAGATTTTTGATAAGCATATTTAAAAAATACTTTTAATTCTAAATATGCCATTCATATATTCATTACCTAAATAATATAATTTTTCAATATTAGAAACTACTGATATAATAGTTAAAGGAAAAATGTCATGACCATCTCTATAGGTTAGTAAAGATGTTTGACATCATGTATGTATTCTAAATCAAAACCTTAATAATATGATTATATATAGATACAGAAAATATTTCCTTTTTGGGGCGGGGTACTGTAGATTTAACCTAAGGGTGCTTTACCACCTAGCTACATCGCTTACCCTTTTTTTATCTTTTATGTTGAGACAGGCTCTCACTAAGTTGCTGAGACTGGCTTTTGACTTGTGATCCTCCTGCACCACTGAGATTACAGGCATGGACCACTATGCCTGGCATAAAACATTTTGTAACCTATTTTTAAAAAGTTTCCATTCTCAAACTAACTGCTGATACCATGCTTAGCAGTGAAATTCTTCTTTTTTTTTTCTTTGCAGTGCTGGGGATCAAACCCAGGACCCTGCATATGCCAAGCATGCCCTCTACCACTGAGCCCTTAATGGTGAAATTCTATAAGCATCCCTATTATATGCAGTGACACATGGTCATCACTTGCTTTGTGTTCTATAACTAAGAGCAATTAGACAAGAGAGATGATAGTAAAAATAGAAATATATCAAGAACCTATTATGTGTCAGTTACTCCATTAAGTTCTTTTTATGTTTTTTTTAAACATCATTTAATCTTCACAACTTTATAGATAACTACTATTGCAACCCCAACTTATTGATAATGTGTCCCACCTGTACTTTATCTAGCAACACCAACTATTAGAGAATAAACTCAAGAAATACCAGAGTTTTCACCAGGCTAGGAAACACTCAAGTCGCAATTCACCTTCATGGGAAGACAGAGTGGACACCTAGAGAATCGGTCACCAGAATAACTATTCCTTAAGAAGAAATCCAGTCCTGGGATATGGGTGAAATCTGAACCAAGAGTCTAGAAACTAGATGAGATCACCAAGGAAGCAAGTGTAGAGAGAAAAGAGAAGAAGTCCAAAGACAGAGCCCTGGGGACTTAAGTGTTAAGAAATCTGGGAGAAAAGATGGAACCAGTAAGAAAATAAGAAATGACCAGTGAGGTATGAAGACAATCAAGAGTAGGTGGTGTCCTAGACATTAAGTGAGGAAGGTGTATCAGGGAGAGGAGTAAGAGCCACCTGCCAAATGCTCCTGAGAATTGACCTCTGAATTTAATGGTGTCAAAGTCACCGGTGAAGTTGATAAAAGCAGCTCCAGTGGAATCGTGGGGACAAAAGCCTGACTGCAGTGGTTATGAGACAGAAGGCAAGGATGCGAATTGCAGAGAGCAAGTAAAGAAAACTCCTTTGAGGAATTTTGTTGCTAAACATAACAAGGAAATGGGACAGTAGCTGAAAGTGACTGGGACCAAAAGAAGTGGGTCTTGTTTGTTTGTTTGGTGCTGAAGATTGAACCCAGGGCCCTGTGCATGTTAGGCAAATGTTCCACCACTGAACTATCTCCCAGCTCTTTTTATTTAGTATTTTGAGATGGAGTCTTTCTAAGTTGGTAAAAGTTGGCCTTGAACTTGTCTTCTCCTGTCTTGGACCCCCAAGTAGCTGAAATCACAGGCCTGTTTTTATTTTTGATGGATAAATAATATAATGTTTAGGGATGTATGGGAACAGTGCAGTGAGGAAGAAAAAAATTAGTGCAATAGGAGAAGGAAAAATGATCTACCAGAACAATGTCTTTGCATTTGTGAAAGGGACTGGGATTGATATGTACCTGGAGGTGTCATAACAGGCAGCGAATGTGGGTACAGGTGTTGCTATGAAGTATGTTGAAGAAGTACACTCAAAGCACCTCATTTTCTTAAGAATCAGCAAGGAAAGTAATCATCTGAAGACAATGATGGGCAAGAAGTTTTTCTGAGGGTCTGAGGAGAAAGGAAAAGATGGGAAAGAGTTTCAGGAAAGCAGAATGGCAAATGGATCAGGGAAACACAGTGATTTTGCCAGGTAACAGTAAGGCCATTTGATGTTTATAGTCATGAATTTGGAGTGGGAGTAATCAGATAGAAGGGTGCTTCCCTTCAGTCAGATGCTTTGCAGAGTAGGTTGGGTTTTGGCAAGTTAATGCAAAGTGAGAGAGAGGCAAAGGAATTAAGAGTTCATGCACCAAAATGATGATCAAGAGAAGTGAAACGGTGGGATTGTGAGGTACAGGACAGATATTTATGACCAATGGAAGTTCTGATGCAGTCAAAGGATTATTGAAGTTGAACTTTAGATGGAAAAGATAAGAGGTAGGGAAGTGGACTTGAGATTAAAAAAAAAGAGTGGCGATTGTTGGTAATAAATAGCAGAATTGCAATATCCCATCAGAATGAGAGACTGAGGTAGCATGGAAGGAAAACCATTGGAGAAAAGAAATTAAAGGAACTATTGAAAGAATTATATTTGCATACAATGAAACTAATGAGAATTAAGGCAGGAAATGCGTTGGGGAGAATGAATCTGAGCTCTGCCGTGAAGGCTTTTGATTTGATTGAGTTTTGATAGACAGGCTAACAAGTACCATGGGCCAAGATATTTGCTGTGTTGGCAGAGACCCACCAAACACATTTTAACACATTCTCAATTCTAGCTGGTCTGCAGAGGTCTTCAGGTTTGTGCTGCATGAGAAGTAAGGGTTAATGTATTTGAAACTATCCCCTGGCAGACCTCCCAGAGCAAGAGTTGGCTTCCTGCAGGGTGGGACCATTTGGCAAAGATCCTGAGAGAATACCAAAGTGGAAGAACAGGACTGGAGACCAAGGTTCCACAGATCATACACCTGAAACTGCAAGACTGGAGCCCCAGCTCTGTTAATGGCAGGAAAGATCTGGTAAGGCCCACCTGATTCTGAGACAGCAGAAGAGGAATAACACAAGAAGACTTGGATCCCAGACCTCCATTGTACCTGAAGAGATGTTGGTGCTTCCCAAGCAAGCAGCTTATTAGCCCACAGAGTATGAACTGCAAACTCTTGTTAGTTCACTGTCCCAGAGTATGATAGGTAATGGAGGAACAACACCTGATCCTCTTCCTGTCAATCAGCTTCTCTGAATAAATATCCCTCCAGGTCTAGTGTGTGTGGTAGGCCATTCATCCTGTGTGTGCTTTACCAGCATATAAGATCAAACTCTCTCTTCTTCTTCCTATCTTATATTTCAAGAATAAAAAGAAGGAAAGGACAAGCTTTTCCCCCTAACCATACATCCAGGATCACAAATCATAATGACTTGCTTTGTAAAGGTTTAAAGAACAAGCCTGGGAAATCCAATAGAAGATGGAAGCTCAAAGCATTAAGGCATTTTGCAGTATTAACAATGGGTTGCTGAGGCAGGGTTGGCAAGAAGGAAGTATCCCATGCATCCATCACACTCCCAAAGTCATGGCAGACATCAAGGTGCTGATTTGCCCCAGAAGACTTTTTTTTTTTTTTGCAGAGTATTCTAGAGAACTATTGAACTTAGCTAGAGTTAGTATCAAATATCCTCCAATGTACCTTTTGTGATAAAGAATGCTTGATCATGTAACTCAAAGAATATGGATCCTTGGCGTCTAATACTGACTGGGGACCACCAGTGCAACATATTTGAAATTTTTATTTAAAAAACAATAACAATCCATAATTTTTGAAAAGCTATTTTGCTTCTCCAATAAATGTGTAGTCTAACAGGATCTAACAGCCTTGTCTCTTTCCTACCTCATTACCACCAGTCACATATTATCAGTCTTGGCTCAATTACTGATAATATTTAAAGCTGAATATAATTCAAATCATAGTTTTATAACACCAAATTCCACCACAAAACTGATCTCATAATAATGAGATTATTGATTAAAAAAATGTGGCATCTTATGGTGGATTTTAAAGCCAGACATGTGAATTTGTATCAATTACCATCTCTTTGAACTTAATCAGGGTTCATAGTATCCCAAATCTATTTCTTTTCTATAGAATGATAACAATTAACAATGGTGTACGTAATTTTAATCCACTTTAAATATTTAGTATTATATGTAAATTATCTAGTATGGAGTTTGGAATAGAATTAGTACCCAATTAATGGTAACTATTATTATAGATCTATAAGTAACATACGATCAGCTCAGTATAGGGCATGTGCAGGTTTCCTATGCCCTGAGTGGACTTCTTTATTTACAATTGTTTGCCATTAAATAGGAAAAAAAAAATCAGGCAGCTGCTTCCATGTGGACTTCTGATCTTGTGAGTCACTGTTAAAAACTTTGATGTCCTGACCGAAACCTTGATAGCTTCACAAGCTGTTTCAGAAATGGGTCACAGTGATTTTTTTTTTTTTAAATCTCTTTTAATGGGAAAATGAAATGGTGCTTTTATGTGTGAATGCTGTAATTTGTTAACCTCTCTGTTTCTTATAAATGTAAGTCTTTCTATAAAGAAGAGACCAGGTCAATTTTAATCATAACCACACCCCTGTGATAACTGAAGTTATCATTAAACTGTAATGGTGACTCCCCAGAGCTGTCACCATGCTTCCTCCAGAGACCCAAATTTCTAAGCCACAGAGGAGTAATCACCACTGCTGAGGAGGCTCTCCTAAGACAGAAAGGAAACTGGAGGAATATTCTAGTTCTTTTTGTCCACCCTCCAGTCTCCTATCAGTACTTTCCATTGTCCAACCAACAGGGTCACCTGACAAGATGGCCTGACAAATGCAGAAGCAGCCCCCTTTGATAACAGCATGCCAGGGACAGGAATGGATCTGAGGACCAACGGGAAAACAACTGATAGGCAGGCCTTCTTTCCTTGAAAGGGCCAAGCTCTTTGCCGGGTCAGAATGTTTACAAATTCTGTGTCTTCTGCCTAGAAATCTTTTCCTTCCACTATTCACCTGGCTGCCTCTTTATTATTCTCTGGCCCCAGTTTAAACATTACTTCCTCAAAGAGGGCTGCCCTGGCTACCTAATGTCCCCTGTTATTCTTTCTTTAGATCCCTCTCTTCCTATAACCTTTGTAAGTGTGTACAAATCTTACAACTGCCATTTAATATCTAGCTCTCCAGGGGCAAGGCATACCTGTTTGCTTTCTACTACATAGTCAGAATCTAGCACAGTGCCTGGCACATAGTGAATGCCCAACACCCAGTAAATAGCAGCTATGATTATCACTGTTATTTTTGATAGTAACTGGATAATCGGATGGAAGATGGCAGCCCTTTTTGGAGTGTATGCTCATTTATTTCTGATGCCATTTTCTATTTTATTCTTTCTGATATTTAGTAAATGCAGATTGCATGTTCCAGCGTCATGAACATTTTGAAACACTGTCTAGAATACCACATTTCTACATCTTAAAGGCCATTAGGAGAAGGGCTGATGCATACCTTGAACTGTCAAAACAAAAACTATGTTGGCAAACTTGAAATAAACAGATTCTTTCTGTCAAATGATCTGTAACTGAAAAGAGAAAGATGGGTATGGTAGTGCCATTTATCATCTGCAAAATCTGTTTTTGTTTTGCACATTCTGGTTTGAATCTTGATTTTTTGCTCTTT
Source organism: Marmota monax (assembly GCF_021218885.2). Taxonomy (NCBI): domain Eukaryota; kingdom Metazoa; phylum Chordata; class Mammalia; order Rodentia; family Sciuridae; genus Marmota; species Marmota monax. The sequence goes on from NW_026695212.1 coordinate 6,962,912, forward strand.
AAAACTATGGAACGATACATTTTCCTTGACATTTCCCAGGATATCTTCATTATTTTTCTTCTACAATCAACCTATTTTTTCCTCCAAAAAAAAAAAAAAAGTCAGATTCCTCTTTTTGCTCCTCTATAGCTTTAAGGGGAGAAGAGAAATACTTCATCTCTTATAGACAAAAGAAATATGGACTTCACATGAAGAAAGGCTGTGGTGTCTTTATAGACTCTCCCTGAAGTTTCCAGGCTTTCTTAACTTCAGTTTTCCTAACCCCATCTGCCTTGTTCTGCCTCTTTTATCATGCAGAGAAAAATCCCTGCAATCTCAGTAAGTGAGGGGTTAGAAATGCAATCAAGCTGGCAATGGGGTGACTAGGTGACTTCTTGCGGCAAGAAGCATGTATGGATCTCGTGTCCACTGCCAGGTTCATTTTGCCGTTACTCTACGATTTATTTATTCAAATGCCCATGGTGTATTAGACACTATGCTGGGGCTAGAGACATAATAATGAGTAAATTATCATTCCTCTTCTCCAGAAGCTTAATGTGTAGCATAAGGAACCAGACAAATAACAAATATTTACAATTCATTACATCAAGTGTTTTAAGAAAGGTAAACAGAAGGCATTCTGGGAAGACATAGCAGATCCCTCACCCAGTCTTGTTCAGGTGTGAGGGTAGGGGGTGGTACAGCAAAGTCTTCCTGGAGGAAGTGATGGTTGAAAGAGGAGTAAGAGCTGCTTACTATTCAAAGAATAGACGAGTTTTCCTGAAAAAGAAAACAGTATGTGCCAAAGTTCTTAGCACGGTGTTATCAGGGAATTGTAGGTAATCGAGGGCCAGATGTAGGCCAGGAATGGGAGCCAGAGGTGAACTGAAGAAGTAAACAGGGAACTTGACAGTTTTTACCTCGGGTAAGAATCTTTTTTTTTTATCATGAAGTCCTTCTGAATTAGCTTAAAAGAAACTGATGATAGATGTGGAAAGAAGGCAGAATTTTTGCTGTCAGACAACATGGTTTTGAACCTTGGTCCTATCACTATTTTGTGACCTTGAGCAAAATTACTTACCCTCTGTGCTTCAGCAATAAAAAAAGAGATAATATCTGCTCTAAAGGATATCATTAGCACTAAAGAATATAATATGTGTAGTCTCCATCACGTAGCAAGGTGCCATGTTAAACCTCAATAACCATTATAGAATAAATTGCTATAATCAGGAATAACCACACAAAGCCTTGAGTCACATACTTGAGTGAACATAAACTAGACTCTGGGTTGTCTCTAGTTACCAGAGAGCTATTTATCCTGCCTGGGCCTGTTTGAATCCTTTTGTTTAGTCTCTTGGGCTGTGTAACATATATGTTTCACAATTTGGTGCTGTTTCACTGCCTAATAAATGAGTTGTTTGGAGTGAATTATTATGTCTTCAAACTTATACCCATTTCATTTTCTTCATGCCATAGAATTTGTGAGCTAAAAGAGGTTATAGGACTCATCTATGGAAATTGGGAACGGAGCACAATTTTGGAATAGAAAGGTAGGCAAATGAATTGAATATCCATCACTAGAGAAGTGACTCAATAAACTGATAGGTCTACTCTGCAAAATACTCTGCAACAGCTACAGGGAATGAGATAATTCTCTATGTACTAATATAGCTGGGTTGTCACGATCTATTGTTAAATCAAAAAGCAGGCTGCATAAAGATATTTTCAGAGTGATACAATCATTCTTCATATATAAAAACATATACTTTTATAAATGATATTTTTTGCTTTCTATGGTTACATGTATAGTGTGTAAACATAGGGACTCTGGAAGAATGTACACTAAGATGATAAGCAGATACATATTGTGACAAGAGAAGTTTTGTCAGGCAGGGACAATATTCCAAGGAGACATTGGCTTTTTCAGAAACATTTTAATTTTTACAAGTAATGTTCACACTGTGTGTATAATTCAAAATCTATTTTCAAAAAACAAAGAAATAGAAAGGACTTGAAGGTTGGATGAAATAGGCTTAAATCACAGCCTCAGCAGTTTATTAACTCCACAACTTTTGGGGGAAGATGTGGCACTTCTGTCCTATTTCCTCATTAATAAAATGAGGACACCCTCACCTGTCCTATGGTTCCTTGTACATTACCTGCATTCCATGTACTCATTACATTAGTTGCCAATGTCCCCTGAACTGAGTTCAATGGCTATTTTTACAAACTAGGAAACCAAATACAAAATGATTAACTCATTTCCTACAAGTCACACAGCTGTCTAATATGAGAGCAAGAACTATAGCCCAGGAGTCCTGTATTATAATGAAGTCAGCATTCTATGCTAGTGGAAAGTTGGATCATGATGTGTAATATGGTTTCTTCTAGTAATAGTTCCAATGTTCAGATTCCGTGGGGCAGGTTTGTTTGTAGATTTGTTATGGACAGCATTATATTCTGGCTTGGGTAACTATTGGACAAACCAAACCAAGAATGGCTAGGCAGGGTGTGCCCAATAGACCTGCAAAGTTGTTTCTGGCATGACTGTTATTTTGACCTTATTAACTCAAAAGGAGACAGCCGATTTATTCTTCTCCTTTTGTCTCTCTTGCCAGAGTATTTTGAGATGCTAAGATGCTGTTTATGTGACTTCTTGGTTGGATGAGCTTGTGGATTTGAGTAGTGTCAATAGCTTTGACCTTGATAATGGAGTCTCACATTGGCTCTCCCTTTTCTGCTTTGCTCTCCTGTCCTTCACACCCAGAACTGCATTCCCATTGATACAGAAGAGCCATAAGTTCATTGCCTTGGGCTCTGTTCTCTGGGTAACTCAGGATAAGACAACACCACAGAATTCCAAAGATGAGAGTATGCCAATGTAGCTGTCTTTGGCCGTTTTCCCTTATTTGAGAATCCTTTCTGTGTTCTCTCTTAATTACATTCTAAATGTGTGACTTTGGGAAAGTTCTTTAATTTCCCTGAGTCTCATATTCTTTAACATAATATACTAATAATGCCTGAATTATGAAGACTTGGAAGGATTAAAAGCAATGTGATTGTAAATCAGTATAGTACTTGGCATGCAGTGAGTGCTCAATAAATGTCAGTTGCTGTTACTATTATTATCATAAAAATCATTCTTATTTACAACAGATGGGATCCCAAACACAGGAAAAGGAAAGGGGGCTCAAAGATTCTTTAAGGAGGTTGGAAAGATACATGTGTGCACATGTGTAAGTATGTATGATAATATCTCACAATTATCCCCTACATTCCATTACAAAATTAAAAGATTCAGCAAAGGAACCACAACTTCTTTTAGAGTTAGACTTAAGTGATCATAGTGAAAATAATCATTTTGAACAGAGGGAAAGGGAAGAACTTGGTTAAATTAAGACTGAAATGTCTCAGTCTCTTACTTCGTCATCTTAGTTCCCTTCCCCAGGGCTAGCACAGCCCAGCAATGTCTGGAATGCTCTCATTTGAAAGCTCTGTCCATTGATTCTGAGCTGTGCGTGGGGTTCCTCATCATAGAGGGCCTGACTCTCATATTTCTCCATGCTCTGATCCCAGAGCTTCAGTGGTATCACTTTAAAAAAAAAATTTATCCATGAAGATATTTGTGTGATTGAATTTTCCTCTGTCTCTGGCTGTCAAAGATTTTGGTATTGTGATGTTTGTAGGAAACTATATCAACTACAACCATTTTTTCATTGTTTTTGTTGGGTAAGTTTTCACAATAGCAGGGAAATCAGAGTGATTTGTGGATTACTAAATTATTGGGCTTTATTTAACATGTAATTTTTTAAGTTTTTTTTTTGGTGCATTACAACTATGAGTAATAATGGGGTTCATTTTGACATATTCATACATACACATAACATAATTTGGTCAATTTTATTTCCCAGTAACTCACAAGCCAATTTACCTCCCCTTGGTACTTGTCCTATACTCTACTGTTCTCCCTTCTAATTTTATGAGATTCCCCCTGCACCACGACTTACTTCTTTTTCTCTCTCCGGTTTCCACAAATGAGAGAAAAAATATTAACATGTAATTATTATGACCACCAAAGCGAACTAAGGTCTTAATATTTCAGAACTTCATATAAGAAGTAAGCAGAATGAAAAATTACTCTGTCCACCAATCAAACCTAGCAATTTTCAGAACACAATCCTGACTCCTCCAATCTCAATTTTGTCTTCTGAGTCTGAAATTCTGGTTCAATGACCTTTTGGTGTTTAATTTTCTGTTACAAGAGCAAAATGTCCCTCATACTACATATAATTGTGCAAAGCAAACCTCTTATCTGATGTTCTCTTTCTGAAAAATCCCTTTGCTTGCTTGATAACAGAAAATTAAAAGCCAAATTTTAGGCTACATATGGAACCTTAGTTTGGTCCAATTATTTAAAATCTCTTTAGGCAATTTGATCTGGTCAGTTAACTTGGGTAAATGCTAAAAATGCTTCAATACTTTTTTGCTCCTCTCCAAGATAGTGTCTTGGAGTAGTATAAGGTATGGTTCAGGTGTAAAAATAGGGGTCCTTAAATCTATGCAGGGCTTCGAATCCTCATGGCCTGAGATGTGCAGTGGCTGGAACAGTGGCAGGCTACCCTCATCCATCACTGAGTATGGTGGAGGAAGAAAGTTCTGTGGTTCATTAGATTGTGACACAATGCTGATGGGCATCTCTTACTCCCAGCTCCTCTAACTTTAGCTAGGGCTTTGTGGGCTGCATCAAAATTCAACTTCTTCTTCTACCCAGACCTGCTTGCTCCCTGCTTTTCTTACATTTATCCCTAATAAACATCATGTACCCCTAACTGCATCTCATGTAGAGAGTCCAACTTATAACACTCCTCTATTCACCTGTCCTCTGCTCCTGCCTTCATGCCATCCCTACACATCCTGGGGAACCAACTTTGTAGGTTACTTCCAAGGCCCCCAGTCTTCCTGTGTACAAAACATGTGTGACACTAGCTTGAATATTCTTGGCCTCTCATTCCTATCTGGATATTTTTTTAAAGATAGTCCCTAGCCTCTGCTCAAAGCATGTTATTGAAGGAGGATATGACAAGATTCTGGCCTCTCATCTCCATGATTTCTAACCACTTTCTCTGTGTATCATCCAAAAAAAAAAAAAAAAAAAAAATTCTCACATCAAAAGGATTGGCCCTTTTCTCTTTACCCTGGACATAGAGTAAAATTGTATGACTGGACTCCAGGTCTGTCTCTAGACATGATAAAGTAAGTGTTAAATTCTAGAAATATTTTTCTTTCTCAAAAATGCCTGACTTTCAAGTCTATTATCTTTTGCATACTCAAAACACCTATTTTGAATGTCAGAAACCAAATACTCTTTCTTTCTCTCTGCACTTCTGTATGACAATCTTAACTCCTCCCTCCTTTTTTCTCACAGTCTCATGGTCCTACCCTCAAGACAACCTTATATTCTGATTTTAGCTGGGTTGTAACCAGCTCTTGGTGTAAATGTATATTATACACTGATTTCTAATCAATCAATACAGGTTCTTACATGAGGTAAGATGTGCAAAGAAACTGAACTCTATTATGTCCTAAGTCCTATCTGTTCTACCTCCAGGAAATCCAACCCTTAAGGCAGCAGGGGAAAATACACCATATTTTGGTTCAATCCTGTAATGTCAGTCTAATCCCTGCTTGGATGCCTCAGGTAAATGTTTAGCTTTTCCATGCACCTAGAGAGAAGGACTAGTTTTCAGCCATGGAGAAGACAGTTGTCAGATCCTTGCTAATTTCTGTTCTGCACTTGCTGATTTGGATTGCTCTATGGCCCAGTGGTCATTGAGGCAGAACCATAATGGTCACAGTTTATAAGGAGACAATACCAACACCTATCATTTGTGTTAATGTTTTCTACTGCTGGCTTCTGGTGCATAAGCTTAACTGTAACCTTAGGCCTATGTTGTCTTTGGCCTCTTCAGTGCCCCTGTTTACTTTTCTGCCTGTCTTTAGCCAGCTCTAAACTCCAGGGAAGCAGGAGCACACCTGTGGCTCATTGACTGGCCTTCACTTATTAAAACTTCCGTGCACTAGTTCCTGGCTTCCCCCAGAGGCCTGCAGCCTCCCACATTATGCCCATGCTAGGGAAGTCGGCCATGAACCTTGATGCCTTTGGATATTTCCTAATTCTTTGGGTGTTTTGAAAAGTGCTTCCTTCTGCTTGCTTTTTTGATGTGCTTACTGGTGCTACCAATCCTAGGGAGAAAGGGCTGGTACGAGGATTCTGCTCTCTGATTTATTTAACTTCCTTCAGCTTTGCTTCTCCCCCCCACCCCCTGCTTCCTCTATAATATGTTCTCATCCTAGTGTAAATAGAAAGGCAGCCAAGAAAGGCTTCAGAGCAGTCTCTTCCCTACTCAAAGGAAGAAACTTTACATTTTACACATTCAAGTCTAATTCTCTGTATGCTAATAAAGCTAAAAGAAATTTAAAAATCATTTCTTTTTTAGGAAATCTTGACTTTGGAGCTTATTATCTTACTTAGCACTGGAACCCTTGTCTTTATAAGCTGAGAAGTCACCAAGAAAGATTTATGAGATGTGGAAATGTATATGAAAATATCTCAAAAGATCTGCTGCATAATAATAATAATGTTAATAGCTATCGCCTATGCTCTAGTGATTGTGATTTGCTCTTAATTTTCATAATAATACTGCAGGAAGGTATCATTACCCCAATTTTGAAGGTGATGAGACCCAAGAGGGCTGAACAATTTGTCTTAGCTCTTTTAGTTAATAAGGGGTGGATCCAGGATTCAAATGCAGGTCTGTCTGACTCCAAATCCTTTTTTTCTAACCACTATAATCCTTCCACTTGAATACAACTGGCTACACAAGATAATTTTGATCACACAGAACCCTCCTTTGGTGGCTTAACTTTTCTGTTCAGGAAGAATCAGCTGGGCAGTGTTCAAGAACCAGGTTTTGAAGTAGTGCTGTATTTCTCTGTTTCATTAGCTGTAAAATGGAGATAACACTACCCCTAACCCACCCCTAACCCCTTATTATGAAGCTTAAGTTAGAATGAGGATTTGGTACAGTGCATGGCACATAGAAGGTGCCATAACTGTTAGCTACTGCTATTATGAAAGTCTCAGAATGGTACTGTCTTGATCATTAAGCTTCAGGTTTCAAAATCAAATATAAGAAAATAGTTTTCAATTTTCTTATTCTAATTTGTTATATATGACAGCAGAATGTATTACAATTCATATTACACATATAAAGCACAATTTTTCTTATCTCTGGTTGTATACAAAGTACACTCACACCATTTGTGTCTTCATACACGTACTTAAGGTAATGATGTTTGTCTCATTCCACCCTCATTGCTACCCCCTGCCCCTTCCCTTCCCCTCCCACTCCTTTGCCTTTTCTAGAGTTCATCTAATCTTCCCATGCTCCCCCTCTCAAGTTTTCGATTTTTGACATTCATAAATATTTAAACTGTGTTCTTCTGTTTCTTTTTTCCCCTTTATTTCTTAGAAATCAGCCTCTATTCACTGTAGGAAGGAAAATCCTGCTGTGAATGTTTAGGCAGAATTGAAGCTTTGGGTATGTCACCTTGTCAAAAACATTGCTGATTGTTTCAATCTGTTTGTTGTTTTGCTCTATGGGAAGAAGTAATTGCTGCAATGAAACATTTTCATGAGTAGTTGTTATCACTATCATTATCATTATTAACAATATTGTGCCTTTGCAGAGAGGAAAGGAGAATTTCTATAGGACTGTGCCTGGCTTCTCAGGCACATCCACATCTTCATCCAGTTTCCAACAGGTGCTCGAAAAGTCACCAAATCACTGTGAGTCTCAGTTTTGCTGTTTGTGCCTACCTCCCTGGTACAATTGATAATCACATTAAATGAATAATATGCATCAAATACTTAAATATTAACTGACATATAGAGTTCAGTGACAGTTTTTTTTCTTTCTTACCCTTGCTTTCTCTGTCACTTTTGACTATCTTAGTAGAAAGGTGACCATCACTGTATATGTGAAGTGTGTGTGTGGGGGGGGGGGGGGCAGGGTAGGGTATTTTTAATCTTGGAGATCTGCCTGTTATATAGCAAATGTTAGGAGTTAAATTCATTTATGGAAATCTTAACACTCAGTACCTCAGAATGTGACTTTATTCATAAATAGAGTTGCTGCAAATAGATTACTTAGAACCAATTCATAGAGTAGGGTGGGCCCCTAGTCCAATATGTCTAGTTTACTTAAAAATTGGAAAATCTGACCATTTATATTGGTCTTTTGTGAAGTACCTTTTCAGTTCTTTGCCCACTTATTGCTTGGGTTATTTGGGTGTTTTGTTTTGTTTTGTTTTGTGTGTGTGTGTGTGTGTGTGTTAAATTTTTTTTTGAGTTCTTTCTTTATTGTGGAGATTAATGCTCTATCTCATGTGCTAGTGGTAAAGATTTTCTCCCATTCTGTAGGCTCTCTATTCACATTCTTGATTGTTTCCTTTGCTGTGAAGGAAAGAAGCTTTTTAGTTTTATACCATCCCATTTATTGATTCTTGATTTTACTTCTTGCACTTTAGGAGTCTTATTGAGGAAGTTGGTTCCTAATGTTGTGGAGAGTTAAAAATGTTTAACATTTCTAGCAATTAAAGAAATGCAAATCAAAACTAGTCTAAGATTTTATGTTATCCCAGTCAGAATGGCAATTATCAAGAAAACAAGCAATAATAAATATTGGTGAGGATGTCAGGAAAAAGGTTCACTTATATATTGCTGGTGGGACTACAAATTGCTACAACCACTCTGGAAAGCCATATGGAGAGTCCTTAGAAAAGTTGGAGTAGAACCACTATTTGACCCAGTTATCTCACTCCTTGGTCTATAGCCAAAGGACTTAGTCAGCATACTATGGTGATGCTACAGTGACAGAAGAATGTAATTATGGCATTTGCTGATAAGTGGATGGAACTGAAGAATTCATGTTAAGTGAAATAATCCAGTTCCCCCAAACAAAAAAACAGAATATTCTCTCTGATATGTGGATGTTAATTCACAAGAAGGGAGGGAAAAATGAGAAGGTCATTGGACTAGACAAAGGAGAATGAAGGTAAAGGAGGGGGAATGGGAATAGGAAAGACAGTAGAATAAATCAGACATATATTTCCTATCCTTATATATGAATACAGGATCAATGTAACTCCATATCATGTACAACCACAAAAATGGAACCCTAACTGGAACAAGTTACACTTATTCTATGAATTATGATATGTCAGAATACACTCTACTGTCATGTACATATTGAAAGAACAAATTTAAAAGTTGGAAAATCTAGACACAGATGCACCACACACAGGGAGAACACAATGTGAAGATGAAGATAGAGATTAAGATAATGTTTCTACAATCAAAGGGAGTGCCAAAGACTGCAGTAAACTACCCAAAGCTTGATTAGAGGCATAGAAAAGATTCTGTCTCACAGCCCTCCTTCAGAAAGACTTGACCCTGCTAACATGTTGATTTTGGACTTTCAACCTCCAGAACTGTGAGACAATAAATATCTGTTGCTAAAGACCCTTGGTTTGTGGTATTTTGTTGTTGCGGCCTTAACAAACTAATATAGCAAACAATAGGAACTAGAACTTCCTCTGAAATGTTTAGCTTAGAGATTCTAACATTTATATTTGTTCATCTTAAAAATTGAATTCAGCAATCAAAATCAAGGGAGGTAAACAGAAAGGAAACAACTAAAGATGAAGAATGTAAATGGTATACAAATCCCTCATGGCATTTAGTTCATAGAACATTTCCATTAAAAAAAAACAACAACAACATTTTTGAATGGTTTCTGATGCAACTTTTACCAGTTCTACCTTAAAATAATTAGAAACAGTACAGAAAAAAAGTGACAATTGCAATAATACTAAAATCTAAGACTGCTGGGGATGTGGCTCAAGCGGTAGCGCGCTCGCTTGGCATGCGTGCGGCCCGGGTTCGATCCTCAGCACCACATACAAAGATGTTGTGTCCTCCGAGAACTAAAAAAAAAAATAAATATTAAAAAATTCTCTCTCTCTCTCTCTCTCTCTCTTTAAAAAAAAAAAAAAAAAAAAATCTAAGACTGATGATCAAACTTTCGCCAAAATCCAGTTATACATATGTGTCACAAGTGGATGGATCAAGAAAGAGAAACCCTTTTCAATGGTCTACAGTTTATAAATGTGTTCTCTTCTGAAACAGAGCAAACTGTTGGCCTGAATGAAGGTGGAAAACACTTCTCTCCCACTGCTCATCTGTGGGCTGCTTCACCCTGGCCTTACACATAAGTGCACAGACACATCCTTTTCCTATCCCTAGTAGTGTATATTTTTCTAAATCCAGTCAGAAATTGTATTTAAAAAAAATTTTTTTAGTTGTAGTTGAACACAATACCTTTATTTATTTATTTTTTTTTTATGTAGTGCTAAGGATTGAACCCAGCACCTTGCACGTGCTAGGCGAGTACTCTTACCACTGAGCCACAATCCCAGCCCCATAAATTGTATTTATTGAGTGTAAAAGATCAGATATTAAGTGAGAGGAACCAGTAATGGGTTTTTTTCTAAATAAAGTGTTTGTGGGAGTCATAGGGCTGTTGACAAGTATTCTATTCTTCCCTCTTTTAGGCATAGGCACAAGGGAAGACTGCATTTTCCCACAGCTTTTTTGGTTCAGGCAGAGAAAGGAATAGGAAAATCTCAGTGACCAATATTCTTACATTGTGATTTTTCATGAACTACACCGGTTCCAAAATTGTAGAAAGCAATTACCATTCTCTCTCTCATTCCAAAGTATGTGCAGCCACATTGTTCAGCATAGCCTAGCAGAGGCCTTGCAATGAGATTAGCCAATTCCATTAAGGATTCCAATAAGAAAATATCAACATGCAGGTGCTCAATATTCCCATATAAGCCAACTTCCTGTAATTGAATACCTGAGAAGAATTTTAAGATTAAAATCCTTTCATATTAAAGTAAAACAATGTAAAGAATCAAAGGATTCTATGTCTGAAATCAGATTCTCTGGTTCTTCTGAATTACAGTTTAAAGAAATTAAATTCAGCTCTAATTGTGCATTCTCTCAAGCTAATATTTGCTATGCTTTGGCAGAACTGAGGTTCCCTTGGTTGCTGCACCTTTAGCTGTCTCTCTTGGGATGGGGTATGATTCCTTTGTGGCTTCAAACATTGAAAGTCTTTTCTGTGGACCTTACAATATCATGAACCTCCTAAAGAGTTAATGGGACATAACAGATTGACACAGAACCTCCCCAATCCCATAGGGGTGGGGGGATGAAGAAAAACAAAACAACAACAACAAAATAATAATCTCAAAGCCTTTATTCCAGGCAAAAAAGAAAAAATATCCCAGGATCTCAGAAATTAGTGCTTCTAAAGCTCACAGCAAACTCTCACCAGACTCTGTGGCTGGTCAGCAGCATCTTCTAAGATGGAATAGACCTTTGGAAGATCTTGATCCTAGTCTCACCAGAATGCCACTCAGACTTGGTTAGCTATTATTTGTACAAACACCATACCTACTGGGACTGGAAAAAGGGTTGGGAGGTGGAATCTATTTATTCGATCTGTCTCCTCTCCTAGAGAGTGGCATTTGAAACATTGCTGAATTCTTCCTTTCACAATGGCAAAATTTGCCATTTTACATATTCAAAGCCTGTTGATTTCCATGTGTGCAATACCCTGTTGCTACAAGGAGAGAGGTTTCCCTAGAGACAAGGCCTGCACTGTTTTGTGCAGGAGGCATATTTAGGCATATTTTATACTAGGAGGCAATGCCACTGCCTCTTGCCTATAGTTCATAGGCCCATGAACTATACCTGCTAGAGAAGGTTTCCCCTAATCCTCCCATTTGTTTAGATGCTCTAAAATCTAATCCCTCATTCAGCTGGTCCGCTTAAGCATCTTCTCTGCTCACCCTGCATTTGCATGGTAGGACCGGTGCTGTGTAGTTAAAAACTCATCCTCTTCTGCAATGAATGCAGGAAAGTGTTAATAGAGTCTTGATGTAAAGAAATGATAGCAAATAATTAAAAACAAAAACAAACCCATGACATGCCTAAAAATGGGTAAAAAATGTAGGTAGAAAATCCCCAGAAGAACAAATACCTGTGGCTGGTCAGCATAAAAATACTCAATCCTAGTGTAAGGAATATAATAATAAAATATTAGTTTTGCCTATATATTTAGAAAATATTTAGAAAAGTCATTTCAATGTCAGGAAGAGACATGAGCATGTGAGACACTGTAAATCAGTGTGAATGAATGAATAAATAAAATGAATGAGAAGCTGGATGAATGTATACAGGCTTTCTAAAAACTTTTCGACACTCTATGTCAACAGTCTTTAAAAAGTTTGAACCAATTATCTCAGTAATTTAGCTTCCAGGGAATCTACACTAAAGACATAATTAATTAGAGATACAAGCAAAGATTATTTTGATAGTATTTATAATAGTTAAAAGTTTAAAGTAAACTAGAAATCACAAAATAATTAATGTTATAGTATATCTATAAGGTAGAGTATTTTGTAATCAATTTAAATAGCATATGAAAATAAATTTTAAATTTTAAAAAATCCCTTTACTGATAATTTTGAAATTATTTTCAACTTATAGAAAAGTAATAGTACAAAAGTATACATAAACCATTTACTCATATATAAAATCTTTAACATTTTGTCTTTATTGTTCTCTGTGTGTAAAGTACATCTTTTTTCCCACAAGAATTCATTGAGACTAGATTGCATGCATTATGCCTCTTTACCCATTAAATATCTCAGTGTGTCTTTCCTAAGACCAGGGACATTCTCTTCCAATAACCATAGTTCAGTTATCAAATTCAAGGAGTTTAACATTAATACAATTCTTTAATCTATAGTCTATATTGCAAAAGTGTTGATTGTCTTAATAAGGTTCTATATGTCATTTAAAGTAGGATCCTTTAAAGTCTAAAAGCACATACTGCATTTAGCTTCCATGTTTCTCTGGATTTTTTAAATCTGGAAGAGTTCTTCAACTTTTCTTTGTCTTTTAGGACATTGATATACCTATAGAATACAGGAAATTATTTTACTGGATGCTCCTCAGTTTGTGGGCATCCAATATTTTCTTGTGATTAGATTCAGATTATGCATTTGGGGCTAAAATACCACAGTAGTGATGGTGAATTCTTCTTGAGGAATTATTCATAATTATTGATATAAATTTTGGTAATTTGGTTTAAAAATTGTCCAGTTTCTCTATTATATTTACTTTACTTCCTTTTGAAATTAATAAGTAATTTGCAGGGAGACACTTTGAGACATTGTAATAGTCTGTAATCAAACATTTCCTCCTTTGATTTAGGATCTGTTGATGATTCTAGCCTGAATTACTTTCTATTATTATAGTTGAAAAACTGTGATTTTTAAATGCCATTCTTTCTTTCTTTCTATATTTATTATCCTTCTAAAAAGAATATCTTATCCTTTTCCCTCATCTATTCTCACTTTCATCAGTTTAGACTCCTAGATTCTTATTTTATTCAGTGGGTTGTAATCTATTAATGTCTTTTTGTTTGTGTCTTTTATACATGATACTATCAATTGTTTTTAGAATCCTTAATTTTTAGCACAACAATATGTTCCAATTTTCAGTACTTTCTGTGTGTCAGTCACAGAATCAGCCATTTCTCTATGGAGCCTTGGCTTCTTTTGGAAGGTAGGGGTATTCAGAAATCAAGATCTAGGTGCTAAATATGCACATTGTTATCAGAATGGCATTGATTGTAGGCCTTTATAGCAAATAGAAATATATATTTTATATATAGTATATGTTTTCTATTTTGACTATTTTGGAAATCCTACCTGTACTATATGTATTTTAGGAACCATGGATTTATAGTGAAATATCCCATTCCAGTTTATACACACAAGGTTGCTCGCTGCCTTCACCCAATCCATGCATTACCCCTTCTTCCACAGTTGGAGCTTTGGCTTCCAACAACATAAATCTGTTTATCTGAACCTAAAATACACAAAAAGTTTCAGATTTGCTATACCCATATAATGATGAAAAACATAACTATGAAGAATTCAATGTTAGCAATTTTTAAAAATATTCTGAGGTGATATGTTACTAGCTTTTTATTGCTGCATAACAAACTGTCTCTCAATTAGCAGTTTATTTTCTCACAGTTCTCTAGGTTAGAACTCTGGATAAAGAGCATCTGGGTTCTCTGCTTATGGTTTCACAAGGTTGAAGTAAAGATGTCGTCCATAGTGTGGTTCTCATCTGACACTATAGGTCCTTTTTCAAGACCATTCAACTTGTGGCTGAATTAAGTTACATGCAGTTGTAGGACTGAGGTTCATAGTTTCCTATGGGTTTTCAGCTCAAGACCATTTTCATCTCCCTTAGAAACTACCTGCAGGTCCCTTCCATGTGGTCCCCTGAAGAAGTCTTATATAATTAAAGATGGGGATGACTATCCCATTCCCTTGCTCATACAACATAACCTAACAAGGGAAAAACTAACCCATCACATTGATATGTTCCCACAATACTTGAAGAGAGATGATTTTACAGAGATTTAAGCTAAGAGATGGGAATTTTGAGAAAAAAAAATTCTGCCTATCATAATATATATTAAAAGTATGGCAGGGTGTCGCGACCCCCTCGCCAGCAAGGAAGGCACGACACAGGATTCTTCTTTCAGCGGTTTATTCAGGCCTTAATTCTAGTCTTCTCTCAAGCGCGCTTGCTTCCGCGCACCCACACACAGCCTAATAAAGCTTACTCAAGTCCAATCCAAAGCTGCCACGCGGGGTTTTCTCATAGGGTATTGAGGGACAGCGCGCCAACTCTTCCTAATAAGGAGTTGTTTACCAAGATCCACAACGGAGACCGGCGCCATCTTCTAATGGCGGCAACGGTCTACAAACACGGCTCACCACAGCAGGGTGTGGTTGCTCAGCTATCAGGAGGGTGAGGTTGGAAGATCATTTAATCCTAAGAGTTTTGAAATTAGCCTGAGTAAAACAGCAAGACAATGTTTTAGGGGAAAAAAAAAAGTACACTGTTCAAAGGTAACTGGACTACTGCACTAGTTCCGTTTTCATCAACAACCCAAACAATTTGGTTATCTGTTTGAATCACAGTGAGTTCACTGGTTTATGCTTGCATTTAATTTTAGAGACTTTTCTCTATCTTTGTTGATTTGTTTTTTTTAAAAAATATACAACATTAGCGTGTTTCCAAAAGTCAAGAATATAAAACTATACACATAAGAAAATATCACTTTTTCATCTTTCTCTTCTATCACACCGCCTCTACCTAATAGGCAACTAACCAATTTAATTTATTTTCTGGTTCATCTTTCCTGTTATTTTTGCAAAATTAGCTTTTAAAAAACCCATAAACTGTATTTCTCTTATTTCTTAGAAAGGTAGCATACTATAGAAATTCTTTTATACTTAACATATTCTATAAATGCACCTTTACAGAGAGGTTCTTTTTTTAAAAAAGGAGCTGTGGCTCAGTGGTAGAGCACTTGCCTAGCATGAGTGAGGCACTGGGTTCAATCTTCAGCACCTCATAAAGATAAATAAATAAAGGTATGGTGTCCATCTACAACTAGAAAATATTCTTAAAAATATAACCATGTGATACTACATGATATGTTTGTGTCATTTTTTTATTCAACTTATTTCCTATGTTTCTGTATTTAGGTGGTTTCTAATATTTTGCAATTATAAATAATGTTATAGATAGTATCCTTGTGCATATGTATTTTTGGATTCATGGGCTCCAGATGAGGCTGAAAATCATGGCGGAAGGGCATGGAGGAAAGAAGCTCAGCATATGACAATCAGGAAGGGGAGAGAGAGAGAGAGAGAGAGAGAGAGAGAGAGAGAGAGAGAGAGTTTCCCTCACCAGGGACAAATTATAAAACCCAAAGGCATGCCCTCAGGGGCCCACCTACACCAGCCATATCCTACCATATCAGTGGATTAAAGCACTGATTAGATTAAAGCTCTCATAACTCAATCATTTTTACCTCTGAATTTTTTTGCACTGTCTTACACATGAGCTTTTGGGGGGACATCTCATATCTAAATCATAACATTTGTCAAGTTTTAAAATTTTTGCTAATCTGATGGATTAGACAAAGTATCTTATTAGTTTTCAATTTACATTTCTCTTATGATAAATAAATTTAGACATCTCTTTATATGTTTAGAGATTATATATAATAATTTGTTTATATCTTATGTTCACATTTTCTGTAGGACTTTGGTATTTTTCTTCAATCTTTAATGTTCTTTAAAATTTAGGGAGATTAGTACTTTATTTGTGGTGTATGTTGCAAATATTGATTCTCAATTTGTTTGCCCTTTGCTTTTGTTGGTATTTTGTTTTGCCATAAAAATGTTTTGATTTTCATGTAGTGAAACTTATCCACTTTTAAGTTACATCTGAATTTTAAGCCATATATGCGTAGCATTCCTTCACCCAACCTATAGATCTCACCATTGTCTTCCTCTAGCATAGGTCAATTTTTTTTTAACACCTAGATCTCTTATTCATTTGGAATTTATTCTTGTGTGATATGATACATTGACCACATTTCTATCTTTATGAGAATTTCTATCAGGCACAGTGGTATGCATCTATAGTTCCACTACAGGAAGGCTGAGGTTCGAGGATCATTTGAACCCAGGAGTTTAAGACCAACTTGGGCAACATAGTGAGATCCCCATCTCAGAAAGCACACGCACATACATTTTCAATTCTGTGGAGAAATGCACCTAATAATAATTCAAAAAATGGAAGATGTAAAATTATGTTCAATATGATCCCCACATAAACACATAGAAAACAGAAGGAAATGCACCAAAATGTTACAAATATTTATGTCTGGTTAGTAGTATTATGGGGAGTTTAAAAGTTTTTCTTCAGTGTACTTTTTATATTTTCAATAATGAACAGGTTACTTTATAGTCAGGAAAAAAAAGAGCAAATGTTCTTTGATTAAAAAAAATGCTTAGGATTCTGTAAAAGAGACTTTAAAATACCTATTAAATTGAAGTAAAAAAGAATAGGATCAATATATACTTCTCCCTCTTCTCTTTGCACATCTTCTCTCTGCCTCTCATGTTTTTCTCTTCTATCTTCTCACTCTCCATGACTTACATAGCAGTAAAACACATGCAGAAAGTGAGCAAGCCTTCCACAGCATGCCACTTTATTGCAGCAAAAGCTACTTGGGGTTAATTCTTTTATAAAACACCCCTGCAGGTTATGACAAGAATTGAAGAGACCACAATGCTAATGGATAGTGTAAAGCCCTGTGGCATACCAAACACTCCCTTCCCCTCAGCTAACAGTCATGAAACAAGCAACCGGTACCCAATTACAAGGCTTTCTCTGTGTTATCCAAGAGAGTGTAAAATTTCAGGTCCCTTCATTTTAGCAGTTGAGTGGTCAGAGGAGAATTATTGCTTCCTTTATTTTATGGCCCTCGTGAGTCCCCAGGATGTGCAGTTGAAAAACAATGCCAGATGGCTCCGTAGGAGACACATCTAATGGTTCTCTGTTGTTCTTAGTCTCCCCAAGAAGATAGTTTGCAGTGGGGCACTCGGGATTGCCACATCCAGCGGTTAATAATAACATCTGTTCAGTGTTCACAGTGTGCCCAGTGAGGTCTGTTTTACACATGCTGTCTCTTTTTTTGTTTTTTGGGTTTTGTTTTTTTTTTTTGGTGGGGGGTTACCAGGGATTAAACTCCGGGGGCACTCAACCACTAACCACTCAGCCACATCCCCAGTCTTATCAACATATTTAGAGACAAGGTCTCACTGAGTTGCCGAGTGCCTCACTTTTGCTGGGGCTAGCTTTGAACTCGCTATCCTCCTGTCTCAGCCTCCACCTGGGATTACAGGCATGCATCTGGCCATGTGCTATCTTTTGAAATTATCTTTGCAACTCTACAAGGTAAGCACAATTATTATGTCATATATATACTTCATGTCACAGGTAGGAGACAAGTAACTCTTCTAAATCAAGCAGCCTGGAGTGGGCAGAATCAGAATTTGAATCCATACTTTTTAGGCTCTAAAGTAAGTACTTTGAAAGACTGTTCTGATGCCACTGGGTGAAATATTAGTACCAAGAAACAATAGATTAACATATTTCATTGTATCAATGAAACCTATGACATATCCACATGAGACAAGGTCTCCTTTGAAGATGTTTTTTTAAATAGCTTTTCTCAAAGAGGGTTCCATAAGGAAAGTAAACTCTACCCAAAAAATGACTTAATTATTATCTTCTAATTTTTTTTCAAGGATGATGGCACATAACTAATAGCATTCTAGATGCAAGAGAGAAGTTAATTCTTTATATGTAATGGGTATATGAAGGCTTATTACTTATCCATCTCAAATTTGAAAGGGTAATAAATATAGACTGCAATTATCAGCTGAATCCTACTCTCCAGGTTCATTAGTAATGTCTGAGGGAGGTTTTTTTGTTTGTTTGCCTTTTGTTTTAAACTGGAGATTTTATATTGATGATAAAAGGTAAAGTTTCTCACTATCCCAGAATCATGTCCTTCCCCCCCCCCCCAAAGAGAGTAACATTCAGGATAAGTGCTTGCTTTGAAACTGATATCACTACAGTTTAAGGAGTGTCTTTGTTCTTGGCTAGGTGACAATTTGGTCGTTTCCTGCTGGCTTTCATTTAAGCAAAACCCGCATATTTAGTTATCAATGATTGTTTAATGTTCCAGAAAATATCCTCATGCTGGATAGTTGAATGCCAAAGAATGTCTCTTTTCAAGTAAATATCAAATATTCCAATAATATTTGCCCTTTTTTGTGGCAAGGGAAAAAAGCATAAACTTCATGGAAGTTTTTTTTTTCAGGTAGTTTGTGGTGTTATAGTTAAAGCTTGGTCCCAGGGTTTCATAAACTGACTTCCAGACCACTCACATATTATCGAATCAAGCCTTTATTGAAGCACACCGGTGGCGGCTGACCAGAACATAAAGCTGTTCCCCTGATCAACCCCGAACAATTGCAAGGGCACTCCTTATAAGCCTGAAAACCGCAAAAGGGATGTTCGGGGGTCTAGCCAATGCAAGCAAGCCAGGTTACAGAAGCGGGACAGTGCAGTCAAGCAGAGGGAAGCCTAACCAATCACAGTTAGCCCAGTCACCCCCGTTACAGAAACAGAGTCCCTTTACCCTAGTTACAGAAACAATGCCCCATTAGGTAGTTCCGTGTTCTTAAAGGTTTCTATAGCAAAAGGAAAAGAACATCTTGCTCCAGTCATGACTCTTCTACTTGGCATGGTTGTTTTACAGGATGAAGTCATAAAACAAAATGGAGTCACATTTGCTCCTACTATCACAGTGGGATATCTTGTAGATTGAAACTTGAATTGAATGGTCTAAATGCTATCAACAACAGTGACAACATGAAAAATGTCACAGGGCATTCTAAATTCTCTTGTTTTTCATTCTTGACTATCTGATATAGTAAGATGATGCCAAAATTCCTGAACTATTTTTTGATTCACCCTCTATTTAACCTCCAGCCACAGGAGGATGGTGATTAAAAGTATGGGCTTTAGAATCAGAGAACAGCACCTTCATTCCTAGGTAATGATACTACCACCCAAGGGTGCTGGGAAGGTACAGTAAACTATCAGAATAATCTTAAGTACTGACTTTAGAGCCTAAAAAGTATGGGTTCATTTATCATAGCACCTGGCCCAAAGACATACTATCATCATTCTAATTACAGCCATGCTTAATATTTATTGAGTGCTCAATAAGTGTCAGATAATATGCTAATAACTTCTATGAATTATTTCATTTACTCCTCACAGCCTCCTTATCAAGTAGATAATATTATTATTTCCATTTTTTTTTAGGTGAGAAAACTGAGATGAAGAGAGGTTATACTCTTGTATGACAGAGTCTGGATTCAAACCTAGACAGTCTGACCACACTGCACGAATACTGTTCTGCTAGATAAATGGTAACTATTAGCCAAATATATGAAGCCTCTGTGATTCTCGCAAGCAACTTAAGGCACTAGACATTTAAGCAGTCATTTCTAACTTAGAGAACTAAACTCAGAAACCTTTCAATGGTGCTTATTGTCAGGACTAAGCAACAAGAGGAGCATCATCCATAATCAGTTACCATTCTCCTTGGGAAGGTAAAGTTTGAGAAAACATGTTTTTCCACCAGAAGCAGCAATGAGTTCATCATCAGTGAGGTGAAAATGGGAGAGCTGGTTCAATTCCCATTCAAGAACTAATCCTTCTCAGCTTTCTCAGTTTTCTTAAGACGGTATGTGGTAACTAATATATTGGGCACACTGGCTGATGCTCTATATGTGATCTTCTGTGTTTTAAATGTACCTGGGTTTTGTTTTAATCAGACATGGCAAGACATACAGACATGGAAATGACTGTGAAGGAAATGAAAGAAGAAGTTTACACTCACAGGTCCCTAGAAACAGCAGGCATGCATATAGCACATCACCCAGGGCCACAAAGGAAAGCTGCAGGGTCAGCCAGGAGGTAGAGGAAGAAAAAAGCATATGCAAGAACCTTTATGATGGTTGTCCCAGGATGGTGAGGCAGGGTTATCAGGATAGACAGGTTTAGGACCAGGTAGTCTGAATAATTTCCATGGGCTCTAGGGCATAGGGACTCTCTCTCTTTGTCTGATAGTCACTAAGCCCCTCAGGGCCTGTGCTCCTACTCTGAGTGCCCGAGGGCTTAGCAACTTGGCCTAATAAATGAAATGGTTGAGCTCTGGAGTATTTGATTTGCATTTGAAGAGTACAGTTTGCTATCTCTAGGAATCAGCTAGCCCCAGGAAAAGCAGACTGTGCCCAGGAGGAAGGACCCCCAAGACGTCAAAGTATCAGAAAATAAGAGACAGAATTAATATACTCCAGTTGAAGTGTCTTATTCTATTTGTCTCAAACAACTTTGTCCTTGGTCCTTCAGACTCTTTATATCTGGAATTCACGGCATCTTGGCTTGACATAAAATAAACAAGGAAGTCATTTCTGGGGAGCTCCGCTTTCTCCATGGCTGACTAGGCACCAATTTCTGCCCTTCTTTGTACTTATGAATCTTTGTGCTTTAACCATAGTTCCTGTTCAACCCCAAGTGTTGCAAGTAGATAGCAAAGGGGTTCAGGGAAATGACAAAAGGAGGGCAGCCTGTGCCCTTTTGGAATGAGAGAGAGAGAGAGAGAGAGAGAGAGAGAGAGAGAGAGAGAAGAAAATGGTAGCTTGGTGTGTTTAGGCAGAGAGGGTCTGGGCAAGCAACCCCATATTTTCATCAGGTGCTGTTTGATATGAAAGGGCCCCTGAGGGACTAATGTCCTCCATGAGGGTGAGAGGGGGACATCACTTGGGGTAGAAAAAAAAATGTGTTTTTTTTTTATAACTTTTTTATGTACATATGAAGTGTAAAATTAAATTGTCAATTCCAGTCTACAGAGAATATTTGGTAATAATAATATTGAGAAGAATAACAAAATAGACAAACTTTTGGTTAGACTAATCAAACTAAAAAGTGAAAAAAAATCAATAATAAGGGTTCTAAATACAATACTTTTAGAAATAAAACATTATATATAATTTGTGCCAATAAATTAAAAAATCTCAACAAAATTAGTAATTTTACTTGTCAAATTATTCTTTAAGCATGTCATGAATGTTCCTGTCCTAAGGTTGTTAAACATCTGTTTTCTCTGACTGGAAAATTCTTCACCCAGATAGCTGAATAATGTAGTTCTCTCACTTCCCACAGGCCTTTCTTTAAATTTACATTTTTGTGAGGACTTCTCTGGCCATTCAGTTTAAATCCTGACCCTTCTCACAAATTTTATATCTCTTTTCTCTTGTTCTTTAACAGTGGTTACTGAAGTCAGATTTAGTTAGGTAGTCAGTGTAGTTAGGTAAATCGGGTCTAATATTGAGTGAAATCTAAAATGGAGGCCATGCTGAGAATGAATTCCCGGAAAAGTTTAGCAACTTTTTAATGAAGTCCAGGAAATAGCCCCCAACAGATTTGAAGATAACCCATCACAAAGAAGTGTTAATGAACAGCAAACTTGAAGATCCTGCCCAGATTACTTCTTTGGCCCACCTGTGTCCCACCCCTCGGCCTTCCCACCTACATTCCATTACTGAAAGAACTCTAAAAAGGGGAAACAACCGCACTTCCACGAGGGTCCCCTTCTTCCTCCGGGAGAAGTCTTTTCTGCTGTCCTTTAATAAACTTCTAATTTCTACTCTCACCTTGCCTTGGCGTGCTTCTCTGGTATTATTCTTCAACATTGGGGAAGCAAGGACTCCACTGGTCAACAGTGGTAACATTACTGTCTAACACACTATATATTTCACTCACTAATCTTGCTTTTGTTGACTGCTTCTTTTAATGTAATTTATGATGGTGAAGTTTTTGTTTGTTTCTTTTGTTTTGTTCACTATTGTACTTTTATTAGCTAACTGCCTGGCACACTGAAAGTATTCATGAGTATTAAATAAATGAGTAAAAAAAAAATCCCAGTATTGAATTAAACTTGTATGTATGTATATAAATCACAATCAAATATAAGACAAAGATGATTTAGCATTAGAAAGATTTATAAAATTAAAGTGTGTTTATAACATTGAGAAATTTACAGAGAAATACCGGGTTTCTCTCATTAAACAAGAAAATTAAATCTCCCCCTCAAAATGTACAGAAGACAACTTCTACCTAATGAGATGAATCTACTAAAAAAATATAGAAAATATTAGTTTAGATGATGAAAGTTTAGAAGGATTTCCATTAAGAAATAAGAAAAAGGAACCTGCAATCATCTACTTTCAAGTGCTAAACTGGAGTTCCTAACCAAAGGAGTAATACAAGAAAAAAAGAAGCATAGGATTTGAAAACAAAAG
The DNA here is from genome assembly GCF_021218885.2 of Marmota monax. NCBI lineage: Eukaryota > Metazoa > Chordata > Mammalia > Rodentia > Sciuridae > Marmota > Marmota monax. The sequence goes on from NW_026695212.1 coordinate 6,985,919, forward strand.
ACAAAATTTTCATTTGTAGATTATAGAATTACCTTTCTACAAGAATGAAAGGAATATTCAAAAAACTTGTAAAATTAAGAGACTTTAAAAGATTACCTAATCTAAAATCAATAGACAAAAAATGACATTCTTACAAACTAGCAATAATTATTTAAAAATGTGAAACAAATTTTTTTGAAAATATTTATTTATTTATTTATTTATAGTTTTCGGTGGACACAATGAAGCCAGATTTAAAATTAGGTAGTCAGTGTAGTTAGGTAAATCGGGTCTAATACCAAGTGAAATCTAAAATGGAGGCCATGCTGAGAATGATTCCAGGAAACGCAGGACAACTCATGAAATGTTAATGAAGTCCCAAGAAAAGGCCCTAGGCCAAAGCCCATCCCAAAGAAGTGTTAATGAACAGCCCCCAGCAAACTTGAAGGTGCTGACTCAGAAGTCCTTCCTGACCAGATTACTTCTTTGGTCCACCTGTGTCCCAGCCCTCGGGCCTTCCCACCTACATTCCATCACTGAAAGAAACTATAAAATGGAGAGACAACTGCACTTCCACGGATTCCACCTCTTGGGTCCCCTTCTTCCTCCGGGAGAAGTCTTTTCTGCTGTCCTTTAATAGACTTCTAATTTCTACTCTCACCTTGCCTCAGCGTGTGCTCTCTGGTGTTATTCTTCTATATTGGGGAAGCAAGGACTCGTCACCGGTCAACAGCGGTAACAGCATCTTTATTTTTATTTTTATGTGATGCTGAGGATCGAACCCAGCGCCCCACGCATGCCAGGCGAGCGTGTTACTGCTTGAGCCACATCCCCAGCCCGTGAAACAAATTTTTAAAAATTTAAAAGACATTTATAGAGAATATATTGCATATGTTCAAAGGGCAGGGGATGTAGCTCAGTAGTAGTGCCCTTGCCTAGCATGTGTGAGGTCCTAGGTTCAACCCTCAGTATCACAAAAAAAGAAAAGGAATAATAAAGTACCTATGTTCAAGAACAAGCCAGACTTAGTTTATGAGGACAGGCCCTAAGTTACCATGAGGCTAAAGAAAGAGATCTAGAATTTTCAGAGTGTGTTTTTTGGAGAACTTACTGATGAAAGTATGGTTTAGAGTAGCAGCAAGGCCAGTTGGATCCTCACAATTTGGGTCAGAAAGAGGGGCATTAAGGATTTCCATTAAGATAAGAAATAAGACAAGGCCGCCTGCCATGTCCTTAAATATTCATCCTAGAGGGAGTATACATGGTTTATCTTAAGCTAATATCAAAGAGTCAGGCACATTGCTGGTGCCAGGTTCATTGTAAAACCACACTAATGGTTTTGTCTATTTATAGTTTTCTGGGAAACTATGCAGGAAAACCAACTGGGGTTACTTTGGAACAGTCACAGTGATTATAACTTAAGATGGTTGCAGTCATGTCAAGACAAATCCATACAACATAAAATAAAATAAAGTACAAGCACAAAAATGAAATTGGGAGTTACACACCAGATCTTTAGGGAAAGATTAAAGGAGGAGACTGGAAAAGAAAACATAGAGATTTAAAAAAAAAATCCATGGAATAAAAGTTAATGCTTGCCCATTTTGGTGGTATTTATTACAGATATTCATTACATTCTCTATTTTGGGTGACCTCTCTTCCCCAAATATCAATTAATTCAGGAAGACATCTCAATAACCTCAAAAAAGATGTTACCAAAATATTTATGTTAAAATATTCCCATTGATTACTGAAAAAATTATCATCTAGTACTCAGGGCCACTATAAGTAGTTTTAGAAATATTACAATGTCCTTAAATATACTATTCTCAGCCTTTTAGTCATAATCTATTTCCTGGGCTTCTAAAGCACTTGAGACTAGATGACATAAATTACTGCAATTCTAGTTTCATTCTAGTAGAATGAACAGTGTATTCTCAGGTGGGCTTTTTGCAGAATTTACATACTAGTCTTTGAAGTTACAAGTAGGACAAAATGTTAAATGGCTGAGCAGAACTTGGCATGCCTGGACATGTAGGCACATCTTCCAAATCTTGCATTTCCTGTCTGTTGCCGACCCGTTTGGTGAGAGATCTTTGCCCAAACATTAAAGAAAGCTTTTTTATTTGGAATGACTCAAAAGTTTATGGCACAGTGAGGCAGTCTTGCATGATTTCAAAATCCTGTGCTCTTCTCCATTTTGAATTATGGAAATTCTAGTGGGTGGAGAGAGAGACTTTATGTGCCTGGTTTTATTTTATCTAATTGTTCCAGAGTTTGTGTACTATTCAGAGTATTCTTTGAAAGTTCATTTATATGTTAATAACCACCATCCATAGGGCAAAATTGATATACAAATTATTAATCAGTCTGTATGCATATTTTTTGGACAATTACTTTTTACAAATAATACCAGTCAATCAGACAACTATAATTACTTTGTGCCTTGCTAATACAGGTCTGGTAGAGAACTAACAGTTAGAGAAATACTTATTCGTCATTACGAGGGAGACTTTCTTGGAATGGTTTATGGGCATATGTTCCATTTAAATAATGAGAAAATTACCAGATTTCTTCACCAGATTAATACAAGTGTTTTGACCTAAAATGTGAACATTTTGGTTTGCTTTTTACCCACCAATCTACTTTATAACAACTCTCAGCATGTATATGTAGGAGCTGTGCAAACTCAGATGTGACTCAAGGGGGAAAAAAAACCATTAAGACAGATATCAAAGCAGGAGGGGGAATAAATTCAGAGTGTTTTTCTCTAACCCTTTACTGAAGTGGTTAGCTCTCAAACAGAGCCACTGTTCCACAAAACTGTAAGGCAAACAAACTGATTTGAATTTGGCATCCTTCTCTGTTTGTGCCCCTCTCCTCTCTCTTTGCTTATAGTCTATATTCCAATGGTGTCCAGTCCTTCCTTTCATAGTATTCCATATAGACTTGGGCAGTACCCAAGGCTTCTAAGTGATACTTTCTGCCATCCAACATCAAAATTCTATTTCTGTTGTGCTGAGCCCTGAGTTAACAGCTCTGGAATAAAGCAATTCCTTGCTAACTTGCTAACGATTAGTGATGACTCTATTTGGGCCAGTCTGCAGAGGACAACTCTATAAAAGTTGTCTAGAGTTCTCTGCTCCCTGGGCCTCCTCACACATCCTTCCATTTCCTGCTAAAGCCAGCACCTTTTAGGAACCTGAGAGGTTGCATGGTCACATAGTAAATCTGGGATCAAAGTCTAAGGTAAGAACCAAGTCTATCAACCCTAGTATGATAGTTACCTCAACTCATACACCTAGGTATAGGAGCCCTAAATATTGGGAAATGAGTGAATTGTAAGACTGACAAAGGACCAGGTAAGCTATGCATGTTTAAACCACAAATCCCTTTGGAGTCTCTCACTGGAAATGGTTTAAAGTGGAAACAATGATTGCAGCATTATCTACTCTCAGATCCAAAAGTTGTCTTCTCAAAACAAAACAAAAGTACCAAAGAATAGGTCATGTTGACTTTGTCTTCCTGAGTGTTTTGGAGGACATGGCAGTAAAGAGATCACAGATAAATTATAATATTGGAAAAATGCTTTATGTGGCTCAAAGCCCTGAGAGCACTCTGAATGTCATAATAATTCTATAAAGACTACCAGGGCTTCAGAGAGGATTATCCTGGGATTTGGGGAAGGGAGATACAGTGCAGTTACTGATAGCCACAGGAAGTCACCTTTTTTTTTGCAAATAATATTAGACAAACCACTCCTATATTTTATAAACAGAGAACAGTCAGAAAGAATATGGAAAACATTTTTAAGTGGATATTAAAAGATGAAATGGTTCTTGTTAAAATTTTAAAAGTAGTCATGAGGCATTTCCCTAGAATTCAGAATAAAGCTTGTACACCTAAGTCTATTTGTTTTTAAGCTTCAGTTAAAGACTTTAGAGCCCACCTTTGAGAACTAAATCCAAAGTAAATCCATCAGGAAGGAAGATTATATAGTAAATATACATATGTTTGGAATGAAGCTTTTCTTTTTCTTAGAAGTAATATGTACATGAAAGAGGATTGCCTACTAAATAGATCTGGATTCAACCCTGCTATTAAAACTAGGTGTGGAATATTTTAGTTTTGTCTTGAAAGGTATGTGTGTACATGTGTATTTAATAAAAATAAATTGTGTTATTTAGTGTTTTTTTTGTCATGAATACTTGACACAAACTACTTTTAAAGGAAAGGAGATTTATTTAGCTCACAGTTTTAGAAGTTTGAAGTCCATGATTGGGCAGCCCCTTTGGGTTGGTGAGGATGGAGGATGGAAGCACATCTTAGCAGGAGCATGTATGTGTGTTGTAGAGCTTACATTGCCAAACAGGAAATCAGAGAGAGAGAAAGACTGGGTTCCCATAATCCCTTCTGAGCACATGCCTCCAGAGTCCTAAGAACTTCCCACTAGGACCTGCTTCCCAAATGTTGTAGCACCTTCTAATATCCTGGGTACCAATCCTTTAATCACAGTGGGTTGTGGGGGACACAAACCATTTTTAAACCACAGCACTCATAAATAGTGAAGTGGATCAAAAATTTTAAAAATTCAGGTGATTTTGTTTTCATCTGTTATATAGTCATGGTTGCCCAATTCCCACTGCAACCTTGCATTCTGAGATGTGAGCACATACACACCCAACAGAAATTGCCTTTAGAGTGCAATATCATATGTTTTAATTTTTTAAAATTTGTTCTAATTAGTTACACATGTAGTAGAATGCATTTTGACACAAATGGAGCACAACTGCTCATTCCTCTAGCTGTACATGGTGCAGAGTCACACCAGTAGTGTAATTACACATGTATATAGGGTAATAATGTCTGTCTCATTCCACTATCCTTCCCATTTCCATGGCCCCTCCCCTCCTCTCATTCTCCTCTGCACAATCCAAAGTTCCTTCATTCTTCCTTATTCCCCCCACCATTATGGATCAGCACATGCTCATCAGAGAAAACATTTGGCCTTTGTTTTTTGGGGATTGACTTATTTTGCTTAGCATGATATTCTATAGTTCTATCCATTAACCTGCAAATGCCATAATTTAATTCTCCTTTAAGGCTAAGTAATATTCCATTGTGTATATGTACCACATTTTCTCTATCCATTCATCTGTTGAAGGGCATCTAGGTTGGTTCCATAGTTTAGCTATTGTGAACTGAATTGCTATAAACATTGATGTGGCTGCATCACGGTAGTATGTTGTCTTTTGGGTATAAATTGAGGAGTGGAATAGCTGGGTCAAAGGGTGGGTCCATTCCAAGTTTTCTGAGGAATCTCCATACTGTTTTGAAGAGTGGTTGCACCAATTTGCAGTCTCACCAGCAATTTATGGGTGTACCTTTCCCCCAAAATCCACACCAACCCTTGTTATTGCTTGTATTCTTGATAATTGCCATTCTGACTGGAGTGAGATAATATCTTAAAGTAGTTTTGATTTACATTTTTATAATTGCTAGAGATGATGAGCATTTTTTCATATGTTTGTTGATTAATTGTAATTCTTCTGTGAAGTGTCTGTTCACTTCCTTTTTTTTTTTTTTTGGTGTTTTTTGAGTACTTTATATATCCTGGAGATTAGTGCTCTGAGGTGTGTGTGGTAAACAAACCCACGTAAATATGGTTATCTCATACTGGACAAATGTGTCAAAAGTGTACGTTGGAGAAAAGATCGCCTATTCAACAAATGGTGCTGGGAAAACTGGAAATCCATATATAGCAAAATGAAATTAAACCTGTATCTCTCACCATGCACAAAAATCAACGCAAAATGGATCAAAGACTTATGCAGTAGAACAGAGACCCTGGGCCTAATGGAAGAAAAAGTAGGCTCAAATCTTCATCATGTTAGCTTAGGACCTGACTTCTTTAACAAGACTCCTAAAGTGCAAGAAGTAAAATTAAGAATCAATAAATGGGATGGATTCAAACTAAAAAGTTTCTTCTCATCAAAGGAAACAATCAAGTATGTGAGAAGAGGGCAATATCATATGTTTTTATTTTTCCTTTTGAGAAAATAGGAGATAGACTGTGAAGATGGAATAGAACATACTATGCTGAAATTTGTCACTTTAATATATTTATGATTTTTAGCTGAAAGCCATGGGGAAACAGCAGATGCAAGAAGGACTTTATGCTCCCCACCTTCTATTTCAAATCAGGGTATAAATTTCCCATGAGAAAGTTGACCTCCCTGTACCAGGAGGTGAAGAACATTCTTATCACCAAAGACGAGGAGTTGATGCAACCACATGTCTCTGTACAAACAAGTCTTACTCAAATAACTCATCTTGATTGGTTTCTCCCATATATTTCCTAGTTACTTTCCTGTAATTTATCATAGCCCAAACTCCTCTTTTCTTTGTCTTGTCATGTCTCTATTATTTACTGCTCTTTTTAGAATTATATATTAGACCCATGTCATTGAAATTTTACTTTTTTCTCTGAAGCCCCTATTCCATGTAAAAATATTAATATCAAATAAATATATAGGCTTCTTTTTCTGTTAATCTGTGTTTTATAAGTTCAATTCATTTCATAGGCATCAGTCACAAAACATAAGAAGGTAGAAAAACATCTTTCCTCCCCTACAACCACAAATATAACAGATTTAGATGTGAGCTTAAAGTTATTTCAGGAAAATTTTCAAATAGAAAAAGTGTTGATCCATATTTCTGTCCCCCCCCCAAATTATTACCTTAATAGCTATTCTTAACCTGGGAAGAAAACAGAGACCAACTAGCTTAAGAAAAAAGGGGAAGTGGGGTTTTTTACTGTCACACATCATTGAAGAGTCATTTGGATTTAACCATAATAAGATCAAGGAGCTTTAAAAATACCATTGGAGGGGCTGGGGATGTGGCTCAAGTGGTAGCACGCTCGCCTAGCATGCGTGTGGCCCAGGTTCGATCCTCAGCACTACAAACAAAGATGTTGTATTGATTTGTTCTGCTCTTAGGCAGGCTCTCCCTTATGATATCAAGATGTCTACCAGAATATCAAGCTAATATCTCTATCAGTATGACAACCCTAGAGGTTCCTTTGAACCCAGTTGTTCTTATAAAAAAAAAAACAACTGAGTCTCATTAAGCCAATGCAGAACCATTAAATCCATTGCCATAGCCATAACCATAGCCATCAGGAGATTAGCATGGTGATCAAAGTTATGGTGTACACTGAGTGGCTAAAACTAAGTCATTTGCCACTTCCTGGAGCTGAGGGTGGGTCAGCTCCACACAAATCACATGTCTAAGTATAAAGGAAATGTGGTTCTTAAAAGGAAAATAAAAATATTACTATCAAAAGAAGAACAAATAGATTCTCCACAGATAAAAATAGCAGTTGTCCACCATTTTCCCACACATAACCTAATTCCATCTATTGTTCCTTCACTAGTAACATACCCCCCAAATCCTACTAGAAACTCATATTTAGCAATTACAATAATAAGTACTACCTGGGAAAATGTCCATTATTATTATTTTGTATATTTTAAATCTGTTAAGGCCACATAATAACTATTATATAACTAGACAAATGATGATGCTTTCAGTCATCATTCTGATCATAAATATGCTGACTCAACCTAAACAATTTTAGGTTTAACAATAACAGAAATTATTTTATAACATAACAGCAAATCTTATGGTGGGCTATGTGATTAATTCACATGCTCAAGAACTGAAGTGCAACATTAGTGTTATCCTCAGAATGTCAAGATGGCCATCGATATGACAGTGGACAGATGAGGTATTGTCTCTTCTTGTGATTCTGTTTTGGAAAAAGGAAAAATTTTCCCAAAGGTGTACCCTCTCAACATATCTATATTTTCTTTTACACATTAGTCCCTGAATTGTATCCCATAACTGTTCCTGAAGCAACCATTGGCAATCATTAGTTTGTACTTAAACCATCAGATTCAACCTCTGAAATTACTTCCCAATATTCATGGATAGGTGGAGGTGGGAGATACTGTTACCGCTGTTGACCGGTGACGAGTCCTTGCTTCCCCAATGTTGAAGAATAACACCAAAGAAGCACGCCGAGGCAAGGTGAGAGTAGAAATTAGAAGTTTATTAAAGGACAGCAGAAAAGACTTCTCCCGGAGGAAGAAGGGGACCCAAGAATTGGAATCCGTGGAAGGGATGTTGTCTCCCCTTTTTAGAGTTCTTTCAGTGATGGAATGTAGGTGGGAAGGCCGAGGGGTGGGACACAGGTGGGCCAAAGAAGTAATCTGGTCAGGAAGGACTTCTGAGTCAGCACCTTTTTGCTGGGGGCTGTTCATTAACATTTCTTTGAGGTGTACTTTGGCCTAGGGCCTTTTTGGGACTTCATTAACATTCCATGAGTTGTCCTGTGTTTTCCCTGAGTCATTCTCCGCATGGCCTCCATTTTAGATTTCACTCGATATTAGACCCGATTTACCTAACTACACTGACTACCTAACTTTAAATCTGGCTTCAATACTTGCGCAAAATTGAGGTTTCTATTATGAAGAAATAAGGGAAAAATAGATGCTGAATAGACATACACAGTTCTGTGCCTTCATGGCAAGTGTTAACTAGAAAAGATTTTGAATATCATTTTAGATACATCCATTTTTACATATGAGGTATCCAGGACTTAGAGATTTAATGACATACATGCTTACAAACTCTGCATAGTTGTAATTAGAACCCATATGTATTTGTCTTCCTTCATTAACTAGATTGTAACCTTTGTGAAGTGGGGGATGAAGTCTTTTGCATTTGTGTTTCTATATGCAACACAATGATTCCTGTGCCCGAGTAGTGGTTCAAAGTATATATTGTTGATTTTCTTTGATGGTTTATATTTGATAATGTTTTATGTATAGATAGCAAATTAGCTGTTATATGGCCTTAACAGATTTAATATATACAAAATAATAGCCAATATTCTAAGACTTCTGATTCAGAAAACATTTACCATTTCTTGAACATCACATAATTTAAATTATCTGATCATCAAAGAAGCTCTTAAATGGTAAAACTGTGTTTGGTCATAGTGATATGAGAGGCTATGTAGAAAATTCAAAAGAATCAACAATAACAATAGCAAAACCCCCCTAGTACTAATAAGCAATGATTACAAGGTTACAGGATACAAGGTCAACATAAAACAGTTAATTATTTTCCTATACACTAGCAATAAACAGCGTATAGGAAAATTCTGTTATTGTTAGAACCCCCAAAATGAAATATGTAGGCATAAATCTAACAAATTATATTAGAACGTCCAAAATGAAATATGTAGGTATAAATCTAACAAAGCATTTACAAGATCTACATGAGGAAAACTGCAAAATCCTAATGGAAGAGTTTTGGGGTGGGAATGGGAGAGTAATGGATGTTGAACTCAGGGGCACTCAACCACTGAACCACATCTCCAGCCCTATTTTGTATTTTATTTAGAGACAGCGTCTCACTGAGGTGCTGAGTGCCTCACTTTTGCTGAGGCTAGCTTTGAACTCGCAATCCTCCTGGCTCAGCCTCCTGAGTCACCGGCTTGCACCACCCACCATGCCCAGCTCTATTGAAAGATTTTTTTTAAAAAAAAGAATAAATAGAGGGCAAGTTATTTTGTAAATATTAACAAACTGATTCTAAAGTTTATATAGAAAGGCAAAAGACCCAGAAGAGCCAACCCAATATTGAAGAAGAACAAAATTGGAGGATCTGGCTCTACCTGACTTTGAAATTTACCACGAAGGTACAATAATCAGGACAATGAGGTACTGGTGAAAAGTACATCAATGGAACACAGTAAAGAGCCCCAAAATAAACCCACATAAATACAGTCACCTGATCTTGGACAAAAGAAATACAGTAAAGACAATCTTTTCAACAAATGGTGAAAACATTCACGTGCAAAAAAAAAGACATGGACTTTACACATTTCACAAAAATTAACTCAAAATAGATCACTGGCCTTAATGTAAAATGCAAAATGTAAAAATCCTAAAAGATAACAGGTAAAAAAAAATCTAGATGAGAATGAATATCATGCTAAGCGAAATAAGCTAATCTCACAAAACCAAAGGCCGAATGTTTTCTCTAATATGCGGATGCTAATTCACAATAAGGGGGCGGGGGCATTAGGGAAGAATAGCATTACCTCAGATTAGGTAGAGGGAAGTGATGGGAGGGAATGGGGATTGAACTCAGGGAGCACTCAAACACAGAGCCACATCTCCAGCCCTATTTGGAGATAAGGGCATAGGAAAGATAGTAAAATGAAACAGACATTATTACTGTATGTATATATGTAACTGCATGACCAATATGATTCTGCAACATGTGCACTCAGAAAAATGAGAAATTATATCCCAGCTATGTATGATATATCAAAGTGCATAAATGCATTCTACTGTTATGTATAACTAATTAAAATTTTTAAAAAAATAAAAAAAGAAACTAAAAAGAAATTTGAATAAAAAAAATCTAGATGATATTGGGTTTGGTGATGACTTTTTAGATGCAACACAAAAGGCCCAATCTCTGAAAGTAATCATTGATAATGTGGATGGTGGATGTTATGGTTTGGATTTGGATACCCCTTTGCCCCGTGCCACAATGCTTGGGTTAGGCAATGCAGCAATGTTCAGAGATGGGGCTCTTAGGAAATTATTGGGGTGTGAGAGCTATGACCTCATCAGTGGATTAATCCATTTTATGGATTAATAATTTGAATGGAACCACAGGCAGGTGTGTGGCATGGATGGAGAAAGTAGGTCACTGGAGGTGTGGCCTTGGGGACTATATCTGTCCCTGACCCCTTTCTGTATTTCTTTCTGCTTCCTAGCTACCATGAGTTGAGCAACTTTCCACTGCCTTACCCTTCTACCATGATGTTTCTGCCTTGGAGACAACTCATCATGGACTGAATTCTCTGAAACCATGAGCCAAAATAAATCTTTCCTTCTCTAAGTTGTTGTTGTCAGGTATTTGGGTCATAGTGATGAACTGCTGACTAACACACTAAACTTGATTAAAATTAAATTTTTATTTCTGCAAGACACTGTCAAGAAAATGAAAAATATAACCTACAGACTAAGAAAAAAATATTTTATAAGCACATATCTGATAAAGGACTGCTATCTAAAATATACCAAGAACTCTTAAAACTTATTATGAAGAAAACAAATAAACCAATTAAAAATGAGCCAAAGACTTTAACAGACATCTCACTTGAAGAAGATATATAAATGGCAAACAAACTACGAAAATATGCTCCATAGCATATGTCATTAGGGAAATGCAAATCAGGATAATAACAAGATACCACTACACACCTGTTTAAATGACCAAAATGCAGAACATAGATAACACCAAATGCTGCTGCAGCTGAAGATCAACAGGAACTCTCATTTATGGCTGGTGAGAATGCAAAATGGTACAGCCAATTTGGAAGGCAGTTTGTTGGTTTCTTATGAAACTAAACATACTATTATTATATGATGCAGGAATTGTGCTACTTGGTGTTTACTCAAAGAAGTTGAAAATTTATGTCTATACCAAAAGATGCACACATTATGTTTACAACAACTTTACTCATAATTGCCAAAATTATGGAAGCAACCAAGATGCTCTGCATAAGTGAATGAATAATAAACTGCAGTACATCTTATATAATGGAATATTATTTAGCACTAAAAAATATTAGTACCAAGCCATGAAAATACATAGAGGAAACTTAAATCTGAATTTAATATAGTCTTAATCAATTTTTTGGTCCTATACAAGAATATCTGAGCCTGGGCAAATTAAAAAGAACAGAGATGTATTTCTTACTGTTCTGAAGACTAGGAAATCCATTATCCAAGGTCTGCACCTTGAGAGAGCCTTCTTGCTATATCTAAACATGGTGGTAAGTATGCATCATGAGAGAGAGAGAGCAAAAGATCAAACTCACAGCTTCGAGTCCTTTTATAATCAGCATAATACATTTTTAAAGGGTTAAGCCCTCATATGTTAAATACCTCCCATTAGGGCCCACCTCTCAACCCTGTTGCACTGGGGACCAAATGCACACACACTTTGGAGGATACCCACAAACCAAAACATTTCACCCCTACCTCCTGAAATTTATGTCCTTCTCACATGTAAAATATGCCCATTTCATTCCCCAAATTCCAAAGTCTTAACTAATTTCAGCACCAATTCAAAAGCCCCAAATCCAGAGTCTTTTCTAAATTGGATATGGGTGACTATTCATCCTGAAGCAAATTCTGCTCCAGCTGTAGGACTGTGAAATTAAGCAAGTTATCTATTTCCAAAATACAGTGGTGGGACAGATATAGAAAAGACATTCCCATTCCCCCAAAAAACAAATAGGCAAGAAGAAAGGAGTAACTGGTCCTAAGTAAATCCAAAGCCCAAGAACAAAAATAATTCTAAATCTTAAGACGTCAGAATAATCTCCTTTGACTCCACATCCTGCATCCTGGGTACACTGGGGCAGACTTTGGGTCTCCAAGGCCTCAGACAGCCCTCCCCTGTGGTTTTCCTGGTCTCAGTCCATAAAAAAGCTCTCATAGGTTGGAGTCTTATGTTTGAGGATTTCCTCTGACTGAAGCTGCATGCCATGGGCCCCATAGTTGTTTGATTTGTGGGACTGATCCACTTCCACAGCTCCACTGGGCATTGCTCTAATTTGGTTCCCTATGGTGGCTCCATCCCTGCAATGAGTTTCAGTCTGGAGTCCCAGACTGCCTGATGCATCCTTTGGTGGAGGTTCTTACGTCACTATAGCTCATATACTCTGTATCTGCACAGTCAGCACCACATGGACATAACCAAGACTTAGCACTTGTGCCCTTCAAAGAAAATGGGCATAAGCCTCACCTGGACCTCCTTAAGCCATAGTGTGGGCTGGCCTAGAAACACTTCACCAGTGCCAAAGTGGTCCTGGGCAGCAAATCCTGAAGTCCCACAGGCTATTTCTGGAAAACTCGCCTTCAAGGTCTATATTTGCCTCAAGGACCTCTCAAATGCCTTTAGGGTCATTCTCACGATGTCCATTTTTCTTGCACATGCTTGATTGTCCTTTTGTCATATTATGACACAGAACAAAGGTTCTTGCCAGATGCTGGAGCAAGAAGTCTTGAACTTCTCTGCCTCCAGAACTGTGCAAACAAACATCTATTGTTTACAAATTATTTGGTCTGTGGATATTCTCTATAACAGCAGAAAATGTACTAAGACAAGCTATGGTACAGAAAACACATATAATACAATCTATAATCACCCTAATTAAAAGTACAATCAGAAAACCTTATACATGAAGCCTCTGTCTTATATAGTGCTTGACAATTAATGGATTCAAATATTTGTTATTAATGTGACTTAGGCCGTATTCTCTCTGCCCATACCAGACTCCCATCACTGTTTCCTCAAGATATTTGTGTTTTTAATCTTCCTAGTTCTAAATCATAAAGTAAGACTTTACTAGATTTCAGTTTTACCTAATTCATACCCTTCCTGCTGCTGAGATTTCCCTAAATCAATGGAGCTATATACCCATTATTAGTTGTACATGTAGATAGACTACATTTATATATTCTGATACCATATTTTATAATGTAAAAAGATAAGCAAGCAGTAAGAATCTTATAGAGTTGAAAGGTTAATTCTTCTACCAACCTCAAAGCTTCCCCCTCAGTTATATAACAGAGTAGGGAACTTATCACAGAAAAGTACTCCTTGGATACTGTTTTAGTCAGCTTTTTTACTGCTGTGACCACAAGATCTGAAAAGTACAACGTAGAAGAAGAAAAGTTTATTTGTGTCTCATTGTTTCAGAGGTCTCAGTCCATAGATGGCCAACACCAATGCTCTGGGCCCAAGGTAAAGTAGAACATCATGATGGAAAGGTATGGCAGAGGAAGGCAACTCAGGACATGGCATCAGGAAGCAGAGAGAGAGAGAACACTCTGCTCAACAAGGACAAAATACATAAGCAAAAGGCACACCCCCAGAGACCCAATCTACTCCAGTCACACCCTACCCTTCTAAAGTTATCACCCAGTTAACCTAATCATGGGATTAATGCACCGATTGGGTTAAGATTCTCATAACCCAATCATTTCACCTCTGAACTTTCTTATACTGTCTCACACATGAGCTTTTGGGGGACACTTCACATCTAAACCATAACAGATACCTAGAGTAATAATATTAATTAAGAATGTAATAAGAAGAAAATACAGACAGAATATCAGCAGCAAACAAGATAACAAGATATGTCCCATCCTCCTTTACCATTGGTAAAGATGTATATAAACTCTCCACTTCTTTTATTAGGACAGTGAAATATGTGAAGCAGAGTGTTTTACCATGTATAACTTTCTATAAGGCCACAGCAGCAGCTGAAACAAAATTCCTAAAATACTCAGTAGCAAAATGTGGGCAATACAGCAAGGACTATGTAGTCGACAGCCCTGCATTTGAATTCTTATGTCAGTTAGTAACTGTAAAATCTTGAATAAGTTCCATAGTCTTTCTGAATCTTAGTTCATCAATCTTAAAAATAAGAATATACATATTGTGTTGTCAGTGGGGTTTTAGCACAATGCCTGGTACAAAGTAAATACTCAATAAATGGGTGAATTAAAGCACAGGCTATACTGCTGTCAAAGGGGCCCCAAAACTAATGGATCAAACAGTGATTGATTTCTCTCACTTAATAGTCCCAAGTTCTTGGCTGTGCTCTATTTGTTGACTTCTGCCTGGGACCCAGATTGGTTTTGCTATCCTTTGAGTCACGGATACTGCTGTAGTTGTAGTCATTATATCACCAGTGGAACAAGGGAAAGAGGGAGTCTCAAGCAAGCAGCCTTATCCTTAAGGAAATGATGGTCAAATTGTCCACATCCTTTCTACTCACGTCCCATCAGCAAAACTTAATCTTTTATAGACCACATCCTGCTGCAAAGGATGCTGAGAAATAAAGTTGGGCAGCCACATAACCAATCAAAACTCAGGTTATCTCTAACTAAATGGAGGTTAGCCATCCCAACTAGCTATTTTTATTGCAGTAAACACCATAAAGGATGTTCCAATGAAGATGTCAGAATATGGGAGGTATACCACAAAGTACATGAATATCTTGAAAGATGATTAAAATTCAGCAATTGCTAATCCAAGAGCTAAAAATATTCACAAATACATGCATTTAAGCAACATTTATTAGGTTTGAATAGTTAAATCTTCAATCAGCAGAATCACACACACTTGGTTCCTGGGCGACATTTGAACAATACAAAGAAACATCATCAGTTGCTTGGGTCTGATGATTCAAGGTGAGTACAGAAATCTTGGCCTTCCCTTCAGGCCTTCCACAGTGCATTCTGCCTTGGCTACTTTATTAAATATTTATCCTCTCCTGAGTATCTATATACTTAGTCAAGTACATAGTGTCACAACCTCCTCCCTAGATCTTGTAGCATTCTTCCCTAGGAGGTTGGGCCTTGTCTCCTTATATTTCCAGCTACTAGCTAGCTTGCTACAAAATAAATTCAGGACCTATAAACTACATGGTGCTGACAATCTGAGTTTGACTACTCTCTGGTTTTGCACTTCCACTTTGTACCAGATAAAACTAACTTGGATATTAATGCCATCCAGAAGCAAGCTTACTATGCTTTGGGGGCTTGCCATAATATGCACGCTCAACCTATTAGAACTCAGTGTCCTTTAAGTGAGGTAAAAAAGGAGACTTCACCCTGCCAAATCCACTAATCCTTTTACTGGCTTTTTTTCCCTACTGGTCTCTGTCAATAAGGTCACAGTTTGCCTTTCAGTTACACTGAACTGTGTAGTGACTGCAGTAGAGGGGAAGCATCAGGTAAGGAGAGTCAGGGGTTCCTTAAGAGCAAAACCCCAGCTTTGGAGAAGGAAACTATCAAGGTAGTGACCTAGGACTGGAATGCACTTGGCTGGACACTAAATTCCATGACAGAAGGAATTATATCTATTTGTTCACTAAATATTTCCAATGCCTAGCACAGAATTTAGCATCCCATAGGAGCCAATTTTACCAATTACACGAATGAGGTAGTAAGCAGGGATGTGAATACAAATAAGGGAGAGCCTTGTTATGATAACGAAGATTGTAACTACACCAAATGCTCCCTATCTGCCACTCAACATCTCCTTATAGAAGAAATCTACCTACATCACCAAGTCTTGTTCCACGGCTAGACCCCCAGCAGGATAAGCTACATAATTTTCAGAACCCTGTTCAAAGTGAAAACATGATTGTTTAAAAATTAAGAATTTCATGACAGTGACAATACAACATACAAGGGGGTGTGCAGAGCCTTTCTGAGCCTGGGATACTACATGACTTCACAGGTTGCATGCCCACGAAGTCACCAGCCCAGCAGCCCTGTTTACATAAGTAAACCTGTTTCCCAGACCCAGCTGACCCAAGTAAGGTCAATTAGACCCTCTCTGGAGAACTGATCTAAGATACAGAGAAATTTAGACAGTTAGAGGAAGATAGGAACTGACCTCCAAGCACATGTGGCCTTAGAGCTGGCGGTAATTCTCAACCATGCACACATAACTCCATAAGCAGAAAAAAGTTTAAGGAGAGTAGAATGTAGCATCATTAGGTGAGATAATCAAGACAACATGTGACCACTGAGAGAAGAAAGGCAGAGAGAGAAACTGTCTGGGAGTTCTCAGGAGGCCTGATTGTATAGTCTTCTTTCCTGTTCTCTTGAGGCCCAGCTGTACTTCTAGAATCCCCCGTGCCCTTCTAATCAGCTCACAACTTGAGCTAATTGGAGTAGTATTTGTGTTTGTGGGGTTATTTTGTTGGGCGTTTTTTACTTTCAACTTAAAAAATCCCTGAGAAAGCCAGGAAGATGTAATATACCTCTACTATGACAACCCAAAAGATTGGGTTGCAGTTTCTTAATCTTTCCTGCCGGTGGTAAAATCCTTAACAAGGCTGGGAACACAGGTAGCAATCAAGTGACCAAGACAGAGCAGACAAAAAGGTTCAGTAGAAGTCCCTTTGTTGTTGTAATGCAGACTAATAACTGGTCAGTTAAGGGAAAGAGGGGATGAGGTAGAGAAGCATAAAAAATAAGTTTATAAATTTTAAACATTTACCTGGATATTTGCATACCAAATTTTGTAGAATAGGTCTGAGTCTTTTTTGTATTACAACATTAAATAGAATTCAGAACAATTTTCTTCCATTTTCCACATAGAATACAGCATCTATAATTTCCAGTTCTAATTTGTGTAAATTGTGTCGAGAACTTAAGGATTGTTACAAATTTAAATGAATAAATTTTTTTTTAGATTTCACTTATCAATCTTTTATTATTGTTTCATTAGCAATAAATTTTGACAGCAATTTTAAGTGACATTTTGAGTCTTCTCAACTATGTAACATTTTTAAAGAAATAATTTACATAAAGTTAATTTTTTCAGTTTTAATAGGAAAACTCAATGAACTTTCATGAACTCATGTACCTATTTAACTACTACTACAGTCAAGGCATAGAACATTTCCATTACCCCCAGTATTTCCCTTGTATTCATTATAGTCAATTTCCTCCTCCATCCTCCAGTCTTTGGAAACTACTGGTTTGTTTCTATCACTCTAGTTTTGTCTTATAGAATTACCTACTAGTGGAACCATATGGTATGGAGTCTTGTACTTGATTTTTTCACTTAGCATAATGTTTTTCAGAGTTATCTACGTTGTTGTATGTGTTAGTAACTCATACCTTTTTATTATTATTGAGTAGTATTCAGTGTGAAAATTTAGAATAATTCTTTTATGCAATTCACTTGTTGATGAACATTTGGATTGTTCTTATTTTTTGGCTAGTATGAAATCTTATGAGCAAATCCTTATATGAACATATACTTTCATATCCTTAAGAGTAAAGTGGGTAGGATGAGGTGTTAGATTATTTTTTATCTTTTAATAAACTGCCAAAATATTTTTCAGAGTTGATTGTGCTGTTTTTCATTCCTACCAGCAATGAATAACAGTTCCCGATGCTCCTATTCTCGATAATGCTTGCCAATGGGTCTTAATTTTAGCCATTTTAGTGAAAGTAGGGTATCTTACATGATTTTAATCTGCACTTCTTTGATGTCTGGTGATATTATGTATTTTTTCATATGGCTCTTCTTTGACATCTGTATATATTCTTTGATGAGGTATCTGTTCAAATATTTTGAAATTGTTTATAATGGTGATGGATTTACTGTATTATTGGAGAAATAGGTTTAAATATAGCCTAGACCTCTGAGAGAGACCATCTTGGCTTATGAGAAAGGACCTGACTTGATTTAGTTCCACAATTCCTATTGTAGTTCCGCTACATATGGGCTTGTGTGTCTTTGGGCAAGTTATTCAGTCTCTTTGAGGATGCCATACTCCAGGATCTATAAGATGGGCTAAATAATTGTACTGTTCTAATTCAGATATTTCAAGGATTAAATCGGACAGCTGATACACAACATAGAGCACTGCCATTGAAAAAGACTTTGGTAAACAATGGTGTTTGTAATTATGATGACAATTCATGGGAAACCTACCCGTCCAAATCAGCAGGCTTTCTCTAACAGGCAAGAAGCAGGCAGCTCTAGCTAGTGGTCTGCTCACTTTTCCCTAGTAGATGGGAGCTGCAAACCATATCTCATACAGGATCCTGTCTGGTACAGCAGAGATGAAATCTCTGTAATCCCGGTAGCTTGGGAGGCTGAGGCAGGAGGATCATGAGTTCAAAGCCAGCCTCAGCAACAGTGAGGCACTAAGCAACTTAGTGAGACCCTGTCTCTAATATAATACAAAAATGGGCTAGGGATGTGCCCCAGTGGTTAAGTGCTACTGGGTTCAATTCCTGTTATGTCCCCCCTCCAAAAAAATTCTCCTCTCTGCTTAATTGCAGACCAACAAGTACAGCAGGTGATTGGCTGCAATGGAAAACCGTGAAAGTTAGGACTATTACTATTCTGAAGAATTTCTGGAAATTTTACAAGTTCAAATGGTGCTTTGAATATTGGCATTTGAAAGAATAATTATGGAACATAGATTGTATTTGAAAAAAAATTTGCTATCAGTGTAATGTGTGTGGTTTCTGGGAGCTTGTCAGATGTTGAAGGGTTAAGATCAAGACTATTCTTCCAGAGATTTTTCTATAGTTTCTTTTTAGAGAAGACCTCTGACCACATTGAGTATACAATACTAAGAGAAGTCACTTCTTTCCCTTTACAGGAGAGTAAGAAAGAGGGAACAATGCTCGGTTTAAATTTTGGTCTCCAAAAGCTGACTTTTCTTTAATAGTATTTTCTTGTATTTCTTCTAGTTTTCTAGCATTTTTCAGTGTTTTCTAATGTTTGCCTCTGTTTCACTTAAAAGCAGTTTATGGATTAAATTTTAACTATATTTTTGATTCATATGTTTTTATTTCTCAAAATAGATTCTTTACTTTGAGATAATTTCAGATTTGTAGAAAAGTGGTATAGAGTATCCTTCACCCACTTTCAGCTTCCTCTAATGTTATCCTTTTACATTACAATAGTACATTTGTAAGAAGCAAACCTTGGTACATATGGTTAATGAAGATCCAGACATTAATGTGCTTTTTCTGACACTGTGACTGGGGAGGTGTTCAGTAAACAATGGTGTTGTAATTATGATGACAAGTCATAGGAGACCTGGGTATCCAAATCAGCAGGTTTTCTCTAGCAAGCAAAAAGCAGGCAGCCCTGACTAGTGGCCTACTCACTTTTTCTTAGTGGATTCTGATTGGTAACAGGTGAGATGAAAATTCCCTGTTCCCAGATCTCATCCAGCACACCACATTGCACATAACTGTCATAGCTTCTTAGTCATCTCTGGTCTTAGACAACTTCTGACTTTAGCTATTTTAGTTGTTTAAAAGTGTTCAAGAGTCCTAATCTGGTATTTTGCAGACAGTCCTTCAAATTGTGTTTATCTGGTGTTTTTCTTTTGATTAGGTTGAGCTAATGGGTTTTTGAAAATCACAGAGTTGAAATGCCCTTTTCATTATGTCATGTCAAGGAATATGTGATATTCACATGGCATCACCTGTGATATTAGCTTTCACCATTCTGTTAAGGTAATATTTGCCAGTTTTCTCCATTGCACAATTACTATTACCTTTGCATTCATCAAAAATGAATCACTAAGTCAAAAAGAGGAGCAAAGAGAACTAAACTCCACCTTCTGGATGAGGACCTCTACATATATCATCTGCAATTCTTCTGAAATATTTGTCCCTTTACCTCTATTCCTTACTTATTCAGTCACTGATTTATACCAGTATAGACACATAACTATTTACTTTATTCTTTTGTTTATGTTCCTATACTACATTATTTATTTTATCATTCAAGTTGTTCCAGCTGTAGCCATTTTGAGTTTCTTCATTTTGGCTCTTGTGTTCCTTAGACATGATACCATGATTTTTTGGAGGGGCTAAGGAGGGAGCACTTCCTTATTTTCTGGTACTATAAAATATTCCAGGCTTATCTTATATTTTTTTGAGTCTCAGTCCTAGAATCAGCCATTTCTCCAATAAACCCTAGCTTTTACAGTTCTTCTCTGTCTATAAAAATTAATCCCTGAGCCAGTTGTAGTGCAGGCCTGCAATCTCTGTGGTTTGGGAGGCTGAGGCAGGAAGATCATGAGTTCAAAGCCAGCCTCAGCAAAAGTGAGTCACTAAGCAATTCAGTGAGATCCTGTCTCTAAATAAAGTACAAAATGGACTGGGGATGTGGTTCAGTGGCAGAGTTTCCTGAGTTCATCCCTGGTTACCCCTTCCCCCCCAAAAAAATCAATTCCTTCTGCTTGGCCCATTGGAAAACTTTATTTCACAAAAATTCTATTTTCTAGACTTGAATATGAAGCCAATCAAGATCTTCAAGTTACTTCATATTCTTGTCCTTTGACACTATATACATGGCAGAAACCTAGAGAAGAAGTAGTAGCTCAAAATGGTGGCTTTGAAGTCCATTGTATATTGCAACTTCAACAAATCTTTTTTAAAATTTATTTATTTACTATAATTTGTTATACATGACAGCAGAATGCATTTCAATTCACAGTACACATACAGGGCACAAATTTTCATGTCTCTGGTTGTACACAAAGTAGAGTCACACTATTCGTGTCTTCATACATGTACTTAGGGTAATGATGTCCATCTGATTCCACCATCTTTCCTACCCCCACGTCCCCTTCCTTCCTTTCCTTCCCCTTTGCCTATCTAAAGTTCCTCCACTCCTCCCATGCTCCCCTCATCCCCATTATGGATGAGCATCCACATATCAGAGAAAACATTTGGCCTTTGGTTTTTTGGGATTGGCTTTCTTCACTTAGCATAATATTCTCCAAATCCTTCCATTTACCTGCAAATGCCATGATTTAATTCTTTTTTTAATGATGAGTAATATTCCATTGTCTATATATACCACAGTTTCTTTATCCATTCATCTACCGAAGGGCATCTAGGTTGGTTCCACAATTTAGCTCTTATGAATTGTGCTGCTGTAAACATTGACGTGATTGTATCACTATAATATGTTTTTTTTTTTTTTTCAAGTCCTTTGGGTATAGAACAAGGAGTGGGATAGCTGGGTCATATGGTGGTTCCATTCCAAGTTTTCCAAGGACTTTCCATACTGTTTTCCATATTTGTTGCACCAATTTGTAGTCTCACCAGCAATGTATGAGTGTACCTTTCTCCCCACATCCTCAACAACACTTATTGTTGTTTGTATTCTTAATAGCAGCCACTCTGACTGAAGTGAGATGAAATCTTAGAGTAGTTTTTTTTCCCCTTTTTTCTTAGAATAGTTTTGATTTGTATTTTTCTAATTACTAGAGATATTGAACTTTTTTTTTCATATATTTGTTGATTGATTGTATATCAGCTTTTGAAAAGTGTCTGTTCAGTTCCCTGGCCCATTTACTGATTGGGTTGTTTGTATTTTTGGTGTTAAGTTTTTGGAGTTCTTTATATATATTAGAGATTAGTTCTCTATCTGATGTGCTCAAAATGACCATAATACCAAAAGCACTATACATATTTAATGCAATACAAATCAAAATCCCAATGACATTCCTCATAGAAATAGAAAAAGTAATTATGAAATTCATCTGGAAAAATAAGAGACCCAGAATAGACAAAGCAAACCTTAGCAAGAAGAGTGAAGAAGGTAGCACCACTATACCAGGTCTTAAACTATACTACAGAGCAATAGTAACAACAACGGCATGGTATTGGCACCAAAATAGACTTGTAAACCAATGGTACAGAGTAGAGGACACAGAGACAAACCAACATAAATACAGTTATCTCATACTAGACAAAGGTGTAAAAAACACATATTGGAGAAAAGATAGACTCTTCAAAAAATGGTGCTGAGAAAACTAGAAATCCATTTGTAGCAAAATGAAATTAAGCCCCTCTCACCATGCACAAAACTCAACTCAAAGTGGATCAAGGACCTAGGAATTAACCAGAGACCCTGCACCTAAAAGAAGAAAAAGTAGGCCCTAATTTTCATCATGTGGGATTAGGCCCTGACTTCCTTAATCGACTCCTGTAGTGCAAGAAATCAAATCTAGAATCAATAAATGAGATAGATTCAAACTGAAAAGCTTCTTCTCAACAAAAGACACAATTAGTGAGGTGAATAGAGAGCCTACAGAATGGGAGCAAATCTTTACCACATGCAATTCAACAAATCTTTAGAGACATGACAAGGAAAAGGATGTTGAATCTCTAGGTACAGCAATGTTTAGAAAAGCAAATACCTGGCATATACAGGTTAGTAAAGTTAGCTAATGTAGATTCCTCTGGTACCACCTCTGGACTTACAAGGATCTAAGTTGTCTTCAGTGTTAACCTTTGTTTCTGCTGGAAGTGGGGTGGAAAAGATAACCTTTGTCTTCATGAATTCTATGTCCTGCTTTTAGGAGGGCAGAGAGCTTCCATCTGTCTGCTTCTTAATTACCTTCAGCTGAATAACCCTTCATATTTTGGAGTGGCAAACTCTGGTTGCCCCTATACATCAATGCTCAAGTGAAAGAAGTTGTTGTTCCTTTGTTTGTTTCTATTTTCCCCCATTTTTTTTCTTTCTTAAGGACTCTATAGCTTATAAGAAAGAAAGATCAAACATCATGGTTGAACAGGTCCTCACAGAGAAAACCAATCAAATGTAAGTATACTGGATGTGTGGAAGACAGTGTTTGTTTCCAAACCAAAAACTATTTCCTCATTTCTTCCTAACAGAACTCTTTGTATGAGTAGCAATGTAGCCAATATAGTAGACACTAACATAGTGGCAAGGGGTAGCCAGCTGCATAGACCAGTTCTCAGTACCATCCTGCTTGATTCCACTTCAAGACAATCTGGTCTCAAGGCATTTCTCTAAGTTTCCACTTCTTTCTTATTTGGCATTTGTAGCAGCCAAGGAAAGAAAGTTGAAAGGTAAATGAATAAATGGTGACAAGATGTGTGAAACCCTAAGGAGGTCCTGATTCACTTTAGTTCTTTTAGGTTGATTTATGAATAGCCTTGCCAGATTGATTCACATTTACATTTCTCAGGAAAATCGCTTTCTCTAGTTTCCTTGGGAAAAAAATTCATCAGCCCCATCAGTTTTAATATCAGGATGTAATGCATTTAGCTCCCTTAAGCAGCATTTCTCTCTGTAAAAATGAATTTTGATTATTGCCTTATCTCAACTTTAAAATATTTTTAAGCTTGAGTGATGATGTCTTGTTGTAAGAAAAATCTTATTTAGTCTGATTTAATTAAATCAGAAATTTTATTCTATGATTTAAATATACATAGTCTTATAGTGTAATTATTCTGGTTTATTGTTAATGTAGGTCATATTGAGAAAATAATTTTTGTCGTTAAATAACCTGCCTCATGTATTCTCTAAGCTAATGCATTTAATTACAAGTTTCTTTAAGTTGCCTTGGGAAACATTATTTCAAGCATCAAATCATAAAAGCCAGCACTGATGTTTTTCCTAACCTAAACTAGAATGATTGGTAGGTATAAAATAAAGAACAGTTTAAAATGCTATTCCAGAAAAATTTGAGAAGACATAAAAATGTTATAAAAAGTAATGTAAAGAAAGTGCATATTTCAGCTCCATCATTGGAGGCATGGCTGGAACAGGAATCAGCAATATCACAAATAGAAACATGAACACCATTTACTCTTAAACATTATCACAGAAGGGGAGATTAGAGCTCAGAGAGGCTAAAGGGTTAATGATTAAGATGTGAACTGCAAAATAATGTTTCTTTAGATTTCCAAAGCCCAGAACATCTGGTAACCCTTGGATAACATCAGAATATTTCTTTTAGTTCCTATGCATCAACTAACACAAGCATGTAAACTACCATGGGGGTTAACTTGCAGAAAAGTGATAAATTTGTCTAAATAATTATATGAACTAGGGATAAGGGTAAGGATAAGTTGTAGAGCACTTGCCTAGCATAGGTGAGGCCCTGGGTTCAATCCTCAGTACTGAGAAAAATAGAAGGAGGAGAAGGGGAAGAAGGAGGTAGAAGAATTATAGGAAGTAGACCCAGTCAAGGTAATTTTAATGTAGCCAGAGGGAAATGGAAGGAGACATCTTGGATGATGAAAATCTCACTCAGCAGGTAGCCTTCCTGCCCACTGTTGCACTCTAGTTCCTTTCCCTCTCTATAAAAGCCCTTGCATGTACATGAGTTACCCAAGATGGTGTTTTGGGGGAGGATGGTAGCACCTCACCCATTCTTCTCAGGGTGAGAATCCTTGAATATACATGATTTCCTGCCCCCCAACCCTTGACTCCTGAGTATTGGCTTTAAATTGGTGAGCATATGGACTTGAGTCAGAAACAAACACTACCATTTCTTTTTTTTTTTAATTTTTATTTATTTATTTATTTTTAATTTTTATTTATTTATTTTTAGTCATACATGACAGTAGAATGCATTTTGATATATAATACATACATGGAATGTACATATGTCAATCATATTGTCTATTCTATTCTGCTGCCCTTCCTATCCTCCCTACTCCTTCCCTCCTCTCCCATCCTTTCTCTCTATCCAATCTAATGTGACACACTTTTTTTTTTCTTTTTCTCATTACAACATCATATATGTAATCTGTATAAAAATGAGGTTCTCCTTCCATCTTCTGTGCAACTCCCCTTCTCCCTCTTTTTTCCTCCCACCTCTCTTCCCTATTTAGTGGTAGTCTTCTTCTCATGCTCTTCCTCCCTATCCCATTTTGAGTCACCACCCTTATATCAGAGAAGACATTCGGCATTTGTTTTTTAGGGATTGGCTAACTTCACTTAGCATAATCTGCTCTAATGCCATCCATTTGCCTGCAAATGCCATGATTTTATTATTTTTTAGTGCTGAGTAATATTCCATTGTGTATAAATGCCACATTTTTTAATCCATTCATCTATTGAAGGGCATCTAGGTTGGTTCCACATTCTAGCTATTGTGAATTGTGCTGCTATAAACATTGATGTGGCTATGTCCCTGTAATATGCTCTTCTTAGGTCTTTTGGGTATAGTCCGAGAAGGGGAATAGCTGGGTCAAATGGTGGTTCCATTCCCAGCTTTCCAAGGAATCTCCATACTGCTTTCCAAATTGGCTGCACCAATTTGCAGTCCCACCAGCAATGTACAAGTGTACCCTTTTCCCCACATCCTCTCCAGCACTTGTTGTTGTTTGACTTCATAATGGCTGCCAATCTTACTGGAGTGAGATGGTATCTTAGAGTAGTTTTAATTTGCATTTCTCTGATTGCTAGAGATGGTGAGCATTTTTTCATGTATTTGTTGATTGATTGTATAGCCTCTTCTGAGAAGTGTCTGTTCAAGTCCTTGGCCCATTTGTTGATTGGGTTATTTGCTTTTTTGTTGTTTAACTTTTTGAGTTCTTTGTATACTCTAGAGATTAGAGCTCTATCTGATGTTTGAGAGGTAAAAATTTGTTCCCAGTATGTAGGCTCCCTATTCACCTCGAATATTATTTCTCTTGCTGAGAAAAAAAACTTTTTAGTTTGAATTCGCCCCATTTGTTAATTCTTGGTTTAACTCTTGTGCTATAGGCAAACACTACCATTTCATTCACTTCAAAAAAAAATTTTTTTTATGTGTTCATTCACTTCTGATGAATGAACTTCAAACTTGTCACAATTGCCCTGACTTTAAGCTTGGCTGTGAAGGAGAAGTGCATCAACATTTCTAGTTTTCCATTTCTATCCTGGGAGAAAAGAATGAATAGATCTTAATCTAATTGTGTAAGTTAATCAAAGAATGAGCAAATCTCACATTTGTAAAGTACCTTACAGATGACAAAGCCCTTTGTATATATTATAATATTATAAAATATCTTTCTTGTTCTTCAGATGGGAAAAATGAACCATTAAATTGTGTTTTGAAGTCAAATTAGAAACCAGTTCTGTGTCTAAATCCTGTGCTCTTTCCATGTTTTCCCTTCTGTAAAGGGTTAGAGTTAGGGTTAGGGTTAGGGTTAGGGTTCTATAAATCACTTAAGAAATTATTGATCTTCTACTCTAATGGACATAATTAAAATGAAAGCCAAATATTTTTCTTATCTAGTATTGTTCCAATACTTAAAAATACTGAAGAAGGAAGGATAAACATGTATACTATTAATTCAAACATGTACTGAGTACTTGCTATGCAGTACACATTGTTAGGTGTAAAGGGAAAATCCTATTGTAAGAGTAATTTATAAATCATAAACACTAATATAGAGTGTTAGTATTTTAAGAGAAAACTCACAAATTAAAGCCTATAAATATCTGGATATCACTAGACTAAATTTCAGGCTCAAAAAATCTGGGTAGGGGATATAACTCAGCAGTAGAGTGAGTGCATGCTGGGTTTGATCCACACCAGCACACAATAAATAAATAAATAAGAACGAAAGAAGAGAAAGAAAAAAAAAAGACTAAAATACTTAGTTACAAGGAATCTTTCTTATCGCTTACTTCTATACCCACCTCTTCAAGATAAGGAAACCTAGAAGGGAGAGATTATCTGGCTTGTCAAATTTCACTCCATTAGCCAATGCCTGATAAAATTCCAAAAATTATTTTAGAAAAGATTAAAGTGTCAGAACACAATGAGAGACTTGAGACATTCTTTTTTAAGGGGAATGCTTTATTAAGAAAAACTTGTTTAAAAGGGGGTGGGTTGCTGCAGTAATGAAATAAAGACATTGCAATAAAAAGTGGGGATGGGGGCGGGGGGTTTAAGATGGGAAAATAGAGAAGGTTGCTTTCCTAGCTGCCCAGTGGCGTGAAACCAAGAAATTAGACAGGCAGCTTCTCAGCAAGGTGGGAAATTAAAAAAAAAAAAAAATTGGTGGGGGGGCCTTAACTGGAATTTAATACTGGACACTCAAAGCAGATCAGGAACTTGGGAGGTTGGGTATAATAAAATAAGGAAGAAATGTCCAGTGTCACAGCTGTTGCCACGGCAGGAGGCTCCAGCCAGAGAAGTCCCTCCATGAGCACAGGGGATTAAAGGAACCCACATTTTTAGGGCGCCTGAGGTGTCTGAGTACTCCAGTATATAGAAAGAACTCAAAAAACTTAACACCAAAAAACAAATAACCCAAACAATAAACAAGCACTGCATAGAAGAAGAAATATGATCAGTCAACAAATACATGAAAAATGTTCAACATCACTAGCAATTAGAGAAATGCAAATCAAAACTACACTGAGATTTCATCTCACTCCAGCGAGAATGACAATTACTAAGAATACAAGTAACAATAAATGTTGGTGAGGATGTAGGGGAAAAAGGTAAACTCATACATTACTGGTGGGACTGTAAATTTTGCAACCACTCTGGAAAGCAGTATGGAGATTCCTTAGAAAATTTGGAATGAAACAATTTGACCCAGTTATCCCATTCCTTGGCATATCCCAAAGGACTTAAAATAAGAATATTTTTGTGACGTGACCATCTCAATATTTATAGCAGCTCAATTCACAATAGCTAAGTTATGGAACCAACCTAAGTGCCCTTCAACAGATGAATGAATAAAGAAAATGTGGGATGTATACACAATGGAAGAATGAAAATATGGCTTTTGCTGGTAAATGGATGGAACTGGAGCCTATCTTGCTAAGTGAAATAAACCAATCCAAAAAAACCCCTAATGTTCTCTCTGATATGTGGCTGCTGACTCCCAGGATGGCGGGGGAGTGCGGAAATCAGTGTGGAGGTTCACTGGATTGGACAGTGGGTACTGGGAAAAAGTGGTGTAGGAATGGGAAAGACAGTAGATTGAATCAGACATAATTTTCCTATGTTCATATATAAATATATGACCAATGTAACTCCACATCATGTATACCCACAGAAATGGGAAGTTATATTCCATGGATATATGTCAAAATATATTCTGCTGTCACATAATTTTTTTTTTAAAGTAAAAAAAATTGTTAAAAAGTTAATGTTATCAGAGATTATTATATCCACTTTAGGGACATTCAATTGTACACATTCCTGCCTTACTCTTAACATATTTAACTTTTTTTCTAGACAGGAAGATAGATCTATATGGAAAAAGGTCTTATTTCATCTTTAAAACAATTGTGTGAAGCACATATGATTATTATTGTTTTTATCTACAAATAAAGGAATAAACTCAGAGGTCAAATGTATCAGACCTGCATTGTGTTATTGTTTATTTTTTGTTTGTGTTTGTTGTTTTATTGTTACTTATTTATGTGATATTTCAATACATGTATATGCTGAATGATGATCAAGGCATGGTAATTAGTTGAGACTTTTGGGGGACTAAAGTATCCAAGGACCTAAGATGGTTTGATTTACCTATAGCCAAGTAAAGGTGAAAGCAAAGAAAACCACTAATTTCTTTTTCAGTATGGCAATCCCCTACTTCCTCCCCTACCATACACTTCTATTACTGATATCAAATATATCCACTACAGAAAGTCATCTAATGGATTTATATGTATTCAATATCAGTAATAATAAGTACATGATATTATACACTGATTAGGCAAAGTTGGAGCATATATTTCAATTACTTATTAATAAACATTCATAAATTAATTGCAATAAGTTTTAATTAATAAATATTCATTTATTACAAAGTGAAAGGTACTGATGGGTTGAAGGGTTGATATAACCCCCTGGTAAAGCTCAAGTTCTCATTTTCAACTGTTTGAGCTGGGAATTTCACAACGTTTTGTTTCCACAGCACATGAGTGTAATAAATAGAAAATAGCTATTAACAGTTAATTTTCCTTGTGCATCACCTTATGTAGAATTAATGAAATGTAAATCTGTGAGATGTGATCAATAAGTGAACACTTTGCAGTATTCACTTTACCAAAGAGTTTCCTCATAATTCAAAACAATCTCAGCAATCTCAACTATCATTAACTCCTGTGTGTGTGTGTGTGTGTGTGTGTGTGTGTGTGTGTGAGATGGAAGTCTCCCCATGTTGCTCAATCTGGCCTTGAGCTCTTGGGTTCAAGTAATTCTCCTGCCTCTATTTCCTGAGTAGCTGTGACTCTAGGCATGCCACTGCACCCAGCTTTTGTTAATTTCTATTTTAAGAAATTTGAATAACTCATTAATGAACACTGCTTGTCACATGGGGATCAGTGGAACAACATTGTCAGGCATAGAACTCACGCATACATGATGTTATTAGCAACTGGGTATCCATTCACCTTAGTGAATGACAAAGAACAAAGGCAAGCAGATAAATATAAAGTACTAGCCCACTCAACTGCTCTTTAAAAAACTTGTCTCAAAAAAAACCCTGTAAAGTTCATACAGAATTCTCTTTTGAGAATGAGGAAAAGAAAGAAATCAGACATTGAAAGATCTATGATGATGTCAGCTCCATTCAGCTATGGCAATTGGCACCTGCCATAGTGAATTGGCCTCTGCTTACGTTGTGCATTCTGGGCATTTAGGGTCCTGACTGCAAATGTTAATTTGGCATACAAATTTGAGTATTTCACCTAATTAAAACTTTTGAGGATTTGTTTGCAAAAGCACCAATCTGAAAGAATAAAACCTCCTCTGTGAAGGTTAAACTCACTAACTATATATCATAAATTATAAACCAAATAATTGGAATAAATTACAAATAACATATAAATAACAATTTATTTTATATAAATAACATATAAATAACAAATTACAAATAACATACAAATAACAATTCTGGGCACCCATTAAAAAAATAAAACTGAGTGGTAAAAAATAGGCTTTTTATTCTCCTTAAAGTATAATTTTCAAAAGTTAAAATCAGATTCCTAAGTAAATATGAAATTAACACATAACACAAAATTTTATTGAACAATGAGAAAAGCAGTTAAGATGTTATAACGATTTCTAAGAGCAGTTAACAAGCTGGGGCACTTACAGGAAATTTAATAAAGAAATGTTAGAATAAGATTACTGGGTTAATATAAATGGGTGATGACCAATATGCCATAAGTCTCTGGAATTAATTCTAGCAAGAGATACCACTATCTTTACCTGATGGTTTCTGGAGTTACCAAGTGACTTACTATTTGGGCTTTTAACCATAGCATCTTTGAGAAGGACTAAGTACCTTCCCCATACCTCACTTGGATGGCCTTTATTACCATTTCTTATTAAAAGTCATGCTGCTACCCATCATTTTATTTTGTTTTGGGTCTTATTTTCAAGTCTCAGGTAATTTTTCTGATATGTTCTTTCATTACTTAGCTTCTATAGGATAATATCAAAGTGAGTCCAAATCAGTCCATGGAAAAAGATGAATATTCTAATTGGCCAAGGGTTTATGTTTTTTCTGCCTGTTTTATTTAATAGTTAGTCATTAAAAGAATGGTAACTTTCAAACCCAGCTACTTGATTTCATCAAATACACTTTTTACTGCTCTAGGTTTTTGGTTTCTATTTTGTACAAATCTATGGAAGCAAAGAAATGTCGGAAATGGGCTCATTATATACAAATACTCTTTGTTAAAGCTTCCTGAAAAATGTCTGAGTGTGCCTTCTTTAATTATATTTGTGATAACCCTATGCTTTCACTAGGTTTAGGTAGTGTAGAGAAAATATCTTTCAGACTAACATATAACTGAAAGATTTTCTTCCATTACTCACAACCCATCTATTATATGATTATTTTTTTGCTTTTTCTCTATATATGTTCCTTTCCCTATCTATTTCTTGGCCTTTTTCTACGTAGAATCTGATAAAACCTAGTTGCTTTTCAACAATCTTGATGGTTACCTGTTTTATAGCCTCTAATATATGTCATTAAAATAGAAAACAAGGAGTACTATTAAATGAAACTATAAACTCAATGTGAAATCCTGCTCAACCTCCAAATAAGACTAGTGAAAAATTTAAAACAATGAATTAAGAGAAACGTCTGTTACACAAATTTGTGCTTGTATTTATGATTACTTCTTTATGATTTTTTTCTAGAAATGGAATTACTGCATCAAAATAAATGAACTCTGGAGTCACACCCAGGATTTTGTCTCTCAGCCCCCATTCTTCACTTACTTGGTGACATTGGCAACTACTCCCTTCCTTGGTTTTCTCATCTGTAAGGTGGGCATCATATTATAGAGTTGTTGAATACTATATGAAAACAATTTGGCTCAAGCTTATAGCTCAGTAAATGATAAACAACCAAGAGCACCATTCCACCCCTTTTGTACTTTATCGTGCATTACATTTAAATGTCATCTCTTGTTAGACTCCTTCCTTGACTATCTCCTTTGCCCCAGATATTCTCTATCAGAGTTCTCTGTTTCTTTTCCATAACTTTCACAACTCACAATTATTTATTTATCTTATCTGTCTTGCTCATGGGACTGGAAGCTCCAGGAAGCAAGAGTAATATATACCTTACTCTGTTATACCATTATATATCCAGAACCTAGTCTAGTGCTTGGTAGACATTTAGTAAATATTTGACAATAAACAAATCTAAGCCCCATATAGGACAAAATAGTCTACATAAAAGAAGAGGACCTCTCATAGAAAATGTGGAAACCACCATTTTTTTCCTTCAGCTTTTACCACTCAAGGAATTGACAAGATTTATTTGCATAAGTGCTGTTAATTTTCCTTGTGCTATGTACAATAGGTATATTTTAATGATGCTTCTAAATACTGTGTAATTACTAAATATTATGTAGAACTGTTCTTATTGTATCACATACTAAAATAAGTGAAACTGATTTTATATAACTTGTGAGCATTCTTAAATAGAAGATATTTAATATATAAAATATTCTCTTTTTTTTTTTATACTGGAGATTGAACTCAAGGGCACTTAACCACTGAGCCACATCCCCAGCCCTTTTTGTATTTTATTTAGAGACAAAGTCTCACTGAGCTGCTTAGGACCTTGCTAAATTGCTGAGGCTGGCTTTGAACTCACAATCCTCTTACCTCAGCCTCCCTAGTGGTTGGGATTACAGGTGTGCACCACAGGACCTGGAAATATATAAGATATTCTTAAATATAATATAAATTCAAATATGGCCACTTATAAATTTTATAATATATGTTACAAATTTAAATATATCTTATAAATTTAAAATATCTTATCAATTTAAGAATTCTTTTTTTTAGAGAGAGAGAATTTTTTAATATATATATATATATATTTTTAGTTTTCGGTGGACACAACATCTTTATTTTATTTTTATGTGGTGCCAAGGATCGAACCCAGTGCCCCGTGCATGCCAGGCAAGTGCGCTACCATTTGAGCCACATCCCCAGCCCAAGAATTCTTAATGTAATATAAATATAAATATGACCACTTCTTAGTAATTTATTATGATTTTCTTCCAAAGGAATGACATATTAGATTCCTAGATATTTAAATTGTAAGTGTCCATAATCTCCATTTTTCACTCAGAATTTAGATGTCCTTCTCTGCATTTCATTTAACAAAACCCAAGCCTTCAGCAACTCAAAAAAAGCATATCAATATAGAAAGTCTGTATGTGCTCATTTGAAATACTCACTATGGTTAATGTATTGGGTGTGGTGCTGAAAGAGCTTAGTTTTGCAAGACATATACTTAGTCAAATGACATCCACAGAATTACTTCATAAATCCACAAATCTGATAACATCTGCTCTTTTCTCTATTCTTATTAAATCTTCTGGGAATTCCAGTTCATTTTATCAGAATTAAAACTAAATAGACAATCTCTTCTCATCATTTCTCTCCTAATGAGAATGTTCTTTTTTTGTTTCTGCATCTTAATTGTGTTAAGTAGCCAAACCCAGGGGCTCAAAATCAAATGTAAGGTCAAATCAATGGAAAAGAAAAGCAGAGTCTCAAGGTAAAGAGTCTTATCTGCATTGCCCCAAGTTCTGTTTTCATGATGGAAAACTCAGAATGAACTCTTCAAAGGTAAGCACATTTGAGAGCAAATCATAGGGATTCAAACAGATACAAACCTAAATGCATCTGGTTTGTCTGTTTATTTCCTAAAGTACTTGTACTACTAAAACTACATGAAGGAACGGTTTCACACTGTTGTTTCATTTAGTTACTTTTTGTGTTTGTCCTGCTAGTTTTCCATTTTAAAAGTTAAAACAAAAAGAGAAAAAGCACTCCAATGTAAAATCATTTCAGTGATAATTCCTGCCTTAAAAGTTACACATAAGTTACAAGAACACATAAGGCAGATGATGCAGAAAAAGCTTTTTTATGTGAAGATTTTCAGGCTTGGGCTGGGGATGTGGCTCAAGCGGTAGCGCGCTCGCCTGGCATGCGTGAGGCCCGGGTTCGATCCTTACCACCACATACAAACAAAGATGTTGTGTCCGCCGAAAACTGAAAAATAAATATTAAAAATTCTCTCTCTCTCTTAAAAAATATTTTAAAAAAAGATTTTCAGGCTTAGGGATATGATTTGAATGAATCTCCAGTGATTCTGTTGATAAAGTATTAGAAATATACAAAGCCTTAAAAATAAACATTAGTCACTATGTGATCCAGGCCTAAAATAATTGAATCTTAAGAAAATCATCTAGCAGATATAAAATCAATACCCTTAAAGTCCATTCAAAATCATTTTGCTTCGTCAGATTAATCTGCATTATGAAACAAAGAGGATCCAGTATAAATTGAAAGCTCTGGATAGAGAAAATCAAAGAGATTTGAATTTTAGGCCATAGTCTATTATTGCCAAGAAACTGTAACCTTCTTACTCCGGGTTTCAATTTTTTTCTGTAATTTGAAGGAATTAAATTAGCTCATACTAAGTATCCTACTAGCTGTAATGATCTGGACAGCAGTTTTCTCAGTGAACATCATAATGTTCAGAGGATGCTACTCACCTTAATTACAAAAAAGCCTTAATGGGTATTCTCCTCATCAAATGCTACTTTCAAAATGAGCTCCTATTTGTTAGGAATTGAGGGCACAATACACTGATTTTTGTCTTCTTCACAGTTTTGTTTAGGCATGGCCACTAACTCTTCTTTCCCTTTATATGTTGCAATACATATTGGCTTTGGGATCAGGAAAACATAGCTGAAATGTTGCTTTACCAGTATCTAGTTTATGACCACCTTGAGCAAGTCCACACTGCCCAGGCCTAATTTGACCCTTTTCCTACTGTGTCCCAATGGGCATGTTTGATGTATTAAAATAATCTTAGAGTTTTAGTTTATGAGGCAGCAACTTTGATGCTGCAGACTCAGAGGAGGGCTAATAATTCAATTATTTTCAGCAAAACAGACACAAAAAAAGACAAAAATACAAAATAGCCATTAAATCTCTCTGAGATTCAGTTTCCTCATCAGTGAGATAAACAGATTAATAGTATCTATTTCATAGAGTTTTGTGACGATGACATATAAAAAGGCTTTGGTATGGTGCCTGCCACCTAGTAAGTGTTCAGGTATTATTATTGACGATCTCTTCCTGTCTTGATGTATGCTATGGATTTATGTGGTTAGAAGAACTTTGGACCTCTATTTGAAGGTAAGCAGAGGCTGGGTAGTAAAGTGAATTCAAGGGAATAAGTGCCAAATTTGAGTTTCTAAAAGAAAATCTGCAGACAATAATTTTGTCATGCTTCTGTTTGGCAAATTGATGACCAAATGTGCTTTCACAATTAGGAATTTCTGAGTGAAGTTAAAGAAATCCCAAATTTGGATTATTTCATTAAAAATCATCTTCTGAAAATTAATATAAATACATCAAAATGTTTACAGTGACTATCTCTGGGTGGCAAGAGTATAAGTCAAATATATTTGCTCCTTTATATACAGTCAGCTCTCCATATTCAAGAGTTCCTTATCCATGCATTCAAGCATTTATAGTTCAAAAATATTTTTAAAAATTGTATCTTTATTGAACATGTAAACTTGGTTATTCTTGTCATTATTCCTTACACAATATAGTATAACAAGTATATGTACTGTGCATAGCATTTGTATTTATTAGGTATTATAAGTAATTTAGAAATGCTATAAAAATGAATGGGAGAATGTGTATAGGTTATATACAAATACTATGCAATTTTATATAAGGAACTTGAACATCTTCAGATTTGGGTATCCCTGAGGATTCTTGGAACCCTGCAGATACTGCAAGATGGCTGTATCATTCATGTATTTCCAAAAAGTGTTAACTTTATAATCAGAAAATGTCATAAATTATAACTGGAGGAAAGAACACATATATATTTTTGGATCTATTTTGGAATTTCTTAAGTTCTTCAGTAGCTGATTAGTATTTGCATTTTTATTATTTTTTTTGCTGTTAGTAATATAATTATTTATTAATAATTAATAATATAATTATTTAGCCCACTTCTAAGTTTGCAGAAGTTGCTGTCTCAAAGACTGAAATTCTATCATTTCAATATACCAAACATGCCCACTGGGACAGAGCAGAAAGATTCAAGTTAGGGGTGAGGAGTGAGAGGAGTCAAAGGAAACAAGATTATTTTTTTTAAAAATTATACATTTACTTTCTTATATAGACACATACATATATAAATAAACTCACATACACATACATATACACACTGTCCCCATCTCATTTCCTGTTGCTTTTTATACTGCATAAGGTTTGATTATTGCTAATGAAACGCAGCTGTGCCAATTCCTTGGGCTCTTTACCCATGTTTGCCTTTCTCAGATCTAATTTCTCTTGCCATTTAGTCTTTCAAAATGAGGCCATTCCAACAGACCTTGATCTAGCATATGGTTGGCAAATATCCAAAGAGTACAGACTGCATAGCCAGATTATTCAGATACCACAGATGTGGCCTCTGCTTAAATGACCTTAAATGGACCCCTGAGTCCAGAGGTTGAAGGCATGCTAAGAGACCAAATTATAAGTCAGAGTTAATGGGAAAGTACATTAGCCTCCAATTTATTCCTCTGGGAATAGTCATATGTTCAGAATTATTAGAGACTTCTAAGAAGGGCTAGCCTTATGAATGTCTTTTTAGAGACAGAAGAGAAATTCAAAACTGTATAGTTGAACCACATCCTTTTTCACATGTGAAAAAAATAGAGCCAGAGACACTAAGTATTTCACAAGAACCATTACATCTTTGGATATCTTAAATCTGAGGTGAGCCTGGTTGTAAGCAACAGGAGTTGTCCTGGCTAATCTAAGAAAAAAAAATGTGCTGGAAAACTAGTGGGTGCTCACAGAGTTCAGTTATCAGAAGGGATGAAAACAAAGCAGGTTCTGTAGCCTCTGGAATAGGAACTGTTCAACATTTTGACAGCCATCCTGGAAAAAAAGGAGCCAACTTTCATTTTACCCTTATTCCCGCATCTTTACCTTTAAGAATCAAAGAACCAGGAAGAAAGAGAAAGGTTAACTGACCTTGGGTCATCTGTCCACTCCTAGACCAGTAGGGTGCATTTATTTAAATGTATCATATTTAATTCACTCTGTGTTTGGCTTCTTTTAGTGGGGGAAGGTAGCATGCCTATTTTGTCTCCTTATATCACCGATGTCTAGTATGAAAACTGGCATATAGTAAGAGCTCAATAAATACTGGTTGAATGGATGTGTTTGGTGTTATCATTCAAATATTCATTATCTCGCGTATTTTTAAACTTTTATATTTCTTTCTAAAGTACAGTTTTCATTTTTAGTCTGTTTGCTAATTCATTTAGTTTTTTACACAAAGGAAGGTACACAATCAAATAATTTCAGGGTGCCATTTTAAAAGTCATTTTGTTGTAGTTGTTTGCTACTATGCTGATGCTGCTAGGTGGGGGAACCTACTTTGAGAACCACTCTTATGGTGGATGCTGTTGGTGCCTCGCCCAGATCCTCTTTATGGGGATCAGAGGTTCACAGCTGCCTTTGTTACAGAGAATTGCCTCCTCCCCTTACAGTTTGCCTCTCACCACGCCTTCCAGGGCACCCAGAACAAATAACTGACTAGCATAGAGAATCAAGTCAGCCCCTTGGCTCAATGTAAGATTAGTTCACTGGCAAAACTTGTGGGTAAGAATTTCCTAGTGGAATCAGGTACTGAGTCTGAAGCTAAGACCACATCATTGCTTAGCTTTTCCCTCTACCCTACATGTTCTGTATCCCACTGTCATTCTTTTTCCCCTGAAACAACTTTCTCAATAAAGGACTTGAACAAGAATCCCCTTCTCACAGCCAGGTGTGGTGGTGCATGTCTGTAATCCCAGCAGCTCGGAAGGCTGAGGCAGGAGAATAGTGAGTTCAAAGCCAGCCTCAGCAACTTAAAGAGGCCCTAACCAACTTAGGTAAGACCCTGTCTCAAAAAAATAAAAAGGACTGGGAATGTGGCTCAATAGTTAAGCACCTCTGGGTTCAATCTCTGGTACCAAAAAAAAAAAAAAAAAAGAATCCCCCTCTCAGGCTCAGGCTCTGCTTTTAGGGAATCCAATATAAGGTATATAAGAGTATAGGAAGACACAGAATAATGTGCATTAATATTTCTAATATCAATGTTTGATAAAAAGTGATCAGAGTCTGAGCCAGAAAATAACATTCTTTTTAAAAACTTTTATCCTTATTTTCAATACACTATCTACTTCTCCAGAATAACTTTTCAACATAAAGCATAATTACAGGAATAATTCTGAAGCATGGTTTTTAGAGTCTTTGGAGACTGAGCTGAGTTTGAACCCCATGTTTAACATTTACTAGCTGTGTATTCATTGATGATGAGCTATGTCCTCATTGAAAAAATAGAATGATAAAACCTTCCTTGCTGGAATTTTTGAGCATTACATTTATTCTAGGCAAAGTATGCAGACCCAAAGTATATTGATCATCAATGGTGTGCTGGAGCCAGCTCCTGGCAGTTCCCAAAAGCTCTTTCCAACTCCATGCCCAGTGATACTGTGATGATTTCTTGAAATTGGCTACAGACAAAGTATTTCCATTATAAAAATGTAGCAAATACTACAAATCAGGACTCCCTAAATAGCCCAGACCATTTACTACCACACCACTGTCTCAGTCTATAATTCTAGACCAGATGTTTCTTTTTGCTTTATATTCACATTGCCTTGTAAAGTTCTTCTGAATCTCATAAAAATTTAAAAATCAGTGTGTCCCCAACTAAACTAATTGCCTCCACCTCTATGTCTTCAATTCTGTTGGTAAAATAGCATCCTCTCCCATATGCAAATTAAAAGCCTAGGATTGGGCTGGGGATGTGGCTCAAGCGGTAGCGCATTTGCCTGGCATGCGTGCGGCCCAGGTTCGATCCTCAGCACCACATACAAAGATGTTGTGTCCACCGAAGACTAAAAAATAAATATTAAAAATTCTCTCTCTCAAAAAAAAAAGCCTAGGGTTATTCCTTTACTATAACAAACCAATCTAAAACTAAAGCTAAAACCCTGGGAAGTTTACGTTGTGATAGTTTCTCCATCTAGATTCAAACTCAAATCCTTTTTTCAAGTATATTCTAGAATGCATCTGATTATTCCCCTTGAAATTCATCCCCCACATCATCTCCAGGTTTAGCTTTATGAAAAGTGAATCTGACTTTGCTATTCCTCTGCCTAAAAGTCTCTGAGATTCTACATTTGTCTACAGGATAAAATCCAAGCTCCATAACCTTGTCATCCCAGATCCATTGTCATCTTGCTTTAGACTGTCTTTTCATCTTTATGACTTATCAGTTCCAGGTAACATTTTAGTCATTGACTACACACACTATTGTCTAATGCTTTGGGAATTATTTTTCTTCAGTATGTAGTAATAACCACATGTGGTAAGCAAATAAAATAAACTATGAATACTCATTCTATTTTTAAATAAAATATATTAAAATAATTAAATATATAACAAAATATATCAAAGCTATTAATTATACTCAATTCTGAAATGCATTTTATTGTATATAGAAACTAAAATGCATTTCAGAATTGAGTATAATTCCAATAAGTGTCACTATTACAAATCTGAGTACATTACAAAAGTAGAAACAAATTCTTACTAGCCTTACATGCACATTTTTTTTTTGCAATGTGATTTTAAAGCTCCTCCCAGTAAGTGGTGGTATTTGTTTCCCTACCCCTTGAAGTTAGGGTTGGTACACCTCACTTTGGCCAATGAGACAGTAAGTAGCAAGCAAGAATCAAGCAAAGGCTGGAAAATGCTGATGCATTTAGGACATCCTCTCTGGCTGATCTTAGGAACTCTGTAACCACCAATATGTGAACTAGCCTAGATTAATGCTGGATAATGAAAGTCATGTGGTCAAGTTCAGCCTTGCTGCCCCACCTGACATCTAGCCAACCACCAGACATGCTGTGGGGCTTTTCTACACCTTTCAGCCCGATCCAAACCACCTACTGACCCTAGCGGTCAACTGAGCCAGCCTACATCAGAAGAAATCCTAGCAACCCACAAAGTCATAAGAAATAATAAATATTATTTTAAGTCACTAAATTCCAGAAGATTTGTTATGGAGCTAAAGCTGATTTCTGAATACTGCTATCTTTTCCCTATAAAAGCCATCTTTATGTCTCATCAAAACATAAAGTGGCAGATGGGAATAGTACCAGAAATTTACTAATGTAATCCATTTTAAATAATAAAAATAAATTTACTCCATGTGTAAAATAATGTAAAATCCACTGATAAATGAAAAAGGAATTACATATACATGGATTTCTAATCAATAAACACCAACAGTCACAAATACTGTATTATCTGTCATTTATCAAATATTTAAGAGGTTTTTTCCATGACAAGCACAAAGTTAGGTCCTTTTACATACAAATATAAATATATTACTTAATATAAAGATCTATTTCCTAGATGAAATATGCATCTAAACAGATAAATGATTCTTAAAATAATTACTAATTATGTTTCATTATAAAATAAAAAACAATGATTTTAGAAAAATTTAAATAAAATAGGAAATTTATCATCCAGAGGTCAGTAAATTAATCATACATATATTAATTCTTTTAGTCCTTTTTCTATGCATTTATACATTTTAATGAGATTATTCATGTATACTATTTTATAATCTCCTACTGTCAATATCTCCTCATGTCAGTAAGTATTAGTCTACAAAATCATTTTCAAGAATACATAGTACCCCATTATATAAGTGTATACAATTTTATTTATATAATAAATTGTTTATTATTGGATGCTAATTTTTTCCAGTTTTTCTTTCTTATTATGGTTGCTACAACAAGCCTATGCAACTAAAGTCATGTGCCCATACATGGTTATTTGCCTGGGACAGATTTGTAAGGTGAATTTGGTGAGTGAAAGCAGTAAATTTATTTTTAAATGGGGTCTTGCTATGTTGCCCAGACTGGCCTTGAACTCTGGGACTTAAGAGATCCTCCTGCCTCAGCCTCCCAAGTGGCTGGTATTACAGACATGCATCACTGTACCCAGCTCTATCTATGAGTACTTTTAAAACTTTTGATAACTATTGCCAAATTATGAGTATGTCCATTTCACCAAACCTTGGCCAATAATGACTGCAATTAAAGTATATATACATATATAATATAATATATATATATAATACATGTTATATGTATAAATATCATATATGTTATATGTATATATAAAAAATTTTAAAACATTTTAAATCAATTTGATAAAAAATGGTATCACAGCAAAGTTGCATTTCTATGCTTACCAGAACTTTCAACAGTTCATATACTGATTATGCATATTTTTTGTATGAAATGTCTGCTCATGTATTTTACCCATTTTTATATGGAGTTTTTCTTTACTGTTGATTTTGCTACAGATCTTTGAAAATGAAGGACATGAATTCTATGTCATATACATTACAAATATTTTTGCAAATTTTTAAATCTTTAATAGGTAATTTATAATATAATTTTATTTTTAAATAGAAATAATGATATTAGAGAACACAAAATATAAGATAAATTATTTCCATCAACAATATTTCCATAAAATAACTATGATATGACAGATTGGCAAAGTCAACGTAACTGAGGCTCCACAATCAGTCATGAAAATAGCCAGAATAAACTATGCTATATTAACCATGCTCTGGTTCCCTGTCTGTTCCCATAGCACAGCCATGGCTTATAGGCAGGTCTATGTTTATATCACTTAATTGTCATGACATACAATAGTAAACAGAAAATAATGTAATGCTAAAATAACAACACTGGAACCTAAACAGGACACATTTCTGAAAATCATCCTAGTGCTGTACAAATTTTTTGCTATTTTAAAAATGGAATGAACACCCTCAAATCACAGTATTTCTCATTCTCAAATTGCTATTTGATAATTGTCATAACATCAAAGACCATAGCTAAGGATCAAAAAGTAAGAACTGCAACCATCTTAGTGTTACCGCTGTTGACTGGTGACCAGTCCTTGCTTCCCCAATGTTGAAGTATAACACCAGAGAAGCACGCCGAGGCAAGTGGAAAATAGAAGTTTATTAAAGGACAGCAGAAAAGACTTCTTCCAGAGGAAGAAGGGGACCCAAGAGATGGAATCCATGGAAGTGCGGTTGTTTCCCCTTTTTATAGTTCTTTCGGTGATGGAATGTAGGTGGGAAGGCCCGAAAGGTTGGGACACAGGTGAGCCAAAGAAGTAATCTGGGCACTTCCAAGTCAGCATCTTCAAGTTTGCTGTTCATTAACACTTCTTTGGGATGGACTTTGGCCTTGGGCTTTTTCCTGGACTTCATTAACGTTCCAGGAGAGTTGCTCGACTTTTCCGGGAATTCATTCTCAACATGGCCTCCATTTAGATTTCACTCGATATTAGACCCGATTTACCTAACTACACTGACTACCTAACTTTAAATCTGGCTTCATTAGCTTACACATAAATTCAAGCTCATCCCAATTTTCATTAATCTTCCATCTCTCTTATATATCATATTAAAGTAGCCACAGTGATAAATGTCTTAGGCATCTAGTTATGAAACTCTGAGGAAAAGCCAAGGTTTCTTTGTGGACTTCATTTATTTTGTAAAAATGATTGTGTTAGTTGTAGACATTATTATTCTCCTTTATATAAAGTTCTGTAAGAAATAAAAGAACAAT
Source organism: Marmota monax (assembly GCF_021218885.2). Taxonomy (NCBI): domain Eukaryota; kingdom Metazoa; phylum Chordata; class Mammalia; order Rodentia; family Sciuridae; genus Marmota; species Marmota monax. The sequence goes on from NW_026695212.1 coordinate 7,028,597, forward strand.
CCAAAAAAAAAAAAGGAAAAATTCAAGAATTAAAAGGGTCACTGTTTGCTCAAAGAGACCTTAAGTCTCACCCTTGGGCTTTTCTGGCAATAGTTCACTCTTGCTTCTGCCATCACAAAGAGTTATACCATACATAATAGTCCAGCCAGTCTGATCAGCTCTTCTCTAAAGATTCCAGGTTTGCACATGCAGTTCCTCTCTTACCACAGTTTTTGCTCTTCGGCACAAATAACTACTTTGCAAAGTTCCTGTTGCTGCTCTTTCTATAATACCTTTGTAGAAGACCTCTACTTCTGCACTTACCATGTCATAATAATTTGTTAAATTTTTTTTTGTCCCAGGCTAAGGACATTTATCTTTATAATCTTAATATCTAGTAAAATGTCTGGTACAATGTAAGTGCTGACTAAATATTTTTCTGTTTTTTTATGCCTTATCTCCTTGCAAAAAGAATTGAATATGTCTTACAGCAATATACACAGTGTGATGGGATTTAAAAAAAGAAAAAAGCAAAGGGAAAAATGTTTAATTTAAAATTTAAATTGAACAAGACACTGTGGCATGAATCTGTAATCCCAGTAACTTAAGAGGCTGAAGCAGGAGGATCACAAGTTCAAGGCCAGGTTGAGAAACTTAGTGAGATCCTGTCTCATATTCAAAAATAAAAATAGGTCTGAGGACATAGTTCAATAGTAAAGCACCCTGTGTTCAATCCTCAAAACTGCAAAAGAAAAAAATAATTAATAGGCTGAGTAACAACAGGTCTGAAAAAAATAATTAATGTTAAAAAATTGGGGGATTTCATACTATTCTAATTTGAAAAAAAAATTAAGGAAAAAATTAAGAATTCCAAAAATATTTTAAGCCTGTATGACTTATGTGAAATATAAAAAGTTTGTTTAAACATCAAATGAAGTAAATTCTTTGATTATTGTAAATGTTTGTTCTGTGTTTGAGCCACTGGTATCCATTTTTGCTATTTACACTTAAGCTTCAGCATTTTAATTAAGTGGTTATATTGTTGAATTATATGTCTATAATACCAAAAAACTATTTTCTATACCCATGAACAAAGGTCAGCATAAAGGTAGCCCTCGCCAGAAGTAGGGAAGTAGACACATTTTGTCCTGATATTCCCTCTTTCATATCATGGACTCTCCCAGGCCATCAGTAAATGAGCACAAATAATTTTCTAAGAGACAACTTAAAACAAAAGAAATTAAAAGCAAATACCAAAGAAAAAAGTAAGAAAAAAACAGATAATTATATGAGAAAAACTGATAGGTAGCAGACAGATATGAGTGGTGGAATAATTCTATGAATTGGACTACTGTGCTGACCCCCAACATGCTTTCTTTTAGAAATCAATTTACCTGAGGTCACTCTGGCCCTGTACTTGTTTGAGTCAATAGGATATGCTACATTCCTCAACAAATTACCTATTATTTGCAGGAGAAATGCAGGCCCAAAGACTCCTCTTTGCATAGAAAAAGAACATGTTACCCTGGAGTGGGGACTTTTGTGACCTTTATACAGACCAGATTCCAGGACTTAAGAAGACAACAAATAATTAGAAGCAAAACCCCCTAAACCATAAAATCTGTCAGAAAAAGTTCCAATTAGAACTGGTCAGCATGGGCCAGAATGACCCAGAGTTGCCTTTAGATATTTGGCATGTCATTATAATAGTAAAATATCCCCTTCATGGGGTAATACCATGCATAGCAGGGACTTGAAAGTCAATGCAATCCTGCTGTCAGTCAAAAGTTGTAAGGTGGACTTGAGAAGGGTTCTCTTGAAACTTGCCTGGGCTCTCCAATGAAACTGGAGGGCAGGAGGGGCACACTGTCCTCTCCTCTCTGAGAGGACCCACTCTCTACTTTTCTACCCTGGGAGTGTCCCTCTTACCCTTTCTTTTGTCTTCTAATAAACTCTTGCTTACAACTATGTGCAGCTCACTTGAAATTCTTCAGGGAAGACTGAAGTGGTCTGAGAACCCCATGATTGCTTCAGCTCCATAGGCAGATCTTGATATGTAACAAGCATCAGAGAGGCTACCACAATTGAAGGTAAAACTAAGTACTGACTGTCCTGGTTCATGACAAAAAAAGAAAGGCAGATTGGGGCATATTAACCCTATAAGATAATTAAAGAAAATATAAGGCCATAAAAATAAACACTTCAGAGCTCTGAGAATTTACCTCTTCGTAAAATTGGTGATATTTTCCTTAGGGAAAAGAAAAGCTTCAGAGATGCTTTCCTTTGCCTATTTCTTATGTCAGTTTAATTTCCCCTGTCAGATTCACACACTTTCCATATTTTTTTATAGCTGTTTGTACTTCATCTTTGCCTGGATTACTCCTTACTGACCCTAAGGTATTAATTGCTTGCAGTAAACCTTTCTTCACCTATTTTCCTCCCTGGTTGTTCACCAAAGTGCTAGGGTGTACCTCCATACTGTTCTAACATTTACAGATACTAAAAGGAGAAGTAGTTTATGAACCAACAGGGGAAATTTGACTATTCAAATCACAGCAATAATCTTATCTACAGATAAAATAATATTTTATAAAATGCAAACATAATACTTTGCCCAATCTTCTATTTTAACTCAGAAAAAAGAAAGAAGATGGAATTCTATCTAGTGTAAGGACATGGCATGTGGATCTTAAAGGAAACCACCTGAGTACATCTGGGTTCACAGTGACCTTTGGGATGAGGAATTAGTCATCTGATCAGTGGGAAACTAACTTTCATGGACCATATTTTCTATAGACAGAGAAGTCTTGTTAAAGGCCAGTGTTCATGCATAGCATGCCATCATGGCCTTACTTCTACTTCCCATATCCATATTTTCTGATAAGAAAGGTAAAGCTTGGTCCTTTGCCCACATGTGGAAGGAGGTTTGTCCTTTGTTTTCTTTTCAACTGCAATAGTACGATGTATTAAAAGCTTTTTTGTATTCAAGATAAAATTTTGTTTCTTTATTTTCTAAATTAAGGTAGTTGTTTATGGATGAAGTAACATTTTAAAAACCATAAATATTAAATATGCTAATATATTTTGCTTTATCATTTAATTATAAGGTTGTCTTTTATTATGAGAACGCATTGTTCACTATTGCTTTATTTTATTTTATTTTTTTAAATAACCAGATTTTCTTTCTTTTCTTTTTTTTAGAGAGAGAGAGAGAGAGAATTTTTAAAATATTTATTGATTTATTTTTTAGTTTTTAGCAGACACAACATCTTTGTTTGTATGTGGTGCTGAGGATCGAACCCGGGCCACACGCATGCCAGGCGAGTGCACTACTGCTTGAGCCACATCCCCAGCCCCTCACTATTGCTTTAAAAGTCTACGAGTTCTCATGGTAAAAGACTGAATTAAGGGGAAAAGGAGACTTATACACTTTTTCCAGAACCTTAATATTATCACTTGTGCTGTAAAAATTGGATACTAAACTCCCACAAAAGTAAAATCTTCCTTCACTTGTAAACAAATATTTGTTGTATTTTTGAAAAATAAAGAATGCAGTTAACCAAAAATAATATTATTGCAGCTTCTTACTTTGATTACTACAAAAAATACAAAAGTGATTTATATTTTTTAGCTTATGTCACTTCCTCCCTAAGAGTCTTTTGAAACCAGAAATTGTATCTTTCTCATTTCTATCTCTAGTGCCAATCCCTGCATATTAAGTGTTTTCTGGATGAGTGGGTGGATAGATGGATGGATGGATGGATGAATAGGATAGATAGAATAGATGGACAGGATAGATAGATAGATGAAGAGAATAAATGGGATATTTGAATAGGTGTATGGTTTAAGGAAGAAATGGAAAATGAGTGGAGTAGACAGATGGATATCTAGAATGATTAGTTAGAATGGATAAATAAATTGCTGGAATTAATGGGTAGCTGAAGAATTCAGAAGCTTGATTCAGGTGAGTCAAGGTATATAGATACTACAATGTGTTAACATATATTTAACATATATATAACATATATATAACATATATATAACATATATAACATATAACATATATATAACATATATTTACTACTCACCTCTAGATGCTGAAAATGTAATGGGTGGTGAAGTTCACAGTGGTACAGGGAATACAGATAAAAAAGATAAAAGTAATAATACAATGTAATAAGTACTAGGATGGAGGTTTCAAGTCTCATGGCATAATAGAAGAATAGAAAGGACATTTTTTTTTTAATGTAGTAATCAATCTGGGTCTTGGCAAAGGTAATTTTTAACAGTGTGACCTGAAATGTTACATGAGGAAATCATATGTAGAACTGTATGGGTTCATTAGAAAGAGCTTAGTTAGGTTGGCAAAAGTAGAAGAGAAAAGGTAATTCCAGGAAAATGTGCCAAAGTACAGATATAAAATTGCATATGATGGTCAAGAAATGGCAAATTATTTGGTTGGCTTGAACTTACAGCAAAAGAACCCACAGAGTCATTTATTTTGACATTTCAGTTTTATTTAACTCTTAGAGTTTATCACAATGTATTTCCAATTCCTGCCACACAGCTTGCCTTTTTACTTATCCTATATTCCTTAGCTCTATATTGACTTCTTAATGTGTGGATGTTATCAATAGCCACTATAAGCAAGATATGGTTAGCGATACCAATGTTCATATCTGGTTTATAGTTAAAGGTAAAAGGTCTTGATGAAAGACTTGGAACCATTTAAATTCTGAGTAGAATACTAGAAGTAGATACTGCTATAGAATCAATCTTGAAGTATTTCCCTAAGATTTTATGTATATATGTATATATATTAAACTTTATTTATTTATTTATTTATTTATTTATTTATTATGTGGTGCTGAGGATCAAACCCAAAGTCTTGCAGGTACGAGGCAAGCGTTCTCCTGCTGAGCCATAACCCCAGCCCCAAGATTATATATTTTATCAAATCTACTCAAGTTAAAATATTTAGCATAGGGGCTGTAGCTTAGTAGTAGAGCTCTTGCCTCGCATGTGTGAGGCACTGGGTTCCATCCTCAGCATCACATAAAAATAAACAAATAAAATAAACATATTTTTAAAAATTAAAAAAAAATATTTAGTATGAAAATAAGGTATCAAATCATGCCTAGGAAAATAAGAAGAAACTATAAGAAATAAGGATTGATTGCCAAAATATATCTCATTTAATCTTTATAACTTTAAAAGATAGATACTCTTACCTTTATAATGAAAAACTAAACTTTAGAGAGATTCAACAGTTTTCACACATTTGCTGATCTAATCATTGGCAGAAATGGGACTCAAATCCAGTCTATCTGCTTTCAAACCTCTTAATGAAAATGCTCTAATACTACTTAAATTCAGAAGCTCAGATAATTATGTGAAAAGATTTACTTGAGAGGGATGGGGTAAAAGAACTTGATTTGGACTAGCAAATCTAAAAAAAAAAAAAGATCACCATATTAGGAACAATTTATATTTTAATTTTGCAAAGAAGTATATAAAATTGCAGTATAGAATATATAGTTTAGTAATATAAAACTGTTAGGAATTTTATACAGCTATTCTGCTTTTTTTTATGTCAATAGTGTTAATGATGAAAAGCAGGCCCAAGGAGAGTGGAAAGAAATATATTGATATTCAGGAAAAAATGTTCTGTGTTTTTAAAAACATTTATCTTTTTTTTAAAAAGTAAACAGTACTATAGCAAAAATCCTGTACTTATATGAATAGATGCTTTGTTCTTATTGTTGCTAATACAGGATGAATATCCCTTTACCCAAAATGCTTAGACCCAGAAGCTTTTAGAACTACAGTTTTTTTTTTTTTTTTTTCAGATTTTGGAATGTTTGATTATATAATAATAAGACATCAGGAGAATGGAACCCAAGCTTACATGTGAAATTCACTTACATTTCATATACACCTTACACACATATACTGAAGGTAATTTTATACAGTATTTTTAGTGTGTCTTAACTATAATCCGTATCACATGAAGTCAGGTATGGAATGTTCCGTTGCAGCATCACATTGGTGTTCAAAAAGTTTCTGATTTTGGAACGTTTCATGTTTTGTATTTTTGGATTAGGGATGCTCAATTTACATTTTCTTTAGTATCCATTAGTATTTTTTCAAACTATAGCTATTTTTGAGACAAAATATTAAAGGTAGAAAAAAAAAGTGTATTCCAAAGGATCACTGTGTAGCGGGGTTTAGTGGAAATTAGATCGAGAGATCCTAAAAGGAAAGTAAAACGTGGTTAAAAATAGAGTTAGGCTGGGAGCAGTGGCACATACCTGTAATCCCAGCAATTTGGGAAGGAGGCTGAGGTAGGAGTGAAAGAATAAAAGAAATTGAAGTTAAAATGTAAAGGACCAGGTTTTGTAAAGTTTCCAAGCTGCACTCAGAGCCTGAAATTCCTGTGGCAGTTAAGACAATTCCCGGAACTGCCTGTTAGATGTGTGTCGAAATCTTCCCCTGACCACCTAGTTACTAAATAACCCCTTCCCAGAAATCGTGCAGCTCAGCACGTATACATCTCAGGGCTTCAACCAATCAGTTTAAATATATACCTATCTTAGTACTGACCAATCACCCCCGCCCGACCTGTTGCCACCAGTGAATGTGCTAATCGTGTTTTAGAGTTGTTATTTGATTTTCCCGCGGTGTGTGATGATTTGCTAAAGGAGGCTATGATGTATGTAAGGCCCCTGCCCTCTCTAAAGAATGTATATAAACTCTGCTCAAGTTGTTCTTGGGGCTCTTGGTTCTCTGCTCTTCTGAAGTGAGCTCTGAGCCCCAGCATGCTGGACCCCCAATAAACCCTTTGCTGTTGCATGAGACGGTCTCTTGGTGGTCTTTTCCTCCGACCCTCGCCCGACCTTTTCAGGAGGACTGAAAGTTTGTGGCCAGCTTGGGCAATTTAGTGTGGCCCTCTGTCAAAATAAAAAATAAAAAGGGCTAGGGATATAGCTCAATGGTAGAGCACCCCTGGGTTCAATCCCCAGTACTGCAAATTTTAAAAAATAATAATAAAACAGAGTCAGGGGGGAAAAAAAACACCCCAAAACTAAAACTTTATATTTAGTCTCTGGGGAAAAGGGAGAGAAAAGAGCAACCAAATTATGTCTCCTGTTAATAAAAGGGGTTCAAAAGGAAGAGAATGTGGAGGGACAAAAATTTGCCTTGTCACTAACCAAGATGCATAGCTTTCTTACACATTACTGATAATATTTTCTTACACATTACTGATAACATGTTGTTACAAATGATTTCTAATTTGGTCTTGAGGTCTCTTCCTGCAAAGTGTCTTTAATTCTAGCCCTGCTCTGTGAGGGCCCCAGGAGAGCTGATTGAGGGTGTTTACAGTGTACTTTTCAGGGGATTCTTCTTAATCCTGGTGGATGACCTAATGCCTAAGTATCTACATATGAATAGGTGTCTCTCTCACAGGAAACTTATTCATACAAACATGATATATGTGTGGCTCTTGTCTGATCTAATCTATTTTATTCCTACCAAGATAGTCACTCTCTAGGACAACTCCTAGGAAAGAAGTCGGGTTCCAATGTGTTGGTCAGGTGAGACACACAGGAGGCAGTACAACAAAACACAGGAAATAACAGAAAAGGTTTTATTACCTACAAATCTTAGAAGTCAGCATGCTTTGTAGGGCCTATAGGGAGTCATCTAGGATCTGCACACTGTACCAGTGGGTGGAAAATGAGAGAGACAAAGGAACTTGTGGGACTAGAAATTTATTGGAGTCCAGAATGTCACTCAAGCAAGTTCCATAGGGAATTCTAATGATAGATTAAAAGCAAGAAGACATGAGTTCTGCGGGGTCACACTGACTGTGGAGCAGCCACTGTGACATATATATACAGTCCATACAAGGTGTCGGGATCAGTGAGCTGAGTCAAGTAGCTTGTATCTAGCTGTCTTATAGGGAGGTGTCCATCAGGACACCATTGTTATGATTAATCTGGATTAACCTTAGCAAGAAACTGGGAGAGGGCCTGGGGTTATAGCTCAGCAGTAGAGCGCTTGCCTCAAACATGTGAGGCACTGGGTTCAATCCTCAGCACCACATAAAAATAAATTAAGTAAGGATATTGTGTCCATCTTTAAAAAAGAAAGAAAGAAATTGGGAGATAATACAACTTTGCAGTTGGAGTTGGTCTGTCAGAGCATGATCCCTGCTCTATGTATGCCTTGTCCAGTCACCTGCCAACTGCCACCTTGGACCTCTGGATGGCTATACTACTAAATACCCTTAACTGTCCATACTCCGCCTGATCAAGAACAAGAACTTTGGGTCGCTTCCCCCCAGCTTCACCTACTCTTAGCAGGAAGCAGCTTGGAGATGTTATCATCTATTTTTCCATAAAAATGGGATGTAGAAATTGACAGTGGGGAATGTATCAATGGTCCATTTTAGGCTTTGAATACAGCCCTTGCTGCTCTGTCACTGTGACTTATTTTTAAAATGGGCACATTTCTTTCTCTTTCTCTCTGCCTCCCCCTCCATAATCTTTGCTTCCATAATCTTGGGAAATAGGATTACCTTTCTTCCCCATCCTAGGCAGAGTTACCTGTTCTTGAGCACACACCCACCAAAGGTGCAAAGTAATTCAGACTTGGATGGCACCAAAAGATCTGACTATCTCCTGAATTAATAAGTGAATTACAGACAACAGGTGGAATGTAGCCTTTGAATCCCCTCTTTAAAAAACTCCTAATAAGCAGAATCACAGTCTCTGGGACAAGAGTCCCCTATGTTAGGAAAGGAAAGGAAAGGAAAGAGGGAGGGAGGGAGGAAGGAAGGAAGAAAGGAAGGAAGGAAGAAAAAAGAGAAAAAGAACTGGGAAAAAGTAGAGAACCAGAAATTGTGTTCAGCCTGGCTAAGTTGTGCGTCTAGTATGAGAAAGTCCAACTTATATTCAGAATGCATGCTGAGGAAACACAAAAAATAAAGTAATTAAATTACATATGTTAAATTAAAGTAATTCATTACATATGTTTAAAATTAGTATAAATAAATATCACATTTACAGTAGCAATACGAACCATAAAATTTTGAAGTTAAATAAATAAGAGCAAAACTTAACATAAAAAATTAGAGCTTCACATATACGAAAATTACCCAACAAATTGAGACATATCATATTCCTAGATACACAGACTCAATATTTTTAATAGTATTTTTTAGTTGTAGTTGGACACAATATCTTTAATTAATTAATTTTTATGTCGTGCTGAGGATCAAACCCAGGGCCTCGCCCATTCTAGGTGAGCACTCTACTGCTGAGCCACAACCCCAGCCCCCACACAGACTCAATATTATAAAGCAAAGCAATTCTGATTCAAATCCCCTTTTTGTTTGGCAGGGGAGAGGTGTTTTGCTTTGCTTTTGTGGTCCTCAGAATAGAACTTGTGCCCTTACATATGCTAGACAAGTGCTCCATTACTGGACTATATCCTAGCTCCAGAGCTTTTTAAAAATATATCTTGGGCTGGGGATGTGGCTCAATCGGTAGCGTGCTCGCCTGGCATGCGTGTGGCCCGGGTTTGATCCTCAGCACCACATACAAAGATGTTGTGTCCGCCGAAAGCTAAAAAAAATAAATATTAAAAAATAAAATAAAATGTAAAAAAAAATAGATCTTGATCAGCTTATTCTAAAAATTACATAGAATAAAAAATTATATTTATTCTACTAGAAATCAAAGCATATTGTACAACTGGAATAAACAGTATGATATTAATTAGCCTAGAACTAAACAAATAGATGAAGGAAAAGAATAAAGTATAGGGAAACAATTCTAAAGAACATTTCTACAATTCTACAGAATTCCTCAGAAGTTCCCCAGTAGACTGAGCCTCAGTCATCTTCAGCAGCAACCCATTTATTAACACACCCTTTATTGGCTTTCCTCCCTTTTCCATTTCACTTTGTCTACTCTTCTTCTGTTTCCTAGGATTATCTCCCAATTAGAATACCTATATGCAAGTTGTTTTCTCAGTCTGCTTTTGGGAGAACCCAAAATAAAACAATTAATTTAATGCTCTAAATGCTTCTGTATAATAGTAAAGATTCATAGTGATAATATATGTATACATATGTATATAGTACTTGTGTCATTCAAATAATATATTTAAAATTATTAGTTTGACCAAATCAAACCTGTGAATTTGGAATATCATTTTATGGTATGTTTATTTTACTAAGGGAAGTCTTTGTAAATAGTATTCAGTGTCTTCATACTTTTTCAAATTTCTCAAAATTTAGACTATAGAGTTCTACAAACTCTAAGACTTATTAACTCATTTTATGATTACACTTTTGCATTTGTGGAGTTTTTTTTTTCCTTGCTAATTATTTAGTGGTTATTTTCTTTTTACAACACACAAACTACAAATCACTGCTGATCATCTGGCACTCATATATTTTATCTCTTATTTTATTTAAATTAACATAATAATTGTATATACTTATGCGATAAAGTGATACACACACACACACACATACATATATACACACACAATGCAGGCTGACAAAATCAGGATAATTAGCATTTCTGTCTCTTTATCATTTCTTTATGTGTGGAGACTCTGAGCTCCTCTAGTTCTTCAGAAAATATATGATAGGTTCACAGTAATCTTTGCTAACAAATAGTCAAAGTTTGACTGGCTACCTACTGTTCTGCAGAATACCAGAACTTCCTCCTATCTAACTGTATATCAACCACCTTCTATCTCCCTCTCACTCCCCTTTCTAGCCTCTAGTAATCACTATTCTATTCTTTTCTACTTTAACTGTTTAGCTTCCACATAGGAAAGAGAATATGTTGTATTTGCCCTGTCTGGCTTATATTGCTTAACATAATGTCCTCCAGTTCCATCCATTTCACCACAAATGATAGGATTTCATTATTTTTTAATGTCTGAATAATATTCATTGTGTATATTTGCCACATTTTCTTTATCCATTCATTTATCAATGTACATCTAGAGTGATTCCATAGCTTGGCTACTGTGAATAGAGCTGCAATAAACATGGGGATTCAAAATTTTGAATTCATTTTCTTTAGATACATATACCTAGAAGTGGGAACCCTTTAACATATAGAAATTAATACTATGGAATCATACAAAAAGATTCTTGAAATAAAATTTTAGATTTAAAAATCTACCATTTATAAATCTGCACTTAATGGAATTTATCTGTCCCACATATAAAAATACTTGAAGGTTTATGTACTATGATACTATAACTAAAGGATGTTTAGAAACATTATCTCTGAAGAACATGTGAGTGTGTTAGTCACCAAAAATAATATAGGGAAGTGTACAGATCTGGAAATGTGATCTAGGGAATGACAGAAGAATGGCATCAACAATTGAACTCAGGAAATCCCATTTATTTTTACTCTAAACTGAAACCTGTTCTTCAAACAGGAAACAGGAAGTTTAGTGCCTAGGCTAAAAGGAAACACAACCTTAGAAGCAGAAAGAGGGTGGTCTAAGAGAGATGTGACACTGTGTAGAAAAGCTGTAATTAAAAATCAAACAATAAAGATATTGCCTAGACAATAGAGAAAATCATTTGAGAGACTACTGTAATTCACATATAAGTGCCATTACTCAGATAAACCACACAAATCTCCAGTGGGTCAGCAAATGGGTAGTTTTTACTACATATGATGATGGTGGGAGAATGGGAAACGTATATCAATTAAATGATACACAGCATAACTGTAGAGTGGTGGGATTATGAGTAAGATGAAGGGAGACTTGTCAGAAACTGATTTCTCATGAAACCCCATATATCCTTATAAAATTACCATAGTGACCCTTCCAAAGAGAGAACTTACCTAAAATGAGCTATTATTGTAGGCATCCTCTGTAAATGAAGAGGAATTATGCAGCCTGAATCTGTTCAGTAGGAAAAAGAAATAAATCTTTCCAGGGCAACGGAAAATCATAAATACATCATAATCAAATTATAAATATGTAAATGAAAAATCGTAAACCAATGTCTTCATAGCCTTCTAAGTCTTTGTGGGAAGGAAAAAAAATTAAGACCAGAGCTACATGGTAGATAGAATTATATATGATCCCTTCATTAATATGTTCCATTGTTCTCAATTATATCTTCATAATGTTCCAAAACAACATTGTCATTTTGATTACTATAAGCAGGTATTTAAACACCAGGAATTGATTAGGTGAATAATAGTCAAGGTTCTGGTACTCAAGACACCAGATACCCATACTGGGTGAGTAGCACACAATTTAGATCATGTGCTAAAAAAAAGGCAAATGCTTCAAAATAGTGAGAAAGGACTCTGAATCCATCTGCTCCCACTTAGCAATATCATATGCCTGTTAGGTCAGAACAATAAATGGAGAATTCTCTATCAGAGAGTAGAACCAGTCTTTTAATTCTGCTGATATATATTATCAGTGACATAATTTGTAAATGAGTGTAAATGTAGTAAGTATATTCTAGCACTTTTCAGGAGACCTCTTAAAGAATCATTTAGTTAGCAATTTCAAGAACAGAGCAAGAGTTCATAAAGCCCAAAAGGAAGACAAAAAGACTCAAAAGTCTGAAGGTTGGTGCTGGCTTTAGCTGGGCCTCTATTTCCATGTAGTCTGTCATCCTCAAGGAGACTAACTGGGACTTATTCACATGGTGATGGCAGCATTCCAAGAGGACAAAAGCAAAAACTTCAAAGGCTTCCTAATGCCTGGGTTTAGAAGTCCCACAATGTTGTTTCCACTTTATGAAGTAACAAGAAGTAACAAGGTTAGCTCACATTTAAAGATGTGGAGAAAGAATTTCATCACTTGATGAGAGAAGTTGCAAAGAAACACTTGTACACGAATGGGAGAAATATCATAACTGTCACTGTAAACAGTCTACCATAGCTAGAGAAATGCCTTTCTCTAGGAGCTTGGACTGACACTAGAAAGGCCATAGGAGGCCTCCACACAAGAAGCCACCCATTTTATTTACAGTGGGATCTTAGAATTGAGCTGCACCACTGAGTGCTTGAATACTAAAGGAGTTAAGGGAAACATTTACCAAGAAAAATTGAAACTCTTTTCTTTCACCAAAATATGACCAATTCTGAAACAATCTAGGACTAGAAAATAGGACAACTGGAGGATATGGACAATAGCCCCAGGGAGGGAACTTCCCTTACTGTTCCCCCACTTGCCCTCTTGCCCTGCCCCAAATTAACCCCACTACCAAAACTCCTCTGGTAACCTGGCCTTGCCTGCCCAAAGGCCTGCCCAAAGGCCTGCCCAAAGGCCTGCCCAAAGTGGCTTACTCCTCCCATGACCTGGCTCTGCTATAACCCTATAAAACCCAGACCCTCGTGGTGGCCCACCACCAATTTCCCGCAAAGGTGTGCCCCTCTGGTGCTGAATAAAGCATTGCTGGTCCATGAGGTCTGCCTCCATTTTCTTTTTCGTTTTGTATTCTCTTTCATGTGCTTTCAACAACCATTTTAACAATCAAATCATTTCCCAAATGTTCACTTTGTCCAAAATGCTTCTCTGCCTGATCTTCAAAGAGCTGACTTTGTGTGTGTGTGTATGTGTGTGTGTGTGTGTGTGTGTCACTGGTATTGAACCCAGGGTCTCACACATTCTAAGTAAGTAATCTACCACTAAGCTATATCTCCAGCCCTATTTCAAATAGCTGTCTTCTTCATAGTACTTGAGGATAAGCTCAAATTTTGCTTCCTTGGGGGAAACCTCTGACCACCCAAATTAAAGTTAATCTCCCTCATTTCACATCACATTTTTCTTTGTAACACTATTATTACCTGAAATTACTTTTTGTCTACTTGTTTGTGACCTATTTCCATCACTAGCACACAAGCTCCATGAGATTTGATATTCTACTCATTTGTTTAGTATAATAATATCAGCTAATGATTAGTGCTTGAAAAAGTAGCAAGGCAAGGACAAGATTTTGTTAATTACTTTTCTACTAATATTCCAGGTTTGGCTTCAGTCTTAACCTCTATCATAAAGCCCCAAGCAGATGACAGCAACTCTTTCCTGGGCTTGGAGCTTACCATGCATTTCCTGTACAAACATGTCAGCTTGGAACTTCACATTATGTTACAGATTAAAGTGTTTGGAATGCATCTAATTTACCTCAACCTCCTTCGCTTGCAAAACAGAAAGTATTCACCTCACTTACTATGTGAATTAAAGAAGATTCTGTGTGTAAAATTCCTACTAAAGTACCTAGTATAGGACAGGTACTAAATACATGGTAGATTCTGTGATTACTGTCCACAATTCAGTTGTAAATAATTGGGCTTACACATATCTCAAGCCCAATAAATATTGCATTAATTTTGCTTTAAGTTACCAACTCACTTCTTTTTCTCTAAATGATTTTCTAAATCCTTATATTATCCTAGAAAATATCGGATCATTGCTAATTACAATTTTCCAAACTTCAAACCAGAAGTTTCAAACAACCCTACTGGCATTCAGCATCAGGATATCACAGGGAACTTTTATCTTTCACTGTTGGTGTTCTTATTTGCTGAGCAGCCTGTCAATTTTCTTAAACTTCTGACATTCTAGCTACTCCCTCTCCCTTCTCCACAAAATGACAGGCCCTCCTTCACTTATGTTGCTCATCCAGGTGGTGATCTCCTGACTTTCTTTATTACAATTCCACATTATAGCAATGGGTAGAGCTGCTCTTAGTAATGACACTTTTTAGACTATCGTGCTTCAGCTATTCTAGCATATTCCTTTTATTAATGTTATTGTAATGATTTCTAGTCACATTTTATAGTCACAGCATGAAATCCTTTTCATTAAGCTAAATTTACATTAATGTAACAGCTGAAGCATTCTGAATCTGAAAAGCCTGCTGTGTTTGTCCTAGGAGGGTGTTTTCCCTAGATACCGGAACATTAGTTTGCTCAAATCTTGGGCTCCTTCTCAACCTCCTGTTCAAATACTTCCTGTTTATCCTTGTTGATATGTTAGATGCCATCTCACAGGTGAGGAAAGAATGTGACATGTACTTACCATTCTTACCGTCAGTTGGCCCCATCCAGATCCCTAGAGCACCATCTTGGACTTATTGGTCACTTCACTGCATTTCTATCTTTTCTTTTTCTTTTTACACTTCTAAACTATTTTCCAATAATTTATTTATTTATTTTTACTTATCCCCATGAGGAGGCAAATAAACAATTAGGTTCAATGATGTCATAATTAGCATAACTCGCTGACATAAACTGCTAATGGCAGGTTTGATATAACAAGCCAAGATATCTTGATTCCCTCCATGGGGCTCAACAAATTCCTTCAGGGAAAGATATAAGACCTTATTGTCTATGTCACAGGAAAACACATTAACCTAAGAAAAATGGGATGTTACCAAAACATTTTTTTTCTCTTGGGAAAGAAGATTACTAAATCCAATATAGGGATTTTTAAGAATATGTGAGATAATATATTGTGACAGTTAATAAGAGATCCTTATCAATCATCAAAATCTAAATTAACATCTTAATGAAAAATATGTTCTGCCTTGAAATTTTGGGGTATTTTTATAGATTATACAAAAGGCATTTCAAACCTTTTGGATATTTTCATAGATGGCTACACAAAAGGGTTTAAAAACTCAAGAGTAAAAAACCATATTATTGGTCCCCATGAGACAGAATTCATTCATTTTAGTAAAATACAGAGATGAGAAGTAGTGTCTAAATTTTTTTTTTCTCTTTATTATTTATTTTATTTTTTGTAGTGCTGGGGATTGAACCCAGGTACTAGAGATTAACCTAGCTCACACATGCTAGACAAGTATTCTACCACTGAGCTACTCCCCAGCCTTTTTTAATTTTATTTTTAAATTTTGAGACAAGGTCTAACTAAGTTGCCAACACTGAATTTGCAACTCTCCTGCCTCGGCTCCCTTAGTAGCTGGAATTATAGGTATGTACCACAGCACTCAGGCTAAGTTTTCCTCTAGCTTAGATAGTAGTATTTTGTCTAATGTCCATATTTTTTATAAGAAAAAATATTTTTTAATGATATTCTCTGGGGGCGAAAAGAAGGCCAATTGTCCTGTTGAGCACTTTATTGGGTTTAGATAGGCCAAGATGTGGCTTAGGCTGAATTTGGCAGTTGGGGACATAGAATGCTAAATTACTTAGTCACTAAAGAGTGGGAAGAATTAAAGTTTTGTCCCTTAGAGGACAAAAAGTGAGAAGAATAAAAAAAAGTAAAGGAATCCAGTTGAGTTATTTTGTGTTACTGTGATATGATATGAATCCCTTTATATTACCAATCTTCAGCAAAGTTCTCTCTTCAAAGATAGGGCTCTATGAATATTTTTTGTTTGTTTGTTTTTGTGGTGCTGGGGATTGAACCCAGGGCCTTGTGCATGGGAGGTAAGCACTCTACCAATTGAGCTATATCCCCAGCCCCTGTGAATATTTTTAATAGCCATTAGGGGAAAAAAGTAAAATGCACAATTGATTTAACATGATATAAAACATGGGCAATGTGAACAGGATGGTGCATGGTCTTTATAAGTTAGACTACATAAATGGAAGCAGGAATCCAGCATCAGAACTATGTGATCACAACCCTCAGGGAACTCACATAAATCTTAAGAAAGAGTTTGAATATCAGTATTACATAGGATCATTGTGGGTTAAATCAACCTCATACACGTTTTAGGTGGCCTCAGAGAAAAAAAGTAATATCTCATTTACACAAGTTATGTTTGAGCAGTTTTACTAAAGAAAAAAAATAATGAATATTATAATCTAAAACTTAAATTGAGTTTGAAAATAATCAGATCAGACACATAAGAAATTGTCAATATAGCTTTCACCCATCTTCTTTGTCTTTTGTTAATCACTGAAGATAAATAACTTGGAAAAAATTTTAAAGTATGCCCAAGAAAATTAAAAAATACTAAGCAATTGGGCACATTAATGGATAATTTTATAAGTTGAATCTGAATCTTCAATGTTCCCTTCCCATCCTTTTAATTGTCCTGGGTATATTTCTATTTCCAGTTCTTACAACTGTTTTCAAATCTTTACTGTCTTCAAATTCCCTTCTTTGCTTCCCCACTACCTACTCTAACATTTTGCAGATGACTTAGTTTCTTCTTGAAACTAGAAACTTAAATTCAATAGACATTATTTCCCTAAACTTCTTGCCCACCATTAAAAATATACCTTCATCTATCATCTACAAAAATCTAATTTAATCTCAGGATGAGATTTCTAACCCTTCTATCTGTGTCATTGACCCCAAACCTTCTCACCTCTTTAAGACCTTCTTAGTGTCTCTCTTGTACCATGTGAAACTTTCCTTTTCTATTAGTAGCATGTTTTTAGACTATAATTTCTCTCATTTAAAAAATAAACTTTAACCCACATTCCTCATAACACTGCCCATTACTTTACTTCCTCTTACAGAGTTCTTTTAAGCACAGTTTACAATTTTTTTGTTTTTAGTTTCTCACATCACACTTATTCTCAATTCAATTAAACAAACATTTCTTTAGCAACTGCTGTGCATCACTATGAAATGTGCAATCATTGCAAAATTCTTCCACCCAGGCCTTTCCATTGAAATTGTACTAGGAGATTACTGCAGATTTTATAATTTTCAAATATAAGAGATATATTTTGATCCTTATGATTCTTTAACTCTCTGAAGCATCTGATGATTTTGTTCACTCTTGCCTTCTTGAAATTCTCTATTCTATTGTAATATGAAACAGTTCATTCCCTTCTTTTACTCTTTTGAAGTTCCTTCTTTATATTTTCTTATTGGAAAAGTCTTCAGAGAAGACAGTAATGAAAATTACTATAGTTGAAATTATTATGCCAAACTTTCCCTAGGCAAAAAGTGATAGGACCCCAATATTTATAGTCTATCGGGGACAGAAGCTTAAATTCCAGCCAATATTTCTCTATTTTGAAAGTCTTTTGAGAGCAAATTCTTCAATGTCTTCACTACATTATTCCTAGAACTGAGAAGAATTTTGAGCACAGAATGGGTAGTCAATAAATATTTTTATAACAGCTTTATTGAGAAATAATTCACATTCATTTATTTTATTCTTTTAAAATATACAAATCATTCTTAGTATTCACAGAATTGTGCAACCATCACCATTATATAATTTTCTAACATTTTTATTACCTTAAAAAGAAACTCTTCACCCATTAGCAATCACATTCTGTTCTCTCCCTCTCCAAGCCCCTGGAAACCACTAAATTATTTTCTATCTCTATGAGGTTACCTGTTCTGGATATTTTATATAAATAAAATCATATAATATGTGGCTCTTTGTTGTCTGGCTTCTTTTAACTAGCATAATATTTTCAAGGTTCATCCATGTTGTAATATGTATCAGTTCTTCAGTCTTTATGGCTGAATAATATTTCATTAAATGAATTAGTGAATATTTGAGTTGTTTCTACTTTAGGGTTATTATGAAAATGCTAATGTGGACAATCATCTTTTTCATTGCTGTGACCAAATGCCTGATAAGAACAATTTAGAGGAGGAAAAGTTTATTTTGGCTCATGGTTTCGGAGGTTTAGTCCACAGTAAGCTGACTCTATGGCTCTGACCCTGAGGTGAGGCAGAACATCATGGCAGAAGGACATGGAAGAGGGAAGCAACTCAGGATATGGCAACCGTGAAGCAGAGAGAGAGAGAGAGAGAGTTCTGCTCACCAGGGAAAAAATATAAACCCCAAAGGCACACTTCCAGTGACTTACTTTCTCTAGCCACACTTTACCTGCCTACAGAAAGCACTCAATTAATTCATATCAGTGGATTAAGTCACTGATCAGGGGATAATTCACATAACCTAGTAATTTCATCTCTGAAAATCCTTTCATTGTCTCACACAAGATTTTGTGTGACACCTCCTGTTTAAAGTGTAACTTTTCACTTCTAGCCCTGCAAAGCTCATTGCCATCTCACAATGCAAAATACATTTAACATATTTATAAGAGTGTCTATATTCTTAACATTTCCAGCATTACCCAAAAGTCCAAGTCCAACATCTCATCTAAAATTCAAGGCAAACTCTTAGCTGAGAGTAAGATCAAAAGCATATTATGAATATCCCATATATAATAGTACAGAGTAAATATTTCCTTTCCAAAATATTAGGTATCCCAAAAGCTCACGTGTGAGACAATGCAAGAAATTTTAGAGGTGAAATTATTGGGTTACAAGAGCCTTGACCTAATCAGTGCATTAATCCCCTTATAGGGATTAACTGGGTGGTAACTATAGGTAGGTAGGGTGAGGCTGGAGGAAGTAGGTCCCTGGGGACATGCTTTTGGAGTGTATATTTTGTCCTTGTTGAGTGGAGCACTCTCTCTGCTTCCTGGTACAATGTCCTGAGCTGCTTTCCTCTGCCACACTCTTCCACCATGATGTTCTGCCTCACTTTGAGACATGAAGAATGGAGCTGTCTGTGAACTGAGACCTCTGAAATCATGAGCTCCAAAATAAATTCTTCTAATTGTTCTTGTCAGATCTTTTGGTCATCACAATGAAAAAACTGATAAAAACAGGGGCATAGAAAGAGACTGAAATCAGCTGGGCAAATAAGTCTACAGATCCATGTCCAACATCTGGGGCCTAGGGCATCATGAGTTCTTTATGAAGGGCTGTGTATCCCTGCCCACGTGGTATCGCTGATTGTTTTTTTTTTTTTTGGCTTGTTTCTGTTTGATTTCTGCATCTTCATCTTCTCATATCTTCATGTATTACCTTCCCAGAGGCTGCCTGCAGGAACTATGACCCTGCTACACTTTGCTTGGTTTCCCAAGCCTTCCTTTGACATCTCAGTGGAAGGCTCCATGACTCCATAATCCCAGAATCCTGCATTTCTGCAGAACCAGCACCATGTGGTTGACCCTAAGGTCTGTCGCCATCTTGAGCCAAGCCTCCTGGGACCAAAGCTGCAGTAGCCTCTGAGTAACTGGGTGACTGAGCACACTGAGTCAACGTCCTACAACACCCTGTGCAAGCAGAGTACCCTCATGTTTTTTTCTCAAAGGAATTTTTACTTTTATACCCTTGAGCTTGTGATGTATGTGGTCTTGCCAATTCCTGAGATGCCCTCAAGCCATGTTTCCTATGTCTCTTTGTAAAGGCTTTCGAATCTCTTTAGGGATTGCTAGATAAAAATGGTTTTGCCACCTAGCTGTTCACTCACTCCAATTTGATATACTTTAAGAACAATACTTCTTTAACAATCACAACTTCCTTAGTTCCAGTTTTATTCACAATTTCCTGGGCAAACTGCAAATTTTACAAATCTTTCTGCTGTAAAGGTCGGGCGAACGTCGGATGCTGGGGCTCAGTGCTCACTTCAGAGGAGCAAAGAACAAAGAGCCCCGGGAACAACTTGAGCAGAGCTTATATACATTCTTTGGAGGGGGCAGGGACTTTACATACATCATAGCATCCTTTAGCAAATCATCACATACAGCGGGAAAATCAAATAACAACTCTAAAACATGATTAGCACATTCACTGGCAGGAACAGGTCGGGTGGGGGTGATTGGTCAGTACTAAGATGGGTATATATTTAAACTGATTGGTTTAAGCCCTGAGGTGTGTACGTGCGGGACTGCACGGTTTCTGAGGAAAGGGGGTTGTTCTCATTGAGCAACTAGGTGGTCAGGGGAGATTTCGACACACATCTAATGGGCAGTTCTGGGAATTTGCTTTCACAATTTTCAGGTCCCAGGAGAACAAAACTTAATCTTACTTCAGAAATGTGTAACTTAACAGAACTAGAAGAAAGACTTTAGGCTCATTCAGCCATAGAACAGGTAATTTCAGGCTGCCATTCGCCTGCGGCTTGCAGACAAATTACTCAGGCTCAGTGCTAAATAACCCAAGGAAACTGCTTCTTGGAGCCTGCTCCTTTCAGAACATACACCAAGCACGGAGCGGCCGAATTCCGGCTCCCGGAACTGCTCTGGCTCAGGGATAAAGAACCCGCGGAAACTGCTTCTCGGTCCGGGTCCTGCTGAATATTGTGGAGGTAAATACCAACCGAGCCTTCATAGGCAGTGGCAACAGGACTGAGACGGGGCTTGTGAGGGCTGGTCAGGACTCACCCGTTGCTTTGGTCACCCAGCAAAGGGAACGAAATGCTGCCATTCACATGGGATACCAACATGGCAGAGATCTGATGTCATCAGAAAGCGGCGGAGGAGAGAACTTCATTGATACCAGCGGCGACAGAAACAGTTGGTCTCCTGGTAAAGAAAGTGAGTCACAAACACCAGAGTCACTCTCACTTTGTCATCAAGCCAGAGGGGCAGAGCAGAGCCGCCGCCGCGCCCGGAACAGGCCCAGCGGCCCGCTGGCGTGACCCCAATTGGAGTAGGGGCAGAGCAGAGCCGCCACCCGCGCCCGCAAGGTAGGCAGACCTGCGACAGACCGGCGGATCAGGCCCAGCGGCCTGACAGCGTGGTACACACGTCACCCCAACCGGAGTAGGGGCAGAGCAGAGCCTTCGCCCGCACCCGGATCAGGCCCAGCGGCCCGCCGGCGTGGTAGTCACGTAACACCAATTGGAGTAGGGGCAGAGCAGAGCCGCCACCCGCGCCCACAAGGTAGGCAGACCTGTGACTGACCGGCAGAACAGGCCCAGAGGTCTGCGGGCGTGGTAGGAGGGGCAGGGCAGAGCCGCCACCCACACCTGCAAGGTAGGCAGACCTGGGGCAGACCAGCGGATCAGGCCCAGCGGCCTGCTGGCGTGGTACACACGTCACCCCAATTGGAGTAGGGGCAGAGCAGAGCCACCGCCCGTGCCCGGAACAGGCCCAGCAACCTGCCGGCATGGTAGTCACGACACCCCAATTGGAGTAGGGGCAGAGCAGAGCCGCCACCCGCGCTCGAAAGGTAGGCAGACCTGCGACCGACCAGTGGGACAGGCCCAGTGGCCTGCTGGTGCGACAGACACGTCACCCCATTTGGAGTAGGGGCAGAGCAGAGCCGCCGCCCCTGCCAGCAAGGTAGGCAGACCTGCGACCAACCGGTGGAACAGGCCCAGCGGCCGGCCGGGGTGGTAGGCACGTCACCCCAAATGGAGTAGGAGCAGAGCAGAGCCTTTGCCCGCGCCCGGAACAGGCCCAGCGGTCCACGGGCGTGGTAGACAAGTCACACCAATTGGAGGAGGGGCAGAGCAGAGCCGCCGCCCGCGCCTGCAAGGTAGGCAAACCGCCGCCCTACCCTGCAAGGGAGACTTTTCAACTATACAAGAGCAATATAAATATATAGGGGGAAAAAAATTTTCAAAAACACAACAGTTTCACCAAGCAGAAAGAAATGCAAGCAGTATGAAAAGACAAGGAAAGAAAGGACCACAAGCAATGCAGGTCAACTCAACTTTAGAAGAGGTAACAGCTGCAGCAGATGGAATGTCAGATAAAGAATTCAGGATATACATGCTTCAGATGATCTGGAGTCTCAAGGAAGACATTAGACAGCAAAATCAGACAATGAAAGATCACTTCGACAATGAATTACACAAACAAATCCAGGAAGCAAAGGATCAACTATACAGGGAGATAGAGGTTATAAAAAACAAACAAACAGAAATCCTAGAAATGCAGGAAGCAATAAACCAACTTAAAAACTCAATTGAGAATACTACCAGCAGAGTAGAACACTTAGAAGATAGAACATCAGACAATGAAGACAAAGTATTTCAACTTGAAAAGAACATAGACAGCTCAGCAAGACTGTTAAGAAACCATGAGCAGAACATCCAAGAAATATGGGATAACATAAAGAGACCAAACTTAAGAGTCATTGGGATACAGGAAGGTATAGAGCTCCAAACCAAAGGAATGAGCAATCTATTCAATGAAATAATATGAGAAAACTTCCCAGACTTGAAGAATGAGACAGAATCCCAAATCCTAGAAGCCTACAGGACGCCGAATGTGCAAAATCATAAGAGATCCACACCTAGACACATTATAATGAAGATGCCCAACATACAGAATAAGGAGAGAATTTTAAAAGCTACAAGAGAAAGGAAGCAGATTACATTTAGGGGTAAGCCAATCAGGATAACAGCTGATCTTTCAACACAGACTCTGAAAGCTAGAAGATCCTGGAATAACATATTTCAAACACTGAAAGAAAATGGGTTCCAACCAAGAATTATGTATCCAGCGAAATTAAGCTTCAGGATGGAAGATGAAATTAAAACCTTCCACGATAAACAGAAGTTAAAAGAATTTGCAGCTAGAAAACCATCTCTCCAAAACATTCTTGGCAAAACATTACAGGAAGAGGAAATGGAAAATAACAATGAAAACCAACAGTGGGAGGTAGGACAGTAAAGGGGGGTGGAAATAATCAAAGAGGAAAACAAACCATGTTTAGTAACATAAATAAACAAATATGGCTGGAAGAACAATGCATATCTCAATAATGACCCTAAATGTTAATGGCTTAAACTCACCAATTAAGAGACACAGGCTAGTAGAATGGATCACAAAACAAGACCCAACAATATGCTGCCTACAGGAGATGCATTTGATAGGAAAAGACATATATAGGCTGAAGGTGAAAGGTTGGGAAAAATCATATTACTCATATGGACTTCGGAAACAAGCAGGAGTGTCCATACTCATATCAAATAAAATAGATTTCAAGCCAAAGTTAATCAAAAGGGATAAAGAGGGACACTACATACTGCTCATGGAACCATACACCAACAAGACATAACAATCATAAATATATATGCCCCAAACAATGGTGCAGCTATGTTAATCAAACAAACTCTTCTCAAGTTCAAGAGTCTAATAGACCACCATACAACAATCATGGGAGACTTCAACACACCTCTCTCGCCACTGGACAGATCTTCCAAACAAAAGTTGAATAAGGAAACTATAGAACTCAATAACACAATTAATAACCTAGACTTAATTGACATATATAGAATATACCACCCAACATCAAGCAGTTACACTTTTTTCTCAGCAGCACATGGATCCTTCTCAGAAATAGATCATATATTATGTCACAGGGCAACTCTTAGACAATATAAAGGAGTAGAGATAATACCATGCACCTTATCTGATCATAATGGAATGAAACTGAAAATCAACGATAAAAGAAGGAAGGAAAAATCATGCATCACTTGGAGAATGAACAATAGGTTGCTGAATGATCAATGGGTTATAGAAGACATCAAGGAGGAAATTAAAAAATTCTTAGAGATAAATGAAAACACAGACACAACATATCAGAATCTATGGGACACATTGAAAGCAGTTCTAAGAGGAAAATTCATTGCTTGGAGTTCATTCCTTAAAAAAAGAAAAAACCAACAAATAAATGATCTCATACTTCATCTCAAAATCCTAGAAAAAGAAGAGCAAAACAACAGCAAAAGAAGTAGAAGGCAAGAAATAATTAAAATCAGAGCTGAAATTAATGAAATTAAAACAAAAGAAACAATTGAAAAAATTGACAAAACTAAAAGTTGGTTCTTTGAAAAAATAAATAAAATCGACAGACCCTTAGCCATGCTAATGAAGAGAAGAAGAGAGAGAACTCAAATTACTAGCATACGGGATGAAAAAGGCAATATCACAATGGACACTACAGAAATACAGAAGATAATTAGAAATTATTTTGAATACTTATACTCCAATAAATTAGAAGATAGTGAAGGCATAGATAAATTTCTTAAGTCATATGATCTGCCCAGATTGAGTCAGGAGGATATAGACAACCTAAACAGACCAATATCAATTGAGGAAATAGAAGAAACCATCAAAAGACTACCAACTAAGAAAAGCCCAGGACCGGATGGGTATACAGCAGAGTTTTACAAAACCTTTAAAGAGGAACTAATACCAATACTTTTCAAGCTACTTCGGGAAATAGAAAAAGAGGGAGAACTTCCAAATTCATTCTACGAGGCCAACATCACCCTGATACCTAAACCAGACAAAGACACTTCAAAGAAAGAAAACTACAGACCAATATCTCTAATGAACCTAGATGCAAAAATCCTCAATAAAATTCTGGCCACTCGGATACAAAAACTTATCAAAAAAATCGTGCACCATGATCAAGTAGGATTCATCCCTGGGATGCAAGGCTGGTTCAATATACGGAAATCAATAAATGTTATTCACCACATCAATAGACTTAAAAATAAGAATCATATGATCATCTCGATAGATGCGGAAAAAGCATTCGACAAAGTACAGCATCCCTTTATGTTCAAAACTCTAGAAAAACTAGGGATAACAGGAACATACCTCAATATTGTAAAAGCAATCTATGCTAAGCCTCAGGCTAGCATCATTCTGAATGGAGAAAAATTGAAGGCATTCCCTCTAAAATCTGGAACAAGACAGGGATGCCCTCTCTCACCACTTCTGTTCAACATAGTTCTCGAAACACTGGCCAGAGCAATTAGATAGACGAAAGAAATTAAAGGCATCAAAATAGGAAAAGAAGAACTTAAATTATCACTATTTACAGATGACATGATTCTATACCTAGCAGACCCAAAAGGGTCTACAAAGAAACTATTAGAGCTAATAAATGAATTCAGCAAAGTGGCAGGATATAAAATCAACACGCATAAATCAAAGGCATTCCTGTATATCAGCGACAAATCCTCTGAAATGGAAATGAGGACAACCACTCCATTCACAATATCTTCAAAAAAAAAAAAATACTTGGGAATCAACCTAACAAAAGAGGTGAAAGACTTATACAATGAAAACTACAGAACCCTAAAGAGAGAAATAGAAGAAGATCTTACAAGATGGAAAAATATATCCTGTTCATGGATAGGCAGAACTAACATCATCAAAATGGCGATATTACCAAAAGTTCTCTATAGGTTTAATGCAATGCCAATCAAAATCCCAACGGCATTTCTTGTAGAAATAGAGAAAGCAATCAGGAAATTCATATGGAAAAATAAAAGACCCAGAATAGCAAAAACAATGCTAAGCAGGAAGTGTGAATCAGGCGGTATAGCGATACCAGACTTCAAACTATACTACAGAGCAATAGTAACAAAAACAGCATGGTACTGGTACCAAAACAGGCGGGTGGACCAATGGTACAGAATAGAGGACACAGAAACCAATCCACAAAACTACAACTACCTTATATTTGATAAAGGGGCTAAAAGCATGCAATGGAGGAAGGATAGCATCTTCAACCAATGGTGCTGGGAAAACTGGAAATCCATATGCAACAAAATGAAACTGAATCCCTTTCTCTCGCCATGCACAAAAGTTAATTCAAAATGGATCAAGGAGCTTGATATCAAATCAGAGACACGCCGTCTGATAGAAGAAAAAGTTGGCTACGATCTACATACTGTGGGGTCGGGCTCCAAATTCATCAATAGGACACCCATAGCACAAAAGTTAATAACTAGAATCAACAAATGGGACTTACTCAAACTAAAACGTTTTTTTCTCAGCAAAAGAAACAATAAGAGAGGTCAATAGGGAGCCTACATCCTGGGAACAAATCTTTACTCCTCACACTTCAGTTAGAGCCCTAATATCCAGAGTATACAAAGAACTCAAAAAATTAGACAATAAGATAACAAATAACCCAATCAACAAATGGGCCAAGGACCTGAACAGACACTTCTCAGAGGAGGACATACAATCAATCAACAAGTACATGAAAAAATGCTCACCATCTCTAGCAGTCAGAGAAATGCAAATCAAAACCACCCTAAGATACCATCTCACTCCAGTAAGATTGGCAGCCATTAGGAAGTCAAACAACAACAAGTGCTGGCGAGGATGTGGGGAAAAGGGTACACCTGTACATTGCTGGTGGGACTGCAAATTGGTGCAGCCAATTTGGAAAGCAGTATGGAGATTTCTTGGAAAGCTGGGAATGGAGCCACCATTTGACCCAGCTATTCCCCTTCTTGGTCTATTCCCTAAAGACCTAAAAAGAGCATGCTACAGGGACACTGCTACATCGATGTTCATAGCAGCACAATTCACAATAGCAAGACTGTGGAACCAACCTAGATGCCCTTCAATAGACTATTGGATAAAAAAAATGTGGCATTTATACACAATGGAGTATTAATCTGCATTAAAAAATGACAAAATCATAGAATTTGCAGGGAAATGGATGGCATTAGAGCAGATTATGCTAAGTGAAGCTAGCCAATCCCTAAAAAACAAATGCCAAATGTCTTCTTTGATATAAGGAGAGTAACTAAGAACAGAGTAGGGATGAAGAGCATGAGAATAAGATTAACATTAAACAGGGATGAGAGGTGGGAGGGAAAGGGAGAGAGAAGGGAAATTGCATGGAAATGGAAGGAGACCCTCAGGGTTATACAAAATTACATACAAGAGGAAGCGAGGGGAAAGGGAACAATAATACAAGGGGGAGAAATGAATGACAGTAAATGGGGTAGAGAGAGAAGAGGGGAGGGGTGTGGAGGGGAGGGGGGATAGTAGAGGATAGGAAAGGCAGCAGAATACAACAGACACTAGTATGGCAACATGTAAATCAATGGATGTGTAACTGATGTGATTCTGCAATCTGTATACGGGGTAAAAATGGGAGTTCATAACCCACTTGAATCAAAGTATGAAATATGATATATCAAGAACTATGTAATGTTTTGAACAACCAACAATAAAAAATTTTTTAAAAAAAGAAAGACTTTATAGAATCAAGTTTTATCCTTTACATTTTAGCTTCTTCAACCTTTCACTGCTTCTGATTATCATAATAAACTTGGTGAAAAGCCACTAACTATAGCCATGCCACTGCCTGAATGCTATGCTGCTTTAAAATTTCTTCCACCAGATTGATTATTAGTACTTCAGCTTTAAATTCAGCCTCACAAAAATTCTCAGGATATGAACAAAATGTAGACAAATTCTTTGCCAGAATGTAACAAGAATGGCCTATTGTCCAATTTCCAATAAAGTCCTCCTTCTCTGAAACCTCATGAGCCCAGTCATTACGGTCTACTGTCCTGCTCTTCTAAGCTCCCACCATAATTTCCCAATAAGCTCACTTATGACATTCTGAAGCTTTTTCATCTTGTGTCTCTAAACTTTTCATTTCCCCCCCGTGCAAACAAGCTTCAAAGACATAGTCAGTAAACAAAACAAAACAAAACAAAAAAAACAAACAAACATGTTTTATTGTAGCTGGAAGGTACCAGAAAATTTTAATCTTTTGAAAAGTCTTACATATTTGTTCATCAATAATGTTGTTTATATTGTTTTTTAATTAGCTATACATATTCTTGCTTATGAAACCATTTTGTTTTTGGAAGTTCTTAACCCCTATATAGCTAGTTTAGAAACTTTTTTTTTTTTCTTGAGATCCAGCCCAGGGTTCCACACAGGGAAGAAAAGAGTTTTTATCACTGAGACACATGTCCAGCTCAGAACTTTTTTTTTAATCATCTTGCTTTCCTAATTGGTTTGTTGCTTAAAAGAATGAATTGATATATAATACATCAGAGCTATTCCAAGTCTATAGAAAAATTATAATAGAAAAGTTTAGACTGCCTACTATCCACTGCCCCATCTGACAGTAATCTTATTTCCATTTTGAGAATAACTTCTAACTCTATTACAAAAGTCCTGTGAGACTGACATGCCTTTGATGATTATCCCTGTATCCCAAACTAGACATGTTGGAAACTCTTTGCCTGGAATACAATTTTTTAAAAGTGTTTCACCCTTTTTATTGTAAAATAAAACACAGACATAGAAAATCACATAAGACAAATATATGGTTTAGCGAATAATTATAAGGCAAACACCCCTATAACCCTTACCCACATTAAGAAAAAGAATTTTTTCAGCCCTTCAGTAGGCTTCAATTTGCTCATTTCCAAAGACTATTCCCTCCTTACAAAATAGTAATCATACTAAGTTATTTTTTTTCTAACAAAGACAATATTAACCATAGAGGGCTGGGGTTATGGCTCAGTGGTAGAGTGCTTGCCTAGCATGTGTGAGGCACTGGGTTTGATCCTCAGCACCACATAAAAATAAATAAATAAATAGAATAAAGAATTTTTTTAAAGATTAATTCCTTCAAAATAATAATAACCATAGACTATGTATATTGGTATTTTAGGATTTGGAGGGACAGCTTATATTCTAATTCTGTCATAAATGCTCTTCAGATAGTTTTATTACCTAGTACCCCTGGTACTTTCTTTCTAGAATTTGGGGTATTTGAATCTTGAGTAGACTAATAAAAGGTTTTGAAAACAGTTGAAATTTATTCACATCAGTGAAGATTTCCTAACTTAAATTTCACCAATAAAACTTTTTTTTTAGTTGCTCAAAACATTACAATGATCTTGACATATCATACATTTGATTCAAAAGGGGTATGAATTCTTATTTTTCCACGAGTACAGATTGTAGTGTAAAACTTTATTATAGCTGGGCACGGTGGCACATACCTGTAATCCCAGCAGCTTGGGAGGCTGAGACAAAAGGATTGTGAGTTCAAAGCCAATCTCAGCAACAGTGAGGTGCTAAGCAACTCAGTGAAACCCTGTCTCTAAATAAAATACAAAGTAAGGCTGGGGATGTGGCTTGGTAGTAAAATGCCCCTGAGATCAATCCCCAGTACCAAAAAATGAAAAACAAAAAAAACTTTATTATATTTCTTATTTATTGATATCCAGAGCTGCCTTAGTTCTCAATGACCCTTTGACAAATACTGTTTTTACTTAAGTTAGCCAGAGTTAGTTTCTTTGGTTTTAAAACAAAGAAACAAACTGCAATGGAAATTTAAAGTCAGTAGTGAAATTTATAATTTCAGTTCCAACTTTGGAAGTTACTGCTAACATTCTTTTAACAAGAACAATTTGGACAAATTTAAAAATCAGTAACTTTTTTTGGACTCCGCAGAGAACTAACACTTTGGAGTAAATCACTACCCTACAATCTGGAAAGATACATATTTCCAAAGAAATAGAGCAACAAATATCTACTTACTTGGAGTAGAAACCACTGGATACATAAAAGAGTAAGAATACTTTAAAATGTAAATTTTGATAAATTGCTAGAGACTCGAGTATGGACTAATGTGAGAGTGAGAAACTTTAGGAGATGAAGTCTTAGGAGGCCCCCATACTTTCATGTGCTTTCTCTCTAGGAGTCCTACCAAGTTCTTATGGTGATCATCCTAGAAAAATTCCCTCTTGGTTCTGGCAGTGAAAGATAAAAAGTAATATTGCAAACCACATCGATACCTTGCTCCATAACAAATTTATTCTCCTGGAAAAGTCTTTGCCAGAGCATAATTCTGATAACATATTCCAGTTAGGAAAAGAAAATTCCTGCTCACTATAGTCTTCTGTCTCATATAAAGGCAGGGAGGGAGGAAAAGTCAATACAAAATAAGAGCTGGAAAATAGATTGAGAATACTGCAGCCAAAAAGAGTAGGGAAGATGGGATAAAGGCTATATCAGTGAAGAAAAGGCAGAAACCTGTGAAGGCCATAGACCTAAGATATGATCTATAAAATCCTGAGACTCAATCAGAAGATTATATACTTCTCCTCCTCTACACCCTATATCCATCTAAACCAGAAATGTTCTAGTATAATAGCAGTGGTTTATAGCTGTTACAAGACAGACTCTTTTGGACATTTGTCCTCAAAAGTGGAGGTAAAAGAAAAAAAGTAAAACAAAACAAAACAAGAACACTAGAGAAATTTAAAGCCACTGATAGCTATTTAAAAAAATCTTTACAAAGCATGCCTACTAGCAAGATTAACATTCATTCTCTCACTAAAGGCCCATTGCTTAATACAATATGTTAGTTTTTAACATGAAATTACCAGGCATACTAAAAAAGCAGGAAAACACACAATCTTGAAAGATAAAGTAATCTTCAGAAATAGATTCAGATATGTCACAGATGTTGAAATTATAAGATAGGGGGTTTAAATATATGTTAAGAGTTCGAGTATACCAAGTAACAAATGCAAGATTTTCTGGAATATAAGCAGAAAGATGGAAAATTGCAGAAATAATTGAAAGGAAATGCTAGAAATAAAATTAGAGAAATAGGAATAAAGAATGCCTTCAGTGGATTCCACTGGCTTAGATTTAATATGGCTAAGGAAAGATTAGGCGAATTGGTAGATAACTCTATAGAAGCTTTTCAAATTGAAATGCAAAGAGGCAAAGAGTAAAAAGAAAGAAAAAAGAGCTTCCAAGAATTGAGGAACAAAAGCAAAAGGTTTAGCTATGTACAGATGTAATACAAAAGGAGGAAAAAGAAAACAGACCAGGAAAAATATATGAAATAATAACAGCCAATAATTTTCCTCAATTAATGACAGACACTAACCCAGAGATCCAGGAAACTCCAAGAATACCAACAGTATAAATAAAATAACAAAAGGTACCCACAACTAGGCACATATTCAAATTTTATAAAACTTAAGATGAGAAAATCTTGAAAGAAGCCAGGGAAAAAACACACCACCTCATTTATGCTGTAAAATGGATAAAAATTATAGCAAACTTCTCAATAGAAAGCACACAAGTAGTGAGTAGGGATGTAACTCAGTTATAGAGCACTTGCCTAGTAAGCCCTTGGGTTCGATATCTGACAGAGAGAAAGAAAGGAGGGGAGAGGGAGGAAGAAAGAAGGAGGAGGAGAGAAGGAGGAAGAGGAAGAGGAGGAGGAGGAGGAGGAAGGAAGGAGAAAGGAAAGAAAACATGCAATCGAGAAAAGAATCATGTAACATAAGTGTTGGAAGACAATAGCCAAATTATGGAATCGACCCAGAAGGTTATCAACAGATAACTGGATCAATAAAATGTGGTCTGTATACACAATGAAGCTCTACTTGGCCATGAAGAAGAATGAAATAATGGAATTTGCTGGTAAATGGATAGAAATGGAGAAAATCATACTAAGTGAAATAAGCCAGACTCAGAAAATCAAGGGTTGAATATTTTCTCTCATGTGTGGAATCTAGATCAAAATGAGGAAAAGAGGGGATCAGATATCACAAAAATATAGGGAAAATCAATGGAGTATAAGAAGGAGAATAAGGAGGAGGAAGGAAGGGAAAGGGAAAGAAATATGGTATGAATTTAACAACATAATGTTATTTAAAGGTATCAAAGGGAATTTCACTTTATGTATATGTAGAAAGTACCAATCAAAAATAAATAAATAAAGGAGAAAGGAAGATCAGCAGAGTATAGGAAGGAGAAGAGAAAAGGGTGGGGAGAAGAAGTGGGCAAGAACAGGGATTGAAATCAAATTCCTTACATTTATGATTCTGTCAAAATGAACACAAATATTATGCACAATTATAATTCTCTAATTTTATTTTTTCATTTTTTAAAAATACTTTTTAGTTGTAGAAGGACACAGTACCTTTGTTTATTTATTTTATGTAGTGCTGAGGATCAAACCCAGTGCCTCAAACATGCTAGTAGGAAAGTGCTCTACCACTGAGCCATATCTCCAGCCCTTAATGCTCTAATTTTTTAAAAAAATCAACTTAGAATTCTATATTCACTGAAATTATCCTCCAAAAGTCAAAAAGGAATGAACATACCAGTAGTATGGGAAATATGGTAGACAGATCCTAAAGCTTTCCCTCCAAAGCCTCCTATAATTTCAGGCAAAAGGTGAACTAGTAAAAAAGAAATTAGACTCTGTTGATAACAAAATAGATGTTCTGCCTCAGTATTGGCTCTGGATAGATGTTAAAAAAAAATCTCCTAGCCCAAAATTATGACAACCATCTGAACTTTAGAAGAATTTGGAGCCTAAATCTACATTAACAGAATATTGAAATTTAAATGGAATTGCATGTGTTGTATTTCTGGGCCCTTGGAAGAAGACAATACAAACTCTCCCTAGAAGAACAAACTCTTATGCTAGACACAAGGAATTCCTACAGTTAATTTCCTAGTATTATTTAATAATAATTCTAAACTCACAAACACAAAAGAAAATAAATTATCAAATGCAAGAGTAAACCAATAGAACAGATGTTGACACACTTCAGATACTGGATATATAGATAAAAGTCTTTTTAAAACTATGTTTAGTATGTTTTCAGAAATATACATTGTGAGCAATGAGAAAATATAATATTGTGAGCAATAAGAAAAAGACAACCAAAACTAATCAGGAAAATTTTAAAATTAACCATACTGAACTTTTAAAAGTGAAAATGTAATAAATACAATTTAAAACTCAACCAAGTGTTAAAATTATATATAGCTGATTATAATTAATAAATGGATTATGAAACTGAAAAAGTATTCAGATTTTAGCTTAAAGAGATAAGTAAGTGTGAAACACTAAAGATAAATTTAGAGACATAAATAAGAAGGACTAATTAAGAGTTCCAAGAAGAGGTAATTTAAATAAGGACAAACAATATTTGGGGGAAAAAAAATCAAGGCTAAGAATGTTCTAAAGCTTATGAAAGACATCTTTTGTTACATTTAAGAAGCCAAATAAATCCCAAATAGTAAAAATAAAACAAATCCTCACCTAGACATGTAAAGCAGAACAATAAAGACAAGAAGAAAATCTTAAAAGCAAATAGAAAGAAAAGTTATATTGCCCACAGGGGAGACACAAACATATAGCTAATTTCTTGGTAACAGAAATGGGAGTCAGATGGTAGTGCAATAATACACAATTGAGAGATCTTCTGAGATGGAAAACATAATAAAGATATTAGAAGAAGGAGAAGGAGAAGGAAGGAGTGTAAGAGGGGGGGAAAGGGAAGGAAGGAAAATAAAATCCTAAATAGAGAGAATTTATCACCCAAGACCTTCATAGAGGGAACACAAAAAGAATGTTTCAAGAGTAAGTCAAGTGATTCTAGTTGGATGTGCTGAGATGCACTTCTCAAGAAGGAATATTGGAACTTTACTGAAACAGACACTAATGGTGACACATGCTTAGAACCCCAATGACTTGGAAGGCTAAGGCAGAAGAATCACAAGTTTGAGGTCAGCCTCAGCAACTCAAGAAGTTCTAGCTAAATTAGCAAGATCCTGTCTCAAAATAAAAAAATGGCTAGGGATATGGGAATGTAAGTAAAGCACCCTGGTACCCAGTACCATGCACCCCTCCCCACAAAACAAAACAAAACAGGAAACTAATGATTCTCTGGACTGTATATAATGAAAACTGTATTTATTTCTTTCAAACATAGTTTTAGATTTACATATATTTGATTTTCCCATCAGGTTCAAAAGCTTCTGTCAATAAGAATTTGATAGACATGTACAAATTAAAATTTAAAGTTAAAAATATCACTAACTAGGTGAATATAGTAGAAGAATATTGTATATTTCTGTCATCCAAGAGACTTGCTTTTGGCTAACGAGTACATTTCTAGGACAGCTTGCTCTATGTGAATCAGAAAGCAGAGCAAAGAAGCAGTCAGATCAGCAGGAAGAACAAATGTTGCAAATGAAAGAAAACATAGACAGATGGTTGAATCTGTGGTAATCACACTGAACCATTGTGAAGGATGTTAGTTTGGAGCATATACGTAGTGAAATGAGGGGAAATTATTAAATATTTGCAATTGTATTTCCTGATAGTCTCTGCAAAAAGACTATTAATTTACCTACATGATGTTACCCTGGAGAAAATGAAAATTTGACATTTCTGTCAAAACACATCTTAGTTTCATACTTCCAGAGAAAGGGTCTTCACAGAACTATTTATCCTCACTTCTTTTTTTATAAAAAGGATTTTACATTGGTTTAAAGGTGGTAAATATTAAAAAAAATTGCTTACTATAAAGTCTGGTTGCACGTCCTCATTATTTTAATTGATACTAGATGTACTTCAACAATTACTATAACAAATGTGACAACTTTGCTGGTCAGTGGCCATATTGTGAAGAACTCAATAGTTTTTCCCCATCATACCCTACATTTAAAAATAACTTATCTTTTTTCAACATCTTCCCCAGGAATATTTGACCTCCAGAGCAAAATTATTGTTCTTAGCTACATTTATTTCATTTGTATATCAAGAAAACGCAATATAATCTAATTTACACTATAGTATTTTTCATTGGTATCCCTTCAAGGGTTGCATTTTAAAAAGAGTTTCTTTCTAACCAAAATGAAACATTAATTGTTAGAATATCCATCCAAGTTGGCTAATTTCTAAACATCTATTATATCAAGGTCGCATATCAACTCATTTAGGAAAAAGAAGTATTTTGGGGATAAATGGCTATTCATTTGGGGAGAGGAATGAAATGAAACCCCAACCTCAGATCATTGACATAATAATAAAAGACTTGAGATTAATTGTCATAAAGTTAAAAATAAAGGCATAAAAATTTCAAAAAATATAGTAGGAAATATTTTTATTATTCATCATCCTAAGCCTTTCTTAGCATGAAACAAAACTAAGTAAAATGAAGAAAAATGAACGTTTCATTTTAAACCCCAAAGTTTCATCTGAATAAGAATCACAGTTAACTGTAACCCACCTTTAGAGATTCTGATTCAGTAAGTTGGGGCAGACTCCATGAATGTACATTTCTAACAAGCTCACTGATGATGCCAATGCCACTGTTGTGGAGAGTAGAACTAAAGAGTTAGGAACAATTGAGTAGAAGATACCTGTTGTGGTTTAGATATGAGTTGTTCCCCAATAGCCCATATGTGAGACAATGCAAGAGGTGAAATTATTAGATTATTAGAGATACAAACTAATCAGTGGACTAATCCATTGATATGGATTAACTGGGTGGTAAATACAGGCAAGGAGGGTATGACTAGAAGAAATAAGTCACTGGATGCATCCCTTTGGGGTTTATATTTTGTCCCTGGTGAATGAAAAACTCTTTTAATGTGTGTCTAAGATAGAAACTCACTTTTAAATTATGTGAAAAAAAATATGAATAAAACAATTTTTAACACAACACTAACCATCTGTATAGATTGCATGGGAGTGAAAAGAACCCAAGAGTTGGAAAACTAGGATCATGTCTAATATGATCCTGTGCTATAAGCCAGCTCTGCAATCTTGGAAAAGTCATCAAATCTGGATTTCAGTTTCCTCATATGTAAAATTTGGATGTTGGGCCAAGTTATTCTCAAATGTTCTTTCTGACTTAACATTTTTATGGGTTAGAGACATAATACATACTATAGAAGTATACAGCAACAAAAATACTCCAAGTGATACGGAGATTATTATTACTATTTAGGAAACTATATTATAAAGACTTTTATTATTTTTTATTATTATTATTTTTTTTTGGTAGTTCTGGAAATTGAACCCAGGGCTTTGTGTGTGCAAGGCAAGCACTCTACCAACTGAGCTATATCCCCAACCCCAAGACTTTTATTATTTTTAACTAACTTTTTCACATATAACATGCCACTTTTTCCCCATTGCCTATTATTACACTTAGTAAAACAATTAATTCAACCTAGGAAGAAATAAAGATGAAAGAGTTAAGATGGATTTATACTCAATGGCAGAGATTATATCACTACTATTTTGCCAAAACATCATTTGCTAAATTGTATCTAAGAAGATAATCAAAGATCCCACCCTTGAGTTGTTGTCAATTATTTTCCTAATAGTGATGATGAGATGAGCAGTTTTTATCCTTCTACTAGACCCATACCTCTTTGTACAAGAAAAATGCCTTTTTGCAAGATGTCTGCCCTTAGCTAATTTAAGGGGCAGTATGTCATAAGTTCAAGCAAACCAAAGTAATTTTTTAGAGTGGTGGTTAAGCTCCCTAGTGACTCCTCATTACTAAAAGTTTCTACTCTGATTATGCTGGAGGCCTAGAATAATTGTGCTGTCAATTATCAATCATGAATACTAAACAAGGAAAGATTTGAGGAATGAGAATTGATATAAATCCAAGGGATTTTATATTAGATTTCAGAATGCACTGTTTATATAGAACTTTCAATTTGCCTTCATAATGATATTTTCTTTAGAATAATCAGTTTTTATTACTTGAGTCAACAGAGATAATTGGCAACAAAAAACTCAGTTACCCATTATTATAGATGTATTACCAAGAATATGCTATTTTTTAAAAGTAAATATATTCATATACATGTGACTTTGACCTCCTGCCTTTTAAGGAACTTTTTTCCCAGATGGAAATCAGAAGCTATAGTAATCTCGTGTTGAAACAAAAGGTGAATAAGATGAATTCTAAAATGAAATGAGGTCAAAACCCTGTGCAATGACTTTATATATAGTTAAAAAAGGACTGAGAATTCACCGATTGGAAGCATCTTAGAGAAGCAGCCACCTTCTATTCAGGAATAAATAGAATGGAAGCTTTTTGAGTTATTTGCTATTTATTCCTAGGTGGTTGTATTCATGTTTTGTTCTTGTAGAATGGATGTTCTTAGTTAACACTGAGATTAATCTAATTATTTGTGCTAATTGAGAAGCTGTACAAAACAGTTTCTTCTCTTAAACCCTAAATATGCCTCACCTCTCCAGGTAAAATATGAACATGTTATCAGGAGTTAGACTCTTCTTGTCTACACTGCCAGAAACACTGAGAAATTCAGGGAAGGTAAACAAGAAGATCAACATCAAGGAGAAAAATCACTGGTGGGCTAGTGGAATCTTGCAACTACCCTGAAATTACAGTATCTATGCATAAGGGCTGGAAAATACATTTTAAGAGAATTGTTTGTAAATGGGAGGTATCAGCTCTGTGTTCTTACAGAAAAAAACTCTATCATTCAAAATCATGTAAAAGATATTTGTAATAGAAGAGGTAACCTGTGCAATGAGGAAAAACAATACTAATTCATATTTGTACAGTGTTCACAATGCTTTATAAATGATTTTATTCATCATATAATCCTATGAGGGAGATAAAGTAAGTAAAAGCCCAATTTTATACAAAGTAAAAAAGATTTAAATGGAGTACCAGAAATGGTATAGCTAGTACATGGTGGGAAGAAAGGGAGTTTCTTGCACTCAAGAAACTATAATAATAACTACCATTTAATGAATATTCACTATGTTGCAGTCATTATGTCATACATTTTTAAGGATATTACTGCATCTATTAAAATAATATTATTTCTTAAAGACCACAGATGAATGTGTACTAACATGAGGGAGATAAAGAATAGGATAATTTCTTACAAAAATAATTTAATTCAGCAAAATAATTTAAGTTAGACAATGATAACCATTATTTGTTGAAAGCAACTATTTACTGGACACTGTAATAAGCATTTAATCTAGATTTTTTTTTTTTTTAATTTTTTATTGTGGGTTGTTCAAAACATTACAAATTTCTTGACATATCATATTCCACAGTTTGATTCTAGTGGGTTATGAACTCCCACCTTCACCCCATACACCGATTGCAGATTCACATCAGTTACACATCCATTGATTTACAAATTGCCATACTAGTGTCTGTTGTGCTCCTCTGCCTTTCCCGTCCTCCACCCTCCCCCCTCCCCACCTCTCCCCTCCCCTCCCCTCCTCTCTCTCTACCCCCTCCACTGTATAACCCTGAGGGTCTCCTTCCATTACCGTGCAATTTCCCTTCTCTCTCCCTTTCCCTCCCACCTCTCATCCCTGTTAAATGTTAATCT
Organism: Marmota monax; assembly: GCF_021218885.2. Taxonomy (NCBI): domain Eukaryota; kingdom Metazoa; phylum Chordata; class Mammalia; order Rodentia; family Sciuridae; genus Marmota; species Marmota monax. The sequence continues at coordinate 7,067,305 of NW_026695212.1, forward strand.
TCTTCTCCTGTTCTTCGTCCCTACTCTGTTCTTAGTTACTTTCCTTATATCAAAGAAGACATTTGGCATTTGTTTTTTAGGGATTGGCTAGCTTCACTTAGCATAATCTGCTCTAATGCCATCCATTTCCCTGTAAATTCTATGATTTTGTCATTTTTTAATGCAGAGTAATACTCCATTGTGTATAAATGCCACATTTTTTTTATCCATTCGTCTATTGAAGGGCATCTAGGTTGGTTCCACAGTCTTGCTATTGTGAACTGTGCTGCTATGAACATCGATGTAGCAGTGTCCCTGTAGCATGCTCTTTTTAGGTCTTTAGGGAATAGACCAAGAAGGGGAATAGCTGGGTCAAATGGTGGCTCCATTCCCAGCTTTCCAAGAAATCTCCATACTGCTTTCCAAATTGGCTGCACCAATCTGCAGTCCCACCAGCAATGTACAAGTGTACCCTTTTCCCCACATCCTCGCCAGCACTTGTTGTTGTTTGACTTCCTAATGGCTGCCAATCTTACTGGAGTGAGATGGTATCTTAGGGTGGTTTTGATTTGCATTTCTCTGACAGCTAGAGATGTTGAGCATTTTTTCATGTACTTGTTGATTGACTGTATGTCCTCCTCTGTGAAGTGTCTGTTCAGGTCCTTGGCCCATTTGTTGATTGGGTTATTTGTTCTCTTATTGTCTAATTTTTTGAGTTCTTTGTATACTCTGGATATTAGGGCTCTATCTGAAGTGTGAGGAGTAAAGATTTGTTCCCAGGATGTAGGCTCCCTATTTACCTCTCTTATTGTTTCTTTTGCTGAGAAAAAACTTCTTAGTTTGAGTAAGTCCCATTTGTTGATTCTAGTTATTAACTTTTGTGCTATGGGTGTCCTATTGAGGAATTTGGAGCCCGACCCCACCGACTGTAGATCGTAGCCAACTTTTTCTTCTATCAGACGGCGCGTCTCTGATTTGATATCAAGTTCCTTGATCCATTTTGAATTCACTTTTGTGCATGGCGAGAGAAAGGGATTCAGTTTCATTTTGTTGCATATGGATTTCCAGTTTTCCCAGCACCATTTGTTGAAGATGCTATCCTTCCTCCACTGCATGCTTTTAGCCCCTTTATCAAATATAAGATAGTTGTAGTTTTGTGGATTGGTTTCTGTGTCCTCTATTCTGTACCATTGGTCCACACGCCTGTTTTGGTACCAGTACCATGCTGTTTTTGTTACTATTGCTCTGTAGTATAGTTTGAAGTCTGGTATCGCTATACCGCCTGATTCACACTTCTTGCTTAGCATTGTTTTTGCTATTCTGGGTCTTTTATTTTTCCATATGAATTTCATGATTGCTTTCTCTATTTCTACAAGAAATGCCATTGGGATTTTGATTGGCATTGCATTAAACCTATAGAGAACTTTTGGTAATATCGCCATTTTGATGATGTTAGTTCTGCCTATCCATGAACAGGGTATATTTTTCCATCTTCTAAGATCTTCTTCTATTTCTCTCTTTAGGGTTCTGTAGTTTTCATTGTATAAGTCTTTCACCTCTTTTGTTAGGTTGATTCCCAAGTATTTTATTTTTTTTGAAGATATTGTGAATGGAGTGGTTGTCCTCATTTCCATTTCAGAGGATTTGTCGCTGATATACAGGAATGCCTTTGATTTATGCGTGTTGATTTTAAATCCTGCCACTTTGCTGAATTCATTTATTAGCTCTAATAGTTTCTTTGTAGAGCCTTTTGGGTCTGCTAGATATAGAATCATATCATCTGCAAATAGTGATAATTTAATTTCTTCTTTTCCTATTTTTATGCCTTTAATTTCTTTCGTCTGTCTAATTGCTCTGGCCAGTGTTTCGAGAACTATGTTGAAGAGAAGTGGAGAGAGAGGGCATCCCTGTCTTGTTCCATAATCTAGATTTTTATCTTATTCTCACAGCCATCTTGTTATGGGAATTATTTACTTCATTTTACATATGAAAATATGAGGCAAGGAGGGGTTAAGTGACTTATCCAAGATCACATAGCTGGTAAGTGATCAGACATTCTGCTATATGTCATGTGATAACAAATATCTGGCTACATTTGAGTTTTTCTCATAATTATTCTTTATCTGGCATGTAAATTCACCTGTCATAGACTTAACTACATAAGTCATATTTTAACTAATTTATTTGTATTCCCCATGATTTTTTCCATGATTTTTAATATGGACATCCCTTTCCCTACCCTTGGATTAAAACTTAGGGAGGCAGGCCCCACATTTTTTCTGGCCACCCTTTCATAAAGTCCTATATTCACATTTGGCCACAAATACAGTCTGAACACAGTAATGATAAGTGTCCAATAGTAGACAATAATAAAAATTCCAAAATTGTTTTAATGTTAAAATCTTCCTCTCACAACAAGGGCCTGCTGAAGTCTAGACATAATCAAGTTGGGAATGAGTACAGTCCTTCCTTTCCCTGCTCTTCTTCCCTTAGTATATTAACTATGGTTCCTGATTTTTCTGTTTCCACCAGAGTAAAAGTTCGGATTGAAGGAGAGAAGAGGTGAAAAGAATGAGAAAGTTCTTGCATGACTCTCTTTGTTGAAAGATGGCTTACAACAACCTGCTGAAACAGATTGCTTCTAAAGCTAGCTATAATATTCTCCCCTCATCCCATTGCTCTTTTGCTCTTTTGTAATGTGAACTTTCTACTCCTTCCATCAAGATTTGGAGTCTATTTTCTTCCTTTTAAAACTGGGATGATCCAATAAAATGCAGCAAAAGTGATGCTGTGTGACTTTCAGGTCTATACCTTAAAAAGATCTTGTAGCTTCTTTTTAGTTGTTGTCTTTTTAAATTTTTGCTCCCCTACCCCACCACTTTTGGGGTCCAGAGTCTTCATTTAAATAAGTCCAATTACCAACTGGAGAGAGAGACTCAACCAGATCAGGTGTTCTAGCCATTTCACTTGAGGCCCAGATATAAAAATGAAGACATTTTAGATCCTCCTCCAACACAGAGCAGAAACATCCCAGCCAATACAATAGAAATAAGCCAGTCGTGCACCTGCCCAAATTGCAGACTCATTAGCAAATAAATTATTGCTTTGTTTTACCCTTATGATTTGGAGTGATGTATGGGCTGTTTGTTTGTTTGTTTTAGCTATAACTGAAACAAAGACTTTGGTTTACAGTAAACACTCATGTGTTTCATATTCCAACATATTCTGGGAGTGTGAATTTCTCTCCTTCACTCAGCTGCTATAGTTATCAATGCATCTTGAAGATTTTTGCAGGGGCTAAGGGTGTAGCTCAGTGGTAAAGTATGTGCTTAGCATGCATTAGGCCCTGGGTTTCAATCCTCAGCAGTGAAAACAAAAAAAACCCCAGCATTCCAATAAAGTTAAACATGAACTTAACATATTGTCCCAGAAATACCACTCCTACCCTAAAAGAAATGAAAATATATTTACACAAAGACCTGTATGCAAATGCTTAAAACAGCTTTATTCATAACTACCCAAAATTGGAGCAATCTGTCTTGGTCCATTTTCTATTGCTAAAACAGAATTATACAGACTAAGAGTTTGGAAAGTTCAAGATCAAGGAGCCATGTCTGATGAGAGCCTTCTAGCTTCTTGGGATTCTGGTCACACCTTTTATTCTCCTTGCTCCTTCAGCTTTGGGAGTAGCAACAGCTTCCCATTGTTGCTAATCTCTTGAGTGTCTCAGAATCTCGGTTGGTTTCTCCAACATTATCCATATCTCTGTAAGCAGTCCACATACTCTTTATTTGAACCATTTGAGTTAAATTTTGTTTCTTTCTTGGATCATGATTGGAAAAACAAGTTTTTTAAAGTCCTTTGAATCTCAATAGAGCTCTTGTGTGCACATGTGCGTTCTCTCTCTCTCTCTCTCTCTCTCTCTCATTATATATGGGGAGTCAAGAATCATTTGAATTGTTCCCCTGTATGCAGTGGGTCATTTTCCTAAATCTTCTTTCAATATTTTCTCTTCACCTTTGTTTTTCAACAATCTGACTATTTGACTGGATATTTTTGTTTGTTTGTTTGTTTTGTTTTTCGTTTTTATATTTTGCTTGAGGCTTTCTGAAATTCTTGATGCTGTAACATTTCTTACTTTCTTTCGCCAAATTAAGGAAAACTGCAACCATTATTATCTTGCTCTTCCCCTGATTCTAGGATTCCAAGTACACAATAGATCTTTTGATATTGTTCCTCACACCCTTGCAGCTATGGTCATTTTTCTAACATTTTCTCCTATTCTTCAGGTTATATAATTTCTGTTAATCTATCTTTTAATTAATTCGTTATTTATTCTATTTACTCATTCTGTGCTAATCACATTAAATGAATCTTTTTATCTCACATATTTCATTTTTTAGTCCTATAAATTTCATTTTTATAGTTCCCTATTCTTCTGCTGAGATTCCTTGTCTTTTCATTCCTTTTGAGCATATTTTTCTTTATGTCTTTTTAACATATTTGTAATAGCTGATTTAAAGTCCCTGTCTGCTATTTCTAACATTTGGGTTTTCTTGGAGGTCATGCTTCACTAACTGTATTTTCTCTTTAAAACTGTTTTCTTCCTCAAGTTATTATGGATCATACTTTGGACATTGTAAATGGTTAAAGCCATGTAGGAGTGACTCTCAGGCATAAACTATAGTTATAGAGAAATACTTTCACCAGTAGAAAGTTTCACTAGGCATGAAAGAGACAAAGAAGAAAATCTGGTCTCTCTCTCCTACTATCTCCCTCTCCACCATACGCTTCCCACTGGCAGAATTCAACCAAGAAGCCCCTGGCAAGAAAGCACAGGAAATAGAGGTTATAGGAGAAAACTCCTGAAAGGACACAGGTATAAAAAGGTGAATGGATTTGGCAAACTATAAATAAATAACCAGTCTGCTTATATAAAATAAATTTGCCAGATTTTGCAAACAAAAATATAGGATGCCCTGTTAAATATGAATTTCGGGTTTAAGATTTTCTTTTAGTGTAAGTATGCCAATTATTCATTTTTTACATTAAATTCAATTTTATCTGGCAACTTGGTTTAGATCACTAAGAGAACACTACTTTTTTAAGTATTTATTTTTAGTTATAACAATATCTTTATTTTAATGTGATGCTGAGGATCGAACCCAGTGCCTCATGCATGGTAGGCGGGCACTCTACCTCTGAGCCACAACCCCAGCCCAAGAACACTACTTTTAATCCAAGTCTATAGCCAACTTTAAGTAGTCTTTGTTTTATTATCCCAGAACTTTTTGTTTCTTTTTTTAAAAATTTTTTAGTTTTCGGCAGACACAACATCTTTTGTTTGTATGTGGTGCTGAGGATTGAACCTGGGCCGCACCCATGCCAGGCGAGCGCGCTACCGCTTGAGCCACATCCCCAGCCCCTTGTTTCTATTTTCTTTTTTCACTTTATGTTGCTACAACTGAATGCCACAGACTGGGTAATTTATGGAGAAAGGTAATTTATTCTTACAGTTCTGGAGGCTGGGAAGTTCAAGGTTGAGGGGTAACATCTAGTGAGAGCCTTCTTTCTGGTGGGAGCTCTACAGAATCCCAAGATAGTGCAGGGCATCACATGGCAAGTCAGCATAAGCTTGCTAGACAAAACTTGCACTTATAACAAAGCTACGCCTACTCTTGCCCATTAACTCATTAATCTGTTAATCCATTAATCCATAGATGGGTAATCTGTTCACAAGGACTCTGCTTCCCAAAGGTCCCATCTCTCAAATACCATTACATTTTTGACTCAGGAATTTGGAGAACGCATTCAAATCATAACACATAATTACCTTGAACAACCATTTCCCTAACCGAACTTAAGGTTTCTTAAAGAGAAAGAACATATCTTATTCATCTATGTATCTGATTATTTTCCATCTCCTCCAACCCTATATTTTTGCATGATCTTGTACATAGTAAGTGTTCAATACTTTTGTTGAGCATGAGGGAGTCCTTTATGAATATTTCATTGCATCTAACTTTTTGTTACATGTTTCTGTAAGATACAGCTAAAGTCACATAATGATTTAGAGGAAAGTCTAATGTCAGGTCAATTGTTATAAGTATTCAGACTCCGTTTTATGCCTTTACTTTTCTTTTCATCCTTTCCTCTCAGACTTCCATAATGAGCATACAGCATAACTATTATCCAGACATCTTGCTTCACAGATTTCATGAAGTTTCTGTGAATAAATGACTGAGCATTGGGTCAACACAGCCTACACTGGAAAATCCAAGCTTTTAAAATGTATTTTGATCTTCATTAAATATTTAGGGGGAAAAAAAACCCCTGCTCCTTGCTCTAGTATAACAGACCGAAAAAGGCTTCCAAATCTGAGAGAGATAAGACCACAGTCCTGAGAAGAACAGTTGACTTTCTTATGGATCTTTTAAAATCCTGCTGTTTTCTCTTTAATTCTGGAGCAAGTTATCAATAGATCTGTTCTTTCTGGATGATTTGCAGGACTCCTGTATTTATTATTAATGAGTTTTCTGTGTGTGGGTGTAAACACCAAAGTTAATGCACAATAATTTTCAAGTAGTTAAATCATTGTCACTTATTTTACCTCTTTATGAAACTTTGAACCTTTCTCTAATGAGTTTTGCAATAATGTTAAAAAGCCAAAATCCCTCAAATCTGAAAAATAAGAGATGAAACAACCTGCTGCTTTCACAGCTCCTAGAATTATGTACTTAAACACTTGATTTTTATCTGTATTGTGTAAATATTTTTTAAATGGGACTATTACTTTTTATTACTCAGGTCATCATATGCTAGTTCATCAGTCCCATAAAAATTATTTTGTGGTCTATCTTCCTTAAAATGTGAAGAGATTTGCCTAAATAATATGTGATAATTGAAGCTTCTCAGACCATAATAATCTCTAATCAGTGTCTCTGAGTGAAAGAAAACCTTGGGTTTAGACTCTGATATTTCAAAGGCTTCCACATGACTCTTCTACATGACCTTCTCAGTTATGAAAGTACCTAATATCTTTAAGAGTAAACTATGCTATAAGCACTTTGCATTTGGTATTTAATTCACTCTTTAAACAACCCTAGGAAAGAGGTATGATCATTACCATTTTACAGTTAAGGACACAGAAGTTTAGAGGAGATATGTAACTGGTTTAAGATCACACAGCTATTGAGAGGCAAGAATCAAATCTAGGCCTACTAGAGAGGCCTACACCAAGCAAGTGTTCATAACTTTTACACCTCTAATTCTCTAACTTCTTTGACCTTAAGTTCCAGCAGTTAAAAAAAAAAAAAAAAGTTATGGAGCAAATTGTATTCCATGCATGTGTGATTATATCAAAATGACCCCCACTATTATATGCTGTTAGATTGTAAGTATGTACAAATAATAATTGAAAATTTTAAAATGTTGGTATACACGTTCTATTAGACTGACATTATGTAGACTATAGAACATGTAAAATTTGCAATTTTAAGAAGATAAGGAAAAATAAATAAAAAGAGAAGCATCAGTAGTGTCTTCACAAGTCCTATGGGTTTTTTGCATACGCCATTGGTGTTGAATTCTCACTCTAGATAATGTTGCTCTAAATTCGATTGTCCAAAAAAATTGTTCAACTTTTTAATGAAAATACTATTCTCAGCTTTTGCCAGATCTAGATACACTATGTATTATTCAGTGGTCTCCAGAGGAACAGAAACAATAGAATATATATGACAATTCCCAGAACATCATAATGAACATTGCTTTGATCATGAAAACTGAGCGGCTGAAAGCCACCATGATTTCATGAAGATTCCACTTCATTGTAGCCATTCAAGGGTTCCAGGCAAACCTCCTTTCTACAAAGCTGTATTGGGAGTGGGCACATGCACCAGACGTACTGCCTGTGCTTTTTCCAAGGTTACAATTATGAGCTATCTTTTTTATATCTGTAACTCCTGGGAAGTAAACTCTTTGCCAACAAAACCAATCACTTTAATTCTTCAAGTCGATGAGGTATAATCTACTAAAGTTTTGTTGGTATGTGTATATATATAATATTGCATGATTTTATTTTTTATTTCTGGAAGTGTGTTCCTTCAAACTTTTTTTTTTTTGGTACCAGAGATTGAATGCAGGGGTGCTTAACCACTAAGTCACATTACCACCTCTTTTTAAATTTTTTATTTTAAGACAGGGTCTTGCTAAATTGCTTAGGGCCTCACTAAGTCACTGAGACTGACTTTGAACTAGCAATCCTCCTGCCTCAGCCTCCAGAGCCACTAGGATTACAGGCATGTGCCACCGTGCCTGGCTCTTTAGACTTTTTGACATTCTTATAATGGCACTTGCAACACAAACACCGATGCATGTGATTTATAACATCAATTAATTAGATAAATAATTTACTTTATTATTCAGAATAGATGTAATAGATATTTACTCATTTTCATTTACACTCTGACCCCTTCCTCAAAGAATTTAGATGGTAACATAAAAATTTTAGTATCTACAATGTGAAAACTTAGAGCCAACAGTTTTTACATTGTGCTAGGTTCTAAGTAATCTTAGTTAATCATGGTAAATACAAACAGTGGTAGATAATAAGTTAAGCTATGTTTAGCTATATGTGGTTGTATTTTGAAGTTCTATCACTCTACTTTTAAAAAGCAAACTTAGTGTACTAAAGAATTAAATGTTGACAGGCAATTTAATCAACAACATAAATTAAATCGATAAATATATGATGAAGATATGGCTTAGCATTTTTCACTGTGGAAATAGATTTTTAAGTTGAAACACTGTTAGCTACCTTAGTAGCTACCTAATTATACAAGGATGGAATATAATTTGCTCTAACTCAGTTTGCAGTAATAAAAAAAATTTTACATTTGTTCTACATTTAAATTTTTTTTTCATGTCACAACATATATTGATGTACCTGTTCCATACTATGAAGGTATATTATTTAACTCCTGATGGTTATTCCTGTCATCTCTCTCTCTCCCTCCCCCACTCTCTGTTGTTGTTGTTGGCACTGGGAATTGAATATATATGAATATATTCAATATATATATATATATATATATATATATATATATATATATATATAATTTATCAATGAGGTACATCCCCAGTCCTTTTATTTTATTTGTTCTTTTTAGTTACACATGACAGAGAATATATTTTGACATCACACATACATGGAATATAACTTCCCATTCTTGTGGTTGTACATGATGTGGAGTTATACTGGTCCTGTATTCATATATGAACATAGGAAAGTTATGTCTGATTCATTCTACTCTGTTTCCCATTCCCATCACTCCTCCCTTCCCCCCATTTCCCCACGTCCAATTTGGATAATATCCATTCCCTGCCCCCTGCCATCTATTGTGAGTTGGTATCCCCCATCAGAGAGAACATTTGACCTTTGTTTTTGGGGATTGGTTTATTTCACTTAGCATGATAGTCTCCAGTTCCATCCATTTACTGGCAAATGCCATAATTTCATTCTTCTTTATGGCTGAGTAATATTCCATTGTGTATATATATGTACCACATTTTCTTTATCCATTTCTTTATTCATCTGTTGAAGGGCACCTAGGTTGGTTCCATATTTTAGCTATTGTGAATAGAGCTGCTATAAACATTGATGTGGCTGTCACTGTAGTGTGCTGATTTTAAGTCCTTTGGGAACATGCTGAGGAGTGTGATAACTGGGTCAAATTGTGGTGCCATTCCAAGTTTTCTGAGGATTCTCCATACTGCTTTCCAGAGTGGCTGCACCACTTTGCAGACCCACCAGCAATGTATGAGTGTACCTTTTCCCTCACATCTTCACCAACATTTATTGTTACTTGTATTCTTGAGAATTGCCATTTTGACTGAAGTGAGATGAAATCTCAATATAATTTTAATTTGCAATTCTCTAATTGCTAGTGATGTTGAACATCACATATTTGTTGACCATTCCTATTTCTTCATTAGGGGGTTAATTTTAATAGCAGCTGGAAATACTAATTGTGTAAAAGAGCAGTCATGGGGCCAAATAGAGGCTACCTGAAAAATTTAGCTCTCTGTTCCATGCATAAATTTCATCAATTCCCAAATTTCCCAGAGTAACACACAATCTTAGTTTTCCACATTTTCTATGTAAACCTTGTCTTCTTTCAATCAAATTTCTTTCCCAGGCCCTTCATATGTAGAAATTTGGGAGTTACCACTAGCAATTTGCAAGTTGCAAAGAGATTCAAGTATGTCAACCTCAGTCCAAATCTCTATATGTTACTGAACTTGTTTTCAAAGAGTAACTAAAAGAATGAAAGCACTTTGGAGTTAAAGAAAAATGAAAATTCTACTAACTTAGTTGTACTAGGAGTGGATAATATTTATTAAAATGTTTGATATAAACCAAAAAAAAGCCCAAGTGGGGAGAGATATGAACTTAACATAGATCCAAAAATTATCATTGAAATAGGCCTAAAAGCAGTGTTGTCACTGCTTTTTAAATAGGAATATATGTTCATGTTTGAGTTGTCTCAAGTTTTTTTTGGTTTTGGTACAGGGAGGGGATTGAACTCAGGAGCACTTGACCACTAAGCTACGTCCCAAGCCCATTTTTGTATTTTATTAGAGACAGGTTCTCACTGAGTTGCTTAGCACCTCACTGTTGCTGAGGCTGGCTTTGAACTCACCATCCTCCTATCTCAGCCTCTGGAGCCACGGGAGTTACAGGAGTGCACCACTGTGTAGGTTTGCCTCAAGGTTTTAATGTTCATGGCCTATATTTCTTTCCATTCTACTCACTTTTGATGGTAGGTGGGGGGTGGCGGTGTTAGTATTGTCATAATTGGAACTATACCTACATACTATTTGCAACTAAGATCTGAGCATTTGGAGCCAGACATGGTGGCTCAGTTGAGTGCCCAAGTTCAATCTCTGGTACCCAGAAAAAGAAAAAGAAAGAAAAAAAAATCTGATCATTTGGGTTTGGGGATTTAGCTTAGTGGCAGAGTACTTGCCTAGGGCACACAAGGCCCTGAGTTTGGTCCTCGGTCCGGAAAAAAAAAAAAAAAAAGAAAGAAAAAAAAGCAAGGAAGACCTGATTATTTAACAAAAGTTTCACAATTATATCTAATTATATTCTAGAATCTCCTCTAGATACTTTAACCATTTCCTCAATCTCGACTTGTCCAAAATTAAACTCATGGTATCTTCCTTAAACCTACCACTCCTCTTCTAATTATTTAATCACTGGCACCACATTTATCTGATCACCCATGTTAGAAGCTTTGAATCTTTTCTCTCTCTTACTTTCCACATTCAATCAACTATCAAGTTCTGTCAATCTAACTTTACTTTTAAAATCCTTAACCGTGAAGGCCCTCATTTTTGCTCACTTGAAACAATGATCTACTAACTGGTCTCTCTACTATCAATTTTGTCACCATACAGTTGTCTCCTACACTATTTCCAGAGACTTTTGAGATGCTACCAGTGTATTCTGAAACTCAAATTGTCCTTGTTAATTATCTGTTTAAAATTCTTAATGGGTTCCCTAGATATTTCTGCACTACTTCCCAAAATGTGCTTCTCTGTTTGAAGATCATAATACACATTCACATATTTAAGTTTCCACAAAATTCCACTGTAAAGAAATCTTGTTAAGATCATGTTTTCTGAACATTGTTTTAAACATTTTCTTCCTCTCCTCTGGCCCTCTCTATTCTCCAATACCACTGAAGCTCTGCTTCTCACTTGTTGAACCCCCAAACTACTTCTTCCTTCTGTCTTCTTCAAGACTTGTTTCAAAAGTCATTTCCTGTTCACAACTTTCCTAACCCCTCCTATGTGCTTCCATAGCAGCCAGTACTTGCTTTGCCACATTGTCACTCAATGTAACTTATCTAATGAATTTCTTTTCCCACTAAACTTCTTGAATGCAGTGGTTATATTTAATCACCTTTGTATTCCCTACATAAGCACATGCTATAATTTGAATCATTATATTTCCTCAGTATTCCTAAATTGAAATCTAATTTCCAATGCAACAGTTTTAAAACTTGGGCCATTGGGGAGATAATTAGGTCATGAGGGCTCTGCCTTCATGAATGGGATTTAGTGTCCTTATAAAAAGAGGTTTGAGGGCTGGGCTGGTGGTGCATAACTGTAATCCAAGCAATTAGGGAGGCTGAAGTAGGAGAATTTCAAGTTTAAGTTCAGCCTGTGCAATTTAGCAAGACCCTGTCTTTAAAAAAATAAAAAATTAAAAAATAAAAAATAAACGGCTGAGAATGCAGCATCCCTGGGTTCAATTCCCCAGTACAAAAAACAAAAACAAAAAAAAGGCTTGCAGGAACATGTTTGCCCCTCTGTCTTAATGAGAAGGCATGGTCTTTGGAAGAGAAAGTGAGCCCTTACCAGATACTAAATTTGCTGGTGACTTGATCTGGGACTTCCTAGCTTCTATAACTGTAAGTAATAAATTTGTGGTATTTATCAATTACCCAGTCTATGGTACTTTTGTTATAGTAGCCCAAATGTACTGGGACTGAAATGTATTTAGCTTTCAGTAAGAGCTGAAAAGAAGCAAATAGTGCCTGGCCTATGTATCAGGTACCAATAAATAAACTCCATTAAATATTAGTTGAATCAGAAACAGGTTTTCGTCAACCATACCTATGTATCTGAAGGTCTTTGAATACAGAAATCTACCCTTCTAATGGTGGCTTTGTATCCTTAACCACCTCTGTGCTCTTACAGACACTGGTATTCTGGCAGTGTATCTCACACATGATAATGTTGTTCTATAAATCTGAACAATGTGGCATTTCATTGAGTTTTCTTTTAAGCTAAATCTTTCAGATGTACAGAACTAAGTAAGCAAAGGGAAGAGGCTGTGGTTAAAGATTCTTGGCTTTGTTCACCAAAGGATATAGTGAAGTAAATTAATGCTGACACAGTGCCCTCTGTCAAAACAGCCTGCTGGTCTAACAAAATGATCATAAGCAGCATATGTGCTGGTTAGGGAAGAGCAGAGCATTCCAGATGGCTATATTTCATTTGATTTTTGAACAGTCAGATTTTTAGAAGAAAGAAGGAAAAAAAAAAAATCTGTATCCAGGTCATTCCTGACTCTTCTCCTGGGAGATATCTAAAGTTGTTTTTTTAAGCACCCACGAATCCTGACTGATACTGACTACGTCATTGTAAGGCTAAGCATCCCCTTAAAACTAGAAGCTAGGTGGATATCTACTAAAAATTATGCTAAAGTACCTTTCCCCACTTCTTTCAATTCTGTTTCCTTTTATTACATATCATGTATAATTTCTATTATGCTTTTTCAGAGCAATTCTACCCTTACTTAGCTTTAACTTAATGTGAATCTATATATTTGGATCCTTTAATATTTCTGGGTAAGTCAGTCTTTAAATATCTCTTCCACTCTTTAATACAACAGAAATAGAGATTATCTGCTGAAAAGTATACTTCAATTACTTTATCCAGTTATGCAGGGAGGGGCCGTTTCTTTTTCTATAGTATGTGATTTCTGAATTGTTTATTTCATAGCAATCACACATGCTGAATTTCATCAGGTCATTATTTATACAGTGGAGAAAAGACTTCTTTGAAAGAATTTTAACCCTACAAATTCCAAAATTATAAAAATAAAAAAAAGTCAATTAAACAAACAAAAAGAATAGCCCTGGCCCCAGTCCCCTGGCATCAAGAGTATTCATAGTATTATAGATGGAATCTCTACTGACTCCCTAGCTACAGTTAGTAGCTACAGTAAGGCTGCTTTTTTCCAGACCAACAAATTAGTTAGGATTTATTAAGGCAAAAATTCCGTTTCTTTGTTTTTCCAATGAAGCAACAGAGAAAAGCATAATATACAACAGAGGAAAGAAATACCAATTTCCTTCTTTTCCCCTCTCTCTCTCTTTTTTGAGAGAGAGAGAGAGAGAGAGAGAGAGAGAGAGAGAGAGAGAATTTTTTTTAATATTTATTTTTTAGTTTTTGGCGGACACACATCTTTGTTTGTATGTGGTGCTGAGGCTCCAACCCGGGCCGCACGTATGCCAGGCGAGCGCGCTACCGCTTGAGCCACATCCCTAGATCCTCCCCTTTCTAATTCCTCCTTTTTTCCCTTTGATTTAAATGGTATTCTAAGGATACTACCTGCACATTCACAATTCTTTTAATACGTAGCCCATCCCTTTACTTGTTACTATGATATTGTCTCAATTACCACACTCAAAATATTTATATTTCCAATATAATAAGAGAAATCTTTCTATTCATGAACTTTGAGATGAAAAATTTTATGTAAATGTATATAAGTACATAGTTGTATCTTGTTTTTTGGGGTAGTCTCCATCCAAAATTATAATCTTGTATCATTGTGCAAACTATACTAACCTCCTTTATGTTTTTCCTCATCATTTTCTATATCTAGAATTTCTGGAACCAATTTCTATTCAAAACTTGCTTTTGAAATGTACTCCTACTGCATTCTTCTTGGCATATATATCTAAACTTGTATTTACTTTCTTTTATTTCTCTGTTTTCAGTCACAATGACAATGCCCCCAATTTAGGTCACCAAAGGACTTCATTATCTTGCTCCTTGCCTTCCCTGAGTCTAGATAAGGAACAAAATGTCCATTTAAGTAAACATGACCTTATTCTGACTCCTATGGCACTCAATCAGGCATCTTAATACAACAGATTCATTCTTATTCTTTATCTATGACTAAAAAGTATTGTTCAAATCAGATGAAGCCAGATTTCAAATGATATATACCATCTTATGTTTTTAAAATCTCATGAGCCAAATACACACACACACACACATGTGTGTGTGTACATGAGATATATATGAGATATTTATATATCATATTTTTAAAAAATATTATTTTAGTTTTTTTTAGCCCTATATCCTTTCTTTTGTTCAACAATTTTAAGGGAAAAAATTATTTAGTATAGTTGATATACTAAATAATTTTTAGTACCACTCTCTAGAAAAGAAAACATAGCTTAGAATTCTATTACACCTAAGGTTCACACATTTTTTTCCTTGGTATTTTATGTTAGACTCAAAGGATTCCTACCTCCCTCTCTCCCTTCTTCCCTCCTTCCTTCCCTTCTTTTTCTTTTTGCCTTGGTTTGTTCCATGTTGTACTTAGTACCTCAACTCGATGCCACTTGATTTTGAGGGTAATCCATTAGATTAGCAGTTAAGAAGCTTGGTTCTAATCCTAGTTCTGCTATAACTAGGTATATTTTTTGTTAAGTCAAATTGTCAAGACTTGACCTCTTTCATCTATACAATGAAAAAGTTAGATTTATTACATTTCTATGTGTTCTATCTTTTTGAGTGTTTTAAAACTTCCTTCCTTTAGACTGGTTCTAAGGGAAGATTGAACATGGGCTACCAAAGCAAATCAATTTAAAAGCCTCTAAAGAGTCTATATACCACAAAACATACACATTTCTCTGCCTTCTCCCTTGTTTGAATACAGTTATCTCATACTAGGCAAAGATACCATAATATGCATTGGAGATAGCCTCTTCAACAAATGGTACTGGGAAAATTGAAAATCCATATGTAGCAGAATAAAATTTAATCCCTATCTCTCATTCTGGATCTCAAAGTGGATCAAGGCCCTAGGCATTAGACCAGAGACCCTGTGCCTACTAGAAGAACATGTAGGCCCAACACTCCATCATGTCCACCTAGGAACTTACTTCCTTCAACAAGACTTCTAAAGTGCAAGATTTAAAAATAAAAAATCAATAAATGGGACTGTGTCCATTTAAATTTCATCTCTTAATGTGTTGTTTGCTTGTGTAACAGCTAAGGAAGAAGAGGCATAATCTCTTCCTGAATATGATTTACTCCTTTACTGAGGATTAACTTAAGTGACTCTGAAATTTGAAGGTGTGAAGGACAAAATAATAAATATATCTTGCATAAGTAAAGAACTCTCTAAACTTCATTATCTAAATGAAACTTTTCTACCTAAATGAAGGGACATGCAGAAAAAAAAATTGGAGTAATTGGCCTCTGACAAGTGATGCTTAAAGAGTATAGTTTTAATAGCAACTAACATGGGTTCATTGATTCATTCATTCTCATTTGATGTGCTCTTTCTTTTTCTCTCATTTCCATTTGCCTAACAATTCCACAAAGTTCCAAGTACCTTTGACCTACCAATAAACTTTCTGAGATACCCCAACACAAAATTCTCACTAGAATTGCCTTTCTCAAGTCAATTGTAACCCTACTTTTTACCCAAGCTGCAAAAATTTTCATCAGAATTTCCTGACTCTAAATACAGGAACCTATGCTTATGTGTCAATAAATGCTATCTTCCTAGATAAAATAAGGTAGGTTTCATAGAAAGAGAGAGGAAGATCTTTCATTTCTTTTGTTGATTCCCAAGTATTTTATTTGTTTTTTATTTTTTTAGGCTATTGAGAATGGGGTAGTATTCCTCATTTCCCTTTCTGAGGATTTGTCGCTGATATACAGAAATGCCTTTGATTTATGGGTGTTGATTTTATATCCTGCTACTTTACTGAATTCATTTACTAGTTCTAGAAGTTTTCTGGTGGAACTTTTAGGGTCTTCCAGGTGTAGAATCATATCATCAGCAAATAGTGCCAATTTGAGTTCTTCTTTTCCTGTATGTATCTCTTTAATTTCTTTTGTCTAATTGCTCTGGCCAGTGTTTAAATTACAGAACCCTAAAGAAAGAAACCAAAGAAGACCTTAGAAGATAGAAAAATCTACCTTGCTCTTGGATAGGCAGAATTAATATCATCAAAATGACCATACCTCCAAAAGCACTATACAGAATTTAATGCAATTCCAATCAAAATTCTAATGACATTCCTCACAGAAATAGGAAAAGCAATCGTGAAATTCATCTGGAAAAATAAGAGACCCAGAATAGCTAAAGCAATCCTTAGCAGGAAGAATGAAGTAGGCGGCATCACTATCAGACCTTAAAGTATACTACAGAGCAATAGTAACAAAAACAGCATGGTATTGGCACCAAAACAGACTGGTAGACCAATGGTACAGAATAGAGGACACAGAGACTAACCCACAAAACTATAATTATCTTATATTAGACAAAGGTGCCAAGAACATGCATTAGAGAAAAGATAGCCTCTTCAACAAATGGTGCTGGGAAAACTGGAAATCCATATGCAACAAAATGAGATTAAACCCCTTTCTGTCACCATGCACAAAACTCAACTCAAAATGGATCAAGGATTTAGGAATAAAACTAGAGACCCTGCGTCCAATAGAAGAAAAAGTAGGCCCTAATCTCCAACATGTGGGATTAGGTCCCAACTTCCTTAATAAGACTCCTGTGGCACAAGAATTAAAATCAACAATCAATAAATGGGATGGACTAAAAAGTTTCTTCTCAGCAAAAGGAACAATCTGTGAGGTGATTAGAGAGCCTACATGCCTACATCTTGGGAGCAAATCTTTACCCCTCACACATCAGATAGAGTACTAATCACTAGGGTATATAAAGAACTCAAAAAGCTAGACACATACAAAAAACAAATAACCTAATCAATAAATGGGCCAAGGACCTGAACAGACACTTCTCAGAAGATGATGTACAATCAATCAACAAACACATGAAAAAAATGTTCATCATCACTAGCAATTAGAGAAATGCAAATCAAAACCACTCTAAGATTTCATCTCACTCCAGTCAGAATGGCAGCTATTATGCATACAAACATAATAAGTGTTGGCGAGGATGTGGGGGAAAGGACACACTCATACACTGCTGGTGAGACTGCAAATTGGTGCAGTCAATATGGAAAGCAGTATGGAGATTCCTTGGAAAACTGGGAATGGAACCACCATCTGACCCAGCTATCCCTTTCCTCGGTCTATACCCAAAGGACTTAAAAACAGCATGCTGCAGGGACACAGCCACATCAATGTTTATAGCAGCAATTCACAATAGCTAAATTGTGGAACCAACCTAGATGCCCTTCAATAAATGAATGGATTAAAAAAATGTGGCATATATACACAATGGAATATTACTCAGCAATAAAAGAGAATAAAATCATGGCATTTGCAGGTAAATGGATGGAGTTAGAGAAGATTATGCTAAATGAAGTTAGCCAATCCCAAAAACCCAAATGCCGAATATTTTCTTTGATATAAGGAGGCTGATTCATAGTGGGATAGGGAGAGGGAGCATGGGAGGAATAAACAAATTCTAGATAGGGCAGAGGGGTGGGAGAGGAAGGGAAGGGACATGGGATTAGAAATGATGGTGGAATGTGATGGACATTATTATCCAAAGTACGTGTTTGAACACATGAATTGGTGTGAGTATACTATGTATACAACCAGAGATATGAAAAATTGAGCTCTATATATGTAATAAGAATTATAATGCATTTTGCTGTTATATATAGATTAAAAGAAAGAAAGAAAGAGGGAGGGAGGAAGAGCTTTAAACAAAATAAGTTGCTTTATAGGAACGTTGAGAACTAAGGCAGCCAATGAGAGATACTTTGAGGCACTTTAGGACCTGTAGCAATCTTTTTTTTTTTTAAATTTACTTATTTATTCTAATTTGTTATACATGACAGCAGAATGCACTTCAATTCATAGTACACATATAGGGCACAATTTTTCATGTCTCTGTACACAAAGTAGAGTCACCATTTGTGTCTTCATACATGTACTTAGGGTAATGATATCCATTTCAGTCCACAATCTTTCCTACCCTAATCCCCCCTCCCCTTTTGCCCTATTTAAAGTTCCTCCATTCCTCCCATGCTCCCCACTCCCACCCCCATTATGGATCAACATCCACATCTCAGAGATAATATTTGGTCTTTGGTTTTTTGGGATTGGCTAACTTCATTTAGCATGATATTCTCTAACTCCATTCATTTACCTGCAAATGCCATGATTTTATTCTCTTTTAATGCTATGTAATATTTTATTGTGAATATATACCACATTTTCTTTATCCATTCCTCTATTGAAGGGCATGTAGGTTGATTCTACAATTTAGCTATTGTGACCTGTATCTATCTTTAAACTACAACAGAAAAGAAAGGAAGAACTGCTAACAGTATAGGCTAACTAATTTGACTAATATGTAAATTCATAGACTTCTTATCAAAATTTGCCTTCTTACATTTTGTTTTCTAAACTTGTCAAACTTGCCAGGCATGAAAGTAGTAGTTCAAGCTACTCAGGAGACTGAGATAGGATTGCTTGAGCCTAAGGGTTCAAGACCAGTCTACACAATATGGTGAGATTCCCATCCCCCCAAAAAAACAAAAAACTTGTAAGGCTGGGGTTGTAGGTCAGTGATAGGGCACTTGACTAGCACCTGTGGGGCACTAGGTTCAATCTTCAGCACCACATAAATATAAATAAATAAAATAAAGGTATTGTGTCCACCTAAAACTAAAAAAAAGAAAAAAAATTTAAAAAGAATAAAATTATGGCATTTATAGGTAAATGGATGGAATTAGAGAATATCATGCCAAGCGAAGTAAGCCAATCCCCCCCAACCAAAGGCCAAATGTTTTCTCTGGTAAGTGGATGCTGATCTGTAATGGGCAGGGGGCAAAAGAAGAAGGGAAGAACTTTGGATTGAGCAGAGGGGAGGGAGGGGAGGAATGAGAAGGGAGGAGTTTAAGTGGGGGAAGATGGTAGAATGATATGGACATTATTGCCCCGATGTATGGGTATGAATTCATGAGTTGTGCTCCATTTGTGTAAAAAAATAAAATTAAAATTATTGAAATAAAAAAATTTAAAAATTGTCAAACCAAAGACATATATTGGGGTTGGGGATGTGGCTCAAGCAGTAGCGTGCTCGCTTGGCATGCACGCGCACTGGGTTTGATCCTCAGCACCACATACAAATAAAGATGTTGTGTCTGCCGAAAACTAAAAAAATTTTTTAAAAAAAGACATATATTATCATTCATTAAAGTTGGTAAATATATTTATGACAATTATTTATTCTTATTATAACTATATTTAAAGATATTGACCAGATATTGACTCCTCTAACCTTAAATTCTTCCTCATTGCATTTTTTCTGATTAGAAAGAACATATGTTTGTATACAACTTTAGAAAATACAAAAAAAAGTATAAATAAGCAAGAGATAGTAAATTAAGTGAATAATTTAACTAGTTGAAGAAAATCAAAATAATACCTAGAAGTGTTTCTTTTTAGTCCTTTTCCTTAAAATCTATAATAATTATATGTGTGTGCATATGGTTCAGCTAATCAATATCCTAAAAACAAACATGCTTATGCAACCTATGTGTGTAAATGTGGGAGGCCATCCTCTCACGTGATTTGAGTTACCTCCCTGGCTGGGTGAGAGGCGCTTAGACACAGCTGTGTCAGAGCTATTCCCCACCCTTTTCCAGGTGTGAGGGCTTGTCCATGCAGAGGCGTGCCTGGCCACTGCCCTGAAGACCCAATCGTCGCCCCTGACCTTGGGATGTTGCCCCCCTTAACCTTCATTGGATGGGATTTTCCCTTGAATTTTTTGTTCTCCAATAACAGCCCACTCCCTGGTGAATTCTCTCTCTCTCACTAGTCTCTTATGTAAACCTCACCACCGCATTAGGTGGCTGAAGGCGGGAGCCAGGAGAAGCCATCCTGGAGCTGGTATTAAAGGTAATAAGAGTCTTTCTTGTCTCTTTAATTTAAAACTCCCTAGCAATGACTTATGAATCGAACCTTCTTTCATGAAGCCAGCACTGGTCTCGTGGCAGATGTAACCTATATTATGTAGTGATTTTCTTGTTCTAAAACATTTGTACTGAACAAACCATGATGCTAAAAAGAAGCCTATTCCCATCTCTATGCTGTGAAATCCCTATAAATACAATGATTGGGTAAAAAATTCAAATATTTTATGAGCCTTGGTTGTATATGAACTTATACTTGAATAGTGCAAGTAGTAAATATGTTAGTGATTTATAAAAGATAATCAATATATATTTTTCTTTTCTTTCCTTATTGAAAATAATGACTGTTAAAAATATGATGCTATACTATAGGGACACAGCCACGTCAATGTTTATTGCAGCACAATTCACAATAGCAAAACCATGGAATCAACCTAGATGCCCTTCAGCAGATGAATGGATAAACAAAATGTGGCACATATATACAATGGAATATTATTCAGCAATAAAATAGAATAAAATCATTGCATTTGCAGATAAATGGTTGGAGTTGGAAGATATAATGCTAAGTGAAGTTAGCCAATCCCAAAAAACCAACTGCCAAATGTTTGCTCTGATAAAAGGAGACTGATTCATAGTGGGGTTGGGAGGGGGAGCAAAAGAGGATTAGATAAACTCTTGATAGGGCAAAGGGGTGGGAGGGGAAGGGAGGGGACATGGGGGTAGGAAAGACAGTGGAATGAGACGGACATAATTACCCTAAGTACATCTATGAAGACACAAATGGTGTGAATATACTTTGTATAAAACCAGAGATATGAAAAATTGTGCTCTATAAGTATAATATGGACTGTAATACACTCTGCTGTCATATATAACAAATTACAATAAAAACAAATAAAAACAGGATGCTATTAATGGATTTATAACAATATAGATTTAATTTATATGACAATAGTACTAAGTACAAGGGGTAAATTAAATTATACTATTGCAAATTTTCTTTATCTGGAGTAATTAAAAATAATCTAAGTATATTGGGATAAACCAAAGATCCATTTTGTAAATCCTAGAGAAAGTAAAAAATAATGAAATGTAGCTAGGAAGTAAATAGAGGCATTAAAATGGAATATTAAAAAATATTTGATAAACATAAGAGAAGGAAAGAAATAAGGAAAATAAGCAAAAAAACAATGAGACAATAGAAAATAAACAGCAAAATGGCATACCTAAATACAACTATATCAATAATTATATTAAATGGAAATGCACAAAACACTCCAATCAGAAAAAAGAGACTATACAACCAAATAAAAAAGCAGCACCCAACTACATGATGCCTATATGAGATATATTTTAAATACCAACACAAATAGAATGAAAATTTAAAAGATGGAAAAGACACTGAACACAAACAGTAAACACAAGAGATTGCTATATTGATATTAGACAAAATACACCTCAAGGAAAGAAGTATTACTAGAGACAAAGAGGGAGGCTTCACAATGATAAAGGATCAGTATGTATTATGAAGAGATGATTTTAATGAATACATATGTAATCCATGATGAATGGTGGCTCCCCAGTGAAAACTCCATCTTAGGGAAAGAGGAGCATGAATTTTGGGTAGACAGCTAGCCTTTTCTGCCTCAAACAGATTATTCACTCTCCCTCTAAAATAGGGTAATGCTTTACAGGATTGTGCTAAGGATTAAATGAATGCCTGTGGTAGGCACTTAGTCATGTAGGTTGATGTTGATGTTGTTACTATCATCTTGTTGAAAACTTTACTTATGAGCAAAAGCTTAGTTAAGATAAATTTGCCTCTCTTTACAGGAAGAATTCTTAAAGAAGGGGTAAAGCAAGCAAGTACAATGCCTATCCCAAAATTATTTAAGGATCAGAGACATGGGAGTGGAACTTGACTCCAAGAGAGGAAAAAAATATTATAAATAGTTGTGGAGATGAAGTTTAAAGGGAATTCCGATCTGGGAAGAGATGAGAAAGCACTTGTATCATGAAAAGATTAAAGTTTCTGTGTGGTGTGAAATATTGCTTTCTCCCCCATCTGTATACATATATGTATGACCAGACAATGAAGAAAATTTGATGATACTTCAGCACAGGTCAATGCCCCTTTCAAGACCATCACCCAGGATGATTCATTCTTTTATTCAACAAATATTCACTGTTATTGACTGTGCTCAGCTGGCTGAAATTCTCTCTGTTCCTTTCACCATTGCATACTTAGTCTCTAGCTTAGAGTGATACATGAGCTTAATTGTTACAATGGACCCTTGATACATACATTTGGTATTTCTGATTGGAGTTCAGAGTTTAGAATAAAGCTTTAAAAAACTTGAGAAAAATATCTTATTATTAATTGAATCTTTAAGTTAGTAAAATAAATCATTTCCACAATGCTCCTAACAACCAGTATGTGTTTTATATGAAATAATTGTTCGTTTTCCAGCTTTATTGAAGTATAATTGAAAAATAAAAATTACATATATTTATGGTGTACAACATGACATTTTGATATACATATATGGAATAATTACTAAAATCAAGTTAATAACATATCTAATACCTCACATAGCTACTTTCGTGTATTTGGTAACAACACTCATGATCTTGTTTTCTCAGAATATTATTAATGACAGTCACTGTGCTGTACATTAGATCTCTAGAATTTATTCATCCTGTATAACTGCCACTTTGTGCCCTTTGATCAACATATTCTCATTCACTCCATTCCCTAACTCCTGGTAACTATTATTCTACTCTCTACTCCTGTTGAGTTCAATTTTTTAGATTTTATAAGTGAGATCATGCAGCATTTGTCTTTCTCTCTGGCTCATTTCACTTAGTATAATGTCCTTAGTTTCATCTATGTTGTTCCAAATAACAGGATTTACTTTTCTTAGAAGGAATATAATGAATATATATTCTATATCCATTATATATATATATATATATATATATATATATATATATATATATATGGATATCCATTCTGTATCTATATATATATGGATATCTCCATATATATATATGTATATGCACATACAATACATCACATTTCCAAATTCATCTATTGATGGACACTTATTACTGACTCCATAATTTGACTTAATATGATTAATGCTACAATGAACATATATAGAAGTGTAGATATATTTTGGATACATTGATTTCATTTTCTTTGGATTTTGCCCAGAAGTAGGATTGATAGATCCTATGATAGTTCTGCTTTTAGTTTTCTGGAACTGCCATAATGTTTTCCATAATGGCTATACCTTGTTACAGTCTCAGCAATAGTTTACATGGGTTTCCCATCCCTACATCTTGGCCAGAAGTTGTCATCTATTATCTATTTTTTGTTGGTGGTTGTTCCTTTTAGATGTACATGATAATAGTGTATTTTGACATATTATACATACATGGAGCACAACTTATTCTAATTAGGATTCCATTCTTGTAGAGTTACACTGGTAGAGTATTCATATGTGATAGAAAAGTTATGTCCAATTCATTGTACTGTTTATCACCTTTTTGATAATAGCCATTGTAACAGGTATGAGAAGATACTTCCTTGTGGTTTTAACTTGCATGTCCCTGAAGATTAATGGTATTGAACATTTTTTTCACACACTTTTTGGGCATTTTTATTGTATGTCTTCTTTTGAGAAATGTGTGTTTAGTTCCTTTGTCTACTTTTTTTTTTTTCTTCTAGCACTAGGGGTTGAACTCAGGGGCACTTAACCACTGAGCCACATTTCCACCCTTTTTTATTTTTTACTTTGAGACAAAGTTTTACTAGTTGCTTCGGGCATCACTTAGTTGCTGAGGCTGGCCCCAAACTGTGATTCCCCTGCCTCAGCCTCCTGAGTTGCTGGGGTTACAGGTGTGGGATACCACACTTAGTCTTTTGTCTATTTTTAGAGGGAAGGGGTACCAGGAATTGAACCCAGGGGCACTCAAACACTGAGTCACATTCCCAGCTCTATTTTGTATTTTATTTAGAGATAAGGTCTCACTGAATTGCTTAGTGCCTTGCTGTTGCTGAGGCGGGCTTTGAACCTGTGATCCTCCCGACTAAGCCTCCCCAGCAGCTGGGATTACAATCATGCACCACTGTGCCCAGCCATTTTGCCTATTTTTAAATTGGACCGTTTTCTTACTATTGAGATGTTTGAGTTCCTGATATAGTTTAGATATAAATCCCTTTCCAGATTTATAGTATGTAAACAATACTTTCTTTTCATTTCTCTTAATCTCCCTCTACAGACTTGGGGAAGTTCCCTGTGATTCTTTTTTAAACAAGTTTTTTTTTTTCCCTTTATTTTCCCACTTCCTCTGTGGGAACTCTCAAAATGCAAATGTTGAGTAACATGTTGGTGGTGTTCCATAAGTCCTGCAGGCTTTTTTCATTCCCTTCATTCTTTGTTATTTTCTTTTGCGTTTACCTGAGTAATTTAAAATGACCTGTCTTCAGTGTAACTGGATCTTTCTGCTGCTTGATCAAATCTGCTGTTGTACCCATATATGAAAATTTTCAGTTCAGGCATTGTCTTATTCAGCTCCAGGATTTTTTTTTTTTTTAATGGCTTCTATCCCATTGTTGAACTTCTCATTTTGTTCATGTATTATTTTTCCTAATACTGTTTAGCTGTCTCTCTGTGTTCTGTTGTATCTCACTTATGTTCCTGGAGATGATTATTTTGAACTTTTCATCAGGTAGTTTATAGATCTAACTTTTTGTAGGGTGGTTGCTGGCACTTATTTGTTCTTTTGGTGGGGTCATGTTTTCCAACTAGCCATGATCCATGTGACTTTGTATTGGTGTCTGCCCATCCGAAGAAGTAGGTCCTTCTTCCAGTCTTTAGATACTGGCTTTGGCAGGAAAACTCCTTCACCAGACAGTCTAGATATTCTGGGTGGGTCTTCTAGTAAGGTCTGTTGGCAATCATGGTACTAAAGTCCTCAAGCAGGTTGGACTGGTATCTGGGTTCACTTAGATTGGCCACGTGCATGGTTCCATGGCCAGGCATGTAACTCTGGTCTATAGGGTGGACTTAAATTTGGGTCTGTGGAGGCCAACCTGATGCTAGTCCATTGGGGTGGGCCTGTTTATTGATACTACATGGTGAGGCCTAGAGCCAAAATCTATAGGGGCCAGTCTAAAAGACTAAGGTCCACCACAGCCAACCTGGCACTGAGAAAGGCTTGTTACCTGGGTGCTAGGTGGTAGGCCTGGAGCCCAAGTCTAAAGGAGAAGGTCTTGGCCTTCGGTACATGGGGTTAAGCCTGAAGCTTAGGTTGGTGGCATAGGCCTGGAATCTGAGTCTGTTTGATCCTAGGGCTACAGGGACTGGCCTGGTGCTAAGGTAGGTCTGTAACCTGTGTCCACAGGGGCTAGTCTAAAGGGGCCGGGCTGGCACTGGGATGGACTTGGAGCCTGTGTCCATGTGGATTAGCCTAGTCCCTGAGGCAGTGAAGGATAGGCTGGTCCTGGGCTGGGTCTGGAGCTTAGAGTTGCAGAGACCAACCTAGGGTCTAGAGTCACAGGGTCTTGCCTGGCACTGCGGTTCCTGGGGTGGGTCTGGTGCTTGAGTTCTTGGGAAATTCACATGCTTAATTCACTTTCTTTTCCCATACAGAGTGTATGTCCCTGCAAGTTGTACTACTTAGGCTTATAGGAGGAGTGACACCATGTTTTATCCCATTTTTTTACTATAACAAAATATCCGAGATTGAGTGATTTAATAGTACTGGAGACTGGAAACTCTAAAATCAAAGTATCAGCAGATTTAGTTGTCTGGTTAGTGCTGTTCTCTGCTTCCTAAATGGCACATTGTTGATGGGAAGAAACATTATGTACTCACCTGGAAGAAGACAGAAGGGCAAGCAAGCTGAACACTGCCTGAGGCCTCTTTTTATGAGGGCCTTAATCCATTCATGAGGGTAGGAGCCCTTATAACCTAATCACTTTTTAAAGTCTTCATCTCTTAATGCCATCACTTTAGATATTTTTAACACCTGAATTTTGGAGGAAACACATTCAAGTATTGTAAAACTGTACTTTCTTTTTCAATGCAACTTTTCTTATTTCTGTGCTACATTCAATTCTGTAATCTCTGACCTAAATTCTTTTGCTCTTATGAAAGTATTTTGGAATTTGGATACTTGTTCAAATTGATGTTTCTGTGAGGAGACAAATGCTGTAAACTCCTCTTCTACCATCATGTTGATCACCCTTCAAAAATTTAATTGTTTTAATCTCCCAACATAATTTTGATTTTCATTTTCATGTTTGACTTACTTTACCATTAGGTGGCACTCCAAATTAAAGCTGAGCATAATATTATTACCTTTTCCTCCTCCTACCCAACTCCCCTCAGAAAGTTTTTCATTGATAACAGCTTAATAAGAAAGTGGTAATCAGTAAGAAAAGTATTTCACATTTTTCCTTGTAATAAATTCTTCATACTCTTACTTGGCAATTAGATAGTTCTTGTTACAGAAGAATCCCTAAGTAAATTCATATATGCCACAGAAGAAATTCTAAGGAAGGAGATAAAAGTAAAAATATTATGTCTGGCTTTCCAACAAATTTAGAACTGAGGAGAGGTGAAATGTAAAAACAAGATCAAAGGAAATGGGAAATCAAATTGCTACTATATATTTTCAAATCCACTCATTTAGAGATCTGACAAATTTGAACTGAGTGATTGGCAGCCTAGGTTATTATATTAGAAGTTCTCAAAAACAATTTTCCTAAGGCTTCTTATTGCATCAGAGGTCAGAATATTCAACTTTACACATAGCCATTATTGTACTAGCTGGATTTTTTTAAAATTAGGGATTGAACCCAGGGTACTCTATCACTGTGCTACATTCCCCAACTCCCCCCACCTTTTTAAAAAAATTTGAGACAGGTCCCCCTACATTGTAGAGGCTGGCCTCGAATTTATGATCCTCCTGCTTCAGCCTCCTGAGTTACTAGGATTACAGGCATGCACCACTGGGCCTAGCTTGTAGTAGATGTTTTATGGAAGATATATATATATATATATACACACACACACACACACACACACAGAGAGAGAGAGAGAGATTCCACAATTCCACAGATAAGATTTTTAAAAAGAAGAAAAAAGACTGTATTATGTGGGATATCAGCAAAGGGGCACATTGTAAGCCTATAGGAAGAATAAATGGTTTAGGAGTAGTGTTAGTAGATCCGTTATTTAAGAGTATAGGATCTTGAAGCCAGATTACCTGAATTTGAACCTCGGCTCTGCTACTTACCAGGTGTATGACCCTGTCCAATTTCTGTAGTCTGTAGATGACAAGAAAAAATATTAATATTTACTTTGTGTGTATTTTGCAAAGGAGGAGTTTGTAGTGAGGGAAAAACAACTTAATTTTAGAATTAGTCATTTTAAATATCTGTAGAATATTTACCACTGACATGAAATAACACCAGTGAGATTACTTTCTAGTGAGATTTTATTATAACTAGGTCATTTTCATTATTTAATTGTCTATGTAAAGGTCATATACTTAGAGAAAGCCTTCTTTACCTATAAAAAGTAGTGTACTTATTTCCTAGCACTGCTTTAACAAATTAACACAGACTGGGTGCTTTAAACAATGTAAATTTACTTTCTCACAGTTCTAGAGCCTAAAAACCCCAAACTAAGGTATTGGCAAGGCCATGGTTTCTCCAAAGTCTCTAGGGAAAAATCTTTTCTTTCCTCTTCTAGCTTCTGGTGGTTGTTGGCAATTCTTGGTGTTCCTTGGCTTGTGGATGGTTCACTCCAATCTCTGCCTCCATTTCACATACTTTTCTCTTCTATGAATCTGTACCTCTATTTCTCTTTTCATAAGGATACCAGTCAATTGATTAGGGGTTACTCTAATCCAATATTACTGTATCTTAATTTTTTACATCTACAAAGACCCTGTTTCCAATATAGTTATATTCTGAGATTCTAGATGGATGTGAATCTGGGGGAGACATTTTCAACCCAATACAATAAAGTGTTGCTAATAAGTCTAACATGCCATAACCATTCTTTATCAAAAACAGATGTTTTCTTAATAGCACAAATTTACTTTTTCCCACTTGTTATTTGTCTCTCTCAACTAGATTTTAGGTTTCATGAAGGAAGGAACCAGTACAGTGCCTGGTATTTAGTTGAAGTTGTAAAAACATTTGATGGAATGAATTAATTGATTTTGACTGGGAGAAATGTGGCAAGTTAATTCAGTATAAAATAAAACATGAAAGTTATTGCTTCAGAAACTTTTCTACCACTTTCAAATCTCATTTTTATAGTGACTAGTAAATAAGCAAAATAAATCAGTTGAATTATAAAAAGTAAGTCAATCAACAGTGTTCAGGATACAACACAGCCTTTTAAATAACATTCTGAATCATGGAATTTGTAAGTATTCCTTCAGAGGTTAAACAGGGAATTGAAGAGGGAATTGGGTAAGAAATAAACAAAAGCTACATACACCTCCCTATCTCCTACCTATACCCCACTTCAAAAATACTACTTTGTTTTATGTAATTTTTCTTGGGAAAACACAGCTTTTTAAAGTTTGAAAATCCCTGCTCTATAGACAAGAAGAAAACAGGTCATTAGATTATTTTTTCTTTTAAGTATTTTGTCTAAGTGGTATTCACTTAAAGCTGAAACAAATAATTACTGTTTGGCATTGTCTTCATGGTAAGGAGAGCTAATTTGAATCTTAACGCTCATTCAATGTTAGTTTTTTTTTTTTTTAAGCAATCATTTCAGTTGGTTGACTTTTAAATTTTTAATTTCTAAAAACTACTTTCAGTCAATATTACAGTTCTGTCAATTTGTCTTAATGTTTAGACACCAACCACATAGCAGTATGGTATCATTTTTAAAAGCATGGGTTTGGAGGTCATATAAAATGGGTTTGAAATTATCTTGGTGATTTTGTTTGTAAGTCACTTCTCAGCATCCTTATCTGTAGCGATAATAATATCTATTTCATAGTATTAATATAAAAATTATATGTATAAATTATGTAAAATCACTTCATACATAGTACCAAATAAATGTTGATTTCTTCCCCTCAAATAGTATATTCAATATTTTCAAGGATATATTATGGCTCTTTTCCTAATCAACTTACTCATGTTGAAAAATATAGTATTTTCTTATTACATAGTGAAGTTTAAAGTTTGCTGATATTAATGCCTAATTAAAAGTTATTTAAAATCAATAAATGACTAAAGGCCTTTCTAAAAATCTAATTCAAAGAGATTAAATAATAGATGACTTATACGACACTATATTGCCCATCTTTATTTATGCATGACTTTTTGAAACTGGCATAAATCTGAAGAATGGGCATAATGCCCTATAAACAGATGGGTATGAGAGCTCAGGTGCCAGAAGTCCAACATGACCAAAGTTCATGTAGAATGTTAAAATAGTAACAGTTCTTGCAATTGGTTTTCTGTTCCTACTAATAACTATGTTTATCAGAAATAGAAAACAAATCCTGAAATATATGAATGTTTATTCAATATCCAGCAGGAATTTATAAATATTTTTATATTAAAATATTTTTGGTATCCTTTAAAATCTACCAGTATGCATCAGATGTAGATAATCTGTTCTTTTTATGGTTATAGTAAAAAAATCAAAAAATCTGAGTTGTCAATTTACAGTCATAGTTCCACTGCATGTTTCTTCTTTCTAGTTGAACTTCTGTCATTTCTAAACTTAAAAATGTTAATTACTTAGTTAATAACTAAGTAATGTAGTAATTATATTGCAAAAATATAGCAATGCAAATAGTAATTTTAGTGGTACTTATATTAGAGAAAACTGGAAGATGTGTAGATAGTCAATAATAGAAAATCGCTTAAATAAATTGTTCTATATAGAATGGTTAAATTATGCTTCATCCAAACAATGCCATGTAGTCACTAATACTATATTTCAGGAGTATGAGAAATTGTCATGATATATAAATATAGTAGGTAGCAAAATGATATGATAATTATATATCTATCTATATATACACATGAACAAACACACATGTACATACACATACATACATATACACACACAATAAGAAGGAATGAAAGCTGGGCATGGTGGTGCACACCCATAATCCTAGGTACTTGGGATACTGAGGCAGGAGGATCACAAGTTAGAGGCCAGCCTGGGCAACTTAGCAAGACACTATCTCAAAATAAAATAAAATAAAAAGAATAAGAAGGACTGGGGATGTAGTTTAGTGCTTGCCTAGCATGTTTGAGGCCTAGGCTCAACACCTAGTAGAAATAAAAAAAAAAAAAATTAAAGAATGAGAGTCGATTTTTTTCACTTATATTTTTCAAAAAAAAAGTACCATGAAAATATAGATCACAAATGATTGTAAAATAATATTTCAAACAATGATAGACTAAATAAATTTTGGAGCTCTTTATTCTTTATCCAGAAACTACTTGCTTCTCACCATCTTTGTTATACCTGTGGTCCAAGTCATTATCTCCTTTCACTTGGAATATTGTTATAGCATCTTACCTGGTCTTCCTGTTTCTCTATTTCTTTTTTTTTCTTTTTGAGAGAGAGAGAGAGAGAGAGACAGAGAGAATTTTAATATTTATTTTTTAGTTTTTGGCGGACACAACATCTTTGTTGTATGTGGTGCTGAGGATCGAACCTGGGCCGCATGCATGCCAGGCGAGCGCGCTACCGCTTGAGCCACATCCCCAGCCCTGCTTCTGTATTTCTTATCTCACTTGGGTCAGATCCTCTTAGCAAAACAGGTCATGTCACTCCTCTACTCCAAGTCTTCCAATGGCTTATCTCAGAGTTAAAAGTCAGTTACCAAAATAGTCAACATACCTTATATACAATCAGAGATATGATAAATTGTGGATAAAGGTGTATTAAGAATTATAATGCAAAAATAAATAAATAAATAATATCTTACATTGATTTATGACCAAGATTCTGTACCCTTCTCTGCACTGTCACCTCATCATTTTTCCCACCTTGTCTGCTTAGACAATTTGCTCACTCCTTTCCAGGCCTTGAACACAACAGACCTTGGCATTTGCAGTTCCCTCTGCCTGGAATGCACTCATCAGATATTCAACGCTAATACTCGTTTTTCTCCAGTTCTCTAGTTGCTCATTATTTCAGAGAGGACTTTCCTTTCAGCCTATCTAATATTGCAATCTACCATACCCTCATCTCTACCCAGACTCCCTACTCATTCTCTGCTTTATTTTTTCCTGGCTTTTCCTATTGCCTGCCTCAAAAGGAAGGGATTAGGGTAGGTTTTGCTAACTTAAGTATCTGTCCCATAGATTACATGATGAGGATAGTATGGGATTTCATTCAATAATATTCAGTTTCTCAAAGCTAACAGCAAGTTTCAAAACTCAAGAGAGCAACTTAGGTGACCTGAACTTAAGTTTTGTATCATTTGTTTTACGAAAAAATTGTCACAGTGATACTTATAATGCCTATATATCAATTTCAGCCATTAGTTAATTAGATGGTAAACCTAAAAATTCCTACTCAGAAATTAAAAAGAAATTTTGTGTTAGGTTGGCTTTCTTAACTGTTACAAAGTTTGTAAGGAGGAAAGGCTTATTGATCTGTTATAATAGATTGGATTGAAATGTTCTTGGTCAATTCTGCTTTCTACATTATGAATATATGCAAACTAAACAACTTTAACTAGGCATATTGCAATTTAACTGTTGTACATTTTAGGTTCTAAAGTCATAAGATTGTCTGACAAATGTAAAATGTAGTGCTATTTTCCTAGCTGTCTAATGATTACTTTTTTAATGTAATAATGCTCATTAACAACATTATTTATTTATTTATTTATTTATTTTTGTGGTGCTAAAGATTGAACCCAGGGCCTTGTGCATTCGAGGCAAGCACTCTTATCAACTGAGCTATATCCCCAACCCTGTCTAATGATTACTAATGATCAGGTCAACAGAGTGACTACTTGGATAACACTAGGGTTCCTTTACTAAAGCACAATTTTTTACTAATGAGGCCAAAGAAGGTTTGACTATGACAAATTCAAACTGATGTCATTTACTTATAGAAAATAAAACCTAATGCTGCTTATAAAAATCTCATTCTTTTAACAGAACTTAAAGGGGGGGATTTTTTTCTTCTTAGGAAATCTGAAATTTTTTAGACTAATAAAAAAAATAGGGTTTAACAAATACAAATTTCTGGATTTTTAATATAGTATACATTTTAATTTTGAATATGTAAAAATATGCTAATAATAACTCTTTATAATATCAAATGCTTTCCAAATAAAACTTTAATAAATATAGGTACTCTTAGAGTTCTTACAGGAGACAAAATTAGAAGTTCTGTTAGGCACAGTCATAGGCTTCTAGGATTTTTATTGTTATCTTGCACTTCTTATATTTTAGAGCCTGCTTCATGAGCATGCAACCTGTGTGATCACATAGGGCTCTGTGCTTCATTGTACTGGATTGTCAGATTAATCACTTGATATGCTTTTTAAAGTAGGGATCACTTGATTTTGAGAAGATCATGTTCAGAACAAGTGAATTTCCAGAACAAGGGAATATGTCTAGATAGCAAAAAATTCAGGGAAGCTATAGCTCAGTATGAACTGCTCAAAATTTCTACATTTATAGTTGTGAACTGAAGTTCACATGAAGCTCCAGCTCTGCCCTAAGTCCACAGACAAAGCATAACTTTGAGTTTACAAGTATAGTGGAAAAATTACTTCTTGAAAAAAATTATCATGCTAACTCATAAGGACTGGTTCTTATGGTTACAGTTACCACCCAGAACAGTAGTCCTTTCAAATTACTACAGTGAATAGATTAGTACGCTGGTTAGGTTATATCTCTCATAATTTAATCACTTTACTTCCTGCATTTACACAGGGCCTTTTGAGGGACATCTCATAGCTAAACCATAACAAATTTCTTGTTAGTTGAAGTATACGAAGTGTTTAAAAAATATTTATTAGCTTTTTAGTAAAAAATACTAAATCTGAAGTTATAAAAAGTTACCTATTATTGAACACTGACCCAAAAATTAACACAGAAAGCAATTTGAAAAAAGAAAATACAGTTATATCTAAATGGCTAGTTGTGATTAGTTAATTTTTAAAATTATCATACCTTAAAAACATAATGGTTAGAAGATTTTACTTAAGTCTGCAGAATAACAAATATAATATGTGGATTAACAAGAGTTGTCTAGAATAGTCAAAGCAATTTTAAGCCAATAAAGCAATGCTGGAGGCATCACAATACCTGACTTCAAATTATACTGTAGAACTTCAAAACAAAAATTGCATAGTATTGGTGTAAACGGTACAGAATAGAAGACACAAAGACAAACCCACACATCTACAATCATCTGATCCTTCACAAAGGTGTCAAAAATCTACACTGGAAAAAAAGGGAGGCTTTTTAACAAATGGTACTGGGAAAACTGGTTATCCATATGTAGAAGAACAAAACCAGACCCTTATCTCTCTCACCCTGCACAAAAATCAACTCAAAATGGATCAGAAACTATGCAACTCCTAGAAGAAAACATAGGGTCAACATTCAGCTTTTAGGCACAGACAATGATTTTTAAATAGGATCCCTAAAGCTCATGAAATTATGCCAAGTGTTAATAAATGTAATGGCATCAAATTAAAAAGCTTCTGCACAGGGCTGGGGATGTGGCTCAAGCAGTAACGCGCTCACCTGGCATGCGCGGGGCGCTGGGTTTGATCCTCAGCACCACATAAAAATAAAAAATAAAGATGTTGTGTCCGCCGAAAACTGAAAAATAAATATTTAAAAAATTCTCTCTCTCTCTCTCAAAAAAAAAAAAAAAAAAAGGCTTCTGCACAGCAAAGGAAACAATTAGGAATGTGAGGAGAGAACCTACAGAATGGGAGAAAATCTTTGCTAATTATTCTTCTGATGGAGGATTAATATCTAGAACATATAAAGAGCTCAAAAAAACTTTACACCAAAAAATCAAATAACCTAATTAATACATGGACAAATGAATTAAACAGAAACTTCTCAAATAAGAAATACAAATAACCCATAAATGGGTGAACAGAGTTCAATGTCATTAGCAATTAGGGAAATGCAAATCAAAACTACATTGAGATTTCTTCTCACACCAGTCAGAATGGCAGTCATCAAGAACACAAATAATAATAAATGCTGGAGAAAATGTGGAGACAAGGAACACTTTTACACTGTTGGTGGGACTGTAAATTAGCACAGCCACTATGCAAATCAGAATGGAGATAGCTGTCTTTAAACAAATTTGTAATAAAGTTATCAATGTCTAGAAGACAGAATAAAGCCAAGGCAAGATAAAAATGTCAAAATTATTCTAATTTTATAGAATGAATAGAAGTTCACTTTTCTAACTATTCACACCAATAAAACATCAAGCTTGTTACTCTTGTACTCAATTTATAATATGAAGCAAGTAATCTACCATTTTCTCCAATATTAAATTATTTATTTAGTTTTCTAAACATAACGTTAAAAACATCATTACTTTTTAACAAGAAAGGATGTAGTATAGTTGCTATGTGACCTACAAATGCCAGTATGTAAATATACATGTATTTCTAACAATAAGGTTATTTTAAGTGCCTTTTAAAATATTTTTTCATAATATCAGATGATAAAAATTTAAAATCACATACAGCAGCTATTTTCCTAATAAATAAAAAATAATATCCACAACTTCCTGTAGGTAATATACAATTATAATGTATTGTATTTATTTTTATTAGCTAGGAATAATTAGGAAAAAAGTAAAAGTGTATGCATATATATATGTACCCATGTATGTCAATAAGAGCTGTTCCCTCAGAGGAGCACTTGGTATACCTGTAAAGATGTTCAAGTGTTTGTTTGGGTCTCATTGAGGCTTACCCTACTTGCCTATTTACCAGCAAAACTTATCCTTTTCCTAGCCTCCTTTCTTTCTGTTGTACTTTTCAATCCTTACAGTATAAATTACCTTCTAACAGTATATAGTTTATTTATTATACTATTTAGTATCTGTAATTTCCTGTTGGAATTTGTTGTCTCCACACTGTCAGAGATCTTCATCTATTTAATTTACTGTTATATTGCAAGAGCCTAGAATAAAGCCTGGAATATAGCACTCTAAGATCTGTTAGATTAAAACAGAAAAGATCAGAAGCATCAAATAGTTTTTAGAAGATGTATGTGTGTGCATGTGTGTATCAACA
This sequence comes from Marmota monax, assembly GCF_021218885.2. Classification (NCBI taxonomy): domain Eukaryota; kingdom Metazoa; phylum Chordata; class Mammalia; order Rodentia; family Sciuridae; genus Marmota; species Marmota monax. Next base: position 7,103,334 of record NW_026695212.1, read on the forward strand.
TGCACTTGATATAACATCAGTTCCTACAGATGTTTTGCTCAACTGTAACCTCAGAAATGTCTTCACTGACCACTTCATTTAAAAGCCTCTCATCTCCTTGTCACTCTCTTTATCTTGCTTCATTTTCCTTCACACTTCTTTTCATTGCATAATATCATATTCATTCATTCATTCTTTCTTTCTTTATAGTTTATTATCTATCTCCTCCACAAAAGGGACCCCATCTGCCTTTCTTATTGCTCTATTTTCCTATGTGTGGATAAGTACCTGACAAATGGTAAATATTTGTTAGCATGAATACACTGGGAATTTGCATGCATTAATGTTGTTCTTCATATAAAATAATGACTCAATTGTTTGTCTTCAGACCTGAAGTTGGAAAGCAATCACATGTATTGTTCCCTCACCAATTAAACAACAACAAAAAACAGTTCTTCAGGTTTCACACCATATTAAGTAAGATAGTTTAAAGGGTTAATTAGATATATGCAAGATATTATTGCAACAAATGTTAATAAAACTCAATATTCATCTCAATGATTAAATATTAAGTTTTAGATTTACTCTTTGCTCTTTTATAATTGAAACTATATTACTTTTATTTTATTAGATGTATAAACACTAACTTAAAATGCTGAGATTTTTGTCTGACTTAACTTTAGCAAGGCCAATGCTAAAAGTAAAGTGGCAATTCAGGCTCTTTTGCTTTTTAATCCTACTCTCATGTTTAAAATCCCAGCTGGGTGACAATATCCAAACTGATTGATATTGCTGCCTGTGGGTAACAATATCAGGATTCAGTGATACAGCTTCCTATCTTAGTAATGGGTGGCAAATGCAAAAAGGAGCAGAATTTTTAAGAATATCATTCTGTAAAGAATGTTTCTTACCTGGTTGTTTCATCTGGGCTCCAAAATGTCAGCAAAAGGATCAGTTGTACATGGACTTTTAAAATATTTGCAAAGATGTTTAAATTGCAGAATTTCATAAAGTTTGAAAAATAAATTGATAATGATTGAAAACATACTTTGAAATGAACTATATAACTTAAATGAACTATATAGCATGAATGTTTTAAAGTATTTCTGCCTAGTTTATGAAAACATTTCAGCATGTTGGGAGTTTAAACAAAAAAAGCTTTTTTAATTTTTATTTTTTTCCCTTCCCCTATCCCTAACAATACCAGGTAGAATTTCCCTTTATTCCCTGAGTGGTGGCTCTCTTAATGGTATCTTACATAGAATCTATAATCTTCAGCCAATTTTAAGTTCTTAGAACAGTCACAATTTAAAATTAAAGCATCAGTCTTGTTAAACTTTAAATTTCAGACTAGCTTAATTTGAAGCTCTTCTCACCATCCCCCACCCAGCTACTACCCGCCATGCAGGGAGAGCTCTAGTGACTTTGAACCTGTGTGGGAGAAATCTGTTTTAGACATCTGCTTCTTCTTTCAGTGCTCTTGGTTTGTGGCAGAAGAAAGGGAGAGAGAAAGGGGAAAATGTTTATCCTTAAATGGGTGAGGATGCAATTCTTATTAATCAGATATTGATAATTTTCATAAGACCTTGTCCAAAAGCTACATCTCCAATGAGGTTTCTTTCAAGGAGCCTGCAGAGTTTCTGATTACCAGTTTCCTAATGGTGCCCATCTGGATCAAGCTTACCCCTTTCATTCCTCCTGCTGTGATCAGCCCTTAACTGACAAATGGTTCGATCCTCCTATCTTCCCTGTTGTTCTTACCACCCATTGCAATCTTCATTATTCTTGCCACACTAAATAATGTGTGTGGAGTCCACTGTCCTGCTGTCCTGTCTCTTAGTCTATCATCTCTTTCCAATTACTTTTCCTCTACTCAGAGAACTTCAGAAGTTCTCCTGCCAAGTCAGCATCCTACAGAGAAAAGAAATGTCTTCCCTTCTTTCAGTAATCTCAATCTTTAAAATTGATTCTCCCAAATACCCCTATTCCAACTACATATTGGAAGAACCCTTGTCCACAAACACCATTTCCCTAAAAGGCCTCCTTTGTATCTCTCAGGCCTTTTTTGTTTTTAACGAAGGGTGGGTGGATGTGAATGCTGTTGATTGTGACACTACTTTTTTTTAATACTATGGGGTTATTCAAAGTTATTTTAACTTAGGACGGGGAACCCCACCTCCAGAGTACTTACCAGTAGCTCATGGCACTAACGCACTGAGAAACCGAGAAACCTAATTTGGGTCTCTTTCTTCTTTTGTAGTTTTTGTTTCTACGAGAGAACTCTGCAGATTTCATATAAAGTTCTTCAATTTAATTTAAAAGGTGTAGTAAATATGTATGCTATTTGTTTATTCAAAATAAAGATTTTCTCTTCCATTACTAAAGAGGGTATTTTTGTTTTTTAATTTGATTCCCCACACTTTTAGCAAGAATAAACTAGGATGAGGCTACCAAAGAGGTCTGCCCTACAATTTAGAAGTTCTGTTTTATGATTTCTTCTTGTGCTTTATTATCAAAGTTTCTTCTTAGGGGCATCTGTGAGTTTGTCAGTGATCAATTAACTATCTCTTTGGATTTTGCCATTCAGTGGTTCTACTTACGTATGTGGGTTGTTATGGTTTAAATATGGTTTGAGTGGTTCCCCCAGGGGTTCATATGTCAGAAGCTTAATTCTCAGTGTTGTAATGCTGGGAGGTGGTACCTTTAAGAAGCAGAGCATAGTTGGAAGTTGTTAGGTCATTGGGGATGCTGCCTTTGGAAAGGATTAATTAAGTTGTGGGATACCAGTCAGTTTCTGCATGAGTAAGTTGTTACAAAAGAGCAAGACTGGCTCCTCTCTGTTCTTTGGCTATGTAAACTCTTCTACATACATTACCGCCATTGAACCCTCACAAGAACTAGGCAGAGGCCTGTGCCATGCTCTTGTTGGACTTCCATCCTTGTGAGCTAAATAAACCTCTTTTCTTCACAAATCATCCAGTCTCCGGATTTTATTATAGCAATAGAAAACGGACTAATACATGGGTTATACTTATGAAGAACTCCTTCTTAATTGTAGGATATTTCATTAAAAAGAATAGAGAAGTTTTGGGTATTATATTCCTCCAGGACCATCTTTATCACTCATAGAAACTAACCTTACTGTTATTAATGAAATACAAATGTTTTATGAATACAGTGCTTACCTCTATTCTAGGCAGTTGTTTTTAAAACCCCTTAACTGATTATGACTATAGGTTTTACTTCATATAGAGTGGGATATTACATTAAAAATGGAATGTTGAGAATTAGGTACAAATATTTGGTAGATATCTTCTTATAAACAACATCTTTTTAAAAATTGACGTGTCTTTTAAAACCCTGTAAATAATTATGAAAGAAAAACCTTCATGTAAGCTAAGTAAGTTAACATTTATTTTAAAAAATTTAAAGTGTTATTATTATGGCAGCAAAATAAATCAAGATCACTAGGACAACTATAAAATGTAATAATTTTCTACCTTATTTATTTTTTATTTTTGGTATTGGAGATTGAACCCAGGGGTGCTTTACCATAGAGCTAAATCCCTAGCCCTTTTTTATTTTGTGAAAAGGTATAGCCAAGTTCCTGAGGCTGGCCTTGAATTTGCCATCCTCCACTTGAGCCTTCTGATTTTAGAGATTATAGGTGTGCACCACTGTGCCTGGCACTTAATTTATTTTTTTTATCTCAACAGAAAATATATAACTCAGCCAGCACATTTATGTTTCTGTTACTATTTATTTAATGGCCAGTTATGTAGCCTATTTCTTGTATTTCCTATTTTGGATGCCTCATTAGAATTATTATACTTTTTATTTAAAATCCTTAAATTACATGTAGTCTTATATAAAATCGCTGTCATCATCATGATCGTCATAACAATTATTTATTGAATGTTTGGTTCAATCTACACATTTATATATGCTATCTGACAAAATTTTTACAATTCTAAAAGGTACATTAATATTTCTAATGCACAATTTTCAGATAGAAAAACTGATATTGGAGAGGTTATTCAGTTTGCTCAAAGGTATGTTTTAGTTGGATAAAAGGGTATGTAGGTTTTAGTTGGATAAAATTCCAGGTCTTAGTTATTAAAAACCCTCAAATTCTTAAGCTTTGCTTCTCAAATCCCTAGTGATCCACTTTAATATTTGTGACTTCTCACAAAAACTTCAGTTTTATACTTTCATTTAAAAACCATCTAACAATGAACATAACTACATTTGGATCATAAAGAAAATGATTATATAAATAATCAATATCACTTGATTTGGATGTCCATATTTTTGTGTTTATGACAGTCAGAGCCAAGCTATACATTTTAAATTGTCTTGGGCCATAGAATAAACAAATGAATAAACAAAGAATAATCAAATGAATGATGTGTACATACTAGATAAAGACCAAATACTGCAATTGCTTGTTACTGGAATAAAGGTTTCAAAAAATTACAATAGAAAACTGGTGGGAAAAATGAGTAATTACATGATGATTTAAGTATCCCAAATTCAAATAAACCTATGCTGTCTTAACTTCTAATAATGATTTAGGCTCAGCAAAACAATATTATTTTTTATATCAAAATTAATTGTTATTAGTTTTAAATATTTTGATTTTATTCCTAATTTTTTGAAAAATATAGTTAAAAATAGCTACCTCTGTCTACCTCATTTTCTATTTGTACATATTAGAGTAACTTTATAATAAATTTAATGTAACACTTTAGGTATCCACAACAATATTTTTTAGTATTTATTTTTTAGGTGTAGTTGGACACAATGCCTTCATTTTATTTATTTATTTTTATGTGGTGCTGAGGATCGAACCCAGGGCCTCACATGTGCTAGGAGAGCATTCTACCCGTGAGCTACATCCCCAGCCCCTCCACAACAATTCTTAAAAGGTGTTCTTATGTTGCTGAACATTGAGAAACAGCAATATATAGTATGTAAAGCTAGTATATAATGAGAACTCAATAGTAAAGTTAAATCAGAATTTTAATCATCTATCTGGGTTCCCCATAGTTATTCATTTGACCGACTTTTAACTCTTTTAAACTTGTTGGACGTATTCTGTGACCAGGCTATTTCAGAATTACTTTTTTCACCATTGTAACTGTACTGAATTTACACTGGAGAGTTTTAATGGTTTCTTTGATATTTTTTTTTCCTTATTAGGGATCCTTTGGAGAATCCTATGAAATCTATGGAGACTCTCTCCAGAAGAATGAAGATATAAAAATATTTCATATATTTCAAAAGAAAATGGACTAGGTTTTGGAATTAGAAGATCTGGATTCCAATCCTATCATTTTTTAATCTATGTAATCTAAAGCAAATTCTCTTAAAGTCTCTGTTTCCTCATCTGTGAAATGAAAATACCACCTATCTGAAATAAATGTTCTACAGATTGTCATACAGTGACATCATGTAATTATGGCACTTGCAAATTAGTAGCTGCCAAACTAAGTGCTATAGCAAACTAGGTGCTAACAATATTAACCTCTTATTTTATCTCTAATTAGTATTGTTACAGTTTGTGTGTGTGTGTGTGTGTGTGTGCGTGCGAGCATGCTTAGTTTGCTGCACCACTTCTTAGTTTCCAAAGATCTTACATTCTTCTCATTAACTTATTTATTTGGGTGTTTCTTTCAGGCTACCTAGTTTTTACAGATGATAGTACCCATAGAAGCATTGAGGGTAACAGCATCTTTAATGTTCAGTTCAGAATATTAAATGAGTTTTAATATTGATATAATTCCAAAGGTGATGAGTAATAACAGAAATTCGGTATATGTACAAGTACTTGAAAGGGAAAATATGGCTCACAAGTTTAAGCTGGAGAAGATCTGCTTACATACACGTGACTACAAGAAAATGGGGAATTATACTACTGTATCCACATTATATAGTTTTCTTGAGACCTAAATGACAATGTGGAAAGATATCTTATATAAACATGTTTGATTTTTGTTTCTGGTTCTTAGCACAGAACTCTCAAATCCCTTGGAACTTCCTGGGAGATAGGAGAATCTTTTGTTCTAATGAGGTTACTCTTGGTGGTCTTCTGAATATCTTCAGAATGGGGACTGGTTGCTACAGGAAACAGCCAAGTGAGTGGAGGATTGAAACTTTCATCGCCCTCCACTCCACAGCTCTGGGTAATAGAAGGTGCTGAAGGTTGAGTTGATCAGTGGCTAATGATCTAATCAATCATGTTTATATTCTGAAGTTCCCATAAAACTTAAAAGGAGTTGTATGAGACACTAACAAATTAATCAAAATGGAGGAGGGGGTCATGGGAATACGGATTTATAGTTCATCAGTCAGAAGGGTAGGTGACAACCTACTACTTGCAACTGATATCTGAAGTAGGGAGTAGTTTTGTGGGACTGAGTTCTCACTTGTGAGATTTGATACTATAGTGTCAGGATTGAATCAGAGGATATCCAACTGGTGTTGGCTGAATAACTGATTTCTTGGTGTGTGGGGAAATAAACCCCAAGTATCTGTTGTCAGAAATGTGTTGAGTGGTGTGAGAATAGGGAAAAGCACACTGTTTTTCCCTTCTCTCAGAGATAAAATTCAATGCCTGGCATATACCTGCAATCACATTTGAATAGTGAATGACAAATACTGAGTAGGAACAGAACTTTATATTTAAGTGTGGAAACATTCTATTATTTTCAAAATTGGCTGTATTAAAAGGGCTGGGATTGTGGCTCAGCGGTAAAGTGCTCGCCTAGCACTTGTGAGGCCCTGGGTTCAATCCTCAGCACCACACAAAAATAAATAAATAAAATGAAGGAATTGTGTCCAACTACAACTTAAAAATAAATATCTTTAAAAAATTGGTTGTATTAAAAACATATTCTTATATTTATATCCAGAATACTATTCAGAAAGGATAGAGAAAATTTACAAAGAGTACAGAAAAAGAACTATGAAAATAATGCAAAGCTTTGAAAACTCATAATTAAAGACAGATCTTTATACAACAAACTCTAAAGAGCCATACAAATTCTTTTTATTTTTTTAAATAATCATTTTGGTATTTCAAGCATCAAACATTGCTTGAAATATGTAAGCAAGAATAATAATGTTTTGTGTTTGACATAAGGTCACTATAGGCATCATAATGAAATTTCACAAAAGGCTAAGTTTTCACAAAAATTTTCAGCAATATATAATATATATATATATATAAAATATAAATATAAAATATAAATATAAAAAAAATATATAAAATATAAAATGCTTTTTATAAGTAAACAGTAACCTCAATCTGTACACAAGATTTGGACCCATAAAATGAATGTGTACAATGCAACGTGTCCCCTGTCTGAAATGATGGCATCATTAGAGATGCTGGCCATTTCTTGCCATAAAGTCTCTCATTTTAGAATGGTGAATATGTGTCAAAGTACATTATGACCTAGCTTTTAAAATACATTATTTTAGATCTTATGGTTTCATGATTCTATGCAATTTCTAAAAATGTGCATAGAAACTAAGCCTGTGTTCCAATATAGTTTTATTGAATTTGTCACATATTGGGAAGACAAGCTAAAGGCTTTCTGTCCTTTATCTTTTGAATGATTTCAGAGTTGAACACTAGTCTCCTTAATCTGTCACTGACTTTTCTTAAACTTTAACAACTGGAGGCATTCTGGTAATTTAGTGAAACATTTGCCTTACTGCACAGACTTGTGATCATAACTGTTTAGTTTGTTTAAATGAAACTGGTATCATCTGTGTCCTCTAAAAGTTTCCAATGCGGGTTTTGAGAACACATTTAACTCCTCATGTCTTAACAGTGGTTTCCTTTTTGAAACAAACTGCTCTTCAATTATTATCCAAGCTTTTGATTTCAAAAGCTGTTTCTGATGTGAACTAAACAAATGTGTGTAATTTTCTGTGCCAGACTTTTAACTTTGTTTTCCAGTCCTGTAATATAAGATACATGGTTAGAGAAAATAATGTGTTAGGGGTTCTATTTAACCCTCTCAGAAGTTAACTTTATCCCTTTTTATTAACTCCTCTTCATGATACATGTTTGCAAACACATCTGGACCAACAGATGTAGGTTATATGCTCATTTTTAGCTTATTTCTTGTACTTTTCAGCATGCTCTATACATTCAGTCCTTAGGGATTTATTTCACTGTGTGCTATGAGGTTGATCTGCAGTAGAAAATTGAGTAAGCTTATATAATAATTTTATAGAAGATATTTGCTCAATTCTATTTCATCCATAAAAAATCTTAAATGTGAACAGTTTCAAAGAATACATAAAAATAAAATGTAAAGCCAAAAAAGTAATGTGAAAGATTAAAAAAAAAAGTTATGAAAGGCCAGGCGTGGTGGTGAACACCTATAATCAGAGGCTTGGGAGGTGGAGGCCAGAGGATCGAGGGTTCAAAGCCAGTGTCAGGAACTTAGCGAGGCCCTGAGCAACTTAGTGAGACCCTGTCTCTAAATAAAAAATTAAAAAGGGCCTGGTGATGTGGCTCAGTGGTTAAGCGTCCTTGGGTTCAATCCCTGGTATCAAAAAAAAAAAAAAAAAAAAGTCACTCAAAGCAAAAATTAATAGAATGAGATTATCTTGAAGTAGAGAATATTTAGGTTGTCTCTTCAAACCCAAGATTTTCTTTGGATTGCATTTACTTCAAAATCATCATTTCATTTGTAATAAATGTAGTTTTGCTTTAAGTTCCTTATTTTAAAAAGTAGGTTAATATTCAGCATTTTAATGACCTTCATTAAGGCCTTTAGTATTCAAGAGGAGTAAATAATTCTTTCATTGATCTATGTATATGTAAGTTATCTCATTCCTGTAATTTCAGTATTTAATCCCTTTTAAACAGATTTCAGTTAATTTTTCATTGCTAGCAAAAATGTATTAGTTGGTTATTTGTGAGTTTCAAATTTATTTAGTGTTACGTGCTCTTATTATAATAACTTTTGGGAGGTAATTTTACTTTTTCTTAAAAAATGAAATATATCTTACATAGAATAAATGGTGTTTTGACTGAAAAAACATTTTAGCCAAGTATTTAAACATTCAGCAAAAATGAAATAGTTGAGAAAGGTAAAAAGTATTTCATTGATTCTACTGCATGAGTGGGGGATATATTTTATTGTATGAAATAGGGTTAAAAGGATAAAATTTATGACATTAATTCTGAGATGATTTTTAGATAATTTAATTATCTTGGCAAGATAAGAAGTCGTGTTAGATGATAAAAGTGGATATAATATGTAGTCAGGTAGTACAAACTATTCTAACTTGATCTCCCCCCACCCTTTTGGTGCTAATTAAACATCAGGAATGGTTTGAATAGCAGTAATTTGTTTAAAACCATCCATATTGACTCCTCTGCCTGGCATTTAAAACACTCTAAAATCTTGCCACCCTAGTCAACACAAATTCCACCAGCCCCAAGTTTAGTTTGTGGCTCATAGTCATTTCTGCCTCTCTGTTATAGGCTGAATTGTGCTCCCTGCCTCCCAAATTCATGTTAATGTCCTAATCCTCAGTACTTCAAAATGTGAGTGTATTTGTGCTTGTAGAAATAATTAAGGTAAATGGAGTCATATGGGTGAGCCCTAATTCAATAACGGGTATTCTTATGTTCCTTCCTTTTATTTACATCTATTCGAACTACTTGTTATTCAACATGAAACTCAATTTAGCCACTTGAAGCTATCCCTGTCTTCTCTCCACTTCCTTCTTCTGAACTAGCAGAAAATTTACAGTCTGTAACAGATCTTAGCATTTACTATTACATAAGTAGACATAAAAATTTAATGAGTAATTATATAGGTAAAAAAGTATAAAAAACAGTGTTAGCTTGCATTGAGCACAAGTGTTTTCTATTTCTGTTGCTACTACTGGTGTTTCCAATTTTTTTCTGACTAAATCATTTTACCTCATGGAAAGGAGTTTGTACTTTTATCCTTTGGGTGATAAGGCATCATTATAAGAATTTTATGCAGTAGATACTCCTAAGACATGAACAGTAGAAATCTAAATCTGATGGTAGTCTGGCAGACTAGAAAGATAAAATTCAATGCATTAAGTCCAGTTTAAAAGAACCTCTTTTGAAAGTTCAGATGGAGCCCAGTATGGTGGTGCATGCCTATAATTCCAGCAGATCCAGGCTGAGGCAAGAGAATCGAAAGTTCAAAGCCAGCTTCATCAACTTATCGAGGGCCTAAGGAACTTAGAACCTGTCTCAACCCCCCCCCCAAAAAAAAAAAAAAAAACCAAAACACTAAAAAAGGGGTAGGGATGTAGCTCAGGGGGTTAAGTCCTCCTAGAATCAATCCCCAGTACAAAAAAAAAAAAAAAGGTTCAGATGGAGGTTTATGAGTATATAATAAAGAGAATGGTTGTAAGGATGGATTTTAGAAGATAAAATATATGGGAATTGGTTTAGTTGGGGGCATATGGAAAAGGTTTTAGGCTTGACAACTGTGTATGTAGTACTAGTCCCAGAAACACATATGTGTTTCTTAAAACAGAAAAGCAGCCTTTTACTTAGTATTATACAAATTTTATTGTATGAAAATTTTAAAACTATGAGAATGGGGAAGATTTCTAAATTACTTGGGCAATGTTGATATAAAATACCTTGTGTATATTGTTAGGCCTTCTTTATGAGACAAAGATTTAAAATTTAAAATATTTTACAACTTTTTCTTTACACTTCACCATTTATTGTATCAGTAAAATTTTCTCCATATTATTTTTAATGGTTGAGAATCATTCATTGTAGGTATGTTTCCTAATCTAGTTAATAAACAATGGAATAAAGCACACTCTTGCAATCAAATTACTACACACATCCTTATTTCCCTCATTTCCCCCCCTGGTGCTGGGCACTGAACCTAGGGCTTCACACTTGCCAGGTAAACACTCTATACCAAGTCTCATCCCCAGGCTGTCCTTATTTTCTATGATACATTTCTAGAAAAGGAATTACTGGGTCAAACATACACTCAAGACTTTTGACATATCCTGCCAAAATGTACTCTAGAAGTATCCTGCCAGTTTATACTCTCCCAAATATTGCTTCTGTGAACTTTTGTCAGTACTATCAAGATAAAATTACTTCTTAAAATAACAGTTGAAGATTAAATTAGTAACACATTTTTGTCATTCTTAAGTTTGACTTACTATTATTTTTTAGGTACTGGGGATTGAACCCAGGGGTGCTTTACCATTGAGCTACATCCCCAAACCCTTTTATTTTCTATTTTGAGAGTCTCACTAAGTTGCTTAGGCTGTCTTTGAACTTGTAATTCTGTCTTGGCTTCCCAAGACACTGTGATTATAGGCATGTACCACTGCACTGGCACTATTAAACTTTTTTTCACTCAAAGCTGAAGATTCTTATATTTTAGACAAAGAAATTCAAGTTTGGTGAAATACAAAATAAATCAGACTATTTAGAGAGACTTTCCACCCTAAATGTATTGCTAGTCTTTTGATTTGCTAGTATGCTTCACCAATTAAGCTTTGTTTTTCCTTTCTTTCTCTAATAACCTTATAGGTTTCCCAGAAAAAGATAATACATCTTCATTATCAAGGGCTGGAAACTAGGGATATCCCATTAGTTTAGCACTGTTTTTTTTCTAGCTAGTATTTTACAAATTGTCTAATTATCCCTATAGAAGTTTGTATGATAGAGAATAAATGGGAAGACAGCTACCCTTAGATACAGTGGCCGACGAAGGCCTGTCAGAGATGATGTGTGAGTAAAGACCTGAAGGAAAAGAATGAGTCAGCCACAGAGAAGACTGAAAAATTACATATCAGGCAGAAAGACAATAAATAGCAAGCGCAAAGACTCTAAAATGGAGTTATCAGTTTAGTACGAGGCCCCAATTAAGGGCTTTAATGAGATAAAAGGTTACTTTCTTTCCATATCAAAACTTGAAGGTAAGGAATTTAAGGCTAGAATAGTGTTTTTATCCATAAACTCAGAAGGATCCTGATTTCCACCAGTTTAAGGATTTGCCAATCCCTAGGGTAAGAGTACTTGCAAATGGTCTGAATTCAAATTAGAATTTCAGGCCATCTCATTCCAGGGTACAAAATACAGAAAAAGCAGCAAAGGATTGAAGGGTGTAGCAGGTGCCATTTAAGAATAATTCTTCAAGGGTGTCACATGATATATCTGCTAATATTACACTGGCCATCACTATTACTACAAGGAAGGCTGGAAAATATAGTCTTTATTCTAGGCAGTCATGTATCCATGTTTATCACTACAAAAAAAATGGAGGAAAGTTTAGAGACAACTAACATATCTCTGCTACAGACTAGAAAAAGCCTGGCACATGACAGAAATAGAGAAGCAATTAGATGGGTGAGAACTAGATAAAGTTGGAGAATAGGCAGTGGCCAGAGTATACCATCTTGAAGGTCATGGTAAGGGATTTGGGTTTTATTATGTGTGCATAGAGAAGCTATTTTAAGTTTTAAGTATGGAAGGAACATAACATAAAAATTTGAAATGATGGTTCTGGCTGGTATTATGTTTGAAGGGGGAAATTTTCATGAGAAAGCAGGGAAAAATAGGAGTAAATGATGAGTATGCGGCTATGATCCAATAAAAAATGATGGTGTCTTAGTGGCAGCACTGAAGGTGGTAAACGGCTGAATTCAGAATATAATTATAAGGCAAGTTTATGGTACTGGTTGATGAGTTGGATGTAGAATGTGAGAAATCAAACAAATTCTTAATTTTAAGCACAAACAACCTGACGAATGGTTGTGCTATTTATTGAAATCAGAGACTAAGAAAGAAGATTTAGGGGATGAGCAAGGGGATTCAGATGTTCTGTATGAGACCCATCAAATTTGGGAAGCCTGATCTTTTTATCCATTGCCATGGCAAAATTGCTATTTATAGCCACATCTTTTTAAAAATGGGAGGCATGCTGTTTTTATATACAAAGTCATTCTTCCCTTAACAAGCTATTTTTTTTTTCTCAATTCAAGTCAGTAATTTTTCTGTTAAATCTTTTCTGTAAAGATTTAACACACATGGGGGCTGGGGCTAGGGCTTAACAGTAGAGCATTTGCTAGCACGTGTGAGGCACTAGGTTCGATCCTCAGCACCACATAAAAATAAATAAAAATGTAAAACAAACATACATACATACATATGCCCAATAGTATGGACTGTTTCTCAAGTAAGAAAATCTATCAACTACTCCCCACTCCCCAAAAAAACCCTCAAACTACCAAATGGGCAAATAAAGGTGGACTTTTTGATGCAATAATTTTAAAAATGCACCATTTATTTTTTACTAAAATATCAGTCATATAAGCCCTTAACAAAGCTAGCTCATTTAATGCTGAGAACATTCTTTGAGGCAGTTATTAAAACTGATTTGGCATATGGCATAGGAGTTAAAAAATTTGTTCAACAAGGCTTTTAGTGGATTCATCCTAAACAGTGCTCTCAAAAAAGCAATAGCGTCAGGGTATTTTTTCCCTAACATTTCCATAAATTTATTATGAAAGTATCTGTTGTTCTGTCTCTTCCAACAATAATCCACATAATTAAAACTTTCAAATCAGACTTGTCTCCTTTGGAAGTGATTTTTCTAATTTTACCAATGGTTATACTATTTAAAATCTGTGCTTTTAAGTAAATATAGAGATGGTAAGGATAAGGTCCATTTCTTGGACTTAATCAAGTGGGCCTATATATAAGTCAAATTAATAGATTAAAATGGTAAATAATGGGGCTTGGGTTGTGGCTCAGCAGCAGAGGACTTCCCTAGCATGTGTGAGGTCCTGGGTTTGATCCTCAGCACCACATATAAATAAAAAAGGTATTGTGTCCACCTACAACTAAAAAAAATTATATATATATATATATATATAAAACCAAAAAGGTAAATAATATTTAATGTTACTATATACATGTAAGTATCCCACTTTTTTTTTAAAACATATTTATTTATTTATTATTTTTTTTTAGTTATTGGCAGACACAACATCTTTGTTGGTATGTGGTGCTGAGGATCGAACCCGGGCCGCACGCATGCCAGACGAGCGTGCTACCACTTGAGCCACATCCCCAGCCCCAAGTATCCCACTTTTAATCACTCCATTTCATGGCTTCAAATCACTAGTAATTACATTTTCAAATTATTAATAGCTAGATTAGGTGTTCAATAAAGCATATTCATATGTACGCGTACTCACATATATATATTATGTGTATACAGAGGCAGTCTTTTAATACACAGCCTTAAGAGAAGAGAAAGCAGAAGCAGCAGTAAGAAGAAAGGGTTGGGGGAGGATTTTTTCCTGAAATAAAAACCACAGTGAAGCAGAAAGTTTAATGAAAGGAATGATAAGAGAACATTTTCTACTGGTTACACCAACACCATTTGGAGTTAAATTTATACATCTGCTGGTATATCAAAAAACCTTGTATTCAAAAACATGATAAGGTTATCTTTGATTTCAGAATATGCTATTTTTCATGCTATTTCCTGATTTTGCCTTCAATGACAAATTTAAATTGGATTATAGTGATATTTTGGGGAGAAAATGATTTTATAAAAGAAACCACCAAGAAAAGCAGAAATTTTGTTTACTTCAAATTAACTGTGCTTTACATTAATAAACTCTATTAAATAGAGAACATTTTTTTTACATTATGAAACTACACAATTTCAAAACACATACAGAGGCTTTCTTTTTTTTTTTTTTTTAGTATTTCATTTATTTATTTTTATGTGGTGCTGAGGCTGGAACCCAGCGCCTTGCAAGTGCTAGGCAAGCGCTCTACCGCTGAGCCCCAACCGCAGCCCCTACAGAGGCTTTCTTTTAAACCCAAAATGCACAATAATTCTAAAAACTGAATTTATGGATACAAAGGAATAAAGGGAGACTACTGTATTGCAAAAAAAAAAAAAAAAAGGTTTAATTTCACTTTCAGAGACAACTACTTTTCTGGAAAGCAGATGTCACTCCCTAAAGTTTCCACTAAAGCCATCATCATTTCAAAAGGTCTTGGTGATGACCCAGATGGTTACCCAGGCTTATAAGGACAATGGGGAGTGGCAGCTAAATAAAGTGCCATAATCCTAATTGGCTTGAGTAAATTCATACACCAGTGCTTTAAAAACCAGCTCTGCATTTTTACTTTATACCACCGGTTTAAAAAAAAAAAAAAAGACGGAGGAGTGATTAGACACCAATGGTTTCGGCAGAAGACAACTCACTTCTCAGGAACTGACGGTGACGGGCTGTCGGTATCTGGAGGTGAGTGCACGAGCACCGGAGGCTGAGGGGCTGGGGAAGGAAACGGGACGGACATCAGATTTGCTCCAAGAGGTGCGAGGGCGCCGGTCTCGAAGCGGACGTGGGGGGGGCGGGGAACAGCACACAAACACAAACACAAACACGCTCAGCGTCCCCCAGGTGGGCGGACCGACGCCACCTCACCATTCCCCGCCCCTGGACCCCGCTGCCCCCCTCGGACCCAAGGCCGGAACCCAGTGCGAAGCAACCTGGCTTTAGGAGCAAGGCAGCTGCCGCAGAGGCTCCGCTCACTGTAACGGCCGCGGAGCGACAAGCCTTTCAGTCAGTAGGTAGGAGACACCGTAGAGTCTCGATGTGGGCGGTGGGGGAGTGAAGCATTTCTCCTCTTCCTCTCACAAGCGCGCGGGAAGCAGCTTACCCACCCCCAACCCTGTCGCAGCTCCCACCTTCCGCCGCCGCCGCCTTGAGGGAAGTCGGAGCGACGGGGGTCACGGCGGGGGTCAGAGGGTAAAGGTCTTGCTCCCAGCAGCCTCCGCGGTGGATACGTCGCCATCTTGGATCCGCGGGACAAGAAAATTCATGCGGTGAGTTTTTGGCAAATTTTCGGAAGTCTGGCAGCGGGGCGCGCGGCGGGGGCGGCGGATTCGGGGCCCCCGCAAGGCGGGGGAATGCCTCGGGGCCGGCCCTGTCGCACTCGGGGTCCGCGGGTAGCGTCCCGGCCCGCCGCTTCCCGTTGCTTTTGTCTCGGCTCCAATCGAGAGAGGGAGAGCGGAGCGGGCGGGGAGGGGGGGTGGCGGCGGTGGAGGGAGGGAGGGGGTGTGTATGGGGGGTGGTGGACGGGACGTAAAGCGTCGCTGTACTCGGGCCGCTGCAGCGCCGGCTCCAGATCTTAGGCCCAGTCCTGTCCGCGGGCGGCCGGGCTTTTCCCGGACTCCACTCCCCCGGGCTCCCGCCAGCGCGGAGGAGCGGCTACCGCCGCGCTGCTTCCTGGGGTGAAAAGAGAAGGTGGCAGCGCCGGCAGCCGAGGAGCCCCGGCCCGCTTTGGTCGGCTTTGCCACCTTCCCAGCAGCTGCTGGTCCCTGGTTCTTCACATTCTCTCAATTCACGCACATCATCCTCCACTTGTGTGTTTTTGTTTGTGTATGTAAGTGTAAGATGGGGGACACTGGTTAACGGGCCTCAGGAGCTTCCAGGCCCTGGGCTACCGAAGGCCGTGCATGGTGGAGGCAGGAGGAGTGCAACTGTGATGCTGCTTCTGCCACCGCACCCGGAGGTTGAAGCTTCCGTGGTGTAGTAGAGACCGAGTCCTGGCCGTCCTGGGGAGGCGGAGGAACCCGAGACGCTGTTTTTGTTTGTGAAGTTGCAAGCCCTAATGTTTTTACTTCCGCCGGGGCCTCTCCACTTTTTGCTTTTAGGTCTTAAACTTTAAAGTTTCATGGAAGAAATGAATCGCATTAAGAGAAGCCCTTCCTAATTCTTAGTTGAGGTACTGTTGTATGTCTAGAAAAAGCTTCTGATTCTTGGTAACTATGGCCCTTAGCGAAAACGAATAAGTTTTTTTTGTAAAAGCATTTTTAAAATTTGCATTTATTCTGGGCGCTGTGAGTACGCTATCGTCCCCACAAAAGTCTTACATACGGGTACCACTGACTTCGGAAGGCACCTTAACATCAACTTCCTGCTAGTCCTAGTAGGCAGCTTCACTTTTCAACATCCAAAGACCACAAGTGCACCATATTTTCTTTCATTTTCGTAAAACTCTTGGTCAGAGGATCTTACTCCTTTGTTTATTGTCTGGACAGTTCTTAATAATTAAGTACTCTGATAACGTTTTTGGCATAATAGTTGAAAGTACTGTACTGATCACATGGAAAGCCATACTTGAATTTAAATGTTAAAAGTGGAACACATTTCCTGTCATGCTTGATAGTAAGAATTTTTAGAGCTCAAGAATCATAGGTGCCATTGTCCATTTGCTTGAAATAACATAAGTGGAGATTATTAATAAAGAATGGACTGGGGGGCATAGAAATTTAAAAGTATCTATTTACATACCCAGCTCTACATTGAGTTTGTGAATACTAGGTATATTTGACAGCAGTTCTTTGCCAAATGTCAGTAAGTTGATATCTTACAATTTGGGGAGGTAACTTTATCCCAGGTTTAAAGGGCTTATTAAGAATCTCAGTAGACTGAAATGATTAAATGTACATTCAAATGCATGTCCATCTACATTCAGGTCTTGTTTCATTGAAATGTTTCTTAAATGAACTAGAAGACCGAGATCCTTAGTAAACCCTGTATATTACATTACTCTTTGGTTTGTAGTTGTTTTGTAATATTAAATCTAAAGGAAAAGAAATACAAAATAAACTGAAAAAAGAAAAAAATTCCTCTAAAATTCCTTCTACTCTATCCACTTCTTTTCTTGACTTTGCAAGACCTCACTTAATTTAAAATAGTACTTCCCCCCTTTTATCTAAAGATTTGGATTGTAGGGCTTCCTGCTAATACCTTGAGTGGAAAAATGAGGGCAAAGTGCATGTTTGAATGATTTATACCATCTTCATTTGAGAAGTACCTGATCTTAAATATAAAATAAAGAATTCCAAATGATATACCTCCCTAAAAGAACTACTTCTTTTTTTTTTTTTTTGGTTTATTATTTTGGATGTTTAATTTACTTTTTGTTTTTTCAGAGGTGCTTTATAGTTAAAACGTGAAAGTTCTCTTTATTCAAAAATTAGTAAGTACTTCAGATTTATGAGTAGATTTCATTGGGAATAGTTCCAACCCAGTACTTTTGGGTTTTGTCTCTTTAGTAGATACTGGTGTTAAAAGTACTTAAACTATGAAAAATACCACTAAAGAATTTTTCACATCCCACGAGAAGTTATAGTTTTACCTTTTTTAGAGACAAATTGGCTTTATAAAATTGTCTGATAATGCGGAAGAGTTTTAAAAAGTACTTCATATGTAAATATTGTGAGTAGACATTCATAAGCTAGTAAATGTAATTTTAGTTTACAATTTAATTTTTTGCCCTTTAAAAGAGATGTTCAGTGATAATAATACATTTTTAACTAAAGTTTTTGTTAAGATCACATATTTAAAAATAAATTCAGGATCTTATATGCTTCTTTAAATAAACATTTGAGGACAACTTAATGTGAATAGTGATACAGTCTGTGGAAAAGATACTTTTAAATATTTACAGTTTTATTTGTTACCTGGGCCCCTAGTGGACTTATTAAAACAAAGAAGCAGAAGAAGTTACCAGATAGAGCAGTTTTGGGGGCAGAGTTAATCTGAGTTCTACTGTAATGTTTGAATAGAATTACATACAGTATTTATCAAGATATCTAGTACTATGATAGGAGTCATTCTGGTCCTTGAGACAGGTGATTGTTCTTCCTTATCAAGGATGATTTCTACCTATAATATTTAAAGGAATTAAATTATGACATATACTAGATGTGTTGAAAAGAGCTTTGCTAAAATTGATGTTGTAGACAATTTGTCTTTGTAAAAAAAAAAAGTAGAAGAAAAATTAACTTTTACCTGAGCTTTATTTATTAAGCCCCTTTTCAATTTAAGTAATATATAATTTTTCTTGGTTTTCTGTTTGTCATGGTTTGATTTCTACTTTAGCTCATCACAAATCATGCTGATAAGGCATATTCATTTATATACTATTAAGACTGACCTGGAAATGAAATTCTTACTATTTTCTGACAGCTTGTTTTCTGAACTTTAGATGCAAATCTCTTGGCATGTCACTTAGGGGATATGCTGCATTATGAAATAAGAAAATGCTTTACCTTATTTCTGGCTAAGAGCTCATAGCTTATACAAGAGGAAATGCACAACAGTGAATTATGTAGGAAAAATTTTCTTTCCTGGACACTCTTTAATATTTTGTCTGTTCTTAGACTCAGGATCTAAGTTCATTTATATATAGTTAGGTATTTCATTTATATTTGCCATTTACTCTGAAATTTCCTTTTTCTTTTCATTCGTGTGTGTGTATGTGTGTGTGTGTATGTGTGTATGCATTTGTGTTGGGGGTTAACTGTCACTTCTGTTGCTTCATAAACTTATTTAAAATTCTTCTCTGATATCACTTTGTTCATGAAATTTTTCTTGAGTCCCAGAATTCTCATGCTATGTTGCATTTTATTCTTCAGACTTCCATTATCATATGTGTCACATTGTTTTGTAATTGGCTGTCTCTCCTTACCTTCCAGTGAAACATCCACTGGACTGTGAGCATCTGAGGGGTAGGGCTCTGTTTTGTTTGTATTTGAATTTCTGGTGCTTTCTATACTGCATAATACTTGGTAGGTTCTCCATAAACATGTCTTAACTGGAACTGTTTTGCCAGATTGTCTTTTGACACTTAATACTGACAGAGTGTTCATTTTCCAAGCCACAAACCAGAAGCAACAAGTTTGAAAAGATGGGGAGAAAGATGTCCTGTATTCCTTTACTGTCTTGAATCCTTTCTTATATTTGCTTAATTATCTATGATAAAATAAGTGGCTAGCTTCTTACAGAAATGTGTAGTCTGTATGGAACTAAGAAAATAATGTTAGGAATCAAGTGATTAAGGTCCTGTTTTGCTTTTGACTGTGTTTCTTGCAGTATTTTATATGGCTACAATCATTAGTTGAAGAAGATACTTTGTATTTGTATTTATAAGGTAATACATATTTACCCCTAAATGGGGAGTTCCTGTTAGATTTGGGCTTTCTGAAGTTAAGATTCTGTGCCCCTCCCCCCTTTCCTGCTAATACCTGGTCCAATACTTAGTGCAAAGTAGAAGTTCTCAGTTTGAAAACCATTGTTCTTATGAAATTGGGTGAGAAGGTTTCATGTATACTTATCAGAGATGCAAGATACAAAAAGTTCTGAAAACTGATCTTTTTTTGTTTGTTTTTTAAACATGGTAAATTTCAATTGGAATTATTTCTCTTAACTTAATTAGTATTATATTATCCCTCTTACTGTAGTTTTCTAGCAGCTTAATATAGATATGTTAGTGTGTTTGATTACAGTTGCTGCCTAGACCACTTGGAGGATGTGATGCTATATGTGATATACTTTTTTACTTTTCTTTCTAAAATCTTAAAGATTATAATTTTGAGAAATTTCTGGCCATAAGGGTTTGGATAAGAGATTGTGAGCCACCTTTTGTTTGTTTTAGAGTTGTAGATATCAAAACAGGATAAATGACTTATTTAGTTGAGATGCTAATGTTTGGCTTATAATTTTAGAAATCTTTTCTTATATATTACTTGCCTATATATTTTCCAGGGACTTTTTGAATGACAATGTTTTTTTTAAAAAGAGAATTTGATCTGGTACTCAGGCTACTAATCCTTTCTCTGCTTTTTCTGAATGGAAACTAAGTGTCTTATGGGAAACTAAATCTTCATTTAGTAACTAAAATAAGCAAGAGAAAAGTACTGTGGCCTGGCAATTTAGGTAGCAATAAATTGACTTGATTTTTGTCCAAACATATTGATACACCATTTTCCCACTTATATATTCAGAAGTAAAAACAACTCCATTGTGAGTCAGCATCTGGACAAAATGTAATGATTGATTATGTAAGATGGTATATTTGGTAGAGGAACATTTATTGGGTTTTATGACATATCTGACAGGAATGTACTTTTGTGTTACTTTTACATTGTAAGGTATAGTGCTTATCCTGCTTATAAATTTCATAGTTTTCTGTTTGTAAGAGTCTTTCATATATAAGTAAAATAATAATATTCATTAAGTTTACCATACCAATTCAAAAGATCTGGATTCCTTTGGCCTTACTGTGGTTAGTATTTTAAAAATGCTTTACAGCTTGCAAAGTACTTCCAAATACATTATTTCAATTTTATATGGTTGTGGTTTTGATGTTAACTTTTAAAATAAATTTAACATTAACAATTACAAAGAATAGTCAGGATATTTAGATCAGTATAAAAATTAGAAGTTGGGAATTATGAAGGCCGTTTTCACCTAACTCAAAAGTCGACTTTATTTATTTTAGTACCCTCTATAGAGAAAATGATAAGATTAAGTTAGTGTAAGTGGAAGGTTTGCTTTTTGAAACTTGATCATCTTGCAGATAATTGATAGAGAAATTTGAAAGAGAAGTAGCAGTAGGAAAGTTGTTTCAAACATTATTCTTAACAATACCCAACAGCTGTTCATTTTTTAAAAAATTCTAAACATTCATTTAGAAACACTCAAAACTTAGAAGAATACTATGAGAATAGGTAATAATACATTATATGATGTCGATGCCACATTTTGCATATTTCCTTATTGCACAGTTATTCTGTGAGGCAATCATGTGCTTAAGTAGATATGCCTTGAGCTTTCTCTTGATTTAGTAGTACACAAAATAGTACTTTTGGGATGTAGTTTTTGTGCTTTCTGCATGAGTGAGCATGTCTGGACAGAAAAATAAGCGTCATAAAACGTTCTAATGTGTGCAGTTTTATGAGAAATTCTAGGTGTATTCTTAGACATGTCAGCCTAAACTTTGAGGTCTACAGCAAAACCAATTAACCAGGCAGTAGAGCTAGCAATCTCAAAGTGTTTTAAAATTTAATCTGTAATGCACTTTTGTGTATGTGTGTGAATCACATGTCCCAAAATATATGTATATATTTAAAACAATTGTAATCATATGCTTCTGGGATTTTGTGAAGCACATATTTGTGAATTGCTGGATTCAGTGATCTCTAAAGTTACTGTCAATCCTAAAATTCTCTGTTTTTTATATTAATTTTTTTTATTTATATATGATAGTGGAGTGCATTACAATTCTTATTACACATAGAGAGCACAAATTTTTCATATCTCCGGTTGTATACAAAGTATATTCACACCAGTTCATGTCTCATACGTGTACTTTGGATGATACTGTTCATCACATTCCACCATTATTTCTAACCCCATGTCTCTTCCCTTCCCCTCCCACCCCTCTGCCCTATCTAGAGTTAGTCTATTCCTCCCGTGCTCCCACTCCCTATCCCACTATGAACAGCCTCCTTATATCAAAGAAAATAGGCATTTGGGTTTTTGGGATTGGCTAACTTCACTTAGCATTATCTTCTCTAACTCTATTCATTTACCTGCAAATGCCATGATTTTATTCTCTTTTATTGCTGAGTAATATTCCGTTGTGTGTATATGCCACATTTTTTTTTTATCCATTCATCTATGAAGGGCATCTAGGTTGGTTCCACAATTTAGCTATTGTGAATTGTGCTGCTATAAACATTGATGTGGCTGTGTCCCTGTAGCATGCTGTTTTTAAGTCCTTTGGGTATAGACGGAGGAGAGAGATAGCTGGGTCAAATGGTGGTTTCATTCCCAATTTTCCAAGGAATCTCCATACTGCTTTCCACATTGATGGCACCAATTTGCAGTCCCACCAGCAGTGTATGAGTGTACCTTTTTCCCCCACATCCTTGCCAACACTTATTGTTGTTTGTATTCATAATAGCTGCCGTTCTGACTGGAGTGAGATGAAATCTTAGAGTAGTTTTGAAATTCTGTGTTTTTAAAATATTTATAAGACTTCTTTCTGCAGATGCAAGATTTGTAGAATTTACTTGATGTTGATTTGGATAGAAATTGTTTTAAACTTTAGGTTCTACTGGTTAGATGTTAGCACTCTAGATGTTTTCAACTAAATCCTTTAGTGTTTGGGTGTTCTGTGTTAGAAATTATTTTTAGATTCTGTAAATATGATGGTGGTCAATAGAAGTTTTCATCTTCATCAAACTAATATTCTGTTGGGAAGTAAATACTTTTAGGTAGTCATAACCAATGAAGAAAATAAAGGTGGTTAAAGGTAACAGCAGTTGACTGGTTTTGAAGAACAGATTATTTTAAATAGAGTGTTGAGAGAAGACTGCTGTGAAGGGGTCATTTGAGCAGAAACCAAAAAAGAAGAAAGCCATGCAAAAATCTTAGAGTGAATGGTTTACCAGGCAGAAGAAGTAGAAGGCTCTGAAGTAGGATCAAGTTTTGTGGTTTTGAAGATACCAAGATATTTTATAAACATTTGCTTAGTGCTTTCTGCATGAATGGGGTAAACACTGAAGTGAGGGAAGAGACAAATAAGATGTAATCCATTTAACTGCTGAAAATTTTGTGGTGGATCCTATAGTTACCCATGTCATTGTCTTTTTTTTTTTTTTTGAATACTGGGGATCCAACCCAGAGGCAAGAGCTCTACCATTAGCCTTTAATAAATTTTATCGGGAGCTCAAGGAAGAAGGAATTATTTTTCATTAAGTGAGCTTAAAAGTGTTTTCTAGTTCTGATGGAATTCAGGGTTTGTATACATTAGTGGAAAATGACATAAGAGAACAAATTTAAAATTTTCATCAATTTGTGTTTCCCTAAAATAATGAATGGTTTTAGGAATTTTTAGTTTTACAGTTTTAAATACTTCTTAGAAATCAGTTCATATTGTTTTTTATGTTTAATCAGATTACCTTGTATAGTTCAATAAATGTTAACTACGAGCTGTGCACCATTATACGTGTCCTCCATATTTCTCAAGCTTTTAAGTTTTGGTGGTGCATGCTGTAGAAATGCACTAGACTAGAGCAATCTTATTTTAAGTAATTAATGAATTGGTTCCAGGAGATAGTGCTTGAACTAGATTTCAAGTTTACTACATGGAAGCGGTAGGTCATCAGCAGTGTATTTGTCGGGAGGATATGCTGGATTTAGAAAATGGCAAGGTAATTCTTCATCAATCTTGATGGGGTTCTGGGATCTCATAGTTGAAGGAGTAAAATAGCTGCAGTATGAGAGATCTTTATTTTACGTTGGCTTTTTAGAGTACTACCAGTTTTTTAAATGGCTTTTTTAAAAACAGTAGTGATCAGATTTGTGCTTCAGAGGAAATTTTTATAATTACAAGCTTGATGGTGTATTATATGCCACAAAGTTTTAAAGAATTGTTTTGTCTCCCATTAGACAAATAAATATTTTGTATTCATAGATTTTTTATTCTTGTTTAATTATGACTTCAGAACTCTGTAATGTGTACCATCTGGAAAACTTGTTTGTGATACATATATACTAATGCCAATAGTTGGAAGTTTTGACATTAATAGATGAAATTTGATATGTAAGTTTTGAGGCAGGGGGCTGGGGTTATGGCTCAGTGGTAGAGCGCTCTCACACATGCAAGGCTCTGGGTTCAATCCTCAGCACCACATATAAGTAAATAAAATGAAGTTATTAAAAAAAAATGTTTTGAGGCAGGCAAAATTTGAATGTTGTTATTTGACATAATTTGTAGGAATGATATTTAACATTACTTGGATAAATCAGAATAATACCAACAAAATCTGTAGTGAAAAAAAATCACTCATAGAAGCTGATACTCTTATGTTCTTAGACATGCCTTTTTCCCCAATTCTGTGATACATGTGTTTTTAGATAAAAATATTATACCCAACAGTTATGCATTGATGTTAGATTGCCAGCATTGTTTAATTCTGACATGCAGAAACACCCTAGATGAATGTTCTGGATAAAAAGAATTGATTCCCTATGAATGTAGTTTGAATTATTACTTTGATAGTATGCATTATATACCATTTTATAATGGCAAAAGTTAATGTTTTTACCATGGTGATTTGGAGCTACTCACGTTGTCTACTGGTCTATTTAGTTCATTTTTGGCTGAATAAAATAGAACTGATTATAACTATCTCCTATTAAACACAGTTAAATTGTGCTGAAATTTTACATAATTTTGCCTAAAAGTCTGAACAGCTAGCCAACCTGAATTTAAATCACTGTTTTGCTTTTAATTAGCTGTGTGACTTATCCTCCCTAAACTTCAGCTTTCTCGTTTGAAAAATGTGGATAAATAAAAATATTTACTTCAGAGTTGACATATAAGGACTAAAGGTTCATTTTGTTTTGTTTTTGTTTTTTGGAGTGGGAAATGTTACATTAAAGAAAAGCTTCTGAGGCATTTGAGAACTAGCTACTGTTTGATGCACTGTGCTCTATTATGTATCAAATTTGTAAATGTAAACAAGACTACAGTCTTGCTTTTCCAGTCTAGACATGCTTTTCCTACCAGAAATTTTGTTTAAATGGTGTCTGTGACGTATTATGTGTAGTATTTGGATAATAAATCTTAGCATTGCTCTACCTGTAGCACTTGGCACAGAATAGGGGACATTATAGATTATAGGCATATAATAATTTGTTAAATGGTATCTAATTGATCTGCCATTTACAGCCTGAATAATGTGGAGTTATTTGTAGTAATTTTCTTAGTGCCTGTTTTCATTTATTTTTCTTTTGTACTGGAGATTGAATGCAGGGGCACTTTACCAGTGTGTCCCCAGTTCTTTTTATTTTGAGACAGGGTCTTGCTAAGTTGCTAAGGCTAGCCTAGAACTTGCGACTCTCGCTTCAGCCTACTGAGCCTCTGGGATTATAGGCATGTGCCACTGCACCTGACTTTATCTCTATTTTCTTTGCCTTAAAATGAATAAAATATTTTTTCTTGGATGTGTTTAATGTGTTAAATTTTGATTCTGTAAAACTCATAACAGTATGTTTTTAACAGTGTTGGTTCTTACCCTTTTCTTTGATTTGAGCAAATATTTCCAAAATTCTGGAAATTTAGAGGAAATACTTGACATAGTACCTAAAAAAAAAAGTGTATTTTTAAATATTTTTAATTTGTTATATATGACAACAGAATGCATTACAATTCATATTACACATATGGAGCACAATTTTTCCTATCTCTGGTTGTACACAAAGTAGAGTACTTAGGTAATGATGACCATCAAGTTCTACCTTCTTTCCTACCTGTATGTCCCCTACCCACCCTTCCCTCCCCTTTTCCCTTTGCCCTATCTAGAATTAATTTAATATTCCTCCTGCCCTTGCACGCAGCATATTATGGATCAGCATCCTTAAATCAGAGAAATCATTTGGCATTTGTTTTTTGGGTTTTGGCTAAATTTCACTTATTTTTTGAAAGTTGAAAAAGTCTGCCATCTATTACCTTTGAAAGTATGCTGATTTTTAATGGAGAAATAACATTTTGTGAACATTCCACATGGATCCAGAAGATTCCACATGGATCCAGAATCTAGTCTGGGCCTTAGAAACTTTTAGTTATGTGCTTAAACAAATCAATTAATATTGAAGAACTTTGTCTTTTAAAAAATAATTTATGCCTCCCAGAGTAGCTGATGACAATTAAAGATAATTAAAAGCAAAGTATTTGGCTAACTGTAAAGCATGTTGAAAGGGTTTTAGTAGCTATTTCTGATTACTGGTTGTAACTAGTTAAGATGAATCTACTTAAATATGTGATATTATCTTGTGATGATGTTACATTCATGAGATTTCTCCTTTATGCAGTTTAGTTTAATGAAATATCTGGCTTATTAGACTTTAGGACAGGGGAATTGAGAGATTATTGGAGTGGGCAAAAAACATTCTATGTTCATCATAGCAGGCCATTTAATATAGTACTTGATAATTTTGCATGCTGAAGTCCTGAGTCTTTCTGTTTGCAATTATATATAGTAGGAAGCCTGCTTCATACAGTTCATTCATAGATAAGGGTGAAGATCATGGATATTTTGGGGGTTATTTTTATTATTTCTTGTAACTATTTGCATTTGCATACTTTATCATGGTTAGTCAAGTATATTTTTTGTAAGTAGGCTTGTCTTTTAAAAATTCATTTGTAACTGAACATAGAGAACATCAGTGTAATAGTTTGAAACTACTATATATTCTTTGCATATATAATGTTTGAAAAACTTAAGTTTCCCCCTCCCCCCTTAAATCTGTAAGCTCTCTTATTTGAGGACTGAGCCTTTTTTGAGGGGTGTACTGGGGATTGAACTCAGGCACGCAACCACTGAGCCACATTCCTAGCCCTTTTTAGTATTTTATTTAGAGAGAGGGGCTCACTGAGTTGCTTAGTGACTCACTGTTTTTGAGGCTGGCTTTGAACTCATGATCCTCTTGCCTCACCCTCCTGAGCCACGGGGGTTATAGTTGTGCACCACAGAGTCTGGCTAGTGATGAGTCTTTTGAAGCATTAAAAGTAAATACCATATAAGGAAAGCAGAATAGCACTAAGTAGCTGCAATAGCAAAGTGAGGAAAGTGAATCAGACTAATGAATGTAGAAAATGATGGCTGTGCATTGAAGGAAAAGCACAGCTTATACTGTCATTCTTGTAAAACCTAGTTATTTTAAGTGCTTATTGTGTTTGCTGATTGATTATTTAACCTTGCAGTTATAAAAAGCTACTTTCAAGTAAAATACTTTTTTTGTTCTAATAACATTAAAACTCTATAGTAACTCACTCTGCCACCTCAGAGTAGAGCCTCATTTTTTTTTCATAGTAACCAAGGCAGATAATTAAAAATCAAGCGATTCATCTAAAATTTATTTATATAAAAACCTACAGGGCTGGGGTTGTAGCTCAGTGGTAGAGCACTCTCCTAGCACATGGGAGGCACTGGGTTCTATCCTCAGCACCACGTAAAAATAAATAAATAAAGGTATTGTCCCATCTATAACTAAAAAAAAAATTTAAAAACTACAGATTCTTGACAAAATATGCCTGTTCATAATTAATAATTTAATAATTAATTTAATAAACTTAATGATTTAAATTTAATAATAATTTTATAATTATTGTCAGGCAAAACAGCGTGCTTAGGCATCTTATTCAGTTATGTCCATAATGTGTATTATTCTAAGAAAAAGATAAATTAGCACATTTTGGAAATTAGAGTAATTAGAGAGTTTATTCTTCAGAATAGTCTATATCCCAAGGTAAAATATTGATAAGGCCTTTCTTTGTAATTGTATATGCCAGCATTGGACAAATAATATCTGTGCTAAAATATCAAGACATAACAAAGGTATATGTTTGCTTTTCTGTTAGCTTTAACAGTATTTCAGAAATGATTTATCAGTTGTCTCAAGAAAAAAATGATTTAAGTTTCTTGATTTCTAAAACCTTATTCAAATTGATAATTTGAAAAGTTTTTATACACTGGGGCATCTTCAACCCAGGGAATTCTGAAGTGAAGTTTTTTTTTTTTTTTTTTTTAAGGGAAGACTCTTGTACAGAAATGACTAGTATTATAACTTAGCTATTTTAGTATTTTGGATTCCTCTCTGTGTATGTATATATATACACATATATTTGCTTATGTAGCAGCATGCTAAAGAAGCACTACTGTTAATATATTGGTTTTAAAATTTTTAATATGATGTAAAAAATGTGAGGGAATTGCTATGGTAAAAAGTAATAGTTATGGCATGCGTTTAATATAAGAAGGGTAGTAAGTAAAAATTAGGAAAAAAAGAAAAATTACTTCCAAGCCTGCAACCTCGAAAACTGTTAGCTAGGACAAACATTATTTGTCACTTTGTGTGTGTACGCGCACATATCTTGTCTGTTTCTATTTGTAAGTACTACAGCCTCTTTGTTTTGCTTCCTGATTATTAAATAATACATGGTGTGGAAACTTAGAAAATGAAGGAAAGTATAAAAAAGAGGAGGGAAAAGCTATCTAGAGACATCTATCGTTTACATTTTTGTAATAGAGAAATTGAGATATACTCATTTGTAATATTTACCCAAAACAAAACTCTTAATGGCCAAAGCATAACTGATTTAATGATTTCTTATTGTTGAATATTTCATTTTATTTTTATTTTCAGTTTCATAAATAGCACTCTGATGAACATTTGGCTGAATTTTAGTTTGTATGTTTGAATTTTTTTTAAAGAAAGCATTCCTGTAAGTTTAATGTAATTTTGATGTACATGAATTCTGAAGTTAAGTAGCTCCAATGCTTCACAAATTTTTGTGTCCTTAGTCAAATTACTTTTCAAGCTTTAATGCCCTCTCTTATAAGAGTAAACATAATAATGGTACTTACTTCATGGGTTAGAAGGAGTAAATGACAATATTTACAGCATTTAGCATAACCTATGTACTGTAGGACCCATCTCAGAGAAGGCTTTCCCTAACTAACATTAAGTAAATCCTGTTCTCCATAGCATCTAAGGTTGAATATCCTTTATTCAGAATTCTGGGAAGTAGAAGTGTTTGAGATTTTTGGAGTTTTTTTTTTTTTTTTCATTTTGGAATATTTATATAGACTTTGCCAATTGAGTATCCCCAACCTGAGCAATATGGAATCTAAAGTGCTTAAATTTGAACTTTTTTGAATGTTATGTTGGCACTCAAAAAAGTTTTGTATATGATTATTTCAGATTTTGGATTTTTATATTAGAGATGATTAACTTGTACTGTAATTAGTCATTTAAAAGTTTGTCTTGCATTCTACCACTGGGTCATGAGTGGGGACTAAAGTAATGTTGTTTACTGATGTGTATTTGAAACCTCACACAGCCTGACAAATGACTATTTATTAAATATGAAAAGCTGTTTTTCAAGGCTTTTAATAGTTTATTAGACCAAAGCTGTGCTGATTTATATCCTTATTCTGTGAATTTTCTGTTTTTCACTCTGTTGTCAGTGATACTTAATATAGCTGTGTACAAACATTGTTCTATATTTTAAAGGTATAAATGATATTTTTAAAAATGTGAGTTTTTTAAATTTTTCTAAAGATTGAACTCTTTGTATTGTGTGATGACTTATATTTTATGTGTCTTCTGTTTATTTTCTTCATTCTCACTGATAAGAATAGAGTTAAAACTAATATGGGTTATATAATTCTGTCTGGTCCCTTGACAGGCATCATCCATACTTCTTGGTGTGGGGGAGGAGTAAATATGAGATGAAATTAATACAAACACAGTTCTTTTTCCACAATTGATCACCAAGTGGTTTAAACAGGATAAACTTAATGTAGGAATTTAAGAGAATTTTCGACTACTTTATTGTATCAACACAAAATGTAGTGAAGATAGGAAGTGTTAAAATTAGATTGTACTTTCATTTAAGCTTATGCTGTTTGGAGGGCTTGAAAATCTGAAAATAGTAATTTGCTCTGTGGGGTAGGCAAAGTGTGTACTGCATTAGATACTTTGTGTTACTAATTTATTTGTGCATTAGACAGATATTTGACTCTTATATGCCAGGCCCTGTTGTAGAGAATACAACAATATATAAAATAAAATAAAATAAAAACAAACATTGGTATGGCAGAAGGTAGTAAGGATGTGGAGAAAAAGACTAGGAGTATGTATGGGATGCAGATTTACATAGACTGGTCAGAAAAGTTCTTCCTCGGAAGGTGAATGGGTGAGCAATCCTGTGCATAATAGAAGAAAAGGATTTCAGGAAATGACAACAAAGAGCAAATACCCTGGAGAGGTAGTCTTGGTGTTTTATGATTGAAAAATTGCAAGGAAGTTTGTGTGGCTGCAGTGTAGCAGGAAAGAGAGACAATGGTAGATGGTTACAGAAAAGGTGGGGGACCAGGGCAAATGAGGAAAAAACATTGCTGAACCACCATAAAGACTAACTTTTACTTGGGATAAAATGATCTCATAGATCCTTTTTACATGTTATATAAAATTAGCTGAATTCTTTTCATTTTACAGTTGAATAGAGGTTCTGTTGCGTAACAAGTATGGAAACTTCTCTACTTAGAATGAGTTAAATATCTTAAGTTGAAAGTGCATTTAATACACAACCTACTTTAACAACATGGTTTACCAACACAATATTTTATACATTGCTGTGCTTCCCTGCTGCCACTCAGTACGTTGAAACAATATTGTACCACATGCTCCTAGCTCGGGAAAAGATCAAAATTCAAAGTTTGAATCATATTTTCTACTGAATGTAGATAGCTTTGGTACCATCATGATATAAAAAAAATCTTTCTGTGGAACTAGCTCTTTAAGTTGGGAAGCAAGATATAATGCAGTTAGATTATAACAGTCCATATGTGATGTAAATTCTTTGCAGAGAAATTAGTAAATAAACTTTAGATGGCTGAATTAAATATAAGTACTAAGAGGATCAAGCAATTTGGACCAAGAAAGCTAGTGCTGCTACTGATTTCTGCCAAACGTTATAATTTTTTAAAGTAAGTTAATATGCTACTTAAAAGTTTTAGGAAGACTTTTTTTTTTTAAAGTTGTCGAGGGACCTTTGCTTTATTCTTTATTAATATTGGAGTCTGAGAATCGAACCTAGTGTCTCATATTTGTGAGGCAAGCACTCTTCTACTGAGCCATGACCCCAGCCTTAGAAAGACTTCTTTAAATTTAAATGTATCTCTTGTTAATAGAGTTTCTCAGGACAGGGTCCATTATTTTCCATTTTAATGCCCATAGGAACTACTGTCATTTTTATATTTATTATATTTTAATAAATATAAAGATGTTTTTACAGTATTACAAGTCACCTACTTAAGTGTCCTTTTCTGTGAGTTTTGACAAATTTACACACTTGTATGACCATTACTGATTCAGATTCAGAATATTCCCATCACCTCTGAAGTTTCATTGATGATGGTGGTCATCGTGATTGTCCAAGCAACCATTGACTGACTGTTCTTTTTTTTTTTTAAGAGAGTCAACCAAATGGAAATGTAGAGAGTGTATTTTGTCTGATTTCTTTTGCTACATAATTTTAAAATTAGTATTGCATGTAACATTCATTCACTTCTTTTGGATAGTGTTTTTTTTTTGTCTAGTATTTTACTAACTGGTACCTGAAATGTTTATGGGATGAATGCATTGGTACTGTAATATTCTTAGTTTTTATGAGGAAGATGCTACAACTTTTTCTAAGTTTTGTATGCTGCTAGGCTTAAATTTGTGTATAGATTATCTGACGGATATGTTAATTATGAAAAATGTGCAATGTTTAAAAGTGTAATATGTTTGTTCACACTGTCCCTTCCCCTGTTGATTTATCTTGGAACTCTTTGTTTAACATGAATTGAATGTAAATGTGAAGATTTATTTCTGGATTCTCAATTCTGTGTAACTGATGTGTTTATTCTTATGCCAGTATGATTATAGACTGCAAGTTTGAAAATAGAAAACGATAATCCTCCTACGACCTTTTTCTTTTTTCAAGATTGTTTGGATTAGTCTGTGTCCCTCTAATTTCCATTTGAGTTTTAGGATTATCTTGTTGATTTCTGCAAAGAGGCCAGGTGAAATTCTGATAGGGATTGTGTTCAATCAGTAGATTAGTGTTGAGTATACTGCCATCTTAAAGTGTTCTGATCTGTGAAACTTGGATAGCTTTGTATTTATATAAAATTTATATATAAATTTATATAGCTCTTTAATTTCTTTCCAGAAATGCTTTGTAGTTTTCAGAGTAGAAATTATATACTTCTTTTGTTAAACTTATGCTTAAGTGTTTAAATCTCTTTGGTGGTTTGGAAATAGAATTGTTTTCTTAATTTAGTTTTTGGATTGTTGCTTGGAGATGCAATTAATTCTAGCATATTGATTTTTTACCCTGTAATCTTCCTGAACTTTTTCATTTACATATTGCAAAATTTGTTGCTATATTGTCATTATAGAATCTAAACTATTATTAAACTGCTGTAAAATCTAGACAATTTAGTGTCTTCCTTAGGATTTTCTACGTATGTGATCACCTCATCTGTAGATAGAAAGTTTTACTTCTTGTTCAGTCTAGATGTTTTCTATTTTATTTTCTTGCCTAATTATTCTAGTTAGAATCTTCAATACAGTGTCGAATAGAAGTGATAAGAGTGAACAGTCTTATCTTTCCTGATCTTAGAAGGAAAGTATCCAACCTTTCACCATTAATTACTATGTTACTTTAAAAAAAAAGCCTTTTTATAAAATATCTTTTATCAGTTTGAAAAAGTTTCCTTCTGTTTTGCTGTTTTTATCATAAAGGCATGTTGGAGTTTTTCAAATACTTTTTCTGCATAATTCAAGATGTGAATTTTGTCTTATGAATGTAGTATATTGCATTTTGTATATTGAACAACTTTTATATTCCTGGGATAAATCTTATGTAGATAAAATGTGTAATCCCTTTTATGTGTTGCTGAATATGATTAGCATTTTGTTGGGGATTTTTATGTCTAATTCCATAAGAGATTCCATAAGAGATATTGGTCTTTGTGATGTGATTAGATTTGTGATGTCTTTGTTGTTATCTAGTTAAAAATTCTCTCAGAAATTGAATTAGGAAGTAGTCCAGGTATTTCGGTGTTTTGGAACAGTTTACAAACTAGTGATAACTAATTTCTTTTTTTAACTGTTTAGTAGAATTCATCAAGGCCTGGCCTGGGCTTTTTTTTTTTTTGTAATTTGTCTTTTTCAACAGTAAACTTAAAATTTTTTTCTCTTTTGCTATTCCATTCCCATTTTACCTACTCTTGCTTTCATTTTACCTACTCCTGTTCTCATCTTTATTATCTCCTCATTGCTTTTGGTTTAGTTTGTTCATCTTTTTCTAGTTACTTAAGGTAGAAGTTTAGATAATTAATTCTTTTAATGTAGGCATTTACTACTGTAACTATCCCTCCAAACTTTGCTTTCAATGTATTACATAAGGTTTGGGTATATTTTATTTTCAAGTTCATTCCTAAACTAGAAATTTATTGTGTGTGTGTGTATGTGTTTTTAACCCTGTGGCTATTTAGAAGGATGATTTTTATTTATCTATGACAACGGAATGCATGACAATTCATATTACACATATAGAGCACAGATTTTTCATATCTCTGGTTGTATACACAGTATATTCACACCAATTTGTATCTTCATACATGTACTTTGGATAATGATGTCCATCACATTTCATCATCATTTCTAACCCCATGCCCTCTCCCTTCCCCTCATACCCACCCTCTGCCCTATCTCCTATTTCTAATTTCATTCCCTTGTCTTTGGGGAACTTGCTGTTATTCTGGAAAATGTTCCATTAGCTCTTGAAGAATGTGTTTTGCTGTTTGTTGGCTAGTCTATAAACATCTGTCAGATCTTGTTGTTTCATAGTGCTTTCAATTATCTGTTGGCTTGTTGATCTGTTTAGTTGTTGTACTTCCCCATCTTGTGGGGGGCGGGGGGAGCATTGAGCCTGCCTGGCATGCCAGGCAAGCATTCTACCACAGAGCTGTATCCAACACCTTTTCATTTTATTTTGGTATAGGGTCTTGGTATAGGGTCTTGCCAAGGCTGGCCTTAAACTTGAGGTTCTCTAGCCTCAGCTTCCAGAGTTACTGGGATCACAACTTGCAGTATCACCTGGCCACAACTGTTATTGAAATGGATTATTATTAAAATCTCACAACCACATTTCTTTTTTTTTTTAAGTACAGGAAATTGAATCCAGGGCACTTTGCCCCTGAGCTACATGCCTAGTTCTTCTTCTTCTTCTTCTTCTTTTTATTTTTTCTTTTTTTGAGACAGTGTCTTGTTAAATTACCCA
Organism: Marmota monax; assembly: GCF_021218885.2. Taxonomy (NCBI): domain Eukaryota; kingdom Metazoa; phylum Chordata; class Mammalia; order Rodentia; family Sciuridae; genus Marmota; species Marmota monax. The sequence continues at coordinate 7,138,099 of NW_026695212.1, forward strand.
GGCTGCGTGAGCCTCCCTAGACCTGGGATTATAGGTATGCTATACTGAGCCCCAGTCTCCCAACTACTACTATTGAATTGGCTCTTTTTCTTTTCAGTTCTGTGAGTTGATTTGATGAATGTTTATTTAATCTGGTAATAATAGAGTCCCTCCAGCTTTCTTATGGTTGTTTTTTCATAATATACATTTTTCTGTGCTTTTATTTTTCTATTTTCATTTTAAAAGATATATACTTTGGTCAGCATTTTTCTTTTTTCAGTCTGACATTCTCTACAATTCTGTAGAGAATTGTTTACATTTAGGGTTTACATTTAGAGTTGTATAAATTGAATAGATGTCTGTCATTTTGTTGCATTTTTATGTTATCTCTTTTTAGGTTCTGAACTTTATTTATTACTTTCTTTTATATCAAGTGGTTTTTATACTGTAACAGTTAAATTCTTTTAGTGATACTCCCATAGTATTATTTTGTATTACTTTCTTACTTGGTGCCCTAGGGTCCATCTTAACCTTATTAGAATCTACTTTGAAATTGTACTAACAACTCCAGTCAGATTAAAAGAAAAAAATCTTTTATAAAACTATTTTTTTTATCCAGTTTGGTTCTACAGTTAGGCAGCTATATATTACAAACCCAACAATGAATTAGTATTGTTATTGCTTTACACAATTTCATGTTATTTAAAGGAATTGAGAAAATAAAGGAGAGCAAATATGTATTTATAGAATTTGTGATATTAACTTTCTTTTCTGGTTCAGATAAACAGTATGTTTGTAAGATCTGCTAGCTATTGATTCTCTGTGTCAATAAACTGTGACTCTACTTGACAAAATTGACTCATTATTAAAATTCCAATGAAGAAAATCATAGAGAAAATTACTGAAGGAGGAAAAAAACAGTTCTTGAAAGATTGTTCTAAAGAAATACAGTAAATAAAATATTTAATAAACTGAGTTTAATTTGTCTTTTGAAAGATAGTTGCACAGGATATAAAATTCCTCCTGGATGATGTTTTTTTTCCTTTGAACACTTTTTAAAAAATCTTTTTTTTTTTTTTTTTAGTTATACATGACAGCAGAATGCAATTCACAGTACACAAATGGAGCACAATTTTTCATTTCTTTGTACACAAACTAGAGTCACACCATTCATGTCGTCATACATATACTTAGGGTAATGCTGTCCATCTCATTCCACCATCTTTCCTATCCCCATGGCCCCTCCCTTCTACTCCCTCCCCTTTGCCCTGTCCAAAGTGCCTCCATTCTTCCCATGCCCCTTCTTTTGAATATTTATAATATATTACCCCACAGTTTTCTGGTCATCATTGACGAGAAATCAGTTGTTAATCTTACTGTCCCTTGTGTATGACATGTCATTTTTATTGCTTTCAAGAGTTTTTCTTTGTCATTAGCTTTCAACATATTTTCCTGTGATGTTTCTGGGCATGAATCCTTCTTGTAGTTAGTTTGAGTTATTTGGATATTAAGATCTTCTTAAAGATAATTTGTTATATGAGATATAGTCCTTGTATCTTCCTTTATTTTTAAAGCATGGTTTTCTTAAATTAGTAAACATACTTATAATGACTGCTTCAAAGTCTTCATTAAGTCTGACATCTAGGTCTTCATACAGGTAGTTTCTATTGCCTGCTTCTTTTCTCCTTTGTATTACTCTATTTCTTTGTATGTCATAATTTGTGTGTGTCAGGGAACTGAGCATTTTATATAATACATTGAAGCATCTCGGGACACTGATTCCCTCCTGAAGTTTTTTGTTTGCTTGTTTAGAACATTGCTTGTTTAAAATGTTTGAAACAGTTTAATGAAATTTTATATCCCCTGTGGTGTATGAAATACCTGATGTGCCACATCAGAGGGTGCAGCTTTGGACATGGGCATATTTATCTTGGAATGATTTTAGTGATTTTAACAGGGCTCTCTATGTCCTTTCACTTGTATCTCTATTAAGCTCTCTGCTACTGTTGGTATTATCCCTAGGTGTTCCTCTCCAGTAATATTTCTGTTGATTGGTCTATTGTTTTGGGTCATAAATTGTTTCACAATCTGATTGAAATAAATTTTGTGCCCTTTGAGAGTAGATATGTATATATATATTATATACAAGATATGTAATAAATATTATAATTGTGATTATATAATTGTATCACATTAATGTGTTACATATTGCATATATAACATATTAACATTATATCTATTTATATGCCAGTCTTTAATGTTTATTCTGAACCTAAAAGGGTTCATCTTAGCTTCCTAGCTGTCTCTTAACCTAGTTCTCTTAGTAACTAGCTGACTTGTGGTTTAGCTTTTTGTTTCCTTTTCCTTTTAGTCATTTATCACCATATTCACATTTTTGAGATTGCTCTTAGGTTTGAACTTCGCTATACTCTGTTCGGATAAAGTCATTTCTTTGAGGAGAGTTTCAGAATCTCTGCTTTTAATGTTCTTCTCTGAAGCAGAATCTCTGAGCCTCTGCCCTGGGTAAGGTAGTAACCTCTGGAGTGTGGGCCTTACTTTCTTTTGTGTGGAACCTCCATTATATTATGCATCATATGGAGATGGGTTGAAGGCAAATGGGGCATCAGTTATTCTAGGCCTTTCATGTTTAGAGTAGAGCCTGTGTTTAAAGGCTGGTGAAGGAAGGTAGGGGAAGGATATAAGAAATTCTGTTGTTCTTCCTGTCTTGGGGGGTGGGAGAGTACCATAACCCTTAAAAGGGAAGTGAAAAGAAAGTGTCCGCTTTCTCCATCTATCCTGAGTAGAGCTTCCATTATGTTAGCTCGTGGTAGTAGGGAGAAAGCAGTGTGGCTTATGTACCATAGGTTCTTATTATTCTTATTGAGATTCAGTAGATTGTCTTAAATACTTTTTTATTTACTGTATTTCTAAAGCACAACCTCTTAAGAACTGTTTTCCCCCTCCTCCAGTAGTTTTCTCTTTGTTTTTTTTTTCATTGAATTTTTAATAGTGAATCAACTTTGTCTTGCCTTGAACAAATCTTACTTGTTCATAGGACACTTTCGTGAATTTGATAAACAGATATTTTGTTGAGGATATTTGCTTATATGTTCAACAGAAATATCAGTCTTTTTGGGTTTTCATTGTTGTAATGTCTTTGGTTTGGGTGTCAGGCTAATGCTAGCCTTATAAAAGTGAATTAAGAATATTCCCTCATTCTATTTTCTGGAAGACATTGTATCTTCTGTAAATATATTACTTATTAAATATTTGTTAGAATTCCCTGATGAAACTACTTGGGACTAGACGTTTTTCAGCAGGTTCAGTTGTTAAGTAGATATGACAGGCCCCCCCCCCCCTTTTCTGAGTAAGTTTTGGTAGTGTGAAGTTTTTAAGGAATAGGTCCATTTCATCTTATTTGTACAGAGTTTTTCTGGTAATACTTTATTATCCTTTTATTGCCTGTAGTTCTGTAGTCTTATATTTTCTCTGTTATTCTCAATATTGATAGTTTCTGACTTGTCAGTTTGCCTAAGAGATGCATTGATTTTTTTTTTTTTTTTTTTTTAGAACTAGATTTTTTTTTTTTCTTTCTTCCCGGCCTCCCTCCCCCTTTCTGGTGATAATGATTTTTTGCCCTCTTTGTTATTTTCTTTGCTGTGGTCTGTTTTGCCCTTCTTTTTCAAAGTGTAAGCTTAAATGGTTGACTTCAGATCTTTTCAAAGATGAACACTTAAAATTATAAATTTTTCCTTGGGCATTGCTTTGGCATCATTCTACAATTTTTGTTTTATATTTATTTTTGATTAGTTTAAATATTTTACAATTTGCAGTGATTCCATGGTATATGAATTATTTTAGAGAACATTTTTTATATAAATTTGTTCTTTTATTTAGATTTATTGTTAAAAATGACCTAAGTTGTGATTCACTTTGGCAAATGTTTTATTTTCCCTTTTAAAGAATTTTGAAGCTATTATTATTGTTATGGTGTTCTATGAATGTCAGATCTAGTTTGTTCATGGTCATCTATTTTTCTGTACCTTTGCTGACTTTTATTAACTTGGTCTATTGTGACTTTTAATTTCAAAAGAGTATTGAAATTTTCAAGTGTATTGATGGATTTGTCAGTTTCTCCTTTCTGGTTTACCAGATTTTGATACATTTATTTTGAAGCTCTGTTTTTTAGGCCCATTTTGGAGTATCTTCTTGGTGAATTGTCCTTTTTATCATTATTTAATATTTTCTTCATCTGTGGTGATTTTTCTTTTATCGTCCTGAAGTGTACTTATTCACCTATTAATGTGACCACACTAGCTTTCCTTTATATTTGTTTTTCAAGGATATGTTTTTCGAAGTCTGTTTATTAGCCTATTATTATATTTAAAGTGTGTTGCATGTAGTTAACATACTGTTTTTTAAAAGCCACTTTGACAGTGTCCTTTTTAATATAATTTAATATAATGATTATATATAATTATGATATTTAATACAATTGTTAATTACATATAATACCATTATTGATAAATTTGGATTTAGGTAAAAAGTGTAATATATAAATTTTCTATTGCCTTTGCTTTTTTTGACTTTGATTCTTTCCTGCCATCATTAGTTGTCATCGGTGTTGGCGGCCTCCTCCTCCACCTCCTCCTTTTATTACTGGACTATTTTTAGTTTTTCATTAAAATTTATCTATTTGATTTTTAGTATGTTTCTTTGGCTGATTTTTTTTTTTAAGAGATTGTTTAAGAAATTACATGCTTAACTTTTCAGAATTGCTTATTGCATTACTTGCTTAGGTCTGCTGTAATAAATTGTCCCAAACTGGATGACTTAAAGTAACAAAAATTGATTCACAGTTTTGAAGCATAGAAACCTGGAATAAAGGTGTCTCCAGGACCATACTTCCTTTAAAGACTTTAGGGAAGAATTTTTCCTTGCCTCTTTCTTGCAGCTTCTAGTGGTTGCCGCCGTCTTTGGCATTCCTTGGCTTAAATTCTGCATCTCTGGTTTTGGACTCCATCTTTATGTAGTCTCCTGTCCCTTTCTGGATTCAAATCTCTTTCTCCTTTCTTTTATAAAGGCACCGATGGATTTAGGGCTCCAAAATCCAGTATGACCTTGTCTTTGATTGCAAAGTTACCCTGTTGCCAAATAAGGTTGCATTCAGAGGTCCTGGGAGTTAAGTCTTAGATTCTCTTTGGGTATACAGCTCATCCCGCTGTTCTTTTATTAGTTCAAGTGGAATGTGAAAACCTTGTCATCATGCAGTTCCTTTTACTTCTCTTTATGTTCTAATTGTGATCTGCATATTTCAAATACTACTACAAATATTTCAAATACTACTCCAAATACATGGTAGGGTAATTTTTGCTTTAACTATCATGCCTATTCTTAAAAAAGAGGAAAACAGTAGTCTACCACAGGGATTGGCAGGGAAACTCTCTGGAAGCCAAATCCAGCCTGCTTTTATAAATAAAGTTTTATTGGAATGCATCCCATTTATGGTACTTATGTAAGGTCTGTGGTTGCTTTTGCACTACAGCACAGAATTGATTAATTATAACAGAGCCTGGCCTAAAGCCTAAAATATTTACTGTCTGGCTGATCCATTACAACATAGTTTGCCAACTCTTATTCTATATATTTGCCATTTTTGTTGTTTTTCTTTAATTCATGAAATTCTAAGTTTCCTACTAGGATTATTAGCCTTTTGTCCAAATAACCTGTTTTGTTTAATACATCTGTTTATGATGAATTATGTTTGTTAATCTGAAAATGTCTTTATATCAGCTTAATTTTTGAAGGATACCTTTGTTCTATATAGTGTTCTGGCAGCTACCCTCACTAGAATGGTTCACTAACTCTCCCTTTTGCTACAGTCCCCTCTACTTTCTGTTGATACTGATTGCCACTTGATATTTAGTATTGAGCCTATATGATTGTATTTCTTATTACAGCATCAAGAACAAAGTAAAAATTTCACTCCACTTTTGTCTCTATACTGAGAAAATAGACCAAGAAATGTGTGTTCAAGAAAAGTATTAGCATTCAGAATATTTCAGCATACTCACTATGCAAAAAGGGTCTTATCTCTGTTTTCTGACTAGTCTTTAAACATCAGAGTTGACATCTCATGCTGTATATAGCATTATTTTCAAAATGCTTTTTAACATATTAAGCCATTGTGGTTTTTTTTTTTTCAAATCAGCTTTTTCTTATATCTTTTATTTCTTTCCCAGATAACTTTTGAGATGAATTTTCAGCTTAATTTTTGCACTGACTTGCTGGGGTTTTTTGTTTTTTTTTGTACTGGGGATTGAACTCAGGGGCTCAGGGGGCACTCAACCCCTGAGCCACATCCCCAGCCCTATTTTGTATTTTATTTAGAGACAGGGTCTCACCGAGTTGCTTAGTGCCTCGCTTTTGCTGAGGCTGGCTTTGAATTCTCAGTCCTCCTGCCTCAGCCTCCCAAGATGGTGGGATTACAGATGTGTGCCTGCTCTGACTTGCTTTTTTTTTTTTTTTTTCCAGCCAAGTCACATTAAAGTTGGCGTACCCCTAGATTTGGAGCTAGAGATCCTATATTCTGTTTTCCCTGGCTCTGTCTCTGGTTGTTTATGCAAGAGCTTTTATAGGGCACTCCTACCAAATTATAATATCTTTAAAACAAGGTATTTCAACCAAACTCTGAGGCTTATTTCGGCTCTTAGAAGGCTGTGTGTCTACATAGCTCTCTGCCAACAACATAATCTATGCATTGTTACTTTAATCCAGAGGTTCTTAACTTTTTTGTTCCAGGAACTTTTATGGCTCTTGGAAGCATCTGCAACTTTTCTCTGGATGATATTTTATAGATGCAAAACTAAATATATATGCTTATGTAGACCCTGATTATATTGGAATAGAGTTTTTAAAATATTGATTGAATAAACAAACTCAGTGCCATGCATATTAACACAATATAGTGGAAGGTAGTAATTTTTAGACTATTAATGAGTATAAATGATAACTTGAGATTTGCAGTAACTAAAAGGATTATGAAAATATATATGGTTTCAAGTAGTAACAAGTATTACAGATGCTGCTACCTAATATCACTAGGGCTTATTGCCTGCATTTTTAATAAGGAAATATTAAATTTCAGAGGGTTAGTAAAATAAAGATGAAGTTTCTCCCCTCCCCCCCCCCCTTCATAAATTAGTTACTGGTAAGGGGTAGGGCAACTGTATTGGATTAGATTGATCATTTACTCTTGAATCATGGGAAAAGTTGAATATATGAACAACCATGATAGTTACAAAGTAAAAGGGCTCTTCAAGGAATCAATCAGGAGTATTTGCTTTAGTGAGACAACTATTAAAAAACTGGAAAACATTTGTGAAAGTTTATAATGATTGTACTATTTAAGCATCTTTAGACAAAATTGAAACAGGAAATATTAAGTGGTATGGTTTACACAAAGAAACGTGTAATTAGGTTATTTTGCCTAAACTCTAAAAGCCTGGCAATACATCAGAATATCAGGGAAATAAATTTACATTTATGTCTTTAAAATATTTTAAATGATTTGCAGTAACTAAAATTAGCCTTTGATTGCTAGTTGTCTTATCATCAGACAAGATGCTTCTACTGTAGTCCTTTTAAAGAATGATTTTTTGTAAATTGATGGTTAATAAAGAATTTATATTCTTGTGGTTTATTTGTTCAGTAAAATGTATCTGTTATGTCTCATGATTTTAGGTACTTGAGATAACAGTGGAAAATATAATAGACAAGTTTCCTTTGTTTAAGGGACTTAGCATTCTAAGGGGGAAGAGACAGGAAAAAACAAATGAGACCAAAATTCGGAAAGTTGAGTGTTCAGTGAAGGCTTCTCTGAAGACAATTAGGCAGAAATGTTAATGTCAAGAAGCCCACTAGACATTAAAGATTTGGGGTTAGATCATTGGAATGTAGCAACAAAGGTAAAGGCTCTAAGTTGAGAACTGACTTGATGTGTGGAACAAAGCTAGTATGGCTAGGACTTAATAATACAAGGATAAGATAGCCTAACTTTTTTCTTCCTATCATTATAATTACTACTTTGCCTAAATCCCTAATCCTCTTGCCTTTCATGCTGTTAGATTATCTGTGCTTAAATCCACCTCTGCCTACACTGTTCCTGTACCCCTGTGGCTACCTGTGGCTGGAAAGCACCAATGTTGAGTAGTGGGTCTTTGTACTACTTGGTAGTTCTACTTACTGTATTTCTCCTAATCTTTTTACTCTCTCACTTTTTTAGAAGACTATTCATACCTTTTCCTCTCTCCTTAAATTTCTTATATATATGAAAAAATTAATTGATCATACAGAGGTTAATAAGTTTAAGTTAATTTAAGTTTCATTCAACAGGAAGACTACAGAAACACCCCCCATCTTTTAAAAAAATTTTTTTTTTAAAGTTGTAGATAGACACAGTACCTTTATTTTATTTATTTATTTTTATGTGGTGCTGAGGATCCAACCCAGTGCCTCACACATCAGAGGCAAATGCTCTACCACTGAGCTACAACCCCAGCCTCCCCATCTTAATACCATTTTCTTTAAAACCTAAAGGAATGGCCTTTTAATTTTTAAGTGTGTGATTCAGAAATTATTGAAATTTTGTCATTTAAGCTCAGCAGTACTTCCCTTACTATACTTCATTTAGGACTTTAAGCCTTGGTGGTAGAAATCTGTCTTAAAATGCTAGACCATTTTAGACAGATCTATGTATCAGATGTCCAGAATTCCTGAAATATTTGTGAGAGAACTATATACATATACTAGAAGTAGTATTTCAAGAAGACTTCCATGACAGTCTCTTGCCAGATGTCTTTGGGAGCGTGACATCATCTTTAAACACTATGTGACAATCCCTAATGAACTGCTGTGATGCCCAGGCAAGAAAGGGCAACCTGGAAGTTCAGCCACTTCCTTAAGATTATTTAGGTTTTGAATGACTATGCAAATGCTTCATTGTGGGAGCAGTTGTGCTCCATGCAGATGCAGCAGATCCAGAGGGAAGACTATGGTGCTGATGGGCAGGAACACCATGATGTGCAAGGATATCTGAAAAACAACCCAGCTCTGGAGAAACAATTGCCTCATATCCAGGGGAATGTGAGCTTTGTGTTCACCTAGGAGGACCTCACTGAGATCAGGGACATACTGTTGGCCAGGTTTCAGCTGCTGCCCATTGCTGGTGCCATTGCACCTTGTGAAGTCACTGTGCCAGCTCAGAACAGTGGTCTGGAGCCCAAGAAGACTTTCTTCTTCCAGGCTTTAGGCATCACTACTAAAATCTGCAGGGGCACCATTGAAATCGTGAGTAATGTGTAACTGATAAAGACTAGAGACAAAGTTGGAGCCAGTGAAGCTACCCTGCTGAATGTACTTCTCCTGTGGGTGAATCCAGTAGATGTTTGACAATGGCAGCATCTACAGTCCTGAAGTGCTTGACATCACAGAGGAGACTCTGCATTCTTGCTTCCTGGAGGGTGACTGCAGTGTTGCTATTGTTTGTCTGCAGATTGATATTCCAACTATTGGATAATGCCTCATTCTGTCATCAGTGGGTGTAAGTGGGTCCTGGCTTTGTGGAAACTGAATATACCTTCTCACTTGCTGAGAAGATCAAGGCCACCTTAGCTGATCCATCTGCATTCATGGCTGTTGCCCACATTGGCTGCCACCACCCCTGTTAATCCTGCTGCTGCTGTGGCCCCAGACATGGGTGAAGCAGAGGAAGAGTTGGATGAGGATATGGGATTTCATTTCTTTGACCAATTTAGTCAGCTTTGTATGCAAAAAAAAGGAAATAAATAAATAAATAAAGACTTGTTTCTCTTAAAAGAAGAAAGCCGCTATCATTACAGAAAATTAACAGTCACAAAATTAAGTTAATAAAACATTAAATTATGACTAAGTTGATTTTAGGGAATATTGTTGATTATATTTTATTTTTCTTTGTAAATGTAGGCAGCTTCTCATTTTGTGTGTTAATTGTAATCCTTTGAAAACAGTATTATTTAAAATATTCAGAATAAAGTTTAAGTTAATGTGACGATATTCTAAGACCAAATATGATATGAAACTGAAATTCTTAAGTTTATTTATTTTTGTCTGCCCTTGGTATGCACCATTAGTCATCAGTAGAGTTCTGAAAACATTCATTCATTCCATCAAAGTAAAAATTCGTTTATAGGAACAAGAATACAGTTTTGTGATTATAATTTATTTACAAGAAAAAGTTACTTGACATAATTTCAGAATTTGAGAAACTCTCAGCTTTTAAAAATAATGGCAAAGTGCATTTACTTCAAGTTTTATTGAGCTTCTGTGAAATTTGTCACATCTTGTAGTTCTAATTAATAGCCAGCCTGGAACATAATATCCTATTTATAAAAAAAGAAAAGAAGAAAAACTGTTTTAACCTGACTAAATTCAAATTTAACTTAAAGCTGAGTGTATAATGACTACCAAATTACAGATGTTTTAGATGCCATTTCCAACCTCCAAAATATTTGGACATTGTTTTAAATACTATTGAGCAGTGAAGTGGGAGAAAAAAGGAAACATGGAAAAAATTAATTGTAATTATCCACTTTTCTGAATAAAGACATGGAATGTTTAAAATAGAAAATTTTGGAGCTGTAGGCATTTAAAAAATTCCATCTAAAACACTATTTTTTATCTTTGAAAACACGCCTGAGGAAAGAAATTGATCAGTTGTTGCTTTTTTTTTTTTTGCCTTTTCTGGACTCATTAGTGGTCTTTTTTCATCCTGATTCTTTCCAAATTAAGATTGGCATATGTGAATGAATTCGTAGTTGATTCTTTTTTATTGTTGAATTATATTCTGTCATATACTCTATCCATTTACCTATTGAAGAACGTTGTTAGTATAGATGTTCTTCTATGGGTTTTGATGTGATCATGGTTTATATTGTAAAGTTTATACTGCTGAACTGTATTCTAAAGTGACTGTACTTGTTTTCATTTTTGAAAGCTGAGTTTTAGAATTCTTTGTTGATAATTTTTCTTTCTGTATTTTAAAAATTTTCATCCATAGTACCCTGATTTGAACTGTTTCTGATGTCATCCCTACACTTGTGGGCTTTAAGATTCTTTCTGTTTTTTTGGAGGGGGCTGTACTGGGCTGTGAACCTTGGGCCTCTCATATGCTAGGCAAGTGCTCTACTACTAAACTACTTCCCCCAGCCCTTTTTAATTTTGAGATAAGATCTTGCTCTTTTATCTGTGCTGGCCTTAAACTTGGAATCCTGCCTCATCTTCCTGAATAATTTGGATTATAGGCATATGCTATCATACCTGGCTGAGGTTCTCCTCTTTATTGCTGTTTTTTTAGTAATTTTCCTCTATAGTGTTATGATTGTTCCCTTTAGAGGTTGTGAGTTTGTAGTATTGTTCTAAACAAATATGATTGTTGTTTTTTTATCTTTTTCATTCTTCCTTGGATAGTAATTACACGAATGCTAGACCCTTGAAAAGATGCTATTTGATACCATTCCAAAGTTCATAGTTCACTTTTCCACAGTTCTTTTTTTCTTTCTAATTATTTTTCCCATCATTTAATTTTGGATTTTTTTCTACTGCTGTATCTTCAAGTTCATTAAGCTTTTTTGTATTATTGAATTTCCTGTTAATCCTAGTCAGTGTGTTTTTCTTTATGTTTGAATTTTTATGTCTAGAAGATAAGTCTCAGCCTTTAAAATATATTTTTAATTTTCAAGTAAGTATAAAACTCATAAAGATGTTTCATATGCCCATAACTTTTCCTAAAGGTGTTATCTTATATAACTATAGTGCATTATTGAAACTAGTGGTTGATTGGCACAAAATAATCAGGCTTTAGATCTGTCTCAGATTTTACCAGTTTTTGTATGTACCCACGGTTTTTAATGTATTTCTCTTTCATATTAGGCTATTTTATCACATGTCACATAACACCATCAAAACCAAGATACAGAACTTTTCTATTACCATCAAGAAATTCCCTTGTGTAGCCAATTGGGGTCTTTTAAGTGTTTGGAATATATTTTTAATACCTTGTTTACATTTTTTGTCTACTAATTCTATTATCTGTGATGATTTATTTCCTTTTATTGTATTTCACTTTGTTAAAGGTTGTATTTCCTCATTTTGATTGAGTGCCACATACTTAATTTTACATTCTTTTATGCTAAAGTGTGTTGAATTATTTTCTGTATAATTGGGCTTTGTTTTGAGGTATAGCCATGTTACTTAGAATCAGTATGATCTTTTTAGAGGTTGGTTTTAAGCTTTGTTAGTGCCAGTCCAGAGCATCTTTTGGTCTAAAGCTTATTTGATTTTATTGCTGAGGCATTCACTACCTTCTGAACTGTACTTGGTACCCCATGTTAATAAGTCCTTCTAGTCTGGTTGATGCTAACATGAACTCAGAATTGTTTTGACTATTCCTCTTCAGAGGCCTTTTCTCTAGACTCAATAGTTTTGTCACACACACGCTTAAATCATTACTCTGCTTAAACCTTAAGGTAGAAATAAAACTTCCTTTTGTCCATTTGCTCTACAGATTCTAGCTGCTTTGGTGTCTCCCAAACTGTAAATATTTTTTAGACCATTGGTTTAATTCTGTGAGAACATTAGGTTCTCACTGAGTTCCACTTTCCCCTTTTAGTATCCTCAAAACTAGAGGCAATGAACTGGCAGCAGATAGAGCTCACTTTATGTTCTTTTTCTTGATGCTCTTTGTTTTAAGATGACTGTTGTTTAAATGTCTTAAAAAAATTGTTTCTTGTGTTTTTGTGTAGTTTTCTGGTTATTTAAGTTGGAGTAAATGTATTTGTTTACTGTCATGTAAGACATTCCTGCCTTATAGAAAATTTATTTGTAGTTTGGTAAATCTGTAGTTGTCCTTTCTGACTTTTTTAATATTTGTAGGGCTTTGGAGGAAAGTAGTGTATAAATCTTAATATATACACATATTTTTTTCTCATGCTTGTTGCTTTTTACATATTCTCTTTTTAACATAATGCTCACATCCTCTTGCATTTATTGTGCATTATCACATTCCAAATATGAAGATTATGAACACAGTGTAATACCAAACATTTTTATTTAATACAATATACTGAAGATAGCGGTGACAAATGTTAGTTTTTTACGTTACTTGGAAGAAGTAAATGTATACTCTTTTGTATACTAAAAGGAGATCATGATGTTTAGTTTAATATAGATTCCTATATTGGTAAGCATATATGTTGGCTATGGATTAAAACCCTAGGCCATGAAATATTTGAAATTATCCCAAAAGGAGGAAGCAAACAATGAACAAGGTTTTTCTTCATACTAAAGTCTGTGGTTGGGGCTGGGGTTGTGACTCAATGGTAGAGAGCTTACCTAGCATGCTTGAGGCACTGGGTTCAATCCCCAGGGCCACATAAAAAACAAAAACAAACAAACAAACAAACAAAAACAAATAAAGTAAAGGTATTGTGTCCATCTATAACTAAAAAAAATTTAAAAATTAAAAAAAATCTGTTCTCCCAATTGAAGCTTTTTCTTTTATCTGGTAAATTTACAGATTAAATATTAATTTTATTGTTAATATATATTTAGCATCAAAGGATTCAATTCTAATATTTTCTGTACAATTAGGTTGTATTGTTAAAGGTGTGTATGGCATTAAGATTATTAAAATTATTTTGCTTGAGTTTTGATTTTAGATTTTCAAATTTACTAATATTCTGAAATTATGATATTAAAATTATTTAAAAAGGAATAATGTTTAGATGATAATGCTTTTCTCTTTTTGAAACAACTTAAGTTGGAGCCAAATGTCTGTGTCACTTAACAATTCTTGGACATACAGTTTGTTTGGTAGTTTTTTTTTCCTTGCTAAATGATAAAGGATTTGCGTTTTTATTGCAAATATACTTAGGGTTGAGAAACCTTTCCACCTTACTATATTTGAGAGATAGACTCAATTTTTAAGGTACATATGAATTTAGTAACAAATAATTAACAGTATTGCCACATAGTAAGGTATCCTCAAATATTTCATCCTAATGTATATAATGTAAGATGGTAAAAAAAATGAGTAAAAATACAGCTTTCACTGACTTTATAATCAAACATATAAAATGGAGCCAGAAGATAGGTAATCATCACCTGAATTCTTTTAAATATTGAATCTAATAATATTAGTTTTTTAATGATTTGTTTTCCTTAAAAATAGTTATTCCCTTCTTAGCAGATTGGTTTTTAGAGGTAATTGTGTGTGTGTGTGTGTGTGTGTGTGTGTCTCTCTCTCTCTGTCTCTTTCTCTCTGTTGGTTTTACTAATACTGGTTCATTCTCCTTTTGAATTATAAATTAAGATGATTTTATTATCCCCTTCTAAAGTGTATTTCATATGATAATAAATAATTCTTCTAAATTTGAATATAAATATTAATCATTAGCAACATTATTGGTTCATTTGGTATAAATACTACTTAGGGTAATTGTTTTACTTAAATTTAGTTGTAAGACATTTGTCTTGATAATGTGTCTATATAAATTTTTTTGTAGACACCATCTTTGACTCTTTCAATGTTTGATTTTCAATATACATTTTTGTGGTAGCGTTTCTGATGACTACCATCTCTGCTTCATTGATTTTTGTACCTGACGTGCACAGTGCCTAGTTACTTTGGATTTATTTATCTCTGTCTAGGTTAAGAAATGAGTCCCATTATTGTTTTTGCCAATGTGAAAAAAGTGAATTCTGTTGGAGTATGCATGAAATAGGAATACTGAAGGACCAAGGCATCATAAGATTTGGGATTTGTTGTTTTTCAGTGGAGTAAAATTTAACAGAATATTGAATTAGGTTTGCATCTATCAATCATCCTAAAATATATAATGTATTTCCATTTTATGGCATAGGAATAAGCCTCATGAGTGGCATGAATCAATAGCTATATAACTTATATTTCTGTATTACCTAAATTACGTAAGCTTTGGGGAGAATATATAGTTACGTGGCTGAATCTAAATTGAATATTTCTGAGAGTAACCAGAGAATACTTAAAAGAAAAAAATATATTAGGTGAGGAGTGAGCTTTTTTTACCCACTTAATTTTTTATTTACTTTTAATTTTCTTTTTGATAATGATATTTGGGAACACTTATAATTAAAGAAAGTAGGAGTAGCAGGAGAGAGTTTTTCATATTTAATAATTTCTGTCTCAAAGTATGTATGCCAATTTTAACGCTAAATGTTTAAGAGGAAAGATAGAGTATAAGATAATGACTTTTTATTTTCTTTCTCATGTTTTTGTGTATCATATTGGATAGTTTTGCTACTGTTCAAATATTTTCATGTTAGTAATTTTGATGGCTTTTGGATAATTCCACTCTAGAGGGAGAACTGGTGGGCGGTCCTTCCTGTGACACGACCCTTGAGTGACAGTTCTATTTGATTGCCTCCAGTACTGTGAGGAAAGGACAAGACTCTATGGTGAGGACTGATGGACATACATTATCTGAGAAAAGAAACTACCAGGTAAGACCATTCTTTCTTTTCCATTTTTAAAAAAATATTTGTCATATAGCATTAAACTGTTTTGGTGTGTTATATTTAATTGGAACTAATAAATTCCAAGGAATACACCTTAATTTGGAAAATTTGGATTACAATTTTAAAGGTATGTATTGGATTTGACAGTTGTAATAGTTGGGAACATTTTTCTAAATAAAGCATGTTCATAATGTACTTTTTTTTAGTGTCAAATTTTTCTGATATTTTAAAACAGATTATCTGATACATAATTTATGACTTTGTAGCTGGACTCAGGTAATAATTAATGAAACAAAGTGTTGATTGCCTTTACACATATCACTGAGAGACTAAAACCTAAGCCCTGGTTATATTTTGCAAAATAGACTCGTAAAAAATACAGACAGAATTTAATAGAATGTGAAAGAAACAGAAATGAGACACCTAGGGTATTTAAAGATCCAAATTCTGTTAAATTTGTAGTAGTTGGCTGTTTTTACAATGCTAGAGTCTTGTTTCTCGTTTAATAGGTTGGTTAATAATATCCATCCCTTATATAGTATGTAGGAATGCCAAAAAGATATTTGAAATGTAACATTCCTATTTCTTTTTGAGCTTTTAAAAAAGGGTGAATATTAGTACTGTGATGTTGCTCAGTGGTAGAGCACTTGCCTAGCATGAGTCAAGCCCTGGGTTCAATCTCCAGCACTGTAAAGAAAAAAGAAGGTGAATTTTAAAGATAATGCTATTAAACAGTGATTTTTGTAAACCAAACATTTGACTTTAGTTTTTTAAGGGAAAGTTGCTTTATTCATTTGATAGTGACTCTTTATTAAATCATGTAATAATCTAGAATAGAAAATAGTTTAAAGCTCAAATAGGAAAAATACATTTCTAAGGCTTTTTGCACAGACATATGTCAACCTTTTTCTCTCACCCCACTAGTTTCATTCCCTCTAGTTTGTCAAAGGTAACTAGTGTGATAACAGCAGCTTTGGTTCATTACTCATTTATCTACCAGTCAATTGTTTTAGTGCAGTTAATCCTTTTTCCCCTGAAATTGGGAAAGTGAACAGTGGAGAAAAATGAAACTTTTGAGTTTTTCACAGTGTGTATTAGCAAAGAGCCTTTGATTATGAGTTTTGGTTTGGGCACTATCCCTGATAAAAGATAAGTTCATATTTAATCTTTTTAGAGTTTGGTCTAACTTGATTTGTGAAGTTTCTTGCCAGATCTTTATGATTTTAATAAGCCAGAATAAGCTGGAGCTATGTTGAATCATTTCTTCCTGTAACCATTTTTTCTGATTTGTTCTATAGACTTGACCAATATAGACTTTACTGATTATTTGTACTTGGTGTATCTCTTTCTGCCTTATAACCACTTCCAATAAGCTTGACTCATAGATTTTGATTGATCATATTTCTTGGGCCTTTACATCTTTTGGTAGGTTCTGCTAAATTATTTTAAGAATATTGAAATTGTAGGTTATGTGGCATTTCAGTGCTCACTATTCAGTTTGTAAAGTGTGAGTAGAGAATATTTGTTGTAATTGTACAGTTAATTTGCCTCATGGAACCATATTCACATAGAATTCCAAAATTTCTACTTAAGAAAGGAGTAAAACAGAATTGTGCTTTACATGTGAAGAGATTTGCTTATTCTTAGCTCATGCTGCACTAAAAATATCCTGTTATTCCAGTCACCTTATTCACGAATAATAATAGGTTTTTGAGCTTACCTGGAAAATACAGTCTTAGTTAGGGTTTTGCTGGCTAAATTTTTTTTCCTTTTTTCTTTTGTTGTTATATATTGATGCTTAACAAACCTGTTGAAATATCCTTGGAAACAGTTGTTTACGTTGGCATTATAAAATTGTTTTATTTTTAAAGCTTCCTCTGAAAAAAACATGTATAGAAATATGGTTTCCTGTCTAGTTTAAGAGCATATGGGAGAGTCAAAGGAATATTAAGTAAATTACTAAAATAACACTTATATTCATGCTGATAACTTATTTTGTATATTCTGAGATGAAACTCATTTAGGTTTTTAAAAATTTCTGTTAAAGAAATTTTATTATTTTTCATGGGTAAAATTGAATTTCTTTATCCATATTTATTGCTATTTTAATTTCTCTTTGAGGGCTTTTGCTTTTGGAAGGTTCTTGATTCAAGCATCCTGATAATATACTAGTATTCCACAGTTTAATAAGCATAGTATTTCTCCAGTTTTCATTTCTTATGGACTTGATTAAAGCCTTAGGAATTTAGTTTAGAAAGGTGCATTTTTTTAGCTGTGTGCTGAAAGTGATTTTCAGGGGCTGGGATTGTGGCTCAGCGGTAGAGCGCTTGCCTAGCACATGCAAGGCTCTGGGTTCGATCCTCAGCACCACATAAAAATAAATAAACAAAATTAAAGTATTGTGTACAACTATAACTAAAAAATAAATTTTTTTTTTTTAAAAAGTGATTTTCAGATCGGCCGTGGTTAAACCATTGATTTTTATGGTGGTATCTACTTTGTATAGCTTCTTTTTCACCATAAACATAAGCCCAGTTTGGCATTCAGAGTTTAAATACAGTAAAGTTTATTTACTCATATAGATTTGTGTATTAGTTCAGGTCAGACAAAATGGTTCACAGTTCATTCATTTTGGAAGAATTATCAAACTTTCTTCGTGGAAATGTAATGTCAGTTTTTTTATAAAAATTTTCTTACCTTCCTCTAATTTACACTTATTTTACCTGAGATAGGAGCGTACACAGATTTACATCATCTTAATTACCAATTTAATTTACCAATGACTTTTCCTTTTTTATTTAAGCTTCTAAACATTACACATAGTCTTTGTACATTCTGATCTACCATATGGTTTTTACCTTTCCAGTGCCTCTTCTCTTATTCCTTATAGTAGACTTTTCTATTTAGTAACACAAAGATGCTTTTAGTGTCCTGCTGTCACTTTATACTTTCAAGGCTTTACTTATATTGGTTCCTTTTATTTAAAATGCATCTGTTACCTTTCTTCACAAGTCAAGAATTGTTTTGAATTTTTCTAGAAGCTGTGCTACCATTGGTGTAGTGCTTATGCTTTCTTTCATAGATTTTCTGCATACTTGTAGTTTACTGTTTACCATAATACATTGTACTCACCTATCTGTTTGTTTGTTCTTGTTTTCCTGTAGACCTGTGTTTTCTAATACTGTGGGCATTAGTCACAAATGGCTACTTAAATTTAAGTTCGTAAATTAAATATTAAAATTCTGTTTTTGTCAGTCATAAGCCTCATTTCAAATGTTCAAAAGCTATATGCTGCTAATGGCTACCGTATTTGAAGAGTGCAAATTAGAATGTTTCTATTACTGCAGAAAATTTCATTAGACAATGCTTCAGTTTCAAACTTCTTGAACACTAAAACTGTACCTATTTAGTATTGCCAGTACCTAACATGGTACCTACTATAAAGATAAGGATTCAGTGCCTATTAAATAAAAACAGTGAAACAACGGAAATGAAGAAGTACGGAAATATGGTAGGTAGCCTACTACTGATATTTCCAAGATTTTTAGATGTTACTCTGAATGGAACTTTTCAATATGAGCTAATTTCCTCTTTTAATTTTTTAAATCACCTAAGTAATAGATACTCATTGCAAAAATGTTGACAGAAATATTAAAATATAGGGTTGGGGTTGTGGCTCATTGGTAGAGTGCTTGCCTGGCACACATGAGGCACTAGGTTTGATCCTCAGCACCACATAAAAATAAAGAAAGAAAATAAAAGTATTGTGTCCATCTACAACTAAAAAATATATTTAATTAAAAAGTATTAAAATATCTTTTTTTAAATACTTAAAAAAAGAATTGTGATAAAAAAAATACAGTGTGGTAGTTAACCTTCACAACTTTACTCTTTACAGTTTGGAGTATATATTATCTGATCCTTGCTAGTAAATATTTAAATGAGATGTGATTTGTTATCTTTGCTTTTAACAAATATGTATTTTGCAGCTTGTTCAGTATACTTACAGATATATTTCCATGCCCCATTTCTTTCCTTGCCTTCTTGTCTAGAAGTTGTCATTAGTTTGAATTTTGTGTTCTATTATTCTTAATTTTATATTATTAGATATGTGTGTTTCCATGTCTATGGGTGCATCCTCCTTTATGTGTGATGATTTTTGGGGAAGTGGTACCCTGTATTCCATTGTTTTGAATAGGAAAATTAATAATGATTTTCCAGCCACACAAAATCCTGAACAGTTTCCCTGATATCATTTTAACACTCAACGTATATGACAGTTCACCAAGGATTTCTGCATAATATAAAGCATTTAAGACACAAGTTACCTAATTATTTAACACATACAAATGTGTAGTAGAATGTTTCTATTTAATATGTGGGAGTGTTCTGTTATCTCATATACATTAACATTTGTTGTCTTATACCACAAAAAATGGAAGTGTAGCCAGGTGTGGTGCATACTCTCCTATGTATTCCTGGCCTGTAATCCCAGGGAATCAGAAGACCCAGGCAGAAGAATTACAAACTCAAGGCCAGTGTCAGGAATTTAGCGAGAACTTTTAGCTCAGTAATAGAGCACCCCTGGATTCAATCCCCAGTACCCCCATCCCCCAAAAAAGTAAGTAATTGTAAATAAACAATGAAGTATTCCTTTTCATTTTTTGTAAGTTATTTATGGGAAGGTTTTGTCTCTCAGCAGTTCAGGATGCATGTTATAACTGATACTGTCTTAGAATCATAGTTTTGTGGCATAGTTAACATGAATTTTCTGTGGATACTTTCTAGTATGAGTAAAAACATTAAAGCTTTTTAGAATGTGTGCATGGTATACTAAAGATAAATAATTTTAATAAAATAAACAAGGAGAATATTTTATAAATGAATTCTTAATGGTTGAGGGTTTGTTAGGGTAATCTGGTACCCAGAGAAGAAAGTTGGAGGTTTTAGTCATTGCTGCTATTTGGTATTGGAAAAGGTGAACAATAGTGAGCTGATGAAGAAATAGTTTAGAAAATAAGTACCTGATTCAGTGAACTGGTTCACAGTTTTCTCTGCTCCTGAAATTCTTAAAAACAAATGACTTCACTTAATGTTTCTAGCCAGAAATACTGTAAAGGATTAAAATGTATGACTTCATGTTTTGCTCACTTATAGTAATGCAGGTGCTATAAGGAGGTTGGTCTTATTACATTACATTTTTAAATGTGATGCTTCTGTTCATGTCATGATCATGTTAGTAGCAGCGTAAGTCATTTGACTTAATAAGCTAAATATTTATTAAATAAAATTTTAGATTTTATTTGGCATTCCTGGCTCCTCTTTTTCCAGTTTTTCTGACCAATCAAGAATTATCAAGTTAAATGAATCCCCGGTTCCCCATTGTTTGGTTCATTGCTACATGATGCCTTTCTTCAAATGTGTTATATGTTATGGCACTTTCTTCCTTATCTTCTGAAATCATCATTGAATTGACTTTTTTTCCCCTCTGAAAAGCAAATTTCAAGACACTTGGTTTATGACACCTTTAGTGTCTTGGTAATTTTTTATACTTTCTCTAGACTGAAAGTAATTTTGCTGAGTATTTAAAACCCACTCACTTATGGTAGTAGTTTGATAGCATCATTGTGTGCTCATTGTGGTGCTTTTTGGGGAGAATTTAGGCTGTAGACTTTCTATGTGAAGTATTGTTTTCTTTCAGAAAAATAATTTACATGCAGTTAATTTGTTTCAATTATGAACATAAAGTATATGTCATTAAATTGAAAGTTAACATATTAGTACAAATATTTCTGTGAACCAGAGAAAATGTAGAAGTAAGAACTCTTTTTACACAGTCATTGGCCTTGCTTGTATTCTGGGATGATAGCACTTAAGGTGACAATTTAGATGTTGTTGTTAATTTTTTAAATGCCCACTAAAAATAGAACAAGTTGAAAGCAAACCAAAAGTCGTTGAACATGTTTGAAATAAAATCGATGACACAGAATCCCCAGGAACCTAAAAATATAAGCAGATGAGAACTAATAAAAAGACCCATATTTATCAGTTTTTCTGGATTAAAAAAAAAAAAGTAAAGGGAAGCCTTGAGATGTCCAATAGACCTAAGGACTGGGAGCACCCAAAGTAATCAGTAGGTATCTACCGATTAGCCACTTTGAAATTGGGATAGATTTTGCCAAGTTCATTAGGTAAAGAGTGTAAAGGGCCCATGGAAAGGCTAGAATGACTGGAGCGGCCTAGCTGCCTGAACTCTTAAGAGTGATCTACCAGTGTTCCCTCCTTAGGAGAATAATCATGTAGAGAAGGACATGCACATCAGAGACATTGGAAGGAGAAGGGCCAGATAAAAATGGGAAAAGGGAACAGAGCCCAAAAAAAGTCTCAGAAATCAAGCCTTCGTGTTTTCAAAACTACATGAAAGCAACAGAAGAGAGAACTTTATGAAGTTAGAGAAATTATATGAAACAAAGCCATAATTTAAAATTTCAAGAGCATTAAATCCACAAGACTTCTTCTAGGAATGTGTTTGGGGATATTCATATTGATCTGATACTTGAAAATATCAGAATTTAAATTTGTGTGTTTGAGACTTTTTTTTCCTATAGCAATTAAGTAAACAAAGGTGTTTTCCTAAAATATTTTTCATTTCACCTTTCATATTTAAATTTAATCTATCTGAAATTGATTTTTGCATGTGGTGTAAGATAAGAATCCATTTTTCCCCCCTGTACCTAGAAATCCAATTATGAGCATCATGTATTGATTGTTCTACCTTCCTTGACTAATCAGCAGCGGTGCTAGCTTCCTAACTCTTTTATAAACTCTGTTTCTTTATATTCATGGGGTTTGTTCTTCTATCTCTGTTCTGTTACTTTGATGTATTAGTCTATGCCTATACCAATCACAGCTCTTAAACTATAATCCTTTGTTAAATATTGATATCTGTCTCTGTCAATCCTCATCTGCATGAATGCCTTGACTTTTCTTGACCTTTTGCTCTATGACACATTTAGAATAGACTTGAAAAAAAAACTACCCTCCAAGAAAAAACGGATTGTTTATATGTGAAATTGCACTGACTTTATTTTTATTGGAGATGAATTTATAAGTTCATGATATTCTTTCTATTCATGAATTCATATACTGAGATCATCTATATTTTATCTCAAATTTTTATATTTTTAATGATAAATTTGTAAATTTTCATTCATTTTTGTTGCCCTTTTTTTGGTTAGTAAAAGGTATTTTTTAAGATTATATTTTACACGTGTTCCTGTTAAATTGTAACGCAAGTTACTTTCTAAATTGAATTTTGTAACCATCTGTGTTGCTTAACTTTTTTATTTTTATAATTTATGGAATTTTTGGATGTTTTCATGGAAATAAATATATCATTTGAAAATGACAGTTTCAGAACTTCCTTTGTAATTTTTACGACTTGCATTCCTTTTCTGAATTCATTAGTACCTCTATAAAATTTTGAAAACTGGTCTGGGGTTGTGACTCAGTGGTAGAGCGCTTGCCTAGCGTGTGCGAGGCCCTGGATTCTATCCTCAGTGCCATATAAAAATAATTAAAATAAAGGTATGTGTCTAATTACAGCTAAAAAATAAATATTTTTTTTAAAAAATGTTGAAAATGGTTAATAGTAATATTTCTCTTATTGTCTTACGAAGAAACTTTTAAGTTGTCACCACTAAATATGTTTGATATAGAATTTTTCTGTAAATATATCTTATTAGGGTAAAGAAATTGTTCATAATGCTACATTTATATATATATAAATGTACACACACATATATATATGAGTGTGTATGTGTGTGTGTGTATGTGTATTTCCCCACCCCACCCCCGCTGCAGAACTTTTTTTATTTTTAAAATTGTTTACTGTATGGCCTTTCCCCTTTTTTGATCAGTCTTGGTAGAGATTGATCAGCTTTGGTAGTAATCAAATTTTAGCTTCATGTAGTTATTTTTAAATTTTATTTTTGTTTAGTATTTATCAGTGCTCTTTAATGCTTTCCTTTTGTATAGGGTTTGTTTTACTGCTCTTTAATCCTAAGTGTTTAATTTTCCAAACTTAAATCAAGTTTCCTTTGCCTTTCTGTTGCTGGTTTCTCATGTAATCTCATAATGATTAGAGAATGTGGTTAGTAAAATACCAGTCATTTGTTCATATAATTAAAATGTCTAGGTGCTGAATTTCATTTCCTTCCTTCTAGGTTCAGCAATATATTTGAAAATAAAAATGTAATCTCTATAGTGATTTTTTTCATTACTGTATCCCTATCTGAGAATAATTAGCTGACATTCAGCAAATATTTGTTGGTTGGATAAATCAGTATTTTGTGGGGCATTTTAAATTGTTCTTGAACATTTTAATAATCTAATGTGTTACCAAAAAACATTATATATATATATATATATATATATAAAATTTTTGGGTCTCAGCTGAAATTTCATGTCTAAGGGAAATATTTTCTGCTTAGTTCTCTGTTTACATATTCCTCATTGTAATTTTACAGGCTGTGATGGTGTTATTTCTGCTCTTTATTGTTATCTATAATTAAATAGATTTGATGGTTCTTTTTCTTCTCTTCCTTTCTCTCCTTTCCTTCCTTCCTTCCTTCCTTCCCTCCCTCCCTCCCTCCCTTACTCTGCCTACTTTCTTTCCTCACTTCCCTTTCTTTTTCCTTCCTTCCCTTCTTTATGGTATCATTTCCTTTCTAGCTAATGTACTAAAAATTTTTTCTAACTCATTTCTAGTGATAAATTCTTTTAGGTTTTGTGTGTCTGAAAAAGTATTTCTTTATCTCCATTTACAAGAATATTTTTTCTGCATAAGTAATTCAAAATTGGTCATTATTCCTTTGGAACTTTAAAGATGTGCTCCAATGTCTCCTGACTTATTTCTAACAAAAAAATCTGTTGTTATTTTATCTTTAGTCTTCTGTACATAATGAGTCATTTTCTCTGACTACTATTAAGATTTGCTTTAAAATTTTTAAGTTTAAAATTTTTTAAATGCGATACTTTTTTTTTGATGTGTGATTTTGATTGTGATGTGTCTTGGTATAATTTTTTCATGACTCTAGTGTGGGGTTTTTGAAATTGTGACTTTATAATTTTTATCAAATTTGAAGACTTTTATAGTTCTTTAGACAGCCCTGAGGTTGTTCCCCATCTTACTGTCATTGTGTTCATTTTCCCTCTATTTTTTTTTTTTTTTTGGCGGGGGGTGGTTGGATTCTGGGTATTGAACTCAGGGGCACTCAACCACTGAGCCACATCCCCAGCTCTATTTTGTTTTTTATTTAGATATAGGATCTCACTGAATTGCTTAACACCTTTGCCATTGCTGAGACTGGCTTTGAACTTGTGATCCTCCTGCCTCAGCCTTCTGAGCTGCTGGATTACCGGCGTGCACCACCACACCTGGCTTCTCTACATGTTTTATTTAGGGTAGTCTTTTTTTTTCCTTTGGCGGTGTGAGATTGAACCCAGGGCCTTGTGCATGTAAGGCAGGCACTCAACCAACTGAGCTGTATCCCCAGCCCTAGGGTAGCCTTTTATTATGCTTTCAAGTTCACTAAGCTGTTTTCAGGATGCCAGTCTACTTTTGTATATGAAATGTAATTAAAACTTTTGTTGTTATCTGTGTCATTTCTATCACTAAAGACTATGCCTGTTTCTCTTGATTTTTGGGTTTTTGTTATTTTTTTCCTAACTATTAGCTGTTATATTTTATTACTTCTTTGTATGCTTGGTTATTTTTGCTTGGGTACCAGTCCTTGGTAATTTTATTCTATTGGTTGTTTATGTTTTGTACTGTTGTTACAGTTTTTTAGATTTCATTGAGTTGTAGTTAAGAAACTTAGAAAGCATTTGATTCTTTTGGGACTTCCTTTTTAAAAAACTTTTATTAAATAGAACCACAGTAGTTTTTAGTTTAGGACTAATTTTCCTCCAGATATGGACCTAGTACTTTTCTAAGTACTTTATCCAGTACCCAGTGAATTATGTTTTTCTACTTTAGTTGGTAGTAACTTTAACTAATTTTCAGCCCTGTGTTAACTTGTATGATTGATTCCTCTGTTCTTTTGAGTCGGTTCTTTTGCCAGCTTGAGATAATTCTCTCATAATGCATGTACTAAGCAGTACTGGCTCAAGACTCCAGAAACCCTCTCCAAATCTCTAGAGTGCTTTGTCTGTAATTCTATTCTAATTCTCTAGCCGGCTTACTCTAGCTGCCTTCAACTACCCTGACTCTCAGCTCCACTTCTTCAATTTATAGAAGTTTTTGTGCTCCACCTACCCAGGCTTTTTCTCCCTTCATTGCAGCCTGAAAACTCTTTCAGTCTCTAAACAGTCTGTCTGAAAACCAGGGTTTAGTAATCTTTGTTCCCTTTTGGGGGAAGGGTGTTCTACTCTTACTCTTAGTTAGAAGTGGAAGTTACTTTGTTTTATAAAATTTTAAGGTGAGAATCACATTCCAATATAGAGAAAAAGCTTTTGTTCAGTATTCAGTCAAGGTTTGGATATTTTCTGTTGTTTATGTAATATACAAAAATATCAGACCTGATCTTAGCACCAAAGGTCATTTGGAAAGAAATAGAAAACAGTATAGATCATTAAATAAAGTTCAAATTATAATAGAGACATCACAGCCCTGATTTCATTTGGAATAAAGCAGAAAATTATACCATTTACTTTGAATTCCCTCCTTCTAAGATTTCCTCAAATCTACAGGCCTATAAATTCAGTGGCCAAAACATTGGACCATATCACTTGAATCCCCTCCTTCAAAATTCCCTCAGATTTGTAGGCCTGCCTGTAAATTCAGTGGTCATTCATCATCTCATCTAAGGTAATAATTTTATTAATTAATATTTCTTATTTTAAAAATCTGTTATACAGCATAGAATAGGATATTACCTATTATTTAATCTGGCTCAGTAAATTGAACACAGTATAGTAAAATGCTAATGAAAATAGGAAAGTATGTTTTCAAGGGTATAAAAAGGTAAGGAAATTGCTAGGAGAGAGCCTTGTGGCTTATGATATTTTAAATCCTTTATGTCAGGATAAATGTACTATGGTAAAGCTAGGAAAATGTGGTTGTTAGTCAAGACCCCTGAGTTCGAGTCATTGTTCTCACCTTCTGACCTTTGGGCCAGTTATAGACAATTTTTGAAAAGCTGTGTTTTTAATTAAGAGAATGAGATTATTTAAAGATGATTTATTTACTTTCGGAAAATATTTCAGTTAAAAAATATAGAAGGAATAAGGAAAATAGAAAATCACCGTTAGAATACCATAGTAATAGGTGTTGCAAGCAATATCCATGGATGAGTGCTATAATTAGGGGGCAAAAATTTAACGACAGATAGACTGCATGCTCTCAGAGTACTTCTTCAAAACATTATTTTAAAAGAGAAAAAAATAGCAATGTTGAGAAAATTAGCAAATGTATCACCTTAACCAACATCCAGGTAACATTACCTGTAACAAGAAATGTTAATATCATGTGCTCACGTATTGGAGTCTATTGATTTTATATGATGCATGTAAGAAGGGCATGCCTGTGTGGTGACGTGCCATTAAAAATGGATAACTTCAGTCTTGTTATGGGAAAACATCAGACAAATCACAATTGGGGGACATTCTACAATGTATTTGACATGACCTCAATGTTGTGAAAGACAAGGAAGTACTTGAGTAAAAAGTCTCAGGTTGGAGAGGACAAAGGAAATGACACTAAATATAAGTGGTCGGTGAAAGGGCTAATTTTAAATAGACGGGGAAATATAGACAGGGAAATTCTTACTGAGATGATTCCCTTGATAACTGAAGTGAGTGAGATAGAGTAGAAAGCCATATGGGTATATATCTAGGGAAAGAATACTTCTAGAGGATACAGCAAATACAGAGATCTGGAGACAGGAATATACCCCCGTGTTTGATGATCAACAAGAAAACCAGTGTGGTTGGAGCACTGTAAGAGAAGGGGAGAATTAGAGGTAACAAAGGGTAAGGTCAGTAAGGTCTTTGAGGCATTGGTAATGGTGCAGTAAGCCATTGTAAGTGTGTTTTTGCCTCTGTTTCCTTTTATTTGTGATGTTTCACTATTCTGAACATCAAATGGATAAAGTATGTAAAAGTCTAAAGTGTAGTATTTAGCATCTAGCACTTTTGGTAGTAGATGCTCAATAAATGTTTTTGAGAATTGATTTATATGGTAAAATGTTTAGACATGTTTTAAAAGAAAGTCCCATGTTTCCTTGCTGAAAATACTTTTCAATTTTGACTGCTTCGTATACATAACCAGGATTCTGGTACACCAGTGTATTTTTAAAATATAAACATTTTAAAATAATATGTCACTTTCGATAATATCTATTTATGCTATTGAGTTGATATTGTCTTGAAATAAGCATCTATTACTTTTAGTATTTATAATAGAATTTGTTTTTCTATGAATCAAAATATTTACTTTTTATATTATTAAACAAGGTTTATGTTTTTATAACTGATTAGGATTGGGGGATGTAGCTCAGTGGTAGAACACCTTTTTAGTGGGTAGAAGGCCCTGGATTTGATCCCCATCACTGCCACAGAGAGTGATGGAGAATAACTTGGATATTTCATTCAAATCCTATATTCAGATTTTAAAAACCTTTCTTTGAATTTTTTTATCATTTAGTTTGATTCAAATGCCCCTCTATCGAATGGTCTTTGTTTTTATCAGTGTAGAGCACTTAAGAAATTAATTTCTTCCCAATAAATATACTTCATAAAAAGTTATCTATTTTTTTAAAAGTTCACTTGTCCGTTTTTAGAAAACATATCCTATGTGGTCGCTTTTTGCTGGATGATGGTGTTAAAATGTATGCAAATCTTAAATTTAATGTTGAGTACTTAGGAGAACAAGAGACTATTTAAAGAGTGGATAGGCAGAATAATTGAACAGTTGTCTTAATACGTTTTCATGATGGCCAGGTAAGCCTATCCTTGCGTTTTGAAAAAGTGTGCAAGTTTATAGAGAGCCACCTTTAAAAAAAAATTTTTTTATTAGTACTTTGAATTGGTCTGCAAGGTGATATCGGGGTTGGGTAATAATGAGAAGTGAACAGGGAGTCATAATGTTGAAACTGGACATTCAGATCTTTATAGCATGATTTCCTTATTTTTCAAAGAGCAGAAGAATCCCATCGTTTATCATGTTCTGGTTGGACTCCTTTCTTATCGTTTGCTGGAGTTTGAACTTCAGAGCTATGGTGTCAACCCTGCTGTAATATCTCAGGGGAGCTCCTAGTGTGGGGCTGGTGCCATGGCTCACCCTCCAACCTTTCCTTCTTCACTTCAGCCTCCAGCTCTGAGCTTTCCAATCCCCAGAGTAGCAAATGTTGAAAGAAGTTGCACAGGTAAGTATGTGGCGGGAAAAGCTGGGGGAAACAATGCTACTGTTGTCAATATTTGAGGGTGGATATCGGGCCATTTTACCAGTGAGCCAATCTTGTTAGTTTAGAAATAATAATGTATTTTAAAAATTTTTCTTCATAAAACTGTCTCATAAATTATTATATAAAAATCTAGTGCTGCAAGAAATAGTTTTAATTTTTGTTAATATGCAATAGGAAAAAAACTTACACTGAGTAAACCATTAATACTATAATACAGAAAAAGGTTGTTAGATTTAAAAAACAAAAAAACAAACAAAAAGAGTATAACAGAACCAGAAAACTCATGTTCCAGAAAAGAAGCTAAGAAAATTAACTAGGAAAAGCATAAATCCATAGATTACAATTCTGTCTTATAAAATGAGGTCCTGGAAGGTGGCATTTTATTTTCCTTCTACTAGCTTTAAACTGCTGTGTTTTTTCCAGAGGTATTAGGTGACTGTGTTTTAAAATCTCTACAGGAATAGATATTTCAGACATCTTTTTTTTTTTTTTTTTTAAGTTTTGACAAGATAACTGGGGCATGTCTACCAATCTCTAGGCTTGAAGTTATCAAAACTTAGTATAGATGCAGTGAAGACACAGACGGTACAGTGAATACCCTTTGAATGAGAGAATACATTTACCAAATCCTCTGTTTATGTGAGAGAGACAGAGAGAAAAGGGGGGGAGGGTGCCAACGCTCTGGAATTTATTGATTTCTACCTGTACAAAAAATACTATCATTACAGATTTTTTTCCCTGAAGTCATGGTTTTTAAAAATAATTTTATAGTAATATAGACTGGGTCTTCACTACCTTACTTATTGTTACTATATTTGAGGCTCTTGCTTCTCAGAAAGCTTTTAAAATTGAGTTTTTTAGCTCTCCCAGATCCAGTCCATGTAATTTATATTCATAGTCCATGTAATTTATATTCATGCTTTGTAGATTTTGTTCATATAAGAAGACATTTGGAATTGAACACAAATAAAACAGATTGTTAATATGGCCTGTGATTACTAAGATTTCTTCAGAGTGTATGAGATTGGAACACCAAGTATCTAGCATTTAGAGTTTAGAAACAGGACCTCAAAAGATAGAATTCTCAATAGTTCCGTGTTTCTAACTCTTTAAATTGTGGCATTTTAAATTTTACTGACAGCCTTGTAGAAATATATAACCCTCAGCAAAGTGGACTGTAGATCCATTTTTTAAATCTATATTCTAAATCTCTCTTCTTTCCTTTTTTTTTTTTAAGACTGATCCTTCTTTTAAAGATTGATTTAAAAAATGTACGTCATTAGAATATTTCCTTTATGCTTAGAGGATTTGTTTATATTTTAAACTTACAGATTTGTCTACTGTTACATGTCCTTCCACTTGGGTTTTATAATTTTGCATTCTAATATATATAAGAAGAAAATACTACATTAATTTTAGTCTCTAGTATTAGTTTTCAACTCTTATTTCTGTTTTATTATAAATACTAGTTATAGTTGATTATTTAGTTGGTATATGATTATGTATTTTTTTCCCCCTGTGGATTAGCACTTTTTGGTGTTTATAACTTTGTTAAAATGGTGCACTTTACCTTTTAAAGCTTATATGTTGGTGATTCAAATTTCATTCTGAATAAGTCTTACTGGTTTGGAGAAACCACAAAATCTGTATTTTCAAGTTGAAGCATGTGTTAACAAACCTTCCAGATCAAAATCAGATTGATAGGGAGCACTTAGAGAATTTTGGTAACACTGTTCAGAGGATTTGTGAATTTTGGGGGTGCATATTAAGGGATATGATGTACATAGTTTTAAGGAGTATCATTTGAGCAAACAGTTTCAGACATCAGATTGCAGTTTTTGTATTAGCAAGAGTGATGTCTCTTATCTTTCTGTCTCCCTTGCCCTCTCCTATCTCTTTGACACAGGCCACCGTGTTTTCTTGGATGAGCCTTCCAGAAATGTATAAAATATTTCTGTAACCCTTGGAGAGGACTCTACCAGGATACTTACCTACTCTCCAAAGTAATGATTGTGTTTTTCCAAAGTCATGTTTCCTGTATGTCTACCTGTTAACTGCTTTCTGTTATTATTCAAGATGGCTTTTATTGCTTATTTATTGGGCATTCTGCATTTTCTCTAACTTTGGCATGCATTACTTTTATTTGTTTTTATGTTATTTGATTTTGTGAATTAAAAATTCTATATTTAAAATTTCTCTTAGCATCTTAATACTTTTCTTGGTCCATTCTAAGCAGTCATGAAATATTCATTATATATTTATCATATTAGAAATATCAGACTCCACAATATTCTGGAACCAGGAAGACTTTTGAGTAATATCCTTCTTATGTGAAAAGAGAGAAATCATTTGTTCTTTTTCTAAAAATTTCCATGTGTTTAAGATCTTTGTTCTCTAAGAAGCTAGATTTTTTTTCAGTGCTATTTGTTGCCCTTTTTCTCCTTTTCTTAAATCCATTTCCTTCCTTCTGTCCTTCTGTCCTTCCTTTCTTTTTTTAAAGTTTTTTAAAGGAAGAATTATTTAAATACCGTGAATCAGAATAGGCAGCTCAAAATTCTACTACAAAGTGTTAAAAATTCCTACAATTTTCAGGTTGAATATAAGATTTGATATAGGCATATTCTAGTTCGATACAATTTGGGCAGTGATGAAAATACTAGTTAGATATTATGGCTCCTCATGAGTAGTTTGAAATGTTAATGTTATTACCTCTTGGTAAAGTTAGGTAAATATTATTACATTGCTGTGATTTTTAATTAGTTTCTGCTTACTTTGTAGACAAGAGAAAACTTATGCAGGTATAATAAGAAAGTATTGATACTGAATATAGAATTGGAAGGGACAGTAAAAAGTTAAATTCTATAGTAGCAATCAAAATAAGTTACTAAAATATTTCTATTTGGAGAACAGAACTTTTTCCCCTTCTTCTCAGGCCAAGTATAACTTGCAGTTGGCACTCTATCCTTTATAATGCAAAGTGAGTGCAAACTCTTGTAGCTTGAAGGGAAAATTTGGTGCCTCTGAAGAAGTGGAAAGATATTTTCATTGTTGTAAGAAAATTGGTTTTATGATGCGACTCCTTTTAGCAATAAAACCCCTTCCTACATTAGAGAGAGAATCCACAAGAAAAAGTTATTATTAGGGATATGTTCTCTTTTCCAGATGTATCTAGTTTCTAGATGTATCTAACATATTTAATAATAAAATATTCACATTAATAGCTTTATAACAAAATTTAGAATTTTCTTATAATCATCCTAATTCCAGTGGAGAATTAAATTATGCTCACTATATTTAGAAAGTACTTAAAAGTGTTTAGTTCTTTTAGAATGTGAAAATAGGATATATGTAATTTTTATTTCCACTTACTTGCAGCCTTCCTGACTTTTTTTTTTTTGGAGATGCCAGGACTCGAACCCAGGGCTTCACACATGCTAAGCATGTGCTCTACCACCAAGCTAAACCTCACTCAGTCCAATAATTACTTTTTAGTTGATGGAATAGTACTCTATCTTTTAAACATAATTTTATTATAAAATTTCTCTAAAATAGATAGTCTTATAGAGACTGGCTTTTGTCTTACATGCCTGTAGTGAATCAATCAGACCATTCTCTTTATTATTTGTCTTATTGACAAACATACAAATACTTGATTGTGGCATACCCTACTTACTATCATTCACCACAAAACAAATGTTAATTAATTTATGTATATATTATCAGATACATAAAATCTTGGGCAAGTTACCTAACTTATCCGGTCCTTAGTTTTCTCTGCTACAAAACAGATATAATAGTTCTTCTTACCTCATAGCATTAGGATAATTACATGAATAAATTTAAAGCACTTGGAATATTGCCTGGCATATGGCCAATAAAGTAATTTTTATTGTATAATTACAGTTGTGATAAAGTATTTTCAGTGACTATGTAAAACAGGAGTTCTGACTTAGTGTACAAGTTTCAAAAAGAATGAGAGAAAGAGCATTTGAAGTAGAAGCATCACTGGATGCAAAAGCCCTGAGGTGAAAAAGAACTTGTGTTCCAGTAACTAAGCGTGTTCCAAAGATTAGTGGTTTCAGGGACCTGTGAAGAGAGATATCAGAGTGAGTATAAGGTTTGTTGATTTGGGAAAGCTGTTGGGCAATTTTGATCAGAAGATCCATGAAGATAAGAAAATTTTACTTAAAAACAAAACAAAACAACACTTTAGATGATGTGAGAGAGTAGATGTAAGAGGAATAAAGAATAGATTAATAAAGACCTTTTTACCCCTGTATCAAAATAAAAAATAGAAAGGGCTTGGGGTGTGACTCAGTGGTTGAACGGCCCTGGGTTTAATTCCTGGTACCAAAACACACACACACACACACACAAGACCTATTTGTAGACTGTTGGCATGGCAAGTAAATGACAAATAGAGAAAGAAACAGATAATTTAATTGAATATTTAGAATTTTATCAACTTGGGTTAATTGTTGAAGATTATAAAGGTTGCAATAAAGGGTTAATAGAAGTCTGTTTGTCATCTAGTTTTTTGTAACTGACTTCCTTGTCTGCCCTCTTAGCATTGAGATTTTGCCTACTTTTCTTCTACATGCCTTTGTGTTGGCCTTATTCAAAGTTTTGGTGTTTCGTGGACTTTCTATCACTTCTGAGTCCTTGCATATGTTTTCTCTTTTACCAAAGTTTGCTCCCTCCTCCCACTTCACCCTTTTTTTGTTTTTTAATCAACCAAGGGTTTGTCCCAACCTTATTTCTTTTTATAATACAACCTTTCTGTTTTCCTCAGAGTTAAATGTTCCCTTAATTTGAGTTCTCAAAGCACTGATAGAAATTTTTTCATTGTAATTGGTTGTTTATGGGCTTGTCTCCTGCCTTGCTTGTACTTGTTCGAGACTAGGCCTGTTATTTAGCCTTTGTCTTTATCAACACAAATTTTCACAAAATCTCTGTAGTAAACTCACAATGTTTATTGAAATATGAAAGGACATTAGTCAAGAGTTTAAAAAATACTAGTCCAGAACTAAAACTAAAATGAAGATAGGAAGAATGACAAAAACAGACAAATGTGAAATCTATGAAAAAAGAATTCTACTTGGTGGATAAACAGAACAAAGTCACTCTGCAAATTAGTCTTAAGTGTTTCTGACAGTTTACTAAATTAGACTTTCTAAGTAGGAAAGCTTAGCAGCACTTTAAAGTATGCTGCTAAAACCTTGAGTTTAGACTGGGGAGTTAGAAAACACCCTAAATTTGCCATTAAGAAAGAACTCTTCTGCCTCGGGATGGGTTTCCAGGGAATAGGATTTCATGCTTCACCCAACATTTGATAGTGTTTCAGATAACAAAATTTCAGAGAAAGTTTCTCTCCAGAGGCCTTGCTGAAGAATATTTATTTTAAAATACTGCCCTTTTTGGATGTAGTCTGAGTCTGTCTTTATATATTCATGTATATATTTTCAAGTTACATTTATAAAGTGTCCTAGTTTTATATCTCTAACAATTTAAAAAGCTCCAGGCTTTTCTTCTCATTTCTTCTTTTCTTGTATCAGTGTCCACTCTTTACATGTCTTTTCTGAAATTGTTGATTAGATTATCTAAAGTTTGGTGCTTGGCAGTTTTTTTTCCCTGTTATTATTCTAGTTTACTGCATTTGGCTTTGAAATACTATTTTTAAATGTTAAGAATACCATAATTTAGGAATTCATAACTAGTCCAAACTAAATAACTAGGGGGGAGCATACTGGGAAAATTCAGCCAATTTAGTGCTTTCATTTCGCTCTCCCACATAATTCTCTCTCCGCCACTTTCAGAGGCCAGCTCTTTTTGTGGAGTCAGGCTGGTAGAGAGGATTAGTATAAGCTATCTTTCTGTGTGCTTTAGAATATGCTGCTTAGTTCTTGTAGAATCAGGGTTTGGAAGATAAAATGTCTTGATTAAAGATTTAAAATCTGTGTTCAAAAAAGGTTTAGGAGAGATTGCTTTTGGTATATACATTTACCATTCTTTCTTGGTACAATCTCGATTTTTGCTGCTTCTTGTCCTTATAATATGGTGTGAGAGTTAAGAGAAGGTTGTCAGTTAACAAGGTTACACCTATAAGCCCTTGATAAGTCATTTGTTCGAAATTGACAAATTGTGCATAGAAACAATTCTAAAATGTTTTATATCTAGTTGAAGAGAAAGTATGAAGTATAAAGTATTTAATTATTAGAAAATATAAATTATTTAATTTCAACTAGATTTTTTGGTGGGGTGGGGGGCGTGTACTGGGAATTGAACTCAGGGGCACATGGCTACTGAGGCACATTCCCCAGCTCTGCTTTGTGTGTGTGTGTGTGTCTATGTATGTATGTATGTATGTGTGTGTGTGTGTATATATATATATATATATATATTTTTTTTTTTTTTTTTTATTTAGGGATAGGATCTCACTGAACTCCTTAGCAGCCTCGATTTTGCCGAGACTGACTTTGAGCTCTCAATCCTCCTTCCTCAGCCTCTCAAGCCACTGGGATTTTACTCAAGTGTATTGGCTTAGTTTTAACCAGTTCTAAAATCTCCATTTAACACATCAACTTTAATGTATAGCCAGTAATTCAATGTAGTATTGACATATTCCCTTTGAAATCAGTAGACTTTGATTTCTAGGTACCAAACTTTATTCTTTTTCAAGAGGAAAATGTGAATACCATACCTTTTTATTTGCCACATTTGGTCATTTAAATTGGCTCTTCTTCTAAAGTATATCCTTTACCTAGCCACTTCTTACCACTTCTACTGCTGCCTCTATAATATAAGTCATCTTCATCCTTCTAGCCCATTTTCCTGCTTATAGTCTTTTCCCTCCTTAGTCCATTCCTCATGGTGTAAATAGAGTCATTTTTTAAAAACATACTCCCAATTATGTCAGTTTTAAAAATACAGCCTCCAGATATCTCTTCTTATTTCTTGTCTCACACAGTAAAATCCAAAGTTCCCCAGACCTGCAAGGAACTAAACGATCTGGTTCTTAACCTGTATCTCTGACTTAATTTCCTACCATTCACCATTACTAAATTCATGCTGTTTGAGTCATATACTAAGGGTCTTGCTGTTACCTTCTGAACTGAATATTCTTCCTACAGGTATTTTCCTTGTAGTTCCTTTAGTTCTCTGCTTGTTTTCTTTCCAGTTCCACCATCCCTGGCTATTGTAAAATATTTTCCTATTCTTTTCCAAAAAAATCATCTATGTAAAGGACAGCTCTTTAAAATTAAGTAAATTATAACTTTATGAAAACTTGTCACTTTTATTTTTTTTCTTCTAATTTTGCCATAGATCAGAAATCTTTGTCTTATCCCAGAACCCATCCCTGGTCTGAACCTCACATTTGGGAAGCATTCTATTCTTATCTCTCATTTTGCTGAAGAAATATAAAAATAATCGTCATTCTCACTGATACGTAAATTCTGTATTGAAGCACACAAAACAGAAATGAGTTTCTGCATTTTCCCTCTCTATTTCCCTCCTTTCTTCCTCTCCTGCTTTTTTTCCTTCTCTCCTGCCTCCTCACAGTGCTTAAAAAGTCCAATATTACTGAAAGAGGAACATTTCTGAATTTTCCTTTGAGACATTGCATTTTACACAATTTTAAGCATAAAGTTTTTCATTCTATATAGTTACTTTCAATTTTGGCATTCTAAGAGTCTATAATTGTTTTTAATAGTAAAGTTATGCAAATGTTGTCAAAAGAAGAATATACTTTGTATCCATTTGAACTAATTTATGTGTGTAAAATTTGATGAGATATGCTCTAGTATTCACCTACAATTTTATTGTATTATGTATATTTTATGCCATTTTCCCATGTGTGTTCTTTCTTAGAATTAGAGCTCAGGAGTAAAGGTCCTATAAAGAGAATCAAATGTATTCTTGGTGTTTGCAAATCAAACTCTTAAAATTTCATGTATGTTGAGTCTTAATTTGTAAACTATAGCATTATTTTTTGTTTTTGCTACTGTTTCTTTTTTGAATTAAACTCACTAAAGAGCCCTTTTTGCGCCACCTCCCAACCCCCAGTGCTTAGGAGGTTTAATAGCCATGTGGGATTCTAGTTTGGAATGATCTTCAGAATTATATATCATGAGAGTCACCAGAGTCCTCTGCCCAAATATTAAGTACCTATGTTCTAATGAATTAATAGATTCTTTAAAATATCTGTATTTCACACCTAAAAAGATTAACAGTCCCCAGATGTATAGCAAAGTAATGGTTAAATTGTCCTTAGACTGCTATTCATCTGTACCCCAGTAGCTTTTTCTGAGACACCATTAGGAAGGATTCCTACAAATTTAATAGAGGACTTGAAATGTAAAGAAATTATTTAATAGCATGGATGATTTCACCAAAGTTGCACATAAAATTTGGTCTTTAGCCTGTAGAATGTCAGTTCACCATGTCTACTGGTAAATAATAGTGACTAGAGTGTTTCATTTTGAAATAAGACAAAGGAATTTTTGCTTGTGTCTTACTTGCAATTGAAGAAGATACTCTTATCCATAATGAGTGTTTAAGTCATACCAAATTTGAGGTGAGATTCCCTTCAAATTTGTACTTTTGAAAAGATATAGTCACCTTTTATTCAAGTCTTTACAATTTTTCTTCATCACTAGCATTTCAGCTTCTTACTCTGAATTTCAAAGTACTATCAGGGAGAAGACATATTGACCTGAAAATAATTTACTTAAGTTGGTTGATAGTTTTGGAAACTTTATAGAGGTCACCTTAAAAATAACCAAATAAATAAAAATTAGCACGGATTTTAGTAATTTTGGTGTGGACTCAAAATTGCTAGTGTTGGATATGGTAATGATTTTAAAAAACAAGAATAAACAGTAAAAAAGATAAAAATTTATACCAGTATGATGAAGGAAAAATTGCCTGCTTATGGGTGGGTACTTGTGACTCAAGATAAAATTCTAGTGTATCACTACATGCTGATTCAAAAAATGCTATCTCAAATTTTGATTGTAAAGAAAGATAATGTGCTCTGGAAGACATAATTTTAGAAGTAGATAGTAACAAGACACTAATGTTAAATGATGCATGTAAAGATTGTGAGTGATGGAATTTAAACTTTTAAAAAGAATCTATGGGAAATTATCTTTGGGGTTATTTTTCAAGAGTGA
Source organism: Marmota monax (assembly GCF_021218885.2). NCBI lineage: Eukaryota > Metazoa > Chordata > Mammalia > Rodentia > Sciuridae > Marmota > Marmota monax. Next base: position 7,176,308 of record NW_026695212.1, read on the forward strand.
TATTAAATTCCTTAATAAAAGTAAGCAGAACTCTTGCATGAGACAGGCTTTAAGATTCATCTTTTACATTGGGGACTTAAAACTAAATGTCTAATGCTGTGTTGTTATAGTCAGATTTTATCATGAGCCCATTTAGCCCTTAGTTGTTCTACTTCAGAATCTCAATAGTATTCTCTTAATTTGGAAGGTAAAGCTGTGGACACTTTTCAAAATACTATTCTTGATAAAAGTAATATTTTTGTTTAGGTGACAAACAGCATGTTTGGTGCTTCAAGAAAGAAGTTTGTAGAGGGGGTCGACAGTGACTACCATGACGAAAACATGTACTACAGCCAGTCTTCTATGTTCCCACATCGGTCAGAAAAAGATGTAAGTTCATTGTTTGCATGTATTTACTCACCAGTGTCTGTTTCTGGGTTCCTGCAAAGCAACATGTAAACTGCGGGGTTCTGTGTGGTTGAGTGTTAGGCACAGTGCTAGGCTTTGGAGATACAAAGACAAGTAACTTTGATTCTAACCCGGAAACATATTGCCCTATGGTTCTTACCTTGGGACATGATAGTAGTGTGGTAGGAAGTACTCAAAGACTTAGTGTTAACATTGTATGTATGACTTTTAGATCATCTGTTTTTTTGTTTAACATGGGAAGTAACTTTTGTATTAAAACTAATGGACACATGGAGAACAGATTTGCATAGATTTGAAGATAAAATGGCAAGCATAAAATGGACAATTTTCTGGCTTTAGGCTTATACCTTAAATAGAGTATTTTTTTCTCTCTTCATCCTTGGGGATAAAAATGTTTGACACACTGCATTCAGGATATAGTAGATGAGATAGAGACATAATCCCATTACGGGGTTTAGAATACAGTGAAATCATAATTAGCAAATGGGTAAAATTTTTAAAAATAAAATTTTGAATTATATTAAGTCATTTTAAGTTATAATTTATACCTATGTCATACTAGTTGCAGTTGTCTTATACTTTTTACCTATCCAATCCTTTTCCTCTTTCAAAACTTTACATATTTGATGTTCCTAATATTCTTTCTATGTGACAGTCTCCTCTATTAAACTAATGAGATTTTTACTAGTTTAAAGCACTTATAATGTTCTACGATTTGTAACAGTGATGCTCATTTTCTTTAAAATCTATTACTAGTAAATAACTGTCATTTTAGAATTTCACAAATTAGCTTGACCTAGGTTTCAGATAGGATTTTAGTTTTTTGTTGTTGTTTTTAATTCTGTTTTTTTAAATTGTCATTTTGGAAACTGATCAATTGCTTTATTAGGACTCTTTTCAAATTATGTGTTTGGTGGCTTGGTTAATAATTAGTGTGCACTTTAATAGCTTATGGAAGAATGTCATCTAATATTCTGCTTGCTGTTTTCTTACTCTAGTTATTTATTATTTGATATAAATTATATTTGAATTATTATTTACACATATGTCTATGTTTAAATGTTGACTTTGTAGATTAAAATTGGGGATGTATATTTGATAGTATTACAGAAACTGTGAAGCTATGACTTGTGTATTATTGTGATGGTTTAGTGAGATTTAAGTTTGATAGAAAAATGGTAGTAAAATTCTATAGATTAAAAAGCATTTATTTTAAATTAGGAAGATATGAAGCTTTCAAACAGAAATCTAAAATAGAGCATGTGTAGAAGGTAAATTTCAGAGAAATGCCTGTCTTCTAGAAAGCAGAAACACTGCATTTGTGTGAGTTCTAAAATCAGAATTAGTACATGCACTCACATTTATACTCAAATATTTTGGTTATCATTTCAATCATGTTGATTTTCACAGAAGTTACTCATCCTGGTTTACTCTATGAAACTTGATTTTTAACCTTATTAATAAGGTACTATGACATACCAATTAACAACTTGGATTCTAAAGCAATACACACGTGTTTGATTCCCGATTGCCTGTTAACAAGAATTTCTTCAAGCATCAGTTTCTTCATCTATAAAGTGGTGATAACAACATAGTAGCTACCTCATAAATTGCTGCTGATACTGTTTCTTTTTTTCTTATTGATAAAGACAGGGAAACTACAAATTTGTGAAAGTACAGATGAGAAGAATAAAATTAAAATTACTCATTCTTACCAGGAATAATTTCTAGAATTTTGATTTTATACTTCAAATATCTTCATTAAAAATTTTATAGTTTTTAAAATTTCTAGAACATACTGACATTTTCCACCAGAAATTTTGTACTTATTTTTACTCTCATTACCACTGTTCATTCCTTTAATACAACTATTACCTTTTATTTGCTAATAGAGAAAATAAGTTTATTGTTTTAATGTAGATTAATGTCACTAATTTTACGCACAAACACACATGAACACATGGTTGTCTTTTTCTTATAGTTATTGGCCATTTATATTTCTTTGTGTGGGTTATCTATCATTTCCTTTTTTGCTGTTGATAATGAGTCTTGTTATTACTTTCCACATATTAGGGTTAATAACCTCTTGTCATTTGATACAAAAATATTTTTCTGTATTTTTCACCTTTAATTTAGTTTATGGTATTTATAATATTCAGATTTTTTTCATTTGATTTCAACGTGATCCCTCAATCTTTTTTGCTCATTTTCTTCTTTTAAATTAAAGTTTTGTTTTAACAAATACATGGATAAAATCAGATTAAACATGTCTCCTCAGATATTTCTGTTTCTTTATGGGATCATAGGATTTTCTAAAACTGTTTCAGTTTTCAAAATATTTAGAAAGACCTTTACTGATAGCTTTTTCTAGTAATTTAAAAAAATTCTTCACCTACGGCTTATTTCCATTAGAAATATATTTTGGTTTAAGAAAAATATTTTGGTTTAAGGACTGGTATTGTAAGGTTTCAAACATTTTTTCCCTAGTGAAGTTATCCAGTTGTCTCAGCACTATTTATGCTTTATATCATGGGACAGAAAACTTTACTTACAGTACCACATAGAAACTAGGCTTTGTGAATTAAGGGAAAAAATCAAAGGTATTATATAATCATTTATATTGTAAAACCCATTCTTAGTTTATACATCCTACAAAAACTGTCCGTGTACTGATTTGGCTCACAGGTAGTAATTTGTCCACTTCTGAACCTTTCACTTATGACTAATTAAAATATTCCCTTTAATATATTAGTGTCTTATGTGTTCTTGGGTCTTTTTTAAACCCTTGGTCTATTTATCATACTGATTCCATGTCAGAGCTACTATTCCAATTGCTGTAGCTTCAGCTTTAAAGACTATTTTAACATATTAGGTAAAGTCTTATACATCCCTTTTTTTCCATAAAAATGTTTTTGACTACTACACATAAATGCCAATGTTTACCTTCCTTAGAAGGATCTCTCCTTTTAATCCTATTCTTTTGGGCTTTCAAAAAGTAGGCTTTTGGGCTCAATTGGTAGAGTGCTTGCCTCTTGTGCACAAGGCTCTGGGTTCAATCCACAGCACCACCAAAGGAAAAAAAAAAATAGGCTTTTATAGTTGCTATTTTCATTGCATCTTTCAGATTGACTTTTACTAATCTGTAAAAAATATTTATTTCATAATCAACTACCTTACAAAACTCTTACTAGTTTTTTTTTTTTTTTTTTTAAGCTATTGGAAATGTGGGACTCGGAAGTCCCTACTATATAAGTTTCTATCTCAGCTTCATGATTTACTGGCTATGTTTAGTAGCGAAAGTTACTCGATTTCTGTTTTATCTGTTTTCTCATTTCTACAATCGGAACAATAGTAGGTGACTCATGGGTTGTTGTAAGGACTGAATGGATAATTATATGTAAAACTTTAAGATGAAGAAATGATTAATATTGCTCTTAATATGATTATTAATAACATTTCATTTGATTCTGTTTGATTTTCTAGGTAAAGTATCTGCAAATAATGATTATTTTCATTCTTTATAAAAGCTTATAAAGAAAAATATTTTAATATACCAAATAAATTGGACAATTTTATTATTTTTTCTTTTTGTAAGTAAAAAGTATTTTTAATTGTAATTTAAAAAAAAACTGCTTAGTGGTTGAGTGAATCTTCAAGCCAGTTTAATGAGATGTTAATAATAGACTTTATGTGTGAAGTTTTTGAACGGGCTGAAGCAGTGGTTTGAGTTAATATTTCTTTAAGTAGAACTCATTCAATAAATATCTTATTCTGATGTCTGCAGAAGTGATTAAAATCAGTATGTTAATGTCATTGAACTATATACACTTAAAAATGTTTAATAGTTAAAAATCAAAATTTCTGATTTACCCTGTTCATATAGCATAAAAGCTAACTATTGCTGCTTCATCTGTATGACTGTAGAGGCATTTAGGAAAGTATTCTCTCTGATATTGTGTGCTAGTTAAATTGGTAAGTAATTTTTTTAGAGCTCCTCCTTTGATAATAAAGACCTTTTATGAGGTGCCTGTACATTTATGTGACTTTATATATAGAATGCTCTATTTGATATTTTGAAATATAAAAGTGATGTTATACATAATACAGATGTTGTTACAATAGTTTAACCAGATTAAGTTAATCATAGGCATATATGAGCATATTTTCCTTGTTATAGTTATTGTCTTTTTGGAATCTTTATAAAAATAAAATCCAACCAACTTGTAGAATTTTAAAAATATATATATTTGCAATTTTACTGCTTACACATTTTTTCTAGTTTATGAATCTTTGTAAAATGTTACACATTTCGATGATTCTTAAGCATAACCATTTGAGAAGCACAAACTTGTGGGAATCTCTTTTGTTTTAATGTATGGTGAAAAGACAAATGAGATGTGACACATATTTCTTACTTTTAAAAAGCTCTTAAAACTAGAAGGAGTAGACTGTGTACTAATTCTGCCAAATCATTTTGAATTCATACCTAGCTTTCATTGTTAACCTATAACTGTTATAACAACAAAGGTTTCTGTCATGCCAATTATAATGAATAGTTTGTTAAAATCTAGTATAAAATCTAGTATAAGCATACCTTTTGTCACTCATTATCATCATCCTCATGATTAGTGTTTGTGTATAGGAGTTAGGCTGATTAAATCTTTACCTATAGGTGATCTTCTTGTCAACTTACTTTCCCCCAGAATTTCCTGAGGCTTTTTCTTTCATTATATCCAACTCCTTACTAGAATTATCATACCCAAGAAGCCTTCCCTTGACTTCCCTTTTCATAGATGGCATTGTATATACTATAATCACTATCCTCTAAATTCTTTTTGCATTTAAAAAAAAATCAGAGCAGGGTCTAGGCGTGTAGCTTAGTAAGCACTTACCTAGCAGGCTCAAGGCCCAAGGCCCTGGGTTCAAACTCGTGAGAGAGAGAGAGAGAGAGAAAGAGAAAGAGAGACAGACACAGGGAGAGATAAGATACATCAAGTATCACTACCTGAAAGTACATGTTTATTGTCCTGTTTACTAAATTTTAAGCTTACCAGTGACAGAGACTTCAATTACTGCCATGTACTTAGAATCTATAATATTTAGGAAATAGGAGACTCTCAGTGTTAAAGAGAAGAAGGGAATGGATAATGAAAAGTAGCAGTTACCATTTGCAGATGGGATTATGAAAAAAATCTCAAAAATCATCTTGTAAACTTTTAAAAGAAAGTATGATTTACTTGTAAATGTCAGATTTTTATATGGCAATGATGATCTCATAAAAATTAAGTGTAATTAATAGCCAGCGTTTTTTAGAGTATGCTCGAAAAAAATTGGAATTAAATATTAAATCATTTGAGGGGAACTTCCAAAACCCATTAAACTCATTGACATTCACATACTCTTTAGACTCATTATTTTAAAGATAAAACCCTGATAAAATATATGCAATCAGTGTAGATACAATTTCAGTGTATCTACAAAGGAATCACAAAAAAAAAAAAGCTCAGTTGTGTGTGTTGTCATCCTCATCATTCTCATCATCTAAACAGTAAGCATTATCTATGATATGAGTGTGCTTTATCCAGAGTGCTTCAGATTAGAAAAGTTTCAGATTTCAAATTAACTTGCCTAGACTTTGGTTAAATATCCCTAGTTCAGATGCATGAAATCTGTAATGATTCAAAATTCAAAATCTTTGAGGGTATTTTTGTTTGTTTGTTTGTTTTTGGAAATTTGACATAATAACACTAAGTCTATACTAGTGAGGATTTCTTTTCAAAAAAATTTTTTTGAAGTGAAAGACTAAGCCAGTATTTTTGAGAGAACATTGAGGCGACTACTTTGGAAGTGTAATTAATAGACTTTGTTAAAAACAATGCATTTTAAATGCCTTTAAAATGTAAATATTTAAACCAATTATTTGTCTTTCCATAAAACTGTACTTTGGTTCTAGCCTGGAATTCAGGCAATACAATAAAAAGATGTTCATAAGCATATTTTTTTAGTAAAAAATTTTTAGTATTAATTGTTTAATACTAAGGAATTAATTACATTGATAATTTCACTATTTTTACAAATATTCTTTATATGTAAACATAGAAGTATTTTAAGGAAAATTTCTTGAACTAGTAAACTCATTTTATTATATCTAATTCATAAACTGTCAGGTTCTGTACCTTAGTATTTTTTTTCCTGCCTCTAACCCTCTCTTGCTCCTTTCTTCTTTTTGATGTGTTATCTTCTCAGTCTTTCTTTCTATGCGTGTGTGCTAGATTTCATTTTTTAAATGATCCTATTTTAAAAATGTTTGAAATCTAGACAGGTGTGTAGTAAGTGACGCATGCCTGTAATCCCAGCGGCTTGGGAGGCTGAGACAGGAGATTCATGAGTTCAAAGCCAGCCTCAGCAAAAAGCAAGGCGCTAAATAACTCAGTGAGACTTTGTCTCTAAGTAAAATACAAAATTGAGCTGGGGATGTGGCTCAGTGGTTGAGTGTCCCTGAGTTCAGTCCCCAGTACCAAAAAAAAAACCAGTTTGAATTCTTTCTAGATGTAGGATTCTGTATGCATACACCCTTGTTTTGTTTCTTTGTGTGAGTATGTGTGTTTGTGTGTGTGTGTAAATAAGATGTAGTTTAAAAAAAATCATGTTTTTTATGGAGTGACAACATAATTATAGGAATTTGTTATCACCATACATTTAACTGTATCATACAATGAATTTTTAAAAGATTATTTGAAAAATTATTTCATTTTTAAATTTTTTGTTGTCAGGGAATTTTTATTTGACAAAATTTTGTTGTGATTTGAAGCCCAAAGGATATAATTTCTTGACCAAATTTATTTAGTGTTTTTTAAAATAGGTTTTATGGTTGGATGTAAATTTGTCAGAGAGAGGGAGTAATTTTTGAGAAGTGATCACTGTTAGGAAGAATACGGGAGGTAGAAGACTTAATACTTTGTTGCTGTGGAGATCTGGTAGGAACCAAATTTGCCTGTTACTAAGTTTTTACAATTTTTAAACAAAAATTGAAACTATTTGGTCATGAATGTCAGAGTTCTATCTATTAATAATGCAAATAATTTTTAAATGTAATTCTGTTTTATTGATTTCCTATGTTAAAAGATAAAGGAGTTCTTTGGATCAGGAAAATAAGTAATTAGAATCACATTATATTAGTTCTTTTTGTTTCTCGGTTTTTATTATTTTCATTGCAGTGTATATTATAGATTTATTATGATAGTTTTAGACTGAGAACACAATAACAACTTGTTGGTTTCATCATTCTAGTGGTTATGTGACATTTACTCTTCTGTTTACCTTTAGCTTCTCTTAAAAAAACACAAGTTCTGCATCTTCTTTTATCTGAAATTTGTGAAGTAAACTTCTTAGTTTAGCTCCTTGGCAAAAAGCTATATAAATTTAGGGTGTTACTTAATAAATTTCCCAGTCTGATGCCCCTCTGTCTGAGAAACAATGTCTTGCACTGAGAGGAAGATTAGATTATTAGCAGCTGCTGTTACAATTGTTGAGCACTTACAGTGTGCTGTATCTTATCTCATTTAATCTACACTCAATTCTATGAGATTGGTAGTGTTATTTCATCTTATAGGAAGGAAACTGAGCTTCAGCTGTTTCATAGGTTAAGTGGCAGAACCAGGATTCAAACCCCAACTCCAACTCTAACTCTGGGCTTTCTCTGTTTATGCTGCATTAGCTATTGTAATGTCTCTTGTCCTAAGGTTTTGTATTTGTGTCAGAAATGCACCTTTTATCATTAAATTTCAACATTTAAAAATAAATATAATTTTTCTGATGTCTGTTAACAGTAATCATTGCTCTGTCAGAGTACATTTCTTGTGCATTTTTGTTGCTTTCATCAATAGCATTCCTGTTCTGTTCACATTCTTTGATTCCTCCATTTTTAGCACTGATTTATTTCATGAAATAAACTTTCAGCATCTAAAAATATATACTATTAGGAATAGATTTTATGATTTTGCATTTTTGACACATTATAAGGCACTAATTTTAACATCTATATAGCTAATCATCACTTATTCTATGTGGGAGTGTTGAAGGTTATAAACTCTTTAAACTACTTTCATATTCCTGGAATGTACTGTTTATAAACCTTCATGTAGTAGAATAAAGAAAATGATATTTAATATTATGCACTACAGTAAATGGGTCACCCTACTACTCTTGATCTCAAGTAACTGAACCACAACTACTCTACCTTCATGTTGCGCCTTACTCCTTACCTCTGCCCTTCCATGCCGAGAGGGCTGATCTCTTGGCACACTTTTAACACATTTGTGCATCTGTAACCTTCATGAGAAAGTAGACTAAATGTTCTTTAAAGTTTAAGTATTCAGTAGGCATAAACTTTTGAAAACAGTAATGTTTTAAGTTGTTCATTTGAAAGTGTTCACTTTATGTCATGCATTTTCACCATTGTATTTGAAACCTAATAGCTGATAATGATAACAAAGGCATAATTTTTAAGCATTTTATATGTATCTTTTTCCTGTGTCACCAACTAAAGCTTTGCTATATATTATGTGTCTCCTTTGAATCTTGTTCTTGTATTTGGAAGTGAATCTTTAACATGCTTAATATTTCTAGTTAATATTATGATAATAATTATAACACCTAAGAATAATTTGATCTCACATATTTTGATCTATTTGGTTATTAAAAATATATAGTTTGCATGATAGTGTAATTGTCTAGATTGTACAGCCTCTGGATTTGAGAAGAAATATTTATAAGGTTTGATACTTTAATAGAAAATTGATTCCTGTATTATAAATAGTGCTGTTTTTGGAATGGTATGTAATTCAGCCCTGCCCCTGGAAAGTCTGATGTGCATTACCAGTTTACAACTACTATTGCATAAAAAGTTTTGTGAGCTAATCTAGAATAATTAAAACAGCTTAAGTATTTTGATATGAAAATAACATGAACTGTGTATTATAAACTTCATTGTTTAAATGGGTTTTCTTAACTGTGGTCAATGTCATCATAATTTTCCTTCCCTGGAAACCACAGCACAGCAGTCCCTGTAGATAGTTCTCTCTTTTTTTTGAGTCTCCTCTCACCACCTTTTTAGGATGTAAAGTACCATTAATTCTGCTGTCTGAATATTTTGTTTGTAGTCCTACTCTGCTGTTCTAGTTTGATATCTCACTGTTTCCATTTCTGTTTCTGTTCTAGGATTTATCTTCCCAAAGTTCATTTTGATCATGTAATTTCCTTGCTTAATATTATTTTTCTCTTTATTGTCATCCTTAGTAACCATCTTTGTATAACATTTATGAGGACTGTTTGCACTCTGATCCCAATTTTCTTGTATTTTTCCCATTCTTATATTCCCCATTTGGATGAGCTTTGTCTCCTTTTCTAATTATCCTGTTATCCAGCCACCACTATTTCTTATTGTTTTCTCACTGACCTTATTCTCACTGCATATCCTTGGCCTGGTAGGCCCCTCATCTATACCCTCATCAAATGTTATCCCCTATAGAGTTTTACTGATATATCACTCTTGTGCAGAATTACCTTCTCCAGTGATTCTTTATGCTTCTTAATAGCATTGCCACACATGCCTTAGAATATAATTTGTATAACTCATTCTTTTTCCCCACTGGATTATAAACCTTTTGATGGCATAGCCCATACCTTATTATGCCAAAGTGTTTTGATGGTTGTCTAATATGAAACAGGAAATACATAAACACACTTACATATGTACATTTTTATTTACTCAGCTTAAGTATCTATATATAGTATTACTACATTGCTGTGTCTGTGAAGAAATGTAAAGATGAATGTTTCATATGCTATACCTTCATTTATATTCTACTAGGAAAAAAAGATATTGGTGCAATAAATGCATTGTATAAGTACCATGAAAGTCATATCATTTACCAATAAATTATATAAATCATATACCATGTCTTTTTGTATGCTTTTTACTTGTTTCTTTGCTCTTGTATCTTCTCTCCACTTTTAAGACTTCATGTGTGGTTGTTCAGTTTTTCTCCCAATTTGATATACATAATTTAATTGTATGTAAAAACCAGGGAGTATTCTTACAACATAGAAAACTTTTCTATTTAGAATTTGTTTAATATTATCTAGGAATCAAGTCATCTCACTTATAAATTTATAAAACTGATTTTTTTTGAGATGTTATCCTTGTGTTTTTGTTAGATATGTTAGCCTTTTTTTTTTTTTTTTTTTAAGGGAAGCAGTAATGCTGTTTTAGGTTAGTATAATTTTTAGAAAATTTGTATTAAAAATTATTTCCAGTTGCTGTTTGATTTATCTAGTTATTATCTCTTAAGAAACATGATTACATATTTATGTTTTGAAGAATGAGAAATGTGCGTTAGACTGATTTTTATGGTGTGATATACAAGATTTGTAAAATATAAATGCAATGCTTTGTGCTCTTTCTTTATGCTCTAATGTAATTAATTTGTTTCTAGATGCTGGCATCACCATCTACATCAGGTCAGCTGTCTCAGTTTGGGGCAAGTTTATACGGGCAACAAAGTAAGAATTTTGTATTTATTCTGGGATACTTTATTTAAAGAGAAAAATAAATAACTACTACATAAAAAACAATGGATGCTGCCCTTTGGGGTTTATTGTAGGGCTTAGCAGGAAAAATTCTTAATTTTCAGAATTTTCTTTATTTTACTATATAGTAAAACCTCATTATTTCAGGCCTCATTCTAAATTGGTTATTACTTATGTATAGCATAGATTGAAATTTATTTTGATATCTTTTGTATCTAGATGTTCCTTTGTAAAGTATTGTTGAAATTTTGGGTAAACAAAAGTAGGTATTCTATTTTTCAATTAGAGGAAGTTAAAAGATTTTTTCTTTTCTTTTCTTTTCTTTTTTTTTTTTTTTTTTTTTTTGGTTTGGTTGGTTTGATAAGATTGTTTCATTTGTGTTTTTCGGCCTGTCATTGTAAACCTATTTCTTAGCAGCAGTGTATGATTTTTTTTGTTTGTTTGTTTTGGTTTAGCAGTGTTTCTTCTTTTGCTTTAGATCTCTCTGGTTATAGAATCTAGATTTTTTGACTCACATTTTTTTCATTATATAAGATTCTTCTTTTTAGAAGTATTTAATACTTTAAAAGCGCTTAGCATAGTGCCTGGCGCATAGTAAGTGCTCAATAAATGCTAGCTATTACTATCACAAAATTTTTATAAAACTCCAAATTATAAAATATCTTCATATTTTTGCAAATCAAGTTTTTAGAATGTTACATAGTAATAAGATTTTATCATCTCTAGTATCAAAGATCTGTTGATTTCTCATTTCTGTTAATAGCATCTCTGTTAATGAAAGGGGGAGGGAGTTAAAAGTGTTATAAATTCTCATCAAAGATCATAGAATAATTGAGTAACTGGAGTAGACATCTAGTGACTACTTTAACCCACTTCAGATAAAAATTAATTGTTTAATTTGGAGCTCTTCTGGTATAATGGGAAGCAACATTTTGATTGGTATCAGAATAGCTCATTATATCACTTTGCCCTTCACATTGATTTTAGTTTAGTAGAAGGATAAAACTTATTTTGTATACAAGGGTTATTTCCATCTATTTTTCTATCTTTTGTGTCTTTCCTCTTTTGCTCTGAAACACAATTTTGCTAGTACAGGAGTAGTAAATAAAATTTATTAATTCTTTATATGTATTTTAGCAGTTTTCCTGTAATTAAACAAAAACATTTACAAAACTTTTTATTACGTAAAAAACATGTGGCTTATTTATCCACAAATGTTTAGCCTAGGTGTTGAGGAAATATTATTAGCAAGTAATGTGTTGTTTTTAGCCTGTGCTTTTACCCTTCTTGTAAGGCTTACACTAGAAATATGTAGCTATTTTAAAACTATATTTTATTTAGAACAACTGCGAAGACCTAATTTTTCTTTTGAAAGTCCAGGGTTTATCATTGCAGAAAGTAGACATAGAATGGAGAAAAATTTATAAGTGAGAAGCTGAGGTGATTTTATAAAGGATAATGGCAGTGATCAGCTGTCTGGATTTTTAAAAATCTAAGTTTTTTTTAATGTATAGATGTGTAATTATAATTGGGCTAAGGTATAGGATAGATTTGGTTTGAAATACAGTAATATCATTGGTATGATGGACATTGACATTCAAATTTAAGTTATCATTGTGTTTCTTGCCTAATAACATACAGAGAATAATTAGTGAACAAATTTATTTTTCTTACAAAATGTGTTTTAAAAGAAACCATATATGATAGGTATTCTCTGTTGGACTGTAATTATATTGAATGGCTATATTCTTATAATATCTGTGAAGCAATTTGAATACATAGTTTACTTTTTTAAACTGACATTTCAGGTATTAACCTACTGAAAAATTGAACCTTAGATTAATAGGAACTGAACTGTTTTGATTCAGGATACAGTTATTTTCCAGGCTACACCTTTAGAAGCTGTAACTAGTGAAAAAATGATAGCATGGGTTGCCAGTTTCTTTTAGGTTCAGAGACTCTAGAGAGCCAAATGGATCATATAACTGGCAGGTAATAGGAACACCCACATCGTCAGACAGGAGAACACAAGCTACCATGTGGGACTTGGAGGTCAGAGTTTTAATAGTTTTAACTAAGTCAGAATGGTAAAATTTGAAGGATGGAGAGATTGGAACGTAAGTGGGATAGATTAGAAATGTAACTCTCAGGGCAACTTATTGTATTTGTACATTGAGATTTGTATAACTCAAAGCTCTTTTTCTCAACTGCCATTGAATTCCATCATTAACTCTATTCATATTGGCAAAGTTCAATAGGGATTTGTGCCATTCAAATATGAGGTCTGCTAGTAATCTGTTGTTCTTGATATTAGAATAATTAAGAGGTGGGAGAAGTGGAAAAGAAAGAACACCCTCTCTAGAACTAAGACTTATAATAAATTTAAAACAAGAAAGTGAGTTCCTTTTGGAATGGGTATACAACTATTGAAGCCTACATTTTGCCAGATTTGAGTAGAAGGATTGTGTAACACATTAGGTACACTGAAAATACTGGTTTGTACAATCTTAGATCCTAGTGGGTATGATTGTATCCAAATGTGTAAGTGACTTAGCATCCAAGGGTTTGTGTACCAGGTGATAACTGTAGAAACCAGTAAACATAGTGTTAAGTTGCATAATGTTCTCTACTTGTCTTCTTTGAGTTTATACATAAGATTTGAGCTCTGCCTTATAGACCCCTGTGCTCTCCAAACTGTCTACTAGATTAGAATGAATAGGGGACAAGGAATTCATTTCTCCTGAATGTTAATTAAGTACATTGAAATTGTAGTGGTTTAGTTGATGTTTTCTTATTTATGAATAGGATTTAGAACAGTGTAGGAATAGAGAAAAAGGAAACTACCATTTATTGAACGCTTCCTTATGTGTGTATTGTCTTATAGTCACCCGAGTTAACTAACTATCTAGATGAATTCATTATCTGCATTTGTATCTGAATCCTGAAAAGGACCCAGACCTTTAATAGTTGTGAGAAGAAATACATCTTTCCTTCTGGAATCTGGACTCTTGGGCTGGGAATGGTGGCATAATTTCATGCTTCCAACAGACATCCTTTTGACCTTTCTTGTTTTTAAGAACTCCTTTGTGAAGGCTCCTTGCTTTATGCAGAACTAGAGCACAAGTGGAGTGGCTCAAAAGTGATGCTGCTAACAATGTAAAATAAATAAAAGACAATTTTTGGTTGCTTTAGGACTTTGTAGGACACTTTAACAGACATTTAATACTTAGTAATTTGTATTGAATGCTCTGGGAAGCCTTGCTTTCAAGTACATGTTATAGTAAGGAGGTATGACATGTATATATAAAATATTTAATAACAGCCTTTCAGGCTAAGACAGTATTTTAAAGTTTGGGGTGAAAAGCACAGTAAGCTACAATGTTAGAGGAAAACTCCAAAACAGGCAGGAATTGAGTTTGACAGATACTTACTGAGTCCTGTTATACATATTATACTGCAAATGGGTATAGAAGAGACCACTCTTTCACACCATCACTGTACAGTGTACTGTACAGCTGTGGTGTTACTGCATTTACTTTTGCATGTCTTTGTTGCCTTCCTGTCCTTTGTACTTTGTACATGACAGGCACTCAGTAAATATTTGTTGAATGCATGATGAGCGATACATGGTTTCCACATATAATCTTAAAAGTATAGGTACATAGATGGTTTCACTATAGAATGGAATAAGAAGTTAGGAGTTTTCTGGATATTTCAAAGGCAGGAGTAATCATCTGTCTTTGACAATGATCAAGAAAGGATTTACATATGAGGTCATGTTTGAAATTGACTTTGAGGAGACTCTAATTGTTTTAGCAGTGGGAACAATATCCGTAGCAGGGGATAGATTTTGGAATGGTCCACTTTGTGAAGGCAAGGGAAACCTAGTAGGCTGTTAAATTGATTTCAACCAAGAAGTACAATCTTCACTTTTCTGTGAGATTCATCTCAAGATCTTTGCTACTTTCCAAATTCAAGAGCATGGCTATAGTGTAAAAAGTTTTGCCACATAAAACATTTATTTTCTGTTGAAAACTGTCATTCCACTACATGATACCATTTTATCTTCACCATAGGAACACTTGTTGACTTTCTTTCCAGAGGTTTGTTTTACCAAAATAAAACCACAGAAACAGAGCTAATATTTATTGGTTATTTAATGTGTATCAAATGCAAATTTAAGTGCTATAGGTTAATTTATTAAATTTTCATAGTTCCTTGACAGGTTAAGGAACCGGCCCAAAGTTATATAGATAATAAGCAGTAGAGCTAGAATTGCATTACTTTTAAAGTAACTCTATGAATATGAGTTGAGAATAGCAAATTCTTTGAAACCTGTAAGCTATATACTGCTTCCTGACTATCAAGATCCTAGAAGGCCATTTGTACATAGTAGAAATTACTAGTGTTAAATCCACAGATGCCAACAGCCTACTGAACCTTCTACTGAAGATAGTGTGATAGGATTTTTTCGTTAATCATGTATTATTGAATAACTACTCTGAGTATGATATTATTCTAAGAACTCACCAGGAATATGGCAAATAACAAAGTTCCTGTTTTCATAGTGCTTACGTTTTAATGGAGACAGATGATAAACATGCAGGCAACTAATTGTGTTACTCTGGTAGTAAATACCATAACAACTAAGTCAGGTTTATGGGGTAAGTGGATAGAAGTAATTTGTTGCATTCAAATACATCTCTGAGAAGGTACTATTTGAATGGAAACCTGAAAGTTGGGGATGGGTAGTCCTTGGAACAATTTAGATGAGAACTTTTCAGATATAGGCAACAGCAAACATGATAATTCTAAGAATATAAAAATGTCCAGGCATGGTGGTGCACACCTGTAATCCCAGCAACTCAGGAGTCTGAGATAGGAGGATTACAAATTCAAAGCCAGCCTCATCAATTTAGCAAGGCCCTAATCAACTTAGCAATATCCTATCTCAAAGTAAAAAATATAAAGGAAAAGTACTGGGAATGTGGCTCAGTGATTAAGACCTCTTGGGTTCAGTCCCTGGTACCAAAACAAAAAGGAATGTAAGACTGAATTTAATGTGTAAAGGAAGAGTGAGAGGGCCAGTGTAATGAATTAAGAGAGAAAAATCAATGAATTAACAGGTTTCAGATCATAGAAAGTCTTATAAATGTTTGGTAAAGAATTTGGATTTTTCTAAGTTTAATGGCAAAGATTTTAATATGCAGTTTCATTCTTAATATCTCTTTTCTGTACAGAAAGTGTGCTTGATGGGGAAGAAACAGGCTGCTACTGTACTACAGTAATCTGGGCAAGAAGGGGTAACTTGGACTAGGGATAGAGGTGTTGAGAATTGGTCAAACTTGAGATATTTTGAGGATCAAGCATAATTTCTGTAGTTTGAGACCTGAATTACTTTGTAAGTGTGTTTAAATTTATAAGGGAAATTTAGATTGAGAGGAAGTGCAGAATATACTTGTAAGATTGCTGTTTCACGGGTAAAGATTCTGTAGAACGGTAAAACCTTTTTTATTATTTAATTAAACAACAATCTTCTGTAGGAACCCTCTTCTGATCTGACCCACTCTATCCCTGAATCTGAGTTAGCAGTCCCTCCTACATGTACTCAAACCCACTAAACAAAATAAACACCTGAGTAATAGCACTTATATATTTATTTTTAAATAGGCCTTTGTATCTCTGCAGAACAAGAGAAGGGAAAGTAATCTTTGTGGGAAAATGATAATGAATGGTAAAGGTATAGGGACAGTATTGAAGAGGAGAATTACGCAAAGGAGAAAGATTATAAATCAAATCTGTAGTATGTAAATAGCAGAACGTTAAGATTAAAGAAAAAAATACTTTGGTTCTGAGAGAATTTTAACTGTGATTGGACTTAATTGTATGGAATAATTGTTTTCAACCATGGCCGAACTTAGAAACACTTGAGGAGTTTTTTAAAATCTTACTGCCCATGAATTATCCAGACTCCAACCAAATCATAATTTTGTAGAGATGGGACCTAGACATGGAAATTCCTGGGTAATGGAAAAATTAGCAAGTGCTATAAAAAGTGGAAAGTGATATTGATTGTAAAAGGGCATTGAAATACAAGTCAAAAAACTGAGCATTCTTTTTATACCTTATTGCTTGGGCAAGTAACTTAATGCCTGGTTTGAGTTCATCATCTGTAATTTGGTTGTTTGTACTCTGAAGTCTATTTTATTACTGAATCCATTCAATTTAATGAAGGAAATTACAAAATTGAAATACTTTTATGGAGAAGATTAATCAGCTAAGTGCAGGAGAGGTTGGAGTTAAGAAGACATTGAGAGAAAGCACCATTTTGGGGTTGGTGGCCTTTTTAAATGTGAGTGTAACACTGAGTTTCTATAGGAAGCTTGATACTTTGAGAATGGAAAAGGGGACACTTTACCCTTTCTTTTTTCAGGATTCCGTCCCCCTCCCCCCAAAAAGATTCAGGAGCATTCATTTAAGTAAAAATCTTGAGGGATTTGGTTGCTATGATTGAATTGTTTTTATTGTAACTTGTATTATTAATATTGTTTATCTCTAGCAAAAGATTGAATTCAGGATGGCACGTCTTGCCATAAGTATAAAAAGATACACTATTAACCAGTTGTTACAACAAAAATAATTCATTAGGTCATATTCTTTAGGGTTTCTGAAAAATGACCAATAAGAAATTTAATTAATTCTTTGCTTAGCACCTGGCCAAATAAGAGGTAGGAATCTACTTGTATATGTTCCCATAGTCCTTTAAGAGAAAAAGATCAATGTAGTATTATAACCATTTAAATGATTTTTTGTTTTTTCTTTTATTCCTTATCATAAATAAAAAATGGAGAGGATAAATACCTTTCCTGTAGGTTGTTAAAAAGAAGGACAAGAGGACTGAGGATGTTGCTCAGTGGTTAAGTACCCCTGGGTTCAATCCCTGGTACCAAAAAAAAAAAAAGAAGGAGGAGGAGGAAAAGAAATGAAGTAGTAGTATGTAGTATGTTTGGTTATGAAGTGCTCCATAAATTTTTATTTTGCTGTCCTCCCACTTACTCATGTATGATCATGGGTGTGTGTGTGTGTTTTCTGTTGTAGTTGTGGGTTTTTTTTTTTGGCAGTATCAATGTTTCTTTTTTTATTTATTTTTTTTTAGTTTTCGGCAGACACAACATCTTTGTATGTAGTGCTGAGGATCCAACCCGGGTCGCACCCATGCCAGGCGAGCGCCCTACCGCTTGAGCCACCTCCCCAGCCCTGTTGTAGTTGTTTTAACCTACAGTCCAATCTCTTTAATTCTTTTTTTTAATCTTTTGTTAGCTCTGTATTCTTGGGCTAATAGTTTGGAAGTGATTTTGTGTTAATTATTCTAGTAAAAGATGAAATTTTCCCCTACTTTCAGCCTATCCACTGCTGATAGTTTGACTCAGGTAACTCAAATTTAATGACTTAGTATATTTTATTGCCTAAATATAAATCATTGTATGTTCATTATTCGGTGCTATTAATACTTTATTGTACAACACAATTTTAAGTTAAGTTTAAAATAACCCCATTACTAAATATTCAGGAATTAATGATCCAGTTTGTAATGATCTTTTTATATCTAGTTCAATAAAACTAAACTAAGACCTTTGAAATTTATCTATTCACTTTTTATGAAGAACATGAATTTTGAGGTCTGAAATGAAACAATAATATTTATTTTCTTTATTTCATAGTCTTCCTTCCCTCTTAGCACTATGAATTAATTCAAGCATGCCAATTCTTAATTAAATTGTGTATTTTCCTTTTTCAGAAGTATCTTTGCTAATATTGATAATCTCTAAAATATTTCTGAAATTATAAATTTTTATTATACAGCATTGAATGTGTGTAAACAGAGTTAAAGAGGATGAATCTCCATGAGTCATTTGTAGGGTTTCTTGTATGTTAAAAAGGGTCCAAACATTTACTAGATTTTTGGAAAGTGTTTTAATGATGAGTGGGTAGAAAAAGTGAAAGGGGAAAGGAAAACTTGAAAAAATGGGCAGGTATTAAAATGAGAAAGCAAATGAAGGGAAGATATCAAGAGATGGAAATTTGGAACAAGTTTTGAGGTAGAATAAGTAGATCAGTGTTAAATTAGAGTTGTCTTCAGCACTCAATAGTGTTGCCATTTAAAGAACACTGGGTGTTAAGAGATCTAATTTCTTGTCCTGGTTCTTTGTGTCACCTTGGAGAGGTCAGTTAACTTATCTGAGCCTCAGATTCCGAATCTGTAATATGTCAACATTGTACTAGGGTCATTTCTGGATGTAAAATGGTGTATTTTTTTTAGAGAACATTAACTATGGGAAACATCCTCCTATAGGAAATTTGCAGCTATGGCTGACTACAGGACAGCCTGTTTGGGGAATAGGGATTTCAGGTCCCTTAGGTAGGAGCCTTTTCTTTCTATTTCACTGCTATATCACCTGAAGCTAATGCAGTAGGCACTCAGAAATGAATGTTTGAATGAGTGATGGGAAAATGTGATTTTGGTTATCTGTTATGGGAGCACCTAGGGGGCCTGGAGGAAAACTGATATGCTTGAGGAGAGAGGGAAATGACCAATTTCTTTTGAAGAGAAAATCTTAAGTTAGCTGATTTTTTAATCTCTTGTACTTCCTTATTTTATCCCATATTCAGAGAAAGTGGCTATAGCTAATGGGATCCTCATGTTCACAAAATTTAAGAGTAAACAAAATAAATGCAGTGACCAAGTCAGTTCCCTTTATGTGACTGGGAAAGTGACACATTGTCATGCCAATAAATTTTATAAAGATGTTTGAAAGAAAATATTCATGGTATATACAGAACTGTATTTATTTGGAGGTCATAGTTTTTAAAATCTTCAGGTCTTTGAAAGTTTTAGATCCAAATTAGACCAGTAAGGTGTGTGTGTGGGTGGGTGGGGGATGTCTAGCACTAACATCACCTACTTACTAATTAGCTCTTCCTCTGTCTTATTACTTTCACTTAACTTCCAACTTACAATACATTTAGTTGATCAATGTGCCATTCCTCAGCAGACTAGAAACAGAAAACATTAAAAATATGGGTAAGGATGATGAAGGAAAGGAAACATTTTCAGGCAGAATGACAACACAAATGACAGCTGTACATCTTTACTTTGAGGAATAAAAGGGTAAAAAATAAACATATACATATAACATTAGCTATCCATGATAATTACTCTGTATCATTAAGAAAATAACTTACAATTTCATGTTATCTGAATAAAAGTCAATAAATGTCAATACATTTTTAAAACAAATTTGTCCAGATTGGTTAATTTTTTAAAAAAAAAATATTTTATATCTCAATGGTAAAACCCTTACTAATCTTAAAAATAACACATATGGAACATAACCATCCCTACATCTGACCCGAGGAGGACTAGATGAACAAAATCATTATACTTCGAAATCTTTTTAAATGTCTTAAATTTTTTGTTGCTATGTCTTTATCAGGTTTTTTTTTTTTAAACAGTTGGCATTTTATGTTGGGTTTGTAACAATTGTAATACTGAGAGATGTATAATAGTAAAGAAATTTCTCAAATACATTTTAAAAGGATCATATAAAAATTAAACCTACTTCTGCAAAGGGGGGGTGGATGTCTTTCTGTGTACATCAGTTGTGAATTTAAACAGAAACACACAAGATTGCAAAATTTCTTAAAGGTATATTTGTCTGTACAAATTTTGCAAATTTGCCTTTAATAAATTTGAAAACTATTCATTCATAATATTGTAGCATTCTGTTGCTTCTAGGCTTTTTGGCTAAGATCAAGCATAGTATAATATTGTAACATAATCATTGACAGACATAGTTTATTGTAAGATAGAAATATGAAAATGATATTCATTCAAAATGAGATTTCAGACTAGAATTTTTTGTTAAAATCACAGTCCATTTGGAGTAAATTGAATATATCCATTTAAAACTTGCATATTACATTAGGTCATTTTAAAATGTTTTAAATTGCCAGCTCCAGAAGATGGATAACAATTTCATTCCTGATGGCAATGAATTTCCTTCTTCTGAATTTTTTTATTAGGTGCACTAGGCCTTCCAATGAGGGGAATGAGCAACAATACCCCTCAGTTAAATCGCAGCTTATCACAAGGCACTCAGTTACCGAGCCACGTCACGCCAACAACAGGGGTACCAACAATGTCACTTCACACGCCTCCATCTCCAAGCAGGTATTTATTGGTGGACCAGAATATTTCTCCAAAAAAAAAAATGTATCTTTGTAGAGCAAGCAAGCTTTTAATTTTTTAACAAGGTGATGATTGAATTTCTGGTTCAGTGCCTTTCACCAAGAAAACAAAAATACCTAGGCGCATTTTATTTCATTGCCGATTGATTAGTGCAAGATGTTTTTATTTTATAGCTAGCATACTAGTTGTCCAGTGGGTGAATATCAAGGGTTAATCTCTTCCTGGGGAGCTTTTTCAAAAGCCATATCTCTCTTCCTCAAAGATGTACAATTTAAAATGACTCCCCAGATAATTCTGATCCTTGCTCTCTCACCACACATTTATTACTTTAGTGTGAGTAAAAGAAAAGGAGGATGTAGATTATGCAGATTATGCATATTAGTATGAAGAGGATAGAATGACAGGAATTTGGAGTAAAATTATTCTAAATATATGTGAAATACATTTAATTTTTATCCTAGTCACACCAGTAGTTCTCTCATTTTAGATGTCACCTATTTAGTTCCACTATAATTTGCCCGTTTTTAAATTGGTTTGTTTACTTTAATTTTTCTTTTTAAAAAACTAGAATGACTAAAATAAAGAATTTAATAAAATGTAGGAATACAGTTTGAAAGTATATTTGAGATTCTAGGATTATACCAATTGATTATTTATAGATAATTTTAATGAGTGATTGTAGAGAGCTTATTTAGTATAATGGACTTCTTTTTCAGGGGTATTTTGCCTATGAATCCTAGGAATATGATGAACCACTCCCAGGTTGGTCAGGGCATTGGAATTCCTAGCAGGACAAATAGCATGAGCAGTTCAGGGTTAGGTAGCCCCAACAGAAGCTCGCCAAGCATAATATGTATGCCAAAGCAGCAGCCTTCTCGACAGCCTTTTACTGTGAACAGGTAAGATGTTTATTGATACTGTGTATAATTGTCTTTTTGGGTATCTTCAGATTTTCCTTTTCATATTCAATGCTTTGTTCTTGAGTCTTGGCTTCTGTCTCATAAGTGTGTTTCATCATATATTTATGAGCAAAGATTCTGTTACATATCACAATTGTAAAACTAAAGATACATTCTTTTGAATTAAGTTTGATTTTAGAAAGCTCATTAAATCTTTTTGTTGTTGTTGTTGTTGCTGCTAGAAAAGGATTGTTCTTGGGTTGCCACCAGGCAAATTTTTATTGATATGTCCTACCTTTATTAATTGAGGTTGGTCACCTGTGTGGTAAGAGTTCCAGATTGGTGAATAGGACTAGAGACATGTTTGACTATTACTGCTTTGCTTTGGTTAAATATATTCTCAGTGAAATTCGTTTTGTACTTTGGAGGCTTATTGACCAAAGACTTGTAAGGTTATGTGAAGAGTATTTAAAAATAGTATTGTGTTTAGGGATTCGAAACAAAAACATAAAGTTGTTGTGTTTTTTCACTCCTTTTTGCATTGTCCATTTGCATATACTGTGCAAATGAGAACTATTTTGTTAGTATTTTCAAGCTGTTTGGGTAATTTATATGAGTTATATCTAAAATATAAGACTTGAAAAACATCATTTAAGCTTGATTGCACACACACTTTTTTTTAAAATGGGGGATTGTGGGAGTGCTGTAGGATCTTGAGCTAAGTATTATCATTATGCCCATTAATTTGCTTTCTTCTTTCTAGTACTTGTAGTATCTGGATTAAAATAGGTTATTAGTACATTTCCTGTTTGTTCTTCATCCCATAAGCTCCAGTTCTTTTATGTAGATTCATAGTATTTCTTTTATAATTTTATTGCTCTTTAATTTTTTAAAAAATTATGTGTCAAGGGTCATCAAAATTCTCATCTGATAGCTTCCTTACCATATAATATTTCTTAGGCTTTATCACATCTTTCTGCATTCTTGTAATATTGTTCATTGAATGTATGAATTTTTGCCTTTCCATATATTTTCATTTTGTTTTTTTAAAAAAATACTGTTATAAGTTGTCAACGTAAAGTGAATCTCTAAGTCCCTGCTTATTTTTATTATTATAAGTTGTATTTATTATAAAATGTTCTCATCTTTGAACACTTACTCCATGTTTGAGGGTACCTATATCATCAGCAGTTCTAACATGTTAAACAAATATTTTCATTGATTTACCTGCTCTTCTTTAGAGTGCTGTTTCTCTAGCTGCATATTTTATCAATAGTTGTTTGGCCGTAGTTTTACAGATTTAGGAGGGAAAAAACTCAGCTTAAAACAAGTTAAGCCTGCTCAACATTGATATACTAACTGTCTTTTGTCAGATCATTATTTGATGTCAAAGGTATATAATTTCATTATAGAATCTGCATTAATAATTCTTGTTGACATTCTTAATTTGCCTTGCCCTGAGTTCAGCTTTGTTCTTTTTTTTTCTTTCTTTC
Source organism: Marmota monax (assembly GCF_021218885.2). Lineage (NCBI taxonomy): Eukaryota > Metazoa > Chordata > Mammalia > Rodentia > Sciuridae > Marmota > Marmota monax. The sequence continues at coordinate 7,199,947 of NW_026695212.1, forward strand.
TTTCTTTCTTTTTTTTTTTTTTTTGCTTTTTTTTTTTTTTTTTTTTTGCTTTTTCTTGTCATGCTTAGGCTTGTGCATAACAAGTAGGTGGATAGAGGCATTTGTAATTATTTACAAAATACCAGTCATACATTAATTTGGAATTGGTACTATGGAGAGATATTCTTTCCATTAAATAGATGAAAAGTAAACTATTAGATAAAAATGATGTGTTTTAGAACACTCAATTCAGTTTTTAAAAAGCATCATTTAATTCAGGTCAAGTAAACATTTGTTGAGTGCCTGTTATATCTTAATAAACACTAAAGGGCAGAGGATGCAAGGATGAATATGACATGGACTCTATCCATGAGTTTATATTTTGGTTGGGAGGATATATTATGATAAGTATTAATAAGTTTCACCAGTAAAGGAAGTAAAGTAAAACAAGTTTTCAGGAAGAATAGTCTTAAACCTACCTGCATATTTTTGAGATTAGGAATACTTTTAGTGTCCAGTAAATTGGCTCACGAGGGACATAAAATGGTACCCTTTAGCCTCTGTTTTCTTGAAGTTTCATTCATAAATTGTTTGTTTTTTTTAATTAATCTGTTTAAGATGTTTTAGTTCTCTCTTGTTCATGAAAAGACTTTTAGAGAAGCTTTTAAATAAAAATAAAGATTAAACTCAAAAAGATAAAATCAGTATTGATTTTGAAGCATATTGTTGTTTGTATGAGGAGACCAAAAGTATACACTTTTGTTTTTCTTCATCTCAAAGTTAGTATTCTTACTGTATATCTAAAATTATTTTCTATGTACCCAGTATGTCTGGATTTGGAATGAACAGGAATCAGGCATTTGGAATGAATAACTCCTTATCAAGTAACATTTTTAATGGAACAGGTAAGCTTATTCTGGAGCTAGTACCCTATAAAAAATACAGTAGATTTCTGAAATATAAAGCAATTCAACATACTGGTCTTTAAATATTGTAGAATTTCTTATTGTGTTAAGTGGTAGAATTTAATTTAGTGAGAAATTATTAGGAATAGGCTTTAATAAATGGTAGAGAGATATAGTTAAAGACTTTTTTTTTTTTACTTGGCATGGTAATACCATAGTGATTTGTATTATAACATCAGGATTATTTCCTTGACACAGTGGAAGAGCCTAAACATTAATTTAGTCTATATTTATGCCTCAGAATTCTTTTTACTTCACAAAACTTTTTCTGTCCTCAGCCCTGTCACTAGGAAAACAATAATCTAGACTAGTTTGGGTGGTATGATATTCTGATTATAGAGATACAGAAAACCTTTCCGATTATATGGAGCGCTTACCATTCTTTTCTTAATACTAATTTTGGTGTTTAACCCTTTTGAATTTTTCGCCCAGTTGTATGTACATAATTCAAAAATTTAGTTGCATGAAGAACCAATTCTCATTTTGACAAAAAGTTCCTGTAGTCTGTTGGTTTATTTCTTTTATCAACTGCTTCAGCCAGAAGCAAATAGGGAGCAGCGTTGCTATTTTGCTTTAGGTTTTACTCTCTTCACCCTTGCCTCCAGACCCTTTCCTGAGAAAGGAAATAAAGGATGTTGTTATGATTATTGGAGCAAAATTGGGCTGGATTTCTGGGAGAGAAATACTTGTAAAGGAGGAAGTAGGTGAAAGAACAATTAGTGAAATGGTGTATATATTGGAAGCATGAGAGAAAATTTAATAAGGAAATGTCATTGGTGGCTATGGGCTTTTAATTTTAAAAATTTTAATGTATGCTCAGCAGCATAGGTTGACCATGATTAAATCATTTGAAAAAAATTCCAAATTCAGCATTTGTATGTGGTGGTTTTGTGTTCAAGGTGTTAAAATACTACAAAGTACTATATCTCATTGTTTCTAAAATGTACATATTTTTATATTATAATTATCTGTGAAATCAGGCTGCATGCCACAGTTCAGTCAGGTTTTTCCACAAATGGAACATAAAGTAACAGTGTATCTGACAGTGTCATCTTAGATTCTGAATTATGGTTCTGTACACTGCTATAAAATTTTAGAATTCTTTTTAAAATTCTCTTTTAACTGAGTGTTTTTAATGTGGGAAAATTATTTTCAAGTTTTTCCCTAAAAATACAAATTTGGGAGTTTATTAACTTTTTAGGTTAAAATATATTCTCAAATAATGGCAATTTTGAATTGCATCTTGTAAGTCCTAAAGTCATATTAAAAGTTAACATATATCCAAAGTTTGTAATTATTGTGTAATCAGATAATTTAAGATATTATTTTATAAGTGGAAACAATATGTAATTTTAAAATTTCTTTTGTCTTGTTCACATAATAGTATATTTAGTTGAAAATTTATAAACTAATTTTTAAACGATGGGGGTATGAATCATTTATCTTTACCCTTGTAGTTTTAAATTATCACCTGTGTTAATGGAGTATTTTTTTTTCCTTTAAACAAAATAATCGAAGGTAATAGTTGAGATTCCTTTAATTACAAAATTCAGAGAAAAATGAGAATGAATTTGATAATAGCAAAAATTTGAAAATAGTTATAAAGCAAAAAAATGAAATAAAAATTAAAGCGGTAGCATAGGGTGAATTGGAGGTGTAGAAAATTAGGTTCTTCAAAAATTAAAATAAAGGTTGTAAGAATACTAAAAGTTGAAAAAAATCAAGAGATGATTACTGTAGGCAAAGTAGAAAAGTTGGGTTAAATTTTAATTTTAAAGGAAGCAGACTGGCTTAAATGAGTAAAAATAAATTTCATATATTTAGTATATATTTATTGAGCGCCTACTGTGTAATAGGTAATACAAACTTCTGAGGTCGATCTGTTTCCTAGTTACTCCCCAGACATGGGAATCCTACTTATACCTCTGTCCCCAGAATAAACACACACACACACACACACACACATATTTGTATATGAAACCAGTAGGTTACAGGGAAGAAGTCCTCAGGTGTTCTTCACTGTCCCCCAGTCTCTTTCTAGCCATTTGGAGGTAATTTTATTGTCACATGTGTGTGTAACTGAAGCTCCCAAGCATTCCACATAAAACCTCCACCAAATACAATGAAGATATCATTTACAACAATCTCCCTCTTGTTAGCTAATAAGCTGTAAATTTAGGTTGCCATCTTCCAGCGGGGGGAATAATATACAGTCTCACTCCATATTCTCTTAGGTTTCCAGGATTTGGGGTTTTAATACACTGGTTGCATATTGTTTTCCTCAGTTGTTCATGAAATCATTCCACAAGTATCTTTTGAGCACCTCCATATAACCTAATACATTATTTAGGAACAAGGCACTATTGTCTCAATTTATATTGTGATTGGGTTTTACGATCTTGGTTTAAATGTTTGTGGAACCAATAAATATTATTCTTTCTTATTATTTAGATGGAAGTGAAAATGTGACAGGATTGGACCTTTCAGATTTTCCAGCATTAGCAGACCGAAACAGAAGGGAAGGAAGTGGTAACCCAACTCCATTAATAAACCCCTTGGCTGGAAGAGCTCCATATGGTAATTAAGCTTTTTTATGATGGCCAATGCAAACTTTCTTTTGCATGTACACATATGTACGTATGCATGTGTGTGTGTTGGAAAACACAAATATATATATATTTGTGTTTTCCAATCAGGTTAGTATAATTTCGTCAGAATTCACACAGAAGAATTTCTGTGTCTTTCAGAATATGTAAACTGTAAAACTGTACAGAAACCCAAAAGGAAGTCCTTATTGTTATTCAAAAGTTATTTTCTGCTGATATCTCTGCATTCACCTAAGTGGCTATGTGGTCTGCCTTTTAAAACTTGCCTTAATTGATCCCACATTTTTTCAAAAGCATGTATTCCTAGTTATTAAAAATGAATGTCTATACATTAAAGATGTTTCTTTAAACCAAGGTTTCTTGACATTCACACTACTGACATTGGACTCAATAATGCTTTGTAGACAGGGGATTTGGACGTGCTATCCTGTTTGTATAGAATGTTTAGCAGCATTCCTGCCTTAAGCCCACAAGCTGCCAGCACAATCATTGTTGTTTCCAGACATTGGCAAATGTCCCCTGGGAGAAAAAATAACCCCTACTGAGAACCACTGTTCAGGGAATATATAATAGTTTATGTAGACTCTTGATCATCATTAATACCCTTCATCATCCTTTTTCACTGTGCTAATAGATAAAGGATTTGGCTAATAAAAGTTAAATAAAAATAAAGGGAGGGAAGGATGCAACAACAGTATAGCAGTTTTGACGTGAAAATTCTGTGATGGCGGTATACCCAAATTCTGCCACATAGTTGGTTCCTTTTGGGAAGACTCCTAATAGAGACAAAGAGCAAAACAATGCATTTAGAAAAGGGATCAGTTCATCAGTTATTCTAAAGTAGAACTAATAATATTTTTCCCATTATCAACCAAGAACAATTTCTGTGTCTTTCAGAATATGTAAAAAAGGCAAAGTTTTATTGTTCATATTCTAAAGTTTCTAAATTAATCTTCCAAAAATTGATCTGTCTGGGAAGTTGAGTACCTAGCTGCTTAGTTCTCAGTTGAGACTCTAATGTTTTTAACCTTTCCTCATAGGTCCATTTTTTCATCCCTTTAATCATTCCCGTTGCTCTTCTTGGACCATCTCTAGTTTCTCCATATCGTTCTTGAATTGTGGAGCCCCAAACTGCATATTGTTCTCCAATAAGGGCCCGACTAATGCCAAGTATAGTGGGAGGATTATTTCCCAGATCTTGCATGTTTTACATCTATAACATGGAATCCAAGAAAATCTGAAATAATATGGAGTTGTTTTATAATTGATTGCAATTTGCTCACTCTGTAAGTTACTTTCAAGTAGAATACTTCCATGTTCTTTTAAAATTTATTTTGTTCATTTTTTATTTGAAAGTTAACTAGTATTTATAATATTTAGCCAAATATTTAAAGCACGTTTTTAAACAAAAAATTTTAATAATCCTTACCAATATCATATCAAATCATATTTTTAAGAACCTATGTATGGCATTAGATTAGAATTACGGGATTACCCACTAATTTCCCTTGCATTACTTTGTGTGTTGAATTCTTAATCAGTACACCAAAATTTAGTTCTTCATTGCTGTCCTGATTACTAGTTTTTTGAAGTATGCTTTCATAACATTAAAAAAATCTTGTGGTATATTATGATGAGGAAAGTTAACTTTTTATAGCATGTAGCAAAATATCATGAATATCAATTGCAATTCTCTGGATTATTTTTATTACATAGTTGGAATGGTAACAAAACCAGCAAATGAGCAATCCCAGGACTTCTCAATACACAATGAAGATTTTCCAGCATTACCTGGTTCCAGCTATAAAGATCCAACATCAAGTAATGATGACAGTAAATCTGTAAGTAACTGAGAATTGTATATGTGAGTGATATAGTTTTCTTCCCTTCAGATTTATATTAACAGTTACTTACTAAATACTTTTATGAAACTGTTTATCTTGAATATCTGTAATAACCTAACTTCTGAAGAATGCAGTAAAGCTTTATAACTTAGAAGATAGCCTATTTTTTTCCTATTTCATATAGGTATGCAAATTTCTGTTGAACTTCTCAGAGTTAATTTAGACTTTTATTGTAGTCCCTGTCAGCTGGATCCCATGAAGTTTGATAATATAGCCTTCTAAGGAGCTGTGTTTTTCTTGAGTAAGTTTTCTCCTTGAAGAATCTTTATACACATTTTTATACCTGTGTTGATTCAGCCAACTCAGCTTCTTTCTGCCTTAACAAATGTATTTATTTGTTCCACATTTCACTGAAAATAGCCTTTTGTATGTGTGACGGGAATTTGTATATTATTAAAATCAATAATAAAAAAGATGATTGGGTAAGAATTCTAATAAGTTTAACTTTTTTAAAGTCCGTGTTTCTAGCTAGTCTTAGAGGTTGCTTTGGTGATATTTTAGGTAATGTACTATTTAGTTCTTCTAAGTGAAAATATCGAAGAGTGTAACTAATAGTGTATCTCAAAGCAGAAGCCCGAGAGGGGTTTTTCTCATTGATTTAAGATCCAACATAGTTAAGAATATTTTCCCTGGATTTCTTGTCCATTAGATCTTTAAATGTGGATGATATGGGATTTGTTCATATACCATGGGACAATTATGGAAACAGAATTTTCATGTAGAACTTGAAAAGCAGGTAAAAATGTACTACCAATTTAAATATGGTAAAGAATGAATAGTAAGGGATTAATATACTGACGTGAATGTATGTACTTAAAGCATTTTAATGTCACATTTAATTTTTTTCATGCTAGAATTTGAATACATCTGGCAAGCCAACTTCAAGTACAGATGGACCCAAATTCCCTGGAGATAAAAGTTCAACAACACAAAATAATAATCAGCAGAAAAAAGGGATCCAGGTGTTACCTGATGGTGGGACTCTATAAATATGTCAAAGATATTATAAAATGCATTTTCTTTACTTTTTCCTCACAAATAAAAATGACTTTTTTTATCCAGGTCGGGTTACTAACATTCCTCAAGGAATGGTGACGGACCAATTTGGAATGATTGGCCTGTTAACATTTATCAGGGCAGCAGAGACAGACCCAGGAATGGTACATCTTGCTTTAGGAAGTGACTTAACAACATTAGGCCTCAATCTGAACTCTCCTGAGTAAGTTTGTTTCTTTTTTCACATTTGCGTATAATATTTCTACTATTTAATCTTAAACTTGTAGCTTTTTATCGTATCACCAATTATATCTTTTGCTGACATTCATTGTTACTGTTACCTGCTTACTTTTTGGGTTATTTGTGTCATATTAGTACCTGATTCATCGTCATCTGTATTATTATTCCTCTTATAATTGGGTCCACTATTATAGATGTATATGTGATCCTTTAAAAAAAATCCTGAAATCTTGGTTCCTTGAACGTCTTTTTTCCAAAAACTTTGTTTTCTCATACTTCAGCCACACCTTACGTTATCCTTTTGATTTGTCATTGCTAATAATTACAGTCTTTGCATCATTTTAAGTGATGCTGTTATGCTTTGACCATTACTTCTGTTTTCTATCTGTCTCCCTCTAGTATTATAACTCTTATAATCATTTGGGACCTTTTTTTTTTTTTAATGTATTTTTTTGGTTGTTGATGGACCTTTATTTTGTTTATTTGTTTATATGCGATGTTGAGAATCAAACCCAGTGTGTCACACTTGCCAGGCAAGCACTCTACCACTAAGCAACAACCCCAGCCTACTCCTTTGGGACCTTTAATCCATTGATTCTTATACATTTTCACCGTTCCTTGGTATACCTGTCCGTCTTTCCCTTTTGTGAACTCATTTCCTTCTCATTGATTAAATGCTGTGGTCAGTCATAATTGTTCATTTACATATACCCTTGACTTCTTTGCCCCTCTTTCACTTTCTAACACTTGCATGTAACTACAGCCTGGTCGTTTTTCTGCCTGTTCTATTCCTGAGTGTGCTGCTGAACTCAGAGTAAAGTCATACAACTTTACTGCCTTTCATTATGGCCAAACCTCAAAAGCAGATCCTTAATTTTGCCAGATCTACTTATACCTGAGATGCCTAGTCTATTCTTTTTTCTTTTCTAAACAACTATGTTACATTTCTGCAAACCCCTAATACCTTCTCTCCCTGTCCTTACTCTCAGATGATGACCTTGCTTTTTATGTGTACTTTTCTAAGAAGGAGGGTGGATCAATCAAAAAAGAACATGGGGCCAGGCGCAGTGGCCCATGCCTGTAATCCGTGGCTCAGGAGGCGGAGGCAGGAGTTTTGTGAGTTCAAAGCCAGCCTCAGCAAAAGCAAGGCACTAAGTAACTCAGTGAGATTCTCTCTCTCAAAAAATACAAAGTAGGACTGGGGATGTGGCTCAGTAGTTGAGTGCCCCTGAGTTCAATCCCTGGTACCAAAAAAAAAAAAAAAGAGAACATGGGCACTTTCTACTGCCATCTGCAACTACTTTATTCTTATCTTTTACTGTTTTACTTTCTACTCTAACACTCTCTTGAAAATTCAAGGATATGACAGTTTTCACACTTAATTATTTCCATTAGCATTCAAATATACTACTACTTCTCCCGTTTTAAAAAAGAAATCTTGTCTTGGTCCAGCCTCCTTCTTTGTTGAGTTTATGTCCTATTTCTTTATTCTCTTCAAAGCAAAACTGTTCAGAATAATCGCCTGTTTCTCCAATTTGTCCATCAGGATTTTGTCCCCACCATTTCACTAAAACTGTACTTATGAAGGTCACCAAATAGCCTCCAATATTAGTAAATTCAGTGGTTTCTTCTAGAATTTCTTTCTCCTTGAATTGGAAGACACAATTCTTATCTGATTTCACTGGTTGGTTCTTTTTATTTTATTTTATTTTTTGCTGATACCTCCTTCTCTTTTGACCTTTTTGTGTTCTTCTTTTATCTATTTACTCTCTTAGAGACCAGTTTCATGGTTTTAAATACCATATATATTGAGGAACCCTCTCCAGCTTCTCTCCTGGACTTGAGATTTCCAGATTCAATTAAATATTATTGAGATGATCTTGCTCAGATTTAGTGCATCTGTAGCCTTCCTAATCTTGGTTTATACTTCCAGAAGCTTAATATCATCTTTAACTTCCCTTTTTCTTTTGTACCCTATATCTAGTCTTTTTCCAAAATATATACATAATTTGTGATCAGATTATGTATATATTTAAACTGCTACTAGTCTGATTTGAATCAACATCCATCCTCTATTGTCTGGCTGTTCTGTTAACCAATTATCAGGTATTCCCAATTCTTTAGTTTCTAAATATTGTAGTAGCCAGGACAATCCTTTTTAAATAAGTTATTCCTTTACTCAGTACCCATTAAGGATTTGTGGTTTCATTATAATTAACCCCTCCCCCCCCCAATTTTTATAGCCCTACAACATCTTGCCTAGTCATTTCGTCTCCCCAAACCCTACCTCAAAAGCTTTTTCGTTTGTTCACTGTGTTCCATCTTCACTGGCATTCTTGCTATACCTAAGATTTCAATCATGTTCCTGCCTTAGTTGATCTAAGAAGAGTCTAACTAGAACAGTTTCTACCTGGTAGTTAATATGATTATCTCCTTCAGTCTTTGTCCAGATCTGACCTTCTCAGTGGTACCTAAACTGACCACCCTATTTAATTATGCAATCATTTCTCTTCCCCTAACATGGGTTATTTATATATTATCCTAAATTTTTTTACATCTCTAATCTTTCACACTTAATCAGAAAGTAAATTTTATATAGTCAGCAATCTTTGTTTTGTTTACTTATATATCCCAAGCACCTAAAGCAGTGCCAGACATATAATGGGTACTCAGTAAATATTTGGTGAATTTGAAATTTGCTCTTACTATTGTGGGAGGTTCATATAAATGGGAAAGTAATTTAACTTGAAGGCATAATATTGATGAATTTAAAGCATTCTTAGTTGAAGTCACTTAAAAATAGGAAATTTGAATCATACTTTTTTAAAATATTGTGATAACTTGTTTATATTATTACAGGAATACTGAAAGAAGCAATCCCACTGTATTTTTCATATGTATAGATATGTATTTCAGTTTTCTGCTGTGTAAGTCATAGTAAACCCAAGAAATTAGAAGTAAAGATGGTCATTTTATATTTGAGGTCTGTTTTTCCTAGTTTTTGTGAAATTAGATTAGAAATTTGTTTTTCTACTTTGGATTTCAAAGTGGTTTTTTTTTCACCCCTTATTCAGAAATCTCTACCCCAAATTTGCATCACCCTGGGCATCTTCACCTTGTCGACCTCAAGACATAGGTAGGAGAAGCTGTTTATGTTGAGAACTTTTTGAAAGATATTTATAACTGAGAATCAGTTAATAAGGCTTTTTTCATTCTATTATCCAGACTTCCATGTTCCATCTGAGTACTTAACGAACATTCACATTAGGGATAAGGTGAGTGTAGTTTATTATTCTACTCAGTCAGCATGAATTTTATCTATTTTTCAGGTGCCGATTTTCAGTTTAGACAGCATAATATTTTTAAAATAATTAACAGTGGTCTTGGGGATATGCTTTTGTATCTTCATTCAACTTATATGACAGTTTTATTTCTATTTTTGTTTATGATCTTAATATTTTGATAAAGTCCTAGATTGTAGTTTAAAAGTAAAACAATGTTAGGACTGGTAAAATATTTATCACAGTTATTAAAAGGATGTAACCATAACCACATTCAGTGGGAATAAACTTGTGGAAAATTTGATAAATTTTCTTCTGATATTTTTATTTTATGCCTTATCCATGAGAAAGAGTTTTTCTTAAAAATAGTACATAGGTGCAGTTTTTTAATGGAACAACTGTACATCTTTTAAAATTATTTATGACCTTGGCTTTTTTTTCTTTTACTTTGTTTTAATTACCTACAGTTCTAATTATAAAGTAATTATTAACAGATTACAGTTTTTATCTGTTTCTTTCACTGTAAGAAAGAAAATGGTAGAGTTCATTTCCATTAGAAAAAAATTCAAATGAAAAAAAATGAAATCTAAATTTTTGAAATTGTGAAAAGATGACTTAATGGAAGTGTGTGTGTGTGTGTGTGTGTGTGTGTGTGTGTGAGAGAGAGAGAGAGAGAAAGAGAGAGAGTGTGTGTGTGTGTGTCTGTATTTCAATGACAGCATTCTGATTATGTACCACACAGTTGTATGGTCAAATGGATATTGATGTTGTGGACAGGCAGATAAAGAGAGAAATATATCCCAAAATGTCTTTTAAGTGTCTGAATACGTGGAAAACAAGAATTATGATAACAGGGAGTGCTGGTATTTTTCATTTGTGGATTTTGTGATATTCTGTCATCTCTACTATAGAACTCTTTTGCTCCAGTTTACATATTGGTTGCAGAACATTTCCTTAGACCAGTTTGAGAAATGCTGAAAATCGGTTGCATTTGGTAACCGCCACCTGAACAGGGGTCACATGAATGGGGAGAAAAATAACATTCAAGAATGTGTGACAGCCAAGTAAACACTTAGGTGTAAAACATCAGATAAACAGACACATTTTTTGTTATTGTTGTTTTGGGGTGCCTTTAAGGTTTATTTTAATTTGAAAATTTGAGACTGTTGAACTCACTTATAGTTTGGTGACTGGTTATTTTCTACCTTGTGAAGAGAAATATAGTCACTTAAATCATAATTCTGTATTCCCATCTGAAAACAGAACCAAGTGATTTGTGAATCACTGTCAGGTATAGATTCAGTCTACACTTATTATAAGCCTTCTGTATACATGATTCTTTCATAAACCCTCACTCATTTAAATTCATTTACTTTTTAGTAACTTTCGTAGGTGTCTTTTTCCACATTTTGCAACCGAAGCTCATAGATGTTAAATAACTTGAATGTGGTCATAGAATTAGGACTTGTATTTAAGTTCTAGATCTTTGAGCACAATATTCTTGTGTTATTGCCACATTGGATATTAATAAATCCATGTAGTGAGATGATAATATTTGGTTTCACTTGGAAATTTTTATTTAGCTTTTTCCCATTGATATTATCAAATAGAAGTAACAGACATAATTGTTGTCATTTGAGTAAACCAGTTACCTGCTATGAAATAAGTTTCTGTGTATCTTAAGATCTTTGTTCTTTTTCTTTTTTTTTAACGTCAGTGATAGCAATTATATGTTAAGATTTTAGATTTATTTAACATTTCAGAATAATTTTTCTTTTCTAGCTGGCTGCAATAAAACTTGGTCGATATGGAGAAGACCTTCTCTTCTATCTCTATTACATGAATGGAGGAGACGTATTACAACTTTTAGCTGCAGTAGAGCTGTATGTTGAAAGTTTTTTAATCACTTTTTTATTATAGTGAATCTTGACTATTCCGAAAACTTTTTAAAATGATAATGCCATAGTTGAGTAAAAATCTTTATCAATAAGTTTATTTTTACATTTAATAAAATACCTTTAGATTGAAATTATATAATTACAGTGGCTTCATAATCGTATACATAAAAAGAATTTCACAATTAAATAATGCCAAATTTATAAGAAAACAATCAACTTGACTCAGATTTGGTGAATCATTTTGTTAAATGTATGAATTATAAGGTATGCCTGTGGTTCTTTTTAGTCCTTATGGAACCACATATATTAATTAGAAACCAAATTTCATCAACCAATAAACATTTGTTGATTATTATATAGGCAAGGCACTGTGCCTATTTGTTGTGCATTTTGAAGTGCTATAAAATAAGGTCCATATTATCCTAGTATTATCATAAGGACCACATTATTATAGTTTTTCTAATTATGTTTTTATAAATGGCCTTGAATCCAATACTTCAAAATGTATTTAAAATGACTGTGTTGATAATGAATTGTATAAGTTTTTATTTCAATTGAGAGAAATTTCCCATTTTCCCTCATTTTTATAAAATAGGAATTATCATTTGTTCCTTTAATTTGTTCATAAGTAAATTGACTCATCCATCTATAATTAGCCATTGTTGTCTTTATGTCTAAAAACTACCTCATTGTGTTGGAAGGAAAGTGTTTATTTACATGAAGTCTTTAATGTCCCTTTTGGGGGACATTAACTAATTCTGAATATTCCACAATTTTTAAGTTGTATAAATCCTCACTAGTTTTTGCATGAACTCTAATAAGATTTTGAGAATTTTGGATTGATAATATTTGAGTTAAAAAAATAAAGTAATACAATCATTAAATTTTTCAAAATGGATATTGTTTTCAACATAGTTATAAAATTACATCAATTTAAAAGTTTAATTCAATAATAAACATCTCAATATCTGTTGAGTGTTCAGAAGAGCAAGTCAGGAATGAAGTTTCTAGAACATGTTGAATCTTTATTTGGTCTGCCCAAGTTTTTATTACTCATTGGACTTTTGACATCTCATTTGTTTGCATAAAAAATTAACTTTCGTTAAATAAAGGTATGGGATTTAGTAATAAATTTGCTTTCTGGATAAATTTAAAAATTATTTTTCTATATTCCATTAGTGTTGTATTTAGTAACAGTAAAGACTCAGAAGCCTTGTAAGAAGAATCCATATTTATGTATATTTTTGTGTGTAATTTTTTCTGAGAAAGGTTTTTCAAAATATAGGAAATGTTTGATGTGAGCCACAGGAAATAATTACCCTTTTCTTTTAAAATTTGAAGTTTTAATCGTGATTGGAGATACCACAAAGAAGAACGAGTATGGATTACCAGAGCACCAGGCATGGAACCAACAATGAAAACCAATACATACGAGAGGGGAACATATTACTTCTTTGACTGTCTTAACTGGAGGAAAGTAGCTAAGGTATATTTTTTTCAACGTGCAACTGTGTAAATCTAGACTTTAAAAAAGAAGTGTGCTTTTTATTCTGTTTATGTGTACCAATATGTCCATTCCAATAATGTGCCAGATCTACCCACATCATTTTTTTCTCTACGTGCTTGACTTGATTTTACCTCTAGGACAATGTAAAAAGAGTTAATTTCACTATAATAGGTAAACTTGGGAAGAGATTTGTAAATTTGCACAAGACTTTATAACATTTGAAATTTTTTTTTGTCTAATGAATTGTAAAATAAAGATACCCTTTTACAGGACAAGTCATGTATTTTCATGTTATTGTTACTGTAAGCAAGGATGAGATTTCCCTAAAAGGAGTACATAAAAGGCTTTTTATACTTGCACTCATTATGGGAAAGATACATGAATGTTTATTTGCAAATCATTTAAAGGAAGAAAATTGCAAGGATTAACCATTACTACTTCGGTGACAACTATGCTAAATATGAGGGGGAAATGGGCTGTGCGGAAAAGTTGATTGTTTTATTTTGGTTTTGCAACTTTTGCCTCACGAAAATGCCCTTATAACTGTCCCATGTGCAAAATTTCCATCAGTGTAAACATATATTTCACATGTGTCCACTACCTTGTGTGTACTTAAGTCTACTCAGTTAAGAATATAGCCTGTATTATCCAATTTCACCAGTTATTTTCCTGAATTGGTTTTCTATTAATGATTCTTAGGATTGTAAACTCAGTAGTTAAATTTACTTAAAACCAATAAAATTTAAACAAACAATGCTCACAATCAGTTCTTTGGATAATGTTTTAGCTATTAGTTTTGAGTTGGTTTGTGGTTTTGAATCAGCTTTAGTAAACTGATAACTTACATTTTAAGAAAACAGTTTAAAATGCTTAACAGATATCTGTATAACAAAAAAGTTTGATATCTCAAGATTTCATGTAGAACTTGGATCAAAAAAAGAAGTGACCCCAACACAAAACACCAAAATAAAAAACATACAGCAGGCTAAACCTTATTTTTATTGTTCTTTTCAGATTTCTTTACTTCTCAAATCAAGTCCATATACTAAATGAGTTAAATATTAAAGTTAATATGAATATCTTGGTTTCCAAAAGAATGTATGATTTAACATTTTGGATGGAAATAATTGTGCAAATTAAAAAATAATACATGAGACATTATGTGTTTTACCTATTTAAGAAGTATGTTATCTCAGAAAGCCATAGCCTACATGTCATGTATTTTGTTTGTTTTTGAGGGGGTGGGTACCAGGGATTGAACCCCAGGGTGCTTAACCACTGAGCCACATCACCAGCCCATATTATTTTTTACTTTTGAGACAGGGTCTCACTAGGTTGCTTATAGCCTCACTGAGTTGCTGAGGCTGATTTTTGAACCTGCAATCCTTCTGCCTCAATCTCCTGAGTCGCTGGGATTGTAGGCGTGCACTACCACGCCTGGCCATGTCATGTAGATGTTGCTTTCCTCTAGGCTGTCATGAAGATTAAATGCAATTTAACACACAGACATGCATACATATATATCATGAGTATAGTCATCGTATTTGATACATGGTAGTAGTTGTGGCAGTTTTGTTGCTATTATTTTTATCATCACTGTGATAGCTTACTACTTCATTCTTTCAAACATGGAAAAATTGTAACTGATTGTTTTTAAGTCACTGGTTCTCAAACTTTAGCTGACTTTTCAGAATACAGATTACTAAGCCATACGTGGACTGTTTCTGATCTAGTAAGTCTAGGTGGTCTGAGAATTTGCATTTCTGACAAGCTCCCAAGTTATGCCAGATATGACACTGGTCCTGCTCCACACTTAATTCCGAATTAAGGGATACTATGGGGGAGAGGGTGTTTTGGGAGGGGAAAATATTCTACTTGTAAATAATTGAAGTTTTTTGCTCAGTATCATTGTAAATTTCAAGCCTATATATGCAAAAAGGAATAAATGTTTGCAATATACAGCTGTGTAGTTGTAGTTAAATTTTAGTTAGACATGTATCAGGAAAATAACTTTTGTGAGAAATTTAGTTTTCCATAATTAAGTTCTCCCTGTAAAGCTAAATATTCAGAAATAACTTAAACATTAATATAGAGCCCTTTTAACTTTCCAACAAAAGTAATTCATCATTCAGATAAATGTTAAAGAAAATTATATCCATCTAAAATATATATGAAGTATATATAATAATACACACAGAAGTAATTCTTCATTCAGATAAATGTTAAAGAAAATTATGTCTAAAATATATATTAAGTATATATAATAATACATACAGTATATATAGTTAAAACTAATTTTGACTTATTTTATCTGATATCCTTTTTAGTTGAGCTTTTGTCTTTTAAAAATTTTAGCTGTTAAGTGGGAAAGTAAGATTTGAGAAATATTATTCTTCTCTAAGAAATCTCAAGTTAACAATTTGTTGGCCACTTGCATGATGATAT
This sequence comes from Marmota monax, assembly GCF_021218885.2. NCBI lineage: Eukaryota > Metazoa > Chordata > Mammalia > Rodentia > Sciuridae > Marmota > Marmota monax. The sequence continues at coordinate 7,215,768 of NW_026695212.1, forward strand.
CACCCTATATAATTTTGCTAGAATTACTCGTCTCACTAATTTCATGTTGTGATAATTCAAATAGCGTATACATAATCTTAATGAACACATTTTTAAAACAATTTTAAAAGAATTTCTTCCACAGTGAATTTTTAGGTGATGCGGCCTCTCTTTCTCAGTTAAAGACTTGAAAATTTGAGAAATTCTTTTAGTCCAGTCATCTTTAGATCTAATAGGATTTGTTACACTAAGGATTTTTTTTATCATTGCTTGATATACATGTGGGTTTTTTCCATTAATTTTGCTGATACATATTAGTACATTTTATATTTTCATAATATATGCTTTTCTTCAAAATTATTACTCATAATTATAGTTAAGATAGTTTGCTGCTTCCTAAAATTTAAATTAATATGGATTTATTAAGTAATAGAAAGCCAAAATTTTGTGAGAATTTTTGGAAACATTCATACAGTATAAGTCTCTATATAATTAGATCACTGGTAACATTGTCTTTGCAATAATTACTTATTTGGTTCCTTTGAATCCAGTGTGTAATTTCATTTCTGCTTGAATTAAATAACCTTTTGAGAGTATATAACCTTATTTTATTACTGGGAAAACCAAGTCATTAAAAAGTTACTTAAAAATCAAATATTCTGTTCCTAAAGCAAATGAATAAAGGTTTTTTTGTTTGTTTGTTTGTTTGTTTTGTTTATCAGATGTGAATTACACTCTCGCTAGGAGTTTTGCACTATTACAAGCATTAGGTAATAATGTACAGACACATTTCTTGCTCCTACGAAATGTTCAAAGATGTGCATGTATGTAGTTATATGTATACATTTTACAAACATGTAAGAGATCTTACAACTTAAGATTTGTGAACCAAAGCAATGTGTTTAAGCTTTATATATTTTTAAAAGGAGAAAATACATAGAAGACTAAATATGACCTGTATAATATCCATTGAATACTATTAAATAATTAAATATTTTTAATTATTAAAATATTTATGCTCCCTAGGTTTAAACTAATCTTTTTCTAGAATGTTGGGGTAAAAATGTATGTAGACTAATAAAACCAGCCTGGTTTAAATTCTAATAATAATTCATTGTAGGTCATCCGTTTGAATGAAATTTTAGTTTATGTAACTTAAAATTTTATGCATTTTTATACATTTTGAAAACTAATATGCCAGTTTTAATTTGAAAAGAATGATTTTAAAAAATGATTTTTTAAATTACTAATTTGGATAATCAACTTCAAACAATAAAAATCTTTTAGTTCCTAGGTAGGGGTAGGGAAGAGCGAAAGGCAGCTACCATAGTTCATTAGGCAGATACTGTGGCTGTGGTAGTTTTGGTGTTTGTTAGTTTTTACTGTTAAGCAAATAACCTTCATACTATGAATCATCTGAAAAGAACCTTTTTAAAAAGCCAGAGTCACAACAATGTTCTTACTTTATAAACTAATATCATGAAATAATTTTTTTCAAAATTACTTTTGGATTGGATATATTTGAAGTAAATCTGTTTTGGAACTTGGGCTAAACATATTTTAAAAAATGTGTTACACTAGAAAAGACAAAAGCTTTGGTGTCACATGGGTCTGGATCCTAATCCTAGGAGTTCCACTTATATGCCTTGGGTAAGTTACATGTGAACTTCGTTTCCTCAGGTGCAAAGTGAAAATAATATCTACTGTTGAGTTTAATATAAAAATTTGGGATAAAATTAGCCATGTCTCTAGTTTTGGCACATACTAGGCTTTTAATAATTATAGCTTTGGCACATACTAGGCTTTTAATAATTGTAAGTGGTTTGTCTATAGTTGTAATATACTTTAAATACGTGATTCTATATCTGAAATTTTGATTACATGACTTCAGTTTTCATTTTAATAATGGAAACATTATGAAATCAGTTTGAAACTAGACACAGGTAAAATATGTTAACGCATGGTTGCAAATGTCACTAGTTTAATCTTTAATATATAATTCATATTGAGAGAATCTTTATATGGAAATATGTAGTGATAGTCAGTGCTAATTAAATTCAGGTTATAGTATTAGTAATTTTAGAGTGTCTGTTTTTTGCAGCTGCAGAGGTGTTTGTTGTTTTTCCCCTCAGTATACATAGTTATATTTGCATTTCTGTTCTTTAAGCATGGAGGAAAGGAGTCTGAAAAAATTACCATTCTTAAATTTTAAAACTCATGGAGTTTTGAAAGTTTGCTTAAAATGAACAATCTAATTATCGGATATGCCTACAGCAAAAGTACTGTCTTGCTTTGGCAGTTTGGGGTTTTGAGTTTGTGAAATGGGAAGTTCTGGAGTGTGAGTTTTAAGGTCACTGTCTTCCTCAGATTTTTATGAAGTTAGAAGAATTTTACTTGTTTAAAATAAAGCATGATAAAGACAAATAGGAAAAATCTTCATTTTGAACTTTTTCATGAGCAAAAAGTAAATTTTTAGGTTTTTGAACTTTTGAGAGTATGAAATGGTCTTTTTTTTAAATACGCTATAATCTTCAGTGCTTTGCATTAAATGTTTAGTGATTTTTCTCCCTTTAAGTACAAATTTATAACATTTTACTAAATGTTCATGAATAGTCTCAACTTAGATGCAGAAATTCTACAATTTTGTACTTATAAAATAGAATAACATTTTTCTTTGTATTTCCATTCTTCTGTAGTTATTTTAATTGGTTCATATGGTAAAATGTATTCTGATAAAATTTTGAGATCAAAAAGATGAAATCAATTTATTTCATGATTTTTTTTTTTTTTTTTTTTGGTAGGAGTTCCATCTGGAATATGATAAATTAGAAGAACGGCCTCATCTGCCATCCACCTTCAACTACAACCCTGCTCAACAAGCCTTCTAAAAAGACTTCCCTTTTCTTGGGGTATGGCTGTCTCAGCACAATACTCAACATAACTGCAGAACTGATGTGGCTCAGGCACCCTGGTTGTAATTCCTTGAGGATCTGGCAATTGGCTTACGTAAAGGGTCACCATTTGAGGTCCTGCCTTACTAATTATGTGCTGCCCAACAACTAAATTTATAATTTGTTTTTCTCTAGTTTGAGCAGGGTCTGAATTTTTTCATTTATTTTCATTTTTGCCAGCAGACAGACTTGGGTCTGTAAAGACAAGCAAGTACACTGACAGAAGTTTACCATTTAGTTTCTTATATGTAAAAAAGAAAACCCACAAAAGACTCAACAAAATTAGACCACAAAATTTGCTTTGTTCATTGTAGCACTATTGGTAATAAAATAACAAATGTTTGTGCATTTTTATGTGAAGATCCTTCTCGTATTTCATTTGGAAAGATGAGCAAGGTCTGCTTCCTTCATTTTACTTCCCCTTCTGTTTTTGAAAGGCAGTTTCGCCAAGCTTAATGCAAGAATATCTGACTGTTTAAAAGAATGATATTGCCACAATCTCTGGATGGTCTCCAGGGTTGTGTTATTACTGAGCTTCATCTTTCCAGAATGAGCAAAACACTGTCCAGTCTTTGTTACGATTTTGTAATAAATGTGTACATTTTTTTTAAATTTTTGGACATCACATGAATAAAGGTATGTATGTACGAATGTGTATATATTATATATATGACATCTATTTTGGAAAATGTTTGCCCTGCTGTACCTCATTTTTAGGAGGTGTGCATGGATGCAATATATGAAAATGGGACATTCTGGAACTGCTGGTCAGGGGACTTTGTCGCCCTGTGCACTAAAGGGCCAGATTTTCAGCAGCCAAGGACATCCATACCCAAGTGAATGTGATGGGACTTAAAGAAGTGAACTGAGACAATTCACTCTGGCTGTTTGAACAGCAGCGTTTCATAGGAAGAGAAAAAAAGATCAATCTTGTATTTTCTGACCACATAAAGGCTTCTTCTCTTTGTAATAAAGTAGAAAAGCTCTCCTCACTGCAGTGTTGACTTTGATTTTAAATTGTGAAATTATTTCTTCAACATGAAAATTAGAGGGAAAACAAGTTTTGCAAATATCAAACTGAATGGTATGACTGAATTTAAAGTGTCTTTTGCAGCTTTCAACAAATAATTTAATAGAACCATAGCAAACCATTTTACTTGTAGATTAAAAATGTAGACAAAAAGATTAACTGGAGAAAACTTTTAAAAATGGATTATGGCAGCATACGGAACATTCTCGGGGCCCAATGGGAACACTTTTTCTCTGTGAGGAATTTGATAGAGTTTTGAGATCTATCTTTATGAAGTAATGCACAAATTAAGGTAAGACAAAAAGCAAGGTGGGGTAGACTTTACCTTCAGTTTGCTGGCCTGGATATTTCATTTTTATGGGTTGATGAATTCTTTTCTCATATAAATACTATATTTAAAAATGTTTAAAGACTGAAGCTACCAAAGCAGAACTATAGTAGAAAAAAGCCAGTGAGTTTTAAATTTTTAAATTTTTCATTTTTAACCTATTTTTCTATAAGAGTGAACGTTTATTGACATTTACCAAATCATTGTTTGAAAATTAAACATTTATGACATTGATGTGTTTGTGTATCAGGAATGAAAAATGACTTAAAATTTACCTTTTTCTATGTATTTTGAGATATTAGAAACTGACAAAAATATCAGGATTTTTTACTTGTCAGAATTAAACCAAAGCATCTCCTCAGTAGGAAAGATGGCAGTTAGGTTATCATAAGTATTGTGCAAAAATAAAATAAAATAAAACCCTACCATAGTTGATATAAACCAGAATCAAATGCTAAAAAGCAGTTTCCTTAAAGATTACATCTTTTCATAATAATTTGTTTTGTAAAATGTACCTTTTACAACATAACCATAAAAAATAAATAGGAAGAAAAACACAGTTAATGGAGGGAATCTTTATTCTGATGAATGAAAACATAAATTAAAGTCTCAGCTGAAACATGATCATGATTGGGACTATATGACTCATAATGAAGACAGCTCGTATCAAGTGATTTGTTGTGTTTTTCCTTCTTTTTTAACTGCCGTAGACATTAAGTGTACACTTTCCAGTTTTCTGGGGTTTTTTATATCCTGGATTATCAAAATTTTTATAACTTGTTGATATTAGAAGTTACCTATTGAGTTCAAATACACATTTAAAAATTTAAAAATTATACTTAAAATCTTTAAAATATTATATTAAACTAATACAACACTCAATTCTTTGTACACGTACAGGATTTGACTTAAACTTACTAAATTTATGATTTTTCTTAGGTTTAATTCTGTTCATATTCCCCTGTATAGCTAGTTGAATACATTTGTACACTGTTACATAAATTTTGAGATGAAACTATAATTGGCTTTCTGGAAACAAAAGCTCTATTTAGTTGTAAAAGGAAGTCCTTTAATCTATTTGGTATTTCTTGAAGTGGTACTATAATTTATATGGTTGAATTTCATTTGCACAAATAGTTTTCCTCAGATAAAATGAATTTTAATTAATAACAAAGTTTATTTAAGTTCTTACAGTATTTATAATAAAGCCAACCATTTAACTGGTCTTTTATTTTTTTGCCACTGAAATCGGGACCCAGCAGGTGCTTGATTAATACTTGTTCACTGAGTGGTTTAATTTGATATTTCAATTTGAAAATAAAATGTACAAATTAAAACATTGGGCTTTGAAATAATTTACTTTTACTATAATTTCATTTTCGCAAGAATATTTTTAAGCATCAACTAATTTTCAAAATTTTTCAAATGTTCCTCTCTACACTAGAATCGATTCTTCCTCTGAATCCTCTTTCATTCACAAACCATATATCTTCCATTCTGTTATATCCATTATCTATAATATATAAGGCATCTGAGCATGGCTCTGAATCACTTATTTCATTTAACTTAGATTTGCATTAATAATAACATCAATTTTGCAAAAACAGTTGCTGAAAACCTAAAAGTGTGTGTAGAAACAGATGTATTAAGTGTTTTTCTTAACCATGTTTTGTCTATGTAGTTTATAAAGAAGAAGCAGAAATACATACTAACTAGATTCCATTAGCAGTCTCTGCAGGGTCAGGGTGTACTCAGTGGTAGAGCACTTGCCTACCATTCTTGAGTCCGTTGTGGTTCCATTCTTAGTGTTGGGGATTTAAAAAAAAAAAAAAAAAGAAAAAGTCTGTGGAGAATGAGATAAGCCAGATGTTTGTCGAGATGTCTTTACTTTCTAAAAGCTAGATCCCAATGACATGTCCCAACTTTTCTTGCCCACTGGCATTACCTGTGAATTAGATCATATCATGAATAGAGGACACATCTGGGATATGAAGTGCATAAATGCATCAACAGTCAAAATTGGGATCTAAAGCTAACCCAAAAGCATAGTGTATTACGTTTAATCAAGTAGGGTATAGTGAATCAGAATAATGATATAGTTTTGCAGTTTTGATGTGAAAATAAAAATGGAGGGTGTTAGCTATAACATGGCTTAACATTGTTTATATGTAAATTAAGATCAATTGTGATTCTGTTACTAAAAATAATGAGTGTAATCTTCAGCTATATTAAGAAAAGTGCACTGCTGAAAACAACATGGGGATCCTGCTGTCTTAAAAATACACATCTGAAATGTCAGGTCAAGTATGAATGCTGTGTTTTAAGAGCTGTCACATTAGCCAAAGGGAAAGGAGTTGTGGCGTGCTTCCTAGCTACCAAGCAATATACTGAATGTTTAATTATTGTGTCCTGTTCAAAGAATAGCTTGATAAGGTAGGTGGGTGTTAGTATCCCCATTTTACAAAATTTAAAGTGTTACCCACCAAAAAGGAATTAGGGATACTTGTCATTAGAGAATAAACTTTGGAGACCTAGTATTTGTCTTTTCAAGAACTGTCAATGAAAGACATTAATTTGATGAAAGAGTAGAAAAAGGACCAATAAGAGATTTCAATGCAAATATTTAAAAGTAACATGTAATTTTGTGGGGGGTAGGGAGGTTGAACCCAGGGGGTCTCACACATGCTTGGTAAGCACTCTACTACTGAGCTGTATCCACAGCCCCATAATAAGATTTTGAAATTAGCTGCTGTGCAAGGCACCGGACTCAACTTTTATAAAACATAACCAAAGAGAGACTGGCTGAAGAGTGTTCTTACCTAAGGTAAGAAGTTGAACTGAATGATTTTGTTTCTGTGGTTAACTGAAAAAGTTAAGGAAGTGAGATAATTATTGTATTTCAGCAAACCTAATTGCCAACAATTTCAACAATTATCAATTTATGTTCCACTAAGGAAGAAAAGGTTGCTTAAACTATAATAAGCCACCAGTTTTTTTCTGTGAGTCATGGTTATTTTTTTAAATGTTTCATGAGGAGAATGTGCATTTTAGTATTGATGAGATGTAGAGCATGAAGAAGAGACAAAGGGCAGCTAAGGGGGATATACATGATAACTGTCTGGTAATATATGAAGAACTTATTCAGGAGAGAAGTATGTCTTAAAACCAAAAAGTGGAACTTCAGAGATTACGGTTCTGTATTAAGGTGCTGTCCCACTGCACTACCTGCTTCATGAAGTAAGGATTCTGTCAGTAACACTGTTTCAGCAGAAACTGGGAAACTCAGAATTGTTACTGACATGACTGTTGATTAGTAAAAGTTGGATTTGATAAATTCCAGGCCTCTCTCCAGCTCTTTTCAGCTCTTGACAGGTTGATACTCTTGATCTGAAGCTGGGGACTAATGTCAGGGCAAAAAAGTTTACACTTAATTTTGGCAGTTCTGGGGATTGAATTTAGGAGCATTCTACCACTGAACTACATCCCCATCCCTTTTTATTTTATTTTGAGGCAGGGTTTCACTAAGTTGCCCAGGCTGACCAACTGGTGATACTCCTCTGCCTCAGCCTCCCAAGTAGCTGGGATTCCAAATGTGCACCACAGTACCTGTTTAAAAGTGTATACCTAAAGCACATTTTTTTTCTGTGAGTCATGGGTATGGTTTACTTAAAATCACTGCCTTATATTTGGAAAGAAATTTAAAAATTAAAAAGCAACTTTAGTCAATTTTAATTTTCCCCCCATTTTTGATATTAGGAACAGGAATATGAAAAAATACTAAAATATGTGTATATGTTCACCAGTGTTGTTCAGTTGCATATTTTAGTTCTGTATTCAAAGGAAGCAATAGTTTTTGTTAAATTTTAAGGTAAATGTTTAGCCTGAAATGTTCAGTGTATTAGTGTGCAACTTGCTGTTTTCTGCTGTGACAGTGATCATATAAATTAGATTGAGCAATATTTGTATTACTTTTAAAATTTGATCATAAAATGTGGCTTATAAAAGGCTCAATTCGGACTGCAATAACTATAGGAATTCAATCAAAAGTATCTTCTAATTAGATAATTCTCAAGTTAGTGTACTGAGAATTACCTAGGGAAATATATTTGTTTTGTTTTATTTGTTTCTTTTTTCTTTTTCCAGGGCTAAGGACCAAATTTGCACGTGCTAGGCCAGCATCTTGCCACTGAGCTAAATCCCTAAACCCACTGGGGAATATATAAATGTCCTTTTTAGTACCCACCTTCAAACACTGATTTTCAAATGTCTAGAAAGAGGCCAGAGACATGTAGGCTAGCAAATATCACAGATCATTTCTGAAGTTACTGAGCTATCAATCACGATTAAAATTCACTCTGTCTACTATAAAAGTACTAACTAGAATAAAAGCTTAAAAGGTTTTGGTGAAATCTCACCAAGTTAATGTGGGATAATTCCTGTGTTCATTTGCTTTTTTCCTAAAATATCTAGTGTTCTAACAGACCATGTTATTACAGTAGTATTTATTAGCAGAGCAAGAGGAAAGCTAGATCCATTCTAAAATAACAAGTGTTTTACCTCAGCTATATTTCTGGGAATATTGTTACCATATCTAAGATATCTATGTAGGTTTGTATGCATAGAAACTGCTAACTCATTAATTGAATTTGTCCAGTTGTGAACATTGTGACTTGACAATATTTTAATGCTTAAGAACTCTATTCATAGGGCTCTGTAAAAAGCTTATCATTTCCATGTCTTATCAATTTTCTGTCCATTTAAATGGCTTTTTGAAAATGTCATGAAACTCAAAATGGTCAGAATTGTCATAATTTCCTATACTGAAAACCTAAATTATTACATAAATAATATATGATCACAAGTTGACACACTAAAATACTTTTAGCTAACTTATGTTTTATATAGTAAAACCAACTTTTCATTCCTCAGAAGATTTATCTTATTAAATCTAGAATGTTCAAACTGTGTTCTAATCTATTTCTAAGGCCTGATTTGCACCTGCATTACACAAATATGTTTTGACATATTGTCAGGTGAAATGAGTCTGACTTTATCCCTGAAGTGTTAATTCCTTTAAACTACATTTGAGGGTACTAGCTGAGGAAAACAAATTGAATTCTTCAGGATGAATTACAGCAGATCTTAATTTGCATAAGCATTTCTTTAAATGTAATGCTTTGGTAATTTGCATTGGGGGCCTAAGTGACATTTTGACCTCATAATTTAATTACAGTAAAGTTCTTTTTTCTTTCAGGCTAATCTGTTCTCTAGTGCATGCTTAAGATAGTTTTTATAACAACACATAAGAGTTCTTCAAACATTTTTGGAAGAAGTGCCTCAAATTTCAAGGGTGATATACTGTCCATAAATGACTGCATCTGCTTGATTCTTTTTTAGACTCAGGTCTCAGTACTCATAAACTTATAATAGAAACTTTTAAACATTTTTCAAAATTTATATATTTCAATAAGAAAACATTACATGAGGGAATGGCATAAATAGTTCCAGCTTCTTGTGTATAAAAATAAAGATTTGGGGCAGCCAGAATGTTTCAAAGCTACCTTTAAATCTGTTACATACTGAACATTTATTTTAAGATGTAGTTTTAATTACCATATGTAACAGTGCATGAAAAATGGGCTGCCTTTGAGTCGTTAAATATTTCCCCTCTTAAGATTTTTTTTTATTTTGAATGTTTTAAGTAACTGTCTTCAAATGATTAGTATTCGTCAAGTATAAAGTAAGTTATCTATTACATAAAACTTACACCTCAATTTTTCAAAATGAAAGTTTTATTACTCTACTGAGAAAAACTATTTCTAGATTTCCTTTTTTATCAAAAGTTTTCCATTTTTTTTCCAGTTCATTCTAAATAATGTAGATCTAACATTTGAATATTAACATAGTTGACTTGCAAAACTAATCGGAATACAAATTCTTGCTAACAGAGATAAGTCAAAATCATTTCTCTGGCTTCTCTCTACATTTGCAGTGACATGTGATGTGATTTTGATGGTGAATCTCAAAACCATTGTCCTGGAAGTGAGGGTAAGTCAGATAACGGAAAAAAAAAAAAAAAAGTGCAGACTTTCATTTCAGTGCTAAGAAGGGTGTCATTTACAACTCTGAATTGTCCATTTTCTTAGCATTTGGGGAGTAAGGATTAGTTTCCTAAACCCTCTGGAGAAAATACTGCAAAAACAAGATTACCATAAGAAACAAAGCCTAAGAGGCACATAATCACTATCTTCTTCGCACATCTGAAATGGAGTCATTTGTAAAGCTTTATCCTATAAAACACCAGAGGGCAGAACTAGGTACCATACATGGATGTTATGGCAAGGCAGATCTAAAATATACAATAAGAAAGAACCTAATAATTTTTTAAAGGTCCCCAAAAAGGTAGCATTAAGAGTTCAAGGTTTTGGAAGTATCCAAGCAAAGGCAAGAAACACTTTTATAATTATTAAGTGATTTCCTGCATTAAAAGGATAGGATATCCTTCTACCCTAAAATCATTTAATGACTTGTTTAATTAACATCTAGTTTTTCCTTGTGTATATCTTCAAATTTTAGCTTGAATTTCTTAAGCCACTAGAAACCAAAATACATCTCTGTCCCACATAAAACAGTACTACTTACTTGCTTTGCATCTGAAAAAGCTACTTTCATCATAAATGTGTTTCAGAGTAAAATTAAATGGGGACTAGATTATTAGGTCCATCATTATCTACTGTTCCCTTCATAGGTTTCACAGTAGGACTTTTGATCAACCCTAACTATCCTTGAATGTAAGTGTATACATACACTTGAAATCCATTTGGAAATGTTTCTTTCATTACCAAATACAGAAATTTCTTATGGGTAGCACAGCATAGTAGGAAAAGAATGTGTCTCAATCTACTGCCCTGTCAATATGTGTGCAGCCTTGAAAAAGTTAATCTTTTGAGTTTTGTTCCTCATAAAACAAATTAAGGCATTTGTGAATAACTTAGTTTATGTCAGTTATTCAGTAGATGTTGGCCAATTTCTCCAAGACACTGATATTTATTGTGGGGAAGATGATTTCCACTTATCTTGGGATATTTTAATTTGGCTAGGTGCTGTTTGTTACATAGCAATTCTTAAGTTTTTAAGACCATGGCAAGAACAAAATAAACCTAGAATTAAATCCTAGAATGTTCAAACTGTGTTCTAATCCAACCTTTTCACTTCAAGAAGAGGAAACATCAATTATTTACCTTGCCTCAAATGAATTACTATTCAAGTTGTGAGCCAAACCTTTCCGTGTCTAGCTAGTTCCAAAGCTGACTGCACATAAACATTCACTTCAATTATCACAAAAGACCAACAGTGAGAATTTAGCACTACCAGTGTGATACTACAAACTTAAGTATCTGTTTTTTGCTTTACTCAGTTGCAAACAAAGACTGAGTGCAAACAAATCTGAACTTGTAAAAATATACCAAATACTATTTCAAACAAAATGCAAAGACTTAAGGAGCTTCCTGGCTTATTTTCAATAAGGTGATATTTAAGATCCTTTCCTGTTCTTATATGCTCTCATTGTAAATATCTAGAAATAGTAATGTTCTCAGTATAATCATATTCTCAATATAATAGGAAAAGTTTAGGGCCAGTAAAAGATACAGGTAGAAAAAAGCAGTGGCCACAGAAGAAATTTATTCCGAATCCTAAATTCTGTGGCTAATTACAAATATTTATGGAAAGAAAGTTAATTTCTTGATAATAGCAAGGTGGAAATCAGTACAATGGTAAAGTTAAAATCAAACAAAAAATAATTTTCTATAATTACATCTACTGGATCAGAAAGAAATTTTTCCTAGATGGTTTTCTTTTGGATCACTCTACTTTCATTATGTTTATTTTTACCTAATTATTCCAGGTGCAAAGGTCTAAAATCTATCTAGAATATGAATTTTAATGAAAAACAGGTGATGGTAAAATACTCATCTCCTTGCCAGTGTATTTTAGCAATTCAAGTGTTTAGTAGCAGTGTGTCATCCAAAATCTTCACAATTTGCCAGTTTTTTGAAAGTGTATTTTCTCAATGTGTTAAATTCCCTTCCATTCCTAGCATAAAAAATCCTTCCTTATGCCGATTCTTTTTTAAAATGTATGTTTAGTTGTTGACAGACCTTTATTTATGTATTTATATGCAGTGCTGAGAATTGAACCCAGTGCCTCACACATGCTAGGCAAGTGCTTTGCCACTGAGCTACAACTCCCAGCCCCTTATGCTGATTCTTTTTAGGATTTAACAAAATGGTATATATATTAAGTACAAGATTGAATTCTTTAACTTAAGTCATGGAACTTTTAAAAGAATATTGATCATGAGAACAAACATCATAAAATAACAATGACTAATATCCTTGTTTAGATAAGTTTTATTTTCCTTTAAAGTTTCTTAAGATTGTCCATGATTCCCCTGGGGGGGGGGGGCGCGCACTGGCTGCAGACAATGACACACATTAAATAAGTGGATCTGGTTCTGAGTATTACATTTCTTATCTTAGTTTCCGTAGGCAGAACACTATCCAGAGAAGACTAGCTTTCCTGTGCTGCCTCTCCTCTGCAAGAACAGAAGATGCTAAAAGACCTCAGAACTTCTGAGGTTCTGACAATTCTTACTACCATTCTGCTACCATTCTGATGACCTGTTTTCTGAAACTGAACAGAAGATATATCCAATCTTCCCAGGGAATGCTAATGTAGTTTTACCTCAAGAAAAGGAAATAATAGCAAACATTTGAAGTATTTCCTTTAGGATAAAAATATAAATTAATCTGTGAAGTCTTCTGATATCTTTTGACTCTCAGTAAGAAAGACATGAAGATAAAGGAAGACAAGCAAGCTAATTCAATATGAAACAAAATTAAATGTTTAAATAACAGAAGACTGGATGGCAACAGTTTCTTCAATTATTTTGAGAATGTAAGCAAAGAAACGGACTAAATGGAAAACTAAATGGATTTAAAAAGATGTAAAGAATTTAAGTTAAGGTCTGGGGTTATGGCTCAGCAGTAGAATGCTCGACTAGCACGTGTAAGGCCCTGAGTTCGATCCTCAGCACCACATAAAAATAAATAAAATAAAGGTATTGTGTCCAACTACAAATAAAAAATAAAATATTTTTTAAAGAACTAAAAAAATTAAAGTAATGTGTCCAACTACAACTAATATATATATAAAATTTAGGTTAAGACAAAAATTTATGATATTGTTCCATATACTTAGAAGACCATCTTCAGTTCTGAGGGACAGGTTTCATTCATAGAACACTTTAAGCTCTGGATTCAGTGAAAATTGAATCATATTCATGATTATTATTGGCCCCTCCCATTCCGGTGGTTTTTTATAAACATTATTATGAATCAATTTTTCCTCAAGATTCAATCCCTCAGCATAATTGCTCACTGCTGTCACAGGTCTATATAGGGGAGGCTGCAGCTTTCTTGAAAAGATTACAATAATCTGCAAAGGAAGAAGATTCAGAGTGAAGATTTGTGAGGTCAGGTCAAGTTGTTTCAACCATTAGACTAACTTTTCCTTTCAATTAATATAATTCTCACAATCGTCTTTATGCCAACAGAAAAGGAATAGTATAATTCCCAGATAAAAGATGAAAAATAAAAAAATCTCTCCAAAAACTTGAATGATATATTAAAGAACATAGCCTTTTCTGGATACGCAAGGTTTCCAAACCTTGCATTTTCTTTATTTTGAAAAACACATAGCATACTTGCCTTCCTTACCCATTGCTTGGAAATACTTGTTACCTATCACATAAAGGAATGTTGTACTTCAGAAAAACGTATCAGAACTGTAGTCAAAAGTAGAATTTTAAATCCAAGAAAGAGTTCTTTGATTCCGTGTTTGATATTCACCAGGAACAAAATTCAGTTTGATTAAGAGTTTATTCATTTGGGATTTGCAAACTAAGAAAAAGATGTATATTATGAAAACTGAATATTCCAATTTTATTCTTCAAAAAGAAGCCGTTCGAAATAGTGCTCAAGTTTGATTTTATGATAGAAATGCGGTTTGGAAAGATAGTTTACAAAATAAAATAAAGGTCACGAAAGGAATAGAAGCTGAAGGATGGAGGGAGCGGGAAGAACTAAGAGAGCCGACAGCTCTAGAAAGGGTACCTGTCCCAAAGTGGGTCTGCACGCCGCTGTCGCCTTACACAGCGCTCCTGGTAATCTCATCTACCAATTCTGGGTGGGCCCCAGGTGCAAGACTCCTAAGGAGGGAAACCACATAAAGGATTCTGTTCTCCTGATGGGAAAAGTGGTCTCTACAGGCTGCAAGCCTCTCCACCTGTTTCCTTTGGTTCCTTCTCAGTCAACTCCAACTAGGGTCCACTCGGCTGCCCAAGACCTACGTTTGCCGCGAGGTCCACTGCGGACCTAGGCAGCAAGTTTCCTGATGTTGCCAGTCGAGGAATCCTGCCCCCACGCGCTTTGCCTCTACAGCAAACTCCGCCCTACTCAGCCTATCTTGCTCGGATCCTGCCATCCTCTGGGCCCGGCTGGGGCGCAAAACTGGGCCCTTGTTAAGGCGGTTAGGAGGGATGGCGGGCACCCGCGGCAGGACCGTTAGTGCGCTCGCCCCTGCGGCGTGGGCGCGGCTGGGTCACACCTCCCATAGCGGAGCGCGGCGTGGATACCTGCAGGGGCCTCCCGGGGCGTACCCCAACTCACGCCGGTCGCCGGTGGGCTTCCATCTCCGTCCACTCGGCTTGGCCGCGCGGCTGTCCTCCCTCCCTCATCGCCTCCCGTGGGCCTCCCCAGAACACCGCTACTTGGCAGCTGGCTCACTCTCCCGGCAAACTGACCAATCCTTTTTGGAGTTCAAGATTCCCGCCGCTCCACTTGCACTACGTCGGTCCCCTCTTTTCTTTTTTTTCCCCTTTAACTTTCACCTGGGTTAGGCTATGCTGAACCTAAACTTTCATCTAGGATGTCTCTCCCAGGGGATTTGGAGAGGATTCGAAAAGCAAGTAGCCGCTGTCCCGGGTGTACGCCTACAGGCGACGCCCCGGGCGGGGAGGGGCGGAGCAGGAGGGCCTGGGTCGGCGGCGGGCGGGGCGGAGCAGCTCCCTTACGGGGAGCCCCCGGGCTCGTCCTAGCCCGGCCGCTCCTACCCTAGTACAGCTGCCAGCGAGTCCGCGGAAAAGCGGCCGGCGGGCGATGGAGACTGGGAGACACACGGCGAGAGGAGGCGGGGTTGGGGAGGCGCGGAGAGCGCGGGGGCGGAGGCTGGCAGGGGGCGCTGGAGGCTGGAGCGGTCCGTGCGCTCCCTGCGCCCGAGGGTACTGGAGGCTCTGAAGCGGCTGCCGCACCGGGGCCGGGCGGCGGCTGGGCCGGGGCGGGGGGCGCTGCCGCCGCCGGGGGCGTCGCCGGCCTCGGCCCCTTTGTTCTCGCGCGCTCCCCCTCGCCGCCCACTCCCCTGCTGTCGCGCGGCAGCGGCGGCGGCGGTGGTGGCGGCGGCGGCTCCTCCCGCCCGAAGCAGTCGGGCTCGGCGCCGGGGGCGGGAGGGGGCGGGGGGAGCGCGCCAGCCGCCGAGCGTGGGGGGCGATGGCGAAGCTCCGGGTGGCTTACGAGTACACGGAAGCCGAGGACAAGAGCATCCGGCTCGGCTTGTTTCTCATTATCTCCGGCGTCGTGTCGCTCTTCATCTTTGGCTTCTGCTGGCTCAGTCCCGCGCTGCAGGATCTGCAAGCCACGGCCGCCAACTGCACGGTGCTGTCGGTGCAGCAGATCAGCGAGGTGTTCGAGTGCACCTTCACCTGTGGCGCCGACTGCAGGGGCACCTCGCAATACCCCTGCGTCCAGGTCTACGTGAACAACTCGGAATCCAACTCCAGGGCGCTACTGCACAGCGACGAGCATCAGCTCCTTACCAACCCCAAGGTAAGGACGTCCGCCCCTGGAGCCCAGGGGCTCCAGCGAAGAATGCCTTGCTCCTGCGGAGCCCTGGAGATTTGGAGACAGCATAGGGTTAGACCCGTGCGGAGTAGTTCGGAATGGGTTCCGGTTGCTAGGAGGAGACAGGCATCGAAAGCTGTACTCAAACCCAGAGTGAGTTCATCAGGGAGCCCCAGGGATCCGGTCCTTCGGGTGGGTTTGTGCAAGTGACAATCAGTCGTGCCCCCCCAAAATCTCTTTATACACCTGTCTTGTCTGGCCTCAGATTTTGAGGCCCAGACGCAGCCGGGTCTGGCGCTTACAGGACGGGATTTGGAGAAATGCAAGCAGCAGAGAAAGTTAACTTTTCCTTCCATGAAAGCCCTTGGGCAGCGAGGATCCACCTACAGTCAGCGACGGTCCGAGCTGCAGCAAAAACTTAGATGTAATGACTTTTGTTAGGAGGTCGGGGGGGGGGGGTCTCTTAGCCCCTGGAAAGATGTTAAGAGAGATCCTTTCTTTTACCACTAAACAGACCTTTTAAACCTGGCGTCTAAAGATAAACGTGAAATTCTACGTAGGCCCATTTTGGAGGGTCCTGTGGGATGCTAGTGACTCTGTGTATCTAGGGACAATCAGGAGCGGTCTGTAGAACAGTACAACTTACTGAAAATAGAAAACCCTCAGTGAAATATACCAAACAGTCCTTTCCTGACAACTTTCGATGTCACAAGCATAAAAGAAAAGAAAATCTGGTTAGGACTCTCGGGCTGGAGAGCTGAGGAGACTCAGAAAACTGTTCCCAGTGGAGAAAAATACTTATAAAAAGCAGTGAACTAATTGAGCTTCCTAGTGCATCTGCTTCTGCAGGAAGGGTTTTGTTTCTTCCTTTGGTCTTTCCTATTATCTTTGTTGCTTAACTATCAAAGTAAGGGTGTGTGTGTGTTTTTAAAAGTTACTGACACTTTTTCTCTTTGTGAGGGCCCTGCCTGAACACCAAGCAGGAAAGCGGTCCAAAAGAAAATGAACTATGTGTTCACAGGATAACTTTGTATTAAATGTGGCAAATTGCATTTATATTTGTCTCCCAAAAAATTCTGAATTAATATTTTAAAGTATTTAAAACAAACTTACTATTGCTGTGTAGTAAAATTCATGATCTTTTCTTCAAAACAGGAAATCCTTGAATATGAGAAAAGAAAAATAATTACATTTTAGAAGTAAGACTCTTCTTAGAAAAATGCTCATGCTAACAAATTAATATTCATTTGCCTTAAAATGAAGATAATACAAAGAAATTAAGAAATATAGGAGTAAGAACATAGAATGCAGAATTTAGAATATGATGTTCAAGCTCATGAAGAAGTGAAAATTTCTCAAAGACATGTTATAAATTAGTCTGCTTAATGCTTAGTTATATTTAAAAAGAAATATCAGGGTTTTAAAAACTATTTTTTCATTATCAAACCGGTAATATAAAAAAAGGGTGCCAAGGAGTAGTAATGATTTAGAAATTATATGATAGTTTATCATTTAGTTTTTACAGTTGGTAAAACATTGCTAATTACTTGAAGACTGTGGTTTAGTCACTAATAAATTAATTATATGTATGTACATGTATGTGTATATACATGTATATATATATATATATGTATATACATGTATATATATATATATATATATATATATATATCAGTAAATGATTAGTATCTAACCACGACATTAACAAATTAGAATTTGCTACAGGAAGGCTGCTTCACAATTTCCAGGCAATTATTCAGGATCTGGCAGAAAAGGTAAATTGAAATCATTAGGACATTGATTTTTAAATCACTGGAAAGCAATCACAATTGTTTTATGTAATACCAAGATATTTCTCTCTGTGTCTGTTTCTCTCTCCCCTCCCCCCCTCTCTCAAATAATCTGGTATTTTCCAGTATCAGTTCGGAACTCAGCAATCGTTATTTTAAAGAAGTACCTGAACAAAATCACATCTTATGAAGGGAAGTATTCAGGAAATGACAGAACAGGAAGATGATATATTTATGTTACAAAAAGTGAACAACATCTCTATCAACTTAGGCCAAGTTTCCTCAGTCAAACCAATATTTCTCTCTTTATCCAGATGACAGGGTGTTGTGGCACATATAGGACATAAATTTGCTTTTCAACATCACCTTTTTATTTTTGATCAATTAAATACTCAATTTGGAAATTTTTGTAAGCAATTTGTGTTGAAAAAATTCAGTGCAACTACAATATTGTGGGAGTCAAGTACATGAGCGGATTGTTTACCCAGTGTCCTTGCAATTAGATAGTGTCCCCTGCCCATGCAGTTGCACCTTGGCCCTCTAGACCTTTTCTTGCCTTCCCTTACTTACCTCTTTAATGGAGGTTTAATTTTCCGACCCATTCCTTTCATTCAATAGATCCCAGCCACCTTCCACCTTCTCTTCACATCCCACCACCACAGGAAACCACTTAGGAAATCTCTTAGAAAAATAGAACAAGCACTTTTTCTTCTCCCTTGAATTTGCTGCATTAATCACAATAAAAGACAGGACAGGGAAAGAAGTTTACAAATGTATAACTTCATAAGCCATAAACTACTAAAGATGTTGATTTTTGACTAATAATTTCTTTAAAATTAAGTTCTCTTCAGTTTACTTACATTTTTCTTCAAGTCCTTATTCTCTAAAGCAGTCACTGTATCTATCATGTAACGTAGTATTCAAGGCAAGTAATTATCCACGAGAGATGACATGTTCTGAGGATTAACCATAGTGAAATCTAAATTTGGGGTTCACTTTCTCTTACTACTCTCCCCATCCCTCCCCTGTCCCTGTCACACCACTGTCTCTTTGTAACTCAGGGGTTAAGTGTGCCAAGACCTTGGGTTCTCAACTACGGTTGCACAGTGGAATTATCTGGGAACTTTAAAAAGAAATTCTTATGCTCGGGTCCAACGCTCAGAGATTTCAACCTTCAGAGATGTCTTGGGTGGGGCCTGGGTATTGGTGTTTTTATTCGGAGTTCTTCTCGTGATTCTAATAGGTAGATAAGAAATGAAAACCACTGTTTTGGACAGTGACCTCATCTACTGTTTAAGAAAAACAACAAAAGGACTCATGTAATTGATATTTGTGTTTTCGGGATAAAAGATCTTGTTGACACTACTGAAGACAGGAGGTTGATATAAAAAGAGAAACCCAAGGAAATTCTTAAGGGAAGGAAGAGAATAATTTAAAATTAGGTGGAAATGATCATTTAAAATTAGTTTAAGTGAAATGAACTCATGCAATTCCAGACGTTTGGATTTGCATCAATATATACATTGGATGGCAAAGAAAAGATGAATTTTTTAACCTCATTCTTTTTTTTTTCTTTTTTCTTTTTTTGTGGTGATGGGTGCTATATTCTTATATGTGGTGCTATATTCTTATATGAGGGATAAGAGAGAGCTGGTGATTAGAGACCACATGTTTAATTTTGTTTTGATTTTTTTTTTCTTCCACTGATGATAAAAACCTAGAAACAAAGGATAAGTCTGTTTCTAAGAAACTGGTACTCTACAAGTGACAGAAATACATTGGCGAGGAAAACTTAGGTGGGAATGAAAAAGGCTTTGGGCTTTAAGTACCATCCCCTGATGCTGTAGGTACCAGCTACATAAGCTGTAAGCACTGTGGCTTCTATGGCTTCTTGGAATTCTTCAGGTCCACATTGGTGCACCCATCCCCAGCACACAATTAGACAGTGTGGGCTGCTGGAGTTCATTTGTGGACTCCTTTTTTTGTAACATATGTTTAATTTGTTACATTTTGTGCTCTACAGAGTCCATCTCTCCTCTCAAAACTACTTAGTAAAAGGCTCTGCAGGGTTGTGACTTCTCTGTATCAGTAATACAGTCTTTATTTCTACATGAAGAAGTGGCTTTCCTTGTTTTTTTTTTTCTTCTAGTGAGTATAATGAATAATATTTGGTGTAAACTTAAAATTCAATTGATCAAATAATTTTTCTTTATCTATTATGATCAAAGAACCAAGAAAGAAACCAGAGGTCATACAAAAATGAGTATTTAACAAAATAGTGTCTACTCTGTGACATGTGTGCTTCTAGGATCTGAGTCTAGAACAGATTGAAATGAAGTCGGTGGCCTCATGGAACTTACATTTTCGTGCAGGGTAACAGACAAGAAGTTAATTTATAATGTTATGAAATGATAGATGGGTAAAGAAAATTCAGGCAGGGTAAGGGAATAGACAGTGATGGGAGAAGCAAAGGGCTGCTCTCTGGGGACAGGATGCTCCAAGACCACCGGCCTGATGATATCTGCACAGACACCCAGAGAAGGTGAGGCATATGAAGAATCTGAAAGGAGATAAAGCATCAAATCTCATGGCTATCTGGGGAAAGAGCATTCCATAGGCTGAGCAAACAGTAAGTGCAAAGGCCCTGAGACAAGTGGCTGCCAGGTCTGGGTGAGAAACAGTGAGGACAGCGCTGAGGTTGGATCACAGTGAGCGGGGCAAAGAACAGAGGCAGATGATTAAGGTCCCCAGAACAAGACAACTTTGGGTTTTATTCTAAATTTGATGGTGAGCACCTGACCTTGAGCAGGGCTGAGATCAGACTCAGACTTTGTAAAGATGTAAATGATTCTTTTGGTTGATGAGTTAAAAATGCAAAGTATGTGCACACATACTCACTGTGAAGAGCAGGAGGGACAAAGGCAAGTTCAGAAACAGGGTTCAATAGAACAGATAAAAGATGGTGGTGGCTGAGATCCATGGATAACTTTGGTAAAATTCACCGATAGGTTGAATATGAGAACTGAGGGAAAGAGAAGTCAAGTATGACGCCAAAATTGTGGCAAGCACAGCTGGATGAATGGAGGGGACGGTCCTTTTGTTAGTTGGGGGAAACTAGAGGAGAAGTGGGTTTGGAGGAGTGTGGGTGAGAATCAAGGTTACTGTTTCACATCTGCCCACCGGATGTACACATGAGGAAGCCCTTCAAGGAGGTTATTATCTAGCAGAGGAGGTAAGAACATAGGTAACTATCAGAGGAGGCAGAATGTCCAGTTCCACAGGGAGGCCCCAGCAATATGGTATGATCATTGAGAAGGAAAAGGAGAAAACTTCATAAAGAAACATTTTCCATGAGTCTTGCTGAGGAAATTTTTATGTTGGTGCTGAGGAAAGGTAAGGAGAAATGACGAGAACATCAAGTAAGAGAAAATGCTGGAAGCAAGGCCAAGAGCTGTGTGGTATGGGATGTGTTGGGGGGTCCCCAGGTAGACTGGCATGCCCCAAACACAGGCTCCATAAAAATCTTGGGGGAAAAGCAGGAGATTAAACTAGGGCCAGTAGTGTAAAGGTCCTTTACAGGCAGGACAAGTTTGATGGACACTAAGGGGCCTTGACAGGAAGAATAATGTACCCCTTCTCAAAGATGTTCACATCCTAATCCTTAAAACCTGCAAATATCTTCTGTTTCATAGCAGAGGAGAATTAAGGTTGCAGATGGAGTTAATGCTACAAATCAGGGAGATTGTCCTGATTTATACACACAGGCCCACTATAATCACAAGGGGTTCAATGTGGAAGACACGGGCAGAAGGGGAGGTCAGAGGAATGCAATTAGAAAGACTCAACTAGCCATTGCTAGTAGCTTTCAGCCAAGGAGTATAGGCAACCTCTTTTTACAAGGAAGTGGGAATAGGCAAAAAAAATAAATTCTCCCCTAGACCTCCAGAAAAGAATGCAGCCTAGATGGAGTCTTGATTTTAGCCCAGCGGGATCCACTCTGGACTTCTGACCTCTAAAATTCTAAGAGTAAATTTGTAGGTTGGTTTTATTTGTTTGTTTAAATCCAGGGGTGCTTGACCACTGAGCCACATCTCCAGCCCTTTTTATTTTTTTTATTTTGAGACATGGTCCTGATAAGTTGCTTAGGGCCTCACAAAGTTGCTGAGACTGTCTTTGAACTTGCAGTCCCTCCCGCCTCAGCCTCCCAAACCACCAGGATTCCAGGAGTGCACAACTGTGCATGCCCAGCTCTTCTGTTCTTTTAAAATAACAGTGATATAATTGCAAATCATTAAATTAATTACATGGATTTTGAAAATTTTTGCAAATAAATGAATTTGAATAAATTCACTTTATGTATTTTATTTGCTTTCTTAAGTAGCAGAATCCAGCAAATTAGGTCTCTAGAAGCTCTGGATACTGAAGCACATGCAAAGAAATATCTCGACTTATATATCATCTAATTGATATATAAGATCAAATGAAGTTTGAAACCTTATCCGATGTCCAGTTTACTAATTCTAACTTAACCATATTACAGCAGCATGTGTTGATGTTCTGTTTCATTGGAGAAAGCTAAATTCTAGAAAGTAGAATTTTAATCCTTTTTTCTTTGTAATAAAGTTATTATGTAGTTATTTTTGTCAGAACAACTTTATTTTAAAATAGATTTAAAGAACTGAAAACCAGACGATAATACTTGTGAGAGCTAAATTCTCAGTTCTATTATAATTACCTTTTATTTTCTCTATTTCAAGGATAAAAATGGCAATAAAATTTATCATTATTTTCCTAAGACCTGCTTCTATTGGAGTCTTTTATTTCTATCAATAGTACATCATTCCCTCCTATTAATACTTATTTTTTTAACTTTCCTTGACATTTAGTCAAGACAGTTATCTTTTGCTTTGATTATTACAATGCCTCTTCACTGTCCTTGTATTTAATATATTTCTTCTTCTATATTGGTGGTTCTCAAAGTATTATCAGTGCGCTAGCAGCACCAGCATCACCCCTAGAATTCCTGTCCCACCTGTGACCAACTGAAGAAATTCCACCCACATTCTGTGTTGAAGTTTGAGAATTTGCAGAGTTAAAAAAAATAAAAAAGTAAATAAACCAAGCACTAAGGGGGGGGGGGAATTAATATAAACAAACAATCCTAAATAAGACAACAAAAGAGAGAAGAAAGAATTTAGGCAGATGGAACAAGTAAAAAAAAATATTATTAGATTTAGACCTAAAGATATAAGTAATTATATTAAATATAAATGGACTAACTCCTCTAATTAAAATACAGAGATTGGTAGACTTGAAAAATCAAACCCAAGTATATTTGGTTCAAGAATACCAACCAAAAAATGGCAATGGATGTATGTAGCTATTCTTCCAAAGAAGGTGTATAAATGACCAAAAAGCACATGAAAATATGTTCAACATAATTAGTTAAAACAAAAACACAATGAGATATCATTTCAAACCCAACAGAATGGCTATTTTTAAAGACAATAAGAAGTATTGTTGAAAGTGTATAAATCACACATTACTTGCAAGAATAAATACAGCCACATTGGAAAACAATTTGCCAGTTTCTCAAAAACCTAAACATAGAATTAACATATAACCCAGCAACTCCAGCAACTCCATTCCTAGGTGTACTCTGCAGAGAAATGAAAACAGATGTCCACACAAAAACTTGAACGTGACTCTTTGTAACATTACAACCCAAGCATCTGTCAACTGATGAATGGATAAATAAAATTTGCTATATCAATACAACAGAAAATTATTTGGCTATAAAAAGGAATGAAGTTTAATACTTTCTACAATATGGATGCACCTTGAAAACACACCAAGTATAAGAAGCCAGACACAGAAAACTACACATTTTATAATTCCATGGGCATAAAATGTTGAGAATATGGAAATTGATAGACTGAAAGTAGACTTGTGGTTGCTTAGAGCTGGGGAGTATAGGATAATTGTATTTGACAGCTAAAAGATACAGAGTATCTTTGATGTGATGAAAATACTCTAAAATTGATATTGGTGATGGTTGCACACCTCTGTGAATCTCCTAAAAACCTTTAAATTGTATGTATAATTAAATGGTTGAGTTGATGGCATGTGAATTATATTTCAATAATTCAAAATTATATTTCAATAATTCAAAATAATTCCCAAAAATAATAACAGGAGATTTGCTCTACAAATTTTGGCATTTTAAATAATTTCTTAAGAGTTGTTTTTTTTAATATTTAATTTTTAAATTTGTTCTTTTTAGTTATAAATGACAGTAGAATGTGTTTTGACATATTATACATATATGGAATATACCTTCCCATTCTTGTGCTTGTACATGATGTTAAGTTACATCGGTCGTGTATTCTAATATGAATATAGGAAAGTTAGGTCTAATTTATTCTAGTGTCTTTCTCATTCCCATCCTCCCTCCCTTCCCTTCATTTCTGTTTGTCTAATCCAATGAACTTCTGTTCTTTCCTTCCATCCCTTATTGTGTGTTAGCTTCCACATGTCAGATAGAACATTTGGTCTTTGGTTTTTTGGGATTGGCTTATTTCACTTAATGCAATACTCTCCAATTCCATCTATTTACTGGAAAAATGCCATGATTTAATTCTTTTTTATGGCTGAGTAATATTCCTCTGTGTGTGTATACTACATTTGTATGTGTGTACATACAAATGTATACTACATATGTATGTGTGTGTGTGTGTATATACACACACACTTCATTTGTGTGTGTGTATATATATATATACACACACACTACATTTTCTTTGTCCATTCATCTGTTGAAGGGCACTAGGTTGGTTCCATAATTTAGTTATTGTGAATTGAGCTGCTATAAACATTGAGGTGACCATGTCACTGTAGTATGCTGATTTTAAGTCCTTTGGGTATATTCTGAGGAGTGGCATAACTGGGTCAACTGTTGGTTCCATTCCATGTTTTATGAGAAATCTCCATACTACTTTCCCTAATGGTTGTACTACTTTGTAGTCCCACAAGCAATGTATGAGTACCTTTCTCCCCACATCCTCGCCAACATTTATTAATTGTATTTTTGTTAATTGTCATTCTGACTGGAGTGAGGTGAAATCTCAGCATGATCTAATTTGTATTTCTCTAATTGCTGGAGATGTTGAGCATTTCTTCATGTAGTTGTTGACTGATTTTACTTCTGTGAAGTGTCTGTTCAGTTTCTTTACCCATATATTGATGGGATTGTTCATTTTTTTGGTGTTAAGTGTTTTGAGTTCTTTGTATTTTCTGGAGTTTAATGCTCTATCTGAGGTGCAGATGGCAAAAATTTCTTTCTGCTTACATTCTTGATCGTTTCCTTTGCTGTGAAGAAGCTTTCTACTTTGATATCGTCCCATTTATTGATTTTTGATTTTACTTCTTGTGCTTTAGGAGTTTTATTGAGGAATTTGGTTCCTAAGCCAATATGATGGAAATTTGGACCTACTTTTTCTTCTAGTAGGTGCAGGGTCTCTGGTGTAATGCCTGGGTCCTTTGAGTTGAGTTTTGTGCAGGGTGAGAGATAGGGGTTTAATTTCATGTTGTTACATATGGATTTCCAGCTTCATTTGTTGAAGAGGCTATCTTTTCTCCAATATGTTTATGGCACCTTTGTGTAGTATGAGATAACTGTATTTATGTGGATTTGTCTCTGTGTCTTCTATTTTGTTCCATTGGTCTTCGTGTCTGTTTTTGTGTCAATACCATGCTGTTTTTGTTCCTATCACTGTATAGTATAATTTAAGGTCTGATATTGTGATGCTTCCTGCTTCACTTTTCTTGCTGAGGATTGATTTGGCTATTCTGGGCCTCTTGTTTTTCCAAATGAATGTAATGACTTATTTTTCTATTTCTAGGAAGAGTGTCATTGGAATTTTAATAGGGATTGCATTAAAACTGTGTAGAGTGTTTGGTTGTCAAACACAATATTTGACAGTATTTATTCTGCCTGTCCGAGAACATCAGAGACCTTTCCATCTTCTAAGGTCTTCTTCGGTTTCTTTCTTTAGTGTTCTGTAGTTTTTATTGTAGAGGTCTTTCACCTCTTTTGTTAGGTCATTCCCCCATTTTATTTTGGAAACTATTATCAATGGGATAGTTTTCCTAATTTCTCTTTCAGTTGATTCATCACTGTTGTATAGGAACACAATTGATTTATGGGTGTTAATTTTATATCCTGCTACTTTGCTGACTTCATTTATGAGTTCTAGAACTTTTCTGGTAGAGTTTTTGGGTCTTCTAAATATAGAATCATGTCATTATCAAATAGGTAAAGTTTAAATTCTTCTTTTCCTATCTGTATCCCATTAATTTCTTTCTTCTAATTGCTCTGGCTATAGTTTCAAGGGCAATGTTGACTAGAAGTGGTGAAAGAAGGCATCCTTGGCTTCTACTAGTTTTTAGAGGGAATGCTTTCATTTTTTTCCCATTTAGAATGATGTTGGTTTAGGTTTTTAAATGTTGAGGTATGTTCCTATTATCCCTAGTTTTTCTAGTGTTTTGAACATGAATGGATGCTGAATTTTGTCAAATGCTTTTACTGCATTTATTGAGATAATCAGGTGATTCTTGTCTTTAAGTCTGTTGATGTGATGAATTATTTTTATTGTTTTCTGTATGTTGAACCAACCCTGCATCCCTGGGGTGAACCCCATTTGATCATGGTGAACTATTGTTTTAATATGTTTTTGTATGTGATTTGCAAAACATTTTAAGGATTTTTGTATATATCTTCATCAGGGGTATCGATCTGAAGTTTTCTTTCCTTGATGTGTCTTTGTCTGGTTTTGGTATCAGGGTGAGAGTAGCTTCATCAAATGAGTTTGGAAGGGTTCCCTCTATTTTTTCTATTTCATGTAATAATTTTCTATTTCATGTATTAATTTGAGGAGGGTTGTTGTTAGTTCTACTTTGAAGGCCTGGTAGAACTCCGCCAAAAATGTGTCTGGTCCTGGGCTTTTCTTTGTTGGTAGGCTTTTGAAGGCATCTTCAATTTCATTGCTTGGCCTGATTCAATTTGGGTAAGTCACATGTGTCTAAAAATTGACAATGTCTTTATGTTTAAATTTTCTATGTCCTGTTTCAATTCAGATAATCATACATCTCTAGAAATTTGTCAATGCCTCCAAGATTTTCTATTTTATTAAGAGTATAAATTTTCAAAGTAATTTCTGATTTTCTTCTGTAGTTCAGTAGTGTCTGTTGTGAAGTTTTTTTTTCATCACAAATCTTAGTGATTTGAATTTTTCTCTTCATTAGTTTAGCTAAGGGTTTATCAATTTTATTTATTTTTTCAAAGAACTGTCTTTTTGTTTAATTGATTTTTTTTGAATTTTTTGTTTCAATTGCATTGGTTTTGGCTCTCATTTCAATTATTTCCTGTCTTCTACTGCTTTTTGGTATTGATTTGTTCTTCTTTTTCTAGGGCTTTATGATACAATGTTAGGTTATTTATTTATTTATTTCTGTTCTTTCAAGGAATGAGCTCAATGCAATGAAATTTTCTCTTAGGACTCCTTTATAGTGTCCCAGAGATCTGGGGATTGAACGCAGGGCCTTATACATGTGAGGCAAGCACTCTACCAATGGAGCTATAGCTCCAGCTCCAACCTCTAAGTATTTTTTAAATTTCATTCCTGATTTCTTCTATTATCCATTTGTTATTCACTAGCATACTTTTTAGTCTCCAATTGTTAGAGTACCTTCTATTTTTTATTTTATCATTCATTTCTAATTTTATTCCATTATGATCTGTAGAATGCAAGGTTCATCCCCCCCCCCCCCCCATTGGCTAAGAGTTGCTTTGTGGACTAAGGTATGGTTTATTTTAAAGAAGGATCCATGTGCTGCTTAGAAGAAAGAGTATGCAGTCATTGATGGATGAAATATTCTGTGTATGTCTGTTCACTCTGAATTGTCAATTATATTTTTTAGATCTATTGCCTCTTTATTTATTTTTCCTTTGGAGGATCTATCCAGTGGTGAGAGAGGTGTGTTAGAGTCATCCAGTGTTATTGTGTTGTCATCATTTGATTCTTGAAATTGAGAAGGGTTTATTTGATGTATGTAGATACTCCAATGTTTGGGGCATAAATATTTATGATTGCTAGGCCTTGTTGATGTGTAATTCCCCTAAGCAGTATGAAATGTCCTTCTTTATCCCTTCAGATTAACTTTGGCTTGATTTCCACTTTATCTGATATGAGGATAGAAATCCCTGCATGTTTACGAGATCCATGTGGATGATATGTTTTTACCTATTCTTTACTTGAAATCTGTGGATGTCTTTGCCTATGAGGTGAGTCTCTTGGAGACAGCATATTGTTGGGTCTTGTTTTTCAATCCAATCTGCAAGTCTATGTCTTGATTGATGAGTTTAGGCCATTTACATTCAATGTTATTATCGAGAAATAATTTTTATTCTCTGTCATTTCGATTTATTTCTGGTTTTTACTTTGAATTAGTTTCTCCCTTGATTGATTATTCTTCTAGTGTAGTTCCTCCCCTTGCTGATTTTTTCACTTTTATTTTTCATTTCTTCTTCATGAAATATTTTATTGAGAATGTTTTATGGTGCAGGCTTTCTAGTTGTGAATTCCTGTAGCTTTTATCATGGAAGGTTTATATTTCATCAACGATTCTGAACTTTTATTTGCTGGGTATAGTACTGGCTGGCAAACATTTTCTTTCAGAGGTTGGTATATGTTATTCCAAGACCTCTGAGCTTTGAGGGTCTTGGTTGAGAGATCAACTGAGATCTAGATTGGTTTCCTTATAAATGTTACCTGTCATTTTTCTCTGTCATCCTTTAAAATTCTATCCTTATTTTGTATGTTAGGTATTTTCATAATAATATGCTTTGGTGTGGATCTGTTGTAATTTTGAATATTTGGGATCCTCAAGTGTCCTGAAGTTGATTTTCCATTTCATTCTTTAGGTTTGGGAAATTTTCTGATATTATTTCATTGAAAAGATTGTACATTATTTTGGTTTGTATCTCAAAACCATCCTCTATTTTGGTAAATCTTGTATTTGGTCTTTTCATGTTATCCCATATTTCTTGGAAGTTCTATTTATAGTTAACATCTTTTCTCCACTGTCAACTTTGTTTTCATTGCCTGAAACTCTGCCTTCTAAGTTGTTTAGTTTGTTGGTTATGCTTTCTTTCTTTCTTTTTTTTTTAAAGAATGATTTTTTAAGTAGTTGATGGACCTTTATTTATTTATATGTGGTGCTGAAATTTGAACCCAGGGCCTCATACATGCCAGGCAAGCATTCTACCACTGACCCACAACCCCAGCCCCACTGTTGGTGATGCTTTCTATTGCACTTTTAATTTGGTTTATCGATTCCTTCACTTCTTTGATTTCTGCTTGATATTTTTTCAGAATCTCTCTTTGTTGAAATGATCTTTCACTTCCTGTATTTTCTCTCTGATTTCACTCCTTACATTGTCCTTTGCCTCAAAGATCAGTTTAACTATGTACATCCTTAAATCTTTCTTTGAAAATTCTTCCATTGTTGTGTCAGTGGATACTATAATTGATGCATCTTGGTTTATTTAAGGCCATTTGTTCCCTTGATTTCCCATGATGTTTGTGTGTCTACCAATCTAATGGTATAGATCTGAGGCAGCAGAGTTTCTGCCCTGTGGATTTGTAGTGTCCCTGAAGATTTCCAGTACCTCACCATTTAGGGGGGCATAAATAATAACAACAACCCATACAAACAGTATACAGCAGTAAATCAAATAGTTTCTGCCATGGCATCTACAATGATAAATTGTCACAATAAAAAGAAATGATATGATCAGTTATTGCTCACAGTAAAAATAGTTAAGTTTGCAAAAGGGTTAACAGTTTTGAATGGTGGATTGGATGAGAACAGATATGATGTAGGATCTGATCATTATGATGTAGGAGGAGAGAAGATAGAAGTAATTAAAGGAAGAGTGAAAGAAAGAATGATAGAGATTGGCTTGCTGAGAAGCTCCCTGTCTGCTTTCTTGATTTTTCATGCCATGAAGAAGCCAGGAAAGCAACCTTCTCTATTGCACCATCTTGAAACTCCCAGAGATTTCTTATCCAGTAAATGATGTTACAACTCCCTATTATTTTGAAAAAAAAATTAAATATTAATTTTGAAAATAAAAGTTGTTTGGAAAGAATTATTATTTTAAAATTATTTTGAAAAATAGTTAAATAAAAGTATGCATTTAATTGCAATTAAAATTACAGTTTTGATGAAATGACATTTTAAAAGTATAAAGACAGATTTATGGAAGTATAAATAAAGTTTCGGTAAATACTTAGATAACTTTTTTTTTTCCCATACCAAGGATTGAACTCAGGGGCACTTAACCACTGAGCCACATCCCCGGCCCCATTTTGTATTTTATTTAGAGACAGGGTCTCTCACTGAGTTGCTTAGAGTCTTGCTTTTGCTGAGGCTAGCTTTGAACTTGTGATCTTCCTGACTCAGCTTAGATAACTTTTTTGGGGTGGGCAAAGCCTTTCTAAACATGACACTCAAGGTGTCAGCAGGACTATGTGTCCCTGAATATTCTAGAAACACATCTTTGTTTCTTACTAGCTGAAGGTTGCCTGCATTCCTTGGCATTCCTTGGCTTGCAGCTGCATCAGTCCAGTTTCTGCCTCTGTCTTCCCATGGCTCTCTTCTCTACATGTCTCTGTTTCTTCTTCTACTCTTATAATAAAGACACCAGTCAGTAGACTTAGGACCCATCCCAATGCACTGTGGGCCTCAACTACTTATATCTGAAAAGATCTTATTTTCAAATAAGATCACATTCCAAGGTTCCAGGTGGACATGGATTTGAGGGTGGTCACTGTTCTCTGCATGCGTATGCTGTGTGCCTCAGTAATACTACATCTGGCAGTATATCATAAGGGAAAAAAATTACAGAAAGATATAATTGTTGAAAGATATAAATATATTAGTTGCAGCATCACATTTCACATGCAAAACATCTGAAACAACCTAAATATCTAATAAGGTACTATTATTATTATTATAATGTGTGTACTATAAATGTATATTATATCTACTATTAAATAGATACACATTATATGAATGATGAAATATTATGCATAGAATTTATGGAAGAAATACATGTTTTACAATAAAAGGATTTTTGTTAGTGATGAAAAAGTAGATTACAAAACAGTGTGATTCCATATTTGAAAAATAAAAATGTTTGTTTTTATGTATGTATACACCCTCCCCCCACCTCTGCCCCCCCCACACACAGATTTTCTCTCTTTCTTTGTAACTTCTTCCGTTATGTGTGATTTTTAGCTACATTATTCTTGGATAAATAATAGTAACAGGGCTTCAGTTGAAAAATGCAAGAGGATGTGAGATTTGGTTTGGGGGTTCATGTAAATTTAAAATTTGTATATGGAAGCAGACAATATACAAAGGAAAGATAAATGACAAGATGAAAAGCACACACCATTGATTTTATTTTTGATTACCTGTAGCTTCTAAATTTTCTCCAATAAAGATAGCTTATTTTTGTGGTGAGAGAAAACCCAGAAGCATTACTTTAAGTGCTCTGTGAAAGACTAAATAATGCAACTGGGCTCTTGATGTCTCTGACTTTCTCCATTCCATACTCTTCATAACTGGTGGAAAATGCCTACTTGTACAAATCATTACAGGTCACATTACTCAAAAGGATCTGTAGTCATTAATTGGGCAGTTCTTTATTGAGCACCTGCCACAGGCAAGCTCTGCTCTGAGTTCTGAGAATGCAGTCAGCATGAGCATAACCCCCTGCTGGGTTGGAGCTTGCTCCTGGTGCCATCTTTGGAAGGCATCACACAGTGCTGTGGTGGGTGCATTTGCTGCTTAGTTTTAAGGTATCTGCCTCCCCATCCCTGGAGCTTGCTTCCATTCAGCTTTATCTCCCATACTCTTCGGATGTACTGAAAGTTTTCTTGTGACTCATATCAAACACCTTGCCCTTCAGTGTTTCTCAATTAATGTTTATTTGATTTTGCAGAGCAGCTATTACAGAAAAGTAACAACACAAATTTATGGTATTAAAATTTTGCAGGACTTCGAAATGCCCATTGGAGATGTGCTGAGCATCTTCAAGTACTGCAGAATTGTCTTTGTTTTCAGAAAGATGAATTCAGATGTGCATTCTCAGCAGGTTGTTACCAAGGAAGTCTTCTTTAAAAACACAAAATCAGAAACTAGAATGAGGAAATAACTACAAATACAGGAAAAGTTAAAATAATTTCAAGTGAATAATCAATTCTATGCTAATAAGTTTGAAAACCTAGGTGAGATGGTGATTCTCTAGAATAATTCAAACTTCCAAAATAAAACAATCCCATAGAGACTACTCACCATAGAGGAAATAGAGAAAGTTCTCAAGGAACCATAATTGTAAATGTTTCCAGGTCAATTGTGTGAAAATAGGGAACTTAACCCTGCTTTAAACTATGCCAGATAACATAGAAATAGTAAAACTTCCCTATTCTTTTATAATTTTAGGATTACATTAAAATAAAAACTCATTATAATATATGAAAATTACCAGATAGTGTCTCTTAATAATATTTTACTTAATGTCCTACATGAAATAATAATAGTAATCTTGGTGTTAGAACTACCAGAAGTTTTAAACTTTAATTTTGTTTATTTATATTTTCTAAAACATTTTTCCAGAGTCACATACCTCATCCTATAAGCCTGAGCCCACACGATAGTAGTGGTGGTTTTGTTTCAGTGATTACAATGTCTGCAGATAATGGTTCTGCCATTGAAGCAGTGACAGGAGTAAACATCAAGGATGAATAAACAACATGAATCAGCAAAAGGACTTGTTTTGGACTTGTTTTGGACTTTGCAGTGACTAAGTGACTTTTTAGTTGTAAACATGTTTTGGTTATAGGATGACTAGATAGTATGCCCATGTTAGATAAGTTGATGATGTAACTAGGTAGTGTGCTTATGTTAGATAAGTTAGACATAAACAAGTTTGTTGTAAACATATAGAGTATATAAGCGCGAGGGAAACTCCATGTATTTGCTCACAATCAACTCTCATCGCCTGAGAGTAAGATCGTGCAGTGTGAGCCAGTCACCTCGTGTATTGCTTTGTGTGGTGTGCGAATAAACCAGCATTTCAAAAGGCAATCGAGTTCGTGCTTGGTGTTCGCGTACGTCGCGGTCCGGGGTCCAGTGTAGATATCCGGAAGGGAACTCCTGGTAACCAGACAAGGCTGAGAAGCTGCTCGTGACAAGCAGGTCTAATTGTATTAATTTTCACAGATTGATTTCATAAAAATTACATATTGCTAGGTAGGAAATGTAGCTAACACACCAGAAATTAAATCAAGATAGACAAATGAGGGGGTGTGCATTGTGTGACCAAGATTTAATTTCCTCACTATATTCTTTACCATCAGGGAGAAAATGACTAAAATGGTCAGAGATCATTGATGGTCCCTTCACAGGAAAGAAACGACTTAAAAACAAAAATGAAAGCAAGAAGCCTGTGGTTTACCCATCAGAAAGTTTCTTGGTAGCAAGTTTTGTTTGTTTTTGTTTTTTTAAGAATGGGGAAAGATGGTCTGTAAAGCCCTGGTATACAGTCTCTTTGGAACACTACAGTTGTAATTTATGAAGATGTACACTCTTTCATTCTATTCTTAAACATGTATGCCTAGATGCCTGTGAAAATGAGTTTGTTTCTTCTTTGTAATTGCTTACAAAAAAAAAAAAAAACCTAGTAAATTTTTAATGTTTTTCATTTGAGGACCAATTAATAAATTTAGTACAGCTATGCAGGGGTCTTCAAAGAAAAATGAGCTGGATCTCCCCATGCAGATAAGAAAGCGAATGGTCTGTTAGCAAATGAAAGAACAAAGAGCAAGACCCAGGAGAGTGCTCACCTTCATGTTAAAACACAGTGTAGAAAGTGCCAGGAGGAATCACAAGTGGCTGCTAAGCACCACTGCGTGGGGACGAGGGTCACTGAGGGGAGGCATTTCATCTCATATAACAGTTTCCACTGTTTGCATCTTTACCTGGTATATCCATTATGCTTTCTTGTATTTGGTTTCCTCATCTACAATATGAAGATTATGATACCTGTCTTCCTGGGTTATGAAGATTGTGAGGTAATATGTGGAAAGCATTCAGAATAGTGCTTCACACTTTGATGAACAATGGCTAATGTTATTTGAAACATAGTTTAAAAAACCAGATAGTACTGCAGCTTTATTTGGGGGCGAGTGTAGGATACCTCTTCCCCATGCCCTTTTGCTACCTAGAGACAACTGCTTTTGCCTGTTTTATTTATTATTATTATTATTTGCTATTATTTAGCTTCATGTTTTTAAACAACAGTTTCCCGGATGTGGACATTTTAGATACTGTTGAAGTTGCCTATGACAGAACGTGAGGATTTAGTTTCCTTACAACATCCCATTCTACCCTATTTTTTTTAAGAAGTTTTTTTAAATTGATTTTTTAAAAAATAAATGACAGCGGAATGTATTACAATTCTTGTTACACATGGAGAGCATAGTTTTTCATATCTGGTTGTATATAAAGTATGTTCACACCAATTCGTGTCTTCATACACGTACTTTGGATAATGATGTCTCCATTCCACCCTATTTTTATTTCCTTCATCCTTTAAGTATAATTCTATTACAGTGATTGGCTGAATTAATATTGAGTGTTTAACTTATTTTTAACAACGTAATGTCCCGTTCATTTCTGTAACTTCCCTGGAGCTCATAATCATCCTTTAAAATTTTTTCTTACTTTGCTATGTACCTTTCTCTTAATTTTCCAAAATTCCCCCACATTAAAAAATTATATAAAATCCCTCTGTCTTATAGTTATTCACAACAGGTAATCTTTTTTTCCACATTTTTTTCCCCTCTCAATTTCTTGAGACATCTTCTCTGGAACGTTTCAGCCTGCTGCCCAAATTGAACTGGATGCACCTGAGACCTATTGCATCTCTCCTGTGTCTGGTATCCTGCCTTCTTGACTCCAAACCTTCCTCTTTCTTGGTTTATTCCCTTGGGCTCTTTGTTTATTTTTGGAATCCTTCCTGAGAAAGGGTGTATGTATATATAATTTGTAAATCTTAGTGTCAACCAGTTATGATTCCAAGACTTTAACACATGCTAAGTTATTTAATAAAAACACAGTTCATTGTTTGTTAGCCAGCCCTCATAAACAACATCATTGTTCTTAACAGAAATAAATAATCGGATGTTCTGTCCAAAATTATGCTCACTGAATGCAAAATTGTTTCACCCATCAAAACTGATCATAGGTTTTACTTATTCCCTAGCACGCTGCAGAGTCATCTGGGAGTATACATATACATATAAAGAAAAACAGGCCTATATTAAAATTGCAGCTGGGGAAGGTGGTAGTACAGAAAGAGAAGTTGAGTTGAGCCATTTGCTTTAGACACTTACTTGCCTGCAAGACCTGCTTCTGATCTGTAAATCCCAACTTCATGGTCAGACATTCAGATCCTCCTGGGACAAAACAGTGTTTTCTCAAAAGTAGAATAGTCATTTGCCAAAGAAAGGATAGGTCTGCTTTATACCATCGGGGCTCTCCGTAGGCTCCATATTTCTCCTGATCTGTTGCAGACCTCTTGTAAACTGTATGAGGCATTGGACTATAGAGCTGAATTGTGACTTCTTCCTTCTCTATAGCCTGGAGCAGGTTTTCCTGGCAAGGTTGTGGGTTACTCAGTAAATAGGTTGGAGTAGCAGTCCCAAATGTTGATATGTGTTTCCTCCAAAATATAGAGAGCCAGAAAGCATTGTGTCTCTTTCTTAGTTTTCAGGAGTGAATGATAACAGCAATTTGCTTTTCATGTTGGAGGAATTTCCAGAAATTCCCTAAACCAGTAGACCCTCAAAAGAGTTACTGAGGGGTCGGTCAGGTCCCTGAATTTCCACTCTCTGGCACATCAGTGCTTTACCAAGGAATCTAGGACACTTTGTACTCCCTGCTTTCCAGGCCCAATCAGCATGATATCATCATTTTACAGACAAAGTGATGTTCTGTGGGATTGTGCAGGGGTCAAGGTCCCTGCAGACTAGAGCATAACAGAGAGAACTGATGCAATCTCAAATAAGACAGTAAAGTTCACACCATTTCTGCTAGGTGAAAGCAAACTGCCTCTGTACTTTTTGTCCACAAAGATGGAGAAAATAGTATTTGCCAGATCAATAGCCATAGAATAATATCACACATAGTTTATTTGGTCCAGTAGAGACTGAGTTTGAAACAGTAGATGAAATTGGAGTCACCACTGATTCATTTAACAATACAGTCATTCTCCAAGACTTGTCTGCCTTCTTCAAGAGTCAAATATGCTAGTTTAATAAGGGTGAGATAGACTCTAACCTCTGTGACTTCCCCTAGGGATACAGAATTGGCTTATTCATTTTCTATTTTGGGAAGAAGTGGGTACTTTCAGAGTTACCCACCATAATATCCTTTACTCCATGAGTAAGAGGGTCAAAATGTGAGTTAGGGCAGTTGCATGTATAATCATTCTCTTCATGTACATATGTACAGCATCTGTCCATTCAAGGTCTGTAGGAACAACCACAGGAAAGTCCATGGACTTACTGGGCCTATCATGAAATTGGAGTCTTAGTTTTCTTAGTTTTCAGGAGTGAAT
Source organism: Marmota monax (assembly GCF_021218885.2). NCBI lineage: Eukaryota > Metazoa > Chordata > Mammalia > Rodentia > Sciuridae > Marmota > Marmota monax. Next base: position 7,252,554 of record NW_026695212.1, read on the forward strand.
GATAACATGGCACCAACTTAGGCCAAAATCCCATTTTCCTCTGTCTCCTTGAGCACAGCTCTGAGCACAGTCATACAGAGTCCCTAGGGACTGGAGTTAGTACAGAACCGGTGTCCAATAATACTTTAAATGTCTGCCCTTTCCCCGCTGCACAGTTACTCTGGTAAATGTCAGTATGTTCCACTGAAAAAAGTTAGACCATGTTCAGTGGGCCCTACTTAATGTTCTGCCACAGAAAGAAGAGTCTTTCTTCAGAGATAAGCAGCCACCCCCCACCCGACCCCTGCCTTCATTCAAGGCTATCTGGGCCTGGGATTCCAAGAGGTATAAAGTGTGAGTCCTGCCTTACATCTCTTATATCACATTGACTTGTAAGACTTCTCTTCAACAAAACTCAAGGTTTTTTGTTTTTGTTTTTGTTTTTTTTTTCAGATATATCAAAGAGAACCTCAGAAGGTCTCCACCTATTTTAGTCCTCAGTGTCCCATAATCCATTAACCACTATGAAAAGTCCCTGAGGATCAAATTGTTTTTATTATGTTCATGAATTCTGTGGGTCAGGAATTTAGGCAGAGCACAAGAAGATAGTCTATCCCTGTTCCATGATCTGAGGTTCCAGTTGGAAGACGTGAAGGCCGGAGGCTGCAATCATTTGCAGGCTCTTTTATGCACATAATCAGTCAGTTAATGCTGGATATTGGCTGGGGACCTCAGTTCCTCTCCATATAGGTCTCCCTATGTGATCTCTCTGCATGGATTAGTTTGGGCTTCCTCACAGAAGAGCATTTGGTTCCAGGAACAAGCATTCCCAAGAGAAGAGATGAAAGCAGAAGCTTTGTCATTTTCTGTGATTGAGCTGTGGAAGTCACACTGCATGCTTCATTTCTGCTATAATCACAACCTTATCTATGCTGTAGGGAAGAGAAGATAGACCCCCACCTCTCAGTAGAGGAGTGCCAACAGCAAGTTGTACGAGTGCATAGGACAGAATATTTATTGGCACAGCAATCTTTAGAAAACACATCCTGCTACAAATAGAAGCCCCGTTTTTTCTTTTTTTAAATCAATGCATCTTTCCATCCTGATGCTAGGAAACTTATCATGGATAGGGTTTCTTGGTTCCCTTCATGCAGAACAAGTTTTTACTTCATTATTATGCTCTATATAGTCATAAAGAGTACTGACCATCTCCATAAGGATTTTTTAAATTTCATTTTGGTGCTGGGGATTGAGCCTAGTGGTTCACACATGATAAGCACACACTTTGCCACTGAGACACACCCTAAGCTCTTCCTCAAGGACTTAGAATTGGAAGCATAAGCTATTGAACAAATTTTTGCATGTCTTGTCATGCTTATTATAAATAATAACTACTGAGCTTCATCCAGATTAAAATTCTTGTTTTGGTCTGATTGCTTCTATTTAGATTCAGCCTCTATTTTTGGCAAAGACAGTGTGTTTTTATTTTCTAATTCTAAAGCTAAATGAACTCTTTTCCCTTGAAGGTGGAATGTCATTCTCAGTTTTAATAATATCACCAATTTTAGCAGTCTGCCTGAATTAAAAAGTTATATGAATATTATTAAATTACCAAAAAAAAAAAGTAGCTGTGGCATCTATACGCTTGGTGGGTGAGTGGGTATACTCTCTGGAGGGGAGTGAACAACTCGTCACAGAAGCATTTAAGGAGAGAGGAGCAGTTCTTTAGGGAGTAGCAGGCCAGGTCATTTGGTGGTTTTCCAATACCATCTCCCATGCCCCTTCTTCAAGCACATTAGATGACTCAGTCTTTCTGGAACATCCACACGCAGTCTTTGCACATTGTGTTTCTTCTTGGAATGTCACCTTCCCAACCCATTCTCTGACGAGCAAATTCCTGTTCAACCTTAATGACAAAAATCAAAAGTCAGCCTTCTCTCATCCCCCCACAGCTAAAATATTCCCATCCTCTCTTTTAGTCACAAAGCCCTTTGTGGATATGCTACCATTACTATAGCGTATGTTCTTGGGGAGGTGCAGAGGGAGAAGGGAGTGAGTAATAGCTAATCTTTGTATCCTATCCAGTTCTCACCAACCAAGAATGGTTTGTTGCGTAAATTATCAATTCTAAAAATCTGTCATTCTGAGGCAAGAGCTGTTAAAAATGCAGATTCCTCATCTTAATGAATCAGACTACCAGGAGGGTGGATCTTTTTGACAAGCAAGCCAAGTGTTCTGTGGAACATACTTTGACAAACATTGTCTTAGGCTGGGTACCACTGTAAGAGCTCATTTTAGCTTTGGTTCTTAGCCTTGCTTTTCACATTTTCTGAGCCATTTATTTGACCTTTAGAGTCTTCTATAACATCATCTTCATTTAGCTTTTTCAGATATGGATATGCATTCTAGAACCACCTGCCCTAGAATTTAATTTTTTAGCTGACGTATAATTTCGTATGTGTTTCTTCAATTAACCTACATTCATAAGGACTCTGTGTGGGTGCGTGCATGTGCATGACATTTGAAACATTGTGGAGTTTATAAATGGCTCAGTTATACTTTTTATTCCACAGAGCTTTTCTGATTATATGTTTATGTCATCAAAAATATCATTAGAATTACAAATCATAACTGAAAGTGTTATTACAGGATTTCAAAAAAAGGGAGGGATTATGATATAAAATATGATTAAACCTGTGTTCCAGTAGATAATATGTTAAGAATTCATTTTCTAACTAAATTTATTTGGAAAGTATTTAATCAGCAAAACCCACTTTAGTATTACGTCTTTCATTATGTCCTCCCTAAGTGAAATCAAGAAAAAACACTGGAGAAAAAATTTCTCCATTTCTATTTCTTAGATAATACTTCACATAGAATCCAAGCCCCAATATTTAGTTAAATAGACCACATGTTTTAAGCAATAATTTTTTTAAAATGACTCAGAAAAAGAAGAAAGTGAATTCTGCCTACTCTGCCCACATGATAAAAACACAGTCCTCAAGATACTCAAGACAAAGAACCCACTCAAGAAAGGTTCTCGTAAAAATGTAAATGCATTGTGGTGGGCCGGAAAAGAATGCTGTAATAAACATTGATAAAACCTAAAATAAGATAATGGAAAAATAAGTAATAACACAATCAAACATTCCACATTGAGTTATTATAGTGTCTTAATAAACCTAGTGGAGGTTTTTATGTTAAATTTGGAATATATTGCTCAGTTCCATCAATTTTGTTCATGAATGCAAAAAAAAATCAAAAAAGATTTTTTTCCCTACAGAAGGAAGGAGTCATATATTTTCTTTCATATGTGGAAATTAGAGAGGAAAAAAGGAAAAGAAAGGTGAGGGGGCAGGGACTGATGAAAATTGAAGGGAGATTAGTAGAAGAAAGGAACAGGGGTGGGGAGGGAGAAGAGAAGGGAAAGGGGAAATAATGGGGATGATATTGGCCAAATATTATTATTATATTGTGTGTGTATGAATATGTAACATCAAATCCCACCATTATGTACAACTATAATTCACCAATAAAAATGTGGGAAAATTTTTTCTAGAAGATAGGCATTAAACAACTATATTTTATTGCATGCTGCTTTTTTGGTATGTGTGCTTCTAGAGATCCAACCCAGGGGCTCTTTACCCCTGAACAACTCCCTAATCCTTTATTTATTTATTTATTTTAGACAAAGTCTGCCTAAGTTGCTAAGGCTGTCCTCAAACTTGCAATCTTCCTGCCTCAGCATCCTGAGTTGCTGGGATTATAAACATGTGCCACTGTACCTAGTTTCTCCTGATTTTTTTTTTAAAGTGATCTCATCCAAGTTCTGGCTGCAAACAACACAGGTTCTTCTGAAGGTGTTTTTTTTTTTTTTGTGTGTGTGTGTGTGTGTGTGTTAATGGTATTAGAAGTGGGGAAATGCTTTGCAAATGAAAAAATGATACATATCAGAATTGTGTGAAGTTGTTTCTCCAAGGGAATATTGTCCTCCGTGAGCACAGGCACTGTGTCTGCAGATTCACCTAAATGAAGTTACATCCATAGCGCCAAAATCCAAACTTGAAGACAGAGGCAGGAGCAAACACAGTGCATTTTTCTTGGAACTGATCAGGAAAATGAAAGGCTGCACAGAAACAGTATGCTGGTTCTCCAGAAGAGGCATGCAGAGGGCAGGGCATCTCCCAGATCAGGGAACTCCAAAAGAGAGAAATGGGAAGCTCTACAGACAGAAATGTGGAAGGTAGTGTGGAACAGTGTCAAGAACACTCTGCAATCTGAGCCCCAGATTGTTTGCCATGGTGATCTTGGGAATGTTTTCTTAAATCTCTCTGTCTTTACGTTTCCTCATCTATGCAGAGGGCATGATTATAATATTTGTTTATTTGGGTTAATGAGATGCTTGACACAAAGTCAGTATATGTTAATCATTATGATGAAGTAGTGATGATGATGATGATATGATGTAGATTATTATTTGCCCCCCCCACCAAAGGAGGGATATATTCATGGTGGAGCCCTTTCAGAGAATGGAAAACCATCACACTTGAATGACCTAGAAAGAAGTCTGTGGTTGATTTTCCCAGTTTTGCTTCTCTAGAACACTGCTTTGAATTTTCATTTCTAATGTATTTAAAATTCTCACCATCTATAATGATCTATTGCGTAGAATTGAGAAGGGACATAGGGAAGATCTGCAATAGGCCTCACAGAAAATTTAAGGACAAATCAATTGGAGAAAAAAGATTTGAGAAAATATAACATTAATGATTCTTAAGAACACAAAATTTAGTCTTGAAATTTTTCCTTTCAAGACAGTGTTTTGCAAAGTTTTTAGAGTGTTACATGATATTTAATTTATGATATTCTTTGAAAAGAATGCAATCCGGAATACTTAATTTTAAGTATAAGTTTTAAGGATACTTAATTTTATTGTCAAGTTATTTTCTGCAATGTAAAAAAAAAAAAAAAAAGGTCTTTGCTCTCAGAATCTATCCACACTAGCTCTAAATTTCCTAAAGCCAAGAAATGTATATATTTTGTTTCACATGAAACTATATATATTGATCACTTGAAAGCTCAACATATCTAATACAAAAGTTTCCACACTCAGTGAAAGTTTTTGTCTGATTGTTTTTAGAAACATGCATGCGGTCAAATCTTAGAATTGGCATTTTGTAGACACATTTCTTTTAAAACAATTTCTCCCCCCAAAACCTGAATAGTAAAGAATTCAAATTGAGTTATCTTTCAAAAATTGTAAATATACTTTAATTACTTTTGGTTGTTAATTATCATTTTTTGAAATACTGAGTCTACCTCTTGTGCAGGGATAACCATTGCTAAAAGGGCTTTGATAAATTTTGGGACATTTATACCCCACAGTTTCTTCCTTCAAAACTGAAAATTTCTCCTTCCTAGAAATACCACAATAAATGGGCACTTATTCTTGCTTTATAAACTAATTGACTGTGTATAGAAAGAAATTATTTTAATAGAAAGGAAATATCCAACACATTGTATAAAGTTAAGCAATTGGAAAAATCACGATCCTCTTATGGATGTTTTTCTAATGCAAAGTCCAGACCTCCAGGGAGGGATCTCCCACACTGATCTCCTTTGCTGGCTGGAGTCTGGGGGCTTCATCAGGGTTCCCAGCCTCTCCTCAGTGGGCAGGATCTCTTCTGGGAAAATCACTGCAATAGTGTTTGTAGTCCTGTCTTCTGTTGGGTTCTCTCTTGATGTGTCTCCAATAATGTAGTCATTGAAATGTAGTGCTAGAAATTATTTTGGAGATTTTACAGGTTAGAAAAAATGAAATCCAGAAAAGAGGAGACATTTGTCCAAAGCCCAACACCTAATGAATCACAGGACTAAAGCCTTTAGTCTCCTTTGCTTCTAAGCCTAAGTGCAGCATTGGAAGAACTCAAAATCTGTATCTCACAGCTTTATATTACTGCTAGTAATAAAAGTGACACTATATGTGCACAGTAGTCCAGTCATTAAAATAGTATTTGTATAACATGTTGTAAATTTGTTTTATATAATAGAAAACAACCAAATATATTAAAAATTTAAGCACACTGTATATTTTTAAGGTATTTACTGAAAATAGCTTTATCATCTTGAATAAAAAATGTACAGAAGACCTTTATTAAATCAACAAACATTTTTGAAACTGCATCATTTCTAGAAGGTCCTCAGTGTGAAGACAGAAAAGAAAAACAGCAGTCCTTTGCTCTCAACCTGCCAGCTCCCAGGGGAGGCTGACAGGCAGTGTGAGACTGTGGTTCTGGCTGTGATATCATGAGATGTGCATCCTGGGGTAGCACAGGGGAAGAGCACCTAATAGGCAGCAAAAAGAAAAGGTCCCCCAAAGAGGTGACACTAGACCTGACTCCAAAGAAAGGGATGAAAGAAAAGGGACATTGAAAGGAGATAAAAGTTTGTGCCAGGCAGGTAAATGTCACAGCATGTGGCAGATTTGTGGCTTCTGTCTAGCTGTATCCCAGGATTAAATGAAGATGTAACCAGACAGGGGCCAGATCATAGTTTTGTACATAGTGCTCAATTTTTTGAATTTCACCAGAAATAATGGGAAGGCATTGCAAAATGATTTGCTATAAGTAAAAGAATGTAACTCAAATTGTACTCTAAAGCTAATGCTTTGTCTTGTTTTGTGTTTCTGCTTCTTGATATCAGACACCTTGGTAAAACATCTGTGAGTAGAATGTGATAAAATCACTGGAATCTATTTCTAGTTGTAGACCTGACAGGAATCTCAATTTCCTCATCTATAGAATGGAGATCATTAGAGGGCTGTTGTAAGAAATACGTTGAGTGCTGGGCTTGGTGGTACATGCCTGTAATCCTAGTGGCTCTGGAGGCTGAGGCAGGAGGATTGCAAGTTCAAGGTCAGCCTCAGCAATTTAGCTAGGCTCTAAGCAACTTAATGAAACCCTGTCTCAAAAAAAAAAAAGCCAGGTGCAGTGGTCATGCCTCTCATTCCAGAGGTTCGGGAGGCTGAGGCAGGAAGATTGCAAGTTCAAAGCCAACCTCAGCAACAGTGAGTCACTAAGCAACTCAGTGAGACCCTGTCTGTATTTAAAAAAATACAAAATAGGGCTGGCGATGTGGCTCAGTGGTCAAGTGCCCCTGAATTCAATCTCCAGTGCCAAAATAAACAAATAAACAAATTAATTAATTAATTAAATGGCAGAATATTTACACAAATACTTTTTAAAAAATCAATAAAGGGCTGGGGATGTGCTCAGTGATAAAGCATCCTCAGTGCCAAAAAAAAAAAAAAAAAAAGAAAAGAAAAGAAAAAAAATGTACACAAGTTCTGTCCCATTCAGTACTCATTACAGTCTCTGGCATATTGTAAATAATAAATATAAGCTGGAATCATCTTCATCTTTATAAAAGTCTGAATTGGAGAAAATGGCTTAGGATGTTTAGGGCTCATTTTAACAACTGGAGTTAAAATCAGATTTTCAGTGGTGCTGAATCTGTATTGTTTAGGGTAATTGAGCCCCCTGAAGAGATTTACTCTGTCAGCGGCATGGCTAGGAAAAAACATCAGTTAGCAAAATACATTGATTATATGCTTGAAGGAAGTTTTCTGCTGATTTCATTGCCTAAGAGAATGTAAGAAAAGAAAACTTAAGTTTCAGTGATTGAGAAGTAGGATCTGGAGACGATCTAGGCATGAGCTTGATTTAATAGTTAAAAGTGGAAGAGAAAAATGCCAAGGTCCACAGATAGGAATTGATGATAAAAATGAACTTTCCCCCGCTCCCTCTGTTGACTGGCAGGCTCCCCAGAAGAGAAGATATATTATGCTTTTAATTTGTCATTGGATTGTAATTCTTTGTTTATGAAATGTCCTTATATCCTAATGGCTAAAGGTATTTTAGTCACTGGAGGGTTTTTTTATTTCTTTTCTTTTCTTTTCTTTTTTTTGCCATTGTACCAAATTGGAAATTTGAAATATAGTGAAGCAATTTCAATTTGGTTGTATTTAAAAATTAGGTTTAAATTGGATTTAACATCTGCACAGTGCCATCTCCCTGTAAAAATGGACCAGGAGCCAAGGCCACAAGCAAGATGCCAGTTGCTGTGGGTCCTTGTGGATAGTCCCAATCCAACTACTTTGACCATATTAAGATGGTAAGAGTATGATGGCTAGGGCTCTCTTTGGCAATTTTTCCTGTCTCATGATTAGAACACCTGAGCAGGAGCTGATGGGTAGCATTGTGAAAACCCTAATGCCTAGTGGTGACACCGTTGGCACATCTGTGGCCATCAAGATGGGCATTCGAGGGGCTGAGGCTGTAGCTCAGTGGCAGAGTGCTTGCCTAGCACGTGTGAGGTACTGGGTTCGATCCTGAACACCACATAAAAATAGACAAATAAAATAAAGGCATTTGGTCCATCTACAACTACCAAAAAAAAAAAAAAAAAAAAAAAAAAGATGGGCATTCAGTGCTAACCAGGGCAGTAGTTGCCCTGGTTATGCTTTCCTATCAATCTGTGCTTTCCTATCAGTCTCAAGCCATGCACTATAATCAAAGAACATCTTTGAAGAAAAATGGAGTATATTTTAATATTCTCTAGAATAATAGCTGTACTCTCTGTGTTCTATTTTGTTAGTGCTCCTATATTCCTCCCTGTAAGAGAGAAAATCAGAAGAACTTGGAAAGTGTCATGAATTGGCAACAGTACTGGAAAGATGAGATTGGTTCCCAGCCATTTACTTGCTATTTTAACCAATATCAAAGGTAAGTCAGTATTTACTTGTGGATATTGATGTTGTCTGTAGCCTGCGTAATTTATTATACTGGCAAATCACATATTGTGCCCACTTGACAAAATATGCACCTTGGAAGTAGACTCTCTCTAGCTGTAGTCTTCATTCTTTCTAGCATATGGAGACCCCTTCATGCTCTATAGGATAGGAGAATCTGCAGGAAAGAAACAGAGAGAACTTGTATAATAGAACTTACCCTCTGGAGATACCGAAAAGTGCAGCAGTGCCTTGTATAGGACCACTGTATGCTACAAGTGTGCTCTGAGATTACAGATTAAAGCACATAAGCTAAACAGTGTGCAGATTTATCAGCATTTCAGATTGCACAGACTCTTAAACTTTCCTTTTCCTTTATATTCTGATGAAGTGTCAATAGAATGAGTTCACACCATTAAAACTTTACTTGACTTACAAAACTTCACCAAGATTTTATCTCACTCCAATTAGAATGGCAGTCATTAACAATATAAAAAATAATGAATGCTGGTAAGAATACACTGTTGGTGGGATTGGAAATTAGTACAGTCACTGTGGAGATCAGTTTGGAGGTTACTCAAGAGATTAGGCATAGAACCACCTTATGACCCATTCCTCAGTATTTATCCTAAAGAATAAAGTCAGCATACTAAAGCTGTGCATACATACCCATGTTTATAGCAGCACAATGCGCAATAGCCAAGTTATGGAACCAGCCTAGGTGTCCCTAAAAAAAATAGAGAAAATGTGGTATATATATATATATATATAGATAGATAGATAGATAGATAGATAGATATAGATATATACACAATGGAGTTTTAGTTAGCCATAAAGAATTACAAAAATTGTGACATTTTCAGGAAAGTGAATGGAACCAAAGATCATGCTAAGTGAAATAAACCAGACTCTAAAAAGTTCCTAGGTTTTCTTTCATATAAAGGGACCTCATGAAAATAGAAGAGATACCAGTAGGGTAGCAGAAAGTGACCAGAGGAGGGAAGAGGGGAGGGAAAGGGGAGGTATGAGGGAATGAAAGAGATGAATTTGTGCTAGGTGCATACATAAATATATCACAGTTAACCCAACTATTAAGTATAATTATAACACACCAATAAAAGTTTTTGAAAACTTTACTTGCTTTAGAAGGCACTCAAATTTTGCCATACAGATCAAATCAAGATGATTCCTTGGACTACAGTACTTCAGTATTCTCCCAGATTAATCATAGTAATTTATGTTTCAAACATTTATTTAATATTTAAAACTCCTTTTCTGTACATCTCCACTTGGGCGTACCCCAGTTACTTCCAACCTTCTCTTCCTCCCATGATCTCTCCTTTAGTGATTGGTGCCATCATTCCTTTGTTTACCTATCCCAGAAAACTCTGGTACCTAATTTATTTCCTCCTTTACACTCTTTAACCTGTATTCACCATCATGTGGATTTTACAAACTTCTGTGATGACTTTTCTGTGCCTTCTTGCCACCACTGCCTTAGTTCAGTTCCCCATTATTTCTCAACCCTGCTAATGCAGCAGTGATGTCATAGTTCTTACTACTCTAGATTCACTGGGCTCATACTCAGTCCTGTGATGTTGGAAATAGCCGCATGGTTCAAGATGGCCTTTCCCTCACGGCCCAGCAGGTGGCACTGGGTATCGAGGGGCCACCTCTGTTCTCCACCTGTCCTGTCATGCTTCAGTGGGCTAAACTACCTTCCTCATGGTAGCATGGTAGCCTCTAGGCAGCATTCAGGAGAGGCAGGCCTCAGCTCTGGAATTAGAATAAACATAACTTCGTTATGTATTCTGTTGGTCAAACCAAGTCACAAAGCCAGCCAGATGCATGGCATGTTGACAGATGACTCCTCCTGTTAGGAAGAGCTGCAAAGGATTTGTGGCCATATTTAATCCACCACAGCAAAATCTGACCCAGTCTACCACCCCCCAGCCTTATCTCCCTGCTTAAACGCTTTGCAGTAGCTTTCTGAACTATACAGTTTCAAGAATATCTCATACTTTCATACCCGTGTCTTTTAATTTGCTGCTTTTGCCTCTCAACTGCCTTGCTGAGGACTCCTGTCAGATATCACCTTCTCTGGACTACACTCCTTTCCTTGATCCCCAACTTTGGTTTAGTTGCATATCAGTTGAGATGCCATCTGCTACAGGTAAAGAGTGTATTCGTATTCGAAATAGTATAAACAATTAGAAAATTACCTTCATACATGAAGGAATGCACAGGTAGACTGACAACAGGGTTGTCTGATGCACTGACTGACAATTGCATCAACCAGAACCCATCTCCTTTCTGGATTTCAGTTCTGCCTTTGTGGTTACAGTATGACTTCTACAATTCCAGATATTACAGCCAGACACAGCATTGTCCAGAAGCAGAAACAGTATATTTTTCCTGGCATATTTTCCTTGGGAGTAGGAAACCTTTTTCCAACTTTGCACAGTCAGCCTCCCACTCTGTATCCTTGTTCAGAGTGAGTTTCCTTTGCCTACCTAAACTAATCACAAAAAGAACAATCAGAATCTACCCCTGAGTGGAGGGTGGGACATTGTCTCCTAAGTCACATGGAGAAAGGAAGGACAACCCCAAGTGCCAGCTACCAGATGAGTCTCTCATGTCCCATAGTCTCCTGTGTACAACTCTATCCCAGAGGTTTGCAACACTCTCTTGACATAACTGCTCCAGAGCAGCTTTAAAAACACACACCACTGGCCAATTAAATCAGCATCTTTGGTAGTTAACAAAGGCATTAGCATTTTTAAAAGAATTCAGCTAGGCACAATGGTGCACACCTGTAATCTCTGGTTTGGGAGGTTGAGGTAAGAGGATTGCAAATTTAATGCCAGCCTGGGCAATTTAGCAAGACCCTGTCTCAAAATAAAAATTTAAAAGAATTGGAGAAAGAGCTCAGTGGTAGAGGCCCTTGGGTTTAATTTGCAGTACTGAGAAAACAATTCAGTCCTGGGAATTCCGACATATGATCAGGATTTAGAGCACTGCTCTGCCTTTCACCTGTTACCCTTTAATGGAATCGTATGTGTATCTATCTCCCTAACCACACTATACACTTGTTAAGGGTATGGGTCAATCATTCTTTGTGGTTGTTTCCTTAATGCTTACACAGTGCCTGGCTCTCAAAATAAATATTTGGTGAATAAATGAATGCGATGTACCAAGTTAATAAGGGAGGGTTCTTTGCTTCCAAGGAATTTGTATTCATTGGTGAAAACAGGTGCTTATGCAAAAATAAATACGATTTCCCCTCCTAGAAATAAAAGAGATCTGAGCACAGTGGTGCATGCCTGTAATCCCAGTGGCTCAGGAGCCTGAGGCAGGAGGATCGTGAGTTCAAAGCCAGCTTCAGCAATTTAGTAACACTCAGTGTCTAAATAAAATATAAAAAGGGCTGGGATGTGACTTGGTGGTTAAGCACCCTGGGGTTCAATCCCTGGTGATACCAAAAATATAGAAATAAGGGAAGATCTTGGGCTGGAGTTGTGGCTCAGTGGTGGAGCACTTGCCTAGCATGTGTGAGGTACTGGGTTCAATCCTCAGCACCACATAAAAATAAAAAAACAAATAAAATAAAGGCATTCTGTCCATGTACAACTACAAAATTAAAAAAAAAATAAGGGAAGATCTTGAGAATGGGATGACTACAATAAAGAAAGCAAGGCTTAACTAGGTATCTTAGATATGTATGTTATATGCTAAGCAGTGGGGAGTTTTTATCAGGAAAGGTAGCTTGGGGTTAGATTTCTAAAAAGTCATTAATGCCTTTAAGAGACAGTCTTTTAAATATAGGCAATAAAAATGCATGCAGAGTTTTTTACTTTTAATCAAAGACTGACATGATTTAGGAAGTAACTGGTATAGCTGAATGAGCATTAGACGGGAAATATGTGTTAAGGCAGGCAGGAAGGAGAACACTGATGTGAGAAAAATGACGTTTTTGAGTGGCTACCACGTGCCAGCCATTGTGAATGACATTTTATTGAGATCATGAAATTTCTTACACTAGTTCTAGGTGCTAGTCCCACTCAACAGATGAGGAAACCAAGCTTTAAAGAAGTTAAATAACTTACCCAAAGCACACAGCTATTAAGTTAAAACAAACAAACAAACCTGGAATTCAATTAGTCTGATTTTCAGAGTTCCTTTAATTAACCATCTACTAGTCCTGATGAGGACCTAACTGAGTAGTGGAGATGGAAGTAATGAACAGGGATTGTTCTATAAAAAGACATTTTAAAGTTTAATGACAGTGTAAGTGATGAGGCAAAGGAAGGTGTCAAATTTGACTGAATGTGAGAAAAGGATAGTCCAGCTCTGGAAATATGCTGAATTAGAGGGACTCGTAAGATATCCAGAAGATGCTTTGGTTCAGAAGCAAGAGATCAGGGGAGAGAGAAGGGAAACTGCATGGAAATGGAAGGAGACCCTCATTGTTATACAAAATTACATATAAGAGGAAGTGAGGGGAAAGGAAAAAAAAAAACAAGGGGGAGAAATGAATTACAGTAGATGGGGTAGAGAGAAGAGGGGGGGGAGGGGAGGGGAGGGGGGATAGTAGAGGATAGGAAAGGCAGCAGAACACATCAGACACTAGTATGGCAATATGTAAAACAGTGGATGTGTAACTGATGTGATTCTGCAATCTGTATACGGGGTAAAAATGGGAGTTCATAACCCACTTGAATCAAATGTATGAAATATGATATGTCAAGAACTATGTAATGTTTTGAACAACCAATAATAAAAATTTAAAAAAAAAAGAAGCAAGAGATCAGGAACAGTGCTGTGCAGATTTGGGAATCATTGGCACACAAGCTGCAGTTGAAACATAGAGAAAAAATGCATGTTGGGAACTCGCAGAGAAGAGAAATGTTGACGGAAATATATGTAACTTACAAGCAGAGGAGATGGAGGAAGAGTGGCCCACAGGTGAGAGGAAGCTAGAAGAAAATGCTGTCTTGAAAGGAGCGTGTATTAAGGAGAAGGAAGTAATCAAGAAGAATGCTGAGAAGTCATTGCTTTTGACAATTAGCAGTCTGTAGTGGTCTTGTAAAAACACTCAGTGGAATGAAAAGGCAATCTGCAGAGTGGAAAAAAATGTTTGCAAAGCATACGTCTGATAAGGGTTTAATATCCCAAAATGTGTAAAAACCCGTACAACTCTATAAAGTAAAACAAACAAACAACCTAATTTTAAAATGGGCTAAGTACTTAAATCATCTCTCCAAAATAGACATAGAAATGGCTGATGGATATATAATCCATTGCTCAGTATTGTTAATCATCAAGAGAAATGCAGATCAAACCCATAATGAGATATCACCTCACATGTCAGGATGGCTATTGTGAAAAGAAAAACAAGACGAGTGTTGGCAAGGATGTGGAGAAATTGTAACCCTTGCATACTGTTGGTGGGTGTACAAAATGGTGCAGCTATTATGGGAGAAAGTGTGAAGATTCCTCAAAAAATTAAAAGATCTGCCATATGATCCAGCAGTCCCACTTCTGAATGTTGACTTCAGGATTAATACTTGAAATTGGGATTGTGAAGAGATATTAGTATTTCTAAGTTCATTGCAGTAATATTCACACTGGCCAAGATGTGAAAACAACTTAAATGTCCATGGACAGATGAATGGATAAAGATATGGTATTTTCCATGCATTGTGGCACACACCTGTAATTCCCAGCTACTCAGGAGGCTGAGGCAGGAAGATTGCTCCAGCTCAGGAGTTCAGTTCCAGCCTGAGTAACATAGCAAGACCCCATCTCAAAAACAAACGAAGAATATGGTATATCCATATGATGGCATACTATGCAACCTTTAAAAAGAAGGAAAGTCTGCATTTGTGACAGCATAGATGAACGTTGAAATAAGCCAGTCACAGAGAGAAAAATATTCTATGATTCCACATACATGAAGAATCTGAAACTGTCAAGGTCATGTACTGAAAGAGTGGTTACTAGTGACTGAGGAAATGGGAAGTCACTAATCAGAAGTCATGAAGTTTCCTTCAAGTAAGATGAATAAGCTCTGGAGACTGGCTGTACCACATTGTACCTATAGTCAACAGCAATGGATTGCACACTTAAAATTTTAAGAAGGTAGATCTCATGTTAAAAGTATTCTGACCACAATAAAGTGAAATTTCCCATTACTAGAAAAATAGTGGAGATGAGCAGGAATGGACACAGAGAAATGAACCTGTTACAAACTAAAACTGCTCAGTAAGAGAGAAAAATTGAATGTATATAGTAAACAAGGCAAAAGTGGAACGTGCCCTGAAGAAAATGAAATAGGACCGAATAAAAAGGTTAAGACGTAGGGAGGACTTTTGTGTGAGGTGGAAGCCCAGCAACGTAGCCCATCACTATCAGAGTCAGGTGCTTCACCAAAGCTTCCCGCCCAGACCAGGAGCTGGTTTCAGAATGCATGTGACTTGAACTTGCATTGGAGGCAAACTGGGCACCTTCTCCTGCCCCCTGTCCTGACTAGCAGGGGATGCCCACCCTCTGCACTTGGTACCAAGTTTTGTAAAAGCTGCATCCCCTGACAGAGCTATCTTCCATGAGGCTGGAATTCTGAATATCTTCAATACCAATCAGGAAGGACCATTCCTTTAGAACTTTCTAAAAAGAGCTAAACACATATTATTTGCTGAAAGGAAACATTTTTGCTATTCTCACAACACTTCTGGCTCCAAGTGTGTGTGGTTTTTCCCACTCCAAGCAGTTCTTGAATTCTCTTCGGACACCTCTGGTATCCTTCATTTCAATTCAATTCTAACACTCCTAGAATTACCATCAGAATCTAGAAATTAAAGAGCTCAGTCCCACAAGGCCATCCCCCTTCAGACACCAGTCTCATATCCCGAGGTCCCATTTGACCAACCTGCACAAAGTCAGAGGTTCTCAATAACCTTTCTAGCTTTCAATAATTTGCTAGAGGGTCTCACAGAACTCAGGACATGCTTTACATACTATGGCAGTTTGTTGTAAAGATCCAACCCAGGAAAAGCCAGCTGGAAGATATACACTGGGCAAGACACCCTCTCCAAGCCTCAGCTGCCCCAGAACCTTGATGGTTTGGATCTCTGAACCCTGTTGTTTGGAGTTTTTAACGGAGGTTCCATTTCACAAGTGTGCTTGAGTAACTCATGGCCCATTAGTGATTCAGTCAGTCTCTGGTCCCTTGCCCTCTCTGGAGCAGGTGGTATGGAAAGTGCCAACCTTTAATTACCTGGAACCTCTGGTAACCTGCCCCAATCCTCCAACACACACTTCATTAGCACAGACTCAGGTGAAGCTGAAAGAGACTTACTATGAACAGCAGAAGAGGCTCCACTCACCCCTAGTAACCAGGAAATTACAAGGGTTTTAGAAGATCCACCAGGAACCAGGGACTGAGACCAAATAAGATCCCTGATTATGTCACCGTACACCTCTTCTGTTAATTTTAGTGCTGCAGATTTAAGCCCGTCATACCTTCGTCACAACGGATATACATTTTCTCTCCATCATCTCCCTGTCCCATTCCCAAACCCTGGGGGTGTACATAGAAGTGGGGGTGGTCTATCACAGCCTGGCAGCACTCGAGACATGATTTTTAAGTGACTTGGGGAAGCAGGAGTTTGGAGTTTGGCTCTTTCATCGTGACATATGCGAGAGGAAACAACAGTGCTGTTAGGAGGTGTGAAGATGGCAGCTCCCTGGTGCCATCTACTCTAAGTACACTTTTTACTACTGCTAAATAGGAAACTAAAATAGACTTACTGTATTGACTCCCAGATGCTCCTGATCAGATGAACTTTATATTTAAAGTAACCTTTCAGTTTCACGCAAACTCAGGAAATTAGGGAGAATGGTTATCAAGAAGCTTCCATTTTCAAGAAAAATATGTTATTTTAAAAAATCTAAGGCAAAGATGATGGATTCTTAGCTTTCCTCTGTGTCAGCCTTGTGGAGGCAAACTGTATTCAGGAGTGGAATCTGCCGTGTCCAGAGCAACCACCAGCAGCCACGCCTGCTCAGTCACCATGTGGTCAGCTGGCACTGCTTCCCACCAAGGGCCGTGTCCATTCATAGTGGTCTTCTTCTGTTATCTTTAGTCGTCTTCCTCCCTTAACGTCAGGGCTCATAATCTCCTTCCATTAGATTTTTTTTTTTTTTTTTACACTTTATAGAACTAAGTTCGTACTTCTGCTCCCTTTATCTCTTTCTTTTTCTTTTTTTTTTTTTCTTAGCCTTTTCCTGGTGTTATGGTTTAGATATGAGGTGTCCTGCAAAAGCTCGTGTGTGAGACAATGCAAGAACTTTAAGGACTGGAATGATTCGATGATGAGACCTGTAGCTTAAGTGATGGATTAATCCATTTGAATGGATTAACTAGGTGGCAACTGTAGGCAGGTAGGGTGTGGCTAGAGGAAGTAGACCACTGAGGGTGTGCCTTGGAGGTTTATGTTTGGTCCTTGGTGAGCAGAGCTCTCTCTCTCTTTGCTTCCTGGTGGCTATCTTCTGAGCTATTTCTGTCTGCCACGCCCTTCTGCCATGATGTTCTACCTCACCTCAAGTCTCAGAGCTGTGGAGGTGGCCAGCCATGGACCCAACCTCTGAAATGGTGAGCCAAAATAAACTTCTTTTCTAAAATCGTTCTTGTCAGGTATTTTGGTCACAGCGATGAAAAGCTGACTAAAACATCTGTCTTGTCTTTTCTTAGTAAAAGCCAGCAAAGCCCCTTAACAAGCATGCTTTGATATCCTCATTCCATTGTCAGATAGCTTCTCTGTACAGGTAGTATCAATTTGGTTCCTTGAAAAGGGAACATTTTCCCTGGAAATGCTTATTCATTCCTCTTCAGATCTAAAGGCGAGGAGTTATCAGTCTTTAGTTTTTGAACTTTTCCTCTTACGCAGAGTGGGATATTTTTCTGTACAAGTCTACTTTTTGATGCTTTGTTTTGTACATCTGAGTTTACAATAGTTCATGAAGAATACAAAGCAGGCTTATATAAACACACACTCATGAAATGAACAAATCTGGCCACACCACCTGAGTAATCTCTTGAATTCACACCTCCACCACTGCTGTGGTTTAGGCCACCATCTGGGTTGTTGAAATGATCCTCAGTTGTTCTTTCAGCCTGGGTCTTTATCTCTTCCTTCATCCATAGTACACTAGGTTTTGTTTTCACTTTATATGAACCTCTGTTGGATCTTGTCATCAGTCTTGGTTGATTTTTTTCTGCCTTCTTATTATCCGTAGGATAAAGGCCAGACTCTTCCAATTCCAACTTCAACTTCTGCTATTGGATTGTGACCCAGTCATGGGGGATAAAAAAAAACAACAAACAAACAAACAAACAACAAATAAAAAAACAGCAGCAAAAACAACCACCTCTGCCACAGACACTGGCCCTGCCTTGGTGGAGCATGTAGTATATATATAGTCACAACACTGTAATGACAAAGCTGGCAGTACTGCAAAGGAGGAGCTGAGGGTACTGTTCTGAGCCATTGTAACATCATGGGAAATTTCAAAGACCTGAGTAAATGATAGTTAGGTCCAGATGAGAGGATGTTCTAGAGTCAGTTAGGTAAAAGTGAGGGGAAGAATATTTCAGAACAGAGCATCAGCTATACAAAGGTTCTGAGGCCACAGAGAGGTTGGTGAGTTTTAGGAACAGGAAGAAGAGCTGTGAGAGAGAACGTGGTGTTGACACGGGAGGGAGAAGTAGCCAAGGTTTGTATGGATCTTAAATGCAGTGAGCAGCCATGGCTGGGTTTTATGTAGGGGAGCAGTAGCCTGATCCAATCTCAGTGTTTGAACTTTCTCACTGCCAGCTCCAGTCACCTCAGGTTACCATTTCCCAGGTACCTTGATACCTTTGTCACTCCCCCCTCTCTTGGGGACACCTTCACCTCTTTCACTTCTAGAAATCAGCAGAGCACAGTGGTTTTAGAAAGAACCCTGGAGCCAGCCTTTTTCTCATGGTGTGGTCTTGGAAATGTTACATTAGCCTATCTGCCTCAGTGTCTCTTGTAGAGGGGGGCACATACTAAGGTTACTGTGAGGATATGGATAAGAAGGCACATATTTAATCCACAGTGGCTCCCCTGAAAGTGTTTTCTACCACTATCGGTGTTTTTACTACTATTAAAATTCACCTCAAGCCAGGCGCAGTGGTGCACACCTGTGATCCCAGCAGCTCAGGAGGCTGATGGCAGGAGGATGGTGAGTTCAAAGCCAGCCTCAGCAAAAGCAAGGTGCTAAGCCACTCAGTGAGACCCTATCTCTAAATAAAATACAAAAAAAAAAAAAATAGGGTTGGGGATGTGGCTCAGTGGTCAAGTGCCCTTGAGTTATCCCTGGTACAAAAACCAAACAAGCAAAAATTCACCTCAAATATCACCATGGAAACTTCTCTCACATTTGCAGGTATTACCGAGTACTTCCTCTTCTGTGGGCCCACACTGCCATGGTTGCTTTTATCACACTGCTATGGAATTAATAGAAAGTGTACTTACAGATTATGAATTCCTTGAACCACTGTGTGATATCAGGCACTGGGTTTACATTTTTCCTCTACTCCTGAGTAATTGTAAGACTGGGATAAATTGTCCACTTTCTCTGTCTTGGTTTCTTCACCTACAAAATGAGGGTAACATTACCTATCTTGAGGGTTTTATGTTTTCTTTTTGTTTTGATAAGGATCACCTCTGCACAATGGTGCATACCTAGTAAAAGTGTGTTTTTCTTCCTTTGCCTTATAAATTTCTAACAACTAAGACACAGTGAACTAATCAGTGAACAACCTGGTTATTCTCTGATTGGAGACTTAGGTAGCACATGAATAAATAATTGGTATTTTATTAATGAATAAAGTGATAGATTGCATAAAAACTAGAAAGAGATTCTGTTGTAAAAATAAAATAAATATGTTTTACTGGTGACCCTGAATAAGATGTATCTTAAGTTATTCATGCATGGTGTGTTTAGCCTGCAGTATATATTTTGAAATCAAATTTCCCCTTAGCATTTTAAAGAAAAATGAACCTAATGGCCTGAGCTCAAATTGAGTGGAGTGCGCTACACAGCACAGTTTGAAAGTCATTAAAATAGAAAATTAAAAGCAATCACTTGTAAAAGGACTGCTCACTTACAGGGCTTAGTTTTCTTATCTATAAAATTTAATAGACTGATAGTTTAAATGATCTCTAAAATTCCTTTGAACTCTCAAATCCTATGGTTTAATGATTCTCTAATTCTGAAGATTTGTACAATTACAATGATTAAGATGCTAAATAAAACCCTAATGGTGCAAGAGAGAGAAAAATCAGTAAAGAACTAAATGGTTAACAGTCTGGAGCAGACAGTCCTCCTACCTCAACAGTAATGGAGTTTCATAACGATGACACTGAGTCATCAAAAAAGGTTAAATTTGGTTCAATAGACTCTCCTTAAAAGGCAAGGAAATGTGTAATGCATTTTAGAAAGATTTTTACCAATTGTATTTAAAATATTTTCATTAGTTTTTATTCAACTTAAAAAAAAGTGAAACTTCAGTTATTTTGAAAATTCACATATGCGAATGCTTCTCCACGAAACAAAAAATACCATTTTAGAAGATCTTCTTGTCACACAGTAGATTATCACTTTCTTTCATGGTGTTATCCTTTTCAGTTTCCTAGATTTCTTCCATAAAAATGCCACCACTTTAGTCATTCACTCTCTTGTTTATTCAGCAAGCTTTATTAGCCAACAGGCATCAGTGGTCAGTGATGGGAAGACGTTGCCTCTTCCTCAAGGAATTCACTGTGTCAATAAGTGACTGCAGCCGGGATGTTAGAGATACCTGCGTGCACACACAGTATAGTGTCTGGATCCGCTTGAAAGAGTAGGAAGTGGGCAGAGAAAAGCCTTCACAGAGGAAAAGGTTGAGTTGAATTTTAAAGAATGAGTAGGAATTTTCCAGATAATGCTAGAGAAAGGGATCTTGGGGGAAAATAGTAGCATGTACAAGCATTAAGATTGGAAATATCTTAGGAAACTGGAGCCTTGTATACTTGGAGGAAGAGAGATGATGCACTGGAAGAGACTGAGTGAGATAACACTGCACCTTCACGCCATGCTAAAGGGTTTAGGCTTCTGTGTGGTGGAGTGACAGTCATGTGGATGTTTTAGAAAGACCAGTCAGGTGGCAATGTGGAAAACAGACTGGATTATAAACCCAAATTGGAGAAACAATGAGCAATTTGGAGATTATTGCACCCATCTAGACAGAGGATGAAAAGAGCTTGAGCAGAGCCAGAATTAGGGAAGGAAGCAAAGGAGGAAGTGACTCAACACTTGAAATGGAATCTACAGATTTCGCGATGGACATAATGCATGACATGGCAGGGATGTTCAAGCATAAAAGAGGATAGAAGAGGGTGACTTCTGCCTTATCTCCTGAACAACTCGGTTGAAGGCAATGTCAATGGGAGAGGGAAGAGGTTCTGGGATAACCTTTGCTTTCCTAATATAAGTACTACACCTCTTGCTTCCACTGTCCTGGCAGGAAAGATGCTGGCTGATGCAGGAGGGCTAAAGCTACTATACAACCGTGTTAGTTATCTTTTCATTGCTGTGACCAAAATACCTGACAAGAACAACTTACAAGAGAAAAAGTTTACTTTGGGCTCATAGTTTGAGAGATTTAGTCCATGTTCTAGGCCCAAAATGAGGCAGAACATCCTGGTGGAATGACATGACAGGAGCTCTACTCAGCTCATGGTAGTCAAAGAGCAAAGAAAAAGGGGAAGGGGCCACAAGGAGGATGCACCCTTACAGGACACGCCCCCAGTGACCACCTCCTCCGGCCATGCTCAGTTAGTTACTACCTAGTTAGGTCCATTCAAACTAGGATGGATTGATTAGGTTACAGCTCTCATAATCTAATAATTTCATCTCTGAATATTTCTACATGAACCTTGGAGATTTGAGGAGACACTTCATATCCAAACCATAACACAACTCTTAAGGTGAGAAGCAGGAGGACAAATGTCCACATGTTGGTAGAGCAGAAAGAGCCAGGTGCAGTGGTGTACACCTGTAATTGCAGCTCCTCAGCAGCCTGAGGCAGGAGAATTGCACAACTTCAAGCCTAGCCTCAACAACTTAGCAAGACCTGTGTAAAATAAAATTAAATAAAATGGGCTGGGGATGCAGCAGCTCAGTGATGGAGTTCTGTCCTAGCATGTGTGAAGCCCTGGGTTCAATCCCCAGCACCACAAAAAACTGAGCAGAGTAGTAATAAGGAGTCGCCTCCTGGCATTAGGAGTTGCTGTCCCTGCCCTGGCCTGCCTACCTCAAGATTTCTTGTACTTTGAGACAATAGTTATGCTTAGATATGTGCACCCAAGTGTGCACATGTGTATATTTATACTCAGGTGCACATTTATACAATGTAGTGAAAAGGAATTGGTCAACTGTAGTCTATTTTTATAATGTTTTTGCATTCTAAAAACAGATTTAGCTCTGAAAACAGATGAAGCTCTAAAAAACATGTTTCTTTTAATATGTTTATATGTTGGATTTAATTGTACCGTTGGCTTCTAAGGTTGTTTTTGGTTTTGTTTTCAGGTTTTTGTTTTGTGTGTGTGTGTGTGTGTGTGTGTGTGTGTCATGCTGAGGATTGAACTCAGGAGCACTCTTCAAATGTGCTGCATCCTCAGTCCTTTTTATTTTTTATTTTGAGAAAGGGCCTAAGTTGCTGAGGCTGGTTTCAAACTTGTAATCCTCCTGCCTCAGCCTTGCAAGTCGCTAGAATTACAGGTGTGTATCACCATACCTGGCTTTTTTTCCCCCCAGTTCTTTGTAGGGCAAATTACTGAAAAAAACAATAACAACAAAACTTCATCTTTACTTGTGGACCACTTAGGATACAAATTCTAAGAAATAATGTACATATAAAGAAGAACCTGAATTTTGAATTCCTTACATAGGAAAATTTTGATGACTTCTGAGTGAATTACTAAATAATATGTTTAATATTTGAAAAAGCCTTAATTACTTATTGTTTTCTGTTTACCCTGAAAAGTATTATAATCTATCATTAGAGAAGAGATGATTCTGTAGTTATTTTTAAAAGGAACATATTGGCTTTCTCTTTAGACATTGAGTTCAATGACATATCCTGAGTCTTAAAAAACAAAACAGTGAATCTGCAATCTTATCCAAATTGAGTCTTTTCCATGTACATTTGTGTCTGGTTCCATATTAAGAGAGATTACATCAGATTTGAAGGCTGTGTTTGGTCTCCAAATCTGTACTTTTTAAAAAGCAGCATTTGCTAGGCTTCTCATAGGATGCTATGGAATATGTTTGAAATTCATTCCAGCACCCTTTCTCAGTCTGACATCCAAACACCATACATTACTGAAAATGTGAATTTAAGGGTCTGTTTTCTGATGGTTAATCAAAGTGGTTTCATGCTTGCAAATTGATCTTCTAACAGCTTTTATCCTCATCATAATAAAGTTAAGAATTTGGTGTTATCAAATCACTTTTCATTTAAGATATTTTACACAGCCTTCAAACAAAGCCCCGAGGGATTTTGGGAGGAAAAATACATGAACTGTAGGACAAGTAGGTCACAGAGAGCAGCCCCATCAGATGGTGGAATGCAGGGCAGGGCTGCGCGTCAGGAGACTTTAGTTCTATGCATAGCTCTCCCTGTGACTCAGTGAATGACCTTGAGCTACTTATTGAAGGGCTCCTGCCTCAGTTTCATCTGAGATAAAATGGGGCCAGAAGGAGCCTGGGACACACGTGGAAGGTACTGTGGAGTTTATACTCACATTGTCAAATCTGGGAGGCACTTTTTAGTCCTTTACTCCAACTCCAAATGACTCCGCACCACATCATTTTCTGGAAAATGTTTTCTCCTTGACCTGAACGACTCTGGTGACAATGGACACCACCTCTTGGAAAAGCCCATGCCATCTTCAAACACTTTTAGTTGTCGAGAAATTTGTGTTGGGAAATATCTAAAATAGGGAAATCCCTAGGAAAAAAAAAAAGTAGATTTGAGGTCATCTGAGACTGGGGTAGAGGGAAGCAGGGAATCCCTGGTACAATGATAGCAGAGTTTCTGTTTGGTGCTATGAAAAAGTTCTAGAAATAGTGATGGTCGTGGCACATCTATTGAACCTAATGCCTCTAAATGGTATACATACATATCAGTGAATTTTATGTATTCTATTCATTTTGACAATTATAAAAAGACCATTTTTTTAAATTAATGTATTTAATGCTATGATCTCACAGTGAAGGCAGATCGTGTTGTTTGAGGTGGACAGCCAAAGCAACAAAGGCTCTAAGGTCACAGGCCAGAGAGGAGCAGGGCCAGGATCTGAACCCAAGTCCTGGACTGCAGACTGTGGGTGTCACTAGATCCACACTGCCATCACTGTGGAATCAGATTCCCTCTCATGATGATGCTCTTCTTACTGTGTGTCCTGAGCTGGCCTATGCAGAGGAAGACAGAAGCACATTTCTACCACCATTGTTCTCTCTAGAGACTAAAACAGAATCGTGAGAGACCTGTTGGTTTCTTTGGCAGCTGTAACCACTGCTGATTCATGCAGAGCTGATAATCCATTAAATTTACTCTCCCCATATCGGTTCGATACATACACTTCTCTTAAAGCAAGCTCCCCCATTCCAAAACTTGTGAAATGTGTTTTCTGGATCTCAATGCAAGAATTTTGAATTTATCCCTCTGTAAATACAAGATATTGTTTTTGACTGACTGTTTCAGTCTCATGATCATTTTGAGTCTTGATTCTGATACCCATCACAATAACTCCAAATAAGTTATTCCATCCTAATACTGTCCTAATAGGAACTCAGAATAGTTTAATTCCCTCATTCAAAGATGCTGGGAAAGACTGGTATATAGAGACCTCATTTATTCTGCCTTACCCAATACTAGTCAATGCCTGTACATCATGCCAGAAACTATATGAGTGCTCTATACCTATTAATTCACTGAATCTGCACAACAGTCCCACAAGGCATTGTTATCATAATCATCATCTTATACCTGGGGGAACTGAAGCACTGAGCAGCTAAGCAGCTTGGCCAAATTATATAGCTGGCAAGTGACGGAGCCGGAATTCAAACCTCTTTTTTTTTTTTAAGTTGACACTTATAATTGTACATATTTATGGGGTAGAGCATGATAATTCACTGTATGCATATAATGTATAATGATTAAACCAAGGAAATTAGCATTTCCATCTCCTTATACCTTTAACATTTCTTAGTATTTGGACCCTATAAATTGCTCTCTTCAAGTTCTTCATGAAATATGTACTAGGTCATTGTGAATTGCAGTCACCCTACTACAGTCACCCTACTCTAAGTTATTAGTCCTCCTGTTCCTCCTCTCTACCTGTATTTTGGTACCTATTACCCAGTGTCACTCTCTCCTCTTACTAGCCTCTAGAATTTACTGTTTGGCTCTTTATCTTTTTTGAGATCAACCCCAAACCTCTTTATTCAACTTCTAGAATCCATGCTCTTAACCCTTAGCAATAATGCAGCCAACATCAGCCAGTCCATATTGGACTAGGATAACAGAAGGAGCTCTATTAAATTTAATCAACAAGGTTGCTACTATAACTTGTTTTAATTTAAAATTTTATTTTACTAAACAAGTTTATTGGTGCATTATAATCATACATATTCGTGGAATTCATTGTTACCTATTCACAGGTACACACAACTGGTGGTGAAACAATCTGAATTGCCACACAAAACATTCGTGCCTTTCTTTGTGCTGTATCTTCTATCAAGAAATTCTTGGTCCATTTTTTCCCCCCAAACTCTACATTCTTGTTGTTCTTTCTATCTGTTCACAGGATACTGCCTTTCTATTTTCCCAGATAAACTTAAATACTTCTTCTCTTTCATTACCCCTGCACTGTGTACCAGTGTCCACTATGTTTTGAAGTAGATTTCAGCATAAGTGGATGGCAAGCATTCACAGAGCACCTCAAGTGGGTCAAGCTGATGGTGGGAGCATACACAGAAGAGTGTTCCTGCCCTTAGGCTTATAGCTTACTAGAGAGCGCCAAAACTAAGGATGTCCCTGGTGTCTACCTCTCTGTAGGTATTTTTCAAATGGTGAATGACTGAATAGAAGAGAACCAAGTACCAAGAAAGTCCTTGAAAGCACCCTATCTTTGTGCTTTGGATCAAGAGAGACCTAATTTCAACTACAATGGCTATTTGCTTGGTAAAATTGCAAAATCACCAGCCTTCGCCTATGAATGTCAGTCAGCTTAGGCTTCATTGTGCAGCCTGAAAATATCAGAAGCTTGTAACAAGGAAAGTTCATTTTCTGTACATGTCTGTCTTGGGTGATACACAACTTTGCTCCATGTAATTATCACTGCAGGATTCTGGATGAAGGGATATTATTGCCAGTCTCATGGCAAAAGAAAACATATTCCCTATGAATACCATTGCCTGTAATGCTTACTGATTTTTAAAACACAACGTTTAGTCCACCAATTAGACAATTAATTATAATTTGATAGTTATTTGAATATCGAGTATCATGTGCTACCAGGATCAAGTTAAGGCTTCTGGAACATCTAAGAGAGACTTGGATGGATTGATGATGGTCTTTTTAATTACTCAAGTTTTAAAATGCTATTATTCAACAGTAAGTCTCTGTTTTAATTGTTACACATATTTCTCAGTAGTACTTTTGTTCTCCAAGCATACTTATAAACAATTTATCATTTAGAAAAAGATATTCAAAATTAATTGAGCTAATTTTATCATGGAAAAGTATTTCAATATCTGTTCCATGCATTTTAACAGATTACAACAAAACTGAACGTAAAGCTGTTATTTATGTATTCTTTACTATGTAATTTAGAGGTTAGGATGAATGATTCATTTCTAGCCTTAATAGAAATGCTAGCCTATTTCTGTCTTCCTACATGTAGTAGCAAAGTATCTATGCTCTGCTAATTATTTAATTAAATAACGGGTACACAATTCATTGTAACAAAATGGCTTTTTAACAACCGGGGAAACTTCTCGAATGACAGTATGATTACAGGGGCAATCTTTCCTTCAAGTTTTCAGAATAAACAAAAGACACTCAATTGACTTGCCCCCACCCAGTATGTATTTTTCAGATCTTTTCTCCAGAGCTGCCAAAATTGTGACACGATACTGATGGAGGGGAAGATAAAAGAAATTGTGGAAGCTGATTTTTCTTCATGGAGAATCTAATTACAGGGAATTGGACATAACCTAATCAGACATTAGCAGTAATTTATTGAGAGCAACTTTTGGAATAAATTACTATGGAACTTCCAGTGACAGTTGTTGTGCACACAGTGGGGTTGTCTGAGTTCAAGATAGATTTTAAAAACTAAGCCGGGAGGAAAGCAGAAATGATAAAAAGAATAGTAAATATGATCACTTGCTCTTGGAAATTGTCTGAAAATAGTTGGCAACAGTCTATAAAAACACAAGCAAATATGCATGATTGTTTATGCAAATACATAAATAGGCATTTGCAATTTCAATCAAATATATGTGGCCTTTGGGGGAAAAAAAAATCTGCCTGAAGTCCAAGATCCTGTCTCCCGCCCACAAATTTGCTTCACTCTGCCACAGATTTCCATTTGCTGCTTTGAAGCCTTTTTCTGTCCCACTAACATTTATTGGGCTTGCACTTTGAGCTTAGCAGGGTGTGATGCTCTTCTAGGTGTGGGAAGCCCTGGAAAACATACAGGCTCTGCAGAGACAGGCAGACCTGCCATGACTATGGTGCTTTGTGGGGACATTTGAGCCACAGGTGACGTTGTGAGCCCACGTTGGTCTGCCCTTACTTCAGTTTCACTATTGAAGAAGCCCTTGCCATCTTGATTTTATATTAAAAAAAAAAAAATCACAGAGAAGAAAATGTTTCTTGACCTCCTTTTAAATGCCATATTTCAACTGCACGCAATATGCCCAGTATTGTTCAGAGGGTAAGATGATAACAGTGACATTTGAGGGGATTCCTTACCCACCTCATTTCCTTGAGAACCCAAATTCTGAAGCTCTTGCCAGCCTTCCCAAGTCCCCAATGGAATCCCTGCTCATGTGCATATTTTGGGTGCATCAGTATGTTTTTCATTTTCTCCCTGGAAACGGTTTCTCACACCCACACTGCAAGAGTGCGATCTGTGATTCTGTCGCCTGCTCGTTTTCCGTGTCCTCCTTGCCTGGAGCGAGGGCTGAGAACATGATTCAGCTTAGGGAAGTGATACAAAAACGTGGCTGTTAAAGATTTTTGTAAAAGCATCTTGCTATGTGTCTCGTGTAACCTGTGACTTCACCTGACACCAGCAGGTTTGAACAGTACACTCTGAGATGTGGGCTAGACCTAGAAGACACATGCTTTTAGGCCCTTGGATGTCACCTTATTTAATTTCAAAGAGGGGTTCTACACTGGACTTTGCTCAGTGATTGAGCCGGTTTATTTGGGAACATAATGGCTCGCCTTTAAAACTTCCCTACTTCTAGCTAAAATCTGATTTAATAATACTGTATTGAGAAAAGCCATTGTATGGGAGAACGTAGGCTGTTAAAGAATAGAATGGGTTGTACAGAGAAATTGCAAAACTGTGTTTTTATAAAATAAAAGTGTAAGGATCAGAAATTGACAGTACTAAAACAGCATGATGAACTCAAACTCCTCTTCTTACCTCCAAGCTTTCCTGTGTGGAAATTTTACCTGTTTTACACCAGATTTTTTAAGAAAGACTTGAAGGATATTGAATGAAAAACATGGAACATCAAAAACATAATATAGCATAGGATTGTGGTTAAATTTAAAATGGGATTTAGAGTAACTAGTGATGTTATATCTTGTGAGATCGGAGGAATGAATGAAGAACATGGATGTGTTTAACAAAGAATAGGGTTGAAAAGGAGATAGCAAAGATGTATCACAGAGAAAAAGAAAATCCTATATTAAATAGGGAGGCATTTTCTTAGGGAGGATTGGAATAGAGGATTGTGTTAGGATGTTGAAGTTTCATTAATGGTGTGTTTAGCAACAGCTGGTAGTGGTGTCAGTAGTGGTGTTGTAGTTAAGTAAAGGTTAAATGTAGGAAAATGGTGTGGATTAAGGAAAGAGAAGTATTTCACCCTGTGTGTGATATTTGGGCAGTCATCTTTTGAATTTAAATGCCTGTGTCTTAAAAAGGCAAAGGATGAAAAAAGTTAATATTTTTGTTATAAGTTGGAGTGGGATACTAGAAAAGAAGTTTATTCCATAGGATTTAAAACAAATGTTTCTGTTGATGATTTCTTAATGACTAATTGCACAAAGGGGCAGAAAAACTGTGTTACTGAGGAACTGGTTCTGATATAGAGAAGCAGCTGAGGGTAGTGTGGCTATCTGAATAATAGCCTCCAAACATGTCTACATTGTCATGCTACAGACTTCGGTTATCTTTCCTTGTTACCTTGAAGGTAAAAAAGGACTTTGCAGATATAATTTAAAAATGGATCTTGAGAGGGGGAAATTACCTTGGATTATTTGGGTGCATTCTAATTGTAATCACAGTGCTCTTAAGAGGAAGGGGAGCCAGGCGTGGTGGTGCTCGCCTGTAATCCCAGTGGCTTGGGAGGCTGAGGCATGAGGATTACAAGTTCAAAGCCAGCCTCAGCAACTTAGTGAGGCCCTAAGCAAAATAGCAAGACCCTGTCTAAAAATAAAAAAAATAAAAAGGGCTGGGGATGTAGCTCAGTGGTTAAGTGCCCCTGGGTTCAATTTCTGGTACAAATTTAAAAAAGGAAGGGAGAATCTGAGACAGTAGCAGGGGCTGCACTGACAAAAGCTGGAGGGTGGAGTGATGCCAGGAATTCCACCACCCTCTAGAAGCTGGAACAAGCAATGAAACATTCTCACAGAGAGCCTCCAGAGGGAATGAAGCCCTGCCAACATCTTTTTAGCCCAGTGAAACAGATTTCAGACTTCTGACCTCCAGAACTGTAGGAGAGTAAGCTTGTGTTGGTTTAAGCTGCTGAATGTGTTCCAGTAGCAATAGGAAGTAAATACAGGTAGTCATCTGCAGATAGTGCTGTCATTGACTTTTACAATGAACATCTGCCAACTCTTCTTCAACTCTGAGCTTTGCAAATGCCACAGATTGCCACAGATTCTGTTTCTGTGCTGTTATGTTCTGTGGGTTGACAAAATCAGTTTTCCAAGGTCGTGAAACTTCAATGTGGACTAGATTTGAGGTCATCTATGCTGCAGAGGGTTTTGTAGAAAAACCCTTTCCACATAAATACCCTCATTCAATCTTTTTAATAAGGGCTTTATTTTCTTAAAAATGAGGAAACTCCAAGGTTTTTATTTATTTTTTTTTAAATACAATTCTTCTAAAACATTCATGATTTGTTTTATGCAACTAAGGTTCTGAACCATCCAGACTTTTGTGTGCATGTGTATGGTGGAGGGCAGGGGGCAAGGAAGAAGATAGGGAGCCAGGGTTTTTCTTTCCTTCAAATGACCAGTATTTCCACCAAATTATTATATAATCCATTTTTCCACACTGGTTTGAAATGGTATTGGATTTTGACTTTAAAGCTGGCACTACAAAGTAAGTACCTGAGTTGAGAACTATTATAAGAAAAATTTATGTCTCTGTTGAAATGCATTCTGCTGTCATGTATAACTAATTAGAACAAATTTTTTTAAAAAGAAAAACCTATGTCTCAAATAGGAGAATGTAGATATCTTCTTTTCTCCAGTTTATTTCTGCTTAAAATTTAAGTTTAAGCATTTTGGCCAGAAAACACTTACAGTTTTCTGTGAAATAAATAACTTACTTGGTAACTCAGAGAAACCACAGGCCGAATTACTGTGAAGAACAGGAATACTCTTCTTAAGAAAAACCCACAGGAATTTCTGGAACGAAACTGTGATCTAGTTTACAAAATGGTGTGCCTCTGATGAAATCAGGGAGCTGAGAGTCCTGCCCCCCAGCAGGAGATGCCTCTAAGTGACACAGGTCATTCTTCCAGAGCAGCTGGTAGACAGTGTAGAATGTGAATGTAATGCAGGGATTACCCTTAATAGGTCTCTGATCTCAGGGTTTTAAGAATCAGGTTGGGAAAGTGGACAGATGTACAAAAATAATTACCACACAGTGTGAATAGAACCTTAAAAGAAGAGTTTTACTCAGCTGTGACAGTTTCCCAGGCCTCTTTAGAAGACATGGTTGAGACAGTTACTTGTGTGTGCTGCATCTGTAGGGGACAGTCATCTTAATCAGTAGGGGTCACTTACCAAGCCCAACACCTAATAATGTAGTATTGTTAAATGATGGTTATAGAGTAAATTTAGATTATAACTAAGAGTCCAGGGTTATTGGATTATTTTATTTATTATTTTTTTTTTGCTTATCTCTGAGATGCATACCTTAGAGTTGAAAGTGATCGTTGGCTTGTGAAAGCTATTCTGTTGATTAATTTTGCTCCCTGTACAGGACTGGAATGCTAACTGTTAGGGACACAGGAAGCTCAGGGGGTATGAAGACTTCTATACCAAAATGAATTTTCATTTCTTTGGGGCCATGAAACTCTGCATGACTGCCTTATATGCCAGAAGTTGCTTCCATTAGTTGGATAAGGGAAACTCCTAGAAGGCATCTCTTAGCATCTGTTAAATCTCAGGTATCTTCAGTTAAAGTATTTATGACAACTGGGGTTCCAAGTGGATCCTCAACATAAAGAGTATTGTAAAGGATCTTGAGTTCTGGTCTCTGTATTCGCACTGCTTTTAGATTAGTTGTTCAACTGCCTTCCTGTAGTCCCACAGGAGAAAGCATACATTTTCTTCTCTTGGAAAGGTCTTAGGATTGTTTCCAACAGCAATTAGACATAGTGACTAATTACTCTTAATAAATTATACCAAAACCAAACTCACTTTTGGGGAAGTGTGGGGGGTGCAGGAGATCAGACCCAATTCTTTGTGCGTGCCAGGCATATACTTTACCACTGAACCATGCTCCTAGCCCCAATATATTTATCAGCCAATCTTTATTATTTGAAAAAAATTTTTGAAATAAATTTTTTGTAATTAATTATATATGACAGTGGAGTGCATTTATGCACTTTGATATACATAGATGGGATATAATTTCTCATTTTTCTGAGTGTATATGTTGCAGAATTATATTGGTCATGTAGTCATACATATACATACAATAATAATGTCTGTTTCATTCTACTATCTTTCCTATCCCCATATCCCCTCCCCTTCCCTCCCGTCACTTCCTTCTACCTAATCTAAGGTAACGCTATTCTTCCCTAGCACCCCCGCCTTTGAAATATTTTAGAAGTCATCAATCAATAGAACACATCAGGTATTTTCAGGGGGTGTGTTTTAATTCAGGCTCCTTCTAGAAAGCCCATAACATGTAATCTTGCTGAGAAACAATACATATTGCAATACACTGCTATAGTTTGGGTTTGAATGTCCTTCAAAGGCCTATGTGTTAAAAGCTTGGTCCCATGGTTGGCACTACTGGGAGGTATATTTGAGAGGTAAGGCCTAATGGGAGATCCACAGACCATTGGGGGTGTGCCCTTGAAGGGAATGGTGGGATCACTACCTCTTCTCTTTTGCTTCCTGGTCATGAGGTGAGCAGTTTTTCTCTGTCACATGCTTCCGCCATTGTATGCTGTCTTGCCACAGGCCCAAAGTAAGGGGGTCAACTGACTGTGAAATAAAACCACTAAAACTATCCAGAAAACACCTTTTCTTTTTATAAGTTAATTGTCTCAGATAGTTTGTTAATAGTGGCAAAAAGCTGATTAACACCCATCAAGGTTTTCTTGATTGAATATCAATTGCCAGTAATATCTCACTGAAAATCTATGTCATGGTCACTTCTCTCCAGAGAACTAGAAAATCTATGTCATGGTCACTTCTCTCCAGAACTAGACTGAACAAGGTACAGTAGCACATGTCTATAATCCCAGCAGCTCAAGAGGGTGAGATAGGAGGATCGTGAGTTCAAAGTCAGCCTCAGCAACAGCAAGGCCCTAAGCAACTCAGTGAGACCCTGTCTTGAAATAAAATACAATAAAGGGCTGTGGATGTGGCTCGCACCCACCCACCTACCCAAAAATACTAGGCTGATGCATTTGATTTAAAAGCACTATTTAAATCAGTTGTTCCCAGATATGAATTAGCATATCTGTTAGCATTGCCTGAAAAACTGTTTGAAACTTGAGTCTGATTTAGTAGATCTAGGGCCTTGGAATCCATATTATGAAAACTCAAATGATCTCATCCTTAGACAGCTTTGTAAAACTGCTATTCAAGGTCTTTTAAATGTAATGTAGCAGTTACTTTACCTAAAAATGCCCTCAAAAAGTTAAGCCCAAGCAAAAAGTTTGTTCTGACAAAGTGTCATGTTTCCTTTTCTTGTATAATGACAGTTGGGTAACTCATCATGCACCCCCCCCCCATCTTGAGTTCCAGAAGGTTCAGAAATAAGTTTCACTTATACTTAATGCAGTATCTGTTCTTAGCCTGGGTTTTTACTATTTTGCTCATCCTAATTACATTGTACTTGCTCTTTACTGTCAGATTAAGAATTTTATCATATTCAAATCCTTTGATTTGCGTGTTGCAGTAGCACATGCATATACATATGCCTGCTTTAAGAAGGGTTTAGTGAGTCCCCTAAAGATTGAGAGGATTGAGGCTGGGGGTGCAGCTCAGTAGGAAAGCACATGCTTAACATGTGCAAGGCTCTAGGTTCAATCCCAGGGCTGATTAACTAACTAAATAAATGAGGATTTAGCAAGATAAATTAGAAGTGTGTGAGAATAAAAAAATAGGCAAGGCAATAGGAGTGTGGTTGGCATCCGAATGTCATTTTATCTGCAATCCCAGCTACTACAGCAAATGAGGCAGGAGGACTGCAAAGTCAAGGCCAGCTTGGGCAACACAGTGAAACCCTACCTCAAAACAAAAACAAAAACTTTTGGTTTTACTGTTATCTATTTCAGATTCTTTTTGAAAGTAGGTCATGTTATAAATAATAAGATTTAAAGCAGGCCTAGATAGCACCTGTTCAAAGGCTTGGAGAATGAAATCATCACATTTTTGGTGTCCTTTGGCTGTACTACCATGCCAGAGGCCTGGCATATGGAACTGAAGTTATGCCTGCAGAATCATTTTGATTGAAATAATGATGAAGCATTTTCAGACTTTAAAGTCAAAAGGCATAAGTGCAAATTCCTGTAATGATGTAGTACATTATTTTTTTGTAGAAATGTGAGAAAAACTTGACAACTAAAAAATTCCCATGGTTTATAATATACCTGATATGTAAATGTAGCTACATAAATGTAGATACTTGTATAAATGCCTGTTTTAAGAAGGATTTAGGATGGGTGTGGTGGTGCATGCCTGTAATCCAAACAGCTAGGGAGGCTGAGGCAGGAGGATCACAAATTCAAAGCCAGCCTCAGTTACTTAGTGAGGCCCTAAGCAACTTGGCAAGACCCTGTCTCAAAATGAAATGGGCTGGGGATGTGGCTCAATCGTTAATCACCCCTGGATTCAATCCCCAGTACCTAAATAAATAAATAAATAAATAAGGGTATAGTGAGTTCCCTAAATATTGAGAGGATTGGGGCTGGAGTGCAGCTCAGTGACAAAGCACATGCTTAATGTGTGCAAGGCCCTGGGTTCAATACCCAGCACCAAACAAATAAGAGAGAGAGAGAGAGAGAGAGAGAGAGGATTTAGCATGAGAAATTAGAAATGTGTAAGAAAAAAAAAAGGCAAAGCAATAGGCATGTGGTTGGCATAAGAATGCCATGTCATCTTGCTAGTTGGGCCAAAATCTTAACTTTCTAGCAGCCTACATGAAAAGAAAAATTCTCTGCTCAGAGAAGCGAGAAGTACTTGTGATAACAAATCTAGAAAGATTTCTATTTCCTGTACGCTCTCATGGAGAAAGCACTTTGAAGTGGGTCATCTTGTCTCTCGGTACAGTTTCTATTGTGCAATACTAGTAAAGTGTAGTGCAGGTCATATTTTTGTATGAACTGGATAAGTTAAGAAATTTCCTGTCCCATATGCTGGAGGGTAGGGGCAAGGGAAGAAGAAGGGATCACTTTCACTGTTAGCCAAAGGAATAAGCATCATGGAATGGAAGGACTACCATTTGGTGAGACAGTTTAAAGGAATAGGTTTTCTGTATTTAGGGTGACATACACCAAATCTTTGTCTTTTTATCTCAATTGACTAGTGTTACTGCTAGTTTATGGGATATCTTTCTATCCCTTAAAACAAACGTTTCTCCTGGGCAAATTTAGCATCATGGTCTCCCCCCTAACCCCTGTCCTGAACCTGCCCCTCCCTTTCATCTCTAAAAACCCAGGGCCTTGCATATGCTAGACAAGCACTCTGCCAACTAAGCTATGTCCCCAGCCCTTCAGCTCTCCTCTTTCTTATCCTGTGGTTCCTTTATGTAGTGCATATTCTACCTAAAAGTATGTAGAGGCCATGAAAATTACCTGGGCAGGAGTGTCAATTAGACAGCTTCGGAAATAGCCAGCTAAGTAGCTTCATGGTTCACATTACATTTTTTAGCTATTAAAACATTATACTGTGCTTCTTAAACTCAAGTACATATAGAATCACCCCAAAATTTCTCCAAAGTATAGATTTCTGGACCCTACAACCTCAGGTTCTAATATTGTAAATCAAGTGTTGAAACCTAGGAAACCAATTCCATAGATGAATCTAATTTGAGAAAAGCTGGCTTAAAGGCTAATAGTACAGGTTTAAAAATTAAGCAGAGTTTCAAATCATTGTCATTATGTTAAATTATATAATCTTGGGCAAAGTGATTGTCCTTTGCCTCAGTTTCTTCACTTGTAAAGCAAAAATTAAAAAATTTTTCAAGCACAGGGTCATTTTAAGCATCAAATAAAATGAAACATCCTGCTACAGTACTTGGCAGGTAGTAAGCATCAATAAATGCCAGTTATCAGAAAAATAAACAAAAATGCTTAGTGTTATTATCATCACATTATACTTTGAAAGCTGGACTTAGGATAGTGCCAGCCCCTTGGAATGTTTTTCTAACATTACTACAGCATTTCTTCTTCTCTTATATCTGAGCCTTCCTCTTCCCAGGGTTTAAAGTGTTCTCCATTAGAGTTCCTGCACACTCTTGCTTGCATTTTTGAAGTCCTTATACACAGAATAGCCGTCCTTTTTTGCCTTGGGTCTACATTCTTGAAAGTTCCTCTTCATTCTTACCATATAATTGTGGAAACTGAATTCAAAGCCCAAATCCCTTTACAAATAATTTCCAGCTACACAATCCGAAAGCTGCCCGCCTGATAAAATTGGAGGATCCTGAGGCATGAAATAGAAAGAGACATGAATTATTTTTTAAAAATGGGTACATTTATATTTAATATGCCCATCTCAACAGAAAGCTTTTGAAGCAATTGCAAATTCAACCTGGTTCACTCAAAGTAAAAAAAAAAAACATGGTTAAAACATTTAAAATGTTTTAAAAAGATTGCCCAAAGGGTTCTTGAAGGAGGTAGAATTCCAAGAAGTTTCTAAATAAAACAAATATCTGGGTCTAGGATTTTCCAGTTTTTGTTTTGTCTCTTCCTCTCCCTCTTTACTCACTTTTTTTTCCAGGACATGATCTTCAGACTGTGTTTCAGAGAATATGTATATGATGCGAACTACTCTCATCTGGCCTGTTTTTCTGGCTTAGTGTACAATATTGTGGTAGAGGCTTCAACATCAGTAATAATGACTGTAGAAGGAATGCCAAAAAGATCCACACTGACACAATTTAATAGAAAATTAGCTGTAAAAACACATTTACTTATAAAAACGATACACACATTCACTAAAATAGTGTTAAAAATCAAAGCCCTCCATCCTCCTCCTCCCTTTTTTCTTTTTACTTTTTCTTCTTCTTTCTAATGCTATTATAGTTTTTAAGTGTACCGTTCAGTGGTATTAAATGCACTTACATCTTACCCTTTTGGATGAAGAATCTAGGTCTCATCTTTGTACCAGTAGATTCCGGAGGAGTAGGATAATTCTTCCTAGAAAGAAAGATGCTCTGGAGAAGGAGCTTTAATCATTCCTTGCACACTACTTAGGTAGAGTTACCTGACAGCTGTGGGTACCTGTACCTGTGGGAAGAATCATGGCAGTGTTAGAGGTGCAGATTTCAAAGACTCTGAAAGGTGGCTCTGACTATCCTGTGCCCTGTTTTTGGACCCTGACCTCTACTGTGTCAGAACCCAGCAAAAAGTTTCTTTAAAGTTCGCCTAGAATATAAGAATGCAGGGCTGGGGTTGTGGCTCAGCAGTGGAGCACTCGTGTAGCATGTGCAAGACCCTGGGTTCAATCCTCAGCAGCACATAAAAATAAATAAATAAAATAAAGGTATTGTATCCAACTACAACTAAAAAATAAAAATATTTTTAAAAATTTTTAAAAAAGAAAATAAGAATGCAATATGGGCGGTTCATCATTAGTGGCAAGCAGTTGTTTAGCAACAGCTGTGTAGAATAACAGGCAACAGCAAAATCACAGTCCTTCTGACCTTACTGGGAAAAAAGGACATGTGCATTGACATGTACACATAAATCAAAATTCTTGACGACAATATATTGCTACAGGAGTTCAGAAGTTGGAGTAATTTCTACAAGTTGCAATCATTTTTATCTAATTATTGCACACAATGTAAATTTTAATTGAAATAAAATGTCTCATGTTATATGCAGAATTTGAAATTATGTACCCAAAGGGGAAAAAGGTGCAAGAATTAGGAAATGTCAAAGCCAGTTTGTACAACTGTTTCTGTTATAGCCACATGACAACTTCACTATAGGTAAAAGAGAAATACCCGATGGCCTTTGTCAATCTGGTAGGAAAATAGGTTCTGAATTATGAGAGCTATGACTAATGAGTACTCCTTAGGAATGCACTTCTCTGTTAAATGCACTGCCCTTGTGGTCTGAAGTCTTTGATGTTCTTGAAGGCAATTGCACTAATTATTCTACATTATTTTCTTCTTTTTCTGGTGGAAGCATAATGACTCTAGTATAACAGAACAAATCTTCCTGTGGATGAAATGGAAATATCTTGTAAAATATAAATATCATTTATGAAATCTGAATTCCCAGGATCTCGACAAAAATGAGAGACCAAGGTTCATGGCGTATATCTTCTCTTCACTTCCTATCAATGAGATCAATGCAGAAATTGAAAATAGAGCCCCACATTGATAAGACAGAAATCTAAATATATCACTAAGACTTTGAAAGATTTTCAAGAAAGTGGTCAGAGCTGGGGAGGTAGGTCAATGGTAGAGCACTTGCCTAGTGTGCACAAGTCCCTGGGTTTAATTCCGAGAATCACAAGCTGGAGGGACATCAGTAGTTCGGAATTATGGCTCATCCCACCCAGGAGCATGCAAAAGTGCAATCAGTTCAACTGTTGTCTGCTTATTAATGAAATCCTGGTTCACATAGTGGAGCTAAGTTGACCTGAGGGCTAAACCCTATGTCGTTCTAACTGATTCAAACAGTGATTTTAACTGACATGTTTTTTTTTTCTGAATTAAGATCACTGGGGTCCCATCTGAGTGTTGAAGTTTGTCAGGGAATGCTCACCCATCAGTAATTTTTAGATTGATTCAAACCCCTTGATCGGTGGAGGATGAATGAGAAAGTGGAATCCATTAGGCAACTTATAATGGAGGAAAATAGCAGAAGTGATTGCTGCACTTTTGACAGACTGCAGCATGTAAATTATATTATAAATGATGTGCAAATTTGCACCAATTACTTGATTCAAGAGCTCCCAGGTTTGAAGCACAAAGTACTGTATTTGTAGTCAGAGCAAGGTCTTCACCTTAAGGATGATTATTCCTGTGGGAAGGAGATCCACTTGGGCCCCAGAGTGTAAGAGTTTTCAATGCAATGCCAAGGCAGTTGACTGCTTTTTCCTTTCCTCTTCTCCACTGTCTTGCAGACCAGATGACGTGCTCCTGCATCGTACGCATGATGAGATTGTCCTCCTGCACTGCTTCCTCTGGCCCCTAGTGACATTTGTGGTGGGCGTTCTCATTGTGGTTCTAACCATCTGTGCCAAGAGCCTGGCAGTCAAGGCAGAAGCCATGAAGAAGCGCAAGTTCTCTTAAATGGGATAGCCTTATGGGAAGCAAAGCACAGAAGCTGCACGCCTGGGCACATGTCCACCTGCAGAGCCCGTGTTTCCTGGAGCAGGAGATGGAAGGGGCCGAGACAGGTCTCCGAGAGCCTCCTCCCTCAGTGGCAGCAGAAACAGGCACAACTGGAAGACTTGGAACCTCATAGCTTATATTCCATGTGTCGTAGCAATGGCTAAAGGGTCAAGCTCTTAGCTATATGGAGTAACTGTTTCAGAAAACCCTATAAGAAGTTGATTTTCTTTGGAAAGTAACAGTATATTATTTGTATAGTGTAGTATACAAACCATTATGATTTATGCTACTTAAGAATATTAAAATAAGAGTGGTCTGTGTACTTTTCTATTTCCTTTTTTTTTTAATGCTTAGAATACCAGGGGTTTAAAAAAAAAAAAAGGTTTTCTGCTTTTCATTTGACTCTGCTAGATTTAACTTTTACTTGATAACAAGGATTCCTGCAGAAGCCTTGATTATACTGTATAACCTTCAGTTTCCTCAATTAAAGAGTGTCTTTTGATTCCTCCTGGAAGAATGAATTATGCACTGGTAATTCCAGTTATTTCTGTGTCTCCATGTCCTCTACCACCTGCCTTGGCCTCACCCATTATTTTTTACTTCTTAAGAGAGTGAGACGATTCTGAAGAAGGCCTGTCCACACTCTAAGAGCACAGGGCTCCTTGATTGATCCATCCATGTTATTTCTGATTAATATTTTTTTTAATCTCTGTGCACTACAATATACATGATGTGAAGGACACTCTTCAGCTTATAATTAAAAGCTGTTTTCTGTTTTTTATATTTTAGGTCAGAAAACAATGCAAAGTCAGTTCGGAGCATTTTTTCTTTTCTTTGTCCTTGCTTTGATGTTCTGGAAGTAATACAGCGAGATTGCCACAGTTTCATTTACTTAGACAAATCTGGAGATGTAACCCAGCTCCCACCACTGCTGCTGGGCTTTCTGTGCCTTGATCAAAAGGTCATCAGGGAGACCATACTTCTTTGCACCTGTTCATAAACTCAGATTCCAAATACCAATCACAGGTCTCAGTAAATATCAAAATTATATTCATTTACCATGTAGAACCAAACCTTTGTTTAAATGAAATGTAGATTTTTTTTTTAACGGAGGAACCACTGACAATAGTTCTTTCTGCTTCCTTTGCATATTCTACAGACATGTTTCTATTAGGAGAAAGGCAACTTGGAATGTAAGGACAAGTTCCCCTCAATTATTCCCATAGGATTCAAAAAAAGATCTGAATTATTGGGAATGATGATTTCCTGAATTTTGGTCCATAAACCAATGTTTATTTTACAATGTAAATTTTTGAGAGCATTATAATTCTCTATGAAAGAATGTTGGATGAGTCTGATCACTTTTTTTTTCCTAATTCAAGCGTTACAGGTTTCACTGTGAAAAAGACCTTGAACACACTATTTATGACATCCTTTGAAGTAGCTACAGTGCCTTGACTTCAATCCCAGTTTTCTGTTGCTGTGTCCCTGTTGTCTTAGCAACACAGTGACTATTCTGAAGCAAGTAACATGAAACTGGGAATCAGAGAAAATCATCATCTTTGCATTGCATGGGTAGGGAGATGAAGTCTACTCTCTTCATATTATCTTTATCCAAGAGTCCATGATTACTTGATGACAGAGAGTAGATAAAATTTAACAGTGCATGGACATATGTTTATCTTGAGAAAAGGAAAGTTGATATATATCAATCTGAGTTTTCATTTGTCAGTTTGATACTCATGGTTTATATTAACTAAATGCTTCCACTTAGGTTCAAAGAGCATGTACAACTGTATTGTATGGTTGATTTTTTGGGCAAGAGAAGAACACTGAATCCAGGAGGTCTTATGTAGTTTTAGGGTCTGACTTGCTTATAGCCATTTAAATTTGAGGCTCCTTATTTATACTTAAAAAAGGTTATAAAAGGCAAAGAAGCTTAACTTCTTAATATTTTCATTCTCTTTTTGTATATATCAGAAAATGGACCAAGCTGCTATAACAAAGAGGCTACAAAATGGGATGGCTCATGTAAGATAGAAGTTTACTTCTTCCTCATATGGCATATCCAGAAGTAGTGGATGAGTTGAGAGTCGGTAGGCCAAGTCTCTTTCACATGGTAATCAAGGGATCCAGGATTCACCTACCTGTTCTTCTCATTACCAAGGGAGTTGTTCATTCCATGGTCAACAGGTCTCAGAGAAATGCATCTACTTTATAATATGGAAAAAAAAAAAAAAAGGAAGTTGGGAGAAGGTATTTCTTTTTAAGGAAGTTTCATGCATCACTTGTGCCCAAATATGTTCTTCTTTACTTATTACCTAGCTCACCCTAGCTTCAAGGAAGGCCAGGGTATGTTTCCAGCTAGACATGTACCCTAATATACTTCAGGGGGAGTATTTCTAAAAGGAAAAAAGGAGAGAATGAATATAAAATAAAAGACAAGAAAGATGGTCAGCCGTCAGTGGCCCACATCACAATGAAAATCTGCTGAGCAGGCATGGCAAAGATTCCTCGCCCTGCCAGAAGGCCAAGTTCTCCTTGGCTGAACTGCAGATCTGCTCTCTGGGAGAAACTCCCTCGTCTATTGGCCTCTGTGGCCCCTTAATTTGAACTCTAGAAATGTTTTGCTAATCAACTCCCATGGTCACATCTGAAACTTTTGAGGGGTCTTACGGCTTTAGCAGCTCCCTTTCTGCTGGTGCAGACTTACAGACCTAGATTACCTTAGGGAATTAAACAACAGGCCCTTACAGGCCAGGATTATAGCTCACCAGACTGTCAAAAGACTTCAACTCCTTTTTTGATGTTGCTAACTGCTTCAAGCTTCACCATTTCTCTTTCCCTCTGTGCTTCGCATCTGGGCAAGCCTGTGGAAGCCTGGGTGCCGCCTCCTTTGGGCCCAGCAGGAAGTTCAAATTACCCAAACCCTGGCCTGCTTGCAGGAACCTTCACCCCAGCCTCAGACTCCAAGAACAATAATAAAAGCCAAGCCAGTTCTGGACCCACTTGGGGAGTCTGCTGTGTCTCCCTGGAAAGTCTCTGTATATGAATAATAAACCTTTCATACCCTTTTGGTGTGTGTGTGATATTAATGGTTCTCAACTTCTGAACTGAATTCCTAACCCCTGACTCTGAATTTTGGGAAGTGGTGGCAACGAGGTTTCATCTGGTATTTTAAGGCTGATTATAACATTGATATAATTTCATCAGAAATGGTTTTCTGATCTGTTCGCTCTCAGTTATTTCATGTGAAAGTAACTATAGCCAGAGCTATTTTGATTATAGTTAACAAGCCAACACTCGCTGTACCTGGCCTATACCTCTGTACCTCAATTGGATAGCAGCCACTTTGAAGCCTCTTGGACAACGAGTTTAGGTGGAACAAAATACTTTTCATCTCTTTTTTTTTTTTCCTGCTAAGCTGACTCCCATTATCTGGCCAGTAATAGTTGATGGAAGACTTTCAAGAAAAACTCTGAAAGATAACCACATTTTCTGCTGTTTGGAGTACCAGAGATGTTGAACTTCGGGGCAGAGACACAGCTTCTGCAAAAAGCTGTGTTACCTACTTGTAAACTATTTTTATTTTTAATTTTTTTGTCTCATTCAACTATTTTGCATAGTACCACTGTGGTTTGTCCACCAGAGATTCATACACTGGAGGCTTGATCTCCAATGTGAGATACTGTTGAGTTAGTAGAACCTTTAACAGGAGAGCTCACGGGATCACAGTCCTCAGAAGGACTTCATGCAGGTCTAATGGGGCTGGAGTAATTCCCACAAGAGTGTTTGCCACTTTTGCATGTTCCCCCACCACTGTGATGCCATCAGCCATGAGGCCCTCACCAGAGCTGAGGAGCCATGCTTTGGAGCTAAATAAACTGTGAGCTAAAAAAAAACAACAACAAAACAACAACAACAAAAAAACCAACTTCTTTACTTTATACCTTACCCAACCTTGAGTATTTTGTTATAGCTATACAAAACAGTCTAGACCAATACCTTACTAAAACAGCAGATACTAATCACCACTCTGTTTTTTTCTAACCACTTTTCTCAGTTAGTGTGCCTTCCCAGCTGTTACTGGTAACACTTTTACCTAATAGTTTGTTAAAACATAACAAAGGGTCTCTAGTTTTCCATCCTGCAATGTCTCTTTCCTCATTGCCTGCTGCCCTTCCGTAGCCACACAGTTTTGATTTTTATTGTTGTTATGATAGCACTTTTCCATTTCTAGGTGTTAAACAGAAGAATCACATAACAAAATAGCAAAAGACTGGGTGACCTGAAGAACAGAAATTTATTTTCTCACAGTTCTGGAGGCTAGAAGTCCAAGATCAGATATCAGCAGTTGGAGTTTCTCCTGAGGCCTCTCTTGGCTTGCAGCTGGCCGCCTTCTCACTGTGTTCTCCTATGGGACACTACTGGTATATCTTCATTCCTCTAAGAACATCAGTCCTGTGGGATTAGGGAATTGCCCTTATGACCTAATTTAACCTTAATTACTTTCTAAAAATTTTCTAAAAAATAATGTTGAAGTATTTTAAAATTTATTTATTTATTTATCTATTTTTTAGTTGGTGCTGAGAATCAACCCAGTGCCTCACACATGCTAGGCAAGTGCTCAACCACTGAGGCACCCCAGCCCCCTTAATTACTTCTTTTTTTAAAAATGTGTATTTTTTAGTTGTAGGTGGACACAGTACCTTTATTTTATTTTTATGTGGTGCTGAGGATTGAACCCAGTGCCTCACATGTGCCAGGTAAGTGTTCAACTACTGAGCCCCAGCCCCCTTAATTACTTCTTTAAAGGCCACTGAAGGGCCAAATCTCCAAATACAGCTTCACTTGGGTTGGGGCTTCAACCTATGAACTTTGGGGGTACAAAATTTAGTCTGTAACATTTTCGTACCAAATTCAAAACTGTAAGGGTATAGGTCAAGCCACTGTTAACAGAGATACCCAGACCAGAGTAGTTCACCTATAGCGTTTTCTCTCCTGTAGCCAGCCAGAAATAATCCATGGAGATGTCCAGGGACTTGTCTTCCTTCTCCTTGTTTTCCTGCCCTCCCCTAGGATGTCCTTGTCAGGACAGGCAGCTAAGAAGGGGGACATAAAGAAAGAAAGGTTAGGCACACACATTTCAAGAAAGGGAGACAGAAGTTGTATATTTCAGTTCTTTATACATCCCTTTGGTGAGAAATGGGCCTCTTGCTGAGCAGTGGTGTCTTCTAAAGATTGGGACATGGGTTCTACTAGTCAAACAAAGAGAAGAAGGATGAGTGAGGAGAAAAATGATCAGTTCCATACTATATTCCTCTAGTGAACCCTAT
The DNA here is from genome assembly GCF_021218885.2 of Marmota monax. Taxonomy (NCBI): domain Eukaryota; kingdom Metazoa; phylum Chordata; class Mammalia; order Rodentia; family Sciuridae; genus Marmota; species Marmota monax. Next base: position 7,297,019 of record NW_026695212.1, read on the forward strand.
ACACATGGACATAAATAAATTGTTGAGTGTGAGAAGAGAATTGGTCCTGAAAAGAGTGATTGCTTTTTGAAATTGAGATAATTTTTTCCATTATTTCATGTTCCTAAAATTAAAGTTTAATTAAATAAGCTTGATTTAATCACTGTTATGATTAAAATTGAATTAACCACAATTTTCTTAAAAACCAGTAAGAGAGCGAGAAGACAGAGAAATTTTGTTCTTCTGCTACTCGTAAGAAATCTCAGAATGGTAAGGGGACAGGGTGCTTTAGGTAGAATGTTTCATAGAAGTGATTTTAAAGACAGCCAATAGAGTTTGGAATACTAAATGTGTATAGCAGAATCTGTGTGCTTCTTTAATCAAAATAAGAATTTCTATCTTTTTCAATGCATTGCAGTTGTAAGAAAATATTGTATTTCCTAGAGTGTAGAAATTTTTAGAATTATAGGAAAGTTTTAGAATTGCCAGGTGCAGTGGTTCATCCTTATAATCCCAATGACTCTGGAAGCTGAGTCAGGAGGATCAGCGTTCAAAGCCAGCCTCAGTGAGTAAGTGAGGCCTTGAGCAACTTAGAGAGACCCTGTCTCAAAATAAAAAGGGCTGGGATGTGGTTCAGTGGTAAAGCACCTCTGTGTTCAATCCCTCGTACAGAAAGAAAGGAAGGAAGGAAGGAAGGAAGGGAGGGAGGGAGGGAGGAAGGAAGGAAGGAAGAAAATAGAAAGAAGAATAGGGTTTCATAAAAGAGAACAGAGATATTCTATTAGGATAAATATGACTTCATGTGAGGAATTATCTAAATAAAAGAGAAACCAAAGAGGGAATCTGAAGTCAAACGGCTTGAGTTTGAATCCAGCTTTTCCATCTTCCTGGCTTTATGATCTTGGTCAAGTTAATTAATTTCTACAGTTCTCTCAACTATAAAGTGAGGCTGATACTGGTAGCATATCACTGGGGAAGGATTAAATGAAACAATACTGGAGATATGCTAAGCACACAGTGTCAGATCCACAAATACAGTGATGATGATAATGATGGTGGTGATCATGATGTTGACGGTCATCATGATGGTGTTGCTGTAGCATTATTTCAGTAAAAAACAAAAGATGGTCTCAAAACCAATTTTTCCAATCTGTTTTCATTATTCAAATACTTCTTACTTAATCACTACCAGTCCAAGATAAGACCAATACTGGGCATTTCCTTTTGTGAAACTCTATCCCTGGTTTGTTTTTATTTCCAAAACTCTGATAACTCAAAAAAAAAAAGTCTCTACAGTCCAGATTCTTCTGAAATCTCAATTTTATTCCATCTTAATACATTGCTGTTTTGAAATTTTCCACATCACAGACTTAGCAATTTCCATCGTTATTAAAAGATGTCTCTTCTTTTTGATGAGAAGCAATTACTGGGATTCTTTCTTTTCTCAGAGATGAAATCCACAGAACATGCTCCTCTTTGTCCATCTTTGTACAAATGGAATTGAAAATGGCTGGGGTACTTTTGCATGATTAATACATTCTCTAAAAAGATGCAACAATTCTATATTCTGAAGTTTGGAATGTATAAAATATTTTCTGTGTCTCATTAGCAAGTCTCTGACCCAGGGTAACTTTTACAAAGGCTTTTTTTCCTCTGTGCTTCCCAAACGACAACTAATGAGGCTGATGAATGTCACCATGTGAGCTCTACACATATATGACAAGTGGAAAAAAGATCCAATTAAGGCCTTAACTTCCAATTTGACATCTAGAAGCAATGAGAAATTCAAACAAGACCACCCTGAGTCTTTCAAGGAATTGGAGCTGTTTGAAGTTCGAGAGAAATGCTTTTAGTCATGTGAAAGTCAGTGATGTTAAAGGTCAGATGTGAAACTCCCTCCCAGAGTTCTAGCATTCATGGTAGTGGAGATGTATACAGAGTTAATGAGATAAAATCAAGAGAAGAAAGACACATGTTGATGTCAGGAGATGTGCCTGGCTAAATGCCAGATCTTGTTCATAGCAAGTAAAGGGATCCAATCCTTCAAAGTCATTGCCAAAGGCACTGCACACAACACTCTGCACCATGAATCTAATTGTTGCCACCATGCCCAATCCTACGAGTGTCTGTAATTAACAGAACAGTGCAGGGGTCGCCTTTGGACATTTGTCCCATTTAGCAGACAGCAGTTATTGAGCTTGCATCTCTGCTTCAAGTTTAGGATGGCTGGGTGGGTGCAGCCAACTGTAGGAGGCCATTTGTTCCCCATTATAAAGTAACAAAGGGAAGATTCCTGGTAGAAATGTGACAATGATTTCTGAGCCTGGGGCTGGGATGGGAGCAGTGCTTAGTTATAATCTCAGACCCGACCCACCCACCCCAGCAATAGCACAGACATTTGCTCTTCTACGTAAAACCAGGGCCTGAAATCAAACTTGATCATCATGGCAGTGGGGGGGGGGGGCTCTAGAACAGACAGACCTGGAGAAAGTGAGGAAGGAGTTCTTGACTGGCAGATGCTTATGTGTTCCTCAGATTGTCCTCCTGTAGGCACACAGCTGTCTCTTCTTCTCACTGTGGGCTACAGAATATAGACAAAGAAACCTTCACTGACTCATTGTGGAATGCATAGTAATATCTAGGTAGAGTATTACCCAATTAATACTAGATGTATTTCTTCTCTGAAGATTTTCTCTGAGTGGTCTCATCCATGTCCTGGTTTTACCTGTCATCTCAGGTGTGATTCCTAGGTTGATTATTGCCTGCTGTTTTAGTCAGCTTTTTCACTGCTGTGACTAAAAGACCTGATAAGAACAATTCTAGAGGAGGAAAAGCTTATTTGGGGACTCACAGTTTCAGAGGTCTCAGGTCATAGAAAGTTGGCTCCATTACTTTGGGCCCAAGGTAAGGCAGAGCATCATGGCAGAAGAGGAGAGGAGAGAAAAGCCACCCAGGACATGGCACCAGGAAGCACAGAGAGACAAAGAACTCCCCTTACCATGGATAAAATATAAACTCCAACAGAATGACTCCAGTGACCCATTTCCTCCAGCTACACACTATCTGCCTACAGTTACCACCCAGTTAATAACTATTAGGACATTGATGCATTGATTAGGTTAAGGCTCTCATAACATAATCATCTCACCCCTAAACTTTTCTCACCCCTAAACTTTTTTGCATTTCTCACACATGGGGGATACTTCATATCTAAACCATAACTCTTGCTTTTTCATATTATAAGCTCTGGATGTATATGGCAATATCTCTGTTGCATTCTTAGATCTCTGTCTCAAGCTTATTGATAGACAGACAATGATTGACAATAAAAAATGGGACAACATATATAGAAAATAAGCACTTAACCTGCCGCAGATAACTTTTTCTTCTGAAAAGTTAGTGAAATATGTCAAATCATATAAAAACCTTTTCTTTACATTTCAACATTTGTGTCACCCATTCACATGTACTCTTATTCTTGGGGCTTGGGGTCTCCATGGCTTGAACTTGTCTTCTCATATATGCACAGCTTGTTCTTCTCATCTATCAATCTGAGCTTAAATATTGACTCTTCCTAGAAGCATTTCCTAACCATCCACACAAGTAAATTAATCTATCATCCCAGATTATCCTCCTCCTCCTCCTCCTCCTCCTCCTCCTCCTCCTCCTCCTCCTCCTTCTTCTTCTTCTCATTATTATTATTTGTCTCTCTCAATAGGCTACAAGATCCATGAATGTCTGTAGGCTTTTTGTTTTTATTTTTTTACCACTGGAATAATGCCAAATTTAGGAAAGAATGAATGAATGAATGTTCCCCACATCCATTGTCCTTTACACATGTGGTTTCCTATATTCTTCTTTGTCTTGGGAATTTTTATCCTGCCTCCAAACCCAACCTCTTCCCTCCCTCCAGCTCCCAAGAATATAACAATGATGGTTATAATGGTGATTACTTCCTCCTCTGCAATTCCATAAAAATGTGTACATATCTCTCCTATTTTAAGGATTTAGTGTGTATTATAAGAATTCAACATGAGCTAAATGGCTGTTTAATCCAATGATTCTCATTATCTCCTCATCACATAAGACAAGAAACATCTTTTTATCCACAAATACAGTAGTAATAAATAACAACCCCCAACTAACTCTTTTAAAGTGTTTTCTTTGTGTATCTGAGATCTTTGTCAAACATTATTCCAAGTTCTTCATCATACCTGGGCAGTGAGGCACTTAGCGTAGTACCTGGGGCAAATATAACCCTAGAAAGACATAAATTAATAAATAGCAAGTATATACTACAATCTTAGTCTTTAAAAGTTTTAGAGAAAATAAGCAAATATGTTGTATTTAAATCACATATAACTCTTTAAGCAAGGAATAGCAGAAATATCATTGTTTGCCATCAAATTACCCCAAAACTTAGCAACTTAAAACAATAAACACTAATATTTCACACAATATCTGAATCATGAATCAGGAAGTAGCTTAGCAGTAATTTTATTTTATTTTATTATTTATTATTATTATTCCTCTTATTATTATTTTTGTGGTACTGGGGATCAAACCCAAGGCCTTGTCCATACAAAGCATGCATTTTATTACTGAGCTACATCCCCAACCTAGCTGTAATTTTAAATTATTTTTTTGTGTAACTCATACCACTTAGATAAATCTAAGGATTGAAGTTATGGTGAAACAGAGATAAGAAGCAAGAGTCCAGCAGAATTATGAACAATTGTTCACGTGACAGGCATCTTAGAACAAAAGCAAGCAAAGTCTTGAATTTTTTGTTGGCATGTAGGGGCTTCCAAAAGAAATCATTGGCGACTTCAAGGGAAGACTTTAGATAGCTTTCAAGAGTAGACTCTGAAGGATCTGTGACCCTTGCTCCTTCCTATCTGTGAACAGGCTTAGTTCAAAAACAAGGGCTTCAACATTCAAATAAAGGACTAGAATGGAAAATAGCCAGATCTTGAACACCTCACTGAAATTTTTGAAAGAGCCCTGGAGCCCTTGGAATAAAGTAAAGTAATGCTTTTATAAATAATGCTACTGGAAGCCTCCAGGGAAAGATAACTCTGGTAAAGAAGCCTTTAAATATTGAAAACAGGATGATATTGGGAAAACGGTCCTAGTTACAAAGTGAATGAAAATAAAAAGAATGAACAGAAATAATGTTTTGAGGGGGATTCAAATACCACGTACCCATTTTATCCTTCTTTAAGTATTAAAGGACAACCTTGAAATGCATCACCTCTCAGGATTAACAAACTCTCCAGGTGGTAGGTGGCTCTAATAATCCTGAGGCATGCTCCCTGGCCCAGCCCAGAATGTCCAAACAAATGTCTTTGGGTCTTTGGTTTGTAACCAAAGAACCTTCCTTTATCCTTTGTGCCACCATCTTGTAGCTGAATTGGAAAGGATCTGTTCTGCAAATGGATCTGTCAGATTCTGTACTCTTCTGAACAACTCTTCTTTTAGATCCTACAGGTTTTTCTTATTCAAACCCAGATTAAGCCTAATTTGGAAATCAATGCACTGATATCCTATGTCAAAATCAAACACAGACTGAAGATCTCCATGAAAACATGGACCCCCTGTGGACTAAATATTGTAATGACTTAAGTAGGAGAGGAAAGACTTTCTTCTACCTGCCTCAGTTCAGCTCCTGGGGCCCTGCAAATTAAACTGATGAAAAACATTACTGGAGAAGCAGTACATATCCATACAGAGGCCTTCACATAAAGAAGGGATGGACTCAAAGGAGCTGTTAGACCCCAAACCTCCTTAAATACCATTTAATGAAGAGCATTGCCAAGAAGCAACAAGACAACAGAAGGGGGCTTAGGATCTTAAGGGTGGTAAATTATGGACTTTCCCTGTTTGAAAGAGGGGAGACAGGAAACCTCCGGGAAGGGAATTTTATGCTTTGATTTTGGCCCAACAGCAGGGAGGGCAGAGAGTTTTTCTGTCTGCTGTTTCCTTAGTTGCCTTCAGTTAAACCAGTCCTTAAAACTGGCATATTTGGAGGTCGCATATTGAGATATTTGGGGGTAGAATGTTTACAGATTAATACATCAAAGTTCACGTTGACATATTGAAATCCTATTCAAGCTTTAACATTGACTAAAAAACATTTGGGAAGGACTAAAATCAATAGTTGAAAGCCTACTAAAACAGACTTATCATCAACTTGAACCTATCCTTAAAATACTCCAATCTATTTGCTCAAGAAACCCAAAGAGCCAAGATGTGGATTTGTTCAGGAACTTAGGGTCACAAATAAAATAGCCATTCTTTAGTTCCTGTGAAACTATGTCCTAATGCAATTTCACCATGGGATTGTATGTTCTACTTAAAATCTGCCTTGTTTAGTAGTCCCTTAGGGTAGTTTGAGACAGTTAATCCTGCTAGCTTTTCCTGGGAGAACCAACAGTCTGCCTGACAGCCATGATTCAATGATTTAATGAGTCCCCTTTTACTGTGTTTATTTCCCCCACCCCCACAATTCCTTAACCTGAAACTTGTGGACCTTAAATTTTCCTGCAATTATACTTGAGTCTAATATGTCAATGACTTCTCCTTACATTCTAAAAATGAATTGAGTTCTCTCAACATTATCATATTTTTTTATAATTTGAGCTCGAAAAGAACTTGAAGTTAGAAGAAAAGTTATAATTTTGTCAAAACAAATGATATCCCTTAAATTGAAGTTTACCACTTTAATTTGGGACAGAGGAAAAACCATTCAAAACTTTCCCAGGACAGTTATTCAGAGTCATTATGGTGACTCAACTGTTCTAAAATCATCATGTGAACTTAGGAGGAAAATCCAAATAAAATAATTAGGCTTTTTATGTGATTGAAATAAGTTGTCAGTACAGTAGTCACCCTTTATCCATGGGATACATTCCCAGATCCCCAGTAAATGCTTGAAACTTTAGATAAGTACTGAAATTTATGTAACGTTTTTTTCTCATACACTCATATCTATGATACAATTTAATTTATAAATTAGGAGCAATACGAGGCTAATGAATATAACTAAGAATACTCTGTGCATAGTGGCACATACCTCCCAGCTACGTGGGAGGTTGAGACAGGAGGATCACTTGAGCCAAGGAGTTTGAGATGAGCCTGAGTATAGTGAGACCCTGGCTCAACAAAACAAAATAGCAATAACAAGCAAAAGAGAAAGAAGTTAAAAAACAAAACAAAACAATGGTAATTAACAATAAAATAGAACAATTATAGCAATGTATTATAATAGTGGTTATTTAAAACTTACGAATTGCTTATTTCTGGAATTTTCCATTTGATATTTTCAGACCACACTTGACTGATGATAACTGAAATTACAGAAAGTGAAACCATGGACAAGGGGGGATGCTAGGAAAGAAACTTCCTTGGGCACTTAAATATGAGACAGCATTTTGTGATTTAAAATGAGACTTTAAAGTCAGGTGTAGTGGCTCATGCCTATATTCCTAATTTGGGAGGTAGAGGCAGGAGGATTGCATGTTCATAGCCAACCTCAGTGAGATCTTGTCTCAAAATTAAAACCTTAGTGAGACTTTGTCTCAAAATTAAAAATAAAAGGGTTGGAGATGTAGCTCAATGGTAGACCACCCCTGGGTTCAATACCCCAGTACTGCAAAAACAAAACAAAAATGACAATATCAACAAAAGACACTCCATGCCTAAAATGAACCTTTTTACATCTTAATACCATGGGTCATTTTAAACCTTTCTATCCTTCATACCATAAGCAAAATGGATGATACCAAGTGTTTGTACTCAACTTTACAGTACTGTATTTATTAGAGACTTTCCTTTGGCCCAGTGGCAAAAGCCTACCTTCCTTGTCTCAGGGCAATAGTAGCAACTGCAGCTACATTTGCGGAAGCTATTGCTAGTTTCTTAGGGTCTCCTTTAGACGTAGAGAACCCTCATAATATGCAAGCCCTGTTGCTTATTGAAAGTACATTATATTTCTTAGAAGATAGACTTACCTCTCATGAAATTCTATTACTCTCCTTCACACATTTCTTTCTCTTGTAGTAATGCTGAATTCTGTTCCTTTCCTTCTTTACTAGCAGAAGGGGTAAATCATGACTTCCTAATCATTGTCCAAAGGTAGTCGAGGCCCTGAACATACATATTAGAACCTCCTCTAGGAAATCCAGAGTTATTAGCTGTGTTTGCTGATGGGTCATACCTTAACATAAAACAGGAAATTATCAGGCTGGATTTGTTGTCAGGGATCTCAACATTCACCTAGGATAAAGATCCTTTACTGAAGCCAAAGTCCACTCAGAAGGCAAAATTCATTGTGTTCACCAGGGTTTATCAACTAATTAACGATAAAAGAGTTAATGCCAACCATAAGGGGCAGACAATGATTTGGAAATAACTAAGGATCTTGATGTCAGCAGGGGGAAAAAGCAAAGAAAAGTCATCAAAAGATTAAGTGTCTGGCTGGGGTTGTGGCTCAGCGGTAGAGCCCTCGCCTAGCATGTGCAAGGCCCTGGATTAGATCCTCAGCAGCACATAAAAATAAATAAATAAAGGTATTGTATCCAACTATAACTAAAAAATAAATATTATAAAAAAGATTAAGTGCTCTTATGTTTATTAAGGAGGTAGAAATGCCAAACGAAAGGGATCGCAAGAAAGGTAAAAGAAATGCCTTGCCTGACTGATCCAAGCATTAGGACCCCAGTTGACCTGACCATGGCCATCTTGGGTCACAGCCAACATGATGGTCCCTAAGTTACACTGGTCTCTTTCCCCAGCATAGTTTCCTGGCATGCTATAAATAAACAAAACCACCTGAGAGGCACATGGAGCTGAACAGCCAGACCCTGGGACCATCAGTGCCAGGAATGTGCCTGAGGTCTTTGATGTTAGCTTGAGATAAACCAGGTACATTCCAGCTTGGATAAAAGTCACTTTTGTCCTGACCACGATATAAGCCCTGCCCTCTGACCCAAATTGCAGGATCCACTGCTCTTGCTGACACTCTTAACCATGCTTTTGTCATTGAGTCCCCAGGACAAATTGAACTCTATATCCTTGATCTGTTTGTCCCCCAAACACTGGGTTCAAAGAACCAGAGATTAATTCTAAGATCATAAGAAAAAAAGTTTATCTGTTAGAGACTAATCAAGATTTACCTTATAATCCTTACCTCATAGCTTCAATTCTAAACTATTATCTCATTCATTTGGCTCAATCCCAGTAAATTCTGTGTCTTAAAACACCTGTGTTAAGCCACTGGGACCCAGATTCCCAAGCCTGTAAATGTCTTTTCCTAACTTCCTTCTTTTAGTTACCACCAAGTTAGTTTCCTTTGCTGCAATAAATTTAACAAACTCAGCTTCATTTGATCAATAGCCTTTTCTGGAATCTCCATGACTTGCTGAAACCATGAAGAAAAATTGAGTTTCTTTTTCCTTTTCCTTATTTCCTCCCTCCCTCCTTCTCTCCCTCCCTGCATGCCTCTCTCTATTTCTTTCTTTCTTCCTTCCTTTCTTTTCTCCCCCACCAGCTGCCCTTTTTGTGGTATTGATGATCGAACCCAGACTTTCACACATATCAGGCAAGTGTTCTATGATTGAGCTGCATACCCCAATACTTCACAAATTTTATTTTGAGACACTAGCTTCCTAAATTACATAGGCTGTCTTCAAACTTGTCATCCTCCTGCCTTAGACTCTCTGAATAATTGGAATAAAATTGTGTTTCTTTAAAGTTTATATGTGATTATTAACCAGATTGTCTAAATCTCTTTCTTGGAAGTATGTAAGACCAACTTGAGAATAAGATTTACTCTTCTGGGCCATTTTGTTAAGGTAATTAGTGAGATAATGTATGGAAAGATAATGTATGCAAAAGGCTTAGTGCTTAACACAGTTCTTGGCACAATACAAGAAGTCAATGAATGGTAGCTATCTGAAAATTTCCTAATCTCCCAATAGTTCCTTACTTGGACCTTCAAGCCTGCAAACTCTAGGTTAGTTGTCTCTGAATTTCAAGTTCAGATTCAAAGGTCCTCACTGGCTTCCCAAGTACACAACAGGCAGGAATCACCTGTCATGGAAAAGAGGAAGACCTCTTTTCCTCCTTGCTTTTTGATTACTGTTCCTCTGTATTCCCCATCAGCAAGATGAGGGAGGAATTCAGCTTTGCGCTCTTTATGTTAGGAGACTTTTTCTAGGGAATGATTAACACTGAGTAGAAGATCTCTGGTCAGTTACAGTTGAATGATTTTGTTTTGTTTTGGTGCTGGGAATTGAACACAGGGCCTCAGGCATACTAAATGCATGCTCAACCTCTGCTCTATACCCCTATCCCTGACATTTGATTTTAAAAATGAAAACTCAGAAATATTTTGACCCTAATAATTAAACAGATTTCCTTTTCTACCATTTTACACAAATCAAGAAACAAACCTATAACTTCTCAAAACTATTTTGGATGGAATTGCTGCTAAACAGGGGAATCTTGATTAAGTTATGAGGTTCATGAAATTTAGAGGCTAAGAGAACCCTTGGTATATCTGTAATTAATGGGCTTTGGTACCATGAACAACAAAAAAAATAATTTAGCAAGAGGGATGCCCAGGAGGTTTCTCATGTTCCCTACACATCAAAGACCAAGAAACACCAAAAAACAAAACAAAACAGAACCAACGCTTTCCCCATTATTCCTAAAAATTCTGCTTTCTGAGACAGCATATCCAAAATGCCAATTCTGTGTTATTATAAAATTCAAATTGACTCTGAAATTTAGAGGAAACAGATGAAGTATAAATGTGTGAATAAAATCTTCCAAGCTCTACACAAGAAAGAAAATGTTTAAAAGAAGAAGAGAGAGAGAGAGGAAAAAAAAAAAACACTGAAGAAATGTTTGCTTTTGCCCTTTATAATTATTGGATAAAATAAAGAGGCTAAGACTGTGACTTCACCTCTTGTTGGGGATAAGTGGGGTGCAGGGTTTGTGTGTGTGTTAATGGACGGAGTAGGAAGGCTTACTGATGGGAAATGGTGTTCTGGGAAGTGTTTGGCAATCAGACAGGGGTGAGGGGCCCTCATTTATAGCATTTGCTGATTTCTGGGGTGTAAATATTCTCACTGTTACTGATTGCAAGCTACCAATGTGGCATCACTGAAACTGGAGTTGGGAAGAGATGCAAGTAACACCATTATATACTATTTCATCACATAGACACAGCCAACAAAAATGAGCTCAAGAGCAGATAATTATAAAATGAGCTTTGAGTATTTATTACCTTCATCTTTAAATTGTTGTTTATACAATTTAATTTTTAAAAATGGCTATGCTTAATAATGACTCGTTCAGAATTTTTTTTTTTTTTTTTTTTTGTACCAGGGATTGAACTCAGGGGCACTTGACCACTGAGCCACATCCCCAGCCCTAGTTTGTATTTTACTTAGACACAGGGTCTCATTGAGTTGCTTAGTGTCCTGCTGGTACTGAGGCTAGCTTTGAACTTGTGATCCTCCTGCCTCAGCCTCCTGAGCCACTAGGATTATGGGTGTATGCCACCCCACCCAGCTCAGAAAATTTAACATTTGTCCTCTTGTGCATCAATACCAAAAGACCACTGCAAAGCCCATTGTGTCCCTTTATCTCTGTTTGCCTGTCATGATATACTAGCAGTTTTTATTGGCTATATGGATCATTTCAAACCTGAAGACTCAAACTCTGACCCACTTTTTTTTTTTCTTTTAACAAAGATCCTGTTGTAGGGACAAACGAGGCAAGGCACTGAAGATAGCAGGAAACAGTTTTATTTGGCTGCAGCCAGGTTCAGAGGGCACAGCTTTTGCTGTAATCAATCAATCCCCTGAACCCCGAGTTCAGGGAGTTTCAGAATTTTATACCCAGCATGTAAGGGGAGGGGCTCAGAAGTTCACAGTCTGCAGAAGTTCACATAAAAGCAGCTTTTTCTTTCACTATTCTGGGCAAGTTAACTCTTCAAGGACAATTCCTGAGAAGGGGAGAGCTTCATCTCCCCTTTCTTTCCTCCCCCTGCCAGCTGTTACCATGGGCCCATTTGTAACTTATCTTACGAATGTAGACATCTCTGTGAAGCCCAGCTCAAGGCCAGAGGCCTTGTTTGCACATTTCTTCAAAGTACTATACTGGATATGTTTGTGAAAAACTAGTAAGGGGGTGTCCAGCACCTGGAGTGCTGGTATCTTCTCGGCCAGTGGCTAAGTAAACAGGGCAACATGAAAATAGGAAGTTTATCTACAATGGACTCTTTTGCAGAGACTCTTTTGCTGACAGTCCTAAAATCAGCCATGGTGAAGAGGGCTTTTCTGTGGAGAAAGGGGGTGCCACTTCAATCCTACCTTTCATACAAAGAATATGCTCCTGTTGAATCTCAGTCTTGAGCAATGATTTCTCACCCTGGGTGGGACAAGGGTGAACTCTCCAACTGTATATTCTTCCAAAGGAGGATTGTTTTTTTCAGGGTCACGGAGTTGTGGGGGGAAGGAAGCATGAGCTATGGTACCTCAGCCAATCAGTAGAACTTTTTTTAGATCATATGTGTAGGGACAGAGCAGTGACACTTTTCCTCAGAGTGATGTGGACCTGGCTGTTCAACTAAACTAATGTTCCAACTCAAATGACTCATTTTGTAGGAACACTAAGTTCACAGCCAACTTGTCAATATAAGAAAACTACCACCTTATTTCTTAACTTAAAAAGTATTGCTTAAATTTTATGAGTTATAATTCCCATTTTGGCAAAAGACTGAATTGCATGAAGATGATATGGGAGCCATATTGGCTCTGTGTTCAGCTTGGGTGTCACATTTTCCAGGATGGTTATAGGAGACTGAAAACTGTCATCTGAAGACTAGTTGAAGAAATCACTTTTCCTAGAGAAGACGAAAGGAAGACACGTTATGTACTTAAAAATACTTGAAAGGCTGTCATGTGGAAGAGAGATCAAACTTGTTTTACCTATCATCATGGTATCTAGAAATGGGGGCTCTGTATCACAGAGGCCTAAGTCATTGTTCACTAGTTGTGTGACCTTGGACAAGTCATATAAACTCTCTAAACATCAGATCTCTTACCTATAGAATGGGGTATATTGGTTTCTTATTACTAATGAAACAAGTTGCCACAAATATGGTGTTTAAAAAAACAATATGAGTTTGTTATTATGGGGGTCAAACTTCAAAACAGGTTTCACTGGGCTAAAAGCAAGATGTCAGCAGGTCTGCATTCTTTATTAAGGGTCTAGGAGAGAATCCATATCCTTCTTATTTTCAGTTTCTCCAGGTCACCTACATTCCTTGGCTCATTACCTCAATCCTCCATCTTCAAAGCCATTAAGCTTGGGCAAGTTCTTCTCATATTGCTATCTCCCTGGTTCTCTTTCTTACTTCCTTTTTTCTTTTCTTCTCTCTCTTCTCCTTCCCCTTCCCCTCACTCCTCCTCCTCTTCTTCCTTCTCTTTCTCCTTCCCCTTCCCCTTCTCCTTCTCCTTCTCCTTCTTTGTTTTAATAGTACAAGGGATTTAACCCATGGACACTCTACCACTGAACTTCATCCCCAGCCCCTTTTTTTTAATTTGTATTTTTGAGACAGGGTCTCATTAATTTGTCCAGGCTGGCCTCAAACTTGTGCTCCTCATGCTTCAGCTACTTGAGTTGCTTAGATTACAGGCACACACCATCACCCCCCACCTCTGGTTATTTTTGTATACCTTCCTGATTAATTTTTAAGGACTCTTGTGATTTTTCTGGGCATATCCAAATAATCCAGGGAAATTGCTTCATTTCAAGATGATTAGTATTCTAAGTCCCTTTGCAAAGGAGAATCCTTGATTGTCCTTTGCCTATAATGAAATATATTTACAGATTCCAAGGATTAGAATGTAAACATCTTTCAGGGCCTCTTATTTTGTCTGTATTATTATACAATGAGGATAGAAATATTTCTTACAGCATCATACTGAGGAAGAGTGAATTAAAAAGCTTTCGACCCAGCATAAAGAACTTAATAAATATGAGCATCTATAATTATTATTATCTTTAATACAATTTGTTAGTTTGCTAGAGCAACCTAAACAAGGACCACAAAGTGGTGGTTTAAACAACAAGAATTTATTTCTCACAAGCTTGGATGTTCAAAATCTGTGTGGTAGTGCACAACTGTAATCCCAGCTACTGGGGAGGCTGAGACAGAAAGGATCACAAGTTCAAAGCAAGGTTGAGCAACTTAGCCTGATCCTATCTTAAAATAAACAATAAAAAATGGCTGGGGATTTAGCTCAGTGGTAGAGTACTTACCTACCATGCACATTGCCTACCTGGGTTCAATACACAGATTCTCAGTACTGAATTAAAAAAAAAAAAAAAAAAAGATCAAGGTATTGTCAAGGTTGATTCCTTCTGAGGGATGTGAGGGAAGAGTCTGTTATAAATCTCTCCTCTGGCTTCTGGTGATTTAATGGCAATAGTTGGCCTCCTTGGCTTGTAGATTTATCAATCAATCTTTGCCTTCATGTTCACTTTCTACCTATGTGCATATATATGTTCAAATTTCCCTTTTTTATAAGAATACCAATCTTATTGGATTGGGGGTCCACCCTACTCCAGTGTGACCTTAACTAACTAAATCTACAATGATCCTGATCCCATATAAGGTTGCATTTTGAGGTGCTAAAAGCCAGCACTTCAATTTATGAATTCTGGGAGACACAATGACATTTATAGGAGCTTTTTATTTGGGGAAGTAGAAATGAAATTAAGACAAGCAAGTGCAAATATACAGGCAGGTCTTTAACTGGGGCTTCAGCTGAAGGAAGACAGCACAGATCCAGAGATAACAGTCCTGTTGTCTCTCCAAACAAAGACAAATACAAGCTTTTAGTGGTTTGCTGGAGTGAGTGAGATTTCCACTGGCCGGGGGCACAGTTCTAATAGATGTTTCTTCTTGCACAAGACTCAGATCACCAGGCGGTTACAGTCAACTTGTACTCTTGCAGTGGGCACCATCATCCTGTGTAAACATCCTGACCCTCTTGTTCAACCTGGGTCTCATGATAGGGTTGAAGGACCTAGAGAACTTGTACTACTGTAGCTGCTGAAAAAGCACAAGGGTGGTGGGTTGAAGAAAACCCACACCAACTCCAATGGACAATCACTGGAGTTGTCTATATGCCTACATGCAGTGTTGAGAAGAATCTACCCAAAAAGTTAAAGAAGCAAAGGAGGCAGACCTAATATGAAGAAGAGATCCCATTCCAGTCACCATCAGATATCTATAGGCCCAAGTGAAGAGCTGTTTTCAGCAAAAGTGTCCTTCAAGTCTGAAAAGTAACCTAGGCAACCATTATCATCAAGGCCCACACATCAAAGGTGTTATCTATAGCAAAGCTAGTGGGAAACTAATAATGGATTGCCCAGCTGTGTGACCTCCAAAATTAGTATTTTTTAAATTGAGAAAAAAAAAATAAGTGGAACTAGAGGGTTTCTTTAAGTTTTTCCTTGGTAATTTTTTTTTACAATTTTTTTTTTACTTTCATCAGAAGTTATTTATTAATTTAATTTAAAAAATCTTGAGTAATTAATCATTCAGGAATTTTGGTTGAAAATGTCTTTCAAAATATAAATTTTATAAGGTTATAAGGTCAAGAATAACACAAAGTTGTGTATAAATAAAAGTATCTATACAATGTGCATTTTACTACAAAAAGAGAATTAAACATAAAATCCTTTATTTAGGGATGATTGATGCATTAGAGATCAACTTGTTGATATCAACTGCATTTATATTAAGATCTAGAATACATGAAGCTTTCTGGATAGAGAAAAGAAATATGTGACAACCAATGATTGCTTCTTTTCTTTCCTTATTGAATTCCTAACTCAACTTAATTCTTTAATCTTAAGTAACTTGATTAAGACCAATCAACACGTGGAGCATGATTATAGTATGCAAAATAAAAATAGTGTTGTACACAGAATTTCACTATAATTCTTATTTTTTGTTTTACTCACATTATTCCTCATGCCATCTTTTTATTTTTTTATTTTATTTTTTTTTACAAGAAAATGTTTTATATCATTATTCAGAATGCAAATTTTACATGCATTTTATTTATAGTAACTAATACTACTAACATTTATTTATTTATTTATTTTTTAAATTTTTTATTGTTGATGGACATTTATTTTCTTTCTTTATTTACATGTGGTGCTGAGAATCGAACCCAGTGCCTCACACATGCTAGGAAAGTGCTCTACCACTGAGCCACAACCCCAGCCCCCTGGTAATGATTTTATCTTTTGCAAATATTCTGCTTCTGTGGCCTTATCAGGCCCACATGATGGGTTTGAAAAAACAGAAGAGTAGAGAAAAAAACTTGTCATGCTGCAAAGGGTAATCATTTAGTGCATCCAGGGAATTATTTCATTGTCCAGCTGCTGTCCCATCGTGGTGGTTCCTGACTATTTCAACAACTCAACCCATAACATAATCCAGAAGATTGAACAAGGACCAGTGGGCGGAAGGTGCAGGCAGAGCACACTTACCTTATTAAAAGGAAGTGTTTTCTATTAGAGATCTGGGTATGGAGTGGAGTGCTGAGTTTCCCAGCATTCAACATTATCCTTAGTGAGTACAAAGATATTCTAGAGCAGATATAAGCATCCCAAAACTACTTGGAAAAGATATACTTTAAAATGCCATCTTAGATTTCTTAAAAAACTAAAAATAGAACTACCATATAATCCAGCAATCCCACTACTGGGTAGATATCCAAATGAGATGAAGTTATTCTATCAGAAAGATTACCCATGTTAATTGCAGTTCCATTCACAATGGCTAAGATATGGAATTAATCTAGATGCCCATCAATGGATAAATGGATAAAGAAAATGTGGTGTATATACACAATGAAATATTATTTAGCCATAAAAAAAGAATGAAATCCTGTCATTTGCAGCATCATGGATAGAACCAGAGATCATTCTGTTAAGTGATGCAAACCAAACTCCAAGAGACAAACACCACGTTTGCACTAATTTGTGTAAGCTATACAGTCAATCTCATAGAAAAATGGAGTGGAATAGTGGTCATTAGATACATGGAAATACAGGAGGGTGAAGGGATAGGACATCAAAACACAGAGGAGGAAATATTTCTGGTTTTCTATAGCACAGTATGGGGACTATTGTTCACAACAACTTGTGGTGTATTTCAACCAGAAGAGTACAGAATTCCCAACAGATAACAATGATTAATGTTTGCAAAGATGGAAGTGTTTATAACCTTTTTAAAAATCATTACACACTGTATACACATACCATTATCATAATGTCCCCACAAAGATGCACAAATATTATGTCCCAACACCATTTGACCCAGTTATACCACTCCCTAGTATATACCCAAAGGACTTAAAGTCAGGATACTAAATTGATGCAGTCACATCAATGTTTATAGCAGCTCGATTTACAATAGCTAAGCTATGGAACTGACCTAGGTGCCCCTCAACAGATGAATGAATAAAGAAAATGCAATATATATACACAATAAAAGTCTGTATATAGTTTATATTCTCAGACATGAAGAAGAATGACTTTATGACTTTTGTTGGTAAATGGATGGAGCTGGAGACTATCATGCTAAGTGAAATAAGCCAATGTCCCCCAAAATAAAGATTGAGTGTTCTCTCTGATATGAAGATGCTAACTCACAACAAGGAGGGAGAGGGGAATAATAGAAGTTCATTGGATTAGACAAAGGGAAATGAAGAGAAGGGAGGGAGCATGGGGATAGGAAAGACAGTAGAATGAATCAGACGTAAGTTTCCTGTGTTCATATATGAATACATGACCAGGAAATCTCTACATCATGTACAACCACAAGAATGAGATGCTAATTAGAATGTTATGCTCTATGTATGTATAATACATAAAAATATACTCTACTGCCATGTATACCTAAAAAGAATAAAAATATGTCTCAATAAAAGATAAATATTGCACAATGTAACATAAAATAAAATACTCTATTGACCTGGAGATGATAGGTTTTTTGGTATAATCAACTCCTGAAAGCTGCCCCATTTCTCAGAGATTTATGAAAGCTTGGTAGAGCTTGGGTCTAATGTATATTCCCAGAGGGGCTGCTCTGTAGGGGTCAATGGCATTCTTGGGAAATTTTACCTGAGTTTTCATTTCAGATGATAATGAAAGCATACTCCTTTAGTCAAAAGTTGTAGAAATAAGCACTTCAAAGCTCTTGTTGAATGTAATTCTGGGGTGTTGATCACTGTTTGAAGAGGCTGGCTCTGATTGTGCCTATGAGCCTATGTGGGTGAGAAAAATCTCACACACTTCCAGGCAAACCCCAACTAGTGTTGAACAAAATAAGTCTGGATTTAGGTAAAGAGAGGCTTTATTTGAAAGGATTATTGCGAAAGGGAGAAAGGGATGATTGGAATTAGGGGGAGAGAGACAGTTTCAATATGGAGAATGTTCCATCCATGAGATCAGCGAGTAAAATCAGCCAAAAAGGTTCTTTTCTTCCATAGAAAGGACCAAATGAGACTGGAAAGAATGGGGTGTGGGGAAATGGATGAGCTGGCGGTGTAATCAGAGAGTTATCAGGGAATTTTTATCCCAGGTCAGCCGATTCTTAGGATGGGTCACTAAGAAGGGCTTGCATGCTGGCTCAGGCTGAGAATGTGCCAAAATTCCATTTTCTCCCCTAAAATATTTCTTGTGTCTTCTCTGACACTCAGAACTCATCACAGGGGGTGACAGCTGATGAAGGGCAGGAAAGTCATTAGGCTAGCACTTGCCCTCACAAAGGGTGACAAATGTAGCTCTTTGGTATCTACAAATAAAGTTCAATGTAGAATCACAGAGATGCTATAGGGACGTTAGAGGAAGATAGATACACCCCATGTAACTTTAAATGCAGGCTCATAATTAGGTCAATCTTTAGTCATGCATCACTTAATGGAGGGACACATTCTGGGAAATGCCTCGTAGGTGATTTTGTCATTGAGTGAATATCACAGAGTGTATTCACAAACTAAGAAGACCATGACATCACTAGGCAATTCAATCTCATGAGACCACCACAGTATATGCAGTCCATCATTAACAAATATGCACAGAGTATGACTAACACCTATAATGTGTTACAAGGGAATTTTTAAAAATAATGTGCTATAAAGGAGTTTTTTAAAAAATAAATCTTCTCATCATTTTCTGAATTACATTCCCCCCCTCCCAGTGCTAATCAAATGCAGGGTCTTGCATGTGCTAGGCAAGTGCTCTACCAGTGAGCCACACCTCCAACCCCAATACAATTTTTGTAACCCTCTTTATGTATGAATTTTTTTCATTTAAAGTTTATTTTTCACTCTACAGAAGCTTTAGCAAATGACAGTGACCCTCACTTCAGCTCTGAGACTTGCTGTTGACCAATTCTCTAATTTATCCCCATAAATCCATCATCCCCAGTTTTATACATATACTGATGAAGACATTTTTCGTGCCATGGAACACTGCTGAAATTTTTTGTTCCATTTTTCCTGCTAGGCTGTGAGCTGCTTGAAAATAATTTCTCCCAGGCACCAAGTTAATGAATTTAAGACTGATTCCAGATATAATAATAATATAGCAATGCATGATATTAATGGATGTATTTCAACAAATTGCCCAGCATTGTCATTCATTGAATTTTAACACACTTTAATTGACTCCCAATGATCCTATGAAATATGAAACTGAGACCTAAAGAGGTCACAGCCAATACATGTAGAGGAGCAAAAATGTTCAAAACAGCAATGTGTATTCTAGAAATCAAAAATGGTTTGAGACAGTGAGGCTTAAATTGCAAGGGGAGGAGTGGCTACAGCTAAAACTGGGACAGTGGGTGGGTAGTCACAGGCTGAGTCATGAAAGACCCCTTATGCCTGACAAGAGGCCTGGGATGCACTTCATGAATGAATTGGCATCTCTGGTCAGATCAATCTCTCTCTCTCTCTCTCTCTCTCTCTCTCTCTCTCTCTCTTTCTCTCTCTGTATATATCTATATATCTATATCTTTATCTATATCTGTATACCTATCTGTGTGTGTGTGTGTGTGTGTGTGTGTGTGTGTGTATACACACAGTATTGGGGACTGAACCCAGGGCCTTGCACATGTAGACAAGAACTCTACCACTGAGTTATATCCCCAGCCTTATAAAACTTTTTTTGAGACAGGGCTGGCCTGGAACTTGTGATCCTCCTGCCTCAGTCTTCAGAGTAACTGGGATTACAGGCATGCACTACCATGTCTGGCTGTATTTTAGTTAAATTATTCTGGGGACAGTGTGGAACATAGAGTATCAGAAAGAGGTCTAGAGACCACACAAAGGACTTCAGGGTTTAGTGAGTTGACGAGTCTAGTACTCAGGCAGGAGAGTGCTGGGGAGAAGGGTTAGCTCTGTAGAAGGCTAATGGAAAAAAAATAGCACTTAAAGGTACTGAGGAGCACTTCCTGTTCAGGAGGTGTGGGTAGAAAAACCAACTGGTCCTTGAGATGTATCCAAAATCACCTGGGATTTGAGTGAGCCTAGAATCTTCTGCTCTACTTGGAATCCTGTGCCTTTATTCTGTGCCATACTGCCCAGCAGAGTGCACCCACAGCCTTGAGTGCTGAGGCCCAGGGAAGCTGATCTGGTCCAGGGAAATCCCAGGGATGCCTTCAAGGCTGCACACTTTGTGGACAGTGATTCCTTTTTGAGCTCTCCTCATTGCTCCATTTGAGTGTGTCATGCGTTTCCTGCTGGACCCTTGAGTGATGTATCACTGCTGTCTTTACCCAAATGGGAGCATTTGTCACACCCTCCTTGCTCATGGCTGGGGGTCACAGACACAGTAGTAATGGTACCTTCGAGATTCTGGTCTCCCTGTCCTTGTTTCCCCTGCTCATGGCTTGGGTAATGATTGCTTTCTTTGTCTTACTTGCTCTGAACAGTGTTTAGGGACCTGTTCCTGTCTCCTTGTTCAGCAGTCATTCGGGTCTGACTTCTAGCCCATAGTTAATAGAATATCTGAGAATTGGGAGCTGCATTTTAGGGCCCATTTCTTCTGTCTTATGTGTGGATTTGTTTTCCTGTTTTGTTTTTGTTTTTAATCTCCCATTTTGAGTTGACATGACAGTTCTGCATGGTGTGATCACTGTCTCTTTGCCCTAAGAATTTGTAATCACCAAGAATTGCCCAACAGCATGTTCTGGGCCCTCTAGAGAACAGATGGGATTTAATTTAGAATACATGACTGTGCTATCACATTAGTCTAAAATGCTGGCAGGGACAATGTAGGGGCAAAGAGAAAGTCTCTCTGCCCCCGAAGGCTCACTGATTAATCTTTCCTGCTTATTTGATGAGATTCTTAGGAGAGTGATTTAAACAATTTTTTTCCTTTGGAAGACATTTTCCCCTGTCAGATGAGGGAATTCCAGAGATCATCCATCTCTAAACTTGGAGAAAGTGGGAGAGGAGCAAGACAAGCAACTTTGATTCTGAGGCAGCTTTGAAGGCCTCTTAGCATGTCAAAGCTCTAGTACTTGGGGTATTGATTTTTTTTTTTGAGCCCCAAGATCATCAACATCCAGGCTAATGGACAAATGGGTCTTTGGGCAAAAGTCATAAAAGGTCGAAGGAAGTGATTTGCAGCATACATGTGAGCCTGCAGTTGGAAACCCCAAACTAAATTTAAGCTGTGGAGCTTAATCTACCATTTCTCCACCCCATGAAACACCAGAAAATGGTTAAGAACACAGGTGCTAGAATTACACTGTCCATGTTCTAGCTCTATGATCTAGAGCAAGGTTGCGAACTTTCCTGAGTCCTTCAGTTTTTTCATCTGCAGGATGGAGGTAATAATCCCTACTTTATTTGGTTTTGAGAGGGTTCAGTGAGATAATGCAGTTAATGAGGTAATGCCATTCAGAGTGGAACCTGACACATAACAACAATATCTGCTAACATTAGTGTCATGTGCTAGGACTAAAAAAATTAACATTTCCATCCCTCTTTGTCCAGCAGAGCATGTTGTAGAGTTTATTTTCTTTCTACATATTTTTTACTGGTACATTATAGTTGTATAATGGTGGGATTTGTTGTTACATATTCATATGTATATGCACACAATATAATTTGGCCAATATCATTTCCCAGTATTTTCCCCTTTCATTCCCCTCTACCTTCTGCCTGATCCCTTTCCTGTACTCTGCTGATCTCTCTTCAGTTTTCATTAGATGCCCCCAACCTGTCTTTTCCTTTTTTCCTTCTAGCTTCCACATAGGTGAAACACATAACCTTGCCTTCCGAGTTTGGCTTATTTTGCTTAACATAATGTTCTCAAGTTTCATTCATTTTCCTGCAAATAACAAGATTTCATTTTTCTTTATGGCTGAATAAAACCCCATTGTGTTTTATTAAGCATTAAGAAAATGTGATATATATATCACATTTTCTTTATCCATTCATCTGTTGATGGACACTCAGGTTGATTCCATATTTTGACTACTGTGAATTGTGCTGCTATAAACATGGTTATGCATGTAACATTATAGTGTGATGAATACTGAGGAGTGCTATAGCTAGGTCATATGGTGGTACCATGCCCAGCTTTCTGAGGAACCTCCAGATTAATTTCCAGTCCCACCAACAGTGTAATAGTGCTCTTTTTTCTGCATATCTTCTCCAGCTATTAGCATTTGGTGACTGTCATTTATTCTAACTGGAGTGAAATGAAATCTTAGTATAGTTTTGATTTGCGTTTCCCTAATTGCTAAAGATGTTGAACTTTTTTTCATATATTTGTTGGTTATTTGTATTTCTTCTTTGAGTAGTGTCTGTTTAGTTCATTTGCTCATTTATTATTTGGATTATTTGTTTTTCAGGTGTTAAGTTTTTTTGAGTGCTTTATATTATACTGTGGATATTAATCCTCTGCTAGAGGCATAGCTAGACAAGATTTCTCACATTCTGTGGGTTCTCTCTTTGCATTTCTCATTGTTTCCTTTGCTGTGCAGAGCTTGCTTTTTAATTTGGTTTCATTCCATTTATTAACTCTTATTTCCTGAGCATTAGGGGTCCTACTGAAAACATCACTGCTTGTGTCTATATGTTAGAGTGTTAAGCCTATGTTTTCTTCTAAGAGTTGCATAGTTTCTGGTCTAATTCCTAGGTCTTTGATCCATTTTGAGTTGACTTCTGTGCAGAGTGAGAGCTAAGGGTCTATTATATATGCAGTCTTATTCCTTCTACATATAGATAAACAGTTTCCCCAGCACCATTTGTTTAAAAGACTGTCTTTTCTCCAGTGTTTGTTTTTTGTACCTTTATCAAAGATAGAATTTCTTTTCAAAGAGTTAGATTTGACTAATGAGAATTTATAAAGCAGGGAGGGAGGCTACCCAAACTCCATGCAGAGTAGAATGCATCTGAATCACCTGGAAGATTTGTTGATAAAACACAGATTGCTAGTCCTCTCCACGGGAGTTTCAGATTCAATAGGACTGGGGGATGCTGATCTGAAAAATATGTTTTTCTAACAAGGTCCTGGATGATGCTGATACTGCAGGTCTGGGGACCAAACTTTGAGATAAATTGGCATGTAAGTCACATTTTGAAGTCAGAAAGATCCATATTGGCATCTGAACTTTGGCACTGAATGGCCTTGGGAAAATTACTTTTCTTCTTTGAACTTCAGTTTTCCTTTCTCCAAATATAGGTGCAATTACAAGAGTTGTATCAAGAGTTAAATTAGATGATCTAAATAGAACATTGAGCACCTGGTTAGTGCAACCGTGCATTAGCCTTTGTTCCCATCCTGCTAAATTTTGTGCAGCTCCCTCCTGGTTTTGTGCCTCTCCTCCCTGGTTTATAAAGTGAGGGATTTACTAGTATTTATTGCACAGTATCTGGAGGCACTAATAAGGACACAATGGCCTTCAATGCTTTAAAAAAAAAAAAGCAGAGCTGATGTGGTGGCATATGCCTATAATCCCAGGGAGTTGGGAGGCCGAGGTAAGATCATAAATTCAAGGCCAACCTGGGCAGCCTATGATATTTTGTCTCAAAATAGAAAGCGATGGACCTATGATCCCCGTAGCTCAGGATGCTGAGGCAGGAGGATCCCAAGGTCAAAGACTCAAAATAAAAAATAAAAAAGGGCTGGGGATGTGGCTCAGTGGTAGAATGCTTGCTTTGCACATGTGAGGCACCGGGTTCGATCCTCAGCACTCCAAAAAGTAAATAAATAAGTAAAATACAGGCATTGTGTCCATTGAGCCACAGTCCCAGCCCTTTGTTTTATTTTGTGTGTGTGTGGCGGCGGGGGGGGGGGGGGGGTGGGGGGGGGGGGGGGGGTGGGGGGGCGTACTGGAGATTGAACCCAGGTTCTGAAGCATGCTAATTGAGCATGTGCTCTACCACTGAGCTACACTTCCAGCTCATCTGTAGCTCTGTAGCATTTAAACAGGACTTGGAATGTCCTCCTCTCGGGTTGAATGTAATGACCCTCTGCTACTGCAAGAGGTCAAGGACTCCAGGTTCTTTCAGATTCTACCTCTTGCCTTTAATTTACCCCTCAGTTTTTTTTTTTTCCTCCCAATCTTCCACCAAGCCAAAGCAACAAAGTAGGATCATTTCATTTCTCCTTCCATTCTCTGTTTACTTTTATTTATTGCTTGTCTGTGTTCCTGTCACAGTGAGGTCGATGGTCACTCCGCTACCTCAGTTGCGGGGGGTAGAGACGCAGTGTCAAAGCAACACATGGACACTGGGAGCTGGTGAGAGAGCTGGCTGATGAGAAACTGGAATAGATGTTCAGCAAGCTCAAGCGCATTTATTTTTGGAATGCATACAGCTGTTATAGGGTTCAGGTAGGGTGTGCCCGCCAATCACACATAAGCACCTTAACATCTATAAGCCAATCATCTTATGCCTAATGTAACCGCACTATGAGGAAGCACTAAATATTGCTGTCGTGATGGAAGGCACTCTAGAAGGATCTTTGTCCCTAAGGAGGGGGGGGGGCTATGAGTTGGGGGGTTACATGCCCTGAAGCACTTGACTCTGGGTTTCCTGACCTGGTAGTCTGGTAGCTTGGCAACGCTGACCACAAGTGCTGAGGATGTGGTTTCACAGACAGCTCGCTAGAGCAGAGTGCCCAGTCTTGTAGGTATTCCTGTCAGGCCTGTTAAGAGTATAGGTTTTCCTAGTACTCTGAGCTGCTCGTAGCTACTAGCTGTGAACCGAAAGTTATCCAACAATTGCTGATATTATTTTTTGAAGGTAGACAGTTATTTTCTTCTATAGTCTTTTGTCCTAAGTGAGGAAGAACATTCTACTAGGGTGAAGATTGGGTCAATAGTCATTGGAAAGTTCTGTAGGAATAAAATAAATCTTTAAAAAATTAATTTATAATTCTTATTAGTAATATTATCTAATTAAAGCTCCAACTTAGGACAATTCCCTGGCTTCTGAACTTCTCCACTTAAATTTATTTAAATAAAATATACTTAGTAAGTGCTTTTCTTTATACTTATTAGTATATTATTAGTATATATTAATTGTGCACAATATTTGGTTTCATTGTGACAAATTCATACATGTGTATAACATAATGCCCTTCATTTCTATAGTTATGTTCTCAATTTTTTTTAATGTGTGTTTTTGTTTAACTTAGCTCCTTGGTGAGCCCCAAGACACAAATACTTCTTGGTAATCAATGGTTTAGAGCAGAACAACAGATTTGGGAAAATAGATCATTGTTTCTCTCTCTTTCTCTTTCTCTCTCTGTAATGGGAGTTGAATCCAGGGGTACTATACCACTTAGCTATATTCCCAGCCCTTTTTATTTTTTATTTTGAGACAGGGTCTTGCTAAGCGACTCAGGCTGGCCTTGAATTTGCACTGCTTCTGTTTCAGGCTCCTGAGTCACTGGGATTACAGGTGTATGCCACTGTGCTCACCTGCTAAATCTTTCTTAAAGACCAAAATAGATGTCAAGTTTCTTCCTGGGGTCAAGAGCTCCAGGGGAAAAGGGGAATATATTAAGATAATTTACATTAAAGTAAATTGCATCATTACAATTATTAAAGAAAAAATTATTCATAACTTGATGAAGACGGTAAATTAGACTTTATGTAAGAGGGGCCATGGAATATGTATAAGGATCACTACAATGAGATCTTGTAGCCAGGGAGAGAGATTGACCTCATCTCCCACAAGGACAAGCAAGGAGCAGAGTGTGGGGGCGTGGTCAGTGGATGGAAATTTTCTAAGAGGAGACATCAGTGGTAAAGAGAATTTCTACTGCAGGCAGGCCAGGGATGATGGGTTATCGAGGTTAGGCAGACACCAAGATTGGAGTATTGAAACCATATTGACCTTACACTGGATTCTATATGGACAGAGAGGGAAGCTCAAGTTCTGGCCTTGTCAAGTGGAAAGCAAAGAGGAACCTGAAAAAAATAACAAAGTTTTGGTCAGAGGAGAGAATCCTTGTTACTCTAAAGTAACTAGATTGAAAATTCTCTACCATGGTAGAATTTCCCTAGCAAAGAGCTGTGTTGGGAGATACTTTCATGCATACGATTTGGGGGGTTTGTTGCCTATGGTGGTGAGGAGGTAAATGTTTACTTCTCCACAGAACTAGCATTGCAGGTTTTTCTCTATTACTTGGGCTCGAATTCTACCAATTAGCTTTTACTCTTCTATTATGAATGTTCCTTTAATAGGCAACACCAAAAGCCTTCCTAGTTCTCCCAAATTCTCCCTGTAGAATCTCTTCTGGATTCCGTGGCTTGATCTAATTAGCTTTCATTAAGTTTCATGATATAATATAGTAGAAAATCATGTATTTTTCCTTTCCTGTTCAATATTATTTTAGCTTTAGGAATTTTTTGCTGGGGTCTGACTCTGAAATGAAGTCTAAGATTTATTAACAAACAGATGCATCCAGACATATGATATATATATATATATATATATATATATATATATATATATAGAGAGAGAGAGAGAGAGAGAGAGAGAGAGAGAGAGAGATTAATCATGCAAAATGTTGAAGGTTCTAATGGTTTTATCTCAGTGTCATAGATGGTCATTGGGTCTATTGGCTTCTGAGCAGTTTACTTTTTCTTTTTCTCTTAGCTTTTTGAGGATCTTTGTTTTTTGTCTGTATTTACATCTATGCAGGTTTTCCCCTGTGAGTAAAATTCCAGAATTGTCCTATTTTGCTCTATCATTTTTAAATGTGGGTCTTGGTTTCCTACACTGTTGATCCCAAGTTGGTCCTTCCAGTTTTAATATTTTATGATTGTGGAAGATGTATCAGCAAAAACACTAAGTGATTAGTTCAAATTGTAATCTTTTTTCTCTCTCTCCAGACCTGGGGATTGAACCCAGAGCCTCACCCATGATAGGCAAGTGCTCTACCCTGAACCATATCCCCCTAGACCCTAATATTCTTTTTTAAGAGGAAATTCCATAAATACTACTTAGGAAAAGTCCAACCTCCATAGGTCAGATTATTTTGTTAACTTAATCATTGGAATCCAGAAACTGTTTTAAAATGGATTGCTTTGAATTCATGATTTTATATGTAATTCTTTATCCATTACTGTACTTGTTTTAAAGCAAAGGTTTCTGGAGTTAGTTATAGAAAAATAAAATAACAGAGTTGTGAAGGATACTGATCTTCCAACTGGAATATGAAAAAGACAAAGGGTAAAATCATAATTCTGGAAGCAGTCTCAGCAGCTCTTTACCAAATGTCACATTGTCCACTAATGTGTGAAAGGTCTCTGAAGGGCTCACCGTGACCCAGCTGGGGCAGCACCTCTGAGGATACACCAGTACTGTTGGTAATAGATGACATTTTGGTTACTAATGACCTGAAGAACTAAAAACACGAATTTAGTTGGAGACAGCACTGAAGAGCCTATTACAATATACGCCATGCCATAGGTGGCCAACTCTGTACTTCCGAGAGCAGAGTCCTTTATGGTAATGGCCTGCAAGATTTTTCTCATTTAAAGGCAGTCACTTTTGACCTTTCTCCTGAGCAGAAGGATGTCAAAAATTGATAAATGAGGAGCAGGTAAGTAGAAGACAGGACACTCTCTTTTCAACAAATAGGCACTTTTATTCCTATACTAATGAGAATGTACACAAGATACTATATAGATTTTTTAAATCACAGTTACAAATATAAAAATATATTAAGAACATACATAACTTATAGACTAATGAAGTTCTTTGTCCAAATAAAGTTGGTTATAAACACATTATCATGGGTAGATTCTTTAGTATGAAAAACCAGAATCATTCTACTGCCATTTAATCAGATATGCAGAAAAAGAATAAATGATTTTAAAAGCATAAAAGTGCTTTACTATAGAATGTAATGAATCCAGTTTTTGTATTTATTTACACTCTAAATGTTTACTTTACACAGATCAAGGAATGGCCGGATGAATCTCCATGGACATTAGAATTTTTGGATACTATCTCATATCCAAAGTATCAGGCCAACAGAAATTTCCACTCAAAAAGTATATGCAGAATGTCTATGAGCTGTGAACTCTTTTCTACAAGGTAGGAGTACAGAGGAGAATAAAGACTTGGTCCTTGTCCTTGAAGAATTGATAAGCCTGTGTGTCTTGCGTGAAAGACCAAAGATCAAGTATTCTTCAGGAGCATGGGTGTACTCTCCTGTCAGTGTGGCTGAGACCCTCCCCCTCACTTGCAGATGAACGCTCTTTAACTGTGTAAAGCCACAATTGTAAGTGCTTCTTTCTTGATAGGGTATTATTCACATGCACAGCTATCAAAATACAACATTTCAAACATACCTGAAAGTTTGCTGTTAGGGTGATGGTGGTATTTCTCCTTCTTCTTTTGGTACTAGGAGTTGAACCCAGGGACACTTTACCACTGAGCCACATCACCTGTCCTTTTTTTTTTTTTTTTTCCTTTTGTCTTTATTTTGAGATTGGGTCTCCCTAAGTTGCTGAGGAGGCTAATCTTGAATGTATGTTTCTTCAGCTTCAACTGCCCAGGTTGCTGAGATTATAGGCAGGCGCTACCACACCCAGCTTGATTATGGTATTCTTGAAAGAAATTACTTAAAGCAGAAAACAGCCATAACAAACCCTTCTTGTGACTATTCTAGAAGGGACACGTTGCATTTGTCTGACATTATTTGCAGTTTTGAATAACTTATTTTGGTACCTTATATAAGATCATGTGCATTGGCATATAGGATATAAAAATAATCTTTGGTAAATCTTTTAATATATCTTTTATTTCCATTACATCAACCTCTATTTTAGGAACATTCACCAACAATTTCCTTATTTAATGAATGTATCTATATAGGCAATCTTTAAAAAAATTAAATGCATACATTTATTCCAAGGGAGCCTCCCTACCAGTCAAGAGTATTCTTTTAGCCAGAAATACTTTCATTGCTAGAAACATTTTTAGAACAGAACAGATTTTTGTTGTTATCATGGCTGCATCAAATGTTACCCTGAATTTTAACTAAAATGGCCAAACATTTTCAAAATCATCATGCACTATAAGAATCTAAGGTGGATTAAATTACAGAATCCCAAACACAGTAAATTTAGTCAAACATCTGGTCAATTCACAAACTAAATGAATCAATTCAATTACTTAATCAGATAAATTATCTGGCCAACACAGTCAAAATGAATCCCCAAAAAGGTTAATGCAGGTTGAATATTCCTTATGTAAAATACCAAAAGTATTTTGGATTTCACTTTTTTGGGATGGTAGAGTATTTACATATAATGGTTACCTTGGGAATGGGACCCAAGTCTAAATATGGAAAGTAAAAAAAAAAATTTTGGTACTGGGCATTGAACTGAGGAGCACCCAACTACTGAGCCACATCCTCAGCCCTATTTTATATTTTATTTAGAGACAGGGTCTCACTGAGCTGCTTAGGGCCTCGCTGTTGCTGAGGCTGGCTTTGAACTTGTAATCCAGGCATGCACCAAGGCACCCAGCCCTAAAAAATTTTTTTTTCAATGGAAAAGGGAATTAAACCCAGAGCTTTGGATGTGCTAGTCAAGTACTCTACCACTGAGCTGTATCCTAAGCCCATTTTGCTTTATATTTTGAGACAAGGTCTCAATAAGTTGCCCAGGCTGGCCTTGAACTTGCAATTCTCCCACCTCAGCTTCCCAAGGAGCCAGGATTACAGATATGCTCTGCTGCTGCCCCTGGCTTGAAAATAATTTTATACAATGATTTTAGTGCACCTGTTGTTTTGACTGTCATGTGTTATCTAAGGCCAGGGTGGAATTTTCCACTGTGGTGTCGTTTTAGTTAAAAAAAAAACTCTTGGATTTGGAGCATTTTGGATTTCAGAGTTTTGGATTAGGGATATTCAATTTGTATGTCCTGATGGAAATACATGATGGAGATTTTTAAGGGACAGTATGGCTGGCCACAGAAGAAAGGCTGCTTTATCTTCTTGGTCTGGTTCAATTCCTTTTATTCAAATATTTTCCCATCTTTGTGTCATTTTATTTGCTGCCTGCAGTCATGCTTTGCAGTTTTCTTTGATGTGAAACATTCTTTGCATGCCTGATGTGATTCTAAATCTCAGACTAAAGATCCTCTGGAAATGAACAAGACATTTAGGTAAATATGACATTTTCTACTCTTGACTCTTCAGGAATGAGGAAGGGCTGAGAGCTTGCTCACTGCCGCTTGGAGGAGGACCACTCTTCCCTTCTGGCCACTCCACCTTGGCTGATCAGTTACCATAAGCCAGCAGCTTATTATCTATTCATGTTGCTAGGTCAGGTTTGGTTTGATCCACATGTGTGAACTGATATCCCAGAGTACCCAAGAGCTGGGTCTAGGATGGGACCCTTCACTATCAGGCGGATCTGTTGGCTTTAGGATTTCAGTATTCCAACCTCAAGGAATTCCCAGACAGCTAAGTGAACAAGAATTTGGTGGATGGCAGATAATTTTGTTACAAAGGGGAAGGAGAGTATTTAATTAGGAAACTGGATTCTTAGGCACCAAGGCAAGAGAATCAGAGTGTGAAGTGTAACACGTTGAGTCTTATTTTTGTATTGCTGGACATCTGCTAAATGGCTTCATATTATTTTTTTCATGTCATTTTGGGCTTTCTTCCAAGAGGTAATAACAAAATTAATTAAAGACCCTCCCCGCCAAAAAACAAATCCCAAACTGTTTTGTCGCATTTCAGTATTTGAAAATGAGAGCATGGTTATCTCTTTTATACTGTGGAGCCTATAAAATTATACCAATGGGTACAAAGCATTAAGAAGAACAGAAGGTAAAATCACATTCAACCCAGCAGAGCAAACATATTTGACAGGGAGAGAGGGCAAGCCATGGGGCTTAGAGGACTAAGGGTTGGGAAGTTATTAGGACAAATATGTGCCAGCCCAGACAGGGAAGCAAATCTCTGAAGAACTGATTCAAGAGCTGAAAAACTGGCTGCTTTTCAAAGAAAGACTTAATGATAATACAAAATTGATTTAATGAGAAGAGATTAAAGGAGTTAATTATAAGGAACTTGGATAAATAATGATTAAGATGCAAGACAGGACTCTCCGTAGATTTGAGAGCTCCAAACCACTTGGAAACCTTGATGATTAAAGTGTACCCCACAGGTGCACAGACAGGATGCCCACCAAGACAGGAAACGGAATGTTTGCTGAGACCAGCCCCATGATGCAATTAAATGGAAATATATCCAATTGAGCTGAATGTCAAGGAAGTCTTTTTTTTTTCTTCTCTTAAATTTAATGAATAGATCAACTATATTACGTATTTAGTCTTCCTGGGAGCAAAAGGGAATAGTGTAATATTTGTTGCTAAGGAGATTTAAAATTAGGTGTAGAGTAGGAATCAATATTTCCTGGATTAGACTAAAAAAAAGTACAGCTTCCCCTCCTCGTATTCATTTCTGTAATTCTGATTCCATCTCAGATGTTGCCAGGTGTGTGAGTGTTATTTGCTGTTGTAGATGTGTAGGTTGTTAAGGGCTGTGACTCCCGGGCTGCACACTGTCAATTGCTCTCATTTGGATCCAGTGGTTGCTACAGAAGCAGCCTCATTACTTGCCAGAGAGAGGCCCCTGGAAGGTGACCACTGCCCTAGACTGGCTCAGTAATCTCAGTCCCTTGCCCAGGTCCTCTTTTAAATTCAAATGAAAATGGTGACAATGGCCCTAACTTTATTATTACCATGTGTTCTATGAATGTGGGTAGAAATGTAGATTCTGGTAGTGTTTGCAGGCCCTTACTAAAAGTTTTCTGAAGGAGTGAAAAGTCAAAAATGAATTTCTCTCTTCAGGCATCAATGTGCATTGCACAGAATAATTTTAGTTTGAAAATGTTTTGTTTTCCTCTTGCTTTTCTTTATAGTGTAGATAAAATGATTCTTCTTCGATATCAAACCTCCTAAGTTACTGACCTCTGTTTCCCTCCCAGTGCACATCTACCTCACCTAACACAAATGTTGTTCCATTTCTTTCCTAGAGTAGCCATTTAGTTCCCTGATCCTGAATCAGAGCCTAATGCTGTCACTTTACAAGGGCACAAAGAAGCTTGGAAATCTTTGAATCCTTTTATTACTCTGCACATTCATCCTTGTGAAGTGTCCCTCTATTTCGATATTTCAAATCACCCCAGAAAAATTCCCAAGTTGGGTACAGAGTTATATAAATATAAATATTTTAGGCACAATAAGACTTGTTATACTATTAATGGAAATTTATGTTAGGTAGCAAGGTACTTTGACAAAAAAAGTATTTTTTTCTGCCAATGAATTGGTAAGATCACAAATATGACCTCTAATTAAAGGCTAATATCTCCAGTTTGTTTTATCAGGTAGCCATAAGAATTTCATATAAATGCTTTTATGATTTTTCCTAGAAAGGCTCTTAGAACTGAACCTTGATAAAGGCAATGCCCACTTCCTGACTCACTGAAATTTGTCATAATCAAAATAAGGCACACATACTGAGGATTAACTTGGTAGAGTATGTATGGCCTTTTATATTAAATGCAACTTTAGGTGACTTGAAATTTTCACTTCATTGACCTACTATAAAAATCTTTTGGAAAATTTTGCACTAAAAACCACTGCAATTTTGTTTTTGTTGCTGTTTGCTTTTTAATTAGCTATATATGATGTTGATAGAAGTTTTATGACAATGTTGGTATTAGATCCTTTGACCAAGAGCATAATCTGCCAACATAATCTTTTCATGGGAAAACTAAACATGACCTCTCCAGGAAAGCAGACCACTGGAAAGAAGACAAGGACCAGTGTGTGTCCATAAGCCAACACTACAGCGCAGGTAAGCATGTTCATGTTCCACACTGTGAATGCAGCAAAATAATCTCTAGTTACTACGGATGGAGTTTTGTGTGCTTTGTTTCCAGTCAGAATCCAGCTGAGATTCTTCTTAACACAAGGAATTCTCTCAACCCTGCAGCCTGAGCTTGTACTAAAGTCACAAGGCCCCTGATCTGGCTACTTGGGCTTGAATCTGTGGCAGGAGCAAGAGCAGAGAGCAACTCATTTAGTCAAAATGACAAAGCTCAGCTTTGTGCAGTCTGATGCATGAATCTGAAAAATTCCTCTTCTAGTACTTTATTTTTTCTTTTTTTCATGTTTATGATCAATGCATACTAAGCATGCACTCTACACAGAATTATTCCCGCTATCCTAATCCTGTTTTGACTTTTATTTATCCTAATAACATCTGAATCATACGTGGACTTCAAGATTCATGGGACAGCAGTGCAGCAAAGCTAGCCATGCTATATGCTCTCTCTAGTCCCTGCTCTTTATCCTGTCCAGCGAATATTACAGCAGGTAAGAAACACACAGCCAGAGGGATCTTTCTCTGCAAACACTTCCATGCCCATTTTACCAGTAATCCTGCCATACAGGTTGAATTGGTTTATGTAGAACAAGCCATGAACACTTTTGGGTGAAAAAATAGTATTATATAAAGCTTAATATTAAACATTATGAAAAAAATACATATTTACAGGAAAAACTACAAAATACAACTATGTACAATAATATCTGTTACCTTTAAATTACATAAATTCTTTAACATTCTCCAGATTAATAAATTATACATAGTATTGACAGAAATAGTTGGCACCTCTGCAGGGCAAGAAGCAAATTTTTTTAAAACAAAATCACACAGTGAAAAATTTTTATCCAGGAGATCTTCGGGTACATTCTTAATGCCTTGAATAGACTGCATCTGAAAGGGAGGACAAGGTGATTAGAGACCGCAGCAGTGGATGTCACTGTCGTTTTGTTTGTGAAAATGACAAGTCGGAAGACTAGTGGAAATGACTAAAGCTCAACATGGTTTAGGATGAGGATGGCCAGGTCACTCCATTTAGAAATAGATTATCAGATTTGGAAGGGGTGAGTGATGTTAGTCCATGCCCTCTGGCTTTACAGATAAAGTTACCGGCTCAGAGGGACAGAGTAACTCACTCAGGGCCACCCAGCTCATTAATGCTAGGTCTTTCCTCAACTAGGATCTAAATCTTAGCTTTCAAGATGGTGGTGATCTTATCCCATAGTTAGTTTCTTTTAGACATACCCAAGACTGTTCTAAAAAAAAAAAAATAGTCTCCAAAAGATCAAAGCAAGACAAAGGAACCTCTAAGATCCCCCAGAGCGTTCTCCATAATTTACTATACAGATAAATTAGGGGGTAATTATTCATAATACAAAAGAGTATCTGATTTACAAAGACTCCTCTAAATAGTAGGTCTCTATTTGTGCTTTACAGATTAACTATTCAACACATAGGCAAACTGGTTGGTATAGCAGGTACAGAGGACTCAATAAAAGAAACATTAAGACATTAAGAGGCATTGCCAACTTAAGGTCATTTGGAAATGAAGATAAGACAGGTCTGAAATAATGTTTGTCAAAGGAAAATTATCTGATTTTAGGTAGCTCTCAGTCCTCCTGGAGTGAAAGTTGCTGGTAGGTAAAAACAGATCTAACCAATATAATGCATGCTCACATTTGCAATCAGTCTGTGTGATAACTTAGGTCATTATTAATGATGGCCTAGAGTCGGACAAGGCATGAAGACCATTCTCTTAGCAATCAGTCATTGTTTGATCAAAGAAGTACTTGTAATTTTTTTTCTGCTAAATTTTTTATTTGGAAGTGTTACATGCTTATTCTAGAATACACATAAAAATAGAAGAGAAAAATCACATATTTTTCTATTGTTCAGAGAAATATATTTTACTACTGCATTTTCTCCTGGTCTTGCCCTTCACACTTTGTTTTTGTATTACATTCTGCATCTATTATTTAACTTATGCTATAGTTTCGATGTGGTTTGTCATCAAAAAGGTTCAAGTCTTGAAAGCTGGGTCCCCAGGGTAACAATTCTGAAAGGTGGAAGGACTAGTGGGGTCTAGAAGGAATGACCAGGTCCTCACTGTCCTGTGAAGGAATTGATGCTGGTCTCTCTGTGGGTTAGGTCTCACGGGAGTGGCTGAGTTCCTGCAAGAGTAGGCTGTTTTAAGCTTTGCTCCTCCCCAGCTTCTTGGTCCCTTTCTCATCATATAATGTCTTTCACCATCACATGTCCTGTCACTAGGTGATGACATTGCCCTGCTGTGATGCACCCATGAAGCCCCACCAGGGGCTGAACAGATGGAATCTGCCCAATCTTGGACTTGTAGCCTCAAGAATTAGGAGTGAAATAAAAATCATTTCTCTTCCTTTCCCTTATTTCTTTTCTTTCTTTCTTTCTCTCTCTCTCTCTCTTTTTTTTTTTGTGCTATGCTGAGAAGACTTGAGCATGCTAAGCATGTACTCCTTCACTGAACTACCTCCCTGGCCCAATCCTCTTTTCTTTTTAAAATACACAGTCTCAGATATTTTGCTATAGCAACACAAAATGGACTAAGACAACTTATTTGTAAGAATATCCATATTACTGTAATATATTCAAAAATAACATTCTTAAGCTAGGTGAGGTGGTATATACCTATAGTCATAGCTACTTAGGAGGCTGAAGAAAGAGAATTGCTTGAGCCCAAGAGCTGGAGGTCAGTGGGCAATGTAGTGAGATTTCATCTAAATATATCTCTATCTCTATCTATAAAATTCTTGACTTTTCTTTTTCTTTTGCGGTGCTGGAGATCAAACCAAGGGCCTCACCCATATTAGGCAAGTGTTCTATCACTAAGCTATGACCCAAGACTTTCTTTTTTTCCAATACTGGGGATTGAATCCAGGGGCACTTTATATCCCCAGCTACATTCCCAGACCTTTTTATTTTGGTTTTGAGACAAGGTCTCACTAAGTTGTTGAGGCTGACCTCAGACTTGCCATTCTCCTGCCTCAGTCTCCCAAGAATCTGGTTATAGGCATTCACCACCAGTCCAAACCTAAGTCCTTCATTCTTTTTGTTCTTTTCTTTTTGATGTTGATGGGCTTTGTTTTTTAATGCAGTGCTGAGGGTTGAACCCAGTGCCTCACACATGCTAGTCAAGCCCTTCATTCTTAATGCCAACGTCCTATTCTATGAAGTGATACACCATGGGTACTTATTCCTTGCTGTGGTTTCAATATGGTTTGCACCACCAAGGGTCCACTGTGATTGAAGGAGTGGTCTGCACGGTGGCAGTGTTAGGAAATACTGTGGTAGAACTTTTGGGATGTGGGGCCTAGCTTGGGGTCCTCAGACCTTTGGGAGTGTGCCCTTGGGAGGTAGTTCTCAGGGGACTCCTTCTTTTGAAAAGGTTGTTACAGTTGCCTAAGATGGCCCCACCCAGCTCTCTCACTTCCTAGCTTAAGATGTGACAGCTTGCTCTTGTCATGCACTCCTGTGACTGCCATCCACCATTTACCATGAGATCCTCCCAGAACTGAGCCATATCCTTGAAGCTCTCCAATGTGGGCTAACTAAATCCTTTGTCTTTACAAAGTTAGCTGCCTCAGGTATTTCATTGTGCTAATGCAAAGCTATCTAATGCAGTCCTTTGTTAAACAGTGTTTTCCACTCAAACTTTTAACTGTGAACAGATTTATGCAGAACGCTTTTTTTGAATTTAGGGTGGCAGGAAAAGTACTGTGTTACAAAATAAGAACATATTAAGGATTCTGATTACTTGATTGCCAAATTCTTCTCCAAACAATTTTACAACTTGAACTCTCAATTGTGATTTCAATGCATCCTTCTTAGGGGTGAGGCTCATTGCTAGAAAAAGGAATGTTAAGCTGATTCCTTAATAAAGTGCATCCTGGGCTAGGGAGATAGAAACTCTTCCTGGAATCGCTGCTCGAATGTGGGAGTACCCTCCTAACTGTGCCTCTTCTCCCTGTTGCCATTCTTTTCGGGGACTTTCTGGGTAAAATAAGAAATGGAAGAGCTTTAAGTGATTAATAATTTCCAGATTGACTAAATAGTGAAAAATGAATTTAAAAGCTAATGAACAAGATCCTACCTCTGTGATACTCTGGATTCACATTTTCGTAGATTGGAAACAGGGGGTTTTCTTGTTCACTCCGTAGCTTCCTTGCTCTGAGGACATCTCTTACACACTGATGTAGATATATGTATTGACACTATGGAAAAGCAGAAAACACATCAGAGGAGGGCCTATTCTCAAGCATAAAAAAGAGGAGGGGCTGTCACAAAACACTGACAGTGATAGGGTTCTGTATAGTTAGCAAATCTTTTGATCATCACCTGGGTACATAAAAGAGTGAATTTTTTTTTTTAACCACTGAAAAGAGAAGAATGGTAATGGGCAGGGGGTGTTTATTCATTTCTTTTACATGATGCAGATTGATACAGCATGTACTGTGAATACCTAGAACGAGGTCTAGGCAATTGATAATTTGAGAATTAAATAGATGAGAATTACATAGATGAATGAACGCCAAACATAAGCAATGTACTCTTCACAGTCATCTCATTTCATGATTTCAACAACTTTGTCAAGTATATAATCATCAATATAAACTGAGACTGAGAATTTCATTAACTTCTCTAAGGTCACGCAGCTCAGAAATGGGGCCCTAGGATTTGACCCAGGGGTATGGGCCTCCAACTTCATGTTTTCACTACATGGATTTTCTTATGATAAGATAATTTCACAGCATGCTTGTTTTTCAGGCAGGAATCTCAAAGATGCTGGCTGACTGCAGAGAATCCCAGAGGGTTACATAGTGAGAAGGACCCGCCTGTCAGTTATGTGGGAATTAACTACTTTAGAAACATAAACAAATATAGAAAAGTCGGTGCTTTGGAGCCTGAAGACACCTTAAAGTCTTGCACGGACACCAGTGTCTTAGCCACAGGCAGCCAATTTGTGCATGGAGCCCCTTCCTTACTAACAACTAAGCTCTCTGATGAGGGAGAGGATGTCTGTGTGGACTTCGTGCTTGGCCTAGGGCTCCCCTTAATGATGTGACAATTGCTCAGAGCCCAGGGAGTGAGAAGGATAAGAGGGGAGCACACAGAGGAGACTGGGTGTTTAGCCTCTATCAGATCCTGGCTGAACTGTGAGGCTTCTCAGCCTCTGTTTCTCCATCTAGAAAACAAGGAGCCCAAAGTCTCCCCACAGATAACATCTTTGTTTTGTTTTTTTCTTCCATTAAAGGGTATAAGCCCCAGTACCACCCCCCCCCCCAAAAAAAAGACCTGGTATTGATGTCTGTTACATGGATACTGAAAAATATTTCTGGATCGCATGTTTAAAGCAATAAGTGTAGTCAATAGTAATTAAAAGATTTGAGATACAAAATAGGGCTAAAAACAAAATCTCCTCTCACTAACAATTTTTCAAAACGGACCAGTACTTGTTGTTATGGATTGGTAGGCTTTGTCCCTTATTAGAAGCCAGTCTGGGCATCTCCTCATGGGACTTTATAATTTAGGTCTGGAATAATTAATACCTTGTGACATATTGGAAAACCAAATCAATCATAACTGAGGCCTGCACAAATATTAATAAC
This sequence comes from Marmota monax, assembly GCF_021218885.2. Classification (NCBI taxonomy): domain Eukaryota; kingdom Metazoa; phylum Chordata; class Mammalia; order Rodentia; family Sciuridae; genus Marmota; species Marmota monax. Next base: position 7,336,123 of record NW_026695212.1, read on the forward strand.
TATTCTTTGCCTTTCAACTCACAGATCCTACTCATTTTTATGAGTGTTTTATGCCACATTGACCTTGAAAATTTAGGAAGAGAACTATTCTGAGAATTGTTGTTGGAACAAGACAGACTTTTTGCTGTTTTAAAATTATAGACTGACATCTCATTGTGTCCTCTTACGCAAAACATAATTCCTATTTTTAATTCTACTGGGAGAGTAAATTATTTTGGGACCTTAGAGCTAAACTGTGAATGAACTCTATTATATCTATGCCATGGCCTATTAATAAATTCTTCAGCAATGGTCCACTGTGGGCTTTGAAACTAGTTAATATCCATTTATTTGCCTTGTCTTAAATATAAATTCTTTTCCCAATAGAGTGTCCCTTTGGAAATGATTACTACGGAAACCGTCAGATTTTTAATGTGCTTCTCATTTTATTCTTAATGAAAAGTAAAAAAATTCTAATAGATGAACCTCAAATCATGAAAAATTATGTCACGTTAATTGGCAAAGTCTTGGGTTGGCGTTAACACATTCAGTTCCATTCAATTTTACCAGTATTTGTAGTATTGGATAGTATTTATAGTATTATATGTCTGACCTTTCATGGTCCCTGAGTGCATAGTTTAGCAGAAGGGCAGCCATGTGAACAAATAACCTAGAAGATGATAAACATAAAACAGAATTGTGTGAAAAGTTTCATATAGAAGAGGAAGCCCTTGAGTTTCCTTTTGGGGGAGGAAAGTATCAAGCTAGAGAGAAAAGGTGACATTAGTAAGAATTTGAACCAAATAGGGCATTCCAAGTGATGAAATAATATGAAAGTGCATATATATTCTGGAAACAAAATTCTGGTATGGGTGAGCTGTAGATTACATGGGTCATGCAACCTCCAGGACAGTCCCCAAATGGAATCTAGGAGCTTTAATCCTGTAACAGCCCTGTGTTTCTTTCTCATGAGAAGCTGATATGAATGTTCTTTAACAAGTTATTGCTCTATCTGAGTATCTCTCTCAGAGTCAGGCTGCAAATTTGCCCCAAGGCAGGCTGAAAGGAGGAACACATTTACAACTCCCCTGTCTAATACCTATTTGTTTAGAAATCCTGTCCGATATATTCATCAATAATTGTGACAATCTGCATTCCTTTACATCCCAAATTTCCAGTATATAAGAATGTCAAGGTTAACTGTCACCATGGACCCAGAAAAATAACACAAGGGCTCAGAATGTCCTTTCTCCTTTGTGGAACCGTTGACCTCCCTGGAGCTCACTGTGGATTAAATCCTTCTGCACCCATTTCCATTTCCAAGTAAGTCAGCCCAGTTTGGGGACCGGGGATTCAGAGACTATAGAAAATGTTCCACTTTTGCAGAGGCTTCAAGCAAAACAGAAATTATTGAATATTGTTGGGATTTTGTTTGACCAGGCAAAAAGGGAGAAAGAAAATTCCTATCTTACTGCAATGTTTATTTCATCGTCATTGAAAGAAAGAAAGTTCATTCTGGCCCAGGGAGGAAAAACTTCCTTAATTTTAACAGAACTTGGTATTGATGTCTGTTACATTAACATCATGTAGAATAGATGGGTAGACATGAAGCTGGAGAAGTAAGCCAGGGCCGTGTTATAAAGAAGTTTGTGCATAAGGATAATAATTTTAAGTTCAATTTACAAGCAATGGGAACTTCTCAGGATTTTTACACAGGAGTTGACAAGGTCCCCAGGGAACTTTGATAGTGGCAGTGGTAATGAAGAGCTGTTAAGGGAGAAGCTGGACGTAGGAGCCCCATTTGGAGGTAACAGACTACCACAATAGGTCCACCCAGAGTTAACAATGGTTTGAGCAAGGGGTAGCAGTAGGGGAGGGACTAGAACAAAGAGAAAGATCTTGGGTGGAACTGACAGGGCTTCCTGACCGCCTGGATGTGGGAACTGGAGGAAAAGAAGTCTGCTCCCTGGCTTGGGCAGACACATGGGTGGCAACACTATTAATGGCATTTGGAAGGTACAAGAGCAGGAATGCTGCTCTGTTGTTTCTGTTGTCATTTTCAAGGAAAGATAATGAGTTTGGTATTAGCATTTTGAGTTTGAGGTGGCTATAAGGCCTCCAGGTGGAACTGTCTGATAGGCAGGTCCTTAAGTGAGTGCCAGGGAAGGAGCATTAGATTTGGGAGAAAGGAGCACATGTGTGGTTCTTGAAGCCTCAAAATGAACGACATCACAAAGAATGAAGATTGAGAGAAACAGAGCCATGCTTTGAGAACCGAACTATGAGGAACCCAAATAGTGAGAAGACCAGTTAAGAAGCAAAGCCACAGAATCATCAGAGAGGTGAGAGGAGGAGAGAACCAGGAAAGGAAGGCATTGTTTCTGAGGAGTAGGAGGAGGAACTTTGGCACATTGCAGCTACCTCTGCTCTGAAAATCAGCCAGTGGCATTTGTGATAGATTTCCTGAATGTGGCCCAAGAAGACAGTAACTAGGAAGCCTGAAAACACACACACACACACTCACACAGCGCTCTCAGATTACTTAAAATGTAAAACATGATAGCTTCTTTGCCCCCAGATTACAAGTTAATTATGGTCAGAGTTTGTGGAAGCAACAATAAACTAATAATGAAATACTGAGGCTGACTTTTTAGCAAACCAATTGTGGTATATTTGCTCACTCATTGAATAGATTTAAAAAAAAAGATGATATAGAGAAGGAAAACAAGTTCCTACCTTCTTGGATCACGTAGTCTTGAGAAAAACACTGAATGATAACAATTCTGACACAGGAAGATATAATTTTTCAACTCTTAATGAATTAGACAGTGATCATAAGTGGCTGCTAAAGCCATTAAGCAAAAGGTTAAGGGGACCCTGATGATGAATGGCTCAGCCCATGGCCCAGGAACCCACTGTTAGTTTAGACTGTGCCACAGCGAGACACAGGCAAGATGATCTACCCGGTCACCTGGGGCAACAGCAAGTGCTCACATCATCCTCAAAGCAGGTGATTTAACAACCAGCTGGTGAAAAATCACAAGGAACAAACACAATACCCATGAAGCAACTAGCCACATCCAGAATGTGGGAAATCTACGGAACAAATGAGCTGGTTTCCTGATGGCTAAATGTCATGGAAAAGACATAGGAGGGAGGATTATCATAGATTAAAGAACGATTTTAAAGAAACTACAACCAAATAAAATGTGTGGACTTTATTTGGATTTTAATGAAAATCAGCTAGTATTATTTTTTTTACAAGAAATAATTTTTCTAAAAGATAATTATGGACATTTAAGTGTTGATGAGATGAAATTTAGAATTATAGTCCAAATCATTAGGTATAATAAATGCAGTGGTGGTCATATATGATAAGCAGGATTTGCTTTAAACTATTTTAAAGGGGACAGAGTAGGGGAACAGTGTATGTAGGATATAGATGAGAAAATAACACAGAATTCTGATAATTGTAGAAGTTTGGGATTTGGGCACATGAAACCTCCTTATACTATTTCTCTAGTTTTGTGGACATTATTTTTTTCAGTGCCAGAGATCCAATCCAGTGCCTTGTGCATACCAAGCAAGTATTCTATTGATGATCTACACCCCAGCCCAGTTCTGTGTAATTTTGAACAATATCATAATATTCAAGATACAGTGGATAGATTATTCTCCAGCTTAGACAGTCAGAGATCAGGGAAATGGGTGCAGCCTGCAGAAGGCAATGACGTCAGTATTTTGCTGAATAACGACATAATGAGAGTTCTGCTGGACATTAAAATGTGCTGTGTTAGAAAAGAATTCAGGGGACACAGTGGTTTGGGGAATAGTGGGCTAATGAAGCCCACAGGGACTCTCTGCTGCAGGATCCCCCCGTTTTTTTAAGCGCTGCTGCCTGTGTGGTTTCCATGTTTACTATGACTTAAGAGGAGAGATAGTAGCATGTAGACAGAACTTTTTATCCATGGATATGTTTTTTTTTTTTTCTTTTTTACAAAGAGAATTTTTGCAGAGATACTTGAGGAAAAACTTGGGAAACCCAAGAGTAAGAGAACTTGAGCCTGGGAAGTTGCTCATGTCGGAGAAAGACATGCTTGGTATATGGGGTGGGGGTTGGGGGGCAAACTGCTAACCCTGAGGCTGTGGCTTGATACTCAAGGGCCCAGGATTTTCTAGAACAGGGTCCAAGCCAGAGTGGTAGCCTCATATCTATGGGCTTTGTGCAAAGCTCATAAGCATCTGGACCTCAATTTTCTAGGCTGGAAATGGAATGTAATATCTTTTTTACTTGGTATTATGAAAATTTAATGGGATAACATATTCAAAAGTAATCTGCAAATGTCAAAATGCTTACAAATAGAAGCATTTAGCAAGGTACATAGAGTCCCTTGGTGTCTCTAGAGATGCAGGTGCAGGTAGAGCTGGTCAGGTGGGTGGGTAGAGAAGAGACTGGAATCTTATTCCTCTTCACTAATGAAGTTCTTGTGCTCATACCAGCCTATCTGAACATGAGTTCCAAGATGGGTTGGCCTAGCCTTTTCCCCTATGTATAATGCACTGTTTTTTAAAATAATCATCTTTCTTCCTACCCACTGAAATTAATTCTTTTCTGAGCAGAGCAACCATCTCAGTAAAAATAAGGGCATACGTTATCCTCAAGGTCACTGAGATCTGTTACAAAATAACAAGTCTTGGAAAATGTCTATGTTCAGTTCTCTTTCTCTTCCTCATGTGTCATAGTTATTTCCCTTTGTCAGAGGAAAGCCCTGGACGTTTTAGGGGGCAGGAGAAGGGTGCACTGTATCCTTCAGCCTGTAATTCTTACCTCAGTCTGGACCATGTGAACCCTGTGAAGTCTTAGGTCATGCACGGCTCCATAAATGTCCACGGAGTCTTTGGAGTCTAACTGCTGAAGGATTCGGTCCAACGCAATAAAGGTTCCAGTCCTACCCACACCAGCACTAGAAGAGATGTGCAGGAAGATTCAGCCTTTTTATTAAATTGGCTTTTCAAGATTGAACCCAGAGACTCTGGCCCAACCTTTCTTTTCTCTTCCAAGACATGGGAGAATATAGGAATATTTCTTTTTTTCAGAGAAACATTACCTAGAGTCTCAGTATTCCATCTCTTTTTTCCCTTCCTCCTCCTCCATTTTCCTTACCCCATCAAGGGTAAGTACCATTCTGCATTTGCTGTGTATCATGTCCATGTTAGTTTTTATACTTTTCCTACATATATGTAGATCCATAAATAATATCTTTTATATGTTTCAAAAATTTTACTAAAATGCTAACACATTTTATGTATCCTTTGTCAACTTTTCTACTCAATATTGTGTTTTGAGTTTTGTCCATGTTGTTATACGTAGATCTAATTTCATTTAATCATTCTATAAGAATTCATAAGCCATTGATGATCCATTCCTTATAGGTAGACAATTTTAGTTTAGAGATCATTTTTAGTTTTTCTCTATCAAAAAGTCCGTTGCAATGGACATCTTTGTGCACACAGGTGGCGACTAATCAAGGGCCGATGCTAGAAGAATAACTGCTGGGTTGGTTATAGGGTATCAACACTTGCAGCTTTGCCAGGGATTGCCAAATTGCTCCCCAAAGTGGTTGTTTAATCTGGGAATTTTCGATTCTGTGCAAGTTGCTGATGACAAGATGAAATTATTCTCATCAACTCAGACAAAATTAGAGTTGGGAAGTTATGAGGGGGAGAATTCCTGCCTGCCCATTAGAACTTTCTAAGTCCCTACAAGAATTTCCTTTTTGTTGACATGCACCTGATGCTCTGCCTACCTTTCAGGTATGCACCGATTTTGTAACAAGGTTTTTCATATTCTTTAAGCCCGCAGCAATTCAGATATGAAGCTCTGGACAGGACACCAGCACTTCCACCAAATGCTGATACCAACGCTTGCTCAGGTCTCCAAGACCAATGAACTTTGTGTCCAAGTAGCATATATAAATCTCTCTCTCTTGCTTTAAAACTTTCCCTTGCCTCAACCTCTTTGAACACACCCATTGTTTACTATGCTACATTTCCCATGGCAATGTTGCGCTGTTCCCAGATAAAGATTATTATTCTTTGGAGAATTTCCCTTTGGTTATTATGTAGGTTGACAATCAGATAAACAAGAACAATTCTCCAGTGATTCTGGATGAAATGCCTGTCATTCTTTGGAAAGCAGGAAGTCCTTGAGTGCCTCACATTCCCATTAAAAGTGTTGGCATTCCAATAATATATAAACTCATGGCTCCTGGGGTGTTGTGCTGATTGGGAGAAAATTAGTGCACTTGACATTTCTCTTACTGTAGCAATTCCCCGGCTCTTTATTTATTAGTGCCATTCAGTTAGGGCTATCAAAGTGTTGTTGCAAACATTAATTAGCTAAACACCAGGCTCCCCAGAGAGAGACGGGGAGAGAGAGAGAGAGAGAAAGAAAGAGAGAGAGAGAGCGTGCGAGAGAGCGCGCTTGTTAAGTTGATTTTATGGACAGACTATATGAAGCAAAGAGAAATGAAGATAGAACAGAAATTTAAGAGCAAAACTGGGTCTGCAGATAGCAAGTGCTATGCTGGGGCTGGAAGGTTTGTGTCTCCTAAGCTGGTGCTTAGGCCCTGAGGGCTCCACCCTTATTGATGAGATTAGTCTCTTATAAAAGGGCTGCAGGACAATAGCTAGGTCTTTTTGCCTTTCTGTTCCTTCCTGTGAGGACAAATCCTGTCTTCCTTCCTGGAAGACACAACAGGGAGGTACTGTCTTGGAATCAGACTGGACCCTCCAAAAATACTGAATCTGTCAGCACCTTGATCTTGGACTTCCCAGCCTCCTGAGCTGCAATAAGTAAATTTCTATTGTTTATAAGTTACTCACGTCTGTGGTGGTTTGTTACAGCAGCATCAATAAAGACATGCTACCAGAAAGGGATGGAGCCCAGATCAGGGCTGTTGAAGGATCGGTGAGGTTAGTACAGGTGGAGGAGAGAAAGGAAGCCACTCCAAGGATTGAGGATGGTAGGAGGCAAGGATAAGTGTGTACAGTTGCCTTCTGGCTGGAGTGGGAAGGGAGTTCTTGAGAACTCTGAAGGTGAGATGGACCTTGGGAAGGGCATGGAAATCACTTAAGGGTTTTGCATTTCATACAGTAGGGAAAGGAACAAGAGGGAAAGAGAAGGAGAGAGAAGGATAGAAAGTGAGGGGGAGAGAGGTGGGAGGTGAAGAAAATGGAAAAGGAGAAGTCAGTGAAGAGGAATGAGGTTGGGGAGCAGGAGGAAGAAGGACGTAAGAAATCCTCCCGGGGCTGGATAGGTTGGCTGGCTCAGACAAACCTTCCACCCACCACATTCCCCATGTTTGTGCCCTTTTTCAGACTCTGGGCCCCAGTCCTTTTAGGGATGCCATTTGACTGTCTCCTAGGTTGCCACATACCTGCAGTGCACCACGGTGGGCCCAGCACCTGGAGTCCTATTGATGTAGTCCCTGACAGTTCTCACAAACTGGATCAGGGACTGGGTGGTCTCTGGGACTCCGTGGTCTGGCCACACTGTATAGTGAAAGTGACGGATGAGTCTGTTTGCATCAAGCTGCTCCTCCTATAAGAGCAGAGAGCAGGATAATAAGAGGAATGGTCCACTGCAGACTCAAATTTGACAACTGTGCCATGTGAGAACATCTATGGGCTGAAACTATAGCTAAAGAGGAACCCACAAAAGTAAGATTCACAGATCTCCATCTTTCCAAGTGGAGTGATTGAATGAAGTGAAGCAAACTAACATACACTGCATATCTTAAACTCCCTGATGGTCCACTCAGGCAGCACGGACTCTGAGAGCATCTGCAGGATGAGGTCCCCGTAGTAGAGGGAGTCCTGATCTGCTGGCCAGTAATGATCACACTTTACCTAGAAGAAGACAGACAGGAAAAAAGTGAGTTGGGAAACAACTCCCGTGAGAAACTGGACTTTCCCTCCTCTAAATGCCTTTCTGAGTTAGGATCTAAAACAATTGGAGCAATTAACCTGCTCAAGGTCAGTACTGAAGATGGGCGACTGCTCCAAGGGACAGGGAGACATTGCACAAGGAGCTCCCCACCCCACCTGGATTCCTTTACCTCTCCAGCACAGTGTTTTGTGGCTCGAGGTTTTTTTTCTTATTATCGATTTCTTCAGCATTCCAGTCCCACTAGCAGATAAACCAGGACTTACAATTTATTTACTGTTCTTTTTGAAGAATGATCCAGTCAAGCAGGGGAAGGCATTGTCTTCCTGGCTCTGTTTTGTTCATATTTTTATCAGTTTTCTAGCTTGGGCCATATGCCAAGAGATCTTTGAGAAGTCAGAATTGTTAGCTAAGCTTGTCTTTTCATATGCAAAGAAAGGAGAGAGGGGACTGTGGACACTATTTATATTTATTTTTGCATTTTGTCTGGGAGTATTTATACATTTATTTGTAAATGGATGTTTTATAAGTTATGTGTATTTGTTAGGACTATGTATTTGTGTATGTAGATATGTATATTGAGTACTGTGTACATGGCTTTTATTTTAGTAATTATGATAAGGCATCCCAGGTGTGAAGATAGAATAAATTTCTAGGTTTTACATACAAACATATTTATATGGTTACATACATATTTTAGTTGTCCCATTAACCATATAGTTAATATGTGTCTCTATATTAAACTAAGCTAGTTTTGCTGAGGACATACATGTCTCACTGCAGCATGAATGACCTAAGAGACATTTGGAAATCCAATGTGTATTTATTAAGTACTTCATATGTGATTTCTCTTTTGATCCTAAAATTAACCATATAAAGTAGAGGAATCTAAGTGCTGTATAAGAGGTTTGCATGATTTGTCCAGATACTTTTTGCTTTGCCTCTGCTGACACAGCCTACTTCTTTCTTGAGAGCAGGGACAGGCCCCTTGACTCTTGCAGTCTCTCTTCCCTAGCTGTGCTCCGAAGGATGGAGCAGATGAGGCTAGGCACTCTTTCTGACAGTGTCATGGCCACTTCTGACAATCCCAGTCCTCACGGGGAGAAAGCTTTGACAGAAACTTCAAACCCAGAACAAGAACTGGAATCACCTGGATTTCCCGTTAGAGCCTTTCACAACTGAGTGGCTTAATTAACTAACAACATTCTCAAGCATCTGTATTTTGTTTCATGGGGTACAGCTTTGGATTGGGGTAGGGATGGGGGCAGGTGTGAATTCCATCTGGATGGTGAAAAGCAAAGGTGGGAAATCAGGGCGGCTGTTCACTCACCCGGCCCTTCTCAACACACTGGGTCACCATGACAATGTTGTGAACGTTCTGTTCCCACACCATTTTCCAGAAGTCATCCTTGGTGCCAGGAAGCGGTCCCTGAGTAGCGATGTATTCTCTTCTGAAGTTGTTGCCCTGTGGATGAATTTACAATATGGAAAAGCTGGAAACAATGGGCTTCTTCAGAACTGTAAACAAAGAGTCAGCTCTGCAGATCAGATGATCTGGAGGTCTCTGCCAGGACCCTGACTCGAGAGAAAGATACTTACACAAGTGTCAAGGCTTGAAAGCAGGAAGGACAAAGGCCAGAACATTGAACTATTGTTAAAAGCTAAACTTCCCTTAATCAGGCTGGGTCTATTCTAAAAGGCAAATGGAGGACTCAGGCAGTGATCTCGAAAACCCTTCACCTCAATTATGTGATTGTGTGTGTGTGTGTGTAAACTGTTTGAGGAACTGACTTTTTGTTATTTGGGATAATTGATAATACAATAATTTGATGTCACGAAGGGGAAGATTTCTGTCTGTCTGTCTGTCTGTCTCTCTGGTGACTGAACCCAGGGCACTCTTCCAGTAAGCTAGATCCCAAGCCCTTTTTCTTTTCTCTTCTCTTCTTCTTCTTCTTCTTTTTTTTTTTTTTTTTTTGAGACATGGTCTCTCTAAGTTGCTCAGCCTGGCCTCAAACTTGCCATCCTTCTGCCTCAGCCTCCTGAGTTGCTGAGGTGACAGGTTCACATCACTGCTCCCAGCTATGCAAGAGAAGCTTAACCACTGTTTGTTGCAGTTCCACCAAACTGTGCTGTGGGTCAAGTCTTCCATAGACACTATTTAATACTAACCATAATTCTATGAGCTAGGATCTTTCTTCCCACTCATCCTGCATTCCCAGCAATGCAGAATTACCTGTGAATCTTGGTTGAAGTTGCTTTCTCTCCTCATCTATCCACAGGGTCTCCATGTTCTGTCACCTCTGCCACTGGGAACCCCACCCACCAAACACTGCCTCTCATCTGACTATCCCTAAGTAACCTTAGCAGGTTGGTCTGCTCCACTGAGCTTCCTTTCTCTTTTTCTCAGCTGGGTGATATTCTCCTCTTTGATGATCTGTGGCACCCTCTACCCTCTCACTATTCAAAGAGTGGTCCTCTGGCCACCAGCAATGGGATCACACAGGACCTTGTCAGAAAGGCAGAATCCCAGGCGCCACCTCAGTCCTGCTGACTCATTCTGCCTGTTAACAAGATCCCTGGACAGTGCTGATATATGGTGATGGTGGAAAAGCACAGCTCTACCAGTTTCTCCTGGCACTGCCTTGTATTTTCCTGTCCTGGTAGTTCCTTTAGGATCAGGATCTCATCCTTGTACACGGCTCAGTGTTTGACCTACAGTTAGTACTTAACTAATTGATGCTTATTGAGTGAATGAATGATTGTTTGAAGGAAATATAATTACCCTAAGTTTTCAGAAAAGGAAATGGAGACCTGGTGAACCAGCAAGGGATACAAGTGGGATTCAAATTTGACGCTTAGAATTTCTTCTGCTGCAATGTGCTGAAGAAAGTTGGCAGGATCAAAGTCCAAAAGTTTGACACAACCTTTGAGGTATGTCTGTGGTTTTCAGAAATTCAAATAACAAGACTGACTTCCCTAGTGAGGCAGCCTTAGCACTGGAGGTCCATCTTCCATGGATCTTGTCAAAGGGTGGCAGAGAAAACAACCATTGGAAATGTATCCTGGGTTGATGGTCATTGCATATTACTATGGCCATTGTGAAAAATGAGGCTCAGCAGTGATTGGATTGAATTGCCTACATTTTATGGCAATCAGACATGGTCTTCTACAAATTAAAAAATGTTTCCAGACCTGAGGGCAGTGGGAACACACAAGAGGAGAGGTATTTCCAGTATAGCTACCTGTTAAAGCTTCATCTCGTGGTTAGGGCTACTTACTGGGACATAGCTGGCATTGATGTAGTCAGAGCACGGGTCATCATCTACATTGGACAGCTTCACTCTTGAGGCATCATCTGGAAGAAAGTTTGTTGAGAGATTTGTTGCTACATGCTGGGGTGGCATTTTTTTTTTTTTTTTTTTTTGCAGTGTATGGTATCTGATGTCTCTTATCTCTGATCTCCACAACAGTCATAAGGAGGTGTTTTTATCTCCATTTTACAGGTGAGGCTCAGATATGATAACTAACCTGCCCCATGTTGCACAGGTGGCACATAAACAATCAGGCACAGGAGACAATATGTAGCCCCAACTGTACCTTCCTTTGCAATGTTAATGACACTTGCTAAACTGGAGTGGCCAGTTCCCTTTCACTGATGGAGTAAATACAATCCAGAAAGATTACCTCCTGCTCCTTTAGCTAGTGCAGTAAGGATATATTTTTTTTAAAACTGTGAACTAGAGATTTTGCTAAGAAAACCTAGATCAACTTGATGTCAGAGCCCTGCTGTTAACCCCACTGCTGCTCTCAGCCACGAAGGAGAAACAGCAGGTCCACACAGAGAAATCACAGCAGCAGTAGAGTATCCTCAGAACCAGAATTTAAGCTGGTAGTTATCCTTCTGGAGAAAAGTGCAGTAACATGCAAGTCATTCCTTATTAGAGTCATCCGGAGCCTGAGATCCTCCATTTCCAGTTCTGCCATATTTCTTTAGCCTCGTTTTATTCTTGGAAAAGAGCAGAAAATCTGCTAGAGGCAGACAGTGTCACAAATTTCAACACAAAACTTACAGGGCAATATATTGTTGTATCGATTTTTCCCTCTATTTTCCGGCAAGAGTGCGATGTCACATGACTGGTTTCGACCCACGTCTTTTAAGTCCTATTGGGTCAGAAATAAGTTTGAAAGTGGAAAATGTGAAAAAGAATAACAGACTTTGAGATTGATAATAATATGAAAACACATACACTAGTATGCTTATTACTGCTTGTAGAATGCCTAGTATTCTCCATGCACTAGCTCTGATCCCTTCAACAGCTCCAAATGGGAATGTTCTTATCACCATCTTACAGATGAGGCTTAGACAGGATAACTAATGTACTTTGGGTCACGCAAGTGGCAAAACTGGAAATTAAATCCAAAGCCTGGGCATTTTTTGCCAAACCACATTGTTTTCCAGGCAAGCAAATGGCCAGACTGGATAACGGATGGTTTTAGGTTTTGCATTTGACATTTGTTAATTCTTTCTTACCATCTGATCCTGGTAGCACTTGGTTTGCTGTGCTATTCTGGAGCTCTGAGATTAGGTGGTTTATTGTGCAGGGAATGGTTTCAATTACAAAAACACTCAGCTGGGACCCTAAGTATCATTGTAACTCCCAGCTTCTGATTCCACAGTAAAGGTCAGAAAGGATATTCTGCTAAGAAGCAGGGGTGTTAAGGCTTCGTTGCACCTGAGTAGTACCTCATATTCCTTGGATAGAAGGTAGTTGGAGTCAGCCTGAAGCTTCATGAAATGCCCTTCAAACTGATTTATTTTTATGGGGCTGTAGAAACAAAAAGAAAAAGAGAATTACTGAAGAAAAAGGGAAACACCATAACCAGCCTGCATTGTATTTTAAAAGCAAATAATAAAGTAATTAATGTGTTCTCTCTTACCAAGAAGTTTTCCGGTTACTGTGAAGAAGCCAAAAGAAGAAAGGCCTTGTTAGCAAATCTCACACAAAGCCATCTTTCAATAAATTAAATAAAAGAAAATATGGCACTTACCCTTTCTGGCCCAGATTCAAGTGGACAGATAATGGTCGATCCCTACGAATGCTCAGGCGGGCAGAGGGCCTTTCTCGACCATGGCTGAAATGTAAGGCAAAAGATTTTTAGTCTGATCATTCTTGATTTAAACAATTTTTTTTCCATTTATGGTAAGGCTGTGCATGTTTGAGCAAATGTAGATTTTTCAGTATTCATGTATCTTTGCATTCAGCCAACATCTCTTTGAGGGAGGAACAGGGGAGGAAGAACATTAAAAAGTGGATCTTTCTCACTTAGAAACGGATCTCTATAATAACTGAAGATCTCTGCCTCCTGGTTTTTGGCTACGGGTCATAATCACTTCCTACACTCTCAATAAATCTTTTCTTAAAAACTAAAAAATTCCCAAACCAGTAAACCTTAAATGCCAGACATAACTGCAAGAGAGCACATTGTGCCATATTAAAAAAAATATCACCAGAAGAAGAGGACGTGGCATTGGGGCCACATGCTATTTTCTTCTTTTTGGCTTCTTCTTAAATTAGGATGGCAGATATGAGCCATGAAATGGTGTTGTCAACCAGATTTTTCAGGATATTTCAGAAAAGAGCTTGGGCATGCAATTGGCAAACATCTCTGTCTTCATGAGGATATGAACCAACAAAAAAAAATTATTCTTTCTTTGCAAAATGAGTTATTTCATATTTAAATACTTCTAAGGGTCAAATTCATCAATGGTACATGGCGGTAGAGGAGGATGAAAAAGGGAGTTATTATTTTACGTTTTGGCTTTTGTTTTTACTGAGAAAACAATGGAGATTTAACCTGGGGAAATTATTTCTCCTTCTTACTGTTCAAGCTCAAGCGCATTTTCAGTTGCATCTCTGAAACTGTGGGCCCGGTCACCAAAGGGATCTTTGACTTACCTTGTTTTCCGTCTGCAGATGAAGAAGGCCACGAGAGCCACCAACATGCCAATTAAAAACAGGCCAGCACTCACACCTTCAATGACTCCAAACAAGGGCTCTGCAGTAATCCAGATGGAAAGAACACAGCCAGGTGGGAAAATTAGTGTAGGGGAACCAATAAAAGAGCTACATAACCCAATCCCAAAAAACCAAATGCCAAATGTTTTCTCTTATATGAGGATGCTAATCCATAATGGGGACGGGGTGGGGGGAGTGGGGGTGGAGCATGGGAGGAATGGAGGAACTTTAGATTGGGCAAAGGGGATGGAGGGGAAGGGAGGGGGCATGGGGGTAGGAAAGATGATGGAATGAGATGCACATCATTACCCTAGGTACATATATGAAGATACAAATGGTGTGACTCTGCTTTGTATACAACCAGAGACATGAAGAATTGTGCTCTATGTGTGTAACATGAATTGAAATGCATTCTGCTGTCATATATAAAAAATTAGAATAAAAAAAGAAGAGAGCTATGGAGGCTGTTTCCAGGGAATGATATCACAAATACAATTCAAATATGCACCTGAGAAGGTGAAATAGAAGAAATGTTGGCTACTATCCTGCCTGTCACAGGCAGACAAGTTAAGGGAAAAGTTCATTAACTTTTGAAGTTAATGATACACGGTTTATTAAGGAATTTTGGACTTTCTGTTTGTATCTGAAGCCTGGAGCACCTGAGATAAAAGTCAAATGTTTGTCATCCAGATAAAGATACGATTTCATTTACAGGAATCATGCTACAGAGCATCTGGGGCTTTAACAAATCCAGAGAATTGCTCTGGAGTTATTTTAACACAGTCTCATTATCTTGTATGATCCTGCCACTGGGAGTTTATGAATAGGTAAACAAGTAAAAGTAGTTTTTTTTGTTTGTTTGTTTTTCTTTCAAGGCAGGTCTCTTGATGTTGCCAATCTGGCCTTGAACTTCTGGGTTCAAGCAATTTTCTTGCCTTAGCCTCTGAGTAGCTAGGACTACAGGTATATACTCTTGACCCAGCTTGCCCCTGCTCTCACCACTCCCCCCACCATGCTGGCGTTTGAACAAAAGGCCCTGTGAATGCTAGACAAGTGCTCTACCACTGAGCTACATTCCTAACCCTATATTTTTAACAGTTTTATTGAAATATAATTCATACATTAAATAATTCACTCATTTAAATTGTACTATTCAATAGCTTTTAGTAGTCATATAAGAGTTTTGAAAACATCACCACAATAAATTTTATAACATAATTTTTATCAACCCCCAAAGAAAACCCCATGTCTATTAGCAGTCACTCCCATTCCTCTTTCCCAGGCCCTGGCAACCAGTACTCTACTTTCAATGTCTATGGATTTGCCTATTCTGGACATTTAATATAAACAGGAATCATAAATGTGTAGCCTTTTGTGATTGTCTTCTTTCACTTAGCATAATGTGTTAAGGATTCAACCAAATAGCATACAGGAATATTTCATTCTTTTTAATGGATAAATAATTTTCTCATCATATGGATATATCAGTTTTTTTTTTTTTTGGCTGTTGTTAGTTTTTTTGTGGGTCCAGGGTTTCCCACATGCTAGGTGAACTCTATACTAACAGAGATATATCCTCAGCCCACACCTACATATACATTTATCATTCCCACAAGCAACATTTGAGGGTTCCAATTCTCCATATTCTCACTATTGTCTTTTTGATTATTGATGTTCTAGTGATTATGAAGTGTCTTATTGTTGCTTTGATTTGCATTTCCCTAATGACTAAAGATGTTAAGTGTCTTTTCAAATACTTATTGGACATTTGCACATCTTTGTGCAAATTTCTACTCAGCTCCTTTGCCATTTTTAAGTTGTGCTATTTGTCTCTTTATTAATGAGTTGTTGGTTAAGAGTTCTTTGTGTATTTTGAATTCTCAATCCTTACCAGGTATATTATTTACAAATATTTTCTCCATTTTGTGGGTTGTCTTCTCACTTGATGATGTTCTTTCAAGCATTGAAAGCCTTTGCGATTAATTCCAATACATTTATTTTTTCTTTTGTTGCATTATTGTTATATCTGAGAAATAATTTTTTAACTCAAGGTCACATAATTTACTTCTATGTTTTCTTTTAAATGTGTTAATGTTTATCTCTCACATTTAGGTCTATAGAGTAGCCTGTTTTTGGAGTTACACTTTAAGACCTTGGATTTATTATCTCATGTTGCTTTTCAATACTCATCAAATCAATACAATAATCTTTCTTTTAACATGCTTAATATTCTGTTTTGAACGCATGTATAGTGTATTCCTTTACTGGATTACCTAAAATTTCTGTTGT